>NC_136360.1:12807500-15665000 GCF_037039965.1 Doryrhamphus excisus
AATAGAAAGGAGAGGATTCACCATCCAACCGTTGTCACACTGTCATGACCCCATGAAATTTTGCTTGGATCAAATAGGGTCGACCGTGGTCAACCATCGAAAGAGCCCTTCTGGAGGCCCCTTCCTGTCTGTTGGTTCTCATTGATCCAGGTTAGAGTAAAGTACAAAGGTTGAATGGAAAGGAGAGGATTCACCACCCTAAGCGAGAATCATACCCCTAGACCAACGAGCCATGTACACACTGTCATGACCCCACTTGCTCCAAAAATTGTCTTGTAGATATCTGGAAGATGAAATTTTGCTTGGATCAAATAGGGTCTACCGTGGTCAACCATCAAAAGAGCCCTTCTGGAGGCCCCTTCCTGTCATTGAGAATGGCCAGCAGGGACCCTTGACTGGCAAATAAACCACCTTGTTCGACATGAGTACCCAATGTGTCTGTAGTGTCTCATTGATCCAGGTTAGAGTAAACCTCAAAGGTTTAATGGAAAGGAGAGGATTCACCATCCAACCATTGACTCAACCCTTTTCGAGTCACTGTAAGAGTATAAACCACCTTGTTCGACTTGAGTACCCAATGTGTCTGTAGTGTCTCATTGATCCAGGTTAGAGTAAACTACAAAGGTTGAATGGAAAGGAGAGGATTCACCATCCAACCATTGACCCTTTTCCAGTCACTTTAAGAGTATAACTGATGGTAAGAATGTAAAGCGAGGGCTCGTCCGGGATTTGAACCCGGGACCTCTCGCACCCTAAGCGAGAATCATACCCCTAGACCAACGAGCCATGTACACACTGTCGTGACCCCACTTGCTCCAAAAATTGTCTTGCAGATATCTGGAAGATGAATTTTTGCTTGGATCAAATAGGGTCTACCGTGGTCAACCATCGAAAGAACCCTTCTGGAGGCCCCTTCCTGTCATTGAGAATGGCCAGCAGGGACCCTTGACTGGCAAATAAACCACCTTGTTCGACATGAGTATCCAATGTGTCTGTAGTGTCTCATTGATCCAGGTTAGAGTAAACCTCAAAGGTTTAATGGAAAGGAGAGGATTCACCATCCAACCATTGACTCAACCTGTTTCGAGTCACTGTAAGAGTATAAACCACCTTGTTCGACTTGAGTACCCAATGTGTCTGTAGTGTCTCATTGATCCAGGTTAGAGTAAACTACAAAGGTTGAATGGAAAGGAGAGGATTCACCATCCAACCGTTGACCCTTTTCCAGTCACTTTAAGAGTATAACTGATGGTAAGAATGTAAAGCTAGGGCTCATCCGGGATTTGAACCCAGGACCTCTCGCACCCTAAGCGAGAATCATACCCCTAGACCAACGAGCCATGTACACGCTGTCATGACCCCACTTGCTCCAAAAATTGTCTTGCAGATATCTGGAAGATGAAATTTTGCTTGGATCAAATAGGGTCTACCGTGGTCAACCATCGAAAGAGCCCTTCTGGAGGCCCCTTCCTGTCATTGAGAATAGCCAGCAGGGACCCTTGACTGGCAAATAAACCACCTTGTTCGACATGAGTACCCAATGTGTCTGTAGTGTCTCATTGATCCAGGTTAGAGTAAACCTCAAAGGTTGAATGGAAAGGAGAGGATTCACCATCCAACCGTTGACTGAACCCTTTTCGAGTCACTGTAAGAGTATAAACCACCTTGTTCGACTTGAGTACCCAATGTGTCTGTAGTGTCTCATTGATCCAGGTTAGAGTAAAGTACAAAGGTTGAATGGAAAGGAGAGGATTCACCATCCAACCGTTGACTGAACCCTTTTCCAGTCACTTTAAGAGTATAACTGATGGTAAGAATGTAAAGCTAGGGCTCGTCCGGGATTTGAACCCGGGACCTCTCGCACCCAAAGCGAGAATCATACCCCTAGACCAACGACCCATGTATACACTACTGTGACCCCAATTGCTCCAAAAATTGTCTTGTAGATATCTGGAAGATGAAATTTTGCTTGGATCAAATAGGGTCGACCGTGGTCAACCATCGAAAGAGCCCTTCTGGAGGCCCCTTCCTGTCTGTTGGTTCTCATTGATCCAGGTTAGAGTAAAGTACAAAGGTTGAATGGAAAGGAGAGGATTCACCATCCAACCGTTGACTGAACCCTTTTCCAGTCATTGTTAAAGTATACCTGATGGTAAGAATGTAAAGCTTGGGCTCATCCGGGATTTGAACCCGGGACCTCTCGCACCCAAAGCGAGAATCATACCCCTAGACCAACGAGCCATGTATACCCTGCTATGACCCCACTTGCTCCAAAAATTACCTTGTAGATATCTGGAAGATGAAATTTTACTTGGATCAAATAGGGTCTTACCGTGGTCAACCTCCGAAAGAGCCCTCCTGAAGGCCTCTTCCTGTCATTGAGAATGGCCAGCATACCCAAGGGTCTCATTGATCCAGGTTAGAGTAAACTGCAAAGGTTAACCTTTGACTGGCGCATCGATCGCCTTGTTCACATGAGCACCCAATGTGTCTGGAGAGTCTCGGTCATGAAGGTTATAGTAAACTACAAATGATAAATAGAAGCATGAAAGTATACCCCATCCAACTGAACCCTTTCCAGTCATTGTGAAGGTGTACCTTATGGTAAGAATGCAAAGCTTGGGCTCGTCCGGGATTTGAACCCGGGACCTCTCACACCCGAAGCGAGAATCATACCCCTAGACCAACAAGCCCTGCATACATCGCAATGACCCTACGTGCTCGCAAAATTGTTTTCTAGATATCTGGAAGCTGAGTCTGTTGGTTCTCATTGATCCAGGTTAGAGTAAACTACAAAGGTTGAATAGAAAGGAGAGGATTCACCATCCAACCGTTGTCACACTGTCATGACCCCATGAAATTTTGCTTGGATCAAATAGGGTCGACCGTGGTCAACCATCGAAAGAGCCCTTCTGGAGGCCCCTTCCTGTCTGTTGGTTCTCATTGATCCAGGTTAGAGTAAAGTACAAAGGTTGAATGGAAAGGAGAGGATTCACCACCCTAAGCGAGAATCATACCCCTAGACCAACGAGCCATGTACACACTGTCATGACCCCACTTGCTCCAAAAATTGTCTTGTAGATATCTGGAAGATGAAATTTTGCTTGGATCAAATAGGGTCTACCGTGGTCAACCATCAAAAGAGCCCTTCTGGAGGCCCCTTCCTGTCATTGAGAATGGCCAGCAGGGACCCTTGACTGGCAAATAAACCACCTTGTTCGACATGAGTACCCAATGTGTCTGTAGTGTCTCATTGATCCAGGTTAGAGTAAACCTCAAAGGTTTAATGGAAAGGAGAGGATTCACCATCCAACCATTGACTCAACCCTTTTCGAGTCACTGTAAGAGTATAAACCACCTTGTTCGACTTGAGTACCCAATGTGTCTGTAGTGTCTCATTGATCCAGGTTAGAGTAAACTACAAAGGTTGAATGGAAAGGAGAGGATTCACCATCCAACCAGTGACCCTTTTCCAGTCACTTTAAGAGTATAACTGATGGTAAGAATGTAAAGCTAGGGCTCGTCCGGGATTTGAACCCGGGACCTCTCGCACCCTAAGCGAGAATCATACCCCTAGACCAACGAGCCATGTACACACTGTCATGACCCCACTTGCTCCAAAAATTGTCTTGTAGATATCTGGAAGATGAAATTTTGCTTGGATCAAATAGGGTCTACCGTGGTCAACCATCGAAAGAACCCTTCTGGAGGCCCCTTCCTGTCATTGAGAATGGCCAGCAGGGACCCTTGACTGGCAAATAAACCACCTTGTTCGACATGAGTATCCAATGTGTCTGTAGTGTCTCATTGATCCAGGTTAGAGTAAACCTCAAAGGTTTAATGGAAAGGAGAGGATTCACCATCCAACCATTGACTCAACCCGTTTCGAGTCACTGTAAGAGTATAAACCACCTTGTTCGACTTGAGTACCCAATGTGTCTGTAGTGTCTCATTGATCCAGGTTAGAGTAAACTACAAAGGTTGAATGGAAAGGAGAGGATTCACCATCCAACCGTTGACCCTTTTCCAGTCACTTTAAGAGTATAACTGATGGTAAGAATGTAAAGCTAGGGCTCATCCGGGATTTGAACCCAGGACCTCTCGCACCCTAAGCGAGAATCATACCCCTAGACCAACGAGCCATGTACACGCTGTCATGACCCCACTTGCTCCAAAAATTGTCTTGCAGATATCTGGAAGATGAAATTTTGCTTGGATCAAATAGGGTCTACCGTGGTCAACCATCGAAAGAGCCCTTCTGGAGGCCCCTTCCTGTCATTGAGAATAGCCAGCAGGGACCCTTGACTGGCAAATAAACCACCTTGTTCGACATGAGTACCCAATGTGTCTGTAGTGTCTCATTGATCCAGGTTAGAGTAAACCTCAAAGGTTTAATGGAAAGGAGAGGATTCACCATCCAACCATTGACTCAACCCTTTTCGAGTCACTGTAAGAGTATAAACCACCTTGTTCGACTTGAGTACCCAATGTGTCTGTAGTGTCTCATTGATCCAGGTTAGAGTAAACTACAAAGGTTGAATGGAAAGGAGAGGATTCACCATTCAACCGTTGACTGAACCCTTTTCCAGTCACTGTAAGAGTATACCTGATGGTAACTGCAAAGGTTAACCTTTGACTGGCGCATCGATCGCCTTGTTCACATGAGCACCCAATGTGTCTGGAGAGTCTCGGTCATGAAGGTTATAGTAAACTACAAATGATAAATAGAAGCATGAAAGTATAACCCATCCAAAGGAACCCTTTTCCAGTCATTGTGAAGGTATACCTTATGGTAAGAATGGGCTCATCCAGGATTTGAACCTGGGACCGCTCACACCCGAAGCAAGAAACATACCACTAGACCAACGAGCCCTGCATACATCACAATGACCCTACGTGCTCGCAAAATTGTTTTGTAGATATCTGGAAGCTGAGTCTGTTGGTTCTCATTGATCCAGGTTAGAGTAAACTACAAAGGTTGAATAGAAAGGAGAGGATTCACCATCCAACCGTTGACTTAACCCTTTTCCAGTCATTGTTAAAGTATACCTGATGGTAGGGTCTTACCGTGGTCAACCATCAAAAGAGCCCTTCTGGAGGCCTCTTCCAGTCATTGAGAATGGCCAGCAGAGACCCTTGACTGGCAAATAAACCACCTTATTCAACATGAGTACCAAATGTGTCTGTAGTGTCTCATTGATCCAGGTTAGAGTAAACTGCAAAGGTTGACCCTACACTGGCACATCAATCGCCTTATTCAACCTGAGCACCCGATGTGTCTGTAGAGTCTCAGTCTTGAAGGTTATAGTAAACTCCAAATGTTGAATAGAAGCATGAAAGTATGCCCCTTCCAACCTGGGCCCTCTTACAGTCACTGCGAACCCCGAGACCAACGAGCCATGTATACACTGCCATGACCCCACTTGCTCCAAAAACTGTTTTGTAGATATCTGGAAGATGAAATTTAACTTGGATCAAATAGGGTCTTACCGTGGTCAACCCTCTAATGAGCCCTTCTGGAGGCCTCTTCCAGTCATTGAGAATGGCCAGCAGGGACCCTTGACTGGCAAATAAATCACCTTGTTCGACATGAGTACCCAATGTGTCTGTAGTGTCTCATTGATCCAGGTTAGAGTAAACCTCAAAGGTTGAATGGAAAGGAGAGGATTCACCATCCAACCATTGACTCAACCCTTTTCGAGTCACTGTAAGAGTATAAACCACCTTGTTCGACTTGAGTACCCAATGTGTCTGTAGTGTTTCATTGATCCAGGTTAGTGTAAAGTACAAAGGTTGAATGGAAAGGAGAGGATTCTCCATCCAACCGTTGACTGAACCCTTTTCCAGTCACTGTTAAAGTATACCTGATGGTAAGAATGTAAAGCTTGGGCTCGTCCGGGATTTGAACCCGGGACCTCTCGCACCCAAAGCGAGAATCATACCCCTAGACCAACGAGCCATGTATACCCTGCTATGACCCCACTTGCTCCAAAAATTACCTTGTAGATATCTGGAAGATGAAATTTTACTTGGATCAAATAGGGTCTTACCGTGGTCAACCTCCGAAAGAGCCCTTCTGGAGGCCCCTTCCTGTCATTGAGAATAGCCAGCAGGGACCCTTGACTGGCAAATAAACCACCTTGTTCGACATGAGTACCCAATGTGTCTGTAGTGTCTCATTGATCCAGGTTAGAGTAAACCTCAAAGGTTTAATGGAAAGGAGAGGATTCACCATCCAACCATTGACTCAACCCTTTTCGAGTCACTGTAAGAGTATAAACCACCTTGTTCGACTTGAGTACCCAATGTGTCTGTAGTGTCTCATTGATCCAGGTTAGAGTAAACTACAAAGGTTGAATGGAAAGGAGAGGATTCACCATTCAACCGTTGACTGAACCCTTTTCCAGTCACTGTAAGAGTATACCTGATGGTAACTGCAAAGGTTAACCTTTGACTGGCGCATCGATCGCCTTGTTCACATGAGCACCCAATGTGTCTGGAGAGTCTCGGTCATGAAGGTTATAGTAAACTACAAATGATAAATAGAAGCATGAAAGTATAACCCATCCAAAGGAACCCTTTTCCAGTCATTGTGAAGGTATACCTTATGGTAAGAATGGGCTCATCCAGGATTTGAACCTGGGACCGCTCACACCCGAAGCAAGAAACATACCACTAGACCAACGAGCCCTGCATACATCACAATGACCCTACGTGCTCGCAAAATTGTTTTGTAGATATCTGGAAGCTGAGTCTGTTGGTTCTCATTGATCCAGGTTAGAGTAAACTACAAAGGTTGAATAGAAAGGAGAGGATTCACCATCCAACCGTTGACTTAACCCTTTTCCAGTCATTGTTAAAGTATACCTGATGGTAGGGTCTTACCGTGGTCAACCATCAAAAGAGCCCTTCTGGAGGCCTCTTCCAGTCATTGAGAATGGCCAGCAGAGACCCTTGACTGGCAAATAAACCACCTTATTCAACATGAGTACCAAATGTGTCTGTAGTGTCTCATTGATCCAGGTTAGAGTAAACTGCAAAGGTTGACCCTACACTGGCACATCAATCGCCTTATTCAACCTGAGCACCCGATGTGTCTGTAGAGTCTCAGTCTTGAAGGTTATAGTAAACTCCAAATGTTGAATAGAAGCATGAAAGTATGCCCCTTCCAACCTGGGCCCTCTTACAGTCACTGCGAACCCCGAGACCAACGAGCCATGTATACACTGCCATGACCCCACTTGCTCCAAAAACTGTTTTGTAGATATCTGGAAGATGAAATTTAACTTGGATCAAATAGGGTCTTACCGTGGTCAACCCTCTAATGAGCCCTTCTGGAGGCCTCTTCCAGTCATTGAGAATGGCCAGCAGGGACCCTTGACTGGCAAATAAATCACCTTGTTCGACATGAGTACCCAATGTGTCTGTAGTGTCTCATTGATCCAGGTTAGAGTAAACCTCAAAGGTTGAATGGAAAGGAGAGGATTCACCATCCAACCATTGACTCAACCCTTTTCGAGTCACTGTAAGAGTATAAACCACCTTGTTCGACTTGAGTACCCAATGTGTCTGTAGTGTTTCATTGATCCAGGTTAGTGTAAAGTACAAAGGTTGAATGGAAAGGAGAGGATTCTCCATCCAACCGTTGACTGAACCCTTTTCCAGTCACTGTTAAAGTATACCTGATGGTAAGAATGTAAAGCTTGGGCTCGTCCGGGATTTGAACCCGGGACCTCTCGCACCCAAAGCGAGAATCATACCCCTAGACCAACGAGCCATGTATACCCTGCTATGACCCCACTTGCTCCAAAAATTACCTTGTAGATATCTGGAAGATGAAATTTTACTTGGATCAAATAGGGTCTTACCGTGGTCAACCTCCGAAAGAGCCCTCCTGAAGGCCTCTTCCTGTCATTGAGAATGGCCAGCATACCCAAGGGTCTCATTGATCCAGGTTAGAGTAAACTGCAAAGGTTAACCTTTGACTGGCGCATCGATCGCCTTGTTCACATGAGCACCCAATGTGTCTGGAGAGACTCGGTCATGAAGGTTATAGTAAACTACAAATGATAAATAGAAGCATGAAAGTATACCCCATCCAACTGAACCCTTTCCAGTCATTGTGAAGGTGTACCTTATGGTAAGAATGCAAAGCTTGGGCTCGTCCGGGATTTGAACCCGGGACCTCTCACACCCGAAGCGAGAATCATACCCCTAGACCAACGAGCCCTGCATACATCGCAATGACCCTACGTGCTCCCAAAATTGTTTTCTAGATATCTGGAAGCTGAGTCTGTTGGTTCTCATTGATCCAGGTTAGAGTAAACTACAAAGGTTGAATAGAAAGGAGAGGATTCACCATCCAACCGTTGACTTAACCCTTTTCCAGTCATTGTTAAAGTATACCTGATGGTAGGGTCTTACCGTGGTCAATCATCGAAAGAGCCCTTCTGGAGGCCCCTTCCTGTCATTGAGAATGGCCAGCAGGGACCCTTGACTGGCAAATAAACCACCTTGTTCGACATGAGTACCCAATGTGTCTGTAGTGTCTCATTGATCCAGGTTAGAGTAAACCTCAAAGGTTTAATGGAAAGGAGAGGATTCACCATCCAACCATTGACTCAACCCTTTTCGAGTCACTGTAAGAGTATAAACCACCTTGTTCGACTTGAGTACCCAATGTGTCTGTAGTGTCTCATTGATCCAGGTTAGAGTAAAGTACAAAGGTTGAATGGAAAGGAGAGGATTCACCATCCAACCGTTGACTGAGCCCTTTTCCAGTCATTGTTAAAGTATACCTGATGGTAGGGTCTTACCGTGGTCAACCATCGAAAGAGCCCTTCTGGAGGCCTCTTCCAGTCATTGAGAATGGCCAGCAGAGACCCTTGACTGGCTAATAAACCGCCTTATTCAACATGAGTACCAAATGTGTCTGTAGTGTCTCATTGATCCAGGTTAGAGTAAACTGCAAAGGTTAACCCTAGACTGGCACATTGATCGCCTTATTCAACTTGAGCACCCGATGTGTCTGTAGAGTCTCAGTCTTGAAGGTTATAGTAAACTCCAAATGTTGAATAGAAGCATGAAAGTATGCCCCTTCCAACCTGTGCCCTCTTACAGTCACTGCGAACCCCGAGACCAACGAGCCATGTACACACTGTCATGACCCCACTTGCTCCAAAAATTGTCTTGTAGATATCTGGAAGATGAAATTTTGCTTGGATCAAATAGGGTCTACCGTGGTCAACCATCGAAAGAGCCCTTCTGGAGGCCCCTTCCTGTCATTGAGAATGGCCAGCAGGGACCCTTGACTGGCAAATAAACCACCTTGTTCGACATGAGTACCCAATGTGTCTGTAGTGTCTCATTGATCCAGGTTAGAGTAAACCTCAAAGGTTTAATGGAAAGGAGAGGATTCACCATCCAACCATTGACTCAACCCTTTTCGAGTCACTGTAAGAGTATAAACCACCTTGTTCGACTTGAGTACCCAATGTGTCTGTAGTGTCTCATTGATCCAGGTTAGAGTAAACTACAAAGGTTGAATGGAAAGGAGAGGATTCACCATCCAACCGTTGACTGAGCCCTTTTCCAGTCATTGTTAAAGTATACCTGATGGTAGGGTCTTACCGTGGTCAACCATCGAAAGAGCCCTTCTGGAGGCCTCTTCCAGTCATTGAGAATGGCCAGCAGAGACCCTTGACTGGCTAATAAACCGCCTTATTCAACATGAGTACCAAATGTGTCTGTAGTGTCTCATTGATCCAGGTTAGAGTAAACTGCAAAGGTTAACCCTAGACTGGCACATTGATCGCCTTATTCAACTTGAGCACCCGATGTGTCTGTAGAGTCTCAGTCTTGAAGGTTATAGTAAACTCCAAATGTTGAATAGAAGCATGAAAGTATGCCCCTTCCAACCTGGGCCCTCTTACAGTCACTGCGAACCCCGAGACCAACGAGCCATGTATACACTGCCATGACCCCACTTGCTCCAAAAACTGTTTTGTAGATATCTGGAAGATGAAATTTTGCTTGGATCAAATAGGGTCTACCGTGGTCAACCATCGAAAGAGCCCTTCTGGAGGCCCCTTCCTGTCATTGAGAATGGCCAGCAGGGACCCTTGACTGGCAAATAAACCACCTTGTTCGACATGAGTACCCAATGTGTCTGTAGTGTCTCATTGATCCAGGTTAGAGTAAACCTCAAAGGTTTAATGGAAAGGAGAGGATTCACCATCCAACCATTGACTCAACCCTTTTCGAGTCACTGTAAGAGTATAAACCACCTTGTTCGACTTGAGTACCCAATGTGTCTGTAGTGTCTCATTGATCCAGGTTAGAGTAAACTACAAAGGTTGAATGGAAAGGAGAGGATTCACCATCCAACCGTTGACTGAACCCTTTTCGAGTCACTGTAAGAGTATAAACCACCTTGTTCGACTTGAGTACCCAATGTGTCTGTAGTGTCTCATTGATCCAGGTTAGAGTAAACCTCAAAGGTTGAATGGAAAGGAGAGGATTCACCATCCAACCATTGACTCAACCCTTTTCGAGTCACTGTAAGAGTATAAACCACCTTGTTCGACTTGAGTACCCAATGTGTCTGTAGTGTTTCATTGATCCAGGTTAGTGTAAAGTACAAAGGTTGAATGGAAAGGAGAGGATTCTCCATCCAACCGTTGACTGAACCCTTTTCCAGTCACTGTTAAAGTATACCTGATGGTAAGAATGTAAAGCTTGGGCTCGTCCGGGATTTGAACCCGGGACCTCTCGCACCCAAAGCGAGAATCATACCCCTAGACCAACGAGCCATGTATACCCTGCTATGACCCCACTTGCTCCAAAAATTACCTTGTAGATATCTGGAAGATGAAATTTTACTTGGATCAAATAGGGTCTTACCGTGGTCAACATGAGCACCCAATGTGTCTGGAGAGACTCGGTCATGAAGGTTATAGTAAACTACAAATGATAAATAGAAGCATGAAAGTATACCCCATCCAACTGAACCCTTTCCAGTCATTGTGAAGGTGTACCTTATGGTAAGAATGCAAAGCTTGGGCTCGTCCGGGATTTGAACCCGGGACCTCTCACACCCGAAGCGAGAATCATACCCCTAGACCAACGAGCCCTGCATACATCGCAATGACCCTACGTGCTCGCAAAATTGTTTTCTAGATATCTGGAAGCTGAGTCTGTTGGTTCTCATTGATCCAGGTTAGAGTAAACTACAAAGGTTGAATAGAAAGGAGAGGATTCACCATCCAACCGTTGACTTAACCCTTTTCCCGTCATTGTTAAAGTATACCTGATGGTAGGGTCTTACCGTGGTCAATCATCGAAAGAGCCCTTCTGGAGGCCCCTTCCTGTCATTGAGAATGGCCAGCAGGGACCCTTGACTGGCAAATAAACCACCTTGTTCGACATGAGTACCCAATGTGTCTGTAGTGTCTCATTGATCCAGGTTAGAGTAAACCTCAAAGGTTTAATGGAAAGGAGAGGATTCACCATCCAACCATTGACTCAACCCTTTTCGAGTCACTGTAAGAGTATAAACCACCTTGTTCGACTTGAGTACCCAATGTGTCTGTAGTGTCTCATTGATCCAGGTTAGAGTAAAGTACAAAGGTTGAATGGAAAGGAGAGGATTCACCATCCAACCGTTGACTGAGCCCTTTTCCAGTCATTGTTAAAGTATACCTGATGGTAGGGTCTTACCGTGGTCAACCATCGAAAGAGCCCTTCTGGAGGCCTCTTCCAGTCATTGAGAATGGCCAGCAGAGACCCTTGACTGGCTAATAAACCGCCTTATTCAACATGAGTACCAAATGTGTCTGTAGTGTCTCATTGATCCAGGTTAGAGTAAACTGCAAAGGTTAACCCTAGACTGGCACATTGATCGCCTTATTCAACTTGAGCACCCGATGTGTCTGTAGAGTCTCAGTCTTGAAGGTTATAGTAAACTCCAAATGTTGAATAGAAGCATGAAAGTATGCCCCTTCCAACCTGTGCCCTCTTACAGTCACTGCGAACCCCGAGACCAACGAGCCATGTACACACTGTCATGACCCCACTTGCTCCAAAAATTGTCTTGTAGATATCTGGAAGATGAAATTTTGCTTGGATCAAATAGGGTCTACCGTGGTCAACCATCGAAAGAGCCCTTCTGGAGGCCCCTTCCTGTCATTGAGAATGGCCAGCAGGGACCCTTGACTGGCAAATAAACCACCTTGTTCGACATGAGTACCCAATGTGTCTGTAGTGTCTCATTGATCCAGGTTAGAGTAAACCTCAAAGGTTTAATGGAAAGGAGAGGATTCACCATCCAACCATTGACTCAACCCTTTTCGAGTCACTGTAAGAGTATAAACCACCTTGTTCGACTTGAGTACCCAATGTGTCTGTAGTGTCTCATTGATCCAGGTTAGAGTAAACTACAAAGGTTGAATGGAAAGGAGAGGATTCACCATCCAACCGTTGACTGAGCCCTTTTCCAGTCATTGTTAAAGTATACCTGATGGTAGGGTCTTACCGTGGTCAACCATCGAAAGAGCCCTTCTGGAGGCCTCTTCCAGTCATTGAGAATGGCCAGCAGAGACCCTTGACTGGCTAATAAACCGCCTTATTCAACATGAGTACCAAATGTGTCTGTAGTGTCTCATTGATCCAGGTTAGAGTAAACTGCAAAGGTTAACCCTAGACTGGCACATTGATCGCCTTATTCAACTTGAGCACCCGATGTGTCTGTAGAGTCTCAGTCTTGAAGGTTATAGTAAACTCCAAATGTTGAATAGAAGCATGAAAGTATGCCCCTTCCAACCTGGGCCCTCTTACAGTCACTGCGAACCCCGAGACCAACGAGCCATGTATACACTGCCATGACCCCACTTGCTCCAAAAACTGTTTTGTAGATATCTGGAAGATGAAATTTTGCTTGGATCAAATAGGGTCTACCGTGGTCAACCATCGAAAGAGCCCTTCTGGAGGCCCCTTCCTGTCATTGAGAATGGCCAGCAGGGACCCTTGACTGGCAAATAAACCACCTTGTTCGACATGAGTACCCAATGTGTCTGTAGTGTCTCATTGATCCAGGTTAGAGTAAACCTCAAAGGTTTAATGGAAAGGAGAGGATTCACCATCCAACCATTGACTCAACCCTTTTCGAGTCACTGTAAGAGTATAAACCACCTTGTTCGACTTGAGTACCCAATGTGTCTGTAGTGTCTCATTGATCCAGGTTAGAGTAAACTACAAAGGTTGAATGGAAAGGAGAGGATTCACCATCCAACCGTTGACTGAACCCTTTTCGAGTCACTGTAAGAGTATAAACCACCTTGTTCGACTTGAGTACCCAATGTGTCTGTAGTGTCTCATTGATCCAGGTTAGAGTAAACCTCAAAGGTTGAATGGAAAGGAGAGGATTCACCATCCAACCATTGACTCAACCCTTTTCGAGTCACTGTAAGAGTATAAACCACCTTGTTCGACTTGAGTACCCAATGTGTCTGTAGTGTTTCATTGATCCAGGTTAGTGTAAAGTACAAAGGTTGAATGGAAAGGAGAGGATTCTCCATCCAACCGTTGACTGAACCCTTTTCCAGTCACTGTTAAAGTATACCTGATGGTAAGAATGTAAAGCTTGGGCTCGTCCGGGATTTGAACCCGGGACCTCTCGCACCCAAAGCGAGAATCATACCCCTAGACCAACGAGCCATGTATACCCTGCTATGACCCCACTTGCTCCAAAAATTACCTTGTAGATATCTGGAAGATGAAATTTTACTTGGATCAAATAGGGTCTTACCGTGGTCAACCTCCGAAAGAGCCCTCCTGAAGGCCTCTTCCTGTCATTGAGAATGGCCAGCATACCCAAGGGTCTCATTGATCCAGGTTAGAGTAAACTGCAAAGGTTAACCTTTGACTGGCGCATCGATCGCCTTGTTCACATGAGCACCCAATGTGTCTGGAGAGACTCGGTCATGAAGGTTATAGTAAACTACAAATGATAAATAGAAGCATGAAAGTATACCCCATCCAACTGAACCCTTTCCAGTCATTGTGAAGGTGTACCTTATGGTAAGAATGCAAAGCTTGGGCTCGTCCGGGATTTGAACCCGGGACCTCTCACACCCGAAGCGAGAATCATACCCCTAGACCAACGAGCCCTGCATACATCGCAATGACCCTACGTGCTCGCAAAATTGTTTTCTAGATATCTGGAAGCTGAGTCTGTTGGTTCTCATTGATCCAGGTTAGAGTAAACTACAAAGGTTGAATAGAAAGGAGAGGATTCACCATCCAACCGTTGACTTAACCCTTTTCCAGTCATTGTTAAAGTATACCTGATGGTAGGGTCTTACCGTGGTCAATCATCGAAAGAGCCCTTCTGGAGGCCCCTTCCTGTCATTGAGAATGGCCAGCAGGGACCCTTGACTGGCAAATAAACCACCTTGTTCGACATGAGTACCCAATGTGTCTGTAGTGTCTCATTGATCCAGGTTAGAGTAAACCTCAAAGGTTTAATGGAAAGGAGAGGATTCACCATCCAACCATTGACTCAACCCTTTTCGAGTCACTGTAAGAGTATAAACCACCTTGTTCGACTTGAGTACCCAATGTGTCTGTAGTGTCTCATTGATCCAGGTTAGAGTAAAGTACAAAGGTTGAATGGAAAGGAGAGGATTCACCATCCAACCGTTGACTGAGCCCTTTTCCAGTCATTGTTAAAGTATACCTGATGGTAGGGTCTTACCGTGGTCAACCATCGAAAGAGCCCTTCTGGAGGCCTCTTCCAGTCATTGAGAATGGCCAGCAGAGACCCTTGACTGGCTAATAAACCGCCTTATTCAACATGAGTACCAAATGTGTCTGTAGTGTCTCATTGATCCAGGTTAGAGTAAACTGCAAAGGTTAACCCTAGACTGGCACATTGATCGCCTTATTCAACTTGAGCACCCGATGTGTCTGTAGAGTCTCAGTCTTGAAGGTTATAGTAAACTCCAAATGTTGAATAGAAGCATGAAAGTATGCCCCTTCCAACCTGTGCCCTCTTACAGTCACTGCGAACCCCGAGACCAACGAGCCATGTACACACTGTCATGACCCCACTTGCTCCAAAAATTGTCTTGTAGATATCTGGAAGATGAAATTTTGCTTGGATCAAATAGGGTCTACCGTGGTCAACCATCGAAAGAGCCCTTCTGGAGGCCCCTTCCTGTCATTGAGAATGGCCAGCAGGGACCCTTGACTGGCAAATAAACCACCTTGTTCGACATGAGTACCCAATGTGTCTGTAGTGTCTCATTGATCCAGGTTAGAGTAAACCTCAAAGGTTTAATGGAAAGGAGAGGATTCACCATCCAACCATTGACTCAACCCTTTTCGAGTCACTGTAAGAGTATAAACCACCTTGTTCGACTTGAGTACCCAATGTGTCTGTAGTGTCTCATTGATCCAGGTTAGAGTAAACTACAAAGGTTGAATGGAAAGGAGAGGATTCACCATCCAACCGTTGACTGAGCCCTTTTCCAGTCATTGTTAAAGTATACCTGATGGTAGGGTCTTACCGTGGTCAACCATCGAAAGAGCCCTTCTGGAGGCCTCTTCCAGTCATTGAGAATGGCCAGCAGAGACCCTTGACTGGCTAATAAACCGCCTTATTCAACATGAGTACCAAATGTGTCTGTAGTGTCTCATTGATCCAGGTTAGAGTAAACTGCAAAGGTTAACCCTAGACTGGCACATTGATCGCCTTATTCAACTTGAGCACCCGATGTGTCTGTAGAGTCTCAGTCTTGAAGGTTATAGTAAACTCCAAATGTTGAATAGAAGCATGAAAGTATGCCCCTTCCAACCTGGGCCCTCTTACAGTCACTGCGAACCCCGAGACCAACGAGCCATGTATACACTGCCATGACCCCACTTGCTCCAAAAACTGTTTTGTAGATATCTGGAAGATGAAATTTTGCTTGGATCAAATAGGGTCTACCGTGGTCAACCATCGAAAGAGCCCTTCTGGAGGCCCCTTCCTGTCATTGAGAATGGCCAGCAGGGACCCTTGACTGGCAAATAAACCACCTTGTTCGACATGAGTACCCAATGTGTCTGTAGTGTCTCATTGATCCAGGTTAGAGTAAACCTCAAAGGTTTAATGGAAAGGAGAGGATTCACCATCCAACCATTGACTCAACCCTTTTCGAGTCACTGTAAGAGTATAAACCACCTTGTTCGACTTGAGTACCCAATGTGTCTGTAGTGTCTCATTGATCCAGGTTAGAGTAAACTACAAAGGTTGAATGGAAAGGAGAGGATTCACCATCCAACCGTTGACTGAACCCTTTTCGAGTCACTGTAAGAGTATAAACCACCTTGTTCGACTTGAGTACCCAATGTGTCTGTAGTGTCTCATTTATCCAGGTTAGAGTAAACTACAAAGGTTGAATGGAAAGGAGAGGATTCACCATCCAACCGTTGACCCTTTTCCAGTCACTTTAAGAGTATAACTGATGGTAAGAATGTAAAGCTAGGGCTCGTCCGGGATTTGAACCCGGGACCTCTCGCTCCCTAAGCGAGAATCATACCCCTAGACCAACGAGCCATGTACACACTGTCATGTCCCCACTTGCTCCAAAAATTGTCTTGCAGATATCTGGAAGATGAAATTTTGCTTGGATCAAATAGGGTCTACCGTGGTCAACCATCGAAAGAGCCCTTCTGGAGGCCCCTTCCTGTCATTGAGAATAGCCAGCAGGGACCCTTGACTGGCAAATAAACCACCTTGTTCGACATGAGTACCCAATGTGTCTGTAGTGTCTCATTGATCCAGGTTAGAGTAAACCTCAAAGGTTGAATGGAAAGGAGAGGATTCACCATCCAACCGTTGACTGAACCCTTTTCGAGTCACTGTAAGAGTATAAACCACCTTGTTCGACTTGAGTACCCAATGTGTCTGTAGTGTCTCATTGATCCAGGTCAGAGTAAAGTACAAAGGTTGAATGGAAAGGAGAGGATTCACCATCCAACCGTTGACTGAACCCTTTTCCAGTCACTTTAAGAGTATAACTGATGGTAAGAATGTAAAGCTAGGGCTCGTCCGGGATTTGAACCCGGGACCTCTCGCACCCAAAGCGAGAATCATACCCCTAGACCAACGACCCATGTATACACTACTGTGACCCCAATTGCTCCAAAAATTGTCTTGTAGATATCTGGAAGATGAAATTTTGCTTGGATCAAATAGGGTCGACCGTGGTCAACCATCGAAAGAGCCCTTCTGGAGGCCCCTTCCTGTCTGTTGGTTCTCATTGATCCAGGTTAGAGTAAAGTACAAAGGTTGAATGGAAAGGAGAGGATTCACCATCCAACCGTTGACTGAACCCTTTTCCAGTCATTGTTAAAGTATACCTGATGGTAAGAATGTAAAGCTTGGGCTCATCCGGGATTTGAACCCGGGACCTCTCGCACCCAAAGCGAGAATCATACCCCTAGACCAACGAGCCATGTATACCCTGCTATGACCCCACTTGCTCCAAAAATTACCTTGTAGATATCTGGAAGATGAAATTTTACTTGGATCAAATAGGGTCTTACCGTGGTCAACCTCCGAAAGAGCCCTCCTGAAGGCCTCTTCCTGTCATTGAGAATGGCCAGCATACCCAAGGGTCTCATTGATCCAGGTTAGAGTAAACTGCAAAGGTTAACCTTTGACTGGCGCATCGATCGCCTTGTTCACATGAGCACCCAATGTGTCTGGAGAGTCTCGGTCATGAAGGTTATAGTAAACTACAAATGATAAATAGAAGCATGAAAGTATACCCCATCCAACTGAACCCTTTCCAGTCATTGTGAAGGTGTACCTTATGGTAAGAATGCAAAGCTTGGGCTCGTCCCGGGATTTGAACCCAGGACCTCTCACACCCGAAGCGAGAATCATACCCCTAGACCAACGAGCCCTGCATACATCGCAATGACCCTACGTGCTTGCAAAATTGTTTTCTAGATATCTGGAAGCTGAGTCTGTTGGTTCTCATTGATCCAGGTTAGAGTAAACTACAAAGGTTGAATAGAAAGGAGAGGATTCACCATCCAACCGTTGTCACACTGTCATGACCCCATGAAATTTTGCTTGGATCAAATAGGGTCGACCGTGGTCAACCATCGAAAGAGCCCTTCTGGAGGCCCCTTCCTGTCTGTTGGTTCTCATTGATCCAGGTTAGAGTAAAGTACAAAGGTTGAATGGAAAGGAGAGGATTCACCACCCTAAGCGAGAATCATACCCCTAGACCAACGAGCCATGTACACACTGTCATGACCCCACTTGCTCCAAAAGTTGTCTTGTAGATATCTGGAAGATGAAATTTTGCTTGGATCAAATAGGGTCTACCGTGGTCAACCATCAAAAGAGCCCTTCTGGAGGCCCCTTCCTGTCATTGAGAATGGCCAGCAGGGACCCTTGACTGGCAAATAAACCACCTTGTTCGACATGAGTACCCAATGTGTCTGTAGTGTCTCATTGATCCAGGTTAGAGTAAACCTCAAAGGTTTAATGGAAAGGAGAGGATTCACCATCCAACCATTGACTCAACCCTTTTCGAGTCACTGTAAGAGTATAAACCACCTTGTTCGACTTGAGTACCCAATGTGTCTGTAGTGTCTCATTGATCCAGGTTAGAGTAAACTACAAAGGTTGAATGGAAAGGAGAGGATTCACCATCCAACCGTTGACCCTTTTCCAGTCACTTTAAGAGTATAACTGATGGTAAGAATGTAAAGCTAGGGCTCGTCCGGGATTTGAACCCGGGACCTCTCGCACCCTAAGCTAGAATCATACCCCTAGACCAACGAGCCATGTATACACAACTGCGACCCCAAAAATTGTCTTGTAGATATCTTGAAGATGAAATTTGCTTGGATCAAATAGGGTCTTACCATGGTCAACCTCCGAAAGAGCCCTCCTGAAGGCCTCTTCCAGTCATTGAGAATGGCCAGCATACCCAAGGGTCTCATTGATCCAGGTTAGAGTAAACTGCAAAGGTTAACCTTTGACTGGCGCATCGATCACCTTGTTCACATGAGCACCCAATGTGTCTGGAGAGTCTCGGTCATGAAGGTTATAGTAAACTACAAATGATAAATAGAAGCATGAAAGTATAACCCATCCAACTGAACCCCTTTCCAGTCATTGTGAAGGTATATCTTAGGGTAAGAATGGAAAGCTTGGTCTCGATCCAGGTTAGAGTAAACTACAAAGGTTGAATGGAAAGGAGAGGATTCACCATCCAACCGTTGACTTTTCCAGTCATTGTTAAAGTATACCTGATGTTGAGAATGTAAAGCTTGGGCTCATCCGGGATTTGAACCCGGACCTCTCGCACCCGAAGTGAGAATCATACCCCTAGAACAATGAGCCCTGTATGTACTGCCATGGCCCCACTTGCTCCAAAAACTCTTTTGTAGATATCTGTAAGATGAAATTTTACTTGGATCAAATAGGGTCTACCGTGGTCAACCATCGAATCAGCCCTTCTGTAGGCCTCTTCCAGTCATTGAGAATGAGAGCCCTGTGATTGGCTGACGACCAGTCCAGGGTGTACCCCGCCTCTTGCCCGAAGACAACTGGAATAGCCTCCAGCACCCCCGCGACCCTCGTGAGGAACAGCGGTGCTTCTGGGGCCACTGTTGAGTGTGTGAGGGGTTTCCCTGTTTTTTTGTTTTGTTTTGTTTTGTTTTACCAGGAAAGTGCATTAGAAGCAAGTTTAAAAAGTTGACCCCCCCCCCCCCCAAAAAAAAATGACATACTAACCCCTTATAACAGGGGTTCCAAAACTTTACGGTCACTGTTGGGTGTGTGAGAGGTTTCCCTGTTTTTTTTTTTCTTTTGTTTTTTTTTTTACCAGGAAAGTGCTTTAGAAGCAAGTTAAAAAAGTTGACCCCCCCCCCCCCCCCAAAAAAAACCGACTATACTACCTTATAACAGGGGTTCCAAAACTTTATCAACTCAAGACCCACTTGAAAATCTAAAAAATGTACCCCCTTCTCCGCTGTCCTCTGTGGCGCTTACTAGGTTTCCAGTGGCTGTCGGTGCTGCTCGTGTGCATCCTACTGGGCCTGGTGCCGTACGTGGACCAATGCATGAAGACCGCCTTCAGCGACTCCCCCCCCTTCCACATTAAAAGTGGCCACCACTTTTTATTGATCAATACTCACATTAACATCAACATTGACGTCTTTTCATGCCTTTTGAGAAGAAAAAGTGCCCCACACCCACCTGCACCCCCGTGAATCGCCCCTCCCCTCCATTTCGATATTGCTAATTGGAACGATGCCGCCAGTAAATGTGAGCCATTAGTGAATGAGCAGTCTGCTTTTATTAGCATCTATCATGTAAGTCATGAATTCAAGTCCTGGCATAAACAATATCTGCTCCCACACAGCGACGCTTCAAGTCATCAGATTACAAAAAGTCTAAATACTAAACCACTCAACTTAAATGATGATTAAAAAGTATAAAACTATATTTCTATTATCTAAATTGATCTTTTTACCTGAATTAAAAATGTAATTATTTTTAAAAATGGTTCATGAATTAGGTGTAAAAAATATATATTTATGTAATAAATAAATAATAATGTAGTATCAAGAAAAATCAACAAAATCAATAACAATTATTATTGGCATGTTAAAATAAATTCAAAAAAATATTTTTTTTGGAATTAGAAACAAATTGAGCTTGTTTGGCGAACTGAAAATGTTCATCTGTACTTTTTTAAAAAGAGCAAAGGCAAGACTGTTTATAATTTACATCAACAAAGCTTGTAACTTTTTTTTCTCTCCTCCCATTAGCCGCTTTTGAAAGGAATGTGGCTCGTGAAGGGCTAATTAATAAATATGGCTATGCCGCTAATGGGCTCCTACGTTGTGATGGCGTTAAGGCATGCACTCGCTTTTATGGCAGGAAATGTTTATATGCATGCATTTTTTTTTATTCTTGGCATGTATTTAATATAAAAACCTAAAGCTCAAGGTATCCTAGTTCTTACATCACTATTTTTAATGTCCAACACAACAACATTAAGGTTTATGGAAGGCTGTGTAGAAGATAAACAACATAACATACAATTAGATGTACTTTTTTCCTTTGAATAAATCCTACATTTCAGTTCTACAGATGCCATGTCTGCTGTGCAGGCACTGTTCATTACATTGGAGGATCTTTTTGTGGCGTTTGCATGTTCTCGCTGTGCATGCGTGGGTTTTCTCCGGGTACTCCGGTTTCCCCCCACATTCCAAAAACATGCAAGGTTAATTGGTGACTCCAAACTGTCCATATGTATGAATGTGAGTGTGAATGGTTGTTTGTATATATGTGCCCTGTGATTGGCTGGCAACCAGTCCAGGGTGTACCCCACCTCTCGCCCAAAGACAGTTAGGATAGGCTCCAGCATGCACCCGTGACCCGAATGAAGATAACCAGTATAGTAGAAAATGGATGGATGATTACTCTCTGTATTGTACAGGTAGTATGTGCACTTCATGCATTTTGTATACAGTGAGTGACTCAGGTGTTCATTTAGCTATTTGTGATGATGATTAAAAGTATGAAACTATATTTTTAAGCAAATTACTCAGTGTATTTGACCTTGGCTTTTTTTTTAACTGCTTACCAATTTCATGAAAAATATATATTAAATCAATAAAAACAGAAAAATAAATCAAGTGTATAATATTAAGCAAATCTAAAATATATATACTGTATGCATTAGAAATAGTCAGTTCAATACTTTATACTTTATTTCTTTTAAATTCATTATTTTATTCAAACTTTAATCATTTGAGAATAAATACAAAAATTGTTTAAAATTACAAAAATATATTAAATCAATTTAAAATCCATAGAAAAATCTACAATGAATGAAATATATATATATGATATAATTAAATAGATAAATTGGACATGTAATATGAATATAAACCAGTTAATGGCATCAGTTAAATCAGTTTATTATTTTGAATCATTTTAAAATGAATGCAAAAAATTAAAACAGCACCAGCAAGGATAAATGATTACATTGAATCATTTTAATATGTATGCCTTGACTGACTTAGCAGCGCATTTCTGTATAATTTAGGTAGGCGTTCCAACATACATAGCTGGAGACACGTTCTTTAGGCTATTTCAATGATGCTGTCGCCATAGTAACTAATAAAAAACTATTAATGAGCCTCTTTGCTAGGAGAGGATGCAATAATGTTATTTAGCATAGGGAGTCACATGAAGACACCACACAACAATAAAAGGTCACTGGATGTATTGCTTGGTCTGGAAGCAAGCCATGGGGGGGGCACTTCCACCCCCTAGGGGTGAGTGGGATGCAGCCTGACAGGGGGCAGCAGGACGCTGGCATACGAGCCGTAGGGCCCGACGATGTGAGGCCCGCCTATCATAAGAACCACCACCAACGTTTATGCAGCACCAGACATGCGACTGACACCTGTGTCAAAGGTTACACGGTATATACGCTACCCCCCCCCCCCGTCCAAGGGCCACATAGTGAAAAATGAAGGAATGTAACTTTGTCACTTTGATATTTTGTAAAACAAAACATGTAGATAGAAGTTACTAAATATATTTAAAAACCTGCATCTGAGCTTTGAGTCTATTTTAGTATCCAAATATTTATTAGAATGGTTTTTGTCTATATGTGCCCTGTGATTGGCTGGCCACCAGTTCAGGGTGTACCCCGCCTCTCGCCCCAAGACAGCTGGGATAGGCTCCAGCACCCCCGCGACCCTTGTGAGGAAAAAGCGGTAGAAAATGAATGAATGAATGAATATTTCTTGATAAATTGTCATCACGTAATATTTTGACGTTATTCCCATGGTATTACAACTTTTCCCCAAACTGAATGTTCCCAAAATTAGATTACTTTATTTTTTATCAATATTTCAACTTAAATGACATTATTTTTCCTCATAAATATTCCTAATTAATTCTCGTAGAATTGGGGTTGGTTTATATATAATTATAAATATATTTTTTTGTTCTTGTAATTATGACTTTATTCACATACTTTGGTAGTATTCTTACAATATTATAAATATTTCTCTAACTTAATAAAAAACACAACAAATATATTAGTTGTTTTGTTTGTTTTATGACTTTATAAAATAATGTAATAATAATGTAATATTTCAACATTATTTCACAACATTATTCTTTTAAAGTTATGTTTTTTTCACGTTAAATGAAAGCTTTTTTCATATCATGGCATTAGTCTTGTAAATTTAGGGCTGATTTTTCCAGTTTTAGAAGTTTTCGTTAAATCATATTTTTAGAATGTGCCATGGGCCAATAAAAAAACAGGCCACACCCCTTGCTCCATACTTGAAAAAAAGGCCTTTTAAGCCTCCACAGACAAACAAATACGACCTTTGCTCTGTGCTCTGACTTCCTTGCAGCATGTTGAACCCGCCCAAGATGATTCTTCCTTGTCCTCCTGCCATCATTGGACACATTCCCCCAGTCACATGACATTAGTCAGGCTGGAACTGTCACACAACATGCGGCCTCTCCTCCTCGCCGCTCTTTTACTTTTCATACGCCACCATCGCCCGCAGCTTTCAAACGCTCATTATGCCGCCTCGGATTTATTAAAATAGATTATGGAAATGTTAATTAAGTCATTAATGACATTATTTAAGTAGCACTGACAGATAATGGTGTGTGTTGGGGGCAGGGGGGGCTCCCTGTGCGCTTTAAAAGGATGTGATTGGTGACAAGGGAGCACCATGGCAATGGCGTCTGACCACGAGCGCTGACATGATCCAAAGTGGCCGACACTGTCCTCGCACCTCACGCTACTGTCCACAACGCTTTACGCAGCTGCCTGAGGACGAGCAACGGACTCAACCTTTTTCTTGTGAAAGCAGCATGCACACAAATACACATATTGTTAGGATGTGTGTTATCTCCATTGTTGTGCTAATGTGTGTGTTTGGGAGTGGTCTCCTCAGGTGTCTTTCCAGCGACATGGGCATCACTACAAGCTTGCAGAGAGAACTCCTTCAGCGTTCAACCTGGACGTCTTCATGGGGATGAAACTGACCCAACGGACGTCCCTACATACAGCATCACAGTATATCATGACAATGTCCAGATACAGAGGGATCCAACTGTTTGGCACAATCACTGTTTGGTTCGCTTTGGGCATGACAAGTAACCATAATGCAAAACATAACATTACAATTCTCAAATAATTGAGCACCTATATTATTATTTTTAAAATGCATTCATTCATTCATTTTCTACCGCTTATCCTCACGAGGGTCGTGGGGGTGCTGGAGCCTATCCTTCTGGCGAGCGGCGGGGTACACCCTGGACTGGTTCGCCAGCCAATCACAGGGCACATATACATAGACAAACAACCATTCACACTCACATTCATACCTATGGACAATTTGCAGTCGCCAATTAACCTAGCATGTTTTTTGGAATGTTGGAGGAAACTGGAGTATCCGGAGAAAACCCACGCATGCACAGGGAGAACATGCAAACTCCACACAGAGATGGTCGAGGGTGGAATTGAACCCGGGTCTCCTAGCTGTGAGGCCTGCGTGCTAACTGGCCGGCCGCTGTGCAGCCCTTTTAAAATGCATATTCAAGCAATCTTTGACATATTTATTGCCAAACTTGAACAAATGACCAAAAAATGAACAAATGAACTAAAGTACAAATATGATATGTTGCATTCTACACTGGCCACTGGGTGTCAGTATAATAGCCCTGACATAACATATTCCCTGAAGTAAAAAAAAAAACAAAAACAGCAAAGGACTCCCCCAATGCTAACATTTGAGAGTCAAATTTGTATGTATGTCTCCTACATTGAATAATAGGAGTATAAAGGTGACTATGGAGGTGCTATTTCATGTCTAGAGGGCTCTAATCATGTCATTTTAATTTAGAAGGTTGTAAACAGGTTTTCCGGCAATAGCTACAACATGCAACCCTTTTCTGTTGTGGATAATGCTGAGTTTCCAAACGTACTACTTCCTTCACAAACCTATTTAAGCAATTGTTTTTTAAGTGGGCCTTTCATGTAAGTTATTTTGGTACTAGTACTAGTAGCATACCTTTTTGTCGGAGGTACAGCTATGGCTAACAGGAATGCGACCAAACAGGAAAATAATACCAGGGAACTAACAAAGATGCAATGGAATGCGTTTTGTATCGAAAAAGTATTGAACTGTGAAACTTGCGTACCGTACTTATATACACATACGCAGTATATATTGTATATTCTGGTGTTCACAATTGTTAAATGTGAAAAAGTAATACAACAAAAAAAATTCTGAAAATAATGTCAAATTTTCTGTATTTTGTTTTTATGATGGCAATAAAACTAGAAGCCGGTTTCTTTATATATAATGATCCTCACATGACATCACTGCTTCACTTCACTTTTCATTTGAATAAATAATGAATCTGGACGTGGCAGATAGGCAGGTAGGCTCTCAGGTCTGCACCTTTATTGGACATCACATCTAATGAAGGTTAGGAGACAATGCAGCCACACAAGCCGTCTGTCCTTCACACTTGTGTTTCCAATCGTTTGGCTTGGAGTGTTTTGCTCGAGGACCCTCAACAAGGATGCTAAATGGGTCGCGTTCACGGTCCACCTACTCAACCACCTGAGCAGCAGCAGCAACTCACAGGAGCGAGCCAACTCCATCAACAGCATCAACTTTACCAAATATGACAGCTTCCCCTTTGTTGTACAAAAGGCCGTCCTGGCGTGTGGAGGTTGTATGTTCCATCGCCACAATCCATAGGCAGTGCTTTCAGGAAGTCATTCACCACCTTGGCGCATTGTTCCCTAGAACGACAGCATGAACGGAGTGTGCTCTTTTATCAGTAATGCAGTCTCTTGGTCTCGGTGGGTGGAGGCGGGGCCGCTAGCATACACACAAAGTGCAGAAGAGTGCAATTTGTAAGTAAAAATCTTGTCTCCTCTTGTAGCTCCAATCTCATGCATTGTCTCGTCTCGGCATTGTCAATATTTTTTTTTTGGAAAGTCCTGATGGATAGCTAATGTGTCCTGAATGAGCCGAACATTTTGTCTAAAAGCCCAAACAATCAAGTCACTGTCCATTACAGCTCTTGAGGTGTCGGGGAGTCAGGTTTACTCATCATACTATCGTACAGCTAAGCTCATTAGCATCCATTTCACTCAGTGAAAGTGAAGTGGCAAGATTTGCAGATGTATTACATCATGTTTGAACTCTGAAGAAGTTTGGTTGGACTTTTAAAGCATATTTTCCCAGAAATGTGAAGAATCCATGCAGCTACAACTGCTTCCATTCTTCTGGGATGTTCCATACAGTTTTAAGCACAAATCGGATCTTCCTGTGAACTTGGAAACATATAACTGTCCAAAATATCTTGTTTAAATGAAGGATTAAGATCCATTGGTGTCATCAAACACCTGATTGATTGATTTATTGATTAAATGAGGCCTTTCTCTATACAGCCCAGAAAGCGATGATGTTTTTCAGGCCTCTGATGGTCTCTCAAAGGAGCCTGTGAAGGACGAAGGCTGCTGTGTTGGTACGTCCGCGCAAAGCGGCGTCCCCGGCCTGATACGGCACGGGTCCAGTTGAATAAATTAAAGGAATTACCAGCTGCCCTGTACGAGCTCGGCGGATGCAGGGTGGCGTGCGCAGGCCATTAGCGCGATGATAACGATGTCGGCATGGCCCTTGCGTTAAAGGAATTACACATCGCAGCCGCAGCCTGTGAGGAAGGCTGACAGTTGTGCTCACGGTGGCAACTTCACATGACGGCAAAATGTGCACAAGCGCTCGCTCCACTCGGGAAAGGAAAGTCTTATTGTGATGCAAATGGACGCAGCGGTGGCGGTGGCTTTAAACAATGCCAGCAGATAACATCACATGATGACGTCCGCTGAGAGGTTATTTGAAGCGATACACAGGAAGTCCAATTGCTGTGATAAACAGCAGATGCTTGCTGGAGAAGAAATATTTACATAATAGTATGTATATGCTATTCCACACCATGCTAATGTCTGAAACGCACAAAACGCAGGAGGAAGTCCAAGTGGAAGGCGTCCGATAACTTGCTGGATGTAATCTGATGCGGCGCGGCCTCGCCTTGATTTATGATTGAGGACGCCTTAATAAAAATATCAAAACAATCGCAGCTCTGCGGAGGGAGATACCGCCGCTACGTACATCATGCTCGACAGGCCTGAGCAGGTTGCAGTGGAGTTGGGGCGTAGGGGGGGTGAAGCTAATGTTTGTGTTTTGAGGGGGGGTGCACAAGCTCTTGCAAGGTGACATTTGTGTGCTTCCTGTTCAGGCCTGACAGGTAAAACATTCTGAAACATTCACCATCCTTTCTTGAAGTACTGTTTCTTTGAGGCCAGGTGGGGCCAGGTGGGGCCATTCCAAGCTGGAACATGAAGGAGACAAACCAGGAAGTCCATCAGGGGTTGTCCTTTTGCTTAAGCATCAAACTTCACGGCTTCAATCTATCATTCATTCATTCATTTTCTACTGCTTTTTCCTCACGAGGGGCGCCGGGGTGCTGCAGCCTATCCCAGCTGTCTTCGAGCGAGAGGCGGGGTACACCCTGGACTGGTCGCCAGCCAATCACAGGGCCACTCTATCATGATTTTTCTAAATATTCATTAATTTTCTATATCACTTATCCTATGTGGGGTGGCGCGCAGACCTCACAGCTAGGAGACCAGGGTTCAATTCCACCCTCGGCCATCTCTGTGTGGAGTTTGCATGTTCTCCCCGTGCATGCGTGGGTTTTTTCTCCGGGTACTCCGGTTTCCTCCCACATTCCAAAAACATGCTAGGTTAATTGGCGACTCCAAATTGTCCATAGGTATGAATGTGAGTGTGAATGGTTGTTTGTCTATATGTGCTCTGTGATTGGCTGGCGACCAGTCCAGAGTGTGCCCCGCCTCTTGCCCAAAGACAGCTGGGATGGGCTCCAGCACCCCCGCGACCCTTGTGAGGAAAAAGTGGTAGAAAATGAATGAATGAATGAATGAACTTATCCTATGTCATGGGGGGTATGCTGGAGCCTATCCCAGCTGACTCCCACCTGGTCGCCAGCCAATCACAATGCACAAATAGACAAACAACCATTCACAATCAAAGTCATACTTATGGACAATTCAAAGTCAACTTAACATACATATTTTTGAAACATGGAAGGAAGCCGGACTATGCAGCGAAAACCCACACATTCAAACTCCTCACAGAGATGCCCAAAAATGGAGATACAAAGCCAGATCTTCCAGATCTCCTGACTGTGTTGCCAAAATGTTAGCCACCAAGTGTGTTTGACTGTGGCCCATTAGTCAAAAATATGCAAGTTTAAGCATTAATTCATTCATTTTCTACCGCTTGTCCACACAAGGGTAGCGAGGGGTGGAGCCTATCCCAGCTGTCTTCAGGCAAGAGGACTGGTGGCCAGCCAATCACAGGGCACATATAGACAAACAACCATTCACACTCACATTCATACCTATGGACAATTTGGAGTCGCCAATTAACCTAGCATGTTTTTGGAATGTGGGAGGAGAAAACATTTTCTCCCCAGAAAAAAAACCCACGCATGCACCGGGAGAACATGGGATTGAACTCAGGTCTCCTAGCTGTGAGGTCTGCACGCTAACCACTCATTTGCCGTGCAGCCCGCAAATTTAAGCACATTTGACCTATTTTTGTGCCTAAATGAAGCAGTTTGGAGCATAAAAATGACTAAATGAACTACAATATACGTATGAGCCATTCATAAGACGCATTCTAAGATGTTCTGATTATATGTAGTATTCTACATTGGTCACTAGATGTCAGTAATGTTTTTGTACAAAGACAAGACAATAGCAACCACAGGAAGAACTGTCCAGCAACCAGAACAACAAGGAACTGTCCCAGTGCTAACACGTGTGAGTCTAGATTATGTTTTATTTTCTGTTATGTCTATTATATATAACAGGAGCGTAAAGGTGACTATAGGGGTGTTATTTCATGTCTAGAGGACTCTAATAATGTTAAATTCCATTTCTAAATTAGAAACTACCTACTTCATGGTTACCTCACTTATCACAGTTAGGTCTGCAACCAATTAAGCGTGATAAACAAGGGATTACTGTACAAACACACACACACACACAGCCTAATGTTGTTGTGCTATGTTGGTTTTGCTCTTTGTGAGTATATATTTTTAATAAAATACTTTATTGAATCTTCCTGCACCCATGCTCAAGAATTGTGTAACACTTCATCACCTTGTAGCAAAACATGCAAATATACCGCAGAAATTCTAAGGGTGCGGTTTTCTCTTGTAGTCTGGTACTCTGACACAGACCACAACCTTGGCAAAAAACATCCAGCGCAAGAAGCTTGTCTGTTCCAAGGTAAAACTGAGGCCATTATTAAAACTTATGAACTGTACAGGCAATGTCGCATTGTTAATACAAGTGTGAATAGAAGTTAACACACTACAGTTAATTGTTGATTATTTCAACGTCTTTCCACAGCATCAGATGCAGCAGCAAACGTGTCGTCAACACTTCTGCAACATTTTCTGCATCCATGCAAACACCTCCCAGTTTAGCCTCCTTTCCCTCCACAGCGTCTTCCAACCCCGGCAGGCAAAAGGCGCTGGCAAAGTTGCTCCAAATGTCAGCAGAGACGTGTCCTCCTTTTGTTCGCCGCCAGCTCATTTCCTCCAGGAGGGCGTCAACAAAGCCGCTAATTCTCTCATTAATTAAAAGGAATCACAAGTCAGTGAGCACTTCAAATTAATCCACGGGGGTTTGCTCGCGCACAATGTGCTCGCTCGCCACTCCTCCGTCCCGTCAAAGGCAGCAGACGTCCTCGGTTAGCAAAGCATAGCGCCATCGCTGCCATCTTTAAAGGCCGCATTCCAAAAGATCTTAGAACGTGTAGTGATACTGACTGGCCACTTTGCTAGGTACACCTTACATTTGTAGTTAATATTCTCATTCTCAGTCTCAGTGCAACTGTTAAATAACCCACCATGGGACCAAATGAATTTGGATTCAAAAAAGAAACAAACAGCAAAGTACAACTGCATAGATAAGTTCATACTGATTACTCGATGAATCGAAACAACAAGCTTCGGATTAATTGACTAAGAAAATAGCCTTGTATTGGAATAATTCCTTATGGGTAAAATTGCCTCAGTTTTCATACTGGAACAGATTACGATTAAAAAACGAGGTTCCGCTGACATGAGTAACAGCTTCATAGCAGCTATTTAAAAAAATAATAAACTGTTACTCGTGTAGTGGTTAACATTTCTGAAATTTGTGTAGACAGTGTGGAAATAATCCCTACTCTAATCCCTAAATTAAATAATACAGTAATCCGTCATTAATTTGCAGTTTATTCATTTCAGACCCGACAGTGATAAGTAAATTTCTGCAAAGTGGAATGCTTTATTTATAAATGGAATATTTACACAGTTGGAAAACCTGTTTATAACCTTCTAAATATGTGTTTTCAACATTATTAGAGCCTGCTAGACATGGTTCTGGTTCTGGATGAGCACGCAGGAAAGAAGTGATGTCTGGGGATCAGAGTTGAGTTTTAGTTTGCCATGGGTTACAGCAACAATAGCCTGTGTTTGGCATTATTGCGAAATCACTCAAACCTGCAAAGAAAGAGCGTTGTTACAGCGATCTCGACTGGTGTTTGAATCCACAAAGTGGCAGAGGAGTAGTGTATATAATGAATAAATAACAACTACACATAAAACTATACCATTGCGGTCAATATAATAATCATTAGTAGTATGATATCTTTGGATTTGTTACTTTTTATTTTTGTATTTTTTTTGCTACAGTCTATACTATTATTCATTCATTCATTCATTCATTTTCAACCGCTTATCCTCACAAGGGTCGCGGGGCTGCTGGAGCCTATCCCAGCTGTCTTCGGGCCAGAGCAGGGTACACCCTGAACTGGTGGCCAGCCAATCACAGGGCACATATAGACAAACCACCATTCACACTCACATTCATACCTATGGACACAGAGATGGCAGAGGGTGGAATTGAACCCTGGTCTCCTAGCTGTGACCTAACCACACGACCGCCATTCTTATTCTCATTCTCATTCTTATTCTCATTCTTATTCTCATTCTTATTCTCATTCTCATACTTATTCTCATTCTCATTCTCATTCTCATTCTCATTCTCATTCTCATTCTCATTCTCATTCTCATTCTCATTCTCATTCTCATTCTTCTTATTATTATTATTGCAGTATATATAATTGTTGCAGTCTTTAGAAGTATGTATTTCTTTAAAATGTACATTTCTTAAATTAGCATTTGCCTCACTGACGTTTCCTCTCAGCCAAAAAAACGATGAGGCCCCTCGGTGGCTTCCAAAAGTCAGCCAATCATGTGGGCGGCTGTTTCATAAAGAGACAGGAGCCTAATTTGCTTGTTAGCAAAAGATGATGCGATTTTTATATTACATTTATACCACCAGGAGGGTTGTGAATTTGGAGATGCAAATAAGGGCGGTATGCTTACGTTGAACGGTTTTCCTCACAAACGCCGCGTTTTGTCCGCTGAACAATGTAGCTAATTAGTTTGGCGGCACGGGCAAAATGTCGGTGCTGGCCAACGGCCACGTGGAGCTGTTTGTCTCCGTCGCTGGAGACAAGTTATAAATACTCGCAGCTTGGCGTCTCCTCAGCACGGAGCTCCTCGGAGGGCGATGAGGTGCTAATTAGCAACTGTTAGCACAAGTCGAGAGACACACACATCCATAAAATGTTAGATCTCCTTGTTGTTAGCGCATGTAGCACACCACGCACCCCCCCACCCTACAAAGACGCTCTTCACTTTTTCACACTCGTGCTCCTTGCAGGCGAGCCAGGTCTGACAAATTAAGGCTGCAAAGTCATTAGATGAAGATAAGAAGTTATCTTTCACTGGCAGACAGACTTTTATCTGTCCTATTCCTCTTCTCGGCTCAGATTGTTAGCGTAATTGGGACGTTACGCCGGCAGAGAGGCCAGATGAGTTTTTAACCCTGTCACGCCTTTCAACCCCCGGTGTCGGAGTGAGGTCACAGGCGGACATGTTCAGACTCATTTAAAAAAGGGAATCTTGACACAGTGCGGGTTCACGAGCGCTTGTTTCTACAGGTGCACCGGGCCCAGACGTGACCTCTGTCACCTTCTTTCAATTAAGCATGACGTGTGTTTGTTGAGGCTGGCTGAGCATGGCTAAGAACATCTGCTAGTCCTTTCAACACGTTGGCTTGTATGTATGACACGGACAAAAGGAACAATTTATTCCCTCAATTAACCAATCGTAGGTTGTCCTCGAGAAGTTAATTAGTCATTCTTGGACAATTGTTGGCATGCTTGGTTTGGGGTTTGGGATGGAAGACCTCGAATAGACCCAACATCAGTGATCAATCTCACAGCTGGACGAAATTAAGACAAATTCCACACTGAAGGTCTTCCCAGAAGAGTCAGAGTGGGGTGGCTATCTGCCTCAACCAACTGGCTTGATTGATAGATGACATGTACATTTTGTCATTATCCGTATTTGTGTTCAAAGAAAATGCTCATTATGTATTCACTCTTCATGTTCCGTGATTGGCCAGTCATACGCAGCAACCGCTTCTCCCGAGACCGACTCTGACCTCATTCACATACAAGGTGCAGTTGGGAAGTTTAAAACATCTCGGCGCTCAGCTCTGCTCTATTTTAGTTAGTATTTAACGTTACTTGGTAAACATGTTCTGTAACATGCAGTGCAGCGCCTTTTATCAACGCAGACCTGCATTGACTGGTCACAACATTTGATGTTGCACAAGGATTCCGCTTTTATGGCTGGCATAAAATATTACACCCCTCTCAATACTTTGCTGTATGCACCTTGCAATGTTAAACTTGTTTCATAAAATACACTGTGTTTTTAACAGGACAGCTGGCACGATCGTGCATCAGTCACTGACAGTTTTTTTTTTCATCTGTTTGCTTGCTGGTGATATAAAATCAGTTGGAAAACTTTGTGTAGTACTGAACGTGGTGCTTTTGAGGAAAATACAGTCAACAAGGCATGAATCACCAACTTCACACAGCTCATTGAAAAGAACTATGACTTAGTACCAATATACGTTGTTTCCTGCCTCAATGTTGGTGTAAGCAATTTTTAATGACACTCTTATTCTGTTGTAATTTAATAGTGTGTAACCAACGAAGTTGTTGTGTGGGTTGAAAAGGTGTCTTGACTGATTCTGACTGATTTAAGGAATTCATGTTGGTCCTCCTTACATGATATTGTGTTGTAGATGAACCGACCGCCATTTGTTATAATGGTGAGCCAAACCATTTAGCCGCTTCTTCTTCATTGGTGTTTGAGGCTATTTGTCAAGTGAGCATCAAAACTGGGAATGTGAGCGGGTACCCATCGATGCTTGGTTGGTTTCAAGTTGCATCATGACCCTTAAGCCATTCCCAAAGACACAGGACAGGCTCAACTTGGGAGGAACTCCTTTCAAACAATTTAGGGAGCTCTTTCACACAGAGACCTGCCCACCTTGATGATCTTTTAGTGCAGAGATCTCAAACACGCGGCCCGCGGGCCAAATGTGGCCCGCAGGACACTAGTTTGAGGCCCCCACCTTGATATGAAAGTTTAATGTTAGTGCGGCCCGCGCAAGTTTGATATGGATGCTGTATGGTATCATGTACCCAGAAAAAATTATTACGTTTGATTAATGTTCATGTTAAAGGTTAAATAACTGTTAATAGTTATCCTCCCTATCCGTGTGGAAGTGGTAAGTTTTTGGCTATTTAAGTTTAAAGGAAATAACTTGAAGGCTACCGTTTAGGTCGCTAGCTCTCTAGTTTGCGAGTTAGCATGTGTCTCAAGACCCTGCAGTTGCGCAATATGTTGTAAATAAAAAGAGTATAAATGTGACTATAGTCGTGTTTTGTCATGTCTACCCACCAACTATATGTGGTTTCTTAAGTTTTTATTATTATTATTATTATATTTATTTATTTATTACTGATTGATTGATTTTCTTTATTCTTGATTTGTTTATTTATTTTTCATTTTATTTTGTGTAGAAAAATAAAAAGTAAGATATTTGAGAACAGTGGAATGTTTTATCAGAGCTTTTCTTGTAGAAAATCGAAACCAAAGCAAAGTTTATTCATTTTTCTGTTTTTAATAAATGCATTAATTATAAATACATTTTTTTTTTTTTTTTTTGGGAAAACCTGATGTGGCCCAGTCTCGCCCAGACCCTAGCTCCAGTGGCCCCCAAGTAAATTGAGTGTGAGACCCCTGTTTTAGAGTGTGCCACACCTGGCCTTTTGACAGAAAATTAATCCTGAGGATCAATACAGCAAAAGGATAAAGATGGCATCGGAGGGTATGGCGTAGTCACTAAGCAGAAGTATAATCCAGGCTTTATGCAGCACCCCGAAAGATGGTATACTGCGGCAACTGCGTGCTATCAGATTACTAGATGCGTGACAATGTCAGCGACAAGCGCTCTCAACACAACAAGGGAGAGAGAAGTATGTGTTCTGGTCGTGGCTTTTTGTTATTCCCTTCCATGCAGGTGCCATCCCGTCTGTGCCACCCCAGGAACTTCAAAACATCCATCCCCATTCTGCGTTGGTGCCGTTCACACAGAACAGCAGAATTTAATACGTCTTTTGTCACTGGGTTCCGTGTTTAGCTATTTTGCAGGGTTTGTGTATTTAATGATGGTTCCAAGGGTCTGAGATAGGGGTCTTCTATCAGCAGTTCTGGTTCTAAAAGTCAGAGCACGTAGTTAGCGTCCCCCGGAGCTCTAATTGCGTCCACATTCTCTTCTCGGGGTTTAAGAGGAGTGTTTGCCGCTTGTTTACTGTTATCAGGATAACAAGGATGTGAAAAACAAAAATAACGAAGGGTCTGTCCCATGCTGTACAGATCGTGCTTTAATGGCGACAAAGGAGGGACAAAGGACGGATCCAAATGGCGAGAGTCGCTGTCGGCCACGATGACGCCACGTTTGATATGATGTTGGGAGGATGCTGGGAGGCCGGCGCGTGTGATCACATGACCTCACCTTTCATTTCACATTCTCTGTGGTCTCACGTTCGAAGGCGGCGGTCATTAGCCAATGTTGTCATATTCATCAGAGCGCTGTCTAACAGGATGAGAAGCTCTTTACACATCACGTCGCCATGGCCGGAGGAGAGCGTTAATTATTGAGAAAGTGACAAAAAAGCCACTCAGCAGCCAGTAAACACAATTATCTCAATTTTACAGACGTCCAAGGCCTCTTCTTGAGAACACAAAGGCTGCAGCATCTCATGTCGCTATGGTAACACCATGCTTTGCCAATATGCCGTAACAAGGGTGTGAAGAAACCAACAAAGAAATGACAACACAGCGTTAGCGTCTTTGCTGAAGAGCTTCTCAGCTCTGTGAACAATTCTTAAGTGAATCACAATGATGCTCACCTTTCTGCAAAGCGGCATAGATGGTGACTAAGAAAATAAAATACACATGCTACATCGTATGCTATAGGCCTCATGTCATATTGTATGCTACATTCTACATTGAATACAACCGGTTCCATTTTATACCAAACCTCACATTGTATGCTATATTCTACGTACATTGTTGGTTACATGCTACATTCAGTGAGACATGCCCCTTTGACAAGCTACATTGTATGCTACATTGTTTGCGACATGCTAAAGTCTACACTATGCTGTGTGCCACAGGCTACATGTCACTTGCATGCTGTATGCGACATTGTATGCTAAAGGCTGCATGCTACATGCTATGCAACCACATTGGATGCGAAAGAGTACATTATATGCTATTATATGCCGCGTAGTACACAACACTATATATCTAACTTTACACTGCATACTACATGCTACATTGTACATTACATGCTATACTTTGCGCTCCATGTCATTTTGCATGCTACTGGCTACATGCTACATTGTATGTTACATGCTATACTTTGCCCTCCATGTCATTTTGCATGCTAGTGGTTACATGTTACATTGTATGCTATATGCTATATTCAGTGGGACGTGCCACATGGTTTGCTACATTGTATGCCACATGCTACATTGTGTTACAGGCTACATGCTACATTGTATGCTACATGCTTGTGTGCTCCAGGCAACATTTTATGCTACAGGTTACATGTTATATTGTATGCTACATGCTACATTGTGTACTGAATGCTACATTTTGTGCTACAGGTTATATACTACATTGTATGCTACATGCTACCTTGTGTGCTACAGGCTATATTTTATGCTACAGGTTACATGTTATATTGTATGCTACATGCTACATTGTGTGCTACGGACTACATTTTATCCTACAGGTTAAATGCTACATTGTATGCTACATGCTACATTTTATGCTACAGGTTACATGCTACATTGTATGCCATATGCTACATTGTGTGCTAAAGGCTACATGCTAAATCTTATGCTACATACCGCCTTCCACCACTGGCTACACGTCATATTATGTGTGTCATGCCACATGATATAGGCTACATAGTATATGACAGGCTACATTGTATGCTACATGCAACATTCTTTGCTATAGACTACATGCTGGTTACATGTTACATTGTGTGCTATATGTTACATTCAGTGGGAAGTGCCACATGCTACATGCTATATTGTATTACAGGCTACATGCTACATTGTATGCTAAATGCTACATTGTGTGCTGCATGCTACATTTTATGCTACAGGTTAATTTTTTGCTACATGTTACATGCTACATTGGATGCTACATTGTGTGCTACAAGCTACATTTTATGCTACAGTTTACATGCTGCATTGTGTGCTACAAGCTACAGTTTATGCTACAGGTTACTCGCTACATTGCATGCTATATGTTACATTGTGTGCTGCATGCTACATTTTATGCTACAGGTTACATTTTCTGCTACATGTCACATGCTACATTGTGTGCTACAGGCTACATTTTAGCTACAGTTTACATGCAACATTGTATGCTACATGCTACATTGTGTGCGACAGGCCACATTATATGCTACGGGTTACATGCTACATAGTATGCCACATACTACATTGTGTGCTACAGACTACATGCTACAATGAACCTGTATGTTACATGCTCCATTGTGTGCTACAGGCTACATGGCACAATGTACCTGTATGTTACATTTTGTGCTACATGCCACCTTGCATGCTACAGGCTACATACCACATTGTTCCTTACATGCTACATTGTATGCTACGTGCTACATTGTGTACTACAGGCTACATTTTATGCTACAGGTTACATGCTACATTTTATGCCATATGCTACATTGTGTGCTACAAGCTACATGCTACAATGTACCTGTATCTTACTTGCTAAATCATATGCTACATTCCACCTTCCACCACTATTATGTGCGTCATGCCACATGACATAGGCTACATTGTGTACAACACGCTACATTGTATGCTACACGCAACATTGTTTGCTCTAGACTACATGCCACATTGTATGCTACCAGCTGCAAAACTGTATGGCACATGCTGCGCTACTGTATGTGCCATATTGTATGCTACCTCACGTGCAACATATGGTATGGTACAGACTACATTTTACATTGTGCGCTACGGGCCACATGTTCCATGTGACGTGCTCCTGAATTGTTGGCGACTGCATCGTCACGCCCGTGAGCTGCTGAGGGGTTGTGGTGGGGGCTATGTAATCCACATGGGTCTTGAGGAAGGGTCTGGCACATACATAGAGCCTCCCAGGCTGTGGATCTAGTCTTGGCAAGGATTTTGGCACACGCTCCCGTTCTCTGGAAGGAGAAAGTTCAAACATAGCTGGTCCACAAACGAGTGTGGGCAGAGGATGTGGGTGTGTGTGGGGGGGGGAGATCAAATAGATCTGCATGCTGATTGGCCAAAGATGCACACTTAAAGCATCTTCATTACAATTGTAAATGTGTGGCCTGAGGCTGTCAGCATCCCATGAAGGGGATGCTCATGGACAGCGGCTGGCATGTGATGGAGGGTCCAGTGCAGCTAATTAATTTCATTAGCAAGTGAAGTCATCTTATAGCAGGAATTCATATTTGGAGCGTCATGTTGCTCATTTATTTCCAGATTTAATTAGCTCAGAGAAGAAATGCTGCTCGGGCAAGAGGACTTTTTAATTATCAGCTTGGATAAATTTGAAAATGTTGATGCCTAAGGGTTGAGTTAATTAAAACCTGCATTATTTTAACTTTAATTAGCTCCCATCTTTGTTTTTCTTCGCCATATGGCCATGTCCTGTAGTCAAATTGACTTAATTAAGCTCATTAAGCTAATCATTTTAATTACTCAAGACAATGGGATTGGATAGACAACGACTACAAGTTTATGGCCAAGTGCTTGTTTTTTTCATAGACGACTCGGTGGTGAGGCGGTCGTCTTGTACTCAATGAGGCTTAAGTCTGATTCCTCAACAAAACAAAAAGTCTTGCCACCAACATGGGGGATTTTTGTTTTTTAGAAAGTTTGTATTTTCTTTAGAAACAGTTATGTGTTACTCACCGACTGGTAAAGAGTTGTAAACTTCCTGTTTCTCACCCAAACTGTCTGTTTCATTCATTCCACCGCCAGCCCCCCTCTAGGTACGCCCAGGCCACTGTGATCGATCACACTCCCAAGAACGTCTGGATACTTAAGTCCGCGTTTACTCAGTGCAGGCAATCTACAGCCCATACTGGGAAGTCTGGATCGTACTGACATAAATAGAACTCGGTGTTAGAAAAAATTAGCGTGGAGAGTGTGGAAATCAAAAAGTTCTTTCATGGCTCACTTTCAATGCGCAAACCTCATTATCTGACGCTACAACATTGTAACTACATTTATCGGTCCTAGCACCATTCAGCTGTAGTGTTTTTGTATCCTTGTTAAAACATATTGCTCCCGTAGTAGTAATTTACTCCTCCTCATCGCCCTCTATGAACCATAATTAAGCACTACAGCTGCGTTGCTCACAAACAGCTAATAATTTTTAAATTCCAATCAGAATGTAGAACACAATGAGCAGGTTCTCCCTTGATCAATCAGGACTGCTGTGACTCTATTCTAGGGATCAACCAATACATCGGTCGATATTTGCGTTCTTTACTTGAATTGGTATCGGCCGATACGCGCGTGGTTTCGCCTATGTATTTTTCTGCCGCATGATTTACAGACAGGCATCCGCTGGGAAGCTTTGTGCTGCCGGAAGACCCTGAAACACACGCAGTCGCGGTACCCCTCCCACACCGCAACAGTGGTGAATCACAACAAGGGTACGTAACTTTGAATTAGCCACTAACAGTTAAACTTAGTTGAAATATTTCCACCTGCTTTGAAATAGGAAACATGAACGCCATAAGTTTGTGGATGTGAAAACCAGGAATGCTGCTGAATGCTTCATCTTTAAAAACTTGGCGCTACAACAACAAAATTCCCTCTTAATATTACCAGTTTATTCTCATCTCATTCTCATCTCATCTCATTTTTTTTCGTTAGAATAAAAAAAATTCTGTCAATATTTTGACTTAGTCTGAACTCATTTCTGTGGTTTGTTTGCTTATACTAATTTTCCCATTATTTAAACTTTCTTCTTGTAAATTTTCTTCTTGTAATTCTGACTCTAGTCCTACAATATTTTGACTTTATTCTTGTAACGTTATCAACTTGTAATAATCCAAAAATGTCAACTTTATAAACAGAACATTGTTTGTTTCTCATAATATTAGAACTTTGAAAAAATAACCTTTCTTTAATATTTCAACTTTATGCTGCTAACTTTCTTCCTCATAATATAACACAATACCCCAAAATTTTTAATCCTTTTATACAGGGGCAAAATCAAATATAATTGGATTAAAAATCATAATTTCTATAGATGTGCTTTTATTTATAATTGTAGATGCAAGACAACTGCATTTTTAATCAGTTTAGTCAGCAAATTATTTCAAATATTTTTTTTGTTTCAGTGTGACCCCCTACTCATTTGGTGTAATGTTCTTTACAGGCCGTTCTGAATGTTTTTTTTTTGTTTTTTTTTATTCTTCACAACACAAAACGACGCTAATGTCCTAAAATTTATTGTCAATTGAATGGACACACAGAGTAATACAGTGTCCATCACTGCTAAAAATGACGGGATACTCCCCTTTGTGTGGCGCGAGGGTCTTTGCGAACGTCCGGCAGCTGCGCGGCAGTCTGGAATTGTGGCCCGTGGCCGACAGATGCGACTCGGCTAAAGTCCAATAATGAAATAATGGCGGGAGACATGATGTTCATGGTTTCCATCATTGTTAAAAGAGCGACCCACTTAGGTAATTTGTTTCCATGTTTAATCCTATTTGGGACTATCACATTAAACCAACTGGTGGGCCTATAAATAAACTGGTTGCTATGTCTGTGTGTGGGCGGGGGGGCGTCTCATTTGATTAGAGGGAAGCACTTAATAATGTGCGCCGCCAAAAGGTGACCTTCAGCATCAGGTGACCCACACATATGGAGCCCTCATATTCCTAATGTCCGGCCCTGATGTACTTCAACAGTCCTGAGCTGCAGCACTCGCCAAATTGCTTCCGACAAATGTTCATGTGGGCGCACACGTTTGTGTGTGTGTGTGCCTTCTCATCGCCGCCATGTAACTTAGAAGGCAACACGAGAGCCCACTTAGTCAGCTCGCCCCAAGGAGTTCTACTACAGTTTGTTTCTACATCACAGGGTCCTATTGATTTTCAATGTCAACGCACATTATTGTATTGCCCATTGTATGTTAACGACTGTCGTTTTGCACCACATATACTATCTTAAATACTTCACATCAGGGGTGTCCAAACTTTGTGAAAAATGAAAAAAATGTAAGGGCCACTTTAATTTTTTAAAAATATTTTTTAATTTATTTTAATATTTTCTTGAATATATTTCAAGAAAAAACAGCATCTATTATTAATATCAACTTCTGTCTTTACTCTTTTTCAACTTTCAACAATCTCAACTTTCTTCTTAATTAGGGTCGTCCAAACATATTGGCTACCGATAAATATCATCGATATTAGCAAAAAAAATGCGATATCAGGTGATGTCCGTATCGGGATCTTCCCTTTAATGAAAGCCGATGCAGCAGAAACGCATATTGCATTTAATACTGTGCCACTCAAAAGTTCTGTGAGAAAGGGATAACTCTTTACTTAGCAAGCATAGTAGCAACAAATCTCACAATGAACTAACCATCTCCATGGAAATCACGACTGAGTTAATATTCCATATACCATCCTGACTCACGGTGTCTTCAATACTGCTAAAACATGACACAGTAATGTAACAAGTAGATCAAAACAGACACTACCAACAAATAATGCAGAATAACCAACAACATGTAACTTATTAGCTATTTACAACAACAGTACAGCAAAGCACACTGGGAAACAGGAATGATGTTTTAAAAACCATATACGTAGACCCCACATCGAACACTGAGTGGAAATATGTCAATGTCACCACCATATTGGATGTGGCAAGACTGCGGTGTATGTGAATACAAGAAATGAAATTAATTAATGCCTCTCGTTTGTACATTGACACCCGCACTAACATACTCGAGAAACAGTTAGGCACCAAAAACAATGTATTTGATCTTCTCAACTTTATTGAACCCACACAGTAAACATCAGCTATAGAGCACAAATTAGTGCCTTTAACTAAAAATAGGCATAAAAACACACAGGCATTCTTATAATACATGTAATATGTTAATTATTTACTCAGAGATGGGTTGAGTAGCCAACAAACCAATTGTACTCATTTAAGAGTATTGTTACTGACTTTTTTCTCTTAATTCTCTCTTTATTCTTTAAAATTGCAGATTTTTTAAAACTTTTTTCTCCTAATCATGACATTATTGCCATGATATTTTCATCTCATTCTTATAACTTTTTCTGCAACCTAATTTTCTGACAATTTATGACATTAAAACATTTTTTAAATACTCATTAGGGTCTGGTTACATTAGGTTACTTTTCCTCATAAAATTATGTTATTCTCGTAAAATTATTATTTTCTTATTTGATGACAACTTTTTTTCTCATAATATTTTTCTTTCATTCTTGTAAAATTACTGTTATGTTTTGCCTTTCGCCGACCAATAACAAAACAGCCATTTGCGGCCCACAAATGGCCCCCAGGCCGTACTTTGGGCACCACTGCTTTGGATCCTGTACCACTCAGACTACAACTGTCCTTTTGCCATCATTTTATTTTGAAGCTCACTTTTCACTGAACAGGATGTCACACGTCAACAATGACGTTGATGATACCATAATACGTCAACATAAACCAACCTGTTTTACCAAGAAATTACCCTTTCGACAAAAGCGGTCAATTATGTATTGACACTTTTTAGTAATAATAAGATCACGGTGGACCAGATGGCAAATGCGAGTATCAGCATTGCTGTTTTCCGTCATGCTCTATTTCTAGAAACTGTCTTTTTCCCTTCATGTCCTGTCACATCCTGTGCCCTCGTTCTCGTTGTAACGGTCGGGGCCCCAGATTAGCGACGTGCCCGGGGTCCGTCCTGGCAGCTGGCGGGCCGAGCAGCGCCCAGCGAGAAGCGGCTTAATAGATTTAGATGAAAGGCGGGCATGGAGGTGAGCATCTGCTCAAAGGCCACCTCCCCACGCCCGCATCATCACCATCATCATCATCATGTGATCTCCAGAAGAAGTGGCCATCATCTCGTTGGGCAGGCGGGCTAATTAGGGCCATGCATTTATTTATGAGCCAGCTCATTAAGCCAGGGAAAAGATGGTCGCCGCTCTGAAAACACATTAGTCCCCCGAGGAAAGAGGCTGTGAAGTCGCTCCCCTCGGGCGGCTTCCGGTCACATCCCGGGAATCTTTGTGACACGTGAAGAAACGTGGACATGCCGTGAATAAAAAAAACAACAACAAAAAACAAAAGCAAACACCATCTTGGGGCGATGCTTGATGCTAAAAATGACATGCGGAGGTCACAGACCAAGGGCGGGGCAATGAAGGCTCTCATTTGCATATTGGGCCTCATTTGCATGTTTGTCTTGGGGTGGGTCCGCCATCTACGCATCCATCAAGTGTTTGTTCACATAAGTTGACATCAGTCATGAAAAAAAAATCACGCTTTGGGCAATAAAAATAAAAAAAAATAAAAAATGATATCCAATACAAAATAATGCTCTATTTTATTCTATTCTTAAATAAATATATAATAAATATATTTATAATAAGTAATAAATACTGAGCTTTTTACTTGTCCTTTTTTAATGTAAAAAAATATGTAAAAATAACACTATAAACATTAACGAATACATTTTAAATACATTTTCCAGTGTTTTTTTTAAATTATATAATAAATGCATAAATATATACATAAATATTAAACAACAGATGTTTGTTTTTCATATTTTTGTTTGTTATATTATATATTTATATTATTTATTATACATACATTAAAATAAAAATGTTGAGCTGCTTCTGTTTTTAATATCTATTTTATATATATTTTTTATATCTATTTTTATATCTATTTTTTGTATTTTTTTGGAAATATATAATAAATAACCCATAAATACATTTAAAAAAATTTACATCACATTTTTTGTCTTAAATTTGAAAACTACCTTATTTTGTGACATTATACTTTGTGTTGAGAATCCACTTTCAGTGCAGTTTCTCACCACATCAGCCAAGACCTGACAACCCTAATTTGGATCAGCGCTAACATGGAAACGCACTTCCTGCATACGTATATATGGCAATAAACAAAATAATAATAAACACATTTTTAAATAAAGACCTCATCTTTGTAAAGGTAAAAGGTTTGTACTGGACAGCGTTAAACAGTGCAGGTGTTAGCATAGCATTCCTAATCATTGTGAACAAGTGTAATTTCACTCATGCACATGTGTGTGTGTGTGTGTGTGTGTGTGTGTGCACATACACGTCACGGGCAAGGAGATCTCATGCAGATCCGATTCTAATTGCAAAGACAGAGCCAAAGCACACAGTCGACTGGCAGCTTCGCTTGGCCTCGTGCGCTGAATCCTGCTCTGAAGACATATTTTCTCGGTTCTGCTCATCTGCACTGGAAACATACGTGAAACTAGAACGTTCCATCTCCGGACGAAAGGCAAAAATATGATTTTAAAGTCATACAACAATCCACAAAAACAAATGATGACGACCATAGAACATAAAATTCGACTTAATTACCTGCATCGCAGTTGTCAATAAAGCTTATATGATAGCTTCAGAATTGATTATTTCTTTTCACATTCTCTCTTTGAATAGGAATAGGAGGTGACCCTAATCAGGATAAGCGGTATAGTAAATGGATGGATGATTAGATCATTTTCAGACACGGCCAGTCTAGGGTGTATCCTGCCTTTCATCAGCTGGGATAGGCTCCAGCATACACCCATGACCCTAATGAGAATAAGCGTTATAAAAAAATGGATGTATGGATAATATTCAGCCATAAAGAAGGCATGCAAATAAATACTAAGTACTACTTCAAGATGTACAAAAGAAAGAGCAGCTTTCGTGCTCGTCAGCAGTCAAGTGGTACAGTTAAACCCAACCCACAGGACGCTGGCTTTTTAGGCCAACTAATAAACAACAGCATTTGGTGACCTTTCCACTGTTCTTAAAGGGGGATTGAACCCCCCCTTGCAGCAGCAGGTAGTGTCAGAGAGTGCTGGATGCTCAGATGGGACCTTTTGTGAGGGCGTCTCACTGGGCGCCTGAGCCAAAAAACCTGTTCTATCACACGTCGAGGCGCGCTGACTCACCGGACACTGATGGCGTGTTCATCCTGTGTGTGTGTGTGTACTGTGTGTGTGTGTGCAAGAGAAGCTTTCAGCGGCATCAGGCGTGTGCACTTACTGTGAGAGTGTTGAGAGCACCACTTAATGCATCATTATTGTTCCCACATTCTTCAGCAGAAGAGGGAAAATGGAAAAAGGAATGTTTTTAGAAGTATGGCTGCAAATACGACACAACTGCAATCACTTTTTCATTCACTGTCGTTATTTTTTGCACTGCAAATATAATAGACAGCGGAACCCATTAAAAAAAGAAAAAAAATGACAGGCGCTCCTCATGTTACATTTCCTGGTTATATACAAGCTGCCATAAATGATTACTATTGAAATAGTAGTAAATGTAATAGTAATGTATGCGTGGCGGAAGAATACACCTGTTTACTTTACTTTTTTTTACATGATTATCTCCAAGAGGGTGAGAAAGGCTTTTCTCCTGAATCAAAGAAAGTGAAAGTGAAAATATGTGTGGAATGAGGTCCAAGCCGCTCTTGAACGTAGCGACCATCATGAACAATAATGATGGTATTTTTGGACAGGATCTGCACCTACTAAACCGACAGTGATAACTAAGCAGCACACTGGTCTCTCCCTACCTTGCAACACCCCTTCCAGTGACTTTTATTTTGTTTGTTCCAATGACACCGGCCCTGAGCTGAAAGATCTGGGTGGCTGTCCGTCAAGACAGTCTAATAACCATCAGACGGCATCTGCCACACCAGAGTTTTTCACCATAACATGGACAGAAAAGTACCAATATGTGGACTGTCAAGGGGAAGTCTGCTGCTGGATCCAAAATTGATAAGAGACAAGACACGTTATTTGGGAATGACCGGTAAAACTGTATAAAACTTACATCCAAGGAGACAAATCAATACAACCTTATTGAGAGAATGTCTGACTATTCATGCTAAAATTCATTCATTCATTCATTCGTTTTCTACCGCTTTTCCTCATAGTGCTGGAGCCTATCCCAGCTGTCTTCAGGCAAGTGGCAGGCTACACCTTGGACTGGTCGCCAGCCAATCACAGGGCACATATAGACAAACAACCATTCACACTCACATTCATACCTATGGACAATTTGGAGTCGCCAATTAACCTAGCATGTTTTTGGAATGTGGGAGGAAACCGGAGTACCCGGAGAAAACCCACGCATGCATGGGGGGAACATGCAAACTCCACACAGAGATGGCCGAGGGTGGAATTGAAACCTGGTCTCCTAGCTGTGAGGTCTGTGGTCTAACCACTCGATCGCCGTGCCGCCTTCATGCTAAAATGTTAAGTTAATATACTATGTAACCAGATATGGAAGGGAGGGATGGTCTAACGTTCATCGACGCCCCGGCTATTCGAATCAGGCCGTCAGCATGTGGAGGACTTGTTTCAAAGAGTAAAGGGCTTCGAGCTGATAATCACTGCAAGTTCGTGAGACATTGATGTGTTTAGCAGAAATAAAATGTAAAAGTGTTCTTGTGTTAAGCTGCTGAAAGTTAGTCGCTTCCTCTTGTAGCTGCTTACTTAACATTGACTCATTGGATTTCCCATTTTTTAAGAGCGAGTTAGCTGCTTTCTCTACTACTGGTCTATGAGTATATGATATATATATATGATTCATGTTCACCTACCTTAGATATACGTACCTGGCATCTGCATGATTAACTGCCAACATGGATGCTCTGTGCAGGAAAGAGCACAGCCGTCTGTACTTCCTCAGAAGGCTGACGTCCTTCAATGCATGCAAGAAGCTGCTACAGATCTACTATCAGATTGTGGTAGGTGGAGCCCTCCTGTATGCTGCAGTGTGCTGGAGGAGCAGCCTCAAGAAGAAGGACGTCACACGCCTGAACAAACTGGTGAGGAAATCATTGGCACTGAGCTGGACAGACGGACATCTGTTGCAGGGCAAAGAACAAGAACAAGAACACAGATGAGGCGCCTCTCATCCAATACACGGCATCATCTCCCAAAAGAAGAGCAGTTTCAATGGCAGATTACTATCACTGTCCTGCAGCACTCCTCCCCTATACCATGCCACTTTTCAACACAACAGAGGGGGAGCGATAAAAACACACAGGACTGGACTGATTACCTTATATGTATTATTCACTCACAGACGGAAGAGTGGATACCTAGCTGTGAATTTTGACAGTTTGCTATCAGCATTTTTTACCTGAGGACTGGAGCACCCGTCTTGTGCTGGAAGACACAGCCATCCCAATGTAAGTGTTGTAGCTGTTTCCATGGTGCTGTTGTTGACGGAAGTAGCATGAGCTCCTGGGCTAAATCAATGTGCCGAGGAAAGACGTTTTGGTAAGGTTTTAAATCATTAAAATATGGCAAGATACTGTAGGTGTCATCAATGTAATTGTTAATATGCATATCAAACAATAGAACATTGTAAGAGGTTTTTTTAGAGGGCTCTGTAGTCAAAATAGGTACAGCGCAATGGGGAAATATTTTATATATTATATATATATAATTATCATTCATTCATTCATTTTCTACCGCCTTTTCCTCACAAGGGTCGCGGGGGTGCTGGAGCCTATCCCAGCTGTCTTTGGGCAAGAGGCGGGGTACACCATGGACTGTACACCCTGGACTGGTCGCCAGCCAATCACAGGGCACATATAGACAAACAACCATTCACACTCACATTCATACCTATGGACAATTTGCAGTCGCCAATTAACCTAGCATGTTTTTGGAATGTGGGAGGAAACCGGAGTACCTGGAGAAAACCCACGCATGCACGGGGAGAACATGCAAACTCCACACAGAGATGGCCGAGGGTGGAATTGAACTCTGGTCTCCTAGCTGTGAGGTCTGCGCGCTAACCACTTGACCGCTGTGCCGCCTATAATTATCATGTATCTACTAATTTAATTACCACTACGTTGCACTCCTCTGCACTCCTTTGTGTATATGCTTGCGGCCCCGCCTCTACCCACCAAAACACAGAGACTGTTACTGTTTGACTGACAAAAGGTCTCACTCCATTCATGCCCTTGTTCTTTGGGACAAATGCACCAATGTGCTAAAACCAATGCACAGAGTGCATTGTTTGGAGGTGGGAGATGATCAAAATAGACGTGCATGCATATGGCAGCATAATTTTGAATTAAAAATTATTATTTTCAATCATTGTGTGATTAATTCGATTATTCATTATCGTCGACGTGATTTTTTTTTTCTGAACAAAAAATATGGCTTTCTACTGGGTGTACTATCTATTTCGCAAAGCTAGAAAGCGTGACCTGTTTTAACATGTGTGTCATGTTGGAGGGGGGGGGTTCCTCTCTTTGTTGCGAGCTTGCATTAAGACTCCATTTCCCCCGTGAGGTTGTAAAACGAGCCTCTTTTTGTGTGCAGGCCTTCACAGTAAAAAGCAGATCTTCACCCGTCCAAACGAGCACATAATGGACTTGGGATCCAGTTTCTGGCTCCTTGAGGCCAAAGACCAGCGCCAACAACTGCCTCGCCAATAACTTCTTAACCTCTGCTTGTTGGCGGGCCTGCAAGGAGACATCATCAAGCACATTAAGGCGGCCATTAAGGGCGGACTAAAGGGCGTCAGGTTTCGCGGCTCGGCTCGCCGTGACCTGACGGATCTTCCCTGGGAAGACGACACTGTCACGTGTGCCTCGGGTTACAAGAAGAAAGACTTGCATACCTGAAACATTACGCTTTTTACTCAGGATTTGTGCTCTTTACAACCAGAGCGGTGTCCCTCTGGGCTCAGTCCTAAGACCACTTTAGTCAAAACATACAAAATCAGTGTACTGTTTATGCTTTAATTACATTTGGGCAGCCACAGATACACTTGGTGTTTTGTTTTTTACAAAACAGATGCCTATGGAAGCCTGTTTCCGCCACTGAACAAAAAAAAATATTGCAATGGTAAATCATAATTATGAGACAAAAGGCCAATCCATCCACTTTCTATGCCGCTTATCCTCACTAGGATTGCGGATATACGCTGGAGCCTATCCCAGCTGACTTCCGGCGAGAGGCAGGGTACACCCTGGACTGGTGGCCAGCCAATCACAGGGCACATATAGACAAACAACCATTCACACTCACATTCATACCTATGGACAATTTGGAAACAGAGGCGCAAAGTCCTGATGAGATAAAAAAAAAGTCAAAATTACTAAATAAGAAGTCATAATTATGAGATAAAAAGCCAATATTTTGAGACAAAAAGTCAAAATGATGAGATACAAACTGCACATGTTCCATCACATGCGCAATTTGTATATCATCATTTCGACTTTTCATCTCATAATTATGACTTTTATCAAGATAATTTGACTTTTTTATTATCATTATCACTTTGCCTATCTCATAAATAAGTAAATTATAGGTAAAGAAAAGGTAAAAAAATCATAATTATGAGAAAGTGAATTATGAACAAATGAAAAATATGAGATTCTTCACATGGCACTCAGCTCATGCGTAGTTTGTAAATGTAAATTTTGTCTATGATAATTAATTTTGACCTTTTATCTCAGAAGTTTGACCTTTTATCCCAGAAGTTTGACTTTTTATCTCATAATTGTGATTTTTTATCTCGAAATTTTGACCTTTTCAACTCATAATTACAACTTTCTTAAACTTTCTAATACACCAAATCTTCTGCCAACCCTAATGGTGCCTCACAAGAATGAGATCCAGTTTTCTATTTTCCATTTTCTATGCCACTTATCCTCACTAGGCTCGCTGGTATGCTGGAGCCTATCCCAGCATATGCGTCGCCTTCTTCAGTTGACCCTTCGTCACATGGCACTCGGCATGTTTCCATCTCATAATTTCTACATTTTAGCGCATAAAAAGACGTAGCAAGAGGGAATTCACTCCTTAAATGGCTGTTTGAAATAAGATGCTCATTCAGGAAGTTGACTTTTGAGAAAAAAGTGGTGTGAACATGTGTGTGTGCAGCTGAATGTGCACAGCCTGTGTGTGTGTGTGTGTGTAAAGAGCTTAATGGAAGCAAGCGGATTTCTTAATGGAAAAAGCCAGCGTTGTGCAGCACGACATAATGTTGTTATGATGTGGATTAGTGAGGTCACACAACAACACAATCAGACCCAAAATAAACACTGCAGATTATTATTACGTTTTCTCACACTCGTCTGTGCATGTGCAGGTGAATGTCAGGGGCCGTCACCTGACCGTTCAGGCTATCAGCCACCTGGCTGCTCCCTTCCGGAACCTTTTGAGCTGTTTTGGGCCGCGACTCGTCCAAAAAGACCTTAAATCAAAAGCTAAGCTAAATGAGGATGATGCTCGTTTAACCACGTGCTAATACTGACAAGGTTTATGTAGCTCTCTTCAAATTAAAAATAAAACAGCTTCAGTTTTACTGTAAGTGCTCGGTGGACTCCGCTGCCAGAGGTCCACTTCCACGTTAGAATTATCCTCTGAGATTCTTTTATTTTGGATCAACCTAAATGCGTTGGTGCATTTGTGCCCAAGAGCACTTACTGGTATTTGACTGGAACTGCAAATGCTTCCGAGTCACATGTTTTCAGCGAAAAACGACAATCACACTCGGCAAACGATTGGAATCGACTTTGGACGACATTTAATTTAAAACTCACATGAGAACATCGGTCTCATTAGTGTCGCGGGCCTATCCCAGCTGACTTTGGGTGAGAGGCGGGGTACATCCTGGACTGGACTACTTTGTAGACGGTAATAGGGGAGTTCTTTCAAGTCAGGGGTCCATTCATTCATTCATTCATTCATTTTCTACCGCTTTTTCCTCACGAGGGTTGCGGGGGGTGCTAGAGCCTATCCCAGCTGTCTTCGGGCGAGAGGCGGGGTACACCCTGGACTGGTGGCCAGCCAATCACAGGGCACATATAGACAAACAACCATTCACACTCACATTCATACCTATGGACAATTTGGAGTCACCAATTAACCTAGCATGTTTTTGGAATGTGGGAGGAAACCGGAGTACCCGGAGAAAACCCACGCATGCACGGGGAGAACATGCAAACTCCACACAGAGATGACCGAGGGTGGAATTGAACCCTGGTCTCCTAGCTGTGAGGTCTGTGTGCTAACCACTCGACCACCGTCAGGCGTCCAATTATTTAAAAAAAAAACTTATTTAGAAGGTTGTAAAGAGGTTTTCTACAATCAATTTTGAAAAAAAAAAAATCTTACTCGGAGGATATTCACTTTTCATGCTTAACTAATTGACCGCGACAAACAAGGGATTAGTGGAGAAGGAAAAGACGGGTGACCTACCAACTTTGGTTAGTCTGTTACCCGCTAGCAGCTATCTTGGTTTCAGGGTGTGAGACGCCATCTTAAACTGCACTTAATGATCAGTAGATGGCTACATCATTATTAAAAGATTTTTTATGATACATAACCGTCACTGTACATTCTTGCGACCAATAAGCAAAGAGATCGATGGCACGAGGTTTCCTGCGACGCGTTTAGGTTAACTCTGATTTTTTTTTTTCCAAGAGTGGAACGAGCATTGAAGTGGTTTAGTGACTCTAAATGCGTGCTAAGCTCCTCCCTCACTTCAAGTGGATCCACTTCTCATGGCGGTCTTGTCCTGTGCAGCACGGCCTGAGCAGATAACCGTCTGGCCCATTAGCAAGGGGGCTGCTCCTTTAGACCCATTAGGTCCTGCAAGGACTTCAAACAGCAATTTGTTCTGCAAATAGGCCGTTCAATTTGCGGCTGTCGGAGAGCGAGCGAGTGAGACACCTCCCTCTCGCTCGGCGCCGTAATTGAATTTTCCAAAGGGACGTTTTCCTCCATTTGTGTCAGCCGACTGGGTGATGAATAGCGAGCGCTGGTGTGAACACAAAGAGGGGATGCATGTTTATCCATCTTCTGGTGGTCCTCATCGTCATGCGGTGTGATGGCCGTGAAGGACCAAGATGGGCCAGAACCTTCACCATCTTCCCTTGAATCGCCATTGTTCAAAAGCCAGCAAGTACAAAGTGCTTGCCACTAATGAATGATCATGCAAGATGATCCAGGAACAGATGGCTTTATTAAGCTGTTGCCATGTAGGAGAAAGTTATTTCGAAGGTCGCTGTCAGCACACAAATATGGTGTGTTCAAGGACGATGCTTGACGAAAAGCAGTATTAGTGAAGCATAAAGACAAACATAAAAATTGTAGGCTGGTACATGTGTGATGTACATATTAACATTATAGAAATTGTTACCAACTTTGGGTGAATAAGATGTTTTCCGCAGAATTTCTTTTATTTTTTTACCAAATTATCTGCAAATTTGCCGAATGTGATTGGATCCACTGTACATCATTTCTGTGGGAAAACTCAAAGCAGAGCATAATGAACATGAAAGGTGCTTCATCGGTGAACTTGATGTAACAAAATAAGTGAAATAGTCCATACTTTTTTTTTATTAATTAAATACACCATACTGGAGCAAATGTCTCGGAAAATATCACAAATAAATTTCTCTTTCATTCAGCATTAAAATGTCGGGAGGCTCTACACGACTTCAGTTTGTTCCAGTTGTGGATGGAGTCAAAAGGAGTGTGGGTCAGGGTCAGCAAGGTTGGTAGTGTGGAGGGAGTGGACATCAACGACATTAACATGCATACTGTACATACATGGGTCATTTTACAAATACACCGAGTGTGTGTGTGACATTGTGCACAAAGAGCCATCTTGGAGACACACCAGCTAAGAAGAAGGGGGAGGGCGGGGGGGTTCACAATCCCTCCACGATGTCTAAATAATAAAGCGGGATCACCATGTCGACGATAGAAAACAGAAGAAAAATGAGTCCCCCTCCGGAAATGTCTTTAGGCAAATAAAACAGAAACATTTCTTGGACCTCGTTAAGTCATCAGTCTCTTCCTCAAGAGTCCCTTTGAGTTGGACTTTGTTAGGTCAAGTTCCCGGGTCCGACTGGGACGCAGTAAGTGCAAGTATCCGCCCATGGAGAGTCTGAAGGCCCGGCGCTTATATTGCTGCCACGGGTGGAAAGGTTCCTTCAGGGCGCTGTCTGTGGTGATGATGAGTGAGGGCTAAACATGAAGGCACACATCCTGCTTCCTGCGCCGTGTCCGTCTAGCACACCTGCAACAAGAAGATCGGTATCGTCAGTGAGGGTTTTTTTTGGTTCTTTTTTGTAGTATTGATCATCCTCGCTGTGAGAACCATCTGGTGTCCCATTTCAAGTCTCTTTGGTCTAATTAGAAGGAGGCTCGGCAAGGATGGCGGGAGGCGTTCATGCGGCTGAACACGCGAGTGGAGATAATTACCCACCAGCCCTCAACTTTTACTTTATTTCCCATGATTCCACCGAGCTGATTTACAGGCTGGGCTGGAGTCTGTTAGCACGCTGCTAGCGGGGGCTAATTAAAGTGACTGGTGCTGGGAGGGCGGCGCAGGCCTCCCCCAGGGGTCAGAGCAGCGTGTGCATGAGAAGCTAGCTTAATAAACGAGCATCAAACACGAAGTCAACGCTCTGACTGCGTCATGTCCACACCAAATAAAAGCGGCAACGGTGGTGGGGACAGCGGCAGGGGCGCTGCTGGAGTGTGTGTTTATTTAATAATTCTCTCTGCTATAATTAAAGCACCAGTGCCAATATACACATTGCACTTTAGCATCAATAATGCAGCACATTTCACTACAATTGATGTACGCACATAAATAAACAATGAGACCTCGTGTTTACTACGCCCGCCGCCACCACGCACCATGCGCGCGGGGGAGGGCGGGGCAGCGAGGACTTAGACATTTAAAATTAAGCTCCATAATGCGGCCGCTTTCAATTTCGATGCTGTGAGAGCGCCACGAGCTGATTTGTTAAAGAGACCTTAAAAGGCCTGTGACGCGGAGGATTTAGAGGCGCTCTAACGCTACTCCAAAGCACTCAAGGTGAAACGACAACGTAATTCCTCTCCGAGTGCTCCGGCTTCGGGAGGCAAACGTGATTACATCTCCTGCGGGCGCAATGAAGAACGAGCGCACCCTTCGTGTATGATTAGGCTTCTGTTTTGCTTTCAATGGCAACGTGGAGATCGGATCAGGCGTTGGTGATGCGCCGCAGCCTGCCGCCACCGCCGCCTCCCCCCCTCCGGGGCTAGGCGGCTCAGCCCAGGTGAGCGCTGAGAGACGTCTATTAACGCGTCAGTCGTCCACCGTGGGACAGATGGTGTGTTCGCTCCGGGCCATCTGCTCAGACAAAAAAAGAAGAAGAAAGGAGATGTTTCGGAGCCGACGTTTAATAGCGATTCTCAGATTCTGGCATGAATGATGGAAGCGCGGATCCAACTTCCATCACACGCAAGACACGATTGGGTATCTGCTGCATGCCTGGCGGCCATGTTGAGACAATGACATCAGTGAAAACTGTTTTTAGATTCCAAGCTTATGACGTTTCCAGAAACACTGAGTCTCGCAATAAGATCATTTCAAGACGAGAGAAGCGTTTGTTTGCTGCGCAACTTCCCAACCTTGTCCACTTCTGTTATGGTCGGAAAATTGTAGTCAACTTCCTCACCTTTTGGTCGGGCAGTAGCGGGTTGGTCTGCAGTGAAGTCAAATGACCGTTGATGAGCGCTGTGGGTCGGTCGTGTTCACAGAACAGGCTGCCGTTGATGTAGTGGAACCGGTCCCCAGGCACAAGCCGGTTCCGGCAGGTAGAACATGTGAAACACTGGGATGACAACAGCAGAAAAAAAACCAAAAAAATGAAAATCAGGCCCCCAGAATCAAGAACACACCTTAAAGCAAACTCTGTGCTACCTTGACTAACGACCTTCAATTTAGGAGTCGCTCATTAACCCCGTTAGCGGCTCATGAGGGTTTTCAACTAAACGGGTCACCTTCATGCGCAAGTTTTTACTATGCAAAATACATAAAGTCCATGCACTATTACAGGATGACATTACTGGGAGGAAAATGGAATGAAGCTTTCCTGCAGCCCTCCAAATAAGTCCATTAAAAGGGCTGAGTATTCTTTGATTTTCGTGTATTTACATAATAATTAACTTTAAGAATTTTAATTATAATATTTAAAAATACATTACTTTTCCATTTGTTATTATTTTTGTTTCATTTTATCATATGTATTTATTATTATACATCTTCCTGGTGAGGGCCGTACCAAAGTATACCCTACCACATAGTCCATGTGTCTAAGCTACTAAGCCAACAATCTTCTTTGAACACAAGATCCAACTATCAGGAAGTCATTTTTATTGACGTTAACTTGTGTCTTTAATCCTTTGAAGGCCTTGTGTGGCTCCGAAGCCTCACGGAGGAGCGTTTACCTTGAGGTGGTAGACATTGCCCTGCGCCCTCATCACCAGCTCACTGGCAGGGATGGACTGACCACACGCGCTGCAGGCACCGCTGTTCCCGAATAATCTACAAAGAGAAAGGGGGGGCATGTCATTACACATACTACACTATGTACATTAGGCAGGCTGGTCCACAAATTCCAGGGATACCCATCCATTCATTCTTTTGCACCGTAAATGGATTTGGTGCGATCTGTGCGCCCTCATTGACACATGACTGCCTCTGAATGTAGCTTCTGACTCGGCACATATGCACCTGGTTCTGAGAGAGAATAACAAGATGGAGGGATCAGTGTTGCCAGCTTTAGTCAGTGTTTAGATGACTCCAATCTTTTTTTTGTTTGTTTTTTTTTTAAAAGCAAGAAATCTGGAGAATTTTTCTGGTCCTAACACTTCTGGAGACTAGCATGTATCGCTCTTCTTACCGAGCAGCGGGTCCTATGGTGCCCTCGCCTATAAAAGCACTCTGAGGTGGGTCCATCTTGCTTGTGAAAAGGGACTTTTGGGGCCGATATATCAGCCAATATATGACAAACTGTAAGAGTATTGATATACACCGGATACTGTATATACTATACATGAACACAAATTCTTACAATAACCAAAATGGGATTCAACACTAAGAAGCAGAAGACTACTAAATTAAAATAAGTTTAATTAGTAACACTGTCAAGGCCAATTATCTAACCAATATCTATATCATGTACTCTGGCAGGAAGCAGCAGAGACGCACACAGGAAGGGGGCGACAGTTAATATATCGGCTAAATATTCACCGATATTGATGATACGCCATATCGGCCCCAGGGCCGTTGACCGCTTTGGCTGCCCCCCCCTGCCCCAACCACCCACCACAGATATATTCCCATCCTGCAGGAGTTCATTAGAGGTCATTATTCTGTCATCTTTAAGGCTTTAAAAATGAAAAAAGAAAAATCACAGCATCCTCCCACAAATGATGAACAAGGTAAGGCATAAATCCGCCGTTCCTGCAGGCTAATAATGTGTCGGAGTAGGTGCGTCCAGGCAGCCGTGTGGGGTTGTGGCCATTACGACCGTTGAGGGCGCTCCGTCACTGCCGTGTTTCCATTAGAAAGCTGTAGCTAGTGGGCTTGATATATCATGTGCATGGGTTAACCTTTTCAATCATGGTGTCAACACTTTAGATTTGCTTCTACTCATCTCTTTCGTCCCCCCAGCATCAACCCCGCCTCCCCCGGCTGCCTCTTGATAATGAAATGCTTGCTCCGGCTTCCTTTCTATCTTCCTTCTGAGTCCACAATTTAGATTACTTCATCTCAGCGAGCAGCAAACTGAATGAAATTTCGATTTGAGCAGAAAGTAATTTACTGGGATCTGGACCCATTTGTCATCATATCTCACCGGGTGTTTGCTCTATCACTGCACTTTTCCTAAGCAATCAAATAAGAGCGCGGCATCTGACATGCTCCGGCGGGAAGGGTGGGAAAAGAAAGGGGTGATGTGGGTTGCGGGGCGGGGGCGGGGTGGGATGGTGAGGGATCAGATAAAGTTGTTTGGCACGCTGAAAAGTGTGCTACGACTACAGCCTTTTCTGATTCACACACGTTCACCGCGCTTTTGCGTGAGAGTAATGAGATAATTTGAGCCATCGCAACCAGAACCCAACCAAACGGACCGTTGCAGGACGGGGAAAAAGAAAAGCAAAGTGTGGGGGAAGGGGAGGGGGAGGGTGCTTTCAATAAGACAGCAGCAAATTTAGTCTCTGCGTGATCTGGAAAGGCTCCATCAAAACTCAATTTCAGAAACTAATTAACTGGAGGCTGTGGTGACAACCGTGCCAGCTCGCTGCTTTCACTGGGACAAACATGACGCAAACATGTCGGGTTCACCGCACGTGCACCCCAACCACCACCCACCCAGTCGGTCCCCCACCACCCTCCAATAATAACAAAAGTCCCATTGTGCCCTTCCACCGTCAACAAAAACCACACAGGACACCTTAGCGCTGAGGATGCATTTACACTTCATGCTGCACCAGTCTGGCTTCCTGTCATGTGAGAGACACACTTTGGGTATGGATCATGACAGTGTAAGCACGAACCCAATGTCATTTGGTCCCAATCTGGCCTCTGTCATGTGTGGATTAATATGGTGCATTATGGGTACAGAAACTACTAAACAGGATGTAAAGATCATACAGTGTTTCCCACAGAACTGCAATCTACTCTATTTGTGGTGATGGCGGTTTGTGGTGTTGGAAAATTAGCATGGTGCATTTGTAAAATGCAAGTAAAAACAAAATATGTTTTTTTTATGTCACAAACAAAATGCCACGTTGGCAACATTGATCCTATCCTTTCTGCTATTCTCTGGCAGACCAGGCGCATTGTAATGTGCTTATTGGTGAGGGTCACCTGGTAGCGCCAAATGTGTTTGTGGCAGTACACCTACAAATTTAGACAGCTACAAATAAATGAATGAATAGGAAACACTGGTACATTAAAGGTTAATTGAATATGACATAGTGTATTCATTATGGTACATTGGGGTACTGTGAAAACGCACATGGCAGCGATCATGTGGGACCTCTGTACTGCCTCGGACATCACGTACGCTAGAGGAAAAAATGTATATATATTGACATTCAACATATACCAAACCCCATCAGCAACCCGAAACGCTAGCATTGCTAAGACAGTGCCCTCAAAGCCCTAAAGCCCTCAAAGTTCAAGTCCATTGTTTGCAGCAGGTTTTTAAAGCAGTTTTTCCCCACTGTTGCAATGGGGACTATATCTTTAGCAATGTAATAGGACACCACTTTGCACTTTTTCTGTCATGAGGAACACAACAGGAAAAAGAAGCAAACTGAGCTTTATGTTGGGGCAGGAGTTGAGCAACCAGAGAGGTGACAACGATTTTTTTAAAATGCTCTGAATCCGATGTACCTCCAAATGACTGAGCAACAATAGAGTATTAGGGCCACATTCTGACCAATTCTTCCACCGCAGACAATTTTGCATCCTCCATTTTTGTCAAAGCCTGAGCCACCGGGATTGTGCTCCACCCCTCCTCCATCCTCCTGCATGCACCGAGGGGGGCGGGACAGAAGTTCACCCAGTGATGAGTGACATACAAAGAGTTGCAGCACAAATTCAGTCTATATTGAAAAGAAGGATATGCTTCTTTTTGATACCGTGCTTAAAAGGATTGTCAATATATTGATAATATCCATATATGGCCCAGGCCTAATTGGAGGTGCATCAAGTCCTTTTTGGCACTCCTATAAAGCAGCTACACACAATAACCAGCACATAAAGCTTTCTAGATCAGTGTTTTTCAACCACTGTGCCGCGGCACACTGGTGTGAGATATTGTCAGGTGTGCCGTGGGAAATTATCCAATTTGTGTGCCTGTGTGGTCTAGCGCCTGGCAGAGTAATCATGTAGTACTCTTCCATACCAGTAAGCGGCAGCAGCAGCAGCACGTAGCTAATTGCCTGGTGCTTGGAGACAAGCGAATTAGTGATGCATAGATGCAGCGACAGGTGGATAGCAGGACGACGGTGAAAGTGATTTTTGAAGAGGAAAAATGCTGACTCTAAACTGGACCCTGGACAAAATCCGGACCCTAGTATGGCCCTAGTATGAGTGGAGGTCAAAAGAAAGCAAAGACGTCCAGCAAAGTTTCTGGCGCGAGGCAATATAACGAAAGCTAGCTATCATTTGGATTTACTTTTACTGGAGTTGCAACGGCACCGACTCTGTTGTGCTTGGTATGTGGTGAAAATATAAAAACAAAATAACACTTATATTGTTAATATAAGCTTTTTTCCACATTTTCAGCTGGTGGTGTGCTGCAGAATTTTTTCAATGAAAAAGAATGTGCCTTGGCTCAAAAAAGGTTGAAAACGGAGGAGTCGGGCTATGTTCTTAAGATGGAAGAATGCAGTCCGAGTTAATTGTTTGATGTGGGGTTCAAATGAAAGGGTAGGGTCCAGGAGGATACCAAGGTTGCGGATGAGCGGGGATGGAGTGAGGGTGGCACTGTCAAATTGAAAATAGAAGTTATGGGTGGGTGTTGTGATGTTTTTGAGACCGTTTTTTTGGACTACTTTCAATGAATAAACCCTTTGGAGAGTTATTTAAAAAGTGTTTAGGAGCTACTGGCTGGAGACCACTGACTTAGGGTGGTAACGTAGACCCGCTTTAAAAAAAAAAACAAAAAACACAATGTGGTGAAAAAGGCGATTAGCAACTCTAGTGAGCTTGTAATTTGCATGCAAGCAGGCAAGACCCTCCCTGTATACACACTCCTAACTATACACAGACAACCGAGCACAGATGAACAGTGAGAACACTGATAAATTGTTACTTACAGCTTGCGCTTCTGACTCTTCAACATGACCAAGTAACGTTGAAAAGGCATCAGACTTCAGCAACAGTTTGGTGAATAGTCCAGCTTCGCCCATGTTTACACAACAGCGCCATATTTTTCTCTTCACCTGGAATCTGCAACTCCAACCACTTCTGCTTGTCTATTGAGGCAAGTTAGCTCACCTTCAAACCCGAAAAATCATTCCCTGAAAGCCATCGCTCCGTGCTAATATGATGAAATCATGTTAACAGAGCATAGAGGAGGCAGGCCGACAATTTGTACCAAGGCACGCCCATATAAGGAAGTAAAAAATATCTCTGAAACTGTGTGTTCAAAGCCAAACATCTTTCAGTGCACTCTTTTAAATGTACAAATCCCATTTTCTGAGACTTAGAAATCGTTTAACACGAATGTACAGCTTTCTAACAACTGAAGTGAAAAAAGCACAATAGGTCCCCTTTAAATTGCATGTAAATACAGTACATAAGTGTGCCTTCAATATGGCGTAATGGTGCTAATCATGCCCATTAAACACAGTGTGTCCAGCCTGATCTGCTTGGCAAATAAAGTAGTGTACAACTTGTGACCAGTCACAAAGCTATAATACTAATAATTGGAGGCCCCTGCAACCTAGACACTGAATTTCTTCAGTTTATCTTGAGCTGAAAAATAATTAACAGTTTATTTCCCATGTATTAAAAAATTATTCTGATTTGTGTCAAATAGTTAAAAAAAATGTTTCACACAAATGAAGGCAAAATAATATTAATAATAATTATTACCTACTTGTCAGGGGCCATGAAAATTGGTACCCCTGACCAATAGCACACATTATGAATAAATTCAAAAATTTACTGTTAATCCAATGGGCCAATCTCACTCATGGATGATCGGTAAACCGGCAGCATGAATCCCTAATCGGAGCATGCCCAACACAAAATGATTTCACATTTAAAGTCAGTGTAATCCAAAATTAGCCACTAAATCAGAACAGGGCACTTAAACTTACAGTGTAAATGGAGCCAAGAGTGCTGGGTGCACAATTAAGCGGTGATCCAGTTTGAACTTGGGCTCTAATGGCCTCCAGTGCCACTGCACTACAGCGCCGACGTGACATGTGACCGCCAGGACGGTGTAATTAACGTCGAGGGACCCTTTAATTGCAGTGACACATCTGTTTCAGCTTCTTACCCGCCAGAGCCCCCCGCCCTCCCTTTGCTTAGACATAGCAACCGTGTCTCTGTGCGACTTGATGTTGACTGATGTGTTTTCTTATCTGAGCTGCCATCTTGGATTAAATTAAAAGAAGAAAACATTGGGGGCTGTCCGTCGTCTCCAGGTGAAGAAGTATAGTGCTGCCTGTCATCAGTGCCGCCTTTGAGTGGGGTAAAATTACACCTCCCCCCTTTCACAAACAATGATTTGTGCAACCCAGTCCATTAAAAATGCTTGTGTGCATCAGCAGCAAAAGCACCTTAAAAGCACCAGGCCATATTGAAACTGAAGCGGGGCTTTGCATAATGGCAGGAGGTGCATTAGAGTAAGGCTGGAGGGAGGGGTGAGGCTCTGTCTTGTATATGTGCACGTGTTTTGGGAGTGAAAAGGGGTGGGTGGGGGACTGACGGGCGGATGGTGCAGCCAAATTACACTTGGTTAATTCAGAGTAACAGATCTGGCCCCCGAGTGAGTTGAAGGCCCTGAATTAATTCCGTTATGACAAATCAAGATAAACGTTCCCACTAAATTGCACGCGATTTAATTAATTTCTGAGATCCCGCGTTTGCCTGGCCTAATAGTTCACGTTCTGCCGTGCTGTCACAGTGCTCGAGTGGGCAGGCTTCAAAGTGATATTAAATAACCAACTATTAGATTTACCTCGCACGTTCCATTGGAAAAGTGCCATTTAATTACCTCGGCTTATTCAATTAAGGGAGGGAGCGGTGGGGGTGGGGTGTTCTCCCCGAATCTGGGAGCCACAGGCAAATTAATTCCCTCCCGACCAACGGCCCGGAGGAAGAACGTCCCCAAAGTTTGACACGGCTTGTGGTGATGTTCATGAGCTTCCCTTTGTGGCTGATTGAACATCTGTTTAAAAACGTGCCTTTCATCAGCTGACAGAGGACACAGCCAATGAGTCTGCCACTTTAAGATGAGACGGGGAAACAACACACACACACACACACACACACACACAGCATCAAATGGCCTTGCAATAATCCCTCTTCTCTATCTGCCTTTCTTTGCTGCCCTCTCTCTCTCTCTCAAAAGCCAATTTGGTTAATTAAATGTTTTGTTTGCCGTGTGCCTCTCATTCATTTCGGACACGTCACTGGGAGAGCGGATACAAGCCACAGACCAGATCTCATTAGATAAAAACCCATCAGGACTAAAGGAAATGGAGGGGGACTATAATTAAAGCTTTTAATTGTGTGGACTCACTGTCAGATGGCCCCCCCCCCACCCTCTCTTTATCTCCGCACAGATCTCATGCTTCCATCAGATGCTTTTAGCTTTCCCTGCTCTCACCACAAGTGGAAAGGTGTGTTCCAACCCGCCCCCCCTAGCTTATCCTAATGACGTTATAGTGCCATTATGAATGAAGTGCCACCATTGACTCCCTCCGCTTCGTTGGGGGGGGGGGGGGTGCTACTCCACTTAAAAATTGTCAGTCACTCCAATCTTAGACATGAATGGTGTTTGCAGCTGTTTTGACAATGGGTGCCCAAAGTCTGGTTCGGAGGCGGTTGCAACTACAGTGTTTCCCATACATCATGTCTGGCGTCCGGCGGGCTGCCACAAATAGATTTGGCACTACCTGTTCGGCCTCGCTCATACACACATTACACACGTAGTGAGCCAGAGAATAGATGATGTAGCGGGAGGGATCACTGTTGCCAACTAATTTAGCGAGTAATCCTACATCTCTAGATGAAAAGCAACTAGCCACAAATCTAGAAAGGCTGACACAAAAGTACGTATTGCTCTTCTCAACAAGCAGCGAGAGGATGTCCATTTTGTTGGCAACATTTTTAAAAAATGAGAAAAAGACAAGACTAAATCAGTCCTACACATTCGGCCCTACACAAAATAAAACTAACCGCATCAGTACGTTACCAAGGAGGACTTGGACCACCAAGAATACACAACATTGATGACAAAGGGGGTCAATACTGAAAAATCTAAAGGACGAAAGGCAGGTAGGTAAGATGGAGTATTTATGGCTTATTTCTCCGTTTTGTCACTATCTAGACAACAACAGTGACTGATTCAAAATCAGAAATACTGTTTTTTATTAGTAAAGTGCAGTTTTTGCTTAACAAGATTTATGTTATTCAATCCATTGTGGAAACATGCACCGGGCATTGCGAGAGGAGCAATCGGTGGACATAGTGTCTTATAAACAAAGTGAGCACCTGGACCGCCAGCGAAAGGAAAAATTCGTATCCGTGTTTTGAGGGCCAACATGTCAACTTTGTAAAATGTTATGGTGTTGTTTCTTTCTTTCTTTCTTTCATTATATAGTGTACAGCAGGCCAATAACAATTGATCTGTGGACCACAAACGGTTTATCAAAGATCTATCACTGATGTCAAAATCAAGAACCTACAGGCCATATGCAACCCATCACATCACTTTAGGTCATCTGCCAAAGCCCGGAATTAAAGCTGGTCATGTCGTATTTGCAACTGATGAGGAAGCATAAAGATATAAGATACTACTAAGAGGTATGTATATTTTAGAGGTAGGTATATTTTATTATCCAAAGTGAAAACACTTGTTTGGTAATACTAGTTAACCGATAGGGACAAAGTGAACCATTTGTGTTAGATGTGAACTTCCACAGAGATCCTGCCTGCAGCAGCTAAGCAGGAGAACAAAAAACATAACATTATTTCCAATACGTCTCACCTCAGTGGAACCAGACGATTATCGTGATGAACGAACCCGCAAAACAAAACAAAACACTTTCGCTTCCTCCTGAATGTCAAATATCCTATCACGCTGATTGATTTTTAGAGTGAAATGAAGTTTACCAATACCCTATGCCTGTTCCTTAATACAGCAGACTGATGCAAAAAAAAACTTTGTTATGAAAGAAAATATATAACTGGTATGTCCAAAATTAAAGTGAGCGGGCACAAACTTTCATTCCAACTTTTAAACCGTGACTAACAGGGGTACAATGTCTGCATGTGTGCAATATAAACCAGTGTTTAACAAATAAACTTGGTCCTACTGCTTCGCCCCTACTCATAAACACATAACTGGTCTGCCACAGAATAAGGTGACGGAGCAGGACCTGTGTTGCCAACTAGATATTCTTTCAAAGACACGACAAGTGACAAATCTACAGTAGTTAAGTGACTTTTGGAGTGACATGAAAGTACGTATTGGTCTTCTCTAAGAGCAGCAGGTCCTGCTGTTACATTGAAATCAGCATAAGTTGGTTTAATGGCTTATTCCTTTGCTCTGATTCAGTAGTTCTCCACTGGAGGGTCGCAGAGCCGTTTTCATTTTTTTTTCTGCGCAAATAATTAATTTACGCAATGACCCGATGTCTGCTTGCTACGCTACCACGGTGTGTGAGTGCCAGGGTTCCATGTTTATAGGCTACTGTCAAGGTTGAGCGGGGGAGAGGCATTGAATAGGCTTAACATGGCACACGGCTGCAGATATCTGCTGGACAAAGGAGCACGCCAAGACAAAGACTGCGTCAAATGTGGGTGGGTTACAGGCAGCAAGTCAAAAACTAGGTTAAAATATGTAAAAAGGTTTTTTAAATGTACACAAAAAAATAAGAATGACTGGAATAGAAATACAAAAAATAATAAATGACTTAAAAGTGTGTCGAAACTCAATGGCAATTGGAAAATGTGAGTTCCAGGTTGAGACCATTTGAGAACCCCTGCTGTAAATATTAATTTCTCACCAAAAAGGTTGTCTTTTTTTGTATGTTTTTTTTTTTCAAGAAAGGAAGAGCAATTAGCTCTTTTAGCTTTTGGTTTATCCACTAAACACAAAGTGAAGGTATCAGACACACTGGATGAAGAGGATGTGACATGTTTGATTGATGCTTCTGGCGACCAATGGAGATGCATGTCTTCACTGGTCGCTTAGATGCACGTCAGTGTTGTCCCAACATGGAGGCGAACGCAGAACATCACATATCACAACATACCCATTTCGGCAAACTGACTTTCTGTCGTTTCCTCACCTGATGTAGTCGTTCCTGCAGAGGATCATGCCGCTTTTGGTGTAGCACGACGTGCCAATGTCGCCCAGCTGGGCCTGGCAGCACGAGCACTTGAGGCAGCGGCTGTGCCAGTAGCTGTCCATAGCATAGAGGAGGAAGCGGTCGGCGATCTTGCCCCCGCAGCCGGCGCAGCGTTTCCATGACAGGGAGCTGGTGCCTACCTGCGGCGGCAGCGGTGGCTGGCTGTTTCCTCCGGGGTTCACCATTGTCTCTGGTAGAGGGGGTACACAAGAGAAGGTCGTCCCTTTAGCAGCCGCACAAGGTTCCAGTTCATGTATGAAACTGCAGCTGTTTAAACTAATATTTCATAATTTTGGGGGTGAATCAACCCTTCATTGCCATCTCCTTCACTGGAGTCTCATAATGGCTGCTGACAAGTGACACCATGCTTCTCATTACTTTTCAACATAAGACAAAGTGCATCTACATCTTTTACTGCTCTGTCACCGTAATTGTAACACACAATTGCAACCACACATCCAGAGGGATGGGTCTTAAAATCCTGAGAGGTTTGGTCCTGAACTCAGTCCAGGACCAAAAGGACTGGAGAGGAAGACTTGAGACCCATCTCTCAGACGGTCTTGGCACACCTACCAGCAGACTATTCCTAAGTGAGGTGAGTGTGAATGTACCAAAACACCAGATAAGATTTTATCAAATGAGACCTGTGTATTAATTGTGTCGTTCCATAAAATCAGCAGAAACGCCATCCCCTTGCAACACATCTCCAGGAATCTTTCTCGCCTCCTTACATCATTTAAATCCACTTCCTTACATCTCAGCCGGGAAAAAAAATCCTTCATAGAAAGGAAGGACCTACAAGTGTTTGTGACCCGGAAAATGTAGCATGACATGCTTGGGACGTGTGAGGTTGTCAGACAATGTTCATGTCACATGTGACAAAAATACTCCTGTGAATGCAAACCAGACCACACTTAATTTGTTTTTTTTTTTGGTTCGCACCAGTGTACCGGACTACACGTGTAAACGCACCATATGGAGGTGCAGGAATCACACTAGCAGAACAAACAGCCCGTTTTCACCTATGTCAACGCAAACTAAATGGCTTTAAAAATGCAACCCCCTCCAATTTGGTGTGGAGAGAAGAGTCCAACGCTTAAATCCAAATCTTTGTTGAAAGGTAGGCTAATTGGGTCTGGGGAACAGGAGGATGGGGATGTGGGGAGAGTCCATTGACTAAATCCATTAGCGATGGCTCTTCGGGACAAAGCAACAGCCTACCTTTAGAGCTGATTATATCTGAGGAAAAGGAGGAGGAGGATGCAGGAGGCGACCTGAAAGTGACTCCCAGGGTAAACAACACTAACCATCGTCAAGTTTCACCCACCAGGAGAAGGGGGGCTGCTTTTAACTTCACTCAGGTAATTACACGGACAGGTAATTTAAAAGTGGGGGGTAACATCGTTTAAAGGTCATAATGATATCACTAAAAGTAATAATACCAAGTGTGCCGTTGTAGTTTTTAATAGCAACGCTAACACCAGGAGGTCCAGCTAGCATACTTCAAAAGTGACGTTAGCCCAAATTAACGTTACACTTTGGAACACAAAAACACTCACCTTGTTTCAAAAGTGTAGCGTTGAATGATCGAAAGATCTGATTTGTAAGAAGGCTGGTAAACAGTTCCAAAAAGTGCAAGTAGGTTTAAAAAAAAAAGCAACAAATGGAGTTAGTATTTCCACCGCACTAAAGCCTCGGCGATCTGTGCTCACAAATAGAGTCCATTGCGAGACACGCTGGACGGTCTTTAGCGTTGCCTGAAGTTTCCTTGTTGACACGCCGAGCGGAGCGTCCTCTTGGCTGGCGACGGGCTGTCTTCTCGTCTACTGCTCTCGGGTGGAATCTGGACGTCATTCAACTCGAAGAGCCGCTCCTTCTTCATGTGGCGCTGACAGGAAGCGAGCGCCTCTAGAAATGCCTTATGCCCGCCTGACGTCAGAGGGTCTGCAGCCAATCCGTGCGCAGATACTCAAGGCGGGATTATCGGTGGTAGCCAATTAGAGCAAAGAAAAGGCGGCATCGGCTCACTAAAGGAGGAAACATAAAATTAATAATAATAGTACTGTTATTAATGTTGTGAATGCCTTCTATTTGATTAACACAATCTAATAATAAACTCATTTAAGGATACTCAACACATAGGGCTGCTTGATTTCACTCCCTTTGTATTTTTCAGTATGGGACCAGTTTGCCCTTATTTACCTTCCCCATGGAAACACACAGAATGCAGCCTTCATCTCAAGCCTGACTTTAATTACGTGACATTCCATAACTATTCTGTTTACCAAGCCCTGCCAATGTATTACACTATACACAGGGAGTGGCGCCATCGTATGGCAAAGAGTGTAACTGCAACAAGACTCTCTTTGGTAAAGTTTTCAACCTCAGCTTGTCAGGTCAACTTTCAGGACCCTCATTTAGTTGGGACAGAAGTAGGGATGCCGACAGGGAGCAAACGTACTGCAGCGTCCAAATACAGAAAAATGCAAAAAAACTCACACACCCCAAAAACACAGAAGTACTTGCAAGTCCCGATTCAGTAATAATAACTATACAAAGTCGTAATGTCAGACTGTGGAAAGAGCAGCCGTTGAAGTAACAATCAACTTACAGTATGTGCGGAAAAATACAACAAATGTTAACTTTCAATAAATGACACAACCTGCCGAAAAAGTTGTTTCTGAGATGTTTTACATGACAAAACATCTTCATTATGGAATGCCCTCGGCCTGGTTGGAAAGACATCAGATGTATAAAGACAATCTGTAATTGTTTTATTATTCCTGGAGCTCCGAGGAGACTCCAAGCGCGGCGTGGAGCTGATTTCCCCTTTGGCAAAAGGCAACGCAAGCCCACTTTGCTTTGGAGCTCTCTTGACAATCTCATCAAGCCTCTCGCTCACTGGAAACAAAAAACCCCACAGAAGATGGTGCAGAATATCTTTGCCACCACGCAATGATTAATTGATTTCAATGATTAAAACAGTGGGAAATTATGGGATGAGTTTGAAAAGGGGGGAGGGCCTTGCCGGCGAAGCTTTGTTTGTTCCCGACTTGTTTTAATGAGCTTTTCACAAGTGGCCGAGAGAAATTACTCTGCGTCTTCTCTTTCTGCAGCTCTTTTTGCTAAATAATTACGGCAAGTTGCAGCAAGGGAGGCGGGTGGGCGGGGGGTGACGGCAGAGGGGTCAGAGAGTGTTTGGAGAGGAAGGAAAGGGGGGGGGGCTTCCCTCAGAAATTGATCATCTCCTTTCTCCGCTGAGATCTTTGAGTCATGCGGTAGTTTCTAAGCAGCTGCATTATGGAGCCCACCAGATTAAAAGACACACAAAACAATATGGCGGCATGAGCGTTCAGATGTTGATACTCCCCACAGGGGTGATCTCACACTGAAAAGGAAGCCTCTGAGCTTCGTAATGAAGCCGCTTGTCCTGTGGGAAAGAAAGAAAAGGATGGTTCGCTTCGGTACATGTGCACACCACAGGCTGTCTTCTGAACAAACAACGACAAACCAATGGAATGTTCGCCCCAACAATGCCTGGTTCTGTCTTGTTCTTTCCGACTATTGCACTGATGAATGATCACCTGTTTCCTTAAACACACCATCAGTGACACCAACTGTGTTCTTGCATGACAAAATCTATGCTATATCGACTCCAAAGGCCGAACTTAGCTCAGCATCAGAGTGCAGCTGGCCCTTGTTTATGATGTTTCATGTGATGGCATTTCATGTTACAAAGTTCACTGTTACAAAGTTTTGTGTTATGCATTCCATGTGACACTGTTTTGAGTTTTACGATTTTATTATTTTGAGTTATGGTGTTTCATGTTACAACATTTCGTGTCACGACATTTTGTGTTACGACATTTCATTTTACGCCATTTCGTGTTACAATGTTTCATGTTACAAATTTGGTGTTATAAAGTTTAATGTTATGACATTTTGTGTTATGCATTTCATGTTATGATGTTTTGTGTTATGGGATTTCAAGTTATGGTGTTTCATGTTGCAAAATTTCGAGTTATGGCATTTCATATTATGACATTTTGTGTTACATTTCACGCCACTCTCATCAATACTGTACAAAAAAGAAAAGCAAACTTCTTATGTGTGTTATGTTTCATGTTATGCCAGTTTGACGTTACATGGTTACAGTTTGCAGTTATTGATTATTAATACTGTCTGGAAAAGGACAAGTACTTTAAAAAAACAAATTCAATTCGTGGAAGGTGTTGCATCCATGAGGTTTCCAATCTGATGTAAAGAAAGTAGATTAGAGTACACACTGCTAGCCTATATGTTCATCTGTGTCTTGTGTCATCAACTTGTGAAGTATAATTCTGATAAAACTGACGCCCAATGAACACTCACATCTCTACTTGCTTCTCTGTGATCGACCTTTGCATTTTTTTGACCTGCCCAGGCTTCAAAAGTTCACATTGTGACATTACAGTGCAGTTCTTCCGTAACAAGGAACAAGTGATGCTTGAGCCAGACGGTCCTATGCGGCATTTGCTGTTCTGGATGAAGTTCTGTTGTTTGTTCATTCATTCATTCATTTTCTACCGCTTATTCTCACGAGGATCGCCAGGGGTGCTGGAGCCTATCACCGACTATTCTTTGGGCGAGAGGCAGGGTACACCCTGGGATGGTGGCCAGCCAATCACAGGGCACATATAGACAAACAACCATTCACACTCACATTCATAGCTATGGACAACTTGGAGTCGCCAATTAACCTAGCATGTTTTTGGAATGTGGGAGGAAACCGGAGTACCGAAAGTAAAAACACGCATGCACGAGAAGAACATGCAAACTCCACACAGAGATGGCAGAGGGTGGAATCGAACTTGGGTCTCCTAGCTGTGAGGCCTGTGCGCTAACCACTCGGTCATCGTGTAATTAAAACTTTAGCTGGAACACACAAGGAGATGGACTAAGCTTGTTGATATTACTAAAAGACACAATTTGCCTCGTCAGATCGTCTTCGTGGGATATGTTTTTCCATACTGCCGGTGTCCCCCGTAAGTGTTCTCGGCCTGAATTGCTTGTAAAACATAGCTTGCAGTCACTCATCTTTAAGTTTCAGTTTCAGTTTCAGGAAGTGAATATGTACAAATTTTGTTTACTAGATCTATTCAACAAACCTTAGAATATTATGGCTAACAGGTCTTTCATTTTGAAGTGTCTGTGTCACATACTGACAGCTCAAAAAAACTAAAAAAAACTAAAAAAAAAGACTAAAGTGAGAACTTTCATTTTGTTATCTTTCTTTGGTGTCATAAGCACTTTAAAATGTATTTGTCACGTTGCGGATTGAGAATTTTACGGTATGACCCCAGGATGCAGAGATGACGACCCAATTGCAGGTAAAAATATATTTAATGTTGCTATGCGCCAGAACGACGCACTAGCAAGTCCAACTCAGCAATGAACTGACAAACAAAGGAACGCGCACCTGAACTAAATAGGAATCACAAATGGAAAACAGGTAGGGGAGAAAATGGAAATCAACGGAAAACAGAACAGAGTAACAGAGGAAGTGAATACAAAATAAGGGCATGAACGAGGAACAGAGGAAAAGAGGAAAACTAAACAAGCTGTCACAGGGAGGTGAAGCCCGATCGTGACAGTATTCTTGTCAGTCCAGTTCATAGACTAATGCAGTCTGAAGACCACAAGACTTTAGAGCAGACTTCGGACACAACAGGTTGCTTTACAGAACTTCCTTCAAGCTCTAAGTATACCTACGAGTAATTCAAAGTAAGAGTTGTGGGAGAGAACGGGTTTGAGGCCACCTTTTAGGTTGGGTTTCAGGGTAGAAGAATTTTGAGACTTTGTTCTTCTTGTCTTTGTTTTCCAATGCGGTGTTCACAGCCTTCCAACAACAGGAGATGTCCCTAAAATCTCTTGGATTGATTTTCCTCCCATCCATAGCAACAGTTTAGGACGAGGCCGTCGAGTGAGTAGTGACATTTTCATACAAATGAAACACGGCTACGTGATGGATCTGAGCATCGTTGTCAAAGGCGCCAGAAGCCCTTGACGGTAATGAAAGTGCACAGAACATCCCGGCAATGGAAGGCAAAGTAATGGGATTCAGCCGGTAAATGACAGAGGAGCCAAGCAGCCCCCCCTTTAAGTGCTTTAATCGTCGGATAATTAATTCTACGCACTATTTCAGACTCCCGGCGTGTGCGCGCCTACAAACACAAACAGAACAGCGCGCGCCGCTTCTAACAACATCGCCTTAATGAAATGTCGTGAATCCTTAATGAGTCCCGATGCCTTGTGATAAATTTCATAATTATTCAAGCCCGCGCGAGCACGAGCGGGAAATCCATCAGTCAAAGCAAATGAGTTGGGATCCATTAGGGTTCAGTGTCTTGTAGGGACATTGGCTTTATTAGCTCCTTACAAGCATTGCCATAATTGAGTGCATATTTCATTTGTCTCCAAGCTCACTTTACTAAATGACGGATCCTTTTTTTATTTACAGCAACAGGCGCTCAGCCGCTTCCTTCGAGGCTGAGCTGAATCCAGCAGGCCCCTCCTTAGCGACTCGTCCCCAACTTTGCTAAAAGACGAGATGCTGCGATATTGGCGGTCTTTAATGAATGCGCTTGAAACAAATGAAAGAGGGGTTTGTGGCATTCCGGATAATTCCTTCAGGATGACTGATGGCGGCCTCCGCACAGACGCCTCTTGTTTGGTGTCTGGGTTCGCTTCATGCTTTGCAGACATGGCGGCAAATCAGCATTCTCAACGCAAAGAGAATCAACTGACTTACAGTCAAATCATAGAAAAAAGTTTGTTCATTTTATAATTTGAACCACTTCATGGGCATTTTTTTTTACAATTTTTCCTTTTTATTTTCCACTAAAATGTTCATTCTACCGCCTATTTCCTCACGAGGGTCGCAGGGGGTGCTGGAGCCTATCCCTGCTGTCTTCGGGCAAGAGGCGGGGTACACCCTGGACTGGTCGCCAGCCAATCACAGGGCACATATAGACAAACAACCATTCACACTCACATTCATACCTATGGACAATTTGGAGTCGCCAATTAACCTAGCATGTTTTTGGAATGTGGGAGGAAACCGGAGTACCCGGAGAAAACCCACGCATGCACGGGGAGAACATGCAAACTCCACACAGAGATGGCCGAGGGTGGAATTGAACCCTGGTCTCCTAGCTGTGAGGTCTGCGCGCTAACCACTCGTCCACCGTGCCGCCTCATTAAAATGTTAACATGAACTTTATTCATGTAGCATCTACACTTTTTTACTACATTTCAGGTTCAATTCTGATCATAAATAATTATTTATGATTCATAATAATGTTTTTGTTATATTTTATGTACTCCGATCGTTTGGCCACAGATTGGTATTGGCTGATATCAGTGAAAAAGGACGATATCGATATCGGCTGATACTTATTTTTAAAATGGTGAGTGCCTCTACCACCCACTGCAGCATCCAGTACAAGCTTGTCTGCCGTGTGTGGGACTTCCTGTCTTTGTGAGTGATATACAGTAGGTTTTGCACCCTACAAAACGTGCCTCAAAAATGTCTCACTGGGTTGGCGCTTTGAAAAGCTTTAGATTGGCAGGGTGTGGTGAGTTTGAGGCTCACAATGTGATCATCCACCAGGCAGCGACTATAAAGCCCCGGTCCTAGCCCGCTTTACTTGCAAGTGTGGGCAAAATTTGGGGATGAGTACTGCCTCGCTACGGATTTGGGACCATGCAGACACTATGTAACAATTTTAGTTCAGGAGGAACTTTCCTTGTGTGGAACTTTTCCTTTTGAGCCGGCTGCATCTGTGCTTCAGAAGGCAGCAGATGTGGCTGCGGGGACACAGCAGAGGTGGATAAACCTGTTTTTTATTCAGGTTTTTAGTTCATAATTGTGAAATACAAAAGGTGAGTTTTGGTAAAACAAAGCTTTGTTTGGCTTGAAATAAGCTATGAAAATAAATGTTACAAAAATGAGGGATCGGTATTGGCAACATAAAATCTTGATGGGAACATCCCTGTTATTTATTATCATGTTTATTGTTTTTTGTTTAATGAGCTTGTAGGCTACAGAGTCTGTCTTTCCAGGTCATGTGTATTTTAATATGCTTTTCTGCTCTGTTGTTTAGCTTTATTTTGATTTTATCTTACTGTAAAGCATCTTTGAGTACCTTGAAAAGGGCTATACAAATAGATTGTATTATTATTATTATTATTATTATTATTATTATTATTATTATTATTATTATATGTGACACATTTGTTGCTAGGCAGACTTCACAATACAAGACAATTATTTAAAAAAATAAAGAAAGCTCTCAATACTGGCTTTAATGTGGCAAATGCTTTTAGCCCCAATCTACAACTTTTGTGATTATTTTTTATGTTTTTTTATTCTTGTAATTTTTTAAAGCAATCATGTGTAAAAGTCTTGTAACACCTCTTTCTGCCTGTAGAGGTGCTAGTGACATTTGCTCGTCCACAGTTGTGTTTATTTCTAACGTTCCATATGGCATAAGACTTTAGTTGCACCGGTGAGAGCTAAAGAAAGCCCAAACCCAGAGGCCTTGCATGGCAAGACGTCTTCATCTCATTCCACCCACATGGCAGCCATGTTTGTCCAAAAAGCCTCCACTGTGCAGGAACCTGATTAGAAGGTAATACAAATCCACGGTGAACAAAGAGAGGAAATAAGCTACATTCAAGTGCAGGCGCACATAGACAGAAAATAGCAGCCTTATCATCCGTGTTTCATTGAGAGTTGATTGCTGTCGGATTATAATGCAATCACCGTGCTGCGTGAGCCGTCACTATGGGAACTGGTTTTAACTGTTTATCTTTGCCGCTGATCTTAATTTAAGTTTGAACACTCTGGATCACTTAGATGTGACAGACACCAGGAAATTGACAAAAAACGGAGGGGCGGGGGGGCAACAAAGAGAGGAAAATGGAGAGAAAGACACACACACACACATATACACACACACAGATTCTTCTTTGTGTAGTATTTCGCACGCAATTTAATTTGTCTTTCAGGGAGAAAATCAATTTATGAATACGACGTGGAGGGTGCCGCGTTCCTGTCCGCCATGGGAAAGTCTGGGCCACTAATCTTGGCAAAATGAATAGTTCACACGTTATTTGGACATCTGTGTTAGTCCACCCCCCTCCCCCCTCCCTCTTTCACCCAACCTTCATTCATTTGTGACACTTTTATTAGCGGCCATGCAGGTGGCTGCAGCTAGTGGAGCCAGAAGGGGAAGGGGAACCAGGAACAGGTCCAAACAACATCCCCAAATATTTGTCTGAATGCTGCCATCTTCTCTAGGATGTGCTTTTTCAAAGCCTTTCTTTGGCTCCTCAGATTTGGGAATGGGCAACTTCTGACTATTATTATTATTAGGCACCGAGCACCACCAATAACGGTGCAAAAAAGCCCTTTTGAAACAGCGATGTTGATTATTTTTATTTTGATAGAGGTGAAAAAGCCTATTATTAGTAAGAAGCTAGTTTTTTTTGTAATATTGTTCACATTTGTTCGTAATGACCTTATTCCCATAATATTATAACTTTTCCCCAATCTAATTTTCCAAGAATGTCAACTTTATTTTGTTTTTTCATAATATTACAAAAACACAATATTTAATATCATATTTAAGCTTGACATTATTTTTCCTCATATTACATCATTCAATTGCCACTTTTTTATTTTAAAATTTAAGTTTTGATGTTATTGTGGTAAAATTACATCTGTTTTCTTCCATTTCTGCAATTTAGACTTTTTATTTTAATTTTATTTTAATTATGACTTCATCCCCATAATATTTTGACTTTATTCATATAACATTATAACTTTTTCCATAGCCTTTATTCATTGTTTGTTTGTTCTTCATAATATTTTGACTTTTTAAAAAAATATTAATGAATTTTTTCAAAAATTATTTCACATTACAATTTATTTATTTATTGTATATTTTATGTTTTTCTCCTAATATTACCACATTATTATATTTTGACTTTATTCCTGTGAAATAACTGGTGATTTTTTGCATTAAAAAATACATATTTTTACAATGTGCCGGGGCCAATAAAAACAGTACCCCTCACTGTCGCTCCCTGCAGAGCGGAGGATGTACTGCATAAGCGAGCAGGTCTCTCAGACTGAAAGGTGTACATTATTTGGGTGAGCCAAATGAAAAGTTTTGAGTTTTGGTGGGCTGAATGAGGCTGCCTATTGAGGACACAACTGAAAGTGATGTTCATTTACCTCGGAGACCATGAATTAGTCCTATGCGGAACTTGAGTACAGACTGGACCTTGAGGAGCACAAATGGGCTCGTCAGTGTGACACACCTGGAAAATGATGAAAGTAGAGAAGGACATTAATATGCAAATGTGTACTGTGTGAGTGTGCCATGTCCATGGTAAATTATACAAGGTTTCTCCCGTTGTTGGAGTCTTTAGCCAGGAGAAATGAGCTCCGGTGGGTGTCAAGCAGCAGGGAATTCAAAGCGTCCTCTGCCCGCCCGAGCCGAATGCCGGGTCCTTGAGCTGCAGTCAGAAGGCTGAGGCACTCTAAATGGCTGAGAAATCCATTATCAACAAGAGCAACTTAATGGCGGCTTTAATGAAAGCGGGCGTTTGGGAGATAAGACCGGCTGACGCGGCCGCACTGTATTTTAGTGGAGCACTCTGCCTTGTCTGAATGTGCCAAATGGAAATAAGTTGAAGTGGCAAGGTCAGTAATCAATAGCCAGTTAATTAATGAGGAGTGCGCGGCGGGCTCGAGTATGGATTTCCAAATGCCTGCAATTTTGCTTCAATCATTGAAATGTCAGTGGCATTCTCTGAGAAAAATGCTCAGACTCCCATTCACCTTGGATGTCTCATCTTAGCGAAGAAAGGAAATATTTAGCTTGAATGACCAGCCTGCCTGACAGACACAAGTAGCTTTTGCGGAGGCCGCAACATCGAAAACTATTTCTAAAAGCCCCTTCTGGCCTGCTTAGCAAACTTCCTTGACGACGTCGCTTTTGTTTTTGTACACACACAAAGCCCTGCTGCAGTGGGGAATGAGGATGCCATTGCTTTCAGTTCACATTCGTTTAATTAAGCTTTCACTAAATAACAAAAGGTGCGGAACGAAAAAGGAAGAGCTGAACATTAAGTACACCTGCTCAATGAGATACCGATGGCAGAAGAGCGATACAAGAATCGAGTGGAATGTTCTAGAGTCAAACTTCAGGTTGTACCAATCAGGTTTTGGTATCAAATGATTCACTTTTGGTGTTTTTCTTCTTCTTTAGCTTTTTAGCCACACTTTTTCCAAAAGTAGAATAAGTAGCCTCCACAATAGAACTATAGAAGATCAAGTAAGTGGACTCACATTCAAAACACCATGCACTAAACCAACAAAGTTAATATCAACTATTTCATTACTAGTAACACAGTTTTAACTTCTTTTTACACTTATAATAGGACTAATAAAAGGCCCTACTCAACAACAAAAGAACCTGATTTATTAATTTGAACATTTTTTTCAATGGTGAACTGTAATCAACATTTTGATCGCCCTATGAAATACTGGAATTTACGGATTACAAGACGCTACTTTTTTCACATGCTTTGAACCCTGCAGTTTAAACAATAATGTGGTTAATTTAAAATAAAAGAACTACAGTTCACCTGATGCTCGGAGCGTCAAAACAAAAGTAGTGCATTTCCGCAATAGCGGCTAAAATAAAATTTTGAAGTCATGTACAGCGGTCATGTTTTGATCTGACAAATCTGAGGTAAGTTTGATCAAGCGTGATTATGGCTTCCGGTTGGACCGCAGCATCTGTTGAAAGTACTGAGAGGAGATGATATTAAACAAACACGCTGTCAACATAGTTAGAACCACTTCGAGCCAGTCTCTCTCCCACAACATAACTTTCACCTTCCAGGCACACAGGCTTAAGTTTCACTCTCTCGAGGGGGGTTGCAATATTGGTGACGCTATTATATTGTGAATAGTTAATGCTTTTTTAATATGGGTAGCAATAAAATAAAATAGCGACTCAAGAACATTAACTCATTCAATACCAAAAACGTAGTTTTTAGAAACCTGAATGCCCCATCCCAACAACATATTCATATGTCAAGTATTTTGTGACAAGCAAAAAGAGGTAATGAGGCAAGTCTCCATGAATGGATTTCACTTCAGAGCAATTTGAAGTCATAAGGCATTTGACAGGATGGTAAAAGTTCAGCAAACATAATGTGGACAGAAAAAAACGCACATGTGCACATACATAGTTTAATTCCAAATGTCCAACGGTCATTGGTTCACTGTGTTATACATATTTGTGAATAAATTGTTATTTAAATTTTTTGTTTATGTTTGTGTAGTTATTGAAAAAACTTTTTAGTTGGGAACTGATATTTTCCTGAAGCTTACCTATGTTCTACTGCTGATTACTAAAGAACAGAAAAGGTAGAAACAAACTACCAAAACAAAGTCTACTCTTTGTTTTGGTAGGTTCCATGTTAGTATAGCCAGACAACAACAAGACTCTTGTGTCTTAAAAGATCAGTCAAAATCGTCTAAAATGACCAGTACTGAAAGGCTTGTCTTTTGAAAAAAGGGATTGAATGAGTTAAGAATGTTGTCATTAAACTGCAAACATGCATCGTTGTCATCACAAAGAGCGTTTCAAGTGTATTTGTGCGTACCGCCAATGTGGCGTGTGAACAGCGTTGCGATGGAGCAGAACAAGAATGGAACGGAGGCGGGGAAAAAAAGTTCTGATTACAATTACGGGACATGACACTTAGCTGATTTCAAATCAGCAAGGCCAAATTTCACAAAGCCTGTCAATGGCGGCGGGCACGCTAGATCCCTCCCCAATCAAAAGTTTGCTCTATATAATTTTACGCAATCAGATTTCTCCACAGTCATCCAGTGCAATCAGGTAATCAGAGGGGAGCATTAACAAGACAAATGGAGTTTAAAAAGTGGGTGCACTCTGTTTGCAGGAACTTCCTACTGAGAAGCCCCCTCCCCTGCTTGATTACCCCTATCACCCTCATACGGCGCAACATCCCCGCTAAATAGCGTTCCACGGCTCCACCGCCATGTTGGCTGGGAGAGCGAGGTGATTGACTTGTATGTAAAACTCGACAGGTAAATGATTACTCTTAGGGCTATTCATGTCAAGTGATTAACTCCACTGTTTGGCTCAGCCAGTCACGAGCGCCCGCGCTCAGGGTGATTAGCCGGGGCCTCATTATGTGCATTTCAATGACATGCAGACTTGCAATGGGTCTGTCGTCTTTTAACGAGGCCGGCTGATTGGCTCCACGCCCTGCAGAGCGCTAGCGTCGTAGCATGGTAGCAGCTAGACGGCAAGGCCACGCCAGGGGTGTCCAAGATTTTTTTTTTACGGTTTCTGCATTAAAGATGCTAAAACCAATCCAATGTAGGTCAATATGTGCTAAGCATCATATTGGACCCCTTTGGAGGCTGACATGAAACAGAATTTTCCAAGTACGATTCCTCCTACATACATTTTTAAACATTATTAGAGCCCTCTAGACGTGAAATAACACCCCTATAGTTAGAACTATATTAATATAGTTCACATAATAAGTTTAAATAAGCCATTTAAGACATAAATGAGACTTGTGCTTGTGTGTGTTGCTGTAAACGGGGACAGAAAATGACGTTGGGGGTTCAGAGTTCAGTTTTAACTTGGCAGCTGCAACAGTTGCCCGTGTTAGGGGTTACTGGGTTAGTGTACCAGTTCAAACTCACAATAAAAGCATGTAGTTCGGGTGATCAAGTGTGGTGCTTGTGTGTCTCACCCGCTATTACTGTAACATTACTGACACCTAGTGACTAGTGTAAAATACTACGTACCATCACCTCTTTGAATGAGTCTTCTGAATGCCTTATATTTGTGTTTTACTTAATTTAGCCATTTTTATGCTTGGAAACACTTAACTTAGGCAAGACACCTTACAAAATTTGGACAAATTCGGTCAGCGACAATGTACTATTTGAACTTTTGACCTGAGCCACTTTGACGGATCGGATTCTCACCTCGACCTGCCTTCGTACCAATTTAAACTTTCACCCCAGCGAGCTAGAGTCCAAGTCAATATAGTTCTTCTGTCCCCATTGACTGAGTTACACACCACCTTTAGTGTCCTAGAAATATCCCAAATAATAATAATAAAGCTCTCTGAAGGCTCTAAAGGTCACCCTCTTCAGGCGCTGTCGCCATCGTCACTCTAGATTGTCTTTGCCCCTCAAATTAAAAAAAGACGACGACGTGAGAACAACAAAGGATGAGAGTGAAACCTAATAGGCTCTGTGTTTGGCTCTTGGGCTCTTTACAGCGGGTCTAATTAAGGCCATCCAGAAACAAAGAGGCTGGATTGAGGCAGTTTCTCATCAGGGTCTCTCCATGAGTCTCTTTTGTCATGAACACACAGCCAATTACAAAGCTCCACAATGGACCACGGAGGGACGGGGGGAGGGCGTGGGGGGTGTCCTGTGCCCTCCATGAAGACTGCAGAAAGACAATAATGTCCTAAACACTCCAGCGATACTAAAAACTAAGAATACATTAATGGATAGAAATACTGGCACCAGTCAAGTTCATCCATCCTCCAAGGTGACTTTGGGCAAAAGGCGGACATAGGGTATATTTTTGTAAACATCAGACAATGTCCATTTTCATAAGCAAACATGAAGATATGTGTTTTCAAAACCATCAAAGACACTTGGGTGTCTCATCGAACATGACATATGTGTTTTTGTAAACACATAAGACAATTAACATTTACTCATTAACCCGAGTGACCTAATGTACATTGGTTCATCGATTGTCAGATGAACCAGTTATACGGTACGTGTAGGCCTGTCATGAAAATATTGATTAATCAATAAATATGCATGCATCCGTGTTACGCTGGAGGGATTATGTCTCACAGCTGGCCTGGGAACGCCTTGGTGCCCTCCCGGTGGAGTTGGAGGAGGTGGCCGGGGACTGAGAAGTCTGGGCTTCCCTACTGAGACTGCTGCCCCCGTGACCCGGACCCGGATAAGCGGAGAAAATGGATGGATGAATGGATGGATGGCATCTGTGTTAGTTTCATCTGCTCATCTCTCTGTGCCACACAGGCTGGATGACAAGAGGGTTCACTCTGTATCTGTCTGTGCACATTGGTTCCATAATGGAATGAATGGAGAGAGTACGCCCTCATCCCACTCACAGGGTTACCAGTGAGTGGCTACAGATGGTTAGCAGTTAGCCGCATGAGGCGGCATACGCTATCATGAATGAAGGTACAGAATCAATGGTGTCTGAGGCGAATGCCACAGCCGACAGTGCCACAGGGTGGGAGTTTTTTGGTTTTAAACAGCATGAACATGGTGAGCGACCACCAGCACAGACAGTTTTGTCATCTGGGAACAACAAAGATGGCTTGGCATTGTAAATATATATGAAATGCAACCATTCAATACGGTTATATGACCTATATAGCATGGCATGTGGGTGTTCCAAAAATAAGAAAAACATTTTAGTGTCTTTAGACAATCATTCAAGACATTGGACTTAATAGGATCTATTTTCGTAGACCAGGTTTAGGCGCCCCAATGGGGTGTGGCCAGGGTTTGACTGCGCAGCATGGCGCACCCACACCTCCGTCCCTCCCACCGGCGCAAGTGGCAAAGAGGGAGGAGGGAAGGTGTGAGAGAGTTTAAAACAGTCAAGTCTTGTCTAATTTTAACCAATCAAATGAGTGCCTCTCATTGCCTTTAACGCACAGGGCCCTGTGGACTGCTCGTTAGAGGCCACCATGTCGACCACCTCGCGGGACACATGTAATCTATTCCTGTGTCATGAATAGGTGTACAAAAATAAGTGACCGTTACATTAAACACAGCGACATGCTAATCTAGACATCCGGTATTTCCTTCTGATCCTCATGAGACTCTGAAAAACCTGCCTATGAGGTTTTGGTGATGTGTGTGCACTGTGCGCCTGTCAGCCAATTTACCACTGGGTGGGTGCGCTTCGCTTGTGTGAAGGTGGGAGCTGGTGAGATTTCAGCGCTCCTTCGGCGCAGCCCAGTCTACCAGATTGCCAGATTGGCTGCACACAGTGGTGTGCTGGGGAAATTACCACTGCATGGGGTGCGCCACGCTCCCCCAACCTGCGCCACGGAAATAGAGCCCCAACATCAAAGGCAATTCTGAGCATTTAACTCATTCAATCCCAGTAATTTTTCAAAAGTCAACCCCTTCAGTGGGCGGCACGGCGGTCTAGTGGTTAGCGCGCAGACCTCACAGCTAGGAGACCAGGGTTCAATTTTCCAAAAACATGCTAGGTTAATTGGCCACTCCAAATTATCCATTGGTATGAATGTGAGTGTGAATGGTTGTTTGTCTATATGTGCCCTGTGATTGGCTGGCCACCAGTCCAGGGTGTACCCCACCTCTCGCCCGAAGACAGCTGGGATAGGCTCCAGCACCCCCCGCGACCCTCGTGAGGAAAAAGCGGTAGAAAATGAATGAATGAACCCCTTCAGTACCGGCCATTTTAGGCAATTTAGACAGAATATTGTGTGCTTTGGCTATGTAAACATAGAACCTACCAAAAGAAAGATTAGACACCCGTCTTTAATCAGAAAAAAACTTCTGTTCTGTTTATTAGTAATCAACATAGGGAAGTTTCAGGAAAATATGGGCTCCCAACTAGAAAAGGAAGGAAAAACAACTTTTGTTGAAAAGACACATGTCAAGCATAAGGTTTGGGGTAAAAAGGAGAGACAATCAGTATCTGGTTGAAGCCTTTTGTTAACACCAAAGGCAATTTAGGTTCAAGGAACCTGACATGCGTGTTTGAAGTCTCTGGTGAACCCAAAATGTGTTCTTGTGATCATCGAGGACAAATTTTGAGTGTCAGGTGAGATCGTATTTTCCTAAACAACAAACAACAATTTTGAGTCTCTGATGAACATAAAATATACATCTTATCGTAAAACGTTGACGACAATTTGAACCATCCAATCTCTCAGCAACATTGAAGATAATTTGAAGTCTCCAGTGATCCCAACAAGTGCTTTCATGATCATCGATTTCAGTTCTGACTCTAACTTGAACCTAGCATAGTTGTGTTTGAAACGTGTTCTCCTGTGTTTTCCTGTGTGTGTTATTGTTGTTGGTAAAGACAATAAGTGATGGAGGAAGTGTTTCTGAGCATAAACGCTAACTACCAGCAGATTACACAGTCGCACAATCTCCTCAGACAATCTGTCAGTCACACACCATATTTACTGTATAGCTATGGTGCTTGGCCTCATTTATGAAATATATGAGGAAGACAATGACAACCACAATAATCCACAGTGGACCTTGGCCAAGGCTCCACCTTTCTATTCCGGAGGCCACACAGCCCTACTGACAAGATGTTCAAGCTGGTGGTTTATAGAAAAAGTCAAGCCTCCAGAAGCAAAAGGTAACTAAACGAACAACACCATTAGCAGCCAAAGTAAATTCACTATGCGGCACCTTGATTCTGTCCTGCTGTGACCTTGAAAACAACCTTGGAGCCAAAATAAAGACAATCCCTCCTTTCATTTCCTTTGCACCTTCGGGCCTTCGCCCCCACATGATCCCCCCGAAACCCGGCGTCGTGACACACGGGCGGTCCGAGAAAACACAGATGGGCCAACTCTCCCCATGGCTGTTGACGTTTGGCCGTTGGGAGAACGCGATGGGAACGTTCTCTCGCCGCCGCAGTCTGCTAACATCCCACAAATGAGAGCAAAGTGGTTGTTTTTGGAGGGGGAAAACCCAACTTGGTCCTTTTGCATGCTTCCAGCTGCTGTGGCCAATAAATACAAAGCAGCGTCTCTCAGTTTTAGGGATTTGAGGCAAACTTTGGGAGGTTGACAACGTCACTAAATCAGTGCAGCAGGACGTTTTCCTCCAGCAGTGTCATCACCAGCGTTAGCATTAGCCAGAATGTGACAGGGTAGCTTGGTGATTCTGACTGGACGTGTATATCATGTGATAGATTTTGTGTTACCAATTCTAAACGACACCATTCGCCTCGTCAGATGCATCATGTGACAAATGTTTCCATACTGCTCCGCAGATGGGAATAAAGAGACGTTCAACCGTGGAAAATCATGCCAAGTCAATCTACATTAGTCCATAGTAGACAGCCTAGTGATGGCCACTAATGCAGTGCTAATTCCTATCTGGCTTGTTGTAACATACTAGTTAGGGGACTGTGGTATCTGTTGGAATGTCCAACAATAAATCCAAAGGATCCTCTTTGATTGCAGCATCAGTATCGTTCTAAACAACAATTGTTGTCTATTGTCTTCAGCTCTGTGCAGTGTGCAAAAAGCAAGCTGATAGCTGTCAGTGGTTACCACTGATCACTGACCATTTATTATTTCAAGATTTAGATTTTCAAGACTTGATTATTTCAAGATTTATTTCAACAAAAGTAGGCAGGTGCCTAAATCTGGCCACCCCAACAAATAAATTACATCAATGTTTAGTAGATCCTCCTTTTGCAGAAATAAATGCTTCCTATAGCTTTTCAAATGAGGGTCTGGATTCTGGTTGAAGGTATTTTTGACCATCTGACATTTTTCTTGACCTGCCACTCCAGGCCTTAACTAGAACTGTGCCTGTGGTCTCCCATTTCTTCACTATGTTGCTCAGAGTGGAACCTGACAGCTGACACCTTGTTGTATCCTTCCCCTAGACCATGATGTTGAACATTTTTTGCTTTCAGGTCATTTGACAGTTGTTTTGAGGCTACCATGGTGCTACTCTTCAGAGAAGAGGCAACTTGCAATTGGCCACCTTAAATACCCGTTCTCGTGATTGGCTTCACTTGTGTATGCAGGTCAAGGGTCAATGAGCTTACTAAACAAATGGTGTGTTCCACCAATTAGTGTTACAGGTATTCAAATCAATAAAACAACAAGGGTGCCCAAATGAATGCACCTGGCCACTTTTGTTGAAATAATTATTGCACACTTTCTGTAAATCCTATAAACTAAAATAATTTCCCTTCTCATCTCTCACTGTGTTGGTCTGCTGTATGATATTTTTAACTGAAATGGCTGATCCAAACAACCAATCATTTAGAAAGGAAAATCTCGAAAATTATCAGGGGTGCCCACATTTTTTCATACCACTGTATATACGTATGAATCCCTGGTTTACTATGAGGGATGTTTGGAGGTTGCCTGAACACAACGCATTATACTGTATATGATATCAAAATCAATCAAAATATTACATTGCTATATTTGTTAAATTCCATTTTTGTTCCAAACAAACTAAAAACATATATTTAAATTTCATTTAAATTGTTACTATACTGTTTTAATTCCCACTTTACTCCTAGTGATATATCAAGGTCTGTTTAAACATAATGTACTATCATTATTATTATATTATACATCACTTAATAGAATATTACATTGATTAATAACATTGATTAACATTAATACATTTATTTACAATATTTATGTTCTGAATTAACTGTTAATCCCGGTTTCCGATCAGGGATGTACTGATTAATCTTTTGGTGCTACAGTCAAATCGTGCAACGGCATTTGAAACCTATTTTAACATATTCAGGGATAATTTGGCAAAGTGTGAGCTTTAGCAAACACGGAATTTAGTTAACAGACCACAAGCCAAACTGACTTCAAAATAAAAGGCTCCCCTGGGGTCATTTAGATGCCCCCCCTCCTCGTCCTCACGGACAAGAGAGTACAGACACAGTTGATGTGAGCGAGGATGAAACAAGTCCTTCTTTCATTAAAATGAAACAGGAGATGCTGGATAATCTCATAAATATGTGTTGTATTTCTCTTTCTGCACTCTCGGGAGGAAGAGGCAGGCCTTTGTTTGGAGCTTCCTGGCTGACAGGAAGTGATTGCAGCAGGACAGCGAGGGACACTCATCTCTCGGGAGCAGGGGGAGGCGGGGCGGGGGACACGCGAAGACGTATCCCTTTTTGATCACGTCCCGCTGACGGACGAGGCTGGAGAAAGGCAAATGGGGATCATACTGGGGCTTGATGAAAAGAGGCCAATTTTGATGTCCCCTCGTCTGCTTTCAAGCCAGGATGTGTCTGAGGATCCTGGGAAAGTTGGGACCTCACCGCCGTCCCATGGCCAAACAAACGGGATGGCCAACACTTTGTGAGGGTCACACAAATTACAATTCAACCACAATTTGTGGGAAAGACATGCCTCTAACATTGCACAGCCAGCCCTGATAAAGGCTCAGTTCAGCGAATCCAGTGCCAGCATACTCACTTCTTAGCGGGGCTACCAATTTATATGCATTATAATCGGTCTGCCAGAGAATAAGAAGATGTAGCAGGAGGGGTAAGTGTTGCCGACTTGGTCACCAAGAGTTTTGCCGACTCTGACACGACTCTAAAAGCATGGCTTATTTATGTCTCATTTTCTCTCATTTGTATACCATATTGGCTAATATGAGTGTAAAGGTGACTATAGGGGTGTTATATCATGTCTAGAGCGCTCTAATAATGTTAAATGTCACATTTAGAGGATTCTAACTACAATAATATTCCATGTATAAATAAGGAATCCTACTTCACAGAAATTCACTTATCACAGGCGGATCTGGAACCAATGAACTTTCAAAAGCCATCCCTCTAGGTACCGGCCATTTTGGATGATTTTGACAGATTTTTCTTGACAGTTTTTTTTGACAGTTTCTCTAGTATTTTGAAATAGTAGAGATACTGATAATATTTCTTCATTTTTCTGCACTGTACAGGCTGATTGAAATGAAACCAGCAAAATGCAACAACACGGAGAGCATGCAGGCATATTCAAGAGTCAAATTACATGTTGAGTACTATAAATTTGTACAGGTTGCCCGCCCCACTATTTGAGAAACACTGGGCTATATAGACATGGTATATAACCAATTTTCTGTTGGTTCTATACATAGCAAGGTTTCAGTAAAATATCAGTTCTCAACCAAAAAAAAGGGTTTTGTAAAATTTTTCAAGCTTAACTTTCACTTTGGGCTGTAAATATGTAAATATATGTAAATATATGTAAATATGTAACAAACAACAGGGCTGCACGGCGAACGAGTGGTAGCACGCAGGCCTCACAGCTAGGAGACCCGAGTTCAATTCCACCCTCTGCCATCTCTGTGTGGGGTTTGCATGTTCTCCTCGTGCATGCGTGGGTACCGGTACTCCAGTTTCCTCCCACATTCCAAAAACATGCTAGGTTAATTGGCGACTCCAAATTCCATAGGTCCATTGGTACGAATGTGAGTGTGAATGGTTGTTTGTCTATATGTGCCCTGTGATTGGCTGGCGGCCAGTCCAGGGTGTACCCCGCCTCTCGCCCGAAGGCAGCTGGGATAGGCTTCAGCACCCCCGTGACCCTCGTGAGGAAAAAGCGGTAGAATATGAATGAAAATAATTAAATTATTAAAAAATAAGAAGAATTAGAAGACCATAGAGTTGTGATTGGCTGGCGACCAGTCCATGGTGTACCCCGCCCCTTGCCCGAAGACAGCTGGGATAGGCTCCAGCACCCAACTGCAACCCTCGTGAGGATAAGCGGTAGAAAATGAATGAATGAATGAGTTCACCATGATACATGAGGGATGACTGTACATTCAATCTAATGGTTGCAGCAAAATTCAGCCAAAATGTTATCATTAGCGGATAACGAACACAAATAACATTTTGGCCCTTTAATGCTACAAAAATGAGATCTGCAATGAAACATTACGTTTTGATTATTTGTCATTAATGTTGGGACTGAGTGATTCATTGTTTTTATGCTTTGAGTTAACAGTGGCTCACTTCTTTTTACTCGTGTAAAACAGTTTAAAATGAAGAAAAATAGTTTGTAAATCCAAAGAAGTGAATGCCCCTGAAATAGTTCACAGTGTAGGTGTTCCATTTTATTTCTTGGTATTTGGCCAGATAATTAACCCGGAGTCCTTCAGCTGTGGTCATTCTTTTGGTGTCCAGCAATGCTTTCATTAAAGCTCTCCTTTTAGGAGAAGAGAAGAAGGAATTCAAAAAGATTGCCAAGGCAACGTGGCGAAATTAAGAGCTGTGTGCGAGTAAAATGAGGGCGCTGCTTTGTTTCGCCGCAGATTTGTTTGATTCAACGTGGTTGACCCCTGGCTGGGACGTTCTACGTGGACCTCAAAGGCCTCGGCGTGTTTGCAGTGCATTAGCGCGACAAACTCTGCACTGTACCACCCTCACTCATCCCACCTGGCCGCCTATTGCTTGCAGATGTGGCGCTCTGATTCATAAGCAAGCAATAACGCTTTTGTTAGTGCAGGACTGTTTTGCTTTCCTGCCTCGTGCACACGTAGCAGCCAGCTAAGCCGCACGTGAAACCGAGACTTTGGAATGTGTTGTTGCAGGACGTCTCGCTTCGGGCCTGCCTGATCATCACCTGCCAGTTTGATGACGGAAAGAAGTTTGTTGCGGCGAGCGAAATCACATGACACGCGGCGCGGCAAATTAATGACGGCGTGTTTCGGTACAAAGGAGAGATCAAGGACTCGACACAGGAGATAATGGAGAGGAAAAGATGGAGATCTAAAGGCATCAGTTAATAGCCTCGTCCTGCTTTCATGGCGGAGAGGCGGCGCTCCAAGGCGTCCTCGCTGCATTAATGTCATCTTTACATGTTAAAAAATAGAGGTTATGTGAGAACAGGTGTTGCTATTGAAATGTACATTAAGTCACTGATGAGAGCAGTGAAAATGTGCATTTCATCACTTTAATTAAAAGCTTGCATTATAAAAAAAACGCTACAGACTTTGGATTTTTTTTTTTATCTTAAAGGATTATTGTGCCTTTTGTGAGATCATTCGAACTTGCAATAAAAGCTTGCACTTCTGTGGTGCTTGTGTGTCTCACTGGACATTACGGTAACATTACTGACACCTAGTGACCAATGTTGAATAGTACATACCATCACGTTTTTGAATGCGACTTCTGAATGCCTTATACAGTCGTTCCTGGTTTGTTGCGGTTAATTGGTTTCAGACCCGACAGCGATAATTGAATTTCCGCACAATTTCACCTTTCGGGTCATATTATTCTTTGTTTACAACACGTTAGCATACTACCGAGCTAACTTGTTAGCCTCTGATTTATTTATTCTAAACTTAAGACAGAGTCTGTCCATCCATTTTCTATGGCACTTATCCTCATTAGCGTCGCGGGGGGTAGGCTGCGGCCTATCCCAGCTGACTTCAGGCGAGAGGCGGGGTACACTGCCAATCGTAGGGCATATATCGACAAACAATCATTCATACTTATGTACAATGTGGAGTCGTCAATTAGCCTAACATGCATGTTTTTGGAATGTGGGAGGAAACCAAGCGGCCAAGCAGAGAATCGAACCCAGGTCTTCCCAATCTCTGTGTGACAACATGCTAACCATTCGTCCACTGTGCGGCCATAAGGACAAAGTAAGTAGCTTAAACTTACCACTTCCACACAGAATGGGAGGAGAACTGTTTTTCACTCGACCATGTCAGATGGCTGACTACATGCAGGGTTAGCGTAATGTAGTATAAAATCACGTTTCATCAATGTGACTATTGATGCCTAGTGACCAGAATGCCAGAAATTGTATTTATTTATTTTGAATTTTATTTATTTAGATATTTTTGTGCTAAAAATGCTGACTTTTGGCTCAAAATATGTAAAAATAGATTAAATATGCATTGTTTGTAACTAATAATAGGTCATATTCAACCACAAAACAGCATGATTTATTAATTCATATAATTGTGAATGATCGTGATAGAATGAAACTGCCAAATTCAAAGTGAGAAGTGGTGAGTTTTATATGCTTTTTATTGGACAAATATTTCAATATACAAATGTTTTTTTTTCTTACTTACATCGAAGCACAGTGAGGGCGCTAACGTTGTGTGTTTTGTCGCAGAAGCATCCAGGAGTGGCTTCATCCATTGAAAGCTGCTTCTCCGTTTAATCTGTAGCCGATCATACACAGCCCGGCATCAGACAACCAAAGCGGTACTTGCTCACATGCTAACGTATGAGCATCACTGCACTAAATCGATGATTTGTAGCTCAGGTCACTCAGGTCATTCTAGCATCAAAATCCTTCCCGCTCAGCACGCGGCCAAATCTAAGAAAAATCAGCTTACAGCCCTTGCTAGCTGTCCCGTATTTGGCAATGATCAGCTTATGTCATTGATTTATTGCTGATAAATTCAGTTGATCGCCATTGCTCACCTTCAGCTCAAAGAAGGTGGTGGAGAAAATGTAGTTATCATATTGATAATGAGTCGACAAGGAGTTAAAACTAAAGCTAAAATGTGACTTCTGCTTCATCATAAGTACAGTCATGGCAGGTCAACCAGAAACCACCCAGGACTTTTGTAATTCACCTTGTCTCCAGTGCCACCCACACGGGGGTTTGAATGGGAATATTTGGTGGTGGTCGGAGAAGCCGTCAGCCATGTTTCCCTACCGTAGGGCAGATGTACTACACATGTAGATTACCACAAACAGTGTGTGTCTCACTTCAATGTGTTCAATTTAGCTCTTTCATGGTTGAATATGCAAATGCACTTAAATGTTTTTATTTGACAGGATTTTTTGTTGCCTAATAAGACAATGACATGTAATTTTCTACTCTGGTCACTAGGTGTCAGTAATGTTACTGTAATGTTGGGTGAGACGCACAAGCACCGGACTTGATCTCTGGAACAACAGACTTTTACTGCAGGTTTAAATGATCTCACAACAGGGACAATAATCCCTAACACGGACTACTGTTGCGGCCGTAACACACGCAAAGGTAAAACTCAACTCGGAACCCCCGATGTTACTTCCTGTCTGTCCTCCCACTTGGCTCCCCGAGCACAGGAACGCACACATGTCTGGTTTATGTCTTATTTTCTCTTATTAATTCTACTATACTGGGTAATATGAGTGTAACTGTGACTATAGGGGTGTTATTTCATATCTGGAAGTCTCTGATAATGTTAAAAAAATGATTTATAGAAGTGGTAAACAGGTTTTTTATGCTCGAACTACAACAATAATCCTACTTTGCGGTTGTTCACCACTTATCACAGTCAATTAACCACGATAAATGAAGGATTACTGTACAGCTAAATGCGGCAATTTATACTTCCTCTCAACGCAATTTTTGAATGATGGGATTATACTCCGAAGTGATTTATAGTCCGGAAAATCCGATACTTGTTCATGAACGAGCACATGTTCAAAGAAAGCCACTTTTACCTTTCTACTTTTTCATGCATTGCAAATCATTATTAAACATTTCATGCAAAAGGCATTCTATTGAACTGTTACAATTTGGAAATAGTATATGTCCTAATGGCAGGTTTTCTGGTCTACCTGGAAGGTTTTTAAGCATGCACCCTCAAGCCGTGGTCCCGTTTAATGACAGCAAAGACCAAAGCTAACACGTGTGTGACAGCTATTGAAGCCACTTACTGTTGCTTTTCTGCAAGGTTCATGCCAGACAGGCCAGGACAAAGCAGAACTCACCATGTTTTGGTTGTGATGCGTGTCCGTAGCGAGGGCTCACGGGGGAATTTGTGGGGAAAAAGCAAACATTGCAAATGGAAAGGAGGAGAGTGAAAGCAGGAGGAAATCCACAGGAAAGAAGGAGTGGGGATATCGTAATTAGTTCCACCTGTTTCCTTGAAGCCGGCTCCAGTTTCCCTCTACAAACGCATGCAGATTAGCCATCAAAGCCCCCTCGCCGCCACCGCCATGGCCGCTCAATGGGCCCTTTGTTGCCAGTTGTCAGGAGGGGAAAGGGGGGGGGCGTGCACTGAAAAGTATGAAACACAAGCAGGCCACATAGCTGCTCTACTTCTTACAGTACATGATAGCCTCACTCTGCACAACATGTTATGTCATTACTTTCACTTGTTGTCAGGAAGAAAAAAAAACTTACATCAACTCACAGCATCATCTCTGTCCTGGCCAAGATCCTGGCCATGGTCCTCCATCTTTTACAAAGTACTTCATTTTGACTGAAAACCAAAAGCACAATAACAAATATGCAGTGAAACCTCTTCAGAATACATACAATACAAGATGCATTCTTAGACTGTCATGCAAGTGTAAAAAGAAGTGAGGCACTGCTAATCGCTAATAACTAGTGGTGTTGGAAATCTTGCGTCACAACATCTAGCAAGATAAAAACGTGACAGCATATCCAGTTCAGGAAAAAAAGTCTTGTGGGCACTAGGCCTTGGATGATAATCTAATTAATCACACAATAAATGAAAGTTAACTCATACACTGCCCTCATTATATTGCCATAACGGGACACCCCTACTTGTTAGTCACCACGCACGAGACCGGGCCTACAAGAACCACAATTTAACATTACTTTTCCAAAAATAGAAATAAATAACTACAAAGAGACCATATACAAAAAGACTGTATACTGACAAAAGGGCTCATTCTGTTCATGCTATTGTTCTATGGAACAAACTCGCCAAGGTGCTGTTTGAAGGCAAGAGATGAGGAAAACAGACACGTTTGCACATGGCAATATTTTAAATATTTTAAATTATCAAGTTGTGATGAAGGTTGCACGGCGGTCTAGTGGTTAGTCTCACACCTGAGTTCAATCCCACCCTCGGCCATCTCTGTGTGGAGTGGGTTTTCTCCGGTGACTCCGGTTTCCTCCCACATTCCAAAAACATGCTAGGTTAATTGGCGACTCCAAATTGTCCATAGGTATGAATGTGAGTGTGAATGGTTGTTTGTCTATATGCCCCCTGTGATTGGCTGGCCACCAGTCCAAGGTGTACCCCGCCCCTCGCCAGAAGACAGCTGGGATAGGCTCCAGCACCCCCCACGACCCTCGTGAGGATAAGCGGTAGAAAATGAATGAATGAAAGTTTTGATGAATTATTTATCATCATTCCAGGCGGTGACCAGGAGACTTTACTACCATGTTTTCATCGTGCAAGGTCTTGTGAATAATAACAAATGACAAGTGAGTTAGCATAGTGAATTAGCATATGGTGACGTTGAAGGCGTACTGCTTTGAATGTGATTCCGCTTACTTCGCTGAATTTCCTGTGTGAGTCTATTGAAAAATTATTTCATTAAAAAAATAATTGAATTATTAAAAATAAGAAGAATTATAAAACCATAGAGTTAATATTTTCATGCCTGTTTAACTGACATTTTGCGCTATTGCCTCCTACTTTAAAGCCTGTATTTTTTAAGCATTAATCTTTAAGCATTAAAATCTTTGATACAGGTGTCATGACCTAAAACAATAAACGTCGCCGGCTGAAGATCAACATGTGACACCTACACGTTTCCACCATATGCCGCCACATGATGGAGCACCATTGAGCATCGTCGGCCTCCTGATGAGATGATTAGCGGAATCATTTAATGTCGCCACAGAAGAAGGACGTGGGCGCTTTCGTGGCGGCGTAGTGTCATGCTCACCTCGTAGGAACGTGTCTCACCACGAGGGCAAGGCGGTGGAGTGGTGTGGGGGACAGAGCGGTAGAGAGCGTTCGGCATTCAGGCGCTAATTAGAAAAATTAGATCTATGAAAGTCAGCGAGTGATCAAGGCCTTCAGCCTGCGCCTGTATCGTGCTGCAGCAGCACAAAGCAGAGGCAACAATGAGCGGTGAGGAGGAAGGCAGGAGGGAGGGTGGGGGGTTAGCGGATAAATAATTTAATCCATTATCTCCTCTGCAAAGCTCATCAGCACCGCCACACAATGGCCACGATTGAATTGCTGATTGCATTCCTCTCCTATAGCCTCCAGGAGGAACGCTGCAAAAAAATAAAAATGGCCGCTCCGCATGGCGGAAGAGTGACGCGGAGCAAGCGTAGGGCGTCTTCCGCCAAGGTCGAACCACAATAGAGCAATCTAATCAACGGGAGCAGAGAGCTTCCTGTGAGGGGTCAGCCTCCCCCGCTGGGCTCAACACACTCGAGTATTGTCCATTAGCTATTACATCATGTCCTCCCGCCTATCAATCATGACGGATGGGACGCCTGTTCAATCTCTTTACTTCATCACCCTCCTCCTCCTCTTTAATTGATAAAAGTGTCTCAATAAAACCGCTTGAATATGACCACCCTTCACGGAGCTGGAGGACGGACAAATTCTACTGACTAAGTGCTTACAAAAACTCGTGTTTCACTGCCTCGCGAGTACTCAACAAACACCCGAGTTTCACACACACACATGGGTACTCGACAGACTCAACTTCCACTGATTCACGAGTTGATGAACACTTGAGTTTCACTGACCGACAGGTTGACTAAGACTCAGGTTTTATAACGGATAGTTGACGAGGACTCCGGTTTCACTGACTCATTGGTTGTCAAAGACTCAAGCTTTACTGACTCACAGGTGTTGGCAAAGACTCATGTATCACTGACTCACGGGTAGTCAATGAAGATTCGAGTTTCACTGACTCACAAGTAGTCAACACAGACTTTAGTTTCACTAACTCACAGTTTGACCAAGACTCAGCTTTTACTGACCCACGAGTGCTTGCAAGAACATGTGAGTCACTAATCCACGAGTACTTGACAACCACTTGAGTTTCACAGACTCACGAGTAGTCAACAGTGTCAAGAGTGTTTGGTGAAGACTAGAGCTTCATTCACACATGGGTACTTGACAAGGACTTGATTTTCACTGACTCATGGCTTGACGAAGACGAGACTTTTACTGACTCATGTGCTCGTAAAGACTTGTGTTACACAGACTCACAATACTCAATGAAGACTCGAGTTTCATTGAATCACAGGTGCTCGGTGAGGACTCGAGTTTCACACACCCGTGGGTTGGACAATGACTTAAGTTTTACTGACTCACAAGTTCATAAAGACTTGTGCTTCACTGACTCATGGGACGAATCTTACACATTTCCCTAGCAGAACAAATCTGTTTAACATGTAAGGCCATGTCCATCAACAAAACCATCTGACATGACAGAAAAAGAAGACTGACTTTTACTGACTTGGGGACTCAATAAAGACTTGATTTTCCCTGACTTAAAGGTAGTCAACAGACTTGACAACTCAAGTTTTACTCATGTGTGTCCGTCAAGGACTCAGGTGTCACTGACACACAAGTACTCAATAAAGTCTCACGTTTTGCTGACTCACAGGTATTCAACAAAGATTTGAGCTTCACTGAGTCACAGAGACTTGAGTTTAGTGGCTCACGACTCCTCGTTGAAGACTTGGCTTTCACTGACTCACAAATACTCTTTAAAGACTTGAGTTTAACTGACTCACTGGTACTTGACAAAGACTCAAGTGCCGCTGACTCATAGATTGATAAAGACTCTGTTAAAGAGTATTATTCATTCATTCATTCATTTTCTACCGCTTTTTCCTCACAAGGGTCGCGGGGGTGCTGGAGCCTATCCCAGCTGTCTATGGTCGAGAGGCGGGGTACACCCTGGACTGGTGGCCAGGAAATCACAGGGCACTTATAGACAAACAACCATTCACACTCACATTCATACCTATGGACAATTTGGAGTTGCCAATTAACCTAGCATGTTTTTGGAATGTGGGAGGAAACCGAAGTACCCGGAAAAAACCCACGCATGCACGGGGAGAACATGAAAACTCCACAGAGATGGCCGAGGGTGGGACTTGAGTATTACTGACTCACAAATGCTCTTCAAAAACATGTGTTTTACTAACGGATGTGTAATCGCATGTTAATGTTTTTGCGCATGCACTCTGTGACTCGAATTCAACCAGTACCCGATTCACGTCAATTAATGTCTCGTGTGAAATGGTAAGTAAAAGGAATCGGGTTTCTCGTCAGTATGGTCTGGCATGCATATTACAGCACACAACTTCCTTCTAAGGTATGAATTAACTTTTTGATTTTAATTTTGATTTCTTTTTCCTTGTCTCGTAATATTTTCTTGTAACAGCCCTAAAACTTATTTGAAGTGCATATAAATGGAATTACAATATCAATATTTATGATCGATGAAATTGCAGCATTGTAATGCTCTAAAAGGCGTGTGACATGAGCAAAAGCAGGAAGCACGGATGGCCGGGTAATACAATCATTAGCCTACTGATGCTAGCATTTAGCTCAGTGAGCTTAGCTAAGTGCAGCCTTAGCATAGCTCACCATTAATCCTATTCAGGTCTGTAATGTGTATCAGACCAGAAGGCAAGTATCCATTAAGGGATGAATTTGGCCAAGCGTTATGATGGCGTCCATCATTTCCCCCCCCCCCCCACTCTGCCCCCCCATCAGCTGCATCCATCATCTGCACCGGGCTTTCTTGGCCCAGTGCCTCCGACACGCTGGCTTCATTCTCCCCCCTTTTTGCATAAAACAAGTGGTAAGTAGTACACACATCGTGGTCCCCTTTGGCCATGGAGGGGGTGGACAAGCTGCCTCGGCTCTGCTCTGGTTGTTTTATGGAGCAGGAGTGAAACCACTTTGAGGTCACAAACTGTGCCAGGTCTCTTCTGGTCCACTCAGGAGAATAAAACAAGAATCTTAAAGTGATCCAGAGGGGCCGTCGTCAATGTTTAAAAATGGGGGTGTCATTACAGCAGCGTCAAGTCTAATTGGGATACATTGTGATCATGTTTGGGCAGGGGTCAATCCTGCAGGATGAGGATCGTCATTAAAAAGGATCAAAGTGTCCCGTCACAGAACATTCTGCAACATGGGCGCTTTTGCTCACGCGCTCTCAATGAAATGTGAGTGCCGTCATTATACGCAAGTGGGGCACAAATTGTCCAAGACCAAGTGAAACTATTTATGGGCATCACGCCGCCCGGGAGCCAAGTGTGCCTAATGGCGTCATTTGTATTGTTAATGGTAATGCGCTATTAGTTTGTTCCATTTGGCTTTGCTCAGGTGCATTAATGGCACTCAATGAACCTTGGCGAGAAGTCTGAGGCAGAGGCACGGCGCCCTCTAGCGGCACGGGAGGGAACAGCAGAGCAACTAATAAATTCGACTTCCAGGTTATTTTCATGAAACAAAAGGCAAAGTTGCTGACGAAGATTCTTTATCTGAGGGAGAGAGCTTGAAAACATTATTGAATTTGTGGAAATGTTGTGTTCCTAATTAACCTTCAAGCTCATCAGCCACAATCAATACAGCGGCTAGTTTTTTTTTCCTAATTGAGATGGAGTAATTATCCCACTGTATTCATCTCGTTAATGAAACAATGTTCCAATATGCCTGCAGCAAAACTGATAATTGAGTTCTATTTTTTTCCTGAGACGGGCCAGGCTCTCTTTGTGTCCGCAGCCACAAAGCAGGGGAAGCGGCTACGGACCGCTGGAGCGGTAACGGTCTCCACCCCCTCCCTGAGCACACACCTCCTCGCTCTGCACCGCCGCAGACTTTAGTGGATCATCCTGTCTCACTCCTTCAAGGTTTGGGTGGTTAAGTGCACCCTGATGAGCGACATGCAGCAATTAGTGAGGCAATTATTCAGCCACGAGGGGGACCGAAATGGAGATGAGGTTCAAGAAACAGGTCCAAAAACCAAGAAGTGTATCTTTGTGTAGTGGAGGATGAACATCCTTGATAAGACTGTGACATAAAAAAAGAAAAGACATTTAAAGGTACGTGTTTATGTTTGAAAATAGAAGCGGACGTGCAAATACAAAAACATGAATGTTTTGCAGGGCCAACACAAAGCTGTGCTTAGAAGAATGCAAAAAGGCACTATCAGCTCAAAGACCCTGCACTGATCCACTTGCATTCGGCGTGTTGATAATGAGATGGACGAGTCGTAAATTATTGTGACGTACAATACATAGGTGGTCCTCGGGTTTACGAACGAGTTCCATTCCTAGACGCTGATGTAAGTGTAGTTTTAGAGTAAGTTGGAACTTAAACTAACTCCTAAGTCACTCACAATGTACACAGAACACTGGAAAGGACATGGAAAATACAGTAATAAAAAAAAACAAGAGCGAGTAGCCACACCCTTCTTAAAATATTGTCCCAGGCTAGTCTTCTAACAATGCACAGAATCCATGACCTCATTCACTACCATCCAACAATCTTTCTCCTTAATGATGGTTGCAGCAGCTGAGCAGTTGGGACCATAATGTTCATTTTCATATCCATGGTGATGGCTTTCCTTTTCTTTGGTGCACTACCGCTTGTAGGACTTAATGAGGTGAAAAAAAAATAAGATATGATATTCGAGGCTCCTGCCATGTTATTAGTTCTTGAGCTAATCTCATGTTAAAGAACCAAAATGACATTTGTAATGACTTTGAGCGTGCGGTACAAGCGGCTAGAAATGAGGGTGTGAAACCAGGAGAGATTCGAAGTAGAGCTGCTACGTCTTTGCATTGAGAGGAAGCAGAAGTGAAGTGGCTCATGCATCTGGGTACATCCAAGTGGTAGGAGACCTTGGACACGTTGCAGAGACTAGGTCTCTCAACTGGCCGGGGATTCTCATCTTGGAGCGCTTTCCACGCGACCCAACCTCAGATAAGCTCAAGAAGACGGATGGGTGCATCTTTGTAACCACGACACGTCTTGGTGTCTGCAACGCTGTAAACCGAGGACCACCAGTAGAAACAAAAGTATTGGGAAAGGTGAAGGAAATGAAACTGCTTCCTCTCTTCTGGTAAGACTTTCTACAAGATGTTGGAGCGTGTCCATTTGTGAAGTCGCCGATGTAGGACCCGTTCTCGCATACTCCTCCAATCATGACTTCATGAACCTTGCTTTGTGCACTGGGACCATCTCCCCACGAATTTCAATTGGCCAAAATGTCTCCGAGCTCCAGTCCATCTTCTGTCCCAATACTTCTGTCGATGTAGTGTATCTGAGAATATGGTTGTGCATTTTTTTTAAAAAGCGCTAACTCAGCACCAGAGGCATGCCGAGGCTGTACACTGATATTTGGTCCGAGCGTGTTTGTACAAACGCACCTTTGACTGCAGTCTCACTTGTGTAAACAAGCACTGGCGCACTAGAAATGTAGTGTACAAAAGTCTTCAGCATGAGATTTTAAGTTGAAAGGTGCTCAATCAGTCCACTCTGATTCTGTTTCACAGTCTGCTCCACACCAGGGTGTAAAACGTAGACATTTCCTGTAAACAATCGCAAAGTGTTTGTCCGTGCATCAAATGTGCATCGAGTGTTGAAATGGCAAGAATCCAGCATGTGTCGATGTGTCCTCCCAGTGTGTGCGACATCTCACTGGCATCGATGCTCAGTTGGCTTTGGGGTAGATCTTCTCATAGAAGAAGCTCTGGGCCAGCACCAAAAGCTCGCCATCCTTCTCCCTGACGGCGTGAGCGCGCACAAACTGGAACTGCTCCAGCGCAAACTCGTAGAACTCGTTCTCAATCTTCCAGATTTTGGACTGCTGTAGCTTGTTGATTGTCTCCTTGGTGGGGGGCTTCTTCTCAGTGGTCTTACGCAGGTGGGACTTCTTTCCTGGAGCAACACAAGAGGAGTTCACGGACTCACGCGGGCCACAATCCACACTGGAGCCAGGAGGAAATGACCGCTTTTCCTCACATAGTGGCTGGGGACCTGAACTACTCAGCAGCAGAGAGTATCAGGCATCCATTTGTGTGTTTTATTATTACAATTGTCTAATGGGCACATCATCAGTGATGTTACCTGAGGTCATCGGGTGTTTCGAACATCAGACACCCTCGCTCAGGCATCCCCGCTGACGTTGGTCAGGTCTCAGCTTGTGCCCTAGAAGCGCTCGGCCACGGTTTAAAGACGTCTACTTCCACTGACACCACGTGGTGTGAATGTGTTCATGTTTACCACAGCGTTTAATAGAGCGGGGGCCACGATATGAGGAAAGAAGATGTTTTTGTTCCAAACATAGGCTTCGAAGGAAGCTTGAGTTGATACCTGTCTTGTAGAGTTCAGTGGCTCCCTTGAAGAAGCGTGGCAGAGTTGCTTCGAGGATCATGATGAAGTCCTCAAGCTCCTCGGTCACGCCCACCAGCAGGTATTCGTTCACCAGGTTGTACTTGGCCTGCTCCAGCGCCCATCGACTGCCCACATTCCTGCAGGTTTATAGAACACACAGAAGAAATAGTTGATGACATCTGTGGGTTGAAAGTAGTGTGGACACAAGGTTGTATGTAATGTGACAGTCTTGCTCACCAGCACTCTGAATGGTGACCACAGAAGAAGGGGATCTGCAGCCAGAGCTTCTCAGGGGCGCAATCTGAGCCGCCTGATGCCACACACTCATCAAAGGTCTGAAAGACGTAGAAGAAATTGTTTTGTGCACCGTTTCCTAGGGATGTAACAATACATGCATTCATAATTTCAACCAACATTCATAAACGCATTACAAAGAGGCGGTCTGAATGTAGTGTTGTTACAACTCCTTACACTAGGTGGCAATATGGATTGTAATTTGACTTTTTATCATACCTCATCTCTTCGAATGAGTAAAATGACTCAGCAGAGTGATCGGTATCACCAACTTTGTGACTTTGACACTTGAGTCGCATAAAAGCTAGGCATAAGCATATAAAGCTAGGCATAGAACTTTGTCTGGCCTAGGGCAGTTGTTTTTAGCATTGCAAATACGCATGTATACGGCACTAAGGAACAGAAAGTCATTGACTGATGCATGGTGGGAACAACAAAAATTATGCAGCCTGGACCATGACGACTGTATAGCTGATGTGTTCCCTTGGTGCAGGCGTTTGTAACCCGAGGCTCTTTTAGCCTCCTGTTGCCGTTTATGCTTCCGTGTAGACACTGCGCCGTCGTGAGCCTTTTTAGCATATGCTGTGCAATTCTCCATCAAAGTGCTAGGGGGAGTGTTTTCTGGTGTGTCAACTCAGTGAGAGACCATGACGCTGCTCAACTATTTTGCTAGTTAGCTTCCTAAAGCGAAAAGGAGAGTAGCATTGAAACTAATGAATGTCTTACAACACTTTTATTGTGAATGCTGATCTGAAATCAGTGGAGGACCATGACTAATTGCCAGGTGGAAACAGGTGTGGCTCATCACTCCACCAGATGGAACAAGAAGACAGAAAAGGAACATGGCAATATGCTTAAGGAAACTACAGCACATAGGTAGTGTTACCTTCAATGTAGTGGCCAAATTGGTTTTATGGTTTTCAAGCCCAAATTACACTTTTGATGCGAAAGGTTGCCGTCCCCTGACTTAGTGTAACCAAAATGAACCGTGCCGTAACCTTAAAACTGAGGTACATATGTGCCGAACCATGATTATGGCGTACTGTTACACCCAAATCACAAGACGAGAAATTAACATTAAGAAAACTTTTTTTTTTAAGAAAAGTAATCTGGACAGTCTAACTTTTTTTATATAAGCAAGTCAAAACAATGCAGGTGCATTTGAAATGTTTATTGTGCAACAAACTGACTCTCATATTATTGTCAACATTTTTGAGACCAAATAAATCACTAATATGATAAAATAATAATAATAATACAGTTGACTGTTTTTCTTGTCTATTAACATTTTAAGCTTTTTCTAATTACATTATGCCTTTTTGCTCTATTTGTATTTTTGTTTATTTTATTTCTGCACTGGGCCACGCTCCACAGAGGGTCCCTGCACCACAATTTGGACACCCATGCGCACTTTGCCAGCTTTCAGATGTGAATTGCACAGTCCCATTGCTAGAGAGGTGGAGCTCACTCCAGCTCGCCTGCATTTAATTACTGAATAACATCTCCGTAGGTTGATCGGACAAATCTTAAGTAAAATTGATCAAATGTGGAATCATTACAGCCTCTGCTTGGACATCAACAAGTAGCAAGTAGCTGTTCAACGAATGAAAAACAAAACAGCTACATATCTCTGCTGACGCTGCACTTAACATGTGCTTACAATGGCTGCCACGTCCACATCCAAATCTTGTAATGTTTTAATCTTACCTCTAATTTTTGCATGCCACCTCCATTTTGTTTCTATTTTTTTTATCAGGATTTCAGTGACAAATGTTCTTTTTCCTCATTAAAGAGTAGAGAAGAATAACAACAAAGATTCATTCAAGGAAAGGAAGAATAAATTATGACCTTCTTGTCGCCTTGCTTTCTTCGCCGCAGGCCAGGCCGGTAGTCGTCGCCGAAGCGTAGGAAGTAGTAATACGACACCAGGCGCTCAATGGGGTCTCGAACCACGTTAATGTAGAGCGGCTTACCCTTTACGCCGTATCTGAACACAAAGACTCCCGTTAGTGCAAGCACAAGTACACACATGCACATCCTGTGACCTACTTGGCTGAAAGTGATGGATCTTACTTGGAAAAGTCCACATAGGCGACGTGCCCGTGGTAGAAGCCGGGCTTCATCTCTTGCCATGAGGTGACGTTGCGTACAAAGCGCATCTGTGGTCAAAAGACAAAGTCTACTTAGTGTGGCACGGTATAAAAGTACACTGGACACCACATATTCGCCATTCATCTTTTTTGATCGAAACATAATTTGTGGGAAAACCTGCCCTTTTGTGTGTTTATTGGTAGAAAAAAACATCCTTTTTGCCCTCCATTGGTAAAGATTAAAGGGGACCTATTATGCCTTTTCCACTTTTCTGACCTATAAATGTAGTATTCTTGTGTTAAACGATGCCAAAGTTTGAAATAATGAGGTTTGCGCATTTGGAAGTGAACCCTGAAAGAAGTTTGGAATAGCACAAAATGCTCGGTTTGAAGAGGTGCGGTAAAAACATTCCTTTGCAACATCACAGAGGGGCGAACTTCCTTATATGGTTCATAGTTAGGAAGCACTTTGGGCATGTGACCAATCACAGTAGAGTGGGCATGCCCGGAGGCGGGCCGTGGGTGGAATAGATTAAAACAGACCTTTTTGGCAGGAAGCACAAATCAAAGGAATAGGCGCAATATCTAAAAAGTTTTCTGTGTGGGTTAACCTGCTCTATAGGAGACCACAGCTCAATACAAACAGTTGAAAAATTTGCATAATGGGTCCCCTTTAAGTTGCACATAAAGTAGTCAGAGGCAAACTTCTACATGCCTAAGGAGTCCATTGTGTATTTGCACTCTTACTTACACATTATATAGTAATTTATAACCCGCAAAACATGCTGGAATCCCTGCAAAGTTTACAAGTACACATGGCCAATGGGAAGTTACCCAGGTTATAGCTTAGTATTAAAAAAAACTTGCTTTGGGTGTTTATTAGTATATTTGTTTATTTCAATACAAGCATGTGGTGATGTTGTATTGTGTTATATCGTGTGTTATATTTGGTTGCACCATGAGAAGGGAGGCAATAGCATTAAGGGTGTAAAAGTATACATTTTTATGGACGTATCAATTATTTCACTTTGACACCATTCAGTGTATGGTTGGGAAATATTTTCAAAATACTGGTATACCAGTATAGATGATGAGAAGGAACGTTCATGTGGGGAAGTATTTACTTGACCATCCGCAGAAAATCACTATTAACACTAAACTGCCTCCTCCCGGACGAGACTAAGACTAGGTCTGACCTGGTCCTGCAGAGACATAACAGGGTTGTTCTTGGTGGTGTTGATGTGCAGCACGTGGAAACGGTTCTTAGCGCACAGGTCATAGGCGATGTTGGTGAAGGACGTGCTGGCCGTCTTGGGCACTCTGTTGTAGATTATGACCATGTCGTCGTCGTCGTGGCTGTCGCGTCCTTCAGCCGAGTGTGACGTGAGGTCGCGAGTGCCGTCTTGATGACGCTGCTCCGTCGCCAGCTCGTGTCGAGCCATGGCACGCTCTGCGGGAAAGCCAACCAATAAATAAAAAAAATCACTGTGGCAGTATTAGTCTGTTTTCCGTTGTGTCATTAAGTTACATCCAAACCACCAGATTGCCTCTCTGATACTAAAGTGTGTGTGTCTTATTCCAGGTTTTACGAATGTATTTCACTTATTTTATGTACAACTGCATATGACATCCAATGCAAGGCTGTTTCTGTCAATGTCATAGAGGCATGTATTTAACAATGATTTGATTGTGACTGTAATTTGCAGTGGTGCACAACTATACTGTATCACAGAGAGAGCTGCAGGTACATGAAAATAATACAAATACTGTAAATACCTGCAGACTGATGGGTATAAAGAATGAGTAAAATGTGCTAAAGCAATGTAAACAACTTGTCTGCACAGTTGACCATCTTACCTAGCTTGGCTCTGGACTCGTCCAGCCTTTGGATCTGGTTCTCAATGAAGAGCATGGTCAGCCCAAATGTCAATAGCGCCAAAAGCTGAAACTTGGGCGGCATCATGACCCTGAAAAGCCCCATCAAGCAACCACAACAAGCATTACCAACAGCCTGCCAAAGGCTAGTGATCAAGAAACCCTAAATGATCCCAATTGAGGTTAAAATATGTTGTTTGACGCCATCACGTGACATTAATTCCTAGATGAGAGGAGGGCTCTAAACTTGTTGTTAGCTTCTGTGCTAGGTTACGTTGCTGGCACCAATTACACTCATCTACGACGGTGGTCCTCTTAAATAACGCCGTCGACAATTCCAGGTCGCAAAAGTGTGTCCGTTTAAAGTGAGCTGGACTCGAAAGCGAAGAAAAGCGAGTGTACACAATGTTGTGTAGCAGTTCGGTCACTAGCTTGTCTTAGTGGCGAACAGAGTGCCATTGTAATGTGACGTCATTTCCGCATTGTTCCTTTTCGTGTGTAATGTAAAGCGAAACAGTGTTTGAGATGCACAACGCCCCCTATTGGAAAGAGGCCCATCTTTCATTTTAACTTTCATAAACTCGTCTTTAAATTATATATTAGGTGTGGGTTACAACTTCAGAAACATGCATGGACCGCTGTGATATATGAAACTAATTTATTTCATTCAGTTTTTTAGTAAGTATGTTGTCAGCACAGGTATTTTTGGCCGACCCTAAATCTTTTTTGAACACTACATACGTTATGGCGACTCCATAATCAGGAGAAAACGAAAGGAAAACTAAGTTTTACTTTAATACTAAGTATTATTTGCAGCAGTGATGCCATTGTGTGCCGCTAGGTGACGCCACAGTTCCTGTATGGGGCCTCATTTATGAAACTTGTTATAAAACTGTTCTGTTGACATGAGTAGCTGGTCTCCAGACCAGCATAGCAGCACAAACACAACACATGCTGGCCTGTTGATAGCTGGTCTATGCTGTTGTTTACAGCAGGGTTAAGAATATGTAATAAAGCTTAAGAATATTTTAGGAGCGACCAGCTACAACAGGGAAGCTGTCCAACAAAATAATCGGGTAAAATTTTTAAATGGCCGCTTATCAAAGTGTCAAAAAGTGTCAATTTAAAGAGAACTGGACACAAAATTGAAGAAAAGCGAGGGTACACATAGCTGTTGTATTAAAGCTCGCGCAAAAAACCCCGACTCTGTCTGTTGTGACGTCATTTCCGCATTGTTCTTCTTTGTGTGTTACCCCGGAAAACCAAGCAGTGTTTACGCTGCAGAGTTCTTTTTACTGGAAGAAATACAGCATTAAATTTAATAATTTATTTTCATTCTCTCATCTTCCTGTTATTATTTTTTAACCTGCCTTTCAGAGTGCTGTGAATGGGTTACAATCCTATCATAATGTATGGTTGCGTTGTGATATGTAAATTTCAGTCACTTGTATTTTATTTAATTCACCTTTTGAAGAAATATGTCGTCAGTAGTTATTTTTAGCCGACACTTGAACGTTTTTGAACGAATGCAAATAAAACAAAATATCGTTTTCATTGCAGTTTATGTCCAGGATAGCTGCGATGGCATTGTGTTCCACTAGATGGCAGTAAAGTTCCAAATATGTGGTCGCCGACCTGTAAAATCTCGTGGGTACTGTATTTTTGTATGGTATGGTCAGTAGACAGGCTCAGTTAAATTTTACAATTACTTTAAGTGGCAATTACATTATTGTTTATTGATGTAAAATACAGTATAAGTTCCATGACATTGTCAATGTCTGGAGACAAAATTGCCAGTTGATTCTGCATTGTATGACAGTTACATTACACTGCTCTTTTGTATCAAAAGAGGTTACTAGTTACATAACATGCTTTGATGGAGCAGCTTTGGGCCATAAAAATACTTGGGTTGTACGAGTTAGTACATAATATTACAACAAATACAGGAGCAATTCAAGGTAATGCTATGTATAAATTAAATGATAACGTTTGACCTTGCAGGTATTTAGTTGCTAGTGAGACTAATTAAAACAATGACTGTATCCCTTTCCACTGCATGCCTAATACTTCCCTTAATTGTAGCATCAAGAAATGTGATTTTACGCACATTGTTTCAAGCCTTTTAAGTCGATCCCCTTGGAAGTAAAGACACCTCCCTGGGGGGGCCCGGCAGGGTGGGGGGAGTAGAAGCCTCGTCACACTTCTGCCTATTTCACAGTGGCTGACCAGAGCTGGCAGAGCTTTTTATTCAAAGAAAATCAAACGTGACAACTATCTGAGGGCCACAGCGTTCGCTGGAATCAATTGTCCAGAAACAAGGTGCCAATTATTTCATTCATGGCTCCACGCCGGAGGCCAGCAGATAACGCTTAACGTAGCATGGATAAACCGATGACCACTGCATTTTCCCACGATAACGCTAATAGGATAAACAACACAATATTCAGCATGCTTGTTTGTCCCTGATGTTTTGATCATCTCTGACATGATAGCATTCACAACATATTCAATTATTGTTTTTTCCTGCTGCTACAGGGTGAATTGAAATTCTTGTAACCACACTATCAATCATCAAAGTGTTTGCTTTTATGAATGAAAGTACCCCAGAGGAAGTGGAGCAGTTTTAAATAAAGTTCAAATTAAAACACAAGTAGAAATATCTGAGGTCGCCATTGACTGGCTAGCTCCTTTTCACGTCATTACTCATTATCTTAAACTAAATGAGAGTGAGTGTTTCCCATACATTTATTTATTTGTGGTGGCCTGCCATGAATAAATCTGGACCACCACAAATAGATTTGGTGCTACTTGTTCAACCTTGTTCATAAACACATCATCAAATGGTGAGCCTTGGAAAACACGAGATCTCTCAAAGGTTTCTTAAAATCTCACAAAACTTTCTCAAGATCTTACAATAGTTTTTCAGGATCTTGCAAAAGTTTTTCAGGATCTTGCAGATGTTTCTCAGGATGTTGCATAAAGTTCCCAGGATCTTGCAATAGTTTCTGAAAGTCTTATAAGACTTTCTCAAAATGTTACAAGATTTATCAAGATCTCGTAATGATTTCTCAACGTTTGACAAACATTTGTCAGGATAACTTGGGATCACTGAGAATTTCACAAACTTGTCTTACCATCTTGGCAATAGTATCTCAAGATCTTGCATAACTTTCCTATCTTGAAGATCTTGAAATCTAGAAATCTCGCAAAACTTTCTCAGCATCTTGCAATAATAGGGCAATAGTTTCTCTGAATTTTGGATAACTTTCCCAGGCTCTTGCAAAAATGTCTTAAAATCTTGCAAGACTTATTCAAGACTTATTCAAGACTTATTTATAAAAGTTTCTCAGGATCTGGCAATAGTTTCTCATGATCTTGTAAAACGTTCTCAGGATCTCACAATAATTTTTAAAGATTTCACAAAAGAGGATCTGGCAATAGTTTCTCAGTGTCTTGCATAACTTTCACAGGATCTCAAAAAAAATTCTCGAAACCTTCCAAGACTTTCTAAAAATTTTGCTAAACTTTCTTAGGATCTTGTAACAATTTCTCAGGATTTCACAAACTATTCTTATAAAGTGTCAATAGCAATAGTTTCTCAGGATTTTGCATAATTTTCCAAGGATCTTGCAATCATTTCTCAAAATCTTGCAAGACTTATTCAAGATCTCACGAATGTTATTGAGGACCTCGCAAAAATGTTCTCACAATCTGGCAAAAGTTTCTCACGATCTTGTAAAATGGTCTCAGGATCTCATAATAATTTCTAAGGATCTCAAAAAAGATTCTTAAGATCTGGCAATAGTTTCCCAGGATCTCACAATAATTTTTTGAATTCCTGCAAGACTTTCTCAAAATCTTGCACAACTTTATCAGGATCCTGCAATGGTTTCTCAAGATTTCACAAAGGTTTCTCAGGATCACTCAAAGGTTTCTCAATATCTTGTAATAGTTTTTCAGGATCTGGCAATAGTTTCAATAGTTTTCTGAGAAATAATTTCTCAGGATTTCACATAAAAATCTCATGTTTCTCAGGGTTTTGCACAACTTTCCCAGAATCTTGTAATAATTTCTCAAAATCTTGCAATATTTGTCCAAGATCTCACATAATGTCAGAATGTTTTTTCAAGATTTCACAAAGGTTTCTCAGGATCTCAGTATTTGGCAATAATTTCTCAGGTTCTTGCAATAGCTTCTCAGGCTCTCACGCAAAATTTCTCAGAACTTTGCAAAAGATTCTTAGGATCTGGCAATAGCTTCTCAGGATCGTGTAAAACTTTCTCAGGACCTTGCATAAGTCTTTAAATATCTGGCAAAAGTTTGTCGGGATCTCCTACAATTTTCTCAGGATCAGGCAATATTGCCTGTTACATTTCATAACGGCCACAGTTTGACCCTGAGACAGATTAATTTCTCAGTTCTCAATTGCTTTTACAGTATGTCAAATTATGTATTGTTTTAGATTAAAAGATAATTAGCTACTGATTATCATATAAGATTAGATTTTAATTCAGTTTTTTATTCTAAATTGTCCATACGTATGCATGTGAGTGTGCATGGTTGTTTGTCTATAAAGTATGTGCCCTGTGATTGGCTTGCGACCAGTCCAGTGTGGACCCAGTTAGCTGGGATAGGCTCCCGCATACCCTTGTGAGGACAAGCGGCATCGAAAATGGATGGAAGGATGGATGAAGATTTTTGGTGCAATAAGTAAACCTAGTTGTAAAACATAAACATGACTTAACGGCACATCATACCTGCATTATTACTCCAGACATAAGCGTGTAAAGGCGCCCGTACACAATGTGTAAAATGTGCTTATACGACGTACACGACTGCTAAAGCTTGTGCTTGCTCAGCTAAGCTCATCAAGTGTTCCTCTTTTTCTTTTCTGCTGTCTGCTGCATTTTTATGCAGCTGGAAAGAAAAAAAAAGTCGACTCCGGAACATGACATATTTTATTTAAGTACCTCCAACCTATTAAAGTACCATTTCAAACAGTCTGAGGAAGAATGAAGCAATGTAGCAACAGAGCGGCATTTTGAAAACCAAAACATGTTGAAATATCACTTCAATTACACTTGACTTGAATAGAAAAAAAACAGTTAACCAGTGTAACTAATAAAGTGTACAAAGATAAACCCAGTATTTCCTATGAAGTTGTTTATTGTTAATTAATGGACATGGACGATTATGCAAATTAGATGATGACATCACATATCATGATAAATTCTGTGAAAGCTTTACTTTAGCCATATTGTACTGAGCAGCCGGGACAGATGTACTTCTTCCTGTTCTAGGGTTATCATCACATTTGTCTGCGTGGTGGCATTGAAAAATTCTAAGGTTTACTCCTTAGGTGCTTACTGACCTAATGGAATATTGTCTCCATCTGCTCTAGTTTTGGGCTTCTGTTGTTCAAAAATCTAAATGTTAATGTTCCCTTCCTGTATGTTAATCCTGTAGTAAACGCAACACTTCAGTTGTTTGGAACACACACAAAAAAACCTTAATTGTAGCTACTCTTCAGCTAATAGCCTCCTGCTGACAAAAGGGTTAAAGCCCCCAGATGTGAGTCCACCCCTCAAAAGAGGAACTGTGCACTCCAGCGGGACCCATCGCATAATGTCCCGTCATTTTCTCCATCTTTGTTGGGGGAAAAGTTTTTAGGCGACAGACTTTGAAAGGAATCTCCAGGCTAACTTGGATTTTGGACTGCAGTCAAGAGCTCCATTAGCACCAGGCCACAATAAGAAAACACTAGATAGAGGTGTCCTCAAAAATGATGAAAGGCTGTCTGGGAAAATGGTGGAAAAATGGGCCATTTACTTTTTCCCACCTTTTTGGAAAAGCCTAAATGGGTTTTGTATGTAGTGATGTGCAAGTGCACGCCCACCTGGCAGACACTAGAGGGCAGAGTGGGTGCAGAGAAAGTCTGGTGCTGCAGGAGGAGTAAAGTTTGCAAGGAGTGTGATCAAGACAAGGCAGCTTAAGGGTCAGAACTTGAAGTCAAACTTGGAGAACAATCATTTTCTAACATTTCCCCCTCATCCTCATGCCACAATGTTTGAAGAACCCAAGTGACTTGAAACCTCGTAAACAATGGCGTCCACCTGGCCAAGCTGCAGGAGTAGACAAACGCTGCCTCTGCCAATCTGTTACCTTTGAAGGATGGGAGCAAACTTCCAAAATTCCCTGAGCAATTAACCAATCACAGCCCAGCAGGACAGTGTGACAGAGTGCACACATCATTGGGCGACAGGCTCGCATCCGTTATGCTTTCAGCGGGGCCAGATCTAAATTAGAGAGCCAATTAACTCTGCTAATAGCCCTCTCCTATTTAATCTGCAAGACAATGGGGATTGGGAAGGAGCTCTTACAATATCCTCTTTCTGCCGCCATTCTGAGGGTCTGCCTTTGCCTCCTTGTTTTCACTTCAATTAGCCCGCCGCTTGCTGTGATTAAGTACCAATAATTAGTTTTCAATTAAGGCTTTGATCGGGTGTGTACTGTATACAGATACTCGGTGGTGAAACGTTACATCCGTGTGTGCGTGGATGGGGAGGTGCACTTTGCAGCTGTAAAGTAGTTTTTGCAAGTTCCTTTGAAATAAAAGCAGGAATTCTTTGACATAAACCCACACTGTGTCATTCGGCGTCTCCAAATAAGGGTCTGCGTCCTTCAGAAGCTGCCATTGAGGGCCAATGATGTCATCAATGCCAGATGGAGCCTTCCCACGCAAGCCAGTTTTTTAACCGTGGCTCTTTGCACTTTTACATAAAGCAGAAAACACTGGAAATCATTGATAATTATGTGATAATACAGGCAGAATGTACACCATATGTGTAATACTATTTAAAGGAAGCCCACCAGCCTTCCGTCTTTATGCCGCACTGATTATGTATTATTTGGTTAGTTGCTTTGTGTATAACTTTAATGCATTCAGAAGACGCATTGCAATACATTCTACACTCAGTAATGTCAGTAATGTTACTTTAGCCACTGCAAGAAGTAAAAGAAGAAACAAACAACAAGAAAGAACTCTCCCGATGCTACCTTGTATGAGTATTATGTCTTATTTTCTCTTTTTATGTTTACTTTTTTGCGTAGCATGAGTGTAAAGGTGACCATTGGGGTGTTATTTCATGTCTAGAGGGCTCTAACAATGTTAAAAAAACATATTTAAAAGGTTGTAAACCGGTTTTATATGGTCTATATACATAAATATTATTTATAAATAAATAATCTTACTTTGCAGAAATGTAGTTATGTTGGGGTCTGGAACAAATTGACAGCAATAAACGAAACGAGGTATGACTGTATGACTCCTACACCTTGATTCCCTTTCTGTCTATTCATGGATTATCTTATATTACTGTTCATTAGTGGTGAGTAGCTGTACTTTAAATGTGTTCAATACCTGGGTGAGGCATAGAGAAAGGGATCCACTCTAACAATTACACTTTTAATGTTGAGACACAATCCAAAGAACGTCAAGCAAGCATGTGACCGTTTGGAAGGGTGTGGTGCAAGCCACGTGTAATGCGCGTTTTCACTGGGGTCTACTGTACTTTCAAACAAGAAATGGGCTTGAGTCATTTGGACATCTAATGCCAGGAATGTTAGTAATGTTAATATGCAGCCACCTAGCATGGCGACGTAAAGGTGGAGCCATGTGACATAGCCAGGAAATATCCTCATCACCAACATTTGGAAGCCGTCCTTAGACCCCATAGGATAGGTCATTCGATGGGTGCAGCCCCCAATTTCTTTTAAAGCTTAAAACCAAAGAACATCATCACTGTACGTTGATGATACCCAAGAAAACAGCAGCGACCCTCAGTAGAACACAGACTGTTGCCAAGTTTGAACAAGAGAATCATCCTCCTGGCTCATGGAGGGGCTGTACTATTTTGATTCTGGGCTGGGGGTCATGGTTATTTTGGTATTTTGGTACTCTCCACCGAGGACAAACCCCTAAATATTGACTGATTTCATCAAAAAGTCCTGATGTTTAAAGCCATAAGGTTCCACCCCAAAGCCTTCTGCTGTAGTAGATCTAGTAAGTCACTTTCCCGCTTGGTCCCAATGCAAGTGGACTGTAACGTAAAGTCCAGCTCAATGGTCGTTTGCTGACCATGCCTTTTCTTTTTATTGGGGGGTAGGGCGTGGCAGTTTTCACATACTTTCTGAGCACTTGAGCCCAGCCCAACTAAGGCCACACGAGAATGTTTGGGGGGGGGGGGGGGGGATGCAGACAGAACCTAGTGTCACACCAAACCATAGAAGAAGAAAGCATGTCATCTTCTGCTTATCTAGGCTCATCTCAGCTTTCATTATCGAGTCATTATAGAGTATAAGAATTTTGACAGTGGTAAGTCATGTCCGTCAAAACATATTGAGATGTTATGTTGACTGGGAGTGTACATGCACCAAGGTTACATCCTTTTGGAGGTCAGGACATGGAAGTTACCACCTACTTTCTGAGAACATGAGCCCCACCTCACTAAAAAGGATGTAGCCTTCTCATGGTCCGACCTGTCGAAAGTTTGGAGACACTCTCTCATACAATAACATGATGAAGTGTCCCCATACCTTTGACTGTTACTGTTACTGAGGATGTAGCATTGTTATGGTGCACAGGTCGCATACGCTACCAGTCAAAGATTTGGAAACACTTTGGCTACATCCTTTTTTTGGGAGGGGGTAGTGGGGTGGAAGTTGCCACCTGCTTCCTGTTTGCCAAACTTGAGCCCTGTGAGTCGTTGCAGGGTGACACACATTCAGTAAATCCAGAGAGAGGCCTGCAATTAACTCTTCTGCTGTAATTACAACTCCGCCGTCTCTTAAGGCTGCCCCACGCCTAATGAGTTGTGACATTCTAGCGACTCTGTGAATGCCCCCACCCCCCCAAAAAAAACTGTCACCACCGCAGTGTGCAATGCATGCTGGGAAAAGGGGAAGAAGAAAGAGGGAGACTTTCATTGGAGGAAATAATGAAATATCAGGCCTTTTGTGGAGAATAGAAATATAAAAATGGGAGGTGCAGGTAGTGATGGAGGGAGGGGGGGTTGGTTCAGGAATTGTGTGTGAAACATTTTGTATGACCTCCTCCTCGGCCCATCCATCAGGCAGGCTAGCTCATTATTCTAACTAGCCAGCTCTTTTCTTCTGTTGCGGGACGCCATCAGCTGCAATCTGCATGCCAATTATCGGCCAGACCCCCTGATACCCCCGCATGGAAAATGATCTGTCAAGGAAAGGAAAAGAGGGGGGGGGGGGGGAGAAAACGAAAACGCAGAGAAGGCTTGTGTGTGCACCATAGCCCCAATCTCCCAGCTACCCCCCCACACTTACCCCCCCTTCTTTTACACTTCCATTGCTCTCGCCTGTACAGCAGTGACAGGGCTTCCTGGAAAATTAATCTATGGAAAGAGGAGAGGAAAAAAAAATTATAAATGTAGCTATTCTCCAACTCTGGCCGCTCAGTTCTGCGGGCTCCGGAGGGCAGGAGAAGTGGAGTGTGTGATAATTGCCAGGCAGCAGCAGGAGGAGGGGGGGTGCTTAACAAAGGGACACTCTTACCCGGAATGTTACACTAAGGGCAAGACGAGCGGTCATGAGGCGACCATCATGCTTTTTAACGCTCTCAGGTATCCTCCCTTTCCTTTTTTTTTTTTTAAACCATCAATGGCCACATTAGAGACGAGTAGCTCCTCTCATCTCCTAACTGGGCCAGGGAGGCGGGACAGGACGAGGAGACATTTGATGTCCCGGGTTTTATGATAATCACTAGGAAGCACATGAACTGCGCCCCCAAAAGTCACAGTTGACTGTTCAATAATCCTCAACGCCATCTACATCTCTAGAAGAATAACAGTTATTGACCTCTTTTCAAGGCACGCACACCACTTTGCCATCACATCTTAGTGTCCATGAACGTTAGTGATACATTTTATCTAATAGCATGCCAACAACAGAAAAGAAACTACATCTACTCACTAGAGACAGTGCCACTGAGGAAAAGACAGGAAGCAAAACTGGAGGTAGCAGAGATGCGGATGCTGAGGTTCTCATTGGGTGTGACCAGGATGGATAGGATCAGGAACGTGTACATCAGAGGGACATTATGTTAGAGGCCTTAGAGATAAAGTTGAGAGGCCTGACTGAGATGGTTGGGACATGTCCAATATATTGGTAGAAGGATGCTGTGTTTAGAGCAACAGGAAGACCAAAGAGGAGGTTTAAGGATGTAGTGAAGGAGGACATGAAGGTAGTTTGGTGTGAGAGAGACAGACGCAGCAGAAAGGGTTGGAGGAGATTGATTTGCTGTGGCGTCCGCCTCAGTGAGAAGCCGAAAGAGAAAGAAGAAGACATCATCTCACCAGAGATGTCAATTTCTCGTCCTTAGCCAACAGTTTTGCTCCGATAAACCAGAGGACAGAAAAATGCTGATGTTATTGTACATCGGCTAGCTGGCCCTGTGAAGTGAATCTGTCCAGCCTCATTTTGAAAAGTGTTCAAGTGACATAGGCCCACACTACTGAATCTGAAGGCCCTGGGCAGATTACATTGACATGGCAACACATAGAAGCAGAAATCTGATAGGACCAAAAAATCTAAACCCCACATACACGACCGGAAGCAGTGCAGCCAAAAGGCACAGAACAAATACAAAAATTTAAGTGTAAATGTGAGTCAGTGCTTCTGATGGTGTTTAAGCCTGCAGAGAAGGCTTTGCTGGCTTACGGCACACCACGGGTATGACGTAAACTCAAAAAGTGTGGCGAGGAATGCATATAAAGAATACATGCAAGTGTAACGTGGTGTATACAGTATATTATATGTATCTTTGGGACGGGAATTTTCAAGTACATGATATGTAAGTGCCATATTATGATGTTGGTGTGTTTTTAATTTACCTCTGCTTTCATTTTTATGCCACTGCAGAATTTCATAAGATTTCAAGCGGTAACCATTTTGCCAAAAAGTATCTTTCCAGATGTAAGAATTGTGTATCTAAAGAGGGTGACGTCATGATGTAATTGTCTAATTTGCATAATTGGCCCTGAGGCATTTGGTGTAGGAGAAAGGAATAACGTTATGTGAGACAAAAAGTCAGTACGGAATCTGAAAAGCACAACAAATATGTTGTGAAATACGATGAAATTTCTTCTCTTGTCCTTTTTTTTGACGCCACAAACAAGATGGAGCCCCCTGTGAGTGTTTTGAGATGGGGGCAGGGGCCGCTGAGTGATACATGCTTTTATGTCAGAGACTAGAGTTATGTTTTTTTTTCAACTAGTATTATAATTTCTCACTTTGTTTGTCTGTTCTTGAACGCACCACATTTATCGGCTATGAGAAGCTAATGTGAAAAATATACAATAATCCATTATAAAGTAAGCGAAGGGGAGTGCGGAAAATTGAGGAAAAGGCGGCCTGGTCAGCTGGGGTAGGTTCCAGCATACCCTTGTGACCTTAGTGAGGATAAGTGGCATACAGTAGAAGATGGATAAATGTATGAGAAACACTCCATTATTGCAGGTGCAGGTGTACCTAATGATGTCACTGGTTGGTATTTACATGAATGTGGATTAAATACCATTAAAACAGTGCTTAAAAGAAGATGTCCTGGTGGAGTGTCCCACTAGCAGAGTCCAGAACGTCCACAAACAATGCTCTTTACCACAGGCCCAACACTTCCTGTTAGAACTACCACACGATGACTGGAAATGGCACTTCAGGCAAAAATCAGCACAGCTTGCGTCTCCATTCAAGTCCATGTGAGGAGTCATGACTCCTGAGTGGGCCAAACAAAGGAATATGATCAGGAGAACACAAGCTGCCCGTCCAGCCTTAAAGGCCCAAATCCCTGCTGTGTCTTCCAGCAGCATGAGGCAACGACTGTGCAGCGCTGACAGCACACAACAGCAACACAAAGTCCGGGCTTCAAGAATGGGGTTAGCTCCGTTTCGCTTTTGTGTGGCATGTGTGTGAGCTTCGATTAAAGACACAAGATTCTTTAAGCACATTAGGGCCATTTTGTACAATTGTCTCACGCCCTCGTCCGTATCCACCCGCACCCGAGATAGCGAGCGTGGCACAAAGCAGCGTTCGCCCTTCTTTCGCATGCCTCTATCGCGGCCAGCAGGCGTAAACAGGACCGGAGGAATTACGCTCTGCCAGCGACGGCGGGCAAACGTCTTATCGTTGCTGGGGCAGGCGGACAGCGAGGAAACAAAAGCGATGGTGCATATTCATATACAGCATTAATGCCTCAAACATCAATATCAGATGAAGACTCCTCACTCAGGAGCGCTGCAGGATTGAAAGACACGGTAATTGATCCAATCACAGCATTTATAGCCTGTTTACAGTTCAACATGGTGCACATTTGTGCACTATTTGCACTACTTCCTCATCGGACCAAAGACTGTAAAGTAAATTACATATGCACAAGTTAAGATTGGATTTGTAACATAAAAACACAAATACCAACTCTGACCCTAACAAGATGAGCCTACCCCAGTATACGCCCACTATTTTGTAATAAAGCAAGCTTCGCTACACATCTTAAAATACAGTTCTGCCAGCTACATGCCAGTCAGCTACAGATGTGAACGTTACAAATGATCATCAAGTGAAGAGGCTAACCTCGCATGATGTTAAAATATAGTGTAATGTTAGCACTATAGCTCATATAGCTCTGCCCGTGTTGCTTACTCATTAATGTTGTTGTTGTTATATGTGATACATGGCATCTTATGTTGGACAAATACAGAGTTACACTGTATTGGTTAAAAGTGGATAAAATACACTTTCAAAGCAGGCTTTGCTACACATCTTAAAATGTAGCCTGGCGCTGCGCCAACTATCCATCAGTCAGATACAGTAGAGGGAGGTGTAAATTTGATCCGTTTTTCTTCAGTGAACAAGTTAAGCTAGCACAATGTTGTCATTAAATGTGTAATGTAATATTAGCACTTTAGCTTCACAAATGTATGATATAGTCGTTTGTATCCTCCTGTCACACTCCTTAAAGGGGACCTACTTTGCCCAATTTGGACCCCTTGTATTGAGTTGTGGACTCCTATAGAGCAGATACACGCAATAACCTGCACAGAAAACTTTCTAGATTTTCCAGAATCTGCGCCTACTCAAACTGTATTTCCTTGGATTTTTGAGTCCTGTGAAAATGGTTTGTTTTAATATATTCCACCCATGGCCCTTGGGTGGGAATCAACAAATTCAATAACTTCTGCATGAGCTTGTTTAGTAAACAGAGTAGCAGCGCTTGGTGGAGGGCAGAGAGATTATCTGGCTTATGGCCACGCCCATATAAGGAAGTCCAGGGGCAGTTTTAAACCGAGCGTTTTGAGCCATCCCAGACTTTTTTCAGGGTTCACTTCCAAATATGCAAACCTCATTATCTGAAACTTTGGCATCGTGTAACACGACAATACAACATTCTAACTACATTTATTGGTCAGAAAAGTGGAAAAAGCATAATAGGGCTTGTTTAATGTTATGTTGATGTGATATACAGCAGATATTATGTAGTGCAGAGTTACAAAAGTGGATAAAGTAGACAATACCGCTTCTTGGAACCGCACACTCTGTCAAAGACAAACACAACTCATTAACATTAAAGCTGCAGACACACAAAACAGCGTGTTGTCTGTGGGGCTTACTAAATGCAAATAAAATATTCAAAGACATTTGAGAAACTGCCCCTAAAATGAGCATGATAGGACCCCTTTAAGCTTGGACAATTTTGGTCATTGCATAACTTCTATTATGCGATATTATTGTCAGCTTAGCAACCACAATATTTTATTTTTATTTTAATATTTCAACTTTCCCACCACTAGTATCAAGAAAAACGGTTCTAACAGCATTTGATTAACAAATGACCCCTTAATTCAAATTCTTCATGTAGGAGAGAAGCAGCAAACAAAGCGGCATTTCAATATTCTGTGAGTAAAAAGGAAACGTGTCAGTTAGCTGGAGCAGTAAGAGAGCTGAACCCGGGCCGGCCGGCCGCCATACCCCCGAGTAATAATTAAGAGTGGTGTCGCCTGGTCGTCAGTAGTCAATTACATCTCCCGTCCGCTCGGCCGCTTGACGTGACTGCAAGCGATGTGAAGACACCGCCGCTGTCATCAGAGATGGGGAGAAAAAGGGAGGAATGCGACTTAAAATGGAGATTACGCCGGAGTGGGGATTGCTCAGTCAGAAGGTGAACGGCGAACGCGAGTGACCGCACGCCCTCCCAAACATGAAACCATTATTGGACGATTACGCAGAACGGGGGACGTCGGCGACGCGTTAATTGAAGCTCTGGCTGCCGTCTCTGTTCCAATTACTTTTACGCTAGCCTACGGTTAATGCCGCCACAATGCATGGCGGGAAAATGCTGCTCAGTCCAACTACTGACGCTTGTTGTCTTCTTCCAGAAAACACACATTTCACCCTCTTGTTAAAATTTTTTTTTACAATTCACCACATATTACCAAAAACACCCATTTGTCTTTGCTAATGCTAAATTTACATGGCAGCCATGGCAGCTGTCTGTAATTCACACTCCAAGCCAGTCATTGGCACTGTAACTACTGTGTGACATACAGTATATTGCTGCAAGTTCACAAAACAAAATGGAAATTAGCCAGGCTACTATTTGGCGAGCCACCATTCAAGTCTTTAAAGACACGAGCGGGATGCCCAGAAGAAAGTTGGCGGAATGAAAAGGTAAATTTTTCTTTACATCTTTGTTAAACACGTGGTTGTAAAAATTAGTTGTTCAATAATACTTGCCATGAATTTGCAACAACAGTTGTGTGTTTTTCTGGGGGGCATTTAAAGCATCTTTCTTTCACGAATTGTTTTTGATTCTGTGGCGTTCATGTGATTGCAGCATTTTTTTACTTTGACTTTCAGTGGAGCGCCATGAGTGTAAACAGGGCCAAAGGGGAGTGACTCCAGTACATCATAACTGTATGTAGAGAAATGGTAATGGTAATAGGAGTAGGAAGAAGCAAAGCTTATTAAATCCTACCCCCCTCCATCTGGTACTTTTACAATCAGTAACTGTTACATTTGTTCACTTCCTGCTTTCCATAATACAGTATAAGGTTGTTGTTTTTTTTGTTTTTTTTAAATAATGCACCTCGTACCGAAGTACGAGGTGATATGACCATACAATGACATAATGGGTACCATAGTAAGTGTCAAAATAGTGATATATATAGCACATCATGACTGGTTCAAGTCTCTTCATCCTTGTATTTAGCAAACATCAACTGCTTGTATTGTTTCTTGAATTGGCTCATCGTTGTGCGTTGTTTGAGGTTCTTACTCAATCCATTCCATAGTTTGATTCCACATACTGAAATGCTATGGCTTTTTAACGTAGTGCTAGCATATAAGTGTTTCAAATGTAGTTCTTCCCTGAGATCATATTTCTCCTCTCTTGTAGAGAAGTATTGGATGACAGAACAGAACAGAGTTTGTAGCAAAGGCCAAAGCATCAAAAAGCAGCACTGTGAGATGTCGAAGAAGGCAACACACCCCGCTCAGCATGTCCTAGATTCCAACATCCTGATTGTTATCATCTTGTGAATTAAAGCTCCACATTGTGTCCACTCAGCAAGACAGCGACACCATGCAGTCATCGTTTCTGGACAGCCAATATATGCAAAAAGTCTCCAAAGCAGCAAAGAGCTTCCCTTTTTTCCATGATTGCTTCAAAATTGCAATAAGGGTTCTTGACACTGACGTGTAATTATTTATTACATTTCTCTCACATATTCAAACCTTTCCTGTTTCTCACCGTCTCTGTGGATTCAGCCTCACATGAGAGGGAGGGGGGAATAAAAAAAAGGACAAAATTAAAATCCATCAGCTAATGTGTCGCCGGGTAATGAAATAAGAATCTGACACTCTCTCGCATTGAAATGCAAAAGAGGTGTCCTGGTGTTACGCTGGCAATTTATCATAAAAGCCGGCCACTTCCTACTTAATATACATGAGGCGCGGTGAATTATTACAGGACCCGACATTCTAACAAACTTCTCAAAGTGCACAGACAAAAGGGTCAAGTGTATTATTTCCCCTTGCGTCACTCGCACCGAGGAACTAAATGGCTTTCTGAAGTTGGAGAATTTCAGACTTTCTTTCAGGATATTTTACACTTTGTCCCGTTTCCCACAATGCAACCCTCTTTAGCCTCTCTTTCCTTTTTATTTTCCTGGAATGGGGGTTAAAATGAAAGCGAAACATGTCACTGCAAGCTTGCAATTCATCTCTGCCAGCAGCACACTTTTCGGATTTCTGATCCAAAAAGAAAAGCACACCAGGAAATATAAATATAAATTAATGACTCGTTCATCATTATGTCATATATAAATAATGCAAAGGGAATTCATCTGTTCTAGGGTCAAGCTGTGGCCATCAGAAAACCTTTACTAATTGTAACTTATTAATTCAATGCTTAGTATTTATTGTGTGTATGCTGCGGCATAAGTGGCATAAATAATTGTACAAATTTAATTACTGTAAACCTGATGGTTGCTGGTTCAATCCCCCTGAAATCATTCAACTTATTTGCATTATTCAACTTATATGCATTCAGTCTGCATTTTTACTTTCTAACATTTCACATTCTGGCATATTTAATCTGCTAAAAATTAATGTAGAAATTATTATTCTACAGGGTGACATGGCGGGGAAGATGAGCAGTCTATAATAAAACTAAAATCAAGTAAAACTGTTCACCCTTTGAGGCATTTGTTAAGGATATTGCCACCTAGTGGCCTTCAAAACGTATTGCTCAGGTGACCCTTTGCTATGAAACAATGTTACGTTTCTTGTTCTATGGTTATCATCACACTTTTCATTTTTTATTTTTTAAGGTATATATTATATGCCTTACACATTTTCATTTTAAGGTGTTTGTTATATGTTTTTGTCAAAATATTACAAGCAGCAATGAGTATGGTACAGAAGTGATGATGATTGTATTGATTTGTATTGAAGTTATCAGATGGTGTACCTCATGAAGTGTCCATTGAGTGTATAATCATGAGGACACACATTGCATAATACACTTGGAGTGTGTAATTGTCATTCATTCATTCATTCATGTTGTCATTTGCCTGTCAAATGACTGCAATGAATAATAAATATGAGGCATGTAGATGCATTTCCAATCAGAGTGGATGCTGGGAATGCATCACGAGTGACACGTGCCAACGTGCCGCTGCAGGCCTGCCTCCTCCGCCATCCATGTAGTCACTGATAATGTATAATTTATATGACACATTTTCACTGACGTGGCCATAATGCCATTATCATATTGGAATATGTCTTTTTAGCTCTCCCGGTGGGACACTTGGACAATTTGGCGCGTGTGGAACCAAGCAGGGCCAAAGATTAATGATAAACATGACAAGGACAAATTAGAATATGCACAAGTTAGCATGTGCACACTACCGCTAATGCTCCCCCCTCGGCTACATAAACACATTGCGATGTGCTCCCCGTTGTATAAATATTTTGCTGGGTCCATTTATGAAATAGTGTTGTGTTTTATGTGTATTGAGTGTCACTTGTCATTTTATTGCAGACGTACGAGGAATGAGAGGTGTTAGCATTAGCACAACTGCAGCAATTTAATTTCTTACTACTGTCAAATTTATATTGATTATACGCTATCAGTGTTGGGCAAATTATTTGGCAGTTTGCTGTTCATTCATTCATTTTCTACCGTTTATCCTCACGAGGGTCGCAGGGGCTGCTGGAGCCTATCCCAGCTGTCTTCGGGCGAGAGGCAGGGTACACCCTGGACTGGAGTCGTCAATTAACCTAGCATGTTTTTTGAATGTGGGAGAAAACCCGCGCATGCACAGGGAGAAAATGCAAACTCCACACAGAGATGGCCGATGGTGGAATCAAACTCGGGTCTCCTAGCTGTGAGGCCTGCGTGCTAACCACTCGGTTGCCATGAAGCCACTTTCATTCTCACTTAAAAAATTTAAATGAACTGAATGTTGAACTAGGCGGCATGGCTGTCGAGTGGTTAGTGCGCAGACCTCACAGCTAGGAGACCAGGGTTCAATTCCACCCTCAGCCATCTCTGTGTGGAGTTTTCATGTTCTCCCCGTGCATGCATGGGTTTTCTCCGGGTACTCCGGTTTCCTCCCACATTCCAAAAACATGCTAGGTTAATTGGCGACTCCAAATTGTCCATAGGTATGAATGTGAGTGTGAATGGTTGTTTGTCTATATGTGCCCTGTGATTGGCTGGCCACCAGTCCAGGGTGTACCCTGCCTCTCGCCCGAAGACAGCTGGGATAGGCTCCAGCACCTCCGCGACCCTCGTGAGGAAAAAGCGGTAGAAAATGAATGAATGTTGAACTAGTTCAGAATTGAAATGGTGAACTATACATGTGACCTATTTGTATTTATACTATGAACTGAACTGGACTCGTTCATGAGAACTATGAACTTGCACAACACTGGGTATCAGAGACATGAGTCTGTGAGCAGAGCAGATCCTGACTGTTGCTGACGGGCAGCATAAATCCTAACAATCCTCAGTGTCAAAGCCAATAGAGAATCCACTAAGTCTTGCATGTCCACACTTGGAGCTTCTGCAGATGAACAGACCGCCTCTTTCAGCTCTACTTCAAGTCAGCGCTGATTAAAAGAGTCACCAAGTCGCCCAGAGACGCCCAATTCAAGATGAATAGAGACAAGTGGCTGACTAATGAACTCGGCGATGATTAATCACATTCATTTGTTGTCATGCTGGCTACGCCTCAACTGCACTGTCTGCCTGCATTCTTTACCACATGACTCAGGGAACCAGTCCTGGTAGAAACATACCGTATGCAAGTGGACTGTGTAATGATTATAAAACACTGAAAAACACTACATATGAATACATGAATAAATGAATGCCACCTATGATCTAAATAGCTAAAAAAATGCTTTTTTGCTGAGTCCATATACAGTATACAGAACAAATGAAGCCCTGATCTGATTAGTTTTCTTTACATTGTGCCTTTTTGCTTAGAGTTTAGAAAGTTTAGATAATTTGGCCAAATTTTATTTCAACAATGTGCTATGGGACAAACACAACCGCATGGTTTTGCCCCAGGTGGAGGAATTCAGCTATGTGGAGGTGTTGTTCATGAGTGAGGGAAGGTTGGAGTGTGAGGTCGACAGCATCTGCAGTAATGTGGTTGTTGTACTGGACCGTCGTGGTGAAGAGAGAGGTGAAAGCTCTCAATTTACCAGTCAATCTATGTTCCCACCTTCACCTATGGTCATGAGTTTCGGGTTGTGACCAATAAACGAGTTTCCGCCATAAGAAGGCTGGACCCTAAGAGACAGGGTGAGGCACACGATCATCCGGGTGGGGCTCAGGAGCCAGCTCAGGGTCGCTCTTTCTTCACATTGACAGGACCCTGGTGAGGTGTTCCAAGTATGCAAAACTGGTAGGAGTCCCTGGGGCAGACCTAGGACACAGGGTTTAAGTCTCACAGCTGGCCTCGGAATGCTTTGGTGTCTTCCCAGTGGAGTCCTTACTGGGACTGCTGTCCCTGCCACCCAGACCAAGACAAGTGGAAAAAAATGTAATGGAATGGCTTCCTTCTTTGCATGGGACCAATGGCAATTAAAGAGCATACCCATCAACACTTACAGTTTTTGCCCTTCTTTCCCGGCATCCATCCATCCAGACATTTTCTGTACCACTTATCCTCACGAGGGTCATGGGGGTGCTGGAGCCTATCCCAGATGTCTTCAGGCGAGAGGCGGGGTACACCCTGGACTGGTGGCCAGCCAATCACAGGGCACATATAGACAAACAACCATTCACACTCACATTCATACCTATGGACAATTTGGAGTCACCAATTAACCTAGCATGTTTTTGGAATGTGGGAGGAAAACGGAGTACCCGGAGAAAACCCACGCATGCACGTGGAGAACATGCAAACTCTACACAGATCTCTTAATTTGAGCTGACACTGTAATCAAAGAAACATGTTTGTGTCAGTGTGAGAGGTCTCACTCACTCACATTTTGTATTTGTTGAAGATTTGTCGGCGAGTTTAAGCCCTAATATACTAATAATAAAGACATATAGTAATACAAAAATATGCTTGCTGACTGTATTGTTTTAAATAACTGCCCATAGTTCCGCAATTGATATCCCTTTACATAAAATCTGGCTTATTATATAGATCAAAACTTATTTCTATATGTGATTAAATGCAATTATTTCTGAGTTAACTATGGACAAAATGCGATTACGCGCGGTCAAATATTGTAATCGATTGACAGCCACAAATTGTACATATTTTTTGCCTAAATTAAGAATTTTCAAGCACAAAAATGGCTAAATAAACTACCAGTCTATTAAAGGTACTAGTATATAAGCTGCACCCGCTAAATTCAAGGGGGAAAAAATTGCACATGTGTAGGCTACATTGGTCTATGAGTTACAGGTGTCGTAACATGGGATATTTTATACACAGAAATATGTTACACAGAAAGATTTTTTACACTTTAAATTGAATAAATACTTTTTCCAAGCAGTGCATGTAATACAGTTGGATAAACAGTAGCCTACCAAAAAAGTCAACATCGCTGTTATCATCCTCCTGTGAACTAAAACCACTAAAGTTGTCCTCTTCACTCTCGGAACCACAGAGATGCACAATTCTCTGATTTATTTTCTCTGATGGTTGTCATGTCATGTATAGAGGGCTGTATTAAAGTTTTAAAAATATTTAGAAGGTTAAGAATGAGATTTTCTACAGTTACGTTTTTATTGCTTCAAATTTTGGATAGCTTTGCTGCCTTTCGTTCTAGTCTCCTGACATATTTGTTATAAGTCGTGAAATATTTTCCATCAATGACATGGCCTCCATTCTTGATTGGTTTCTGAGTAGGTTGAAATATGTGCTTTAACTTGATACCGTCTCAATAAAAAGGGCTTATAAGGCAACAACAAGCCATATAGAAATAAAAGAAAGATGCTGGTGTAGAAGTGTTATGCAGTGTGACAATGGAGAACACTCCTCAGTTGACTGAGCCACTTTCTTCAGCGGAACCACTAAACTTCTATGGTGATCTTCTATTGTGCTTTGAAAAAGAGCTTTTGAAATGCATTCGCACTACACACTCGCCGAAGAAAGGCCGAGCACGGATTTGAAATACAGCCGCACAACAAAAAGAAAATAAACAAAATCGGGATGAAAATGTGTTTTTTTTTCTCCCCCATCTCTCAGGAATTGTTTGCTGACGACTTGATTCGGCAAAGTTCCGTCCCTTTTTTTTTTCCTTCTTCTTCTTTATTTCCTCTCTTTCCCCCGCCGTGGCAAATTTGTTTTCAGACTCCATAAAATAGCCTTTTCTTATTTGGAGCAGCAGTGTATGCGGCGGAAAATCTTTCACATAATATATCCTTAAAAGCACATTACTGCGTCGCATACGAGTTAAGAACACAGTTAATATTTACACTTGAAGCAAACGGGCTGGGGTGTGGGGGGGGTTTGCGAAGGGAGAGGATTTTGCCGGGGAATAAAACACCCCCACCCACGTCTACACACTCACTCGGAGTGCAGCACTTGAACAATTGCTCTTCACAATCCTATCCTTAATGCCTAAGACCAACATAAAAGAGGGGAGTTTAAGAATATAGGGATAAGCCCTTTCAGCTTTTCTAAGTCTTAAGGCTGCGTGAATAACCGAGCATCGGCAGCCACTGCTGTTGCCACTCTAAATAGATATTACAATGATTTGGGAACAATGCCTGGCGCTGATTCCCTCAGACACCAAAATACATATATGTGTATATAGAGTGAATGGGAGGCAAACATTAGCGCCGGCTGACAATATGCGCTTTTTGGATGTAGAAGGGGAGAGCAAGATTAATGTCTGAGCGAGAGAAAAGGCGAGCGAGCACTTTGGGTGTTTGCTGGGGAAAAGCTGCGGCGGGAAGATGCTTTGAGAGGCTAAATCCCCCCCCTCCGGTACAATGCGGGGCTGCTGATACAAGCGGGAGACACGGGGTCACCTCCCCTCTGGGAGACAATGGAGGCACAACAAGGAAGATGCAAAGGCATCGCCACGGCAGAGGAAACAAAACAGTCAGGCTTCCGCCATCGTGATCGTTGTCTCCTAATGAGAATTCAGCGGGAAACTGTACCACGTGTGGAAGTAATACGGCGAAACACGCTTATGCCGACGCACCATCGACATAAGTGGTTGTCAACATAAACAAAACCAGAAAAGGATTTTTGAACCTACACCGGTGCACACAGTGGAGTCTTGGTTAGCATCTCTTCCAGGACTTTAACCAAAACATATGCTAACCGAATCAACTTTCCTCATAAGAAACAATGTAAATTCAATTAATCTGTTCCACAATGTCAACACATTTGTATAGGCTTACACGCAGATATTCATTTTACATTCATAGAAATGAGGAATGAAAGGCAAAAATGAATATTTAATGTTACTTTTACCTTCACTGAAGACGTGATTTTGCATCGACATCAACACGGACACAGCCTTCCTGTTTTGCCATGACTTATTTAATAAATTCAGTTGTATTTCTCAACTCAATTCTCTGCTTCTCTTCTGACCAGAGCTGGAAAATAAGCCACATTGAGAGACATCTTCAACTAAAGTAAAAGTAATGTTCAATGACCTAAAATCACTTTTTACGTCGACTTTAACCAAAACATATGCTAACCGAATCAACTTTCCTCATAAGAAACAATGTAAATCCAATTAATCTGTTCCACAATGGTAACATTTTACATTCATAGAAATGTGGAATGAAAGGGAAAAAATGAACGTTCAATGACCTAAAATCACTTTTTACATACATTTAGTTGTTATTTTGCATGTAAAACCATAAAAAACGTGTTCAATCGCTGATTACATTATAGACAGGCAAGGCACTTGACTTTCGCTTCCTGTTTCCATGTATTAGCAAAGACAGGGTATCCGTCGTGAATGGACAATGGCAATCGAAGAGAGAAAAGGAGGGTTTTGAAGCTGAATCAAATCCACTCACTTCTTGCTTTACCGAAATCGGAGGTGACCATCATCAACGACAGGCTAGCAGGGGGAGGAATGACGTGAGAAAATCAACATTTTCATGGGCTTATCAATCATGCAAACTATTGAAAAACTCAAAATACATTTGTCGTTATTTTGCCATCTTGGTAAGTGACAAATCAGTATACTGCACTGAAAAAGCTAATGCTAATCTTTTTCAAGTAAACTAAAAAAAATTGTGTGGTTAGTAAATGGTCTGAGACGCTTGTTCTTTCTGTTCTGAGCGCTGAAGGGTGTCAGCATAGGGTGTGAAATGAGAATGACCGATCTTGCATGAAACGTTGTCACGTCGCTTTCGTCTTTTCGAAGTCTTACCCCTTATGACGACACACGGACGCGTGTAATGTGCTCAAAGACGGCGCCATTTTGAGGCGGGGACTTTGTGCAGCACAAGACAAGTGCGGCTAAGCGGTCGCTCTTTTCTTTCTTTTTTTTATTCCTTCTCCTCGCCACTTAAGCTTTCCAAACGGCCCGGGGGCTCCAGAACAACTCCGACCCTTGTGTCTCCTCTCCCAATCCAAGATTAGCCTGTCTTCTTGTCTTAATCCAGCAGAAATGCTGCATCCTGACTCCAACACCTCTCCACAATTACTGCACTCCGTAATCCCCTGCCTGCCTCCATTTTTCCCCTCCCGCTTTAAGAGGGGTAAAGATCAGGGGTGAGCACTCATCCCCGAGCCCTCCCTGCCTCTCACCATGCCGAGTGAAGTGTCTGTGGAAATCACAGAATGAGTAAGCCTCGTGACAGCTTATTAATGCTCCTCTCTTCTGCAGGCTTTAGCACTGGTCACTCCTTAAGTGTACTGTACTGGATTAAAAGGATTTGCTTGTAGCTCAGGTTGGGCGGCGGCAAAGACGAAGCATTTCAGGCCGCTCTGCTCCGTGTCGCTCGAGGGGTCCCGAGTCGCATTGTGCCAAAGGTCGATGGTCGTAAAGATACCAAGCACAACGCAAAGCTCTGGTCGTTTTCTCTTGGGTCTGTGCATGCCTACGATGCCTTTCAGGACTTTTAATTCCTCTTATTCAATCAAAGTTTGCAAGCCGATCAAGCAGTAATGTAAAATACAAACAGTTTTGATTTCAATACTGAGTAAAATTCAGGCCTGTATCGGCAATAATGATTTTTAACCTTGTTTGTGCAAATTTACCGTTAAAAAGGAGTCAATTTAGTGTCATAGTATAAAGAATACAGGACATTTAATTGGATTCATTTTCTACTGCTTATCCTCACGAGGGTGGCGGGGGTGCTGGAGCCTATCCCAGCTGTCTTTGGGCGAAATGTGGGGTACAGTTTGGACTGGTCACCAGCCAATCACAGGGCATGGTATCAGAAATATTGATATTTCAGTATTGTGCTGCTCATCACTACCATCAGGCAGGAGCAGACTTGCTATTTGGCAATTGCTTCTTGGGGCCTCTAAACTGATTTTTTTCCCTTTGATTTGAAGTGTTTATTGTTTTAGTCTAAAAGGAATAGGTCAGATTTTTTGACACTGCATTAACAGTGACTTCCCTGGACATTGCTGAAATAAGCGTAGATGTTCAGTGTCATTTGGAAATCAGTCAAAATAAGAAAAAAGTGCCTATAGGTATAGTCGACACACACCTATGTGAGTCTACTCCATCTTCAGCTTGGACCAGCTGTCCCTGCTTTCTCTATCTCTATAACTCCACCTGCATCAGCATCAATGTATTCATGTTCATATACTGAAGGTATCCCTTTGGCTTGGTACTAAAAGGAACGTCACCATCACTTGTTCCCTAGTCGAACAAGTTTCCTTTCACTGTACCAGCCGTAAACATTGTGACACAGGTGATGGAAATGCACCCAGCAGTTAACAGCTGGCGGCAGCTTGCAGTGATAGCAACGGAAAGAAAATAACGCCGAGCAAATGTGAGGTCTGACTTTTTCAAGGAAAATAGTTTTGTGATGTAATTCTATTACTCTTTTGAAAGCATATTGTTTTGAGAGGCATTACTAAAGTGACCCCACCCACCAAGTCGTCGGAATTACTTTCCTCAACACTGCAAACCAACCAGAACTCAGCTGATGGTATGAAATGGGGGCAGGGATGTCACAGTTGATGCACTACACTGCTGGTGACGATGTCGTACAGCTTCATGTCCAAAAATCCGACCTATCCCTTGAATTCACATGCTTAAAACTATGTCAAAATGCCTAATCTATCATTTGGACTGCTCCCTCTTCCCTTCTCATGCAATGGACTATTCCATGTTACTGCACCTGTGCATTTTGATTCCGTGACCACAACAAAACTTTTCATTGTTTTAGTGAGGTTTTCAAAATAAAAAATGAGAGACTTCTAAAGAGACTTCTAAACATTTATGTTCAAGTTCAGTTGTTTTAAAGGGGACTTATCATACTCATTTTCAGGACTCCTATGGAGCAGCTACACACCATAACCAGCACAGAAATCTTTCTAGATCTTCCAGAATCTGCACCTATTCCAACTGTATTTCCTTGGATTTCCAGAACTGTGTGTTTTAATTTATTCCACCCACGGCCTGCCTTCGGGCACGTCCACCCACTGTGATTGATCACACTCCCAACCACTCCGGAAGACTTCCGCACTACTGCCGAACCCCACTTTCTAATTTTGGCGGTATAGGAGTTGATAATAAATGACGAAACCCTTTGAAGAGCTACTTGTAAAGTGGTTAGGCGCATTTTGTAGAAAAATGAAGCGGAGTTACCCTAGTGCAGGGGTCGGCAACCTTTACAATCAAAAGAGCCATTTTACCTCCTGGCTCACTAAAGAAAAATAGACTGGAGCCGCAAAACATAATTTAAAAACAGCAGAGACGTGCTCGAGTGGTTAGCGCGCAGACCTCACAGCTAGGAGACCAGGGTTCAATTCCACGCTCGGCCATCTCTGTGTGGAGTTTGCATGGGTTTTCTCCGGGTACTCCGGTTTCCTCCCACATTCCAAAAACATGCTAGGTTAATTGGCCACTCCAAATTGTCCATAGGTATGAATGTGAGTGTGAATGGTTGTTTGTCTATATGTGCCCTGTGATTGGCTGGCCACCAGTCCAGGGTGTACCCCGCCTCTCACCCGAAGACAGCTGGGATAGGCTCCAGATTTGGAGGGAATTTTGGGGTATCAAAGTAGTTCAGAGTTGATCAAGTAGTCTTGGTCTCACAGAAAGTCTGGATTTTTTTTCAAAGATGCGTATTTTCCCCATTCGGGTGTTAAAAAAAATACTTGAGCATTGTGACGGGAGCCACAACAAAGAGGCTGAAGAGCCACATGCGGCTCTGGAGCCGTGGGTTGCTGACCCCCACCCTAGTGGATCGGAGAAGAGAAGAGAGCGAGAGGAAATATGAATGTGAGTGTGAATAATTGTCTGTCTGTATGGCCAGTCCAGGGTGTACCGTGCCTCTCGCCCAAAGTCAGCTGGGATAGGCTCCAGCATACCCTAATGCGAATAAGCGGAATAGATGGATGATTGGATACAAACATGCAATGTTTTACTAAAGTTAGTAAACTCAAATTTACTAAACTCTAAATTTTGACAAAATGTCGCCCCTGCCACCAGTTTGATGGATCATCACGAAATTTGGTGGCAACATCTGTCCACAAAAAAGTCTCAAAAAACATGTTCCAAAACAACAACAACAACACACAACACCATTTCGGTTACCTCCAACCATTTGGAAAAACAGGAAGTCTAACTTTGACAAAGTCCCCCTAACTCAGTGTTGCGGGCCCCTTTGGGGGTGAGGCTAAAATGTATGTGCGAATGTATAGTACTGAAAATGCAATTTGACTTTTGAATATTTGTATGCCCGTCATTTTGTTGCTTTTTCGTGGTTTCAGTTTCACGTTCAGTCTGTACAGGACTGAACGTGAATATATAAGATCAGTTTCTATAATATTTCAAATCAGGGGGCACGAAAAAATTTCTGTCCCTTAGTGGGGGCATGACAGGTAATAACTGAGAAGCACTGCCCTCACTGGAGGTCCTTGGTCTATGTACACATTCCATTCCTACAACGATGATGTACATGAGTCGAATTTTAGTATGTAAGAACATATGATTGTCCCTCACCACTTCACAGGGGTTCAAACATTTATTATTTAGCTCTGGTTAGTGGTTGACTATGGACTATTAGTAAAGAACTATTGAAATACAAGCCATATGTAGTATGTAGTCAACCAAGGATGCAGAGTGAAAATAAGTTAACCTCCCATTCCGTGTGGAAGTGGTATGTTTTCTGCTTCTTACTTAGTCCTTCTTCCCCTTTCCGTTTGAAACCTTTGATTAAGCTTAGAATAAATCATTTGGAGAGGCTACCAAGTTAGCTCTTTGGCTCGCTATGCTTGAAGCGTAGTGTTAAAGATGTAAACAAACAATAGTACAAGTGTACAGGTGACTATGATGTTGCTGTTTCATGTCTACAGATCTCTAATAATGGTAAAAAAAACTACTTATCATGTATCTTGTCATGAACAAGTTTCCTACACTGTAACTACAAAAATATTCCGTTTATTAATGTTGAATCACTTGTCGCCTGTTTCACGGTTGGGAGACACAATGAAAAGAAAAAAAAGCGAACTAAAAAGAACAAAAGTGACGTCCTTGTTCGTGTAGCCACCTGTGACTACGTGTAGTCTAGTCGTCTTTTTCTTTTTTTACAGTTTTAGTCATTTACTGGGGTGCTTCATACACGAGGGCCGCCTGTACACCTCTAAAGTTCATTTGCCAGAATCGCCAGCGGTTGTCAGCGGAGGATGACCGCTGCGGTGTAAAGACGGCGTGGAGACGAGACAATGAGACAAGTGATGAGCTTATATGAATCATCCTGCTGGCTTAGCACAGCTTTGGCTGCATCGCTGCTCTGGATGCCTTCAATGTGTTTGTTTGCCCGCAGGCCTGCAGATTTTGCTGCGTTCTAGCCCGCATAGATAATGTTTTTTTTTTAATTCAAAACCTAAATGGACTTGAATCGATCAGCAGCTCTTTGTGTGTATGTGTGTGTGTGAGACGAAGGTGGCGCGGGAAGAGGGAAGTGGGGGGGGGGGGGTGCCTAGAACGACAGATGTTACAATTGCGATTTCCTTTTCATTCTTTTTCAAGGCGACACAATGGCATAGCCAAAGCACTTTGAAAGGCCGCTTTAAATTGATTTAAGTTCGCGTCTTGCTCGCGAGGCTGCGTGTTTGCAAAGTGGTGACAAAGATGGCCGAGGAAACACAGGAAAGGGACGTGAAAAGAGAACGCTGCCTCCTCGGAGGAGTCTAAACCATTGTAGGCTTCTTCCCATGCTTTCCGTTTCAAAGAGGAGCCAGACTGGACAGATTTACTCTGAAGCCTTTTCACCAGATATTTCCGAGTCGGCAGATAGTCATCGCTGAGAATAAACAAGTTACTTTCAGAGCAGAAAGGAACATGAAAGAATAGGAAAGGAAAATGCTAACAAAAATCAAGGAAGAGAGAAGGGCATCGGCCCCCTCTGAGCTTCCATATCAAAAGTCTGGAATTCCCAATAAAAAGCACAGTACTCGTGCATAATGTAAGCACTGACATGACATATCTGCACAGGCAAGGAAATCAAAATGAGAAATTCTCTCTTTTATGTGGAGAGAATGTGATGTGATTAGGCCTTTTGATGCTGGGAGCTCCTTTTTCTCTCTGCAGCCCTTGCATCAAAAGGTGACATCTTCAGTTCTGCGCATCCATCCTTCATCGCTCAATGAGAAAAATGATTACGGCCGCATAACTGAATTAATCGCTAGGAGTACAATCGGGACGGAGCCTCTTGTTGCCCCGGCTACAGGGAGCGCTCCTTCATCCAGCCTCATCCATTTAGCCGACATGAGCGCCAAGTGCTCTAATGTGGCTCATTCAGTCTCCGAGATGGACCCCAATGTGGCCACTCCGCTGCTGGGACGCATGGCGGATGGCCGAGCACTGCAGTATATTGGATGGAATGTACATACCTTTCAGCTCTCACCATTTCACCTGGGAACTCTAATATTTAGCATTCTCGGAGTCCTGCCGTATTTTTTACTTACATGGGAAAAAACCATGTTACACCTGTAGGGAATTTGTGTGGAAGATCGGAATTCCCTGGAAGATTTCCCTGATTTCATAATTTAAATGGTAACTCATGGCCAAAGGGCCACATGAGTGTTTAGCACGTAGGCACACACAACGAGTGGTACTTAACATTAGCTAAAACTGCTGGAAGAAGCCAAGCAGGAATGCCATACTCACAATAACTAAGCAACAAAACCAGAATTCAATGAGCATAGACAAAAGGGCAGGTAGGCACAGGTTGAAGGTGAAGCATGAGGAACAATCTGGCACTGAACTACTGCCCACAGCCATCTTGTGAAGGCCTGGAGACTAACTGGCTAGGAACGTTGACTGCAACTCAAGGCAGATGGGCAGTAGCAGCGCGACAACACAGATCATGACATTTTTTTTGCTTAAATTAAGAATTTTCAAGTATATGAATGGCTAAATGAAAAAAAAAACTGTGAATACAGTATAAAGCATTGACAAGACACATTCAACAACATTGATGTAGTGTTCAACAGGTTGGAATGACCTCACAACAGGCACAATAATCCTAATAAAAACGTGGCCAAAAACTCATGGCCATCTGAAACTCAACTCTGAACCTTTGATGTCACTTCCTGCCCCTTCTGGTTCCTTCAAAAGAACACATTTATAACAACACACGAGAGTGAATCTTATTTATGTCTTAAAAGGTTTATTTACTCTCAATATGTCTACAATATTGGATCATAGGAGGTTAAAGGTGACTATAGGGGTGCTATGTATTGTGGAGAGGGTTTAAACAGATTATCTAACTACAAACATATTTCATTCATAAATAAGGAATGCTACTTCATAGAATGTTATTTATCTGGAAATAATTAACCGCAATAAACAAAAGATTACTGGATACAAAAATCGAAACAACATTAAAAACATAGAAAGGCTGCACGGTGGAGAGTGGTTAGCACGCAGCTAGGAGACCAGGCTTCGATTCCCCACTCAGGCATCTCTGTGTGGAGTTTGCATTCCTTCCACATTCCAAAAACATGCTAAGTTAAATGGCGACTCCAAATTGTCCATAGGTATAAATGTGAGTGTGAATGGTTGTTTGTCTATATGTGCCCTGTGATTGGCTGGCCACCAGTCCAGGGTGTACCCTGCCTCTCCCTTGAGTTCAGCTGAGATAGGCCCCAACACAACCCCACGACCATAGTGAGGATAAGTGGCATAGAAAATGGATGGGTGGATGTTTTGGCCCTGCAGTACATGCTAAAAATGTCATTTAACAAAAAAACAAAACACCACCAGATTGTTTTTTAAATCACCAGTAAGAATAAAATCAAAATATTAAGAAAAAGTTGCAATCTCATGAGAAACACTCACAAGAATAATTTAATGTGAGGGAAATAATGTCATTTTAGTTACATACAGTTGAAATATGAAAGAAAAAGGGCATTTTTTTAGTCATAATCTTACCAGAAACAGAAGAAAAGTCAAAATATTTTTTTAAAAAATCTAGAAAAAACTGAACATTTTATTTAGAACATGTAAATAAGTTATAATTTTTTGAAAATTAGGTTGGATAAAAGTTACAATAATATGAGAATAAAGTCAAAATACAGGAATACATTCATAATATTGATTGATATTGAATATTGATAATTAAGAAATTTTTTAAATGAAACAAATTTAAAAAATGAAAAAAATATATAATTCACCTATATCACAAAGCTAAAATGCAGTATTTTTTGAACTTCTTAGCATATACTTTACAACATATCTAGTGGCCTTAACATCCTTTCAATTTTCACTTTGTGGCCCTCGCTGGTATAAGTTTGGCCAACCCTTTTCTAGTACCTCTCACCGCCAGTGCCCCTAATGGCCACAAGAGGGCACTACAGCCAAGCCTTTTTCCACCCCCGCGCCCCCTCATAAACAATAAACTGCTGCTGTGTGACATCCCAGAGTGTGATAAATACCAGAGATCCTCTGATGAGATCAAGGAGGCTCCATAGGGTGAGCAGATTGTTCAACACTCATTATGATTCTATAATTACGAAATACGTCTATGAGCAAATCCTCCCTCCCTCGGCTGCTGGCACGTGATGTGTCCTTGTTTTTGTCTTTACTGACAAATGAAGAAGCACAACAAAGTTTAGCTCTTAATGGAGCAGGGAAAAGAAGCCAGTGTGTAGGAACAGAGGAGTTTGGGGATGCGGAGGTGTCACTACACAGGAACAATGGCGTGAACAAGTTTTCTCCTCCAGACTCTCCGGGCTCTGACTAATCGCCGATTATGTGAGGAAAACACAGACTTTTATTGTTGCTAATTGTGGGAAGCTAAACAAAGTGCTGGCATAATGGCTCTAACCTTGGGCACTGTTGTCCTCAGCAGCAAGGTGGAGCCGAGCTGGCAACGGCTTTTTCTCATGGGTTTGGACATGAACACTTAAGTCGCTTGTCAAACCACTCATCCTGAAAGAAAAGTGTTCCCAAAAAAACGGCCAGTGGGCATATTGCTTTCATGTCAAACAATGAATGACTGACTGTATGAGAGCTGCTTTGCTAGTTAGCATGTTGTCGTTTGGGCCCTCAGGCGCTAACACAGAAACTTTATGGACCCACGTGATCATGACCCAATGCCGGTTTGCTTCTTTTTAAACCCCAATACAATACAATGGTGTTAAAGACTGTTGATGTTAGTACATTTTAATATCTTGCGAATCTTCCTTTTTCAAAAAAGGTAAACGTTGTCTCAATCAGGTAAAATCTGCTTCCGCCACGACATCAGGCCAATACAGTTGGCGTATAAATTTTCATAACTCAGGGCCACTCAACCCACAAGAAAAAATGCAACACCACCATGCAGACATGTCCGCGATGTACCGCGGTGAAGTAAGTTTCACTTTGGATATTCGGCGTAATAGCTACAGCAGTAGTTCCCCTTCACCCCTGGCTACCACTGGATCCGTCGCGGCCGCCGGAAACATTCTGTAAGACTGAAAACCAGTTGTAAACACAGCTCCGGCTGCGTGGGCCATATGGCAAAATGGAAAGAATCTGTTAAGGTTCTTCACAGACGCCAGAACACTCTCTGGTCAATTTAATCATAATCAATGTGAAAAAATATACGTTTTTGTACTTACTTATTGTATGAAGTCAAAAGGCGGCAAAAAAAACACCAAAATCTACAACACCATGGCTGTGCAGGCAAATACGGCAATTGTTTACAAGAACTTGTATACAAGGCTAGTTATCACATAAACATCAGAGCGGACGCTCGCCGCAGTGCCTACCAGAGTCAGTGTGAGTGAATCTACAACCATATCAAATGCTTAGTCCCACCCTTAAAGTATTTTGCACGCCTATTTTTTCCATTACTATCTCTTATTGGATCTTTTATTGGATTAGGGACCTGACTCACAGAGGTAAACCAAACAATAGTGTTGGTCATGCTGTGTAATTAAAAAAAGTTAATTCAGCAATACTTTGGTTGAATTATTTTTAATTTTCAATTTCAAATTCAATGTCACAAATTTGTGTTTGTACAAAAACTTTATTGTTAAAAAAATAAATACAAAATCGCTACCAGATTGTATCAGCAAGACTATTGAAAAAAATCATGTTGGTTTGGAAGCCAAAAATGTAGATCGGGAACTCTCTCATGTGAAGCACATAGATGAACTAAACCATGTATGTATTGGGCTTTTGTAATTAAATCTAGACTATAGTGCTTAGCTTTTTCATACACTTGTATGACAATTAATATTTTAAAAAAATGACATGCTTGAGGCTCATTTTGCAATTGAAACGCTGTTATGGTTTGTATGCTTCAATATTGTACTTAGCTTCTTTTTACACTTGTATTGCAATATAAGAATGATAAATGACAGGTGTTAGCTTGAAAAGTCGATAAAAATCTTTGCTCAGTCCATAAAAAAATATTTTTTCTTTACACAAAATTTCCAAGCAGTGGAAAAAGTGAGAAATACCACGAAAGAATGGTTCAAATGTGACGTCAAACATGCCCTGTGCTGTTAATGTGCACTTTTTGATGGCCACAGTTTGGCAGCTGAGTTGCAGTTTGCAAAGAAATGTTATTAATGCGACTTGGACGCAAACTCTGTTGCGTGGAACCAATTTGCAGAGCCTCCATCTCGGGTCAGCAGCGTCTCAGCTGTGGCTGGCAGCAATCAACAAATGATGCTTTAACCACAATTAACCTACAGAGGGTGGGGTGGAGGGTGGAGGGTGTGGAGGTGGAGGGGGGCATTCAATCTCACTTTGAGAGAAGTTAAAAATGTCTCATCAGGCATCAATAATGGATAGAGGCTGCGGGGAGACGTCGTGTCTTCAGAGGTGATCGGCAAACGGACACGGTCGCTTGGGAAGAATTGGGCCCGCTTTGCTTGACCCCACCCGGGTTTCTATTATTTATCAGCACTACACGTGTGCTGCCGGATGGGTTAAAGAGGGTCGGTCCACATCAGGGGGGCCTCGGCCATGCAGTTTAGATTGAACATTTCGCGCTAGGCTGCCTCTCCCCCTCTCTGTGCCCTATTTGCTATTTATATATATATTTTTATTATTATTATTTTCTTCATTGAGATTAGCAACGCTTTTGGGTCAGTGTGAAAGTGAGCACATCCTGGACAGCTAATAAAGTCCTCCCTGCTCACTTTTGTTCTACGCTGGCCCGGGTCCAATTCTCCTTCTTGCAGCATGAAACACACACGTTATTATGCAGAGGAGAAACTGTTGTCTTCAGGATGAATAAGAATCAACAACACCTCATTATCACATCTGTCAACATGACAAAAGTGCTCACATTCAATTAGTTTCAGCTGAAGGTGTCGCTTAAGGCGGCCACCGTTGTTCCACACGCGCAGGCAAGGTCAAAGGTTAGTAAGTAGGAAGCATGTAAACATGACCTAATGCCCTCAGGCTGCAACACTGAGGCCTCCATAGGCCACGTGGGATATTACCAAGCAGCGTCGTACACTTCACTACAGTGTACTTTGTATTGCATTCCATCATAAAGCGTCAATATTTTTGTCCCCGAACCGTTGGATGCATCACTCACCCTACACTTATGAACCCTTTACATCAACAATGTCCATGGTGCAGCGTGTGGGCCATTTTGAGCCACATCACATTTTTATTGGCATGTTTTAAATATTAAAATAATAAATAAATAAATAAATAAATAATATAAAAATGATCACTACACTTTGGTATTGATCCCACAATTAGCAAATCCAGTCATCCAGTCACGGTTCATGAGTTACATACCCAACAGTGACAAGTCAATTTGCACAAATAGTTACAGCATTTTTAACATTATTAGAGACCTCTACACATGGAATAACACCCCTATAGTCACTTTATAGTACACTTCTATCGTCCAATATAGAAAACATCCATCCATTTTGTATACTATTTATCCTCACGAGGCGGGGTACACCCTGGACTGGTGGCCAGCCAATCACTGGGCACATGTAGACAACAACCATTCACACTCACATTCATACCTATGGCCAATTTGGAGTCGGCAATTAACCTAGCATGTTTTTGGAATGTGGGAGGAAACCGGAGTACCCGGAGAAAACCCACATGCAAATTCCACACAGAGATGGGGAATCAAACCCAGATCTCCTAGCTGTGTGGTCTGTGCGCTAACCACTCAACCACTGTCCGGCTATTTTAAACATAATAAAAGAAAATATAGCATTTAAAACATAAATAATACTTGTATGTGTTCATATAAGTGTGGTCTGCTGCTGGGGAACTGAGTGGGGAGGGGGTAGTGGACAGGAAGTGATGTTGTCGTTGAGTTGTAACTTGGTGTGGGTTCAAACTGCAGCAGTCGGCAGTGTTTGGCATTATTGTGCCTGTTGTGAGATCATTCAAACCTTGTTCCTGCCATCAAGACTGGTGCTTGTGTGTCTCACCTAACATTACAGTAACATTAGTGACACCTAGTGACCAGTGTAGAATACTACATTCATCACAATGTATGAATGCATCTTCTGAATGACTTTTATTTGTATTATATTTCATTTAGCCATTTTTATGCTTGAATATGTTTCTTTTATGCAAAAAATAGGAAACATTAGCTTAATTGTGAATGTTTTGGCAAATAATACAACATCCATCAATTTTCTATGCCGCTTATCCTCATTTTTTTTGTTCTTTAAACTTGTTGGTCATGATTTATAACACTGGGCAAACAAAAAGTTACATCAGCACATTATTTGAACAATTTAACAATATTTAATACAACGCGGTGTGCCTTGTCTTTGTTTGAGACGACACAAGGAACCAGCGAGTCAGGGGACGCACCAAATCCACCTTCAACAATTCACTTTCCTAAAGGGAAGATCCCGTCTTTACAGCTCCAGATCACAATCACCAGTGTGTGTGTGTGTGTGTGTGTGTGTGTGGTAAACGTGCACTGTCGGGTCACCTTGAGGTGTGCACCGCATGGCGCGAGAGTCCCGCCGCTCGTCTGTTTGGGGCGCGCTTGGCTGAGCACTTCCTCAAGCGCGACACTCCCACTCCAGCGGGGATTTGCACACCCCAGCGACTGAGTCCTCCACTGGGCCTCCATTGCTAACCATTAGAGGCGGATTAGGGCGAGATGCTAGATGGAGGACCAAGAAGGGGGTGTGGGGAGGGGGGGAAGTTTTGGTGGGAGAAGGGTGTGTGGGTCAGGTGGCTTTCATATCAGGTGTTCACCAAACAACAAGCTTAAATGTCTTTCAAGGACAACCACTGTGTTTGCTTGGCGCTTGTTTGAAAACCCTAAAAATGCATAGTTTTTAGGGATATTCCAAACAGGATTTTATGCTGCCAATACCGAAAAGTGAAATCGGCCGATACCAATACATACATGCAGTATAGTGTAAATGTTTCAATGTAGTACTGGCTATACTAGGGGTCACCAAGATCTTTTCTTGTGAGAGCTACTTTTCCATCATGAAAAGGTCCAAGATCTGCTCATTTTTGTAAATGTTTTTTCATAGTTTATCCAAAAACCACTCTCACAAAGACAGGAAGTCCCACACACTGCAATGTCAATACCATCCTTTTTCACTGATATAGGCCAGAGCATCTGTATGTAGAATAAAAAAAAAAAAGTTTTGCTCCCAATCCGTGTGGAAGTGGTACAATTTTGGCTTCTTTATTTCTTCTCCCATTCTGTTTGAAACACTTCATTGAGTTTAGAAAGGGCGACAACAGTCCCTTACGTCCCTACAGTGATCCCATACCCTGCACATTCGCATTGTGCAATATTGTCATGCCTGTGTAGGCTCCTGCGTGACAGTTTGTTTATGTTCTCTTTTTGGGCCTTAGTTTCTGTTTGAACACTCCTACTTTGTTGAGTATTTACTTCCTGCTTTGCCCTGTTTCCTGTGTTGCAATTATCGCCCACACCTGTTCCTAATTTCTGTTGTGCCTATTTATTTCAGATGCGTGCTTCTCCCTTTTGTGGGATCATTATCAGTTTTGTGTATGGACTAGGTGCATGCTAGATGTTTTGCTGCATTGCATAAACTAATAAAAGATATCTTTTAGCTGCATTTGGATCCTGTTCTATGCATCCTGGGGTCATAAAGCAACACCGACAGCCCGCACTGTGACACAATATGGTGTAAACAAAGACTAACAGGAGGGTTAAGGTGATTATAGGGGTGTTATTTCATGTCTACAGAGGTCTAATAATGTTATAAAAACATATTCAGAAAGTCATAATGGCTTTTTATATGCTATATTCTACTCCGGTTTCCTCTCACATTCCAAAAACTTGTTTGGGTAATTGGCGACTCCAAATTGTCCATAGGTATGAATGTGAGTCTGAATGGTTGTTTGTCTATATGTGCCCTGTGATTGGCTGGCCACCAGTCCAGGGTGTACCCCGCCTCTCGCCCGAAGACAGCTGGGATAGGCTCCAGCACCCCCTGCAACCCTTGTGAGGATAATCAGTAGAAAATGAATGAATGAATGCTATATTGTAATATTCTGAATCCTACTTCAGTGAAATTCCCTTATTGCAGTTGGGTCTGGAACCAATTAACAGTGATAAACGAGGGACGACTATAAATTCAAATATAAACAAATACAAAAATAACTGAAGAAGAATCCACAGGTAAAACATCAGATTCATAAATTAAGGGTGGTTATGTGGAATATTTGCTCTGTCTTTAAAAGGTCAAAGGTCATAAAGTGAACTTACAAAGGTCTTACATCGGAATGAATACTTAATAAATGCACATTCAAGCACCAAGCAAACTTTCAGGGTGTTAAAATTTGCACCTCCCATCCCAAAAAAAAGGTCATTTTCAGTGTCAAGTTGCATTGTGTCTGTGTTAGGTGGTGCACCCAAGCCAATCTGAACGTTGAGCCTGTTTGTGAAGAACACAAAAGGTCTGCTTTTCACTCTCAGGTCACGCAGAAGAAAGAGCAACCCCGGCAGGTAAATAGGATGTCATTGTCTGGCCTACAATAGAGCCGCCTTAACCCGCCGACCTCATCAGCTCATCAGCTTTTATTTTTTGGTTGGTGTGTGTGCGTGCGGAGGGGGCTTCTCTATTCTCTAGTCACTGGTCTGGGTTGCAAGAACGGCTCTTTTCAGAAAGTCAGAGGTATTTGTGGCCCCAGGGACTGCACTTGTAGAACTGGATCCTGCAGACATGTCCGTTGGCATTTATTAAGACAAAAGAAAAACTACAGACGGCGATGAGTGAACATGCACGTGCACGCACCGTGCCTGTGAGCAATCTGTGAGGTTGTGCTTTTGCTTTCATGTTTTTAAAAAACAAACGCCCGAGAGGATGCCAACACCCCAGTAAAAATTTATGGTTTTTCCCTTTCATGCATTTGTGTCTGCTGCAACAATGGTAGAAACCAATGTAATGTACATGCCAGGCCTGTAGATGCAGTACCCAGGATGGAAGTACTGTGAATATTGTGTGTAATTCATTGAGTTCTCAGGGATTGCCGTATTTTCCGGATGGGACTCATGATGGGAAATGTTGTGAACTGCTGTGTGTTTTACCATTAAATATCATTAATGTACATATAGTCGTTGTTTGTGATCGTTTCTCTGCTGTGATCTCTCCGGACCTGTAACAAACTTTCACAAAACAGGAGGGTAAAAAGGTTAGGATAATCGTAGTCATAGTTTGGCTGGTCCTGTGACTTATAGCATATACCAAAACACTGTCTTTTGTTGGTGGTTGGATTTTTGGCACACAAATTGAACGATACAAAGCATATGTGTCGCGGGGTGATTTTTGGGCTCTGACTAAACACCGCAGAAGAATGGTTCTTTGGAGTCTGAACTGGTGTGAATGAGACACGGTGCTTGCAGTTAAATCATATATTGGGAACAAAATGACAAACAAAAGTAAATTTTCCCAAAAGAGGATCACAACAATATTGGTCAAGTAGCTGGTATAGCAGTTTTACGAGTCTCTGGGATAATGGTTGCTTTAGGAACGCCACTCTAGAGGAATGGTCCTCGATCCTTGAGTCCACAGAGTTAAAAGGAAAGACAGTCCTACCTGTTCACTGCCAAGGCTTCCTTTGCTGGGGGTAGGACCAAAGCCGTCTAAAAAAAAAAACCTGACCTGCACCAGCCAGAAACAGGTATTAACATGTCAGTCCACTTTACAAAATTTACCGGTAAATAATCAAACACTTATTCAAGATGGCCATCCTTGATAATCTCAGTAAAAGTTCACTTGTGGTATTCATCCCACTTTACCGTCTAGCAATCAGTTTAGCAGTTGAAATATATACATACAGATGTAGCGACTGCAGACATGGCCGGTGAAATGGAAAGGCTTACCACAAAGTTGTTTTCTGTAGGTTTGGATATCAAAGAGGGTTGTGAGCATGCAGCTTGTTGGTCAACCACAGCAGGAGCCATTGATTATCTGCACCTGCTGGCCCTTTAGTGCTTCCTTGCAGCACAGACAGCGAATCAGGAGGGGACCTACCGTCAGCTGACCAAGTCATATGGCTGCTCCTGATCAGGGTGGTGGCAAGACATGGGTTACACATACGATACGCTTTTTGTTTCCGAATACTTTCTAATATGCTTCCAACTCAAATAATAGTAGCATCCTGTGCAAGACCCCACTTTAACATTAACTTCATGAAATAACTCTTATCCTGCATGACATTCAATATTATAAAATATGAACTCATTCAATATCAGCCATCTTTCCAAAGACAACCCCTTAGTACCGACAATTTTGACTGATCTTTCACGGCACATGGACTATTTTGTTGTATGGCTACATAAACATGGAACATACCATCATCAGAAAAAATATAGTTTTTTTCTACCTTCTTAAGTTCTTTAATAGACAGCAGTAGAACATTGGTAAGTTTCAGGAAAATATCAGTTCCTAACTAGAAAAGAAGTTTTTTTTTAAACACTACCCAAATCTCTTTTCACAATGTCTGCTCACATTGGGATGGCTGTGTCTTCCAGCACAAGATGTGTGCTCCAATCCTCGGGTAAAAAACGCTGATGGCAAACCAGCATCTTGTTGAATTTTTGTAGCGAAATGGAAAGCTAGGTATCCACTCTTCCGTCTGTGAATGACGCCGAGACTAGCAATTAGCACTGCGTCGTGTTAGTCTGTGAGATAAAAATAGTTTTTCATATTAACTGCTCCAGTAATAATAGTGCTGTAGCTTGGTTAAAATCCAAGTTAGTTATGGAGCACTGTTGGAATTTTGTTTGTGATGGCTTTAGCCTCATAGGTATTTCATCATGACGCCCATTGTTAGCTAGCTCCTATTTTGTTGTTTTCTCGCACTAGAATACACAGAAAAGACTACATCTTTGGTATTGAATGAGCTAAGAATGATATAATTTACTTCATTACTTTCTAATTAACCTGAGGATTGAGGTGCAACAATGAACTCACCCCCTCCCTACTTGGTTTTGTTTTATCCACTTGGTGTGAGCAGTACTGTAACTGTATATGGCGTGTTGGTATCTTGCCTGTAGAGCATGCCCGTCTGACACATATGTTCTAACCTTTAATGCAGATGAGCTAAATGTGACGCCTCTTGGACAATTTCCTCATGTGTCCCATATGAAAAATCACCACTGGCCATAACTAAATTTGTTCAAGAAATACATCATAAGAGCTGTTTCTATTATTTTGCTTAAAATGTTAGAAAGAGCTCTCAGCATGATGTAATACAGTTGTAATGTTGTAATAATGCAAGTGTACCTAATATTAAGCATAACCCACGTATCTTGTCATATGAAAAGGTTGTTCAAGAAACAGCTAAAAATACAGAAAGCGGTCACACTGGTTGTAGCGCTTTAGCAGACTGAAAGCTGAAAGCAAGGCAACTCAATCTTAGAATTTAAAAGCCTTTTTTCTTCTTCTTCTTCCTCTTCTTTTTTCTCCCCTCCTACAGCCTGCAGCCAAATGGCACTTGTGTTCTGCCACGGCACATAAACACGCACAAAAGAAGTTAATAGCGTAGATGCAAATCAAATTACCAGCAGTGTAAACTGCCATTCCTCCCTGCACTTGGGCCTGTAATTACCAGGGCTTATGGGACTATAATGAATGCTAATGACACACCACTGCAAGGCCGTCAGGATTGCCACTCGTTTGATTTCTCACTCAACTTTGCAGGAGGTCGCATGTTCGTTTTTGAACATGCATGGTACGGCACAACGCTGCAGAGTTTCAGCATTTGTAGAGTTTTTATTTGAAAAAAAAAAAAAAACAAGGGTTGTAATTGGATGCATTCAGCCACATCTAAAAGAGGAAGCTGAATTTTGCATTTGAAAAGAGGGTTGCAAATGCAGCCGAGCCACTGATTCCTTCAGGGAATGACAACAGTTGCACACCTCAAAACAAGCTCATCAAGAACTGAATTGAGCCAAGCTGGGCAGATCTGATTCTAAAACATATGATAGGACAGTAAAACCACATCATGCATCGATGCTGTCACATTTGCGGTTGCTCAAAATTCTGTTGTGTGGTCCTTTTATACAGCAATGGACCATATTTGACTTCAGAAGTCAAAATAAACACCTCGGGCCTCACTATGTAAAAAGTATTTAGTCTTGGGGATCATCAAGATGTTTTCTGGTAGAATTGAGACAAGCCACAATGTTCTTTTTGTTTAGCAGTGGGTTTGGTCTTGGAACATTTTTTACCAGAGTCTTTCTTATGGTGGAGCCATAAACAATGACCTTAACTGAGGTAAGTGAGACTTGCAGTTCTTTGGAAGCAGTTGTGGGGTCTTTTGTGACCTCTTGGATGATTCATCGCTGCTCTCTTTGGGTCATTTTGGTTGGCCGGCCACTCCTAAGAAAGTTCACCACTGTTCCATGTTTCCATGTAATGGCTCTCACTGTGGTTGGCTGGAGTCCTAAAGCTTTAGAAATGGCTTTATAACCTTTTCTACAGTGATAGATCTCAATTACTTTCCTTCTCGGGGGGCTGCAACAGGTAGGAGGGAGGATTACTTTTTCAACAGGACCGTGTAGGTTTGGATTTTTGTTCCCCTTAATAATAAAAACATTCATTCAAAAACTGAATTTTGTATTCAGTTGTGTTGTCATTGACTAATATTGAAAACTGTATGGGGCGCATGGCGGTATTTTGCCGGTAGAGGGCGCCCTCCTGGAACACATATTGAATGAAATCCATCCATCCATTCATTTTCTATGCCGGTTATCATTACTAGTGTATGCTGAAGCCTATCCCAGCTGTCTTTGGGCAAGAGTCAGGGTACACCCTGGGCTGGTGGCCAGCCAATCACAGGGCACACATAGACAAAAAACCATTCACTCTTATGGACAATTAACTACCACAGGGAGAACATGCAAACTCCACACAGATGCCAAGTGGAGAATCAAACCCTGGTCTACTCTATCTCATGACTGTGTGGCCTACGTGCTAACCACTCATCCACTGTGCGGCCATTAAGGGAAATGTTTTTGCCATTTGTGGATAATGGCTCTCACTGTGGTTGGCTGGAGTCCCAAAACTAAATAGCTTCATAACCTTTTCCACACCAATAAATCTCAATTAATCTCAGTAAAGTTATGTTTTAACACAGAGGGCAATCACTTTTTTTTCCACACAGAGCCATGTAGGCCATGTATTTTGTGTTCAGTTGTGTTTTTGTCATTGGCTAATATTTACATTTGTTTGACGATCGGTAACATTTAAATGTGACAAATGTGCAAAAATAAAGAAATCACTTTTTCACACCTCAAAAAACAAAATCAAATACTAAGAAGCAAAAATGAATAATAAAGAGACACTGGAGTAAAATGTAAGAACTATGTTGCAAAATAGCAAATAGGAAGCATCTACCACAGAATTAAATTGTGTTTGTTTAAAAAAAAAAAGAGCAAGCGAAAGAGACTTTACTTTGAGAGTTTGTCAAAGTCACAGTGTTATTTCCCTCTTGAGGTCTTTGAATAAACATGCAAGCATGTTCATTCAGCAGGTTTTGATGCGCAGGCACCACATGAGCTGATCTAAAAAGACGCTTATTGATGACATAAAGCGGCCGAATCAGGACTTTGTGGTGACCTGAGCTGAGGAATTGCTGCTGTGGAAGGAATCCAAGGCGGGAGGCGAGGGTCTCCTGCAAGGGACGGAGAGATAAGGCCCGCTGGGACGCGCTGAGGACAAGGTTCAAGCAGGATGTATCATGACCATCTAGCATGTGCAAAGAAATGCTACATCCAAATGTCCCTCTTACGTCACATCTGAGGCATTTTCGTATGAAACGTCCACATCATGTAGATAAAACACAATAAGCTGAAATTCTAAAAGCAAAAAATTATGATGAAGCAGCAGGAACACAATGACAGGGATCAAACAAAGCGTTTAAAAACGTATAGGTGTGGCCAATAAATGCCCGTCAAAGAGGCGGCAGGACGGGAAGGAAAGAGAAAACGTCTCAAATGAAAGCTGCCCCACCGAAATCCAAAAGAAAGCTCAGCGTGCTGAAAGGTCAGCGAGGAGCGCGATCACACGCGCTGAAACATGGCACAGAGATAACATGCCTGCTGAGAAATATCAATTACGCCTTGACATTTTCCACACAGACAAAAGAGGCCACGATGGCGAGGAGCTGGGGCCACCTGCCGACCCCTTAAAAGTGGCTGTATAGCGACGCCCCTGCACTATTTATACAAGGCAACTTTAAATATGTAAGCTACATTCGCTGTCCAAGACATTATAAGTATTCTTATAGGCCTCAATGATGTTCCTTCGACCAGTCAGTGTTCATGAAATGTCTTTAAGTTATCGTTCTATGATGCACGAACTTACAGGATATTTACTGCTAAAGATGCTAAACTGATACCACTCAAATGTCAACACTTTTCAATCATTCAGGTATAAGGGCTGTTTCTCAAATGGGATACAGTTATCCCTCATTTATCACGGTTAATTGGGTCCACACCCTTTTTAAGAAATAGAATATTTTTAGCTCACCGTATAAAAATTAGAGTCCTCCAGACATGAAATAGCACCCCTATTGTCACTTGTACACTTCTATTACCCAATTTATTAGACATACTAGGATTAAATAAAGCATTTAAGACATAAATAAGACTTATACTTTTTTATGTTGTTGTGAATGTGTTCCATTGCTTGGTGGAGGACAGGACGTGACCTCAGGTTTTAAGAGTTGAGTTTCAGCTTGTTCTATATCTATGTTCTATGTCACCAGTCCATAGTCCTGGTCCTGTTCAAAAGTTACTAACCAAATTCTTCCGACAATATGATATGGAATGAGCCTAACTCTGCCCCCTTTGTTTAAGCTGGAGCAGGGGTATCCAAAGGACGACCATTTGTGTCCCGCAGCTTTTTTTTTTTAATGGATGTGCGACAAATTCTAAAAAATATAATCACAAAAAACATCAAAAATTGAAAAAAATTGTGCAGGAACCGCCTCCCACTCATCATATATGTATTCCATATCATCTATTGCCACATGAATTGTTCCTTTAATACGAGAGGACATTTTATCTGAAATATGGCGTTACCTTTACGCCAGATGTAATGGGACACACAATGAAAATTTTGCCTCGTCAGACCACAGAGTATTTCCCCAAAAGTCTTGGGGATATTTTTTGGCAAAATTGAGATGAGGCCTTAAAGTTCATTTTGTTCAGCAGTGGTTTTGGTCTTGGAACGTTTCTGCCCAGTGTCTTTCTCATGGTGGAATCATGAACACTGACCTTAACTGAGGCAACTCAGACCTGCAGTTCTTTGAATGTTGTTGTGGGGTCTTTTGTGACCTCATCGCTGCGGGGTAATTTTGGTCGGACCCTCCTCACAAGGTTCACCATTGTTCCATGTTTTCGCGGTTTGTGGATAATATCTCTCACTGTGGTTTGCTGGAGTCCAAAGCTTTAGAAATGGCTTTACAACATTTTCCAGACTGATAGATATCAAATACTTACTTTCTGGGAAGCTACAACAGGCGGGGGAATCACTTTTTCATTAATAATAAAAGGTTTCATTTCAAAACTATATTTTGTTCTGCCATTGGCTAATATTTAAAGGTGTTGATGGTTTGAAATGTGACAAGCGTGCAAAAAAAATAAATCAGGAATAAATCAAACCAGTATATTCAATATCACACAATATCAACAATCAAATGTGTTTTATTTTTAAGCTATTTCTGTTGGAGTGTATTTTTATTACCTTCTAATTAACCTGAGGGTTGAGGCACCGCAGTGAACTCAACGCTTCCCCTGCTTGGTTTGGTTTTATTTACTCCAAGTGAGCAGTATGGGGGGGACGTCGGTATCCTGCCTGTAGAGGGCACCTTTCTGACACACCCATTCATCCTTCCTTTTTCTATGCTCACTAGGGTCGCAGGTATGCTGGAGCCTATCCCAGCTGTCTTTGGGGGAGAGGCGGGGTACACCCTGGACTGGCTGCCAGCCAATGGCAAGGCACATACTATAGACAAGCATTCACACTCACATTCATGGACAATTTGATTTTGGGAGTGAAGCCACACATGCATGGGGAGAACATGCAAACGCCACACAGAGATGCCCAAGCGGCGAATCGAACCCAGGTTTTCCTGATCTTCTGACAGTGAGGCCTACATGCTAGCCACTCGGCTGGCTCGGCCACGGCCTGTCCATGGTGTCGTGCAGCCAACCTGACGACACTTGCCTGCGTTTCACGCCGAACGCCCTTGAGTGGCGCACACAAACGTCCTCCAACGCACGATCATTTGCACTTGGCGGAGATAATTTGCAGAAGAAGCAGGCAAGTGAACAATGCGCTAATCTTTGGATTGGTTGTATTGATTGGCCTCCTCCAGTTAGCGCAGCGGAACATTATCACGGCCACAAAGCGCTACAGCGTTGATTATGAAGGCTAATTATGCGGGTGCCGAGCAGCAGATGACGGAGATATCAGACAGCTTTCAGACTGTCGAGCATTCAGCCTTCAGGTGCTTCCCAGCGCCATCATCGCAAATATTTGGAATCTATTTACCGTTTATTTCACTGATGGGGTACATTTGTTTTTCTCCAGGAAGGAAACAGTGATTGGCAGTGATTCAAAACCACATTAGTGTGCCATGAGAGCTTATCGAGTGTCCCACAGAACATGATTACCATCATTATTATTATTAAATGATTTATAACAAAGTTGCCAAAGCCAGAAACACTGATCTCTCCTGCAACATTTTCTTATTCTCTGGCAGACCAGATGTGTTGTATAAATAAAAATGGGATTTAACATTATTAGAGCTCTCAAGACATGAAATAACACCCCTATTGTCACCTTTACATTTCTATTACCCAATATAGTAGATATAATCAGAGCGAATAAGACATATAAGACATAAAAAAGGGAACAGACTCACATGATAGCTCATTTTTTGTGGACAGCGTACTTCCGTTTTTAAATGGTTTTACACTCATATTACCCAATATAAGACTATAATAGAGTACAACAAGAGTAAGTAAGCCTTTAAAGAAGTAAATAAAACTCCTGCTGGAGCGGTGTCACGGTAAATGTGTTCCTATAGGGAAACTTAGTCTAGTGCAGTTACTGACACCTAGTGGCCAATGTAGAATAATAGACTAATAAGAATGCAGCTTCTGCCTTGTATTTGTATTTCAATTCATTAAATTTGTTCATTTATGCATTTATGTTTGAAAATACGTATGTAGGAATAAAAATAAGTACAACATGCTTAAGTATGCATGTATTTTTGACTAATAATAGAACAGCGATAGAGTGAGGGAGCCATGTTTGCAAGGGACAACTGTATTTCATTAACAATCAATCAATTTTATTTTTGCAATTCACCGAGGGCCAATAAAATGTCCCACTTTGGACCCCCTTGGCACTGTTAAGGATCAAGCAGCTCAATACAGGCATTAGCAAGAGAATCATTTTCTCTTTCCCCCCAACTTTCTCTGACTTTTTCAACGTTTTCCAGGCACACAATAGTTTGGGGGATTATTTGGTGAAACAAGTTGGATGAAAGAAGTTGGATTTGAAAGGTGGCGTGAGTGGAGGGCTGCCACGTCCCTTGAAGAAAGAGATTAGCGTGAGTGTGAAAATGGCTGCTATCTGTCTGATAAATATTCATAAATATACCTTTCAGGGTCTTTGTCGACTACCTTCCATCAGCGTGAGCCAGCCGGCGCCGCAAACATGTTTTGGATGGAGAGGGGGCGTAAAGCAAAAGGATGGAAATACATAAATAAAAAAAGACAATGTGAAGAAGATCAAAGCCTGCTCTATCGACTTTTTTAACGACGGTGGAAGATTGTCACGTCGACAAGCAAACATTAGCAAACGTTTCTGTAGGCTCTTTTCAGGACGCCATGTTGTCTTGCCAGATAAAGTGCTCCATGCATCCCCTCGCTGCCGCTTCCTGATTAGTCTAATCCACTGAGGAGCTGCTGATGGAGGCAGCATCCAGGACCCTGAGGTGCTACCCTCCTCATCCTCCTCATCCTCCTCATCCGCTTCCTGATAAGTGACTTTACCTTTCACCTCTACAACCCACAGCACGGCGCTACGCCATCTTCCTGCTAGCATTAATCTCATTTGGACCATTCGTGAGAAGCCACGATTGTGTGGGTGTGTGTGTGTGTGTGCACGCCCAGGCTTTAATAGCTTTCATCCTGAAGCAGGTCTCATGCCCTGTTCCCAAAACATGACCTCATGACAAGATTGCCATGACGACAAGCAGCCATAAACACATGTTTCTGATTTGGATTTGTTTTTCTCTCAACAGGAAATAATTTCAGCACAAATAATTCATTCCAGGGTTAAGCTGTGGCCATCGCAAAAGCTTTATTCAGTGCACACGCATTTCATAAGACGACTGTCCATCCATCCATCCGGAGTCTATCCCAGCTGACTTTAAGGTACACCCCAGCCTGGCCGCCAGCCAATCGCAGCATAAGAAGACTAAATAAAACAAAAATAAATAAAAGGACTCAGGCAAATTTGTAGTGTCAAAGAAAGTGAGTAGTCCTAACCATCAAAGTGTAAAAACAACTTAGCCACTGAACAAGATTAAATAAAACTAAAGTAACTAAAATGACTCAAACAAATATGTAGTTTCTAAGGAAGCGAGTAGTCTTCACCATCAAAGTGTAAAAACAAGTTAGCTGCTGAATAAGATTAAATAAAACTAAAGTAACTAAAAAGACTAATTTGTAGGGTCTAAAAAATGTGAGTATTCTTAACCAGCAAAGTGTAAAAACAACTTAGCCACTGAATAAGACAAAATAAAACTAAGATAAGTAAAAGGACTCACCCTTTGATGAAGGGTAACAGATTTGTACCCTCAAAGAAAGTGAGTGTTCTTAACTCTCACAAGTGTAACAAGTTAGCTGCTGCGTTTGGCAACCAAATAGACGTAAAGTACATAAAATGACTCCCCTCTTGTTAATAGGTAACTAGGAGTGTCATAAGATCCCGTGCCACAAAATCTCCCAAAATTAAACATTTCTCATTCAGAAATAATAATGTCTAGTGGGCATGAGGTCTGGCACAGTTAATTAGCAATTAATCACACAGTAAAAAAAAACTTGATCATTTTGCCAGGCTCAGTATATTGCCGTGTGCTTGCATGTTTGTTTTGATGATCTCTCACTTCCAAACAGGTAGGAGGAATCTTGACATGTTTCTTCCATAGAACAATGGCATGAGCGGAGTGAGCACTTTTGTCAAGCAGTGCCGGTATCTAACACACAAAGTGCGGAAGAGTGTAATGTAGTACAAATTAAATTAGTAGATTGCAATATATTGTCATATATTTAATTATACTTTTATTGCACTTTTCTTCAAAGTAAAGATAACATTTTGTCTCATCTCATTCTCGAAGCTTCTGGTGTACAAAATTTGTAGTGTTTGTATGACGGAAGTTTAGTGTTTAAGAAAGTGGAGGCCGACTACATGCATGCTTTGTGCTTTTGAAAATTGCCATACAAATGTGAAAATAAGTGAAGCACAATATTTAAAAACGAACCCTTTGACAATGGGTGACGGAGGCGTAGCATTTAAGGAAATTAGGGGCGGGACGGTTTGCTGCATGCGTCATGCTTTTTAATCATGATGCTCCAATTGATCGGCCACCAATCAGTATCGGCTGATTTTCGTGAAACATCATGTGATCAGCATATGCTAATGAATGCCTTTTGATGCAGAAGACAGCCTGTAGCCATCCCTGCATGCAGTGTAGTGTCTGGCCTTAACTAGCATTCATGTGGACAACACTCGCCCGTATGTGTAAAACAGCCTAAAGGCTAAGCTAATAACCCCCAAAAATAACAGAATTCATCGGATGGGATGACCAGCCTTTCTCAGCGGTGGACGGCACCAGGGTCACAGAGTGCTCACTCACTTACCTGGACGTTTCACTAGTGTACTCTCACATCCTTCAAGAAGGCGTCTCATCCTCTGGAAGTTTCACCACTGATACAGGATTCTTTTTTCATATCATATAACCAGTGCAGCCAGAAATTGTGGGTTTTATTTAAAAAAAATCCCATGCCCCCCACCCTTTAATTAATAACTAAATGTAGTAATAATTATCTACTTTTTGTGCCCCGTGCCGGTCAAGGGACCTTGGAATTGTCCTGATGTTACCCCCTTTATACGGCACCCCTCAACGTAAATAAATGATAAAATGGTAGAAAAAGACCAAATTAAAGACAGGTGACAGGGATTCTTCACTGCTGCACAAGCGTAAAAAGAAGTCAGCAGGTGTATAAGAAAATATCATGAAGAACACTTGTTAGCGTTTGTGACTCTCACACACACAACTTACTTTTGTGTTTGCTGCTGTATTTAATAAACGTAAAATGAATCCACAATGAATGTTTAACATGTGAGGAAGTAAAGGTAATTTTACTAATATGAGCACCCTTTAAAGACTGCTGACAAAGCCCTTGAGAAGGTTTAGAGGGAGGCTTCAGCAGAACACTACCGTTCTTAACTGCCATGCTTTTTTTGTTTTTTTTTTCATTCATTGGCTTTGAGTCATGACCAGTCCAGGGTGTATCTCACCTCCCGGATGGATGGCTTTGAGCCATTTTGTACTGAGCAGCCAGGACTGAACCCCTTCTGTGACGAGTAAAATTTAATTTCCTGTTCTATGGTTATCATCGCACTTGTCCCTCTCTGGATAAATCAATCATTTAGGTCAATTTACGGTACAGTGAGATCTTTGCTGCTGTTGCTTTACTTCCTCCATTCAAGGGCTGTGTTTACTTCAGAGAGGAGGTGTGTGTGTGTGCATGTGCACAAGCATGTTGTCTCTTCTGTTTTACAGGTAGTCATTATTAGCATTAGCATTCAAAGGTTCCCATGGGCTGAAAGTTTATGGGAGGCGCAGCCCAATTAGTGTTCTCTCACTTTGTCTGTCTCTCTCAGACACACACACACACACACACACACACACAAGTATGTACAGTATGTATGCAGGGAAGCATGACAATGATAAAGATGATGTAATCATGCCTGCATTACAAATACTGTAAACAGAGTGAAAGGGTGTCCTCTATGAATGAGGTGTGTGTGTGTGTGTCATCAACAAATGATACTGAAAATACATGATAAAATTATGTAGTATTTTTGAAGCTATCTACATATTTTGGGGGGGAAATTGACAATGAAAAGAGTATTAAATACACATCATGGTAGGTGTGTACGTGTATTACATTATTGTATATATTTTCTAAAAAAATATTTAGATATATTTAAAGTATAATACAATAAACAACAATAATTAATATATTGTTTTTGCACCATGGGAAAGATTCACAAGGTCACAATTTTTTTGGCATGCATGTGATTGCAATTTCTAATGAGCATTTTTATTTTTTCTGCCTCAAATTGTGTTAGTTTGGTCAAACATTTTGGGCAAATGTGCCACAAATTAAAAAAAAAAGTGGATGAGAATTGAATGAGAATGTGCACGTGTGTGCGAGTGCTCACATGTTAAATCATCCAAACAAAGCCTGCATAAATAATATCCTCAAGAAGATTTCATTAAATAATAAATATTTAGAAGCGGGTACAAATATTAAAAGAGGGAAAAAATGTGATTGAGCATGACGAGGTTTGCGCGTGACAATATGATATAAAATAAATATTCCCTGCAGTGTCTTTGTGGGGGGGTTGGGGGGGGGGCATGCAAGGATGTAAATCACATCCCTGCCTGGCGCAGCACATGAAACAGGCGTGCAAAGTGATTCCTTTTCTTCTCTAAGCTTTTTCTTCTTTATTTTTATCATTTCTTTGCCTTCAAATAAATGAGCATCCAGGAACCCCCCCTCTCTCTTTATATATATAAACTACCCCTCTTCAAACAACACAACTGTACGCTTTTTTTATACTTTTTTTTTTTAGCCGCCGTCAAAATGCTATCCCAGATTCAATTTCAGATACAGACTAGGGTGGTTTTATCCTTTTTGGGCTCTTTTGGAGACAATATTAAATATGCTGGAATGAGATCACTTTTATCCTCTTCTCACATAAGTGTGTTTCTTTTTCTTTTTTACATCGGCATCATGACAGCTTGTCCTCCTTTTGAAACAAGAAGTATAATGACATTTGTCTCCATGACTTACTTAATTAAACATCATTAAGGCGAGGCAATTGTTGAAATGACCCGTGGCTGCTTTTAATCATGAAAAAGGGAAAAGAAACACACCTTAGAAATTGGTTGTGTGTGTTCTCTTTGTCATGCTTTTGGATTTCAAGTGCCCCCTTTTTTTAATATATATTTTTTTATCAGTTAAAAATGAAGCATATAAATGACTGCTAAATGAAATAAAAAATGTACAAAACAATTATCGTCAGTGTTGCTGCAAAGGAGATAAGGAGACTAAAAGCGTCAAGGGGTGGGGTGCCACGGTGGGAGGGGGAGAAAATAATATTTTTTTTTTTAAGCGTAAAACTCCTTTCTCGTTTCCTGTCTCGTTAAATGTAATTTATTAGAGACAATGCATAAAATAAGAACGAAAATAAATGATGTCAGTTGTTATAATAATGTACAATTATTGGAAAATTTGAATGGAGATGCTTTTTTGGGGAAGGCAAGGGGGTGTACAACTTCAAGTATCTTCATTTACAAGCTGCTGATAACTACGACACTGTCACACACACACGCACACACACTCCTTGCCTAAATTCCACCCCCTCCAGGGCTAGATTGCACCTCCACTCCTCCGTGCAGCAGCAGCAGCATATGTTCCTGACAGATAAAGTCAACAATTTGTACGTGGAAAATTAAATTCTTAATTAGAAATGCACTCCCAGTTGAGTGGTGGGGAAAGCTGCGCACGCGCACACACACACACACACACGAAGGGCTCATTCCTGCGTGCGTGTCAAGTCTTTTGTCTTAATGAGTGAGCGCACGTTGGAGCAAGTCATCTCTTTTTTTTTTAGGGTGAGGTTTTTGGCTGAGTCATCAAACGTGCAGACAAGTTGCAGGATGTACAAAGAAAAAGATTTCTTTTTAGTTGTGTGTGTGAATTTTTTTTTTTTTTTTTTTTTTTGCGGTCTCTCCATGATGAATCCACTTGGCAGATCCAAGCAGAGGGCCCCCCCTGCTTGGAGCCATGAAGCCGTCAAACGGGTCTGACAGGCGGGATCCCTCCAGGGAGGCCTCCATCCCTCCCCTCCTTGCTCTCTCTTTTTCCTCCCTGCCTTGCCTCTCCTGGGCTGGGGATGAAAACCAGGAAAAGCCTCCTCTCCAAAACAAACAGCAAAAACCACTCGGAAGCTCAGAACCTCCAAACCTGCACGCGCATCCCCATGGGGATTAATTGGGGTGGGGTGAGGGGCTGCAAAGTATCGTCATTATTTTATTTTTTTAACTCATTGTTTTAACCTTTTAAGTTTGTTTGGTCTTATTTAAAAATATTTTTCAACTCAATTATTTTAACAAATGTATTCTAAATATTTTAGCCTCATTTAAAATGTTTATTCTGACGTTTGAAATATTTTGGAAATATTTCTGACTTGAAAAAAATATGTATATATATATAATTTTTTAACAAACAATTCCAATGTTTACCAATTGTGATCATATGGAATATTTGTTTTCCTCCATCATATTTCTTTAATGTGTTATTTCTGAGCAGACAGTATAAAAAAATATATAAATTTGAAGCAATTATCGTTTACACCTTTTTGCAATTATTTCAAGGCATTTTCCTTCATAACTCATTTTTCACAATTTATTCTCCCTTTTTTTAACTGGAAATTTTCACGTATCCCCCCCCCCAAAAAAAAATAGTTTTTTTAACAAATTATTTTAAAGTTGTAATCATTTATAGTCATTTGTGGCCACGTTGCTTTTTAAAACATACGTTTCCCCCCATAAATTTGATTTTGAACCAATTGTCGTATATGTTTTCCCAGAAAGCATCAAGTAGGTGAAGACAGATTGTCTTTATTGGATTCTCTCTGCTCCACAAAGTGAACAAAGAGGAGGTGAGGAGGTGTCAAACCTTCTAGATTACATGACAGCTTTTAAATCTTAGATAGAAAATACACATAAACTCCTTGAATTGTCAGAAAAAAATAAAAAAATCATCATAAAATTTAAATAAAAAAAGAAAACGAGCGTGCAATTATTAATAGCACTTCATCACAGGGTAAAAAAGTGTTAAATAAAACATTATTTTTTGTGTTAAATAGAGCGTTTGCTTTGATGTGGCTTTTTGGGGATGAATCTAAACAATATAACCCGTATATAATCCAGCCTAAAGCTCCTGGTTTAGCCGGGATGGAATTGTAGAGTGCCAAAATGTGGACTAAAAGAACCAAAAGAAAGAATATCTTATCAATAATCAACACAAATGATCATATCAGCATTGAAATGTACACAATAAATAAAGTTAAAGGCCTCCTTTTCTTGTGGCTGCCATATAAACATTTACATTTCTTCCAAGTCCCAATCCGGAACTTGTTTTTGTTGTTTTTTTTTAAAGTCCAAACGCTTGACTGTTAATACTGTTCGTGCGCGTCCACTTCGTATGTACATGCATGTTGCAAAGAGGGTGTGTGTTACATGGCAGCGGCGTGCGCGGACGAGTAGGGGTCAATCCCAGTCTTGGTCATACCTGGAAAGAGTATGTAGGCCACCGGGGGCTGTAAACTGGACGCGGACCAGGCGGTGCAGTTACACGGCACCACGTAGCCCGGGTTCGTGGGCGACGGGTGGGTGTGGGTGTGCTGCGTGGGGCAGCCCAGCGCCCCGAACGCGCCGTTCTGGTAACCCAGCGAGGAGGCGTAGGGCAAAGAGCCGGTGCCCAGCGTGTGCGGCATCTCGCTCATCTTCTGGATGGCGCTGGAGCTGAACTGGGTCGGGTCCAGGAAGGAGTACGGGGCCGAGGAGGGGGGCAGGAAGGCGCGCGCCTTCTCCGAGGCGCCCAGCAGGGAGTCGGCGGCGGCGGACACCGGGAGACCCTTCAGGTGCTCCGTGTCGCCCAGGTAAGGCAGCGGGAAGACGTACCTGTCCTTCTTCAGCAGGTTCTTGGGTTTGCGCCGGGGCCGGTACTTGTAGTCCGGGTGCTCCTTCATGTGCTGAGCCCGGAGCCGCTTGGCCTCGTCAATGTAAGGTCTCTTCTCGGACTCGGACAACAGCTTCCACTCGGCGCCCAGACGCTTGCTGATCTCCGAGTTGTGCATCTTGGGGTTCTCCTGGGCCATCTTCCGCCTCTGGCCGCGGGACCAGACCATGAAGGCGTTCATGGGTCTCTTGATGTGGTCTGCCGGTTTGGACATCTTCTGGGGTAGGGACGGGGGGAGGGGGGGAGTTCTTATCTGGTTAACGCGGGAAAGGGGGGAAAAGCAAGTTCACCTGTCCAGGTGCGAGATAGCAGGCATGCCACGTCTGGGGGTGGGGGGGTGCAGCCGGAAATAAGAACTTAAAAAAAAGAGAGAATCCAGAGTTTGGAGACGTAAAGTCCAGGAAGAAGCGTGTTGGCGGAGAAAAATCCACAAAAAGGTGTAGGCAAGAAAGTCTCTCCTTCCTTTTCTGCACACACGCTCACACGCACGCTCCTCTCTCTCTCTAATGGAGCACCTGGCTGCTTGGAAGTGCGAGCAGGAAGAGAGAAGAAGAAGCCAAAATCGGCCAAGTTCAAAGGCTGGGATGCTTTGCTTTCTTGCACGCAATGTGACATAATGAGAGGGGGCGGGGTCCAAACGGCACCGGCGCAACCTGAGCGTCCAATCAGCACCTTCGCTCACCACGCGGCATCATATAGGTGTGTGTGTGTGTGTCTGCGAATGTGTGTGTGTGTGAGAGAGAGAGCGAGTGTGTGCGTGTAGATTTTACATTTGATGCCACTAAACTCACTTGCAGCTCACTGTAGTATTACTGTTACAGTAATACAGGGGTGTCCAACGTGCGGCCTGGGGGCAACATTTAAACGAAAAAACGCCCCCCCATCCCCACGACACACTGCAGAAATAAAAATTAAATTCAAGCAAAATGCAAATGTCAATATTAGAAATAACAGTTTTCCTTTGCGTGAAATTGAATTGAAATGTGTATATATTTATGTACTATTTATAAACTTATGTACTGAATGTTTAAAAATGTCACCTTAGTTTGGACATACATTATTATTATTATTATTATTATTATTATTATTATTATTATTATTATTATTATTATTATTATTATTATTATTTAATTTCAATGAGAGTCATGTGTATGATGTCGTACCTCTTTAAAAGGCCCTGGGGCCACTCTCTCTCTCTCTGCGTGTGTGTGTGTGATATATGATCCCCTCTGCTGTGATTATTGAAGCACTTTAGCGTGTGATTATTGCAAACAATCACCAGTCAGCTTAGTAGTAGCAGCCATAGCAGCAGCAAGCAGCAGGAATAATAAGACTCTAAATATTATTTTTATACACACATACAACAATCAGTGCAGGATAAATACTTTAGGCTATTTAAAAAAATATTTCTGTTCTCTCTTCCTCGTGCTCTCTCCCTCCCTCTCTCTTCTCTCTCTCTCTCTCTCTCGCACGCGCTCGCTCATGCTTCACGCATGCGTCAACGTGCAGTTTCTTGCAAGATTTCCTTGCAGAAATAACCCCCAAAATGTTGGGGGTGGTTGATGGTGGGGGGGTATAAAAATATCAGGGGAAGCGACGTCTCCCTGGACAAGAGCTTAAGAGGTAACAGAATGTGTTGTATTTGATGTTGCATGCATGTTTGTGTTGTGCAGTTTGTGGTGAGGGGAAGAGTTGGGTAAGAGTTGAACTTCATTGTTATTAGAATGTCTGCTACTGGAACATTAATGTTTCTAATAGAGGCGCACCCGCAATGACTCATTTGATTAGACATTGGGTGCTCCTGTCTCCGTCTTTTTTCCTCGGCAAATCTGATGAGGTGTACAGATTAAATGGACTGTCTGGGGTATTTATGTATTTGTCGACAAATCTAATTTGGAAAATGTAATCATTCACACCCTTACGTAAGTTTTTTGTTATTATGTATGTACTTGATGCTTATTTGAAAAAATATTTCCACGTTGTGGAATTTATTTTACAATTTATTATGCCTTTTTAATGTAATTACAGTCTTTGTACTGCTAAATGTACACTACTTTTTGATGTATGGTCCATTCCGGAGCTCTCCCTGGTGCTGAAACCCAATGCAGCATAAGAGGTTTGCTTGAAGACACCCCCCACCCTCCGCACCCATCCCCTCTGAAAAAAACTCTCAAGCTCAGATGACATTTCAACGTCTTTTCATGTGTTTGCATCCTTCTTTGAGATGCTCCCTCAGTCAGAAGCAAATATTTTTTTTCACTAGGAAGACCCCCCCCCCACACACACACTTCACATTATGACATTTGTAAATAATACCCCACAACACTCAAACCCTGCCTGGGTTTAAATATATCATCACACTGTCTGCACTCATATTAAATGATTAATATTTTGCAGCAAAAAAAGATGATGAAAGATGAACTAAAAGCCTGGCAGATCAGAGACAAAACATAAGACGTCTATGCAGTTCATAATCACAGCATTACTACACCAGCAATTAGCCAGGTCCCCTTCAATACGTCCACACAGGAATCAAGTGCTTTTCAACTTTGACATCAACACTATTACATTTCACTGACACAATCAGAGAGAAGCACACACACACACACACACACACACACACAGTGGCCTCACTTGTATTATAATTCTCACACATTAATTATTTTCATCTCCATTTAAAATAAGTCGTTGAAGGGAATGAGCTAAAAATGTTCCTGTCTACTGTATATTTTAAAATTGGATTCATTCCTAATTTCACGGGAAGGTTTATTCATTTAACAACTGTGTTACATAAAATACAACGGCCCCCCAAAATGCCAATGAGTTATATTTGTATATGTGGGTTTTAACATCAATTATCGCCACTCATGATTACATTACATTACATAAATTGTTCATTTAAGAAAATCTATTTAAAAAAACACATTGAGAATAGTATGTTTTTATTTTTAAAAAATTGCATTTATTTTATTTAACAATGAAAGACAGCTGGGATAGGCTCCAGCACCCCCGTGACCCTCGTGAGGAAAAGCGGTAGAAAATGAATGAATGAATGAAAGACAGCTGGGATAGGCTCCAGCACCCCCATGACCCTTGTGAGGAAAAGCGGTAGAAAATGAATGAATGAATGAATGAATGAAATTCCATCCATAGTTGACGTGTTCAACTAGTTTAGACTGAATCCACAGCGCCTCTGCTGGTTACTGAGGAGTAATGCAATTCAATTTGTCATTCATAAATAATTTAATCTTAATGATCAATTATGATGCACGTCCCTTATAGGCATAATGCCAAAAAATACATGCATATTGTAGTTTGTAACATAATATCTCTTCTTAAAATGTTGCCTGGTTCTTAGGGATGTGAGGGATCAGGAGGAGGGTTCTGAGGCGGCGGTGCGAACAAAAGAACAGGTCCGTGCAGCTATAAGAGCAGCAGGTCCACATCACACAATTATACCATACAATTAGGATTAAAGGGGCCAAGCAGAGATAAGGGCAGATATGGATAAATTATCACAAAAGGAAAGATGTGACACTGCGCTGACCTTCATTAAGAGACAGAAACTCATTTAAGGCGCTCGGCCTTCCTTCAGCACGCCACATGAAACCGGGATGGGGCAGATAAGAAGTCATGTCATGTATACTGTAGACACCGCCATCACAACACTGCTTACATTTATTCAATTAAAACACACCGGTCTTTGAAGGCAACGTCACTTTAAGAATTTTTCTTCTTCTCAAACATCGGGCCATTCGTGAGTCGACACTTTTGAGGATGTGGTCTGTTACTATGGCAACACACACACAAAACAAGAGGGTTCTAAAATTAGGCTTTGAATAGATTTAAATAAATCACTTGATATGGAAATGAAGTAAGTTCCTCTGAGGCGTCTCACTGATTCATCTCAATGCATCTTTGACTTGTGTTTGGAGGTACGAAGACGAGGGGGGTGGGGGGGTATACCTCTAAGAAGGATGAGGAGTCATCTCAAATATGCACCACAAAACTGAATCACCAGAAAAGCTGCTGAAGGTGAAGGAACTCCTGGCCGGGGAACCCACTGAGCTCTCAGGTTGACATTCGGCCCTACCCCCCAATTCAAGACATTGTGGACTTGGGGAAGAACCTTTTCTGTTCTCAGTGTACAAAGTAAGGACCATCAAGGCATGTTTAGAGGAGTTTCCAAGAACCGGTGCATCAGTGGCCTCTAACATCACAGATTGACAAAACTCCACATGAATGACAGCATCCCTTGGTTAGGGTTTGGGACTTCTTTGAACTCACAAGCTTGCAGAGAATAGGGCAAGGGTCAAGGGTACTGGGGTCTTGGAATGAACTCCAAAATGCATACACCTTAGTGTGAGCAAAAAATGAGAATTTATTGATACTCAAAGTTCCCTGGTGGGCAGTGCAGGGAAGGTTGGCCAGTGAACGAGGCAGTGGGGGTCAGGCAGTTAAGAAAGTGAATCACAATGCAAAAAGTGCACAAATAGCAGACGCTCAAAAAGCACAAAGAACAGCCTTAAGGGATTTGTTGGAGGACCTGGAGGACCTTCTATGAAGCGTCCAGTTCATAAGGGATCTCCAGGACTGTATTCCCAGGTCTTCTACCCATGTAATTTCTCCCTATCCCTCAGGAGGAGCATTTTACCAGTACCTTGGTACTAGAGTACTACAGTCCTCACGGCATGGTGATGTTTCCTCTTCCATTAAGGAGTTTGACAACATGATGATAAGATGATAATTCCACATGAAGACCTTCTAAGAAGATATACATCACTGCGCTGCAACAAATGAGGAGGGTGGAAAAAGGATCTGAGGGCGGGACCCTGAGAGCAGGCTTCACAACCTGAACATTAGGACTCCTGGAGGACTTTAAATTGATCTTCCAGGACTCCAGGATCTCCAGGACTTTATTCCCAGGTCTAAATGGAGCTTGAGGACTGTTTTCCAATGGTATCTACCCATGTAACATCTCCATCATCTTTCACAGGTGGAACATTTGGGCCAGTATCCTTTCTAGATACTACAGTATCGAGGAATGGCATGCATCTCTGGTGTTACCACTAGAGTTGATAAAAAATTTGGTATTTTTTCCTCATGTGGACGGGCTTTGCCACCAAAGATGATAAGTGAATGATTACCCATGAAGGCCTTCTCAGAAATACTACATCAAGGTGCTGCAATAAAGGAAAGAAAGGGAGTGGAGAAGGCAGAGACTGGATCTGGGGGGGGTCCCTCACAGCAGGCTTCACAACCAGAACATTAAAACTCCTAGAGGACTTTAAATGAATCTTCCAGGACTCCAGGATCTCCAGGACTTTATTCCCAGGTCCATATGGAGCAGTACCATCAGACACCTATGAGCTACTGTCGACTTTAACCTGTACCTCCATGAATTCCATTACAGGAAGCATTTCTCAATAGCCTTTCTCTCGTCTACGACCCCATTCGGACTCCACCACAGATCCACAACCTAAACAAAAGAAGGGTTCAAGATCTGCAGAGAAACCCATGGCCCACAGGAGGAACCGATAGAACATAAACCATGTATAACTACTTTTTCTTTTTCCCAAAGAATTATATGGATCAATAAGAATTTTAAGAGACAGGCAGGAAGTCATGTGACTCCAGCAACACCACAGGCTAGCTCACTTGTTAGCAAAGTCAACATTTGTTACCATTTCCAAGTGTATTCCCTCTCTGTGACGATCACGGTTATCTCATAATTAAGTACAATTCTCCTCCCTTTTGTTGGAATCATCATGATTTATTAGTCCATCCAGTTTGACCTCTGCCTTTGCTGCGCCTCAAGGTGACTCAGTAGAGGGGGTGGGGAAAGGGCGTTTTTTGAAGATGAAATTAGATCAGAGCATATTCCACTTTTCTGTGTGAAAGGATACATAAATGACAGATCTATTTGCCATATCTCTGTGTTGAAACATGAGGACACTATGCTAAATAGCAACATGTCACGGACTGTGGTCTAGTGGTTAGCATGTTGGCCACACAGTCAGGAGATCTGGAAAATCTGGGTTCGTACAATGGTGTTAAACTTAGTGTTAAACTTAACTGAGATTCATTGAGCTCTAACAGTCTGGAAAATGATATTCAGCTATTTCTAAAGCTTTAGGACTCTATCAAACAACAGTGAGAGCAATAATTCAAAAATGGTGAAAACATGGAACGGTGGTGATCCTTCCTCAGAGTGGCCGGCCAACCAAAATGACACCATGAGTACCCCTCAGTGTCCATGACTCCACCATATGAAAGACACTGGGCAAAAAAAGGTCTGCACAGCAGAGTTCCAAGACAAAAAACACTCCTGAACAAAAAGAACATTAAAGCTTGTCTCAATTTTGCCAGAAAGCATCTTGGTGCTCCCCAAGAACTACGGGAAAATACTCTGTGGTCTGACAAAACAAAAGCTTTGCAAGGTGGATGTCCATTTAAATCTGGTGTAAAAGTAACACCGCATTTCAGAAAAAGAACATCACACCAACAGTAAAATATGGTGGTGGTAGTGTAATGGTCTGTTGCTATTTTGCTGCTTCAGGACCTGGAAAAACCTGCTGTCTACCAAAAAAATCCCAAAGAAGAACCCAAGCTGAAACCAACTTGGGTTCTGCAGCAGGACAATGATCCAAAACACACCAGCAAGTCCACCTCTGAATGGCTGAAGAAAAACTAAAGACTTTGGGGTGGCCTAGTCAAAGTCCTGACCTGAATCCTATTGTGATGCTGTGGCATGACTTTAAAAAGGCCTCATGCTGGAAAAGCCTCCAATGGGGCTGAATGACAACAATTCTGCAAAGATGAGTGGGACAAAATTCCTCCACAGCGCTGTAAGAGACTCATTGCAAGTTATCAAAAATGCTTGATTGCAGTTGTTGCTGCTAAGGGTGGCCCAACCAGTTATTAGCTTTAGGGGGCAATCACTTTTTCACACATTTTTTTTCTCTTAATGTATACAAGCATAATCTAGTTTTAAATATGCCTCACACATTAACACACTTAATACATTTAAGTAAAGGTACCTAACGCTAATGAATGATAATATAAGAAGATGGAATTGGAGCTTTTAACTCTGTTGTCGGCACAGCGATCGAGTGGTTAGCGCGCAGACCTCACAGTGAGGAGACCAGGGTTCAATTCCACCCTCGGCCATCTCTGTGTAGAGTTTGCATGTTCTCCCCGTGCATGCGTGGGTTTTCTCCGGGTACTCCAGTTTCCTTCCACATTCCAAAAACATGCTAGGTTAATTGGCGACTCCAAATTGTCCATAGGTATGAATGTGAGTGTGAATGGTTGTTTGTCTATATGTGCCCTGTGATTGGCTGGCCACCTCTCGCCCAAAGACAGCTGGGATAGGCTCCAGCACCCCCGCGACCCTTGTGAGGAAAAGCGGTAGAAAATGAATGAATTCCAGTAACGACTTAGCATCACATATTAACTTATATGTGATATGTGACATATTAACCTCGATACAAAACCTTTGATTGTTACCGGATGTTCCATTTCTGCATCTCACAGCGACAATGCCGCGTTCAGGACAGCCGAACAAAGTGGTAAATCTCAACACTTTCCGAAAAAACATTATCAGTGACACATAAGGACAATACGCATTTAACACTTTTAGCAGTTATGCATGTATGCTGTACATTTGGCTTGGATTATCCCATATTTAGACATTTTCACCAAATTAGGGTGTGTTTGCTGCAGGATAAAATGGCCTATTTTTGCAGGAACCTAACCAAAAAATTTGTTAATTTGCAAGGTCCTGAAAGCTGAAATGCTGAATTTGGACTGTGTTATATATTAGTTTTGGCCGCTATCGTTGTGCTGCTGGACTTTTTGAGGTGTGAAGATCTTTCATTGCTGTTTATTCCAAAGTTGAAAGGAGTCGAAAATGAAGCCAAAGTCAGAAATGTGGAGGGTGGACTGAGATGAAAAGCCTCTATTGTTAAACGTCAAACTAAAGTGTATATATATATATATATATATATATATATAAAACACACACACTGGGGGCCACCAACTATACATGTGTGTGTGTGTGTGTGTGTGTGTGTGTGGAAAAAGGACAGGCAACAATTAATTTGAGAGTGAATTGAGGCAGGATCTATTACCCCTCTCTGCTTCTATTGCTCTAATGGAAATCTATTTCACTTCTCTTTTGTGTCCAATATAATTTAATGCCCGTTTTATTAATGGCCTGAAATAATTACGGCAGGCCTTTGTGATTCTGGAGTATGTTTGATTTAATTGTGTAATAAATGTCTAATCGGCGCTGCCATCTGAAGCCATTATGGCAGTAAAATTAACAATTACGCCACAAATGTCCTGGTGAATGCGTGGGGGTCTATAGAAATGGCTGCAGATAACAGGACACATATAAATCATTCATGAGAATTTTCTCACACGGGGAGGCGGAGCGAGAGATAGCGGGGAGGAGAGAAAGAGCGCGGGAAGAAAAGAGGAGAAGAAAGCGTTGGAGTTGGCTTTATTCCATTGAGAAAGGGGATGGCTGAAAGATACCGCTTTCTAAAACTGTGTCGCCTTTCTTTATTCTCGCCCTCCGCCCCCTCCATCGCCCCTTAATTTGCCTCCCCCTTCTTCTTTTTTTATTTCTGAAGTGACAGATTTCACTTTGGGAATTCATTAACTATTAACTTGGTCGATAAAAACACCTATCGGGCCCTCGGCCCGGCTCCTGGGCTAAGCCGCGTGGCGCCTTCCAGACGTCGACGGGCGACCGAAGGCAATTAAAGAGGCGTCACACTCGCTCGGCCCGCTGAAGGCTGCTCGACACGCCAGCAGGAATTGTTTTCTTTAGTGGCCGAGGGAGACTCATTTCATGGTGTTGCCAGGCCTCCGTCTTCATCACCTCCTTTTTGACACTTCCAGGCTAATATGCTGCGATTGGTTGTGGTGGATCGCATTCATATCAAAGTTCTTCGCCGTTAGGAGGCGGCACAGAAGGACACCCGTAGACATGACCATTTAGAACAAAGACTTTGAAATTGTTCCAATTTTTCCACCAAAACGTCCAACTTTTGTGTGGCTCGAACTGAGAAGTTCTCAACACACACATCGTTTAACATCGTTTTACATTCTTGCAACCAATAACGCCAGGTCAAATTTAGGTTCCAAACCAGTCAACTGCTTCTTAATTCCAATCTTAAAAGACAAGAAGTACCGTATTTTCTGGACTATAAGTCGCACTTTTTTTCATAGGTTGGCTGTTCCTGCGACTTATACTCCAGAGCGACTTATAAATGAAAAAACTGTTTATGCTACATAAACACCAGACACCTTTTCTCTTCATGTTTATTTTTTGTGTAGCTGAATAACCATGGTGTTAGCATATCTTACACCTATTCAGCCTCTCTATTCTTTTATTGTTAGAACTTGCCTTCCAAGAGGACGTAATGTCTGTTTTGGTCAAGTAGTTTGTAAAATAAATTACCCGCAAAAAATGCGACTTATACTCCAGTGCGATTTATAGTCCAGAAAATATAAAATACGGTAATATGCTAACATTTGTTCAGTACGACTAATGGCTAATTTATGTGACAGTACTTCTCAACGTCTTTCGAAGTTCTGCATCAAGGTTGAGCTTCTGCCTTGCAATTCTCCGCCAAATAATCTAATCAAAACTCATCCACTATTTAGCTTGTTAGCTTCCTTCGCCGTGAGTCAACAGTGGTAATGGAAGAGCAATGAAGTGGTTCATTGGAGCAAAACTTTTGGTTTTGTTCCCATTATCCATGAGTTGAACTCAAATATCTACAACTTTTTTGAATGTACTCAAAGGGTTCAGCCTAACACCTAACCATCTAACCCTAACCCAGAACCTTACCTCTAACCTATCCCTAACTCTCTAACCTAACCCTCTAAACCTAATCATAAACCCTAAACCTCCAACTCTAATGTCTAAGCTAACCCTCTAACCTAACCCTCACCCTCTAACCGTAACCTCTAATCCTAAACCCTAACCTTTAACAGGAAGCCTAAACCCTGACCCTAACCCTAAAACACAATAACCAGCAAAGAAAACTTTCTAGTCCAGTGTGAAATGCCTTTACAGATTAAAATGCAACCCCAAAGAAAAACGTTAAAACGACATAAACTTTCATACTTATCGCTGACGTGCTCTGGTCAACAGCAGGTAATCTGTTGGTAATTCTAGCCTGGAGCCACATTTTGTGCAGCAATTAATTTGATGACAAAGCTTTTGTACATGCCAAAGTCAGGTTAATACTATGCTTTTATTTCGCACTGAACAGGAAGTCACTGTGTGTATATTTTAATGCCGTGTCTCTATGGTCATTTCATGCTACGTAGCGATAATGATGAAGTTAAGAATACTCCAACACGTGTCGATATAAACAGATCTTTTTTTTCAAAGACTCCTTAGAATTAATGACGACGTGTGACGAAGTGTCTTAAGTAAGACGGACTATCAAGTAGAAAAGTGGACAAATGCTAAATGCTAAATACTAAAAGCTGACCAATCACAGCCCTTGTGGGGCTATACTACATGGGAGGATTTGGAAGGAACAGAGTGATGCCGAAACATAAATCAGGTTTCTGTACGATCAGGTGGGTGCTCTACCCCATCAGTCCTGTAGATGGCAGCATTTCAATCTGTCGCCAGCTATCTCGCAAATCAAGGAATGGCAAAACAGAACAATGCAACAACCTGACCGGGCACTTTGACAAACACATAAGTTAACATTAAGAGTAAAACAAACCCTAATGGCTGACACGCAGCCGTCACACCAAGAGGCGATTTCACAGCAATAAAAGCAAACATGGCCGCTTGTGAAGAATCGATGACGGTCTCTTCTTTCAAATGGAATGCAATGAAATTGGCCGTGAAATGCGCAAGCGTGGAATTGAATTTGTGGGAGGAGGAGGGACGTGGGAGGTGCAATGGTAAAAGACACTTTTGTCTCGTGTTGGAAAATGACCAGGCGTCACTTTCATGCCTAATTAGCATCAGTGGGGCCGACGTCATTGAAGTCACTGCTGCTTTAATCATTGCGTCTCTTTTTACATGCCGTTCATCATCCAATATCAGCTTATGGCCACTTCATTAGGCACACCTGCACACGTCTTCCAAGGTTTAACTCAAGACGTGCCAGTCAAAAATGTTTTGTTCTTGGAAGGGGCGGAGCTTGGATAGTCCCGTATTTCGTCACATAGCTTAGACTGATTTTGGCATCATTAATGCACAGAACCAACCAGTCCAGGGTGTACCCCACATCTCGCCCCCCCAAACTCTAGTGAGGATAAGTGTCATAGAAAATAGAAGGACGGATGGATAATGCACAGAACATATCAAAGTGACCCCCCCAATTTTACATGTATATATGTGGAAAAAGACACCTCTGCATAAGAGGTAAGGCATTTATTGTAAGTGGGAACATCATTTGTCCAACCGTGTTTTCGTAAATGAAATAAAATAATAATAATAATGATAATACATGTTATTTTTTTACAATTTATTATTATTATTATTTTATTTATTATATTATAATAAAATAATAATAATAATGTTAATACATGTTATTTTTTACAATTTATTATTATTATTATTTTATAATATAATATTTATGTATTATATATATATTTATATATATATATATATTTTTTTTTTTCCAATCCCCAATATATGTCAGTATTTCCATTATAAAACAATCACTCCAGTTAAATAACAGGAAATTATTGTGGAAGATCAGAATGTCCCTTATGTTTTAGGAGCATTTCCCTTATTTTATTTTGAAGGTCTGACTTTACCAGCTACAGGATGTGTTAACGCAGATGTGTTGCCCAAGCGGACTGGAAGCTGTACTGAATTCACAGAATTTTTTTTTCCATGAAAATAAAAATACAGGAAACTAATAAAATTATGCCCTAATGCACTCCACATGTCAGCTTTACAGATGCCAGGTCCTTTGCAACACATGGTGGTCTTCAGGCACAACACAGGTCATGTGGTGTAACTGTTATTGTTCTTATGTGACCTAGATAGAGTGGAGGCCATAATATCATCATTTTTGTCGATTTTTTGAAAAGTACTAAGTTGATTTCTCTTCGTAGTGATTGTTTCTCGCTAAGGAATAAGTATGGAATATCTTTATGATATTTAGTCACACAGTGCTGCTCTTTGTCTTGTAGGAGAGCAAAGGCTATAATTGGAGCCATCATCTCCGGCTGAGAGGCTAAATGAGGGATCCCTCGACTCCGGGATTACCCTTTTATTGGGAAGACGTTCCGCTAAGCCTCCGCCACTGACACATATTCCTCTTCTATGGCCCATTCTCGTCCAAATATGTCCTGTCAGGGAGGCTTACCCAAATCTACATAATCCCTTTTCAGCACAATTAAAGATACCAGTGAACAATAAAATTGCTTGCTCTCTGGTTTGTTTCCTGTCGCTTTGAGGTGTGGAAGGTTATACACACCACAATATTTGAACTTTGCTAAACTATTTTGGGGTTTTATTTTTGTTCTTGCTTTAATGACATGACAAATTATGGCATAAAAGCACACAATAAGACTTGACAAATGTGCTACAAAATGTTCAAGGAAATGACTTGAAAAAAGATAATTCATAATTAGTGTAATTTTGTTTAATTGTAGTCGCCCTGATTGAAGTTTGGCTGCACTCTGTTGTGTTGTTGCTGCTGGAACAGAAACATTTCCCCACTGTGGGCAATAAAATAAAACTTTATACAGTGAAATTGAAATACATATACAGTAATCCTTCTTTTATTGCAGTTGGAATATTTTCGAAAGTAGAACATAGAAAACCTGTTCACAACCTTCTAAGTACAGGTTTTAACATTGTTAGAGCCCTATAGGCATTGAAATAACACCCCTATAGTCACTTTACACATAGTAAATGTATTTGTATAGTATTTTTTAATGTTTTACAGACATAAAACAATTCTTAATGCATATAAATGATGAATGAAAAGAATAAATCAACATTTAAGGTTACTTTTACTCTCACTGAAGACCTGATTGTTTCCAAAGATGCAATGTGGCAGCGAGACATCACACAGACACAACCTTCCTGCCATTAGTTATTTCTTGAATTGAATGAAAAGAGTGTTTTTCACCTTTCTTATCAAAATGCTGGTACTTTAAGTACTTTATTTCAGTTTTTTTGTTCCATTTTGGTTTATTGAGGTGAGAAAGAAAAAATTCCAAAAGTAAATCATGGCAAAATATGAACGTGTCAGTGTGTTGGGAACATTTACGCCGAAAATTCATGTCTTCAGTTAAGATAAAAGTTACCTTAAATGTTCATTTATCCCTTTCAGTCATCATTTATATTAATTTGCACTTGTTTTCTGCATGTAAAACTACAAAACACGCTTTGTGTTAATGTTTTTGGCTCTCTGGAACGCATTCATTGGATTTACGTGTTTTCTAGGATTTTTTTAGCATCGATTTTGGGTCTAGTCAGGACCTTCTGGAACAAACTCATGACACTATATAGAAGGTTTTACTCAATCTGCTAACTTAAAAACAATCATCAGCAGTAGAAACAGCTACCTGAGTTTTCACAGCCTTTCAGTGGAGAATAAACCAATTATTTTAATTGTATATTAATTATAGCATCATAAACCATTAGAATTAAATATCATTATGACATACAAGTTAGTCACTTGGTGTACTCCGCTAATTGTCTGGGAGGCTGTTGTGTAGGTGCCAGGTAGGCACCATAGGTGGTAGTTTCAGTGGGAGTTTACTGCAGCTATGAACAACCATCATTATCGCAAACAAAAGATGTGCCTTGATTTTGTTTGAGAGCTATTGTTGTGATGCATCCTACTGACTGGGAGGCGTCCCTAATGAACTGGACAAACTGGAATAACCCAGCAGGCCCCAGGTGGCCATCAACTGCTGTAAACTGCAGCTGTGTCAACTCTATAGGTTCATAATATTTGTTTGAATATTTTCCAAAATAGATGACAGCGGTTGAGCTTAAATAACTGACTTTTAAGCAGCAGTAACTTTCCTGGGAAATGACGACAAGAAACCTCCAGTCCTTTGGGGTCACCTCCATGTTGGATTTCGATGACATGAAGAGGAGCACTCGTCTTCATGGGATCATTCACGGTTTTCCATGGACAATGTGGATTATTCCAAGAGGAAAGACAAAATCTATGGGCCTGGTCTTAAAACTCACAAGCCTGACCAGTGTTTTGGTGCCAAAATAGGCCCGACAAGGTCTAATGGAGCTGAAGCATCAATATGGTACACATTAGTGATGGGTACCTGAGCCACATCATATCAACTGTATCAATACAGCAAAGTACTGACACCTGCTGGACCTTAAGAGATGCGCATCGCTGCAGTGACACATCGGACACATTAATTTCGGCGAATGGTCTCGAGTCCAAGATCAAGATCATTGGTCGGTCGGACCTTTTTAGTAGGCCCAAAAGCTTGGTTCTTGTCGTCTTTGGTGAGTAAATGAACTTATTGGTCCGTTACAGGTAATAAGGTTGATTGGAGGAAGTAAAAAAAAACAGTGCTTGTGTTCCAACTCTTCTTCCTGTCACGTGGAAAGTAGGCAGCAACAAACAGGCCCTTGGCGAGCCTCACCATTATTCATCGCAAGAAGACGCTGGCTCAACCTGTAAGGCAACATGGAGGGCATAGTGTGGATGACAAAAAAACAACAGACATGACATCAAAGGTAGACTGATGAAACTTTTATTATGTTTGTTTTGTTGTCATCAGGTAACTATTAGCAACAAGAACGATGGTACAATGATGGTACAAGAACGAGACGAGATTTTAACATTCATTTTAGGCAGGTGTGTTTTGACGCTCAGACATTTTATGGTCAACATTTGAGAACAAATAAACCACCGTTACCCGTCAGGTGGCCAACGTCCATATATGAATTAACATTTTAACATGCTTAAAATGTAAAAGGAAGCAAAGTACTCTCCGGTTGCTCATTTTTCGAGCTAATTAAAAGCAACACGTGTTGTGTCAATGACCAGGCTGTGATCCAATCATTTGTCGACTTTTCTCCTTTTGGCCTCTTCGCTCATCGTCTTATTTCACATCCACAGCTCGGAGCCAATCAAACAAAATGATGACTTTTGACCTTGATAAAGGGACGCAGAGCACTCCCGCGAGGGTCTGCTAAGCTTTGTGTTGATAGGCGAGGAGAGCGCGTTAGCTTAGCATACAATTATTGTTTAATAAGCCCTGCTTGTTTGTCAACACTGTCTTTTCGCAGGCTTTATAATCTTGGAGGTAGCCTGCAGGCGCAGCGTACTGAGATAGCATCTTAAGCCTCTTGTTCCAATAGCCTGGCCCGCCAGCAGCAACACCGGCCAGTCACTCATTTACAAGCTAAGATAAATGCACTGCAGTCCTTAATCTGTTTGCAGTTCAGGCTACAGCAGCACAGGCCACGGACATTGTTAGCGCCGCCATCCCTTCCTCGCTGCCACTCAGGTGCTGAATGTCCAGCGGACTCTGAGCAGCTCCTCGATAAGGAAAGTCGCTATTGGCTGTCCTGATTGGTACTGTATCTCAAAAAGAATCAAGCGCAAAAACAAGTGAAGCAGTCTAATAAGCAGTGATAATAAGAGGTACTTTAATAACAAGTGTGGCACAAAAAGCCAAAGAAAAAGCCATACAAAACACCTTGTGACATACTGTATGTGCAATTTACAGTAAATATCAATTATTATTATTATTTAGGGTGCAAATGAGCGCTGAGAAAAGCTCATTAAAGCTAATGCTACTCTGCTTTTAATGGGAGAATCCCATTAAAGCCCACGTCTGCTCCTCAGTCATTTGAGACGGTGGTGAAGTGGCCATTGTTTTTGTGTGGATTCAAGTTGTGATAGCGCTCACATGAAGAAAGGCGCTTTCAAGACTCTTGAACGTGCACAAGGAGAGACAGGACGCACAATGAGAAGCTGCTCCTAATGCGGTGGAGTGTGAATTAGGAGGCAAACGGCGTGATTGTTGGGAGATGTGGCGGCGATGGTGGCGGGATGCTGCAGGGCCCCCAGGACGCAGATAGAAACCACCGGGGGTGCAGGAGGTGATTTATGGGTAGCGGCGGGCTGATAAGGCGCCTGCCTTCATTTAATGTCTTATCGGCCGTGTTAAAGAGAGGCCGCAATTTGCAGCTTTCTTCAAAGGGCCACATGTGACTAATCTGTGCAAGCTTGCAGACAAACTATACATCATTCACTTGTCTCTGCCATCTGGGCCACAAGCACACCAGAGAAAACACGAGAAAAAGGAGAAAAACAAGCAAAGCCCAATGGAAACACATCACTAAAACGTAGCAACTGACTTTTTTAGGAATTAGAAAGAACCCTGCATCCTACTTTCATTCCTACATTATTCCAATTCCTCCTGCCTACATATACTTTACTGTATCTTGCCTGCATCCTACTAGCGTCTACATCCTACCTGTGTCATTCCTAGATCCCCTTTTATCGTACTTACATCCTTCTACAGCTTTCTTACATCATTCCTAGGGCCTCTTTTATCGTACTTACATCCTTCTACATCTTATATCATTTATAGATCCTCCTGCACCCTGTTTCCAACTAAATCATCCTTACATCATTCCTACATCTTTCTTACATCTCGTTTCTATCCTTCGACATCTTACCTATGTCATTCTTACATCATTCCTACATCTTTCTTACATCCCGCTGATATCCTATTACATCTTACCTATGTCATTCTTACATCATTCCTACATCTTTCTTACATCCCGCTTATATCCTTCTATATCTTTCCTGTCATTCTTACATCATTCTTACACATCTTTCACACATGCCACTTATATCACTCTGTATCTTTCCTAAGTCATTCTTACATCATTCCTACATCTTTCTTACATCCCGTTTATATCCTTCGACAGCTTTCTTACATCATTCCCAGGGCCCCTTTTATTGTACTTAGATCCTTCTACAGCTTTGTTGCATCATTCGTAGGGCCCCTTTTATTGTACTTACATCCTTCTACATCTTATATCATTTATAGAGCCCCTCCTGCACCCTGTTTAAATCATCCTTATATCATTCCTACATCTTTCTTACATTTCGTTTCTATCCTTTCCACATCTTACCTATGTCATTCTTACATCCTTCCTACATCTTTCTTACATCCCACTGATATCCTATTACATCTTACCTATGTCATTCTCACATCATTCCTACGTCTTTCTTACATCCCGCTTATATCCTTCTATATCTTTCCTATGTCATTCTTACATCATTCCTACACATCTTTCACACATGCCTCTTATATCCCTCTGCATCTTTCCTAAGTCATTCTTACATGATTCGTACACGTTTCTTACACCCCGCTTATATGATTCTATATCTTATCTACATCTTATATCCGCTTATAGCCTTCTGCATCTTTCCTATGTCACTCTTAAATCATTCCTACACATCTTTCATACATCCCGCTTATATCCTTCTACATCGTTCCTATGTCATTCTTACACCATTCCTACACGTTTATTGCATCCTGTTTATATCCTTCTACATTTTACCCATGTCATTCTTATATCATTCCTACATCTTGCTTACATCAGACTTATATCCTCCATTCGTCCATGTCACTTCCATTTTCCAACATCATTCCTCCATCCAGTTAATATCTTTCCATATAATTCCTACATCGCACTTACATTTTCCAACGAATTACCTACATGCTGTTTACCTTAGGTACATTTTTTATTTGTACCCTAAATCCTGCTTACATCATTTCTACATCCTGATTTTTATCTTCCTATACCATTTCAACATCTTTCAAACATCCCACTTAAATCTTCCTACATCCTTTTACATCTTTCCTACATCCTGCTCACATATTTCCTACATCATTCCTGTATCCTGCCTACATTTGCTCTGCATCTCTCCAACATCTTGCATCCTTCTTACTACATCATTCCTGCATCCAACCTGTCTGACCTGATCATTCCTTGACCCCCTTACACACTAATTCATGTTTCCTACACCTTCCCTATATGACATCCCACTACTGCATTCCTACATCTCCCTATTTCCTGCATCCTCAGAGCATCATTCCTATACACACTTTACTGCATTCCTACAACATCATTCCAACATCCTTCTACAGCCTCTTGAAACATTCTGACATTTGGTTTACATCCTTTCTACAGCCTTCATATTGCATACCTACTACCTAGTGTACATACTTATTGTATCTGCCCTACATCCTGCCTAAAACATCCAACTATTCTGTCTTGTGTCTTTCCCACTTCCTTTGTAGCTCCTCCATACATGCTTGAATATATATTTTCAATGTCTTTCCTACAGTACATCCTCTCTATATGTTTCTTACATCTTCTTACATTCCATCTATCCTTCTGTGCCCTTCCTATTTGCCTGCATCATTCCTACACGCTCACTACAGCCATTCTAGGTGATTCATGCCATTGTTTTCTACATCTTCCTCCATCATTCCGACATATTCCCCCTTGCATCATTTTACATCCTTCCTATATCATTCTTTAATCTTCATTTCTACTTTCAGAAAGAAGTGTGTCCATATAAAAGTAAACTTCAAATACTTGTTTGTGTGTCTGCTTTGTGTTTACAACCTGGATAAAATAGTTTCCATGTGTGGTTTCCACTTTATGGGTGAATGTTATTCACACACACACACACACACACACAGGGCCCTATGGACGGTGTTTCCCTAATAAAATGGGCACTTGGCAGAGTACAGCGACTGATCAATACTAATCACAGACATAATTACTCACTAGGGCTTAGCTCACCATTGATTTTTAAGGCAGTTGTTTGCATTACTGTCATATCTCACCTTATTAATCTTCAATGGTGCAACGTGTGTCAAATGTATGAATGTCATTGCAAGGTCTAATCAATGCACACTGATGCACTTTGATGCTGACTTTCGTGTAAATAAAAGAAGTGTAAAAACAAACCCACAAGATTTTAGTCAAGAGAAAGGATGAATATTGATCATTTTGTGTTTGGAGAACAATACCAGCGAATTCACAAACGGTGAAACAATGGTATGCTGTACACGCTCCTGCTAATAAAGGTGGGATGCAAATGGCAGGAAGTGGAGCATTGTCATCAGGTCAATCTTCCCAAATAGCTGCACTCCTCCAGAAGTGTACCATTCTTGCCTCCACGCTGTTCCTCATTCTTTAAATCAGTTCCATGCATTTGTTTATGCACGCATGGCTGTGTTCTACAAGTGTAATTAGTCCGACATACTCGACACTCGATTCTCTCCTCTCCACCATCCTTAAGTATTCATGAAAGCCAGTGAGCTGACAAATGGAATTTTTCAGCGCAGCGGCATCTCCAAACTTATTTCGACAGATAATCCCGCCTAAATATCCCGCCCCGGTGAAATACACAAGCCAGGTATGGAGAGGCCGATCATACATGCGTGCTAATGCCTTCCAGTGTGGCCGCATGCTTAATGCAAACACAATGTTAGCATGTAGCCACAGGCCACAAGACTTGTATGAATTTGTATCTCCTTCCATGGATGTTTTACGCCAACATGGAGCCTCTGACAGTTTGATTGAATGGCGAGCCAAGCCGTGCAAGCTGTTTGGAAAAGGTATGTTGTTTGACTAGCAGCCAGGTATGGAAGTCTTCCTTTCATTAACACTTTGTCCACTTCTGCTTTGTTTCATTCCTCATACATTCTCCCAGCCAATCGCAGGGCACATATAGACAAACAACCATTGATCGATGACTGTTGAAGCTCATACTTGCGAAGACAAACAAACCTGAAACCCCCCTAAAGTAGAAAAAAGGAGTCAGTAATGAGTAGCTAGGCCATGCTGTACTTGGTAATGGCTTCATGAAGGGCATCTACTGTCTGGAACTGATGTCCATTTTTGTCTACTTCCCTTGCCCTCCACCCTCAGGATGGTTCAAAAGAGTGAGCTTGTCAGCATTGTCCAATTGACGGCCTTCAGTCAACACCTCCGCATCGGCAGCTGCCGTTTGACACCCCTACACAACCTTGATGCCTTGATGGACAGCCAATCTGATGCTTGGGCTGAGTACCACTGACATTTTTTTGTGTCTACCACATCAGTCTTTTTCCATGTGTGAAGAAATTTAAAATGATCCATTTATCATACATATATTTATATACTGTGTAAGTATACTTTTTCTCAAAGACAAAACCAAAATTTCCCAAAACCGCACGTGTTCCCAAACGTTTGGAGGGGTGGGTTCAATTGTTCTTGGTAATATCTATTAAAAAGCATGCAAAATTTAATAAAGTTGAAATGTAAAGCTTGTACCATGTTGGAAAATCCATACTTTCGACTTCTGTGTCTTTATTTGTTACTGATCATGTTATTTCATCCAGCATTGAGCTTTCCCACTTTGTTTGGCGTCACACCAGAGTTGTGTGCTAAGAGGCAAATAAAAATAATCATATATCATTGATTAGGAGTGATAGGCTATACAGTTGATACTTAAATGGGTTTAATAAGTGTGTGAGGCATATTTAGCACTTGAATAATAGCAATTGAAGAGAGAAGGGCAGGGTTCTGGAGCTGAATCTACTCTACTTTTATCACTTTGGATCACTTTTATTGCAAATGTGGATTTGAAATTGTCCCAAAATATGACCCATTCAAAAATCCGGATCTACTGTATTTCCTTCCCCATTAAATACTTCCATCCATCCTGTCCCACCGTGTTCCCTCCATCCATATTGCTTACATCTTTCTCAATGTTTCTACATCCTTAACCTTTCCTGTGGGTCACATGATAAAGAGGGAGGAATGAAGGGGCAGAGCTTCGACTGGATGGCGAGGAAAAGGTGCGGAGTCGCAGCTCGACCCTTTTGTCACACATTGTTTACTTTTGTGGCCACGCTCGGCCGGGAAGTCATTTGGGAGGAGGCACCTATTTCCCCCAGGGAGACGTGGCCTTTAGGGAGGAGGGAGGTTGGACCCACGCTGTTTGTTGTGTGCGCCCCTTTCCACTCAATCTAAAGCCCCCCACAAGCAGCCCCACACGCTCGCCCTCCTCCTCCCGTGTTCCGGCTGACAGACAGACAGATGCTATCAGGCCAGCATCTCCAGCTCTGGGCCTCTATCGCCCTCCGCCAACAGCCCGCCGCTCGCACGCGGCCTGCAAATTTTCGCCTGCCTCTCTCGCCGCTGATAAGGCGCGATATCAGTGACAGCACATATTTTATGTATGAAATGTAGCTCACAACAAGCAGTCAAGCATTAGGTTTGTTTAAATGGATGATGCTTATCGCCTGCACAGTTTATGCCATTGTTCTTTATTTATATCCCGCTGTTTATTTGCCTATTCCTTTTCTTTATCTGGACACACAATTGGCTTTTAAAGAGGCTCCTGTCCGATGAATTCATCGCTATTTTAATTATACTTGTGTGTGTGTGTGTGTGTGTGTGTCCAGGCAGTCGACATTCCCAGCAGATTATTTTCCGGGGATTTCTCTCGTCAAAGCAAGCGTCACTTTTCCTCGCCGCCGACTGTTGTTGGGATCAGATATCGGCTGATTTCCATTTAGCGCCGAGGTTATGCTTGTCGGCTTGTGGCCGCCATCTTTTTTTTTTTTGTAATGATGGAAATAAGATCTTAAATATGCCAGCAGTCTGGCTGACATAATAGTTTGGTGTGTGTTTGACAAAGACGTTGGGATTTCATTTTAGTTTGACTTCTTCAGGCTGTTTTTGAACAAAATGTCATTATGCTTTGGAACAAATCCCCCCAAAAATGTGCAGGACATGCAGAGTGGAGACTCTGTGTGTGTGTGTGTGTGTGTGTGTGTGTGTATGAGTGTTAGTGAGTCTAGGGGGGCATGCAGGTCATTAGCATAACAAGCTGGCGTGTTTTTGAAGATACATTTGTTCAGGACAGACAGGGGTAAGAGTTGGGAAAGGGGGTGTCGCCCTGGAGGTTGGGGGATGTCAGCGAGGGTTTGGTTTATTTCAATAACAAGAGGCCGACACGCGGCCTATCTGCTCCGTCTGTGAATGAAACACTTGGCCTCCGATGGAGCGATAAGACGCCGCAGATGCTAAGGGGAAAAAAATGGGAATACCACGAGGAACCCAAGTAAGCAGACACTTTCCGGCCATAAAAGTTGACTGGAGGTGTAACAGCATATCATAGCAATCCCCTGACACCATAAAAGTCTGCCCCCAAGTGGCTGGAGTAAGGACAGGAATGACAGGGAGACTTATGGTGCCTTCACGGCTGCTGGGAATGGAGGAAATATCACACTCAGGGACAGCGAGGAGCGCTGAGAAGAGAGGATTCATATCAGCAACTTCTGAATATATTCAATCTTCTAAGATCTCTGTTACGTTAACACCTTTACCCCTTTCCTAACATCAGCTTCATGGAGTTCTTCTTTCTTCACCAGTATGGAATGTTTTGTTGTTTTTGTTGAAGATCTTTATGAGAAGTTCTTTCTTGAATTCTTGAATAGTGTTTCTCTACTTCTTTATGAAATTGCTGACATTCCAATTTTCTTTGGCCCCATGGCGGGTTATTTAACGATCACAATAAAAAAAAGTGTTCCAAAGGGATTATTCATTTACTATCAACTCTTATACCGACAAAATTAAAAAGTGGGTTTCGGCAGTAGTCGAAAGTCCTCTGGAGCATTTGGGAGTGTGACCAATCCCAGCGGAGTTGGCGGACCTGGAGGCGGGCCATGGGTGGAATAAATTAAATCAGACTGTTTTGGAAATCCAAGGAAATGCATCTGGAATAGGTGCAGATTCTGAAAGATCTAGAAAGTTTTCTGTGTCTTAATGTGTGTAGCTGTATAACAGTGAAAATTTGCATAATAGGTCCACTGATTAAACAAGGCAAGGAGGAACAACCTTCTTCCTGTGTACATAATGGTGCCCAATAGGAGAATAGAGTCACATGGTTTGTTGTGAATTTTCATTTGCACCCTGAATACCAACAATCTAATCCCAAAGAGAATTACAAGAAGTAAAATGAGTATTTTAAGTCACAGTGGGAACGGAAGTGAGTGTTAGCATTCGCAGCATGATTCCAACTGGATGCTTTTCCCATGAATGTTTCCATGTTTGCTGTGGGGACGCTGATCCATCCCGGGGGAACACCGTGTCAACAGCAACACACATAAACAGATGTGTGTGTGTGTGTTTTTCCAGGTAATCCTTGCGGTGTAAGCGTGGAAAAGCCCCCGCCCGCGCTTTGGTATTTGCCCAGGCTGAGATTTGGCGGGAGATGTCCTAAATCTCAGCTTGATTTGCGATGTTAAGCGAGGCTTAGTGGCGTCCGGGCCTGATGCAGGAGAGCCTGTTGAGAGTTAGCCGCGTACTTGTAAATATGTGCTAACACTTTGCCGGCTAATCCTCCTGCACAAAGACTCGCCAGAGATTACGCGGCGCTCGTCTGACAGAGAGAATCCTCCGGCACAATCAAATTCCTACGGCTGCCGAGATTTGGAGAGGGCACGGTTCCGCTCTCCCCGGCTCGCCGGGACCGCAAGGGGCCCACCGCTCGCCAAGCGCAGCACCGAGGAGCGAATGCGGCATGAAGCGTATTAAAAAAGCCTGTGTCCACACGTACAGGGGATACTATTAAAATACTTTTTTCAGTGCTCTGTGAGGTCAAGAGAATCTCTGTTTACACCAACGGCTCTATCAAACAACACACCATACAGCAACAGGTGGCGCTATAGTCCTCCCTACTGACTAAGCAGCTAAAGTCTAAATAGAGTCACTGTTCTGTTCTAAAATAAACAAATAAATTTGAAGTAAATAGAGTTTAATATTGTTGTACTCCAACCTGTTATTATTACACTTTAAGATTCTATTAGCTCAGTGGGTTTTCAGCTTCTGGCCTTCCTGACACACAAACACTCACATAGCACAATCAGAGTTGCACAACACTTACATATAACTGATGGAAAAACACTTGCATAAGAGGCAGGCAAACAAAAGATAAAATTGTGTCACTTTCTCGCACAAGCTTAACTTTCACGCTCACACAAAAGTAACTTTCACTCTCTGGAAGGGGCTGTTTGTACATGGTGGAGGTAAAAAGCGACACAGAAAATGAAAATGTGCTCATGTGATGCAGTCGTACAAAGGTGACACGTCACAAATACACACAGAATCCCTGGAAAGGTAATGTAGCGTCTTTAGTAACGTACACGTTTTGTCAGAATACCACTCGCACTATTTTGTTGTTTCAAAATAAGAGGTCATACAATGGAGAGCGCTCCTTGAGGTACTTTTGACCCGCGTCCATCCTTCCCTGTTGACCCCGCCCACAAATCTCACCACACAGGCACGAGGCCGCCGTGAGGTGACGTGAGTGAATAGGCGCTGGAAGAAGAAGCAGCAATGAAAGTTGATAACTGAGAAGAGGGAAGAGAGACTGCAGGCTTATGCTTAATGCACTTTAACTGATATTTAATATTTGCCGCTTTCTCTCCCCTTCTTCTCCCTTTGTCCACATGAAAATACTTCAAAAAGAATTCTAATAAAGTGGAAATTAAAAGGAGCGTCGATTGGGCTTGGAAAGAGAGGCCTCTAATCCTGCTATCTCTTAATAATTCAAAGTCTCTTTTATTTTCTGAATAAAAAGCGGAATTAATCTGGCACTGTGAAGCTGTCCTCTCTTCTCACTGTTTAAATAAATCCCCGCTCGTACATTGGAGGCCCGTGCTGGCTGCTCGCCAAGCTCTGTGTCAATTCCCCTCCCGCCTCCTTCCCTTTTCTCCTCTTTTATTCCCTTTCTCTCGCCTCCTGCCAAGGGAGGGACTGGAGAGGGAAGCCGGGCCGCCGGAGAGCCGCTATCTCCACAACCTGCTCAGCACAGGCGGCTAAGAGCACTTAGCAAGGGCCGCTAAAAGGCACCCTTATGAAACTTTAGCCACATATTAGGGCATGCCATATATCTTATTATTAAGGCATTGTAGGAAGCTGTGAACCTTTATAGTTTTTATTCCATGTCGGGTGGGGGTCGGGTAGAGGTACTGGAATACCTCCAGGTGAAAAATGAAGAAAAGGTGGAGTCTTTGCAGCTTCCCCTCTTCTGTGAAGACTTTCAACAACATTGCGCAATGGGTCTGTGGAGATTTTGGACTGATATTTGGTCCGTTCTGTGTCTTCTGGCAGCACATAATTATCCACAGTGTCTTGTTAAGATGAAGAATTAGGATCCATCACGGTCAGTTCTACCTCGAAGGTCAGTCAATAGAGTGCAGATCTCCACCAAGTGGATGCAAAGTTCCTCCATAGAATAAAACAGCAGCGTTTACTCACCACTTATGGTACAGGCGGAATTGTACAATCATCCGCCCACACATACAACATACCAGGGGAGATGGGAGGTGATCCCAGCATGATCCCAGCATGACACGAGCTGTGGTCCCAATCTCGCCAGCACCGGGGGATATAGTGGTGGTTGGACTCACCCTTAGAGATAGGGTGAGGAGCTTGGTCATCTGGTACTCTGGCATCTAGTCAGGACACCTCCCTGATGAGATGTTCTGGACCTGCCAAACTAAGAGGAGGCCCCACGGTAGATCAAGGATGCTCTGGAGGGATTATGTCTCACAGCTGGCCGGTTGTCCCTGCGGTGAAACTGGAAGAGGTGGTTCGCGACAGACTGGATTTCCCTTCTGAGACTGCCGCCCCCACGACCCGGACCAGCATTAGTGGAAGAATCTGAATGGATGGATGGTGATATTGTTTCAGCATGTTGGCCACACATTTGGGCGATGGGGAAGATCTCGGTTCAAATGGTTGGACAGATGGATGGCGGTCGAGCGACTTGGACCAGCCAGTGTTGATCTGCGTTTCTCCACTTTCTGAGCATTTCTGCAACTTGCGATTTCTTGCGATTGGGAGACATGATGAGGGCAGTGGGTTGGCCAAGCTGAGAGTGGGCAACGTCTTCCTCAGTCTAGCTATGTGTGACTATGTATTCTTCTGCACAGACTTTGTAAACTCAGGACAGCCTGTTGATTCCTATGTCAACAACTTCAAACTGTCAGTATCTGATGATACTACTGACCCTGATGAATAACTCCCGAGAATGCCATGATGTGGAATCCGTAGTCTTTGATGGCACTCCCTTTCAAAGCCCGCCCGGAGAAGCATTACCAGATTGTCTCTGGTGGTAACACCAGCTCTCTTCAACGTTCAATTGAAATTGTTTCTTTGTGTTTTTTGCAACTCCTTTTGACCTCCTGATTTTTGCACATTTTCTGCAGTGTGAGTCACTTCTTCCCTGCACTGCTTACCAAGGATTCCTTCCACTCCTTTTCACGTACTCCGAATATCATTAAATTCTCATCTTTTGCTCACACTAAGGCAGACCAACCTTTTTGAGTCCAAGATCTTTGGTTTTACACAAAGTTGTCTGCAATTTGGAGTTCAGCCAACGATTTCAGTACCAATGCCTGACATTGGTAGCTCCGCATATAATCGAATGGCTTTTTCCTTGATCTGTGTCCCAACATTCTAGCATGCTTGATAATCATTGACGCATTCAAAATGCGTCTTAGGGGTCATCAATATTGGGGCGATGTACCAGACAACTTCATGAGCTCACGGTCAAATCAAGCGGACAGCAGAGGTGTTACAAAGGTTTTAGTTGGTACTACTTACAGTATATACTCAGGCAACAGAACAGGCGGCTGACAATGTTGACTTATTATTATTATTATTATGTACATGTTGGCCTTGACCATTTATGTCAAGGTGTGTGACGGCTGAGAGGTGTTGTTACTTTACCCTGCCATGTATGATATGTAGCTACTGCTTGCGGTACATACAAATTCATTTCATTCAATTCATTTGTTGTTTTTAGCGTTCTGAGTTCCCACAGCGGGGATAAGTCTTCTTTAGCGACCGACACCTGCAAGCGTTAAGTGGAACGCATTGTTCACACTGTCCACCCTGGAAGGAAGCCTCAGATTCTTATTTTCAGTGTGCCTATGTAGGTCCGTCCTCTGGTGGTCTCCCGCAGTAGATGCGGTCGTCCTTCCCGTGATCCAAGATCCAGGATCAGCCTTCCAGCAACCCCCTCCTGCGGCTTAAGATTTATGGCGCCAGCCTTGGCCCGCGCTCCTTTCCTGGGAGACGAAGCTTTAGCTGGAAGACAAACAACGAGGTCCTTTCTGAAAGGAACACCAGGATCATCCCGCTAACTATCAGTGTCTTGTAAAGGTGGAGCCTTGAACCGGTGCACTGCGCCGGCGTGCGCACGTTTCACTTTGTGTCGATGTTGTGAAGCTGCACGAAATGAGATTGACATGGATGGTCTGGGGGCAAAAGTGTTTCTAAAACCCAGCATGATTTCTCTCCCCCCTCCCCACTCCAATATTCGTCCTTGCTAGAAAAAAATGTCTATTTTATGTTATCAAATGATGAAAAAAAATATCAAGAGGGAATAGAGGAGGCCCAGAGGGAGAGTGTTAAAGGAAGGTGCGACTCGAGTTCCCCCCGAAGGCAAGAAAAAGTCATTTTCACTGAGGTGTGTGTCTATTTTTATTTATACACTTCCTCCGCTCTGTTTCTCCATACGTACTGTTTGGAGGGCTGTCATTATAGCAGGCGGGAGCGGGGTGGCGGGGGGCTAAAAACCATTTGCATTAGCATCAGTGTCTGACTCCAGGCGCTAAGCAATGATACTTGATTCCATTCAGAGAGCCATTATCACCGCAGCCCCCCTCGGTCCATCTGAGGAGAGAAGATGTGGGGAGGGGGGGGGGGGGGATTGGTCGCACGCACACAATTACATGAGACACACTACCCCTGTCTCGGGCCTATCGCCGGCCGCCATCTCGAGCAACGTTGGCACACGGGTGCAGGACGGGTGAGGGGAAGTGGCGGGGAGGGACATTTCCTTCAGGGCGGGGTGTTGGTGGTGATGGTGGGGGTCCTGGCATGTAATTGTCCTGGTGAGCACTCAATAGCACCTTAAAGCGAGAAGGCAATCTACAAAGCAGCGGCGTGGAGGAGGAAGCCCCCTACGGCTACGGGGACCCTAATAGGAACTTCTTTCTGCCGCAGATAAATGGAGAAAGTTCCTTTTATTTATCAGCTCGCTGCTGTTTTGGACTGAGGCTATCAAAGCGCACCGCTGCTATTTATCCCTCCAAAAAGGATTGGTCCGACACACGGCTGAGGGCGCACGTGGAAAAAAAAAGGGGGGGGGGGGGAATTGTCAGAAACAGAAGGTCAAACTGTTTATCTTTCTTTTTCTTGATATCATAGCCATGTGTCTTCTTCTCCTTCTACCGGTGTCCTCCAGACATTCACCTTCTGGAAGCTTCTCATGTCAGGTAAGCAGAGAAGAGTCAACACGAGGTGTCACTCTGGCAAGAACCCACCAATTGGAGCGCTAGGAACCGCCATACCAGTGTAAACAGAAGATAACCATGTTAGAACACAAAATCAATAAAGTGGTTCTTCATTTATTCATTCATTTTCTACCGCTTTTTCCTCACGAGGGTCGCGGGGGTGCTGGAGCCTATCCCAGCTGTCTTCGGGCGAGAGGCGGGGTACACCTTGGACTGGTGGCCAGCCAATCACAGGGCACATATAGACAAACAACCATTCACACTCACATTCATACCTATGGACAATTTGGAGTGGCTAATTAACCTAGCATGTTTTTGGAATGTGGGAGGAAACCGGAGTACCCGGAGAAAACCCACACATGCACGGGGAGAACATGCAAACTCCACACAGAGATGGCCGAGGGTGGAATTGAACCCTGGTCTCCTAGCTGTGAGGTCTGCGCTAAAGTGGTTCTTTCTCACTGGTAATATAAAAGCTTTGACTACATGTAGCAGCTAGCCTGACAGCGGATAGCTAGTTCCCTACTGGCATCACAAATCCATCATATAAGATATAAGATTCATATAAGAATCATATAAGATTCAGAAGATGAATCAAGATTAAAGTAATGGATCATCTGGTGGTCACCTCCTAGTTTATGTCATCACTTCCTGGTTTAGGTCAACACTTCAATAAGAAGATGATCAGTAGAACAAAATCACAGTTTAGCCCTTAGCCTGGTCATCAGGCTACCGCTACAAACTGCTCTTCTGTCCTTGGTTCCAAAGACTGCTACGTCATCCCAGCTAACCGTGCAAGTTAATGCAGACATTGCGCGTCTACATAATAAACACTGCTTGCTTGTTGGAATTCTATGAAATTATGATTATACATTAACTTGTGTAAGCTCAATGTAAGTTTTAACGATGGATATAAGGAAAGCTAGCGCCAGAGCTGGAGCAAAGGGCCCCCCTAATGTATGCTTACACCACCGTTACGTACATGTATGCTGTATTATATAAATTGATTACTGACTTGGGGTGTATAAGATGAAGTTTCTGTGCAAAACATTTATGTTTGTATTTTTAAATCTGTGAATCTGCAGGGTAGCAATTATGGAATCACAAATAGTTGAGGATCTGCTGTACTAATTTAAAATGAAAAATAACTGAGGGTTCAAATTTTGACCGTACGGTTGCCCTTCATCCCGTCACACTTCAAATTTTGTCACTCTGTCATGTTTTTTTGAAATGTATTAATTAATAAATAATGCTGTTTTTTGGACTACATTGTACATATTTGAGTACCAAATCAAGCATAAGAAAAGGGGCATTTGATAAGGGATCATTCCAATGGAATAGTCACACATGACAAGGAGGAGGAAGTGTAGCTTGCAGAAGGCTATGTAGGGAAATTTTTAATTCATACATAGTTCAGTTCCAAATGTGAAAATTGTCAATATTCATGGTGTTATATTGGTACAGTTGTTTAGATGTTTCAGCTGTCACAAATGCAAAAATTTTGGTGTCAAAGTGAAAGTTGTGCTTGATTGATGCTTTTAGTCGGGAACTGATAATTTCCTGAAACTACTGCTGATTACTAAATAACAGAAGATGATGTCGGATGAAAGACGGGAGTCTAATCTTTCTATGTTCTATGTTTACATGGCCATAGAACACAATAATCTGTGTGCCTTGAAAAATCCGTCAAAGTCATTTAAAATGACGCTGCACACTCATCATTTGGGGTGTGTTGAATATGCGAGAGTGCATCATCCAGGGGCTAACTGCATTTTTACCACACTTCTCTGTGTGATGGCCTCCAAATATTAAGTGTATGCATCAACAGTCAAGGCAGACATTATCTAAGTAAGTGTGGAAGTGTGCGAATTGAAACACAGCCCCGGTCTTCCTCATCACTTCCTGGTCTTCAGCAGGTACCCCGGCTAGCCATCTCTTTAAAGCTCAGCGGTTTAAAGGTGATGAATGATCCATTACCGTCTATTTCAGTCTCTCCAATCCAAGCGGGAATGCCCACATCAAAGCCTGGCTACCTCCGAAGAGGAATTCCCTTCATACTTGGACATGCAAATGAGCAGGGTCTCCTCCAGGCCCCCACACCTGATTGAGGCGTTCATGGCCATTGCCAGAGTGGGAATTACACAGCAAGGGACGTCATCCAATTGGACCAAAGTCTCCCTGAGCAATTTGCCTTGGCGGCCACAGCGGGGCTTGTTTTTTTTATTCATTCCGCATCCGAGATGTAAGATTCCTGGCTGGACCTGGCTGGGAAGCAGGCGGCATGCAGTGGAAGTGAGGAGGAAAAGCGGGGATTTGGTTTTGCAGGGAAGAATAGCGGTGTATGTGTGTCGGTGTTTGAGCTTGTTTGCACTTGTTGCCGGGAGCTTACGACGGGATGTTCCTTGTTCTCGTCCTGTTCCTGATCCTATTGCAGCAAGACAATGGCGGTGCTCAGCCAAAACAAGTTTGCACCTCCCCGACACAAAGGAGCGCATACATATGATAATCTACAGCTACAACTATGCTAATTGTTTTATATGACTCACCGCTCTGTTGGACTTGGATTGTGTGCATTACAAAAACAATACATAGAGGAACATGTAGAGTAGCGTAAAATTGTAGTTTTAATACTCTGCTTTCTGCTGCATCAATGGCCACATAAAATCTATTATTGTCGTTATTTCATTTCCCAAGTGACAGTATTTTTACCATTTGTCATATTTTTGTGACACTTTTAGAATAATATTTAATAAAAATATACTTGTAATAATATACTTTCTGCATAATAACATGACTAATAATAATAAATAATTTAAAGGAAAGATAATAACAATAGCATAACATTTTCTTCCCTCAAAATAATTTTCATTATATTCTGTCATTACACAATTATAATAATAATACAATATATAATAATTATATAAGGACAAGCAGAATGGAAAATAGATGGAAAAATAAATAAATAAATAAATAAATAAATACCTAAATAAATAAATAAATAACTATGTAATATAGGCTAGCATTGAATAAGCGTAAAGATATGCCTATGAGATATAAAATTTGCACCATCATCCATAAATATTTAATATTTATATTTTTTAGTTGTTATATTTTTTGTGCTGCATTCAGTTAATTTTTAGAGTATACATATATAGTGTATAAGTAGCTGTAGTATATACATATATATAGTGTATCTATACCCATGCATACACATATATATAACACAATATGATATCTGCTAAGATCAATAGGTAAGATGTATTCATTCACTTTAAAAACTCTTTTATCAGGTATGCACTGAAAACTATTTCTGTTACATTTAAATGTGCAATGTCATTGTATTTCTAATAATAATGATGATATAGTAGTATAATTGATTTATTTTCATCTTTTTCATCATTGACTTTCTTTGTCCCATATGACAGACTTATTTTGGTTCTCTAGTATGCGAGGTAAAGCCCCCCAGAGGGCTGTGAGGTCCACATCCTTCTTTTCTCCAGCAGGGCTCCCCACCCAGTGAGCGGCGTCTTACACGTTTGTGCTGCTTTCAGTCGGCTGAGAATGCGTTTGAAAGGCGGGAGGTGGCTGGGGTTGTTTGGGCAGGCTCGCGGGCCGCCCCGGGACCGGTCCAAATTGTAATCCTATTCCTGTGTTTATCAAAAGAAGGGAGTGAGCAGAGAGAGGGGAGGCATTGAGCTGACAGCTTGATTGTGATGCTCCTGTCTGATAACGGAGCTAACCTTATCCATCTATTTCACCTCAACCTTGCAGCCATGTCTCCCCAGCCCCCTTCCACCTGCACACACACACTGTCTACTTTTCTCTCTCTGCTTCCACAGCACGCGCACACACACACACACACACACACACACACACACAAATAATCAGTGCACACCTCTGACCCCTTTATCGAGTGTCGGTGTTAATCCTCATCTCTGCGCTCAATGCAGAGCACAATCACACACACCCGCAGGACCCGCAGTTAGCGCTGTGCTTAAGTAGCCCACGGTGAGGAAGTCTGTGATAAAGGTGCCACAAAGGGTCAGTAGCTGCTCCCAGCACGGTGCCGCGGGGGTCGGAGGGGGTACGGGGCCTTGGCCTTGAGACGGGACAAAGAGGCGGGGCAGCGAGGACAGGCGATGGATAGGGAAATGGATGTATGTGGCCAAAGGTGAGGCTGGCGTGTTGGTTGGATTAGGCAAAAAAAAAAACATTCCCACCAATAACAATGAAGATACAGGTGTGGAGTCTGGATTTTTTTCCTTCTTTTTTGGCCTGTCAAAATTGACTCATTAATGCGGATTAATATGATTAGAAATTTTTACTCATTTGTAGCACAGAATGACTCAAAATCCCTGAAACGTCTTTACCAGTGCATTACGAGCTGTTTGTCCAAAAGGGAAGTATTGTCGTCATCACCATTTGTTAGTTAGCACGTGTTACACAAAAACTACTACTTGACATGAACCAGGAAAGCGCCTGCTAACTATCACATTCTACTGTAAATTCCAATAGAATGTGTTGTTTGATCCCATTGTTTCCACCATATCATAAAATGCTTGAATCCTGTCCGTCTAACATCATATCAACATCAGCTAACTAACTAACTGACTGACTGACTGACTGACTGACTGGCTAACACATTCTAGTTTAAACCATTAGTTTTTCGTTCATTTTGCCTACTAACTAATAAACTACCACATTCTAGCATAAATTGCACTAAAAATGCATTTTGAATTATGTTTTGTGTTTGCAATGTTTTTGCTATTTCACGACAAAGACCTGCTGCCTATTTCAAACATTGTACATTATGAACCGAGAGATAGTTTGCTAACTAACATACTGTAGTGTAAATTGCAATAATTTTTATTTGTTTTTATTGTTAATTTTCATCGGTAACGATAATTATCTGTTATCGGTTGATATCGGGAACAGATTTTTTTTTTAATGCTGTATACAACACATACTGAATGTGTTCATTCCACCATAGGAGATATGTTATGTTACACATATCTGTATTGGCATCGGCTGATATCGGTATCAGAAATTGAGAGTTGGACAATATAATCGATTATGTCGGACATACCTAGTTCATTTCATACATTGCAAAGAGTCCTGCCCGTCTTTCTAAGCTCCTACGTTATCAACCAGGATGTAGCCTGATAACTAACTATCGCAGTTTAGTATGAATTTTGATAAAAATGTATTCTGGAAGTCATTGTGCATGAAACATTATTCTAACGCACAACACCGCCCCCTACAGCATTGGTGGGGAACAGAATTGAGTGACTGCCTTTTTGTGGCCACGTTTATGATCCTCATCGAGGTTTTACATCAAGTATTACACACACATTTCTTATATACATATATATATATATTCTTATGAGAACAATGTGACTGAGTAAGTCTGCTTCAGTCAAACTGGATTTAAACAGATTGAAAATAAATCACAATTAATCTAGATTAATCTACAGTGACATTGTCTTATTGAACCTTTTAATCATTTCATGTGTTTCATGTTTTTGCAATTTTTGTTTAACAGCAGAACACATTTTTTTGCAATTTCAATAATTCCACGAGCAAAGGGAAGTGCGCTGAACGTGCACATCAGTCACACGTGGTCGGCTAATTTTTTTACTATTAGCATCTAATTGCTCCGTCGAGAGCGATGAGCAAATAAATCAAGCTGAGCTGGGAGTTCTTATGTTGATGAACTGCAAAGTGTTGATAAGTAACATATTTAAATGGAGGACATTTGCAGGTTTTATGTTAACATCCCGCCGCCCCGATTTAGCCAATCAATCAAGCACCGCGTGCACGTGGCCCCAATGACGTCCAGTGTTGGGAAAAACATCCGTCTTATCTGCTGGGAGGCTCGTCCTTGGGACACCCGTGTGACGCACCAATGTGAAACTAACACACAGACACACACACACTCCAGACAGTTTCCGTGTCAGAGATAAATGACGGCTGACACCGTGGCCTGGAGAGACGAGCAACATGGAGATACTTCCCACAAAGCTTCCCGGAGCAAAACAAGGAGCGGCAGCGGGAAAGCCAGATGCCGACTCCTATTGCTGGAGGGCCGCACGTCCGTCAAATCATCCTCAAAACAGACACAGACTCGACGACTGACACCTTGATTCCACCGTGGATTCTGTTCATGAGTCCTGATAAAGTAGAGGGACTGCACTTACTGAACTCTAATAAGGGACCAGCGCAGATTTCATCAGTCGAACCAAAGCACCTTCTGTCTCTAGAGCCTCATTGATCAGTCTACATGTCAATCATTATATGCAATTAGCAATTAGCCAAGGGATCTGGAGACAAATAGGGGACAATAGGAATATAGGATAATAATTATCAAATTCATATGAACAATATTTTTTGTGTGTTTCTTTTAATAGCTATAGCTGTAACTAATTTGAGACATTTGTTTTTTTTTAAACTTACAGGTGCAATGATAAATTAAATATGTTCTTAAATAATAATTTGCCTATCAAGTTTGAAAAAATAGAGTTAGAAATCCCACAGTTTTCATGTTTATGTTGTTTGGTATGAGAGGCAACCTGGGCCACTTTGTCTCATGGTCTTTAAACGCACCATCTAACTTCTATACAGTATTTCCCCCTCAAAAGATGTGATGACGTTATTGAGTGCTAATGAGCTTCTTTGTTTGTGCACAAGCTCAAGTTATAGAACTCGACTATTATCAAAATGTTTTTATCTCTTTTATTACAAAAATGCACACATTGCACCATTGTGGATTAGATCAAAGAAAGTTGCTTTATGAGTGGAATATATCATGAACAGCATTAACAATAGGAGGATGTCCAGTGGGATACGTTGTGGTCATCTATGCATTTTTAATACAACATGAATATGCTTGTTCCTGTGTTTCTCTCATGAATATTTGATGCCTCTCACTTGTCAGTGTTGCGAGAGCACAGCACTTTTAACGCGCCGTCTGTCTTTTGTGGCGAGGAACAATGACGGCTGCAGCTCGGGGGGGTTTCTCCGACGCCCACAGGAAGCCATTCGCCGGCGCACAATGTTCCGAGACTTCCTATCCCCTCTAGGACGAGCGGCTCAGGCAGTCGCTGGGCCCCGACGTGGGGCCCCCCGGGGTCGGAGGTCACGCCAGTCAGACAAGACACAACAGGGTGGAAGTGTGGAGTGATTGTGTGAAATGTTAAAAGGCCGCGTGGTGTCGTCTTTATCTGGCAGGAGATGAAAAGAAGAAGAGGAATGAAATGCTGCTAAAAATAAAAGCAGAGGAGGCAAACAAGCCTTTTGACAAGTTGGAGGAGAAAGAGGCCGCTGAGGGAGCGGGAGAAAATATTTACTCAGGGAATTAGTTCAGGATCATTGTGTGCGTGCGGGGCTTTGCTTCCCTGGCTCCATTTCAAGGCCCGAGTGGCTCAACTGGAGCTCCCTCCAGGGCAGGCCTAATTATCACAGGGCGCGGGCCATTAAAATGCTTAACTAACCTCGTTTCTCCAAAACGCACAGATTAACCGCAGCCTCCAGCAAAGTGTCGGGAATAACCCTGCTGCCTAATACCTCCTTTGATTACCCCCCCATCCCCACCCCACCCAACTCCTCCCTCCCGCTCTCAAGGCTGACGACTGGCCTGCTGACGGAAAGAGCTTCTGGAAGACGACACAGCATCAAACGTAGCCGGCCACTTCACTACGTACATGAGATCTCATACAAAATCATCATCAAATTCCTCCTTAAGAACAAGTTTTGGAGCAGCTGTCTACCTTGGTTAAGCACTGAGGAGGTGTTCTTGCATACACTTTCCCTGCTGTAACATACACACGGACGTTAGGTATGTTCCTCATCAGCTGATGATGGTAAATTGGCAAAGTTTAGCTATTAACATTAGCTATCATTGAATGAAAACCTGATCATAGTTATATATAGGCATATTTATTTTATTGTACTTATTCTTGGTCTAGATAAACAAATTGAAATACAAATAAAATTCGGGCAAAATATGGATTCTAATTGTGAATGTAATATTCTACATTGACCACTAGGTGTCAGTAAATGTTCTAAGAAACAGGCACTAGTTGAGATCATCGGAAGAGGTATCTATTGCACGATTAAATGATCTCAAAACAGACACATTAATAATAATAATAATAATACATTTTATTTGTATAGCGCTTTTCAAAATACTCAAAGACACTTCACAGAAGAATGGAGTTGAATAAAAGCAAGTAAAAAGAGTAGAAGACACACCAAAATACAACATTCATTCGTTAATACACACTTAAAACATGAGTAAAAGCGGGGCGGGGCACAGCAGTCAGATATAAAAAATTACACATTGATCATATTAACACGGGCTACTGTTGGGTCATAACCCACAACAAGGTAAAACTCAACTTTGAAGCTCCGACATCACTTCCTGTCCTCCACAAATCTGTCACTAAGGTCCCCCCAGGAAACACATTTACTGTAACACTGCTGCAGGAGTTTTATTTATGTCTTGAATGAGTTACTTACTGTTATTATATCTACTATATTGGGTAATATTTAAATTTGGCATTACAATACATTGGTGAGACAAAAACAAAAAACTAAACAAGGAACTGCTAACTGTGAGTCTATGTTATATTATTCATGTCTTAAATGTCTTATTTTCTCATATTATGTGTATATGGAAATGGAAATGTGACTATAGGGGTGTTATTCCATGTCTAGAGAGCTCTAACACTGTTAAAACCTGTATTTAGAAAATTGTAAACAGGTTTTCTATGCAAAAACTACAAAAAATAATCTTTTAATTAATAGTGAATCCTACTTCATGGAAATTCACTTGTGTGTAATTTGGAGCAGAGGCACAGTACTTTTAAAAAGACAACTTGTCTAATATTTCGGGTGTGGAGATTTATATTATTTTAATTCAGCATTACATGATTTTATATGTACAGTATTCTTTCGTTTAATTGGTTCCAGACCCTACTGCTATAAGTCCATTTCCTCAAAGTAGTTTTCCTTATTTATAAATGGAATATTTTTGCACAGAAATCCTGTTTATGACCATCTAAATATGTTTTTAACGTGATTATTGCCTCCAAGCGGGCTGCACGGCGGTTTGTCGTTAGCATGTGGAGTTCTGCGGTACTCCGGTTTCCTCCTACATTCCAAAAACATGCTAGGTTAATTGGTGACTCCAAATTGTCCATAGGTATGAATGTGAGTGTGAATGGTTGTTTGTCTATATGTGCCCTGTGATTGGCTGGCCACCAGTCCAGGTGGCTGTCTTGCCCGAAGACAGCTGGGATAGGCTCCAGCAACCCCGCCACCCTCGTGGGGATAAGCAGTAGAAAATGAATGAATGAATAAATTTTGCCTCCTATATATACACTCCTATAGTCACCTTTACACCTCTATTATCCAATATAGTGGACATAATAAGAGTACATAAGACACTTCAGACATAAATAAGAAGTGTGTGTTTCAATAAATGTTACATAAACATTGTGGACAGGAAGCAACGTCAGAGATTCAGAGTTTAGTTGTAACATATCCGACATGTTCCACACAGCGTGAAGTTACATTGGAAATAAAGTTGGCCGTGTTTTATCACCTGACTTGGCTGCATAGTTGAAAAGGCGGGCTATTCATGACATGACAATGGATATGGAAATGTCTGCTTGGACTCGGACACTTTCCATGAAGTTATATACTTTCCGTGCATTTCAAAACGCAACAAAGACGTCTCCGCTGACAGCACCGAAGAAGACGCGGCATGCTGTGTCATGAGAAGAATTCATCTTGGCAATAAGATGCTGATGATGTTTCAACGCAGCGCTAAATGAATTTGTCCTGCTACCCACTTTGTCTTTTAGGCACATGAATGAGGTGTCTGATGGTGGTATCACGCTCTTTGTTCAGCCCAACGCGTCGCCTCGCTACAAACAATTCTGGGTAAAATCGGTGCGATGCGGCCTGATTGTTCCTTTCAAGCGCCGTCTTCTTTTTAAAGAGACGCGGCTTTCTTGATCTCAAGGAAATCAAATTAGCAGCAAAGGCAGTTTGGATCAGTGGAACGATGCACATCACATCGTTTTGAGAGCCTCGGTTCTTATCATGGCAGCTTTGTTCTTGCGTGTATTCACTGATTTAACTATTGCTTTCTTTAAATCACTTCAACACTTTTCTTTCTTACAGGAGCGGTGCAAAGAAAATAGGACATGCTGTTTAAATGATGTCACTCATTGGGCCAGAGCAATTAGTCACAAGACTAGAATCAGAATCGCCTTTATTGTCATTGTATTGCATAAAACGAAATTTAAGTGCAACTCCATGGTACATTTTGTACAAAGTGACAATAAGAACAAGGAAAAAAAATAAAAATAAAACAAGGAATAACAATATAAATATAAAAGTGTCAGGTACTGTTCAGAATAAGTGTAAATATATGTACATCCAAACAATAACCTAAAATGTAGAATTGCAGTCAAAAACAATAAACTATACAGTAACAAGATGTAGAATTGCAGTAACCAAGATATGGAATTGCAGTAAACAAAATGTAGTATTGCACATATTGTACCTGAGTTTCACTTGAATGAATGAATCCTATTGCACATGAGTCCAGTATTGCACGTTAGAAGCTTATTGTACATAACAGTGTGTTTTTTTAGTGCAAAAATAAGTGTTGTTCATTTATGATTGTTCATTGCAGTGATGGCTTTGGGAAAGAAGCTGTCCCTGATTTTGTGTCAAACAGGTGGTTGCCGGGGTGGGATGCATCCTTGATGATGCTGGCAGCTCTGCTGAGGTAGCGAGAGCTGGCAACGTCCTCCAGGCTGGGCAAAGAGCAACCAGTGATCTTCTGTGCCATGTTGATCACTCTCTGCAGCGTTCTCTTGTCTGCTGCTGAAAAAAGTATTGACCACCAGATTTGTGTGTGTCGCTGATGGCAGTCGATCGTAATACAAATAATCACAACAACTCCAAATAAGAGAAAAATAATCCACAAACGTAGCAGACTGGAAATGACTGGTCCAGCAAACATACATACTCTGCACGTCATGAACCAGGAAGTAGCATGCTAATTAACTAAAAGGGGTGTTACATCCCGCTGGACACAAATTTTCAAACCTGCAGACAGAAAATTGGATGCAATTCTTTTTTTATAAGTTGGCCAGTCACAGCAGTGATCCCTCCCACATCAGCCGTCATACATCCCCCTACTGTACACTGTGGTTCTTCTCATCTCGGTGGACCCACGGCGGCTTAGCATGTCCGATCATTAATGGGCGAGCTGCTTGTCACGATAGCCGTAGGTTTTGAAGGAAGCCAGGACGCCCATCTTGCAATGGAAGTGACTGGGCTGCACCTACGATGCCCACATACGTACCGGATATCCAGGGTGAGTGAAACATAGCACAACCTTACATGACGCATACCTAACACGAGCCGCACGCCGCATTCACGATCTAAAAGCTACCAATTTTTTATGGGTGTCATGAATCACTTGCTACCCCCCTCTGACTACCCTACTACCGACAAAAAATGTTCCAAAAATTTCCGAGTCCGTGCGCGTGGTCATGTGTAAATCGGGATAAAAATCCCACTTAACACATTGTAGTAGAAATTTCACCATAAAGTAGAAGTGTCTATTCTAAACAATGGACATGATGAAACAGAAAGCAAGGAAATAAGGAAAGAACCTTGGAATGGGACCTTGGTTCGAACAAATATTTTCCCCATAATAAATAATGAAAATCCAATTTATCTGTCCAGAAAGATACAAATATTTACGCAAAATATGTTTTTATAGTGTCATAATCATAATTAACATGCAAAAAAATAATTCTAAGTACATTTCAATTAGGAATGAAAGGAAACAAGGAAGATTTCAGGTTACTTTTCCCTTCACTGAAGGTGTAATGTTTTGCCATGACTTATTTCTTGAATTCAAATTTTTTTCTCACCATAAGTCTATGTTTTTCTTAAGGATGACAGCCGCAAAATATAGTCAAATCCAGTTGTCAGCGTTTTGATAAAGAAGGTGTCCATCTTGCTGCCAAGTCGTGGACGTCTTCAGTGAGGGTAAAAGTAACTTTAAATGTTTATGTATCCCTTTCATTCATCATTTATATACATTTATACAAACAATACTATAATGGTGAAACTATAAAAAGGTGTTTTGTGTTTTGGCGGGACTGTGTTTGTTGACAAAGAACTACAGAGTCAGCTGCGGGTGACGTCATAAACAGGCGACGAATGACTTCCGCTTCCTGCTTTTAGCAAAGCTAATCAGCCACTAACAAGGACGTTTGTGCGACCCCTAGGTAAGTTGAGTTTGAGGCCCCTGCTTTAAGGACAGCGTGAAAGGGGTACGTGAATCCACCCGTTGACTTTCTGCCTGTGTCCTCTTCTGCCCTTTCCCATAGCCTCCAAACTCTTTGTGTCGCTCACCTAAATGGTAGAAGGCTAAGTCAATGTGCAGGAATTAAAGGCCAGAGCATTGCTAATTATTTTAGTCATTCCACAAATAATCCCTTTAGTTTTTTTTGTGCTCTGGGAAAAAAGCAGGAAAATTGTCTACTCATAAATAAATAACTGGAGAGCGATGTGAATGTAGCGTCGGGGGAGATGTAGTGCAAGGGCGCGATAATGGCTAAGCTAGCTTATGACATCTTTGTTTTCGCCCGGCGTGGTGCGCTCGTCTCCAGAGTCGCCGCAGGATTTCTGGTGGCGTCCTTCTTCTCAGGTTCGACACCTCACCGACGCCAGAGGAGGCGATGCTAGCTAATCAGACAAAGCAACGGCATCCAAACATCGGAGGCGGAGGAGGCCAGAATGACGTTCCCTGTGGACACGGAAGCGAAAACAATAACAAATATTTGGTCTTTTCAGGCAGATTAGTTCCACATTTGAGGCCGTGAATGGAGCGCCGGAGCCTCCGAAAAACAAATTTATCGTGACTCCTTACACCCGCTGTGAATTTATTGTCCCGATTTCCAACGACTTTGGGACCTTGAAGGTTTCATTTGAAATCATAAACGACTTCAGGACAGCGGACAGTGGCGTGAAACAATCGCTGCCGAGAAGGCAGGAAGTCGGGCGGAATATTTATCTCCCCGCCCTTGGAGGCGTCGAGGCCTCATCCAATTCATCTCAGCCCCCGTCTTGTAGGGTGGAGTGGCGGTGGTGGTGGTGGGGAGGGGGGGTCTCTTTTTTATCACAGCCACATGGATCATTCATCCAGCGTGTACACCATAACATGTCAACGCTTATGAGAGCTTGTTGAAAAAGTCTCAAGGAGGAAGGTCCACCACAACAAGTCATCATCCAAAAGTAATAGAAGAAAACACATCATCAGTGTGTGCACATGTCCAAAAAACACGTCCATCAGGGGGCCTGAAAGGCTTCAAAACCACGACCGCAAGGATTGAAAGGGGTGAGTGAGAAGTCGTCAAAAGATGAATGTCACATGGGAGTGCGGTGGGAGGTTGGGGTTTTTTTCACCTCAAAATGAAAGTGAAAGCATGCCAGCCTTGACATGTGACTTCCTCTTGAAGTCGAACACCTCGCAGTACTCGCTGTTCCTGCTGACCAAATGACTGCAATTATAACTCCAAATTACCGCCAATTACTGCTGACATTAGTGTCTTATTGCTTTGTGTGTGTGTGTGTGTGTGAGACTACACACCGAATGTCTTCCACTGGAGCTGGGGTGAAGGTTCAACCAACCAATCAGCTATTTACTAAACTTTATTTAAGAGTTGAACCCAAACCACATCAACCCTTCAAGTCCAGGGTTGTTTGTAGCATTTTTACCGACTTTTGTGTTTACCTTTATAGCTCTCCTTAAAACGTGTTTATCTTACTTTCCTTTTTTTGCAGTAAGTTATTTTTTCATGTTGATACACTGCATGAATACTTTGGGCCTAAAATCACCCACAAAGTTTGAAGCATACTCAAGAGGAAGGTCAAAGGCTACGTTAACACAGCACCATGCATTTCCTATTCCGCTTGTGCTTCGGGGGAGAGGCGGGGTACACCCTGGACTGGTCGCCAGCCAATCACAGGGCACATATAGACAAACAATCAGCATACTCACATTCATACCTATGGACAATTTGGAGTCACCAGACTCCCACATTCAGGGATAACATGGAAAATAAAGAATATTCAAAAAAATCATTTGAGGGTGATGTGAAAGAAGAACAAAATACGAGAGTTTCACGTGAAAAAGGAGATGGTGTTTACAGTAAATATTCACACCAAAGACACCATTTGATTTGTTGTCAGCTATAGAGCCAACAAAGGCTGTGTTGGCTCATTTTCAGCAGACACTACATCTATATTACTATACAAGCTGTACACTGACTACTCTAGTTTTGTTCTCCGAAAGCCACACAATGAAAAATGAAAGTATTACCACTTTGATATCTTCTTTCTTTTTGGGCTTTTCCCTTCAGGGGTTGCCACAGCAAATCAATCTCAGTCTTGCAATCAATCAGTCTCTCTCACACCAACTACCCTCATGTCCTCCTTCACTACATCCATAAACCTCCTCTTTGGTCTTCCTCTACGCCTCCTACCTGGCAGCATCCTTCTACCAATATATTCACTATCTCTCCTCTGGACATGTCCCAACCATCTCAGTCTGGTCTCTCTGACTTTATCTCCAAGGCCTCTAATATTAATGTCCCTCTGATGTACTCCTTCCTGATCCTATCCATCCTGGTCACACCCAATGGGAACCTCAGCATCCTCAACTCTGCTATCTCCAGTTCTGCTTCTGGCACTGTGTCTAGACCAACCAACATGGCTGGTCTCACCACAGTTTTGTATACCTTTCCTTAATGAGTATTACCACTTTGATATGTTGTAAAGGTATGCTTGGAAATTATATACTACTATATGTCAAGAAAAAACAGCATCTTCGGTTTATGATATGAAAAAAGTGAAAAAGTGTATTATTAATATCAACTTCAGCATTCGCTGTTTTTGCTCCATTTTTTTAATATTCATAATTTTTTGTAATATTATGACTTTATTCCATAATGCAGTTTTAAATAACATCTGTATTTAGTATTTCATCCGTGTGCTACTAAAATGACATTATTTCTCCTCAGTTTATTCTCATATACTATGGAATATTACTTTTTTCTCTTAATATTTTGACTTTATTCTATCTTTAATTTCCATAGATCAATATCACATTTAATTATCGAACATTACTAAAAAAAACAACTTTTTTCCTAATATATGTTAAGCTTCTAAATTTTATAAATTACAACCTTTTCTCATTAGTAGCAACTTTTTTCTCTTCACTTTGTTCTTGTAAAATTCCTGCAGATGATTTTTGTGTTTTTAATTTTTTTAAAAATCTAACGCACCTTCTAGAATAAAACGGTGTACTCACTTTTAGGTGATACTACAGTACATCTGTTGAAGTCATTGTATCGATACGTCCTATGAGAATATTGTTATTGTGGCTCAAGATTGACGTCTACTCCACACGAAACATGAAAATGTCGGCCATCCATCTCCAGGCCTGTTTAAGTATTCCCATCACAGGAAGAGTTTGAACCTGCGACCCATCATCTATTCGCAAAAAGAGATGAGATAACTTGTTTTTTTTCTCCCCAACACACAATATTAAGTGCCTGCTATTATCTGGCCGGCGCCGTATCCTATTACAATCTGCCACGGCGGGTCACAAAGTATCGGGCGCTCTTGTCTCGCCCGGCGCGGCTGAATTACTTTCCCGCTCACAATGGCTGAATGGGCGGCCGCTTTGTCATTTAAAGTGCATAAAGAGGGCAGAAATTGATTTTTATTGTAGATCTTCATATCTAATAAAGCTCGGAGGATCTTCTTTCTTCATTGTGTGAATGGCCGCTGAATGCTTTCAATCTAGTGTGCTGTGTTTCATGCATAAAAGTGGCGGGGAGGATGATAGGAGAAGAATGACGCTGAAAAGCATCTCTTCTCTTTCTCCTTGGAAGCTGGACCCAAGGGTGGGGGAGGAAGAGGTGAATGGGGGGTAATTGAAAAGAGAAATGTTTTTCTCTTCTTTCCTTTTTTCGATGTTTTCATCAGCCGGACTCATCTTTTCCACAGGAAATCACCTTGAGGAAGACTATCGCTGCAGGTTTGCATCGTTAGGCAAAATAAGCTATTTATTTTCTGAATCTTTCAAAGTCTTTACTACACGATGACACTGGGAAAAGGTGCATCTCAATAAATGAGCATGTCGTCAACTTTTTGACCACGTTTCACATTTTATGAGATACTGAATTTGGGGGGTTTATGAGCTGTAAGCTATAATCAACAAAAAAATGAAATGAATGAATGATGGTGGTCAAATGCTTACAAATTTTAATCACAGTTTTCAAATTCATTAATCATGAATAACCGCCGCTTGTCACTATGTGTAAAAGATACCCATTTTTGCTGTATTTTATGAAAATAATCATATACTGAGAGTTTGAAGAAAAGCTTGAAGTTGACATGCATATTTCTACTTGTAGGAGGGTTGTAATTCTACCTTGTGGATTTATTGGTGACTTAGGGCTCGGCTAGTTGAAATAATGATGAGTTGTCATGGTGGTTTGTGTGCAAAAGTGGACCTAATACACATTGCTTGGTTTTGGAGTCCAGCATTGTTAGTCCAGTGAACGGCATCATGCTACGGTTTGAGCCACAATGATATAGCCAGCGTATGGGCTGTTCCCAACACACAATTAGAACCCAGCATGGCACTACAACATGGCAGCCTCCGTTGACGATAGACCGCATCGAGGGCGAGATTGATTGCTACATCCCGTTGCAACACCTGCAGGACCAGTTTCACAATCCTAGTCGTACACCAGGGGAGACACCCGGCAGGAACACCACCCGGTTCAGCAGCCCCACAGTGGATCAAACTGGTATTGACTCTCCCTTCTTTGCAACGCCCCTTTCAGTGTGCAAGACAAGTGCATTTTTGGTTTGTTGTGTTTAATAATGTCATTACAGTATTTCATATGTCCTTCATATGTTTTGTGTACCGTGTGAGTGACTCTGGATCAGATTTAGCTATAAATTTACAATTTAAAGTGAAACCAGGCTCCTTTTGCTTAGGATCTCATCAGACTGTGAAAGTGACTATGAGCCAGGTTTCAGATTCATCGTCTGAAATGAAGGCCATTTGTGTAACTCTGCTCCAAAACAGATTACTTTTGTCACCTTCGTTCCAGTTCCAGCAAAAGTCTAAAATGTTTGTTGTGTGTAACAAATTGCAGCGTTTATTTCTAAAAGCAACACAAGCTGTCAAATTAATGATTCTGCCCGTAAAACACAGAATAAGAGCGATAAAAACCAAACATCATTTGAATGAAAAATGCAAGGTTGTTCTTGTTTATGAATGGAAATGCTATGCAGATGCTCACCTTCCTTCCTTTACTCCTTTCGGGCGACGGCAAGAAGATGTAAACAAAATTTGTTTTCATGCGAGTGAACGTGATTAATTATCGCAGGAGTAATCCGGCCGCACTTGTAAAGACTTTTCAGGCCAGATTAGGCTGTTCAAAGTGACAAGCATGATAGATGGCGGCATTCTGTGAGCGCTAGATTAAAGGTCGCCGAAAAAAAAGAGGAAAAAAAAACAGTCACAGGGCGTCGCTTAAGTCGGGTGAGATGCAATCAAAACATCGACGAGAGCCCCGAACAGCAGAGATGATTACAGCGCAACATATGGCGGCGCCTAATGCCACATAACACTAGGGGCCGGGTTTAATCAAACTTCACCAATTAGAAAACACAAATGATATGCAAACATCTGAAAGACTGAGTAGAAAATGAGCAGGATTGTTATTGATGATAGGGAGGGCATCTAGACGCACTAACTCTACATGTTTCCTTTTGCACAGATAAGACGGATCGCCGCTTTAATCGCTTTAATAACCCCGCTTGAAATAAACATGCTGTGTGCGGAGGGGGAAAAAAAACGGCAGTGTCGCAAACAAATATAGATTACAAAAAGAATGTATTTCAATGTCATTTCATGAGAAAAGTTGTAGCTTGTTTTTTTTTTTGTTTGTTGGCTGGCAGAACTGGCGATTGCATCGTTTTATTTAGTGTCGGTTGTGTGTAAATGACTTACACTTGTAGTTCGCTCCCTGCAACAGCAATTGGGTTGCATATTAAAAGTTACAAGTTAAGTCGGGAATAGACATTTTTAGAACATGTGTCGCCTATCTTTCTGAGTAGGGGCCAGCTGATTAATCGTCCAATTAATCGCCAATACAGAATAAATAGTTGACGCCGATGTTAAAGGGGACTTATTATAGTCATTTTACGGCCCTTTGTATTGAGTTGGGGACTTCTATAGAGCAGCTACACACAATAACCAGCACAGAAAACTTTCTAGTTCTTCCAGAATCTGCACCTATTCAGCTGTATTTTTTTTTTTATTTTGTGGTTCCCACGAAAACGGTCTGTTTTAATGTATTCCACCCACAGTTCGCCTCCAAGCATGCCCACTCTGCTGTGGTTGGTGACACTGCCGAGGGAATATAAAGAGTTCCGGTTTGTGCCGCTAACTGTATAGGAGTTGAGTTGATAATAAACAGTGATTTATCTTCTTAAAATGCCCGCTTTTAACATACGGCCATAGGTGTTGGATGCCGAATCCGATTCGGAAGTAGTGACTGGATAGTCCCATGTTTCTCAAGAAAAGAGGTTATTTCAAGACGTCTCTCAGTGGTAAGTAGCTTTAGCATTTTAACGTTTAGCGTTTAGCTTAGTTTGCATACTGGTCCATGTTCACAAAACAGTCCAGTGTGAAATGCCTGTGACAGATTAAAATGTATTTCTTTTGCTGGTAGGGAATCAGGAGCTCCAACTACTTGTGCCTGATGGTGGCGTCTTTAGGAATTATGAACAAATGTGGCTTTCCCTTTCGAGGTATTACTAGCAAGTAAACAGCTGAGAAGTGCTTGGGGGAAGGCGGGGGAAGCAGAGCTTGGGGGAGGGCAGAGAGTTTATATATAAGGAAGTCTGCCCCTCTGTGACATCACACAGGGGCAGTTTTGCCACGCCTTTTGAAACCAAGCGTTTTGAGCCATCCCAAACGTCTTTCAGGGTTCACTTCCAAATGTGCAACCCTCCTTATCTGAAACTTTGGCATTGTTTAACATGAGAATACAACATTCTAACTACATTTATAGGTCAGGAAAGTGGAAAAAACATGATAGGTCCCCTTCAACATCTACTTTTAACAAATAAAATGTAGGTAATATGGTGTTTTTTCATAGAACTAAACTATGCAATTAACAAATGATAGCTGTTTTGTGGTTGAATATGGCCCGTTATTAAGTATATAATATGCATATTGAATGAGAATATTCACAGGCATATAGGGGTGTTTTACCATGTCTGGAGGGCTCTAATAATGTAGAAAAAAACATATTTAGAAGGTCATTTTCAATGCTTTAACTACAAAATCCACTTATCACGGTCAAGTCTCGAACCAATTAACTGCACTAAACGAGGGATTACTGTAGATGTTTAGTTGATATTTTTACGCTGTAGCTTACCTCTGTTAGATTGGCTTTAATAAGAACATACATGATGATACCAGCTCCATAACAATCCATAAGGTATGAATCAGGTTGTATAAGGATGCCAAAAGTACACGAGGCTCCAGAAAGGTGCAGAAGGTTCCATTAACATGCATAAAAGTAAATAAAGTAGGATAAGGCTGCAGAATGATACATAAGGATCCATACAGACACATAAGGATGAATATCTTTGCATACAATTGTATACAGTAGGTTTCCAGAATAAATGACATTGTATAATACATAAAGCTAAAAAGGAATGCACATGGATCGGTAAGGATGTAGTGTATAATGATGCACGAGGCTCCATGTTGCATCAAGATGCAGAAGAATGCAGGACGCTCCTGACTTGGCAGTGTCAGTGTCAGCAGGATGTCCTGTTTATTTGGTTTTTGTTGAATTTGGATCATTTAATGACATGCGACATGATCCAGGTGTCTGCCTCCATATCTGCACTGATGTCACTATTACTCCTGCAGCGCGCACACACACACACACCCTCACGCACGCACACACACACACACACACACACACACACAAAATTGCTATCATGCTCAATCATCCCTCCCTGAATAAACATCAGTGTCTACAGTCGGTACACAAACCAAATCCATTTGCAATCCTGCACTACTTTTACCCCCCGCCAAAAAATATAGTCTTACAGTAGATTGTATTTTTTTTTTATTTACCTATTACATTTTTTTCACTTTTTGGTCACACAGGTTAAGTGAAAAAATATGGAAGGAGAATATATTAGCCTATAAAATCAGTTTGTGCAACAATAAAAAAAAGTACATCAATATAAAAAAGCACCATTAATCTAAAAAAAAAAGGTATGAGGAAATACCAAAATAATAAGTGCAGCTCCTCAAGTGTTGTTAAAATGCAATTTATTGCTTTCTTAATGTGCTGTTAGTCAACTTACTAAATTACCAACCATCACCGACTCTGTTTGATGAATGCTAAATGCTGAGGAAGCGGCGTATAAATTCTAACACTGTAAAGTTCCTATCAATGCAAAAAAATATGGATATTATTCACGTTTGTGCGCCTCCCTAACTGGAGGGGGTCATCACAAAGTTTTTATTTGGATGAAACAACACCTTCATATTAATTTAATTCAATGCATTTATGAGAAGTAAAAGATGGAACATACAATATGAATAATGGTTACTGGAATCCTTTACAATCCACCTCAGTGTGTTTTATAGAATGTTCCTAAGTATCTTACTGTGTGTAATCACCACCACAAAAATAACAGCACGTTAGCGAACCTGACACTTGTCCACCAAAGTCATGACACGAGAAACTAAGACGACCCCCACTCATCAGCAGGTATAAGACTGCGGAGGATGGGGGTTGGATGAGGGAGCGTATCTGTGAGAGGATTCTTTATGCGGCTCTATGCCTTGCTTTCATGTTGTCCAGCCGCTAAGTTAAGTTGGCTTTGCCAGGGGCGATGGCTAATTCGCACCCTCAGATCACCAGCATGAAATGAAGCGAGCGGCGAGCTCTCCAAAGCCCCCCGAGGTTAACGATAGCTCGCCTGGTAACCCCCACCCCCCACTCCCTTCTCCTCTTTTTTTTTTTTTTTTTGATAATCCTGAGTTGGCCTCACTGACAGGATGCAGCACCTGAGATGTGAGGGCGACAAAGGACTACGCAATGGTGGTGGAATTTGGTGGAAGTGCTGTTGTCAGCCTAAGCTAACTCGACCTTATTTAGTGTATGCATGTGGAGTAGGTCCTCCTCCATGGAAGAAAACCAAGAATTCTGGCGACAGAGGCAAGGAAATACTCACTCAAAGAGGAATAAACTTCAAACAGCACAGACTCATCTGCCTGGTTTTGGGTCAGCCAAACCGACACAATCAGACGCTTTTCATCAAATTTGGGAACATTTCTATGTCTCAAAATACATTTTTAATTCATTTAAAGTAGCTATTTCGTAGGCACGGAATTTTGTAAACCAAGGACCATCTGCACTGCCTGGTTTCAGGGGGATGTTCAGTGCAAAATAAGCTTTAAAATCCAAGCATAGCAGTATTGACTTGGATTCTCCGCTCATTTATTTATTTTTGTTAGATTGTTAGACATCTGAAAAAAGATTTGCACATGTCCGAAAGCTTTATTGTCATTCTAGTCTAAAATTGGCTCAGCAGCTCTGGTGGATAGAAGTATAAAATAATGTAAGGTCAATGGAAGCCTGGAAACCCTTTGGGATATACAGTGAGGAGCTCCACGGGGTGGCTGGGCTCTCTCTTAAGAGATGGGGTGAGAAACTAGAAGTAGAGCAGGCACGGGCATCTGGTCAAGATGGCTCCCAGAGGCCTCTCTGGGGAGGTGTTTCGGTCATGTCCAACCGGTAGGAAGCCTCTGAGAAGATCCAGACTCCCCGTTGGAGAGCTACGTCTCTCAACTGGCCTAGGATGTGAGGGGACGGTAGTAGACTTTAGATTGCTGCCCTGTGACACGACCTTGGATAAGCACAAGAAGATGGATGTACGTCAGTGGAATGATAAAGGTGATAAATGATAAAGCAGCCTTCTATAAACCAGTACTGCATTCCATAAAGCACAACGTAGTCTGCACTTCACTGGCTTTGTCAACTTTGTCACTGATTCTTGATCACTGTTGGCAAGAATCTGCTGATACTGACTGGAATCCATGCCACCTTCAACAACAACAAGATTTGCAGTACCTGCATTGGCCACACAGCCCCACACCAAATGTTACTGTGGGTAGCAAGTGTTTGTCTTGGAATGCTGTGTTCTTCATCCGCCATGCATACCGCCCCTCGGTATGTCCAAATATTCATTCATTCATTCATTTTCTACCGCTTTTCCTCACGAGGGTCACGGGGGGTGCTGGAGCCTATCCCAGCTGTCTTCGGGCGAGAGGCGGGGTACACCCTGGACTGGTGGCCAGCCAATCACAGGGCACATATAGACAAACAACCATTCACACTCACATTCATACCTATGGACAATTAACCTAGCATGTTTTTGGAATGTGGGAGGAAACCGGAGTACCTGGAGAAAACCCACGCATGCATGGGGAGAACATGCAAACTCCACACAGATGACCGAGGGTGGAGTCGAACCCTGGTCCTCCTAGCTGTGAGGTCTGCGCGCTAACCACTCGACCGCCATGCCGCCTGTCCAAATATTATTATTATTATTATTATTATTATTACTCTTATTACAAATGAAGCTGGCTTGTCCAAATGTGTTTTAGCACACCTCAAGCAACTCCGTTTGTGGCATGTGGCTTCTTCCGCATGACTAGTTGAAGGATGCACAGTGACACCATCTGCACCAAGATCATGTTGTAGGTCTTTGGAGCTGGTCTGTGGGTTGAGTTTGAGTTTCTCACCATCCTTGGCCTCTGCTTATCTGAATTATTTCTTGGCCTGCCACTCCGGCCCTTAACTAGAACTGCGCCTGCTAAAGGCTAAAATCTCTGAGCTAGCTTATGTATCCTTCCCCTAGACGATGATGTTGAACAATCTTTGCTTTCAGGTCATTTGACAGTTGGTGCTACTCTTCAGAGAACTTGCAATTGGGTACCTTAAATACCCTTTCTCTTGATATTTTCACTTGCGTATGAAGGTCAAGGGTCAATGTGTTTACCAAAGTAATTTTATGTTCCAATAATTCGTGTTAAATGTATTCAAATCAATAAAACAACAGCATTGTACTGCCAAAATATGAATCTTGTATGAGCTATTTTGGTGCATTTGCTGTATAATCATTTTCTGGGGTTAAACATGAATGAGTGCTATGCTAAAGGGTCACTGTCATGTATTGATGTTACGCCCACACATGTGCAACAATGGATGTCAGCCCCCACCTTATAAGAAAACAAAACAAAGTAAACAAAATAAAGAAATGCACATTTAAAAGAGTAACTGTGAAGGACTTTAAAAAGCCTTTCCTCCTCACTTAAACAAGAATGTAGGATGAAGGCCCCCGCCACCTCCCTGAGCACCCCCACCCACTCCCCCCAGAACGCCTCTTTTAAAGTTATTTCAAATTTGCCAGCCAGGCTTTGAGAAATCTGTTTGTTTGAGGGCAGCATTAGATGTGACCAGCGTTTTATTGTGACATAAAACCGCATTTCTTCCCTGGCAGATTAAAAATAAAATCGGTTAATAAGAAAAGCTGTCAGCAGCAGAAAATGGCTGACATAATCCGTTTATCCTCCAAGCAATAAAGATATTGGTCCTTGGGAGTCTATCTTTCCTCTTATGTTATTTCGCCCAAAACATTATCTTCCGTGCATTCAGATGGATTAAGAAGTCATATGGGAGATAGAAAGGAAATGACAGTTACAAAAAAATATAGAATATCCCTTTCACACTCCTCATCACACATGTTCACAGAAGGCTACACATGTGATCCCGCTAAGTTAATGAATAGAGCAGGGGGGAAGCCCGAGAGGAAGGCGGGAAGAAATGCGGGTCACTCAGTGGAAATGGATGGACACTGAGAGGTCGATGCAGCGAGACGGATCCACTCGGGGCAAAATACGGGAGCATCTAGCGGAGCTGGTGCAAAAATAAAGATTCTGCCTTGCTCAGATGCAGTAACTGCAATTTAAAGACCCGAGGGGGTTCATCCTCCACTGTACATCGTCTCAGTAGAAGAACAAGCCACATGTGATGTGACATCTTCACTTCAGAACTACTACTAATTGTTTAAATACTGTGCTGCTCATGAGTCAGGAGAAACAGTGTCTCTTTCTTTGACAGGAGTCAATCACCTGCAGTCAGTGCGCTCACAAGCTTGTCAATCCATTGAAAATTGTAGGAGGTCACTGTATATAACAGGATAGCAATGAAACAGCCTTACGCATCTTACAAAGAACAATAAATTCATCACACAGCAACTTAACACTCAATAGTTATATCTGAGAAATATATAAACATGCACCAATTTGTTTTTACAATTAAAAAAATGTACATTTTTCACATTGTCTTAGCAACATATTCATTGTGTTGCTCAGTGCCGGGGCACTGCAATGACATCAGCCTCTCTCCGGGCTCCTCTGACTCACTCTGGTGGACAGAGGCAGCATTGCAGCGTCCATTTTTTATGCTGCTTCTTTTCCATGAAATGCTTTGCTCACATGAAATGCATTATTCATTTTAAACATGTATTGGTACATGTTTGTATATTTAATTAGGTATACATTTTGAGTGTAAAGTTGTGGTGTGGTGATTTCAGTGATCTTTGTAAGATGACAGCGGTGGTGAGCAATGATGGTAAGGTTATGTGTCTGTACCTGTAATGCTAATGTCTCAGACAGAGTGTGTCTCCAAAGAACACTATTGTGCACCTTATCCACTTTTTAAATACTGTAAACACCACTATAGTCACCTTTACAATCCCATTATTCTTTGTTTACATCACAAGAAATCAATTTCTGAAAAAGCACAATATTGTGAGAGGAGACTGTATTCAGAAATTACTCTTTTATTGAGGTTAATTGGTTCCAGATTTGAACGTGATACGTAAGTTTTTGCTAAGTAGGATTTATTTTTTTAGAAATGTAATATTTTTGTACTTTAAGCATAGAAAACCTGCGTCTGACCTTCTAAATATGTTTTTTAACATGATTAAAGCCCTGTATACATGAAATAACACCCCATAGTCACCTTTACTTCTCCAATATAGTAAACATAATATGAGAAAAAAAAACACATAAATAACACTTGTGCTTGTGTGTGTTGCTGTAAATGTCTTTCATTTGCATGGACAGAAATCCACATGAGCGATTCAGGAGTTAAGTTTCACCTTAGCGTGGGTTAAGGATGCAACAGTAGCGTGTTTTTATGAGAGATTTTTTTTTATCAGGGATAATTGTGAATGATGTGAAATCCTTCCTGCAATAAAAGACTGGCCATTTGGTGGTTGTGTGGGTCACCCAACAACACATAAGTGGTGGACGTAAACATGGCACGGGCTCATCTAGCTAGGGGCGGGTCAGAGGTGGCCTCATGCCCATGAGGAACGAGTAGAGCAAAACGCTCACTTACAGTATTTTGCATACCTCCAAGACTGGAATAGAACTGCTCCAATTTTCAAATAAGGATTGTTGTCATGTCCAATTTCCTAAAAATCCATTGTTTTCACAGCCCATTGCACCTTATTAACCCAGTAGCGCTTAACACATCCAGAATGTCAGAGACAATGTAAAGCACATGTTCTAGCTTGACACAAACCATTTCCGAAGGACGCCATGCTAGCATCTCTCCAGGGACCTGTATGACTGACAAAGGCACAAGCAGAGAGGGCGGCTGGTCAAAAAGGTCCGGTACTGAATGGCTGACTTCAATCTGTGTGATAAAGCGTGTGACCGAGGTGGGGTGGGGGACGGGGTGTAGATCAAGAGCAATGCTGGGGGAGGAGTCACGTTTGAGTGGCAGCCGCAGCGTGAGGCTATGAACTGGCACTGCGTCGTGTTTAATCACGGTGCTTTGGCCGCTAATGAAATGTGATTATGCCTCTGAAGGCGGCGGGCAAACAGCGGCAGCAGATCGTGGCGGGGGAGTGGGGGGGATGAGGTATTAATATCTTGTGAGATTATGCATGAAACCCTAGTGTGTAATTTTCCTGCACTCCTTGTCCACATCCAAACAGTTGGTAGTTCATCATTAACACTGAACTTTTGCATTTCCATTCGTCTTTGGGTGGTGTGATTAATGCTGCCCTTGATTCATTAGTTTATCATCAACGTGCACTGATCACTGAAGATCCATCATGCATCCCCGCCGCAGATAAACACTCCTGAAGGCTGGCTTCAGAGCAAGCGGGTAAGTGGGTGGTCTACTGCACATATGCTGAGTAGCCATCCACACCTGACAACAAACAGTAATAACATCAATTTATAAAATATACAAATTGGACTACAACACTTAAAAATCCACCAATCTGGGATGGTCGGTTACACTCAAGCATTGACATTAAATTCGTCAATAAATGCCCCCCATTCAATGAATAGCATTCTCAAAAAATAGCAAAAAGAAATAACTACTTGGGTCTTTCATTAGATCAAAAACCAATGGCATTAACTTCTATGGCTGTTGGCAACCTCCTGATGTAGTTTTTTTTAAGTCGTCAGCAGCTTTATCTACCTCTACTTCAGGCCAGGTGCGGCAATGGGATGTGGCCAGCGCACTTTGCTTTTTTTTGGCACACCCATCCTGCCCCTCCCACCGTCACAAGGGGAAAAAAGGGAGAAAAGAAGGCATGACCATAGTTTTTTTACACACTGGTAGTCCCGTAAAACACATTACACGTTACCGATGCTGTAAAAAACCTAATACTAAAATGCTAAAGCTACTTAGCATTGAGAGACGTCTTGAAGTAACCTCTTTTCTTGAGATACTGTACAGCCTGTACTTCCGAATCGGATTCGGGATCCAACACATATGGCTGTATGTTAAAAGACATTTAAAAAAGATTAATCGCCCTTAATCAAATCCTATAAAGTTAATATGCACTCAGCAGTGGGCGAAATCACCGTTTATTATCAGCAACAGTTAGCGACACAAACCAGAAGTGTTTTAATGCGCTCGGTAGTGTGACCAACCACAGAAGACTGGGCATGCCTGCAGGCAGGCCATCGGTGGAAAACATTAAAACAAACCGTTTTTGCGGGAACCATGAAATCCAAAGAAATACAGCTGAATAGGTGCAGATTCTGGAAGAACTAGAAAGATTTCTGTGCTGGTTATCATGTGTATCTGCTCTATAGGAGTCCCCAACTCAATACAAAGGGCCGAAAAATGAAATGCAGCTATCAAAGCATACAAAGGCCGAAAATGCATACGTGTGGTGAGTCAATACTTCTTTTGTTCCATTTTGCAGTACATGAAGCAACATGTGTGGATGTATAAAAGATGGTTCAATCAATGAAGAGGCCTTTCCAAAACTCAGGGTCGCGAACCAAATTCGGTCAATCGCGCTGTTTCATTTGGAAGAATGAAGAATCCCACAGACGCAATGACAGCTGTACTTAAGGTCACAAGCAGTTCAATTGTCGTTTGACGATTGAGCGATGCGCAAAGAGGCGAGTCCTTTGAGGGAAGGCGCTCAATGAGGAGATATTTGGGCTATTAACACAGATCATCGCTCGCTTTCAGCGCGTCGAGTTAACAATTGGCGCAGAGGAGAAAGAACGGAACCTTCAGAACGTGACAATTTCACCTAGCTAACCACCTGGCATGAAATTAAAAAAACATAGATGTTTTCTTCTCAAAGGACGAAAGGAAGCACTAATGTGAGAGTGCACGGGGGCCTCACGTAGCATAGACCTCACCTCAGCGTTAAAGATAAACGAGGGAAGAATCAGGAAGTTCTCATATAATTGGACCTAACAGAGAGACCTTGGCTATTTTGTTTCTGAAAGGCGTCCAAATGAATGGCCGGCTTTCACCGCACAGCCTTTTATCTCCACCTGGCACCAAAAAGGATTTAATTGATTCGAGACGGCGGATGTTCAGAATGGCGCGCCCTCACTTTATTCCTAATTGTCCGGTGAAATGATGCAGCCTGTGAGGAGTGCACAGTGTCAGGAGACAAGTGACTAGTCAGGATCCAAAAGCCGGTGACTTGCCGTCGTGGTGGCTAATTCACATTACGGACAATTGTTGCACAGTCGTCACATTAACACCGCAACTCCTGATAACCCGGGTCTAAGTCCGCCGCTAATCCACCAGCGTTGGTGTAGCCTGGCTGGGCAACCTCCTATCAGCCTGGGCTTCAACAGACTTAGAGCATCAGAACACTAATAAGCACTTAAACGCTAAGTGCGAGCAGATAGGCTCCTAATATCTGCTGGTCCAGGTAGTCGGGAGTTTAAGCTATAAAAATGTCATTTTACTTGTGTAATCCTGTCTATTAGTCAGAGGTTTTAGGGGTCTGCTTGTTCAGGGAGCAGTCAGATGAGCGGCGAGGAGGCAAATTAAAGATGTTTAGCTTGGAAGAGATGACACCATCATGACTTCATTGTATGATCAAGCCTTCTGAGCGCCTTTGAACTGGAGATAAGTCCACCGAACTAACAGTGAGCTAACAAAATATAACGTTTTTCCCTCACATTCAGATCATAGTGTCGTAATTAGCTGCAAAAATGGAGTAGAGGGCAACCTTGGTTCGCATACGCCCCGGTTAGCATGTTATTCATTAAATTTACACCAAAATTGTATATCTGTTTGCATACATTTTCTGGTTAACGTACAATAACATGCACAAACAACCTTGTTAGCATCCGATTAACTTGCTATTCCATGGAAACAGGAACTCTTCCATGATGTCATCAGCGGTTGACTCTGTACTTCTGTGCTAACGTAACACAAAATATCATGTTCTCAGAGAGGGCTGCACAGTGAACGAGTGGTTAGCACGCAGGCCCCACAGCTAGGAGACCCGAGTTTGATTCCACCCTTGGCCATCTCTGTGTGGAGTTTGCATGTTCTCCCCGTGCATGCGTGGGTTTTGTCCGGGTACTTCGGTTTCCTCCCACATTCCAAAAACATGCTAGGTTAATTAGCGACTCCAAATTGTCCATAGGTATGAATGTGAGTGTGAATGGTTGTTTGTCTATATGTGCCCTGTGATTGGCTGGCGAACAATGTTTTGGTAGAAATCCTGTTTATGACCTTCTAAATAACCTTTTTAAAATATTAAGAGCCCTCTAGACATGAAATAACACCCCTATAATCACCTTTAGACTATTATTACCCAATATAAAAACCGTAATAAGAGTAAAATAAAACATATTAAACATGAATGTGATTCATACTTGTGTGTTGCCGTAAATATTCCGGTGGTGTGGAAAGGAAGTGATGTTCAAAGTTGAGTTTTATCTTGGCGTGAATTATGGCCGCAACAGTCGGTTGTGCGATTATTCAAACCTGTTGTTCCGGCAATCAAGTCTGGTGCTTGTGTGTCTCACCCAACATTATAGTAACATTAGTGACACCTAGTGACCAGTGGAGAATACTACATATCATCACAATGATGATGATCTGAATGCAATATATTTGTATTTTAGCATATTTGAAGACCCGTGACAAAACATAACAAAAAAAAAATATTTTTTGGGCAGTCAAGCAAAAAGAACGGAAACTCCCATTACTAGGTCTGGCACAGGGTGACATTGAACTTGAATCGCCAGCGACCATCATGTCAACATGTGACCATGACTGACCATGACCGACCATGACTGACCATGACTGACCATGACTGACCAAGACGTCAACAACGCTAACTTTCAGTGGCTTACTTTGTAGTACAGTGAAGTGTGTGTGAAACAAACCAGTGGCGATGAAAGGCCAGCAGACAAAAATATAAAAAAAAAACAAAGCATTGTTGCACACAAAGCGTACTGAAAGAAGGCCCAAATTCTCTTCTCCTCTTTGAGGCGAGACAAACAGCCACGCTCCCTCGCCGCCTCTTCTCTCGCCAGCCTCTAATGCGTCCTAATCCGGGCTGAAGACAGACGCCGGCTGTGTGTGTAAGAAATATCTCTTTGCTTTTTCTGCCTCAGTTCATTATTTTTCTTTCTTGTCACTTTAGTGTGATAGGTTGGACAGAGGCGCCCAGATGAGCGGCGAAGACACAGTGGCGAGGCCTTAATCTAGTCTTTAATGCGTGACTTCAGAGATGTCATTTATCTTGTGACTGCAGCAGGCGTCCACCAAACTTTATCTCTAATAATATATTGATGGATTAAAGGGGTCAGGCAGGAGAGCAGGCAAGAAAAATTGCTTATTGACATCAAAATACAGTGCCCCCCCAAAACCTGATAAACATAGGGACGGCCCAGGAGAGCCGGAGAGGAGGTGAGAGGGAGGAGGAATGGAGTTGGAGCCATTGTGAGCGCACCCGGTAATTTTCTTCCTCCACAACAGACGAGCCTCTGGTGGTCTGAGCCCTTCCGATGATAAAAAAAAAAAAAAAAAAAAACACCAAATAAATAAAATAAAACTCCAGCTCGTCCTGCTCTCCAGGCCGACGGTAACAGCGAGGTCATTTCCACGTTTATCTTGACACAAACTCCCAGCCACCCTCTACCACCTTCCACATACCGTCCCGGCGCAGACACACGGCACTGCAGCTTATTAATGCCACTTAAGTGGCGTGGGAGGCGATGGTGGTCGTGAAAGGAGGAAGGTGAATGCGAGGCGCTATCAGCCGCCTGCACAGACAAGATGGGCCAAGGGCGAGCGGCTTCTCTCGGACGACTCCTCGCAGCTTAGACGCTATGTTTTTTTTTCTTTTATGCCAGCCAAATAAAGCCACTCTTTAGTCAGCATGATGTTAGGATTAAACACCTCCAAGGTGTTTCATAATGACGACAGGTCTAAAAGGCTCCCCCTACAGGCCTGATGTCTAACTGTTCTTTAAACCATAGTTACCACGTAAGAGAATTTTTGGTGAAGATGGACAAATTTTCACATTTGGTTCCAGTCCACCTGCATTAGGGGCAAATACACCATTATCTGATTCTGTTCACCTATCTAAATTATCTGTGTCCGTATATGGAGTGGGCAGGTCATAAACCGGAAGTGAGTGTGGTTAAACCAGAAATGGGTGGGGGTTAAATCTGTCCATTATTGAACTCGAAATTGACATGGATTGATGAGCAGTTGCTATTTGTATTGTTTATTATTCAGCTATACATGTACTGTGTATGTGTGTAAGTGATCTTTGAGACTTTATTCTTTATTTATTTTTGATGAGCTGTATGAATTTGGTGATTCATGCAAACATGAAACAGGAAAATAATCAGCAATGTTGACTGTATTTTCCTCAAAAGCGTCACGTTCATTACTATAAGAAGTTTTCCAACTGACTTTATATCACCAGCCAAACCAGCCCGAAGCAAGCAGACGGAAAAAACACCAACCATCAGTGACAGATGCTCGATCGTTCCTGTTATGAAACATGATTGCAAGGTGCATACTGCAACGTATTGACAGGGGTGTAATATTTTAGCATGCTAATGTTAGCTAATGCTGCTCTTGTGCAACTGTGCAAGTGTACCTAATGTTGTGGCCAGTCAATGTAGGTTACCGTTACCACTGTCTGTGTACCGCTAACTGGAAAATTAACAAAATCTTTTATTGTAGGTAGCACATTATGACGACTCCATTGAATAAGACAATTTCAAGGAAAAAATGCAGTCATGCTACCACGATTGTGGCATCAAGTTTAACAAGTAACTTCAGATACAAACCAAAATAGAGGCAAACCTATTAAAATGTAATATAGACAGTCGCCGAGTGGTTTTCAACTTCCCAATTGCACCATGTACGTGAATGAGGCACCACTGAGCTCCTCTGTGGCTGCTGTTGTAGAGCCAATCTAACGAGAGGCGGCCACTGTGTGTGACTGGCCAATCACAGAGCATGAAGAGTGGATACATAATGAGCATTTTCTTTAAACACAAATAGGGATAATGAAGAAATGTACTCGTTTCATACTCGTATCCGGCAAAAATGTATTATCCATAACCATTATCCATAAATAGTCCAATCCTGCTCATCCCTGGCAGTGAACCATCAATCCAGCGGATGAAGCTGAAGTAAAGAAATAGTGAGTTGCCGCATTACTGACACCTACAGGACTGGAGTGGAACAGTATGGCCCACACAATTAAGATGTATTTTTATTTTCATCAGTTAACTTTATAAGAGACTTTTACGGGCCATCCCACCAAATCGGTGCCATTTGATTGTTGCAGCTCACTCAAAATAAACTTCCATTTGTCTTTTTTCAACTCTCAACCTGGTAATACATGTATTGAACTACTCCAAATGTGTAGCGGGCCATCTCGGGCAACTTTATGTATTTATTTATATATTCATACATTTAAGTTTCCGAAGCCGACTCATTTGATGAACAGGACTGCTTGTTTATCACGGTTGCAGTTTAGTTTGATGGCAACTTGCAGTGCAAGGAAAGGACCAGGGTGCCAAAATAAATCATCTAACATATATTTTTGTCATTGCGATTGGAAAGCCTCGGTGTGAAAGAAGCAGCCAAACCTCTTCCAGGAAGAATCAACCAATTTCCTCCTCGGTTCTTGACAAAAAAAAAAGCCGTTTGTGACGTTTGACTGCCGACAAAGAAACTTTTGGAGAGTTTGTTGGTCATGACAGTCGAGTGTGCAACTGGGCTCCTATGTGCTCTTTATCTGCATCCACAAGGAGATCCCAGAGAAAGGGCTGAGGTATGAAATCGTGTTAAGAGTGCAGCTATTTAACTTTTTTAAACGTCAAGTCATACGAGCTCCATTAAGGCTTCTCCGCCATTGTGTCAGCCAATCGCAGCCGCGTCGGTGAAAAAACGGCAACCACCTTGGGACGGCACAGCCACACTGGACTCCCAATTCCACGAATGCCACTCCCTGAAAAGTCTTTAATTACCGTGATCCCACTTTCTCATGATGGATTGTGATAAAGCGGCAGGCTTACGTGGGAAATCTGCCAATTGAAAGCGTGCATTTTCCTCCACGCTTCATCTTTTGCGTGAAAAACCGTGTTTGGAGTCGGCGGCGAGTCGCCGCAATCCCAAATAGAGTCAATTCTAACCCTTTCACAGCCTCCTCCAGTCCGGGAACATTAATGCACTTTACTATTACAAGATAAAGCTGGAGGGACATATTACAGCAGGTCTATCTGCAAGGCTGTAATACCACAGAGTCAGCATTCAATAAAAGACATTTGCAAGCAGGCATTTCTCACAACAACACTTGGCAAAGATTTAAACGCTGCTAAATTAGGAGCCGCTCCTGCTGCAAAGGTGCCTGGTAAGCAGGGCCGTACTTACTTCCAATGACAGAGTTGTTTATGAAGGGGGGGGGTGGCCCACCCCTCTTTGCAAGGGGAGCAGTTTGCAAGGCGCTCGCCAGCTTTTTTAGCCTCAAACGCCTTGCGTGCCGCCCGGGCGACAATCAGCGCACATAACTCACGTCGGCCTCGCCACTTTGCCGCACGCCACCGTGAATACCGATGGCACTCGTAACACGCCGCCCCGGCCTGATGAATAACGCGCCTGCTTTGCTGACGCCTACCAGCAGAGTGACAGCGTTCTAATTTGTCGCACAAGAGTTGACATGCAAACACTGTAACTTGATGGCAGCCATCGTCTTGGCAGGATGGACGAGGTTAAGGAAGGAGGAATACATGCCAAGTTCAACTAATAGCCAAGTGTGTGTGTGCTGGAGCCTATCCCAGCTGTCTTCGGACGAGAGGTCACCAGCCAATCACAGGGCACATATAGACAAACAACCATTCACACTCACATTCATACCTATGGACAATTTGGAGTCGCCAATTAACTTGGCATGTTTTTGGAATGTGGCAGGAAACCGGAGTACCCGGAGAAAACCCACACATGAGGTCTTCTCGATCTCTTGACAGTGTGGCCAGCTTGCTAACCATTCAACCACTATGCTTCTTTTTGCAAATACTTCAACTTTCTAGTAGAATTTTTGTTCATTTTCTTGTGATATTTTGCCTTTATACTCATAATATTACAACTTTTTTCTCCAGCAAAATTTTCCAAAATTTGTTTTGTTTATTTCACATAATATTATGACTTTTTTTTCAGTCATAACATATTGTCTCTTGAATATTTCAACTCAATGCTACTAAAAAGGAATTTTGCCTCATAATAATACAAGCTTATTCTCATTAAATAGGAGCATTTGTTGTTGTTGGAGTACAACTTTTGTTTCTTATATTATACATTACAACGTTTTTCTGCAACTTTTTTTATTGTTTTAGTGAAGCTAATTTTACATTTGATGCTACTAATTTGAAGTTATTTTTCTCATAATATTAGCAAGTTATACTCGTAAAATTATGACTTGCTCATATTGCTGTTGTTGTTTTTTCTTCAGTGTGGGATGCAAATGGCCCCCTGGCCTCCCTTGGTGTAACAGCTACCAATAGAAATGGCAGGGTTTCACTCATCTTTGCAGAATTGTTGTCATTCAGCCACCTTGGAGGCTTTTCCAGCATGAAGCCTTTTTAAGGTTATGCCACAGCATCTCAATAGGATTCAGCTCAGGACTTTGACTCGGCCACTACAAAGTCTTCATTTGGTTTTTCTTCATTCATTCAGAGGTGGACTTGCTGGTGTGTTTTGGATCATTGTCCTGCTGCAGAACCCAAATTCTCCTTCAGCAGAATTCATGGTTCCATTTATCACAGCAAGTCTTCCAAGGAGGTCCTGAAGCAGCAAAACAGCCCCAGACCATCACAGTACCACCACCATATTTTACTGTTCTTTTTCTGAAATGCGTAAATGAGTATTTTCCCAAAGGTTTTGGGGCTCATCGAGATGTTTTCTGGCCAAGTTGAAATGGCTCTTAATGTTCTCTTTGTTCAGCAACGGTTTTGGTCTTGCAACTCTGCCATGCAGGTTGTTTTTTCCCAGTGTCTTTCTTATAGTGGAGTCATTAACACTGACCTGAGGCAAGTGAGGCCTGCAGTTCTTTGGATGTTGCTGTGGGGTTTTTGGGAAGTTTCACCACTGTTCCGTGTTTTTCGCCATTTGTGAATAACTTCCTCCACTGTGGTGGGCTGGAGTCCCAAAGCTTTAGAAATTGCTTTATAACATTTTCCAGACTGATTTGACTCAATTAATTTTAATTTAGTCACGTTTTAACGTAGCGGGCAATCACTTCTTCACACAGGGCCATGTCGGTTTGGATTTCTCCCTGAATAATCAAAAAAGTTTCATTTAAAAACTGCATTTTGTATCCAGCTGTGTTGTCATTGACGCAAAGACTTTTTCACACCGGCGTAAATACCAAAATAGAAAGGATGCCTTGATGGAAAATGTCAAACTTTCATTGGAAGGTGAAAAAGACACAAGGTGTGGATTGTGCTAAACACAATAAAAGTTAAAAGTGTGTTCCTGCACCGAAGACGACACAAAAGCGACAGATTAGAAGTAATCACTGTCACCATGCAGGAAGCAGCACGGGCCTCTCACTGGCGGATTAAGTCTTCTCTTCTTCTCCTTGTCCTTATTGTTGCAGCACACAAATAATTACAGAGGAATCTCCTCAAAGCCAATTCAACTCTTGGCAGCTTTTATTCATTGATTTTATTTCTACCTCTGCCAAGTGCCAGAGCACGGAGGCGACGTGTATTGTTTTGGTTGCTGTTTGCAGGATTATGCAAGACGTACACAACCGATTTCCATCAAACTTTGCAGCAGTGAAGAAGGCATGGTTTTAGTGAAGATCAGGATAAAGGTGACACCAGAATGCAAATGATAAGAGTGCATGAAAAGAAAGACGATACTAGAAATGAATAGAATAGAAAATTGCGTGATTTTTTCCCCTTTAATTTGCCCTAAAATGTTGATACTAATAACTAATAATAAAACAAAGCTATGTGTTTAAATATGTATAAGGGGGGTGTCATGAAAGGATACATGAAAGGATATGTGCCACTTTCATATTTTCTTAAGATATGCTAAAAGACGTATAGATTAAAAAATAAAAAAGTAACAAGGGATATGCTTGAAGAATTATTAATATCAATTTTGGTCCTTACTCTTTTTTCCCATTTTTGAAGTTTTTTTTGGGGGGTGTATCTTTCAAATCGTTCAACTTTATGTGTAAATGGTCTTTGTGTATTTTGATTATGACTTTATTTCCATAATATTTTCAATTCAATTCCATAGCATTATAAAATAACAATTTCCCTCAAGCTAATTTTCCCCCCAAATAATTACAATTTTTTCTTTAATATTTCCACTTTATGCTACAAAATTGCATGATTTTTTTCTCCTAATATTACCACATTATTGTAAAATTATGACAACTTTTTTCACTTAAAATTTTGACTTTACAAATTTTTCTTTTACCATGTTTGTGTTTTTCCTTGTTACATGTAATTTTAGAATGTGCCAAAGGCCAGTAAAAACAATAGCGTAATGACCCCCGGGCCACACTTTGGACACCGCTAATATATATATGGTATATAATATTTTTTTAGACTCATGCTACCGATGTGGACGAGGTAAGACGTTGTTTGGTCTCTCTGTGAAAGTTGCGTGGAATGATTGTTGAGCTGTGTTTGTGTTGTATTATGTGTAATAATGTTGTTTGATGAGAGTTTCCGCCGATGTTTATTGCAGTAATATGTGTATTGTGTAATGATACGCTTGTAAGTGGAAGCTAGCTCCATTAGCACGAGTTGGCTAGCGGCCTGTTCCTCCGTGTCGGCACTCGGGCATTGTTATTTAGTATGTTTTCCACTGTGTTTCCACTATGATTCCAGGAAAAAAGGGAACTCATAAAGGATCACACAGCTCACATTTATATTGTTGTTCCATGCAGAATAAACTGTGAAAGATCTTGGAGACTCCCTCTTTCATTCAAAGCGCCAGAACACAACGCAAGGAAAGAAAGGCAGGTTAGACTAGCATCAATCTGATACCTACAGTATACTAGCCTCCATCATTAATGGCTTTGAATTTAGCCGTTTCCAAAACAAAGGAGGGCAGGAACAAAATATCTAAAATATGCTAACATAAACGCAAACACAAATCGCTTTTATTAAGAGTTCAACCTTGGCGAAGGTATGTTTTTAGTCCAGAAGGAAAGTAACAAAAATGCATTCTGGGACTTTTTCACCTTGACTATTTTTTTGCCTGACCCCATTCTCCGGTCTAATAATAAATGATGGCGACGGCGGGGCTTTAACATGTAAAATAGTGGTGACATGCTAAATAATGAGGCAGGCCGGAATTATGTTGCGGCGGTGTGTGGGCTCTGGGGGCATTCCCGAGCCTCGGAGCAGACCGGCCTTCTCCCGCCGTTGGGAGGGGAGGGTGGAGCCGGTGGGGGGAGGTGTTTGTTGTGAATATGAAAATGGAAATAATGTAGCGCTTGACACTGTTTTGGCTGCACTCGCCTTCGTGTTTGTGGCCTCCGACAAACACAGAGCGCTTTTATCCCTGCTGGAAAATTGTTGTTTTTATGACACCCAGGTGCAATGTGAGCCGCATCCCACCGTTGTGTTTGTTTTGATTGAAGTGGGTCATTTGAACGCGCCGCCACAGCCGCCGCCGTAATGTCACCATCATCTCGCTCCAGTTTGGGCTGCTTTTTCTGTTTGGGGGGGCCAGTTCCTGCTGTGACTGATGGTGGTGATAAAGTCGCAGTTGGGATGGCCTCACAATGACGGTGTCACTTTGCCACCGCTTTGAGTAACATTGTCGTTTGGAACACTCGAACGCAACCTTGAAGCTCGCTGGCGTGCTCGGCTGTTTTATGGTCGCCAGACAGATTTACCAGCCGAGTTTGTTTGCAAAAAAATTGCTTGTAAACCTGCTTTACAACCCCCCCGCCATCTTTTTGTCCAGAGGCGGATTAGGTGATGAGCGTCGCTTGTCCTTCAGGTGACTCCAGACTCATATCGCTGTTTATTGCCGCCTCCAAGGAGTGACTGATTATCTGCTTGACTCTTAGAAAATCTTTCTGTCTTTCTCTCCCAACTATCTTCTCCAAGTTTTACTAACGGCAGTTTTAGGCTTTTCGGTGACAGTGAAATTCGGCGAAAAATTATGTAAACAAAAATCCCTTTTTTATCACCGTTAATTGATTCCTCACCGTCATACAGAATCTGCTTATGACCTTCTAAATTATGATCTTCTCCAAGTTTTACTAAGGGCAGTTTTAGGCTTTTTGCCACAGTGAATTTCTACGATGGACGTCCTTCCTGACTAGGGATAGGTATCAATATTCGAAAATCCGAAAAACAAAGTAGATATCATTCGGTGACAGTGAAATCGGCGAAAATGATGTAAACAAAAATCCCTTGTTTATCACCGTTAATTGATTCCAGACCTCACCGTCATACAAAATCTGCTTAAATTATAAATAATAGCATTATTAGAGCTCTGTAGATGTCAAATAACACCCCTATAGTCACATTTACATCTTTATACCCATTATAATAAGACAAAATCAGCTATTTAAGACGTAAATAAGACTCTTATGTTTTGCTGTAAATGATGTCCTGTGCTAGGGGACATGACGTCAGGGGTTCAAAGTTGACTTTTAGCTTGGCGTGGGCAATGACTGCAACGATAGCAAATGTTAGGGATTATTGTAGTATGAATTATGGACTTCTTCTCAAATTGTGCAGAATGTATGCACTTCAAAGTACTGTCAAATCTTGGACATGTATTTGAAGAGTACTATAAGAGTGCTATATTAGTTCATTTATTGCTTATTTTATTTACTGTATATTGATCAGTAATCCCTACCTACCTAAATACAGTAAGGCCTACTAAAAAAATATGCCTGAAAATAAGCGTGTTGTATTTAAAAGGTCATCAACAGGTTTTCTATGCTCTAACTACAATAATATTTCTTTAACAGCAGGAATTTGCGGAAATTCACTTATCACAGTTGGGTCTGGAACTAGGTAACTGTGATAAACGAGAGATTGCTGTATCTAAATTGCTCTGTCGTTCAACTTGTGTGTCACAAAGGCATTGTTTTTGAACAAATTGTATGTTTTCATCCTTCTGGGCTTGGGAAGGGCACTGGACATCTCCAGGGGACCGGTGTTGGAGCCATGGTGGCCATGTGAACATCAACATTGGCACCACAGGCAGCACCGTGTACCATTATAATCTACCTCTGGGGGGAATTCCACTTCCTTGTGAGACTGCAGTACTGTTGCAAGCTGCTTGTATTGGTCAATGTTGTTTCCATCCGATTACATGGTGCTGCCACCTGCTGGCATGGAGTGTCATTTCTGCATTATGTTCATTCAAGTGCAGGCTTATGATGCCTTCAAGGACCCCGCGTTGACCCCCCATCATCGGCGACGCGGGACAAGGAGACTCGACCTTCTCTACTTTCCATTCCCAGACGGGCAGCTTGATGTTTCTTGGCAAAGACTGAATGGATGAGCTCAAGGAGCGACGGTTTTCCTTTCTACCTGTCAAACATAACAAACCACGTCAAGCACCTTGCAGGGGCACGAGGGCACTGGTAATTTTCTTCACCGGTGGCCCTCTGTGGCCTCATGAGGATGGAGTGGAGGCGGAGGAGAGGGGCCAGATGTTGGTGAGCTCCGGGGGTTGCTTGTGAACATTTTCTCGCACCCCCCCCCACCCAAAAAAATAATGTTTTTGTGCTTCAAACATCTTGCTTACAGCAGCAGGGTCTGATCCAAGCATTATGTGCGACTACATCAGTAGCGCTGGACACCCCCCCGCCCCCTCCTCACACACAGTAGGTGAAGCTACCCCCCTATCCCCCCCGCCTCCTTGCTTCTTCTCCCACAGAAGTAAATTATCAAAAGTGTGTTTGAAAGTGAATGAAGGGTGACTCTCTCTCTCTCGCTCTCTCTCTCTCTTTCTCGCTTCCTCGCTCGCTCTCCCTTCCCGCTTTGACATCTCAGTTTTTTTTTCCCTTACTTGCCACCATTTCTGGGCTAGGTGATAACTGCCGGTAATAGGATTAACATTGATTTCTTTTTGCAAGAACAGAGATGTGCCAGTTGCAGCTATTTATTGAACTGCCAGCTTTGAACTATGAAGACTGACTGCAGGAAAGACCTAATGCAGCATTTTAAAGAAAAGAAAAGCCTCTGTGCAATTCTCCCTTTCCCTTTTTTTTTCTTGTTGTTATTTCTTCCACCTCCTCCTCCTCCTCCTCCTGTCTTTTTCCTCTTTTTGTTGTGGCGGGATAAAAGAGCAAATCGGCGCCTGTGTTCTATAAGCTGTGGTAATGACTTTATTTATTTGTTGACTTTGTTGTTGCTGCCATTTTTTATATAAATAAAAAAGTCAAGGTATTTATGATGTGATCTATAATCTGTGAGGGACTTCTAGTTCACCTTGAAACCAGGATGAATAAAAAGCCTTTTCCACTCCTTGTGTGTGTGTAGAAATACTGCTGCTATCCAATAAAAATACAACTTAGGGCTCATTTCTCTTTTATGTTGAGGGAATTGGCTAATATTCTTCTTATGTAATTGCACTCCACGTTCATCTCCTCGAATGTCACTGATTGAGTTCCACTAATTGGTTGTGAATGGCCGCATTGATTGGTGAATGGCATCTATTGACGACAAGGTTGGAGCTTATTTCCTGTTTAGACATTTAGTGGCGTGCATTCCTTCGACTGCAAACCGAAATAAAACGTTTCATCAACTAACCTTCATAATGTTTTTTTTAATTCTCTAAATCTTATCTGAATATACACCGCACCCCAGATATGGCATCTGTAAAGCTGCCGAGTACTGTGGCGGTTAAAGAGAAGTTCCGCCTCCAACTAACCATTCATTTCTTACTTTTAAGCCGAGTCTGACCACAGGTATGAAACTCAAGGCCTGGGGGCCAGATTCAGTCCACCATATTGTTTCAGGTGGCCTGCAAATGCATGGAATTTTTTTTTTTTAATTTTAACATTATTTAAGATGTAAATAAGACTTATGTGTTTTGCTGTAAATTATGTCCTGTTCTAGGGGACATGACGTATGACGTCAGGGGTTCAAAGGTGACTTTTAGCTTGGCGTGGGTTATGGCTGCAACAGTAGCCGATGTTAGGGATTATTGTAGGATGAATCATGGACTTCTTCTCAAATTGTGCCAAATGTATGCACTTTGAAGTACAGTAAGGCCTACTATTGGTCAAAAAATATGCATAAAAATAAACCATAACTGCAATGTGGAAACCACTTTGGGGCCCCCATTGCCCAAGACATGGCATCTGTAAAGCTGACATTTACGGTGCCGATTAAAGGGAAAGTGTTGCTTTGCCATGGAAATAATATGAACTGATGAAACAAAACATGAAATAACACTTTAAATTTGATACTTTGGATAATCGCTGTGTTATATTTACAACACCCTATACATATGCCTACATTTATTTTTAATTACATTTATCAATATAGATTTGTTTTAATGTAGCCGCCAAACCAAGTTCAGTTGTGTACTGTGTGTCATTTGTATCTTCTCTTATCTGTATGTTGATGTGATCCAATAAGACGGGATGTCACACACGACAGCCACCCCCCAACCCCTCCCCTGCATCAGTGCTTTACTATCAGCTCGGCCGTAACGAGAAACAACTCGCAGTGTCACTACTGATGTGACCCCCCCCCCCAACGTTCTCCCAAAAAGACGTTTAATGTCCCCTGACAAAACACATTGTGTTTGAGGGAGGGGAAGAAAGAAGTCATCTGTGCCCCCCCCCCAACCCCCCTCAGGCGCGGTGGTGGGGGGGTTACACAAATAGACACTGGCAACTGGTGGTGCTTGATGCAAAGACAGATTTATGGCTGGAAATGATTTATTTATTCAAGCAGAGGCTGTGAGATCATTAACCTCCGTCGGCTCCCCGGAGAGCGACCTCTTCCGCCCCCCCATGCTGCTTAAATAAAAAGGGAAAAGGCCCCCCACGCGTCTCCCCCGGCTGCTCAGAGGCCCCCCAGCTGAAGGGGGCCGGACGCAGCATGGGCCGGAGGGCGTATCTCTGAGTAATGATCAGGCTGACTTGGTGGCAAAGGACATGAATTTATTGTCATAGCTTATACTTGCTCATTAATATGCTGTTAAATACATGCATGCACTAGGGTGCAAAAAGCCTCATTTGTCGTTTTACCAATGCTATATATATGGGAGTGGCTTTTACATTGTGGTATGTAATATGTTGTAGTCTCGGATTAACACACTGCTTCTAAAATAGTGGGGCGGACCCCCCTAAGGGAGATGCTGTGAACTGTCAGGAGGGGGCACGAGTTAGTGCAGACCTGCCAACATGTACAAATATATTGTACTAAACATATCTTCAATACACTTGTATGCTGCACTGCTGTCTATGCTTTCTATGAATATATAGACATTATCAGTTACTCAATAGTATTTCAAACTCGGTGGTGGGGGGGTGAAAATATTGCCAGGACCTCTTGTTATAAGCAACTTTGTCTTTCTGTTTTTGTAAAGTCGCTGGCAAAGTCGTACATGACATTATTTATGACATTACATTACATGAGAAGTACACACAGTTCTTACACACAACCACTAACCCGTGCAAATACTGCAACTTGTTTGATGATGACAATACTACGTCAGATACGTGTACCCAGGCTTTGAATGTGTCAGCACTGTATGTTTTCTGTATGCTTTATATTTGTATTTTAGTTCATTTAGCCATTTTTATGTTTGCTTTAGGCCAGAAACACATACAATTGATTTAAATACGCATATAGTCAACCACAAAACAGCAAAGAACCACAATATGATTTTTTTTTTATGAATATAAAGTGATAGAGTGAAACCGCAAAAGTCTAAGTGGGAAATGGCGAGGAATGACAGAAATAGCATTCACATTATTTAAAATGAAAAAAAATTCCACAGTTTTCAAACATTTTCTCCATGTGGTGGACAGAGGGAGGTGAACGAATCAGCTTTGCTTGGATGAAATGCATTATGAAGTTTAAAAAATTGTTTCTTAACTTCCTTTTGAGTGTTAAGCCGCTGTGTGATGAGTTTAGCGTTCTCTGGAAGATGACACCATGTGTCAGACTGTGATATTGAGTAATGACCCCATGCTTTTCCCAATGGGTTGACAACATCAATTTGGGTTCACTTTAGTTCAAATTAGCCGCACAGTTGTATAAACCACAGTGTTCAAACTTTAAGAAAAAAGTAGAGGCTTATACTCCTGGAAATTACAAAATTAACGGAAACCGAGGTTCCACTGTATTAGTTTCACTTTTGGTGCGTTTGCAACTGTGAATGTATTTTCTTCTCTTTTGCCTTTATTGATGATTCTTTGGCGGAGTAGTCAATAATCACACAATTTAAAAGGTTTTCAAAATGTCTATGCATCAATGAGGAACATGGAGGAAAGAACCAAAAATGAAAGTACAGAGTCTATATAGTAGTGTCTATATATTATTTACTGCACCCCTATTGGAAGTGAAAGCTAAGCTTGTGTGCTTTTAAAGTGAAAATTAAGTTTGCGTGAGAGAGATTGGCTCCAACTGGTTCAAACTGTGCTACCAGCGTCTCCTTTTGCTATCGTCTCCTCTCAGTACTTTTCACTGGATTACCTTTGAGTGTTGTACAACTCTAATTGTGCTGTGTGAGTGTGTGTGGGGCACCAAGGCCTTGAGATGAGAAGCTGAAAATGCACGGAGCTAATAGACTCATTCTAAAGGTGTAATTATAATATCTAACACAACTATGGTGCCTTCAAGGACTGCCTAAGAGAGAAATCTCACCGCTTCACAAAAAAAACACTATCAGTGAAGAATAAAGATATATACGTCAATTATAGTGGGCTCTTTTTTTTAACCGCATTATCACATTTATGACTTATTATCGACTTACAGAGAATATGATGTGCTGTCTGCAAAAAATGTTGCTGAATGTTGAATGGCATGGCTCGTTTATAATACAGCCTTCAATGCTAATAAATTAATATTAATATTAATATTTTTGTAGTTAGAGCAAAGAAAACCTGTTTATGACTTTCTAAATATTGTTTGTAACATTATTAGAGCCCTGTAGACATTAAATAACACCCCTAGAGTCACCTTACATGCCGATTATTCTTTGTTTACAACACATTGCTCAACTGTTATGCTGCAGGCATTCGAGGCGGCCGCTAGCCAGCGGGCCAACCAGTTAGCCTCGATTTTACTTCTTCTAAATGTAACAAACCAAAAACATACCACTTCCACACAGAATGGAAGAACTTTTTTCACTCAATCATGTTGTAATGTCTCAGTTGTGTCATTACTGCCACCAATGAACCAGAATAATACATATCACTTGTATTTTAATATGTTTTGACTAATAATAGACCATAGACTACCACCAAAAAGCAATCATTGCGACTTGTACTTTTTATTCGTGTAAAAATATACTTTTTATAGTGCTGCAATAAGAAATGGCAGGAAAACAGAAATTCTTCTAATCTTGAAATTGCGGTGCTGCTTGCCCACATTTAAATGTAAATGTCGATTAGATGAAGCATCCCCGTGATGTTTAACATGCGGCCACATGCTCGCTCGCCAAATGGCCAAAAACCAAATGGAATCTCAGCCCGGCATCTCAATGCATATTTTTGCATGCTTTAATTCGACACAACTTTCACAAGTGTTCCTTCCAGCACTGAGAGCGTCTCAGGTGAGGGTGTCTCGTGGCAGCGCTACGCTACGTAAATGGCCGGCGTGACACTCAACGTGTCCATGTCATTAAGAAAAAAGTTGAAGAACAACTTCCAACTGATCCCCCAGCGCATTGAGATAACCAAAAATGACAGAATAAATGTGAGATTAATCCGATTTGGGGGCACCGTGTGACCTCGTTGGGCCATTTTCAGCATGTAATTGGACATTTCCTGCCCCCGCAGTGGAGGAGGCCATATTAATTACATCATTCCATCCCCAGGTGGCAGAATCCTCTAATTTCATTTGATTCCACCAATGATCAGAAGGTTCATTGCAAGAGACAAGTGCTGCTGGGGTGATGAGTAGACGTTGGTGGGGTCCAGGGGGGTGGGGTGGGTGGTGGGTCCACCCGCTGGATTCGATGGCAGCGTTCCGACCTTATCAAGCAAACACTTGAGAGCACAACAAATCAAGGCTTTTATTGAGGGTAATAAACTTGAGCATCCAATTGGAGATGAAGAGAGCAGATTTACAGGCGCTGGCATAATCGCCCCCCCCTTGAACAACCCCTCCCCTCCTTCCGTCCCAGATGGTCGCTTATATTAACATCTAAATATGTGCTTACAGCAACTATTTACACTGCGCATCATTACCATCGTCATCCAGCAGCCAAACGTACACACGAGCATTAAGTCTTCAGCGGAAAAGCACTTTGCTGTCAGGCACAACTAAAGAGCACTAGAATGGACCTCTGTAGTCTTGCATTGGGAGACTCGAAGAAGGACTCGAGTGTCACATTCCGGGCTATGCTCCTTGTGGCCTTGTTTGTGTCGTGATTGGACCCCCATGTCTGTATTTAGCGCCCGGTTTTGCCAGGTCGTCATATGTCATTATGGTGAGTTGGCATTAGTTCTGTCGCTCCTGGTATGTTTTTTTTTGTTTTGGGACCTATTTCTTCTTTGTATTTCGGAATGAAGCCTTCTTGAGGTTGTGCACCGAACAAAGGCACCGAATATAATTCATTCATTTTATTTTCTACCGCTTATCCTCACAAAGGTCTCGGGGTGCTGGGTGTCTTCGAGTTAGAGGTGGGGTACACCTGGACTGGTGGCCAGCCAATCACAGGGCACATATAGACAAACAACCATTCACACTCACATTCATACCTATGGACAATTTGGAGTCGCCAATTAACCTAGCATGTTTTTGGAATGTGGGAGGAAACCGGAGTACCCGGAGAAAACCCACGCATGCACACAGCCCCAAATATATATGTGTATATATATATATATATATATATGTATATATAATAGCAGTCTATCTGTGCACACAGCTATGGCACGTTCAAAAAACATTGAAGAAATTGGGATGGATCGCTCTGAAACAAAACAAATTTTTTATTTTTTTTCAATAAAGTAATGGCCCATGATTCTATAATTGATTTGCATTTACATAAAATTTATTTTAGCTTTGCGCCTGAAACTTCCCTGCAAACTGTTGGTTGGGGATCACTATCTAATACAAATACAATACAAATACATCTAATACAAATTAATTAGTTAACTAATAATCGCTGTTTTGGGGTTATTAGTTCAAAACTATTAAAAGACAAATGTATATGTAACATTCTGGCCATTAGGCATCAATAATGTTCCATTATTTAGACAACATTACTTTACCATAACAATGCATGGAGTCAGCCATTGGATGTCCAAAAGGAGGTTCATCTACCATTTTATGTGGAAGTGGTACGTTTATGGCTTCTTTGTGTTTCTTACTGACTTAATTTTAAATCCTTTCTTAGGTTTAGAATAAGTTAGATCTGCAGTGATCCTGTAGCCTATGTCATGTCTACAAAAAATGTAATTAGAAAGTTATAGAGGTTCCATTTATTAATATTGAAGCTATTCCTCCATATACATAAAAAAGTCAAATGTTCCTTGACTTTGCTGACTTTGCGCTTCATAGAAGTCAGTTGTGCAGTTTTTATGTAATCCTGCTCAGTAACTAACGGCGATCAAAACAATGCACTTTTGTGCTTGGGGGAGGTAACAAAGCGATGGAAACAGAATGGGAGCATGCTTCACAGCCAAAAAGCAGCTTTTCGGTTTTTTTTTTTTCATTTTCCTAAATGAAGTTGGGAGACATTCAGAATAAGTTAGAGAATCATTTGGCATGATTTGGGAACAATATGGCATGGTGAGGGCAGGGGGGGCTCGAGGGGGGTGCTGCAGGGTCGTGGATAAACAAACAAACCTTGATGAGGGCAGCCGTGGAGGATGAACGTGGGGGTTGGCTGGTGGAGGGTTGAGCGAGGCGGAGCAGCGAGGTCTGCGGCCCCTGTTGGAGAGGGGGCCGCTTGCCAAGTGGCGACCCTGAACTGGGGCGCCGAGGTGCCGCCTGGCTGCGCCGAGCAGAGGCTGCCAAGCACGCCGTGATTTATCAGGGGGGCCGCGGCAGCCGCCACCTCACTCTCCCCCGTGCCCTCCCCTTTATGAAGAGCCTCCCTGACGGCTCCGATAGCGCAATCAGGGCCGCGGCAGAGCCAAGGCAATTTCTCCTTCACTCTTTGATAACCTCACGCCTTATTGAAAGCCAATAGCGATGGCGGCAACAACAACTCAATTGGAAGAGTCGTCGCGTTTTGAAAAGAGGGGAAAAAGGTTATGCCTCGACAGAATGAGGGTTGGGGGGGGGCTCGTCTGTTTGAAAGGTTCATTGTCAGCCAACAGGTGGCGTGATTCCAAAGTGACCACCTTCCCTCGGCTCGGTCAATATTTTTTGTTGCGGAATACACACACAGCAAGGGTGTTAGCATTAGCATGTTTAGCTCACACTGTTTTCATTCACTCTCGGCATATTATAAAAATATTGCGTGTTTTCACTCTATGATATATATTCATAAATCATGATGTGTTGAATACGCCTATTATAGTCAAATAACATGCATATTTAGGAAAATGTTACATATTTTTGCGGAAAGGAAGTATTTCAACCATAAAAAATGGCTAAATAAACTAAAATATCTAATATATTGTAGTATATTAATACAATTATTTTATGTATTAATATGATTATATTGAAAAAAAGTTTGATGTCATATTAGTTCAGTTATTACTAGTCATCATTTTATTTATATTATACAGTAACCCCTTGCCACTTCACACTTCATATTTCTCAGTTTTCTTGTATAATGGTTTTTCAAAAATATATTTTGTGGTTGATTATAGCCTATTATTAGTGAAATAATGTGCAAATTTAAGCACATTTTACACAGAAATACATGAGCATGAGTCTTATTTATGCTTATTTTTCTGTTATTATATCTGCAATATTGGGTCATAATGTGCAAAGGTCACCATAGGGTTGTTATTTCATGTCTAGAGGCCTCTAGTAATGTTAAAAACTGTATTTAAAAGGGTAATATGTAAACAGGCTTAAACTACAAAACCTAAAGTAAACAAAAGCTAATAAAGATAATATGTGCATTTTTAGTTCAATTAGCAACTTTAATGTAGAAAATGGCCCCCACACATCCTTCAGTTCCTCTGTATGTGTGGAAGTGGTTTTTACTGGTTTGAAGTTTGCACGCCCGTTTTAACTCTAGCATGCAAAAGTACAAATAAGAATATTAGAAGTATTCATATCATATTAGCTGAGAAAAAAGGATGTAAGATGATTGGATGTCAGCAATAAGTTAGCAAGAAAGTGTTTAAATGTATTCCAATGACAAACTGGTCAATGGAGTTGATGTACACACGTGTGGTTTCATGGTTTGAGCAAGCGGAATGATCCCAGGCTGGCCGCTGATCCGCCGTTATTCCCGGTCTCTGTGAACTCGGCTGTCCTGCAATGGGGCGCCAGCCGTGATGCTTTGATCGACTTCAGGGGGTCTCAAGGTCGCGTCACAATGCAATTCTGAGGTGAAAATCCAGAGTCTTATCGGCTTGACCTTCAGGACTGCAGAGAGTCGGGATCCGACAAATATGACAATCCTTTGCCTCCAATACTGCAGTTTTAGTTTTTCGAAATGTATTGAAATGGGAAAAGGCCTGTGTTGTGTTAGCATTGTGTTTACATAGATTTGATCATTTTAGGATCTCTGTAACTACATTGCAGAAATCACATTAGAATATTACAGTAATGGAAAAAGGTAAGGTTAAATGTCACTTCTATTGCTAGACTACATGCTTCTGGTGGCTGTCATATGTTGGAATGCTGCACACTGCGTACCGTGCACATGTTACATGTACCAGTGTAGGCAAGGTGCCTTGCACAAGGACACAACCTGAGGAACAAACCGTCAATCCTCCAACGATTGAATGACCCGCCCTAACTCCTCAGTCGCTGCCACACAAACATGAGACAACACCAAGATCACAATTGTGTGTTGATTGAGGCTCCTGTTGAATTTTGTGCTGTCTGAAAACCAGTGGCATTTGGAACCTGGGCCTTCAACCCACATTTTACCACCATTATACCAACACGATTATACAATAATGTGCAAAAATGCAGTGTCATTGTAGCCATTCTGGTGCCCAGCCAAATGTAACAAGGATAAACGTAACTCTAAATATGCTGATTGGACAAAAAAAATTCAACATACACTGCTGGAAACGGTGCAACCATTGCAACCCTGGACTGGTGACCAGCCAATCACAGGGCATATAGTATAGACAAACAACCATTCACACTCACATTCATACCTATGGACAATTTGGAGTCGCCAATTAACCTAGCATGTTTTTGGAATGTGGGAGGAAACCGGAATACCCGGCGAAAACCCATGCATGCACGGGGAGAACATGTAAACTCCACACAGAGATGCCCGAGGGTGGGATTGAACTCGGGTCTCCTAGCTGTGAGGCCTGCGCGCTAACACCGCCGTGCTAACACCGCCGTGCATCCACCGAGATAAATATAATACTAAATGGAGATAATAGACTGTTGGAAGTAAATAAATACACCAAACATCATGGAACAAATATTAGAATATAAGTGTGAATGGTTGTTTGTCTATATGTGCCCTGTGATTGGCTGGCTACCAGTCCAGGGTGTACCCCGCCTCTCGCCCGAAGACAGCTGGGATAGGCTCCAGCACCCTCGCGACTCTGGTGAGGAAAAAGCGGTAGAAAATGAATGAATGAATGAAGTTGTACAAGTAGGCCAATCATTCTGATTGTGTTGAGGCCAGCAGAGAAAGCCTTGCTGGCCCTGCCACCGCTGCCACCAAGTGGACTGGAGGTGCTACAGTCATGTTGTCTGATTCAAGTGAGACACCCAGTGCCTTAGTGCGGCACTGCACTCGGGTGTTTAACGTTCCAAAAATGTGGTTCACAAGTGGTGTGACCAGAAATGACAACAAACAAACTCCCTTGAACACGTCAACCTACCCTCACCCTCAAGGTGTGTGCATATCCCTGTTGTTTTTGTGGAAGCTAAACTTTATTGCTAAGTGTCCAAAGAGTGAGGGGATAATTGACGAGCCTCTTAAGAAGTCATCGGGACAGGTCCTGGCACGGCGTGTGAAGCTAGGCGAGCCTGATGGTCCTCATTCAGGCCCCGGGACGGCAAGTGTTGCATTGTGGGGGCTTTATGGTCCCTTTATGGAACGCCCAGAGACACCTGCATGGCCGATACGTTGCCGGGGACATTTGTCTCTCTGGCGCCAAGGCGACTCCTTTTGCTTTTGTGTCATTAGCAGAGCGAGACGCCGTGAATCACTGGAAAAAACCAACAGCCGCCCGCCCTCGCCCTGCCCCACTCCCTCCCTCTCGCAGGGTGCTAAACGGCGTGACAGAGGGGTGCCCAGACCGCTGGCAGTCGCCATCGACTGGAAGGGAGCGGCTGCCAGCGCTCCTTGATGGATAGGCTCATTTTCCAGCCGGCAGCAAGTCTCGGCGAAGCATCCGTGTCATTTGTAATGTCAGCCAACAAAATGTAATCAAACATTCCAGTGGTTTAATCACAGAGGGCTGCTCGAGAGATGATTGTAGTGTCAATATAATGCTATTTCATTATCTGTTTGTATTTTATATTGACAGTGTCAGATAAACAGTGTGGAAAATTAAGATTAAAAATATGGTAATTTCATTTCAATCACCCGGGCTACAGTTGCTGGCCCATTATGCCATTGATTACTTCTGAATTAAATTTGGGGCTGAATGTAAAGTTTAATCTTCTTTCTTCTCTGCAATTCAGCTCCCCAAAGGCCTCTTAGGAAGTAAGTACCCATTTCATTTGATCTTTAATGAAAAGTAATGGCCCAAATGAATTGTATAAATCAGCTGTCACCGCCGTACCTCGTTGACATTCCGCTTCTTGCTCCCCTTTCATTTTTAATCCCACGCTTACACGGACGCAACCCCCCCCCTCCCCTGCCGAACATGGCCGGGCTATTTATTTGACGTCCATTTAAAACGCTGACATATTCTCAGCTTCCCCTTGTCTTTAACTCAGAGTGACTTGTCTGCAAGATGCCGAGTCGTGCTAACGCTGAGCCAGCTGAGCGCTGATAGGCGTTTTAATTACATGCTACATTTCCATATATTTGGCATCCAAACTCTCCACGTTGGTGAAGCCACGAAAGAAGCCCAAGAAGAAGAAGAAGAAGAAGGGGGCTCTTCTTTGTGAGTCCCATTCAGCGCGATTTGTCCCCCTTTGTAGTCGTAATTATGTGCCAAAGTAGGATAACAGAAGTTCTCAACTCCGCCATTATGCCGGCACAAAAAAAGAGGCGCATACAAGGAGCTGATCACTTTGGAATTAGCAAACATGATACCGTACGCTGAGGAGGGAGAGGGGAAAAAAAAATCATTAATACCGTCAGGGATTAGAGGCTGTGATTAAAGGGTAGCTTCTACCGTATGCAAATGAGTGATAGGCATTTATCAGCGCCTGGCCGAGCTGTCTTAGCAGCACAGACACATATGTTTTTTAGCTGATTAAAAACTGCTTGAAGTTGCAGCCGTTTTTTTTTTTACTTAACGGCGATGTTGTGCGGCAACTCATTTCCTTTTGGCCGAATTCCCACAACGGCTTAATTCCCTTTATTAGCTACGTTCCTTCTTCTTTTCTTTACCCAATGAAAACAATTCTCAAGTGTGTGTTTTGTTTTTTGCCGTTGCTCTCAATGTGGCCTTGATGCTTCTGCCTCCGGTTTGAATGGAGAACGATGAAGATGGGGGCAGAATTCGGTGGGAATTTGTCAGCAGTGGGACACAACGGGGAGGGGGAGTAGTCTTTGTTATTCTTGTTGCCTTCATGAGGAGGTGACCCCTTTGTGTTAACAAAGAACACAAGGATGAAACCGAGCCCCGTATTTGTGCTTGATAAAGCCTCCACACCCCCCCTCCCACCTCATCCTCCTCCTCCTCCTCAGGGGAACACTTTAATTTATGCTTCTTCATCTCCCCGAGCGTAAGCATGGCTGCTAACGTGTACTCAGGGAGGGGGGGGGGCTCTCGTGTGTGCTGTGTCAAGCCTTGACGCCATCCTGACAAAGTTCCTCATGCTTTCACTACACATTACTGACACGTGCACACACACAAAGTGCATGTGTGCTGAATGAAGACATCACTACGCACACCCAGTTGTTGTTTGTTTTGCTGCATTTCACGCTGACAAGCCTATCAAGGGCCGACACTATAGTTAGCAGTATGCCCTCTCACCGGACACTTCATTAGGTACACCGTGTAATACTTTACCAGGTACACACACTTTTGATGTACACATTCAGAGAGGTACGTCCAACCCGCAGGAGACCTCAAGGAAGACCCCGGGACACATTGGAGAGACTATGTCTCTCAGTTGGTCTCAGGATCCTCCAGGAGGAGTTGTCGAAATTGCCCTGCAGAGGGAAGTCTGGGTTTCTCTGCACCCTGGACCCCTCCCTGGACCCCACCTCATCGGATGGATAGATAATAATAATAAATGATACTTGATCTTGTCACATGTTATATTGCTATGCTATCTTATGTTAGTTATGGTATAACTAACTAATGCTGCTTATCCTCACTAGAGTATGCTGGAGCCTATCCCACTTGACTTCAGGCGAGAGGGGTGGGGTACACCCTGGACTGGTTGGTTATCTAATCTTATGTTCATATTCACATAATAATAAATGTTATACATATTTAGTAATAATAATATTACAATAATATTTATTTATTTTATATATATATATTTGTATTAATACTATATACTATATATTATTATATAGTATTATATTATATACAATATTATATTATATTTATATTTTATTTATATATACTTATTGTTTTATTTCTTTTTCTCTACTGTAAAGCATCTTTGAGTATTCTGAAAAGTACTATACAAATAAAATGTATTATTATTTCATTATTATTCTGTTCCAACATACCCGTATTCTATAATAATTATTATTATAATTATAATAATTATTATAATTATAATAATAAATAATAATATATAGTAATGACAATCATAAATTGTACTTTGTCTTATTTTATTATATGAGGTTGTCATTTAAAGTAAAGGTTTTGCAGTGTATTATTTTATTTTATTGTATTTATTTTATTATAAGGATAATAGTAATACATTGGGGTTGGAATCTGAAATAAAGGCTCTCCTGAAGACCTGTAATTACATGCATTACTAATATTGTGTAGTATAAAATATGCAGTACAGAGTATATAAAGTATGTATATAAAGTGTAGGTATTGCTTTGCCTGGCAACATGTTTGGTTACTGGTTCCCATCATGTATTTGTAGCCCCTCCAGTTGGCCTTCATTGTATGCCGAGTCAATGTAAGCGTAATATAATATGATTATGGTAATTACTAAGAGTGAAGGACTGGTGGAAGCACCTGCACAGATTGCCATACCGCACTAAAAAAAAAAAACATGCAGACGGCGGACCTGGCTGACATCCACCGATGACGCCACTCCGCACGTCCTCTCAGGAGCCAGTTGGACCTCCGTGAGACGCCAGCGGGCCCGCTGTGGTCGTCAGAACCATTAGCGGTCCAAAGCGGCGACTCAATGGAGCGCATTGTGCTAAAGAAGCCATGTAATTGAAATATCCAGAAAGAGATAACATTGACTCTAAATGATAGGAGATGAAGGGGTGCGGGTGGGGGGGGTCCAAAGAAGATGAGCCAGTGGTTGCCTTGAACAGTCTGCCAGGGAAGGCCTGAATAGACGAGCCATAGAAACATGATGAAAAGATCTATTGTTGCTCGTCAGGGCGGCCTATCTCTCAAGGACATCTAATTAATAGACAACAGCTGAGGCCGTTTCAAATGGTAATATTCTTCTTCTCTTAAATGCATCGTTTTCACTGGCTCCTGGCTTATTTTAACAGACATTAGATGGTGGGGGGGGAGGTCAGTGAGGCTTTTCATGCTTTATTTACACCTTATACTTTGTTGGCGCTGGCGCAGGCATTTTTCCAGCGCATCTTCAATGCACAAAAGCAGCTTTCAATATTCTTCCCGTCTTTGGCACCATTTTCTCTTGGAGAAAACTTTGCTTTTCAGCCGCTCATTTACTACGTGAAGAAAAGTTAATGGCGTCACAAACAGCAGGTAACACTTGGAGAGATTATTGCACTCCTCGGTCCACTCCATCGGGTGGATCAGTTCCCGGTCTGCCCCATCCTGGGTCTTGAAGGGTCAGCCTGTTGAGTTCTTTGGTTCCTGTTCTGTCATTTGGGATCAGTTCTTACATTTGGACATGCATCGTTTCTTTAATCTCGATTTTATGGAACTTAACTTGAGCTTTTTTCGCAACCTCATTTTCCAAAAATGACATTTATTTTGTTTTGCTTATTTTTCATAATATTATGACTTTGATATTTTGTTTCAGTTTATTCTTGTTGTATACAACTTTTTTTTATCTTAATATTTTGACTTTATCATTATCAAATTTCTAGTGTTTTTCATTTGCAACAAATTAAACTTTCCTCTTGTAATTATGACTTTATCCACATATTTTATTTATATTTTTATTTGATTGGATTTTTCCTAATTTTCCCAAAATGTAAATTTGTTTTTTTATTTACATAATATTACAACTATTTTAAGAAATGTTTCAACTCTATGCTACTGACATAACTTGTCCTCAATATTATGCCATTTTTCTTTAAATATTTTGATAATATATATTATTCAATTAAAATTATCAAATTAAAGCAGTTTCTTTTTTTCAAAAACCGTATCTATTTAGTTTTGTTTACCATAAAATGTTGACTTTAAAAATGTTAATATTTTTAATTGATGGGACTTGTTAGAGTGCAACTTTTTTCCTTAATATTTTGACTTTATTCTCATAAAATGACTCAAAATAAAATGATTGTGATGAAAAAAGGTTTCCATTTCAATTTTCTTCTCATAATTATGACTTTATTCACATGTTTTGACTTTTATTTGCATAATATAATCGTTTCCTAACCTAATTTTCCCAAAATTACAACTTTGTTTTCTGTTGTTAAAAATTATGACAACAATTCAACTTTATGCTACTATAATTATGTTATTTTTCCAGAGAATATTATGATGCTATTGTCGTAAAATTTGTCTTAATCCAACTTTATTCTTGTTAAATTAATGCAAATTTTTCAAATTTTTTTCTTGTTAAATATTTTTTTTTTTGTTTTTTCCACCTGTTCTCATCAGTGCTTCTGTACTTCCCCTTTGAAGGCGAGATGTGGTTCTGTAGTTTTCTTTCTTAGTTGTTTCTTCCCTTCATCATTCGGCCATCATCCATACAAGCATAGCACATTTCTTCATTTCCAACAAGTCCCTGCCAATTGTGAAGAATTTGTGATTATTTTGTGAAGCGTTTCAACATGAAGGTACGTGTGTTCGTGACCATGAAAAGGTACACACACATAAAAATGAGGAATCTGCCCCTTGTTGTGGCTCAGCACCAAAGTCCAGATCAACTCCCATCAGCGTGGAAGGTCAACATATCGCTGAAGCGCCGCAATAATAGAGACATTTAGCGGATGATGGGGAGGGGGGGGGGGGCACGTTAGTCACTGCATCTCTCATGTTGTCTCCCCGGAGTGGGAGAATGTAAAAATCAATAGCGGCAATGTTAAAGATGCAGCCCCCGGTGTCACATCTGTGCTCCCCTCATCTTCATCTGACTTTCTCGACGCCGCCACACGCCATGAACGATGCGCCTGCGCCGCTAACGAGCCACAAATTGGTGAAGGTGGGACGCGTGTCCTCGGGCCTGGCGTCGAGGCGAGGTGAGAGTTCAGTCTTTAGATGCAGAGGAGGCAAATCGAGCGAGCGGCGTTGTCTTGGGAGTCGTTTGCCTCTCGATTTTGGAATCAATGAAAGGGAGCCGAAGGAGGGGTCGTCGGCGGTGGGGCGGGGGTGCGGCTTGTGTAGCAGAAAATGGCAGTAGAGTTAATGACCAAGCCAGTCCCAGAGGGGTAGTCCATATTAAAGCTATTTCAGCACTGACAGCACTCAGCATATGACCCCGCTGATTAATAACTAAACGCTGCTCCAATAAGAATAACAATAAGTGTCAGTCAGCGGGGAAAAGGAAGCCGCCGCACGCTTTCATTCGGACACGTTTTTAGTGTAATGCCTCGTTATTATGGTAGAGGATAAAAATGTTTGAAATATATACAAATTATAAAAGTTTCAATGAATCAAATGAATGTCTTACTACTATGTTTACTATATTACATATATAATGTCAATAATAAAAATAATCATAGAAATGATAAATAATTTACAGTAAAACAAATCATACATATACACACACACATATATACACACATTATATTTCATATAAAATAATATATTCATACTACCTTATATTTATGAGTATATTAATGCAACAGTGTACAATCTTTTTATAGGTTTCCGGGGACCACTTTGTTATTTTCATTTTATAAAAATACTAAAAATATATATTTCATGTTTTTTCTTTTTTTTTTAGTATATATTATACAGTGGTGTGGAAAAGTTTTGCCTACTTCCCGATTCCATATTTTTGGCATGTTTTTCACACTTAAATATTTCATATCATCAAACAAATGTAAATATTACTAATATAACAACACAACTAATAAAAATCCAAAGCTCCATGTCCCTGTGTGAAAAAGTGATTGCTCCCTAAAGCTAATAACTGGTTGGGCCACCCTTAGCAGCAACAACTGCAATCAAGCGTTTGGGTTAACTTGCAATGAGTCTCTTACAGCGCTGTGGAGGAATTTTGGCCCACTCATCTTTGCAGAATTGTTGTCAGTCACATTGGAGGCTTTTCCAGCATGAAGCCTTTTTAAGGTCATGCCACAGCATCTCAATAGGATTCAGGTCAGGACTTGGACTAGGCCACTCCAAAGTCTTCATTTGTTTTTTCTTCATTCATTCACAGGTGGACTTGCTGGTGTGTTTTGGATCATTGTCCTGCTGCAGAACCCAAGTTGGTTTCATCTTAGGTTCTCCTTCAGGATTTTTTAGATTAATGGTTCAATTTAAAGTTTACCAGGTCCTGAAGCTCCAAAACTGCTCCAGACCATCACACTACCCCCACCATATTTTACTGTTGCCATGCTGTTCTTTTTCTGAAATGTGGTGTTATTTTTAAACCAGAAGTAATGGGACACACACCTTCTGAGTATTTTTCCAAAAAGGTTTTGGGGATCATCCAAAATATTTTCTGGCAAAATTGAGACCAGCCTTAATGGTCCTAATGCTCAGCAGTGGTTTTGGTCTTGGAACTCTGCCATGCAGGCCGTTTTTGCCCAGTGTTTATAAGCATTTTTAATAGATGACATTGCACAACCAATTCCTGGCAGCACACCTCAGCTGTATCATCCTACAAATAAATTGACTTCAAAATTCAGAATTGTTAGTGTAAAAAGGGCGTGTATATGTTTTTTCAGCATCAATTTGGAGAAAAAGGAAATGCATTCCTGTAAAGATCAAACGGAAAGTAGCATCACCTTCCCATCATGCATCTGTGACAAGAGGTTCACAAAATTGCATATAAACTAGATTTACAGCGGGGTTTGTGGCGAGGACATAAAAGTCAGTAAGGAGTTTTTTCATTTTTACGGTCGGGTCGGCGTGTCAAAGCGGTCCTTCAACCCTCCTTGCAGCCGTAAGGGGCACTTGAAAACGGCGATGACGCCGGGGATTGTTCTGAATGCTGATGGTGGCGGCAAAGGCCTCGTCCTCACATATTTACCGCGACCGACGTGTCGGGGGGTGAGTGGGGTGACAAGGCCAAGTCCCACGTGTCCGGCTACACGGCAGATTAAAGGTCGGCGAAGGCCCAAAGTGTTGCCCTCAATGAGAGCAATCATCATGTGGATGCGGCCTTCGATTTATGACGGGAACGACACACTCTCCGGGGACTCGTCTTTTTTTTGTCATTTCCAATGCGTGACACGCCCAAAGGAGGTTGTATGGAGTGTTTGACAGGCTTGCAGTTTAACAAACGTGCGTTACAACCTAACTTGGTTACTATTTTAATGCAAACATCTGCTTGTTAAATCAAAACTGATTTGGCTATCTTGCCCTGTGGTATACCTTTAAATAAACAACGGAGCCCTATGGGAGTGATTTTACGGTAAATGATTGTTAATGTTCATGTTAAAAGTTAAATAACTGTGAAATAACTGTTAATAGTTATCCTCCCTATCTGTGTGGAAGTGGTAAGTTTTTGTCTATTTAAGTTTAAAGGAAATGACTTGAAGGCTACCGTTTAGGTCGCTAGCGCTCTAGTTTGCGAGTTTAGATCGTTAGAGCAGGGGTGTCCAAAGTGCGGCCCGGAGGCCATTTACAGCCAGTGGCTGTTTTTTATTGGTCCTCAGCACACTAAAAAAACGATTTAACAAGAGAACTAAAAAAAACAGTAAAAGTGGGAACAACCAGCAGTCACCAATAACACAAATCTGGGATGCAGGCTATTATTTGCTTTAAGAATGAAATAAATTGCATTTCTGCATGGGTTGGTTTATAAAATGTACTTTGATTTTCGATATGAGGTCGGTGGAAAAAGTTTAGCGTCTCCAAAAGTGTCCAATAAGAGACTTGGGATGGGTCTGAATACTGGCGAAATATCCCAATAATGTGACATATGAGGTGTGTTACAATGCCATCTACTGTACAGAGCTGGAATGACAAGCTGCATTCAAAGACAGTCCCATTATAATGTGTTTATGAGCGAGGGCCAAAAAGCTGCAAAAATTAATTGATGAATCTGTTGATTGGTTTTCAATGAATCAGTTTTTGTTATAAAAATGTGAATGTCTTCCGATTTCAGCCTCTCGAATGTGAATATTAATTTCTTAATTGTAATATTTCAGTTACCCTCCTAAGAGGGTGAAAATATGAGACACACTGTGTGTGTGTGTGTGTGTGTGTGATGCAGTGTAGCTCCACACCCTCACTGCAAAGGACAGCCACAATAACAAACATATTGTCAAATTGAGACAAAAATGAAGCATTGTAATGTTTGTTTTGGTTGTCATTAGGCGGTGCCGGTGTACCTAATGAAGTGCATATTCCAATATGATAAATGGGCTCCACATTGTGCGAGGGTGTGTGAACCTCACACAATAGCATTAATGCGAAGCCACTGTTATTATATAAGAGTAAATAGAGTCCTGGTTGAAGAGTTATTAATAGACGCTGGTATTCTCCTCCAGCATCTAATGTGAAACAACACCATTTTCCTTACAATGCTTCCCCGCTTCTTTTCTTTACGCGCAAACAGAGCACTTTGATAGCGGCTTTTGTCTGGCCGCTCTTCCTCCTCCATTATTGCAAAAGAATTGTCGCCGCACATCCACAGAGGAAGTCACACGCTGCAGATTAAAGCGGTCGGCGTAATCAGCCGGCAGATTTTAATTGTACGAGCGCGGGCTGGCTCTGTTTTCTGCCTGACAAAAATCTGACAGTGGCTTTGCATGGCAAACCTGTTTAATGAATGACTAATCCAGCCCGAGCGCATTATGGCGAACTGTCACACGCACATTGTACCAATATTAACTTGAATTTACATTATCATCCGCTGGTAATGCCGGAATATTTAGATTCCCATTAACGCGTGGCCCGTGAAGAAGCAAAACAGCAGTGAACTCAATCTGCTTTCCTCCTCTTATGATTGGCTGTGCCGCGTGGAGGAGCTTTCTTTATTTGGGATGACACCTCGCAGGCTTTTCCCGCTCGTCGCCATCAGGCTGGCAAACAAAAGGCCCGCCCGCATTACTCAAAACGCTCTCCTCAAAGCGGCAAAGACAAACTCACGTTACACAATCAAGCCGCCGCTGTAAATCAGCCGGGACAAAGGCGAGCGGCACAATCGGACCAGAGCTACGGGACAATGAGTGAAGAAGTACTTTCCTGCTGCACTTATTTATCCCCTTTATCCCCCAGCTCGCTGTTTAACCTCCCTTTTTGTTTTGAAACACCCCGTTAGCCCCATCATGACACGTATCTTAGCAACATTAGCCTCCAGCAATGCGATGACTGCTAAATGTGACGCAGACATCACCGATAGACAAACTTTCAGCGATATCAAAAATAAACATCCATTCACATGACCTCATATCGACCTTTTGGAATCAGGAAGTAACTGTACAAATCTATAGAATTCTTGCTCCCGGAGCTCATGTTCAGATATCATCCAAGGTCAGTTGGGTTCTTTTTTTGAAATCACAGGCCAGGTTTGAAGATGTTTTTGTGAATATTTACATTAAATATCTGTCAAAATGTTGGTGGAACCAGAAGCAGTGTTTTCTCGCCAGGAAAGGTGCATCAATGTTGGACACGCTATGCATCCTCGCAGCACCTTCACATCCAACTTCTGAGCTCCACGGCACCAGCGGTGATTCTGACAAAGTGTGTCCGACAATGAGTGCTCCTCAAACTGCAAGTTTGGAAGCGCAACCCTTATGTCTGACTTCTGACATCCACCACACCAATGGTGTGTCTGACAATGAGTGCTCCTCCTTGGGGCAGGCGAGGTTACCACACGTCCGGCGTCTCCTGAGCTCAATCGAACCAACGGTGCTATGTTACTATTCTGAGTTCATACGGTAAGCCAGTGGTCTCCAGCCAGTAGATCATAAGCTGCCAGTAGCTCCTAAACACTTTTCAATTAGCTCTCCAAAGACTTTATTCATTTATTATCAACTCCCATACCCAACTTATTAGAAAGTGGGGTTCATTCATAGTTAGCATAGTTAGCATTTTGGGCGTGTGACCAATCACACCAGAGTGGGTGTGCCGGGAGACGGCCCAAGGGTGGAATAAATTAAAACAGACCATTGTGGCGGGAAGCTCAAATCCAAAGAAATACAGCTGGAATAGGTGCAGATTCTGGAAGATCAGCTTTCTGTGCTGGTTATGTGTAGCTGCTCTATAGGAGTCCACAACTCAATACAAAGGGTTGACAAATGAGCATATTAGGTCCCCTAAAATAAATCAATATGTATTGATAAATGTTGATAAACGTCATTCAGCATTTATATGCATGTGGAATAGAGTTCTGCATGTACAACTATAGAAACGTGTTGTCAACTGTTGATGACATTAGACCAGGGGTCTCAAACACACAGCCCGCGGGCCAAATGTGGCCTGCAGGACACTAGTTTGAGACCCCCACCTTGATATAAAAGTTTAATGTTAGTGCGGCCCGCGCAATTTTGATATGGATGCTGTATGGTATCATGTACCCAGAAAAAATTACTACATTTGATTAATGTTCAAGTTAAAGGTTAAATAACTGTTAATAGTTATCCTCCCTATCCGTGTGGAAGTGGTAAGTTTTTGGCTATTTAAGTTTAAAGGAAATAACTTGAAGGCTACCATTTAGGTCGCTAGCGCTCTAGTTTGCGTCTCAAGACCCTGCAGTTGTGCAATATGTTGTAAATAAAAAGAGTATAAATGTGACTATAGTCGTGTTTTGTCATGTCTACAGGGCTCTAATAATGTTTGGTTGATTTTAATCTGGAAAAAATAATTTGTCTACCCACCAACTATATGTGGTTTCTTAAGTTTTTATTATTGTTATATTTATTTATTACTGATTGATTGATTTTCTTTATTCTTGATTTGTTTATTTATTTTTCATCTTAGTTTGTGTAGAAAAATAAAAAGTAAGATATTTGAGAACAGTGGAATGTTTTATCAGAGCTTTTCTTGTAGAAAATCAAAACCAAAGCAAAGTTTATTCATTTTTCTGTTCTTAATAAATGCGTTTTTTTTTTTTGTTTTTTTGGGGAAAACCTGATGCGGCCCAGTCTCGCCCATACCCTAGCTCCAGTGGCCCCCAAGTAAATTGAGTTCGAGACCCCTGCATTAGACTATGCAGCTGTTGGAGTCACAAAGAAGTGTACGTAAATGCACGTAAACGTACAAAGCTACATTTTAAACTCTGATGTCTTGTATTCTTTATGCTATACTTTGAATACAGTATCAGGAGTATTGGCACACAGTATCAGTATAAGATTGCTGACACCAGCCTGAATCTGACCCAATATCAAATCGGAAATCAGTGGCAGCACACATCACTACCGCACGTTTGGCTTGACGCAGTCGTCAGGTGCCGCAAGGAGGGGGGTATAAAAAAGGGAAGAGCAAAGCAGCAAGTTTGGAATATTCCTGAGGCAGCACTTGGAAGAGGCAAAGCACAACACGGAGGCAAAATCAACGCTTTTTAGCCCGGAAATCCTTTCACCCTCTCACATTCAGCAGATCAGATTAAGAAGGAGCTTTAAGAAGATTCTGACACACACAAAAAGAAAAACTTGCGAGCCGTGGGAGGGGAGAGTCGTGTAGGGAGGTGGGGGACGGTGGGGGTGTAAGGTGGCGGAGAGCGGTTTGTAATTCTGAGGCTTGAGGCAATTCATCAGCCAAATGGAGTTCCCAATGCAGCATCTTGCCAATCCCTTTTGCCCTGTCAACGTTTTAATACACTGCAGCCATGGAAATCATCTTGGAAATTTGGGCTCTGACTTCCACGCTCGCTCGCACACTTCAGCAGCCTCCCATTCGACATGCGCGCGTGTCGAGGTTCACGACGTGGCACTCGTGTGACCCACTTTACTTCCTGTAGACCCAATATGGGTTGTATTTTATGTACATATTCACCTAATATTGTTGATATTTTATGTGTGTACAGCATTTAGCTAGCTGCACCATTTAGGTAGCATCCTACTACATGCTGTCCCAAAGTGGGATGCCAAGCTGTTTTGATACCCTAACAACTTTTGGACCGAGGTATCCAAACTTTTTTCCAGCGAGAGCCACATACTGAACTATAAAATTACTTTGCATTTTATAAAGCAACAATACCAAGAAGATATATATTGTCATATTGGTGAAAAGGCCTATTATTGGATGCAATTGGCTGGCGACCAGTCCTGGGTGGATATCGATATGGGTGATACGGACCAAAACTCATATCCCGCCTCAGGCCCAAAGTCAGCTAGGATAGGCTCCAGCATTCCCTAAGCATAACAGGTGCAATCATGCTGCAGCCGAGTTAGCGCTTCCATCTTACGTTCCCCTACCTTTATACTGTCTTTTTCGCTGTTCACTCCCACTATGCAGCCTCCCTGTTTTTTAATCTCCGCAAGGATGTCTGGTCGCTCGGCGTAGCGAAGGGGTGCTCAAAGATAACAGCTGCTCCCGAGTGTAAACAATGGAGTAAGTGGCAAGTTATAAATGTAACAAGATGAACATCCATAGCTGCACACTTGCTAAATTATAAAGTAATAAATAAAGCACGATTAAACACAAAAAAACACCGTAACAAGCTTGCACTCAGGCGGCGCCATATTGAAACATGGCACCTCCACATCAAATCCAGCTTGGGCTCCAGCATGCCCCCACGACCTTAATGGAGGATAAGCGGATGGATGGATGGAACTTTGGTCTTTTTCACGGTTCTGCTGTTGGGTTGTTTTTTTTCGCATATTCCAAATATGTCAACTTTCTAATTAAATAATCTTCAAAATTGTATTTCTAATAATGTTATGAGTTTTATCATATTTTGACTTTATTCCCATACTATTAGAACTTTTCCCCCAATATAATTTTTCAAAAATGACCTTTTTTTGTGTATTTTTCAAAATATTACAACTCTTAAAATAATTATTTTTTTCTTTAATATGTCAAATATGACACTACAATGACATTATTGGATCGATTTTTTTCTTGGAAGTATGGACCTTTTTTTCCTCTGTAGAATACAATTTTTTTTCTTTCAATATTTTGAGTTTTTATTGTAATTTTTTTTCTATTTATACCGTTTTTTTTAATTCAAGTAAATGCAAGTAAACCATCTCACTAGCGAAACTGATCGGCACTGGACTGCTGCGGAAAGTTTGTTTTTGATTCAAACTAAATTTCAAGACTGGACGAACGAAAAACTGGCAATACGGAGGTATTCCAACAAGTGAAAGAAAAACTCGAGGAAGTCGGTATCACATGATGTCGGTGTTTATGCTTTACTGCGCATGCCCCATTGACTATTCTGGTTGATTATAGTGGCGCATGTAGACACGCAATTTGGAATATTCCTTTCCATGTATACCATGCCTTTTGGAAAGATCATTCGTAAAGATTCCATTCAGAAAGAGAAAAACTCATGTAAACGTGGCTACGGTTTTCACTTTTCATTTCCTCAGTTAAGGGTAACACACCCCTCAGCATCACGGACTGTGATGCTGCTGTGTCACCTAGTATTGTCACAGGTTGCTTTTTAGCATCGTCTCCAAGCAAAGACACAAATCCCTTCGAGGTAAAGGGCTTAAACTCATCTGGTACAACTCTTTTGACAGGTTCAAATTTTTCAAATAAAAGGCCCACTAATTATGGGTCCTCCCAGCCTTGGTTTTCTCATTTGTCTTTTGCAGAACAGCACAGTCACGGGACCATATGACCTTTTGTATGGCAGTAGTGACATTCCACCTGACCTAAAGTGATTGACCTAGGAGTGGGGATAGATCCTCGTTTGGGGGTCAACTGAGGGTTTTGTATGTAGAGAATGTTTTATGTGTGAGGATGTACTCATCAGCCAGGACAGCTGCTTTTTTGAGAGTTAAATCTTGATGTTCACTGAGATATGTAGCGATTACAAAAGTGCTGGCAACCCGCTCAAACAGTATGAAATATTCATTGAATGGTGGCACCAGCCCCACATTACGAGCAAGATCAAACTCTAGTCATGGGCTGGTGTGTTGACTAGTTCTTCAAGTTCTAATTCCTTTAAACTGATATGTCTTTAGCTCTCTATTTGTATTCCATCCTTTTATTTTTAGTTGTTCCAACATGAGTTTCATTTCTAATGGTTTTAAATGGAACAGCAGTTCAGTTTCACCCTCTTCCTCACTATCCTCTGATTTTGCCTCAAAGTCATCAGGGAGAACTTGCTTCTCCAACAAATAAACCACAGCCTTTTTAATGTCATTCTTACTGCTGCCTGTCTTGACTGTGATGCCACACTGAACAGCAATTGTCAACTAAATGTGCCTTCTTACAAAAGGTTGAGTACCTCCAAAGTTGGGGTTTGAACAAAGGACTCCAAATTGAACTCCACTGTACATACGTACAGTGTTAGATTTTCAGAAACTTTAGAGCAACCAACATAAAGTTTCCCAGACTGTTATGTTTCCCCTCCCAAGTAGAACACAAACAGATGAAATAAAGGTTGCTAAGGAGGGAATTAACCTAAACTGCATGTAAATCAAAACTGGGTCTTGGGTTCTAAAAGGTGGCAAGGGAATATTTAATTCTTCCTGCCACCCACTAAGTCTATCAAAATGACCCAGTTAAGAAAAAAGTGGAAATCACAAATCACAAAAATCAAAAAACACAAAATCTCACACAGCACAGTTTATTCTCACTAAATACCAAGAGAGTCAACTGATGGTGTTGACTCTCACACACTTGCAAAAAAAAAAAAAACACACAAAAAAAAAAGTGAGCGGCAAATGCTCCTTTTATACCCGCCCAGCCCTGCTGATTACTCAGACCTTCAGCTGGGAGTGGACACCACAGGTGCTTCCACTTGCTCCTAACGAACAAGGTGATTCTTGTGGGAAAAAACAAAACTCCTAACATAATAAACAGTAGCACAGCAGATCATGGCGAGCGAGCATGTCCTGCTTGGTGGAGGGCGCTGCTGCACAATGAGCGCTTCGGCTTCAAATATGCCGCTATCGTTTTCAGAGTGGGGGATCATAATATTCAAATCCGTATTTAACCTTTCAAGGCAGAAGGATTATGCGGCAAAGTCTCCATTCCGAGCGCTTTCCTCGCCCCTGACTCCCCTGCCATAATAACGATCATTATCGTCATTGTGCGCAAAGAGGATTATCATATCGTTATATAAACCCAGGAACACCCCGACTATTACCCGCTCTTTTCACTCTCATCAGCGGGTCGTCACAGGTGACCACGCCGCTGGTCGTGGACGGCATGAATGGAACTTCCGTTATAACTTTTCATGCTTCATGATGACATTTGTCAAACAGTGTCAGACGATATCGCCGTAAAAAAACGCAGTCATTAAAATCTAACATCAGTCAGGTTCTTACTTGGGTGTACTGTACAATCACACCATTTCAATAAAGTTGACAACCTGTCAGTCAAAAACAAACATACTTACCCAGACGATCTTTCACCTCCGCTTCAACTGTCATCTTGTGGGAAAGCAGTCAAAATCAACAAGGTTCCTGGTTACGTAAATATCAATAATCACAAGCTAACGTGTGAGGAAGGCCATTTTGGACTTTGACCCAACCTGCATTCTTGTCAGACATCAGTCAAAATCAATACGGATGACGATTAATCAGGTAATCAGCTCCCGAAAATCTTAGTAGCATAAAGTTGAAATCCTTCATTCATTCTTTCATTTTCTACCGCTTTTTCCTCACGAGGTTCACGGGGGGGGGCTGGAGCCTATCCCAGCTGTCTTTGGGCGAGAGGCGGGGTACACCGTGGACTGGTCGCCAGCCAATCACAGGGCACATGTAGACAAACAACCATTCACACTCACATTCATACCTATGGACAATTTGGAGTCACCATTAACCTAGCATATTTTTGGAATGTGGGAGGAAACCGGAGTACCTGGAGAAAACCCACGCATGCACGGGGAGAACATGCAAACTCCACACAGAGATGGCATAGGGTGGAATTGAACCCTGGTCTAGATGTGAGGTCTGCGCACTAACCACTAGACTGCCATGCTGCCCTAAAGTTGAAATAAGACAGAAAAAATACATTTTTTAAAGCCATAATAAATAAATGAAAGGGATACTTTCACACACAGACACCACCTTCCTGTTTTGTCATGACTTATTTCTCGAATTTATGCTGTGTCTGACCTTTGGCTCCATTTTGGCTTATTGAGGTGGGATGTATATTTATTTGTATTGGAAATTGTTTTCTGCATATCATGCTATATGTTTTATGTTAACATTTTTGAACTTCCAGAACGGATTAATTGGATTTACATTATTTCTTATTGGAAAAATTTATTCGGTTAGCATCCATTTCAGCTATAGTCTGCAACGGTTTCTGCAACAAAACTGAGTGTTTTTAGCCATCCCAAGCTTCTTTTAGAGATCACTTCCAAATGTGCAAACCTCATTATCTGAAACTTTGGCATCGTTTAACAGGAGAATACTACATTCTAACTACATTAATAGGTCAGAAAAATGGAAAAAGGATCATAGGTCCCCTTTCCTTGAACATTAAGGCTTGATAATCACCAAGATCTTTGGGAAAATACTATGTGGTCTGACAAGACAAAAGTGGAACTTTTTGGAAGGTATGTATCCCATTACATCTGATATAAAAGTAACAGCACATTTCAGAAAAATAACATCACAACAACAGTAAAATATGGTGGTGGTAGTGTGATGGTCTGGGGATGGGGATTACTGCTTCAGGACCTGGAAGACTTGCTGTGCCGTTGGTGACCTCAAGATGAAACCAACTTGGGTTCTGCAGCAGGACAATGATCTAAAAGACACCAGCAAGTCCACCTCTGAATGGCTGAAGAAAAACCAAATGAAGACTTTGGAGTGGCCTAGTCAAAGTCCTGACCTGAATCCTATTGAGATGCTGTGGCATGACCTTAAAAAGGCTTCATGCTGGAAAAGCCTCCAATGTGGCTGAATGCCAACAATTCTGCAAAGATTCTGCAAAATTTCTGGTTAATACCAGTTAATTTCGAAGCTTGTTTTGCACTGAACAGGAAGTGATCATGTGACCAAATGATGAAGTTGATGGTTGGAAGTTGGGTGTCGTATTTTATTATAAAAGGACACAACAACATTGCCACCAAACAATGACCATTTTATACTAATATTTCCCATTTCCTGGTCTAATTAGTCAGCATGCGGCCATGTTGGAGCTTTGTGGTCAGGTGACAGGCGAGGATGCCAGCGACCTGAGTGGTGGGTTCAGCATTAAACACGTTCAGGCTTTTAATTAAATCATAGCTGGACTCAGTCTTACTGACAGCAAGGTCGCTAACGCATTAAAGGAAGTGTTGTGAGCAGATTGAGGTAGGCCAGGTTAATTAAGCAGACATTACCTTTCCCTTACCTACAGCATTCGTCTGTCTCACAAGGGCCAATGAGTTCCAGTTTTTTGCTGCTATCCTTGTGCGGATGTTATCTCACAAATCGTATATCTGCTCTTCCACAATGGCCACGCACAAAAAGCGGCGCTCGCCCGGCATGAACCCCACAGCGCCGCAAATGGGACGCAACAAAGGCGGCGAGATAGCAACCGCTGTGTCGGAGGTGCTGAAGGACAAATCGCCTCTCTGAGTACCTTCATCTAAAAACGTGTCCATAATGTCCGTCTTATTACCGGCTGCTGAGGAGGTCAAGACTCTTGTGGGAAGCTTATTTCTTCCCAGAGAGCACCGTCATCACGTACGCACTGCACTGTCTGGAGAAATTCATGTATTGGTGGCCAAGCAATGAACACGTCTTTTATCACTTTGTGCATTTAACAACTATCTCCATGAAGACTCACAACATGACAAAACAAGAGATGATTTTTGCTCCAAAACTGGTGTATACCATATCTAGATAGCCCTACAACACAATGTATAATTGACTTGTGGATTTCCACCATATTGGCAGGTGGTCCCACAACGTTAACAAACATAAGAAACAAAGTGCCAGCAACCTTGGGCAATGGACGTCACATTGTTTTGTGCATGACGGAAGTGAGTGAGACCCATGGATGCAGGTCAGTGCACCTCAGTTAGCATTTAGCTAATAGGAATGCACACTAGAAAGGTATACTAAACTGTGGTGAGACTTGTTTGTTCTCGAGACTGTGCCACTGAGGAAAAGAGGAAACTGGAGGTAGCAGAGATGAGGATGCTGAGGTTCTCATTGGGAGTGACCAGGATGGATAGGATCAGGAAGGAGTACATCAGAGGGACATTACATGTTAGAGATAAAGTCAGAGAGGCGAGACTGAGATGGTTGGGACATGTCCAGAGGAGAGATCGTGAATATATTGGTAGAAGGATGCTGCGTTTAGAGCTGCCAATTGAGGCGGTTGATTTGCTGTGAAGGGAAAAGCCCAAAGAGAAAGAAGAAGAAGACACATCCACCACAGTCCAACATCCACCAGGAGCGTTTTCATCTCCTTTGGCACATTCTTTACCTTCCTCATCCTGTGAAGATGATGAGGGAGATGAGGAAGAGGCCAGATGCCATCTGTATTGTGGCTACAATCATGGCCGTCTTTTACGGCCGCCCACGCGTCAGACAACACTGCATTTTAAGTGACGGATACGACAACAGCTGCAAGTGATACTTTCAACATCTTGTGACCGTGAGGAATTCTTTGTTTAGTCTGTGGCTTCAAAAACCTTCGTCAGCTGTCTGTCCACGATGGCGAGATACCACACACCAGACCTGATCTTGCTGGGAAGTTGGAATTAGTCCCATATTTTTCCCTTTTGTGTGCCTTACCTGTGAAATTTCATGAAAGAAAAGCAGGCTGGGAAACCTCTTTGAATCGGATCAACACGATACTAGACAATATCATAAGATACAAAAGAATGTGCTCCAATCTGAGTGATAATCTAACTATTGTATGTTTGTATCTAAATCAGGGGTCTCAAACACGCGGCCCACGGGCCAAATGTGGCCCGCAGGACACTAGTTTGAGGCCCCCGCCTTGATATGAAAGTTTAATGTCAGTGTGGCCCGCGCAAGTTTCATATGGATGCTGTATGGTATCACATACCCAGAAAAAATTATTACGTTTGATTAATGTTCATGTTAAAGGTTAAATAACTGTTAATAGTTATCCTCCCTATCCTTGTGGAAGTGGTAAGTTTTTGGCTATTTAAACTTAAAGGAAATAACTTGAAGGCTACCGTTTAGGTCGCTAGCTCCCTAGTTTGCGAGTTAGCATGTGTCTCAAGACCCTGCTATATGTTGTAAATAAAAAGAATATAAATGTGACTATAGTCGTGTTTTGTTATGTCTACAGGGCTCTAATAATGCTTTGTTAATTTTAATCTGAAAAAAATAATTTGTCTACCCACCAACTATATGTGGTTTCTGATATTATGGTACAGGTCGATATGATATGGTACAGTCCAGTATGATACGATACAATATAATATTTTGGGTTATTTCAGTTTGTCCCTGGTGTTCAGACTGAGTTAGGAAGTGAGCAGTGCGTCATTGACCATGCAGATGTTTATCAGGAAGGCCGGTGACTCCATTGTGAGCGTTTTGCAGGTCTTTCAATGTCTGGGCTGCACCGTGCTACCTGGAGATTGGCTGCAATTATATTCTCTTCATGGCTGGCTGGCCTGCAGCTTACAAACAAGCTGCTTATGGAAGCCCGCCGCAGATCGCCGATAATAGAAGCTTCACATCCAGTTGACACTATTTTCCCCCCACCTTCCCTGGGTGGAAAATAGCTCAATTGCAGTGACAGGACAGCGGCAAACAATCTCGGCACCTGCACCGGCCCAGGCCCGGCTTGCTCAGAAGCGCTGCCAGCGGCTCTGACAGGGATTGGTCGGGTTGACTTCATATTTACGCCTGTCACTTCCACGTCGCTTTGCTTCTGCTCGCCTTCAGTCGGGACTCCACGCTGGGACGGGAACAGGTCGGTGCTGGGTAACGGGCTCTTTGCTCTCTTACATAACAAACATTGGTCCAGCTAAACTATCGAGACGCCTGCGGAAAATGAAAAGTGAAGAAAGTGTGGAGTCTGTGCAGCTTCTGGAAAAACTTTCTGTGGGAGTTTTTGTCCAAGGGTGAGGTCAGGGGTCACATGACGCTCTTCCATACCAAACTCATCCAAGCATGTATTTCTGTACCTTGATTTGGCCACGGGAACAGAAAAGTTCCCACAAGGTTAGCAAGGTCAGCATACACTTTTCCACTCTTATTGTTGTTGTCTATTTAATTTTTCCAAATATTAAAATTTTCTTCCAAAATAATCTTTGAAAATTTACTTCTTGTAATATAGATTTTATTCCCATAATACTATCATAACGTTTTCCCCAAAATAATTTCCAACAATGACTTTTTTCTTATATTCTTTAATATTTTAACTCTTTGCTACTAAACTGTCAGAATTTTTCCTCATAATATTACAGCTTATTCTGATAAAATTGCGACTATTTTTTCTTCATGAGAAAACAATTTTTTTTCTCTTAATAGTTTCACTTTATTCTCATAAAATGACTATTTTTTCCATTTCTGCTTTTCCAACTATTTCAACTTTCCTCTTGTACATTTTCTTCGTAATTATGAATTTATTCCCATAATATTTTGACTTTATTCCCACAACATTATTACAAATTGTCCAAAAATGACAATTTTATTTTATTTATTTTTTTATTTTATTTATTTTTTGTTTGTTTTTAACATTACAATTTTTTAAACAGATTTTTTCCTTTAAAATGTCAACTCTATGCTACTAAAATATTATTTTTTTAATTACAAGGATATTCCAAACTCTCATTAGAATACAATTTTCAATAAAAAAAATTTCTTCAAATTTTTTTCAAATTTCAACTAATTTTCCAAAAAGAACAACTTTATTCTTTGCTTCTTTGTTTTTCCTAATACAACTAAAACAATATTTTGTACAATATATGTATTTCTTGAATATTGCTACTTTATGATATTAAAATGATTATTTTTCCTTGTATTATGAGGTTACTGTCTTAGACTGTCTTTCTTCAGCTTCTTCAACTTATTATTGCAAAGTTACTTCAAATTTTTCCATTTTTGTTGTGCTGCTGTCCATAACAAAACTTTGCACACCCAGGTTCTAAGGGGTTTTATGCTTATGTTTTGAGTCTACATAATCCATGAAACAGCTGATTTGACTTTTGGACTCCACAAAATGTGAAGTTGCTTCCAAAGTTTCACATTTGCAACTTGGTGGGAGGCGCTGGGATGTTTCCAAGCGTGTTAGCAAGCACACATTGCATGAATGATGCAGTAGACGAGGGAAAGTTATGGCAAACAACTACAAGTCTCCCGCCTACACTGACGTGAAGCCAAGACATGACGAGAAGTCAAACTGACTTCTTCTTCTTGTGTATCTATTCTGATGTGTGCGTTGGAATGCAATGTCTCACATTTTTCCAAGATAAAAAGCAAAGAAGAATAAAATTGATGGCACGGATAGCTCAGAGGCCCTCATGTGGGCCCCCAGTGCTCGCGGGGGATGCGTCTATCTGCAGATAAACAGTATTTACCAAGCCTTTGTCAGATACACATCAGCTGTGAAGCCATGCGGCCGACCTTCATTATACTGTGTGAAGCTTCCCTCATTTAGCTCAGATAGCATCTGCTTTATCCAGCCACCAAACACCCGGATCCCTGATCGCCCCTGCGCGGCTTCCAAGCAAGATGGTGTTAGCAAATAAGACCTCCCCTTACCTTACTTGTGTTAGACCAGGAGAGAAACAGGAAGAAGGGAAGACCAGCAGAAGACAAGACGTTTGAGCACTCATCACATAGTGCTGATATACACATTCTGGAAGATCACCATACCGCCATAACATCTTCTTGTGTCTTTGGCGTTGTAAATAGTGGTCGATTATGTTCCCTTCCAGGTATTAAGGCAGCCGTCACGGCCATTATAGGTGGCTGACAACAGCTGAACAAAAGACGAAGAAACAAGGCCAAGATTCTTCATGGATCGGAATCTGGATTGGAAAGTGTTTTCTATATACGGAATCCCTGATTCCAGACCCAACATCACTTTCCACAATGTAGGATTCCTTCTTAATGAATGGAATATTTTAGTTTGCACATAGAAAACCTGTTTACAACCTTATAAATGCAATTCTAGCATTCTCTCTGCAAAAAATAACTTATTCTAGTCATACACCCATATTACCCAATATAGTAGACATAAAAATAAATCAGCCACTTAAAGGGGACCTATTATGCTTTTTCCACTTTTCTGACCTATAAATGTAGTGTATTCTCATGTTAAACGATGCCAACGTTTCAGATTATGATGTTTACGCATTTAGAAGTCTGCCCTGAAAGAAGTTTGATGGCTCTGAACACTAGGTTTCAGAGAGTTTTTTTCTGACAATGGCTCTCTGTGACATCACATGCATGCGCTGTATACCAGATACACCCACAGCTCTGCTTCACTCTGTTTACGGTTGGTAGCTATGGCTCAGAGGAAATCTTTCTACGAGGCAAGCTCAAGCGGAATTGGTTGGAGTTGGTGATTCCCAGCAAGAGAAAAATATTTTCATCTGTCAACGGTATTTCACAAAGGACAAGATGAACTACAGCGTGAAATATCTGCCAAAACAGAAGCAGCGCGCTCTCACTGGGAAAGGTGCATTAATGTCGGACACACTGTGCTGCTGTGTGTCCAGCACCACAGCATTGGCTAGGAGAAGCCACCCACTCCAGCCAGTAGCTTATGAGCTACCAGCAGCTCCTAACCACTTTTCAAGTATCTCACCAAAGGGTTTATTCATTTATTTTATCAACTCCTATACCCACAAAATTAGAAGTGGGTTTCAGCAGTAGCTGAAGTAGTAAGTACAGTACTTAAGAGCGCTTGAGAGTGTGACCAATCACAGTGGAGTGGGCGTGCTCGGAGGCGGGCCATGGGTGGAATATATTAAAAAAGATAGGTGCACATTCTGGAAGATCTAGAAAGTTTTGTGTGTGGGTTATTGTGTGTCGCTGCTCTATAGGAGTCCACATCGCAACATAAAAGGTCAAAAAATTAGCATGATAGGTCCCCTCTAAGATGTAAATAAGATTCATGCTTGTGTGTGTTGCTGTAAATGTATTGCGGTGCTAGGGGAGCTGACTGGGAGGGACGGACAGGAAGTGATGTTGAGTTTAGCTTAGCATGGGTAGCCGGTGCAGCAGTAGCATGTGTTTGGGATTATTGCACCTGCATGCATTAATTCCACAAAAAAATAGGGTTGGGCAATATATTTTATGATATAAATTATAAAACGTAAACACATCGCGTTGATGACATCATACTCCAGCGGATACATAAGATAAATTAAATGCTGTCACCATGAGGAGAAGGAAGTTAATGTGTGGAAGCACTCGCAGACCGCTCAATCGTGGCACAAAATCATTACAAACACTGAACAATCCTCTCCTGACTGAAACAGGTTGAAATGGTGATAAACGCTGGTGAAAGTTGGTAGAATCTCCTCTTCCAGAGCGTGAATGGAAGCTAGCAGGAGTTAGCTTGATTGTGGATAACACGGCTAGCTAAAAGATGATGCATGTGGAATAAAAAAGAATAAAATAATTGTAATTGCATGCATTTGTAACAAGTAGTTAAGTAGTTTTGTGGTAGCAAACTCCCAGACGTATACGTAGTAGTAAGTAGTAACCTCCTTAGTGGTATTTGTTGTGTGATCCTGCTAAGTGTGTGTGTCCTACTAGTTCCTGTTTCGCTATGTCAACATGGCTGCCGTGAAAAAGCTGATTAAAAGAGCAAAGCTAGTGGTGACACACGACTGTAAGCCAACACAAAAACATCCGCGCGTGTTGATTCTACGCCGCCCTGCTCATTCGCTCGCCGCAGTGTTGTCTTGTTTGGGTGAGACGACACCTCTTGCTTCCTGTGACACTGTTGACATGTTTCACCCCCTCCCGAGAACGCCCGGCCCGCTGAGCATAAACAGCGAGGCCTGCGCTCGCTCGCTCTGGCTGATGGCAAGATGGGAGCCGTTTCCATATCAGATTCCCGTCATATTTCTCCAGCTGACTAGACTAAGCACGAGGCCGAGGTATGAGCCGATAAAGGGTGTCTTTCACACTGCAACAACACGTACTGCAGCGCTTATCGCCGCACGGGCTAACATGCAATCACAAGGAGGACAGGGCCGAGATTGTTACATTTGCTGGTTTGTTGTTTTTTTTTTTCTTTCTTTGCTTTCGGGGGCTGTGATAACGGATGAAGAATCCAAGCAGGGAAGTCCATCAGTGCAGGTCGACACGGCATGAGGCGCTGCACAGGCAGGCCCACATTCATGCCAATAAAATGAAGAAGCACAATATCATATCCTGTGGAGCCCCGCACATTTGCTGCCTGGCAAATTTGTGGATTTTTGATACTTTTTTCTTTCCCACATTTCTCATTCACCATATGATGGTAAAATGTTTTTCCCCTGTACAATTTTTACTCATTTATGTCTTTACGCTTCACTGATCATGTGAACATTTTCTTCGGTAAGTCCTTGAATGCATCCTAGGTGCAAAGGTTTGTTTGGCTACGGAAGCACAAGCTTCAACGGTCAATACGGGCCTCAAATCTTGCTATGACGATAAGTCGGTACTGTAGGCGCAGCTAAAAAAAACTCCTCCAGCCTGCTAGCACTACGTTGACAACCAGACTAAAGTCTACACTGTGACTCCAATTCCTCACATTATCGTTCATTAATCGTGACTACCAAAACTATTTTAGGCCTCAATGAAAATCTGTTAAATATTGTTCCCAAATACATGTTATTTTTTCAAAATTATATATTTTTTTCCATTTTTAATTTTTGCTGTAATCCCTTGTTTATCGCAGATAATTGGTGATTAGTGAATTCATGAAAGTATGATTCCTTTTTTATAAATGAAATATTTTCATAGCTATGACATTGAAAACTTGTTTACAATCTTCAAAATACACTTTTTAAAAACATTATTAGAGTCCTCTAGACATGAAATAACACCCCTATAGTCATCATTACACTCTTATTTCCCAATATAGTAGATAAGTTCAGAGAAAGTTGACCTTGTGGGATAGTATAATGGGTGGCAGACTCAGAGGTGAGTTTTAGCCTATTGTGGACTATGGCTGCAACAGAAACCAGTGTTATTATTATGTTATGATTATGGTGCCTGATAATTTAAACCTGCAATAAAGGCCTGTCGTTCCAGCAATCAAGTCTGATGCTTGTCTTTTTTAGGGACATCTAGTGACCAATGTAGAGTACTGTATCCGCAAGTTGAATGCTGATCTTAATGGCTTTTTTCTTGAAAATGCTTAATTTGGGGGGCAAATATGTACAATTTGCAATAGTCCGTACTCCCAAACGGAAACAGCGACCATTTATGAATAATTTTTTGAAAATAGAGTGAGGGTAAAGGACAAGTGTGTTTGAGACTCAGTGCATAAAATGTCATCAAATTCAATATTGGAAGCATTTCATTCACATTATGTCTATGTTTGTAAGATTCAATCACCAATTCTGCGATTCCGTCAACACGGACATCATAGGAGCTAACAATTTCCACTTGAATTTTTAAGTGTGTGAGGCACATTTAGGAATCAAACATTGATTGTGTAGTGAGTGAACAATGGCAATCGAAGAGAGAAAAGGAGAGGTTCTGGTAAATGACTAATCCAAAGTTGACGGATAAGATCAACGGCAAGCTAGCGGGAGGTTTAAGAGCAAACCATGGGTCAAAAAAATTTCCGCATCAATTACTGTCGGTTTTTCACAATTGGCTGGTGGTCCCAAAATGTAATTTCTACTCAAAGCATGGATCTACTACATAATAAAAATCCTTTTCAAGAAAGGAGAAGTAGGATTTAATTGCAACAGCAGCAATGGTGAACTTTTAAAGAGCCCCTCCGCTCCCCCACATGGAAACACAGTGTGGTAATAATATATTCATCCCCAGGTAAACATGGCTGCCATGTCCTCTATAAACAAGAGCGGCGAACAAAGTGAAAGTGATCATTCGCCCCCCCCTCCCCTCTCCCTTTTGAGGAGGCTCTTCTTTAATTCTGACAGTAAACTCGTGGCTGTTACGGGGTGTTAAGCAGGATTTAAAACTTGTCAGACAAGACATGTTTGAAATTGCTTTAAATAAGTGCACTGTGTTGCTGTCAAGCACAGGCTTAGAGGGAAATATCCCCACAATTGAAGCACTCATCTGGGCTCAGGGAGCTGCAGCCCCAGCAATAGAGCCAAGGCGGCTTCACAGCTCCCCCTCCCTGTTCATGCAAGGCCTTGTGAGGCAGCACCCCCTGCTGGACTACGGCGGTACCGCATAGTCCTCTCTGGGCTGTGAAGGATGACATCTCATCATCCAAAGATGCAAGCAAAAAATGTTTGCGCCCACGAAATGAATGTTTCTACTCCTGTTTCTAATTGTGTTCATTCTAAGAGCATCAAATACAACACTGTCAAAATAGGAGGAATAGGAGCTGATGTCAACATTATTTGGGCCTGAATTGTATGAACAAATATCTAATATCTTTTGGGGGTTTGGGGGGTGGAAAATATGATATTTGAAAAGCCAGCATCTGCTGCTAAGGTTTTCTGATGAAGGGAATTAAAGAAAATAATATTGAACTCCTTTTTTGTGTTGTGTGTATTTAGGCCAATATTTTTTTTGGCATGGAAAAAAGGGTCAAAATCTAATGAATTGAATCATCAAATTAAGTATTACATTAAATAAATTAACTATTTAATTCATCAGTCACATGAATGTCTGTCTATTATTTAATTTGATATTAAGGTTATGGTTTCATTCACACAACACAATTCATACTTTCAGTCATTATTAACTAATGATTCCTCTTTTAATACTTTCATAATTTATTTTATTTACATTCATTTTTTTCTTATCTGTCCATTTTATGTGACCTTTATTTCTTTTATTTATGTAGCTGTCGCTATACACATTCTCTCTTGATCGAATTAAAAATGTCAGGAAATATTGCAAAAATGATCATTACTGTGTCCACACATGCAAGATTCTGAGTAATAGACACAGATTAAATAAGCTCTGCTTCTTTCTACTTTTTTCCCAGACATACCAAAGATATAAATCACACTGTACCGTTTTCCATATGACATGATGTATTTTTATCATTCATGACGGTATTTCTGTAGGTGCAGCTCCTTTGTTTTGATGATAGGTAATATGAACATTTACAGTTGTGATTTCTCCATGAATGCATACAAATGGGCCTGTTTTGCAGTTATGTGTTTTTTTTAAATAAATACAGTGTAGCGTCCACAGTGCAATGTTGAGGCCTAAGGACAAGACGACACATGGATCACAACGACTGGAAGGAAAAAAGGGTGTGATGGCGGTTGGGGGATGCGTGGGAGGGGGACTAAACCTTTGCTGCAGCACCTTGTCCTGTGATCTGAAGACCCCCCCCCCCCTCACCCCACCAAGGCGAGTCGTTATCACCCAAAAGGGGGATTAGATGGTCCAGTGTGAGGGCCTTGGAGTTATTAGCAGCTTCTTATAGGGAGTAGAACAGCAAAGAGCAAAGAGAGTGATTGCGAGAGAACAGTTGAAATATGATTTCCTTATAGCTATTAATATGTATGCCTTAAATAGAAGCACACCGCTAAGCAGCTTATGATATTATGAAGAGAATGTTCCCTCAGGGGCATAATATGGCAGCAGTGACAGCAAGGAGAGATTCCTATTTACCCAGATTGGCTGTACTTACGTCAAGCATCCTCGGAGCTTGTAGGAGGGAAGATGGGGCAGCGGCAACGGCTCGGCTTCGATAAGCACTCACCGTGAATAAAAGACAAGCATGAAAGTGAGCTTTAGCCTCTTTTCCAGATTCCCCGGCAAATGTAGAGGCAGATAGGGCAGGTGCCTTTGGTTCCGCGCGTGATTAGCCGCCTGTGCGCCACTGTTCCCACAAGAAATGAGACACAGCGCAGACATTGTCCAAGCTTGTCCAGGTGGGGGACCTGTCATCGCAGACGCGCGGCTTAGCTGGTGCGGCGCTCCCAGCGAAAGATTAGGACCCGGAAAGTCACATTCCCTGTGTTTTTTTTTTCCTTCCCTTTTCTTCAATGAATGCTTAATTCCAAACAGTTCCTCCTCGTTCCTTCTGCCTGCCTGCCGTCACTTCTCATTCTCTTTTATTTAGGATAGGGCGTTGGTGTCTTAAGTACAAGTCGTCACTGAAAACGTGACATGCTAAAACATTAACACTGTTTGTGCAAGTGAATTCATTCTTCTAATGAGCCCTCTTTGCATATTCATGACGGCAAAATGATGCTTTTGACTTCAACAAACATGGACTCCATCAACTAAGTAGCTTCTGTGCTATCTAGCCAACATCCCTCGTTTATTGCAGTTTATCGTTTTCAGACCCAACCGTGATAAGTGAATTTGTGTAAAGTATGATTCAATATCAATAAATGGAATCGTTAGAGCATAGAAAACCTGTTTATGACCATCTAAATACAGTTGAGATGATGAAATAGCAAGCTACAGAGCTAAACATTTAGACTCAAATTTATTTATTATAAACTTAAGAAAGGGTTTGAAAATGAGTGGGGGGAAAAGGCAAAGGAAGGAGCGAAAATTGTACCACTTTCACACAGAATGGGAGGACTCTGCAACCTGCAACTCTGCGACTCCAGTCCAAGTTAAGGTACGTAATGTAATGTAGGATAATACTGTATCAATACGATAATACTGTAATGTAATGAAACATTACTGGCCAGTGAATAATACTACATATAACTTGATCGTCAAACATTCATTATTTTTTGAATGCCTGTGACTGAGTGAGGGAGCGATGTTTGAACGCAAAGTGGCAAGGGACAACTGGTTGTTCCCGCAATTGTGTCCAAATTTGGCTAGCTCGCTACAATGCCCTTTCAGGGGTGAGGACTTCCGTCCTTTGAGGAATTTGACCACAATTGGGGGGGGCTATATTTGTCCTTGGTGGACTGCACGTAAAGCTGCAAGCAGCACTGAATGGGCTGTGGCCACAATATTCTTCATCATACTGTACCAGGATATCATCGTCATCACACATAAACAATATTATTATCAACATTTGTTTCGACAAAACTAACCACTTGGAACAGTGAGGCCAATTCTTTTATTTCTGAGATCAGAGAGCAACGTTTCAGCTTTTATTTTCAGGTATTATAACACAGGTGTCAAACCCAAGACCCACAGGGGCAGATTCAGACCGGCATGTCATTTTATGTGGCCCGCAAAAAGACAAAAAGACAGCTATTTTATTGTAATATATTACTATAGACTATTTATCATTATTATTTTTATGATTAATTGTATTTTTGTAACCCTCCTTTGTAACTTGTTTTATTAATTAATTATTATATTAATACTGTTACTGATTAAAACATATTCCTGAGAAAAAGTCTTTTTATTTAATCAAAAACATGTAATCTTTCTTGCTAAATGTAATTGTTCATTTTTAAAGAAAGATTATTTGGATGTCAAATCAAGTTAAAATTATAATTCTATTCTATTCTATTCTATTATAGTCTATTATAGTCTATTCTATTCAATGTATTATAAATAATTATTAGAAATTATTATTACAATTATACAATATTTGTATACCCAAATGTGCACTTTGCAGCTGGACGTCTTTCAATATAAGTTTGCTGGTAAAACAATACAAAGTGAAAATGAAAATAATCAAATGTGTCTTGTCATGTCATACTGTACGGCACCTTTTGTTTGAACCCACCCCATTTTTCATGTCATCAAATGTATTGGAACATGTGAGTGACATATGTGTCCAATTCCATTGCTTATTCAATCAATAAGTATCACTGAATGTCTACACTCAGTTTCAGACGAAGTAGGATGGGTTTTGCATGTGCAAACTGAATTTAGAGGTGAAAATGACATGAAAACCAGATAGCCTATGGATGAAAGTAATTGTAAAAAATAGTAATTGTGAGAGAAGATGGAAAAACAATCAGAACTATTGCAAGAACATGGGTCATAGCCAGTCCAAGCTATCCAGAGGAAGGAAAAAAACAATAGTGTACTAACAGAAGTCAAAGAATCGGAAGGCCATGCAGGAATGTACAGTATATGCAAAAAGTAGCGTGAAGCTACTTACAAGACAATGAAAGTGCATTTACAGCCAAGGTCTCCCTTTTGCTCCACTAGCCTGACATCTAGCAATCCAGAGCCGGGCTTAGCAGTGAAAAGAGCAGAGCCATTACAAGGAAAATGATGTCCAGTGAAGTCCAAGACACTAGATGATCAGTTGCTGTGCAATTTATTTACGGGAATAGACTCAAATGAGGTCTACAGTGTACCCTGTTGTGCAAGTTCTGTACATTTTTAAAATGTGAAAAATAGGAACTGATATAATTTCTAAACTTTTCATTTGTATGTGTGAGAACTCCCTCTTTGAAAGTTTGTATTGTTTCACGGAATGTTGTCCGTTATTTAGAACAAATCGGTAGCAGCCATAATCATAATCGGAAGCTCAGGCTTTTTAAAAATCGGCCAGAAAATTGGAATCGGTGCACCCCAACCCAGAAGTCATATTTGTGACCATTAAAGGCCACCATAGCTATGTTTACATGAGAAGTTTTTCTCTTTCCGAATGGAATCTTTCCAAATGAACTTTCCGAAAACAATGGTATACATGGAAAGGAAATGCGCCATTTTTAAAACTGAAGAGCGTCTTGAGCTGCGTGTTACGTCATATCTGAGCATGCGCTGAAAGAACGCACCCGGGATAAATTTAAACAAGAAAAGATCAAATTCAATTTTGCTAACATATATATTTTTTAATAAAACTGGACTTAGGAATAAAGTATAGAAGTGTTTAGATTCTGTTCCACAGATGGCGGTAATGCACACAAAATCGGCTTTCCAACCGCCAATAAACAACAGAAGAAAAAAAACACCACAAAGAAGAACGCACCCTGACAACTTTCCGTTTGAGCGAGTACAAGATACCTCATTTGGATTGGGGAAAGGAATATTCCACCCCTGTGAATCCGATTATATATTCATTCGGATTGGCACTTTTCCCTTCAGAATGAGGTGTATAACAAAGGTAAAATTCTTTCCGTTTGCGCAAATAAACCGAATGCATTTGGAATATTTGGGTCCATGTATACGTGGCTCATATTGTGTACTGTCGAGTGTAAATGTGAGCCAAAGAAGGCCAAGTCAGAGTTCTGGGCACAGGAAGGCAATCACTTTTATTTTTTTACTTTAATTTGTCGTAAACATTTACAGGGATGGCCATGTGAGTGACCTTTGTCACGGTGGAGCATCAAGTTGTTTTGCTCTCGCTAGTAACAAACCACAACATCCCGCTGGGCTGGAATCTTCCAAGCGGCCTATTTCCCGCCGACATTTTTGGCAAATGACACAAACAGAATTACAGCGGCCACACTTTAATGAAACGTTTCATCTCAGATGTCAAATTAAATTACACAGCAAGACGTCATCGTGGTACAAGAAACGCCACTACAGCAAGCGGCACGTGACCCCGGATGTCCCGTTAAGCAGCTTCACATTGACAGCTTGTCGAAGAGGCCCCGGCGGGTCAAGTCTTGCTGTTACGGCGAATAACACAAATATGGTAATATGCGTATTGATGGTGGGCTGAGCGCCTCGCCAACAAGCCCCGACGCTGATCTCGCCATGACCTCCGTGTTTACCCACCCAATTATCCCCCCGCCATCTCCACGCACGAACCGCTAGGCGCCCGTCCCCAAGATGAAAGCAAAAAAGTGTGGCGAGGGGGAGGACGAGGTGGGAGTCAAAGAGTTTCATTTAGAGAAGGAGGGCGGTATTATGAGCACATTTATCCCAAATTGGGAAATAATGAAGAAAGATTAAAGCCATCCCCGCGTGAGACGCTGCAAATGGACAACCAGTCCCGCGCATGACAATGGAGACTTGCAGACACTATTATGGGACATGTGCACGTGAAAGCCTCTTTTGATAGATGGAAACTTGAATCAGGCACGCGCACGTGTCTTTTATATACACGGGCTGTGGAGGTGACAAGACAAGAGATAAGCAGCCACAAAAGAGGCTTTTAAGGCATTTTGGACTGTCATTACGGGCCAACCCGGCAGGTCGCAACCTCCACTTCAATATTGAACATGTGCGTTTGCTCCTTTAGCGCCCAGTACGAAAACCTAACTTTCACTGAGTCCTGACGTGACTGCTTTTCTCACTCTTTGTGCAAAAACTACTTTAACCACTTCCAAGAAACTTTGTGGAGAGGTAACATCAGCACATAGAAATCCAGCATGTTTTCTTTATGATAACAATGATAACAATATGACAATATTTCCCATCCAAGTAACCCTTTGCCGGAACAACAGGCTTTTATCACTGCTATTTTAGTTCCCCGTCTACATTTACTTCAGGTGTGTGCTTCTTTGTTTTGATGGTGCATTTTATGTTAACATTGTACGTGCTTGTTGCTGCTCTACATTAAATACATGTATTTTCACATCCATTGGGTCCAGTCTCCCACAGTAGCCACGTATACATGGACCCAAATATTCCAATTGTATTCGGTTTATTTGCTCAAACGGAAAGAATTTCATTCCGAAAGAAAACTGCCAATCCAAATGAATATATAATCGGATTCACAGGTGTGGAATATTCCTTTCCCCAATCCGATTGAGGTATCTTGTATCCGCTCAAACGGAAAGTTGTCAGGATGCGTTCTTCTTTGTCGTATTTTTCTTCTTCTGTTGTTTATTGGCGGTTGGCAAGCAGCTTTTGTGTGCTTTACTACCATCTGTGGAAAATAACCTAACCCTACTATACTTTAGTCATAAGTCCAGTTTTATTAAAAAAGAAAATATATATCTATATAAAACATGTCCCGAGTTTAATTATAAAATATTTAAACGCAAGATTGAATTTGATCCTTTCCTGTTTAAATTTATCCCGGGTGCGTTCTTTCAGCGCATGCTCAGATATGACGTAACATGCAGCTTGAGACGTTCTTCAGTTTTAAAAATGGAGGTGAGCAATCGTCACTAGACTGTTGCGGAAAGTTGGTTTTGATCCAAACTAATTTCAAAACTGGACGAACAAAAAAACTGTCAATACGGAGTTATTCCAACAAGTGAAAGAAAAACTCGGGGAAGTCGGTATCGTAGTCGTGATGTTGATGTTTATGTTTTACTGCAAATGCTCCATTGACTATTCTGTTTGATTATAGCAGCGCATGTAGACAAGAGATTGGAATATTCCTTTCCATGTATACCATTGTTTTCAAAAAGATCATTTGGAAAGATTCCATTCGGAAAGAGAAAAACTAATTTAAACGTGGCTATTCTCACCATGCCAAACCATGACACTTCTAAGCAGAGCTTCAAAACGAAAATGAGACATGGAAGTGAGACATAAATGTTTTGACTAAGCAATTTAAAAATAAACTGTTGAAAAAAAGGAGTCAGTAAACTGCTGAATTGTTTTGGGCATGCTTGATGCCAGTGTTCCCTGCAGGCTAATGGGAATGTTGCTCCAGGTGGGAAAGATGGGCATGCACTGTCTGGAACTCATTCATTCATTTTATACCAAAACAAAACTACAACAAACAACCATTCACACTCACATTCACGGCCACTGATTCCACCATAAGAAAGATACTGGGCAAAAACGGCCTACATGGCAGAGTTCCAGGACGAAAACCACTGCTGAACATAAAGAACATTTAGGCTTGTTTAAAATATGCCAGAAAACATCTTAATGATCCCCAAGACCTTTGGGAAAATACTCTGTGGTCTAACGAGACAACAGTTGAACTTTTTGGAAGGTGTGTGTCCCATTACATCTGGCATAAAAGTCACTCCTCATTTTAGAAAAAGAACATCACACCAACAGTAAAATATGGTGGGGGTAGTGTAATGGTTCCGGGACTGTTTTGGGACTTGCTTTGATAAATGGAACCATGAATTCTGCTGTCTACCAAAAAAAAATCCTGAAGAAGAATGCCCGGCCATCTTTTCATGACCTCAACCCAAAACCATCTTAGGTTCTGCAGCAGGACAATGATCCAAAACACACCAGCAAGCACACACAGCACATGATGTCATGATCAATATTTTGTGTAGTTTTCCATGACAGTTCTTTGCTGCGTTCACTTATACACGCAAGAGGTTAAAAAAGCAGCCATCTAGGAGGGCGAGTACAGCCAGCCATCACGTCCACCTTAAGCTGAGGAAATACACACAAGCAGCTCTGAGAATTCCTGTCACAAGTTATTGGGCAGCTAAGAGTGCGGGAAATCCTGTGGCGCAATATTCTTCCCAGGAAATCTCAAACTGTGAATAACACAAGCCAAGCAATTTAAGCAGGAAGGTCATAGCAAAGTAAAGCAGGAAGAAAAAAAATAAGGGCTTTTCTGAGAGAGTGAAATAGATGAGATATGGCGAGAGATGAGTTGACGGCCTTCCCGGGCAGGTCCACAAAAAGTAATGAATATCCCTCAGCGGGGAGAGACTTTGAGGGACTGTCATTCTGAATGAAGAGAGATAAAAATTATATTTCACCCAGATAAGGCCAAAAAAAAAGACACAAAAGCAGAAAGGACACATGTCTGCCTGATGCTGCCCTTAATCCAAGACGAGGCCTGACAGCCTGCACCATCAAACGTCACAACAACTCAAGCATCCAAAATAAATGATTGTGCTGAAATAGAAAAATAGAAAAAGGCATTCTGATAAATATTTTGATCAAGGGATCGGGGATTGGGGAACGGGCCATCTAAAAGTTGCTCAAGCAGGTTTATAGTGCCAAGCAAAGTCAAGACAATTTACATTGTTATTGTCGGGACTGCCAATAGTGGAAATAAGCAAAAAAACATTCATTCATTCGTTGTCTACCGCTTTTCCTCACGAGGGTCGCGGGGGGTGCTGGAGCCTATCCCAGCTGTCTTCGGGCGAGAGGCGGGGTACACCCTGGACTGGTGGCCAGCCAATCACAGGGCACATATAGACAAACAACCGTTCATACTCACATTCATACCTATGGACAATTTGGAGTCACCAATTAACCTAGCATGTTTTTGGAATGTGGGAGGAAACCGGAGTACCCGGAGAAAACCCACGCATGCACGGGGAGAACATGCAAACTCCACACAGAGGTGCCCGAGGGTGGACTCAAACCCTGGTCTCCTAGCTGCGCCCTAACCACTCGACCACCGTGCCGCCCATGCAAAAAAAACAGATTGAAGTAAGTATTGAAAGGTTGCATTTCTTTTCAATTGTAGCAAGCGACACTGTCTGTAAGCATGCACCATTTTGCGCTGTTTTATTTTCTTTTCACTTTGCCAAACGCCTCAGAAAGTGTTGACCTTCGGGATGGTCGGGACCACCAGGCTATGGCATTCGGCCTTCATTCATATTCGCGTTTACTTGCGAACCGCTAGCACTGTGTCTGCGTAGCCACTCACCAGTAGCCCCCAGTTCATACTGGGAGACAAACAGGTTGACAGGGCTCACTCTCTCCGTTCAGTCCACTATAGAACCAATATGCAGAGTGAACCCTTGTCATCCATCCTGTGTGATACAGAGACCAGGAAAACAAACCGCCATATCTGCATATGTCAATTTATCAAGGCGGCAAAATTATCGACTTTAATCGTTTGATGAATCGATTTATCAATTATCGTGACTGGCCTACTCATGACCAATGGTGCAAATTAGCTCAACTTCAGTCCTGTGGAGAAACACTGGTATGAATCAGATTTTGTGTTAACTCCAGTAACCAGTCAAACTTGCTATCCAAATCTTTGAATTCAAACTTTTTTTTTCCATCTGTCAATTGACGCTCCTTTGTGGTCACACAATGAATTGAGCAGCCATAGATTGGGCTTTGTGTGATGGAAAATAAGGCGTTCTTCACAAAAGAATACAGTCATGCTTCTCATTCCAAATTCTAGATGCCTTTTCTTTGAATAAATCATCCACGTCTATTGAATCCTTTTCATTTCACAGAGTGTGAATGACTTGAAGCTGCAGAGTTAGCTGCCATTGAAGTGAATTAAGGACCATTTGCCAATATTGTGGATCAGGCACGATGAGAAGAAAAGCAGCATTCTTGTGTTACCTGGCCAGGGAATAACATCACAATGGACTTCAAACAAGGAGTGCCGCACAATTCACCGATTGATTTTTACTTGAGGGACCTTGCAGTGTTGATGACAACAACATATTGCAGCAATGACACGCATAAAAGGGATACGTTTGAATAGTGCTTGTATTAGCCTCTCAGCCTTTGCGGGGAACAATACCAGCTGTTCTTTGCACATCAATGCCTGACCTCAATCACATTATTCCTCATTGTGGTGCCGCTAAGTTAAAAGATCAAACATGTTCACTGAAGTTTTTTGCTGGTCAGACTTTGCGAGCTCCCACCTGACAGCGACGCGCCTGTCTCCATCACTGATGGGACGCCAGCAAGGACAAACATTATAGGAATATGTGACTCCCGCTACAGTCCAATAAAATGTCCACCAAAGTCAGAGTTGTCGGCTGTCAAGTGCATCCCAAAGCAACAGGTTGCACCTTACTGTAAAGCCATAACAGCTTGTTTATTGATTATTACTAATAGTATAATTTTCTTACTTTCATATCACATTTTTCATTAAAAAAACGGGAGGGGGGTGGGTGCAAACATAATTGCCATAAAAATAAAATATAAATACAAGTATTCCCTCATTTATTGCGGTTAACGCTGATAAGTGAATTTCCTTGAAGTAGGAATCCTTATTTCTAGATGGAATATTTTCATACTAAGAGCATTAAAAACAACATCTTTATACAGCAATTACCCAATATAGTACACATACAGTAAGACAAAATAAGACATATTCGCCATAATACAGACCCACACATTAGCATTGGGAGAGTTCCGTGCTGCTTCAGAGATTTAAACCTACATAGACATTTAGGGTTTTCATGTTAGGTGTTTGCATACTAACAGTTAGCATGTTAGCATCATTACCATGCTAAAGTTAGGAGTTAGCAATTTTCTTAGCTTTAAGCTTATGTGGAAATTTAATGCTATTATGCTAGGTGTTAGCGAGCTAACTTTTAAAATGTTAGTAATTAGTATTTTTAGCATGCTAATACTATTATGTTAACATTATACCCATTTTGGAGACAGAAACGTACACACTTCAGCAGGACTTACGTGTTATGCAATTTGGGGGAAATTTGTTGGTCATGGCCAGCACGTAGAGGAAGTAGGGTAGTCAGAGGGGTTGCATAGATATGGGGAAAGTGATTTTCGCCCTCCGTCGAAAATCGGTACTTTTGGATCGTGACCACGGCGTGCGTGTGCATGTAAGGCTGTTGCCAGTGTTGTGCAAGTTCATAGTTTTCCTACACTCGTTCAAAGTTCAGTTCACACATTATAAATATGAATAGCTCACATTCATAGTTCACCATTTAAGTTTTTAGGTGAGAAGTGAGAATGAAAGACTGACCGTAAAAGATAACTACGACATCCATCACCACCTAAAACTGTGGACGAATATTGAATATAAAGTGGTTTTCGTAAATTATGCTTTTCAGCTTATGCATTTTCATGTCTTCACACACTGCAAACAAAATAAACAAATCATCGTGTTGTTTCATCCGTATCCTTGGGAGCGCTTGGGAGTGTGACCAATCACAGTGGAGTGGGCGTACCTAAACAAGGGCCGGGAGTGGAGTAAATTCAACAGACCATTTGGGTCGGAAGCAGGAAGTCCACGGAAATACTGCAGAAAGAGGTGCAGATTCTGGAAGTTCTAGAAAGCTTTCTGTGCAGGTTATCGTGTGGATCTGCTCTATAGGAGTCCACAACTCAATACAAAGCGCCAAAAATGAGCAACATAGGTCCTCTTTGAATTGCTGGCTTGTTGCGCTAGTGTGCGCAATGCTTTGTGGGTAATGCAGTGTGAAGCAAATTGAGTACTGCATGTGTAGTGGCGCCCACTGGGCAGTGACAATAACATAATGCTGCAGCAAGAGTGCAAATATCTCACAGTGGCACTGATTCTCAACATAATCATAATCAACTCTACTAGAAAATTCACATGCAAAGTCTACTGACATTGCATCATCTCATTATTTAAAGGCATTTTTGTATTTCCTAATATACTGTATCTGCATATCATTTACTTAACATATTGAGGTAGGCATCTATGAAGGAAGGGATGAACATTTTTTCAATGACTATTAATCAATATCAAACACCAGCATTGCACGAACTGTGGTGATAGTTAGCATGTTAACTGTGGTGGTGTTGGCATGGCTCAGTAGGTGCTGCTGTTTTGGTTAGCGAAGGACAAGTTAACGAAGGTCAAGTTCGACATAAGCAGGTTCCACTATATTTGGACATCAGACGATAGCTGATGCTTGTGTATCACATGGGATATAACATGATATTATAATATTATATTTTGTCCCGCACTGGTAGCCATGTCCTGAATTATGAAGTGTACATAAAGCAAATGGGCCACAAGTGAATGTCTAGTGTGCATGTGTGTGTGTGTGTATGTGTGATGTGTACGCGAGTAAGGTGCCCACACTCTCACCTGAGTGACACTCACTTGAGCTGTGCTCCACTCTCCTCCTCCAACAGCAGATAAGACGCTTATCGCCGCCCACAGTGAAGATTTGGCCTCAATCCTGCAGAAGCGACGGAGCAGGAAAACCACTGTCTAGATTCTCGGGCTGAACTAAAAGTGACAATGCTCCGTCTGACAGCAAATACTAAAGGGCTGTCGGCCCGGGCGAGGAGGCTGGAGTTCGCACAATGTCGCCATGGAAGCGCCTCGCAAATCCCTGCTTGCTGCTGTCAGGGCTGCGCACCGTCCGCCATGATGCCAGCCTGCCAGCATCCACAGCACTCTGTCAATAATCTTTCTATTCATAAAGCTCTAATAGATACTTAAAAGTGTCCATACAGCAAGGTTTATCATATATTTTGTATATTTACTCAGAAACTGCATGCGTAGGTATGTTAGCTAGCTATACTAGCTTACAGCAAGGCAAGGCTTGGTAGGGTGGCAGGGTCTGTGCTCATTAACAAGTTTTCTACATTAACCTCATTATTAAACATTTTAAAAGTCAACCAAAACAACCCCCTTAGCAGCAAAGAGAAACATACTCTATCTAGATTTGAATCGATCTATTTTCTATCTTTATTCCCTGTCAATTCGTAGGACCCGTCTTCCGGTGTTGTCTACGCCCCGCCCCCAAAAGCATCCGATTGGCTAAGAGTATACAACCAACACTTGGCACCCAGATGTCGATTGACACCCGCTCGAGCCAATACGCTGAAGAAAAAGACTACATTCAAGGACTACTTAAGCGTATGAAAATTCATAGTCGATTTTACAGGTGATGTTTACAAGAATATTTTTTGTGAAAATTAATGGCAGTAATGTAACAAGTAAACAAACTTTTAGGGTACTCCAAAGTATATTATTTGGTGTCATGATGAGCCACAACAGTCGCCACATTTTCACTTGTTTTTCAATATGAATGCATGATTGTAGGCCATCCTTTTTGTAGTTGAACCTCTAAGGTCAAATACAATCTGTTCCAGGATACAGGTTACCTCAATTTATTTCTTTTTTTTAAGAATTTGTTCTCATTTTAATTACATTTATCTCACAGAATGATTGAATTAACCTATTAGGGGAATGCTACACACGTCATCACTGCTTGATGCTCGCTGATCTGAGGTCTGGCATGACCTCATGCACTGCAGCGCTTCCAACTGCGACTTCATACAAACGCTGACTGAATTAACTTCATTTTTTTAAACCATAAATGAATGTGGTTGCTGGATTTCAACTTGCATGCAGGACAAATCAGGAAGAAAATTGGATGTTTTTTTTTAAGGGAAGGCTGAAAGTTTTGTAACATTTCAACTAGCAAAGCCTTTTATGTGTGTGTATGTGTGTGTGTGTGTGTAGGCACATTGTGGTCATGTGAATGTGCTGCATCTCATCACATGATTGAGTCTTGACAGTCTCGTGGCGTAGGATTCCACAGTCTGGCAGCCTCCTCAAATCCAAATTGACCTACACACACACACACACACACACAGAATGGAATATGAAAATGCAATCCAAAAGAAACCCTTTTTCTGTGTCAAAAAATGAAGCAACTCAGTCAAACTCATGGATGAGACATCAAGTATAACTACTGCAGCACACTATTATATCTGCCTGATAAAGTGTATTTAATGGCAGTATAAATATATGATAAATATATATTGAGAGAGAAATATATACATTAATTTTGACCAAACATTTCACCTTTCAGTGGTCTGTTCTCTGCTTTTGACTTACATTTTTTTCAAATAGGTTTCTCAAGTGCCTCTTACAATGACAGAGCACGCATTGAATGTATTCATAGTGACACCCAGTGGTAAAAAGTAGAACTGCAGTAACATGACGTCACACGACGCTGTACGTAATCTTTTAATGAATGTTCAGTATATCGTGTTTTTTTCGGGTTAGCTTCATTTATGGCCGTTTTTTTTTAAATAATATCCAAATATTGTGTTGTTTTTGGAAAATATCCCAATGTCTGCATTTATCATTTAAAAAAGAAGTCTCTGTATTTGGGTTAAGTAAGTAAGAAGTCTTTTTCGTAATAATTCGTAAAGTAATAATCTTTTTCGACTCTCCCGTACATGTTTAGTACATATGCTGTATTGTGTGTTAGAAGGCGGTCATTGGACACGGATAACACACAGAATGGCCGCCAACAACATGCAACGCCTCAGAAGGATGACAAAAAAGCGCCCTAAGACACAAGCGCACCTCTTAAGTGTTGCTTTCATTTTGTAAAGTGTGAAAGTACTGTGGCGGCACCTGTAGGACCGCCCCTGGATGCTTCTCCAAAGACTAGCTGGCGGAAGCAGAGACAATTTAACTGCAATCACCTGTTATCTTCATCTGACAGACACACTCCATTACAAGGCGGAAAAATTGCTTTTCTCGCCACCAGCCATCACTGTTAAATTATCTTAATTGTGTCATGATTATGCCTCACAGCTCTGGTGAGAGCTTAATGCTGGAACACACACACACAGCCTATGAAGTGCACTTGTGCAGCGTTCAAGAGGAAGCCGGACATTTACAACATCAGCTACACAATCTAATGCAGGATTGTCACTGGTACCAATGTAGTAGTTAGCACTCATTGACAGCATTTCTAATACTGTGATCCTTTTCTTTCACCCAAAGGCCTTTGTTATAGTATTCTGTAGTATTTTTAAATGGGTCTCAAAAGTGTATTGTTCTAAATCTAGCTTTAATGCTAACACACTGTTTTGGTGTGTGTAGCTTTAATGCTAATGGGCAGTGTTTCTCTCCAAGAAGCGATTAGTCAGATTATAAACACTTCAACTTATACTAAAATACACTCCAACATGATAATGGCATATAATTTAACAAAGGGTGGGTCAGGAAAGTGCTAATGTTACACTTAGATTTGAACATCATGCTAGATTAGCATATACACTGAATAGAAACTTGATCAAACTTACAAGTCCCTTATGTGTAGCTGATGGATATATAGTTGGAACAGCTCAATTTATAAGATGTGCAGTGAAGCCTGTTTTTTTTTTTTTTAAACACACTAAAATGCTCACATTACACTCACATTTAACAGCATCGTCATGCTTAGTTAGCCTGTTCAATGTTGACTGCTTCCACGTCTGGAACTGACTGACTGACAGTTAGAAAAGCTACATTTTTAAGATTAGTGAAACCTGTTTTTTTTTTTTAAGCTAGTGTAAGTAAAAAATCCTGTAAAATAAAACTCCCCCCCCCAAAAAAAATAATATAAAATATACAAATATAAATAAGCACAGTGCTTATGTCAGTTCCAAAAAAATATTTTTATCCACTGAAACTTTTTTGCACAGATCCACGAGCGGTTAAGCAATTGTGTAAGAAATCTTGTTCAGGTTCAGCGATGAAAGAGCAAACGCATATCTTCAAATCAAAAAACGATCGGTCTGAACCAGAAACTACTAAAGTGTCATTGTCAACATGAACACCCCAAATCTGATAGTTTGAAGAGCTCAGTTTAAGATGTATAGCGAAACCTGTAGAGAAAAGAACGCTGCAGACGAGGGAGTTGTAAGTTAACGGCATCTTCAGCATCAGCATCTTCCCTGACCTCAAGCGGTGAGCATCACTCCCAAAAAGACACAGGTTGGTACACAAAGATTTTCCATTTTTATTGACATTTTTGGACGATTTCTTTTCCAGTGTCATCCTTAGTAACCGTTCACCGCAGTTGCATATCGTTGGATGAAAGCTAGGAGGATGTAAACAGCGGGGCCGGGCAGAAGCGCGACACGAGAGTGAGCATCTCGCCAAGCTAAATCTGCACGACTTTACTCTGCAGAGCAAGTAAAGACACCTTCCAGTTGTCCGTTTAAACGGCACCACCGCGTCACCTTGGCCTGATTTACATCCTCCTTGTTGTAAGGCTGATATTTCGAAACAAAAAAGGGGGGGTAGGGTCATTGCTATTCAAATAGAAAATGTGCCTACCAACTGGAAGACAAAGGGACTGGACACTGACCCCAAAGAGGATGAAGGACACCAGGCTTCAAGAGACGAGTTGGCACATGTCGTTTAAGCTCACATTTTCTTTTGTAACGTATTTCATTGTAAAAAAAAAAATTAACTTAGTGTGAGGTTTGAAGAGGTCTGGGACTAGTGTTTTTTGTCTTTATTTTTTTTTTTTGCATGATCTCCAAGCATCTGGCAGTTTCAGCGGGTGCTTGAAAGAACCTCCTTCCTAGTGATAACAATTATAAGGCGACAAGGTGAGCAGACCAAACCGCACTCCAGCAGCTACAAGCACTGTGCTTGACACGTGAAAGCACAATTTCCACTTTAAAAAGCAAGTGATGGGGCAGCAGGGTACTAATAGAGCGGCCCCTCCCCCCACCCCAAAGATTTCATAAGAAGGGCAGCTCTACAAAACACATGCTAACATTTAAATGCTTGTTCCTTTGAGCATTTAGATGTTTGTTTTTTTTAATGCCACTGACACTTTGAGGAAAAAAGGCATTTTCAAGTTGATGGATGAGTGACACTGAGAATTTTTAGGGTCAGTGGTCAGTCCGTAGGGAAGTGGGGGTGTCAAGAGGGGGCAAGGATGGGGAAGATTGTGTCGAGTTGAAGATGAAATGGAGCGCCGTCACTTAGAACCGCTTAGGTCCCCAAGGAGAGGCCTTGGCCGCCACCGGAGCCCCGAAGCTGGGGAAGTCCTCAGAGCTACTCATGTCCGGTGCCTGGCAGGGACATTTACAAACATGTTCACACCCAAGTGGGGAGGATGCTAAATGTTCAGTCCTGGATGGGGCGGTCTCACCTTCTCATTGCCCGTGGCCCAGGGAGCCTCCCTCACTACGAAGCCTTTGGATGGTCCACGCTGTTCATCCATGGATGAAGCACTGCCGCCGGAAGACCTCATGTATGCCTTTGCCTCGTTCTCCACAATGTCTGCCATCTAACAAGGGCAGCACGTTATCACACTTTTTTTTTTTTAAAGACCTGGTCTTACAAAAACAAAGCTTACGTATTCTTCTTCGAGGTTAAGCAGGTGGTCGATGGCTTCGTCCACAAGCTCAGGACGGCCCGTCACAGTCACAAGGTCAGGGTTTGCGGCTCCTGTCTGAGGAAACCTGAGATCAACCTGCAAACAAGACTGACTTTCAGCCATGTCTAAAAATGTCCGGTAAACTGAAAGCACAGTGAATGTAGAGGCTAAAAAAAGTCCATCAACATTGGCTGCATTCTGGTTCCAAGCAACTCAAAGGCCACGACCATCATGTAGGATAAGGATGGTATCCTTGAACATGTGAAAGGATCGGCTGTTATGAATGAGACAGTGATAAATAAACCGGTCGCTTCCTCCTCCCAATAAGGCTGGCTCTCCCACCCTTGCAACACCACTTCCAGTATGCCAGACAACCACAGGAATGTTAGAAAGTTGCACCCAAAACATTTTTTTGCATGCCCCCCTTCCTTAAACACCCACACATACCTTGAACTCATCCATGATCTTGCGGATGCCCTTGCCCTTAGCACCGATGATGCGCGCATGGACTCTGCTGTTCAAAGTGATGTCCTCGGAGATCATATCCTCCAGCTCGTCCACAAAGGCCTTGATGGCGTCACGTGCAGCTATGGCTTTGTGCTCATACCCTGTAATGGTAATCTGATCCTGTGGTGAGGGGAAAAAAAATCAATGCTAATCAACATTCCACAATAAGTGACACTGAGGAGAACAATGTATAATACCTGGTTTTCATCGTTCTTCTCTGGGAACTGGATGTTCACATCATGCTTGGTGCGGATGCCTGTAATAGTGGCGCCCTTGCGGCCGATGATTTTTGGGTGATATTTTGGGTCCACAGTGATGGTCAGTTTGAAGCTCCTGAGTGCCTGCAGAAGGGGAACCAGGCCACGCGGGGTTAAGATGTTTCTCACAGGCTTTGAGACCACCAACAATGAGCGTGTGGCGATACCAACCCTATCCTCCTGCTCGACCTGCAGCTCTTTGACGCGCTCCATCAGTCCTTCTCTGGCGCGCTCCAGATGATTGGCCAAGCCGGTGATGGCGATTTTATCAGACTGCTGCTCAGGAGCAGGCACTTGAATATTTACCTGGTGGAAAGGATGTCACAGATCAGTAGGCTTTAGAGGAGGAGGACTTTGTATTGTAAATTAAAAAACAAAAAAGGGGGTAAAAAAGTATATTTTCCCAATCCACAAGCAAACCTGCTGAGCAACATACCTCAAATTCATCCATCATCTTGCGAATTCCACTTCCTTTTTGTCCGATGATGTAACGATGAAGCTCAAAAGGCACTTCCACCTCTATAGTGACTGGAACCAAAGCCTGAGAAGGAGAGACTAAATTAGTGAAACTCAAAACACACACAAAGAGATTTTGGATTCAAACCTTCAGTGCTTCTGCAGCAGCCTCGCATCGCTCTTGGCGGCCAGAAATCACAATCACATCACACTTTTTCGGCGCGTTCGGATCAACGGCCTCCTTCACTTCACCGTTGGCTTCTCCGTTCTCCTGGATGACCTCTGCAGCTTCAAGAAGAAAGCAGAAAAAAAGCATCACATTTAAGCTCAATAGGCATCAATAGTCCAGTAGAACCTGCTTAGGTTCACATAGCTTATGTTGGCAACTTAAGTCCTAGTCCTGAAAAGTGCCAGCTTAAAGCCTAGGTCACAACTGGTTCTACAGGCTCCTACGGCCAGTCCACTTGCAAAAAAATGCATAGAGTATGTGAAGTGTTGATTTTCAAGCTGTAGAGGGTCTGCAGAGTGTCTTTGTCATGTCAAACTCAGGTGCTTACATTTTTTCAGATTGCAAGACAACGTTACGCCCTCTTAGTCTTTGTGCGTCGTCCATACAGCCAATGTGTGTCTTACAAAAATGTTAATTTCCCAGAATTCATGGTTCTGTATTTATCACAGCAAGTCTTTCGGGTCCTAAAGCAGCAAAACAGCCCAAGACCACCACCATATTTAACTGCTCCAAAAGGTCTTATGGATCATCAAGGTGTTTTCAGGCAAAATTGAGACAAGCCTTAAGGTTCTTTTTGTTCAGCAGTGGTTTTCCTCTTGCAACTCTGCCATGCAGATCTTTGCATGGCGTTTTGCCCAGTGTCTGTCTTTAGTGGAGTCATGAACACCGACCTGAACTGAGGCAAGTGAGGCCTGCAGTTCTTTAGATGGATCATTTTGTTTCGTTGGGCACTCCAGGGAAGGTTCACCACTGTTGCATGTTTTGGCCATTCTTGGAGTCGCTGGTGTCCCAAAGCTTTAGAAATGGCCTTATAACCTTTTCTTGACTAGTCATTTATTTATTTTTAAAGCTGCTAGACAAATTGAACTCTGGTGTGATAAAGCACTTTGACTAATATTTAAATTTGTTTGATGGTCTCAGCCATTTAAGTGTGACCAACATGCAAAAAAAGTAAGAAATCAGAAAGGAGGCAAATGCTTTCACACCACTGTACATGTACACTTCGTGAAAAATATGCATCTCTGCTTCATGATAGAGGTGAAAAAGCCTATTATGATGAACTGTGGTGAACAGTTTCAAGTCTTGTGAGCTCAAGCCAAGTCTTTTACCTTGAGGGTCCTCACGCTCTGGGAACTTTATATGTACATTGTGATCTCGGGTGATCTGCTGAATTTGCGAACCCTTGGGCCCCATGATGGAACGATGGAACTTCTGAGGAATTGTACACTCGATGGTCACTTGAGCATCCTAGAAAAACAAATACAGATGGAATTCTTTTAGCAATGTCTCAGGGAGGGGGAAGCACATTCCAAACCTACATGTGTGTATGCACTCACCAAGTCCTCAACAATCTCCTGCATGCGCTTCTTGGCTGCCTCCACACATTCTTTGGCTCCTTTGAGTGTGACCTTGTCGCTCTGCGTGCCCGTGCGAGGGAAGCTCACCATCACACCGGCGTACTCGTCTGCCAGGTCCCGCAGGACTTGGCCACGGCGAGCCACAAAGTGCCGATGGTGCTTGGGGTCCACGCTCATCGTGTCCTCGATGACGTTGTCCTGCAGGCGGGGAACAAACGTTAAACATCCGTACACAACACTTTTGTGTTGCCATGGCACGTGTGGACCCGTACCAAGCTCTTGATGAGCTCCTCCAGCTCCTTCTGAGCATCACGCACGGCCTCCTCGGTGCCGATGACAGTGATGAGCTCCTGATCTTTGTCCTCTGCCGTGGGGAAAATGATTCTGGCTCCAGTGCTGTCACGCACTTTACGGATGTTGCCGCCGCCTTTACCGATGAGGAACTTGTGATACTCTGGCTTGGCACGCAGCTCGGCTGTGTGGCTCTTAGTTTGCTAAGGAAATAATAAAAGGGATTTTAATAAAAATACAGCAGAACCCGTTTGAAGCGCCTGGAAAAATCGTGTCATATTGCAGGGGTCCACATTGTGGGGAATTTGAATCTGCATACAAACCTTCTCCTCTGCCAGGGCCAGAAGCTGCTGCTTGGCTTTCTCCACCTCCTCAACGGGGCCTCTTATAGTAACCTTATCGATTCCTGAGCCTTCGCTGGGGAAGTGGATGTGCACACCACCGCACTCCTCCATGATGGAGCGCACAAAGCGACCCTTTGACCCAATCAAGGAGTTGTGCAGCTTGGAAGGAATGGATACATCCAATTCTGTGATGTTTGCCTAAATACAAGAGATTCAACAAATAATGTTGGCGAGTGAGGCAATGATTGTGTGTGCACGCAAGAATCTTACCAGTTCTTTCTGGATCGCCAAAATTCTCACTCTTGCAGCCTCACAGTTTGCCTTCTTGCCTGTGATGATAATCATCTCAGAGTTGCTGTTCTCAGCAGGCAGGTCAATTTTAGTGTTGGTTTCCTCACGAATCTGCAAAGTTGTCAAAAGTGAGCATCGGTCCAAGCTGAATTTCAGTGCTTACATGTGGTTGATGTTTGCAGAATACACAACCTTCTTGATGTTTGAGCCACCTTTCCCAATGATGTTCCTGTGGAACTGCTTGAAGATGGGGACTGAGACGGAGTAGCTGTTCTCCACCTTTGCGGGGACACTCCAGGTTAGCGTGGCAACATGGAATCAGGACTAGTTTTTCCAATATGAGAGAGTGAACGTTGAGCTTGCAAGAGTTACCATCTCAGCCACAATCTTCTGCATGAACTTTGAACACTTTTCCACCTCAGTTCGCGGTCCCCTCAGCTGAACAATGTCACTCTTCTGAGCGGGGTCGGGGAAGTTAATGATGACCTAATAATACATATTTATAAAAGTGAGGAAAATGTACAAAGCAGAATTTTTTAATACGAGTGTCCAACTCACCTCTGGGAATTTGTCGCGTACTTCTTTAATCTTCTCCCCTTTTTGGCCAATGATGGCTCTATGAAAACGATGTTCGATGATCAGGTCCTTTGTACGCTCGTTCTCCTGCGAGGCGGTGTACATTAGAGTTACAGTCACGTTAGGGTCTTGTCAGGCAAAAAAATGGGATGTGCGCGAACCATGCGTGACGCAAGCTCAAGCAGCTCCTTCTTGGCCTCTTGGACGCCCTGGGGGTCCCCTTCGATGCGGATCAAGTTGCTCTTCTCGTGGTCAGGGGGGATGCGAACAGTCACCTTGTGCAGCTCCTTAATGCGGTTGACTAAACACCAAAATCAAATGACATGAATTAATATGAGTGAATTCCCAAAGTGGGATTCCTTATTTATAAATGCGAGATTTTCAGAGTCGGGGCATAGAAAACCTGTTCACGATCTTCTAAATGGGTATTTTCAACATTAGAACTCCCTAGATATGACATAACACCCCGTAGTCACCCTTACACTTGTTTTACCTAACATCGTAGGCACAATAAGTGAAAATTAAGATCTAAATAAGATTTGTGCTTGTGCACGTGGCTGAAATGTGTACCAGTGCCAAGTGACGTCGGTGGTTCAGAGAGTTTAACTTGCTCTGGGCTACGGCTAAAACAGTAGTTTGCGTTTATTGTGCCTGTTGTGAGATCATTCAAACACACGCTCTAACAGGCTGTGCTGGCGATCAAGTCTGGTGCTTGTGTGTCTCACCCAACATTAACATTACTGGCACCGGCACTGGTATTTGTGTTTTATTTATTTAATTTTGGCACTTTTATGATTGAAAAGGCTTCAATTAGGCAAACGTCACATTTGCTTAAAATATGCAAGTGTTTACCAATAGGCCGTATTCACCTTTGAAACCCTGATTTAATTACTGTATTTTTGAATGAGCATGATAGAGTAAAGCCACAAAATTGGAAGCATGAGGTGGTTAGGGATGAATGTATTTGCAGTGGACAGTAGAATACTTACTGTTAGCACCTGCCTTTCCTATCAGATGTCTGTGGAATTTGGGATCCACGCTGATCTCAGTGTAGTCCATGCGATTCGCCTGTTACGGCAAAGCAATATAAATACTGTCAATATAACTATTAGGTATAACTATAAATATAGAGCTGAGGTTCCACACTACTTTGGGGAACACGACTGACGGGTTTACTCACTAAATCTGTAACAATGGCTTCAATCTGACTGTGCACCATCTGCACATCTTTGGTGGGACCCTCCAGGGCGATTTTATCTTCTCCCTCTGTGAACTCAATGTGCACCTGGATACCAAACATATGACTTAACACAAAAATGTAAACACTTCTTCAAACCAGCATCCACTATTCAGCCTACCTTGGGCATTTGTTGTGTAATTTTGGCCAAGTTCTGCCCCTTCTTGCCAATGATGAATCGATGGAGCCAAGAAGGAGCTGTTACCGAGGAAACAGTGTAACTGTTTGCCTGCAAATACAAAACGTGCCTTTTGAGGAAAGAAAGAGAGTGACACACAAACACAAATTAGTCATGATTCGTTACCTTGGCATAAACTTCAGTGAGGGCCTGACCAAGGCGGTCAGGCTCCCCACGAAGGATGACAGTTTCTGAGCTGCTGTCAGAAGGTGGGATCTCAACTGAGACGCCAGTTCTATCCAGGATCTCCTGCAGGGTGTTTCCCTTGGGGCCAATCACATACTTATGCTGAGATTTCTTCACCTCCACGGCAATGGTGGTGGCGTTCTTCTTCTGCAAAGCACAAATAAAGCTGATCAGATGCTTTGCGCCACATCTGCACACATCCATGGGTAAGACTAGTGCCATAACATCTGCACACATTTGTGTGTAACAACAGCAGCAGGTTGTGCCAGTATTGTACCTGTAGTACTTTAAAACCTCTGTCCAAACGTTTACCATACTCCTGGAAAAATCAAGGGATGACGAACCACATGGATTTTACCAAAGATGTCAATTCAAGGGTTTTGTCATAACCTTACAATGTGTTCTACTAATTCCCAGCCTAATGTTCCTAAATTTGCAACTTCATTGTTTTGTTTCTCATAATTTAGAAAATAATAATAATAGTATTCATTAGTCTTAAAATTGAGGTTTTCCTAATATGACTTCATTCTCTTAAATTTATGACTAAAATGGCAATATTATGAATTCATTGTCCAAATACTTTGACCGTCATAAAATTTCAAATTTTTCTTAGTATTTACATTTTTTGCTTCTAAAAATTATGTTTTTCCCTAATACAATGATGTTCTTTGTTAAAATTATGCCCTCCACTGTACCATCCATCCATACATCCATCCCTCCACTGTACAATTACAACTTTTGCTGGAAAATTCTGACTATTATTGTAAAATTACTGCTGTTTTTTTCCCATTTTTGCTGGGGTATTTTTTTTTCTTTTCTCTTTCTCCTCTCTTTTTTTTCTTTAAAAACATTCAAGATTTATAGCCTGTCAGTACAAGTGTAGGCTAATAACACGGATCAGTGAAATCAGAACTTAAAGGTTTGTCTTACGTTGCAGATACATTTTTGAGCCAGTAGAACAATAGTCTTGTTGCCAGATGAAGGGCATTTCAACCACAAAACAAGCAATCATGAATCAGTCACTGGATGACATGTTCTCATCTATACACAATCATGCTTATTAACTAATGTACTTTATTGTAAGGTTAGAGTACATCACTGACATTAGGATATGTATACTGAAATGTTTTTTTTTTTTACACAGCCTCTGATATATGTGCATTGTAAGCTCAAAAGGTCTTTAAGATGACATCTCCGATGAGTGAACAGAATTAATGGTAGTACAGTAAAAATGCGGTTTGGTGTTTGTGACCCCTGTCTGCTTTAAATTGCATATGATTATTTTTAAAATGGTAGCTTAAATAGAAGCGGCTGCAGCTATAAAACCAGCAGAGGGGGCTGTGTCACAGATTCTCTTAATTTTCCCCCTTTCCTGACCTATAAATGTAGTTAGAATGTTGTTTTCTCATGTTAAACGATGCCAAAGTTTCAGATAATGAAGTTTGCGTATTTGGAAGTGAGCACTGAAAGAAGTTTGGGATGGCTCAAAACGCTCGGTTTTAGAAGGCGTGGTAAAACTGCCCTTTTGTGATGTCACAGAGGGCCTGGGGTGTATTTGTTGAATTGTATTTTTAGAATGTGCCAAAAAAAAAAAACAACAATATTGGACATAAAGCCTGCAAGCACTGCGTCGACCCAACCCATGTTTGTTGTTTTTAATTATGTACTTAATTACAAATATTATTGTTACGGTAATTAATTCGGGGACTAAAGATGGATATTAGCCACTCTTGTATACTGAACAAATCTACATCTTTAGTGGCGGCACACCAAAAATAAAAAATACAAATTCATACCTTGTCTTCGTAAACCTTCTTGATCATAGCCATAGCAAGGGCCACCTGCTCCTTCTCCCCAGTGATCACGATCTCGGTCTTGTTCACGCTTGGAGGGGGGATGTTAATGCGAGCGCCGGTCTCCTGCATCATCTCCCCAACTATTTTGTTGTAGGCACCGGTGATGAACGGGTGGTACACCTTGTCAATGTTCACCCTCTCAACGGCTCGCTTATCCTAAAATTAAAAAAATGTGCTCAATAATCTTGTCTGTGCAATAAAATAAACATAATACCTCTACTTCCTTGGAGATACTAGTATTCCAAGTACCTGCTCGGCAGAGATCAACAGGATCTCATGCTTTGCCTTCTCCAAGCCTTCCTTGGTTCCAGAGATCTTGATCTGGTTGCTGGGGTCATCGGGTCGGGGGATCTGGATTTTGGTGGCGGTCTTCAGCTCAAGCTCCTGCAGCTTCTCCCCATTTTTTCCTATGACAAAGCGATGGTGCTCCTTGGGGATGCCAACAGTAGCCGAGGCCTGGCAAGATATAAATATACATTAAAAAAATATATATTTGTTATCCACTGTAAAGACTGGAAATAGCTATTTCACAAATAGCTATTCACCTGAGTCTGCAGTCGGGACACAATCTCCTTGCGAGCCTTCATCACAGCGTCCAGCTTTCCAGACACCATGATGGAGAGGCCCTGATCTTTTGCCAAGGAGAGCTCCAGGTGGGCTCCGGTCTTGTGCATGATGTCCACACAAACCTTCGCTTGATCTCCTTCCCCAAACTGGTTGATGTCCTTGTACTTGCGCTCTTCCAGAGGAACATGGAAAACCTAGTTCCACAGGGAAGGAATTCCAGTTATAGAATATGATGACCACACAGGCTCTTTCATCATGTTGCCTAACTCCAAGTGCAACAGGGGCGGAGTCGGTCAAAATAAGTGAAAACATCTGCACAGGCGGACGTAGTGTTTCTTACGCAATCCTACCTACACTTGGTGGTCCCTGACGAGTGAGACGCCCATCCCCACATCAGATTTCAAAAACTGCCACAGTCCAAGCAGTCTAATCAGAAGCTGTAGTAATTCTAACCTTGATTAAATTTACTTGAGCTTTGTCAGATCAAAACACAATTACGGCAGAAGACCTTAAAATGTGATATTAGCTTCCACTTCACTACATCCTGAATCTGTACTCGAAGCATCATAGGAGGTGTACTTCTTCCAGCCAATAATAATCTGCAGGGTTCAAAGAGTGTATCGTCTTCAATATATTACTTAAAATCGTTTAAGTTTAAAAACACTTCTCATTTTTATAAAAAGGTGTGGTGGCTTTTATTGGAGTAATGCACCGCCACCATCAGTTACATGTAGCATAAACCCTGGTTTTATAATCCAGAAGTCACCATAATTTCAACTGTTTTCCTCTTTAAAGAAAGCACTTTTGAAATTTGGCAACGCTTAAATTCAAACAATGCCTCTTCACTGAGTCACTGCAATGTGCATGGCAGGCCTGTAGTTGGCGATGTCACTGTGTACCGTTTCGACATGTGCAAGTCATGCCACTCAGTAGCATGAACTTGTGTCTCAGAATTTACAGGCGCCGATTTTCTGTTTATACAGAAACAATAATACAGTTCCACTTTAAACCAGTTTTCCAAGGTTTCTGTTTTGGGACACAAATGGTAAATAGTCAAAAGGCGCTCATACCTGGGTGATGACAGAAGACTTCAGAGGACGAATTTTGGAAGCCCAGGCGCTAGCAGTCTCCTGGGTGCCTTCACTTGTGGCCGCCTTCTCAGGTAGAGGTGGGAAGGCATCCTTGTAGGTGGGAAGGGCATCCTCCTCCTCTCCTGCACTGGCTCCAGTCCCAGCAGCTGATTAAAAGACAAGGCAGGGCTCGGCCTAGTTCTTCAGTTTTGACATCACCTTTCCAAAAAACAAGTACTCACCACCACCCTGCTCGGGCAAGAGCCCAATGCGGTGCTCATTGAAGCTTTCCTGCGTAAGTACAGCGACTGAGCTCATGGTCAAAATCCCACGCTAAACACAGAGTCCGAGTGTGCCACTGAAAGGAAAACATGCATACAAACGCATTACCTGATTTGGCATGACTACTGCTATAAATTAGCGTTAGTCAAAGAGAGTGGGTGTTAAAGGGAACCGTGTTGTCCTTCACATGTCGAGCGTAGCAAAGACATATCGAGATTGGACTTTGTGATTTTTTTCCCTCCATTATCTAATCTGGCTTTATCAAATGTCACAAGGGACTCACAGCTCGGGAGTCGAAGGTTTCACGACCTTCGTGTTCACAATGTTAAAACACTGAGGATCCTTCACCTTCTTGGCATGCGTACACAATCACGTAATCACCGACACGCACACCAGCTGGTTGTACCGTTATCGCTACTCCAAACTAGTTACAGTTCAAACTTTCACAACAGCCAGCAATTGAAAGACTACCAAATATTCCACCAAGTTAAATAAAGACGTGCCATGCTTGTAAAATTACTGCAAATTTTTGGTGTTGATTTCTTTCCTTTAATGAAAAAACAGCCGTGGGCCACAAATGCCCCCCCAGGTCCCACTTTAGACACCACTGGTTTAATAAATGAAGAAGGTCCTTAACTTAGTTCTGTTGTGATTTGGCACTATATAAATACAAACCAAATGAACTTGACCTTCAGGGTGTGGGGGTGTGGATGGTTTTCTTCACCAGTGAAGCTCCAGTCTTTTGGGGGGATCTTTTTTGGTAAAGGAATTCAAACAGGAGCGAAGAAAGATGGTTTTAACCCCCAACAATTCTCCAAAAAGCATAGAAAGACTCCAAACCGGAATGTCATGAAGAACTGGTTGGTCAGAGACGTTTGCCTACTTCAGCTTTCAGTCATGGGTACATACGACTAATCACACCCACAATCCTAACCCCCGTATATATTTTAGAAACCCCTTTGGATGGCCTGTTCCACTCCATGAACAAAGGCGCTAGCCAACACTCATGACTTGAGTACAACCGACAGCACGTTTCATGAACTTAGCACATGTACGAAGATATGTTTGGATGTCATAAAGGACACACTAGAGGTAATCTCGATGTATATAGTCTTTGGATGTTTATACAAAACAGCATGGAAAGCTATGACGGCTCCAGTCCATGTCTGGCTTGACATTTTTGTGGTGACAGAAAGTGCAAAACATGTAGAAGAACCAGAAGAACAATTAGGTCATCATTATTTACTTCTAATGGGATGTCTGCCAGAGAATAAAATGTCATAGGAAGGATCACCGTTGCCAACTTAGCCGCTACAGATACTTCAGATTCAACATTTTTGAAAGCCTTATATTTGTATTTTGGTTCATTTAGCCATTTTTGTGCTTGGAAATGCTTAATTTAAGCAGGAAATGTGTAAAATTCACTTAATATGCATATCTTTGGCCAATAATAGGCCATATTCAACCACAATACAGCATGATTTATCAGATATTTCTGAAGAACTGAGTGAAGCCGCAAAATTTGAAGCACAAAGTAGTGAGGGATTACTGTAATGAAGGACAATGAAGGCAGGGAAAAAATCTATTTCTATACTTGGTCATGCAAGTGTAAAAACAAGTTAACCAATGGTAATAGTAAGTGGTAAAAACTCACCAGCTAAATGGTCAGTTACCAGATAATCCGTCCTGTAAAGTTGCAAGTTCCCGTCAGCCTGCCAGCTTTTGCCTTTGGAGCAAAGACAACAAGAGCAAACAGATTAGGATTGTCTACAAAGAGATTCAAGTCTGAAAAGTACTAATAAATCCATCAAAAAGTTAAAGGGGACCCATTTGTGCTCATTTTTTACCCTTTATCAAAAAATGTGATTTACTCAATTGTAACATGATGCATATTCAAATGAAATTAAACCATTGCCATTTGTATCAAGTTGTGGACTCCTGTAGAGCAACTACATGCAATAACCCGCACAGAAAACTTTCTAGATCTTCCAAAACCTGCACCTATTCCAGCTGTAAATCCTTGGATTTGTGCTTCCTGCCAAAACGGTCCGTTTTAATTTAATTCACCCATGGCCCACCTCCGGACACACCCACTCAACTGTGATTGGTCACACGGCAAAAAGTGCTTCCGAACTATGAACAAACCCCACTTTCTAATAGGGGGATAGGAGCTGATAAATTAATAAAGTCTTTGGAGAGCTAATTGAAAAGTGTTTAGGAGCTACTGGTAGCTTCTGATCTACTGGCTGGAGACCCCTGGCTGACCGTGTATAAACTCAGAGTGGTAACAGAGCACTGCTGGTGTGGCAGAGCTCAGGCAAAGCGGAGCGTATGGCAACCACGCCTGCCCGAACGATAGCACTCATTGTCGGACACACTTTGTCAGAGGCACTGTTGGTGCTGTGGAGCTCAAAAGCCGGACGTGAGGGCGCCACGTGGACGTACAGCATGTCAGACATTAATGCACCTTTCCCAGGGAGAGCGGGCTGCTTCTCGCTCCAACAACAGTTTGTCACGTTCATGTTCACAAAAACAGTCCTGTGTCAAATGCCGTTAACAGATTAAAATGTTTCTCTTGCTGGGAATCACCAAATACAAATTCTGCCTGAGCTTGTTTTGTAGCAGAGCAGCAGAGCTTGGGGAAGGGGGGGAAGAAGAGCTTAGGGGAGGGCAGATAGTTCATTCGGCTTACAGTCACGCTCATATAAGGAAATCCGCCCCTCTGTGACATCACAAAGGAGAAGTTTTACCACAAATGGTGAGAACATGAACAGTATTGACCCTTCCCAGGAGTGGCTGGCCTACCAAAATGATCAAGAGCGCAGCGCCGACTCATCCAATAGGTCACAAAAGACCTGCATCCAAAAGAATTACAGGCCTCGCTTGCCTCAGGTCAGTGTTCATGACTCCACCATAAGAAAGACACTGGGAATAAAATGGCCTGCATGGCAGGGTTCCAAGACCAAAACCATTGCTAAAGAAAAACATTAAGACCTTTGTGAATACTTGAACTTTTTGAAAGGTGTGTGTCCCATTACATCTGGTGTAAAAGTAACGCGGTTCAGAAAAAAGATCATATGAACAGTAAAATACGGTGGTGGTGGTGGTGTGATGGTCTGGGGCTGTTTTGCTGCTTCAAGACCTTGCTGTGATAAATGGAACCATGAATATTGCAGTCTACCAAAAAATCCTCAAGGAGAATGTCCGGCAATCTGTTGGTGACCTCATACTGAAACTAACTTGGGTTCTGAAGCAGGACAGTGATCCAAAACACACCAGGTCCACCTCTGAACAGCTGAAGAACAACAAAATGAAAACTTTGGAGTGGTCTAGTCCTATTAGATGCTGTGGCAAGAGCTTAAAAAGGTGCTTAACTGAAAAAACCTCCAATGTGGCTGAATGACAATAATTTTGCAAAGATGAGTGTGTCAAAATTCCTCCACAGCACTGTAAGAGACTCATTGCAAGTTATCACAAACGCTTGATTGCAGTTGCTGCTAAGGGTGGCCCAAGCAGTTATTAGCTTTAGGGGGCAATCACTTTTTCCTACCATTATTTTATAGGACTTAAAAATTATAGTTTTGATTGATCTTTGTTCTCTTTCCAATAAAGATATTTCAAAATAGTACATTATAGAACTGTAGTTATAATACTGTGAAACCATTATATTTTTGCCCAAAGTTATCCTACCATCAGTATCTCATGCCAGCCCATGCCTGGGTGGAATGTTGCGAGAATAATATGTATTATATGCGTTATACACAAAAAAAATTGTCATATTGCAAGGAAAAACATTGTATAATCAAGACAGGAAAAGTGCATCATGTTGAGAGAACAGCATAATTATTCCATCATTATGAATAGGGTATAATCGGAAACAAGTGTGTGCAATTACATCTTTATTCAAGTCTTTTTCCCCTTTATTGTCGTATTACAACACTATGAATATTACTGTAACATTTGTGTGGGGTTAAAGACAATAAATATGCAGCAGTATTTTATTTTGAGACATGACGTTGGTACCAAAAAAGTTTAGATTTTGAGTTGTGCTGGTAAGGGTTTGCTTAAAAAAAAAAGCTTGATGGTTTAGCCCCTCAACATGTATGGTTTGGTTAGCTGCACCGCGACTGCCTTTAGGATACAACACTATAAAGATTACTATAAAAGATCCTAATCCCAGATTAGGGATTTAAATAGACAGTCAGTGTGGACGCTAGCTAAAACTGACAGCTTCAATCCACACTCAATGCTAGTTAGCTAGCTAACAACGAGCTAGACACATCGTGACAAAACTACATACACGATTCTACTCACTAATGGGGACGTTGATATGTCAGCAGCTAACCATCAATTACTTAAAAGTGTGATTATATGATACGACCTTGGACGTCTTGTTCGCAAATCCGGTTAGCTCGTTAGCAAAGTTGCTACAAACTTTGTCTTGAGGAGCTCTGGAGTGACACGTAGCTGACTCGGCTAAAGCTAGCTCAGCCGCTGCGACACAACTTCAGAGAACATTAAAGACGCGGCATGACAACAGCCAGAAAATATGTCGTCATGTGAAATGTCAAAATAACTTCGTAGCATTTTATCAAACGAGGTTCATATTTTAAAAGTCTTACAAACGAGCCGCCTAGGTTGCCACGGTTGTTAAAAAAGTATAAGTTAACTTAGCATTAGCTCGTTAGCCGCTAGCTGGCTAAGTCCACGTAGGCATACATTTCCGTGCGGTACAGACACCAAGTCAGGCCAGAACACACGCCGACAAAAGTGTCACCTCAACACGTAACATTCCAGCCTGAATGCGTGACCTCAGCAAATGTCCAAAGACTGCCATGTTGTCACGACGCCAAAGAAACATATGTGCAACACGACTTACTTCTGTTTTATGTTCTCGTCTGCCCAGAAGGTGCAGAAGCAACGATGAAATTCCACTGGCGAGAAGGTGGGAGTGACGCCTGACGCGTATATACCAGCACCGTCCTCCAATCCTCGCCGCCGACGTCACGCCAGAGTCCGGTTACACGCCAGTCATCCTTCCAGCTCCTGGCTCCACTCTCCAGTCAAAAGTCCTGCTAACATTGCAAAAAAACACACACTAAATCCAAATTTAAAGTTCAAAACGTGTGCGGATGAAGAGGAGCAAAAATCAGCAAGGTTACGGCAGGTTTTGTTTCATATTTACATAAATACCTCAAAACTCAACATGGTTCATATCATTTTTGTAAGTACTTGAATCATTCATTCATTCAGTTTCTCCCGCTTATCCCCACGAGGGGGGTGCTGGAGCCTATCCCAGCTCTCTTCGGGCAAGAGGCAGGGTACACCCTGGACTGGTTGCCAGCCAATCACAGGTACTTGAATCATTCATTGCTTATTTTATTTTCTAATTATTTTTGCAAGGTGAATTAATGTTTAGAAATTAACTTAATATGAACAAGTACAGTATTACAGCCACAAAAGTAACCATTATGTTACATTAATACCTCCAAACTGAACATTATTATTGTAATTTTTGCAAGTTCTTGATTATTTTAAGACTTATTGTGTGTTAATCACAAGAATTGTATTACTTTATTTTCATTCACATTATACCCAGTGAATTTTTAACAAATACACATACTACAGTCCCTATCATAAACATTAATGACTAATACCATTAATTCCGCCAATGCCTCCAAACTGAACAGTATTGGAATCATTTATTACTTATTGTGTCTTTGTTTATTTTTTGTTCATTTGTATTTATATTTGATTCAGATACCATAACAAGGTAAATTATTTTTTTATTCATTTATTTTTAACTTTTTAGCTCCATAATATGAAATCCCGTAAACGCCAGCTTGAGAGACTGTACAAGAAATCTGGCCTAACTGTCCATCTCCAAGCTTACACAGACTTTCTACAGCAATATAAAGATGTCTTAAACACTGCCCGGTCACAATACTACTCCAATCTCATTACATCTAGTTCCAACAACCTTAAATCCCTTTTTTCAACAATCAACACACTGCTAAAGCCAAATGACAACTCTTCCTCATCCTTCACTGCCACCAAATGGAACAACTTCTTAACCTACTTCCAGTCCAAAATTACCAAAATATACAGCTCCCTAAATCCCATCTCGGCTCACTCGCTGCCCCCCGACCCTCCGCTATCTGGCTCCACCCAACGACTCTCCAAATTCACACCTATCTCACCCGTGCAACTCACTGAAATACTAACCGGTATAAAGACTCCAACATGCTCCCTGGATCCTATACCTTCTTCATTCATTAAACCCTGTCTCCACATCATCTCCCCGCTGATCACAAGTACCATTAACTCCTCCCTTATCACTGGATCCGTCCCACAGTCTCTCAAGCTGGCGGCAATCACCCCCACACTCAAAAAGTCTGGTCTCGATCCCAATAACCTCTCCAATTTCCGTCCCATATCCAACCTTCCCTTTCTGTCCAAAATCCTTGAACGTGTCATAGCTGCTCAACTTCAAACTCACCTCAACTTCAACAGCCTGTTTGAATCCTTCCAGTCCGGTTTCCGTCCCAAACACAGTACTGAAACAGCTCTTCTTAAAATCACCAATGATCTTCTTCTCTCCTCCGACTCCGGCCATCTTACCATCCTGATCCTCCTAGACCTCACCGCAGCCTTTGACACCATTAGCCATTCTATCCTCCTGTCCCGCCTCAAAATCAGCCTCAATATCACTGATTCTGCTCTGTCCTGGCTCCAATCATACCTCACCAATCGTCAACAGTTTGTGCACATAAATAGCTGCTCCTCCTCCATAGCCCCTTTACCTCAAGGTGTTCCCCAAGGTTTGGTGCTTGGTCCTCTTCTCTTCATCCTCTACATCCTTCCACTTGGCAATATCATCCGTCAACATGGCCTCAATTTCCACAGCTACGCCGATGATATTCAACTATACATTTTTACTACCTCCATCAACTCCAACATCTACTCCACCCTCACCAACTGCTAAGCTGATATCAAAACTTGAATGGAACAAAATTTTCTTAAACTTAATAGTGACAAAACAGATATTATCATCATCGGTCCCAAAATCATCACAACACCCACCCATAACTTCTATCTTCAATTTGACAGCGCCACCCTCACTCCAGCCCCGCTCATCCGCAACTTTGGTATCCTCCTGGACTCCACCCTTTCATTTGAACCCCAAATCAACAAATTAACCCAGACTGCATTCTTCCACCTTAAGAACATAGCCCGACTCTGTCCATCACTTACATTTTCTGCCGCTGAATCCCTGATCCATGCATTCATAACAACCAGAATTGACTACTGCAACAGTATTCTCTACGGTACACCTTCCAAAACCCTCAACAAACTACAATATATTCAGAACTCCACTGCCCGCCTCCTTACCTCCACCCGCTCCCATGAACACATTACCCCTGTCCTCCAAAACCTCCACTGGCTTCCCGTTCCCCAACGCATTCACTTCAAATTTTTTCTCATAACCTCCAAAGCCCTCCACAATCTGACCCCCCCCCCATATCTCACAGACCTCCTCCACACAATCCCCCGCGTCCCCTTTGTTCCTCAGACTCCAACCTCCTGGCACTCCCCTGTAAGACCAAGCTCCGAACCTGGTGAGATAGAGGCTTCTCCATCTCTGCCCCCACCCTCTGGAACTGTTTGCCCCATTCACTCCGTGCTTGCCCTGACCTTCCCAGTTTCAAAAAACAACTAAAAACCCACCTCTTTAAATCTGTTTTTAATGTCTAACTTTTTATATCTGACTGTTGTGCCCCGCTTTTACTCATGTTTTAACTGTGTATTTAACGAATGAATGTTGTATTTTGGTGTGTCTTCTACCGTTTACTTGCTTTTATTCAACTCCTCTTCTGTAAATTGTCTTTGAGTATTTTGAAAAGCGCTATACAAATAAAATGTATTATTATTATTATTAAAATATGCCAAAAAATAAAATAAAATATGCCATAGACATAACGTATTGTCATACAGGTCATACAGAGTAATGATGCGCATCACATTTACTTATTCAACCAGTGTTTTGTTTTACATTTTTGTGGAAAGTACCTCAAATATTTTAGCATGCTTTTCTTGTCTCCCAGACTGCAGGCGTCCTCTTTCTGACTCGCAGAGGGCAGCGGGAAGAGGCTGGCGGAGAGGGAAAAAAAGGTGAGATGCCTAAACCTCTGCCAAAAAGAATGCAGTAAAGGTCACAGAGTGTACTGTGAATGTACAACTTGGCTGTGTAAAGAGTAAGTGTGCCTATTTTAAATCACTGTGGAGAAAGCGTTGCTAATGTTATGGCTTAAATGATGCCATAGTAGTCATCTGATGCATCACCGCAAATAACATCTTTTTCACATTTACAAAAAACATGTCATTTTTTTCTGTTTTCCTTGTGTTCCATGTTGTTTTATTTTAAGAATATGCCGATAATAAACCAGCTCCTGGGGCAGACTTTGGACACCCCTGACCCATAGATAACGTCATCACTTACACATGAAGGCCTCATTAAGTATATAACTATAGTATCTATCTATATTGTTGCCTGTATAAATAGCTCACAAATAAATTCTGATTATAATAAATACATGAATAAACAAATTTAAAAATTAAGGGAAACGCAGTCAATGATCTCAGTGATATTTATTTAACTAATAAACGTATTTTATTTACTTGGATTAGAGCATTTGTCCACCCTCAGTTCATATAGTACATTCAACACCACTAGGGGGCGTTGCTTTACAAGGAGTGATCTTTTTCACGCTTGTCTTGAGCAGTTTAACTGCAGACTGAACTGTCATTTAGGTGCAGCATAATAACTGTGCGTATTCTAAAATTAAACTGGACGGGAGCCATAAAGCGTTAAAACAGAAGTTGTTTTCTGGGAATCGTGTCTAAATATGTCCTCGCGTGGTTACGGTAAAACCTGTTGCATGGCACCGGAGGGGGTCGAACTTTAACCCAGATTTTAACCCAGATAAATTAATAACGACATGACCGGTTTGTTTGCAGTGTCCAATCCAGGCGACCATGAATGTTTGACAAAAAAGTAAATTCCACCGTGTTAATAGTGAGCCACATGGTTTGGAAGGACAGCAACATGTAATCCTGTCATCATCCATCAGGGCTAATTTGAGCCGAGTGGGAGCTCAATTTTAGCTAGCCAGAGCTGCAACACGACGCCACATATGCAGCCAATCAGAAGCTGGCTTGGCGCGAAGCAGCCAATGAGAAAGCAGCGTCTATGCGCACTACTTTGGACGACTGCACGGCGGCCATGGACGGGACGAGTGGTGTTCTCTCTCATGTCCCAAACTTTTAGCAGTTTACCTTCGACACCAGCTTGAACGGTAAGTCTTTACTCTCTTCACCTTTGTTTTTGTTTTATTGTAAAACGTATTCGATAGTTTTGCAGGATTCATCGCCAAAGTTAGCAAAACTCGCCACGAGCGCAGTGAACGAAAAAACAACGCCACGTTAAAAGTTTTTCCGCTCCTTAATGACGTTTTGCTGTTGATAAAAATGACGAATGCAACAGTGACGTAATTGTGAGACATCTACGTCTCCCGAAACATGTTTCTATTTATGCACCATCTGGCTGACACTATCAAAGTTTCTCATTGAGCTTTGTCGTCTTAAACTATGAATACTGAACATTAGTGATGCCATACATACAGAGACCACAGTAACCCAAGAACATTACGGCATTTTCACTGGTATGTCACAAAAACATGTATTTCATATGTGTGTCATTTTGTGTTCCTTCTTTTCTAAGGAGCTGCTCTGAGTAGTCATGGGGGAAATAGCGGGGTCATACCGGGTCCTGCAGACCCCAGGCACGAGGCTGGGAGCCCAGTTCAATGCAGGTATCAGCACGTTGGAGCCGGGTCAGAGCCTCAGCGGCAACATGATCAGTGGGACCAATGGCCAGGGTCGAGGGCTCCAAGTCCGTGTACAGGGGCTGGACGAATCCCAGGAGTTCTTTGACTTGGATGTAAGTGTTTCCTCTATGTTCTGTTGCTCACACTGTGATAAGTCTGTTGTTGGTCACACAGCAGGCTACTTTTGACCCGGTTTGCGTGTTTCTGCCTGGCTCGGTGACAGCTGCAACATGGCTTTGGTGCTGAAATCCCTTCCTCTGTCTTATGGCGTCTTATTTGGCCAAGCAAGTGTAGATCACACCCTCACACTTTTAGGTTTCTGCTCTGTGAATTCTTCTGTAGGCCCGAGGAGGCCATGCTTGAAGGTGTTTACACTTCTAGATAAGACGGATGTCTTCACTGAGGACATCAACCCTATGAATGGGCATTGTCCCAATCTGAGGTGATGATTAAAAACCAGTAACTTAAAGGAGGTGGAGGGTTGCTTTCATGGATTTTACCTTGCAATGATTAGCTTAATCAGAGCGGACTCACATTACAACACAGTGTTCACTCGGATTGTGAGACTTACTGTTATTTACTTTTTGTTACAACAATCCAATTTAACTATTTGGATGAGATCATGCACGATGGCGAGAGGTATTGTTTTGATTGTTGTTGTTTTGGACGCATAATTAGTTTGTTAGTAGGGCTGTGCAGAAAGGTCTATATCAGGAGTTTTCAAGGGGAAGAAGTCATAATTTTTACGAGAATAACTAGAATATGAGGAAAAATGAGCAGAAAAATGCCTTTTCACCAGTATGACAAAGCTGAGATGCAGTTTTTTTTTCTTGAAATTTAAATAACATCTTAGCATATCTCAATGTTGCTTTACCAAATATCAAAGTGGCCCTTGCATCCTTTCATTTTTTTTACTATGTAGCCCTAGAATGAGGCTGCCACAAGTATTCACTTTTGTGCCATTTTGACCCCAGTTGGGACAGCAGAAAGTAGGGATATAAATGTAGTAGACGATTCGATGCGCATCTAGACCGGTTAAGGTTAAGAGAGGATTCAAAAACTATGTATTTTAATAACAGAAGAATTTTGATACCATTCAATACAGTACAAACGACATGATTTGTTGATGTAGACACAAGTTTTAGTAATAAAACTAAGTAGACAATTGTATAAAAGTGTGATTCTTACTGATTTTCAAATGTGTAATAGACCACACCCTATCCCCCCGTCCTGTAAGGCAGGGGTCCCCAAACAGGGGTCTTTTTCTGGTAGGGAATCAGGAACTCCAACCACTTCTGCCTGATGTTTGCCTCTTTTTGAATTGTAGACAAATTAGGTTTTAGCTTACACCTGAAGAAACACTTCCTGGGAAACATTGCTAACACAAAGAAGCACAACTTGCACAACAGAGAGCCAACTTTCTGAAACCGAGCGTTCAGGGCCATCCCAAACATGGCTCACTTCCAAATTTATAGGTTAGAAAAGAGGTCCCCTAAAATGTCCCCTAAATGTTTGTGTAGAAAAGCCTACTTATGAACATTCAAACGTGTATTAAATATTTGCCACAATGCACCATTCCTTAATGTTCAAATTAAAATACCTCAAAGGCAAACCTAGAACGCATCTTCTAACGTTGTCCCATGCACAGATGGACTACTATACTGCATTTTGCCCTTATTCTTTCCTCATATTTGGTGCCAAATGGCGATACTGTGTGGGATGCATAAAGGTAAGATTTGATGACCTTATTGAGTGCTAATGTGCATATTTGTTCGGTACACAACCTTTGGACCTAAGGATGGTGGCTCTGTATTCATTTAATTTCGTGCTTTTAATTTGATACTGTTCCTGTCATAGTTTTACACAATACATAATTGGATAAATCAGCCCTAATGTACTTGCGTTTGACTGAGGCGTTAAGTCATTCCCTAGCTAGTGCGATGCTAATGCTCGCACTAGCAAAGCCAATGCTTACTTACAGCCATTCTCAATTTCAGCCACGGTCGTCACATGGCTTGTATGTAAAAAAAAAACCAATTCGCCAATTAACCTGGGAGGAAACCAAAGAAAACCCACGCATGCACGGGGAGAACATGCAAACTCCACACAGAGAAGCCCGAGGGGGATTGAGCTCGGGTCTCCTAGCTGTGAGGCCTGCGTGCTAACCACTCGACTACCGTGCAGCTGTTCATTAATATATAAAAAAAACATGAGTGAATATTTAGAATGTGGATCCTCTCTATGTCCTTTGTACATTTTCATCACTTTCAAAAAAACAGGACAGGGCATGATAGCCTAACTTTTTTTTTGTAGCTCTATAAAAAAAATGACGTATCATGGCTAATTTTGTAAATGAATAGACCCCTCCCTCACTGTGGCCCACCCTCAGAAATTGCAGTCCTGTGTGAAATACTGCTGCAGTTGCATGCTTGCACCCGAACATAGCATAAAATGCTTTCAACAGTGGAACCTTGGTGCATTTTGGTTGTCGTTGATAGTGCTTATGTTGGATCTTATTACACTTTATTACCGTGAATCTTCATGAAACCCGACCTCCTTTTCAACTATTAACATCCCAAACTGTAGCATGTATTTTGCAAGCAGAGTTCTGCACTCACGGTCTTCACCTTCAAATTGTAAACTATCATTTTGCACAACGGAATCTATCCATAGACAAGACTGAAGGAAGTTGCTTTTCCTCCCTTTTCATTATAGCGACCGTAGAGGAAAGTTGCAGCAGTCAGTTTGCGTGTGCTGATGCGCTTTCCTGTCGGCGCCGTCTGGCCAACTTGCTGCAGGAGTCATTCAAAAGCCGCATAGGAAGCAATAAGGAAGTCGCTATAGAAGAGCAGGCTTCCTGTCAGGAATGGCGACGTCTCCACTATGAAAGAGCTTAATTGATGAGGCTTTAGCTTGAATAAGTAATGATTGTGTCAGGGTGGGCTATCAAGACTAACTGCTGTGCCCGAGTAAATCCTCAAGTAGCCACAACAATAAGTCTTGTGGCAGACACAGCCATGGCGCACTGCTGAGACCAACATTTCATAATCTAGCGTACCATATGTTGTCTCAAACTCTTGAGACCAACGCAAGGTGACAGTCGCGTGTTTAATTTGTGCGGAAGTGGCTTCATGGGGTGCTCAGTGTGAACAAAAACAACTTTCAAGATATTTTGGAGGGGAGGGGTGGCTTGAGGCAGATTTAAGATGGGGACGCCCGATACTGAACTTGAGCTGTGGGTTCTAAAAGTAAGTAGTAGGCATGGAAAAGAGAATGTACGGGAATGTATGCAGCTATGGCTGTGATCCTGCTGGCTTGTCTTTTGCCAAGAACAAAATGGGCCTCTGAGTGCCTTCCCTTCATTCAGTCCAAGGCATAGTGGGCCGGTTAGAGAACAGCATCTTTTTCTTTTGTACAGAAGCACTGTTGAGCGAATAACGTCAGCGTGTTTGACTTTATGACCAGCAGAACTTGTGCAAAATGGGGCAGTCTGAAGGAGGGCTGCATCATGATGAAAAAAAAAAAGTGTCAATCTGTGCAATATGATCAGGTCAGTGGCCACCATGTTTTTCAATATATTTTCAATTTGTCAAAAGCTTCATGTGTGTATGTTATTACAGTAATTCCTAATTTTTCATGGTGAATTAGTTCCAAACCCGACTTTGGTAAGTGTATTAAGTAGGATTCCTGCTTTATAAGTTGAATATTATATCATAGTTATGGCCTGTTTTATGATCTTATAAATACGGGTTTTAACATCTCTAGAAATGAAATAACACCCATGTAGTCACTTTTACACTCCTATACTTCAAGCTACTGCCTAATAACGCTACTGATACTGTGTTGCTAGTTTGTAAAAGTAAACGCTAGGTTATAAATTATGCCTCGCATGTGTATTGTTGAAGTTTGTGGCAATAAGCCGAATAGTTGGTCAACTTTGAGATTCCACACGCTACCAACAAAGCAACAGGACAAACTGAAGGATACCAGCGCTTAGCTTGCAACTGACAACATTGCTACAAAGACTCCGCAAGATGCTCGTTTGTTCTGAGAGTTTTTTATTTTTAAAACTGAGGGTTATTTATAACTTACCAGCTCAACATAGAGCACGTCTTTTGTGCTGAAAGACAAATCTTTTACTTTGTTGACAGAAGTAGAAAGATGGGTCGTTTTACCTTGTTGACAGAAAGAAGTAGTGATGAAGTGATGCCAGCGACAATGCAAGTGAAATGGCAGTTTTTGTGATGCAGCACTTGAAGTAACATTTGGATCACATTTTATGTGAATCGATGACAGTTTTTGTGTGTGTGTGTGCGAAGACAACTGGAGTGAAGCAGCTGCAGTACTTTTTTTTTTCCGAGCTGTGTCCTTTCTTTGCCGACTGCATACAGGAATAGACACCAAATTGCAGTGGTGAATGTTTGAAATGGTTGTGGCCTTCCAGTGACCAAATGCTCTCTCGTGCTCGGGCAGCTCAGCGACTGCACAAATGTTGCCGCTTTTTGGCACGCAATTCATGGGAACCAATGAACACTTGCTGCAGTAAAAGTAGCGCAGCGTTGTCTGTCGTGTGAATGCCGGGGAGTCACCGCGTTCACACTGTTGCCAAGATCATCGGGAAGTTGGGAATTTCGGTGTCAACTGCCAATGCAAAGTAAACACGCAGTTAACAACTATGGTGGCAAGATTATAACGTAACCTCTATTGCTTGTACTGTTGTTTGTGTGGTAGTACGCAGCTCAGATTAGAACATTACACACAACAAAAACTGGAAAAATGTCTTGCAGCTTTGAATATCATCCAATATTGATTAAATCATACATATTTTGGACTATTTGTGGAGTATTAGAAAAGGCTTGATCAAGTGATATCCCTCAGAACAATTTACTTATTTATGCATCTTATAGGTTTACGGACATTGTACTGGCAGCTAGGGATAATATAGTGGGGTTCCAGGTGCTGAATTAAGCTTTTAAGCTCGATAAAAGCTGCCTGTTACCTATTATCGTAATGATTTCCCATGGGAGTTTCCCATGTGATGCTGCTTCAAGTACATGATGAGAATGTTGGTATTAAACGTCAGTGGTTTTGTGCCGCCACGGGACAGACACGGACTTAAAACTCTCTGTTGTTGGGTTCTATTCGACTGCCGTAGATAGATGTGCTGGGGCTGAGTATGGAATCACCTGCATTTCTATAGGAGTGCCAATTATCAGTGATTTTCAATGCAGGCACGCAAATATTGCACACAACTAACAAAAGGATAACGTAACCCTGGTTTCATTTTTATACCAGTCTTAAATCCTGTGAACTGTTGCATACGAGAACATCACAAGATTCCATGAGGTCTTGTGAGTTTCCGATGTCACAACTTTAGGAAGTCCATGTGTTTTGTAAGAATTGTTTATCTAGAAGCAAGGTAGCAAAGGGCAGATATTGTTTTTCATGGGGAACCTATGACCTACCTAAGGGTCACTGCTCCCCTGTTCTCACTACTTCTCAGACAGCACTTTTGCGAATAAAGCACAGTTTGACACCTTCATCCAGTGATGTCCAATTCTTATTTACTATATGCTATTAGCCATTAGCCCGTAGCTGCTTAACAGCGGCGTTTTCAGCAGCTGTTTTCATATTGTAAAGGGGCTTTGCGAACACAGCGTCTTCTGCATGGGAATCGGTGTGTTGCTGGAGCGTTTTCTCTGTATGAAGTTATGAAAAAGTGATTGAGGCAACCAGAAAAAGCTCACATATTATTGCAGTCAGCCATCTTTTCAAGGCAGGTTTTTTGATACTGTAGCATTGGACATCCATATATTGTACACGTAATGAGGTAGCTGGTGCCTGCTCATGGTTCTGGTTGCACGTCTTGAGCAAACAAATCAAATTAGTGCTTGGTGCTTTTGTTTTGTACCTGTCATGGTCCTCGTCATCATCACAGTCACCAACAGCAGTAGACATTTGCTTACATGGATCTTGTCCTCAGGCCCCTCCCACTTCCAGCACAGGAGAAAGCTCAGCCTTGTATTTTTGGGACAAGGAGGCAGGGTCAGCGAAACACAGGCTTCTTTGATGCCGCTCAGCCTGCCCCTTAGCTGGCCTTCACTCGCTAAAAAGGCCAAGAGCGACCATGTGGACCCTCGCTGCGTAAAAGATGGCGGTGCAGTCAGTCAGGGGCATTCATGGGTGATGCAAGGGGTCTTAGATGTGGACAGGTTTTGCTTTTGCTGTTGGCAAACAAGCACATAAATACCAAGGTTGAAAACCGCAAGGGATGCAGGAAGGGTGGTGTCCCTTCAGGGGGAGCTAGTACGCACTTGGAGCTGACCAGTGGGGGAGGGGACCGACTTGGGAAGAGAAGCCCCGCTAAAGTTTGGGCCAGGAATTTCAACCACAGTGAAGAGAGCATTACGCAGTCCCGCCAGGATTTTACTGGCCTTTTTTGGGGTGGCTGCAGCCTTAAATGCCTGATTTTATGCAAAAATAGTTTTTTAACTTAATTGTCTGTGATAAAATGGTGACTAAACAGTGCAAATACGCTCAAGGGTCATTGCACTTACAAACATTACATAAATACTACTTTCTATACAAGCTGCACACTGACTACTCTAAATATAGCCAAGTTTAATTTCGAATTCTCCCCTGAAAAGAAGGGTTGGGATACAGTATATGCTGTTATGACTATTATCGTCGTATTTGAAAAAATTCAGGAACAAACCACCCACAGGACTGCAAACTATCTCTGATGGTCCAGTTCTATTAGTGGTAGGCTGCCACAAAAAAATAAATGAATGTATAGGAACTGTGTATTTTCCTCCAAAACTCACTTATAGTGTGTTTCATCTGGTGGCATTTTTACACATGGTGAATAATCCACACAAATGAGTGGTGTCATCACACGCCTACATTGTTCTCAATGTAAACAAGGAAGTGGGGTCGTGGGTGGGCCACACAGGGACATATTTGATTAACTTGGACAGTTTGAGCGCTACTCTGGGACAAATGCGATTGGTTGGCTAAAATGTGGAGGGACTTTGTAGGCATGTGATAAAGTTGTACGGTCACGCATTATTAGTTGAAGTTGCTGGTGGAGTGGATGATCAAACTGGTTTAACATGATCATGGCACACAGCCTGGGGTTTTAATTTGTCAGAGGAAGAAATTGGTGACACTGCCTCGGTTTTTGTACTTTTGGTATTTGTACCGTTCTGTTTTTGTTGGACCTTTTTTAATTCACTGGAACAAATGAATGACATCTCACCTCGCTCAGGCTGGTCCTGATCCAGTAGGCACAGGTGCACTGAGCAGACTGACATTTGATCCAGATTCCTGCTCTTTATCGGCCAACTGTTCTGGCGCATGTCCCAAATCGAGATGTTGTCAAGAAATCAGCAATCATCTGAATTACATAAACAAATCATGTTGAAATATGCTTTGCTGCGTGGAGTCAAAACCTGTTTGACGGTTGTAATATGCATGCTAGTCCAGTAGTTGGCGATACCATTTTGTTGCTGACACGACCGACATGATTATTCATCTGTTAGTTCTAAGCAGCGTGGTGTAAACGTCCCCTTTAAACGGAATTCTGACAGAGACTTTTCCGGAAGCCTAAACTATGCACTCAGCAGAATATACGAACCCTTAACACCCCACCCCCATTGCCAGTGAGCGGTTCCTCCAGAGTTCACGGCTACAGTATGATGTTGACGGAAGGTCCACCCTGGATTGAAGATATCTTCTGACGTGGCTTCTCGCAGCCAAACATCTGTTTGTTATAATCCTTGCAGCTTTCTGAACTTGATTGGGTGACCCACTGACCTTCCAGCCTTGGCACTTCTACACATTATACACACACACACACACACGGTCAGGGTGTGAGCTCGCTGTCACGTCACAGCATCACTGATTTGCCTGAAATTAAAAATGCCATATGTTCTTTTTAGCTTGTGACCCACACATTCAGGAGCATTTCAGCTTACATCATGATGTGTTTGCCACTATGCATGGTATTTTAGTCAAGGACGTCTACAAAAAAAAAAAAATATATATATATATATATATATATATATATATATATATATATATAGTATTTGAGTCCTCCCAGTATTTGAGGATAACGTACGCACAACAGGAGCCTGGTTAGCGGTGCTAGCAGTAAGTCGAGCCTGTTCCCGGTGAATGCTGGCCTCTTCCAAAGTTGTCAGTCTGTTTATAGTTTTTAGAGACATAATTTCTAGGCAGCAGTGAAAGCGAGAGGGTCCAGTTTGGGGGCCTTTGACTCATCTCTGCTACCTGTGGTCCTGATGTCCTCATCAGGATCTGTGGGGCGGTTTGCAGTAGTGTGTAGCTTCTGGGATGAGGCTCAGCACCTCTAAATCTTGAGACCATGGTTCTCAGCCGGAAAAGGGTGGCTGGAACCCTTCAGCTCGGGAGTTCAAGTTCTTGGGGTCTCGATACAGCGCCTGCGGTAATGCGATCGCTCTACCGAACAGCCGTGGTGAAGACAGAGCTGAGCTTCCTCAATTTACTGGTCAATCTATGTTCCGACCCTCACTTATGATCATGAGCTTTGGGTCATGATCAAAAGAACGAGATTGCGGTGTCCGAAATTAATTTCCTTCATAGGGTGGCTGGACTCAACCTAAGAGATTCTTGGAGTACAACCGTTGTTCCGTCACATAGAGAGGAGCCAGCCGAGGTGGTTGAAACATCTAGTGTGGATGCCTCCCTGGTGAGGTCTTCCAGGCATGACCAGCCAGAGGAGGCCCCTGGGGCAGAACTAGGACACGCTGGAAGGATCATGTGTCATAGCTGGCCTGGAAACGCCTCAGTGCCGGGAGTAGGGTTCTGATTGCATGTGTCAAAAAAATAAAAGTGAAGTGATCATGATTGGTCCATGCCTTGTACCGTTTGACTGTTGTTGCTGTCATGAAGGGTAAAGATGGTATCTTTGAACCTGAAACTATCTGCTTCGATGCAATAGACTAATAATAATGATAATAATAATAATTAAGTATTGCAGTGATCGTAGGTGTTCATTTAAGTTCAGACTTGCACTGAAACTTGATTTACATAGTCGGAGTGGAAGTCGTGCGTCGCTCGAGGACCTCCTGCAATCAGATTAAAAGTTGGCTTGATCTGGCAGGAAGTACTAGACTTTTTTGTTAGTTTTGGTTGAATTGGTGTTCGTAAAAGTGCGCCAGAATGTGGTGATTTCCAGTAAGTGATGACATGACTTTGCCCCTGGAACGGCAGTCATTGAACCCTGCAGAATGTTGTAAAGTGAGACAAGACACCTCAAAATGTTCCTCCAGTTAGCCGTCTGGATTGTGAGTTGAAACAGAGTCCAAGACGACCCGTGGAAAGTATTTAATAGCAGATTTTGTTCTCTGGTTTGGGGCTCACTGAAATCCAACCCTGTAGAATCATGGGGAAAATGAGTATTTCACTGCAGATTGTTACGTTATTAGCTTATGGTTTGTCTGCATGTATAGGTTGTATTTTATTTATGTGTTTATGGTTGTATTTTTTCAATGATCAAAGTAGTGGAGAGACAAGCTACAGTGCATCCCTCGTCACTCCATGGCTTGGAATACTTTCACTAATGCAGGCCAGTTCTTTTTATATGGCCTTTTTAAAAATACTATTTTACATTACAACCAGATGTTTGAGGCTGTAATTTTCCCCAAAAAGTTGTGCTGCAATTCCAAACCTCAAGTGACGTGTGCGCTTAGCAAGTAGTAATTAGTTCTTCGTTTAGTGAAAATAATCTCCTGAGAGCTGCAGGGAGCCAAACCTGGCCACATTTCCTGCTGGCGTTAAAGCAAGTGGGACATATTTGTTGTCATTTGCTGGAGTGGAGATGAAGACTCTGAGAACATTTTTCAGATGCAGCAAACTTCCGGACATGGCACCTATACACTACTCCCAAGAAGTTTGATGCTGGATGCTCCAATAAGCACGTAACTGTTTGGGGGGGGTATCTCTATGCAGCTCTGAGTGGGGGCGCAGGCTGACCAATCACAGCAGAGGATGTGTGAATGCAGAAAGTACCATGTACACAACTTGTGATTTATGGAGTATTTGATTAAAAGAAACATACTTTGTTGCTGTCGTCTGTCGGTTTGTATATTATGAACGCTTGATTAAAGTTCTCCCTCCCCCTTCACTCTTCTAATATTTAATCTAATTTAAGCGGTCTCCCTCTTTTTTCCTTGCAGACAAAAGCATTGGGACAGACGCTCCTCTCTGAGGTCTTTCTGCGAGGCAACCTCATCGAGAGCGATTACTTTGGTCTGGAGTTTCATAACGCACAGATGAACTGGGTACGTTCACACACACATGAAGTCACACATGTCTGCGATAAACAAAGGCAAGCAGCGCAAAGGCTTGAAGTTAACGGTTTGGTGACAACACCACTGGAGTTCTCGCTCAGCGCTTCTGGTTGTGCTTCAGCACTTGATATTCTTGGACCGGTTTTAATCCATCTGGCAGCAGGCCTGCACGGTAATTGCAGGCTTTCAATTGTTGACTCTTCAGAAAAACCCAACTTGGACCCTTAGACCTCCAAGAAGGTTTTTGTCAAAGCAGGAGAGAAGAAATATGATGCATTTGTGAAGTATGTAACAGTAAAAACATTTAAAAAGAGCTATTCTATTGGCATTGGCCATGGGAGACAACTCATCACATGTTTTCTTTATTTTTCACTACCATTATAGGTATGGGGTGTCCAAAGCACGGCCTGGATGCCGGTGGCTTGTTGTAAAAATAAATTAAACCCCACCAATAAACAGCAAAAATTGAAAAAATTGGGATATGTGACATTATTTTTGTCTCCATAATGTATGCCCCAACTGTTTGTGTCTTTGCAGCTCTGGCTGGAGCCCACGAAACTCATTGTGAAACAAGTCAAAAGTATGTTGAACACATAACACAGTTTGTCCCATTCCCAAACTGGCAAAGGCGGATAGAATGTAAACAGTTTTTGTGTGTGTGTGTGTGTGTGTTTTCAGGACCAGCAAACACCCTGTTTAGACTCTCTGTAAAATTCTTCCCTCCAGACCCTGGTCAGCTGCAGGAAGAGTACACAAGGTCAGCCGTTGTAATTTCCGTCTGGATATTACATTCATCGTCTTTCTTTGCCTTTGAAGACCAACCATTTTCTCTCCAAGAAGCTAAAGCTGATTTGTTGTTGAGAGAATATGGACTGTCCTTGTGTTGCGATGGTTTGTAGTTGCGTACGCACTCCTGTAAGATATTGATACTGCATAAAAAGGAAAGAGAACTAGAGAACTGGACAGTGATAACTTGGCGGTGTTCCTCTCCCTCCCTTGCAGCGCCCCTCCCAGGGATGCAAGACAACCACAGGGATTTAATTCTTGTATTTATTTATTTTATTGCTGTATTTGATCTGTCCTTCATGTGTTCTGTTTACAGTGCGAGTTGTATCTATAGAAACGGAACTTAATTTCCTGTATTCACATGCTCTCAGGAGACATTTTTATGAAAATGGAATGGTGCTTATTTCAATGACATTATCAGATAGAAACTAAAGCCCATGTTTTTTGTGTTTCTTTGTTTTTAGGTACTTATTCTCCCTGCAGATGAAAAGAGATCTGATGGAGGGACGCTTGATCTGCACAGAAAACACCGGAGCCCTTCTGGCCTCTCACCTTGTCCAATGTATGCTTCATCATGATCAAACCTGCTACCCATTTATCAGCGGTTTTAACATTGGGCTTCTTAAAGTAGTGCAGTTTGTTGCATTATGAAATGAAGCGCATACAGATTTGACTCTTGGACATGTTAGTTCCACATCCAAAACTGAATATTTGTAGCCTTTATCTGGCAAGAAACCATTTAGTGTAACTCAATATGCTCACTGTGAGCGAGTAGAGCCTTGTGATTTACCCCAGCCAATAAGCAAAGAAAAATATTGACTATAATGAAAGAGATTATGGAAAGCATGCATCTCCAAATATTGTGAGTTTTTTTTTCTTTCCACCTCAAACGCGAAAATAAATTGGATTACGATTTTTTTTTAATGAAAATAAAACAATGTGGATGTGCATGCTTTTCACTGGACATTCATCACGATAAGAGTCGTTTTATTTAATTGTGATGAAAGAGTTTAAAGGGTTGAAATCACAGGTGTGGTAAGCAGAAGGCTTTTGTCTTTACCTCACCAAATACTCACCAAAATTTGTCCCTAGCTGAGATCGGAGACTACGACGAGGCGGCGGACAGAGACTTCCTGAGGAACAACACGCTGTTGCCTTACCAAGAGAAGGTGCAAGAAGCCATCATCGACTTCCACCGCCGACATCTGTAAGTTGAATTTGTGGTGCAGCTCTTTTGCTTTTGCGGATGTACCGTAACATTTTGCACATTAGCCACATTCTGCGATTGTAATTGTTGGTCTTTATACACCGTGGCATGTCTTATTTGCTGCCCCTCCTGTTTTCCCCACACATAACTCCCCTTCTCGTAAGGGCCGCTCTGTTGTGAGGCCAACACTGTGCACTAGTTGGCTCTGAAGATCTTTGCTAATCTCTTCCCTCGATTGCCAGCATGGGAGCACAAGCGGCGAGTTCCTCCCTGACTAATCCCCCCCCCCCCCCCCCCCCCCCCCCCCACTCTAGCTGCTCTATTAGCCTTAAGGCCAGTGGGGCAGGGGAGGGCCCTAAGGAGATTTCACTTCTTAACGGATCAACAAAATTAGAATGTGGGGATGATTGGATGGATATGCCTTTCTAACATGCTGTTTGCCTGTAATCACTTGTTTTTTTATGATCTAGCTCAAATCCAGGAAGTTAAAAGGTTTGCTATACCTGACATAAAGATCAGAACAGGCTTGTTGAAGAATTCAGTATTTTAAGCAAAGGTCACAACTGGTTGTATGGGCTCCAGCAGCCGGTCTCCATGCAAAACGCACTTGCACTTCTTACATTACATTTTTTCAGGTTACAAGATAAACTAGCACACTTTGTACGTCATCCATACGTCCAACGTGTATTTCATAAGTTTTGCTGGTGTCAGATTTGGGCAAAATGTCAATTTTAAAAATGCGTATGTGCTAGTGGCCTCACCTACAGAGAGACCGTATGACTGACAAAAGGGTTTCCTCCATTCATGCCATTGTTCTATTGAATAAATGCAAGGAGTGAACGCTCTTGATGGCAATACATTAAAGCCGGCAAAATTATCAAATTCATTTTAATTTATTGTGTGATTAATTAATTTATTATTGTCTCAGGCCTAGTGCCCACGAGACTTCGTGACAAGAAATCTCATCATGTTTTTAACTGGTGAGATGTTGTGACACTTCCTTAAATAAAATGTAAGGGTTGAAAACAGTCTGTTCAGAATTTCCCTGTAGGAAATGGTAAGAGGAATAGTCCATTTGACACAGTTTCCACTCAAATTCCTCAAGGGTTGATCCATTTTTGTGAGAATGAACTGAAAATGTTCACATGGTTGTGTCTGCTCCAGGGGCCAGACGCCCGCTGAATCCGATTTTCAAATCCTGGAGATCGCCCGCAAACTGGAGATGTACGGCGTTCGCTTCCACCCAGCAGCCGACAGGGAGGGCACCAAGATCAACCTGGCTGTGGCTCATTTGGGCCTGCAGGTGTTTCAGGTGAGCTGGCGCCCTGTGACGAAGCGCCCGCCTAGCATGAACATGGCACTTTTTAGAGCAGTTGTTTACCCTCACAGGGCCACACAAAGATCAACACCTTCAACTGGTCCAAGATCCGCAAGCTGAGCTTTAAGAGGAAACGCTTCCTGATTAAGCTCCACCCAGAAGTCCATGTACGTAACACCAGGGATACATCTACTGCTGCTGTCTTTTTTTTTTTTTAGTAAAACAAGTCTCTTTGGATTCAGGGCCCCCATCAGGACACCCTTGAGTTCATGATGGGAAGCCGGGACCAGTGTAAAGTCTTCTGGAAGATCTGTGTGGAATATCACTCCTTTTTCCGTCTCTTTGACCAGCCTCAACCCAAACCCAAAACGATACTTTTCACCAGAGGCTCTTCCTTCCGATACAGGTACCCACTATGATTTCCCACAATGTAATTATTCCTTTCACATCGACACACAAACTGTACTGATGCTGACCCCTTTCTGTCAGTGGGCGGACCCAGAAGCAGCTTGTGGAGTATGTTAGGGAAAATGGTGCAAAGAGAACCCCGTATCAGAGGTACATGTGTTTCATTATTATTATGTGTATTATATTTTATTATATAATGTAATTTACTGGTATATTACATTTTAATGTGCAATATATTATAATCAGTATATTTATAATTTATGTATCCAGTTGTGCCTCGCCACCGTGGTTTGAGCATTGCTCCCACACATCACGTTTTTTTAAAAAATGTTTGACTAAAAGATAACCATTTAGTGGTTGAATATAGCCTATTGGTAGTAATAAAATATTGACGTACAGGTCATAGGTAGTATTCTACACTGGTCACTATGCGTCTGTAATGCCACATTGATAAGACATTACTAGGGATGTCCATAATTATTGGCACGATATCAGTATAAAAATGCGACATTGGTTGATATCAGCATTTGATTTTTTTTCCCCGATCATGAAAACCGATGCTGTATACAACACATGGATCTTTGTCATGTTACATGTATGGACTGATAGCAGTATCAGAAATTGAGAGTTGGACAATATCGACACATTGTTTTTTCAGCATAAAAGCCTACATAGCCTACGGACATCACTGTATATTACCTTGCATAACATTACACTATGTGGGGAAAAAGATCTCCTCATTCCGTGTGGAAGCGGTATGTTTTTGACCTCTTTACTTTGTTTCAAACCCTTTAAGTTTAGAATAAACAAATTAGAGGCTACCTTGGTAGCTTGCAATGCTTAAAAGAGATCCCAGAGCCTGCACGGAAGAGTTGCGCAATGTGGTGTAAACAAAAATAGCAGCAGTGTCTGTTATTTGTGTGCGTGCATGCAAGATGCATGTCAGACTGGCTGCCCCTTATAGAGTCATGTGACCCATGTCCAACAAGGAACTTTCCCTAAGCTAAGATGTTATGTCTTATCACTTATTATGTCTACTATATTGGCAAATAGGAGTGTAAAGATACTATAACTGTGGGGACTTATGTCATGTCTAGAGGGCTCTAATAAACATTAAAAAGCATTCTTAGAACATCAAACTGTGCTCTAGCTATGAGAATATTAACAGTAATATTGAATCATAATTTGCAGAAATTCTCATCAGTCGGGTCTGCTTTTAACTGCTATAAACGAGGGACGACTGCATATTTATATTTTTATATAGTATATTTTTCTCATTAACAATACCAATGATAATTCTGGTGGTTTGGCAGGAGGAACAGTAAAATACAAACATCGTCTCGCTCCCTCACCATCGATGTGCCTAAACAGGTGAGTGACGCCATATTAGTCCAACCATATTTTATTATTGTGGTATAGGACTGCTCTTGTATTGGGTCTCATGAGTGTGTCTAATGGATAAGTGTCATTCTCTTCTTCTTCTCTCTTCTCCCGTATGTGTTACATTGTCGTTCCAGAGCTTGTCATTCAGTGACCGTATCAGGACGGTGGGCTCCCCTCCCGCTTCCTCCATGTCCTTCCACTCACCGCACATCTCCAACATCAGCCCGCGAAAAGAACGGCAAGCTCAGCAGCAGCCTTCGCCCACCAAGGCACCCTCTTCACCATCTCCCCAGCAGCCGCATTCGCCACTCCAAAGCGCCAGACCCCCCAGCCCCCCAAAGGAAGAACCGGTCAACGATGCCACTCCCCCGTCTCACTTCGCTTTTCAAGGTGCCCCCGCCAGTCAGGCCGCAGGACACTGCAGCCCTGTGTTTGTGTGTGTAGAAAGCGGCACCCCGCAGTTGCAAGCATACAAAAATGATGATAGTAAGAAGGGTGGGAGGAGGGGGGGCGGTTGCCACAGGATGGGGGTCCTTTCACCTGAGGCCTTTGAGGCGGAGCTCTTGCGTACGAAACAAAAGGCCAATTTCTCGCTGTTCAGCTCGCCACTCCGTGTCACAGAGGAGTTCATAGATGACGATCCCACCCAAATGTCCTTCTTTGGCGGGGGGGTGGAGGCCTACCCTTACGAGCAGGACGAGAAAGTCGAGGAGTTTGATTACGTGGAGGAGTGTGACTTCCCTAAGAACCAGCTCTTTAGCGTAGGCATGGAGGACCTCAATGGGAGCATCAATCCCTTCCCCGACAGCATCGTCGGTCACTCTGAGACCAGCTCCTTGCTGAATAACCGCTCAGAGTGCAGCTCCCTGGACAACCTGGGGCTCAGCTCCGCCGGCGAGTCCATGTCAGTTGGCTTCACTGCCCCTGACTCCTCCTCCTCGCTGCGTCTGCCGGGCTCCGACATCCAGTCGGAGGCCAGCTCCATGGTGAACTTCCCGGCGTGCTCAGTGCGCTCGGAAGGCAGCTCAGCCGTGCAGTTCAGTGATCTGGTGGAGCAGCTGGAGCAGCTCAGCTACCCGCCCACCGCCACGGAGGGCTCCGGAAACGGCACCTCCGATTCCGAGTCCGACTGGGGCTCTGACTGCGTCCTGCCCCCTGAGCAGAACCTCTTTTACAGTAACCCGCTTAATGGGAGTGCTGGGATTGAGGGCTTTCTCCTCCAGTGCCATAACCTGCAGGCCCTGGCCTTAGCGGACCCCCCTGCACCTGCTCAGTTTTAGGGCCTTTTAGTTGAAAACGATGTCAGTTTGGCGGTTTTGGAGCCCGAAAATTCAAACGAAACTATTTTTGTGTTTACACAAAATTGTGTGCGTACATCAAATAATTAAGTCACATTTGCATAGATATTGAAAAAGATGTGCATGCACATCATGTTTCTTAGTACATTACCATGCCAACTACTGGCCTGACATGCACATTTACAGTATGTCACAGTTGGCCTTGTGCTCCTATAAATGTAGCTTGAACTGCACTCGAGGGTTTTAACCTGAACTTAACCATAACATACACAACAGCACTTCTTCTAGTTAAAGATTTGATGATGTAAGCCATAGAAAGACTTAAAGATGGTTGCAGATTGATGTAGCGGTGCTATCCAACTCACCGGCGCTCCCCTTGTCTGTGGTGCTTAACATAAAAAAAAGGAATGCTGTCTATTCGCATAGGAATTCTGTCCTTGCTATCAGTAGGGTTCGGCTACGGCCATATGAACACGGTTATTGTCAAATGCGCATCTCCCCCTTAGACGTCCATCTTACACTCATTATTTACCAGCTGTCATGGGCAGCTTGTCTAAACAGAAGCCTGAAAAAGGCAACCATAACTGACATCACAGTTAAAACTTTGCTCCCTCCTATAAACATTTTTTTCCCCAAATTAATAAATGATCGCTTTTTCGTGATTGGCTATGGCCTATTATTTGGTCAAACAATATGCATATTTAGGCAAATTGTTCTTGTTTTGCCCAAATTAAGCACTTCCTGTCCTCCACCCATTCTGCTCCACTACTAGGTCAACTGAAATTATTTTCTCTGATTATATCTTTTGGGTAATATGAGTGGAATGGTGACTAAATTGTATTTTAAACTCCTAAATCGGTTTTCTATGCCATAACTGAAAATATTCCATTTATGAAAAAGCAATGCTACTTCTATTACTTATTCACTTATCTTGGTTGGGTCTGGAACCAGCTAACCTCAATAAGCGAGGGATGAGATGTACAAGGATGTGTACATTATCTTTAGGCACATGCACACGCCACTGTTTTCTGCTCGTGCAGCTGACGCTGAAACACAGTTAATAATTTTATGTTATATTTTCAACCTCCTTTTAAAAACAGGAGAGAATGTCGGACATTTTGTATGACACAACCCAAAAAACTGTTTTACTCATACACACACAGGCTGAAGCAAAAGCTCAGTTAGCATTTTTCAAAACATCTGTATTCGTATGCACATGGCCTTTATTGTAGTTATTGCTATCATGTGAGGAGTAGTTGCACTTGAAGGTTTGTTTTTATTTTTATGGTGCAGCATATGTCCATGGCTCAAATACAATGTAGCAAAGTATAGGATTAGGTTTTGTGTTGTCGCTGGTAGTTTTCAAATTGCCGCAGGTTTGAGAGACTTGTCTTTATAGACGGTACTTCCTTGTCTCTGGTGCTAGCTCTCCTCTAGCGAGTGGCTGCCTTTCCTATTCTCTCAGGGCGAAGTGGGAAGTAGGTCCAGCGTTCCATTTGCTTTTGTGTGTCTGCAGAGACACCACTCTTATTTTCACTTCACTGACCTCTGCTGGTTGCAGCAGGTGTCTTCTGTGAATCCTCACCCCAGTCGTCGCCAAACGCCTCACGTGGCGCTGTATTGAAGTATGTAGGCCATGCGCTGATGAGCCACTTTGTCCTCACTGAATGTATCCGCGTTTGACATAAGCATATAGGAGACACGACCACGCTTCGTTGTAGACTTTCCCGAAAAAAAAGGCTGCATGTCCATCGTGTTAGACTTGTCCTACCACTAGTGCCTCACAGGATGTGGTGTTCAGCGTGCTTTGCTATTGTTTCCATTCAGGATGCCGCCATTTTTATTCTGTTTTACAATTTGCACATTTACTTGGACTTTTTCTGTAAATACTGTATGCCGTGCTTTGAGCTGATGAAAACCTTCCCCCGAATAGACACCTCCTTTGTTCTTCCTCAGGAAAAATGATCAGGAGCTAGCTGGAGTTACCTTTTTGTTGCCACATTTACACCAAGTGGTACAGTTTGACTCGGTATGCTATAACCTTATTTGGTAATTAAATAGCATGGCATCATTCAGAAAGGAGATCTCTTCTTTTGACTAACTCGTGAGGCTTTTTTTTGAAAAAGAAGTAAAGGGATTAATAAAATGTACAATAAACAAACTTCAATTGATGTGTAGCTCTCTAGAGGTGGGCGATACAAGTTCTGGGCATTTTTTCTCTATCTTCTTAGCATATCAAAAAATAGCAAAGTGGCCCTTCCAGCTTTTAATTTTTCACTATGTGGCCCTTGATGAAAAAAGTTTGGACACCCCTAATATAAGACAATGTAGCCATATGTAAGCATTTAGTCCCCTATTACGCGAAATTGTTTTGCGCAAAATAAAGTCAATTGTGTAAAATAAGTAAACAAAAGCAAAAACAACTATACAGTGGAACTTCAGTCATTAATTTCCTACAGAGACAAAAAACAATGCGTACAAAAATAGAGGCCATTTTTTTCCCTATGGGAGATAAACTCAAATGGTCTGTTCCAGACACTCAAAACCAAAATGCTTATGGACAATAATTTAACATTTTTTTACCATTCTAGTTTTAAATTTACACAACAAAACACAGAAATATTTGTGAAAATAATCATAGAAGAGAACAAAAAATATCCATCTCGTCACTCTAGTATTGATCCGGTACTGATGCTACCCTGATATCGAAAATATCCATTTGGATCGATCCTCCCACCTCCTATAGCTCATAGCTTTGATCCGTCCATTATCTTTGCCGCTGGAGCCCACCCCAGCTGACTTAGGCCGAGAGGCGGGGTATCACATTCATACCTATGGACAATTTGGAGTCTCCAATGAACCTAGCATGCGTGTTCCCAATCTCCTGACTGTGTGGCCAACAGTGTGCAAAAGTTCAAGAGCACACTTTACTACTTTATTGAACACCAAAGACTCCTCTTCAAATAAGTGCCAATGCTGCCAGCCATCGTTTTAGGAACTTTTTTTTTGTTTTTTAAACCTGCAGTGTTGCTACTTGTGATTCCGTTGTATAATGTGGCATACAGACACAGAACTAACCGGTAGAGGTGATATTACCTCACTGGTGTTGTGTTCTTCTTGGAATAGTCTATTTTGAATGTCCCCTCTAACGCTAGCGTATTTTCTACTACCTGAAGGTTAAGGTTTGGTGTCTCTGCACTTGTTGCAAAATCTGCAGCACTTGCGCTTCAGTGCCTCTTAAAGCACTTGGCCACGCATTGTCTCGGATGTACGTTTCTTAAGAGTACATCCCAGGGTATTTGCCAAAACAGACTAGTTGTGTGTCACTTTGAAGGAGTGCATTCAGCCACCGGTGTTCCATAGGAGCATTGTTTACTTGCCATTTCCTTAGTTTTTTTTTTTTTTCATTAGCACATTGACTTTACTTATGTAAGGATAGAAAGCGAGACCACAATACATCCTTTCAAAATGGAACAAGCTGACATATAACCTGTACGATTTCTATAATCTGTAATCAGACGGCATATTCTAAATATAATTATTTTCTGGCGGACCTGGTGCGTACGAGTGAGTGTATACCACCGCCTATTGTACGGGGTTGTGACGACAAGTTACATTTACAGACAGTCCCATTATACTGTGTTTATGTGCCAGGCTGAACGGGCAGCACCAAACCTAGTTGTGGCAGGCCGTATGGGGAAACAATCATATTTTTGGACTGTACAGGTTATAGGGCCACATTTATTTTAAGTTTTGAAATGATTTATTGTGCTCTTTTTTATTTTTATTAGCTGTATCTTAATGATGGGGCTGAGACAGCTAAAGCTAACTGCACTTAGACATCCATTAATCAACGTGTATGTTTACTACATCCAAGTAAGTAAAGCTGTACCTATTGTTTGTATGTTCTACTCTGAAAAATAAAGTAATTACTTTTGGGTACCACACATGTCAGACTTTTTAACATTCTTGTGGAGATGCAGGATGGAATTTTTTTCTGCTTCAAAAGCCCAGAATACGACAGATTGATTTCTCTGGCCTCAGAAAGCGCTTTTAGTCCTGAAAGTTACATCACACATGGAGGAAAGTTGCGGTTATGTTCCGTGTATGTGTCACGTGTTCTTGTGGAGGTCTAGGACTTTTATGATCCCAAACTGCTACAAGTAACTACATTCGGAAGGGCAGCAGCAAACATGCACAGTAGTTTTCTTTTCTTGCAAAGCCAACCATGTTCCAGCTGTGTGTGTGTTGTTTGGACAGGCGTGGAGCCAAAGTCATTCCAAAGAAACCGCCCCCACCCCCATCTATGGTGGCTCCTCTGGTGTAGCCGCCTGCAGGCCGCTTGAGATAAACTATAAACAACTCCACGCCCTCTAGACGGACCACATTCCTGATTAGTTGCGAGCAATTATTTCCGGGTCACAGAGAGACTTTTTTTTTCCTTCCCTGTCGGCTTTTCTCCACTCCCACTTTTTTTCCCTTTTCCTTTTGTTTTATTTAGATAAGTGGAAGAGCAGCTGTGTTGACCTGTGAGGAGCATTTAGGACCCGTGCAGTTTAAAAAAATATTAAAAAAGAAAAAAGCTGGATATGTACTTTGGCTGCCATGTTGTCTCAGGCATGAATCATTGGTAGTCCATGCTTCTCCAAACAATCGCAGGGGAAGCAAATATGGCAACCATTAACTAGTCTGGCTCATTTCTGCCCCATGTGTCAAGCAAGACTGACGTTCTCAAATGTGCCCGTAACATTTTCGTCTCCCATATCCTAATTGTTGTTTCCTTCTCCGCAGACACGGCGGTGGACAGCCCGCAGCTCTCGCCCTTCGACGCCAAGGGCCCCCTCTGCCTGTCACCCTCCTTCCAGATGTCTACTCTCAGCCTGCCGAGCCAAGCCTCCTCGCCCCTGCAAAGCCCCATCCTGAGTGAGGTGGGCAGCAATGCCAGGCTAGACGAGGAGGAGGAGGGCAGGAGGAAGGTACACCACTTATATGCAATCCATCTTCAGCATTGGAAGAGATGCAGGAATTCACGTAAACGGTTAAAATGCTTTTAGGAAGCTCCAACTGGAGTGGTCAACAACCTTTTTGAACCAGAGGAAAGATCTACCCCCACACATATATTTTTATATACAGTCATCCCTCTTATCGCGGTTAATTGGATTAACTGCAAAGGGAGGAAAAAAGGCTTTTTGTGAAAAGATTAAGTATAACTTTCACTTTGACACAAATTTTAACCATATATTCATTCATTCATTTTCTACCGCTTATCCTCCGGATCCTATAACAGCTGTCTTCAGGCAAGAGGCGGGGTGCACCATGGACTGGTCGCCAGCCAATCACAGGGCACATATAGACAAACAACCATTCACACTCACATTCATACGACAGCTTGTGTACAGTGCATCCGGAAAGTATTCACAGCGCTTCACTTTTTCTACATTTTGTCATGTACAGCCTCATTCCAAATTGTATTAAATTAATCTCTTACCTCAAAATACTCCATTATGACAATGTGAAAGTTATTTTTTTGACTTTTTTTTAATTTATTAAAAATAGAAAACAAAAAAATCACATTTACATAAGTATTCACAGCCTTTGCCATGAAGCTCAAAATTGAGCTCAGGTGCATCTTTTTTTCCACTGATCATCCTTGAGATCTTTCTACAGCTTAATTGGAGTCCACCTGCAGTAAATTCAGTTGATTGGACAGTTGACTGTGCATGTCAGAGCACAAACACCAAGCATGAAGTCAAAAGAACTGTCTGTAGACCTGCGAGACAGGATTGTCTTGAGGCACAATTCTGGGGAAGGATACAGAAAAATTTCTGCTGCTTTGAAGGTCCCAATGAGCACAGTGGCCTCCATTATTCGTAAATGGAAGACGTTTGGAACCACCAGGACTCTTCCTAGAGCTGGCCGGCCTTCTAAACTGAGCGATCAGGGAAGAAGGGCCTTAGTCAGGGAGGTGACCAAGGCCCCGATGGTCACTCTGTATGGTAGAGTGGCCAGACGAAAGCCATCAGACCAGAGAATTTTGTTTCTCATGGTCTGAGAGTCATTCAGGTGCTTTTTGGCAAATTCCAGACGGGCTGCCATGTTCCTTTTACTAAGGAGTGGCTTTCGTCTGGCCACTCTACCATACAGGCCTGATTGGTGGATTGCTGCAGAGATGGTTGTCCTTCTGGAAGGCTCTCCTCTCTCCACAGAGGAACGCTGGAGCTCTGACAGAGTGACCATCGGGGCCTTGGTCACCTCCCTGACTAAGGCCCTTCTTCCCCGATCGCTCAGTATAGAAGGCCGGCCAGCTCTAGGAAGAGTCCTGGTGGTTCCAAACGTCTTCCATTTACGAATAATGGAGGCCACTGTGCTCATTGGGACCTTCAAAGCAGCAGAAATTTTTCTGTATCCTTCCCCAGATGTGTATTGTGCCTCAAGACAATCCTGTCTCGCAGGTCTACAGACAGTTCTTTTGACTTCATGCTTGGTGTTTGTGCTCTGACATGCACAGTCAACTGTGGGACCTTATATAGACAGTTATTATATTTCCAAATCATGTCCAATCAACTGAATTTACTGCAGGTGGACTCCAATTAAGCTGTAGAAAGATCTCAAGGATGATCAGTGTAAAAAAGATGCACCTGAGCTCAATTTTGAGCTTCATGGCAAAGGCTGTGAATACTTATGTAAATGTGATTTTTTTTGTTTTCTATTTTTAATAAATTCAAAACATGTCAAAAAACCTTTTTTCACATTGTCATAATGGAGTATTTTGTGTAGAATTTTGAGGTAAGAGATTAATTTAATTCAGTTTGGAATGAGGCTGTAACATGACAAAATGTAGAAAAAGTGAAGCGCTGTGAATACTTTCCGGATGCACTGTAGCTTCAATGCTAATGAGCTGTGTGTTTTTTGTGACTCCAATAAGCGATATTGTATACTTTATCCACTTTTTACATATCCAGCAATCCCTTGTTTATTGCAGTTAATTGGTTCCAAACCCAACCGTGATGAGGGAATTTCCGCAAAGTAGGATTCCTTATTAATAAATCAATATTTTCAGAGTTGGAGCTTAAAAAGTACATGTTTACAAGCTTCTGAATAAAATTAACATTAGACTCCTCATGAAACATGAAACACATCCCTATAGTCACCTTTACAGTCCAGTATAGTAAATATAATATGAGCAAATAAGCCATTTAAGACATAAATAAGACTCTTGTGTGTTGGAAGTGACATTAGGAGTTGAGTTTTAGTGTGCTGCCACAATAGTAACCCATTGGGGATTACTGTACCTGTTGCCGCAGGACATTACCGTAACATTACTGACACCTGGAGACCAGTGTACAATACTACATGTCACATCTTTGTATGCATTTTATTTGTATTTCACTTCATTTAGCCATTTTCATGCTGGAAAATTTAATTTTAGGCAAAAAATACATACAATTGACTGAAATCTGTATATTTTTAGAGTAATAACAATACATTTTGGAAAACCGTGCTAGAGAAGCTACAAAATTCAAAGCGAGAAGTGACAAGGGATGAGTATACATTAGCTCTGCACATACTGTATATCGCATGCAACGTTAGCAACACTAGCATCGCGATGTGAGCGCTAGTATTACACTCACATTTTAACAGCAACATCATGCTAGGTTAGCCTATTCGCTGAAGGAAAACAGAATGATGAAACTTTCAGCTCCCATGTCTGGATAGTTAGCAGAAATCCATTTTGAAGATGTGGAGCGCCGCCTTTGTTGTGAAGGAAACTGAGGGCGATAATAGATTTCTTTTCACATTTTGTGTTCATAAACAGGCTCTAGGAGTCACATTTGCACAAAAGGGGACCTTTCCATACAATCAGGTCTCCCAAGGGAAATAGTATGAATAGAAATAATCAGTTTTAGGGTCATAACTGGCCATCATCAAACATTGAAGTAGCATCGACACGTGTAAAATGAAGTGAAGCAATGCTAATAGCATTAATACATGCTATTAGCAGAGAACGGGCTTTAGTTACTTTGTGGGGTGCAATCTTTGCACGCCTCATCTCAACTTTGAAAGTTTCTTCTTTCCTCCTCAGAGATATCCCGCCGACAAGGCCTACTTTATTGCCAAAGAGATTTTGACCACAGAAAGGACCTACCTGAAAGACCTGGAAGTCATCACGGTGGTATGCTTCCTTTTTGACCCCCTTATGAAATTTCAGAGCCATGTTTGAATAATGGCGTGCGTGTATGTTGATGGGGGGCACACATGGGCTTCTTGATGGGTTTACAATACTCTGCTATGCTGTCCCAGCGAGGGACACATGGTGTAAAATGAAAGGATGCAAGGGCCACTTGGATATTGTGTGAAGAAACACACAGCTATGCTAAAAAAATCATATAATATTGTCTTTGTAAGACATAAAAAATAAGGTATTTTTCTTTTATTTCAAGTCTTGTACTACAAATTTTTGTCGTCATATCATGATTTTATTACATAAAGAATACATTTTTCTTTTAGTGACTTTATTCTCATAACGTTAACTTTTCCCCAACCTAATTTTTCCAAAATTACAAATTTATTTTTTTTAACATTGTAACTTTAACCTTAAAATTTAAAATTATTTTTTTCCCTCTTAGGTTAATTTTGTAAACATACTGCTGATTTTAGCAAGTGTTATTGTTCTTTTTGTTAAAATATTTTTTTCAAATGTGCCATAAAACAGCAGCAGGCCCCAAATGGCCCTTGAGCCTTACTTATGACACCTGAATTAGCCAAAAGAACTATTTCATGCAGTATCTTTGCAAGGCTGAACATACTGCAACAATAGAATGAAATAAACCAAAGCTTTTTGCCATTCATTAAAAAAAACAACTACTTATATGCTAAGTGGATATACTTATGATGTCTTTTTTTTGTAATAACATCACATAAAAACATGGAGATTGTCTCCTTCTGTGGCTTGTTTTGATGAAAGTGCAGCAAAAACCAAAGACATATGATTAATACACAGCAACAACTTGAGTAGTGTTGTCCCTCTGCTGCCCCCAGTGGTTCCGCAGTGCAGTGATCAAGGAGAACGCCATGCCTGAGGGTCTAATGACGCTCCTGTTCTCCAACATCGACCCCATCTACGAGTTCCACCGAGGCTTCCTCAAGGAGCTGGACCAGCGCCTGGCTCTCTGGTGGGTGCCCTCTAGTGGTGGGGTGGTGTAGTTTCAGTTAAAAAAGACAGCTGCCTTTATCCACAGGGAGGGGCGTTCCAACGCTCATGTCAAAGGGGACTACCAGAGGATTGGTGACGTGATGCTGAAGAACATGTGTGCTCTCAAGGTGAGATGCCCTCCTCCTCCTTACCGCGTTCATCCCCCCCATACCGACTGGCTGTCTTCCTGCAGGAGTTTACTAGCTACCTGCAGAAGCATGATGAAGTGCTGACGGAGCTGGAGAAGGCCAGCAAGAGGCTGAAGAAACTGGAGATGGTCTACAAGGAGTTTGAGCTGCAGAAGGTCTGCTACCTGCCCCTCAACACCTTCCTGCTCAAACCCATCCAGCGCCTCATGCACTACAAGCTCATCCTGGAGAGGCTCAGCAAGCACTACTCGCCCACGCACCGCGACCATGCCGACTGCAAGGGTAACCCATGTTTAGTATACATCCGTATGTCCGTGGAGGTTTACCTTCCGGGAAAATGCCTACTTTTGCCACTCTGCTAGCTTGATGGTCGATGTTCTCCAATGATTTTGGGTAAACATGTGCAATAAGTGGTTGTAATAATTCCACCCATCCATTCTCTGGGCCACTTGTCCTCACTCAAGTCCCAGGTATATGCTGGAGTCTATCCCATCTGTCTTTTGGGAGAGAGGCAGGGTACACCCTGGACTGGTTGCCAGCCAATCACACACCACGCAGTTACAGAAGCCTACTCTTCCCATTTCAATTCACATAATCGAACACTTTCACAGTATAAAATGTATAGTAGCTACTCATCACCAAGGAATCGTTCAAGGAACTCGAATCTCAACAATTGACGAAAAAATGATCGGTGAAGCATAAAGACTTAACGTGTAAAAATTGGATTTCTGAAAAACGGCCACAATGTATGGATGGAAGCTTTGTTTACTGTGTGCACAATGATTAGATGAGCATGAAGCATGGGTTTGTTTTTGTGTGCAGAGGCTTTAAAGGAGGTGGCAGACATAGCAACGCAGTTGCAGAGCAGCCTCATCCGACTGGAGAACTTCCAGAAGCTCACCGAGCTGCAGCGAGACCTGATCGGAATAGAGAATTTAACAGCACCGGGGAGGGTGAGGGCAGCGTCTTTAAAGAGAGCAGGTTATGGAACATTCCGTGTCTAACTGACTTGTCTTGGGTAGGAGTTCATACGCGAGGGCTGTCTATACAAACTGACAAAGAAGGGGCTGCAGCAGAGAATGTTCTTCCTGGTGAGTGTAATTTTAAAATGAGCTCTTCCAAGAAATCCTCAGCCATTAGCTCCATTCAATGTTGTTGCTGTCATCTCTCAGTTCTCCGACATGCTCCTCTACACAAGTAAAGGCGTGACAGCGACCAATCAGTTCAAAGTGCACGGACAGCTGCCCCTTCACGGCATGATTGTGAGTAATCCACTGTCGCTGAGTTATGTTACCTGCGTGCATGATCTCAGGTGTATTGTTGTAACGTTGGCAGGACCGACGTTGTTAAAGGTCCCTATTGGCCATTTTTGCACTGCACGGTGCCTACTAGACATGCTCAACTATGCATTGATGCTTTTCCGTTAGAACATTCTAACATTGGCTATGTTTACATGCAGTCAAATAACCCTATCATAAGCAATTACACTGGTTGAGCACGGATATATAAACACCAAATAACCCTTTTGGGAAAAACCTGAATATGCTCATATTCAATTACAAAAACCAGATTACTCCATTTCTAACCTGAATAATAATAATAATAATACATTTTATTTAAAAGCGCCTTTCAGGACACCCAAGGTCGCTGTACAGAGGTCGCGTAGACGATTAATGGAGCGCAGATGGAAGTAAGCTTCCCAAGAATATTGGTTCATGTATACGCCTATCGGGATATCCCCATCAAAAGGAATATTGGTTTGTGTTCCATTCAAAAGGAATCATGGTTTTTTGACAGGAAGTATTGAATTTTAAAACATGCCTACACACAAAAAAAACGTTTTCACAGTATTGGTACCATTTTGTGTGTGCAGTGGATAACAGTGGTAAGTAGAGGTGGTACCGTGCAGTGGAAAAGTGGGCATACAGCAACAGAGGCGGTTAATTTGAAGAAAAGGGTGGGGCTCTGCTAACACTGCATGTCTCTGCTCCACTTCCTGGCCGCAGCTTATAATTCTGGATGCACCGGTAAGTCGGCTGAGCTGGACCAGCTCAGCCACTCGTAGCCCCCCTCCTCCTCCTCCATTGTTGCTTGGTAGCACACCCAGCAGATGTTCCTGAAAGTCCAAAAACAACTCTGCAAAGTCATGAAATGTGCTGCTTGGTGTGTTTTTGCTCTGCGTACTGATGAAATTGAAGCGTATCAGCATTGTTGTTGTTCTTGAAAAACAAGTCATTGCTTTAACTGGAGGAGGCACAGCTAATCTGACTGACTTTGTGTTTGTAGGTGGAGGAGAGCGAGAACGAGTGGTCAGTGCCGCACTGCTTCACCATCTACTCTGCACAGAGGACCATTGTGGTGGCTGCAAGGTGAGGGCATTTCCATGAATGATCAGCAGAGGGCGTCATGGCGCTTCAAATTCAATAATTTCACAACAATATATTTTTATTGTTGCACGTCCAGCTCCAAAGTGGAGATGAGCAAGTGGATTGAGGACCTCAACATGGCCATTGACTTGGCCAAGAAGTCGCAGGAGAAATCCAGCATCTTCCTGGATGGCAGCATCACAGATCACTCCAACCGTAAGAACGTAGTCATGTGATCTGTTTCTACCCTCCCGTTTCTACTCAGTCCCTGGACACTTTATTAGGCACACCTGTATAATCTAACACAATCAAATTCTGTACTGTCAATGAAAAGCCAGTATTATCCTTGTAAAGGTAGATTTTTTCTATTGGATTCCATTTCATGGTGTACCTAATGAACTGACCAGCGATTGTGTTAGATTCCTGTCCTGCCTTACCCCTTCCCTCCTCCTCTTCCACCCCCTGCAACCCTTCCCCTTTCCAGGGTCATCAGATGAGGTTTCAGTGGAGCAGGAGTCGGAGGACGACATGAACTCGTCGCGCACGTCACTGGACAAGCAGACGCATCACCGCGCCAACACTACCATGCACGTGTGCTGGCACCGCAACACCAGCGTGTCAATGTCCGATCACAGCTTGGCTGTGGAGGTACTACCTTCCTCCGCCTCGCCTCGTCCTGCGTCAACGAACACACGCACATGCTTTTAAAAAAAACACGTAACTACATCTTGGAGAAGACGCATCCACCACCAACCCCTGTTGCTCGTCATCAAAACTTTTACGCTGACCTTGAACGTACACATGCTGCCTTCAAATGTCAGCGTTTGGATTCATGTTCTAACACTTCTCCTCAGTTTTGTGCGCCTGTTCTCCCTTTCTAGAGTAGCATTCTAACTCTCCAGTGTTGGAATCTAACACTTCTCTTTCTCCTCTGGAACACAATCATGGTCTTCAGAGCCACACTTGGATTTTTTCTTTTTGCAGTCTCACACTCTCACACATTTTCTTTTCCAGAGTAGCATGCTAACTCACCACTGTTGCATGCTAACACTCCTCCCTTTCTAGTGGAACACACTCACTTTCTTGTCTAGCATGCTAACGTTTCTCCTCTTGACCAGTGTAACGTATTAATATTTCTTCCTGCTGAGTGTCGGTTCATAAAATCCTCTCCAGTGTGACAAGCAAGAAAACATTTCCTCTTTCTGTCCAATGCTAACCCGTCCTGTCCATTGTAACTCACTAACACTTCCCAATCCTGCCATATGCTAATACTATAACACTTTTCTTTTTCCTGTCCAGCCTACCACGCTAACACTTTTGCTTCCAGTCCAGTCTTAACATGCTAACCCTCTCTGCCCACTCCAAGATACAAACACGTCCTGTAAAAACTCTTTAGTGTAACATGCTAACACATGCTTCTCTGTCCAGTTTTGTCCAGTATAACAAGCTAACACCTCCACTTCCTGCTTCTTCTTGTCCGTTGTGAGGCGCTAACACTTATTCTCCAGTGTAACATGCTAACACTTTTGCTTCTTGTCCAGTATAACAAGCTAACACCTCCACTTCCTGCTTCTTCTTCTTGACCATTGTCAGGCGCTAACGCTTATTGTCCCCTGTGTTGTGCTAACACTTCCTGCCCAGTGCCGACTTCCTACTTCTTCTTCCTGTCCAGTGTAACACGCTAACACTTATGCTTCCTGTCCAGTGTAACATGCTAACACCTCCACTTCTTTCTTCTTCCTGTCTCATGTAACAAGCTAACACTTCTTCTTCCTGTCCAGTGTGACACACTAACACTTGGATATCTTCTGCTTCTGTCGCCTCTCTGTCCTGCTTTTTCACTACCTCCCCGTTTAGTCTTCGGCTCTCCAGCGGTTTCGCCGGAGCTGCCTCCTCGCTATCTGCTTGGCCAGGGTCAAAGACCAAACACCATCACACATGTTTGCTGGTACCGAAACCAGAACCTCTCTCTCATTGATTACCTGCGCATGAACCAGGTACAAGAAGCATAGCGTAGTCGTGTAGCAGTTCTACGATAAAGCAGAGCTTTTTATTCTAGATGTAGAAACTTTAATAATAATAATCATCATAATAAATGCCTTTCTAGAAACCCAGGGTTGCTTAGTCATGCATCTTAAGCCAGCAGCTCCTCACACAGCGCCTTAGACACTTTTCCATGATGATGGTGTCACACTCTCCCACCTCACCGCCTGCGTGTGTCGTTTCCTGCAGAATCAGCTGTCGGGTTACCTCCTGAGGAAGTTTAAGAACAGCAACGGCTGGCAGAAGCTTTGGGTGGTTTTCACCAACTTCTGCTTGTTCTTCTACAAGACACACCAGGTGAGCACACACACAAGAAAAGGATGAAAAATGAATGAAATGAAATGATGAAAGGATGAAATGATCTGTTCCACCTGCACACTGTGGCCATCATGAACCTTTATTAAGGGTACGTGTTGTAAATCATGTATTGTTTTCAAGTGTCATACAAGTGTAAAAAGGAGTGAAGCAGTATTAATAGTATGAAATGTTAACTTTATTCGGATGCACATTGTGGCGTCTCGCACCCCTTGATGAAATTATTAAATTCAAATAAGAAATATATACATTTAACAAATACATTAAAAATAAAAAATACATCCTCAAACATTTTTACATTTAATAAATTAAAAAACTAAAATAAAATTTAATGAATTAAAAATGTTAAGAAACCCAGGGTTTGAATTTTCCAAAAATAAGGAGATAAAATGAATTGCAAACAATTGAAACACCCCTTGTTGAAATGTTTACATTGAAAATAAACCTAATAACTAAATACAATTTCATTAAAAAACACCCATTGTTAAAACATTTAGATAAAATTTAAAAAAAAATATAGGAAATCACCAAACACATCTTGTTAAAATGATATAAAATAATGTTGAAATAATGAGAAAAATAACACCCCCGTTTTAATTTAAGAAAATAAACAAATTAAGCACCCCTTCTTGAAATGTTTAAATCAACTCTTCCAATTCTGAATTGTACGCGTTCAGAGCTGTTCAACCTGTTTTTGTACAGGACGACTTCCCGCTTGCCAGCCTGCCACTGCTGGGTTACACGGTCAGCACGCCCGAGGAGGCGGACGCCATCCACAAGGATTATGTCTTCAAGCTGCAGTTCAAGTCGCACGTCTACTTCTTCCGGGCCGAGAGCGAATACACCTTTGAGAGGTCTGCCTCTCCCTGACGTCCTTTTATTTTTGGCTTCTTTGCTCCCCCGCTAAGCACTCTGTCATCTTCTGCTGGCAGGTGGATGGAGGTGATCAAGAGCGCCGCCAGCACAACGGGCAGGATGAGCCTGCTCATTCCCAAAGGAGGCCCGCTGGAGATGAACGGAAACTGACAGCCCACCTGCGTCTGGAGGCAGGGCCTCCGGGACGCTAATGGCGCAATAACACACATACTTCTCACCTTTTTAACTGTATTAATTTGTGGGCGTGGCCAAAGCAAGCATGAACTTTTATGGGACCAACTTAAAGCAAAGGAACCGTATGTGGAACATGAAGGTGCAGAGGCGTGGTTGATGAAGAAGCTGAGGAAGGTTCTAGAAGGTTGGAAGGAGACGCATTTCCACTTTGAAGATTCGGCGCCGCCCTCAGGACTTTTCTAATCAGTATTAACGAAGGCCGCTCCGTCTATGGCGGTCGTTGGCGTATACTACTTCTCCTGTTAATCGTTACCCCCACACCCTCTGCCCGTGTTGCGTGGCATAACGGGGGGAAGCCATCTTTGTGAGGTCACACGATGGTGATGCGTATAATATGACTGATGTCTGGAATGGAAGTCATGTGACCTTGCGGCTGTCGCAGTATGTTCTAGTGCTCTATTTATTGCGTAGTGTGTGGGTGGTGGGGCCGCGCTCCCCCCTCCTGGCCTCATTTATTGTAGTCTTAATGTTTGTTATGACCATTTCCTTTGAAACGCCATCAAATAAAAACATCATTTCACACGACTGCTGTGGCTGTGTGATGTTTTCATGTTTTTAAAGGCGCCAGCCACATCACTCTTTCCAGAACCACAAAATTCATCCTGGTGACTGGAAAAATTCAACTCATTTTTCCATTATCATGGTATTAATATGAGATAATGTAGCGAAATAGGTATGTTTCCTGGAATACTAGCACAAAAAGGCAACATTCAAGTTCAGATGAAACATCTTCCAATAAAAATCATGCATATCAACAATGTGTGTTTCTACAAATAAGGACTACTAAAGTATCAATCATGTCAATCACATCTACTGTATTAGAAAGGTGCTGTTGGCTTGGCAGCTAACATGCAGGAGCTAAAACCAAACCATCACCTTAAACATGTCAGTGCTGAGACATGACATCACTGAAATGATACGCAACAAGAAAAAAAAACATAATCTCTATACCTGGAGTGTGCAAAATGTTTCCTGCGAGGGCCACATAGTGAAAAATGACAGGGTGCACTTTGCCACTTTAGTATCTTGTAAAGCAACAAAGCTAGATATGCTCAGAAAAAATGCATGCACGTCAGCTTTGGAGGTGAAAAAGCCTCTTAGTACAAACCTCAGTACCCATTTTTGCTGGGGTTTTTTTTCTGATACTGATATGTTACATGACATATCTCCTGTTGTGGAATGAACACATACTGTATGTGTTGTATACAGCTTTTTTTAATATCTCTTTTCATGGTAGGGAAAAAAATCAGATACTGATATCAACCGATTTCACATTTTTTGCCGATATCGGGCCGATAATCATCATTGTCACATACTACAGTATTAATTGGCCCTGTACCCTAGAACAGTGATTTTCAACCACTGTGCCGCGGCACACTAGTGTACCTTGAGAAACCGTCAGGTGTGCCGTGAGGAATTATCCAATATCACTTTTTATAATTAACATTTATTGATCATCATTTGCAAATATTATGTCAATAGCCATTATGTCAATAGTATACATGGACCCAAATATTCCAATTCACTTTGGTTTATTTGCTCAAACGGAAAGAATTGAACAGGGATGGAATATTCCTTTAACCAATTCGATTGAGGTATCTTGTACCCGCTCAAACGGAAAGTTGTCAGGGTGCCTTCTTCTTCCTGGTGTTTTTCTTCTGTTGTTTATTGGCGGTTGGCAAGCAGCTTTTGTATGCATTAGCTCCATCTGTGGATCAGAATCTAAACCCTTCTATACGCCATCCACTTTTATTAAAAAAGAAAATATATATCTATATAAAACATGTCCTGAGTTTAATTATAAAATATTAGCAAGATTATCCCAGGTGCGTTCTTTCAGCGCATGCTCAGATATGACGTAACACGCAGATCCAGACGTTCTTCACTTTTAAAAATGGAGGCCAGCAATCGGCACTGGACTAAGCAAAGTTTGTTTTTGATTCAAACTAAATTTCAAGACTGGACAGACGAAAAACTGGCAATACGGAGTTATTCCAACAAGGGAAAGAAAAACTTGGGGAAGTCGGTATCACGTGATGTTGATGTTTACGTTTTACTGGGCATGCCCTCTTGACTATTCTGTTTGATTTTCACGGCGCATGTAGACACGAGATTGGAATATTCCTTTCTATTGGTACCATTGTTTCCCGAAAGGTCATTGGGAAAGAGAAAAAGTGGTGATGTAAAAACGTGGCTACTGTGGAGTGTCTGTGGTGTAAAGACTGGCAGAGCAATGTAATATTGGTCCGTGTGGCAACACCTACCTTGTTCCTCCCATAGACTTATTGATGCACGTGTGAGGTCATGGTGACATTTTGGAACATTTTTGGTTAGTGGTGTGCCACAAGATTTTTCCAATGTAAAAAACGTGCCGTGGCTCAAAAAAGGTTGAAAAACACTGCCCTAGAAACCGCCCATGAATGATACGGGAAAAGGCCGAAATGATACTGTGTCAAAGCCCATGGCAGTGATACTGATTAGTCCAGTATCAGCCCCCGTAGCTGTCCACTCAGAGCACGCTGTTCTGGTATCGTGCCTGTGAAACAACCAATCAGAGAACAATGCACGAGCATGAACACACAGCGTTTGTTTTGTCACTGTAACTATAAATATTCTTAGTGCTTCTCCAGTCACCAAAAAACCCAAACTTGATTAATAGAACTTTAATTGTCAGACATTGATAAGATAAGACTGTTGATAAAATATTATTGTTGAAATATTTTTGCAATTATTGTGTTTACACTGTTTAGATGTAATAAACTGAAAATTTTCTGGAAACAAAATGGTCTTTTGATTAAATAGTACGTGATAATAAGCTCATGATTAAATAGTATGTGATAATAAGATCATCACATGGTTTGTCTGGTATCAGGCCCAGTAGCATGCCCCCGCGTGCCAGTATCAGCCCGAGACCGAAGGGGGCATGACACCTGGCCTGATACCAGACAAACCATGTGATAACCTATAAGTACCTATAATTATTGGAGTTATGAAAAGAAAATATACAAATATTAATTAAAAAGAAAGGAAAATTAAACAGCAAATATGGGGGAGAAAGCATAGACGGACGTTTGTACTAATTATAGGATAGTACTAATATAGTACTAGAAATAGTACTAATATATGAAGTTTTCTTGAAATAATATAACTTAGCATAGCTACATGTGTTGCTTTGCAAAATATCAAGGTGGCAAAGTTCCATCCTTTTATGTTTCACTATATGGCCCTTGTTGGATTAAGTTTGGACACCCCTGATATAGAAAATCAGAAATATTGATTAGATCATCTGATGGCTGCAATGAATCCAAACATGATTTTACAGCCTTTCATGCATTAGTGCTGGGACACCAGCAGGCATGAACATTCCACGGCATGTCCCGACACTTACGAAGCGAGGGCGGGGTCATCCGTAGAGCAGGTCCAACCATTTTTTTTTCGCCCCTGGGCATGGTGGAGCTGCTAATTGTTTGAGTAAACATAATAATACGAGAACAGAGATTTATTCCCCCATCAGCAAACGTTCATTCAGTTCAGACCTCATAAAAGGTTTGCTTTTATGACTTGTTTATTATGCAACAAGTTGGTCTGACCCCGCCTCTAAATGTCCTCACAAGAATGTCTGAAAGGTGTGTGTGCAACAAGCAGCCCGTGGGCAATGTACAGCACCACACTGCATTTCAACCGACTTGATAATGTTCATATAAATCAACATTGCTTTGATAATGTAACATTTCATTTTGCACTTTGAGACAAAAGAGACTTGCCGTTTACATAGTAACTCGCGACTTAATATGACTACAAGACTAAAATTTTGTGCTTCTTACTTATACTTGAGTAAAACGTTAGCCAAGTAAGTATACTTTTACTCTGGTATGATTTTAATAAACTGACCAACTTTGCTGGATGCTGTCATTTGAAAACAATCATCTGCATTACAAAATTACCATCTCCTTATAAACTACTTTTGAGTTTAATTATAATTTATCAAAGACTTGTTTATTTACATATTCTAAGGAGCTAGCTTTCATTGCTAGCTTCACATACACACACATTCAGTGACGTCACGACCAATCAGGGCTGCCACTGCTATGATTGACGTTACGTCGCATAGTGACGTCAATCATTACAGCCACGTTACATCTCATTTTAATTAAATAGCGTGTTTCGTGTGTAGAGTACAGTAGAAGACATAGCCTGTAATTTCATTGTTTGACGTCTTTATAATATGAAATGTATGAACGTGTGGGTCGTGGCTGGTGTGTGAAGGGGCGGGGCTTGTGCGCTTATCGCCATGAAAGTGTCCTTACAAGGAAAGTTGAACTTGGGACTACTTTTTCTTTTCTTTTGTCATCATTGTCTCCTCTGCTTTTTGTGGACGTCTCATTGATTATTTGTTCATTTATGAACATACAGTATATCGTCAATCATCATCGGGTAAGTCCATGTAGTCACCGTTAGTGCTGATAAAGTTTATGTATTCAAAGTGTTGATCTCATCTTTATGTCTGACCTCGTTTAATCCACTTTGTCCTAATCCAGGGTCACCACCTTTCCAGCAAGCAGGAGAGAGGCGTGCGCACGCTGCGGTGAGGCGGCGAGCTGAGCGACCCATGAGGTGGGGGACATGGAGATGCTCCGCCGCTCCTCCGTGTTCGCCGCTGAGGTGTTCGACCGCTCGCCCACCGACAAGGAGCTAGTGTCCCAGGCCAAGGCTCTGTGCCGGGACTACATCCAGTCCAGGTTGAGCCGGGCCGGGATAGGATGGTCCAAGCCTGAGCAGACCGGGCTGGCTGCTTCTTGGGGGACTCAGGGGGAGGTCTCAGCGGTACTCTTGTGGTTGGGTAAGATCCAAACTGATCGGAAATGCGTGAGTTTACACTTAAGTCTGGACTTCTTCAATGAGGAGACTTCAGAAGCATAGTAGGGATGGAGTCTGTGTTGCCAGATGCGAAATGACAAATCATTGTATCTTGACATCGTTTTGAGGTTGTTCAGGACCATCAGCTGCAGTGAAATATTATCATATACTGTATATAGTGTATTTTATAATGTAGTTTTTACCTTAAGACAAACTAGCAGTACTGGTGGAATGAGCAACCACTGTAACAACAGTGGCGGCACGGCGGTTGAGTGGTTAGCGCGCAGACACAGCAAGTAGACCAGGGTTCAATTCCACCCTCGGCCATCTCTGTGTGGAGTTTGCATGTTCTCCCCGTGCATGCGTGGGTTTTCTCCGGGTACTCCGGTTTCCTCCCACATTCCAAAAACATGCTAGGTTAATTGGCCACTCCAAATTGTCCATAGGTATGAATGTGAGTGTGAATGGTTGTTTGTCTATATGTGCCCTGTGATTGGCTGGCCACCAGTCCAGGGTGTACCCTGCCTCTTGCCCGAAGACAGCTGGGATAGGCTCCGGCACCCCCCGCGACCCTCGTGAGGAAAAGCGGTAGAAAATGAATGAAACAACAGCGCCTTCACCTGGTGTTTATGCAGTCACATTTCTGGAATTATTGATCATACAGAGAGATCGAAATAGGGGAATTATCATACGTTTGCCAACACTGGCATCAGAATACACTATGACGGATTGCTCTTCCCCCTCCAAACCGTCCCGCACCTCCAGGAACAGGAACCAGGCGTGTGACGTTGTCTTTGAGTACAACGTCACACTCACTGAGTTGACTCTTGGGAAAACACCACCCTTAGTGTTTTGGCTGCCCATCACATGCTCGATCCAAATGAAGAGCTATAAAAGGATCAAGATAGCATCGGAGGGGTCAGAGTAGTGACTACGCAGAAGCATAATCCTGGCTTAATCGTACGTCATAATCACGGCACCTCGGTTTTAAGGTCATGGTTTGGTTATTTTTGGGTTCAGTAAGGAAATAAAACATACAATTGCTTTAGTGATATTGCCTGATATACTCTAAACCACAGAATATGCTTCTCACTATTATTAATCACGTTTTACCTTCATTTTTTTAGATGTGAATACAGTATTTAGCATTAGACTTAGCTGCTGGAAAGTGTTGGATGAATTGACTTGCATGACAGTGCCCTCTGCTGGATCTGTAGCTGCAGCACTAACTCCCCACACCCCCGCAGATAGCGCCATCAAAACACATTTCTATTTAAGTTGCCATCAAAAAATGTATTATTTACAATTTAACGCAGAGAATATGATGTGGCTGGCTGGCGATCAGTCTGGGGTGTACCCCGCCTCTCGCCCAAAGACAGCTGGGATAGGCTCCAGCACCCCCGCGATCCTCGTGAGGAAAAGCGGTAGAAAATGAATGAATGAATGAATGAATGAATCAATATGAAATTATTTCATTTTCACAATATGCTAAGGGACATATATATCATATTTGGTTCAACATTTGCATTTGAAAAATGATAATAATTGTCTTTTGTCCAGGTGACGAGCTGGAGTATCTTCGCCCCAATGTCTACCGCAACGTAGCGCGACAGCTCAACATATCCGTGGCGTCGGAGAGCGTAGTGTCGGATGCCTTCCTGGCGGTGGCGGCGGACATCTTCTCCACAGGTAGTGAAATGTCCGGGCTTTCACATGGGCGTTTACCACTGATAAGTTATAAGGAAGTTTATCTGACGATAAGAGGAAGTTCCCAGTCCCACAATAAACGTGACTTGTTATCAGTCAGTGATCAAATAAATCCTGCTGCTGCACCACCGAGCTTCAAGTCAAGGAAGTGAAGCGTGCTGCTCGCTCCGTATTTGGCATTGGGTTGATTGTTGCAGACAGTTTGGACCCCACCCTGAGATCTCTTTCCATAGGGAACGTTAATGAGGGTGCTCAACTCATGCAAAAATGATTTGTTTGGGGACATTGCATACAGTAATGGAAGCTCACAGTGCTTAATGCGACGCTTTGTGACAGTATTTTGGGCATAAGATTCACTTTATAATCAATATTTCCATAGCACAACTTAAGGCTTCATTGAGAGGTGTATAAAATCTTATTTATTCAGCGAAATATTTGATGCAGCTAGCATAATAACTAACATTGAAAATGTATTTAAGCCTGATTGTGAACTGCACAAGTACACCACATTTTGTGGTGTGTGTAAAGCAGGAAAATGAAAAACATGTATTTTTAGGAATGGGACTCATGCTTTGTTGTGTACCTAGCTAGTAAATTGTAACTGTGATTTTAGGTACAATGTGTTAATACATTATGTCAACATGAAAATTTGGGGACTCATCGTTCTACTGGGGGACTTCAATGCCCATGTGGGTGTTTGGGCGGAACGGCCTCCCCGATCTGAACCGGGGGGGTGTGATGTTATTGGACTTCTGTGCGAACCTGTTTGTCCGTAACTAACACCATGTTCGAACATATGGATGTCCATAAGTGCACTTGGCACCAGGACACCCTAGTCCACAGGTCTATGATCAACTTTGTAGTTCATCGTAGTCAACTTTGTAGTTGACCATAGTCCCAGTCGCGGAATCAACTTTGTAGTTGATCATAGTCAAAGTGGTAGTTTCCCCCATATGTTCTGGACGTTCAGGTGACGAGATGGTATGAGCTGTCAAGGATTCGGGACAGACCTGGGAGTCCCAAACGTGTAGTGAGGGTGTGTTGGGAACGGTTGGCGGAGTCTCCCGTTTGTCTTCAACTCTCACCTCTGGCAGAGCTTCACCTGTATCTTGGTGCAGGACGAGGTTATCAAGTCCGAATGGGCCGTATTCCGTGCTGAGCCATCCGATCAGAGCTGTGGCTGTAAGGTGGTCAGTGCCAGTCGTGGCGACAAGCCCCATATCCGATGGTGGACACCAGAGGTCAGGGCTGCCATAGATGGCTTGTGGGACTCCTGAAGTAGCTGACAGGTACCGTCAGGCCAAGCGGCATGTGGCTTCAATGTTGGTCGAGGCAAAAGCTTGGTTATGGGAGGAGTTCGGTGAGGCCATTGAGCATGGACTTTCAGTCGGCCTGGAAGAGGTTCTGGTGAACTGTCCGACGTCTCCGAAGGGGGAAGCAGTGCCCGGTCCACACTGTTTACAGTGGAGACGGGGGCCTGCTGACCCCGACTGAGGATATACAGCGGAAGGGACACGTTGAGGCCCTTCTCAGTCCCAATGACATATCTTCCGTAGAGGAAGCAGAGTCAGAGGACACATACGCGGACAGTTGCATCCCAGTCGCTGAGGTATTTGGAGTGGTCAAGAAAAAAAGCTCAGAGAGTGGACGAGTTTTGGCCTGAATTACTGAATGCTCTGCATGTTGAGGGACTGACTTGGCTCTTCAACAAGTCAGGAACAGTACCTCTGTATTGGCAGACCGGGGTGGTGGTTACTGCCTTTCAAGAAGGGTGACCGGAGTATGTGTTCCAACTATAGGGGGATCACACTCCTCAGTCTCCCTGGGAAAGTCTATTTCAGGGTGTTGGAGAGAAAAGTACGACTATCGGTCGAACCTCGGCTAGAGGAGGCACGATGTTTTCGTCCCAGTCGCGCAATACTGGACCAGCTCTACACCCTCACAACAAGGGTACATGGGAATTTGCCCATCTGGTTTACATGTGCTTTGTGGACTTGGAAAAGGCATTTGAACGTGTCCCTCGCAGTGTCCTGTTGGGGGTACTCCAGGAGTATGGCAACGGTGGCGCACTACTACGTGCCATTCAGTCCTTGTACAACCGGAGTTTGGTTTGCATTGTCAGCAGTTCGTCGAGCCTGAATGTTGGCCTCCGCCAAGGCTTCCCCTTGTCACCGATTGTGTTCAGAATTTTCATGGACAGAATTTCTAGACGCAGCCAAGGCGTTGGGGGAGTCCAGCTCGGGGGTCGTAGGATGTCCTTTTTTACTTATCTTCCATTTGCGGACAATATGTTCCTGATGGTCTCTTTGGGCTGAAGTTTGCATCTGAGTGTGACGCTTTTGGGATGAAACTCACAACCTCCAAATCTGAGGCCATGGTTCTCAGTTGGAAAAGAATGGAGTGCTCCCTCCGGGTTGGGAAGGATGTCCTGCTCCTGGAGGAGTTCAAGAGTGCAGTAATGCGGTCGCTGTACTGGACCATCATGGTGAAAAGAGAGCTGAGCGGAGTTCTCAATTTACCGGTGGATCTAGTATGTTTCCACCCTCACCTATGGTCATGAGCTTTGGGTCGTGACCGAAAGAACGAGATTGCGGACTCATCCAAAGAGACAGGAGCTCAGTCATCCGCAAGGGGCTCAGAGCAGAGCCGCTGGAGCCAGTTGAGGTGGCTCAGGCATCTCGTCCAGATGCCTCCTGGATGCCTCCCTGGTGAGGTGATCCGGGCATACGATGCAGACCCAGGACCTGAAGGGATTATGCAACCCGGCTAAGTGGAATGGAATGGAACGTTTTAAGTGCAGTTTTGAATAGGAAACAAACGAAAACATTAAACGTGTTTTCATCGTGATTCATTAGCGTCACTACTCACAAGCCCATCTTGAGACACAGAGCGGTAAAGCAATAATGCAGACAGGCCCTGCGCTAGCTTTAACGTACATTGTTGTCCCTCTCAAATGATTTGTTTTGATGAAATGTACATTGAAAAAGCAGCACAGTGCTGCTAAAGTGAAGTGTGTTTATGGAATGTAAGAGGAGATGGATGGAGGCCAGCGTCAGGACATCCAAACAGTACAAATATAGTCTCAAGAGGTTCCTGTAAAACCAAGCTGCTGGCCTGCGGCCTCCGATTTGGGGGCAGGGGGATTCTTTATTCTTTATCCTGGGTGGGACAGAGCCGTGTGTGGTTTTCTAACACGCTCATCCATCCTACAAAGAAAACTGCTGACATTGCAGTCATTTTCCGCCCTAAAAAACGCTCCTCCAAATGGAAGGGAAGGCAACTCTCACAACAGGAACGTCAGCCAGGGCAGCACAGACTGTTAGCAACAATCAAGATAAGCATGGATTGCAATCTTTGTGTTTTTTATTCAGCACTCTACTTCCTGGTTCATGCATAATGACAGGATGAGACCATTTTTAATTTGGATTAGCAACATTTTCCTGTTGTTTTATGATGTTGGTGTTTTTTGTTTTGGATTATTTCTGTGTTTTGAGGTTTTTCCGTGCATCAGTCATTGTAGTTTTGAATTTGAATGAGTAAATCATGCCATTTCCTGGATGAGCCTGGTACATTAGTAAAAGATTTTGAATATTAAAGCATATTTGACTTTTTTTTCCTAGATAAAGCATTTTCAAGCATAACAATTGTAAAATTAAAATACAAGGCATTCAGAAGATGCATTCAAAGATGTTCTGTTGATCTCACAACAGGCACAGTAATCCCTAACATGAACTACTGCACCATAACCCACGCAAAACAAGACTTATTTATGTATATTTATGAGACAGTATTGATGTTTGAAATAGCTTATTTTACAAAAATTTTTACTCCTAATATTACAAGTTTATTCTTGTAAAATTATGACTTTTTTTCCTCTCAATATTTCAACTTTCCTTTCTATTTCTGCTGTTTTTTAATTTATTTATCAGCTATTTCAAAACAATATTTTTCTGCAACCTAACTTTCCAAAATGTTTTGTTTGTTTCTCATATTATGACAACTGTGGGAAATTTTTCTTGAATATTTCAACTTCATGCTACCTAATATTATGTTAAACTCATAAAATTATGCCTTTTCCCCATTGTATTAAGTTTTTCTTAAATTGTATTAAGTAATATTTTGTTTTTATTTTTGTGAAATTACTGCTGAATTTTACTGTTTTACTGTCTTGTTAAAGTTTATTTTTAGAATGATCAAATACAACTACAGGACCCCATGCTAGATGGTTGGAATATTATTCCAAAAATAAATTCCTTTAGCTGTAATTATTGTATTTTTCTTTCTTTGCTGTATATTTTCTTCCTGCTCAGGTGTGACGTGGGGTAAGGTGGTGTCCCTGTACGCTGTGGCGGGAGCACTGGCGGTAGATTGCGTTCGCCACGGCCACCCTGCCATGGTCCACACCATCGTGGACTGCATGGGCGAGTTTGTCCGTAAGAGTCTGTCCACATGGCTGAAGCGACGAGGCGGATGGGTAAGTGGGCAGGGACACCATCACCACTGACTTGTGCAGTATGTATTCAAAATAAGAATCAATACATATGATTACATATGCTTTGGTTTAACCAGCATTCGAGAGGTAATCACATGCTGTCAATCCTCACTTGTCTTGTGGCAGGCGGACCTGACTAAATGTGTGGTGAGCACCGATGCCAGCTTCCGCTCTCACTGGCTGGTGTTGTCGCTATGCACCTTTGGACACTACATCAAGGCCATCGTGTTGTACCTCCTCAGGGAGAAGTAACAAAGGCTGATCGCCATCTTTGGATTGTGTTTACACTAATTTGCACTGAGCTCTCATCATGGCACACACACACTTCCCCTTCCTGCACCTTGTGGGCTCAATTGTCTATTTATTGTAGTAATATGGCACAACTTTGGTTAGAAAGTGTACTTTTTAAAAATATTTTGTTGTTCCGGCAGAACTGCCTATTGTACTGCTTTAACCTGGTTTCAACCAAGTTTATTTGTTTGGTCAGAATAAATGGATGTGGTTTTCCTCTGCTTGTGACTTTGGTCACTGTGATACTTTGCCTCATATTGCTGTGCTGTGTTGACATAATGCAAGTTGTGTTTGATTTAATCGTTGCCATTTCCCTCTATGGATAGATTTAATATTAAAGTATCACTTTTACTCTGTCACATAACACCAGCAGTTCCTGCATTTGTAAATGGTAAATGTTGGCCAATAATAATTAATAATTTTGGGGGGGAAATCTCTGAATTTGTTGCGGTTCTCTGTTGCCCGGACCAACATGGCGGTGAAAGAACGACAATTGCAGCATTTGCAACAATTTCAGTGGCTTTCATTGTGTGTACTGCGAAGGAGACGAACATTTAAAGTCATGTAATCTTATGAGGAAACAAATATATAGTGCGCAAATAAGAACTAAACAACGTTCATAATGACGCAGGTGAAACCGGAAGTCGCAGTCTGAGTAACTTACCTCTGTTGCGCATGCGTGGTGACGTGACAGCATACACGCTGTGATAGCGCCATCTTGTGCTCCGCAGCATTTTTACTACCATCTCTCGTTTTCGAAAGGACGCACACGTCACCTGTTTTTGGTTGGTTTGTAAATACCATTGATCAAATTCTATTGGTTGAATCTGAGATTATCCCGCCCCATTTATGACTTCCGCACCAACAGTATTTTCCTATTGGTTCGAGCGTGTCGGAGTGCAGAGAACAACAAACAAGTCAGTGGCTAGACGGTCGGGATGGACGCAGGTAGGCGAGATTTTATGGGGGGGAAATATTGTTGTGACTTTTAAAAACTACACAGCAACAATAGATAATTAACAACAAAAGCTCATACTGACAGTCTGATGCTCTTGCCAAGGCCAACAGGCAGTCACATTCCTTGGGAGCTTCGTTTGCGGTAGCCTGCTAAAGTGATGACCAAAGCTAACTGCTAATTTACGCTAGCTTGATGTTTTGTTTTTGGTTGTTGTTTTTTTTAAAACCAACCACTCTGTTTGGGTTCTCTTCCGGCATTGTGCCACCAATTGTGTCGAAGTTGTGTGTATTTTGTTTACATCACTCATAATAAGTCGTGTATGTTTCGATTGTTAATGCTAATTGGCGTCTTTGCTCAGTCATCATCACTGTCAGGTGATTGACAGCTCCCGTATTGCATGAAGGGAGACAACTGTTGCAAACTAGGCATTTAGCAACGCCTCTTTTGTAAAGTCACAGCGTAAAATCGAACGGAAAACAATTTGGGGGGGGCTAAAATCCTCCCAAATTGATTGTTAGAGAACTAGGGATGGACTCTTTGGAGATGTACCTGTGCTTAGAATTAAGTAAACACATGTGAATGATACTGCGCCCATCTGGAAAGATCAAAGGGTGAGCATTGATAGTTTCCAAGTAAATGTAAGTGATCATAGACTATAAAAGGTATCAAACCCCCTGACACTGTGAGAAATTAACATAAGATTTCCTCCCAAAAAGACTGGTGGCTCATTAAATCAAAGGGTTCTATTTCTTTAAGTGCCTGTTAGTTTATGTTCCATCTCTTACAAAGCGGACACATATGCAACCAAACGTGTTTTTCTGTCCCACCTGATTATGAGACACAATTCGTGATTATATTGGCATGATCTCACAGTTGTGCAATCTCACAGTTAGTTTAGGTACTTTCTTTACATTCCTGAAGTGTTCTTTGGGAAACAACTGGGGGAGGAAGTACAAATGCATAGTACAGTATTCGCATACACAGTAGTAGTTTGTTAATCATTTATGGCATGGTGACGCACACATACATTTATGTGAAAGAAACACTGCCACCTGCGATTGGCTGGTGACCAGTCCGGGGTGTACCCCGCCTTTCGCCCAAAGTCAGCTGGGATAGGCTCCAGCATGCCCCCGCGAGCCCAATGATGATAAGTGGTATAGAAAATGGATGCATGGAAACACTGCCAACCTGTGCATTTAACAAAGTTGTTTTTATGTACATCTGCCGTAGATTGACTATGTGATATTAGCGCAGCACTTTGTGTTAATGGATCATATTTGTATTGGCTTTATCTCCAAGCCTCTCCACTGTGTTTTAATTCATCGTCTCCTGTTTTCTTCTGTAGCTACGTTGACGTACGACACGCTTCGCTTTGCTGAGTTTGAGGATTTCCCCGAGACCTCAGACCCAGTGTGGATCTTAGGAAAACAGTACAGCGCCCTCACAGGTGGGAGTCACATTTGTACATGCAGGTACTTTTTATTTAAAATTACTATTCTGCGTTCTACTTCCTGCTCTCACACAGAGAAAGATGAGATTCTGTCAGACGTCACCTCACGGCTTTGGTTCACATACAGAAAAAACTTCCCTCCAATCGGTGAGTCAAAGCAAGGGTGGACTTTTGAAGGTTGAACTAAAAACCTCACCGAGGTTGTGTGTGTAGGTGGGACAGGTCCCACGTCAGACACCGGGTGGGGCTGCATGTTGCGGTGCGGACAGATGATCCTTGGCGAGGCGCTGATGTGCCGACATTTGGGCAGAGGTACAATGTGTTTTATTTATTGCGTTTCAACTCCAGCAAGTAGACAGAGCCCCCTTTAACTCATTACCCACCCTCTAGACTGGCGATGGTCGGCGGGTGAGAAACAAAGAGAAGAGTACATCAGCATCCTCAACGCCTTCATCGACAAAAAGGACAGCTACTATTCCATCCATCAGATCGGTGAGTTTTCACATGTCTTTGCTTCCTGAGTTCTCGTTCTAATCTGACTTTGATCTGTGAATTCTGCAGCCCAAATGGGAGTTGGAGAGGGGAAGCCGATAGGACAGTGGTATGGACCAAACACAGTTGCCCAGGTTCTCAAGTAAGTACTGACACTCGAGTTACACTTGTCAATGTGAATGTACAGTAATCCCATCATTGCAATTTGAAATCATTATTTCTAAATTAAATATTTTTGTAGTGAGAATATTGAAAACCTTTACATAATTACTAGGGGTGTGGAAAATAATCGATATTTATAGATGCACATGCAAGTGCATCGGCTCATTCACTGGGTATGGATGCAATTGATGGGGGAAATCTCGATTCATCGCGATGCGTTTGTGGGTATCTGTAAAATCTGATGCAAGCGCCGTTTTATTAATGTTCAACTTCACCCCATATGCTGTTCCCTAGGTGCAATTAATGCACCATCATTATTTTGCATTTTGTATTGAAAACGGACGGAAGCCGTCACATTGAGTGTCATTAAAGTGTAAAAAGAAGCAAGGTGGTGTTAATAATTAATTAACTTTGTGAGTTAGTGGCTCACCAAGTGGGTTAGTGTATGGTGAAGCTGCTAGTTTTCTGTCTTGCCTTATCGTCCCTTATTGATGCTCACCCTTTTTGGAAGAGGTGTCTCAAAAGGGCCAATGAAAACACGTACACTGTGTGACAGTGTTTTGAATGCCACTTTAGAGCAGTGTAGAAGCAGTATAGAGGATGCTTTTGTTATGATGTGTCTAAATTGCATCTCAAAATGACTGCAATTACCAACAAGGCAGTCACTCAAAAATAGAAATGGATTTCCTCCTGCAATATTGATGTCTGACAAACATACAAAAGATGAGCTGGCGTTAAAAGCCAATTTACTTCTAGGAAACTGGCGTTGTTCGATACCTGGAGCAGACTGGTGGTGCATGTGGCCATGGACAACACAGTGGTCATCGAGGAGATCAGTGAGTTGTCACGAGTCACTTGCAAATAGCGTAAAAAGACGCAAAAAGTGACGACGGTCCTGTTGCCCGTGACAGAGCGTCTGTGCATGCCCTGGCTGGACGTCGTGGGAGCATGTGGCGATTCGGGGGCAACCGGCGGGCTCAACGGCTGCCTAGAAGGCGCGTGCGCTCTGGCGGAGGAGGAGACGGCGCTGTGGAAGCCGCTCGTCCTGCTCATCCCGCTCAGGCTGGGACTGAGCGACATCAACGAGGCCTACATCGAAACACTCAAGGTGATAACAAGTATTGGGACACAGGAAATTGAGTTTTTGTCCATTTGTGAGGTCTGAGGTCACCTCTTCTGCAGCAAACTCATCCAAGCATGCTTTTATGGACCACGCTTTGCACAAGTTGGAAGGATCCAAAATGTCTGCTAAGATGAAGAATAACATTCTAGGTGGTCTCGCTAACTCCTGATTAAAAAGGCTATCCCAGTACTTTTGTCCCAGTTTTGTAATCATTCCAGAATTCTGAAAGAAAGTGGTGGTCTCTATTCACAGCAATGCTTCATGCTGCCTCAGTCGCTGGGCGTCATTGGCGGGAAACCAAACAGCGCTCACTACTTCATCGGTTACGTCGGTACGTCCACCGCCCCGCCTGTCTTGCATCTATTCCACTTCCTCCTAATCGTTTCTCCCCTTTCTCACCAGGGGAGGAGCTCATCTATCTGGACCCACACACAACGCAGCCGTCCGTGGAGCCGTGCGATGATGGCCAGGTGCCCGACGAGACCTACCACTGCCAGCACCCACCCTGCCGCATGCACATCTGCGAACTGGACCCATCCATTGCTGCGGTGAGACACGGGAACTTGAATGACAACTTTTAATGTCAAGATCTGGCTGTCAGGCAAGCGTGTTCCAGCAGGGTGTGCTGTGTTGTTTTCATGCTACATATTTGTGCACAACAAAAGGTCGTCTTGTCTGCAGATTGCTGTAACTCTGCTCTTTCTTTCTTGCAGGGTTTTTTCTGCAGAACAGAGGATGACTTTGACGACTGGTGCATGCGCATAAGGAGGGTATGTCAACACTGTGCCCCTGTGTCGTTGGCCAAATTGCATTCCAGCTGTCTGTCCATTGTGTTTATGTGTGTGTCTATGTGTTGTAGTTGTCATGCAATCGAGGCGGCTTACCGATGTTTGAGCTGGTGGACAGTCAGCCATCACACATGGTCAGCGTGGACACCCTTAACCTGACTCCCGGTAAGCACTTTACACTCTAAGTGCAGCGGAACCTCGAAAGATCATTCATTTTCTACCGCTCATCCTCACGAGGGTCGCGGGCGTGCTGGAGCCTATCCCAGCTGTCTTCGTGCGAGAGGTCGGGTACACCCTGGACTGGTCGCCAGCCAATCACATATAGACAAACAACCATTCACACTCACATTCATACCTATGGACAATTTGGAGTCGCCAATTAACCGAACATGTTTTTGGAATGGGGGAGGAAGCCGCAGTACCTGGCGAAAACCCATGCATGCACGGCGAGAACATGCAAACGCCACACAGAGATGCCCAAGGGTGGAATCGAACTTGGGTCTCCTAGCTGTGTGGCCTGCGCGCTAACCACTCAGTCCCTCTAAAGATCAATGTCCCCAGTTTGGAATTTGATCAAAATCATGCATCCTATCATGCATATCACAGGGGGATCAGCATCTTGTGTCGTCCCTCAGATGAAAGTTACATTGCTTAACATATTGTTACACTTGTATGGCATAAAAATACTACTTAAAACTAGGGGTAGTAATATCAGTATCGGTCTAATCTGGCCATATTTACTTGAGCCGATATTGAAGAAAAAAATTTACACAGTAGCACTGAAATAAATATCTGGATACTGGACAGTGCGAGGTAGGTTTCTTCGATTCCCATTGTTTTTTGTAAGGGAATTGGGTATAAATGAGTTATGGATATAGCCTGTCGTGCTTAAATACAATGTTTTATTTCCTAGGATCGATTCAATTATTTCTCATCCTGCATGGAAAATTGGACACAGATCAATGTAGTTTGATCATAGGAATATAAATTGATGTATCATTATACCCCTAGTAATTTTATTGTACCAAGGGCCCAAAAAAACAACTGGCCCACGGTCACACCTAGCTCCTTAATGGGCAGCTTGTGGGCCACGACTCCCAGTCTAACTGGAGAAGTGGTCATTCATGCACTACTTCTTCCGCTCTGCAGGCCGTGTCAACAAGGTGTACTCATCAGAAAGAAAGATATCAGGCCATCCCTATTTAAAGCATTACCTGTAGACACACAGGGAATGTTCATCTTTAGAGGTTCCTTGCACATCTCATCATTGCTGCTGAGACAAATGTTCACAATGTTGCATTATTTGTGCAGACTTCTCCGACTCGGACAGGCTGGAGCGGTTCTTTGATTCAGAGGATGAAGAGTTTGAGATCCTTTCCTTGTGAGGAAGACATGAACAATAACGTACTGTTGGCAGCGACAAAAAAAAAGGAAAAAAAGATTCTCTGCCTCCGTGTCTGAGGGGAAGCCGCATGGGGAGGAGCGCCAACTGGAGACGGTTCCACTGCAGAGGCTGCAGTCGGCATGCGTCAGTCACGCAGCGTTCCCTCCCCAGCGGCAGCGGCCCTTTTGAAAACGCACGTTCCGTCCCAAAGCGAGGGGGGGGTGTCGGCTCGTATGGACATCCTCACGTACGTGTTTCCATTTGAGTCTTAACACGATTAACTGTCGATGATTCTGAGGTGATAACGGTGCCTTTCCACAGTCCATACCTTAACTTGCTTCCAAGTTGCGCTGTGTCCACACCACCTGTACTCATTGCAAAGTATCTCTGCCCCATCACTTCCATCTGCAGATTATTTATTTACTCACCACTCAATATGTAGACAGACGAGAAGAGGAACAACTAGGAATAAACCCTGACAGATATTTCACCATGCCGTCTCAAGTTTATTCATGTGTGGTGCCATGAATGGGCGGGGGTTGAAAGAATCAAAATAGGAACACTAAATAATTGTTTTACAATTACAGTCCTTTTTTTTTTTTTTACTGTTGTGGCTTTATTATTTAGATATTTAATTCTAATAAAGTACAGTATCACTTTAATTGCATTGCAAACCTGAATGATTATCTACATTATTTTCCCCCAATATATCATTTTGGGTTTTTTTTTCCAATTTATTCTCTTTGTTACCACTTTTTCCCCACCATACCTTTCAACATTCACATCTGGAAATGAGGGACATATTTATTAATTATTAATTATTTAACCTAAAAAGTCTGACTTGGCTAAGGCAGGGGTGTCCAAAGTGCGGTGTTGTTGACTGAAGTAGCATTAGCTAATGGGTAAGTGAAATCAATGCGCCAGGAAAGAAGTGTGTCATGTTTTATAACAAAATATTGTAAGTATTACATTTTAACATAATGTGCATGATCACGTAAAACAATTTTAAGAGTTTTTATAGTGGGCTTTGTGGTCGAAATAGATAACTCCCAAACCTAATGATGTTTCCCCTCTCTGCTCGTCTTTTTCTACACGTGTGACAGACCATGTCACACGGTATTGTAGATGCTCACTTCCACAGCTCTCCCAGAAGCTGCTCCTGAGCCAGGTGGATGATGCTGAGACTTTGCGCTGTGATGTTGTTGTGTACGTCCTCCACACTCTGAGAAGCATCAATGACCTGTGAGAGATGTTAGGGATGAGGAGATTCTCCACAGCGTTGTCGTCTGCGCCGACTTGGCACTCACCTTCCAGTTGACAGACGAATCCTTCAAGAGCTCCTCAAACCTCTGCTGCACCGTTCTCTGGAAGACACTGTTCTCATACCTCTCCTCCCCAAACTGACCTCGGAGTGCCGCCTCTGCCGGGCTTAGCTGCAGGAACATGACCAGGTCTGGCTTGGGGAGACCCACGTCTGGATTCATGCACCAGTCCAGGCTGAAGCCCTGATCAACATTTGAGAAAGCACACTGACATCATATGGTGGGTGCAGAGTTGTAACTGGCGGATGAGCGACTCACTGGCTTGGCGCTGGTGAACGCAGCACCGGAGAAGGCGTATCTGTCCACCACCAGAGTGGTGCCTTGCTCCAGTTTGCTCTTCATTTCAGGCCTGAAGTGTGGAAAGAAGAGCCTTGGTTTTGTGTGACTACTTTTTGTTGTGCACTGATACATATCTACTGTCTTACAGCATGTGGTTAAGGAACACCAGATGTGGGCGTTACGTCAAATGGTATGGAGTGGACATCAAGGTCATAAAGGGTAATTATTGCCTACATTTTTTCAAGGTCACTGAATGGTTTTGGATTTAATTTGCTGACTGTATGCCTACTATCGACATCTGCATAGATATATACCCACACCAAACGTACACCATTTCCCAGCGGTTGGCGGAGAAGAGGAGGTGCACCGTGTGGTCCTCCAAGTCGCTCTTCTTCTCCAAGTAAGCACTAATCAGCTTTCCAATGGTCGTGGTTCTTTCTGATAGGGACGAACGACAGTTTTTGATGAACGTGTTGGAAGTAGTAGATAGACTAGACTAAACTAGAATCGGGGCTCACCAGGAAACCTCATCATCTCCGCGGGATGTCCGTTATGCTGCAGCGCCTGAACCAGCTTCTTGCACTGAGTAGTTTTCCCTGCTTTGTCCACCCCTTCCAGCACAATGAGAGCACCTCGTTTACACGCCATAGCTTAGCCAAGACGTGAATACTGGCGCCTTCACGCGTTCTTTTTCTTCTTCTTCTGTTTATTGGCAGTTGGCATTCTTCTTCTGCTGTCTCTTTCAGGGTGCATTACCGCCACCTTCTGAACAGGAGCGTGGAACAGAATCTAACCCTTCTATAATCTATTTATTAAAGTCCGGTTTTTCTTAACAAAGAAACTTCACTGCTCCAAAAAATAAAGAGATCACGTTGTAGATCTGAATGAATAAAATATTTTCATGAAATACTTTCCATAGTTGAATTTGCTGACAAATCACACAAAAATGATCATTCATTCATTCATTTTCAACCGCTTATCCTCACGAGGGTAGCGTGGGTGCTGGAGCCTATCCCCGCTGTCTTTGGGCCAGAGGCGGGGTACACCCTGGACTGGGCAAAAATTATCATTCATTCATTCATTCATTTTCTACCGCTTTTTCCTCACGAGGGTCGCGGGGGGTGCTGGAGCCTATCCCAGCTGTCTTCGGGTGAGAGGCGGGGTACACCCTGGACTGGACACAATCACAGGGCACATATAGACAAACAACCATTCACACTCACATTCATACCTATGGACAATTTGGAGTCGCCAATTAACCTAGCATGTTTTTGGAATGTGGGAGGAAACCAGAGTACCCGGAGAAAACTCACGCATGCACGGGGAGAACATGCAAACTCCACACAGAGATGGCCGAGGGTGGAATTGAACCCTGTTCTCCTAGCTGTGAGGTCTGCACGCTAACCACTAGACCGCCGTGCCGCCCGCAAAAATGATCAATGAAAATCAAATTCATGAACCCATGGAGGTCTGGATTTGGAGTTATAGTCAAAATGAAAGTAAACACTACAGGCTGATCCAACATTTTATTTTATCCAACTTTGATGCTTTAAACAAGTCAAAATGAGGCTCAGTGGTGTGTGTGTGGCCTCCACATGCCTGTATGGCCGCCCTACAACGACGAGGCATGCTCCTGATGAGGCGGCGGATGTTCTCCTGAGGGATCTCCCCCCAGACCTGGACTAACGCATCCACCAACTCTTGGCCAGTCTTTGGTGTAACCTGGCGTCAGCGGATGGAGCGAGACATAATGTTATGGACTGGCCCGTCTGAACATGCAAACTGCAATTGAACTTGGGTCTCCTAGCTGGGAGGCCCGCATGCTAACCACTCGGTCGTGCAGCCTAGCAATATTCATAGCTCGTTTATTTAATCATTACATTTTGGCTACTTCCTTCATATCGACAGCACTCTGATCACTCTGATTGAATGGCATATATGATGTAGTACAACAATGTAGCACCCTGCACTGCATCAAGCTGGAGGGCAGGTGAAGCAATGATGAGGTGCAGGAAGCCAAAGGAGGAGGAGGTTTGGAGGCCACCAGTGATGTTCCATGGTTGTAACCACACACCTGCGGCTGCCCTGCAGCTCCACCCCGACCATGATTACCTTTAGTATATTAAAGTATATACATATATAGTAAATACAGCTGGGAGACCCGAGTTTAATTCCACCCTCTGTGTGGAGTTTGCATGTTCTCCTCGTGCATGCGTGGGTTTTCTCCGGGTACTCCGGTTTCCTCCCACATTCCAAAAACATGCTAGGTTAATTGGTGACTGCAAATTGTCCATAGGTATGAATGTGAGTGTGAATGGTTGTTTGTCTATATGTGCCTTGTGATTGGCTGGCCACCAGTCCAGGGTGTACCCCGCCTCTCGCCTGAAGACAGCTGGGATAGGCTCCAGCACCCCCGACCCTCATGAGGATAAGAAAATGAATGACTGATTGAATATAGTAAATATCAGCATATTCATGATTCAGCAGTCATGTCCCTGCAAATTATTTTTTATTTCTGGGAAAATCCATCCTTTTGTGCTTTTTGGATCCTTTTTTTCCACAGAAAACAGAAAATCTCACAAGCCTTATGGGAAATAATTTAGTGAATGAAAAGTCTTGAATTTGCTGCTCTGGATTTATTCCAGTAATGACTAAACAGCATTTTCTCTCTCACTGGATTCAGGCTGAGGATAGAAGCGTCACACTTTGCTCTTGTGGCAGTGTGTCAGAGCATCCTTCAGGGCCGCCAGCACCATGTCGACATTGGCCTGGCTGCTGTTGCATCCCATCAGTCCCACACGCAGCACCTGGAACATCCACAAACATCCTGGAATAAGCAGGTACACACTCCAGAAACAAAATACTCAATTCCTTTTCACCATGCCAACAGACGGTCCGAGACCCCCAGAAATTTCTAAATTGTGAGTTTTCATAACATAGGCTGTGATCTCCTTCCAGTCGTATCCATGTGGAGCGACGATTGTTGTAACAGTCGGCAGCCTTGTGGTCTGGAAGAACATTAAAAACTGTTATTTATGTTTTTACCTTAATAGTAAATAAAAGAAAATCACCTTGTCTTTGACGAAAAGCTTGAGACCCATTCGCTCCAAGCCGGCATGGAAGTACTCTGCCACTTTCCTGTGTCTTTCCCAGGAACTTTGCAGACCCTAAGACAATCAAATGTTCATAGTTGGAGCATAGAAAACCTGTCTACGGCCCTCTTATTATGCTTTTTAAATATCATTAGAGCCCTCTAGACTTGAAATAACCAAAGCCTGAGTCTTTTGAGATGTAGCTATCGCCACCCTGTTTGCAAACCCTCAAAGCAATATTTACTGCACTATAAATATAAGCGTCTGTCTGCACAAAACTGCCGATGCAAGTGACTTCAAAATGCTGACTCATGACAGCACCTCCTCCACCAAGACAGCCAGGCCCTCCCTCAGGGAGTAGAAAGCAGAGACGGGGCCCGTGTGGTGGTACCTAAAGGGGAAGAGACGTCACTATTAATAGTTATTAATAATAAGACGATGTGATTCATCAAGAACCAACGTGTTCTTACACTCTGGTGGGTTTGCCGTCGCACCCCCAGTAGTTTGCTAGCCAGCTCAGGTCCAAGAAGAACGACACAGGCTTTGATCTGCGGTTGAATATTTTCTGGCATGCTCTCTCACTGAAGGAGATGGGCGCCGTTCCTGGCGGGGCGTTCAGAACCTTCTGAGAACCCGTGTACAGGATGTCGATCCCTGACAAATGAAAGGATGCAAGGACCATTTTGGCATTGGCATGTGCTGAGCAGTATATAGGTCAAGATTAAAACTGCATATTACTTCGTATCAGTATCGGTGAAACAACATATTATGAGCATCAACCTCACTATTTGCTCTTTTATTCACATTTTTGCTGTTGTTTTGTTGAAAATATTTCAACTTTTCCTCGCAATGTTATGACATTACGCCCATCATTTAATATTTTGACTTTATTCTCATAACATAACTCTTTGCGCCCGAGAAAAGAAGTTTGGGTAGTGTTTTAAATCATGTAAATAGGGCAAGATATGCAACTATTACATGTTATCATCAGTGTTTGTGTCAATGCATGATCCCAGCATGGATATCAAACCATGCAACGTTGTTGGAGTTTTTTATTTAGAGGACTTGATAGTCGAAATAGGTGTATCCCAATAACAGCATTGTTAGCTAGCTCATATTAACTAGTTTTCTTGTGTTATAATTGGGAATGATGGGCAAAATTCTCCCAAAAAGTGCAGTTCCCCTACTTACTTAATACTTTTTAATAATTTTCAATATTTGACTTGATTTTCTGTTGTCTTTTTCCATTTTTGCTGTTTCCCCCCCAATTATGTCTACTTTCTTCTTCTTAATTATTTTCTGGTAATACTGAAATGTTTTGACGTAATTCTTGTAATATTCTAACTTTCTGCAACCAAATTATCAAAAAATAATTGTTGTTTTTACCCCCCATATTCTGACTTTAAAATATTTCTTTAATATTTCAACTTCATGCTACTTAAATGATGTTTTTCCTCCTAATATTATGATGTATTATTCTCCTAAAATTAGGACCTGCTAGGTTACAGCTTTTATACAACTTTAACTATAACAATGATTTGGAGTGCATGAGAAAGTTTACAGGAAAATGTGGCTCTGTTTCATTGTATGTGTTTCCTGAAACCATCTAGAAACCCCAAGAAATACAATCTACATCCTGTCGGACACCATCCTGGAACGTCTCGTGTCCTGTCACCTTGCTGGTCCATGTAAACGGGAGCTCCTCCTATCGACGCCACAGAATCCACCAGGAATAAGCATCCGTACCTGCGGACAGGAGTCAGAAGCGATCCATCAGCAGTTGTGAAGATGATGCCGACTGACGCTTAACTGATACTGGTACTTTTGACACAGCTGTCCGATGCCGTCTAAAGGATGCAGGACTCCAGTGGATGACTCTCCGTGTGCCAGGAAAAACAGCACAGGTCTGTGTTTGGATAACGCCTGCCACAAATAATATCACAATGACTTTTATTACGTGCTGATACCAGGAGCGTCTCTTACCTGCTCTATTTCTGCATTTGTGAAAAATCCACCAGGGGGCGCCACAATGGTATTTACCCTGGCACCTGTTGAGTTGAAATAATAGATATCAAAGGTATCCTGTACTGAGTACTAAACATTCAACAGGATTTTAGCGCAATTAGCACAGGCGACCATCATAGCGTCACCTATCCTCTCGGCCATATCTGCTGCCCGCTCTCCCCAAATGCCGTTGACCGCCGCCAGCACGCAATCTCCGGCCTCCACGGCGTTGAAGATGGCACACTCCATGGCGGTGTGGCCCGTGCCGCTCACCGCTAACGTCATGGGGTTCTGAGTCTGGAACATGTACTGGATCCCGCTCCTGATGTCAGCCATTATCTGCAAGAAAACCAACAGCGGAGGTTCTTCTTTCAAACATGCCATACAAGCGTAAAGCTTTATCTCATCTCATTTAACCCAGGACCAGGACCTGTACCTAGGCATCAAGTTTAGGCTACGTCCTATGTCTTCTAGTCCATCTAAAACCTGGTACTAGGTGTCTCCTAGTTATCCATAAAACCGGACCATTGCACGGAAAACAAGCAAAACAGCTACCTATGCATTTCTATCATCCTAGAACCAGGCACTCGGCATCGTAATCAACCTGTGATGAGAACTGACGCAACACTATCAACCCAGATGGCGAGGAATCCATGCCAAGCTAAAACTTCCACCAACAGGCATCACATTCAAGGTCAGAATCTACCAAGGCATTCCAGTCCATCAAAATCCAACTACTAGGTGCGCCAGTCAACCGAGAATCCCTAGAATCCTACCCTTGCACAGAAGTCGAGCTAATACCTTTACCTAGGCATCTCTACCAACCTAGGACATGGACCAACCAAATCCACCTAGAACCTCTATCAGTCGGGCCAGTTCTGGGATCCCACTTAACCTACAACCACGACCAAGGGCATGCTTAAACCTGTACCGAGGCATCTCATTTACCCTAGAACCAAGACCTAGGCCTTCCAGTCCACCTAGAACCAGGACCTCGGCATCTCAAGCAATCTGTGGCAAGACCTTCCATTAGAATGACGAGTCATCCAGCAGCGATAGTAACAGTAACTATAAGTATCCCATTCAAGCTGAGACCTAAGAATTCCAGTCCACTTAAAATTGAGTACTAGCATCCCCAGTCAACATAGACCTTGACCCTGAGGACATTGACCCATTGCTTTCCGATCAAGATAGACTCCACCGCTAACCACTCAAGTCTAGAACCTAGTTTATGTCGAACACATGACCAATAAAAACAAAGGCTTCCTGGTTAGCCTAAAACCAAATCCTTGGCTTTCAACTCACACTTAAACCCGGAACTAGCCAACCAAAAGTGCCCTGTTATTCTTCCACACTCAGCACTACTGTTGTACATAGTTGTATGTTGTACAATTGTCTTTGCGCGTGGACCAGTTTACTTCAAATGTCTCCGGATGCATATGACCGATGACTGGATTGGCTCCGGCCTGCAGGATGCGTGGAGGAACATTAGACGGTCCTGGTCCAAACATGTGCCGATGAGGAACGGCCAGCGGTCTCCGCAGACATTCGGGTGGCGGCACAGACAGAGAGGACATGTTTCCCGCACGGCGAACAGCCTAGGTGAGCGCACCAGAGGAGGTCTTTGGTCTGTGTCCCAGACTTGTTTGGCTAATGTTGTCCTGCGTGCGCTCAAACATAAGGAGGCCAATCAGGTTGAGAGTGTCCATGTTAATGAGTGACTAACATCTGTGAACTCAGGCCAGTGTTTGTTTTTCTAGGTTAGATTTGAGACTGAGAGCATCATGAACGTTAATGTGCAACCAATAAGACTTCTTTTGGGTCTTTTTCATATGGCAGGATTTTCAAAGATAATGACATCCATGTTTATTCACTCCAAAATCAGCATTATTATCTTTGTAAAGCCATAACTGTATAGCTATTCAATCCAGGAGGCAAAAGAAAAGAGTCTAGGAGTCTAGAAAGTTTTTATTCAAATTTGGATTGGGAATACATTTCCCAGCATGCATCTATAACAAGGGTAGCCAAAGTGAGGCAGGCGGCTGTCATTTTATGGACCTGCAACTCATTCTAAGAATATAATTTAACAAGAACAAAATCAAAATATGAACTTACAATTAAACAAAATGTCATGTTGGAAGAACAGTGTAATAATAAAAAGTATCATGTAATTTTAGTAGCATTTTCTTAAAGTTGTAATATTGTGAAAAACAATGAGAAAAGATTTGTTTTTTTAAATGAGGTTGGGGAAAAGTTATGTAATGTATGAGAATAAAGTATTAATTATGAGAAGAACATTAAAAGAAAATTAAAAAACAAAAATGGCAGAAATGGGGGAAAAAACAGCTTATTTTACCAGAATAAACTTAAAATATTCTAAGAAAATATTTTAGTAGCATAGAATTGAGATATTAAAGAAATAATATATTAAAAAAATTAAGTCATGATATTATAAGAAACAAAATAAAGTTGTAAGTTTTGGAAAAATGTTAAAATGTTACAAGAATAATGTCAAAATATTAAAGGAATAACAATCATTACAAGAGAAAAATTGACATGTAGAAAGTTGGAAAATGAAAAACCAACAACAGCAGAAATGGGAAAAAATTTAATTTTATGAGAAAATATTAAAAATATTCAGAGAAAAATGTTGCATTTTAATGGGAATTAAGTCGCAACTTCATGAGAATAAACTCGTAATATTAGATGTCATTTTAGTCCCATAGAGTTGAACTATTAATTTTATTTTTTTTTAAGTCATAGTATTATGAGAAACAAACTAGGAAATTTAGGTTGAGGAAAAAGACACACTATTCCAAAAACAACATTTATAAGGATTATTTTTAAAAAAAGTTGAAATATTTTGAAAATAAAATAAAAAATAGTAAAAAACGGAGATGCATTTCTTTTTCCTACAAATATATATATATATATGTATAACTTCTTAGCATGCATGTGTTGCATTACACAATATCAACACTGCAGCCCTGACTCTGTGTCCACTTGAACCAGCTGAAAATAGTCATGATGGAGGAAAAGTCATCACATCTGTCTTCTCTTCCTCCGGGGTGGTCCTTGGAGGGATGAGGAGGGGCTTCCCCAGAGTCTCAGAGCTGAAGGAGCCATCACGGTACACCAGCCGTCCCCCCACGATGGTGGCAGTCACCACTCCTCGCAGTGTAACACCGAGGTATGGAGTTAACTTACACACACACACACACACAGTCAATCAGTGCCTGAAAAGATCATTTTGACTCCTTGTCCCCTACCTTGTTCTTATGATGGATGCCTTCCGCTTTAATCTGACAAAAAAAAGAGTAACAAAATGTCAAAAGCTGGGGCAGGGGGTGCTAGCTGCAGCACCCCCTGCAGATAGCGCCATCACACCTCCTTTTTATTTTAATGAAATATTTAATATCATTTTTAAGGGGATTTTGGGTACTGCCAATACATTCTGGGTTACCTTTGATACAAACCTCAAATTCTCTCTCCGGGTCCCAAATGACCAGGTCTGCATCATAGCCAGGTTCCAGGCTGCCCTTCTGCTGGCCGAGACCACACAACTGGGCTGTGTTTCGGCAGAGCAGGCGGACCACGTCGGCCAGCTGGAAGCCTCTCAGACCAGCTGAGGTCCAGAACAGCGGTAAGCCTGAAAAATAACATATGCTTCTTTACAAAAAAAACTCCACATTTTCCTCAGTTTGCATCCCGATGGTGTGTCCCAATACTTCTGTCCACATTCTATAGCTCATTAGTGTTGCTTGTTACCAAACTGCAGAGATGAAATTCCTCCCCAGGCCTGACTGAAGTCCCCACAGTCCAGCTTCTTGAGGTCAGGTGTGCAGGGGGAGTGGTCCGACACCACCATGTCGATCTGTCCAGCTTTCAGCGCCCCCCATAACAGCTCCTTATGGTAGGAGACGGGAGGGGGTCAAAACGGTCGGCGGGTGCTAATTACACGGTGGTTACCTGGTTTTTGGCTTCTCTGATGGGGGGGCAGCACTTGAACTGCGTGGCCCCGGCGGGTATGTTCTCCGCATTCAGGCTGAGGTAGTGGTGGGTGGTCTCCACCGTAAGGGGAGCGCCGGCCTGCCTCGCCTCCTGGATGAGGGTCAGCGGTTGAGCGGAGGACAAGTGGACCACATGGCAACGCACCCTGAAGCGCACACACACACACACACAAACAGAATGGTGGACACACACTTGATGATTGTTATTGTCACGGCGATGAGGACGCTCTCACTGGTACTGCAGGCAGAGCTGTGCCACGGTGCGGATGGCTTCCACCTCCATCACGTCCGGTCTGGATTGCAGGAAGGTGGTGTACTGGTTGGGGTCTGAATCAACACATGGGACACTTTTTACTGTGCTGTGTTCCATAGCCTGTTGCCATGGTAAGCCTCTTGATTGACAGCACATTTCTTTTTCTGTAAAACACCTAAAGTCAAACACCCTTGAGGTTGCACAATTCAGAACCCAACCAATATTTGCATCTTCTTTGGCTTTTTACATGTTTTTGGATCGTCTTCATGGGTTATGTTACATGAGACCTCAATTCAGTGAGCATCCAAATGTCTTTCGGATCGCCACTATCGTGACAGGACACCTCGGTTCAGCGAGCATCCCAGAGTTTTGCTTTTTCTTTGGCTTTTTGTGTCTTTTGGATCGCCACTATCGAAGACTTCACAGGAGACTTCAATTGTGGTTTTTCTTTGTGTTTTTTTATAGTAGTTATAAATGACATTACACATGATGCCAGTTCAGTGAGCATCAAACCATAGTTTTGCTTTTAGTGTCTTTTGGACCATCATTGGATTGTTTTTAGCATGTGTAACCGTGGCCACTGTATGCTTTCATTTTTTTGGATGCAACCCCCCCCACTGTGGAAAACATTTGGACCCTGCTGCCAGAAGCTGAGAGTGTACCAGCAGCAAGTAAATAAGTGAAAGTTACCACCATCGCCCCCGCTTGTTTGTTGGACCTCCCTCTCAGCATGAAACTAAAGGAGATAAAGAATAAGGCGTTTATTTTATGACGACAAAAGAATGCTGTCCTGGTGGGTGCCTCCCTTACCAACAGCACACTTCCTGTGCCTTGCAGCTGCTTCATGGCAGCGTGCAGGTCGCAGTCGCTCACATGGGGGAACTCGTCCACCCCGCTGTGGATGAGGAAGCACTTGAAACCGGCCACACCCGCCTGGATCATGGGCTGGAGCTCCAGCTGCAAGTGGAACGTTTGTTTAATTTTATACATGGTTAAGCATGTTAAAGAGATTTCTCTGCACTCCACCTGATTGCCAGGAATCACGCCCCCCCAGAAGGCTGTGTCCACAAAACACTTGCCCGTCGCCTCCCGCAACTTCTGCTGAAAATTAGCAAGCGTGGTGGTGGGAGGGATGCTGTTTCTGTGACAAAGAGAAAGAATTCACTTGAAAATCCACGTCCTTACCTACTCATCCACAGCCCCCCCTCCCCCACAGGTTAACAACCAAGCAAGCTATTCTCCTGTATGCCTATGCCTGTTTTTAGGTAACTTTACCTTTATACCCCACCTTAAAAACTGCTTAGCTTGCGTCAGTTGCTTTCAACCTTTTGACATCATGGGCCTAAAATCACCAAATCCAAAATCTGAGTGTGTAATGTGTAATTAATGCAACTCATTCATTCATTCATTTTCTACCGCTTTTTCCTCACGAGGGTTGCGGGGGTGCTGGAGCCTATCCCAGCTGTCTTCGGGCGAGAGGCGGGGTACACCCTGGACTGGTGGCCAGCCAATCACAGGGCACATATAGACAAACAACCATTCACACTCACATTCATACCTATGGACAATTTGGAGTTGCCAATTAACCTAGCATGTTTTTGGAATGTGGGAGGAAACCGGAGTACCCGGAGAAAACCCACGCATGCACGAGGAGAACATGCAAACTCCACACAGAGCTGGCCGAGGGTGGAATTCAACCCTGGTCTCCTAGCTGTGAGGTCTGTGATTAATGCAACTATAAAACCATAATTAATGAGTTACAAGAAAGTCTTTGTCCACCAAAGAAACCTGATTATGACATTCTTGAAGGTTTGTGCAGGAATTTTCTGAGCCAAAATGGCCGTTTTGGTGGCAGTTGGCCATGTGATGGCAATGTTGGCTTAAATGTTGGCTAAAGGTGTGATCTTGAGTCTGTTGATGACTTGACAATATCATCAAAGACTTGCAACTCGACTTTGACAACAATGACTTGAATTTCTGTATTTTATTTGGTAAACACTTAACAGTGCTGATGACTTGTAAGGACTCTATTTCAAACCTATGAGTTCGGACTTGGCTCAACCTGTCTTGTCTTGAATTGAGACTTGACTTGGACTTGCACATCATTAATTGAGACTTAGGATTAAGGACTTGAAACATTATGGTTTTCTCCCACCACAGCCTAAATAGGCAGGTGATATGTCGCCTGTTTATGTCTGCTTTGAGCAACTGCTCTTTCTGCAGCAAACATGCTTCGAAATGACCACAGTTACTATGTCATGGATGCCTGAGAGTTAAATATGATTTGTTTCGCTGCCCTTTAGCCTCTTCCTGAGTGTTTGGATGCAGGGTATTAATTGATTCCAGGAGTGAGGGCAGGGATTTTAGTTTATTGATTCGAACTTTGAACTTACAGCGGCATGTCCACAATGGTAGTAACACCTCCCGCCGCCGCCGCCCTAGTGGCAGTCCAGAAACCCTCCCACGAGGTGCGGCCGGGTTCGTTAACATGAACGTGGCAGTCCACGATCCCCGGCATCACCACACTGTCACCCACATCCAAGACCTGCAAAAGCGACACTTCTTTAGGCCCACACGTGCGCACATTGATGAGTCTGAGAGTCACATTACCGCAGAGGCAGCGTCCTCGGTAAACTCCTCGTCTGAGAGCACCTGGTGGATTTTACCATTCTTAATCACGACCACCGCAGGGTGGACTTCTCCCAAAAGAACCCTGGTGCTCCTCACAGCCGTCACTGTTGATCCCAGCTCCATGTCTGCATTCACGTCCAGTGAGTGTGTCAAAGTGCGCCTCTGAAAGTGGATCAGACACTGTGGTGCCACCGCCCTCCGCTAAATGCCCCCAAAGATAAGCACTGTTGACTTTTTGTGTAACACTTTCATACTTCTACAACAACAGGAGTGTCCAAACTTTTCTAAAATCAAAGGATACGGGGGCCACTTTGATATTTTTACATTTTCTAAAGCAACCCATGCAGACAAGTTCTATTTATTTCAAGATTCTGTTATCGATGAAAAAGTGTATTATTACTTTTTCTCAACTGCTCCTTTTCCCATTGTTGCTGTTGTTGTTCAATTTTAGAAATAGTTCAACTCCCATAACATAATGTCATAACGCCGTTACTGTCACATTATATTCCAAAAATTGTAGCTTGAATCTGTTTTGGGACTTATATTATTGCAAAAATTGTGTGGGGAAAAAGCAGAAAGATGTCATATGGGAAAGATATTCATTTATGTTGAAATATTTCTTTGGTTATCATTCAGGTCATTAATTTGATCAGAAAAATTATTTTACGTATTCACAATATGTCCTTCATTCTTGGGTGTGGCAAAATAAACAGACAGTATTAGTTTTCTGTTCTGTTCTGTATATGTTATAAGTATGCATGCAGCAAAGTTTACCTTCATTCAATGCGTGTCTGCCGATGTCACGTTATCATTCTGTGAAAATGTTATACAAACTTTAATGCAGTAAGAAAACACGCTCGCCTCCGCCCAAATGATCCACAAAAACTTGTTCTTGTTGATGTATCCGCCTGATGCTTTTTTTTTAAAATCTAACGTCATCGCTGACGTGCATTGAAATTCAATACTTAAATCGCGTCAAAAAATAATAGTGTAATACACTGTACATATGTAAACGCATTACTTCCGGGTTGGTTTCTGACCACGTGACAAGTGTTCAATAAAGTTATTGCAAAGTAGGAAGGAGGCATACCTATTACTCCCGTCAATAATAATAGTGTAATGCACTGTATATACATAAACACATTACTTCCGGGTTGGTTACTGAACATGTGACACGTGACGTGTTCAATAAAGTTATTATAAAGTAGGAGGGAGACATACCTATCTACGTAGACGCCGCATCGAGCACTGGGCCGTACGTCAACGTCGCCGCCATATTGGATGTCTCAAGGCTGCGCTGTAAATGAAGATAAGTAAATGTTACTTTCATAAAGACCCTTTCTGCAAAGACATTTAAATTGATGCCTCACGTTTATACATTCATACACGCACTAATATACTTGGGAAACAGTTAGCCAAAAACTGTATTTGATCTCCTAAGATGACTAAGATAAGACAAATATACAAAGTATATCAAGTATGCCTAAAAATAAATTAAATCTTTCCAAAAAAAAAATCAAATCAAGGCACAAGAAACACAACTGTATGCTTATATAAAACATGTAATACTATTCAGAGATTTGTGGAGTAACCAACAAAACAACTGTACTCATGTTTTAAGAATATTATTACTGTGGAACAATTTTACTCAAGAAAAATTAAAAGATTAAAATACCTAGTTTTTGGTGCCTGTAACTGTTTCCCATTTATTAATACGTGCCTGGTTGTATGAACGAAAGGCAGTAACTTACGTTTCTTTGCAGAAAGGCGCTTTATGAAAGCAAGTGCTCATTTTCAGAGCAGCCTTGACACATCCAATATGGCGGCGACGTTGACGTATCCCAGCAGTAGTCAAACTCCCGCGATATTTATGGCTGGGGCTGCTAGTGTAACGACTGAATGCTCGCTGAATGTTACCTAGATATACTGTTCACATATTTAACAATTTTATATCAAACTGTGGTATAGTTGATATAATTCAAAGGGAAACTGGGATGCAGTGATCCCCTTCGGCCACCGTAGTATTAATATCGACAGTGGCCAGAATTTGCAGAATCGCCCAGCCCAAGTTTTCAGGTTCAGCCCCGTTGGTGTGCGTCATGACGTAATGCTCCATGTGTCACATGCTATTGGCTGAGCAGTCTGGTGGAGTGAATTCTGCTTGTTATTATGATTATGTAATGCGCCGGATGCTGCACGACGGACAGAATAAGGCAGGGAATGGGTGGATGAATGGGTGGATATATAAGAATGCAAAGATAAATGCATGAATGAATGAATACGTTCGAGTCCAAGTGAGGAGTGCACACATACCTTTCGTCAGCACACAGGTGAATGCAGCGTGCATTGATGACTTTAAATGCGTGCATTGCAGCGTGATCTTGTCGTTTGGACATCACTGGCCTCTCCCTCTCTCACTTTCACTCTCTCACTCTCTCTCTCTCTCTCTCACATACACAACACACAGGCGTGAAGTGTGCGCTAAACGGTACGACTGGGCGCCTTTCTCCTTTGGAGTTCCATCAAGGTAGCGTTAAACCAATGCGGCTTTGTTGCGGAGCCGCAGGAGCCGTATCAGCATCATCATCTACATCCTTATCACCGCCCTGACAAGCAATGGCGGGCCCGGAGCAGCAGCAGCAGCAGCAGCAGGTGGAGGAGGAGAAGGAAGAGAAGGCCGAGCAATTAGATGATGCGGAGATGGCGCTGCAAGGCATCAACATGCTGCTGAACAACGGCTTCAAGGAGAGTGACGAGCTCTTTAGGAGATACAGGTATGGGACTCGAACCTCACACCTTCTGTGTGTGTGTGTGTGTGTGTGTGTGTGTTAACACGTCATGCACGACACGAGATGAGACGAGTTATTGTTATTATGTACAATATCTGAGCAATGCTGTAAGGATAATTCACATTCATGACGTCACATCCGGACTTTACGGCAGTCTACAAGGAAGGGGGAGGAGCCAAGCTATTGACATTGTTTTGTAGTCAAGACACATCAACAAGTTTTCAAAAGAAAGTAAATTCATAGCCATTGTAAAAATAATAATACAAAACATATGTTTTATTGTATATTGCATTACCATTGCATTACACTTTTATTTCCTTCTCTGTGTTAGGACCCAGAGCCCGCTGATGAGCTTTGGGGCCAGTTTCGTCAGTTTCCTGGTGAGTGTGCACCCCCCCCCCAAGAACATTACATCAGATATGGTGTACAGTAGAAGTCCGTTCCTGTGCCTCAAGGTTCAATATGAAATAAATATTGCATATCATTATGTACCTTTATCTTGGGGCCTTAAAGGGACTTTATGTTGCTCACAACAGTAAAAGTCAGATGACCAAATAATGGATCCGCTCATAAAAAGGCCTAAAAATGCGTATTTTCCAAACTAGTGTTATCGGTCGCAACGTGTATAATTTTTCTCCTTTTTTTAACATATATTTTTTATGAACTTTCTTCTTCTACATTGTTTTTTCTCATACTACATAATACATAATAACACTTTATTTTTTATATAATATAATATATGGTATAACCCACCTTTTGTAACCTTTTCCCAACCTAATTTTCAGAAAATGTATATTTTTGCAATTTTTTTTTCTCTTAATATTATGACTTGACTCCATGGTTGTCCACAGGGCCCCCCGGTGGGTTTTTTATTGGTCTGCGGCACTTTCTAAAAACATAATTTAACAAGAAAACTAGAAAAACTAAACCCAACAACAGCAACAATGGAAAAAATAGAAGCAATTTTAAAAGAATAAAATGAAAATATATAGAGAGTCATATTATAAAATTAAAAAAATGCAATTTTAGTAGCATAGAGTTGAAATAAAGAAAAAATATGTTTTTTTCCAAAATAGTAATATTATGACAAACAATCAAGACAAAATATTTTTTGTAAAATTATGTTTGTGAAAAAGTAAATATAAATTCTGGTAACAAAGACAAAATGTTATTGGAATAAAGTCATAGTATGAACAAAATGTATTTAAGGGAAAAGTTCAAATACTTTTTGGAAAATATAAAAAAAACAAACAAAAGCAAAATGAAAAAAAGTAGCATTTTCCTTGAAACATATAACTTTTTTGCATATGCTTTACAAAATAACAACGTGCCAAAGTCGTATCCTTTCATTTTTCACAATGTGGCCCTCACTGGAAACAGTTTGGACACTCCTGCATTACTCTTAATGTTTTTGTCATGATTCTTGTAAAATAACTGCTCTTTTTTTGTTTTATTGCTGTTGTTGTCTTTAAGTCTTTAATGGCCCACAGGCTGCACCTTGATACCTCTGCTCTAGACCCTATGAATACACCTCTCACACTTACGAAGCGCTTTATACATTATACAGTATTGTGCAGGGACACAATGTCACAACTTGTCAAAGCATCTTCCTGCTGGAAAATGTTGAGTGAAATAACTGCTTCCCCGCAAGATACTGCAGCGCCCACAAACCACCTTCTATTTAACTTACCATTCAAGAGACAATGCAATCTGCACTAACGCCAAACCAGGAATAGGCGGGGATCAACTGTTTGGTATCAGCAGCACGACTCAGGCAGAGCTACCATTGCCACTTCCCATCCATGACCCTAATGGAGCTATCTCACATTAGTATCCTCATGATGGAGGACGTCTTTCTTTCCCCTGACACACAGATGATGTCATCCTCTGGACACAGATGTCAAATAACCATGAAGGTGGGGGTGGGGGTGCACTGACTCTAGCAGCTATTGTGATGATTCATGCATTTGCAGATGTAGAGCTTCCTTTGTTTGTTTTGTTTTCTTATTAAATTATATTTTTAGAATGTGCCTCAGGCCAATAAATCAGCCATGGGCTTCAAATGGTACCCAGACTGCACTTTGGACACCCCTGCTTTATGACTAGAGGTCAGGGGACACACCTAATTAGTCAGTTTATCAGAGTCTGGACTCAATCCGTAGTCTTCATCTTAGCGAGACATTTTGGATGATAATAGCATGCTTCCAGCTTTGTGGGAACATTTTTGGGAAGACCCTTTTCATATCCCAGGATGTCCAGTCGAGGGGAAGCATTAGTCTTCAAGCATAAAGCTGTAATTGAGGCAACCGGACTATTGGGTTTTTTTGTATTAATTGTGGCCCAGTGTGGCTGGTGAAAGGCCGTCCTGCATAACAGGATGTGGTGGTGCTTTGCAGAACGCCATGATGACATTCGAGGAGGAGAAGATGCAGACGGCCTGCGATGACCTGAGGACCACGGAGAAGCTGTGTGAGAGCGACAGTGTTGGAGTGCTGGAGACAATCAGAAACAAGATTAAGAAGAGTGTGAGTCTGTTAAAAAAACTGGTAGAATGAAAAAGACACCGAAAGGCAAGGACTGTTTTTGAGTTGGTGTGTTTTGCGTGCACAGATGGACTCCCATAGGTCGGGGGTCGTCGTCGTGGACCGCCTGCAGAGACAGATCATCGTTGCAGACTGTCAGGTCTACCTTGCCGTGCTCTCCTTCGTCAAGCAGGAGCTTTCAGGTGGGTGACTTTTAATTGATTTTTGACAAAGAGGACTCAAGCTATTAGGTGCTAAAAAAAAAAGTGTAGCGTTTAGCATTTTTGTTGTTGTAAAACCATCAGAGGGAACGCTCACTTCAGCTTGTTTTTTGTTTACTGCGTCATCGTAATAGAGGGTAGTGCCAAAATAATTACTGATCTTTAAGCCCTCATCAGCAGGCGTATTTTTCATTGAATTTGAAGTAAAAATTGAGTTTTTACTAGAAATCAGAGAGAAAAGTAAAACTGACTTAAAAAAAAAACAAATAACCAAACAGAAAAAAAACCTACAAAACAAGCCACACACAGCCAGAAGAGACAATTACATGTAAAATTACATCTAAAAAACCCAAAGCAAATTAATAAATGAACAAATATTAGGTGATAATAAATGGAGGGAGGTAAAGTTATGGAAATACACTAAGAAGGATCCCCATATATTCATTCATTTTCTACCACTTATCCTCACGAGCGTCGCGGGGGTGCTGGAGCCTATCCCAGCTGTCTTTGGGCAAGAGGCAGGGTACACCCTGGACTGGTCACTAGCACATAGAGACAAACAACCATTCACACTCACATTCATACAATTTGGAGTGGCCAATTAACCTAGCATGTTTTTGGAATGTGGAATTGAACCCTGGTCTCCTAGCTGTGAAGTCTGCACACTAACCACTAGACCGCCATGCCGCCCCCCCAAGAACATATTTTGTAAATAGGAAGTGTTTTAGTGGTGATTTATACCTGTGAGCAAGACAAGTATCTTGCCGTCCCTTGTCAAAGTGTGCTGTGTAAATAAAGTTGTGTGTGCCGCCAGCTTACATCAAAGGTGGCTGGATTCTGCGCAAGGCGTGGAAAATGTACAACAAGTGCCACAGCGACATCAGCCAGCTGCAGACCAGCTGCCAGCAGAGGGCGGCTGACCGCGGCGAGTTGCTCTCAGCTGACAACGCCAACCACAACGAGGCGGTGGTGGAGAACGACGTGACTGCCGAGGCCCTGGACCGCCTCAAAGGCTCGGTCAGTTTCGGCTACGGTCTCTTCCACTTGTGCATCTCCATGGTGCCACCGCACCTGCTGAAGATCATCAACCTGCTGGGCTTCCCCGGTGACCGCCTGCAGGGCCTCTCCTCGCTGATGTACGCCAGCGAAAGCAAGGACATGAAGGCGCCGCTCGCCACGTCAGTATTTGTTACACTACTCGCTGGGCGCCATGATGCTCTTGATGTCTCACATGTCACCTTTGTCAGGTTGGCCCTCTTGTGGTACCACACGGTAGTGCTGCCTTTCTTTGCGCTGGATGGCTCCGACACGCACACCGGCCTGACGGAAGCCAAGGAGATCCTTCAGAGGAAGTCGGTTGTTTACCCCAACTCCTCCCTGTTTATGTTCTTTAAGGGGCGTGTCCACAGGCTGGAGGTGAGTGCAGCCAACAGAGAGCAGTCATGAGTGGACACATTTGTACAGAATGCTGCTTCATGAACGAGTTGGCAGATGTTTTGCTAGTTCCATAGCTAGATGCGTGTAATGGATAGGTGTCTATGGAGGCTAGTTAGGTAGTGGGGTAACTAGACGGGCATAATGGATTGGTGGCTATGGAATCTAGACAGGTGTAATGGATAAGTGGCTATGGAGACTAGCTAGGTAGTGAGGTACTGTAGCTAGACGGGTATAATGGATAGGTGGCTACGGAAGCTGGTTAGGTTGTGGTGTCGCTAGACGATATGAAGGATCAGTGGGTATGGAGGATAGCTAAGTAGTGAGGCACTGTAGCTAGACGGGTATGATGGCTAGGTGGCTACAGAGGCAAGATAGATAGTGGAGTAGCTAGTCGGGTATAACGGATCGGTGGGTACGGAGGCTAGGTAGGTGTAATGGATAAGTGGCTATGGACACTAGATAGGTAGGGATGTAGCTAAGCAGGTATAATGGCAGGGGTATCTAGATGTGTATAATAGATCGGTGGGTTTGAGGCTAGTCAGGTAGTCTGGTAGCTAGGTGGGTATGATGACTAGGTGGCTACGAAGGCAAGATAGTGGAGTAGCTAGACGGGTATAATGGATTGGTGCGTACAGAGGCAAAATAGGTAGTGGGTTAGCTTGGCGGGTATGATGGATAGGTGGGTATGGAAGCTAGTTAGGTAGTGTGGTAGCCAGATGGGCATGATAGATTGGTGGCTACCAAGGGTTGATAGGTCATGGGGTAGCTGTGCGGGTATGATGGATAAGTGGGTATAGAGTTTTGATAGTTAGTGTGGTAGCTAGACAGGTATGATGCATAAGTGGGGATGGAGGCTAGATAGGCAGTGGGGTAGCCAGACGGGCATGATAGATTGGTGGCTACCAAGGCTTGATGGGTAGTTGGGTAGCTAGACAGGTATGATGCATAGGTGGGTATGGAAGCTAGATAGGTAGTGGGGTAGCCAGACAGGCATGATAGATCGGTGGCTACCGAGGCTCGATAGGTAGTGGGGTAGGTGTGTGGATATGACAGATAAGTGGGTATACATTTTTTATAGTGTGATAGCTAGACGGGTTTGATGGATAGGTAGATACGTAGTTAGTTATCTAGGTTGCTAGATTGGCATCTTGGGCAGTAGTTTGAAGGCTAATATGGACATGTGAGTCTTTAGCAAAATTATGGCATGGCTAGGTAGTTTAGGACTTAGGTTGCCAGATACAGTGAGTGCTGAGTGCATGCGAGTGATGTGTTCAGGTACCATCTGATCATTATGGTTTCTTCTCTATCCTCAGTGTCACATCAACAGTGCTCTGGCCTGCTTCCACGACGCATTAGAACTGGCTTCTGACCAAAGAGAGATCCAGCACGTGTGTCTGTATGAGATCGGTACGCCTACCATAAGTCGGCCATGGTGCTGCTTCAGTGCTTTATGATTTTATTAAGTCTGATTTATTTGTCTTTGTGCGGCAGGCTGGTGCAGCATGATTGAAATGAATTTTGAAGACGCCTACCAGTCATTTGAGCGCCTGAAGAACGAGTCGCGCTGGTCACAGTGCTACTACGCCTACTTGACAGGAGGTCAGCCTGTTAGCATTAGCGGCGCAGCACTGTTGCAGTCGTACTTAATGGTTTGTGTCACTGTCAGTGTGTCAGGGTGCCTCGGGTGACCTGGACGGAGCCAGCGGAGTCTTCAAAGACGTGCAGAAGCTGTTCAAGAGGAAAAACAACCAGATTGAGCAGTTTGCCGTGAAAAGGGTGGGCGTGGCCGAAGGATGAGCATCATGTCTGGGATGACAAGGCAGCTGAGCAGTGTGCTTTTGTGTGTGCAGGCTGAGAGGCTGAGGAAAATGTCTCCCAGCAGAGAGCTTTGCATCCTGGGCGTCATTGAAGTGTTGTATCTATGGAAAGCTCTTCCTAACTGCTCCTCCTCCAAGCTGCAGATCATGAACCAAGGTGATAACCTCGTTACACTCATGAATAAATAATATGTCTTTTTTCCATACTGAAGGGCACGTCGCGATTTAATTTATCTAACGTCCACATCAACAAGGCTGTGCATGAATTATGCATAATGCAGTTTACTACCTAGCAGCCACCGCTAGAGGGTGCAATTACATCTGTCTGTAATTGGCGCCTAAAAGGAATTGTTTCACATTAGTTGAGTGTGAAAACACTGAAAACAAATTACACAATGAGAATATAGGCATACTGCTTTTGAGGAAAATGTTGTAATTTTCCAAGGATCAAGCCATCATTGGGAGAAGTCAATGTGATTATTTTTTTGTGAAAAATGCAACTTATGGACAACAAATTTTCATTTTTTTGTGAAATTATTGTGATTATGATTAGGAGTTCTGTCTTTAAATACATGACTTCACAAAAGACAATAGGATTTATCCATACGGTTTTGTTGTTGTTGTTGTTTTTTTTTACTAAATAAGACATCCGACTTGCAAGTCATGTTGCCAGTTTGTTTGTTAAAAGTTGAAATACTTAGAAAGCAACTGGCGGGCCAGATTCAAATGCTTGATAGGCCGCATGTGGCTGCCGGGCCGTAGTTTGCCCACCCCTAAAGTCTGATTACTTCCATAGAAATATACACATTCTTTTCTTGAAAAACTACTTTACACTAAACTTATTAATATTACATAATAATAATAATAATTCCTGTATGTATAGTTTTTGGAAATATATATATTTGTTCACATTTTTGTCTTAGAAAAATTTGTTTTATTCACATAAAAATCTTTTTTTTTAAAGTAGGTCTGCATGCTCCAAAAATATTATTTTATTTTCATAAAAATATGCCTTTTAAAAATATTAATGAATGCTCAACTTACAAAAATATACATAATACACACATAATTCTAACTTTTTTCTTGCAAAACTAACTTTTTCTTCTGAAAAAATTGTTCTTGAAACATTACGACTCTATTCATATAAGGATCTTAAAAAATCTAGGCCTCTATTTCCCCTAAAATCTGTTTTGATAAAAAAAAAATGCCTCACGAGGGTCGCGCGGGTCTTCTGGAGCCTATCCCAGCTGACTTTGGGCGAGAGGCGGGGTACACCCTGTACTGGTGGCCAGCCAATCACAGGGCACATATAGACAAACAACCATTCACACTCACATTCTGGCTATATTCAGTTTTTCTCCAAATAATATAATGTAATCTGAAAATGTCTTTGAATGTTTCTTCTTTTGGGTGTCCAGTGTTGCAGCGACTTGATGACACGTCTTGCAGGGGCCTCAAACATCTTCTCCTTGGATCCATCCACAAGTGTCATGGGAACATGAGGGACGCCGTGCAGGTACTTCACCAATTACACTTTGTCTGCCATAATGCAAGTAATAGTCACCTGCCGTGCGCGTACCTTGCAGGCTTTCCAGATGGCCGCCAGAGACGAGTACGGGCGACAGATTAATTCCTACGTTCAGCCGTACGCCGTCTACGAGCTGGGCTGTATATTGCTCGCCAAGCCAGAGGTCAGTCTGCCACATCTGGTCTGTTCTTACTGACAGCTGTTGTCACTCAGTCACCTTACCAAAGTGTAAATGTGATTTTGTTTTATGCAAACCAGACTGTGGGCAAGGGGAGATCATTCCTACTTCAAGCTAAGGTAACATAAAGAAATCCTTCATGGCTTTTCCTTTTCAGTCCTTCCATTCCACTGATTCTCTTCCTGAAACGTTTCCAGGAGGATTTCACAGGCTACGATTTTGAAAACAGGCTTCACGTGCGTATCCATTCGGCGTTGGCCTCGCTGAAGGAAGTAGTGCCTCAGTGACTCCAAAAGGGGGGGAGGGGGGCAGGCAGCGTTTTTACACCACGTGGTAGCCACCCTCCACGGAAGCCTTATAAGCTTCCAGACCCGCTGGATATACTTGTTTCTTATCCACATGATCCACAACAGGAACCACCTTGAGTAGGCATTGGGACCCCTCCGTTCCTCCAAAAAAGTGGGAGATATGATTTATATTTACTTGCTAAACATGTTAAGTATGTTTTAAATCATCACTTTTATGTTTGCGGGGGCACGAAATGCAACCATGTGAGGCGAAAATGTCACTAGACGAACACAAATCACATAAATAAATAATAAAATATCTGTTGAAAATGTAAAAATGAGGCAACAATGCATAATTTTGATGTTATTTCAAGGGGGACAAGTCCTAAAAAAAAAGCGTCTCTACCCTGGCCTGACAGCGTAATACACGACTTTGAAACTAGACCTGTTCGTGAAAGCAACAGTGTGCACTATGCATGGTCCATCAGGGTGACTTTCAAGTCTGAAATGTACACTTCAAGTCCCAAATACAGCACAAATGGTGCTGAAAGGTGCTGGTTCATGACAAATAATTACAACAGTGAAACCTTGGTTTTTGTCCGCCCTGAGAACCATTTTTCATCTATTTGTTCCTCAACTTCAGGGGGTTCCAAAGTGGGGCCATTTGCTGACTGTGGCTGTTTTTTTACAAAGAAAATATTGGCCTGCAGGCACATTCTAAAAAATATAATTTAACAGGATACAAAAAGCAATAATCAAAATCGTAATCAAACAGAAAAAAGTTGTAGTTTTACAAGAATAATGTTGTAATATTATGAGAATAAATGCAATCCTTTGTGGAAAGGACAAAGTAAACAGCCACAGTGATATTACAGAAATAAAATAGTCACACATATTAGTAATAGTAATAGTGGTAATGAAGTATGAACCATGATAGTAAACACATATTATAACATTATAGGGTGTCATTGGCTTTACATGTACGTATTTCTTATGGAAAAAATCACTTGGGTTTTCACACTTTCACACTCCGTTTTTGTCGGACGTACTAATGAAAACCGAGGTTTCACTGTCCTGGTTTTATTTGAGCAGTGTTTTGTGTAATGCGTAATGTTTCCCCTCTCCTATTGCAAGTTTACAAGCGTAAAAGGCGTGCTAATGAACTGGACGAAGCATCTGTTATATAAGTACTGTACTGTAATAACAAACGTGTGTCAACAGCTGCAGTCATTTTCTGTGTTTACAAACCCATGTTAGAGATTGTGAAGTATATACAGTGAAGAAAATAAGTATTTGAACACCCTGCTATTTTGCTATTTCTCCCACTTAGAAATCATGGAGGGGTCTGAAATTTTCATCGTAGGTGCATGTCCACTGTGAGAGAGATAAACTAAAAAGAAAAATCCAGAAATCACAATGCATGATTTTTTAACAATTTATTTGTGTGATACAGCTGCAAATAAGTATTTGAACACCTGAGAAAATGAATGTTAATATTTGGTACAGTAGCCTTTGTTTGCTATTACAGAGGTCAAACGTTTCCTGTAGTTTTTCACCAGGTTTGCACACACTGCAGGAGGGATCTTGGCCCACTCCTCCACACAGATCTTCTCTAGATCAGTCAGGTTTCTGGGCTGTCGCTGAGAAACACGGAGTTTGAGCTCCCTCCAAAGATTTTCGATTGGGTTCAGGTCTGGAGACTGGCTGGGCCATGCTAGAACCTTGATATGCTTCTTACGGAGCCACTCCTTGGTTTTCCTGGCTGTGTGCTTCGGGTCGTTGTCGTGTTGGAAGACCCAGCCACGACCCATCTTCAATGCTCTGACAGAGGGAAGGAGGTTGTTCCCCAAAATCTCACAATACACGGCCCCAGTCATCCTCTCTTTAATGCAGTGCACTCGTCCTGTCCCATGTGCAGAAAAACACCCCCAAAGCATGATGCTACCACCCCCATGCTTCACAGTAGGGATGGTGTTCTTCGGATTGTACTCTTCATTCTTCTTCCTCCAAACACGCTTATTGGAATTATGACCAAAAAGTTCTATTTTGGTCTCATCTGACCATAAAACTTTCTCCCATGACTCCTCTGTATCATCCAAATGGTCATATGCAAACTTAAGACGGGCCTTGACATGTGCTGGTTTAAGCAGGGGAACCTTTCGTGCCATGCATGATTTCACATCATGACGTCTTAGTGTATTACCTACAGTAACCTTGGAAACGGTGGTCCCAGCTCTTTTCAGGTCATTGACCAAGTCCTGTCGTGTAGTTCTGGGCTGATTCCTCACCTTTCTTAGAATCATTGAGACCCCACGAGGTGATATCTTGCATGGGGCTCCACTCCGATTGAGATTGACCGTCATGTTTAGCTTCTTCCATTTTCTAATGATAGCTCCAACAGTGGACCTTTTTTCACCAAGCTGCTTGGTAATTGCTCCGTAGCCCTTTCCAGCCTTGTGGAGGTGTACAATTTTGTCTCTGGTGTCTTTGGACAGCTCTTTGGTCTTCGCCATGTTACAAGTTAAAGTCTTACTGATTGTATGGGGTGGACAGGTGTCTTTATGCAGCTAACGACCTCAAACAGGTGCATCTGATTCAGGATGATACATGGAGTGCAGGTGGACTTCTAATGGGCAGACTAACAGGTCTTTCAGGGTCAGAATTCTAGATGATACACAGGTGTTCAAATACTTATTTGCAGCTGTATCACACAAATAAATTGTTAAAAAATCATGCATTGTGATTTCTGGATTTTTCTTTTTAGTTTATCTCTCTCACAGTGGACATGCACCTACGATGAAAATTTCAGACCCCTCCATGATTTCTAAGTGGGAGAAATAGCAAAATAGCAGGGTGTTCAAATACTTATTTTCTTCACTGTATTTTGGGTCCCCCCCTCCACACACACATCCTTGTCCCTGTGTCGGATGTAAACTGTGATAAATGTCGAGGTGGCCACAGGTTGGTGGTCAGTGTGCTGTGAGTAAAGTCAAATCACTGTAACATAACAAGCACTCTGGGGGGATTTGCAGTCATGGTAATCCGCAAAGGTTGAATCCAGGCATAGGTAACGATGTTTCACCTTTAAATCGAAAGACTTCTTTAGCTCTACATTCTAGGTGTGGAGTCTCAACAGGGTGGTTGTTGTTGACAATCTTTTGGGAGACAGATGTCAGGCAATGGGTGAAAACTCAAGAGGCTTTTTGGATTAAAGGTGAAACCAGGGGTGGTCTTACCATAAGGCAAACTTATAGTGGCTTATAGTCCAGTATGTCTTATATATGTACAAATCTGTTTTTCACCCTAAATTTAGCGGATGTGGCTTACACTGGTGCAGCTTATACACCTGAAATTGCGTTACATCAAAATGCATAATTTATCATGATCTAATCATGATCATATTGATTCCAGAAGATGGAAGGGACACAAACTTGTAGGCACAATTTGGAAAAAAATGAAGCAGAGTTACCGCAGTAGAGTGGAGAAGAGGAGAAGACTAAATAGTAACAAATCCAGTTGCCTTGATTTAACTTTTTGCAGAATAACAGGCACTCATTGATTCAGGCTTTTAAATCTTGTTCAAATGGAGGTTCCATCAGGGTGTGGACGTGTCACTGAATTCCACAATAAACTCTTCTCCCTCAAATCAACTACTGATGTATTTTGTGCTTTGCATTTTTTCACTGGTGAAAACTATCACCCTAATTAGCATGCAGAATAGTGAACTACACACCAAGGAACTAGACTGCTTGCCATGAAATCAAATGCCAAGTAAAAATGTAAGAATGACTATTTAAACATAATACATAAAAATAATAATACAAAAAAAAATACATAGATGCATATATACTAGTATACATGTCATTTTATCTAAATATGTTGATTTAAGCGTGGCAGATTTTTATTTCAGAAATATTTATTGAATGTGACAGAAAAATATAAAACGGCTGCAATAAAAAATATGTAATTTTAAAAGAATGTTTACGTTAAAATATTAAGGGAAAATTGAAAGTTGTATTTATATGAGAATAACATTGTAAAATGGGGAAAAAATTTAATAGCAAGTTGAAATATTAGAAATATTTTGGTAAAGTTGAAATATGAGAGACAAAAACAAGGGTGTCATTATTTATTAAATTGGGGCAAAGTTACTATATGGTATACATATCTTAAATGAAAAAACTTTTAAAAAAACAATTTTATGAGAATAAAGTCAAAATATTGAGCAAAAAAGTTGCACTTTTACGAGAATAGACTTGTAATATTATGAGGAAACAAAAGTTGAAATATTAAAGGAAAACATATTTTGTCAAGTTGTAATATACAGTATATGAGACAAAAACAAAGATGTAATTTTTGAAAAATAGCATTGTGGAAAAGTTTGATGAAAACAGCAGAAATGGAAAAAAACAGCAGTCATTTTAGAAGAATAAAACCAAAATATAAATCTATTATATATATGCTTTTTCCACATTTCTGACCTATAAATGTAGTTAGAATGTTGTATTCTCGTGTTAAACTACGCCAACATTTCAGATAATGACGTCTGGCATTTGGAAGTGAGCTCAAGAACGCTTGGTTTCAGAAAGTTAATTTATTATCAACTCCTATACCGACGGGGGCGGGGTTCCGCAGGAGTCCGGAAGTCCTTGGGAAAGCTTGGGAGTGGGACCAATCACAGCGGCGTGGGCGTGGGTGGAATCAACTACAAGCTGGAATTGGCGCAGATTCTGGAAGATCTAGAAATCTTTCTGGAGTTATTGGGTGTAGCTGCTCTGTAAGAGTCCACAACTTAATACAAAGGGTGGAAAATTAGCATAATAGGTCTGCTTTAAGTATTATCTTTTAAGTTGTAACATAAAGGGAAACAAAACTAAATGATTATTTAGTTCATAATACAAGTTAATAAAAGTTGAAAATTAAACAAAACAATAGAAAAATGAGAAAACACCGAGCAAAGAGTCAACTTGATGCTATAATAAAAACCCCACGCAAATAAAGTACTGTAGTTTGGCTATGACGTATTAGCCAAAGTGCACACCTCCCCGCTCTTCCCACCACCGCATTGATGCTGTTACCTCCCTCGGCGGTGACGTCATCGCCCGGTGGCAGCATCCTCAGTGAGAGGACGACGTGAAGGCGACACAACCATTTTGGACGCCTGAGGACATCCCAGCCCAACTATCAAGCAACACTACGCTGCACTGACACATTTCTTCCCGGGTGGACTGAGCACACCGAGCCTCTTTATTTCATGGCGGCCGGAGGCTGCTAGCAGGAGCCCGGGGAGGACGAGGAGGAGGCGAGGAGGAGGACGCGGATCTAAAAAACGACGACGGAACTCCACTGCCCACACGGTGCTAGCATCACGTATGTACACTGACATTTGATATTATTCCTTTAAAACTTGGATTCTACGCTGTGTACGGTGGCCTTTATTGATTAAGACATTTTTGGTTGAAATCTCCTGGGAGGACGTGGGCTCAGGGTGCGGCCATTGAGGAGGCTACCACTGCCCGACTCCAGGACACTTGTCATGTCTAAATAAATACGATTTCAAGCATTTAACGTGGTCAGCTTCCAAAGACGGACACATTTACCCTGAAATATAATGTCTCTCCGCGATATATATATATTAACATTTGAATGTTGCTGGGTTCTGTCATATCATATATCATTGGCACAAATCATACATTCAAATGTTATTTATTGGTAAAATTCGTCCTTCTAAAAGCCTTTAAGCCACCCAGAAGGTGACATTTTGACAAGTAAGGGTACATTTATTAGCCTTTGTCACCAGCCCTTTAACAGGGTGGCCGCCCTATAGGCTGCATCGTCATCCAGCGTCCTTCTCTGTCCACAAAATATCACATTATGTTTAATCTTTAAACCTAAAAACACAATTGGAAGCCACATTAAACCCTTTTTTTTATTTTAACAATGCTTACTTGTGTGTACGTGGCAGCCAAATGACATAAACAAGATGCCACTCTTAATGTTGACCTGAATGCATTTCACATGAGTCTCTTTAGGAGCCACTTGTAGGAAGGAGGATGACTCAGCAAAAATTGGACAATGACGCAAAGTAGAGGACACACATGAACTCAAATTTGACAATAAATTTGTCAATAATGTCGTCATCCTGCCTTCCAACATGAAATGCTCTTCAATTTGATTGGCGACGATGAGTCACGCTTTACCATTAAAGCTCCAAGAGGAGACGGAGGCCCGGCCCGCTGTAATCCCAGGACGCAGACGCACATTTCGCTGCTGCTGCACTTCTTTTGTCGCTGGTCGCCGTGGCGGCAGCTGACCATGCACGCTCTTTCTTCCCAAGTTGGAGCCCTCCACTATTGTTCACATTCCAAGCAAACCAGAGGGGTCAAAAATATTTATATGTATTAACATAAATCCAATCCCTCCACAGAGCTCCAGTGGTCGAAAAACCCGGTTACTAAAGAGTGGGCACCCGGAGGTGCAAGGAAGGCAGCGCCATGGCCGGGGCTTCAGTGAAGGTGGCGGTCCGAGTCCGCCCCTTCAACTCCAGGGAGATGGGAAAAGAGAGCAAATGCATCATCCAGATGTCCGGAAACACCACCAGTGAGTACCACCGTCTGTTTCTTGCAATTGCAGCTCCTGGCCACAAGGGGCGAGGAACTGTTGTTTTATGCTGCAGCCACTAACTAGGTTAACTACAGCCACATCTGTTAATGCCAGTGATTTCTGACCAGGCACTAATTATAGACCCCGCATGAATTGGTGCATTTATGCATAAATGTCATCAATGTCATGGTCAAATGTTCAGAACTTCAAATGAACTGTTGCTCTGTCACTAACAAAAGTCAAAGCCTGTGAGTGCATTGAGAGGGGGGAAGGGGCCCGCAGCCACACCCACTGCTCTCTGAGAACAGCAATCGATACATGTTTTAGTGTGAGAGTATTCAAAAGTATCGAATAAGACTAGAAAAATTCAATAGCTTTGTCACAATGATTCATTGTTTAGTGTTTATTCAAATGGAATAGGCTAGGTGGGCAAAGTAAGAAACCAAAAACTTACCACTTCCACATGGAATGGGAGGAGATTTTTTTTTTTTTTACAACCATTCACACTCACATTCATACCTATGGACAATTTGGAGTGGCCAATTAACCTAGCATGTTTTTGGAATGTGGGAGGAAACTGGAGTACCCGGAGAAAACCCACGCATGCACGGGGAGAACATGCAAACTCCACACAGAGTTGGCTGAGGGTGGAATTGAACCCTGGTCTCGTAGCTGTGAGGTCTGCGCGCTAACCACTAGACCGCCGTGCCGCCCATGCAATCATTTATTCATTAGTTCATTTTTGACATACGATAGAGAAAGGTAGCGATGTTCGAAGGACGACTGTACTCACTAAATATAGTCACAAAGTCGCTAGTTTGGCTACACTGCTCCCTCCCTACCTCCTCCCTTCGCTTTGGATGTGAATGGGCCCCTCCCGTGTGCAGGGCTTGTGTTGTGTTGGCGATGAGTTTCGCCAATCGTTTGTTGCCTCCCGTGGAGTCTGGAACCCATAATGTGTTTATAAGGGATGGCCAACAGGCAGCACCAAATTTATTTGTGGCAGTTTAAATTTTGAGAATGTACTAAAAACATTGTATGTTTATTTTTTTTCAAAGGACACCCCGATCATAATCATTGCCAAAATTCACATTTCACACAATTTGGTGCTGATGAGGATTGTTCTGTCTCCGCAGAGTATCTTGGAATAAGAGCTAATGTTCGCCTCTTATGTGTGGATGTTTGTGTTGTGGCAAATAGAGCAAAACCTGAAGAGTCATCAAACTAAAATGCGGTGCTATGAAAGCTCTTGAACGTTGCATTGTTGTAATCCGCAAAATTAATGAGGGTGGATTAAGCCAACATTGACAGATTAATATTTAGCATCCATGCAAGAAGGTGAGAATGTCACATATTTGCCTGTGATTGCGTCTCAATAGCATTTCCGTGTCAAAATTGTGTCACTGAAGGGGGAAATGGGTTGTATTGAGACATTTTATTCTGACGCTGAGCTGCTGTAGCCAAACTTTTTAGAGTGAGAACTCACTCGGTCGGGAGGAGACACTCGATATGTCGTCTGCCTGGCAAGTTAAAGCCACCGTTTAATAATAGATGAGTCTTCTTGAAATATTTAACATTTGGCCTAATTTAGCACCCTCCACCCCTCCTCTTCATCCTTCCCTCGCCCCATGTCATGGGTGACTCGGCGATGAGATGCGTGGCATTCTTTTCCGCCCTTTGTGACTTTTTGGTTCTGCTTGGATGAAGTCTATTCAAACACTGAAATATTGCTGTAATGAACTCCTTACTTTTGGCAGAAGGATTATAATGGTTATTATAATTATAACAATAGAGAGTAAATGATGTAACAGTGAACAATGCAAAGGCAGGAATAATTTGTATATATACAGTCCTTAACAATACATGTACAATACATCGCTGCTATTTGCAGGAGTTATCTGTCTAGGCCAGCCGTGAATAGTAAAAAAACACAAGTAAATGAGATGGCCATTCATTTCTTTTTTTTTTATGCCACCTCACTCGCCGCCCCTCCATCTCCCAGCTATCTTGATGTTGACATTTTGCTCAGATTTTGAATGAACTTACACAGTAAAAGTGACTTAAAGTGAATTATTATGTTAGATTCCTCCCCTGCTCCCTTTAATTGCTGCTGTTTGCTTGCATGAAATGCATGGACGCATACAGCATTTCAGAGCATGGAGGAGTGTAGTGTGCAGAGCGTTATGTTGTGGTATAGATAAAGATAAAGATATTTGAGCTGTAAAAAGTTGTGTCAAAGTGTAAGTTATATTAGAAATGTATCTTTTCACAAAAAGCTAAAAGTTTCCTTGTTGGGAATTGCTATTTTCCTGAAACTTACCTATGTTCCACTGCTGATTACGGAATGGAAAAAGGTAGAAACAAACTTTTTTTTCTGATGAAAGATGAGAGTATAATCCTTCTTTTTGGTAGGTTCCATGTTTATACAGCCATAGAACACAATATTCTGTGTTCTTTGAAAAATTGTCTAAAATGGCTTGTACTAAAGGGCTTGAATTTTGAAAAATGCCAGAGGTTGAATGAGTTAATTGGTTCCTGACCCGACTGTGATTCCTTATTTATGAATGGAATGCATTTGTAGTTACAGCATAGAAAACCTGTTTACAACCTTCTAAATAATTTTTTTGTTATTAGAGCCCCCAAGACATGAACTAACACAGCCTCTACACTCCTATTACCCAATATAGTGGACAACATAAGACATATAAGACATACAAGACTCAGGTCCGTGTGTATGTAGATGTAAATATGTTCCAGTGCTTGGGGAGCTGAATAGGAGGAGGACAGGAAGTGATTTTAGGGGTTCAGAGTTAGCTTGGCGTAGGTTATGGCCACTACAGTTGCCCTTGTTGGGGATTATTATGCCGGTTGTGAGATCATTCAAACCTGCAATAAAAGCCTGTTGTTGTCAAATCTGGTGCTTGTGTGTCTCACCCAACAATACAGTAACATTATTGACATTATTCATTAGAGTGGCCAGGATGAGACCATTACCCACATAGGGGTAGAATTAAGTTGTCATTCCGGGTCAAAATTAACATATCAGATTTTAATGACATTTTATCTGCAGATAGATACATTGAAAAAGCAGCATTTTCACCTCATAGGATCATGGGAAATGTGACTACACTACCGAGCAAGCTCTACGAGCTGGCAAAAACGTCAACACCTTCAAATTTGGGTTTCACTGAATGGCTAAGAGGCTGCACGGTGGGCGAGTGGTTGGCACACAGGCCTCATAGCTAGGAGACTAGAGTTCAATTCCACCCTCGACCATCTCTGTGTGGAGCTTGCATGTTCTCCCCGTGCATGCGTGGGGTTTTTCTGGGTACTCCGGTTTCCTCCCACATTCCAAAAACATGCTAGGTTAATTGGCGACTCCAAATTGTCCATAGGTATGAATGTGAGTGTGAATGGTTGTTTGTCTATATGTGCCCTGTGATTGGTGTGTACCACGCTCCTCACCCGAAAACAGCTGGGATAGGCTCCAGCACCCCCGTGACCCTCATGAGGATAAGCGGTAGAAAATGAATTAATTTTTTATCAGACGAAAAGCTGTGTGATGGCTGGTTGAGCCGAAATCAACAGTGCCTCTGCTGGTTGCAGGCAGGTTCTGCACTCCATTTCACTTTAACTACTTGAAGGAGAGATTAAGTGACTATTATGCGCTTTATGGAATTGCAACAATTCATAGAAGAGTGTAAGTGTTTTGTGTATTTACATATAAATAGCTAAGAAGGAGCATCTTGAGGACAAAGCATGATGTTTCCAGCAGTCAGTGTGGAGTGGATGCCTCTTGAGTGTGTATATGTGTGTGTGTCTGGGGGGGGCAGGATGTGAACGAGTTCATTGCTCCTGCTGCTGTGTGGAGGAGTGACAACGACGGTGCATAAATGTCTCCTTGTCCTCTCGTCGCCTTGTCTTCTGGCTGCTTTGTTTAACGTGCCGGTCCACAGACCAGTTCCCACACGGCTGCAGAATGGCAGTCATCTTGTTTTTTTTTTTCTTTTTTGGGGGGAGAACTTCCCTCCCACGTTGAGATGGATTAAAATGCAAAGCACTAAGCAGAAGCTCAATGGGCCTCTTGTTTGAGATGTACAGTTTGCTTTGAGAGCTGTTTCTAATATTTTGACCCCCAGTATGACAAGCACAATTGCACATTGTGTACCTAATAAACTGACAGGTGTATTATCTGAAGTGCGTTTGCTACCACATCCGTGTAATTTGTCCTCGCTCCCTCCATGACATGACCTGAGGGGCGGTCTATAAATGAAAAACTGACAGTGCCCTCATGGAAAGAAAGGACGTGCTCTGCATGCTAATAGCCTCAGTCCAACTGGCGTCACAGGCCGAGCGCAGTTACCTGACGTCAGTCCAGATGCTCATGGGAACGTCAGTGCACAGGTCACCTGAACTGCCGCTCTTCAGAGAAGATGTCCATCTCATCATCTCATCCCGTTTTCTCCTGGATGGCTTCCGCCTACTTGATTAATTTAATTTTAATCCTTTTTTACAGTAACTGGACACTTTGATCGTGTGCATCCACGATGGCAGAGTGCAGCAGTGGTTTCATTTAAGCAGTAAAATCTCTGAAATGACTTAGTGTGCAGAAAATGACCAGCGATAATGTTATTGTCAGTAGCATGATGTTTGTAGCATGTCAAACGTGAATAAATTGTCATGCATTCATTTTTTTGCTGTTCACTTCAATTCATCTTGGAAACATTTTGCACTTTCTGTTAAGTCAATTAGGTCAATTTTATTTTTACAATATTCCACGGGCCAATAAAAAACAAGTCTTGGACCTCAAATGGTCCTCGTGCTGCAGTTTGGACATCCTTAGTCAAATATCTATTTATAAAATATATTAGGCGTTAAATATAATTATTTGTCGCTTTAAAATAATACATATTGAAATAAAACAGTAACAATACATGATAAAAAAATTATTATGTACATTATTTTATTTTTACATAAAAAATAATTTTATGCATATTATATTACTAGTATCAACATTTCTGACTTGTTTCGCTTTACATTCTGACTTTTCATTTTTTCGTAGGTTTATTTTTATTTTTTTAATAACATCCATGGGCCATTTGTCTCATAGTAAAATGCTCGCGGCCACTAGGGGGCGTGTGGGATGCCCCAGGATTGGTGTGATAAGCTATGAAGACTGCCCACTGTAAATATCCTCAGTTTGTTTCTTCGCTGTTGCATCTTAAAATCATTCATGTACTTCCATGTTCGGGAATTACAACTTCTTAGCTAATTTGTGGGTAAATTAGGAACAAGTTGAACATTTTTTTTATTTTTTTGGGAGAAAGTGAAGTAAGATTTACTTATTGTAGGAAATAGTACTTATTGTAGGTGCATTATATCTTACTGATTATTGATTCTGGTGATGCTGTGACCAGCCACACGGCAAATGTATTTTAATTCAATCATAAGCACAGAATGGATAACATAACTGGATTACTTGTATTGCTGTACCAGTTTCTTCTAGCATGGCATGTCAGGGCCAGTAAAAGGTCATCCTCACTGGTGCTTATCCCTAGATGGAAACATCCGTGTTCACACTTATGCCAGCTTCTACTTAGTCGTTTCCTGCATCGACCTCCTCTGCATTAGCAGGAAGTTGTTCAGAGGAAACAGCTTATTAACTCACAGCTACGTAGGATGCTGCTGCTGATGATGTCACAATGTTTACAGCAACACTCGACTAATCGTCAAATGACTACGAATGGGGATGGGATGCAAAGGTAAAGCTGTCCTAATCAATAAAAACCTGAGCTGTCCTGAAGTGTCTCCAATGTGAATTGTGTGAGCATCCGATGTCAACTTAGTGGGAAATGACATCGTCAGCAGTTGGTCATTGTCATGACTCATGATTAGTCATCCTCTGCGGTATTATTACTGCCTTTAATATTTTAAAAGAAGCTTTCAGTGTGGTTCATGGCTGCACACAACGATGCTTTATGACACCACTAACCTATGATAAAGTGCAGCTATACAAAAATATTGTTTAATGATGAACACCTCTCTGACACTGTCAATCAGAAATAAGTGTTATTATCTCTGAAGAGGCTGAATTTTTGATCCAGCTCTTGTGCGCTCGGGGAATTGACTCAGTCTCAGTTGGACTGTTTGGGTTTTCTTAGAAGGTGTTTTGCCTCTCATTCGGGTCCTATCCTAGCATGTCTAGTCTAGGATATGATTTGTTGACTCTTTGAGCATGATATGATGAACTGCTGTCTTCTAAGACAACTCGAGAACAGTCCACTTGCGATCGATTCAGTGCCCTGAGAAGTCCAGAGCAGTCCAGTTGATGGTCAAAGACTAGCTCGGACAACTTTAGATGGTGCTATCTTTAGATGGCCCTATCTAGCTTTGATAGGACATCTTTAGATGGTTCTATCGTTAGATGCTCCTATCTAGTCTTTGAGTATGTATACTATTAGTGTTTTATAGAGTTTTACGCTACTGATGATTTGTTGCTGACTCTGTCCAATCTAGTCTAGTCTTTGAGTATGATTTGTTGACTCTTTGAGCATGAAATAATGAACTGCTCATGAGCAAGGCAAAGCGTCCTCTAACACAACCCAAGAAAAGTCCCCTTACTATTCATCCAATGCCTTAAGAAGTCCAGAGCTGTGCTGTCTAGTCTTTGAGCATGCCTAGTCTTTGATTGAATTTTTTCCTAGTGGTGATGTGTTGTTGACTCTCTAGTCTTTGACCATGAACCAATGAACTGCTTGAATGAAACGTTTTCTAAGACAACCTGAGAACAGACCAGTTGCGTTTGCGTCAATTAACTGCTCAAAGACAAGCTTAAGACATCTTAAAGTGGTCCTCTAAGATTTGTTAGGACATCTTCAGATTATGGACTCTTTGAGCATGTCTATTCATTGAGATATACCCTACTGATGATGTGTTGTTGACTAGATAGGGCAGTCTGGAGCTGTCCTATCTAGTCTTTGGGCATGAACTGATGAACTGATGGGGTAAGACAACCCAAGAACAGTTCGTGAGTAATTCAATGCCCTGAGAAGCCCAGAGCTGTCCAGTCCATGCTCAAAGATTAAATTGGACATCTTAAGACGTTCTTTGAGCACGTCTAGTTTGAGTTTTACCTTACTGATGTGTTGTTGACTAGAGTGGACTCTCTCTGTAGTTGTTGAGCAACAACTGCTGAATCCTGCTTGGGTGAGAGGCCAAGCGTAAAACAACCTGAGAACAGTCCAGTTGCGATCGATTCAACACAATGACCTGGATGAATGAGAATATTCCCAGACAAGCTCTTGTATTGGTTCACATTAGACCTTGTTGGTGTACAAAATGTGTATACTGCATAGGTTCAGCACTGAAGACGTGCACAAAGGACCTCAGAACTTGACACTGGCTTCGCTCTGATCCAGTTTCACTCCGCTGACTTGCCCTCCTTGTCGTGTCTTTCAGCCATCATCAACCCCAAACAGGCCAAAGACAACAAGAGCTTCAACTTTGATTATTCCTATTGGTCCCACACCACGGTAACACACACAGACCTTCTACACACTATACATTAAATACTGAATATTTACAGTTGACGTTTTGGTTGGTTGTTGGCTCCAGCCGGAGGATGCGAATTACGCGTCTCAGATGCGCGTCTATCAAGACATCGGCGAGGAAATGCTGCTGCATGCTTTCGAAGGCTACAACGTCTGCATCTTTGCCTACGGCCAAACTGGCGCCGGGAAGTCCTACACCATGATGGGGAAGCAGGACGTCAAGGATCAGCAGGGGATCATCCCATTGGTAAAGACGTGGAGATAAATCAGCAATTAAGATCATTAAGGATGAGGTAAATTAATCCGTGTCATGTTCTTCCTTGCAGCTGTGTGAAGATCTGTTTACCAAAATCAATGACAACACGGACAACAGTTTGTCCTACTCTGTGGAGGTAAAAAAAACGATTTAACCTTCTTTGATCAAATTCCTTTTCAATGAAAAATAGGCCTGCTAAGCAGCTTCAGCTTTTTATATATTGTCCATAGGTAAGCTACATGGAGATCTACTGTGAGCGCGTACGTGACCTGCTCAACCCCAAAAACAAAGGCAACCTGCGAGTGCGAGAGCATCCTCTTATGGGACCCTACGTGGAGGACCTGTCTAAGCTGGCCGTCACCTCCTACAACGACATCCAGGACCTGATGGACTCTGGCAACAAGGCCAGGTGATAGTGACCTCCCAGCCTCAGAAGCTCCAACTCACAGCAGACTGGCTTACTGTGAGTCTCTCTCGACAGGACTGTGGCCGCTACCAACATGAACGAGACCAGTAGTCGCTCCCATGCTGTATTTAACATCATATTCACTCAGAAACGCCATGACGCTGATACTGACAACACCTCTGAGAAGGTATACGGTTTATGAGCCAATCATGAGAGTCGCTTGTCTTCACTGGATGTCAACATTCTGCTTTCAGGTCAGTAAAATCAGTTTGGTGGACTTAGCCGGCAGTGAGCGAGCAGATTCGACCGGGGCCAAAGGGACCAGGCTGAAGGTGGGGAAAGTTGTCTTGTTCAGGGATTCTCAAACCAGGTGCTATGAACAGTAGGTCTTTAGAGTCTCACAAAGTACAACAAAGCCAACAAAGGAGAGAGCTGACACCCTTAACTTACAAGGGAAAGTGTCCGGCAAGCTACCTAGCATGCTTTGCGGTAGGAAGATATGGGTCTAAGCGATAAATAGACAGATGGGTTAGCATCATTAATCTGTTCCTGACGGTCCGATTAAGCGTGAAATGTACGCTAACCAAATAAATTGTCCCATCCTAAATGGTAACACTAAACACTATATAATTTTCCAAGCAGAAAATGCATATATATGATCAATGGATGGAATAAACATTTAACATCACTTACGTTGATGGAAGTCTTGATTATTGTCGGTTATTAAGCAGCAAGATCTACACGGACATCACCTTTGAGTTATTGTTTCAGTGATCATCTTCTTTACCAACATGCTGGCGCTAGCAACTTTCTTTGGCTTCTTGGTGGATTATTTTGCAGCCGTGATCAATAAGAACAGCAGACTTTTGGTAATCGTGTTAGTTAGCAAAGAACAACAGAGTCAACTGCTGATGATGTCATAGACGAGTGAGAGGATTTCCGATTCCTGTTTTCACATATTAGCAATAGGATGCTAACAAGGACGTTTCATGACGAAAATACATTAAGAACACAGTTGGACTCATGCAGTGTACTAATAACGCGACTAAGACGCTGCGCTGCGCTGTGCGTACATTAAGTACGCTAAGTTTTGCTCACTAACAAAGATATGGCCTCTTTGTCTCTTATTCTCTGTTACAGGAAGGAGCTAACATTAATAAGTCTCTCACCACGCTGGGAAAAGTCATCTCCGCTTTGGCAGAAGTGGTAAAAAAAAAATGTTTAATCCGCAGTGAAAGATACATTTGATTGATGTGGTATGAACGTGCTCATGTACATACTCTGTTTCATTATAGGACTCTGGCCCAAACAAGGTAAAAAAAACTCTTTACACTTTTGCACAATAACTACGAGCAAACAAAGATAGAAAAATAGAGTAATTGCACAACAAAAAACAAAAAAACAGCAACATTGGAAAAATCTGCAGTAATTTTACAAGAATAAAGTGAAAATATTAAGAGGAAAAAGTTATAATTTTACAACAACTCGAAATATTTTTTAAAAGTTGTTGTATTATGAAAATATCATATAAAGTTGCAATGTTATGAAAAACAGAACAGTTAATAAAGTTTTATTTTATTCCTTTATAGAAAATTAGGTTGCGGGAAAAGCTATGTTGCGAGAATAAAGTTCAAACATTAAGAGAAAAGTTAAGAGAAATAGGTCAGAATAAACATTTATACCACAGAAACAAAACAAAATAAAATAATTTTTTGAAAATTAGGTGGGGGAGAATGTGTAATGTATCATATTATTAATAAAATATATAATATTACAAGATGAAAATGTATGAAGATTATTGAAGAAAGTTTATTTAAAATAACAGCTAAAATGAGAATAATAAAAATAAAAAGGGGGCACGTGTACACTAATCATCAACTTTTCCACCTATATCACAAAGCTGAGATGTGTTTTTTTCTTGAAATAGAAATACTGTTTCTTGAAAGTTCTTAACATAGCAACACTCTTTACAAAATATCCTTGGGTGGAGAACATTTAGACACTATCTGATAATGATATGATATGATAATGATATGATAATGATAATGATACAGCCTTTTTAGTAACATCTTTAAGTCCCTTCACAGAGCTAATGATATATTTATCTGTTTAACACACAGAATAAAAAGAAGAAGAAGGCAGAAAGTTTTATTCCCTACAGAGATTCTGTCCTGACCTGGCTACTGCGTGAGAATCTTGGTAGGAATCAGCAAATCTCAAAACACTCTTTATCATTTACTCCAATTAATCAATGTAACATGTGCGCCAGGTGGGAACTCTCGCACCGCCATGGTCGCCGCGCTGAGCCCGGCTGACATCAACTACGACGAGACGCTCAGCACGCTCAGGTAGAGAGAGAAAGAATGGTGCAGCTTTGCTCTGACATCTTTGTGCTACATGCGGGAGATTGAATGATTGCACGGTTTATATTCGCAGATACGCCGACCGCGCCAAGCAGATCCGCTGCAACGCTGTCATCAACGAGGATCCCAACAACCGCCTGGTGCGCGAGCTGAAGGAGGAGGTGTCCCGCCTCAAAGAGCTTCTCTTCGCCCAGGGCCTGGGTGACATCATTGAGAGTGAGGATGCTTTGACTTACCGTGTGATGACATATTTACAGCCCTACCTTGACGAGAGTATGAAATTGTGGCTTTTGCCAAAGGGGAAAGAGATTGGGTGATTATAAAGAATCTTTGAACCGTAGGCTCAATTTAGATTCTTAAGTATGCATATGATATTGTACCGATACAAGCATTGTGTATGGTCCTGAGCTGTGATTCAGGGGTTGGGCTACAGGGGGCAGTGTTTCCCACAGGACTACAATCTATCTATGGGGTGGTTATTAGTCTTTTTGATCCTGAATTTTCAGTTTTTAGACTGAAAAAGTAGACAGTAACAAAAATTGGCCACTTTTACAGCAAGGCTGCTAGTGCTAGCCACTAAAAGCTAGCTAATAACTCACTTGCATGCACAAAAAGGTAAAGAAATTCAAGTGAAACGTGTGCATCAATCTATGTTGTTGTCTTACTCTCTCTCCTTCTCCCTGTGTCTCTCTCTCTCCATCACGTTGCATCACCTTCAAGCATTTCGAGGGTCTGCTGCGGAGATCGAGGGTTTGAAATGTGTGTTTTCTGCCTCTTGCATTGTGCACCGCGCGTGCGCTTCCTGCGGCCGCCGAACTTCAGCTTTTTGTGCTCCCTGCTCGCCGCCGCTGCATTGGGAGCAGAATTGTTTATTTTAATCTTTTTTTGGCCTTTACTGTTATGATTGTTGGCATTATTTTCTCATTCATTTTTGCTGGTTTTGTTCACCCGGAGGCCAAAAAGGTGTTCAGCCGAGTACTCAGATAAAGTATACGAGCGGTCCATAGCAGCGCATTCAGTTATAATAATAATAATAAATAAATTAATAATAATACAATACATAGTAATACTACTGTATATGATCAAATAGGGGCTGCACGGTGGTTAACAAGTAGGCCACACAGTCAGGAGATTGGGCAGATGTGGGTTTGAATTCCACTTGGGACTTTGCATGTTCTCTCCGTGCGTGGGCTTCCTCCAGGTACTCCGGTTTCCTCCCACATTCCAAAAACATGCTAGGTTAATTGGCAACTCCAAATTGTCCATAGGTATGAATGTGAGTGTGAATGGTTGTTTGTCTATATGTGCCCTGTGATTGGCTGGCCACCAGTCCAGGGTGTACCTCGCCTCTCGCCAGAAGACAGCTGGGATAGGCTCCAGCATAACCCCGCAGCCCTAGTGAGGATAAACAGCAAATTTAAGCGTCATCACTATTACATAGTTAATGCCAATGATGGTGTGTTAATTGCAGGTCATAGTTTGTGCAGTGTGACAATCAGACGCATTGTGAGCAGGTCAGCTTTTTGATTAGATGTCTATGAGTCACTCCCGATGTTCTCTGCACTAATCAGTCTTAAAAATGGCTGGCTTTTATGTTTTATTTGTCGTACTGATTTGTGCTGATGCTTGATACAGGAGAATAAACGCTTGTCTGAAGCGGCAGATGAGCGTTTTATTTTTGAGTTATATTCCGCAGCTTGTCGATGTATTTTATTTGTGGCTTAGTCATTGTTTTTTTCTTTTTTTTGTTCTTTGCTTTCTGCTGGTGCTGCCCTGGCTTGTCGCATCGGAGTTGTTATTATTAGGTCTATTGAAAGCCTCCTCTTTTTTGTGTCTATTCTCTCTTCTCTTCCTCATCTATTTTGTTTGCTCACCCCCAACCCCACTTCCTGTACACATAAAACCCCCGCCTGGCCGCCGGCCCTGCCGACAGACGTATCCGATTACGAGAACAATAACAATAAAGGCCAAGCTGTCAATCAAAGGGATGATCTCTCCACAGTGACCAACGCCATGACGGGCATGAGTCCCTCCCCGTCTCTGTCCGCATTATCCAGCCGCGCCGGCTCCATCGCCAGCCTGCACGACCGCATCATGTTCAGCCCGGGCAGCGAGGAGGCCATCGAGCGCCTTAAGGTGAACACCGGACAGCACTTTGTCATTACACTGGGCTTGGCGGGGGTGGGGAAAAATACAGCACATGATGTTGCTGATTTATGTTTCTGTCATGACAGCAATTACAAAAATGACTACTTGGCCCCAATCCAAGTGGGGCGGAACGGCCATATATGAAAATGTCGGCTTTAGAGGTGACCCACTTGTCAAAAAAGCACACAATTAAGGCAATACTTTTGCCAGGAAGTACTCCCCACGCCGACCAGCAAATGGCAGAAATCCATGAGTAATTGATACGTTGATACGGCCATAAAAAATTGCACTAAAAGTGACTTTTGTTGTCATTTCAGGGTCTGTTTCAAAACCTTTCACATCTCTTCAATTGCCATTGTTCACTCGCAAGCATAACGCTAAATGCATAATGCAAGTTTAAGCAGTCAATATGCCTAACATGATATCAAATGTGTAACTACTCACCACTAATGAATGATAATGTTAGATGATGAATGACTATAACTATGGTGCATTCAAAGATATAATTAAAGCATAAAATTGTGTGCTTTTATGCTGTATAGTTGTCCCACATTACCTCGCAGTTAAAAATTAATTGATAATAAATAATTTTGTTTTGTGGACCCATGTGGCCTATTACTCAAAAAAATATACATAAGCATTGAAATTGTGTATGTAGTATTCTACATTGGCCACAAGGTGTCGGTGTTAGGTGAAACGAAGACCAGGTGTAATGAACAGAAAAGACATTTATTGCAGTTTTATTATGCATCTCACAACAGGCACAATACAATAACATAATAATCATAACAATAACACCTACTGCTTCCCTAGGGAACGCATTTACTGTGACACAAACGAGCAGTTTTATTTACATCTTAAATATTGACTCTTATTATGTCTGCTGTGTTGGATAATACCAGTGTAAAGCCATTTAAAGCCGCCATTAGAATACATTGATGAGACACATAGCCACTATTACAAATAAACTGCCTTAGCTACTAACAAACATAACTAGTGTGTGGGTGTGTGTGTTATGGGGGGTGCTCAGCAGGAAGAGGGCACGATATAATGCTTGAAGCACATCGCTTCACCAAATAGATGGATTGACTTCTTCAAAATCTTTGACTTCCAAGATTTACTGTCACCCTTTGGCCTAGAAAATATTTTTTGTCCACTCACTTTGTCTTATTTTGTGTAAATGTCAGGAAACAGAGAAAATCATTGCAGAGCTTAATGAGACGTGGGAAGAGAAACTTCGGCGCACGGAAGCCATTCGTATGGAACGGTGAGCTCCTTTTTCTTCGCAGACATAGACAAATGAGCGTGAAAGAGCGCATGAACGCCTCAACGTGACTGTGATCTTCATTCCACAGCGAGGCACTGCTAGCAGAAATGGGTGTGGCCATGCGAGAGGATGGTGGCACAGTCGGCGTCTTTTCCCCGAAGAAGGTAATCAGACATGTCTAACGTTTCATCCACCCAACTGCTGTAAGCCATGACAATTAAATGCCTCTTTATTCAATCCTAAGCCATCTGACAGCCCCAGAAAGCCCCAGGCTGTCTTTATAGACACTGTTGGGCTTTTTTCCCCCAATGAGGTTTGTAGCTGGGAAGTGTTGAGTGTGTCTCCTTCTGCGGGTGCTTTTGCAGCTCTGACATTCAAGTTTTAAGACGAAGAAAAAAAGATAATGCTCATATCTTGGTGATGGGTGTGACATTGGATTGTGTGGATGGACTGTAGCTGCATGAGGTTGTTTTTTACGACTGCTCGTCTCCTCCTGGGGGAGATAGCTTTGTGGGAGCTGTGATATGCAGTGTTTGCATAATGTTCTATTGTAAACTGCACAGGGGTCATAAAAGAGACATGGTAATGACTTGTAAAGTTTCTGCAGACAACTCATTGCTTTGTGCTCTCCATCAGACGCCTCATCTGGTCAACCTCAACGAGGACCCTCTCATGTCCGAGTGCTTGCTCTACTACATCAAGGATGGCATCACAAGGTTAGATGCTGTCGAGCACCGACCTTCACCAAGGCAACACCATCAAAGATACATACCTCCAGAAATTTAGCATAAAAACTCATGTGGCATTACTTGAGAAACTCCAGCTTTACAGATGTCATGTCGACTGCAGGCTGGGTGTATCGGCTTTGACACATGGGGCTCTATTTTTGCCTTCTTTCTTCCCTCGGGGGTGTGTGTGTGTGCCAGACTGCGCCGCTCACAAAAATTGAAAAGTGCACTGGCCACACTGCATTGTCGCGGCATAGCCTGCGCCTGGTCTACGAAAATAGAGCCCATGGTGATATGAGATGTCACAGTAAACCACGGAGTGGCACCATCTACCATGCACTATTCTACCGAGCAGAGGTCACTATTTGAAGATGTATTTTTCACATAATTCTACAAACTATTACAATCACTATTATCAGCCGATAAATGATGATAACAAAAATAGCTCATAAGGGTTTAATTTAAGAGCTGACATATAGCAACTTCCATGGGTTTCTTGATAATAATCAAAGGTTCTTACATCAATAGGTAAAGCATTGTACTGCCCAAAAAAATTTAACTTGTATGAACTATTTTTGTTGTCATCATTCTAAATCAAAAACACGAATGTCGACCATATAATTTATTAACAAATTAACTAAAAAAAAAAAAGACAATGTGTTGTTTGTTTATGTTAAATCTGCATTTTTATCTGGATCTGCACCAAAATCTAACCGCCATTCCCCTTGTTTGTTTGTTTCTTTCGGCTTTTTCCTGATTACAGAGTCACCGCAGCGGATCTTGTTTTTTTTTGTTTGGATCCTCATATTGATTTTTGGCTTGAGCCCTTTATGTTCCGGATGCCCCTAACGAACACCAATGAGGCTTACTAGGGGGGATTTGAGTCCAGAACGCTAACCAGTACACCACGGCGCGCTCCTAACTGCCATTCCCCAATGAACAAAAACTTAAACATAGCTAAACATAGCAAACTAAAAATAGAAAAAACAAATATCAGAACTGTTTTAAAAAGTATGAAAAAAAAACAACTTTGTTTGTTTGCTTTGGTTCTTCCTGCACTACCCCTCCACAAAGTTTCATGGAAGTCGATTAGTAGTTTTGAGGAACTAATTCCTTGTATTTGTAAATAATTGTGCTGACTGTCACCATGGAAATTATTTTAGGGTGGGACGGCTGGATGCCAGCAGCCGTCAAGACATCGTTCTCAGCGGCCACTTCATAAAGGACGAACACTGCACCTTCACCAGCTCAACTGGTCCGCAGGGAGAAAGTGAGTGGTGTTCGCCATAAAAAATCACCATAAAAATCGCTAATGAGCGATCAGCATCCGCATTTGTTCTCTCATTGTGGCGTCTTTGTTTCCTGAGCAGCCGTTGTCCTTGAACCATGTGACGGAGCTGAGACTTATGTCAATGGCAAGCGGGTGACCGAGCCCACTGTTCTCAAATCAGGTTGGTTGTTTCTTCATTGCGAAGACATTAGGAAGATGGTCATCAATAAGTCCTGTTTAGTAGCACCACGTGAGCTGTACTGTCAGTGTTTATTCTTTGTACATTTTTTGGGGTTCAGGAAACCGCATCATCCTGGGGAAGAGCCACGTGTTCCGCTTCAACCACCCCGCGCAGGCCCGAGCTGAGAGGGAGAGGACCCCTTGTGCCGAAACCCCCGCAGAGCCTGTGGACTGGGCCTTTGCCCAGAGGGAACTGCTGGAGAAACAAGGAATTGACATGAAGCAGGAGATGGAACAGAGGTAATCTGTCAGCTGAATGAATGTATAAGGAGGGCACCTTCACAAGCTGTTTGTCTTCAGGCTGCAGGAGCTGGAGGATCAGTATCGCAAAGAAAGAGAAGAGGCCAACAACCTTTTAGAGCAGCAAAGACTGGTAGGCACCTCTCTATAACTCTCTAACATAAGGTGATGATCTAATACAGGAGTTGTATCATAAATTCCACCTAACAGAGGCCAAGCATAGCACTCATCAGAGCACAAACTTCCACCAAGGCTGATTATTTGCCAAGTGTCATATTTAAGCCAATAATGTATTTTTGCGGGCGGCACGGCGGTCGAGTGGTTAGCGCGCAGACCTCACAACTAGGAGACCAGGGCTCAATTCCACCCTCGGCCATCTCTGTGTGGAGTTTGCATGTTCTCCCCGTGCATGCGTGGGTTTTCTCCAGGTACTCCGGTTTCCTCCCACATTCCAAAAACATGCTAGATTAATTGGCCAATCCAAATTGTCCATAGGTATGAATGTGAGTGTGAATGGTTGTCTATACTATGTGCCCTGTGACTGGCTGGCGACCAGTCCATGGTGTACCCCGCCTCTCGCCCGAAGACAGCTGGGGGAAAAAAAAGCGGTAGAGAATGAATGAATGTATTTTTGCCTAAATTAATTATTTTCCGGCTGCACGGTGGACGAGTGGCGCGCGCAGGCCACACAGCGAGGAAACCCGAGTTCAATTCCACCCTCCGGCATCTCTATGGGGAGTTTGCATGTTCTCCCCGTGCATGCGTGTGTTTTCTCAATGAAAAAAACATGCATACAAAACTTAAGGCATTCAGAAGACACATTCAAAGACGCTGTAATGATATGTAGTATTCTACACTGGTCACTCAGTGTTAGTAATGTTACTGTAATGTTGGGTGAGAAACACAAGCACCAGACTTGATAGTATAGAAGGTAACCCAATAACAGTGGTATAAAAAAGTTTGGGCACACCATATAATTTTCAAGATTTTCCTTAATAAATCACTGGTTGTTGGGATCAGCCATTTCAGTTATTGGATCCTATTAAGTGGCTCTTTTATGGTTTGTTGGCATATATTGTATATAGCTTATGGAAATGAGCCACATTATGTTTATGCTTCATCTTCAGGATTATGAGAGCAAGCTGGAGGCTCTTCAGAAGCAGGTGGATCGTTATTACCCAGAAGCCCCCGAGGAGGAGGAGCCAGAAGAAGAAGGTAATTCATGCAGTTAATGGACAACAATAGTTTGGCGTAAAGCTGAACTTTGCGTCTTTGTGGCCCATAGTGCAGTGGAGCGACAGGGAGCGAGAGCTGGCTGTGTGGAGCTTCCGCAGGTGGAAGTGTTACCAGTTCACCTCTCTGCGTGACCTGCTGTGGGGCAACGCCATCTTCCTCAAGGAGGCCAACGCCATCAGCGTGGAGCTCAAGAAGAAGGTGACAATATGTGGTGGAAAAAAGGCTGAAACGTGGCTTTTACCAACGCACCTGTTGACCTCCCAGGTACAGTTCCAGTTTGTGCTGCTGACAGACACCCTCTACTCGCCGCTGCCACCAGACCTGCTGCCGGCAGATGCCAGCAAAGACTTAGAAAAGCGACACTTTCCACAAACCATCGTTGCCGTGGAGGTGCAGGACCAGAAGAACGGAGCCACTCACTACTGGACATTGGAAAAACTCAGGTAATTTCAGCTTTGGCTCCATTTTTTCATGTATGGTGTCACACTGTACAATAGATGGGGTTCTGAAAATGTCAAGTGTCCACAATTTTTGCAATAATAATCCCCTCCAAAAAACTAAGACATGAAAGACTACATTTCATATTGTCACCGGGGCGTGGCCAACAAGCGCAGATAACCACCAGGGGTTGTAATTAGTGCTGTGTCAAAAAAAAATAATAATAAAGTTTTATCAAAGCTAGCTTGCTCCTGTACTGCTATTATTGTGGGCAGTAAAAGGTACACCTGTGCACTACTCATGATGTCAGATCAGCATCTTGATGTGGCACACCAGTGAGGTGGGATGGATTATCTCAGCAAAGCAGAAGTGCTCACTATCAAACATTTTGACAGATTTATGAACAATTTGAAAGAAATGGTAATATCGTTTATCTGGAATGAATTTTAGATCTTTGAATCCATCTCATGAAAAATGGGAGGAAAAACAAAAGTGTTGCGTTTCTATTTTTGTTGAGTGTATATACAATGCCTGTTGATAAATAATCATGAGCTCAGAGAGACCTCTGATTTTTTCCCCTCACTTTCTCATGCACTCCAAGTCATTATTAATTTCCAAATTACTGAGTTTCTCGGGCTCACACTGAATCCGTCTCAGCTCTGTTGTGGCCGCTGAAAGAATTCCGCAAGATTGAAAACTGTGTTCTAGGCTCCGTCAGCCGTATGCCACAATGGAAATAATCAGTTTGGGGTCTAACGTTTTTTTGGGACGCCACAGATGCCGCAGACACTGGAGGACTATCATATCATATCATCATCATATCAATATAATATAATATCAATATAATATAATAGAAACAGTTACAGTCACAATTTGGATAATATCTATCAACATTGTGCAATCAAACAACAAACAGCAATACAGAGTAATTAAAGCCTATTTAATATTACTTAACATGAAAAAAAATATTGTTTTGTACTTACTCATTGTATTGAAGTCAAAAGGCACCAAAAAACCCCACAAAAATCTACGACACAGCGGCTGTGCAGACAAATATGGCTGTTGTTTACAAGAACTTCCTGTATACAAGGCCAGTTATTCCGTGAACATCTGCTCTCGAGAGCGTGGTTTCACACACACACAGCATTTTGAGGCAAGCTGGACTGGATCAGGACCCGAGCCACAACAGATTCAGTGTGAGCTGACGGTAATTATTGACTGCTTCTAATTAACACCCTGTCCTCTTTTGCGGTTTAGGTATATATAAATGATAATAACATTTTTTTTTTAACTAAAAAAGCTTGTAGAGCGACTACAATTCTTGTTGATTCTTTCACAGGTGCTCAGTTCACATTTAGGGTCTAAAATCAACATCACTCTTGCAGACAGAGGCTGGATCTCATGAGGGAGATGTACGACCGTGCTGCTGAGGTTCCCGCCACGACGTCGACAGATGAGGGCGAGAGCGTGATGACAGGCGGCGACCCTTTTTATGACCGCTTCCCCTGGTTCCGCCTGGTTGGCAGGTACGTTCTTCTCAGGTGGTAATCGCAGATTGTGTTGAAGAGACAGGGGGGCTCTATTCTCTTCTTTTCTATTAATTCAAGCTCTTTCTTGGTAATAACAGTCCTTGTCCTCCCACTGGAGTCCTGCTGTGTTTTCTGCACCGCCTGCTCCTCCCAAGCTCCGTCTCTCTCTTGATTAGTCCCTCACAGTCATATGCGGCAGTTATATAACAGAACTTGCAGCATATTAAGCCTCGAGTGGCATGTAAATACCGCCAGCCACGTGGAAAAGGACCAGGCGCTTATCTGACAGCAAGTTGTCACATCATTTTGAATGTCCTAATTCCATATTTTGGCTACTTGATGTAGACACATGAGAAGGAAACAGCCGTCAGCGGGATACACAATTGCTTTTTTTTTTTAGAATGCATGTAAATATGAATTATTAAATATTATTATATGTATTAATCAATAATACATCTTATATTTATTTACTAAAGATCCACATTTCCACATTTATAATTGTTAGTACAATACAATCATCATTATATTTGTTACTGTAGTGTGATACTGTATATCCTCACAATTCAATAAGATAATGATCTACACTTATGTCAATACAATATAATAGTCATCATGGATCATGGGATGTTGTCAGTGATATGATAAATATGATTATATAAGTCATAATATTTAAAATGTAATGAAAATAATACACACTTTGTTACAATTGTATACATGTATCTTTTATAATTAATATAAAAAAATACAATATCATCATTTTTATAGTTTAATGGATAGGATGTGGGTGAGGCTGGGCCGCATGGAGAATTGGGAGGAGGGCTGGGAATCTCAGGCCACCACATGATACAGTAAGATAAGCAATGCGTAGCTCATGATAACCATAATATTTCAATACCAATGACCAAAAAAATAAACTATTTCATACTTTGTATTTTGCGTCATTCAGCTGGGATAGGCTCCAGCTTAGCCGTGACCCTAATGAGGACAAGTGGATGGTATTCCAACAAGGGTTGGAATTTGTGCAGCATATTTAAACCAGAATACAAGCAGCAATGCTGCAAAAAGAATGATACTGATACCGTCAAACAGTAATACAAACAAACAGTATTTTAAACTCATTCAGAAAACATCTCATGTTTCAAGGGAGCAATCATTTCTCTAGCCAATCATCTAGTGATAATAATGACAAATTATTAATAAAAAGGCATTATATGATAATCCAAAATGTTATTGTAATATAATAATTACACTGAATCTGAATAAGTAATTCAAAATTAAATGTCAATAATGCATACTTTGTCATAAAAGTCCAGATGTATTTTTAGAGTTTATATAAATGAAATATATTATTACAATAATAGTAGTTTTATAGATGCTACTGTCACATTCGGGCATGGTCGTGTAGTGTAGCGACCCAAGGATGCAGAGATGAGGACCCAATTGCAGGTAAAAATGTAGTATTTATTAGCAGATGCTATGCAGCAGCACCACTCACTCACATGTCCAACGTCAAAACGACAATGACCCAACAACTAAAGGAGCGCGCACCTGAACTAAATAGGCATGACAGATAATGAGAAACAGGTGCGGGAGATAATGGAACGCAACGGAAAACAGAACAGAGCAACACAGGAAGTGAATACAAAATAAGGGCATGAACCAGGAACAGAGGAAAAGAGGAAAACTAAGAAAGCTGTCACGAGGGAGAGAAGCCCAATCGTGACATAAACATGACGCTTTGCTTGTGTAAGACATTGAAGTCTTGGATGAAAATCTTCCCACCAACCATAAAAAAGTCTCCTGTTTTTTCCCTGGGACTTGGAAGGCTCATGATCTTTGCCGGGCAGTGCAGGCAGCGACTACTTCTGTCTAGCTTGGTTTGCATCCCATTGTGTTTTCAGTGAAAGAGCAGCTGTGGCGGCGTTCTACTACCAAGTGTGTGCTTTTTCTCTCTGACTCTACTAACCCACTTCCCGTGTCTCTGGCTGAACCAGAAACCCTCTTTTCAACACTTGCATGAGTGAGCGCATGAGCGACCCCACCCCGTCCCCGACCCTCTCCAACTCTGAAATGACCGAGCCGGCTGACTCGCAGCGGGAGGCTCGAGGGGAGGAGGACGAGGCGGCAGAGTTGGAGGATCTGGACGATGATATCTTTTTGGACGACCCGTGCTCGGAGCTGGGGGGAGAGGAGGAGGAGGATGATGATGATGATGATGATGATGATGAGCGAGCGCTCTGCCGAGGCTCCAGCGAAGGCCAGGATCCCTTTTACGACCGCTCGCCATTATTCAGTGTAGTGGGAAGGTTGGTGAGGTTTCAGGAGCACGCTGGTGGACGGAACTAGCTCTTTCATGCTGAGACGCAGGGTCGCCTGGTCGCAACATTTGCGAAACGACATGCGTGAATATGTGTGCCACATTGTAACTGTCTGAAAGGTACACAGGGGGTTGGGATTTTGGACACATTTTTTTGTCCATATGAATTTGCTGTTTGGTGCAGGAGGCCATTACTTTCTCATAGTACAGTGGAACCTCCGAGGTTTAACTCCGTTTTCCTCCAATTTGTTTATATTTAGAATTTCTTACATTTGGAAAAAATGTAAATAGAAATATCATTTTTCCAGATGTGTTTTGCTATGACTTAGTGTAGACCCCAGGATGCAAGGACATGGGGGCAGGTTGCTTGAGTAAAGTCTTTAATTAATAAAAGATAAGCTCCCACGGAGCAGCACGACACACAAGTCAGAATATCAGAATAATGAAGATGTCTAGGAGGTAGAGCAAAGGCAAAGATAAAACTGACCATGGGAGGTGGAAACAAGAATGTGCAAGAAAAGGGGAATCATACCAGGGAAGATAAGATAAGATATGCCTTTATTCGTCCCTCAGTGGGGAATGGGAAACAAGTTAACAGAGATGCAATGGAATGCATCAAACACACAGACATCTAAAGTGCAAGGAAAACACAATTAGGCAACAACGAACAGAAGCTAGAGTGACCAAATGTCCTGTTGTCCCAGGACAGAACAGGTCCTATCCTGTGTTTTGGATTTTTGTATTTTTTCCAAAAATGATGAAAATGTCCTGATTTTTGTTGTGAGGTTAAATTGAGCTGCATTAGGGCACGCTACTGTATGTGAGGAAATTCCAAAGTTCCAAACTTTTTGAATTAGCATTGCCAAAAAGCTAAACATACATACAGAGTCCTGTTGAAGTCTTGCCACTTAACAGAATATATTGGTTACATTCCCAAACTTAAGATAGTACTAGATAGTACATTGGAATATAACAATTTTGTATGCATTCAGAGGAGGCATACTTTAAACCAGTGCTTTTCAACTGGTGTGTCTGCAGGACCCACCATCACCCAAATTGCGTACATTTTTCAACTCAAACTTCTATGTGTTCTGTTTAAAAGGACTGTTTGCAACACCACTTGAGCTGTTACAGTGAGGCGCTGTCTCTTTATGGCGCACTCTTCAGCCGATATCTACAGCTGTGTGTTGGACAGAAGGCACGTCAGTTCCCCTCCTGCACAAGCTTGACAAAGTCACCCATAAACATGACTTAGCACCTTGTGGTGATATAGCAAGGAAATAGAACTAGAGATTATATGATTTTTTTTTTTTTTTTACCCAGGCAAAAACCTGTGACTCACTTTTAGGTCATGACCCACCAGCTTTAAACCTATTGGAATTTAAGGCATACTTGATTATGCTTTCATTTGAGTAGATAACAGCGAAACGCGGCAAATTTTTTTGGTTGGCCTTTTTTGGTTAATGTCGAAGTACGTAATTTTAGTTGTGCGCACCGTTGTCTCCGCTACCCAACTTCTATGTAGCAATAACTTTTATTTTCAGCTCTGTGGTCGTCGTCATACTTGTTTCGATAAATTCTGAACTCTTACAGAATTTGCTAATGTCACATCATGCATGGCATAGGTTTGACCTTTGGACTTTTCGTCTTTAGAGGTTCCACAGTACGCCAAATGTACAGTATGTATGTAACTTTAACTCCTGCAAATAGTCTGTATGCAAATGTTGTCTAAAATAATGAAGTGAATGCTGAAGTAGACATTTCCCCGGCTTTGACAGCCTGTCCTTCCTGCTAACAATGCTAACACACTAACAAGCATCTCTCCCATGATGTTTTAACCCTCAAAAAAACTTTACACAGCCCAGACAGATTGGGATCAATGACTGTGTGTGTGTGTGTGTCTAATAATGATGTATGACGAGCATAAAAACAGAGCACACCTAGCATGCTGCGTGAAAGGAAGACGGTGCTGACTCCTAATCTCAAGTTGAAAGAGCTGGTTTCTCCCTCAGCCGTCTCTTTTAGGCATGCCAGAGCACAAGTCCTTTCTTTTTTTTTTTTCTTTTCTTCTTGAGTACGTCTGATGATGACCTCGTGGCCCTCCTTTGCACACACTAGCACGTCCAGCGGCGAGGTGTCCTCTGAGTTCTGGTTGTCACTGGTTGGTGTGTAGCGCAACACAAGCAGGCTGTTTTGGCTGAGCCATGTTCTCTCGTATGATGATTTCTGTGCCATTTGCTTTGGGTTCATTTGAGTCGAGAAGTCAAGAAGCATTTTTGTTCTCATGTTTTTTTCTGTCCTGAGCATGCCTTCTTTACACCTCACCAATCTTGTCATAAGTCTGCCCCCCCCTTTTTTACACCCTTAAATGTCTACCCCTATTGGCTCATGGACACAGGGTGCTTGAATGCAGCAATTTAAACCACAAAAATCAATACAAAATGACAAAAATAAATACGCACACAAGTGTTTTTAATGGCATTTAAAAAAAAAATCACACCAATGTTTTTTTTTTAAAATCCCCAAAGATCGTGTGGTGCTTCACCTTGAACTGTAAGGCCATTTTATCAGAGATAGCCATATTTGGAAAACCACACAACCACAAAAAACAAGGAAAAAAGAATCATAAACGTTTTCCAAAGTGTGAGCATGTGGTCAAAGAGAGGAATATGTGCCTTTACATGTGTATATATATATAGTATATGTGTCCATAAGTGGACTCCATAATATCACATTTATAGATAGAAAATGAATACAAAATAAAAACAGTAATCCCTCGTTTATTGCACTTGATTGGTTTCATAAGTGACAAGTAGGGTTCCTTATTTATAAATAGAATATTTTCATAGTTAGAAAACCTGTTTGCGACCTTCTAAATATGCTTTTTAATATGATTAGAACCTTCTAGACACGCATGTAAACACCTCTATAGTCACCTTTACATTCATATTACCCAAAATAGTGGACATAATAAGAGAAAATATGACAAATGTGAAGTGGATGGACATAAAGTGACACCAGGGATTCAGAATTGAGTTTTAGCTTGGCGCAGCTGATGGCCACAACAATAGCCTGTGGTGCTTGTGTGTCTCACCGAACATTACAGTAACATTACCGACACGAGTGACCAGTGCAGAAACTAAGAATACTACACACGATAGAGTTACTGCCATCATTAAGCTCTTCATTGCACCTCACATCAAATTGTCTGCCTGTTGGTGCAGATTCAATTCAATTCAGTTTGCATGTTCTCCCCGTGCATGCGTGGGTTTTCTCCGGGCACTCCGGTTTCCTCCCACATTCCAAAAACATGCTAGGTTAATTGGCCACTCCAAATTGTCCATAGGTATGAATGTGAGTGTGAATGGTTGTTTGTCTATATGTGCCCTGTGATTGGCTGGCGACCAGTCCAGGGTGTACCCCGCCTCTCGCCCAAAGACAGCTGGCATAGGCTCCAGCACCCCCCGCGACCCTCGTGAGGAAAAGCGGTAGAAAATGAATGAATGAATGAATGAGAGTGAAGCTGCAACATCCAAAGCACGAGTTAGCGAGGGATTACTGTACATAGAAATCGAGTCAGGGAAGGTGTGGAAATGGGCTCACATGTAACACACACACACACACACTGGTGCACCTGATTTGTCATGTAGTGAGTCCAAATGAAGGGCACCATTTAAAAAAAATGCAAAAACAAGCTTATTAGCTTTCTTTTGTCAAATAGTGAATGTAAATCTTAATATGTGCACCTTAGCTTGCAGCTGCACAGAAGAGAGATGTCTAAATACTGAGCCAGAATTCTAATTCTATTTTGAAAGCGATAGTAAAGGGCAGCCATGGCCATCGCAAGAGCAGTCCCAGCTTCTGTTTGGTTGCTTTGCAGCTCTGTGTTCTGTTCTGTTGTCTCATGTTATATTATCATCATCCACCTTGTCGTCCTGAGTGACTCCAGTGCTTTGTCCTTCTCTCTCTTTCTCTCATTCCTGCATGCAGGTCTTTTGTGTACCTGAGCAACCTGCTGTACCCTGTTCCCCTGGTCCACCGCGTGGCCATTGTGAGCGAGAAAGGAGACGTGAAGGGCTTCCTGCGAGTGGCGGTGCAGGCTATATCAGGTAAGGGTCTTGGTCTGTGCTTGATTTGTGTGCGTGCGAGGGACTGACGCATAGGCGCTCTGTGTCCTCCCTCAACACAGCTGATGAGGAAGCTCCAGATTACGGCTCAGGTGTGAGGCAGTCGGGTACGGCCAAGATCTCATTTGAGGATCAGCAGTATGAAAAGGTAGAGTAACACATGCTTTCATGTTAGAGTCTCCAGAAGTGTCCAATAAGATGTTTTTGTGGTCTAACTAACAACGTTGCTAAGTTGTTACCACTGATCCCTCTGGCTATGTTGTCTTATTTTCTGGCCCTTCTGGCCTTTCTGACTTTGCCAGAAACCCAACAGGACAAAAATGTTCAGACCTATAGAAAGTAGCATACGCACACATTCACACAATTAGCTGTTCATAGATTCCACCTTGAGGAAAAGTGTACGAACGCAACTCTGCCTCAAGGTTTGTCCTTCCCACTCCTCCACTCCACTAGAAGGTCAATGCAACGTAATTCACGATTGCGAGAGTTGCGAGAACAGTGGGGCAGGGCCAACCGAACCAAAAAGGTCCCATATCAAGGCACACATTTCCATCTTTAGTGAGTGTGTTTCTACATTTTTCGTAACTGATAACATATCTTAGATGTCTGTAAGCTTAGCATAATCTGTTTAATTTAAAGGTGGATGCAAAAACTCCAAATGGGGTTAATTGCTGTAATTCCACGCACATATTTTAAAAATATATACCTTAATGGTGACATTAATATATTATATATATATATAATATATTAAAAATATATATTATATATATATAAAAAATATTATATATATATTAAAAATATTAGGTATGTTATCAATATTTTATGAGGAGCGAATGAAACAAAAACAAAAGAAAAACCCATCATTTGGGGAAAAGGGAAGAGTACATTTACGCACACGGCCCTGACACTATCCACACACCGTGCCATGGTAAATACATGTTGCTATTGATGATATACTTGACATATGCAATTAAAAACTTATTTATATTTTATGATAATTTATTATTTTATATTATTATATATTATTATTTTATTATATTTTATTATTATTTATATATTTTTTGATAATTATTTTTTGAGGGAGAAACGCAGCACTAAGGACATAATAGCACTATGTTTTGTACACTTAAACCCTAATATTAATGCTACGAAATGCTGTGTTGTGTTTTTCCTGTATCTCTTAGCGGCGTGATGTTTCTTGCATGCAATGATGATTACACTTCTATCACTCTTGTGTTTTTCTGGTAGTTCCAGTCAGAGTCCTGCTCAGTGGGCCTTTCCCGGACTGGGATCTCCCAGGAGGAGCTTCGGATTGTGGAGGGGGAGGGCCAGAACCCTGAGATGGGACCCTCAGCGGACGAAGTCAACAATAACACATGTGCGGGTAATTGTGTTTTACAAGTGGTTGCTGCCAGCCAGGCTGCACGGCGGTCGAGTGGTTAGCACACAGGCCACACAGCTAGGAGACTCGAGTTTGATTCCTTGGCCATCTCTGTTAGGAGTTTACATGTTCTCCCCATGCATGTGTGGGTTTTCTCCGGTTACTCCGGTTTCCTCCCACATTCCAAAAACATGCTAGGTTAATTGGCGACTCCAAATTGTCCATAGGTATGAATGTGTGTGTGAATGGTTGTTTGCCTATATGTGCCCTGTGATTGGCTGGCCACCAGTCCAGGGTGTACCTCGCCTCTCGCCTGAAAACAGCTGGGATAGGCTCCAGCACCCCTGCGACCCTTGTGACTATAAGCGGTAGAAAATGAATGAATGCTGCCAGCCCACCCGCTGTGATTACTCCACTGGGCTGCTGTCTCACGTTGGTCTTTGCTTTGATGGCAGCTGGTGGCGATGAAGGCGATGGCCCGCTGAAGCCCGGTTTTGATGGCCAGCTGGACACGACTTCAGAGCACCTCAAGATTGGCAACGTTTTCACCTTCAGAGTGACGGTGCTGCAAGCCTCCAGCATCTCTGCCGAGTACGCCGACATCTTCTGCCAGTTCAAGTAAGACATTGTTGTGGAATGTTTAACAACTGCTCCTTATCTGGCTGGAGTCAAATATTTTGTAATACTGTTTGGGTCAAGATGGACTTCATGACATGGAGCACCGCATTAGCATCCCCTTACGTTTCCTTTGTGATGTACATCTTTACATTCAGTTTCATCCATCGCCACGATGAGGCCTTCTCCACGGAACCCCTAAAGAACACAGGCCGTGGCCCCCCTCTGGGCTTTTATCACGTACAGAACGTAAGAATTGATAGCTATGAAGTGTTGATGTAGCTTGTTTTTAGCGTGCGGAGCTCTAACACCCTGACTGTGTTATGTGTGTAGATCGCTGTGGAAGTGACCAAATCTTTTGTGGATTACATCAAGACTCAGCCTATCGTGTTTGAGGTGTTCGGACACTACCAAAAGCAGCCTTTTCTTCCTCTCTGTAAAGACGTCGTCAGGTACTGTCACTGCTATGGAGTCCATTTGTGTCAAACTAAAGTCTGTTGTCTAATAGGCCTACAGCTAACCATTACTGTATTTTATTAGTAGATCTTAGTAGAATCTTAAGCTTGTTGTTTTGATTGAGTGAGTAATCAGTTATGCCTAAAACCATGGGTGTCTAAACTAGTACAAAACAAAAGGATAGAAGGGCCACTTTCATATTTTGTAAAGCCATGGTAAGTGCTACGTATATATTTCAAGAAAAAAAATGCATTTCGGCTTTGTAATATACTGTAGGTGAAAAAGTATGACTTTGCTCTCTTTTTCTCTTTTTTGCTTTTGTTGTTCTAAATCATCTTTGAAAATTTGCTTCTCCTAGTATTATGACTTTAGTCCCTTAATACTTTGACTTTATTCCCATATTAGAACTTTTTCCCTGACCTAATTTTCCAAAACGTATTTTATTGAGTTTATTTCTCATAATATTCTGACTTAAAAAAACATATTTAAACTCAATGCTACAAAAATTGTGGCTTTTTTCAGTAACGTTAGACTATTACTTTTTTCCTCTCAATATTTTGACTCTGCTCATTAAATGACGGCTGTTTACATTTTTTTTTAATTACTTACTAAACTTTATTTTTGTAATTTTTTGCATCAGTATGACTTTATTGCGATTATATTATATTATATTTTTGTAATATTATAACTTTTCTCATGTTTTTTCTTTAATATTTTAACTCTGTTACTAAAATGATGTTATTTTTCCTATTATGACAGTATTATTCTTGAATGTATGACTTTTTCTTGTTAGATTGCAACTTTTTTCTCTGAATATATTTATATCTACACCTCTACTAGGGATCAGGCCATTTTGGATCAGAACCTTCGTGCTTTCACCTTCTTCTGACATGTTTTTATTGAATTCATATAAAAAAAAATCATAAATGCTAAATTTTTAATTGAGTGCGCCTACTAAATAACCTGTAATGTTGCCAAAGAAGATGCGAGTCTGTAGAATTTGATCTCACATTGTGTGCTAGCTTTGTTTTTTGTATGTATTGTACAAAGTTCCACTGTGTATGTATATTTTTTAATGATGTGGGGTGCATGAGCAAGTGTAAAGGCACATATATCTGTCTTTAACCACATGCTCACAATCTTACCATGCACTGATTCCTGGTCATGTGTCTCCCTCCACTAGTCCACTGCGGCCTTGCAGAAGACAGTTCCCACGTGTGATGCCTCTGTCCAAACCAGGTAAAAACACACTTCCTGTCCGTGGGGGCACCACATGTTCATGTTGCACTGTCAGCGTGTTGCTGTCCCGTGGAGCGCTGTCATCTTAGCCCCGTGTCATGTGGCTGTGAGCAGTGGATGCTGACGCCTCGCCGGACCAGGAGAAAACGCTGGAGCTGATCCGATACCTGGTTCCGGACATGCTCAACGGGGCGCTGGTGGACTCGCTGTCAGGCCACGCCCTGTCTGCCGCTGGCTTGGCCGCTTCCTTCCTGCTGGAAGTGAACGAGCGAGCTCCGCTGCAGGCCCCGCCCACCTCTATTTGTTCTGTTATTAAAGCTCAGACGCCGGGTTGGTTAATGATGCCAAATCCAAGAGAATCCCATCACCTAAAGGATTATTCTTAGGTATCAGTCACACAGTGGAAAAACTCGCACGAAGGATTGTTTGTGTAACTGAGCCTCCTGGAAACAGAGCGATAGAGTTACTGCCATCATTAAGCTCTTCATTGCACCTCACATCAAATTGTCTGCCTGTTGGTGCAGCCACAGTTTCAGTATATGAAATGAACTGGAACTGATATAAAGAGTCCTTTTACGTGTGGGGATTCTGCACTCGGATTGGCTCTTTGTTGTAGCGTGTTTACTGTCCCTGCTCTTCCTCCTCTGACTGATCTGATGACTAAGAGATGGCCAGAGGTACTTCAGCTTGCTCAAACGACATTGCTCTTTTTTTGGATCGGTTGTAGTCAAACCAGACCACACAATTAGCTGGGCAATACATGGAAAACAGTGGAGGTCATTACGCAACATAACAGCCTAACTGTGTTCATAAAACCACATCGCACAGGGTCAGCTACTAGTGAAGCATAATAAACACCAACTATGTTTACTCTGGATATGTACTTGGAGCAACTACTAATAAAAGGTGCCACAACTCATGCTGGGAGTAATGCCGGCTCCCAGGATACCTTGCAGCATATGTTTTGTAAAGTTGGTAGTTTCATGCTTAGAGTTAACATAGCCGTTCCGCTCCCCATTCATTTCACTGCATGACAAGCTCACTGCGAGTTCAATAATGATATTGCTTGCCCAGTTTTAGTCACTTCCTTTAAGCAAGCTAAAGTGCCTCTGACCATCTCCCCAGGGTGTGTGGGCCGCACTTAGAATAAACTTTGGTGTCACGGAATAGGGCGGGGAGTTTGAGACCCTTGTATGGTGGAGCACAACTTCACATTTTCGGGCCTCTCTCTATCAAGCTTTTTCAAAAATATATTCATTCATAAATTGTGGTTGAATTCAACTGCTAGTAGTGAGATCCGATCTGCTTTGACAATGATAATGTTGCACAATATTGATTGTTTGCAGATGTATGTGTACAACTGCACAATTTCTTACTGAAAGCTGCCTCGTTCCTCAAAAAGGTGACCAAATTAAAGTGGAACATCATCATTATTACTGTATCTTCATAAAGACTATTTACAGCTCTTGCATTGTATCCCATTAGATTCTATAAGTGTACCTAACTAAATGAATGTGCCACTGAGAAGAACAGCCACGGTCATGTTTGAGCTGAGATCCTCTCTTTTTTTCCTCTTGTTCCTCCGTAGAATGTAGATCTTGGCATCTGCCTTCCTTCCTGTCTGACCTCTTCTACCTTCTTTTTAGTACCTGCCACCAAGCTGACAGCCGTGACCCGCCCGCAAGCAGGGCCGTGCCACTGCAAATACGATCTGATGGTTTTCTTTGAGATCTGTGAACTGGAGGCCAATGGGGAGTGAGTATCTCCTCTGTTGTGTGTTTTTTTTTTTTTTAGGGATGTTAGGGAACGTTATGTAACACTAATGAAACATTTTTTCCAGCTACATCCCAGCTGTGGTTGACCACAGAGGTGGAATGCCTTGTCATGGTACCTTCCTCCTGCACCAGGTGAGTATTACCTTTACATATGTGCGACTTCCTGTTTCAGCCCCACACATACAATATATACCAAAAATACTCCAATTAACTGCCAGTGTCCTATAGTGCAGTCTACAAAATCAAATAATCTCTAATTAGTACAAGGTCAGAATACATTTGCATTAACAGCTGTAGGCAATCTCCTGATGTATTGTTTAAATATAACTCCACATGATGGGAGCAGATGCATGTGAGGTGTCATGAGTGGCTATTGGCTATTGGTACTACATTCTATAGAGAATAATTACATTTTTACATGCAGAAAACAAAATGGCATGCCCTCGCGACCCTAACGAGGATAAGGATAGAAAATGTATGAATGGATAAACATAACATAACAGGTTGAAGACTCTTTCTTGAAATCGCTCATCTTAGTGCATCAGTGAGTTACTTACTCAATGACTTCCCTATGAAATGATGAACGGATGGAACTTATTGTTGATGCAGATTTCTTATACATTTCTGTGTGGTTGAATTCCAGTGTTTCTCGCGTTCTTTATCAAATTGCTGGCACTCGCAACTTTCTTTGGCCCCATGGTGTGTTATTTTGCAGTCACACTAAGTAGTAGCTTTGTATATAACATAGGACAATACAGTACAAGGAAAAAAGACTAATTTGTTACTTACAAAAAGAAAAAAATTGACAACATTTTAAGAAAAAACTAATTATACAACAAACCAGGTTCAATTGTACTTATTAATAAATGACCATGTGGTCAAAATGAGTTAAATGTTCCTTTCCTTTTTTTAAGGAAAGGAAAGGAATACAAGAATGAAGAGTCTTGAACCAGTCATGATGTGCTATACATATCACCATATTGACAGTTACAATGGTACCATTATGTCATTGTATGGTCATATCACCTTGTACTTCGGTACGAGGTGCATTATTAAAAAAAAAACCAACAACCTTAAACTGTATTATGGAAAGCAGGAAATGAACAAATGTAACAGTTACTGATTGTAAAAGTACCAGATGGAGGGGTAGGATTTAATAAGCTTTGCTCCTTCCTACTCCTTTTGGACATGTGGAGCTGTGAACTGATTATGGGATGCACTCAATTGTAATCTGATGCATGTTCAAATGAAATAAAACCATTACCATTTACCATTACCATTAATGCCCTCTAAATTATTATTACAGTTACAAAATTAGCTTGTTCAATGTGATGCGTTGTGACATTCAGGAAATACCCTCTTCTTCAAAGGATTTTCTCTTCCATTGATGACCCGATTAAATGTGTGATTTTAAAGCACTAAACCCAAACCACTCCTCTTCTTTCCCTGTCATCCATCTTTTCCTGACTCTGCAGGGCCTCCAGAGGAGAATCACTGTTACCATCGTGCACGAGTCAGGGGGCGACATAGAATGGAGGGACGTCCGAGAGCTTGTTGTGGGTATGTTGACTTTTGAAACAGTTTACTAGGCTTGGGACACTGTGTCCAGTTTACCGCCGCAATCAGTACTGAAAATTGGGATGGGTCACGTCTGATACTTGGTAACCTGGTTGGAACCATGGCTATACTAGTAGTGTGTGTGTTCTCTTTTAAACAGGACGTCTTCGTAACACCCCCGAATCTGACGAGACCATTGTGGACCCCAACATTCTATCCCTCAACATCTTGTCTGCCGGCTCTGTCAGGCCCTTGCAGGATGACAGGTACACATTGCGGGAACATGATGATGTGAACGTTATCGTGCTTTTAGCAGCAGTGGAGCATTCATTAACAAGGGCATGAGACATCGGGACAAAGAGCGTGGCGACCCTGTAGAGTCTTTTTTAATCACACACTAGTTGCAGTTCATTTCACGCTGGCTGTGTGACCTTCCGCGGTGCCGATTCCAGTGTTTGTGTGTCGCCACATCTCGTTCATCATCACCTGTAACCACTCATCAGAGCTCCACTAACCTCAAACCTAACCTGCTTTGCCACTTCAATGACCATGCATTTATTTGTAACTTGTTTTAGACTTTACTCACACTTTTTGTACAACTAAAAGCCCTGAATTGACATTAACCAAGCCGAGTTAGAAATGCATGTCTTTTCTAACGTTCCCGGCAGCATGGATCAGGTTGAAAACATGAGCAGCATTTCATCAGCACATTATTAACATTAGGTTCTGTGCTTACATCTCATTTTGGGTAGTTTTCATTCTCAAATGCAATCAACCATGTGCAGCCAGTTTAAATACACAGGAAGGTGAGTTCATGCAAAAAGGACTTGTGGCAAAAAACACTTTTCTATACCTTTACACTGACAAAATTCATTTTCTGAGCCCTTACTGAGCCCTATACATTTAAAATCTTGACTTGACTACAGATGTCCCTTGCCACTTGGAATTTTGTGGCTTCAAACAATGAGTTTTTCTAAAATATATTAATTTGTAAGTAATGCTGATAATATGCATATTTAAGCAAATTATTTGCAGAAATTAAACATGAAAATGGCAGAATCATCAAAAATACGAATTAACGAAGCGATTAATTGGTTCCAGACCAATGCTTTGCCTGCCTTGAGTTTGTATTTTAGGTCACTTAGTTATTTATTTTGCCATTTTATGCTTGAAATTGCAAATAAACACAATTTGCTTAAGTATACATATTTTTATATACTATAGGTCTTATTCAACCACAAAACAGCAATCATTAGTTTATTAATATTTGAAAAAACAAGATTGAGTGAGGGTGCGATGTTACTGTATGGAGTACTATATAACCCATTCACAGGATGCATTAATAACATAACCTCTAGTATCTACACTGGTCACAAGGTATCAGTAATGTTACTGGCATATTGGTGAGACACACAAGCACCAGATTTGAGGTTGGCTTTTATTACAGGCACAGTAATCCCTAACACGGGCTACTGTACCCATGCCAAGAACCCCTGACATCACTTCCTGTCCACTACCACTGGAACAGGTTTACCGCAAGACACAGAAGTACATACGTTTAATTTATGTCTTAAATGACTTATTTATTCTTATTATGTCTACTATATTGGGTAACAGAAGTGTAAAGGTGACTATAGGGCTGTTATTTCATGCCAGGTTTTCTATGTCATGATCATGCCTTGACTGATACAATAAATGCAGAAAAGCTTGAGCAAGGCATGCTTGGATGTGTTTGCTGTGGAAGAGCAAATATTAGTCCAACATCAGTGACCTCTAACTTGACCCATGGACACACTAACATCTTGTACAATGTCTTACCAGATGAGTTATTGTCTCCACATGTGTTTCACTGGAGGTGTCCCAGTACTTGTGTTCATGCAGTGTGTGCCTTATATGGAATTGAATCATCCCTGCCCACACGATCGCATAAACAATGCCATTTCATGCATGTCCACATGCAGATCATTTTATTATGAGCTAATTCGAATTTGTGCTGCTTGTTTTTTGTTTTGTTTTGCTAAAAAAGCTGAGCATTGCATATAAATCATCCAGCTGCTGTTCAGCGGGCCATCTCGACCAGCAGGACGAGCGGGCGGTCCAGCAGGTCCTGTGCATTGCTATGCATTGAAGAAGGAACATGAACACATGAAGTATTACCGGCTGCTAACGTTTCTCTCCCTCCAGTCCACTAATGGAATGTTGTTTCTTTTTGTTGTTTTTATTTGCTTTTACAGACAGTTTCTTGATTCGGACATGCCTAGGTATATTATTTTGCCTCTTATGTCATACTCCTCATCTCATAGTCCTCTTGTCCTCCGTTTGTCCTCTGTGTCTCCATTTCTGTGTTGCTGCGATGGGTGTTTGCTGATGCTTTTGTCTTCAGGCTGCAGTGGACACATATCTGCATGGCTCGCTTGGCTGGTGGCTTTTAGCACACGCACACACGCTTTCATCGCTAACTTAAAACACTATCTTAAAGCGCTATCCTACATTTCCACGTTTCACACTAATGTATATGTTTTAAGTGTTGTAATCTTCTTCTTGATGTGGTAGTGCCATATCATGAGGTTTAACGTATCCCTGCTTTCATTTTTATGCAGCTCCTAAACTTCACAAGCTGCTGCTCAATAACACTGGTTGAATTATCTTGAGTTTTAGTTTTCCGCGGAGCTAAAGACCTACCTCATAAGTTCTCCCAATATTTATCCAATTATTGTATATCCAATATCCTATTCTTCTTTACTGTTTGCTGAAAAAAGGAAGAATGCAGATTTACACTGTACATAATTTGAGATTTATAATGAGTATTTTATAAAAATATACTTGCTATTGAGCCCCACTGGGATGCAAACCCAAATCACACAAGTGACATGTTGATCACAAGTTGAACTGTTCTTGTATGAATGGTCACTTCTAAAGTACTGGTTTGTGGTATAACATGACATTCCAAAGCAGGAAGCAGTTTTAGCCTTTCTGTAAATGTGCATACTCTCAGTCATCCAGTGTCAAGTTAATCCGCAAAGTATGAGTGGAGGCAACTGGACTCTTCTTGTTTGTTGAAGACGTTTCACCTTCAATCCAAAATGCTTCTTATGTTCTAAATTTAAATGGTCAAATTAAGAGTTGTTGTGGTTGTCGCTGGGTATGGCTGGTGAACAGCCATTCTGAATAACTATTGGTCGTCTGAGGCACTCTTTGGACAAGGAATGTCAGGGATGACCACACATTCAGCAGCCATGCCCAACAACAACTATATTATGGTACTTTTTGTGGAATGAGGCAATTTGTGGGGAGGGAAATGAGGGAAACAACCTGTTGTTACGCAGGACGGTTATTCACCAGCCATGCCCAACACCTCTATAGGGACCCTTCCTGTGGAATGAGACCATCTTTGGGGGATGGATGGATCTGGATTTGTTTCGCCACCAGGAAGGCAAACATCCTGTTGTTATGCAGCCATGCCCAAACAGTAACGCCGTTGTGATTGCCCCCGGGGGTCCCACCCACTAGGGATATACATAGGGAGACTCCACACTTAAAATTTAGAACTGAAGAAGCCTTTGGGATTAAAAGCAAAGCATCTTCAATAAACAAGAAGAGTCCAGTCGCCTCAATACAGCTTTTGTAATGTCCTTTGGTCTTCAGTTCTTCCTCTTAGTGTTCAATCTGGTTGTAGCAGGTACTGATGTACACAGGTAAAAACCACACCTGATTCCCTAGAAGTGACATAACAGTGCAGGTTGGTGTGTACGTACATACTAATAGATAAAAGAGCACCACAAAAACAAATTGAAGTTGGAGCTACTGCTGCAGGAATGGAAACAATGGCTTGTCATATTTAGTCATGTCAGCTAAAGATAAACTCAACAGAAGGACGGAGGACTCAGCAAGGACTTATCTGATCTAGGAAAAAAGGAACACATTCCAGAAGTCATTCCAAGGTTGTGGAGGAATGTTTTGTTACATGATCGGTAGATGATAGAGGAACCTTAGAGTATATATTGATGGGTTGAACTGCCGCGTCTTGCACCCATCCCCACACAAACTCATCACACTTCCTGCCTCTCACTCTGTGTTCTTCTGCCGATCTCTTCTTCCTCCCTCACAGCATTACCCTGGAACGTGATCATAGGTATTTCACTGTCTCTCATCCAGCCCCCTTCCTTCCACCCGTGCTCCACTCACCTTCATGTCAGCTGCGTCTTTGTGGTGGTTGTCACAGGGCCAGTCAGCATGATACCATCGTCATATTTGTTCACAACTTGAGTGTATCACTTGTCGTTGTAGCGCACACCTGTTTGGACCTCTGTCAGATGATTTGTCCTCATTCACTTTCTTTGCTGCACCCCAGGACCTTCTACCGCTTTGAGACAGCTTGGGACAGCTCCATGCACAACTCCTTACTCCTCAACCGGGTCACCCCATACGGGGAGAAGATCTACATGACACTGTCTGCCTACCTGGAGGTACGCTTTATCCTGCTCTCCATCAGTTTGGTGTTAGCTGATGGTGAGGTCATCCAGGTCCGGATTTGGAGTTTCCAGACACTATTTTTGTCTCTCTCAGAAAAAGGTCTATAATGTCATGTGAATTGTAGGGATCTCCCAAGAAATTCGGTTCACAAGATGATACGATACACAGGTTTGGGCCTTTGAGACGAGACCAGATTTTAACATTAATTTTCATCAAAACTAAAATGAAAAACAGGATAACAATATATATATAATATAAAATATATGACAATATGTTGCAGTCTTCCACTCACCGAGACAAACAAACTATATGATTGACAAAATCACTCTGTTTATGCTGTTTATTCTATGGAACAAACACAGCAAGTTGCTGACAAGCATCCGCATGACATTGATGCCGGCAAAATATGACATTTTTTAATATGATTCCAGGCAGGCCAAGTGCACACAATGCAGTTTATTTCTGAGCAAGAAATCTTATCACGTTTTAATCTTGCAAGATCTTGTGACACCTGAAGTGAACATACCTGAAGTGACTGGCTGAAGTTGACAATGTACAGTATGTTATGAGAGTGGCGATGAGGTTGGTGGGTTATGTGAATGGACAGAACGGTGTTGAGATTGTCTGTGTGTGTATGTGTGTGTGTGTGAAGAGAAACACAGATGCTTGCATTGTGTGGTATGTAAATTCAGAAGGCAAATTTTGGTGGTATGTGCATATGTGAATGGATTGACTGCTGTTTACATTGTAGGTGTGTGTATGTGAATGGACAAACTCATGTTTAGGATGTGTGTTTGTGACTGGACAAATGCTTATCGTGTTTACATGATGTGCATATGTAAATGGACTGACAGATTTTTACAGGATGTGCATATTTGCGTGGATAATATTTAGATTGTATGTGTATGTGAATGGACAGACTGTTGTTAGAATGCAGTGAGCATGACTTATATTCTTCTTCTTCTTTGATCTGCTACAGATGGAGAACTGCAACCAGCCGGCTGTCATAACCAAAGATATCTGCATGGTGTTTTATTCTCGTGACACAAAGCTCTCTGCGTCTCGCTCCATTCGCAACCTTTTTGGTACAGGAAGCCTTCGAGCAGCAGATGGGTAGGTTCTATCAGAAGGTGTTGCAGAGTCTGGCTCCTCTCCTCCGCTAAAGAGCTTCCTCTTCTCTAGAAACCGCGTAACTGGCGTGTATGAGGTCAGCCTGTGCAACCTGGCAGACGCAGGAAGTCCAGGTAAGAGTCAAGATTTGAGGCGCCCCTCTAGAGCGCTTTCTAATCTATAGCTGCCCCGTGTTCCGTCTCAAGGCATGCAGAGGCGACGCAGGCGGGTGCTGGACACCTCAGTGGCCTACGTCCGCGGGGAGGAGAACCTGGCCGGGTGGAGGCCTCGCAGCGACAGCCTCATTCTGGAGCATCAGTGGGAGTTGGAGAAACTCAGCCTGCTTCAAGATGTGAGAGCAAAAAAAAAACACAACCGTAGACCATCAGTCTACTTTGCTAGGCCAGAACAAGCAAGATATTTGATGTTCCTGATCCATTATTTTTGTCCTCCAGGTGGAGAAGACCAAACATTTCCTGTTGCTGAGAGAGAAGCTGGAGTCCACCCTTCTGGCAGGTCGGGGCGTTCAGCCGTCAGCGTGTGTCACAGAGGAGCTGCTGTGCGACTCACCCTCGCCTTCCGAGGCCAAGCCAGATGTCAGCTCTGGTTCAGAATTCATCACAGAGAGACAGCGGGAGCTGGCCGCCAAGGTCGCTTATCGCTCATAGTCTCACTTTCTTCTTGTTTTTGTTGCCAGGGTATCCTGCAGATATTTATCAATAAAAGCTATGCTTTTATACACACAGTGTCTGCGGCTGCTGGCTCACTCCTTCGACAGAGAGTACAGCCATGTGTGCATCAGCGCCAGTGAAAGCAAGGTACTTCCTGTTCAGACCCACGCCAGGCAAACGCTTCCTCTCACAAGGCTAACACACATTTGCGGCTGTGTCTTTGCAGATATCTGAGATGTCCGTCACCACGCTGAGAGACTCCACCTCCATCTCTACCCTCAACACCATCGCACCTTCGTCCACCTGCCCTTCCCTGGTGGACGGTTGCTATAGCAACACTGAACTCAGGTTTGCCCTCAGACGCCTGTGTGCTTGTTGTTGTTATGTGTCAACACAATGCAGGAAATTAGACCATTATATATGATTTATGATGTACAATAAGTATTGTAGGGCGACACGGTTAGCGCGCAGACCTCACAGCTAGGAGGACCAGGGTTCGATTCCAACCTCGGCCATGTGTGGAGTTTGCATGTTCTCCCCGTGCATTCGTGGGTTTTCTCCGGGTACTCCGGTTTCCTCCCACATTCCAAAAACATGCTAGGTTAATTGGCGACTCCAAATTGTCCATAGGTATGAATGTGAGTGTGAATGGTTGTTTGTCTATATGTACCCTGTGATTGGCTGGCCACCAGTCCAGGGTGTACCCCGCCTCTCGCCCAAAGACAGCTGGGATAGGCTCCAGCAACCCCCGCGACCCTCGTGAGGAAAAAGCGGTAGAAAATGAATGAATGAATTCATGTAGTACATGAATTAATTCATGTACTACAACTATTGTAGTACATTCACGTGGTGGAACTATGGTACATTGTTAGGTAGTACATTAGATGCTCATTAAATATGATGTAAATACAGTACATTAGATGATACATTAAATATGTTATTGCAGTCCATTAGATGTGCATTGAATATGCTACATTAGAAGTACCTGAAATATGGTGTAAATACCGTACATTAACTATGAGAGTTAGTCCAGACCAAACTATGGAATGTGATATCCGATGTGGATGACTTAAAGGAAATATGATACAGGCACTATATTGTGTTTATCCAGCCAATCAAGACGCTTGCTTCTATTTTTGTAGACCTCCTGCTCCTCGCTCTCGTGCTGTCAGCCCAGGTCCCGACACGCAGCAGGACGCAGACGCCAAGAAGTCTGTCAGTGGAACCTCTGAAGGCAAACCTCGCATTCGTAGATTTGTCCCTGACATCCAGGAGATTCGAGTCAGGTAAGGCAGCTTCTGTGTTAAACACCTAACAAGAGTGCAGGCCTCTGCCAACCTTCTTGTACTTGCAGCCCCATAGTGTCCAAGAAAGGCTACTTGCATTTCTTGGAGCCGCACACTAACGGCTGGGTGAAGCGTTATGTGGTGGTGCGACGGCCGTACGTCTACATCTACAACACAGAGCGCGACGCCGTAGAGCGCGCTATCCTCAACCTGTCCTCCGCGCAGGTGGAGTACAGCGAAGACCAGCAGGCAATGCTGAAGGTAATTGCTCCAACATCATAAATCATCTCTTAGTGGTCCAACTTCTTCTCATCAGGCTTTTCTCCACCTTTTTTCACAGACTCCAAACACATTTGCCGTATGCACAGAGCATCGCGGAATATTGCTTCAAGCCACAAATGACAAAGACATGCATGATTGGCTGTATGCCTTCAATCCTCTCCTGGCAGGGACTATCAGGTAATGCACCCTCTTTGTTAGTGGAAGACTCTAAGTCCGGAGTGTCCAAACCTTTCCCAGAAGGGCCACATAGTGAAAATGAAAGGATACAAGAGCCACTTTGGTATTTTGTGTCCAGTAAAAAACTGCACTGTGAAAAAGCATTTTTAACAATATCAACTTGCGCTTTGCTCTTGTTCCCATTTTTACTGTTGTTTTTTTCCCCAAATATTTCAAGTTTCAAGTAATTGTCATAAACCTTCCCATATTATTACTTAAAAAACTTGTTTTTTCAACTTTGTGCTACTTAAAATTGTCCTCATAATATTACAACTCTATTTTCATAAAATTGCTACTTATTTTCTTGTTAGTAACTTTTTTCTTTTAATATTTTGACTTTATTCTCATAAAATGGCAGCTGTTTTTTCCATTTCTACTGTCTTATTTTTTCCCCAAACTTTTTATACAACTATTTATTATTACATTATTATTCACATAATATTACAACTTTAATATTTTTAACTTAATGCTACTGAAATGACCTTATTTTTCCTCACAATATCATGATATTATTCTTGTCAAATTAAGACTTTTTCTTCTGAAATGATAATTTTAAAATATATTTAATTTTTATAATAATTTTTTTATATATAATTTTTAAAATAATGACAATTTTTTGTTAATATTTTGACTTCTAAAATTACTGCTTATTTTATGTAATATTTGTATTTTACTTGTACAATTATTATTTTTAGAATGTGCCAAGGGCCAAAAAAAATTGTATTTAAAAAATGCATGAAATAATTATGTATTTCTCATCCTGTCATCAGGTCAAAATTGTCCAGAAGACGAGTGGGACAGATGAGAATGTGAGGAGGAAGGTGGAGGGGATGATCATGATCACGACAAAGACTTGAGATGTACATAGACCTTCTTCCCCTCCGCCGCCACCTCGTGTCCGGCCGTAGAGGCGGTGAGGAAGCGAGGGGGTGGGTGGTTGTCCTCCTCCTATCAGCGGTTTGTAACGTCCGATTCTCTCATACGTGTGGTGATGTACTGTAGTTGTTGTCAGTGGCACATCGGGCCTTATGCATACTGTGCGTGTGGCATTAGTCCCTGCAAAGCCACGTCAGCCAGGAGCGGACAAACACGGCGACTCTTCTCTCCTCTACTCTGCAGCTCTGTGTTGCTACGTGCGTACAGCTAGCAAATACACACTAATTCATACATACATCTTTGGTTCTCACACCATGATTAAAAAAAAAAAATCACACACGCCACAATCACTCATCATTTGTGATATATGGAGATAGTTACCTGCCTCGCTTATTTATTTCTGCATGTATTTATTTACAAAGACATTTATATTTCTAAAGTACGGTGCAATTTCTGCACACTGCACTTTGTAAAGGAGCTCCCACCATTTATTTTCTTTTTCTTTTTAAATAATACCACAACCTCATCCCCACATGGTTGACTTGACGACCATCACGTTGGATTACTTGAATGAACCCAGCCCCCCCAGTTTGGCAAGAAGAAAAGGGGAAACATGGAAGCGCTACGTCATTGGGAAGTGAATAATGTGCATATATGTGATTACATGCAGTGCCTCAGTCGCCATGCACACTTTTCCTCTGCACCGGTTGCTCTCAATATACAACCTTCATGCTGCTATTTCTGCTCTTCATCCCTGCATCATCATCATCATCTACATGGGTCTGTGTATTTATCATGTTGGATCATACAATCAATGTTTACTCATGCAAACTGACTGGAATCGAATATGAAAAGGAGAAGGGGAGGAATACGACTGTGTGTGAGGTAGTGAAAAGTCACGTGGTGGCCCGCCACAAATGCATTTGGCACTACCTGTCCACCCTCTCTCACACTCATCTTAGATCAGGGGTGTCCAGCGAGGGTTGTTGCCTACAGCCACAGCTGTTAATTCCAAGTCATTCTGATTAGACTCAGGCTGTTATTTGCTTATGCAGACCACACACCTGGCGACTACAGGAGACTCTCTTGTGTGTTTGTGCGACTTTTAAGGCCATTTTTTAGGCTTTGGGTTGCACAGCACTGCCCCCACTGTGATCCATGTGTGCACTTCCCGTGTAATTCAATGTGAAAATGAAATACAACAGATGATGAGTGTGCATCAGGTCAGTCAGCCTGAGTGCATGCTCAAAAAAAAAACATGTTGGAAGCATACATGTAGGACATGTAAGTGCTCATGCAAGTTGCTCTTCTTCACTATACTTTGCATGTTATCAACAGTCTCACTTTTGAGTATTTTATTTATTACAAGACCCGGCATCACAAGGGAGGGGATTCCTCTGTGGTTTACATGTGACACAATCTTAATGAAGCAGCGTCTCACTTCTTTGTCAACACAATCCTTGTCACACGCCACACAACAGCGGGGGTCCATCTTGCTCTCCATGCTGTTGTTTCATACTGCATAGTCATGTTGCATTTTATCCAACCAAAGTTGAGTTGTCGCAGTCACAAAATGTATCACACTGAATGTATGACAACATTTTTCAAAACCACTACTGCTGGAGTGTTTTTACAGTGGCTCAAAGGTGACGGAGGCACAGCAACGTCTGAATGCTGCAAACACAGAAATGATCCAAAAACATGCAAACATCGTCTAACACATGTAACAGGAATATGCTGCAATCACATAAATGCTATAAGATGCAACAAAAAATACTGCAGTTTACCAAAGCACATACAAACATCAAAAACAACGAAACAATATTAGTTAGTCGTGCTACTATGAAGCTGGGAAGCCAAACCTGAGGGATAGTATTGCAGAGCAGCCGATTTTTACAACCAGAAGTTTACAAAAACATAAATATAAAAGTACCTTTTTATTCAGCAAACTTTAGTGTGGACATTTTCTCATATCTTTAAAGATGGATGTCCCTCAGCCGCTGGTCTGGTGACCGTGGTAGGCTCACCATCGTCCTTGTAGTGGGATGTTTTGTTTTGACTTGCCAACTTGCAGGATTTCTTTTTGATCCTGCAGCGTTGATGTGATTGCAGCATTTTTTATGGTTTTACAGTGTGTGTGATTTTGGTTTTAGATCATTTCTGCGTTTGGAGTGTCGGCACTCCACAGTGGGGTTTTCCTATTTGATTGTAGATTATCAGGAAACCTGACACAGGTTAAAGGTTATACTATACTGCTGATGCTGTGTGTGTGTGTGTGTGTGTGCGTGTGCATGTGTGTATGACTAACCTCCATTCCTGCCACAATATGCACACCATTCACCCCATTGCTCCCCATCTCGTCTCCGCTTTGAATGGACAATGATTGACATTGTTGTGCTTCCACACTTTGTTCTTTGTTGAAACGACTTTGCTTTGTACATATCGACATGATTGCTGTGAACAGTGTCATCATGTGGCGCCCGTTTACAAAAAAAACCCACACGGGCAGTCGTCGTTCAGTGAGTGTCTTTTGAGTGTTGGAGTTTGCTGTCCAATGTTTGTGTGCACTGAACACCTTGTCATATATGAAATAAAGATGAAAATAATGCAACACCTAGCCATGGACCTGTTATTTGTCATTAGCCATGATTTTACTGAATGCACTCTGACACTTTGTTTTTGTTATTGGGATGCCACTTTAAGGACCAAAAAGGACTCTAAATCGTTAAATTACTCGCTTTTGTCACTAGCATGGATATGTTTCTTGATTGATGGCTTGTTTAAGATGTTAAAAGCCTTCTTTACTGAATGCTTCTGTTCATCATACCTGGCTACGATAGTGGGCGATACAGCAAGTTGTGGTATCGAACCGATACCACTTACCACCGTGTCAGGTCAGTATTGCTACTGAATCTTTTGACTCTAATTAATTAGTTATTTGTGAATCATGCTAATAATCACAATAAAAAGCAGGCTTTCAGGCAACACTACAATGTAACTCAACTAAATAATTGATTTCCTTACTTTAGCAAAATAAGTGAATATTGCAAAGTAATTGAGTAAATAAAAACAAAAAAATGACAATCCCAACAATTGAGCAATACAAGCAACAAAAAAAATTTGTTAAACACGTTAGTATCGATTTGGTTCTGATACTACCCTTACTATCGACATTTGGATCGATCTTGCGTGCGTTCTGTTCACTATACGTAGCTGGCAACCCCGGAGCAGCCGCTTCCGTGTCTTTGCTAGCTGATGCGTGACTTGAGCGGCAGTAAAAACATCCACAGGACAACTTTGCATCTTTTGACAAGGTCAGAGAAGAATAAAAGCATTTCAGACTATCGTGACGCGTGTATTCGTATATATTGTACGGATCTTAAACTAGCGTGATTATAATGCAAGTATTATTAGAAGGCCCTTTACTCGCTAATGTCTGCAACTAATGTTGATGCTACTAAAACGTATTTTAGTGGCTGATTTTCCAGGCATTTTGTCGCTTTATTTATTATCTCTCAACGCATTGGTGTTATTATTTAGACAGCAAGATGTCAACAAGGACACGTCGTGTCTGACAGGATAAGTAACCAAACAAAGTCGTTTATACTTTCTCACTACTCTTCACTGGAATTATTAGTTAAGTTATTGTGTCACATTTAAATCGTGGATTAGGTGTGTGTTTTGTTGACACATGTCAATACATGTCACCCTGTTTCGGTTTTACTTGGTGCACCATCACTCTAGCCATGACTACTACTAGCCACTGTCTCGTGGCATATTTATTGATGTGTTTACACACATACACACATTTTATACAGTTTATTTTTACTTTTCACGATGAGCTGTCCGTCTAAATTATAGTTTTGTGCGGCTTTAGTACTTTTCTTTCAATTATGATAGTTTTTCTGTTCAACTTCCTGTCCTAACACGGCGCGCTTAGTACGTCATCGTACGTATATACGTTTACGGCGGCCATATTGGAGCGGTACACGTCCAAAGCCAGCTATGCCTAAACTGCATTTAGATACAAAGCTTTGGTGGTGTTAATAGTTACAAGTATCAACATTTGACTCTTTTGAGCGGGATATGCCGAAAAATGTTTTGTTCATTAGATTATTCAATCTGGACTTAAAGTTCCATGGGTAAAATAGGTTAGCATGCTTTGCCTTTTTCTCACTTATAGATGGTCGATCATTGTGATGGTGACGCCAAGGGTGATGCCTTTCATTATGCTGAACTTAACCGCGACAGGTGAGACCCCCCACCCCCACTGCTAACCATACCAGCATTGTTTCATGTATAAAATCATTAAAGTGTTAATAAGTCCTGTTGTTTGATAAAGAATATATATGGACTATAATGCTACAACGCCACTGGAACCAGAAGTGGTACAGGCTATTTCTGAGGCCTTACAGGATGCTTGGGGGAACCCCAGTAGCAGTTACCAAGCAGGTGAGCCTACTTTTGGCTGTGATGTGTATTATCTTAATAATCCATGTGAGTTTTAGGCATCAAAGCAAAGGCTATAATCAGTCAGTCCCGAGAAAATGTGGCAAGGATGGTCGGGGGAAAAGCAGAGGACATCATTTTCACCTCTGGAGGAACTGAGGTAACGCTGACACTTCTCCGCAGGCATATTTAACATGGATAAATGGTAATAAAACCTTCTTCCAGGCCAACAACATGGTGCTCCACACTGCCTTGGAGCATTTCAGGAGGCACTCGAATGGGAAGCTTCCACACATCATCACATCCAACGTGGAGCACGACTCCATTAAACTAGTGGCCGAGCACCTGCAGAGGGACGGCAAGGCGGGTACGTGGACAGCAATAAATGTTTGTTTTTACGCTCGATGATTAGTGCTTGTGACATTAAAAAAAACACAAAAATAAGCGACAGAAGAAAATGTATTTATTTTCCTAAATATAGTATATAGTTGTTGTTTTTTTCATGTCTTTTGCAAAATGTCCAGCTCTGGTGTCATGTTTGATTATACAAATTTGACGATGATGTCATGTGGGAAACACTTAATGTTTTTGCCGCAGATGTCACCTTCGTGCCTGTTTCCACGGTGACAGGCCAGGTGGAGGTGAGCGATGTCTTGGCCGCCGTGCGCCCCGGCACTTGCCTCGTGTCCATAATGCTGGCTAACAATGAGACAGGCGTCATTATGGTAAGAAAGAAGCTCTCTAATTCAGTGACATGGACAGATTTCACATATACTTTACTTGCTGTTGGTTTGCTTGGGAGCAAGATTACACAATCAAGATGGATTTGTCTTTAATAAAATCTCTTTGGATGGTGTAGGCACAAGCCAAGGAAGAAACCACTACATTTTGATGCAAATCTGGTGCAGATGTAGGAATACATTTATCTGATTGGCAATTGGCAAATAAGTGTTTCCCATACATTTATTTATGTGTGGAGCCCACCACTAATTTCTGGTGCTATTGGCTCTCACTCATGAACACTTTATAATGGAATTGCTTTCCTGCAGCCTGTCCGTGAGGTCTGCCAGAGAGTCAAAAGTCTGAACAAGCAGAGCCAGCGTCTTCGCATCCTCCTGCACACGGATGCTGCCCAGGCTCTGGGGAAGATCCAAGTCGATGTACGCGACCTGGGCGTGGATTACCTCACCATCGTGGGTCACAAGGTTGGAGACTTTGTATGCTGAAACACTTTTATGATGCCACGCCCAGACAGTAATGGTTTCAATTGTTCAGTTTTATGCCCCACGGATCGGTGCGTTGTTTGTGAACGGCCCTGGAGTGACAACGCCGCTCTATCCGATGCTGTTTGGCGGTGGACAGGAGAGGAATTTTAGACCGGGGTAATCATCTTACTGTATATGCATGAAACAGTGAGAGTTGCATTAAGCATATCTCCTTTTTGTAACCTTGCAGGACTGAAAACACACCAATGATTGCTGGACTGGGTAAGGTATGTTTGCTAAATTAAAAGGTCCTACTTAATTATAAATAGTTACATTTAAAAAAATGCATTTTGTGTTCAGTTGTGTTGTCATAATATTTAAATCTATTTGATGTGTAAGTATTACAAAAAAAGGGGGGTAAAGACTTTTTCATATACAGTATACCTGATGCATCATTTTACACTTATACACACATATGCGTCTGCTAGGCTGCAGAGCTGGTGACCACTCACGGTGCATCATATGAACGCCACATGCTGGACACCAAACTCTACCTGGAGGAACGTCTGAAGGTTATTTCGATGACACATAAGTTGAACATATTTAAGATTTTGGTTGTTTTGGACCATTATTTAGATCATATTCACCTCACCGATCGCTTCATTTGTACTTTTTTCCCCCCATGGTCAGGCCACTTTTAAAGATAAGCTGCATTTCAACAGCCATTTTGTGAGCTCGGAGCAACTTCCCAACACATGTAACGTGTCCATCCTGGGTGCAGGGTTACAAGGTGACGTGCTATGTTACGTATCAGTGCAGTACAGACGTAGGAAATACTGAGAATGTTTCCTGTGTCTATGCATCAGGCTGGCGGGTGTTGTCACACTGCAAGAAGCTGCAGGCGAGCGTGGGCGCCGCCTGCCACTCCGACCGCGGAGACAGGTACACGCCAGCCTAACTCTGTCGCTCTTGCTCTCCAGCCACTCTCACGGCATCCTTGCATCATCACTCAGGCCTTCACACATCCTTTTGAGCTGCGGCGTCTGTCCGGAAGTGGCAGCTAATGCCCTGAGGCTGAGCGTGGGCAGGAGGACCTGCAAAACGCACGTGGACGAGGTAGTGGAGGACTTAAAGAATGCCGTAGAACTGTTGGAGCAGACCAAGTAGATCCCGCGGGCTCTTTATTTATCCCTCCAATTTTTTTTTATACTTCACTCAAGGATGGCACTCAGCAGAAGAACTATTTGTATTTGGCTCTGCCCTCCTCCTCTGAAGTCAGGACCTATGCATATTTCATATTTTAATGCTGTCTCATGTTGATACGTATAATAGTGAGTGGTTCTTTTTGGCCCCACCTAGCCGCAAAGTTCTGTCGAACCTAGTGAGGTATTTTTTGCATACTAACTATTAATCAGCCAAAAGTAGGTTTAAAATATGCAGTATTAGAGTATTTCCTCATTTTTCTCAAGCTGCCACATTTCCTTTAAAGCAGGGCTTTTCAAAGTCTTGTATTATGTTCCCCACAGGACATCATACAGCTGATTTTCTGGATCATATTTTGTGTTTTCTGCTCACTATACTCTTGCTTTAACTCTCTGACCTTAGAAACTATGAACCAATCCAGTTTTCCTGTTAAAAATAACTAAAGTTCGTTTAGCAGGTAAGAAAAATCTACTTTTCTTCCTTTTTCTCAAGCTGCTGCTGATGTCCCAGGGGTACAACCTTCCTGGCGGCTACCATGTAGTTAATCCTCACCCATTTGTGGTTTGTCATTCTCTCCCTCACAGATTTTTTTTGTCTGCTTGAAATTGTAAATATAACTTTTTTAATGGTAACTTCAATAGAAAATGGTTTGATGGCCAAACAGTCCTGCAGCTATGAAGCCAGCAGTGGGCGCTGTCTCACAAGTCAATTCTCTCAACATATTCCAGCAGGAAGATGCTTTGACAGGACGCGAGGTGTGTAACTGCACGTTTTCTAAGTACAGTAGTAGTATATAATGATGTGCAAAAATGAATCTAAAAAGTGTTTAATACTGTAAGAGGCATATTTTGGGGTTAGAGCAGGGGTCTCAAACTCAATTTACCTGGGGGCCACTGGAGCAAGGGTCTGGGCAAGGCTGGGCCGCATCAGGTTTTCAAAAAAAAAAACAAAACTCATTTATTAAAAACAGAAAAATATACAAACTTTTTCAGTGCTTTGGTTCCGATTTTCTACAATAAAAGCTCTGATAAAACATTCCACTGTTCTCAAATATCTTAATTTTTATTTTTCTGCACAAAATAAGATGAAAAATAAGTAAACTAATCAAGAATAAAGAAAATCAATCAATCAGTAATAAAATAAATATAATAATAATAATAAAACGGCAAATAATAAAAACTTAATAAACCACATACAGTTGGTGGGTAGACAAAGTTATTTTTTTCAGATTAAAATTAACAAAGCATTATTAGAGCCTTGTAGACATGACAAAACACGACTATAGTCACATTTATACTTTTTTTATTTACAACATATTGCGCAACTGCAGGGTCTCGAGACACATGCTAACTCGCAAACTAGAGAGCTCGCGACCTAAACGGTAGCCTTCAAGTTATTGCCTTTAAACCTAAATAGCCAAAAACGTACCACTTCCACACGGATAGGGAGGATAACTATTAACAGTTATTTAACCTTTAACTTGAACATTAATCAAACGTAATAATTTTTTCTGGGTACATGATACCATACAGCATCCATATAAAACTTGCGCGGGCCGCACTAACATTAAACTTTCATATCAAGGCGGGGGCCTCAAACTAGTGTCCTGCGGGCCACATTTGGCCCGCGGGCCGCATGTTTGAGACCCCTGGGTTAGAGCATTAAAAATTGGCATACTTATTGGTGTGTCATTTTTTATTTTGCCATTAGCAGGGCTTCTTGGTACCCATAAAATAAATTTCCTGCATTTTGGTTATGGCTATGGTTCAGTCAACTATTTGTGGCCCCTAACCTTTAGAACAGGAGTGTCCAAACTCTTTCCAGCGATGGCCACAGGGGCCTGTTTGGTCAAGTTGTGAAGCACGTAGCAAGATGATAAGGCCTGCACTGGACAGGCACAGCCAAAGCTATTGGTATTTTCACTCTTCTACCACTAGATCAGGGGTCAGCAACCTGCGGCTCCAGAGCCGCATGTGGCTCTTCAGCCTCTTTATTGTGGCTCCCTTTGCGATTCTTGAATATTTTTAACACCCGAGTGGGGAAAATGCACGTCTTTTGTAATGAGTTTTAAAAAATCCAACTTTGTCTGAGACCATGAATGCATCCTGAGTGAGTTCTGACTGCTATCCAGTTCAGTACATGAAGAAAAACAAGTAATACTTACCTACAAATCTAAAAAATAAATTTGAGATAATTTAAAAACAGCGGCATGGGAACTTGTTTTTACGTTTACAGTAGTTTACACATACATTTATGTAAGTTTATCTCCAAAACTAGCAAGAGTACTCCAACTCGTCTTTTCTTATCTGAACTACTTTGATACCCCCAAATTCCCTCCAATGTTGTTTTAAACATAATATATGTTTTGCGGCTCCAGGCTATTTTTCTTCAGTGGGCATTGGGTAAAATGGCTCTTTTCATAGTAAAGGTTGCCGACCCCTGCACTAGATGTTCTGTGTAAGTATAAGTGGATACATCCCATGGTATTGGTGTGCCAGTTATTCGTTGATTTGCAGTAATGTTTGAGATGTTTGTCAGGAAATTGTTAATTTCAGTGTTGGAGAAATTGCTCTTCGCTATGGTTTTGCCGTGGGAATGTTCTGAGGCACGCGCTATGCACACATCTCTGCAGTGGAAAATGCAATGTCACATCCATCCATGGAGGTAATCATACATTAGATGTCCCCTGACAGGTGTTTAGCAGGAAATACAATGGATGGTCTGTAGCACCATGCCCTGGCGCTCGTGTCTCCAGTGAAGCATGGGAGCGTGGGTCAGCATGTGGTCAGTACCGCACAAAGCTGGAGGCTTTCATTACCTTTCTGGCTCACTGGCTCCCCACTGACCCCCCCAACACAGTCACGCTGGCCATCTGCCGGTGTCACTTTCCTGGCGTAGGCGGAGGCAATGAGATGTTTTGGCTCCGAGGAGCTGAAAGGTGCCATATCTGACCTGTAGAGCAGGAGAGGATGGTTCTTCATCGCGCCATCCAGGCGGCCCGGGCGGGGGATCTTCACACCCTGAGTGAGCTGGCGTCTTCTGGTCATCTGTTGCCCACCATCGTGGATGCCCAAGGTGCCGGCCCGGTGCACCATGCGGCCAGGTGTGGACGCCTGGAGTGCCTGCAGTTCCTGGTAAGTCAGCAGGGGCTTGCAGGAGGAGCTCGGGCCTTGAACGGGGCCACGCCGGCACATGACGCCGCCGCCACCGGGCACGTGCTGGAGCTGCAGTGGTTGGTGGAGCAAGCGGGCTGCAATGTGGAGGTGAGGGAAAACAACACAGGGATTCTGGTGGTCTATTCCGAGCATTACAGTACTTGTTCAGTACTGTACTTTGTACAGCACAAAGTACACCAAAGCATTTGAGAATGATTTATTATGACCACCAGATGTTAAAAGTTGTGGTCTCTTACAAGACAAATGCACCCCTGCTGCAATGTTTCTGAGACTTACGTTTCTCACTACATATTTGGAGGACCGAGACGCCGCCGGCGCCACGGCGCTACACCTTGCGGCCCGCTTTGGCTGCGTGGAGGTGGTCAGGTGGCTCCTGTCTATCAAGGGGACAGCGGAGGTGGAAACCAAGTGCGGAGCTCTGGCAGCTCACTACGCTGCAGTCAACGGGGACCTAGGGTGTTTGATGCTTCTTGTTCAGCAGACGCCACGGTGAGCCCAGTGTTCATTTTTGATAATTGACCTATGAACTTTGACAACTGACATCTGCTACACCAGGGGCGTCCAAAGTGCGCCCCGGCACATTTTCAAAGTATCATTTAAGGAAAATGTCAAATTGAAGTAATTAAAATGTAATTTTACTCAAATAATGAGGAAAAATCATTCATTCATAATTTTTGGAGCAGAAATTTTAAATATTGAAGAAAAAAATACTTTTTAAAAATGTATTAAAGCAGAATTATGAGAAACAAATAAAATTGTAATTTTTTGAAAATTACGTTGTGGAAAAAGTTGTATTATGACAATAAAATAACATTTTATGGGACTGAAGTCGGAATATCACCAAAGGCAAATTTCTGAAAATTATTTTAGAAAGAAATTTGATAATATTTAATGATTTTTGGGCTGCTTATGTGAAATTGCACAGCTGATGCTGTGCCACGGCACAGTGGTTGGGAATCCCCGGTCTATGGTAGGACATGTTATAACCATGATGGACTGCAGGTGCGTGAACCACCAGATGTCCACTGGCGCCACCCCGCTCTACCTGGCCTGCCAGGAGGGACACGTGCACATGGTGGAGCACCTGGTGAAACACTGCAGCGCCGACGTTCACGTGAGGGCCCACGACGGCATGACGTGCCTGCACGCCGCTGCCCACATGGGCCACGAAGACGTAGTGACTTGGTTGGTGAGCGGACGTCCTTCTTCTATATTTCCTCCCAAGTCTTCACCTGGATGAACTGGTTGTTTCTTGTACAGGTGAGCCACACTGACATAAGCACGTCCTGCCAGGATGTAGAGGGAGCCACTGCGCTGCACTTTGCCGCCAGCAGGGGGCACTCCCGCATCTTGGAGCGGCTCCTTGAGGCCGGGGCGAAGGTCATGAAGGATTACTGGGGCGGGACACCCCTGCATGATGCGGCGGAGAACGGAGAGCTGGAGGTTGTCTTTGGTGTTATTTTAGAATTAGACGTAAAGTGCAGCTGTAAATCACACATATTTGCAAATTATTCATATAAATCTGCATATTTGTACCCCTGTCAGTGCTGTAAAAGCATGCTGGCCCGCTACGGCAAGCCTGCCGACAGAGATGTTGATGGACTTACAGCGGCCGACCTGGCCGGGTACAACGGCCACCATGAGTGCGCCAGATACCTGCGTGCCATGGAGAACAACGTAAGCTCACCTGCTGTTCATTTTCTCTGATCTTTGCCGTGGGTTGGGGAGGTAAGAGCAAACATATGGGAAGCTAAGCTAATTGCTTTTTTCCCATTGGTGACACCAGATGAGGTCACCTGTATTGGCTGTCGTTTTCCAGAAAATGAAAGTGTGTGTGTGTGAGAAGAAGAAACAGTGACTCAACTGAAATGTCTCATCCATTATTACCGCAACACTACGACACCTAGTGACCAGTGTAGAATACTACATATCACAACGTCTTTGAATGCATCTTCTGAATGCCTTATATTTGTATCTTAGTTCACTTACCATATTAATGCTTGACAATTCTTTAATTTTAATGAGTAATTGGCCGTATTAAAAACAAAAATGTATTATAAACAATGAATGAATTTATGAAAAACTGACAAAGTGAAGCTGCAATTTTTTTCATGCAGATGATTACTGTATAAGGCATTTAGAAGATGCATTAGAATATGCAAGACGTGTTGATCACTAGGTGTCAGTAATGTTACTGTAATGTTGGGTGAGACACACAAGCACCAGACTTGATCTCTTGAGTCTATATTGTGTCTTATGTATGTCTTAAATGGCTTATCTTTGCTTATTATGTCTACTATATAGGCATAATAGGAGTGCAAATCTAACTATAGGGGTGTTATTTCATGTCTAGAGGACTCTGATAATGTTAAAACCCATATTTAGAAGATTGTAAACAGGTTTTTCTTAACTACGAATTTAGAAATAAGTAATCCTACACTGGAAATTCACTTATATAATAAAAGACAGGGTCAGTGCATATTAATTTACATTTTTATGTCAATATGGAATATTAGTGGCTATTTACCTATCTACTGAGAACAAGTTTGGAGTCTTACAGGAAGAAATACGAGGGGGGGGGGGACCCCACAAAGAGTAAGCTTTAGAGGTGAGGTTTGACTTAAGAGGATGTGCTGTCTGTGCATTTATGATTTGTTGTCCATCAAAAGAGCAGCGGAGTAATCAGGGAATTGTTAGCTGACAGCAGACTTACTGCACAAGCCTCCCCAGGTGCCGGGCCGGGCCACACATGATGATCTGAGGCAGACGGCCAACAGAATCCATGAATAAGTCAGCAATGAAGAGCAGCACTCGCACATGAAGAGGATGACGATGGCAAGCCAGCGAGGCGCGGCTGCTGAGCTCTTCCCTCACACATAATCCTCCCTCAGAACAATGGAGGGCTAATTAGCGCAGGCGCCAGCCCCCGTTGGCGATGGCCGGCACGCCGCCTGGAGCGCCTGGCTAGCTGGTTGATGGCTATCGGTTTTCTCCCTTTCGGGTAGCTCAGGTGGAAGGTCCCGAGGCCGAGCTTGTTATGAGATCCACAAGGTTAGGTTTCAGAGTTTTCACCATCCCGATGCCTGGAAGCCGCAACCCAATCCCTGGTAAGGACCGGGAGAGCAGGATGTCAAGCACAAGTCTGACTCCAGGGAAGCTCAGCCTGTCACCTCCTGGTACCGCTAAGAATCACCAGCACACAGACCGCCAGGTCATGTGGGCTGAAGAAATCAGCAGCGGCGCTTTAATTACCTCTGTGCTGGTGTCTGGAAAGCAAAGGTTCTACAGTGTCAGTCGGGTAACCTCGGTTCAACGGCGGATGGGAGAACGTGGGATGGAATCACAACCAGGTCCAATTGTAATTCAGGAGCAGCTGCAGTCTGATGAACAGTAAACACAGCCACCTGACAGATGAGTTACGATCATATTTATTTTCATATGCAATCATCCTTTCCCACATTGCAGTTTGTAACGTGGGAAGCATAAATTGTTGACCCTCGATTATAGTGGTTAATTGGTTCCAGACATGACTGCTTTAAATGACTTTCCATGATATAGATACGGTTCTATCATTATTAGAGGCCTGTAGACATGAAATAACATCCATATCATCACCTTTACACTCCTACTATTCTTTGTTTACATATTGCTCAGCTGTTAAGCTGCAGGGGACTCGAGACGGCTGATGATCATTTCGCCAAAAATTTATTGAGGAAGTCAAAAAACTTACCACTTCCACATGGAATGAGAGGTTTTCGGCTGATTTATTGTAGTGTTAACGGCATGTTCTGTACAGTAAGGTAATGCCTCTATGTTTTGTGTCATTACTGCTGCCTAGTGACCAGAATATAATATATCATGCATCCGTTTTCTGTGCCACTTACCCTCACTTGTGTCATGGGGGTATGCTGAAGCGTATCCCAATTGACTTTGACTCATTTGCAGGGCACAAACAGTATAGACAAACAACCATTCACACTCACATTCATACCTATGGACAATTTAGAGTCGCCAATTTAACCTAACATTTTTTGAATGTGGGAGGAAAGCAGAGTAGACTCGTTGGCAGTTTGAATGGGATCGTCATCATACTACGCCACCAGCTGTTCCATGTCTTGAAGCATCAGATAAGTAAATATTCTGTCAATGTTTCCTGGCTTCATGTCCTCATGCCGGATGTGCCTCACGTGAACCGAATGCATTGGTAGTCAAGTTCAGTCATAAAATCCTGAAAACAGCCGCCGTGGGTGTTTGTTGTTCAGGCGTGACGGTGTGGCATTGTCTTTCACCGGTCCTCTCCAGCTGAGATTCCACCTCATTCACTGATCCAGAGTGGAAAAAGCCAACGTCATGAGATGAAATAGATGTCTCTTTCCAAGCGGCTTTGACAAGTCTTCCGCTGATACCTCCTCCATGTGATTCGTCGGCGTGCCCGAGCATTAGTGACATTGCCGGCCATCCTATCCTTTGGTCTTTGAATTATTCACACCATCCTCCCATGGCTTTATTGTTTATTGGCGGCTGTGTTGAAGAAGCGCTGTGCCGTCCTGCCGGCACATCTTTACACTTGCGACCTCCTCGACACGCAGTCATGCTCCATCGCTGAAGGCCAGAAGACAAGGTCAAGGTCGGTCTATTGCCAGATGTGCTGCTTGTTTGTTTACCTACTTGGGTAGCAGGGGTCCACCTCCGTACCTGGGGAGTTAAGCATGATGGGATGACTGACTGGTGTCATTGGTAGCACTGTATAGCGGTTCACATACCCAGTGGCTGAATGTCATATTATAGTTGTTTATATGCACAAAAAGGATAAAATGTGTAGAAATGCAGCCCTGCTGTCTTGCATGTGCTAATATTTTCCTGACCAATACAGTAGGTCATTGTTATTATGTTACTTAATGACAAAAAAACCCCCACAAATAATAGATGCACCTATGAATTCCCTAAAAATACATATTTTGGATACGCTCACATTATTTTTTAGACACATTAAATGTAATTGCATTCACATGCAGTTACAAATCATGTCTTGTCATAGCATCTTTCTGCTGGAAAATGTTGCCAACTTGTCTGCTGCATTCATAGCTGAAGCATTTCATTTGAATATGAATGTAAGGCATTGAGAAGATGCAGTCATGTGACAATATGTAGTATTCTACACTTGTCACCAGGTGTCAGCAATGTTATTGGAACATTGGGTGAGACACACAAGCACCAGGCTTTTAACCCTTTAGGTTTTTTCCAGTTTTGACTTTACTATTTCAAAAGCTTGTAGCTTGAAAATGGTCAGTGAGAAAAGCACACTGTAAATTTAGAGACTCATAAATACTACTCACAGTTTGTGATGGGAGTAAATATACTTATCTAATTTGCACATTATGACATCACCTGGCTCAAAATTGGTCAGATACCAACTCATCAAAATGTCTGATTCAATTGTGATCCTCTCACGCCAGAACACATTTAAAGGAACATACTAGTTCCTAAAAAAATCCCTCCATACTCACACAGCTCAATGTGCTTGACACTGTTGACCACAGTCATGACCATCAGTCATTTAGCATTTGTGTTATGATTATACAATTTTGAGGATATCTGTATTAGACGCAAGCTAGCATGTTTTGCCACATTAGGAGTTCCTCAGCCTACCACCTCTAACCTGAAATGCGGGTGTGTGAACGTTACGTGACGTGAAGTTACACCGCAGCCTTGTGTGTGTGTGTGTGTACATCCCCCACATTGCGACATCACAAACATTTGGCTGATGAGCAAGTTCTTTACACGATGTTCCCGCACTCCCATATTTGTAAAAGAAAAATGAAACACGGACGCAGAGTGAGGTCGTGAACTCTTGGCTCCTGATCTGTAGCGATCAGGTCTTTGATAAAGGACGAGCTGGGCTTGTGTGTGAGTGTGTGTTGCAGCTGAGAATCGGTGTTGATGAAAACCAAATGCCTTCCTGCCACTGGGTCCAATTAGAGGCAAGCACAAGACGTTGAACTGTTACAAGAAGGGTCACCACGGAAGCAGGACCTCCTCGCTTCTCCTTACTCCTCTGCTCTTGTTTATCTGTGTGGGGATTGCACAACTTCAGGGGAGGTGGAGCGGCGTAGTGAGAGGAAGTGGCGACCATCAGCTCGCTTTGCATTTGATGGCGATGTTGCTTGAAGGGCGGAGTCAGAGGTCATGTGAGCAGCACATGAGGACAGTGCATCTAAAAGCTTCCGTGACTCTGTCATTACTGCTGAACATTTTATCCAACTTTCTGAGGATCATTTTTCATGTAAATTAATTATTTCACGGTCATATCTTGGTGTACTAAAACCAAAGCAAATATATGATATTGATATTGTATATTTTGTAAACCAAGCCATGTACTGCGGATATGCACTGGCTTAGAAACACACTAAGTTGCTTGGGAACACACAGGAGTCACAGGATCAGTCGCACGACTGGAAAAAAGATTCCCTGTCCAGTCAACGTGTTGAACAAAAACTCCAGGGCTGCTGTTCAGAGACGTTAGTGGAGTGCTGGAGCGAGAGCAAAGGGAGAGTCCATTAAAGTGTAGGCCAGCTCTAACAGCCAAGCAGAGCATATCTTCAAAATAGATGAAAGCAAGCATTCCTGCTTGGAATTTCATTGGATGGGACTGATCATTCCAGGCCGCCTGTACTGATAAGTCGATCATCATCCCGGTGGAGGAAGTGTCGCAGCGCAGCAGGCGAGTCCACTTCCACGGCAGCGAGAGCGTCCTCATGGACACCTTGAAGGTGCTTGTCCACTTCAAATGAAGCCACAAACCTAAAAAAAACAAAAAAAACTAAAATGTCTGCTCTTCTCACTCCAAGCAACCTGACAGCGAGGAGACCTCAGCAGCTCGATACCCTCAGCCCTTACCTTCTTCTCCATCCATGCCCGCCCAGCCGGCAAAGAGCATCATCTCCAGAATTGAGAAGGTCCAAACTGCAACATCTGGTATGAGCCTTTGTGTTGAATCAGCAACTGAGAGGAGAGTAAAAGATGCCGCTGATGCTTTAGCCTGTCAGTTATTAAAGGTTTAAATCAGCCAAAGGCAGCCAGGAAATCCTCTGCCGACAAGAGGGCACTACCTGATGCCAACCTCCTGAACGACATGAATCCCATCGCAACGCTCAAACAGTCATCGCTGATGGGCGTCTTCACCGGCCAAGCTGTAAGCACGCACCGTCCCATCCTTCCTCTGTGTCCATACTCAGCTTGCCCCTGACTGCGTTTCATCCCTCTCGTAGAGCAAGATGGTGGTGCTCCCCACCGAGCAGGCCAACCTGGCGGACATCGACCACCTGGTGCCCACTCATGACGAGAAGGGCCTCCCCATCGCAGAGTGGAAGCGGCAGGTGATGGTGAGGCAGCTGCAGGCCCGGCTGCTGGACGAGGAGGACCAGCGGAGGAAGGTAACACACAAGGTTCCTCACAGTCGTCACATGTGGTGCTAACATTTTATTCTACCATGTCACGGGACTGTACAATAATGTACTTTAAAGTAGTCTGTGTACACATCTTCAAGATGTGTTTGAACTACAGACTAACATCTGCTTCCTATTGTCGCAGTACAAAAAGACTAACACAAGCAAAAACTTATTTGTTATGATGCGAAATCACATAATTTTAGTAGCATAAATTTGACATTTTAAAGAAAGAAATCCATCATAATATCATGAATAACAAACAAAGCAGCGTATAAGGTTGTCATTTTTGGAAAATTAGGTTGTGGAAAATGTTATAATGTTACAAAAATAAATTGAAATGAAAATATTGTGGGAATAATGTTATAATTACCAATATGAAAGAGGGCTGCACGACGAAGAGTGGTTAGCACGCAGGCCACATAGCTAGGAGACCCGAGTTCGATTCCACCCTCGGCCATCTCTGTGTGGAGTTTGCATGTTCTCCCCGTGCATGCGTGGGTTTTCTCCGGGTACTCTGGTTTCCTACCACATTCCAAAAACATGCTAGGTTAATTGGCGACTCCAAATTGTCCATAGGTATGAATGTGAGTGTGAATGGTTGTTTGTCTATATGTGCCCTGTGATTGGCTGGTCACCAGTCCAGGGTGTACCCCACTTCTCGCCCAAAGACAGCTGGGATAGGCTCCAGCACCCCTGGCGACCCTCGTGAGGATATGCGGTAGAAAATGAATGAATGAATGAATGAATTTGAAAGAGTTTGGAAAAAGACATCAGAAATTGAGAAAAAAAAACCCATCTGATTATTCTTTGTAAGTATAATGCCAAAATATTCATAGAAAAGCATTGTATTGTAACAAGAAAATACGTATGTTATGATCAAATATAATGTCATTTTAGTAATGTAGAAAAATGTTGAAAAAGAAAAATTTTGTTTTTATGTCATAATGAGACACAAACAAAATACAATAGAGTTGTAATTTTTGCAAAATTAGAATTGGGGAATAAAGTCACTATTAAAATACAAACATTTACAAAGATTGTTGAAGAGGAAATTTGGAATATTAGAAAAACAGCAAAAATGGAGGAAACAAGCTGGTAATTCTAATAAAACACTTTTTCACTAATATCATGAAGTTAAGATGCAGTTTTTTCGCGAAATATCCATAACATCTGAGTAGAGATGTCCGATATTGGCTTTTTGCAGAAAATCGATATGCCCATATTGTCCAACTCTCAATTTCCGATATTGGTACGTGTAACTTGACATATCTCCTGGAATCAACACATATGTGTTGTATACAACAATTTATAAATATCGTTTTTCATGATTGGGAAAAAATCTGATACCGGTGTCGACCAATGTCACATTTTATGCTGATATCAGGCCTTTGAATCCTTTCATTTTTCATTATGTGGCCCTCGCTGGAAAGACATTGCATACCCCATGTACACATGTATTGCTCTTCATAACGAGCAGTGGATGCCATCTAAAAGCACTCACAAGCAGCTTCGTCTTGTTAGTCAAATGAAAGAAACAAAAGGAAACGACAGAAGAATGTTTATTTATATTTCGAAACATTTGTTTAGCCTGTCATGTTTGTATTGTCGTTTGAGAAGACACACTATGAAGACTAGAGGTGCCTGTTTCAGGAGAATGGCAGCAAGTTCGCCAAAGTCAGCTGGAGGTACTCCCAGGCCCACAACGCCATCTTGGGTCCGTCTGGCGAGCTTCTCACAGAGCACGACCTCATCTACCTGGAGCAGCAGATTGCCAACGTGGCCATGCAGAGACACTGCGAAGGCTACGAGCTGGAGCTAGCCCGACTGGCCGACGAGCTCCGCCACATCCTGCCTGCGCCCATCGTCAACATCACCGTCAACACGCAGTTCCGAGACTTCACCAGTCAGGTCCCTTTGCCCGTGTGGTGCAGCCGCATCTCGGGCATCGTGAAGAGCATGTCACTGCTCATGAGCAATCTGACTGACCAACCCTACTGCAAGATGCCCAACACCGACCTTGTCACCGTGTTTTCCCAGATTCCCGACAGACAGGACTCCACTAGAGGGCGCCGAGAGAGGATCGAGGACGAGATCCAACAGTTTGGAGTCTCTGTGAGGACACTCAAATCAAATTTTGAGACGCAGAACTCCCCCGAGGACAGCAATGTGTTCAACACTTCCACTTCACTGGAAGCGAGTCATTCAGAAAAGCCTCAAATCTCCTGTCCAGACCAGAACAGCGTCGTGGACCATGAGGAGAATCTTTCAGGAGTTGTTGAGACAACCAGCCTCAGGAAGGAGCGTATCGTTGTGCTGTTCCTGGGCCATTGGAAGAAATCTGCCTACACAGTGACGCTCAAGAGCAAGGATGCGGCAGAGAGGAAGGGGAGCTGCAGCGGTGGTAGTGCGGAGGCTCATGATGACGAACGTGGTCCCCAGCGCCGAGCGAGTGAGGACAGTGCCCAGTCCAAGATGATGAACAGTTCTTTGGGACACTTCTTCAAGCAGAGGAGTGCTGTCAACAAGATGCTGGGGAACTGGCGGAACATGATCTCCAGTGTTCCATCGAGGCAGATCCGACGGTAGGCTGAAGAGTCTTTTTTTGGGAATGTTCTCAGACGGTTTCCACCATGTTGACCTGTATATTTTGTTGCCTCTTTATTTGGTGCTGAATGGGCCAGATAAACATCTGGTGCAGGAATGGCAGGGAGATAGCTGTGTAGTTTTTGTCCTGGTCGTGGAATTGTGGACCAACTCGACACACTCGGCAGGGTCCTTGACGGTGCATTGGAGTTTGCCCAACCAGTCGACATGTGTTTTGTGGACTGGGAGAAGGCATTCCACCATGTTCTTTGACGAATCCTGTTTGGACTATTCTGGGACTATGAAGTACCGGACCACCTAATTGAGGCGTTCACTCCCTGTGTGACTGGTGTCGGAGCTTGGACTGTGTTGTCGACTAGTCCGACTATGCCCTTTGGCACCTATCCAGTTCATGACTCTTATGGACAGAATTTCTAGGCTCAGCCAGTCCAGCGAGGGGATCCAGTTTGCAAGACTGGGTCTCTGCTTTTTGCAGATGATGTGGTCCTGGTGGCTACATTGGGCCGCTCACTGGATTGGTTTGCAGTTGAGCGTGAAGTAGCTGAAATAAGAATCAGTACCTCCAAGTCTGAGTCCATGGTTCTTACCCATAAAAGAGTTTAGTGCCATCTGCGGGTCGGGGATGAGACCCTTCCCAAGCGGGAGAAGTTTAAGTACCTTGAAGTCCTGCTCACGAGTGAGGGAAGGATGGTCTGCGATATCGACATACGGATTTGCGAAGCGTCTACAGTCATGTGGACACTGCATTGGTCCGTTGTGGTGAAGAAGGAGCCAAGCTTAAAGGCAAAGCTCTCCATTTACCAGTCGATCTATGTTCCTACCCGCACCTATGGTCATAAGCTTTCTGGCTAAAAGTAGTTTTTTTCCATAGGGTGGTCTCTCCCTTAGGGATAAGGTGAGAAGCACTGTCATCTGGGCAAAACTCGGTGTAGAACCACCACTTTGCACCTCTCCTTCAGTCAGGACGCCTCTCGAACAGATCCCTGAGAAGGTGTTCGGGCCACGTCTGACCGGTAGATGGCCCCAGGGAAGACCCAGGACATTTTGGAGAGACCGTGTCTCTCAACTGGTCTGGGAAAGCCTCTGGATCTGTTGGGAGGCTGGGGAGAGGGAAGTCTGGGCTTTCTTGCTTAGGCTTCTACCCCCATAACCCAACCTCGGCTAAACAGAAGCGTGTTTGTTTCCAGCAGAATGTGTGTCTATGGAAGCGCTATCGTGTACTTGATCCACTTTGGACATGGAGACTGTACCTCTGCACTTACCCAATGCAATATGCCATATATGTAACTTTAAGAAGTGGACAGGATGACACAAACGTGGGCAACACTAGCATAGCAATGTGGAGCTACTAACATTACATTTTAACATCATGCTAGGTTAGCCTGTACACTGCAGAAAAACTAAACAGTCAAACCTACAGCTTTCACGTCTGTAGCTAACTGAAGGAGAGTTTTCAGAGCTCTATTTTAATAAGTGTAGCGAAGCCCCCTTTTTTGTGTATATATTTCTTGGAGCAAACAAGTTCGGGAGGTGATAGATTTTTATCAAATTTGGATCAATTTTACTGTTCGGTCACTTCAGCCTCAAAAAAATCCCCGGTGTTTTTTTCTTAGGCTCCACAGACAGCAAGCCCTGTACTCCCCAGAGCAGTTCCTTCCCCGTGTGGACGGTGTGCCCTTGGAGTATGATAAGCTGACCCTCGACCTCTTCATGCTGGGCTACTTCCACATCCTGGAGCTGGAGCTGCCAGTGGATGAACGCAAGATGAGACACCTGCTTTGCTTCGAGGTGTTCGACCACGTCGGCGGCTTCCCCTGGGAGCTGGTGAGGGACTTCCACAAGGCCGTCCTAGATGACATCGAGGCTGGCAACCGCCAGTGGACGGATGGGTTTGAGGATCTTAAAGTCAAGTTCTTTGGGAATGCGGTGAGTGCGCCCGAGGGTTTGGAGGAGGCGGAGACAAGCCGCCTTCCGGAGATGAGGCCGCTCCCGAAAGTCATCGTGCAGACACCCACGCCGGACGAGGGATCGCTCTACACGGGAACCGACATCTCCTGTTTCAGCAATGAAGAGATATGCCAATACATCGACCGGAGCTTTGCTTTTTGGAAGGAGAAGGAGGCGGAGATTTTTGATTTTGAGTAGTTGCTTGGGTATTGATAACTGTATCCGACTGGGGGGGGGGGCACATTGACTTGATAGTCAGCCATGTTTATATAGATCACGTTTTATGTGTTTGTAACAGTAGCAGAGATATCGATGTGGGCCAAAAATTATATCATTTTTTTCAATTTGGATGAAATTATGGCTCACAGATTCAAAGAGTCATAGAATCATTGGAACCTGATCGGTTTTTAGTACAGTACATCCCCGCCTAGTCGTGGTTTGGCATTGGCACCCCTGCATAATAGCACATTTCTCATTGGCTGGTTTAAATTATTTTAATAATACTTGAAAATGGCTTATTATAAGTCCAAAAGTATGCATATTTTAGCATATTGTACTTTCTTTGTCTGAATTATAAAGTATACAAATGGCTAAATGACATAAAATACTAATTATAAGGCATTCAGAAGACGCATTGAAAGATGTGATGATATGTAGCTTTCCATCCTGGTCACTAGGTGTCAGTCATACTGTAATGTTGGATGAGACACACAAGCACCAGACAAGGGGCTTTCATTGCAGGTTTGAATGATCTCTCAACAGGCACACTATTGGGCTACCATTAAGGCTGTAGCCCACGCCAAGCTAAAAGCTAACTATGAAACCTCAACGTCACTTCCTTTCCATCAACACACACAAGTTTATATATCTCTTATTATGTCTACTATATTGGGTCATAGGAGTATACTGGTCATTATAGGGGTGTTATTTCATGTTCAGAAGGCTCTAATAATTTTTTAAACTTTACGTAGAAAGTTTTTTTCTATGCTTTAACTACGGCAGAAATTCACTTAACACTGTGGTAAAGGAGGGATTACTGCAGTGGGGATTTATTGTACTATGCTACACATAGTGTACATATACAATATCATAAACAAGTGGCGTACATAGTTGTTGTCTGTGACCGTTCATGTTTAGTTTTCTGTTGTTTGTCGTGTTTTTGTTTTGGGAGCTGCTGTTCATTCCAGTAGAAGGATTTTTTTAGGATAATGAGGCTTGCTAATGCTTTAATGGTCAATAAATCACTTCACACTACATGTGCACACCAACAAACAAGCTCACGTCTCTCAGTTGAAACTTGGTCATTTGAGCTGGCCTGAGAGTGTGTGTGTGTGTGTGTGTGTCACAGCAGCTGCAGGTTGTTTGGAATCTGACTTCAGTCTGGCGTCACGGTCAGAGCCCCCCAAAAATAGCTCCAGTGACTTGGCACATGCTTCCCTTCTACATGTTGCCGCAAACAACAGCCTTGTGCCGCAGGATGAGCCGCCGTTCCCCGGTGAGTCTGTTTGTCTGTTAATACGCTTCTCGCTGGAAACTTTGAAATCAACTGTCATTCTCAGATTTTCTTTGAAACAACATTTTGTCAGCTTTGTTGTTGAACCGTAAACAAACACCGGCATGCCTCATGTCAACTTTTTTCCATTTTGTGTTTGAGAAGGTTTGAAGACACTTTATCATATTTTTGTATGAGAAAGTGTCTCCAAACTTTTGAGTAAGCATTTACCATTGGGGGCCACCAGAAAATGAAAGGATGCAACTTTGCCACTTTGGAGGCAAACACGTGTTGGTAAACGATGAAGTTATATATAGTTATATTAAAAAAAGTTATATATATATATACGTATATATATATATATATATATATATATATATATATATCAAGAAAAAAATGCATGTCATCCTTGTAGTACAGGTGAAAAAGCCTATTATTAGTACAAACCTTGCTCTTTTTTTTCCCCATTTTTGCATTTTTTTTCCCAATTTTTCAAATATTTCAACTTTTTTCTTAAATCTGTTTGAAAATTTTCTTTTCACAATATTACGACCAAAATGACATTATTTTTCCTCATAATATTTTGGTTTAGTCTCCTAAAATGGCTTTTAGATTTTTAAAACATTTTTATGCATTTAAACATTTAAACTTTCTTTGTGTGCATTTTTTTCTTGGAATTATGACTTTATTTTGACGTTATTCTCCTAAATTTGAACTTTTTTGACAACCCAATTTCCCCAAAATGAAACCTTTTTGTGTTGTTTTGCTTGTCTCTCATAAATTTCGGACTTGTACAAAAACATATTTTTTTTCTTTAATATTTCAACTTCACTTTATTCTTGAAAATTGCAGATTTTTCAGGTTTTTAAAAGTTTTCTTGTGAAATTATATTTTTCGAATGTCCTGTGGGCCAGTAAAAAAAATGTTCTACACAAAATTGGAGCTCGAAATGCCTCATCATTAAAGTAGAGCATTTAAAAAATATTCTTAAATAACAAATAAATACGTCCAAAATACATTTTGCTGGGATGACATTGAAAGACAAACAATGAGAATGTCTTACTCCCATAGATGTTATACAATAAAGAGAACGTTATAAATGGGTGTTTGGCCAAAATTGCAGCTCAGTGGCTGGTTACATTTACACCACATGTCAAGTGAAAAAAGGTGAGTAATTGTCTATTTTTGACACCCTAATAAAGCTTAGATTAAGCAGTACGCTGCGCCGGCTTGCACCTCTGCCTTCAAACTCTCCTGCTACCTTTTCTTTTGATATCGGATATTTTGAACATTTGTAACAAAAGTAGCTGTTGTACTTCTAGATTTAGAATCAGAAGCAGTAACTGTCTCTCTTTAATTGCCATTGTTGGCTCGCTATGAAGAACGCTAACAAGCTTAATGCATATGCTCATGCCTTTGGCTTGGTTGTCATGTTAGCGCTACAGCCACATCTTTAATGATAACGCCTCCATCTCCTTCTGAAGCAGCAAGGCCACAGAGGCCAATGGGTCATCCTAGCTAGCTATCTTGCTGTCCTGGAAGCTAACCTAAATATGATTTTGTTTTGCAGGTGAAGGACGTGTTTCTGTGGAAGGATTTGTTTGTGTTTTTTCTCCAAGTCTAGCTGAGGATGGTGCGCAATGTGGACGATCTGGACTTCTGCCTGTCCTCGCACGCTCAGAGCATCCTCGAGGGCCTGCGCTCGCTCTGCTCTCAGCCCAAACTGGTGGACGTGACGCTGAGTGCTGGCGGACGGGACTTCCCGTGCCACCGCGGCGTGCTGGCCCTCTGCAGTTCCTACTTCCACTCCATGTTCTCGGGCGACTTTGTGGAGAGCATCGCAGCGCGTGTGGAGCTTCAGGATGTGGACCCAGACATTCTAGGCTGCTTGCTGGACTTTGCCTACACAGGCAAGCTGACCATCAACCAGAGCAACGTGGAGGGTCTCATCCAAACCTCCAGCCGGCTGCAGTTCCAGACGGTGCGAGCCGTGTGCAGCCGATACCTCCAACACCAAATCGACGCCACCAACTGTCTTGGAATCTTGGAGTTTGGAGAGATCCACGGCTGCCCTGAGGTGATGGCCAAAGCGCGGGCTTTTCTGCTGGAGAACTTTGAGGCCGTTCAGCAAGGAGAGGAGTTCCTCCTGCAGGAGAAAGAGCGGCTTGTGACCTGCCTGCGTGACGAGGGACTTCAAGTTCGCTCTGAGTGCGCCCGTGTGGAGGCCATCCTCAAATGGGTCGGTCACTGCAAGGAGTCTCGGCTCTGCCACCTCCCAGAACTTCTGAGCCTGTGCCGTCTGGCCCTGCTCAGCCTGGACTACCTGGGGGGGAGTCTGCTGCAGGACGCTCTGGTGCAGGCATCCGCGAGCTGCAGGGAGGTTGTGGAGAAAGTTCACATGGAGGTTTGTGCTCAGGACTTTTAAAGCATTCAGGGTGTGAACGCCATGAAATACAGTAGTAAATGCAAATGTTACCAGTCAGCAGTGAATAGTAGAATAATAGACACTTCCGAGATTATAAAAAAAATTGCCTTATTTCCAATCAAATTATCATCTGGAGAAATGTGCGGTGAGAATTTACAAAATTTTCATTTTGTCCCCCAGAAAATGCATTTGGTCCCAGAGTGCACAGGTCGAGCCAACACGTCAGCATGTCCACAGGCCAACCTGCAGGAAGTGTTGTTTGTCATGGGGGGTCGTTCCCTGGATGACGACTCTGACGACGATGACACGGAAGAAGACAACGAGCAAAGTCGTAGAGAGAGTAGAGCGCAGCCCAGGAACTGCGCCTTCTACAACACCAAAACAAGTACGAACACGAAATCTTTCAATCCAGAATTTGAGCTGTGGATCTCAGTGTGCCATGAAGGAGGCCAGCACACTTGAAAATCTTGTACAAGGTCTTCCTATAAAGATGGAAGCTGACTTTTCACTTCCTGTCCCAATGCTTTTGCCCAAATACACATCAGAACCAGCGAAAAATGTAGCGGTTTCGTAGACACACCCCCAAACCTCACTCAGTCGTGCCCCCTTTTTAATTAGCCCCTGCCACCAGTCGCACTAATCATGACAAATTTTGGTAACGTCTGTCATGAAAGGACGTACAAAAAACTCTCAAGAACCCATGTTCCAAAACAAACAGGAAGTCAGCCATTTTAATTTAAAAAAACAGTGGTTGTACTTTGACAAACTAGTGCGACGGACTTAGTTATGGGGCAGTAATATATTGTGAGCCAGTGTGGCCTATGCCTGAGGATGTGGGCGGGTCATGGTGACAAACGTCAATTTGACGATTTAGCATAAAACTGTAAACCAAGGGGTTTTTATGTTATAGGTGTCCAAATGTAGTATTACTTTTTCTCCCCTTTTTCATTTTTGTTGTTCATTCATTCATTCATTTTCTACCGCTTTTTCCTCACGAGGGTCGCGGGCGTGCTGGAGCACCCAGCTGTCTTCGGGCGAGAGGCGGGGTACACCCTGGACTGGTCGCCAGCCAATCACAGGGCACATATAGATAAACAACCATTCACACTCACATTCATACCTATGGACAATTTGGAGTGGCCAATTAACCTAGCATGTTTTTGGAATGTGGGAGGAAACCGGAATACCCGGAGAAAACCCACGCATGCACGGGGAGAACATGCAAACTCACACAGAGATGGCCGAGGGTGGGATTGAACCCTGGTCTCTTAGCTGTGAGGTCTGCGCGCTAATCACTCGACCACCGTGCAGCCCCTGTCTAAATTTATGATTCACAAATGCACAGCCATCAACATATTGTAATATGAAATGTTTCCTTTGTCATTGTCATCTTTGCTCGTCTAGTAATGTCTTCTCTCTTTGCAGAACAATGGCACGAGCTCCCAAACTTCCCCAACCCCAACAAGTGGGGCTTCTCCATGGTGTCGCTCAACAATGACGTCTACGTCACAGGTGTGTGTTGTTGTTGGTGAAGCGCAGCACTTTGAATCACAAAACCTGTGTCTCGCAGGAGGTTCGCGGGGTTCCAACACCAACACCTGGTCCACCACAGAGACCTGGAAGTACATCACAAAGGAGGGGAGGTGGGTCACGGTGGCGCCAATGATCCGACCTCGCACCAACCACTCCTCGGTGGCACTCAACGGGGAGATTTACGTCATCGGAGGTAAGAAATTAGCATAAATGCTACTATCAAACAAATAACCGCTGGGGTCTGAAATTAGGATTTGCTCAAAAAATCTATGACATTAATAGGTGTGGCTGTAGGCAACCTATTAACAAACTAGTAACTAACTAGTCAGCTTTACCTAGCTCTGCGTGCGCTTTAAAATGTTGTTACTCCGCTGTTTTATGCATGTTGTACTGTTGTTTACAATCAAGTCATGAACGCTATTAATGCTGACTAGCTCTTTGCTCCTCACCCTATTACAACATTGGTTGTGTTGCGTATTTAGGGTAGTTTGTGTACCTAATGTAGGGGCCAGCGAGTACCCATGCGTCGCTTATTCTTCTACCCGCTGCCTTCAGGTACAACATCAGACCGCGTGGAAGTGGAGCATTATGACCCGTACCACAACACCTGGGCCTCCACGTGTCCCGCCTTAAAGTACGTGACCAACTTCACCGCCGCAGCGTGCCAGGGGAAGCTCTATGTGATTGGCTCCTGCGCTGTCAAGTACAACGCCTTGACCATGCAGTGCTACAACCCCGTCATAGGTAAGATGCTGGATGGACCCACCATAGGTCAGCTGTCCTCCACTTTTAATGACCTGATATGGTACATACACACAGATACACCACGCATAGGTCAGCCCTTTGGAGCAGGCCTATTTTTACACACACGGGTGTGGCGGGCTGGACCGGAAAGCCTTCTACCCTGCGATTTCAGGGTGCGGCGGCTCGCTCGGGGTGGCCTGGGCTATAGGATGATTTGGTCTGGCCTGCCCAGCCTTCCTGGGGGTCCCGCTGGAACCAGCTGATGCTGGGTCTTGCCCTAGGGGCGCGGTTAGCGGTGCTTCCCTTGGACTGTCCAGGGTGAGGTGCACTTCTATGCCCTTCAGGGGACGTTCAGCAATCTCCAGGCATGGGGTCCATGCTACTGGTGGCCTGAATTCTGCGGCGGTGGCCTGGGGTTGCAGCGCTGTGGTGGCTGCTGCAGGGACCGGGCTGTGTGTTGGGGTCCTGATCTCGCTCGCGGGGACGGGGGCCTGGGTGGCGTGGGGAGTGTGCGCCTCGGGGTCAGGCCTGCTAGGGCGGCGATGCTCTCCCAAGTTTGGTTATCTGCTACCACCGGTCATTGTACTCTGCTGCATTGCTTTCTTTGTTTGCCTGTCCCCAGTCTGTCTTAGGGCTCGTTGGGGATGGTGGTGCGCTGCTGGTTCTGGGGCTGAGGGGGGGGGGGTCGGGCCTCCCGGTGGCTGGTGTGGTCCATCAGTTGGTCTAGCGCTGGTCTTGACTCGTCGGCTCTGGTGCCTCCCCGTGACTTGGGGCTGTGGCACGTCCTCTCTGGGGGTGTGCTGCCTGGTGGGTGTCGGCCAACGCGGTGGGTTGCCTTGCTGCTTGCCTGAGTGCCCCACCTGCTTGCTCATGTGCGGGCCTTCCCCCGCTCTTTTGTCTGCCTTACTGCTGTAGCTGTAGCCCCGATGTTGGGGTAGAGGGGGTGGCTGGGGTGTTATCCCTTGGCGGTTCGCGTCTCCTTCGGCTCTGGGCCTGGTTCTAGATCCGGGACTCTCGCTCTCTCTCTCTCTCAGAGACAGAGAGGGGTTGTTCCATCTCTGCCGCCTGGGCCTCCATGGGGCCTCCATCAATCACTGAATTGAGAGTTAAAGGTCCATTAAGGCATGATTGCAGGAGTTTGCTGTGGGAGAACACGTTTGGGACCTCACGAAAGGACACAAATTCCCACAGATACACTCCACATGTTTGTGGAAGCGGTTCTACCGTTTCACACTTTTCACATCCTGTAGGTGTCCCAGTACCCGTGTCCACTCATCCATCCGTGTCATAATGTTTTATTTTGGTAGACAGCTGGATGAGCATCTGCTCGCCGTTCATCCCCAAATATCTATCGTCTCCTCGATCTGTGTGCGTGGAGGGAATCATCTATCTGCTGGCAGACAACACAAAGAAGGTCTACTGTTATGACCCGGATGCCAACATGTGGCAGAAGGTGGGTTCACGGATGATCCAGCTGAGGTGACCTCATCTTAATGTTTTCAAGCAACACTCATAGGACTATTCCGTTCTGCAGATCCAACTTCTGCACACGCTCCATGAAAACGGTGGCCTGGTCACCCTAGATGGGAGGCTCTTTGTGACCGGGGGCCACTGGAAGGGCATGGAGGGTGACTACGGGGTGGAGGTGGAGGTGTACAACCGGGCTTGCGACACCTGGGAGGTGGAGAGCTTCCTTCCCAGACTCTGGTTCTACAGCGGCCTCTCTACCATCTTCCTTGACCCCACACACTGGCCTGAGATCTTCCCCGCAGATGCCACGTAGTTCGCGGCACGTGGTCAAACCGTGGGTCAGCGGGACGAGCCTGTGTCATGACATGATAGGATGCTGAATGTTTATGCCGGGATAGCCTAGAATAGCCGTCACATGATTAGCGAGTCCTCTCTGATGTTAGAACTATTTGGTGCTACTGAATGTGAACTAGTGTGCAGACTACTAAATGTGTGATATGTTTTTTTTTAATTAGGAATGTAAAAATATAAAAAGTGTTAAAATCACGCTTCTTGTGATTATTAACCCTAATGAACATAGTCATCTTTGTGGTGTCTGTCTATATCTTGCCAAGGAAACATTCAAACAACACTCCATTTCCGTGGCAACGACCCCAAGGCGTGTAGTCGCCATGGCAAACTGGCCTGTGTTCACAAGAAAGTCAAGTCGATGCTCATGAAGTTTGGCCAACAACTTTTCAGACAAAAGTTTGAATCTAGTGGTATTTGGGACTTGAATGAGTTGCCACCTCTTCACTTTATTTAAACCCTGGTATTCCCCAGTCAGGGTGTAATAACTGCAATGATATCAGCCTCCCACTGGGCTCAGGGCTCCTCTGGCTCCCTCTGGTGAGCAAAGGCAAAATTGCAGCGCAATCCATCCACCCATTTTCTATGCCACTTGTCTTTTGTTCGACGCAATGCATTACTGGAAAAAGTGATATTAATCATTCATTCATTTTCTACCGCTTTTCCTCACGAGGGTCGCGGGGGGTGTCATCCACCCAGCTGTCATCGGGCGAGAGGCGGGGTACACCCTGGGCTGGTCGCCAGCCAATCACAGGGCACATATAGACAAACAACCATTCACACTCACCTATGGACAATTTGGAGTCGCCAATTAACCTAGCATGTTTTTGGAATGTGGGAGGAAACCGGAGTACCCGGAGAAAACCCACGCATGCACGGGGAGAACATGCAAACTCCACACAGAGATGGCCAAGGGTGGAATTGAACCCGGGTCTCCGAGCTGTGAGGTCTGCGCGCTAACCACTAGATCGCCGTGCCGCCCTGATAATAAGCAATGTTTGTATATTATGTACACATTTTGAGTGTTAAGTTGCTGTGTGATGAGTTCAGCGTTCTTTGTAAGTGAGAGAGACTGTTATATTGAATCATGACCTCCTTCAATTTCCAACAGTTTGACAGTTTGTTTTTATCTTAGACTCCAACATTCAAATCACAGGCAAAAACAGTAATTTTTATTTGATTTTGATGAAGATAGCATCAAGTGTTTACATTAAAAAATCGCGGTCGCGAGGGTGCTGGCGCCTATCCCACATAAAAAATATAATCCAAACATACTTTGAATTATGAAGGGATTAATCTGAAAATATTTGTAAACAATCATTTGTAGAAGCTGGAGGATTCTCTTGAACTTGGGGACACTGAATCCAGCAGTATTGATGCTTGTCTTGACCCTCGTCCACCAGATCATCACCCGTGAACTAGCTGGTGGGGACACCAGTGCCTGCCACACAATCCAATACAGGCCTTGAGAGACTGAAAGGCTTGTTTTCCTGGTGGGCGGTGACCGGGGAAGTCCAGTTCTCAGACACTGACTGGTCTCAACGAGTCACCTGTCAAACAATGCAGCCACACGCAGAAGGTAAGAGTGACCTATGACAGGACACTGCGAAAGTAAACCTGATCATAAGATTATAAAGCTTGGGCTCATCCGGGATTTGAACCTGTGACCTCTCGCACCCTAAGCGAGAATCATACCCCAGACCAACGAGCCCTGTATACACCCCTGTGAGATCAAATAGGGTCTTACCGTGGTCAACCCTCTAATGAGCCCTTCTGTAGGTCTCTTCCAGTCACTGAGAATAGTCAGCAGAGACCCTTGATTGGCTAATAAACTGTCTTGTTCTACATGAGTACCCAATGTGTCTGTAGAGTCATGAAGGTTATAGTAAACTACAAATGTTGAATGGAAGCATGAAAGTATACCCCATCCAACATCTGACTGAGCCCTCTTCCAGTCACTGCGAAAGTATAAAGTATACCTGATCATAAGAATATAATGCTTAGGCTTGTCCGGGACCTCTCGCACCCGAAGCGAGAATCATACCCCTAGACCAACAAACCTTGTATACACCCCTGTGACCCCACTTGCTCCAAAAATTGTTTCGTAGATATCGTGAAGATGAAATTTTACTTGGATCAAATAGGGTCTACCGTGGTCAACCATCGAATGATCCCTCCTGTAGGCCTCTTCCAGTCATTGAGAATGGCCAGCAGGGACCCTTGACTGGCAAATAAACCACCTTGTTCGACATGAGTACCCAATGTGTCTGTAGTGTCTCATTGATCCAGGTTAGAGTAAACCTCAAAGGTTGAATGGAAAGGAGAGGATTCACCATCCAACCATTGACTCAACCCTTTTCGAGTCACTGTAAGAGTATAAACCACCTTGTTCGACTTGAGTACCCAATGTGTCTGTAGTGTCTCATTGATCCAGGTTAGAGTAAACTGCAAAGGTTGAATGGTAAGAAGAGGATTCACCATCCAACCGTTGACTGAACCATTTTCCAGTCATTGTGAAAGTATACCGGATGATAAGATTATAAAGCTTGGGCTCATCCGGGATTTGAACCCAGGAATCATACTCCTAGACCAACGAGCCACGGATACAACACAATGACCCTACTTGCTCACAAAATTGTTTTGTAGATATCTGCAAGTTAAAATTTTACTTGGATCCAATATCGTCTTACCGTGAAAATGGCCAGCAGAGACCCTTGCTTGGCAAATAAACCACCTTGTTCGACATGAGTACCCAATGTAAACTACAAAGGTTGAATGGAAAGAAGAGGATTCAACATCCAACCCTTGACTGAACCCTTTTCCAGTCACTTGCATCAAATAGGGTCTTACCGTGGTCAACCCTCTAATGAGCCCTTCTGTAGGTCTCTTCCAGTCACTGAGAATGGCCATCAGAGACCCTTGATTGGCTAATAAACTGTATAGGTATACACTGTGAAAGTATACCTGATCATAAGATTATAATGCTTGGGCTCGTCCGGGATTCATACTCCTAGACCAGGGGTCGGCAACCTTTACTATGAAAAGAGCCATTTTACCCCGTTGCCCACTAAAGAAAAATAGCCTGGAGCCGCAAAACATAGGAGAGAATACAACAAATAGAAGTGCAGTCAGTGTGCATGTGTAAGGGATGCCAACTAGTTATTATTATTATTATTATTATCATCATCTTGGTTAAACCTCACTACCTGACGCCTGAAGAAATATGTGGCACAATGAATTGACAGCCTGTTTCATTTAGCTAGCGGTCGTCAAATTTGGAGGGAATTTTGGGGTTTCAAAGTAGATCAGATTGCTGATATTGAAGATAAACTTACATAAATGTATGTGTATATTTATGTGTACATACATAAACGTATGTGAAAATTACTGTAAAGTTACCTGATTTCTTTACTGCAAAATCAAATTATCTCTAATTTAATTTTGAGAAATGTCAAATATCTCTGGCAAAGTATGACTTATTTTCCTCCACGTTTACCTGTGTGAGAGAGAACTGAATAGCATCCTGTGTTCTCAGATCACAGCCAGGATGCATTCATGGTCTCACACAAAGTTGGATTTTTTAAAAACTCATTACAAAGATGTATTTTCCCCACTCGGGTGTTAAAAAAATATTTGAGCATTGCAATGGGAGCCACAACAAAGTGGCTGAAGAGCCACATTTGGCTCTGGAGCTAAGGGTTGCTGACCCCTGTCCTAGACCAACACCCACTTGTGAGAGAGTGAGACTGGGTGTGGCGCCAGGTGAGTGGGAGACAAGAGAGATCGCTAGCGAGGAGGGAATGTCGTGCGTGGGTTGGGGTGGGTTGTGGCCACAGCAGCCCGGGTGAGAGTGAACTGTAAAAAGGTTGACCGCTATTAATAAAGCGACTGAAGTGCATCGGCGACGTGAGTGTCTCTTCCTTACCACAACCAGGGGCATTACAATAAATATATATACATATATATCCGCTTTTTGGATGTATGACACTGGCCCATGACGCCTCCGCCAACGGGCATGTGCTGGAGCTGTGGTGGCTGGTGGAGTAAGCGGGCTGCAATGTGGAGGTGACAGAAAACATCACAGGGATCATGGTGCAAAAATGTATGAATGGCAACAGATAAATTGTGTATCTCCTGCCCTCTGGTGGAAAAGCATTGAATTGTCCTGACTGTCACTGTAATACATGAATGTTGCTGGTATATATATAAAGTGGAGAAGTGTTGCATATTGATATTTACATGTTTCCTTCTCTCGCTAAATCATACATTTATTGTGAGAAATCATTAACATGATCAGTGTCTTCTTCCTCTTTTTACACAGGCCTTTATTGCTCTATTTTTTGTATCCATGCATGTTCTATGTCATTTACCTCCACTAGGGATTCAGGGGTTTTCTGGATCTTGAGATGCTATCCCAGGTGACTTCAGGTGAGTACACTCTGGACTGTCCAGTTGCAGCTATTTTTACCATTTAATTTTTTTTCTACAATGTGGCACGGGCCCGCATGGTGGATGAGTGGTTAGCAAGTAGGCCACACACACAGTGGAGATCCAGAAGATCTGTGTTTGAATCTACACTTGGGCATCTCTGTGTGGAGTTTGCATGTTCTCTCTGCGTGGTTTTTAGTGAGGAAAAGCAATATAGAAAACTGATGGATGGGTGTGGCACGGGTCCCCCAAGCTGGAATTTTGAGATCCCGGCTGTAGCTGTGGCACACGATGATGGTTCATGGTGGTCGGAACTCCCGGGTCTACGGTAGGACGCGTTATTCTGCAAGAGCATGAACCACCAGATGTCCGTCCCTCTCCACTAGCCTGCCAGGCGTGCAGATGGCACAGCATCTAATGAAGAACTGCTGCCTGCACACCGCCACCCACATAGGCCCCAAAAACGTGGTGGCCTTCCTTCACGTTCCCACTTAACTCCTTCACTCCTTCACCTGGATGAGCTGGTTGTTTGTGAGCCACACTGACAGTAGCCTGTCCTGCCAATATAGAGGGAGCCACTGTACTGCAGTTTGTCGCCTGCAGAGGGCACTACCGTGTTTTGTAGCAGCTGCTTGGGGCCAGGGCAAAGGTCATGAGGGATTACTGGCAAACAGAGAGCTGGAGGTTGTCTTTGGTGTTGCTATTTTTGAATTGTAAGTAAACCAAAGTTGAGCCGTAAATCACACATGCATATCTGTGCCCCTGTCAGAATGCTGGCCCGCCACGCCGAGCCCACCGACAGAGATATTGATGGACATGACTGCGGCAGATACCTGCGTGCCATGGAGAACAACCGAAGCTCACCTGCTGTGTGGTTTTTCTTTCTTCCGCTTCTCTGAGCCATCTGGGTCGGTTCTGACCATCTGTGATCTTTGGCGTGGTCGGAGAGGTAAGAGCAAACATCTGGGAAGCTGGACTAATCATTTTCATCCATTTGCAACACCAAATGTCACTGAGGTCACTCTTGCTTTCCGGAAAATGAAAATATGTGTATGTGTGAGAATAACAAACCGTGACATCACATTTTTTTTAGTTTGTTATGGAAAAACAAAAATGTGTACTCAACCCTTGTAGAACTGGTCTTGTCAAACACAAAACCCCACAAACAATAGAAATAATCCACTCAGTCCAAGTATTTTCAAAGAGGTGACCTTAAAGACGGAAGATGGTTTTCAAGCCCAGGATTGACCTTGGCACTATCATCAGTCATGACTCCCGCTTTGCGCTTCCACTTCCTCGGCTTCACTCGATCACAGTTTATCAAAACTATGTTAATTTATAATGCTTCATGTTTGAATGCAGCCTACTATTGCAGACAAATGCACATTTAAGCAAGTTTTAAAGTTTTTCTTGCCTAAATTAAGCATTTTCAAACATAAAAATGAAATAAAATACAGATACACAAATCCCTCATTCATTGTTGTTAACTGGTTTGCAGACCCAACTGTGATAAGTGAATTTTGCAAAATATATATTTTTTTGTAGAGCATAGAAAAGTTTTCAACCATCCAAAAATTAACGTTTAATATGTGTATATCCCTCTAGACATGAACTAACACCTCAAAAGTCAACTCCACACTCGCCCCACACTCGTTAAGGATTATTATGCCTGTTAGACATAGACATGGACTTTCTTTATTGTCATTGCACAATAACACAGCAGTGAAATTGCCAACAAAATGTTGTTGCCTGGCTCCTGTGTAATAATAAATAATAAATAATAATGTGGAGAATAAATAGATGACATCAAATATGAACAACTATGTACAGCGTAAACAGTAATTTATACAAATAATTTAAATAATTTAGAATAAATAACAATAATTTAAAGTTGTGTTGTTGTGACACCATTCAAACCTGCAATAAAAGCCTGTTTTTCCTGAAATCAATTCTGGTGCTTGTGTGTCTCACTCAACATTACGGTAACATTACTGACACCTAGTGACCAGTGTAGAATACTACATTCATCACAACGCCTTTTAATGCTTTTTCTGAATGCAAGATTTGCATTTTAGTTCGCTTAGCCATATTTATGTTTGAAATTATTTAATTTGTAATCAATAATAGGCCGCATTTGACCAGGAAACAGCTAATTTATGAATATTACTTGAAAAATTTTAAAAATTCCAAGAGTCTGTACTGTACAGACTGAACTCGCAACTGAAACCAGGAAAATGCAACAAAATGGAGAGCTTTAAAGCACACAAGTACATATATTCAAGAGTCCAACTTTATGTTGAGGAGGACAAATATGTACATGTTGGCAGGGCTGCATTAACACTGAAAGTATTCCCTTTTTCTCACGCCACCCCTCACATTCACTGTGTCCCCGGGGCGGACCCGCCCCACTATTTGAGACACACAAGCACCAGTCCTGATTGCTGGAAAAAAAAAGATTGCTGTGAGTTTATGATGGCTTACAGTAATAGAACAATGATTTGCATTGCTTCGATGAAATGTAAAAATAAGTGAAGCAGTGTTAGTGGTATAAAGAGTGACTGGAGTGAGGACACGTTTGGTGATGCTGGAGTCTTACTGGAAGAAATACTGGGAAGAAAAACCCACAAAGAGTAAGCTTTAGAGGGTAGGTTTGACTTAAGATGTGCTGTCTGTGGATTTATGATTTGTTGTCCATCAAAAGAGCAGCGGAGTAATCAGGGAATTGTTAGCTGACAGCAGACTTGCTGCACATCAAAGCCTCCCCAGGTGCCGGGCCGGGCCACACATGATGATCCGCGGCTGACGGCCAACAGAATCCATGAATAAGTCAGCAGTGAAGAGCAGCACTCGCACATGAAGAGGATGAGGATGGAGAGCCAGCGAGGCGCGGCCCCTGGCTAGCGGTTTTCTCCCTTTTAAGCAGCACTGCCGGGATTTGTATACGGCTGTCCCAACTAACAAGTGTGTTTTTAGATGCAAGGTGTTGTTTTGCTGTGAAGTAAAATTCGGGTTACGAGTTGCTATTTAATGGCAGGCATAGCAGAGGACAGCTATTTGAAGGCTTGTGTCAATATGACCATGGCTCAAGTCAAAAGAGTTTCGGAAAGATTTTCAACACATCAGTATCATCGCTTACCTTTATGCATACAACATAAAGTTAGAAGGTGCATTCAAGGACTGTCAGACAAAGTGGGACAAAAACACAACTTGCATTATTCATTCATTCATTTTCTACCGCTTTTCCTCACGAGGGTCGTGGGGGTGCTGGAGCCTATCCCAGCTGTCTTTGGGAGAGAGGTGGGGTACACCCTGGACTGGTCGCCAGCCAATCACAGGGCACGTATAGACAAACAACCATTCACACTCACATTCATACCTATGGACGATTTGGAGCGGCCAATTAACCTAGCATGTTTTTGGAATGTGGGAGGAAACCGGAGTACCCGGAGAAAACCCACGCATGCACGGGGAGAACATGCAAACTCCCTCCACACAGAGATGGCTGACAGTGGAATTGAACCCTAGTTTCCTAGCTGTGAGCTCTGCGCGCTAACCACTTGACCGCCATACCGCCCACATCACATCTTGTTTGGCTTATTTTCTCTTACCAAGTGTAAGAGGTGTAGAAGTGTAAAGGTGACTAAAGGGGTGTTAGTTCATGTCTAGAGAGCTCTAAACATGTAGGAATCTAATGTTTACCCCATGTCGAAGCTGTCATTAATACCTATAAATGAGACTATAAATGATTTGAAATTCCTCACACAGTTCAATGCACTACACTCAAACTTGAGGGTCACCGTGAAATTTAGTCCACACTTTTAGGGGACTGATAAGCATTGGAGCAAGACTAGTTAAAAGAACATGATGGCCATCAAGGAAAAGGGGTTTGGTTCAGCAACTAATTGTTCATAAGGCATTGAGCATTTGTCTAATGCAGGAGTTTCAAACTCAATTTACCTGGGGGCCACTGGAGCTACGGTCTGGGCCGCATCAGGTTTTCAAAAAAAACATGACTATCGTCACATGTATACTTTTTTTATTTACAACATATTGCGCAACTGCAAGGTCTTGAGACACATGCTAACTCGCGAACTAGAGAGCTAGTGACCTAAACGGTAGCCTTCAAGTTATTTCCTTTAAACTTAAATAGCCAAAAACTTACCACTTCCACACGGATAGGGAGGATAACTATTAACAGTTATTTAACCTTTAACATGAACATTAATCAAACGTACAAATTTTTTCTTGGTACATGATACCATACAGCATCCATATCAAACTTGCGCGGGCCGCACTAACATTAAACTTTCATATCAAGGCGGGGGCCTCAAACTAGCGTCCTGCCGCGTGTTTGAGACCCCTGGTCTAATGATTATAAAACGTTGAGGATATCTGTATTAGACGCAATCTTGCATTTTTTGCCATAAATGCCATTTAAATTCATGTGAAAACATGAGGAGCTCCCGCCATCTCTCAGCTTCCCACCACTGACCTGACCTGCAGGAAACCCTGTACTGTGAATGTACAGTATGTGAAGTTACACCACATGCTAGTGTGTGCGTGTGTGTACATCCCCCACGTTGCGATGTCGCAAACATTTGTCTGATGAGCAGGTTGTTTTCAATGCATTCCCGTGCTACCAAGTTTCTTAAAAACGCTGACAGGCTTGTGACACGGTTAACTAAAGCGCAGAGTGAGGTCGTGAACTCTTGGCTCCTGATCTGTAGCGATCAGGTCTTTGATAAAGGACGAGCTGGGCTTGTGTGTGAGTGTGTGTTGCAGCTGAGAATCGGTGTTGATGAAAACCAAATGCCTCCCTGCCACTGGGTCCAATTAGATGCACGCACAGGGACGGGCCCGCTGGAGCTGCGAGGACGTTGAACTGTTACGAGAAGGGTCACCCAGGAAGCGGGACCTCCTCCCTTCTGCTCACTCCTCTCCTCTTGTTTATCTGTTTGGGGATTGCACAACTCCGGGGAAGCTGGAGCGGCGTAGTGAGAAGAAGTGGCGATGATCGGCTTGCTTTGCGTTTGATTTCAGCTTGATGGCGATGTTGCTTGCAGGGCGGAGTCAGAGGTCATGTGAGGAGCACATGAGGACAGTGCATCTAAAAGCTTCCATGCATCTGTCATTACTGCTGAACGTTTTGTTCTTTCATCATTTTTCATGTAAATTAATTATTTCTAGTACAGGAATAGCTTGATTGTTGTCATTAATTTGGTCCAAAAGTTTTGTCAAAAACCGAAACATGTAAAAAAACGGGGTAATTTTTTCCCTTAGGAAATGGTGTAAATCGAATTCACCTGTTTCAGAAACTCAATAATATGATCAATGATGATTAGTGACTAGTTTGTTATGTGCAACATTGTACGAAAACTGACGCAAAATTTTCTATGAAAAACAAATAATACAAAAACTGGGACATATGGTAACCAAGGTTTGACTCCTTTTACTCCTATCTCACACTGAGCTGTAGCTTGAATCAGCACTTTGGAGAAAAAAAACGACATTCTGACCAAACAGAAAACTCCAGAAAAGTTCCTCAGGCGAAAAGTCGGCCAAGAGAAGAAGATTGCAGATTGACTCTCTACACAACTGTAAAATAAACTTACCATCATGCCCCACTGGGATCCAATATCCGTCCATCCATTTTCTACACCTGGAGCCTATCCCAGCTGTCTTTGGGCGGCGTATACCTTGGACTAGTCGCCAGCCAATGGCAGGGCACATATAGACAAACAACCATTCACACTGATCACACTTACACCTCCCACGACTGTAGCCGATGGGTCAGATTCTGATACCAATCACCCATGAGTGAAATCCACAAATACAGATACTGATACCGATCATATAGATTAAGTGTGGCTTATCCTTACATATTTGACTTACTTTTCATATATCCCTGGTGAAACTTATCAAAGATGAGACACCTTCTTTGAGGAGATGCCTGCGGGCTAACCGCTCGGTCGCAGTGCAGTCCCATCTTGAATTCAATTATTCAAATAGTTCTTGGGTTATTTTCTTTAAAATTCTGAATACAAATCTGTTTAGCATGTGAGGGCATTTTATTTTGCCCCAATGGCTGGACAGGACAAAAAAAAAAAAATAATTCTGAACATGTTGCTAGAAGACATAGATTTGCAATAACCTTTTGTTTATTTGTTTTTCATATTTTATTGTGGCCTTAAGTTACCTTTTTTGATATCCGCCAAAGTGGCAATGTAATTTTGAATTGGGTTTGTAACCCCACTGGGTTGAACAAAATTGTTGTGTAAGATGATTGAATTGAAACAATAATAATTCAAGGTGAGAAAAATGTTGGCAATTTAAATGAAATTCAAATTTAAAAAGGCAAGTAATTGATTTCTTATATGCGAGTGCATGAAGGCAACTCGAGATACTCATGACTTGTGTGTTGCGTCACAAGCTGGCTTAGAAACACACTAAGTAGCTTGGGAAAACACAGAAGTCACAGGATCAGTCGCACGAGTGGAAAAACGATTCCCAGTCCAGAAAACGTGTTGAACAAAAACTCCCGGGCTGCTGTTCAGAGACGTTAGAGGAGCGCTGGAGCGAGAGCAAAGAGAGAGTCCATTAAAGTGTAGGCCAGCTCTGCACTAACAGCCAAACAGAGCATATCTTCAAAATAAACCTGACAGATGAAAGCAAGCATTCCTGCTTGGAATTTCATTGGATGGGACTGATCATTCCAGGCCACCTGTGTTGATAAGTCCATTATCATAGCAGTGGTGGAAGTGTCGCTGTGCAGTAGGTTGGTCCACTTTCATGGCAGCGAGAGCATCCTCATGGACACCTTGAAGGTGCTTGTCCACGTTACATGGAACCACAAACCTCAAAAGAACCTAAATTGTTTCCTCTTTTCACTCCAAGCAACCTGAAAGCGAGGAGATCTCAGCAGCTAGATGCCCTCAACCACAACTCCCACACAGAGCATAATCCCCAGAATTGAGGACGTTCAAGGAAGTGGCAGATGATGGTGAGGCGGCTGCAGATCCGGCTGCTAGAGGAGGACCATAAGAAGAAGGTAACACTCGAAGCTCCACAATGAGGAGCTTCGAGTGTTACCTTCTTCCTGGACAGCGTCCCAGTGACTTGGCACAAGCTTCCCCTCTCCTCCATGTTGCTGCAAACAACAGCCTTGTGCTACAGGATAAGCCTCGCCGCATCCCCGGTGAGTCCGTTTGTGTGGTGGTACACTTCTCGCTGTTTTATGACAGGAAACTTTCATTAAGTGTCAGCCTCAGACGCACTTTGAAGCAACATTTTGTCAGCTTTGATGTTGAACCACAAACAAACACAGGGCGACTACGAGATGGAGATGGAAGTGTACAAACAGGCTTGTGACACCTGGGATGTGAAGAGCGTCCTTCCCAGAGAGTGGCCTCGCCACCATCTTCCTCAACCTCGCTCACTGGCTGAGATCTTCCCAGCAGAGCCACGCAACTAACGCCATGTGATCAAACCCGGCCGGGGGTCAGCAGAACAAGCTTGTGTCATGATAGGATCCGGAATGCTCCTCCTGGGATAGCATATAATAGCTGTCATATGATCTGCGGGTCTTCTCTGATGTTAGAACTATTTGATGCTACTGAATGTGAACTAGTGTGCAAACTACTAAATGTGTGATAGGCTTTAAATTAGGAATATAAAGAATATATATAAGTGTTAAAATCACACTACTTGTGATTATTAACCCTAAGGAATCCAGTCTTATCTGTGCTGTCTGTCTGTATCCTGCCACGGCAACACTCAAACAACACTCATTTCCATGGCAATGACCCCAACGCTTGTGGTCGCCAAGGCAACCTGGCCAGTGGTCGAGAGGAAGTCAAGTCGGTGCTGGTGAAGTTTGGCCAGCGACAATTACTTTTTTCACTTTCAGCTATTTTTTTATTGTTTTCTTAAAACGCTTTATTTAATCGTCAAACTCTTTCGTGGACACACATTGTGACCTTTACGTTGGACCGGTTTAAAAGTTTATTTTAGTCAGGCATAGCGATGTGCTGCAATATTTCCGGTCCTTAATTTCCAGGAAGCTACAATAAAGCTACCGTAATTTGTCTTTTCATTGTTTTTTTCGTAATGAGTTCCCCACGGGAGGAAAACGAGATTTCACCTGCACTGGATGTCGTCATTCAGGTTGGTACATCACTTCTTTCATTTTCAAACCTATTTCATTAATTATTTAACGTGAATCACTTTTCGCCATTCCTCCTCGAGGAGATTAAATGATGTACACTATCGTGGCGGACAGAATCTTAAAATGTGTCGGATAAACGGTTTCAGATAAATAATAATGTTCGAGAATGTAAAATACCCTGTCGTTCAGCATTGTTATTTAACACAATTACTGATATATATGTATTTTTTTCATATTGGACTCCAACTTGTAAATCATCGACAAAAATGTGATTTTCTATTGATATGCTTCAATTTCTAACCGGAAATAAGATGAGAAGGGGCGTGGTCAAATCCGGGTTCAGTTTTAAAGTGTGGAGAAAAGTACCTTTAAAAAACAGTTTTAAATTAATTAACCTTAAGGGTAGATGAAGGGTATGTAGTATATTATATACATATTCAAGAAGCATTAATTTGAGTTAAAAAATGCAAATAATGCAAATAAAGGACCAGTTTTGACGGCACCTTTACTGTTCCGTTTCACTTGAAATGTAATTTTGTTCATTGATTGATGTGATTTTAGTACACACAGATTTTAGACAAACAAAAAAATATTTGTATCAACAAACATGGAATTATTTAATAATACTTATAAATACAACAGTATAAGACAATGTAACAATATCAATGAAATAATACAATTATTTATTTTTATTTCATACAATTCCTTGAGAAAAATAGTGCTCATCCTATAGGTTTTTATGTAAATTCTTTGAGGGTTTTTTTTCCCAGCAGAGCAACAACGTAATAATATGAACAAAACAATAAAGACACACAATAAATAAAGATAAAAGAACTGGAAAATATCCATCTCATCTGTTTTGTTGAAATCTTTATTGCGTTAAATAAATACCATCAATTATCAAACAGACCGATTGCTTTAAAAAGAGAAAATGGCTCAATTTAACCAGTGATTTTTGTTTGTTTCCCAAAATATCCAACATGTAACAACTTGTGTCAAATCCTTACATTAACAAATACAGGAAAGGAAAATTGTCAAAATATTTGTAAACACTCACTTGTAGAAGCTGGAAGAGTCTCTGCTTGACCTAGAGGGACACTCGGGAGAGACTTTGGGCTCTGGAGCGGTATCGGCGCCTGTCTCGACCCTCATCCGCCAGATCATCACCTGTAACCTGGCCGGTGGGAACACCACTGCCTGCCACACAATCCAGTACAGGCCTTTTGAGACTGAATGGTGTATGAATGATTTGTTTTCCTGGTAGAAGGTGAAAGCTGTGAAGCCGCCAAGATGGATGACAACCAGTGGGAGTCCAGTTCTGTGACCCAGACTGGCCTCAACGAGTCACCAGTCAAACAGTGCAGCCCCACACAGAAGGTAAAGGTGTCAAATCACTTTTTTCTATCTTTTACGCTTAACTTGCACTTCATGCACTATTTGGAATAGTTCCCTTTTGGAAAACATTTCCTCTGATTGGACGACTTGTGGATAATATTGGCTGGATTGAATTAGACTACTGTTCAAGCTTCCCATATTTTCCAGTTCTGGAAAAGTGAGATAATAGGTTACATCTTGGGGAGGTTTTCAAAAGTCTGTGTTATTGTTACCATTGTTCTTACAGAACACATGGAAATAAAATGATCTGTTCCAGGGTCAAACTGTGGCCAGCATAACAACATTTCTCAACTGCACCAGTTTTTAGTTATACTTCAACGTTCTTAACTCTTATCCAAGTGTAGAAAGAAGAGACACAGTGTTATCAGTAATGCGTTTAGTGACACTGAGCATGTGTGTGTTGTGTATGTTTGTTGGTTTGAATAAATGTTTAGGTGAGGGCATGGGGCTTCATGAAGGCTCCCCTTATGATGTCTTCAGTTATAGCCTGTCCTGCTGCGCTCGTAAGGACTAACGTCTCCCTCTCAAGAAAAACCTCATTTTTGCCGCTGTACAAAGCGACCATTTGTGATAACACTGCAGTCATTCTGTCTGCTAAGCCTGCCTTTTCTAAAGCTTGTGCTATATAGTAAATTTGAAATGTGTGACCCACATGAGATCAAATCTTTACCACACCGGAGTAAAAACTGAAATCCCTCAAGTGACCTCTGGTGACCAAGTTGCGGGTGACCCTTGACCCACTGTGGTAGTTTGGAGACATGTTGTGGTGGAACTCTGTGTGTTGCTATTGGAACATCGCCAGGGACCGACCCCCCTCATCACACCACCGCCGTGTGGCAGATAAACACCCCGATGAGTGATTGCTGACACCAGATGCCATTTGCCCGTTTCCCTGCCTGCACAGAGGCCTGGCAAATGCAGATCCCCGCGGATAATGTCTGATTTGAAGGATTGTGTTACTGTATTACTGTCCCCTTTTCACTTTGTGTTGTTCTTGCTGGAACAAACTCCTCCATTGAGGCTGCAGTGTGACGCAGCGCAGCCAAAATGTATCTAACCCTCTCTGCCCCAAAAAAAGAAATTGTAAAAATTAATTGGCCTCCCTCGAGAAAACATGCCTGGAAAAAGCTTTATTGAATGTTGAATGAAGCCTCAATGCTATTTTCTGCAAGGACATAAAAAATTAAATCAGATACAGAAAAATAATGATGTCATGGCATCATCTTAAAACACTAAGCATCCATTAAAATTTAGACAACAACACAGGCTACGATTGCGACCGTAACCCATTCTAAGCTAAAACTCAACAATGAACCGCTGACATCACTTCTTGTCAGCCCCCTTCTCAGAACACATTTACAACAACACGGACAAGTCAGATTTCTGTCTTAAATGGCTTATTTTCCGTTATTACGTCTACAATATTAGGTAACATTAGTGCAAAGGTGAATACAGGGCTGTTATTTCATATCTACAGGGCTCTGATAACATTAAACATCACATTTTAGAAGGTTGTAAACTGGTTTTCTATGTTCTAACTACGAAAATATCCCATTTATAAATCAGAAATCCTATTTCACAGAAATTCACTTATCATGGACGAGTCTGGGACTAATTAACCATGATAAATGACGGATTATTATACTCTCTTAATCGCTTGAGGAAATTTAAGAAGAAATATGTTCCCATAGAAGGAGTCAAACGGGTGAAATCTTGCTAGACCATCTGGAACACTTCCCTGCTTGCCAAACACTTGTGACTTCCGAATGTTTGGTTTTCATCTAAGAAAAATTCCTTTGATCAGATCGCCTTTCATATTGACATGGTATTTGTGGGTTGATATGTTGTATTAGCCTATTCCTGGTCGTGTAACGGTACACAAGGTCCAGCAGGAAGATGCTTTGACAAGGTGTGCTGTTGTGTAACTGCATATTTTACAACTTCAATACAATACTGCATGCCTGTAATTGTTGTTATTGAGTAAAATTAATAACTGTAAGAGGCATATTTTAAAGGGAATCTATCATGTTCATTTTTCGCCTTTTTGTATTGAGTTGGGGACTACTATAGAGCAGCTACATGCGATAACCAGTACAGAAAGCGTTCTCGTTCTAAGAATCTGCACCTATTCAGCTGTATTTCTTTGGATTTCATGGTTCCTGTGAAAATGGTCTGTTTTAATGTATTCCACCAACGGCCCGCCTGCAGGCATGCCCACTCTTCTGTGGTTGGTCACACTGCCAGTGCATAGAAACACTTTTTGTGCCCCTGTTGCTGTTTATAGGAGTTGATAAATGGCGATTTATCTTTTTAAAATGTCTGCTTTTAGTCATATGTGTTGGATCCCGAATCCGATCCAGAAGTAGAGACTGTACAGTTCGAAGTTTCTCAAGAAAAGAGGTTACTTCAAGACGTCTCTCAATGCTAAGTTGCTTTAGCATTTTAGCGTTTTCTACAGCATGTGTAACATGTAATGTGTTTTGCTGGACTACCAGTGTCTAAAAATCTCTAGAGCCATTAGAAACCCTGCTTCGTCTATGCTATAATGCTACACAGACAAGTGCTTTTGCTCCAGGACTCAAACACAGTTAGGACACTGATAAACTGTTACTACTTTCCCTTCTAACTCTTTGACACGACCAAGTACCGTTGGAATGGTGTAGGACGTCAGCAAGTTTGTGGGCTAGTCCAGCTGCATAGTGGTCCATGTTCACAAAACAGTCCAGTGTTAAATGCCGTTGACGGATTAAAATGCATTTCTTTTGCTGGTAGGGAATCAGAAACCAACCAGGCAACTAATGCCTGATGGTGGCGTGTTTAGCAATTGTAAACAAACGTGAATTTCCCTTACGAGGGGGAAGGCGGGGGAAGCAGAGCTTGGGGGAGGGCAGAGAGTTTATATATCTAAGGAAGTCCACCCCTCTGGGACATCACAGAGGAACAGTTTTACATGCCTTTTCAAACCGAGCGTTTTGAGCCATCAGAAACCTCTTTTGGGGCTTTGAAATGTGCAAACCTAATTATCTGAGACTTTTGCATCGTTTAACACGAGAATACTACATTCTAACTACTTTTATAGGTCAGAAAAGTGGAAAAAGCATAATATTTGCTTTAATGCTTCAGTGCTTTAATGTTTAGATTAAGGCTGCATGGCGGGCGAGTGGTTAGTGCACAGGTCTCACAGCTAGGAGTTTGCATGTTCTCCTTGTGCATGCTAATTTAATTTAATTGGCGACATGCAAACTCCACACAGAGATGGCCAAGGGTGGAATTGAACTCAGGTCTCCTAGCAGTGAGGCCTGCGCGCTAACCGCACGATCACCGTGCAGCCAATTTATTAATTCATTTATTTATTCTATGTATCAATGTGTATGCAGCTCTGTTTTTTTATTCAAGCACCTTTTTACGTACCATAATCGAGGTATCCAGCATTGCTGTGATTCCCTGTCTACCAATTAATATTGCGGTGTCAGCGTCGCTGCTATGATGAAAATCAAGTGGCTTGCAAGGAAGTGGAGATTCAAGTGGAATCGATGGCTAAGAGCAAGCGTCACAAAAAGACTGCTGCATGACAACACTTCCATGTGATCTCATAGCAGCAATACGATGCTCCACTCGACTTGTCAGTGGCGACACACTAAACAACTTTCTCAACCAGCGGGGGGCTCTCACTGTGTGAAGGGGGGCCCACATGAGTATGACGAGGGCTGCTTTGGGGCGATGGACATCCGCTCCAGCTGTGTTTAGCAATCTGACTGATAGTGTGCTCCATTAATTCCCTTTATTAAGCCTCTCGGCTCAGGCCTGGCCAAACCATTGCAGATGTAACCCTTCGAATGCCGGCTGCACCGCCAGATGTCCTCAACGCAGCGTCAGAGAGACTTGATCAGCTGGCTACAGTGCTGTGACTGCAGAAACATCACGTGCTCTGGGAAATGAATTGGATCTCTATCCGCCACATGAGCGCGGCAGCGATCTTTGGCCCCAACACCAAAGCCTTCACAGGGGCCTTGAGAAGCATTCTCCGCTTGCTCGTTGGCAGGCGAATCAAAGCGCCGGCATCCCTTGAAGTTGTCCGAAGTATTTATCAGAGGAGACAATATGAGGAGTGGCACAAATCATAGATATCAAGAAATATAAAAAGATAATTCAAAGCACATTTTAAGAGGCGGGGCACCCTTCCACTTTGGAAATATGAGCCGGGCTGTATAAGCGGATACGCATGGGTGTAGGGTGAAAGGCAACCATAGCAACCATATGGAGCTGTGAAATGACAAAAAAGACTCCTCACTACTTAAATATCACAGTGGACATTATTGCGGAGCAGCTGTAGTGACATAAAGAGGTGTATGGTCTGGGTGCCCAGGAAGACCCTTTTGTTTTAGGATTGGGATTACTGGCCTGTCTCTTGGGTCTATTTACAGACCTCATGCACATGGACAATGAGCATGCTTGCAGGTGCTGAGATGTTATTATTAAATGCAACATGGGGGGGGGCATGATGATGGTGGTGGGGGCAGGGTGGAGTCTCCACAACAAACTGTGATGGCCCCCTCCTGGGAGCTTCCGGCATGAAGCATGGCTAATCCAGAGCAGCAGACTGGGGAGGAAGTCCTTGCTTTAACCCATTGGAGTGAGGCGTAGTTTTTCCGTACTTTTTGTGTTTATCTTCATACCTCATCTTAAAAACGGTTTATCTTACCTCAGTCGGCTTCTTTTTCTTTCCATGCAACCATCAAAAGTGTGTGATTTCATTTTGACATAAGCCTTGTTTACACTTGCACACTCTTTTTACCCACAAGTAGTACACAATTTAGCATGTCATTGAGTAAATTGGATGTTAAGATGTGCTAAGTACAGTATGTATCAAATGTCCAGGGACATGTGGCAATGTGCAAAGAACATTTTCAACAAAAACGCAGCACCAACACACCGCAACCGACAGTGATGTAAAAAAGTGGAACAGTAGTGAACCTTCCCAGGAGTGGCCAGCCAACCAAAATGATCGCAAGAGTGTAGCACCGACTCATCCAAAAGGTCACAAAAGTCCCCACAACAACATCCAAAAGAACTGCAGGCCTCACTTGCCTCAGTTAAGGTCAGTGTTCATGACTCTACCATAAGGAAGACACTGGGCAACTCTTTTTTTTTTTTCTTTTTTTTTTGCATTTTTTTTATGTGATTTTGTTCCTGCAGTGATGCAATGACAAATGAGCATAGTCTACTAATGGCCTCCAAGCCACATTTTGGCCACTCCTACTATTGTGGCTCTTCATCAAGGTCGGCCGTCTGGTGTTTTTTGGAGGTGCACGTCTATTGTGTTATATTTCTGCCTTCATACTGTATTTGATATAGCAAAAGCAGATTATGAGCCATATTAAATTGCACTAACTATTGATGTGCACACAGGAACATCCCTGCGCTGTGTTACTCTGTCTTGCTTCCTCTCTTAACCCCTGCATATACTTGCGTGGCAAGGTGATTCAGTATACTTGTGCTGATACATGGTCGGGTATTGGGGACTGGACTCCTGGCTGGTTGAGTGCCTGAAAGGTGATAAGTTGTACGAGTGTGTTCAGTGGTTGAAAATGCATGTCTGTTGGTCACTCTGTTGGAGGGGGAGGGCACTGATATAATCCTATTTTTTTTGTAATATTCTTGCGATCAACCGGCAAAGTCCCCAAGATCGACGGGTTGCTGATAGAGCTGATAGAGCTGACAGCATGTTGACAGTTTTGCTCTTTTGTGAAATGACAGTGGTTAAGATACAATGGAGTGGGGCCTGTCATCTGGGTGGACTCAATTCGTTACTATTTAGATCAGCTGTAAAGATGGTCATCAATACGCCTGAAACCAAGGTGGCTGAGTCTTTGTTTATTTGCTAGAGGCTAAATTATTCAGTCTTGTATGTTTGGGAGAGGTGATGTCGTAGACCTCCCCCTGTGTGAACCCCCCAAGTTGATTCATAGATGGTTGCTCAACTTCTGACGTAGTTGGCCACCCTAACTTCCTTTTCAAACCATCTGTTGTTTAGTCCTCACAGGATAAAAAAACTATTAATAAATAACTAACATCTGAATAGTAAAACATTTTTTCAGTGTAAAACTGAACTTAGAATGCAAATACAAAATAGTCAAACAGGCCAGAAATACTATAAAATAAGTATACTGTAAAAATAAAAAGCCCGCATACTTCTTTCTGGCTCTTGGAATTGTCAAGAGACCGGCGTATTGTGAGCGTAGGTTTCTAGAGTGTAGGGTACAACAAGGTCAACCATATAGGAAGATGCCAACCCATATTTTGTAGGCAAGTAACAGAACCTTAAAGTCACATCTCAAAAAAACTAGGAGCCAGTGCAAGTTGGCGAGTACTGGAGAAATATGGTCGAATTGTCCCTGTGAGGAGTCGTGCTGCGGCATTTTGTACTAACTGCAGGCTTTTCAAACTGGACTTAGGAAGACCAGAAAGCAGCGCATTACAGTAATCAAGGCGAGACATGACGAATGCATGGACTAGGGTTTCTAGGATAGAATAGGCCAAATCCTAGAGGTGTTGCGAAGATGAGAAAATGCCCTGAAGAATGGTAACATTCTTAATGTGCTTTTGAAAAGATCGAATCGAATATCACACCGAGAATGAGTTGTCCTTAAACAGGCAACAGGCACGTTTAAGCTGAGCCTATAATCAACATCTCAGCTTTGTCAGGGTTTAAGAGTAAAAAGTTGCAGGACATCCATTGGACATACATAAATAAATGAATGTGTGGGAAACACTGCTTATCCACTTAAAATACTGTATTTTCTGGACTATAAGTCACTCTGGAGTATAAGTCGCACCAGGTCAAAAATGCATAATTAGAGAGAAAAACCCATACATAAGTCGCACTGGAGTTTAAGCCGCATTTTTTTGCGGGTAATTTATTTATCTACTTGACCAAAACAGACATTACATCATCATGGAAGGCAAGTTCCAACAATAAAAGAATAGAGAACAAGCTGAATAGGTGTAAGATATGCTAACACCATGGTTATTCAGCTACACAAAAAATAAACATGAAGAGAAAAGGTATCCGGTGTTTATGTAACATAAACAGTTTTTTCATTTATACATAAGTCGCTCTGGAGTATAAGTTGCAGGAACAGCCAACCTATGAAAAAAACTGTGACTTATAGTCTAGAAAATACGGTAAGTAGTATGTTTTAGAATTAGCAATAAGTACAGAAGTTGTCTTGCCATAGAACACACAATATCAGTATACTGATTGAGCTCTTTGCTGGACATGATGCATGTACAGTGATGCTGCACTCACAGATGTTTCTCCATAAGCACAGCATCTGTGTGTGTGTGTGTAGAAAAACATGAAAGTCAACAATGTCCGTAAATTTGTCTAAACCTGTGAGTACAATGGTGACAAAGTGGTTGCGTGAGACTGTTTTTCTTTTTCTTGTTGCCTTGATTGGACACCCGGAGTTGAGATGAGGTACAGGAGGGGGGCGATGGTTGGGGGAGGGTCACAGGGTTGATTTAGAAGAGTTTGTATGGTGCTTTGGTGATGGGATGGGGGTGGTTACTTCAGCGAGAGGGGGTGCTGGGGCAGTGTGTTTGCCGTGCTCCTGGCCCATGTGGTTCCTATTAGTGAAGACAGGGTGTCTGGCACCGGCATACAGTGGATGCTTCACAACCACTTTGGCTTGCGTGAGGCTGAGAGGTTACAGGACTTTTGGGATGCAGAACTTAGAGGAACAGTGTCACATACAGTACATGCACATGATGATGATGATGTTCTCATCAGCTCTTTGTTCACTGTGGATACGGTCAGTGTGGTCGTTAGTATTTTTTACTGTCATGAAAGTGTAGAAAGAATTTAACAGAGTGGCCATTACTGTGACAGAAAGATGATGGATACACTACGATAATCAATCAATTAATTGCACGATAATTAAAAATGAAGTTGATCATTTTGCTGGCCTCAACTTATTGACATGGTGGCGTGTTTGTTTTCATCCTCTCTTTTTACCAATTAGGCTGGATAACAAGGGGTTTCACTGTCTGTTGTACATAACATGCAATCTGATGTCAAAATCAGCCTGTTTGCACACAGTCATTTTTCTGGACTAGTGGCCAGCCAATCACAGGGCACATATAGACAAACAACCATTCACACTCACATTCATACCTATGGACAATTTGGAGTTGCCGGTTAACCTAACATGGATGTTTTTGTAATATGGGAGGAAGCCGGAGTCTCCGGAGAAAACCCACGCATAGACGGGGAGAACATGCAAACTCCGCACAGAGATGGCCGACAGTGGAATCCTCATTTTGTGACATGAACAAGTTTGTGACAATGAAATAAATACTACAAAACGATTGAACTTACTTTTCAGCTGCTGTGATTCCTGAATTTTGCTGAATCCATAACATGTACTTTGAGCATCATTACACCCCAATAAATGTAAACTGCCTATTCCACACACAATGTCAAGGAGGTGTATATGCAAATGAGGTGATGTCTGAGTTTTATTTTCATTGGGTCTTTTTGTGTTGGTTTAATTTATTCATTTTAATTTTGGTAATGGTAATGGTAATGGTTTTATTTCATTTGAACATGCATCAGATTACAATTGAGTGCATCACATAATCAGTTCCCAGTTCCACATGTAAAAAGGAGTAGGAAGAAGCAAAGCTTATTAAATCCTACCCCTCCATCTGGTACTTTTACAGTAACATTACATTTGTTCACTTCCTGCTTTCCATAATACAGTTTCAGGTTAATTTTATTTATTATGTTGTTTGTTTAGTGAGTGTGAATGGTTGTTTGTCTATATGTGCCCTCAGGATGTACCCTGCCTCTCGCCCGAAGACAGCTGGGATAGGCTCCAGCACCCCCGCGACCCTCGTGAGGAAAAAGCGGTAGAAAATGAATGAATGAATGAATGTTGTTTGTTTAGTGAGTGTGAATGGTTGTTTGTCTATATGTGCCCTGTGATTGGCTGGCGACCAGTCCAGGGTGTGCCCCGCCTCTCACCTGAAGACAGCTGGGATAGGCTCCAGCACCCCCTGCAACCCTTGTGAGGACAAGCGGTAGAAAAGGAATGAATGAATGAATGTTGTTTGTTTAAATTATTTGATTTATAAGCTCCTGACAGTCCAGTCACAATGTTAAATACTAATAAATTAAAGTTGCTGTTTATACGGTGTACTAGCATTATGATGCTATATATTATGATTGCATTAATGAAAAAAAATTGTAATGTTGAATAATGTTGACAATAATATGATTTATCTGCAATAATTTCTGGGACAATTCAAATTTGTTATTGCGACAGGGCTTGTGATGTTTGAACCGTGATGTAGCGAAGGACAACTGTAATTGCATTTTATTTTTTTGGCCTTTTTCCATCCAGCTCAGTCAAATGCTGATGTTGTCGACGCCAGCCGACACGGACCAGGAGAGTGTGTACAGGCAGCGCTTGCAGGTCTTCCGGGAGGCCCAGAAGAGACAGGCCCAGCTAGTCCAAAGGCTTCAGACCAAGGTGAGTGTGGAAGTGGTCTAAGAACATTTCTAGAGCACCTCAGTTTGTGCTGGGTTTGTTACCAGGTCATCCAGTACAAGAGCAGGTGTGGGGAACTGGAAGAGAAGGTTCTGGAGAAGACCTCTGATTTGGAGAAGATAGAATTGTTGGTAAGTGCAATAAATGTTGTCTCCTTAGACTTGACTGCTCTCTCATTTTTAGATATTTAACATTACAGTAACAGAATCACAGCAATACCTCAGAAACGCAAACACTTGCCAATACAAACTGCCTTTCCAAAGTTTGTTTCCAGAACTATTAATGGGCTTTGGGAGATTATGTACTTGTAGAAACAGGTGTTGATTCAAAGGGCTGGCTTCCCATTTCACTCTGGACGCCACCTGGTCCAGCATGTGGTGGGGCTGCTTACTCGCTCCCAGTATTGGTCTTGGCCCAGGTGCCCACGGAGACTTTGGAGTCTGAGTCCGAAATGGATAAAACATGCTACCATCCACACAGGTGCTAACTCCATGATACGAGGTGTGTGTGTGTGCATATTTAGATGCAGGCCCACCAGGACTCAGCCCAGCGTCAGGAGCAACATCTCAACACAGCTGTTTGCAGTAAAGCCGCTCAACTTGAGGAGGAGCAGAGAAGGTGGGCAGAGCTTTGACGAGTTTCTATGTCACGCCTCTTGAAAAACATCAGGAAATTCCCCAATTTGCCAGAGTGAGAATCCTGGATGTCTCCGGAACTGTCCACTAAGACCAGAAAAAACAACAACAACAGAATCTAGAAGGGTCTGAATACTGGTGGAATTATGATGCCATCTACTGCATGGAGGGGTAATGAGGGGCTACATTTGCATTATAATGTGAGTTGAGTAGGGGGATACTGACATCGGATATCAGTCCGATATCAGCAAAAAAATTTCAGATGCCTGCATCTAAAATGTCCGACATTGGTGATCCAAGGAGTTCATTCCAGATGCACTAACATCTACCAGCATAGGGTGTTAAGCATTTCTTGTTATGTCTAAAAATGAGTGAAAAACTTGTCATGCACAAATTTCCCTTGGTGGCACAAAACCGGGAAAGTTTTATACGACCAACCTCATCTTGCATTTGATGTTGCATCACTAAAAGCGGAATGAGGATTTTTGCAAGACAATGCAGTATCCTTCAAACTTCCACTGCTGTTTGAAACATTTGCATTGCAAGAGGAACTCCCACAGGACGGCAAAAAGTTACTGGCTACAACAGAAAAGAGTCAGCCCATGTTGGTGGTGAACAATGCTGGGTTTAAACGCTACATTGAGCACCTCAAGCCTGGCTATTGTTGATAAAACCAATAAAAATTCACTAATTGTACAAATTCTGTATGCCAGGGGCCCCACCTCCATCCACCGAGACAAAGGGGCTATTCACACAGAAATGTTTTCAAGTCGGCTCGATATCGGTTTCGGACTATATGCAGTGATTCAATTTTGGTATCGCATTGGAAGTGGAAAGTTGCAAGTTCGGGGCACCCCTGTTAATGAGCTAGGCCAAACAGATACCGCCAAATCTATATGTGGCGGTCCAAATGTACTTATTGTGCGCTGCCACAAGTAAAAAGATGCATGGGAAACACAAAGGTACACTTGCACAAGCTAATGAAATCATCAATAATTCTTCCTTGAGAAAAAAAACACAGCATCATGCAGTGTGTATGTGTACACACAAAGATAACAAAACAGCATGTAATAGGGTGTGTGAGTATGAGAATGAGCCGGAGCTCTCTGCAGATGTTCTGTGAGCAGATGTGCTGCAAATGAAAGCTAAGCTGACACAGATGTTACAAAGCTGTCGCACATGAGGGCTCGGTGGGCGAGGGTTGATCTGAAGGCCCCCGAAATGTACCGCGGATACACCGACTCTGAAGCATTATAGCATGAGGTTGATGCGGAAGGGTTATAAGCGGGTGGTGTCATGACAGCTCTTTGTCAAGGTGGGAGTGGTACCGTAAGCGCTATGGTTGCACTTAGCCTTGTTGTTTTATTTCCAGATGTGCCAGCCTCAGCCAAGTCAACTGTGTACTGCGGGAACAACTGGAGCAGGCCAGCACTGTCAACCAGGGGCTGGCCGAGAGCTTGCGGAAGGCCCGGCAAGATGCGGAGCTGTGCAATATGCGCCTGCACAGGGAACAAGAGGTGAGCGGACCCACCAAGACAAAAAAAAATCCAAAAAGCAAGAGATGAAGCAAGAATTAACCTCCCGCAAGGCCCATTGCTCGAGGACTCCCATTCATAGCAAGCTATCACTCCTGCTTCCTGCTTGCTTTCTTGCTGTGATTTCTGCAGTTGTTTTTTCCTGTGAAAGCATTCCAAGTGCTGAAGAGGGCGGGAGGAGTGGCCCACTTTGGGCCGTAAATGTTCTACATGTGTTTATTCAGGGAAATCCAATGACTTGTATGTGTGCCAGCGCACTTCCAGGACAGCGTCTGTTTGGAATCACAATAACATGAGAGGTGCCATCTCTTGCTAAATCTACCCCCTCTGCCCTCCTCCTCCCACCCCCCACAGACATCTTCTTCCCGCCTGAGTCGCGAGCAGGCACGCGTCAGAACCTTGTGGCGCCAGGCTGCCTCCCTGAGGAACACCTTCACTCAGCTGAGGGGCTTTGCTGACAGGTGAGTGTGGAGCACATCCCCCGTCCTGTCCAGTCTACTCCCAACCCAAACCCGCAGAACGACCCACTATTTTTTGATCCACTGCAGGCCTCTTCACTTGTAATACAGTGGTACACGGTTTTTGTTATTATTGTGTTACAAAAAGGTCAGACAACCAAAACAAAGCAATTTTCCCAAAGGAAATCATTCCAGACACCCAAAAATATCAAAATATATATATATATTTTATGTGAATAATTATTGTTTTACATGCAGAAAATTATGTGAAATAGTTCAAAATTATGTTATAAATATGGACATTAATATTTAACATAATTTTCCAATTCTTGTTGGTGAAGACGGCGAGTGGAAAGGCCGTCCTCATACTTTGCCATGAGTGATTCCTTAAAAGCAATAGTGTTCTAGTGTTCTTTATCAAATGGCTGGCACTTGCAACTGTCTTGTCCACAAAAATGCACAGTCACCAACACATAGGCTCACAGGCGCTGTACAGGGGGTAAACATTGGACAAGTCCAAGGGCCCTTGACTGACAGGCGCCCCAGACAATAGAGATGTGGTGATGACAGCTGCCTTAGGGCGGTCAATTTTTTTTTTTCATGCGGACCACTCAGTTCTGTGGAATGCTACAGTTCAGTCTTACATTTTGACTTTATGATGCAGAGGATGCAGAGAGCAAGACTCAAATGCAAGTAAAGTATGTATTTTTAATGGGCTGTCAAATCATTAAAATTTTTAATCAGATTAATCATGGTCCATCCATTCATACATTTTCTATGCCGCTTATCGTCATTAGTGTCGTGGAGCCTATCCCAGCATTAATCATGGTTTTATTAATTAATTATGATTAATCACCATGTCACACTGCTGTATTTTATTGAAGGAAAGATGAATTTGCATGTGTGCCAATGCCATATTAGGTCAAGCTAAGAGATGGCACGTGAATGCATCTTGCGGTCTGTCTAGTGACAATGAGGATGTGTCGTTGCAATGACAAATGGACTAGAGACGTGTTTGGAGTTGGAGATACATGCAAGGTGATGGAATTGTACTGCCGTTGATATGGTCAGGTCAGAATAAAGTTATGAAAGAGTGTCAGACTCTGTGAGGAGCTCCATTGTGCCGCTCGCTGTCTGTCGTCATAACAGAAAGCCATGGCTTGCCATGATGCATATAAGTACTACCCCAAAAATGTACATAATTAATGAAATAAATTAGTTTCTGCCGTAAACGCACTGTTTTTGACAGGCCTGGCTTTGACAGACATACAGACCTAACAGGCATTAAGCACAATGATCCAGCACAAAGAGAAACACACAGCTGTACTAAATAGCACAAACACAAAATCAGTGCCAGGTGCATCTTGGCAGGAATGTAAAAGTTGAGGACAAAAGCACAAAACCAAACAGGAAATATAACACAATAAAGGCAACAACTGGAACTAAGGAATGAACACAAACAATAACAGGCTGCCACGGCAGATGTCACGCAGAGCATGATAGTTCAGGGCAAAAGAAAGAGTTTATACTATAACCAAACCCGGGCGTAACTTTGGCAAAAGTTCTTATCAAAAAACAAAAACTGAGGCGTTCAAATACCACTAAAGCATTTTTAATTTTGCACAAATCAGATGACACTGGGAAAACCAACAGAAGTATCTACATTACCCCTATGTGGCAGTTAAAAGACAATCTTAGCTATCCAACCACATTTTGACACTAGAAAATCTTAAAAGACTAATTAATACTAATAAACACTAATAGTGTTACATATTGGTTTTGTGTTTTATCAATCTTTGCTTGTAGCCAGCCAGACGTCACAATCACACACAATGCCTACTTCTAGGACACTTTCTGACATGCGAGGCGAGGTTGCCACGGCCAGCCAGCATCTTCACATCGCCTGTCAGACGCTTCAGTCCAAAGCAACGCAGGAGAGTGCCTCTAGTGGCGCAGAGACGTCGCCACTGGAGAGGCAGCTGAAGGTCAAGCTCAGAGAGGCCATGCAGCTTCAGGGTCGCTGGGATGCTGAGAAAGTTGAGCTCAACTCCAGGTGCAGAAGCATGACTAAAGAACTATTGAGGATAATTGTAATGTCTTGAGGAGCTCTCTCTAGTCTGTCGATGTTGGTGCATTCAGGGTTGTTGAGCTGGTGGACACAGTACAGCATCTTCGCAGTCAAAACAGCGAGAAGGACTCCACCCTCAGTAGCATGCAGACCAGCCTGGACATGATGGTGAGATGTGAACAAACAGGACTGGTGGTTTGAGATTGAATTAGTTTAAGTCTTTTAGCGTGGGAGCAGTCCATGTAACATCAGGCTTGTGTTGTTTGTTTTATCATCGTGGTTTCCTGCTCAGGAGACACAGAGAACTGAGGACAAAGCAATGATGGAAGTTCTGCATGCAGAGAACCAAGCCCTCAAGAAAATGCTCTGCAGTGTCCATCAGGTCAGAAGAATCCGATTGCGTGCAAACATGCACATTCTAACGGCAGCCAATGTGCACAACGTCTGTCCAGCTCGTTGCTAGTGAAAGTGATGGCGGTGCGTCTGAAAGTGGTTCTTCTCTGCGGAACAATACTTTAACGGCTTTGCAGTGTGCCCTCTCCAAGCACCAGAAACAAGCTCAGGTCTGTCTTACTTTCATCACTCCTTTATCTTGACTTCTTCTTTTTATACACTTTGAGTGGTAAAAAATGAGTAACATACTCATACACCAACATCTATGTCTAATTGGCAGGACCTTCATGGTCGCCTGGATGTCGCCTTGGAGCAAGTGGACGTACTGCAAGGTCAGCTGCAGAAGAGCAATTCTGCTAAGAGGGAGCTGGCAATGACGATCCAGGAAGTAAAGAAGGAAAGTCAAGAGGCCAAAAATGCACTGGAGGAATGTCTCAGAGAAAGTGAGAGCTCTCACTCCTTGCTGGAGATAATCTCAAGGTAATGCAAATTTGTTTAACTAAAGATTCTACGAAATGTTGCAGGAGCACTGAAAATGCCCCCAAATGGTCACATTCTGTTACCAAGTTAACTTCTTCATTCATTCCTGGTCTGGATGTGAGTCATGACATTTGTGTCACAATGCACTCCCATAAATTGTAAATTCTGAACAAAGAAAGAGAACGATTCAAACTCGAGTTCAAGAGGAATGAAATATTTATATAGATTTGGAACACATTTATTTATAGATTGTCTGTCTTCCAGGTCAGGGTAAACCGCAAAGGTTGAGTTGAGGCAACTGGACTTTCCTTGTTTGTTAAAAAGGCTTTCGTACAAACGTTCTAGACCAGGGGTGCTCACACTTTTTCAGCATGCGAGCTACTTTTAAAATGACCGAGTCAAAATGATCTACCCACTACAAAAATGCAAAACATCTATTTATTTTCAAATGTATTGAGGATTATTTGTACGTACAATGTACAATACGTATGTTGTACGTATGTTGATGTACCTTACATAACCAAATGAGCCAATATTGCAAAACACACATAATTAACTATTAACATTTTTTGTAATTACCTGAGTTTACTTTGATGACTTGCACTGAATTGAATCAGCCAGGGATGCATAGTCCGGACAGTAGCTGCTGATAGCCAGGTTAGCCAGGCAAACGCACTTCGAAAAAGACATTGTGAAAAAAAAGTCCACCTCCCATTCCGTATGGAAGTGATATGTTTTTGCCTTTTTACTTGGTCCAGCTACTTCACTCATTTTAGTGACCATAAACTTTAGCGAGGGCTTAAAATCTGACGCAATTCGCCGACTAGCTTAGCACTTTGCATTGTTGTTTACGCATGAGCGGTGACCTAAAGGTCAAAATTCAGTTGTCATCTGACTGGTCGTCCTGTATGTCAATCAAGTAACAGGGATGGATGATAGGCTGACATCGTAGTTCTGCTGCACTTAGAGACGTTGTTTGATTTGATTGGTCACCCGAAGGGCAACATTCAGTTGTCATCTGAATGGCTGCCCTGTATATCAATCAAGTGACGGCATTGATGCTAGGATGATATTTTTTTAATGTCACGCCGCGATCGACCGGTAGATCGCGATCGACTTAATGAGCACCCCTGTTCTAGACCAACTGAGCCACACGATTTCAGTTGAAGGGCTCGTCCGGGATTTGAACCTGGGACCTCTCGCACCCAAAGCGAGAATCATACGCCTAGACCAACGAGCCCTGCATGCAGCAAAATTTATGAAAATTGATTGATGTGTTCAAACCCTGACCGAGCCCTGCTGCAAAAGTCCCTTGACTTGCTAAAAGTCTGCATTGTTCAATGAGTACCCACAGTACATGTAGATTGTCTGTCTTCCAGGTCAGAGTAAACCACAAAGAATCGGTGGTAGGATTAGTTTACGGAGCGACACGTTTTCAATTGAAGGGCTCGTCCGGGATTTGAACCCGGGACCTCTCGCACCCGAAGCGAGAATCATACGCCTAGACCAACGAGCCCTGTGTGCAGAAAAATTTATGAAAATTGATGGATGGATAAGTGTTACAGTGTTCAAAACCTGACCGAGCGCTCCTGCAAAAGTCCCTTGACTTGCTAAAAGTGTTCAAACCGTGGCTTTGCCCTCTTGTAAAAGTCTTCCAGTCATTGAGCATGGCCAGCAGAGACCCTTGACTTGCTAAAAGTCTGCATTGTTCAATGAGTACCCACAGTACCTGTAGATTGTCTGTCTTCCAGTTTAGTGTAAACCACAAAGGACTCAGGTGCTTGTGAATTGGTGGTAGGATTTTTATCCAAACTACTCAGTCAGAAATTACGAAGTTCACTGAGCCACAAGACTTTAATTCAGTGAGGTCGACAGTGTCTGTAGATTGTGTGTCTTCCAGGTCAGGGTAAACCGCAAAGGTTGCGTTCAGGCAACTGGACTTTCCTTGTTTGTTAAAAAGGTTTTCGTCCAAAGTTCTAGACCAACTGAGCCGCATGATTTCAGTTGAAGGGCTCGTCCGGGATTTGAACCCGGGACCGCTCACACCCGAAGCGAGAATCATACGCCTAGACCAACGAGCCCTGCATGCAGAAAAATTTGATGAAAATGAATGGATGGACAAGTGTTACAGTGTTCACACCATGGCCAGCAGAGACCCTTGACTTGCTAAAAGTCTGCATTGTTCAATGAGTACCCACAGTACCTGTAGATTGTCTGTCTTCCAGTTCAGGGTAAACCACAAAGGACTCAGGTGCTCGTGAATTGGTGGTAGGATTTTTATCCAAACTACTCAGTCAGAAATTAGGAAGTTCACTGAGCCACAAGACTTTAATTCAGTGAGGTCGACAGTGTCTGTAGATTGTCTGTCTTCCAGGTCAGGGTAAACCACAAAGGTTGAGTTGAGGCAACTGGACTTTCCTTGTTTGTTAAAAAGGTTTTCATCCAAAGGTACTAGACCAACGATTTCAATTGAAGGGCTCGTCCGGGATTTGAACCCGGGACCTCTCACACCCAAAGCGAGAATCATACGCCTAGACCAACGAGCCTTGCATGCAGAAAATTTATGAAAATTGATGGATGTGTTCAAAACTTGACCGAGCCGTCCTGCAGAAGTCTTCCAGTCATTGAGCATGGCCAGCAGAGACCCTTGACTTGCTAAAAGTCGGCATTGTTCATTGAGTACCCACAGTACCTGTAGATTGTCTGTCTTGTAGGACTCAGGTGCGCGTGAATTGGTGGTAGGATTCTTATCCAAACTACTCAGTCAGAAATTATGAAGTTCACTGAGCCACAAGACTTTAATTCAGTGAGGTTGACAGTGTCTGTAGAATTGAACCCGGGACCTCTCGAGAATCATACACCTAGACCAACGAGCCCTGCATGCAGAAACTTTGATGAAAATTGATGGATGGATGTATTTTGCTTCCAGACCTTCATCGTTTAGCTCACCTATTATGGAATATCCAAATAGTTTTACACCACTACATTTTTGCATGAGTAAACTGAAATTCACAATTTGTAATTATTGTTTTTATGTATGTCCCAGTGAGAAGTGCAGAGTGGAGCAGCGTTTGGTGGGAGTGTACCAGGAAGCGGACTCTCTGCGCGCCGATCTGGAGACCCTGCGGAGCTCGACGCTGGAGCTCCATAAGCAGCATGACCTCGTTCAGCAGCAGAGGGAGGACGCTGAACTACAGTTAACATGGCAGCGCGTTGAGTCCCAGCGAGGGTGCGTCAGGGCACACACCACGGAATGTTTTTGAGCTTGTTTGCACTTGAGATCAGTACCACGTGTTAAAAAGTCATTTTCATTACATTACTGCACTCATGTAACAGAGGTACATTTCCACTTATTGTTGCTTAAAAATGTGATGAGCTGAGAATTGGAGTAGAACATGCTATCCAACTAGCAGCTAAGTCCCTCTGCAACATGGCTTTTGGCGCCCATGTTGCTCCATCTTTCAAAACCAGATGGATTGTTGTTTAGGGGCTTTGTTTGTACAATGTGTGATGATGAAACGGTATGAGAGAATGTGATGTGTTCCAGTGAGAAGAGCCTGAAGGAGCTGGAAGGGAAACACTCTGATCTACGCAGGGAGTTGATAACAGTGAAGGAGGCACTGAGTCGGATCACTTTGGAGAAGGAGGTGCTTCTGGAGGACAAAGCCAGCCTTGCTTTGGCTCTGGGCAAGGTAGACCACCATGATGGGTATCGTGCGTACTCTCGTAGTACAACAATAGTGTCTGACTGATGATGCACTCGACAGATGGAGTGTCACGGCGCTATGCAGGAGTCAGTCGTCACCAAGCTACAAAATCAGGAGGCGGATTTGAAAGATTCTCTGGCCAAGATGGCTGCCCTCAGTGAAGGCTTGGCCAAAGACAAGGTGGAGCTCAGCCGCCTCCTATTGCAGGTGAGTGGCCGTGCTGTCACATGCAAGGGGTGCATTCACACTTACTTTTTGTTCTGCTTGGTGAAAATGATTTGCTTTTACACTAATCTCAACCCAAGTGTTTCATGTGTGTCCTGTAGGCTGAAGCAGAGAAGGCACAGCTCAGTGACCAACGGCGGGAGGCAGAAGCAGAAAGAGTGTCCTCACGGGAGGAGGTGTCGCGGCTGCTACAGGAGAAGATGAACCTGCTCACAGAGAAGAAAGCCCTGGAGAGTTCACACCATCACCTGCAGGCCACTTACCACAAGCTGAAGGGAGACCTGGACCTCCTGCAGAAGGAGAACGCCCGAAACCTGGAGCAGCACTCTAAGGTCTGAGAACTCACCTCCTTATGTGTCCTTCAAACTGAACCTGTCACTCTCTGGTGGTCCTTGAAGACACAACAAACAGTTGTGCTACTGCAGAGAAGAAGACTAGGTAGTAAATAACATGGAGTATCATTATTGTCTTCTTTAAATGTATCTCGATTAAGTACACACAGCTATCATATTTTCTTATGTCCAGCGCAGTATTAATGGCCTAGGTCTGTCGTTTACGAGTCACCAGGGACGGAATAGGGAAGAGATCCTAATGCACAAATGTGAGGAAGATAAATAAAGGATCAGAGTGCTTTCAGAGAGAGACTCGTAAATTTGCACCACAAGTGTTCTCATTCTTCGCTGAACCAAAGCAGATCTTTGCCTGCTGAAGAATGAAAAGAATCCTCTCTGGCTTTATTATCTGTCCTGAATGTGAAAGCAGGACCTCCATGTTGATCTCAGGTAGTTTTTTTTTACCTAACTAAACAAATTGACAAATTCCATCCAAACAGTTTTAGATAACCTATCTGTGAAAATAAATGAGCAGAGCATTAAAAAAGTGCACAAAGCTCATGTTTCATCCAGGTTGGGAGATGTGGTGTGCTAATATTTAGTATGACTTCCGTTTAGCCTGGAGGGAAATCAAATTACTCTGATTGTTGCCTTTTAAATTTTCTGCTGCAGTGGAATAAATATAATAAATATTAGAGGTTGCTCATTTCCATTATAAACTCATCCATCGTGTGCTTCATTTTAACCACCAAACTACTTGGATTGTTTGTTGAAATACAATTAAAGAATGTTCTTGTTTTGAAATGAAATGTGAAAAATACAGGTGAGCAGACAGATTCAGAGCGTGTCAGAGGAGCTGCATGAGAGCAGGAAGCAGCTGGAGGTGCACACCACAGTCCTCAAGAGAGCCAGTGCTGACAAGGAGGACATGGCCAAGGACAAAGCTGCCTTGGAGGTCCGACTCGGCACGGCCGAGCGAAAGACCTGTGGCCTCATGCAGGAGCTGCTCGCACTCAGGTTGGTATGCTTTTACTGCTGATGCTGCTGGGGTTGGAAGCGTTGCATCGAGTGGCATGTATAGTAGACTCATAAACATTATCAAGGACGTTGTATGTTGTCTTGCACACTGAAAGGGGTGTTGCAAGGGAGGCAAAAACAGGCATCTTAGGAGGAGGAAGTCACAATAATTAGGCCGCTACACTACCTAGTTGTCACTAACCATTTCTTAGGGGCAGATGCTTTCACATGTTCGAAGATACCGTCGTTATCCCTCACAATGGTCGCAGTGTGTCAGTGGCTTCAACAAATTATGCAGCCAGTGTTGATTTCGCCATGTTCTCAGCCTTTTCCCATCTTTAATTTCAATTTACTTTTCACTTTCCTTTTTCTTGAGGAGAGTATGCCTCCCACTTGGGAAACATAATGAAGGGAAAAAAGTCGACTAAAAAGAACAAAAGTGACATAGATTTTCCTCAGTGTAGCGACACCCTATTACATATTCTTGCGTTGTGCACACATAATTACTTCTTGTCTTTTTTTGTACAGTATTTATAATTTCTGGGAGGCAATATAAACCACAAAGAGTCAGAACATGAGGACCACCTATAATGTGACTTTTTAGGGGTCAAAGATCAAAATGAAATGGGTCCTTTCTTGGCTCATTCCCAACATCCCTGGAAGCCTTTGCTTTTTGTGTCATTTTTCTCTCTAACTTACAAACGTGGCTCTCTCAAAGTTGTAAGAATGCGTAATGAAAGCATTTAAATAACACGCTATGGAAATCTCTCAGCGGCTCCTTGGAGTTTACGAGCTTCCACACCTCATGCTTCAAACGTCTTTTCCACAACCTTCCAGAGCTGAGAAACAATCCCTGGAGACGGGCCTGTTCGAGAGCCAGGAGCTTTCTTCATCCCTGGAGGCTGAGTGCAAACGTGTGGACGCCGAGCGGCAGAGCTTGCTGTCGGCTAATGAGGCTTTGACGCGTGAGTAGAGCCTCACGGCAACCCCCCCCCCGCCTCATGCCAACCCCTCTGGCCACGGAGCTTACAAAGGGTCCACCAGAGGACCATATTTCAAGTATGAGCTGTTCCACAGCTGGGCTTTCTGGATGCATGGAGTTGATTTTCCCAGCATTTTACACAATAATCCCATGTGGTGTTACATGAAGCTGAAGTGCAAAAACAATCATGCTCATTCTGGATTATCTCAATGTAAATAATCGCCACCTGTGTGTCCAGGTGATGTTGCACAGGTGCATCTGGATGCAGAGTGCCAGCTTGCTTATGCTGCACAGGAGCGAAGCAACTTGGAGGAGAAGTTAGCCCAGGCAGAGAGGAACGCCCTACAGAGCCTGATGACTCGAGATGAACACCACAGAGAGCAGCTGGAGGCTGAACGCAGACTCAAGGTTTGATGCTACAACAAGATGATGATGGAGGAGTGCGAGGGCTCATGTCATGGTGGTTCCGCACAGGAGCAGCATTGTGCAGAGCTGACAGAGCAGCAGCACCAGCTGCGTGCTCAATATGAGGAGTCAGTATCCCGCAGCCAGAAGGAGGTGCAGCAGGCACAGGAGGAGCTTCACAGAGTGCAGCAGCAGTACAAGCAAATCCTCCTGCAGGACGAGAGTGACAAACAGGAGGTGATGAGCTCTAGTATCATAAGTCATTCATTCATTCATTTTCTACCGCTTGTCCTCACGAGGGTCGCGGGCATGCTGCAGCCTATCACAGCTGTCTTCGCACACCCTGGACTGGTGGCCAGCCAATCACAGGGCACATATAGACAAACAACCATTCACACTCACATTCATACCTATGGACAATTTGGAGTGGCCAATTAACCTAGCATGTTTTTGGAATGTGGGAGGAAACCGGAGTCCCCCGAGAAAACCCACACATGCACAGGGAGAACATGCAAACTCCACACAGAGATGGCTGCGGGTGGAATCTAACCCGGCTGTGTGATCTCGTAGCTGCGCACTCGGCCGCCGTGCAGCTGCCATTTTTCTTCATTTAATTTAAATTCTTGTGTTTTCATATAATATTCTATACTCTTTATCTTTTTAGAGCTGCTGCACTAATGTCGTTGTATGTCTTGACTGCGCAAATCCCTATTTTGATGGCCAATCTAACAAAAAAATTATTAAATGGGTGCATTTTGTAAGGTGCTGCCATACCCTTAGTTTGAAGCTTACTTTGCACTGAACAGAAAGTAGTGACCGTGTGCACATTTTAGACAATAGTTATGTATTTTAGGGATAATGTTGGATCAATTTTCATAGAGGGCACTTTTTAATAATGATAAGAGCACAGTAGACCGGTTGACCATATTTTCCTGACAGTATTTCCACTGTTACTGTGACAGTATGACAATATGTTTACAAAATGATTACAAATAGTAATTAGTTCACTGGTCTTCACTGTATCTGTTGTGATCAGGCTTTGTCCCAGAAGGAAGCAGAAAAGGCTGCCATGGCGGAGAAGATGTCAGGCCTGCAGCAGGATCTGGACTCAGCAACCTCAGAACTGGAGCGCACCCGGAGAGAGGCTCTCACTAAACAGGAGCAGGACAAGGTCCAAATCACTAATCGAGTGCGTTGCAAGGTTTGTGTGCCAAATGGAATTGTCCATGTCAACTTGTTGTTTTCCAGAACGAAATATCCATCATCCGGCACGAGATGCAGAAGCTACGAGCCGATTTTGAGGCGTCGGTGAACTCTCACGAGGTCACAGAGCAGGGCCGGCTCAAGCAGGTCCGAGAACTGAGCCAACAGAACCAAGTCGCCCAGCACGAGGTGAGAAAGCTCTTATGAAGTCCCAAAGAAGAGGACCAGATGTCAGGCGTGTCAGGCGTGTTTGACTTGGCGTGAGATGCGTAGGCCTTGGATGTGCTTCCACTGGGAGAGGCCGTTTGTACCAATTAGTGCCAGGGCGAGAGGGAACCATTTACCAAAGACCTCTGTTGATTTTGGCTCATGCTGGAGAGCTTTAAAGACTATTTGCGTGACGCTGTCATGTGAAAAGCGGATAAAAAATTGTCCTTTTGGCTTTGCTATATATGACAACTGTTTTGGAGCCTGAAAAGACAAACATTTCAAAACTTCAAAGTACAGTACATCCTTAGATGTGATTTAGCTTTTGCAGAAAAAAAATGATATTATTAATATTATTGGTTAACAATTAATATAAATGTATACATATTTATGATTATTATTACTTTAATATACTTTTTTGCACAAAACGCATCTCATCCTCCCTAAGTTGGTAATAATTTATAATGAATATGAAAGCATAGCATGTGTCAAGGGAAAATCTGCTGCCGGCTCCCAAATTGATGAGAGACAAGACAACTTCTAAGAGGTTCAATTTAATAAAGCTTCCATGCAAGGAGACAAATCAATACAACCTGATCAGACAGCATAGAGAGAGAGTCTCATGCTGCAATGTTAGTTAATATAGACAACCACATATGCGAGAGGATGGTTGATCTCCTCCTCCTATGAGGGACAGAGACAGTGAAGGGCAGACTCACATGCCCAGACACCCAAGGCTGCTTGACTCAGGAGTGGACTATATGGAGAACGTCTACGCAAAAGACTCTGTTAGAACATACCATCACATGCTGGCATCTGAAGAAGTCTAAGGATCTCATATAACAGAAGACAAGGAAACAGCATGCTCAGTACATTGAATACAATACAGCATACATACACTCACGTAACAACAGAAGTGGAAGGTGTGTGGCTAAAGCAGCATTCACGCTAGCTCTTGCTTTGGCTTTGTTACACCAAGCAGTGTGGATTATGTAGACACAGCACTGGAGGAACACGCGTCCCCTCAGACTGCTAGCTGGCAGGACTAGCATATATTGTTCTAACATCACTCCGGCACTTTTGAAAAATGTATTATTTGCTGTTTCGTGGTTTACTATTGCATATAATTAGTCAAAAATAAATAAAGACAAGTCATACATATTATTCTACACTGGTCACTAGGCATCTGTAATGTTACATTGATGAGACATTACCTTAAATAACATTACCTTAACGGACAATATGTTACCTTAACTCCACATAATGAAACAAAAATTCTCCTCCCAATCCTTGAGGAAGTGGGAAGTTTTTGGCTTCCTACTTTGCATTTCTTCCCCACTCGGTTTCAAAACCTTTCTTATGTTTAAAATAAAACAATTGAAGGCTAACTAGTTGTTTCGGTGGCTTGCTATGCTTAAAGCGTCATAGAGAGGATGAATGAGGATGAATGATTATGTCTTATGGCTATGCATTATTGTTATGTCTTATCGCTTATCATGTCTACAATATTAGTTAATACGAGTGTAAAGTTGACTATATAGGTGTTAATCCATGTCTGCAGGCATCTAATCATGGTAAAAAATATATTTAGATGTTTGGAATATTTAATTCACAAATAAGGATTCCTACTTTTGGAATTAACTGCAAACGAGGAACGACTGTACTTCATTTTCACAACAATAGTAAAATACACCTTTTAAACACGGACTTACAAAGTAAAATAGTATCAATCCAAGGAGGACAAACGGTTGCTGTACTCACATGTCGTGTTTCATTGCATCATCACCCACTAGTGGCCTGGCATACACATTACAATGCTTTTGTGTTCTTTGTGACAAATTTTGAACAAAGAAAGCTTTTTTGTTCTAACTAGGTGTTAATATACCCTTCAACAAGTTCACGATTTGGCGTTCACTGCTTAGACCCCCCCCACACACACACACACTCAGTGGGTGGGATTTACAGAAAGGGATTTTGGCAGCAACAATGTTCCACTCTCAGCTGTAAATCTTGAGCTGTGTGTGGGGCGGAGGGAGCTTGGTGGGGTGGGTATGGGGGGGTCGCTCAGGGTCAGGTTTGCGTCCACAAAGGTCGCCCGGCTTTTTAGCGTAATAGCCTGTTCACAGTCACCTCGTTAAGGCGCGGCTATAAAGCTAAAAGAGGCTCGCTGTGCTGTGATTTAGATGCAGGCCAATGTTTATCCTTGCTGGACGTCTCATTTTCAATACAAAAAAAAAAGCAGGGAAGGGGATAGTCTTGTCCTCGCTCTGTCATATTGTTGCAAATGAGGTTGCTTGGAGGCCTAGCAGAGGAACATGGACCCCCACTAACAAATCACCTCCAGGTCTTGAAGCATTCTCACGAGTACTTTGTTTTTAAGTTTTGAATTATTCTGATGCTGTGCAGTGACCTGGTCTTTAGCATGTAAGTCAAATGTCGTCCATTGAAACATCTCTGTGTGGCCAGTTTTGCAGGATCTCTGTATGCCATGCTCACAGTCCCTGGGAGTTAAACTCCATCTACAATATTTCAACATTTTCAAATTTACAAGTCATGAGCCGGTTGACCCTTTGGTGTCCAGGGTAGTTTTTAGCTTTTTTACATACCTTTGTGTTTACGTTAACTGTATATCTCACATTAAAAACTCTCTCAGGCTACTTTGTTTAGTTCTACTTGGGGGATCCTAAGGAAGTGTGATTTTTGGTGATATTTTTTGTTTGTGGCAAATATAGTTGTGGTGACCATGAAGGAGTCGTGCATGGAAGATGTACAAAATATCTGAACAAGCTTTGGCCGTACTCATGACTTATGTGGGGTCCACTTGTGGCACATAACACACTTTTACAAACCTGGCACCAGCAAAACCACCAAAAGCCATATGAACGATGCACGAACACAAACCTGTCTCTATTTCGGTAGACCAGGCACACCTGCCCTGCGCTGTGCCTTTGCCGCTCCAATGGCCTGTGGTCAATGCACTTTGCAATTTTTGTGAATAATAGCACAGTCTGGCGCAAGTGGCAAAGAGGGAGGAGAGAAGGCGTAAGACATTTTAACACTACCAAGTGTAATCGGAACCAATCAAATGAACACCTCTCATTGCCTTTAAATGTGCAAAGCCCACTGGACTGCTCATCAGAGGCCACAATTCAGTACGTCATGCACCATGTACACCACCTCGTGGGACACGTTGTCTGTTTCTGACAGTTACATTAAACATGGCGGCAGGCTCATCCAGCATGATCTCCAATATGTAGCGTTACCTTTCGGTAGTGGCCTGAGCCATTCTGAGAATGGTGCTGATGTGCTGTAAGAAAGTGTGTGGTGAAGCTAGTCGTTAGCAAGCTAGTCGCTTGCTGATGTGGTGTGGCAAGGTGTCACTACAACAGGAATGTAGTTATTTGGTGTAACAATGGTAATAATATAATAATAATAATAATAACAACAATGTCTGTAGCATGGTTGATATGCAGGTCACATAATATAAATGGAGTGTTGTTGGTGCTTTTTCAGAATAGATTACTCAGCTGCCTCTTTTTTTGTTTTTTTTTATAATTAGAACACACAGAAAAAAGGAAAAACATTTGTGTTCCTGTCTTACATAAGGATTGGGATGATGGGCAACATTCCAAAAGAAGTGCAGTTTTCCTTTAAGAGACATACTGTAGTCTCTCCAACATGCCCTGAACACGTACGCGTCCGAAAGGCATCCTGACCAGACCCCCAAGACGCTTCATCTGGCTCCTCTCAATATGTAAACGGCTCACCTTTCCCACCGCCCTCTCCCTGTGCAACCAAATGGCTGTTCATGCTTTTAATGACAAGCTTTTTACTTTTGTTTTAAAAGAGATGAGACATGAGAAATAATGTGACGACACCATGACACAATCATGGCAAACATGCCTGACCATAAGTCTGGTTTTACTTAACCGATTTTCACCATTTAAAGGCTACGCCACCGATTACGTTGAGCCTGAGCGCAAAAGACTGAGCTGGCGCCGCCTTACTTTCAGTGTATTTTTATAAAAAAAAGGAATCCTTGATGCAATCTGGGCTTCCTCCTTTGCTTGAATGAATGTCTGATTATCTGATCTCGTTTGCGGGCGTGAAGATCAGTGACATTCACATGAGTGTGTGTGACACCATGCTGAACAGCATCACTATGAGGAGGTGTGAGGTTTTTTCATATTATAAAATCAAAGTTTGTGTTAACTCCTTGTTTAAATAAGCCGGCAATAGGCAAGGGAAGGAGGACAGGGAGTTGGGTCAGTGTTTATTTTCTCCCTCTTGTAACAGCAAAAGGCAAGCTCCACTGGGAGAACCCCCCTCCCCCCACCCCCAGTCATCCCCTCTCCCATCCATATAACACTACACTGCACCCACAGTACCTCACGTCCACCCACCCCAAAAAGTAGAAGGGAAAGAAATGAGATAACGTCTAATTGGTCAGATCAGCTCCAGCTTGTTATTCCTCACATGAGAGTTTATGAGAAAAAATCCTCTTGTGTGGCCTCCCCATCCTCTCTCCCTCCCCCACGTCCTTTTGGGGTGCTGCTGTTTATCACGCCGCTCGGTGGACTCTTGACACTGCGTGCTGAGCAAAGAGACGAGGAGCTGGCTACGGGCCTGAGCGGCTCTTATCCCCAAGCCTGATAAGCTGGCTCCTCCCTCCTCCATTAAGCCAAATATAAATATAGGTCATATTTACACACTGCTCTGTTTACATGAGCTCATTCACAGCACCAACCCAAACTCAGTTTGCAATCTCATCATGGTGGGGGCTTTTTTAAAGCTTAAGTCATTTATTTGATGATAAACATGAACGACACAACCTACTTACAACAAAGTTCACATCATACAAATTTCAATACAAATATTCCTTACTTTTTTGTGAAATAATTCATTACACTTTGTAGTAATTTCTCCCCCAAAAGGAAAATAATAGATAGACATAGACTGCCTGATTTAGCCTGACGACCAGGCTAAAGGCTACACAGTGGTTCATTCATTAGTGGCGAGTACATATACATTTTATACTTTAAATGTGTTGAATAAGTGTGTGAGGTATATTTAGGGCTTAAACACCGTTTGTGTCCTGTGCAAACAATGGCAATTGAAGAGAGAAGGGGAGCATTCTAGAGCTGAACCTAATCTAATAATTACAAAAGCCACACACTAGTCTTTGTAAGTAAACCCGGTGAATAGCAGGGCCCTACTGTACCGGTATTAATAGCAGGGTATCTTTATTGGATGGATACAGTCATTCCATGCATAATTTTCAGTTCAGTTCATATAATACTAAAAAGTATTATATAAATGTGTAATATTGCCAATAATCTGACCTTCCTGAACAGACGAATATGTTTTCCAGCACCTCAGGATGTGCCTTTCCACATGGTGAGGGTGTCAGGAGACACTCAACTCACAAAATGCATGAGATTGTGTCCACAAGAATGAGACAAGACGAGATGTTAACGTTCATTTTATACATTAAATACAATGAAAAACGCAAACTTTTTTAGTTAACCGAGTCACAAAACATAATGCAGGTGTGTTGACACTAAACTGACGATAAGTGATATTGCTAACAATTTTGGGGACCAAATAACCACTGTTAAGAGATTAGATCAGGGGTGGGCAAACTTTTTGACTCGCGGGCCGCATTGATATGACAAAATTTACAGGGGGGAGGGGGGGGGGGGCAGACTATATATTTTACACGTAACAGTCCACCTGGTATTATAATAATTATTATTATTATTATTATGTGCTTGTGTCCCTTTTTTCAGGAGCACTTTGTAAACAACAGACCATGTCAAAAAACGAAATTGATAAAACCATCAAAAGGTTGGCTCAGGCCATGATGCCAGGTTGTATGTTGAGTTTAAATGAAATACTTTGGAAAGATTGGGCGGGCCGTATTCAAACACTTGGCGGGCCGGATGTGGCCCCCGGGCCGTAGTTTGCCCACCCCTGGATTAGATAATAAATAATATATCATAATAATGCAATATTTCCTGTAATATGTCATCTTTCACTCTGTAAAGTTGTGGAATTGACAATGAATTGTCCTCACAGGCAAGTTGTATTGTCTGTCTAACATTTGCAGCATTTCTTGAAATGCTGACTTTTCAGTTGCATTGAAGAGCAGCGTTTCTTTTGCATTGACTTTCTGTGAATGCACACATTTTTTGCTGTTCCGTTTGTATTTACTTTGCCAACCAAATGCCTCAGACTGTGTTGCCAGTTTTGTTAGTTTTGCAGTTCTTCCCAGCATCGCCTAGCATCTTTTAGTTGAGCCTCCAGCTGAGACATGCCTGTTCTGCCTGTAGCTGACCTCCATCAACTTCTTCTTGTGTTCTTCCTGCTGTAGCTCACATCTTCGTGTGTAGGGGTTATTTTTCGAAAACTGAGCCGGGTGGATATGTTTGAGCTGGGCAAGTTTGTTTTGTTGTTCTACACACGTTTGTGTAAATTTGGCATACTTGCTTGTTCGTGTTGACAGGCTCACCTTGTTAATTAATATTTCCACACATTGGAGGCATTGTTTTCCTTGTTCCTTTTTCCATTGTTTGTGTAGGATAGTGGCCTAGCCTCTCCCACAGAGAGAAAGCAACTGTATCTATGACTGACAAGAGGCCTCACTCTGTTCGCCGTTGTTCTATGAAGCGGCAGGTGACACCTCCTGATTATTTGGAGGGGAGGAAAACAGACGTGCATGTACATGGCAGTGTATGGAGGCTATTAAATGATCAAATTCATTTTCTTTTGTTCTGTTATCTTGTCACGTTTTATCCCATATTGTTCAACAATGGAGAAGTGGTGAATAATTGTTACCAGCTCAAACATAATTGCTTAGCTACATTGAGATGCTAACCTTTACTTTTGGCCAGGCAGTGTATCTGTTCCTGGGTCAAAAGTGTGCATGCCTTGCACTGTGAGTCAGAAGGTGGTTGGTGTTGATGACCCTAGTTTTGTGTGGGTGAGTGTTTGCCAAGCTGGCATTAGCCAATCTAAGAGGACTTCCTGCCTCTGACCATTTCCAGTGGGACTCAAGCTCGCCACAATATGTGTGGCCCTTGCTCTATGTTGGTGACTTGGTTTGGCTTCATCCACTTCATGGGAGCAGCATTGGGGGGCCGGTGGAAGGCGCCAAATTGGCTAAACCCCCCACTGCAGTCACGCAATCATGACCCAAACGCTGTTAAGTGAAAATAAATTCCTTGATCCACATTTTTATCCTGGGTCCATCCCTTCGCAATAGCATGCAAATCGGTGGAGTTGTTTCTACAAACAAAGCAGCAATCAATACGTAATACATATGTAAATAGTGCTCAAGAGTTTTCTGCTGGCAGAGGTAACAAAACAACCAAATGTTATCCAGGAAAGTTATTCAAGGTTGGCATGTTAATCTGCAATGCGGCCAGTCCTTTTCCACAAAACATTCCTTGTAAAAAATGTTCTTCTTTTGCCTTCTATAAAAGTGAGTGGTGGTGGGCCATGTTGGATATTTGCAATAAGCAATATCTCATCAAAATATGAATAATAATGTCCTCTACTAACACTAAATCTAGATTTAATTCAAGATTTAAATCTCTAAACCTAAAATCTACTCCCACTTGCTGTCCATGCATGTTGCGTTCCTATTCTTAATTTTTATAAGCAAATTCCTTGCATTCGCAAGAAGTTGACTTTTCTGCACACGGGTTGTAAAAAATAAATCTCCTTTTTGTATGTCCTTCTCCCATCATGTGGACGTAAAGCTGGAGGGCCTTCGCGTGCAGCTGCAGAACGCAGAGGACAGACTCAGCCAAGGCCAGAGGGAGCTGACGGAGGCCCGCCGTGCCCTTCTCGAGTCTGCTCAAGGGCAGGAGAAGCAGCGCAAGGAGGTGCTGAACCTGCGACGGCTCCTGGATGATGAGACCAGGGAGAAGGAGGCCATCCAAGCCTCCAACCAGGAACTGAGAGCGTCCATCAAGCGAGCAGAGAGCGACAACAGCAGGTGGAGAACTAGGACATTTCATCGATTTTTACATTGAATACAGAGTAGTGATTCAGCTGTGAGATTATTGTGTTGTTCTTTGGCTGTGTTTCAGTTGGAATACTTCTGTCAGTACACTTCAGTCAGTATATTTTGGACAGTGTACTTGCAGTACTTTCTGAGGCCGCAAGTTTTGATAGTGTATTGGTTAGTTGGTCACAAAACATTCCTGTCTACCGTGTGGGACTTACCTGTTGTTTGTGAGAGTGATATAAATTTTGCACAAAAAATATCCTGCAGGGGTAGCACGTTAAAAAGCTTTAATTTAATACAGCGTTGACAGAGTTTGGTGAGTTTTCAAGGCTCACAATGTGATCATCAGTCAAACGGCAGCTGATGTAGCCAAAACACTGATCACCGGTATGTGTGTGACAGTCGTCAATGGTGGAAGACGCCGCTGCTCTCTCACATGGAGCCCACATTAGTATGTGCTACCCCAATGTACGCAATCTTATATCCAAAGTCATATCCAAAGGTTCCATCATGCTGTGGGGCTGTGTGGCCAGTGCAGGTACTGGGAATCTTTTTCAAGTTGAAGGTGGCATGGATTCCAGTCAGTATCAGCAGATTGTTGCCAACAGTGATAAAGAATCAGTGACAAAGTTGAAGTTGCGCCGAGGCTGGAGTCTTCCAACAAGACAATAACCCTAAACACTGCTCCAATTCTACTAAGGCATTCATGCAGAGGAACAAGTACAACCTTCTGGAATGGCCATCTCAGTCCACAGACCTAAATTTTATTGAAAATCTGTGGTGTGATTTAAAGCTGATTTAAAGGGAAATCTTGGAACTTTTTCATACCACTGTATACGAAAAAGTACGTTCATTTTTGTTGTCTAAATTGAGGTAATTCCCTTTTTCACATCATATAGCCAACTCAATTTATATAATCGGTATCAGAATTTGCTGATTTCACTCATGGATGAAAACCCTGATCGGAGCATCCTCAGTCATTACACTAGCATACTGTGTGCGCTGTTTACCTACTTCTTGTGGGCATACATTTTAATTGTGTATTGCAGCCTGGGGGCCTCTTTTGTTATTGGCCGGTGGGACATTGTATGAATAACATTGAATTAAAAATGAACCAAAAGCAAAAAAAAGGCACAACATAAAGATAAAAAAACTGAGTAACTGTGTAAATTAAAACACAAACTTCCACAAATTATGCATAGCCACAAGTTGCTAAGGGCTCTGTGTATGGCTTGTTGGTCTAGGGGTTTGATTCTCGCTTTGGGTGTGAGAGGTTGTTGTTTTCTGTCTTTTCTTGTCTTGTTTTCTGGAGCAAGGCAATGACCAAGTACCACCCCATGCCGTCTAAGCCTCAGTCTCACTCCATTTGCTAATGCTATCTTCTAATTTGTGTATATTACCCATGGCCTTTTGAGTGCATAAGAGAATTCCAATGGAAAAGTACAGTAAAATGTATTTTTCCATCTAATACAGTAATACAGAAAAGTACTGTAAAATGTATTTTTCCACCACAGCAGTTTTTTTCATTGAAGCTATTTTTTAAATGCTATGGAAATTGTCGGTATGATGTCATAATTCCTCACTTCACACACCCCTAATTATTAGTGTATAAGAGTGTTCACGCTGAGTCATATTCATATTCACATTCATATCCATATCCATATTCACATTCATATTCACATTCACATTCACATTCACATTCACATTCACATTCATAGTCATATTCATATTACAAAGTGTTCAGATTAGTTTTGACGTTGTCGTCTATATGTGACACTTTTCAAAAGGAAAACCTATGGTTATGTAAACATAGTCACATTGTGGATTGTGGAACTTTTGGCAGCTTGAGGAGAGCAGTGGAGGAGAAGGAGCAGAAAGCCTCCATTTTGGAGGAATGCAAAAGCTCCATGCACAAGGAGGCGTCCACTCTCAGGAGCAGCATGAGGGAGCTGGAGAAGTCCCGGCTGCAGGCCCGCAGAGGACTGCAGGAGTTGCGCAGACAGGTCAGCTGAACAACCCTCACACAGTTCGTTAACATACGTCAATTTGAACACTGTTTTTATTTATTATTGCAGGTGAAAGTCCTGGAAGGTGAGAAGAGCCACCAGAAACAGGAGCTGCAGCATATGCAGGCGCAGCTTTGTCAGGAGGAGCAGAAGAAGAAGGAGGCGTGTCGCCAGTCCTTCAATCTGAAACAAGGATTGTTGGAGAGCGAGGCCGCCAGGGATGCAGCCCACAGTCAGGTAGTCGTGTGTGGAGTACAGCTACCTTGGCACATTGCCAGACTTCATTTTCATTAACACATTAATTTAAATGAACACAATGCAGATTTGGGGTTAAAAAAAATTGGTAATGATTTATAAATATGCAGGTAAAATGTGCAGGATACAGCCCACAATTTGTACATGTCTATGTATGTATGCTTCGTTCTCTTACCTTATTATTCCTTATCATTAGTGGTGAGTAGCCATACATTTGGTACTTTTAATGTGTTCAATAAGTGTGGGAGGCAAAGGAAAAGTGGGGATTAACTGTAGAGTCATTTAGGAGTCATTTTGTTGTGGTGCAGGTCTCAGCTCTGCAGAGACGTGTGACGGAACTGGAGGAGGCCGAGCGTCACTGCCAAGAGCTGCTGCAGGCCAGAGAAGCTCAGCAGCGGCTCAGTGACCAGAAGCATCAAGAGGCAGCCGTCAAGCTACAGAAAGCGCTTGAGGTCGCCGCCATGCAGACCGGCGAGCTCAGCGCTCGTCTCGGTCATGCTGAGGCTGCCGTCCAGGACCTGGAGCGGCAACTGGGAGTGTGTGACGGCCAGCGTAGAGACCTGGAACACAAACTGTCCACATTGCGCTCGGCGCTGCGCTGCACTGTGGGCATTGATGGAGGAGGACGCTCACGCCGACGCTCCATGTCTCCCAAGAGGAAACATCTTCAAGGTTGGTCTTGAAGTCATCTTGCTAGTTTACACACTGCTGTCAGGAGGTTTACACGGGAGTGCGCTCTCTACTCAGGAGGAGACAGCCTAACTGTCTTCTCTATGTTGTCCGCTGAGAATGAAGAACTGGACTTGGACTCCATCCAGGCCGGCCTGCTGGACCTGCAGCGGGAACTGAGGGACACACAAAGAGAGCGAGTACGTACGTCTCACTAATAAGTCAACAAGAATCCACGCTAACGATTATTTGTTGTTTACAGGATGAGTCCAAGGCACAACTGGTCACTTTAAGCCAGCAGCTGTCAGAGGTCCAAGACAAATCTGGCAATGAGCTTGCCAAACTGCAGAAGTCCCTGAAGCAGCTGAAGGAAGGTTGGAAGTGCACATTGTCCTGTAAATATACAGCACAGTTAATAAAAAGGACAATGTTTGAACACTGTGTTTATTTGACTTGCAGCTAACCGAGAGATGACAGAGCAACTGCGGGAATCGCACACTTCCTTTTCCATGTGCAGAGAAGAAGCTGACCGGGAAAAGAGGAGCCTTGAGGAGGAGGTGCTTCAGTTCAGGTCTGCTCTGCAGGCTTCCCAAGCTGAGTCCAAGTCACTCAGGGTGGGTACATAGAGAAGAATCGCCCTCAGCCATCCCGTTTTACCTGGGATACTCCCATATTTTGCCCTTCTTTCCTGTCGTTGCCTGTTTTCCTGTTCCTGTCTGCTACTGCCAGAGCAGCACAGCTTCCTCATTTTCCCTTATTTTCTGGAAAATGTCCCATCTTTTCCAATGCACTTATAGACAGCTTTGATTTTGACTGACACTGATTGTCTCCCAGGACAACCTAGATCTGCTGCAAGGCTCGCAGTCTCACTTGCACTCAGAACATCAGAGGCTGAAGGAAGCCCTGGAAGAGGCCCAGAACAGAATGGGGCTCCTCGAGCTCGGAAAGCGCTCCCTGGAGGGCGAGCTGCAGCGGGCCCGTCTCCGAGCTGCCGAACTGGAGGCGGAGGCGGGCCTGCTGCAGGAGAGGCAGACGGAGGTAAGGAAGAAGCTGAGTGAGAGCGAGGACCAGTGTGCAGCACTTAGGGTCGGCAAAGAGACACTGAGCACGGCGCTGGCCCGGGCTGAGAGACACCAGGGCCAGCTTACCGAGCAGGTGAGCAAGCTGTCCGGCACGCTCAGCAACCACCAGGCCAGTGAAGGCAGGCTGCAGGAGCAGAACGGCCAGCTGCAGCGAGCGCTGATGGCCAGTGAGCACGACCGACGCCTCCTGCAGGTACCCTTCATCACGGCCTGGGAGATCAGAGATGAGTTTAAAATTAACCAGTGACCTTGGACTGTGTGAAATGTCAGGATCGTCTGGATAAAACCCAAGACTTCCTGTCGGAGAGTAAAAAGCTGAACCACTCGCTAACAGAGCGGACCCAGGCCCTGCAAAGAGCCCACAAGGACTCGGAGCTGCGCAATTCTGACCTGGAGAAACACAACCAGACTCTCCATCAGGTGACACATGCTGACATCACAGGCTACCTCATTACAACCAGATAGGTAGAACCCAGATCAATTGTGACAGGCCTTTTTGCCGCAGAGTCTGAAGCAGCAGCAGCAGGAGGCAGACCTGATGGTGCGGGAAAACGCTGATCAGCTTCAGGACAAGGTTGCACATCTGCAAGGTTCTCTGCACAAGCTGCAGAGGGAGAAGGCCAACATGGAGAAAGTGCTGACACGGCTCGGAAAAGACAAAGGTGCTCTCAGGAAGACGTTGGAGAAGGTGAGACCATCTCACTTACATGTGCGGCACACAATGTAACAGCACCACACGGACTGTGGGTGTCGAACTAATCTATGCACTATACAAAACATTAATATCATTTATAATGAAATGTAGTATTTTTATTAGTATAGGTGTATATTAGTGTGCAACCACTATTTCAGTTACAATTCTGGTCGATGAAAGGAAAAGCTGACATGAATAATTTCCTTCCTCATTTTCTTTTCATCACGTGACTTGTGCTGTGTGAGAACTTTTGCTGCACGCGATTAACAGGCGGAGATGGAGAGGCTGCGAACAGAGGAGGCGGCAGCAGCGGCCGCCAGGGAGACGCAGCAGTCGGGCCAGGCACTGGTCGGGCTGGAACGCCAGCTGGCTGAGAGGCAGAACCAGGTGACGGCTCTGCAGGTCAGGACTGAACAGCTCCAGTTCATTGATAAATGATTTAAGTTACACATCGCTCACGAGGGACGGATGCAGGTCACGCTGACACAAATCCCAATTAGCCGGAACTAGGTCAATAAAGCGATCAAATATTTGCCCCAAGTTCCTGTAGTATGTCTATTTTATTGCATTTTATTGCATTTGAACAATGAAAGAATGAACTTTCCACTGTGGTACATGCACATCTCTAAGCTGCACAAGCGAGCCCAGCTATTCAAAGGGGTTACGTTTTGAAACCACGATGAGACCATGGTGCCATCCATCCACTTTCTATGCCGCTTATCCTCACTAGGGTTGCGGGTATGCTGGAGCCTATCCCAGCTGAAATCCTGGACTGGACCACCAAAAAATGAATAACAGAAACTCCCATAAAAATGTCTATTTTTGATTGACATTGGCTTCTCACCACTTCTAAAACCCTACTTCTAGCCTGATGTTTACTTTATTCTCTGATTTTGGATCAACATTTGCATTAAAAGCGCTTTGATTGTAATTTTTTGCTGGTGAAAAAGGATGCAAGCTAAAAAAAAAGTGTTCAAAAACGCCTTTTGTATCTGTGTATCAGGCCCATATCAGCCAGCTGGAGCACACTCACGCACAGCGCCTCCTGGAGGTCACTGTCCACCATCATCAGGAGCTGGATGGCGAGACGGAGCGTCTACGCAGTGCTCAGCTGCAGGCCGAGCAGGCGCTGGAGAGCAGGGAGAAGGCCCACCGCCAGAGGGTTAAATGTCTGGAGGATCAGGTATCTTGGTGGCTCTTTGAAGGCCTCGCTATGGCCAGCAATGTCCGATGCCCTTGGCTTTTTGTCCTCACGTAGGTGTCTACTCTCAAAGAGCAGCTGGATGAGGAGACGCTGCGGCGGCAACAGGCTTACGTCAAACACATGCTGCAGTCAGCCGTGCACTCAAGTATGTAGCACCTTCACCCTGGCTGCCGACCAGCGATGCACACAAACATTCCCACATGGGCTTGTCGGCAGCAATACTTGACCAAAACAACAAATATATTTTTTACTAGCGGGTGGCATCTGCTTAATTGTTTTAAGTATTTCCTCAATACAGTCTCACTCTTGAGTAGGTCAAATACGTCCCAATACGTCTGTCTCTCCCTCCCTTGCAAAGGCCCGTTCAATATTCAGGAATAAATGTATGAAATTGTTCTCAATTTGTATTAATCATTTTATTACTGTATTTTATGTGTTTTGTTCTCCAGTGTGAGTGACTTGGGCGTAAGGTCGAAGTTCCCACTTACACTAAAACTTGACTTACATCATCAACCCAGGACCTCCTGTAATTCATAATGAAATGTAATGAGAATATTTTATAAACTCAAAATAAGGTTGAATTCAGTGTTGAAACGGGTTTAAAGAAGTGCCATTTTTCCAACTGACTAGTTGGTTTGTTAGATGGCAAAATGAAATATATACACAAACATGCATATACAAATAGTATTTTTTTATTTCCATTTCTCTTGCTGCACAACCAAAACATTGCACACTCTATAATCACCAAAACATACTTCTTACATCATTACACGTGACCATAGCACACTATTTGAGACCTCAGTTTATTGAGCTATTTTTCTTTGCCTTTTTTGTATTTTCTATGGCAAATAACATGTTTAAATCATAGCTAATCAGTGTTGTGTTGACTACTAAGCAGCTCCACTGTATGTGTGTAATTAGCACCAGAGGCAGGGTGTTGAAACAGCTTTAAATTGATGTCGAAAAGTAGAATTTCACATTAGGACAGGGGTGTCCAAAGTCTTTCCACTAAGGGTTGCATGCTGAAAAATTGAAGAATGTGAGGGTGGGCCACTTTGATATTATCAATTGTGTTAAAAGGCTATTACAATATATAAATGTGAGGCCTATACATATATAGGTCGAGTGGTTAGCATGTAGACCTCATAGCTAGGAGAACTGAGTTCAATGCCACCCTCAGCCATCTCTGTGTGGAGTTTGCATGTTCTCCCCGTGCATGCGTGGCTTTTCTCCGGGTACTCCGGTTTCCTCCCACATTCCAAAAACATGCTAGGTTAATTGGCAACTCCAAATTGTCCATAGGTATGAATGTGAGTGTGAATGGTTGTTTGTCTATATGTGCCCTGTGATTGGCTGGCCACCAGTCCAGGGTGTACTCTGCCTCTCGCCCGAAGACAGCTGGGATAGGCTCCAGCACCCCCGCGACCCTCATGAGGTTAAGCGGTAGAAAATGAATGAATGAATATATATATATACACCATGGAACTTTGGTTTGTGTCCCACCAACATGTTGCCGCATTTAGTACAACATGGCGTCCATCTTGTCCCGTTATTAATACACTGCGTGAGTGCAACTGTGTTCTTAATGTATTTTTATCACAAACATCCTTGTTAGCAGCCTAACAGCTTGCTAATACATGGAAACAGAAACCGACATCAGCTCCGTCACCTGTCTATGATGTCATCAGCGGTTGACTCTGTAGTTCTTTGCTAACTAACACACTCTCCTTTTTATTAAAACACCTTTTTATTGTTGTACAATTTTACGTGCATGAAACAATTGTAAATGCATTTAATGAGGACTGAAAGGGATACCTTTTTACCTTCACTGTAGGTGTGGTTGTTATTTATTGAATTCAATAGTGTTTCTCACCTTCTTTATCAAAATGATGACACTTGCAACTTTCTTTGGCTCCATTGTGGGTTATTTTGCAGCCGTGATCAAGGGAAAAGCAGAAAATAACTCGGGATGCTTCAATAGCCCGGCCACCGATTAGTAGACAATTCATGTCATGTCATTCATGTCAACACAGACATGACAAAAATGCACATCTGTGCTGTAATCACATAGGGTTGACAACACCCGTAGGAAGCTGGCAAGGAACAAACACACTATGTCCGGTATTGCTGCCAGAATCACCACCAGTCTATAAAACCTCAATGGCTTCAGTTTGACAGCTTGACACAGGCTACGCCAATCCATGCCAGCATCTTTGATCGCTCCATTGGCAAACTTATTATTGTGTTATGTGTTAACGTTTTTGGATTTCTGGAGTGGATGAAGCAAATTTACATTATTGATTCGGTTAGAGTCAGCCTTTCTGGAATGGATTCATGACGCTAACCAAGGTTCCATTTTATATACATATATAGATAACACAAAAAATTTTGTCTTTTTGCTTTATATTTTTCATTTTTGTTTTATTTCTACAACATACCAAGGGTCAATAAAAACGGGAACGCAAATGACACCCAGGAAACACTTTGGACACCCTGTATTAGAACAAGCTGATTATTTGAATCCGAGGTTGATCCATCGACATCGATGCATGCGAACATCGTGACTGTGTCAAATAAAAACGACATCAGACAATAGCTACACTGTGTTTGTGTGTCTGTGGAGTGTCTCCTGGGAGTGGGGGTTCTATGTGCAGGACTGAAGTGTCCTTTCACATCATGCTGGCGCATTTAAAAAAAGCATGTGTTGATTTAGTGTTGTGGCTGAAAGGATGATGACCTTTGCTCCCGTCATCAATGATGTCTGCAGGCCGCCGTTCGTCCTGCGACCATTTGTGGTCTTGCCTTTTGCTGCTGACAAACCACAAACGTATGTGTGTGGGGGTGTGTGTGTGTGCTCCACAGCAGCACACGCGCCATGACTGTGAGTCCTTGTGTGCCGCGCACAGTGCGAGCCCAGTTTAAGCAAGCCTTTGATTACCATAGACCCGCCCAGTGGTTATCCAGTTACCGGCCCCTTTACCGCCATTGGCTGCCCCAAGCTAATTATGCAAGGTAGTGAATCCCCATGGGGGAGGTGTGGCCAAAAGTGAAAGGACTCCTTTGGCAGTCAGAATAGAGCTTTTATTGAGGATATCTCAAAGCTCACCATCAGGGACCAAATCGAGGGATTGTTGAGGAAATCTGTGCTGCTGCTGCTCTTTCATTCCTTCCCCACAGCCAAAGCAGCGAGCAGAATGCAAGGAATCCACAGTATTCCTCACCCTGGGAGACCTGCTGAAGTGTGAGGACCCGGACGGCCGTGCTTGGCACTCCTGGATTCAGGTGTGCGCCACCTCTCTCTCCTCCTTCCTTACGACTTTCCTGCCTTCCTTCTTCCCTCCCTCCCACTGGGCTGCCTGCTGTGGGCTCCATCCCCAAGCAGGGTGTCTGAGGCCATGGTGCTGCTCTCCCTGCTGCCCTGCCTCTGCACCCTGCTTTCCCTGGACCTGCTGCCTGGGGCGGAGGCCGCTGTGCCGCTGGAGGACTTCTACCCCTTTGGTTTGGACCATGGAGACTCTCAGACCGTAGCCCAGGACGACGGGGGTTCTGGTCTTGTGGAGATCTCTGTGGCGTTCCCCTTCTTTGGAGACCGGCACACGGGGCTCTATGTGAGTACAGCAGCGTGTTTATGTCTATATATATCTAAAGTTTGTGTGTGTGCATGTGTGTGTGTGTGTGTGTACTTGGCAAGGCACAGTGACATGGTGTGGACTGCAGAGCCACAGAGGGGATGAGGTGGGGGCACGCAGCCAAGCGCTACACTGCAGAAGTCCGCTGAGAGTTTGTATATGTTTGCCTGCACTCCACCGCTGTGTAACCTCATTTGTACAATATTACCTTTCCTGCCCACGGCGGGGATCACCATCCATCCCGATCATGACCTTCCCTGTGCTGCCCCCCGGCAGAGATCCATGCACCGAGCATCCGCACTCGGTGCAGAGCAGCTCGACAAGGCTTTTCACACACTTTGATCCGCCTTAGTCGTGTCTCGGGTTCGCACAAGACAGAACCTTAAATCAGCACCACCTGTTGCAGTTATGCATCCCACCCCCGCCCCCCATCTCCCTCCCCTCCTCACGCTCTACAAATCCCAAGCAGAAGGAGGCTGGGGCACCATGGCAACACTGGGCAAGGTCAAAGGCTGTCTGGTTGATCTATCATGTCGACTCCACAAACAGTGTGGACCTTCTTCTTGCACACGTCAGACAAGACGAGACACGCTAAGAAATTGCTGAGCTTCTCATCAAACTGCCGTCAGACGTCACATGACGCCCGCAGCTCCTTCTCGTCTCAGGCGCGACGCTCCGATCGATTAAACATCCGCAGCGGCGCAAACGGGCCACACGAGGTGCTAGATCTCCAACGGTGCTTCCTGGGAGAGTGCTGCCCATCACAAAGTCAACCAGAACAGCACGGTTGACGATTACAAGTCTTAGACCAAAGTTGGAAATTCCTCTAATTTCCAAAAAGCAAATGTTGACAGGCCAAGCCACATAATGATGTATAATGCTATACATAATGCTATAAGCATGTACAGTAATCCCCACTACTTTGCGCCTCAAATTAATGTGGCTTGCAACCTATTATCAGTCAAAAATATGCACATCGAAACAGATTTTCTTTGCCTAAATTGAGCATTTTCAGGCATGAAAATGGCTAAATGTAATTGGCGACTCCAAATTGTCCATAGGTATGAATGTGAGTGTGAATGGTCTATATGTGCCCTGTGATTGGCTGGCAACCAGTCCAGGGTGTACCCCGCCTCTCGCCCGAAGACAGCTGGGATAGGCTCCAGCACCCCCGCGACCCTCGTGAGAATAAGCGGTAGAAAATGAATGAATGAAAAATGGCTAAATGAAGTAAAATCCAAATATAAGGCATTCAGAAGATGCATTCACAGACATTGTGATGATACGTAGTATTCTGCACTGATCACTAGTAGTTTTTCCAGTGTCTAAGCATCGACCTCTGTGAGCACCATCATACGTGCACACCTGTCCAAAACCTGGCCAACTTGTATTCTGTGGTATTTTGTAAATGAGTGTGTTCAAAAGTTCAGAAAAAAATCACTTTAGCTTGGTGAGTGGATGTGGCACAGCCCGTTAATTTCGCCGTAATACAAGGTTAGCAAGCAGCATTTAACTCCCTTAACTACCCTGACCCAGTGGCTAGACACTAACATGCAAAACATTGTAACACTGTAATGTTCGGTGAGACACACAAGCACCAGACTTGGTCGCTAGAACAACAGGCTTTTACCGTAGGTTTCAGTGATCTCACAACAGACACATTAATCCCTAAAAAAAAACAGGCTTCGCTACACACCTTAGAATGGCAAATAGTTGTCATTCATTTTCACACGTGGGAGCTGTAAGTTTGATCATGCTGTTTACCTTCAGCAAATAGGCTAATCTAGCATGATGGCAAAATATGCATGTAATGTTAGCACTTTAGAAGACAGAGCTGTGTTAGCCTTGTAAGGCTAACATACTTCCCATACACTATTATGGCACCTCTGACACTTATTTCAAATGGTTAAAAATACTACAACGCAGGCCTTTTAAATCCCTTTCTGGCTGGTTGTATTTTGGGCGCCTGTGATTGACAAACAGCAGTCATGTGACCCCACACAAACCCTCCTCGTAACCAGGCTGTCCCAATGTGTTATGGTTTGTGTCTGGGAGTTTTCACTTGTTGCTGGGATCCCTCCTCCTCGTCCGCCCCCCCCAGCTCCCAGCCTCCTCCCACGCCTCAGATAACATGGCAGGGGTCTTCCCCCTGGAACTGTCCAGCTGCTTTATCTTAGAAATGACCAATCACGCTAACAGAACACAGATGTGTCCGCGGCAGCTCCCAAACGATGCACTTACTACTCCTCACTTACAGTGGGCCGCTGGGTCGGGAGTGCGAAGGTCAGCGAGGACGGCACACATGTTTGGAAGCAGATGTGAGGGGAGATACTGTACTTACGATGGATGGCTTTTATTGTAGAGAAAAGTGGAAAGATGAAGGCGCACGTTTATACTGCAAGGTGGAAGGCGGTGCTGCGTTTGATCGAAGCGGGTCATACGTTTCAAAAGCAGCACGCCAAAGACTCTTTACACCCATCACATCTGCAAGCGCTAATCTGCCCTCCTTGAGAACTCTTTCATTCACTCGCCGTTCCGTGCACACCAGTTGTCACTGGCCATGTCACCCCACGCTAACATGACATCTGCACACACTTCATGTGGGACTCAGTGAGCTTGGCAAGCTTATCGCTAACTTGCTTGTTGGACTTGCTGGCTTATCTTAATTTAGCCTATTCAGTCTCCCAGGTATGTTCTTTAAGCTATTGTGTAGCTGCCTACACCTATTCAGCCTGTTGTTCAGCTGTTTCCAGATGAAATGTCTAGTCTTTGTCTTGGACTTCCAGACACCCTAAAATATCAAGAAAAATACATTTTATAGAAAACAATTATTACTGTACTTAAAGTAAAAATGTGAAATAATTGTAAATGACAAATACATGGAAATTATTGCTGATGCGGGCTTTCTGTACGTCCTAGTGAGATTGAATTCAATCGTGGTTCTGACATTGATGAAATTGCTTTCTTACTTTCTTTGGCCCCATGGCGGGTTATTTAGCGCAACAAAAAATGCAGTTAGTGAGTCAGCAAAACGTAGGGTGCTTTGTTTGGGTAGTCGGTTTCACAGAGCAATACAGACTAAACATAGGCACAATTTCACTGATGTAAGAATACATCTTTTTTATATAAAAATATATTTAAAAAAACTCACACGTCAGCCCCCACTGAAACGCTATAAACAAATCAAGATGGAGTCAGACTTTCAGGAATCCATGTATGACAACTTGTACCGTCTTTTTTTCTTGAAAACGGCAGCCAGAGAGTGTTTTTTCGGGTGTAAGAATTGTGTAAATGGGAAGATTTTTTTTTTTGTTCTAGGGAGAAAGAGACCCACCTCATTCACTTACAGCTGTTTTGTGAACAAAGTACAGTTAACCGCCATATCGACCAATATTCATCCAATATTTATCCAATATCCAACTCTACTATTTTCTGATAATCATTAGCACATTTATGCAGCTGTGAGTGAGTGGGTATGGTCAGGAGATTGCAGATTTGCTTTAGTATTTTGGGATCCAATATCTGCTTAACCTTCTGAAACAAGTTGGGGTCGGAACTTGGGCGAAGCGTGTTCCCAACTCTAAAGTGCCTCTACTTGCTATTGATGTTTTTTGATGAGTGAAGCCAATAATTATGGCACTATGTGTAGTACCTGTTCAGTCAAGGTCCCTCCTTGGTCGGATACACAGTGAGAAATGTCAACAACACATGCTAGCACGTACTAACATTAGCTTGTTGCTGTGGATTAGTGTGCTGCAATTTGACATACTCCACAGTCTCCACTTTGCTGTAGTTGTTCCTGACCAAGAAGAGTGAATACTGGAGACCCTTGTTTGCCTCCGTTGATATTTCCACTCATACAGCCCCGATTCAAGTGGACATCGTATATTTATAGAGTCATGCTTTGCAAATGTGAGGTATTGTACTAGTTTTTCACCACTAGAAGGTCTGCAGTAATTCCTCATTTATTGTGGTTCATTAGTTCCAGCAAATTTACATAAAGTAGGATTACTTATTTATAAAATTAATATAGTTAGAGCCCTGTGATTGGCTGGTTTACACCGCCTCTTGCCCAAAGACAGCTGGGATAGGCTCCAGCATACTCGCCACCCTAGTGAGGATAAGCGGCATAGAAAAAGAATGGATAGATATCGAGGGTCCAGAAAGCCTGTTTACAACCTTCTAAATATGTTTTTTTAACATAATTAGAACCCTCAAATCATCACCTTTACAGTCATATCACTTTATATAGTCGACCTTATAATGGTAAATAAGCCATTTAAGGCATAAATAAGACTTGTGCTTGTATGTGTTGCTGTAAATGAGTAGGGGCTGGACAGGAAGTGACTTCAGTAGTTTAGTTTTTGTTTGTCTTGGTTTCCAGCCTGTATTTTTATTAGCGATTATTGTGCCTGTTGTGAAGTCATTCAAAACTGCCTGTTGTTCTGGTGTTTGTGTGTCTCACCCAACATTACAGTAATATTTCTGACACCTGGTGACCAGTGTAGAATACTACATATTATCTTTGAATGTATCTTTTATATTCCTTATGTATTAGCTCATTTGAAGTGGTGAGGCATTACTCCACCTCTGTCTTCAGAGACTAGAACAAAGAGCAATATCCAACTCTTTATCTATTTTCAACATCATCTCTGTCATGCTATATGTGCTACAGTGTGGCTTTCTACTGTGCTCTGACGTATTTATTGTTATTTCTGGATAGATTTGTCCAGAAATATACAAGCCTGGATGCAGTCCTCCAACACCCAGGCTGATTAAACAAGGTAGCCTGTAATTACTTGCATTCAAGTCGTTCCAAACGGGCTTTTTTTTTGCCAAGTTAAAAAGTTATGCAGGAGTAGAGTAATCAAAACATCCTCTTTTGACAAGAAAAAAAAACAAATGTTTCTCTTTGTCGATGCCTGGGCACCTTCTTCATTTGGGGGTTTGCTTTGGCGTGACTCAAACTACATCAAAGTTTGTTGTACTCCATAAATCGGCTGTGCCTGCAGAAACCCGCCCAAACTAAATCCTGGACATGTCCGGCGCAGAATTCCCCCCCACACCTAAAAATGTTACAGATGGAAGTGACACCGCTGAGAGCGAGAGGAAGAAATATGGACACAGAGATGTTTCTTACTGAGCGTGCACACACTCGCCCCCCCACCCCCCCTCTGCTGTGAACCTGACCTTGGCGGTGTTACAACATAACGGCGGGCACCGCGTGAACTCTTTCGCTCTCTCACATAAGTGCAAGGCGTAGACGCCGCTCACTGCTTGCTCAGCCTGCTTTAGCGACACGGAGCAAACAATAGGCCTTCAGTTCGGGCTAAATATGCGTGAATTCACATCTTTATCAACATACACTAAGTCACTTTTCACCATTTGGTTTACTTCAGAACGCTGCGGTTTGGACGGGTAAAAATCCTCAGACAGCAGACCTGATACCGTACCCTCCCAAAAATAAGACAGTATTTTTCCCACTGAAAAACATCATCTTATTTCTTATAAATGCCCACACGCTCATTTATTTACTTGTATTCACTTTTAAACACATTATAACGGGACTGTCTGCGAATGTCGTTCCAACTCCGTACAATAGATGGCATCGTAACTCTGATTGTTAACACACCTCATACCCACCTGGTTTGCCAGAGAAAAAGAAGATGTAGCAAAAGGGAGCCATGTTGCCAAGTTAGTGACTCTAGCCCTCAAAGGTTTGGTTTCAAAAAAGCGACGCACTACCCAATCTACCCACTTTTTCCGGACACCAACATGAAAGAAAGTGCTTTAACCCCCCCCCCCCCCCCCAAAAAAAAACAAACATGTGTCATGCTAACATTGCAGTCCTGTGGAAAAACACTGACTGCAAACCAACCAAATGGCGTCTCCCTGAGCTTTTCTTCCTGTCATTCAAACACATGCTAGTGTCTTGTCGAGATGCAGCCACTGGAAGAAGACCAGAAGAAGAGTTCTGATGCAAATTTTAAGATGATGCTGATCAACGATGTTAAAAACAGTTAAAAAGTGGGATTTGTAAAGGAAACATGAAATCTTGAAAACGGGTCGTCTTACTTGTTAAGACGACTCGTTTTCAAGATTTCATATCAATCAGCATCGCCTTAAAATTAGCATCAGAACTCTTCTTCTGGTCTTCAATACAGTATTAAGGCAAGGCAAGTTTATTTACTGTATAGAGCACCATTCGTACCCAAAGTAATTCACAGTGCTTTGCTATCAAACACAACATTTGACAATGAAAAATGCATAACAATAACAAGGGCTGTATGTCTTGTTCCTGACTGTTCCTATTTCCGATCCTCGCTTTCTGGAATGCAGCAATAACATCTTAAAAGATGACAGAGACTTCTTTAAACCCTTCCAGAGTCCTTTTGGGGCTGAGATAAACCCGTGTCACATATTTTAGAAGCTAGTCCACTCCCTCCACACATTTTGGATGGTGGACTTCCAGGCCTCAGCTCTCATTAGGGGCTCCGAGGCTGTGAGAGCTTCACAACTCCCGAGCATCCGTTCTTTCATCCAGCCTTGGGCGCCCTCCTCCCGCCCCTGCTATCAGATAGTGCTCAGGATGACCTCGGCGCCCTGCCCCTGCTGCCGTTCCCCTTCCGCCAATCCCCCCTTCCACACCCGCTTCACATACTGTCCACACACATGGATCCACATTCTCAGCACATCATGCTGATGCAGAGGGGAAGGCTGCGGTCGGGTAATTAACTCAGCTCCTGTCCGCTGCCAAACAAAACTTCCTCCGCTGTTTTTACAGCAAAGTGATGTTTTTTCAAAGAAGCCGAGCTCCCCCCCCCCCAGTTGTTGTTTTGTCACATGCTGCTCGGCCTGCTGCAGGCACAGAGGCAAAGTTCACTCTCGGCCGTAAAAGGAAAAACAGGATAGGTGCCACGGTGAGCAGGAGATGCAGAAAGTGTGAATGAAAGAAGCTCTTTCATGGCCATCCAACGCTTTGCTCTACGAGCCCAATTTCACACTCAGCAACTCTTTTCATCCATGCACCATGAAGGTCACTCATGCAGCTTCCCAATCTAGAACATCACCATTCACGTAAGCCCACAACCACTTTTGTAGTTATTCTTACAATATGGTATAGTCCCTTTTACGTATTGTGTATTATAGCAATTTTTGGTTCACTGGGTACTTGAGAATAGAACCAATGTTGTAATAGCGGTAAGGAGCAAATTGGTCTGATGAGTAATACCTCTTACAAATCTGCTGAGTAGCAACACTGTATGCAGAGCTAGATAGCGCTGCTGTTGTAGTAGCGGTAAGGCACAAACTGCGCAGCCAGCATTAATACCCCACATTTGAAAGCGCATGTAGAGGTTGATAAAGCTTGTTGTAACAGTAAGGAGCAAATGAGCAAGCCAGCTTTATTGTGGAATTATGGGATAATAACTATAAAAGCAATCTTCACTCGCTCAATGTGTTGCAAAAAAAGTCAGTAAGGATAATCCATAATGTGCTTATAGAGAACATACTAACTCCTTATTTCTAATATCACAAATACTTAAACTTGCTGATATAGTCAATCTTCAAACAGCTAAAATAATGCATAAAGCTAAAAATAACCAATTCCCTAAAAATGTCATCCAATACTTCTCTACAAGAGAGGAGAAATATGATCTCAGGGAAGAACTACATTTGAAACACTTCTATGCTAGGACTATGTTAAAAAGCCATAGCATTTCAGTATGTGGAATCAAACTATGGAATGGATTGAGTAAGGACCTCAAACAATGCACAACGATGAGCCAATTCAAGAAACAATACAAGCAGTTGATGTTTGCTAAATACAAGGATGAAGAGTCTTGAACCAGTCATGACGTGTTATATATATCGCTATATTGACACTTATTATGGTACCCATTATGTCATTGTTGATATGATATTGATCATATAACCTCATACTTCAGTACATTATTACAAAAAAAACAATCTTAAACTGTATTATGGAAAGCAGGAAGTGAACAAATGTAACAGTTACTGATTGTAAAAGTACCAGATGGATTTAATAAGCTTTGCTTCTTCCTACTCCTTTTGGACATGTGGAACTGTGAACTGATTATGTGATGCACTCAATTGTAATCTGATGCATGTTCAAATGAATTAAACCATTACCATTATTACCTCTCATTAGTTCATTGTGAGCAACACGTAATACACATGAGTTCCACACCAGGTGCTGAGTAGCAAGATTTTAAAGCACATGCAGAGCTAGATAAAGCTGCTGATACTTCAAATGCAGCTAAGGCCATCCTACATTAGGAGGTTGCCTACAGCCACAGCTGGCACTAAATAGAGACTCGTTATGTGCTTGTAGACCTTGCACCCAGTGATGTATTGTAATAATAGAGAACTGGCACTCTGCCTGTATAAAAAGGTGTCAGATTGCCTACTTTACAGCTGTGGAAGGTGTGTATGAGGTGAGTTAACTGTCTTTCCAGGCAGCGTCTTCATCAGTTTTCTCAGCTGCTGTCATTTCGAATAAAGGTAGCGTGTGTCTGCGACATGAAGTGCAAACATCCTCCAAGCACTGGCCAGTCTGAGTCACGCTGACTTAAAGAGAAAAAAAACCCATCTGACTCATCTCGTTCCTCCTCAGGTGAACAACAACGGCCTGGTCTCATTCCTGAGGGAGGTGTCTCAATTCACACCTGTGGCTTTCCCCATCGCTGGAGACAGGAGGGCGGTGGCGCCATTCTGGGCCGATGTGGACAACCGACGGGCGGGTCGGGTCTTCTACAGGGAGAGCAGGGAGCCGTCCATCCTGAGCAGAGCCGCCGGCGATGTCAAAATGTACTTTTCAGACTTCCCGGACTTCAACGCAACCTGGGTCCTCATCTCCACTTGGCACCAAGTCACTTTCTTTGGCGGCAGCCCTGTCACACCGGTATGAACTCAGCTCATATACTGTCCCAAAAGTGACTACTGCCCTCATCTAGTCAATACTGCTGTCAGCACTCGTGCACATCATGCTTCACTGTCACCAAGGCACAATTGCCTTGCTACGCACTTGTGTAACGTTGCTATTCCAGCAATTGACATGAGGGGATAATGCGCCACTTCAGAATGTCACAGTACATGTTTGAATCCATTTTTCCCTCAATTAACTGCTGCTCCCGAGTACCAGCAGCACTCGTGCACACAAGCACCGCCATGGCGGGATCATGCTGTGCTCTGCTTCAGAATGTCACTGCATATTTTGAAAATAATCTTTTCCTGCAATGAACCGTAGCTTCCGAGTGCTGGCAGCACTCATGCAACGCCATGCTGGACTGTAGCTACTCACCAGTTTTCAATGGAAAGTCAAATCTATACTGCTATACAAGATGTACTCTGGGGCTGCACGGCGGTCCAGTGGTTAGCACGCAGACCTCACAGCTAGGATTGGTTCTGGTTCAATTCCACCCCTGGCCATCTCTGTGTGGAGTTTGCATGTTCTCCCCGTGCATGTGTGGGTTTTCTCCGGGTACTCCACATTCCAAAAACATGCTAGGTTAATGACTCCAAATTGTCCATAGGTATGAATGTGAGTGTGAATGGTTGTTTGTCTCTATGTGCCCTGTGATTGGCTGGCCACCAGTCCAGGGTATACCCCACCTCTCGCCCCAAGACAGCTGGGATAGGCTCCAGCACCCTCGTGAGGATAAGCGGTAGAAAATGAATAAATGAAGCTGTACTCTGATTACTCTAAAGTATATGCAACATAGATATAACAAGTGCTATGCTGCCCATGTCACAGTACATTGGGGAATTCAACGTTACCTTGATAAACCGCAGCTTCCTGGTGCCGCATTCTATCACCACCATGTTTGACTAGAATTTTTAGCCATTGACCAGATTTTTAGCCATTTTTAATAATGGCTGTGGATAGTAAGTATCCTGTGTATTGCCACAGAAACTGCACACTGACTACTGTATTGTTCCATGACTAGATATACTATAATAAAAGTTCATGCTGAAATGAGACTGCACTTTAACAGAGCTTGCCTGTCTTTCTGCACAGGTAAACACTTTCCAAGTGATTCTCATCACAGATGGAGAGCTTTCCTTTACCATATTCCAGTACAACAACATCACCTGGACCACCGGAATGCACGCTAGCAGTGGCGGAAACCCAGCAGGCCTGGGAGGAATCGCAGCACAGGTAGGATCACATGGAGCATACTTGGTATGGTTGGATCAAGATGGGAGTTCATCTTCTGAGACGTGTGCCTCCTTCTTCCTCTCCTCCCAGGCAGGCTTCAACGCCGGTGACGGCAAGCGCTACTTCAACATCCCCGGCTCCCGCACGGCCGATGTGGTGAACGTGGAGGGAACCACCAACGTGGGATACCCGGGCCGATGGGTGTTTCGCATTGATGACGCCAACGTGGAGGTGGGCGGTTGCAACAACTCAGGTGAGCGTGAGAGAGAAGCTCTTGTTGACTTCCTGGAGCAACTTTCACACTTTCACCTCCATCGCCCTCCAGCATCGGTGTGCCCGCACCTGCGACCGTGTCTGAATGGTGGGCAGTGCATCGATGACTGTATCACGGGGAACCCCTCCTTCACCTGCTCCTGCTTGTCAGGGTTCACTGGCAGACGTTGTCACATCAGTGAGTCATGGAGCGCTTCATTTGACTCCGTCATTTGCATAATTGGCCTTGACTTAAAACTCAGTGTTGTGTGTGGATGGGTAATATGGCGCTTTTTTGTTTGTATCATAAGAAACATGCAACATTACTGGTGTGCCCAGCATACCTTGCAGGCACTTTGTAATCATCAGTTTAACTTGCTGTTAAACTTACAATGAACACCATTTTATTGTGTCTTAACTTCCCTTTTACATGGTGTGCTGTTTATTTTTTGGTTCGCACTGTGAGATGTTGTCATTCTGTTGCATCGATGATTATGCTGAGTTATGATGCCAATTTATCGCGGTTATTTGCTTCCAGACCCCACTGTAATAAGTGGGAGACCTCATCAATAAATGCATTTTTTTGTTAAAGGATAGAAAACCTGTAACGACCTAAACACGGTTTTAAATACACTCATATTACACATATTTAGCAGACAAAATAAGATACATTTCAGACAAAAATGCGACAACAACAAAACGTTTCTTGCAATAAATATGTTCTGGACAGGAGGTGTAATCCTGGGTTCAGGGTTGAGTTTTAACTTTGCGTGTGTTTCCGCCACCACAGTCGCCAGTATTAGGGATTTTTATGCTTACTGTGTGATCATTCAAACCTGTAATAAAAGCCTGTTGTTTGGGTGATCAACTCTGGTGCTTGTATGTCTCACTCAACATTACAGTAACAAAGTCACCTAGTGGACAGTGTAGAATACTACATATCATCACACCATCTGTGAATGTGTCGTCTGGATGACTTGTATTTCTGTTTTACTTCATTTAGCTATTTTTGTACTTGAAAATGTTTAAATTAGGCAAAAATATGTAAAATGTGCTTAAATATGCATATTTTTGACGAATAATAATTCATATGCATTTGATAAACTGTGACAAGCCGTGCAATTTGTAGTGTGAAGGATTACTGTAATGTGTTTGTGAGCAAGGGCAAGGAGATAGCACCAAATCATAAAAAGGTAGCGTCAAATCTTTCTGTGGCAGTCCAAAATTATTTGTGGCAGGCTGCCACAAAAAAAAATATGTATGCTTACCAGCTCCTAGTTTGAGAACAATAGATTGTGCAAAAAGTACAAATTAAAGTGACTTTACTGTATGTGAGTAGTGTATATACTTATGGAGTGCCTTCAAAGTACCCCCATTTGATTATGAATAGTATATGAAGTACATTTTATTGACTTGAAGTGGACTTTAACTCTAACTCTGACTCATTTGCTTAGACGGTATCAAACCTCCTGTTTGGATGTGTTGATTATAATGCAAAGAGGTCAGAGGAGTGAGCTCTGTGGGACTCCACAGCTTTCATGTGCAACTTTTCATGTTTGCAGATGTCAACGAGTGTGCCTCATTTCCCTGCAAGAATGGAGGAACCTGTGAAGACCAGATTAATAGTTTCACCTGTCGCTGTCCACCTGGATACACTGGGAATGTGTGTGAAACAGGTACAGTTAGTGCATGTATTGGATGTTTTTCAGCCAATCAGCGTGCAGGCTTAGTGCCTTTTCCCACAACTAGGCATGCTGAGATGTATCAGACTTTGTTGATACCTTTGGACGGCCAGCAGCACATACTTGTGGCGGGAGAGGATATATATCAATCAGCTGAGTAAATATTCCATGTGCCTTGCAGACGTTGACGAGTGCAGAGACGGGCCCTGTCTCAACGACGGGCTGTGTGTGCAAGGCAGCGGCAATTTCACCTGCGTCTGCAAGCCCGGTTACACCGGCGTCCTGTGTGAGACAGGTGGGCGGGTTTTTGTAAGGTTTTATTCTGACGCGTTCATGGTCAGATATAATTGATTGTGTTTGTGTCCCAGCTGTCAACAAGTGTGAGTCGCAGCCCTGCTTGAACGGCGGGGAGTGCGTCAATCACGCCATGAACGTCACCTGCCTTTGTCCTGCCCCTTTCACTGGCGTTGTCTGCGAGTCAGGTGACCTCATCAGCTCGGCCTGTATCAGGATAGCAAATGTCGACTTGATCATTGTATCTTTATGAATATATATCGAAAGATGTATACAGTTGAGTTAATCAAGAATCTTGTTGTCAATCGATGCGTTGTCTACAATAGTGAATGACAGCTGTGGTGTCTAATTAGTGATGAGTCAAACAACATTAATTGTGGTTGTAACATCTGTCTGTTTTTTTTTTATTAACTCCACACAATGGTAGCTTGTGTAGTTGCATGAGTGGTCACCATCAAGCAGCTTTATTTAGCTCTGCATATGCTTTAAAATGTTGCAACCCAGCTGCTGGTGTAAAAGCCATGGTTCTACACACTTGTTTACAATGAACTCATCAGTGATATTAATGCTATCGAGGAAATCTGCTTCTTACCGCTATTCCAGCAGAAGCTTTATATAGCTCTGCATGCGCTTTATAATGTTGCTACTTAGCTGTTATGCTTGCTATTTACAATGAAGTTGTCAGTGCTATTAAAGCTAACAAAGCAGGTTGCCCCTTACAGCTGTTCTAACAAATGCTTTATCTAGCTCTGCATGCGCTTTAAAATGTTGCGATTAAGCTGCTTGTGTGAAAGTCATGCATCTTATACTACACTGTTAACAATGAACTCTTCAACGTTATTTATGCTAGCAGAGACGTTTGTTCCTTACTGCTATTTCAACAGAAGATTTATATAGCTCTGGCTGCGCCTTAAAATGTTGCTAATAAGCTTCTGGTGTGAAAGTCATGTGTCTCACCCTACACTACTGTTTACAATGAACTCATCAGCGCTGCTAATGCTAGCAAAGATGTTTGCTCCTTACCACTATTCCAACAGAAGCTTTAGCTAGCTCTGCATGCACTTTAAAATGTTGCAACTCAGCTGCTGGTGCCAAAGGCTTACACTACTGTGAAGGTCAATTATTTATATTGAATTAATCAGCGCTGGCAGAGGCGCCTTACTATTGCAACATTGGTTGTGTTGCATGCTGTGTCATGCAATACACGTATTTATTCATTTCCATGTGGTCAAAGAGAGCTACATTTTTTTTCCACTTTGGCATGCACAGGTGTACCTAATGAAATGCCTGTTGCGTGTATAACAAATGATCAATGTTGATGTTTTTTTCCCACAGAGCTGATGGAGCTCCAGGTAAACTCAACCAAAAACCAAACAGGTGAGAACAATGATGTGTTTTACAGAGATGTCCAACATTGGCTCTGACAGTTTTCGCTACTTTCCTGCAGCACAGTGCGACGGCGAGGACTGCAAGAACCACCAGATGTGCGAGTACACCAGCTCGGGAGCATACCAGTGTACATGCGCGCCAGGATACTTTGGCGACACGTGCGAAGGTAACGTCTGAGAGCGCCTGCAGCCGGGCAGGTAGCGGGCGGGGCAGACTTGCGGAGGGGATGTGCTCTCCCGCAGGAATTTGGACCTCTGCCCTGCAAGAGGCTGCCTCCTCTGATGGATTATTGTAATTATCAAAGCGTACAAGGCCTCGCCCGGTTTACTACGGGAACCAGGATAAACACGAGTCGCTTGATGTTGCTGTAAATAATTGTTTTATGGAGCGGTTTTATGAGTTTACCAACAAGAGGAAGTGCTTTGTCTAGACTCCAAAATGCCTCTTTATGAGTGGATGCCGCTCTGTGGTATTTCTTCCGACTGCTGAAATATGCAGGCTTCCTCGCAGCTACTTGCTTCTCTGGAATACTGCCAGGACGCTGAACAATGAGCACAGCTGCTGCTTTTTTAATGATTTTATGCACTAAATATTATCATTGCGATAGAATTTAACCTAGACAAAAGTATTGAGATGTGCCTCGTAACTTACAAGGCACGGCAAATTCTGTAGAACCACAGCTGAACTGTTCCATTGTAGTTTTATGTTATGCCATTTATGTTTACAGTATAAAATTTCAATGGACATAAATGACTAAAATGCTAACATTTAGCATTCTGCCCCCTAGCAAGATAGCGCTAACTACCAAATGTGCTATGGCAGTTCCACAGTGCTTTTATATCATGTCATGTAGGTTGACAGTATAACATTTCATTGAACAAAAATGGCTAAAATGCTAAGAGCTTTTTGCATGCTACCCTCTAGCAAGATAGTGCTGAGTATCAAAAGTGCTACGGCAGTTCCATAGCGATTTTCTATTATGACACGTCGGCTTACATATAACATTTCAACTGACAAAAATGCAGACAGTTAGCATGCTGACAGTTAGCATGCTACCCCCAGCAAGATAGCACTAAGTACCAAAATTGCTACAGCGGTTCCATCGTGATTTTATATCTGTGATGTACACTTATAACATTTCAGTTCACAAAAATGACTGAAAGGCTAACAGTAAGTTAGCTACTCCATTGCAAGATAGTGCTGAGTACAGAGGGGACTATGGTAGCTGGCACAGATACCAATAGTGATCACATACTACATGCAGTGTAAATGTTTAAATGTACTACTAGCTATATTAGGGGCTGTCTCTGCTGGGTCCCTCCAGCCGCATCCGCTGCCTTCTGAACTACAGATGCAGCCGATTCCCTCTTCTGTGACAAAATGTCGGCACTCGTACGTCAGCTTGGCAAATCAGTGTACACAACACATATCTGAGACATATCCGATACCGATCGGTGGCCGATTGATCCGCGCACCCCTAGTTTTAATGCATGCTATATAGGTTAATACCGAGGAACATTGCTAAACAATTTACACTTATGTAACCCATCAGGTGAATTATTGGACTCTTGGACTGAAGGTCTTACAAGTGAGGCCAAAAACTTGCAAGTATGTTCCTAAGCTGTAAATGGGCCCGAGTCCTCACACTCCCACGTATTCCCAGTGGAGCTGCAAAACCTCCATTTTTGCTTTATGTAGTGCAATGGCCAGGTGTCCCAATACTTTGGTCCACATCGCTTAACTTCCTGAATGGATTGAAGTGGTTATAAGTTTATTGCGATATCACTTTAAAGCCCAGGCAGCACCCCGGGAGAGGTTCAGTGCCACCATCCAAATTGCAAATACACAGGACTTTTGCCGCTGAGCTGAAATAATCATCAGTGCTTCTATAGGCTCTCTTAAATCCACCACATACTTTCCAAAGGGAAGGCCCGAGTGGAAACAGGTGCCCGCTCCTCTAAACGAGTGGGACACGGGTCTGGTGCGAATGAACAATGCATTCATTGCCCCCGGGGGTCTCACATCATGCTCAGTAGTGGGACTTGAAAGCGTGATAGGGCTGCTTCCACTGTGCTTCAATTGGGAGGCAAAGGAAAAGAAAAACGTCCTAAAAGTTCCTCAGTGCTCATTTAGACAAGCCAGTCATTACGTTTTTTTCTGTTTACATCAGCACTAAGTCAACGTGGAACATCGTTGGGCGCAAGAACATCGTTTTGTGGTGACTAAGATCTGAATTTGGATTTGTGTTTGTCTGCAGAGGAGTGCCTGTGCCAGAATGGCGGCGTCTGTGTGGACAGCAACGGGACGTGTGAATGCCCCGTATCCTACACGGGCCTCTACTGTCAGTTTGGTAGGTTGGACAAAACGCAGTAGAGTAGAAAATCCTAAGTTAAAGGCTACACCGAGATCTGTTTCTGTCTGAGTGCTTAGATGTCAGTGTTTCAATTCCTTGCAGTTTTTTACCGTTGGTGGTCCGGCGAAGTAAAACCCACCACAAGCAGGGATCTACCGTATTACAGTAATCCCGGTCTATCATTGTTAACTGATTCCATAGCCGACTTGGTTCACTCAATTTCCGCAAGGTAGGAGTCCTTATTTATAAATTAGATATTTTTGTAGTTAGAGCATAGAAAACCTCATTATGACCTTTAAAATATGTTTTTAGTATTATTAGAGCTCTGAAATAATATAGTATAACATTATACAATAGTGCTGCAATAGCGAGTGGTTAGCGCGCAGGCCTCACATCTAGGAGATCCAAGTTCAATTCCACCCTCGGCCTCGGCTCGGTTTTCTCCGGGTACTCCGGTTTCCTCCCACATTCCAAAAACATGCTAGGTTAATTGGTGACTCCAAATTGTCCATAGGTATGAATGTGAGTGTGAATGGTTGTTTGTCTATATGTGCCCTGTGATTGGCTGGCCACCAGTCCAGGCTATACCCCGCCTCTCGCCCGAAGACAGCTGTGGTAGGCTCCAACTCCCCCATGACCCTTGTGAGGATAAGCGGTAGAAAATGAATGAGTGAATGAATGAATATAGTCCCTTTACACTCATCTATTACCCAATATAGTAAACAATAAATGAATAAATAAATAAGCAGCCTCTGGGGTGCACTTTGGATATACTGTATATACCATACATACATAGTTTTTACAAAATGATCACAGTTTTTTTCTCATTTATGGTCCATCTGTATGGTTCCCTAAGTAGTCTGACATCCCCATTTTGTTTCTACTCAGAGGTGACCCAGTTGCCGTGCGGTGGCAACAGGCTGTGTCCTGACGGAGGTCCATGTTTAGAGTATGGAGGAGCGTACCTGTGCACTTGTCAAACCAGCGCATCAGAACTGGACCCCAGGGACTTTTATCCTTATGGTAAGAGCCTGGTGCACCAACAACAGGACACTCTTGAATATTACCTGCCTGTCCCTAGTGGTTACCGTAGCAACAAACACATTTATAAACACACTATTCTTGAGGTGTGAGTATTTATTTAAAAAGGGTCGCCGTCATGTGCGGCCATAATTCAGAGCATAGACGGAAAGGTCATAATGAGCGTGTTGCTGGACGCTCGCGGGTAAGTTTGGAGTCTGAGCCAATCACGTTTGACCACGCCCACATCGTGCCCTCACAGGTGGAACACAGTCAAGTGTCGTTTTGTGGTTTTCAGTACAGCCCCGATCGGTCTGCGACTCGGCTCCGTGTCTCAACGGCGGCTACTGCTACGAGCGGGACGGCGGCTACACATGCGAGTGCACGCACGGCCACTGGGGGAAGCACTGCGAGAAAGGTAGCGTGACCAACATTCCTCAAAACACACAACACCTGAACTCACATAGTCAAAACATCGTCTGTCACTACACTGAAAGGTTAACAGCTGTAATACATTAGGCTACCGCAAGAGGGAGCCGATTGACCTTCTGACCTACTGGTACTAACTCCATCAAGCTACATTCTAAAGCTATTTTGTCAAACTCTTAATACTCACGCATGATTTATAGTCATGTACATTTGACCTGAAGCCAAGTAGCCCATACAATAAAATACAACCCTGTATAAGCGCTGACAAGTAGATAAGTAATAATCCTACATATCTTTTATTCCACTCTGATGTCTGCATTTTTCTATTTGAATGGACTGAATTTTGTTATCCGCTCGGGATGGCTGTGATTTATGTCTGTAGATTTATTTCATACCAAATTGAAAGGGAAGGTTTGATTCTACAAGATTATGTAGATTATATATTCCAAAGCGATGTTCAAAACACTCTCAAGATGGATATGACACATTATAAAGCTAGATTCCACAACATTGTACACAAGCCAAAGCTAGATTCAATACTAAAGCAGGGCTACCAGGTAGCGGCCCATGACCACATGAGGCACCCATAAGCCTGCTTCTTATTCAGGTTGTCAGTTAATGCCAGAGTACTATAAAGAAATGCACTGTAAAATACAAAATGTGAGTTGTGGATACCAGCATTTTGTTAATGTTCTGGTAAAACAAGCATATTTGGTGTGTTTGGGTTAAGATCAGCTATGAAAATAAATGTTTTCATTTTGTACGAGTAGATCTCACAATAAAAATAACTTTAGTGACCCTCGATCTAAAGCAACAGCCAGATTACACAAGATTCGACACTTTCCAAAGCTAGATTCCAACTCCGGTTTCCTCCCACATTCCAAAAACATGCTAGGTTAATTGGCCACTCCAAATTGTCCATAGGTATGAATGTGAGTGTGAATGGTTGTTTGTCTATATGTGCCCTGTGATTGACTGGCCACCAGTCCAGGGTGTACCCCGCCTCTCGCCCGAAGACAGCTGGGATAGGCTCCAGCACCCCCGCGACCCTTGTGAAGAAAAGCGGTAGAAAATGAATGAATGAATGTCTTTATGTCCATTTCATGTCAATGCTCATCTAAATATGTCAACTCTCTGCTTGTCTCCTTCCAGTCCGACTCAACACGTGTGCCTCGGGCCCATGCCGCAACGGCGGCTCGTGCAAAGAGGAGTCAGGCAACTACAGATGCGTGTGTCCTTACCGATTCACCGGCAAGCACTGCGAAGTGGGTGAGTGACGCCCTCACCCGTCCCTCGCCCAGCAACCAGCTTTGCATGCCACACAAGCACATACGAGTGTCGCTGTCTTCCAGGCAAGCCCGACCCGTGTTCCTCCAGCCCGTGCGTGAACGGCGGCACCTGCTTTCACTACATCGGAAAGTACAAATGCGAATGCACAGATGTCTTCACTGGCAGGCACTGTGAGATCAGCAAAAGCTCAACACACGCAGGTGAGCGCTGCCATGATGTCATGGTTCTCATGGTTGTCATGGTTCTGGTTCAGAGTGTCGATCTATGTGAAGATAATCTTAGCTGTGTTGCTGACCTAAAAGCAGCATGCACTGATATAGAAGAGAATACTCTATTTCAAGTAGAACACGATGAGACCTGGAGAGCTGGATCTGTGCCGGTAATTTTAGCCTCAATGTTTCCCCTGTTGCTAGTAAGACTTTCCTGGGGAGGGGGGGGGGCTAGGAGCTTTCAGACCCTTCAACTTGACAAAACAGCAGCTTTTGGACTGGGTCCTGCATCACGGGCACTGGCTGTTCTTTTATTTTATATTTAATACAGAGCACAGGTGCAGATGTTTTCAATCACACAGCTCAGCCATTTTTTTCATTGGGCCTCTGAAAGTCCTGTGAATTCTGCCTCGCAACAAATGATATATTTTATCCCCAAAATATGGGAATAAAATGATAATTTTCCAAGAGAAAAAATTTACAAGAAAGTTGAAATAGTTGGAATTTAATATGCAGAAATGGGAAAAAACTTTTATGAGAATAAAGTCAAAATATTGACAGAAAAAGTATTCTATTGTAAAAACAGTTGTAATTTTACAAAAATAAAGGCATGATAAGATGAGGGAAAATAACATCATTTTAGTAGCATAGCATTGAAATATTAAATCAAGAATGTTTTTTCATCCGTAATATGTATTATTTGGGGAAATTTGTTTGGGGAAAAATTTGTAATATTATAAGAATAAAGTGAAAATATTACGTCAATAAAATCATATTTACAAGAAGAACGTTGAAATTGTGGTAACATAAAAAAACACACAGAAATGGGAAAAAAACAGCTGTAATTGTATGAGGATAAAGTCAAAATATTGACAGAAAAAAGTTGCGTTCTAAGTCGGGATCTGGGATGATTATCGGCATAAAAATGCGATAGTGGTTGACATCGGTATCAGATTTTTATTCCCCCATCAAAACCAATTTTAAAAAAGCTTTATACAAAACGTGTGTTCATTCCACCACAGGACATAGGTCATTTTACACATATCGGTATCGGTATCAGCTGATATTGGTATCGGAAATTGAGACATTGAGAAGCTGCAATTTTATGAAAATAAACCCATAATTCATTCATTCATTCATTTTCTACCGCTTTTTCCAGCTGTCTTCGGGCGAGATATACCCCACTGTCTCCAGGGTACACCCTGGACTGGTGGCCAGCCAATCACAGGGCACATATAGACAAACAACCATTCACACTCACATTCATACCTATAGACAATTTGGAGTGGCCAAACTCCACAGAGAGATGGCCTAGGGTGGAATTGAACCCTGGTCTCCTAGCTGTGAGGTCTGCACACTAACCACTCGACCGCCGTGCCGCCGTAAACCCATAATATTATGTGTCAAAATAATGTCATTTTATAATACAATCAAACTTTATTGTCACTGTCACAGTGTACAATGAAAGTCTGGCACTCTCTCCATTGCAACAGACATGACTATACATAAATGTAACTATAAGGTGCAGGCTAAAATATACAATACCCATCAAAAATATGTAAAAAAAACTTCCTAGCATATGTATTGCTTTCCCTTCCTACTCCAGGCACCAAAGTGATGCAGTCTCATGGTCTTACAGGAAGTGTCTTGCTAACATGCAAATGGTGTTGTAAAATATCCCATATTTCACATATACCATATTTCAGAGTCCGGCTGTGGGACACCCCCGCAGGTGAAGCATGCCGAGGTCCAGTTCTCCTCCACGACGCCAGGCTCGGTCGCCATTTATGTGTGCCAGGCGGGCTACGTGGCGGTGCCCAGAGCCACTCAGAGCATCTGTGGCATCCAAGGAGACTGGAGTCAGCCGCCCATCTGTGAGGGTGGGTGACAGCCACACAAACACGTAATAACGCACAATACATTTTTTTTTTACTGTAAAGCCTCCTCCGTCGTCGTAGAGCTGAATGAGTGCTTGTCACAGCCGTGCCTTAACGGCGGGACGTGCCACGACCTGGAGGCTTCTTACCTCTGTGAGTGTGAGGACGGCTTCAGAGGGAAACAGTGTCATATCGGTGAGCTTTTTCAGCTCTTTACATACTTTTATGCTTACCTTTGTAGCTCACCTTAAAACTACTTATCTTATCCTTTTTTTCAGTACATGTGTGACTGTAGTGTATGGACACATTGGGCCTAAAATCAAGCAAAAAGCAGGAAATATATACTGAAACCTTAGGGTGCAAACATAGACTGTACAAATCATAGAACCTTCTAAATAAGTTTCTAACATTATTAGAACCCTCCAGACATGAAATAATATGCCTATAGCCACCTTTACACTCCTATTACTCAATACAGTAGACATAATAAGATAAAATATAAGCTATTTAAGACATAAATAAGACTGTTTTGCTGTAAAAGTGTTCCGGTGTTGAACAGGGAGTGATGTCGGAAGTTTAGAGTTGAATTCCGGCGCAAGAAGATACAAGGTGCACATTGGTGAGCCTGTTCGTGTTTCTCCTCCCTCATCAAGACATCAATGAATGCCTGTCGGACCCCTGCAAGAACGGTGGAACGTGCGAGGACCAACCGGGCTTCTACTTGTGTCATTGTCCACCAGGCGTCAAAGGACGTAACTGCCAAAAAGGTGCAGTCATTTATAACATGTATATACAGTCATGGACAAAATTACTAGACCAGTAATTTTTTAGTCATATTTTAACATTATTTCTTGTTGTTAAGTGTAAAAAGAAGCTATTCGCTGAAGAATATTCAAACTATTTCCACCAGCTTTTGTTGGACTTTGGAGGTTGCACACTGCATGATCAAAGTGTGCATTGTGTGTGTTAGTAATGTGTGTGTGTTTGTGTGCAGAGCAGGACAGCTGCGAGTCCAACCCCTGCCTTAATGGAGGTGTGTGTCGGGACTACAGGAGGACTTATGTATGCTCGTGCAAAGACGGCTTCTTCGGGGACCAGTGCCAGATGTGTAAGTGGCTTCACGCACCCACCCCGCCCCCCACAATCTTCCAAGTTCAGCGGGTTCACGCATCCTTTTCCGAGGCACTTGCATGAACTGCTCTGTAGTAGCAAGTCTTTGCCTCTGTCGCCCTCTAGTGGAGGATCCCTGTGTTCTGCATCCTTGTGGGAACCGAGGAGACTGCAGGAGCGACAGGAGAGGCAACTATAATTGTGTTTGCAGAGCAGGGCACACTGGAAAAGACTGTGAGAAAGGTCAGTTGCCTTGTCTTCATCTCCACTAAAGCTTTCTCCGTCAACAGAAAAATGAAAGGACTTAGATATTTTCTACATTTTGTGTTCATAAAACATGCTAAGCAGTCAAGATGCATGCTAAGCATTGACTGCTTGCAAAATTAGATGTTTTTTTCACTGAGTTTCCAAATACTTATACACAGTAATCTCATTTATCACGCTTAATTGGTTCCACACCCGACCCTGATGAGTGAATTTCCACAAAGTAGGATTCCTCATTTATAAATGGAACATTTATTTGTAAAAACACATTTACGACCTTCTAAATGCAACTTTGTTTACATTATTAGAGCCCTCTAGACAAGAAATAACACCCCTACAGTCACAGTTACACTCATATAACCCATTATAGTAACCATAATGAGACAAAGTTTTGTATCTCACTCAACGTTGCAGTAACATTACTGACACCTAGCGACCAGTGTAGAGCACTACACATTGTAACATTTCAATGCCTTACAGTACAGTATACTTCCTTTAGACATTTGCTTAAATATGCACATTTTTGTCTAAAAATAGGCAGTATTCAACCACCTAATTGAATACACATGATTTAATATTTTTGACATGCAAACTATACTGTATCCCTTAATTGTAACGCAGGTAATTCACCTTGAAGGTCTCACGTCAATTTACAAAAATCCATTGAATTAATAAGCAACTGAATAGAGAAACCAGACCACAATTCTTCCCAGATCTGCTGCCCCCTTCTGGTCTCTTTGTGCTGCGCGTGGAGGAAAATGAGGTGGAGCTACACTGGGACAGGACGGAGGCTGCGCCGAGCCCGGTCAGCGGCTTCGTGGTCACGTACGCTCCACAGGGTCGCAGCAATCGCAAAGTGGACTTCCTGGACAGACACCAGTCGTCCCACGTCCTGCGAGGCCTTGTGCCGGGCCTGCTGTACAACATCTCCACCTACTCCATCAAACGCAACACCAACACCGATGACGTCAGCCAGCCCGCCACGGCGCTCATACGCACCAGTGAGTATGTGTGTGTTAGTGGGCAGAGCTCAATTTTAAGATGTGTAGCGAAGCCTGCTTTTTGGTGATCAAGCGGATTAGGAAGGAGGAGAAAATGTTTAATTTGTCACTGCCCAGTTTGAATACATGTTTGTGTGTTTCTACAACAACAAAAAGGGCCTCGGCGGGCAGAGCAGCTGCAGGTGGTGAACGTGTCGTCCTCTCAGGTGTGGCTGCGGTGGCTTCTCAAGGCGGCTCGTAACACACCCCTCACCAGGGTTCGCCTCACTCTGTCACACTCAAATGGTAGTGAGGCTCACTCGGCCGTGCTCAACGCCACCACCAGCGAGTATGCCTTCAGGTCAGCCTCTGCACAAATTCTATCCCTTCATTCAAATTCTCCACGTAGGGCCACATAGTGAAACATGTAAGGATGCAAGGGCCATTTTGACCATTTGTAAACCAACATGTACATATGCTAAAAAGTTATACTATATATAAAAAATGCGTGGAGTTTGCATGTTCTCCCCGTGCATGCGTGGGTTTTTCGGTTTCCTCCCACATTCCAAAAACATTCTAGGTCAGGGGTGGGCAAACTACGGCCCGGGGGCCACATCCGGCCCGCCAAGTGTTAGAATACGGCCCGCCCGTTCTTTCCAAAGTATTTCATTTAAACTTAATGGGGTGACAGGGTCTTCTCCATTGCTGCCCCCACCCTACTGGAACTCTTTGCCCCATTCGCTGCGTGTTTGCCCTGACCTTCCCAGTTTCAAAAAACAACTAAAAACCCACCTCTTTAAATCTGTTTTTAATGTCTAACTTTTTATACTGGCGGCACGGGGTCGTGTGGTTAGCGCGCAGACCTCACAGCTAGGAGACCAGGGTTCAATTCCACCCTCTGCCATCTCTGTGTGGAGTTTGCATGTTCTCCCCGTGCATGCGTGGATTTTCTCTGGGTACTCCGGTTTCCTTCCACATTCCAAAAAACATGCTAGGTTAATTGGAGACTCCAAATTGTCCACAGGTATGAATGTGAGTGTGAATGGTTGTTTGTCTATATGTGCCCTGTGATTGGCTGGCCACCAGTCCAGGGTGTACCCTGCCTCTCGCCCGAAGACAGCTGGGATAGGCTCCAGCACCCCCCGCGACCCTCGTGAGGAAAAGCGGTAGAAAATGAATGAATGAATGAACTTTTATACTTGACTGCTGTGCCCCGCTTTTACCCATGTTTTAACTGCGTATAAACGAATGAATGTTGTATTTTAATGTATCTTTTACTCTGTTTACTTGCTTTTATTCAAGTCCATTTTTCCGTAAAGCGTCTTTGAGTATTTTGAAAAGTGCTATACAAATAAAGTGTATTATTATTATTAATAATATGCAACCTGGGATCATGACTTGAGCCAACTTTTTGATGGTTTAAGTAGCTGTTTGATCAATTTTGTTATTTGATGGGGTCTGTTGTTTACAAAAAGCTCCTTGAAAAGGGGACATATAGCAGATTGCATGACATTTTTATAGATACAATAATTCCAGGTGGACTGTTACGTGTAAAATGTATAGTATGCCCCCTCCCCGTCAATTTTGTTAAATCAATGCGGCCCGCGAGTCAAAAAGTTTGCCCACCCCTGTTCTAGGTTAATTGGCGACTCCAAATTGTCCATAGGTATGGAATGGCCTTTGAATGTGAGTGTGAATGGTTGTTTGTCTATATGTGCCCTGTGATTGGCTGGCCACCAGTCCAGGGTGTACCCCGCCTCTCATTCAAAGTCAGCTGGGATAGGCTCCAGCATACCCACCACCCTCATGAGGATAAGCGGCATAGAAAATGGATGGATGGATCTTAGTGTTATACAGCAGATGAAAAATCATATTATTATTTTGGCCTTTGCTGTTTTTTCTCCATTGTAGCTGTGTTTTTTCCGAACATATTTTACATTTACATCTTCATACATTTTTTCCCGGGAATATTTTGACTTTATTCCGATAATATTATAACTTTTTCCCCACCTAATTTTCCCGAAATTACAGCTGTTTTTCATAATATTATGATCAAATAAAAAAAAACATTTATTATTGGAAAAAAAATATTTCAACTTGATGCCACTAAAATTGTTTATGCTTAGAAAATTACTACTTTTTGATTGCAACCTGATTGCAAAACTGTACCCATGATTTTTCTCATTTATGCTGTTTATTTATTGATTTCTTTTTTAGAAAAGTTCCTTTTTTTGAACGTGTGTCTGTGTGGATGTCGTTTTATCCACTAGAGGGTGGTGTTGAGGTGTTTAAGTGCGTATTTTCTCTGCAGTTCTTTGCTTCCTGCTCACATGTACAAGGTGGATGTGTTGACTCAAAGTGGACTTGATGACTTTCCCTCCACGAGCCACTCAGCCGGGCCTCTCCAGTTCTGGACAAGTAGGTTCCCTTTGGACATCTGTTTCCATCTAAATATGACTGTTGGTTAAGTCGTTAATCATATGTTCAAGTGTGCTTCCTTGCCTTATCGAGAGGTGTCCTATGTTTACCGTTTATTAGCATGTGGTCGTGTTGCCCTCAGGGCCTCTCCCCCCACAGAACCTCTCCTTGTCCCATGTGACCACCAACTCGGCTCAGATCACCTGGAGCCGCCACCCGAGGCACGTCCCAGACGGCTTTGTGGTCAACGTGACCCGGGGACTGACGACCAGGAGCCGCTTCCTGCCCAGCGGCCTGCTGGAGTCCTACACCCTCCGTGAGCTGACCCCGGGCCAGCACTACCGCGTAGCCCTCACGTCTGTTAAGAAGACAGGGCAGGATCAGGTCCACAGCAAGCCCCAGCACCTGGACTTTACCACCTGTGAGTGTCCACTGACAACACACGAGACCCTTTTGAACCTTTTTCTGTTCCCATAGCATGGCCCATGTAGGAATGCTTGGAGGAGATCTTTGATTTGTGTCTTCACGGTAGTTTAATAAATAGCACAATGCTCTTGTCATATGGAGGATCTTTGACCCGGCTCCTGTCATATAGACCATCTTTAATTGGCATTTTTATAGTAAATCCTTAACCAGCAGAGCCCTCCTGTCACATACTAGAAGATCTTTGAAATAAATATCAAATAAATACCAAAGTATCTTAATTATCAAAGTACGCCTACTACATAGAGGATCTTTGACTGCAGTTTTTGCAGTAGATCCTTAAACAGCAGCACCTCCCTGCCACCTGGAGGATCTTTGACACACCCCCAGTAGACTGTGTACGATGTGTTGCCCTCACTGTAGAATCATGTATTGCCAAAATGTATTGCCATCATGTATTGCCTCTTTGGCCCAGTGCCCATGGAGGCCCGGTCTGGAAGAAGAGAGCGACCCAGCGGGACGGCACGAAAGCCGCCTGAGATCCAGGAGTCGGGCGGCGGATCGGCACCAAGGTACGTTAGTCCCAATGCAAGAAACAAAGAGAAAGCAAACATTTTGAAGTGTTTTTCTGCTGTTGCAGGTACACAGAGCTGATCGACAGGAGGGGGAAGATCACCGCCAAGTTCTCACACTTGCCAAGAAAAGTCCTTCGCCATCGAAAGAGTTAAGCAACCTCGCCATACAACAGTTGATGTTTAATACACCGATAACCACATGTAAGCTGCTAAATAACAACAGGCCTTACTATGCTATGTATGTCACTAAACAACATGTGGAACGATTTAAGTCTTCTAGGCCAGGCTTTCTCCCCAGATGTCAAACACACATGAGCTGTGTAGAAACCATATCCATGTTCCCTGACTGTGTATCAGCGTAGCATGTTAGATAAGCATCGCCTCCATTGCTAATCAGTCAGGCTAAGTGTTTTTTTTTCCCAGGCTGAATCATGACAGGAAATGTTTTGCCTCCCAGAACCTGAGCCGCTCGTTCGATTGGAGAAGATGGAGGAGACGACAAACAAAATCAGCCTGGCATTGGAGATCCAAGAGGAGGCTTCCCAGACCCGGCCTGGTGGGTTCTGGTGGTCCTTCGTGGATCTCATTAACACAGGCCACTCTTTATAGTTGTCTGGTGACCAAATACAGTAGATTTCGTAGGGAAACCCGGTACAAGGGCAGTTTTGGAACCTGAAAACACAAAGAAGTGTACGTTTAAGAAAATGCAGTAAACGCTGAAGACATGTTGAGCTTGACTGCCACTGCCGGCCACTGCCACTTTACTTCTTAAAGGGGACCTATTGTGTTTTTCCCACTTTTCTGACCTGTAAATGGAGCTAGAATGTTGTATTCTTGTGTTGAATGATGCCAAAGTTTCTGATAGTGAGGTTTGGAATAACCCAAGTTCAATCCCACCCTCGGCCATCTCTGTGTAGAGTTTGCATGTTCTTCCCATGCATGCGTGGGTTTTCACCAGGTACTCCGGTTTCCTCCCACATTCCAAAAACATGCTAGGTTAATTGGCGACTCCAATTAGTCCATTGAATAGTTGTTTGTCTATATGTGCCCTGTGATTGGCTGGCCACCAGTCCAGGGTGTACCCCGCCTCTTGCCCGAAGACAGCTGGGATAGGCTCCAGCACCCCCGCAACCCTCATGAGGATAAGCGGTAGAAAATGAATGAAGGAATGAAAGGTTTGAAATAATGACGGTGAGATAATGTGAGATACGTTTTCGGGGGAACCATCAAATCCAAAGAAAGACAGCTGAATAGGTGCAGATTCTGGAAGTACTAGAACGCCTTCCATGGTGGTTATTGTGTGTAGCTGCTCTATAGGAGTCCACAACTCAATACAAAGGGCCGGAAAATGAGCATAATAGGTCCCCTTTAATGCTTTTCAATCACACTACAGGAAAGTAACAAAAATGTTGGAAAATATAGATTTTTGTCATTTCTGCCAACAAATCACACCCCAAAAACAGAACACTGCTATGTGAGGTCATGTGTGGCTAACAAAAACCTGTGGACTTTAAACCAGGTTTGCTTTATTTTCTTGTCTTTCAGAGTCGGCCCAGGACTGTCGCAGTCTGCCGTGTTTGAACGGTGGGACATGCATGAGCGGAGGCGACTGCGAATGCACCACTGGCTACAAAGGCCGGCGGTGTGAGCTGCGTACGTTAACACACACACCTGCATTTCATTGGTTTTTAGCTAACTAGTCCACATGAACAGAAAACTGCATCTTTTGTCAACTAAAAGGGCTTTAAATGCATCCCTTGCCACTTTGTACTTTGAATATTGGCGTTATTGTTGCAGATATTACTGAATCATTCTGCATCAAGGTTGAATATGGCTTATTATTAGTCAAATAAAATGCATATTTAAGCTACCTCTACACATTTTTGCTCCAGTTAAGCATTTTTAAATCACTAAATGAAGCAAAATACAATTCTAAGACATTTAAAAGATGCATTCAATGATGCTGTGATGTGTAGTACACTGGTCACGAGGCGTCAGTAATGTTACTGTAATATTAGGTGAGACACACAAGCACCAAAAGAACAGGCTTTTATTGCAGGCTTTTATGTCTTATTTTCTCTCATTATGGTTAGTATATTGGGTAATAAGTGTAAATAAAGACTATAGGGGTGCTATTACATGTCTAGATACAGTATGTTTTCTATGCTCTAACTACAAACATATAACAGTTTAAAATAAGGAATGCTACTTTGGGAAAATTATTGGAATTTGACCACCTGTTCTTAGGTCAGTGATTCCTGTGGGTGTCGTGTTGGAGGCAAGAGATGACAACGAACTTGTCAGTTATATGGTTTACTCTCAGACCAGTCAGATTACACGGAGCTCCGGGCCCATAAGTCTTCCCCTAACACCTGCAGAGACGTAGGCTTTACTTACAGGTCAGAACAAATGAGTACAGCTAACTGTCCCTGCCCGGCTTTTATTATGCTAAGAAATGTCGGTAGATCTCTGGCGCATCACAGGTGGCCCCCCTCCTCTCCTCGGCCGACGTCTTCTCGCCAACCCAAGGCGGGCGGGGTGGAGCGGTGGAGCCAGCTGTTATCGACTGGCCATGGCTGCCGACGTCCTGCTCCTTCGTTATCTGTTGTTAGTCAAAATTGTGGATGTGTCGGAGAGCTCCGGAACTGTATGTGCCTGAGAGCGATTATGTGTCCTTTGATTTGCCCAAGGCTGCTTGGTTGTCCTTGATTAAATGTAGTGCATAGTTATATGAGTGAGACACAAGAAATAGGAGACAAACATATATGAGACACAAAAAATAGGAGACACACATATATGAGACACAAAAAATAGGAGACCAACATATATGAAATCCTTCAATCCCCCTCATGGCCTCAACAGAGGCCACAAGGTGAAATACCGGATCAGAGTTAGGGAAGAAGCACCCGGTCACCCTGTGGGGGCGGTGGATGCAGGCGGGCCAACTGATATTGACCTCGCCCATCGGCCGCCATCACCCTGCACAGGATGAGCTGGAAAAGGCACTTGGAACACGGGAGACAACAGCAAACTGACAACGAACAAACGAAAAGAACAGCCAAAACAAGAAACATTAAAACTGTAATAATAATGCCAGAGGCCAACTCTTTCCCCTTACCAAAGTAGCTCATCAACGAGTCCCACGGGCTGGTGTCCACACCAACATGTGTTTTCATGCGTTTATTCAAAGCTGTGAGACCTTCAATTGCACAAGACAAACGACCACCCGGTGCCGTAATGTTTGGGATGAAAGTGGAAAGTACATTCCGTACCAATCATTGCACACACACCATGTTTTTCTGCCAATAACATATCGAGAGCGATACGATTTTGAAAGGACATCAAAGACGTGGCCCGCAACTGTTCACTTACCGCTTTGAAGCCTTCTTCGGTCTGATTGGAGAGGCGCTGTAGATTGTAATGCACATAATTGATGCGATCAACATTTTTATTAACGGTGATCCAAGGCATAATTGACTCAAAACCTGCCGCAATCTGATTGACTAATTTATATTCGTCTGGAACGCTCTCTTGTAACGTTTAGAAGCACTGGTGGACACCATTCCGTCTGGGACCGCCATGGCAGTTATTGGGCCTCTGACCACACCTACAGACGAAAAAGAACACAGAGTGAGATAAAGAAGTATAGCTAATGACAAAAATGTCAAAACAAAGCCAGGAAGCTTATCCTAAGTGGCATGTAATATAGTTTGCCGCTTGCATGTATGTTGTGCAGTATCAGTGTAATCAGGTGCTGAACTATCAGTGTGTGTGTGTGTGTGTGTGTGTGCGTGCGTTAATCCAGAAATCGCCTCAGTTGTTGGTTGGGGAGGAGGAGCCCCCAGGGCTCGGGATATCGCCAAGGGCAGCGACATCTTCACCACCTCCTCCCCTCCTCACGGGCTGCATCCAATGCAGGCCGAGGCGACCTAAGAGATGAGACATCCTCCGGGGCAGGCCGGTCTTTTGGATGAGAGTCGCGACCCCCGCGGTGTAACGAGTACACAACGGTTGTCTGCGAAGCCAAAGCAGAGGCCAACGACTGAACTAGGGTCACGAAGGCTAGTGAAGTCCCCGAGTCCCAGTCCAGCCTGGCGTTGGCATGCTTAGAGCCCTTGGCACTCACTAACGCGCGCAAGGGTGCAGTGCGTTCCGCGTAGCAGGGGATGTACTGTCGACTGTAACCACACAGTCCCAAAAAGGACAGCATTTCACCCACCGTGGAAGGCTTAGGATGCCTGAGGATGGACGCACGATGGGCGTCCGACATGGCGTAGCCAGCAGCTGAGAGAACACGACCCAGAAAGGTGACAGTTTTCCTCCAGCATTGTAGCTTTTTGCGTGAGACTTTGAAGCCCAATTCGTACAAGCACAGCAGCACGGCTTCTGTGGCCTGCAAACAACAATCAGCAGAGTCAGCGGCGAGAAGGAGATCGTCCACATACTGAACCAACATGCATCCCTCTGGAAGCCGCAAAACTGACAACACCTGGCGCAAATGATGATTGTACAAACCAGGGTTGTTGTTGGAACCGTTGGCCATGATAGGTGAAAGCACAAAAACCTACGTCAAATGGACCGTTGGACCACACCCCCTCCGGGATGGTGTCCAACATGGGTCCGGAGAGTTCGTGATCTGTCAGTGTTTTTAGCTCGTACCTGTCAATCAAACGATGTTGAACAACGGACACGTCTGTGCATTGGCACACCACACGATACGCCGACTCCGAGGGAGAGTGTTGTACCTGCGGTACCTCAGGGAGCGGCGTCCAGTCTTTAGCTGCCAACAACCGTTTCACCATGGGACCCAAGGACCGTTGTTCATGTCCTGGGGCCACAGCCAAAGAGATGTGTGGCGCCGAATCAGGGGTGCCTTTGTACCAGGCCTGTTCCAACTTAACAAAATAGACGCTGGTCGCCACCCCCTCAGGACCTGCGAAAAGACGAGAAGAATTTAACCACTACTCCATACCTTCCTGATATGTCATATCCTGTTGTGTGTCGTAAAACAATGTGCAATGTAACGGGGTGGTGGGAGGCATATACGTGGCCTTGGACAGGATCCATGGTTTCCACGTCTCATAGACTGACACCACACTGCTCGGTGACGAAGTCCGAGTCAGAAGGCACCAATAAATGTCGGCTGTTGTGGTTGCCGGCAGTTCTTTGAGCAGGTATTGTCCTCCTGTACTTTGGTTGTTGCAGTCCACTGTCGTGCCATCTGGCAACGTCAGGGTTAAACCAGAGTCTGTGCACAAAATAGTAGCATTAGAAGCAGTCAATATGTCACGACCAAGCAAGTTCAAACCAGTTGGCACCGCCGTGCTGGTCTTGGTGGTATTGACCAGCAGGGGAGGTTGAGAAGCCGCTTGCTGTTGCTGAGGTCGGTGGATGGGCCGACCCGCCCATGTGAGCCTCCTTGTGACTGCATGCCTTGTGGTTGATGAGCCCATGGTTGCTGCTGCTGTTGTTGTGGGAGCGACTGCGGTGGTCCTGATGGTGGCCACTGTCCAGTGCAGGTGAGGCAATCTCGTGCCCAGTGGTCAAGAGCTCCGCACACGAAACAGCCAGTGTAGCCCTGAGACGGTCCACCCCTTCTCCCACCTCGGTTAGATATGCCACCACACCCCTGCCACATTATGTTTTTCTCTTTTTATCTGAGGTGAACTCTCGTTCTTTAGCCGATTATAATTTCAATAGTTGTGCTGCTGAATCCTTTTGTGTTTTATCTTTTTCGTCCTCCTCCTCACGGTGCCTGCGCATGTGGTGTAACAAGATCGCTTTGTATGATTTTTCTGTTTCGACTGTCAGATTAGGAACATCTTTTAATTTATTAGCCACTGATGAGGGCATTCAAGCTAGCACTGCCTGAAACAGTGTGGTCACAGACAGCGGACGTCTCCCCAGGCCAAACTGAGGCCAGCTGTGAGGCGCAATACCTCGTTGATCCATGGGTCTGCTCCACGGGCTAGTGGAGGCCACTTACGACACATGCCGTCAATGTCTGTTATGGTAAAAGGTGTGTATTCTGTGTGCTGGCCCGCCACGTCAACTTTTAAAGGCATAACTGTTTTAGATCGAGCCCCTGTGTTGTCCTGTCTCACAGGGGCTGGTGAAGACGGCGTTAGGGATATGTCATCTTCCGATTGGGTATCCCGTTCTGCCGTAGGTGTTGCCGGCTGGCGCCTGCCGTAATCTGTCTCAGCAGTGTATCGGCGCCTGGTACTGCCTTCTGGCAACACATTAGACATGTCAATTTGTTTTAAAATCTTAAATATGCTTTTACTGTGTCTGGCCGAATCTATAAGGGACATGTTTTGCGCCGCACCCGTGCAGGAAGTCGCACCACCAGTCTCCACTGACGGGTCGCCAACCTGTGGCACAGGGTCTGCCTATGTCTATTGGGGGATGGCGCCTTGCTTGTTGTAGGGTCGGAACGTGTCTATTTAACTCCTCGCCATTAATGTCGACTTCTCCCTGGAATCTTAGAGTAGGATAGACTCCACTGGGAGGGTTTGAATTGGGCGGGGGTGCCGATGGCGTGACCACTAGGGCCCTTCTCGCCTTCGACTGATTTTCCCGCGTCATGTACGGGACGGCCAAAGCCAAGCTTGCCATCCCCATCGAATGAATCATTCGCCTGGAATCTTCCAATGTTTTCAGCGTCTTCTTAAGTTCTGACTTCTGCCAGAATGACGCCTGCTCAATTTTCTCCTCCACCTGTCTTATTTATTTCATAATCTTTTCCTCCTCCTGTCTGAACTTACTCTGAACCTTCACAATATTATCCCAACTCTGTCCATCACACACTTCCCATGTTTTACGTACCATCTGTCTATCTTTATTCTTATCCTGACTTACCAAGCCACTCATAACCTGACCTTCCACAAGACCAAACAACTCACTTTCTGACACCCTCGGGGGACCCCCACACATTTCCCACTCCTCACATTCTCAGTTCAACTCACCTTCCATTCTATTCCCACAACAATTAAAACAAAAAAACAAATACAAAACTGATAGTTGCAAGAATGTTGAGCAATAATGAAAGTTATCAAATAGACCCTGTCTATTTAAGCATCCATGTGAAGCGTTCCCCTCACCGCCTGCTGGTGTACTGCCCTTCACAGGACCTGGAATGGAGCGTTACATTTACGGCCCTCCACCCAGTAAAATTAGCGCAATAGACCCTGTCTATTGTTAAGCATCCAAGTGAAGCGTTCCCCTCACCGCGCTTGGTGTACTGCCCTTCACTGGACCCGAATGGAGCGTTACATTTACGGCCCTCCACCCAGTTGGGTACGCCGACCCTTAGTGGTCCCGGACCACGCAGTATACTGGAACACACACCGGTTTTCTCAAAACTTCACAATAATGTCACAAAACACACACTATGTCAACACACCTGCTAGCGTAATAATATTCTCAGACACACAGACACAATGCTACCAGGTTTCCACCAAATTTGTTATTGACCAATAGCAGAATTTGAATAAACAGGTTTCTGCTTACCTTTTTATTTGTAGAGGCGCGCCTGTAGTGGAAGCCCAGAGCATCGAACTGCAGCCTAAAGTAGGACCCAACCACACAACACAACTCCCCCTCCAACCACGTTGGGCGCCATTTGTTGGAATTTGACCACCTGTTCTTAGGTCAGTGATTCCTGTGGGTGTCGTGTTGGAGGCAAGAGATGACAACGAACTTGTCAGTTATATGGTTTACTCTCAGACCAGTCAGATTACACGGAGCTCCGGGCCCATAAGTCTTCCCCTAACACCTGCAGAGACGTAGGCTTTACTTACAGGTCAGAACAAATGAGTACAGCTAACTGTCCCTGCCCGGCTTTTATTATGCTAAGAAATGTCGGTAGATCTCTGGCGCATCACAGGTGGCCCCCCTCCTCTCCTCGGCCGACGTCTTCTCGCCAACCCAAGGCGGGCGGGGTGGAGCGGTGGAGCCAGCTGTTATCGACTGGCCATGGCTGCCGACGTCCTGCTCCTTCGTTATCTGTTGTTAGTCAAAATTGTGGATGTGTCGGAGAGCTCCGGAACTGTATGTGCCTGAGAGCGATTATGTGTCCTTTGATTTGCCCAAGGCTGCTTGGTTGTCCTTGATTAAATGTAGTGCATAGTTATATGAGTGAGACACAAGAAATAGGAGACAAACATATATGAGACACAAAAAATAGGAGACACACATATATGAGACACAAAAAATAGGAGACCAACATATATGAAATCCTTCAAAGTCGGGTCAGAAACTCTGTAATAAAGGAGGGTTTACTGTATGTTAAAATAGTTTTCGGCAGACACCAAGAAGTCACATTATTTTCGCATTGGGTTGGATTTAGTGGAAAAGGTGTGTGCTTATAAGCAAATGAGCACTCATTCATGGGCATCCAAAGTGCTGCTCGAGTACCATTTTTGGCCTGCAGCCCTTTTTTATTGGCCCCTGGCATATATCAAATGAATTGATTATTAGTGGGATATATCATTTAACTATTATTAGATTTGCTTTTAAGCTGAAGCGTGAAGATAAAATGTTTTTAAGCATACATGGCGTTGCTTTTAGCATCTTGAATGGCACCCCTGTCTTCAAGTTCTCCACCCAAGATACGACATGCTTAGCATCCTATGCCTGTCTGGCTTCAGGCCTTAGGCGGGGGGCCGGGGCATGTAAATGTTTTATTCAAAACACACAGAAGCAGCCAAGAAGCTCTTGAACGACCCAGACAGTCAGGCTTTTAAGTATTGATGCAAATGTCAGCATGTTAGCACACGCTCATCTAGAGTCCCAACATGAAAGCTTTGCTAATTAGCCAAAACTGGGGGACGTCTTGCAGGGATTTCAATCCTGCCGTTTAAAAACCCAGTCGTCAAATTCCTCCTGGGTTGTGACGGTCGAGGCTTGGGGGCGTGAATACGTAACATGAATACAGAGTTGCTATTTTTAATTCCCTCTCTTTGGAAGATCCTGTGTGTCCGTTATTCTTTTATTCACGTTCACGCCATCGGGAGGCTGCGTAAAGGAAAATGGACAAAAGCCCTTAAGTGAGTGACTATTTGTAAGAGCAATATTTCAGCATGTATCCTCCCTGTATTTCAAATGACATCTTAAAATGGGAAATATAAAATAATATACTAAACCATCACAATCGTGGAGAGGATAAACAAATGTACTCCGCCTCGCCCCCCAAGTCAGCTGGGATAGGCTCCGGCACTCCTCGCCACCCTAATGAGGATCAGCTGTAGAAATTGATATATATACATACATATGTATGTATGTGTATATATATATATATATATATATATATATATTTTTTTTTTTTTTTTTTTTTTTTTTTCTTTTTTTTTCCCATTTTTGTTTATGGCAGCACGGCGGACGAGTGGTTAGCGGGCAGACCTCACAGCTAGGAGACCAGGGTTCAATTCCACCCTCGGCCATCTCTGTGTGGAGTTTGCATGTTCTCCCCGTGCGTGCGTAGGTTTTCTCCGGGTACTCCGGTTTCCTCCCACATTCCAAAAACATGCTAGGTTAATTGGTGACTCCAAATTGTCCATAGGTATGAATGTGAGTGTGAATGGTTGTTTGTCTATATGTGCCCTGAGATTGGCTGGCGACCAGTCCAGGGTGTACCCCGCCTCTCGCTCAAAGACAGCTGGGATAGGCTCCAGCACCCCCCCAACCTTTGTGAGGAAAAAGCGGTAGAAAATGAATGAATGAATTTTTGTTTATTCTTCCTGCAGTGTGCCAGCGGGTTCCCCACCCGTGCACCCGCCTCTACTCTGAGACCAAGAGCGTACCCGTGTGGGAGGGCGGCGTCTGCCATTACCTGTAAGTGACCCGTCACATGTCAGTCAGACACAGCAGTCAGTCAGAGCGCCTCCACCTGTCCTTGCAGGTACAGAAGGACTTACAAGGTGCAGCAGGATGTCTGCTACAGAGAAACATGCCAGTCCACGCTGGCCAAGAAAAGTCAGGGTGAGTTGACACTGCTGGTCATGTCACCCAGTTAATAAAAACACTCACTTCCATCTTCTCCTTCTCAGGCAGAAGAACCAGCAGGCAACAGTGAAGGTTGGTTTACTTCAACATCATCATCACAAGTATCACATCTTGAAAATAACCAAATCATCATCACAACTCTCTTATTATGGTAGGCTTCATCACAACAATAACAACAACGATCACATACCACAATCATAACCTTAAAAGGGGCACAAAAATGTTGGAACAAGCATCAAAGGCTCACAGTCGTCTCCCACATCAGCCGCTAACACGCTAGTTTTTGCAACATCACTTCACTTCTTTTTGTACATTTCACTTTTTAAGGGTCTTTACTAGGGATGTCCGCTAATTATTGACCTGACATCAGCATAAAAATGCAATGTCGGTTGATATCGGTATCAGATTTTTTTCCCTGATCATGATAACAAATATTATAAAAATGCTGTTTACAACACATATGTGTTCATTCCATCACAGTTACACACATCAGTATCGGTATCAGCTGATATCGGTATATCGGAAATTTAGAGTTGGACAAAATCAGCATATCGATTTTCAACAAAAAAAGCCATATTGGACATCCCTCGTCTTAACTTCTTTACACACTAGCGTGACAGGTAATACTGTTACATTAGTGTGCCAGTTTGACCCTGGAACTAATTTATGTCATGTCCTCTGTGTTTTTCTATTCCACAGCACTCTGACACCTCCAGCCTTTCCATTTTGGTGTTTATAATGTACTTGAAGTGACTGGTCATGCTCTCGTTTATGCTGCGGAACCCTGTCAGAACACACTGAAGAACCTTTCAGACTCAAGGAGCAATCACGGCCATGAAAAATGCACCATTCGTCATTCATCAAATGCATTTTTTTGACTGCCAGTTCCCCCCCCCCCCTTTTGGATATGAGCGTAAAATGGATTCATCTCCCCCCTTCGAGGACAGCGCAGTGTTTTCTGTGTAAAATATATTTTTGTTGTTATTTTTATTATGTATTAGCAGGCTTCACTGCTCGTTATGCTGTAAATAGTGTTTATAGGCTATTTTGTAGGTGAATATTTTAATAATAAAAATGTTAAAAATATCCTATGTTTCTCTTGATTTCTTAACAGATGATTATTGTATTGTTCAAAATTAATTAATTAAAAAAGTTAATTGCAGCCTCTAAATAATGTGAATGGTTATTTGTCAAATGTGTGATTGACTACTGACTATTACAGGCTAGACATTATACGTATTATACAGTATATGGCCTGAAAAGTGAGGTATATCATTTATTTATAACGAATATTGCGGTAAAGGGTATGTTTAAATGCGTCTGTTTGGCACATGTCAACGAACCAGTGCTCATATTTACAACAGTACATAAAGGCAGCACGAGACCGCCACAGCAGGCTTCTCGACGTTTCCTTGTATGTTTGTCATGTTGGCTAGCAAGCCGGTGTTCGTCAATCATTTCTAAAGCACTTTCGTTATTAAAATGCAAATACATAGTGTGGCGCCTGGTAAGTCCACTTTCTTTATAAGTTAAGCGATATTGATGTTTCCAAAAAAATGTTGTATTTTGGAATTATAAGACAATGGCCAAGTTGTATGTACACATATTAAGATTCCACTGAAGACTGAATAGCCTCTATACTCACATGAAGACATGGACGTATATCGCAGCAACACAGCAAACTTTTCACACCAAACTCAAGTGGGACCATAACAAACTTCAGCTAGACTCCCAAAAGTATTACTACACGGAGTATTGTCCTAATTACTTGAAGAAGTATATGAACTATGGGTGGGACATCCTACTGAGAACAGGTGGAAGCACACCTTTGTAACCACGCCCCCTATAGGAACATTACTCTCTTTTCTTTTCTCATTCTCTCGTTTTTGCTCCATCCTTACCTTCATTCACAATCCATTTGTGGCATCACTTCCTGTGCAGAGCTTCCAGAGGTGTACCTGCTCCAGAAGACGCCGTCCTCTTCGGTCAGCTGCATGGCAACAGGTTTCTACCCCGACAGAGTGTACCTGTTTTGGAGGAAAGATGGAGAGGAGCTCCATGAGGCTCCCCAACCACGATGGAACCTTCAAGATGTCGTCGGACCTGAAAAAGGAGGTGATGGCCGACGTGGAGGGCAAGTATGAATGTGTGTTTCAGCTGTTTGAATTGTACATTGGAGATGAATCAAGCAAGTCCGACTGTCACCATTATTGGTCCATGCCATTGACATTTGCATGCAAAGTACTCATGAAGGTTTCATCTTCAGGTAAATTATACTAAATTATCATCAATAATCAATATTATTGACATTTTTTGAGACCATGTTTTTCATCGTCATGACCATATTGAGGGTATCGAGTGGTTAGCGCGCAGACCTCACAGCTAGGAGACAAGGGTTCAGTTCCACCCTCGGCCATCTCTGTGTGGAGTTCGCATGTTCTCCCCGTGCATGCGTGAGTTTTCTCCGGGTACTCCGGTTTCCTCCCACATTCCAAAAACATGCTAGGTTAATTGGCGACTCCAAATTGTCCATAGGTATGAATGTGAGTGTGAATGGTTGTTTGTCTATATCTGCCCTGTGATTGGCTGGCGACCAGACCAGGGTGTACCCCACCTCTCGCCTGAAGACAGCTGGGATAGGCTCCAGCACCCCTCGCAACCCTTGTGAGGAAAAAGCGGTAGAAAATGAATGAATGAATGACCGTATTGAAAGATTGCATTTCTTTTGCAATGTAGTGCAATGTAATGCATTTTATATTTACTCAACCGATCTATCGCTTTCGCTTTTGCACCTTCCATTCATATTAGCATTTGCTTGCTAACTTGCTAACTGCTAAGGACATAGAGGCTAAATGGCTGACAGGAGGGTTCACGCTCTCCGTTCAATGCGCACAGACACATACAGAGTGAACCCTCTTGTCATCCAGCCTGTGTGGTACAGCGAGGAATGGGTATCTATGGACATGTCAATTTATTGAGGTTGTCAGGTACAGCAGGTTAGCTTACATGGACTTGTTGCACCTCCAAATGTTCTTGGGACATTGTGTGAAGAAGAACTTAACTTGGCTGAGGGACCTCATCACACTTGGAGATGAGATGGAGATGTGCTTTGGTCTTCATCAACATGCTCCTCGTGTTAGACCATGTGGCTTGGAAAACATTCATTCATTCATTTTCTACCGCTTTTCCTCACGAGGGTCGCTGGGGTGCTGGAGCCTATCCCAGCTGTCTTCGGGCGAGAGGCGGGGTACATCCTGGACTGGTCGCCAGCCAATCACAGGGCACATATAGACAAACAACCATTCACACTCACATTCATACCTATGGACAATTTGGAGTCGCAACCCTTGAACCCTTGTTCAGCATGTTTTTGGAATGTGGGAGGAAACCGGAGTACCCGGAGAAAACCCACACAGAGATGGCAGAGGGTGGGAATTGAACCCTCTCCTAGCTGTGAGGTCTGCGTGCTAACCACTAGACCGTCGTGCCACCCCGCTTGGAAAACATGTTATGATTAAATGTTTTTGCTGTTTCAGGTTGATTTTGGTTGTTGTGTGCATGACGTTGCGATGAAATCGTTCAAGGGTTCATGTTTCATCGCCTTGACGACACGAAAATAATTTCTTCTTTCTTTGGATCATCATATTTTCCTCAATAAATCACTTTGCTCAAGTTGCTGAAGAGCAGAAAAAACTGCTGATGAGGAAGTTGCAAACTTGTCATACCCGACCTGGCCACAAGGGTGCTCTATTGAGCCCCTAGCAGACTTCTCATTTGCAAATCCCGTTTGGTCTTCATAGGTGACGTTTTCAGCCTGCTGAGCCTGTGCGCGCCCCCGCTGCTCCCTTCCTGCGCGCTCCCCTCGAAAAGTGAGCTCGTTTGAGGGAAAAGAATCTGGACGACCATGGAGTAAGAAAGCTAGGTGTTATCTTGTGTCTTTTGAACATTTTTTCACTTTTCCGTCACTTTCGACAACCACGGAGGGCACATGTGGTCATTAAATATATATTTTCAAGTCGTACGTTTCCAAACTTTCAGGAGTTTTGCGCTGGTATAGCCTGACTGGAAAGTTAGCTAGCTAGCCTCGGCTACACATTAACGCTCCTCGGCTCGCGACTTTTGGAACAAAAACAGGCCGGCGGAGAGGCGACATAGGCGGCTACAAGTGACGCGGAATGTTGCCTCCCGGGATTAACTTCACATACGGATGAGAAGGAAATTGGGGAACACGGAGAACAACAGACGAGCGGTGCCATGTTGGGCAGCCCGTCTGAGTGCCGAGAGTGGCCGCACTTGGTGCTGTGGCGGCCGGGGGGCTTCTTCTTCTTCTTGCTGCTGCTGGAAGGCAGCCTCGGCCTCGCCAACCCGGACAGCCAGTCCGGGCTCATCGGCAGCAGTAGCAGCAACCGCAGCGTCAACATATACTTGAGTGTGGAGGAGGTGAAGAAACTACTAGGTGAGTGAATGTTTCTGTTATCTTTTGTGCTCCATTTAAGTACTTCAGAGCATCCCTACTTATGTCATTTACAGAGCTGTAATTGCAGTCTGCATCACACTGCAAACCTTTAAGTTGGAGTTGTGGACTTATAAATGTTAATTATTCAACATCAAACTACTTGCTGATGTGTCACCTGGATAGTCGCAAAGGCGGGGGAAGTGACATACTGGCGCTGTGCCTTTTTAAATGGCAACAACTGGCTTTTTTGTGGTTGAGCCTTGAGAAACAGATGTGATTTTGGACCAGGGACGACCTGTGGCATCCGGGACGTCCCACACCCACATGGAGGCAGCTGGCTAGGTACTTGCTTTGTAGGACACCACTCAAACGGATCAAAATAAAGTTCTTATGAAGGTTGTCCACCTTATGCATTCTTGTCATATATTTTACATGATAATGGATTCTCCCGAGCACATTTCTAGGTCATTTTGTTGACCAGCGTTTCCCACAGGACTGTTGATTTATTTGTGGCAATGAATCTACATGATATCATTGGCCATGATGGCTGTGGGAGACAAAAATTGGGCAAAAAAAAACCTGAAAAGCAAAATAAATGTTTCGACAGTGCTGCCTGTCAGTGCTTTTAGATGGAGGTGCCCACAGCAGACCCTACTGCTCGTTGAGAAGAGCAATACAGGCTTTCATTCTAGTCTTCAAATGTCCAATAAGACCTGAAAAAGTTGCAAGATTTGTCACTATTTGTTTAATTATTAATTATTTTTAGGGGTGCACAGTGGTAGAGTGGTAAGCGCGCAGACCTAACAGCTAGGAGACCCTGGTTCAATTCCACCCTTGGCCATCTCCATGTGGAGTTTGCATGTTCTCCCCGTGCATGTGTGGGTTTTCTCCGGATGCTCCCACATTCCAAAAACATGCTAGGTTAATTGGCGACTCCAAATTGTCCATAGGTATGAATGTGAGTGTGAATGGTTGTTTGTCTATATGTGCCCTGTGATTGGCTGAGATAGACAGAAAGACAGCTGAGATAGGCTTCAGCACCCCCCCCCCAACCGTCGTGAGGATAAGCGGTAGAAAATGAATGAATGAATGAATGTTTTATAATTTTTGAAGAGATGGAATAATATTGTCCGGATGGGATGTCACGTCCATAGTTACACACATAACAATTCTTGGACATTGCTACTTGCTGGATGCATATGTCTCGCATGATAGTGATTTGAGGCACTGTTTGGTCGAGACTGTCTGACAAATTACTTGCTGATAATATTCATGAACATTGTTTTGAGACCATTTTTTTCATCAATGTTATGAATATATGTGGCATTATAATGTGACTACACCCTGTCATCAAGAAACTTTAATTTCTTAAGAGCATTTAACATTGTCATTAGAATGTCAAGATAATTTTAAATAAAATAGATCCAACAAACAACATAATACAGTAAAACAACAAAAGAGAGAAAGAAAACGTCACAATAAACTTTCTCACAGTCAGTCAAAATATTGCTGATTTTTGAATCAGTGCCACATTCATTCTTGTATGAATATTGACAAAAAAGGAGAAATACTCTGACCATCACATTGTGCGTCACTTCAGGCACCGGGCCATTTGCTGGGCTGAGCGCAAGAATAAACAATAATACACTGAAAACCTACACAAATTTGGTCAAGTGTTGGCTTACATTAATGGTAAAAGGCGACACGGTGTAAACTTGGGCTGTTTTTTGATATCCGATCCAATTTTTAATATCCGTCCTTTTTATAAATAATAGTAAGTAGGGTTGAGCAATATTTTTTTATGTACCGGTATATTCTTCCCATAATAACAAAATTACTTATACTGGTTAAATGCTAAACGTCAACAAGGCGAGTTGATGGCTGCGCTCCGTGGTGGATATATAAGATGAATGAAATGCTGTCATCGTGAGGAGAAGGAACGTTGGTGTGTGGAAGTTTTTGTGGAAATTTACTCTGCAGACCGCTCAATCATGGCACAAAATCATTACAAACACTGAACAATCCCCTCCTGACCGATACAGGTTATAAACCCCGGTAAAAGTTTACTGCTAGCTCGGTTTGGCTAGCCTCCACTCACACTTGAAGAGTGTGAGTGAAGCGAGCAGGAGTTACCTTGTGTGTGCACGCGACTCGGGTTTAATGACTATATTTTAATGTAAGGAAGGTTTTACAGTACCCTATGATGACGAGAAAAAAAAAAAGCAAGTTTATTTTTGAACGTAGCTAACTCATCTAAGCTACAAATACATATTCTTCACACACAGAACATACTTCTGTGAGCATCCTTCAAAATAAAAGCGGTGTTTGCCCCATGTCCGCGTAAACAAAACAAGAGTGACTGTGGAGTTGCATTTTCTACTAGCCACTAGCTACTGCCCCTTCCATGTTGGGAGTTTGGCTCGGTTACGAATTTGATACAGCAACCGACTACTTGCTGATACTGCCGTATCATGTGGCGGAAGCTGATATTATCAGATCTTCAAAATGCAGCAGATCCTGAAGATAGGATCGGGACGAGCATGCTCTGCTAAACTAACCTAACTCAGCTAGCTTTCATTCACGCCCCATAAGAGGCATTTTTCTGCCATTTTTTTGCCCGTGTTTCAGGCCCCGTATCAACATGTTTAGTTATGGAGGGGGGTTAGTGGTTCTGGTGAGCGGTCTGCCGTTGTAAAGCTTCCCAACACAAACTTTTTATCTTATCACGTTGACCTGTTTTGCACATGTCAATATATCAAGGCCAGCAAAATTTTTGAGTTTGTTTTTAGTTATGGTGCTGTTAATTGATTAATGTGACAGGCCTATTTGGAAAACCCAAATGTTTGTTTTTGACTTGCCATACCATTAAAAACAAAAAAACAAAAAACAAAATAGAACACGCCATGTCCTTGTCTCTATAATCTGGACCGTAGGCCGAAATTTGCCTACTCAGGTTGCTTTAGTTCTTCTGTCGTGTTTTAGTTGATTGCCAGATGGATGCCAGGGCCTCTCTGTGGTTTGCTCTGATGGGAAAAGTAGTGTGTTACAATCTGTGCCTACACAGCTGAAATGTGTTGGCACAAACGTGGGCCTGGTTTTGGAGAAACACTTCTGTTGAGTGTCACTGCAGATTCAACTTGAGACCTGAAGGTCACTTGGAACTCGTGTAGAAAGGCACATGCAGATGAATTAGGATGTTAGAGTACGTGTTGTCCTTTGCAACTGGCACCAATTTATGAACCCCCAAAAAGACACTCATGTCATTGCTGATGCTGTGTTTGTTTGTCCGTGTCCAGGAGAACTTGGGAAACATTCTTCTGCTTCAAAGAATGCATTACAACACAAAAAGTGAAATGACACGTTGACGTGTCCGCTTTTGTATTGCACTGCAGCCCTGTTGTCATACTACTAAATGGTACTGTGAAAAATGAAGACACACCAGTGTGGAACTCTTCCAGTTGTGAACTGCGGTACACAAAGGGGTGAAAATTAGGGGTGTCCAATTCTAATATTGCTGCCGAGTTAAGTCTCTATCGGGATGACAGATGGAGTGTCTTTGATAACTTTACCAAATGATTGTCCTCTCAAGAGGACATTAAGCTAAACATTGTGGCTGAACCAAAATGAATGATGATGAGCAGTCAGAATCCCTGATCGCTTCTGCATATGACAGAGGTTGTAAAGAATCCAAACCCCCACCCCAACCTTTCCAGCTTGCCGTCCCCTTCAGCTGCCTTCTCAAGATCTGTATCCTAGTTTCAAATGAAATTACCCAAGCTTCAGATATCGCAGTTGAAAGTAGTGGTGTAACCCGCAAGCTCTCGCCCGTCTCGTACCGTCCCGTGTAATCCTGCGACTTGTATATGCCAACCCGTTGAAACCCGCATGGCCGATTTGGCATTGATTCCAGGGGCGCATAGCCCACGCAATGCAGTCGATAGTTTAGGGTTAAGTACAAATGTGAGTGATATTTTTGGAATGAACCAGTCCCGACCAAATATGCACATTAGCACTCAATAATGTTATCAAATCATACCTTTATGCATTCCCATATAGTTTCAGCATTTGGGACCAAATATAAGGTATTACAGTGGTCTATGTGGGCAGCATGGGAATTTGGCTTCTTAATTTTATGATGTAACATTGTCTACATCAGCAAATATAACAGTAGAATCACATTTACTCGTATCGTTGGTATACTGTATCGAATCATTATCATATAGAACAGGGGTCTCAAACTCAATTTACTTGGGGGCCACTGGAGCTTGGGTCTGGGTGAGACTGGGCCGCATCAGGTTTTCCCAAAAAAAAAACAACCGCATTTATTAAAAACAAAAAAATTAAAAAAAACGTTGCTTTGGTTCCAATTTTCTACAAGAAAAGCTCTGATAAAACATTCCACTGTTCTCAAACATCTTACTTTTTATTTCTCTACACAAAATAAGATGAAAAACAAATCAAGAATAAAGAAAATCAATCAGTAATAAATATAATAATAATAATAATAATAATAATAAAACGGCAAATAATAAAAACTTAAGAAACCACATATAGTTGGTGGGTAGACAAATTATTTTTTTCCAGATTAAAGTTAACAAAGCATTATTAGAGCCCTGTAGACATGACAAAACACGACTATAGTCACATTTATACTTTTTTATTTACAACATATTGCGCAACTGCAGGGTCTTGAGACACATGCTAACTCGCAAACTAGAGAGCTAGCGACCTAAACGGTAGCCTTCAAGTTATTTCTTTTAAACTTAAATAGCCAAAAACTTACCACTTCCACACAGATATGGAGGATAACTGTTACAGTTATAACAGTTATTTAACCTTTAACATGAACATTAATCAAACGTAATAATTTTTTCTGGGTACGTGATACCATACAGCATCCAAATCAAACTTGCGCAGGCTGCACTAACATTAAACTTTCATATCAAGGCGGGGGCCTCAAACTAGTGCCCCGTGGACCACATTTGGCCCGCGGGCCGTGTATTTGAGACCACTGATATAGAATATTTGCTTTGTAAGCGGTATCTCTGGATGTGTATCTAATAGTCTACCCAAGTTGCTTTTTTTAAAAATAGAAAAAGCTGAACCTGGGGGGGGGCTGAAATCTTGCTTAATATAGCAAAGTTGCTAAGGTGGCAACACAGATCCATCCTATTACATGTTCTTATTCTCTAACAGACCAGGTGCGTATGAGGTGTGTCTGGAAGTTGGAAGGGCAAGCTACATTCACAGACTGTCCCATTACAATGAACATGGGCCAACAAGTATGCCAAATCTGTGGCAGTCCAAATTTACTTGTGGCGGTCCATATATATATATTTATCCAGCAAATGTGCGCATTTAGTCCTTATTATTAAACATAACTGAGATGAGCTTAGTTGTCGTGGGTTAGCATGCCCACCTGTAGAAGCTTTCAGCAGGGGAATTCTACCTGCGTCATCACAGAGGATAAGTAACCTTGCTTTGGGTGAAATTCCTTTACAGCCTTAAAAAAAACACTTTCAGTGAGATTTGGTTATGTTGAGTCATGTGGTCGTCCTCCATACAGCAGACAGGCAAGGGGGGGTGGTGAGGAGTGATTGACAGCAGTATTCTTTTCCTTCCTGCCACTCTTTAAGGATCTCACGGCTGAATGGAAGAGCTTCCATCTTCACTTCTTTTGTCCCAGAGACATTCTCACGAGATTGTTTTGCTTTCTTTGGTCCTATTTACTCGATGTTGCACACCACATGAGTAAAATGTATAGATATGCGTGTCAACTCTTTAGAGGTTTTTTTTGGTAGAATTTGCCTAGCTGAATGAGGTATTTTAAAACATTTGCCCTTGTGCACTCGACCCAGGCGATGCTCACAAAGCTGGCCTGACGCGGCGTCTTAAAAATAACGTGTCAAGGTGGCGTGTGAGTGCTCGATGAAATCATTCCGTCCCCCTAATCATTTCCTCAGTAAACCATCTGCTATTTATTTATTTGTGGAGTAAACACGGGGGGCCCCCCTTTGGGCGACAAATATCACACCATCAATGCGGTGCTTATTATGGTATAGCCATAGACGGCCTGGCTCAGATTCCTTCCTTCATTGCATGACCCCCCCCCTCACCCCGAGGCCCTTCATTGAATAAAAGCAAGGGGCTGATATATGGGCTCTTTGATGGAAATGAAAGAGAACCACATTCTGTGGCTTTCTCTGAGATGTAAGGCACTTTGAAAAAAGTAGCTATTTTTATATGCCTGCATTCTCTGTAGCAGCTTTAACGCCAAGCTAATGGTGTGCCACAGAATATAGGCAAGGTTAGCGTCCCATTCTAAATCCTGCCTCCTATATATTAGAGGTCAGCAAGCTTTAGCAACAAAACAGTCGTTTGGGCCAGTTTCCACCAAATTGAATCCCACTTAGAGCCACAAACCTATTGCTACTAAATTGAAGGTAATTCAACATTCCTTGTGCGTATTGTCACATTCCTGGTGAAGGGACAAGCTATATTATTGGCTACCTGGCAATTAAATAATGTTTTTATAATGTTCTTGACTGATTTTGGATCAACAATCGCAATAAAAGTGTTTGTAACGCATCAATTAGGTCCGGTGCGACTCCCCTTGTCGCCTTGGTTGACATTGTTCATTACCAACAAAGGACGCTAACAAGCTAAACAGTTGGCCAGCGTCATAGTTTCTCACAGAGTTGACTCGCTGGAAAACACTGCCCCTCGCACTTTGGAGTAGAGGTGCATGGCACACACTACTCTACAAAGGCCCCAAGAAGCAGCAGCATATTTACTACACACAGCTGCAGGATAAAAGAGCCATGGGTTGCAGACCATTTTTGACAACAGTTTCAACTCGGCATGGCACGGTATGACATTTTAATGCTATGATAACATTGGGTAAAAATATCAGGGTTTTGCATTATTATTACAGCTCTAAAATATTATTGATAGAAGGAAAAAAAGTCAAAAAGAGTCATTTGTAAACCATATAATATAGAGATCATGATGAAAGTGGAGCATATGTATTCAAAATAAATAACAGAACTCCTTCTAAATAAAAACACTACTGTGGCTAATCCTGGAACTCAAGTAAACTCGGCATGCCCCAATACAATTTTTCATAGTCTTGCCGATTTGACCCGATCCAGTACGTTTTTGTAAATTTTTTCTTCCAAATATGAATTAATGAATTTGTATGACAATAGCTCTTCAAAGCATTAAAAATAATGAAAAAAATATTTGCTTCGTAAATTAAAAAAGCAAAATGCTCAAAAATGCAATGTTGTAGTTGAAATAGGTGTGTCCCAATGACATGCATTGTTAGCTAGCTCATTAACTCGTTTTCTCATGTTGTAATGCACAATGTGTTCATGTTTCACATAAGAATTGTGAATGACGTGTAAAATTGGGTAAAAAAGGTGCAGTTCCCCTTTAAGTGGTTGGTCAGCGGAGGGTGGTAATATGTTGATCGACAGCGGCAACAACAGCCTGACCACACCGGTGCCGCTCAGTTCTAACCAGGCAGCCAATGCAATCTAAGCCCTACTGTTGGCAACACAGCACACGCCTGTGGTCACGACATATTGAAGCCTAATTCAGACAGGAAGGAATAACATAGGACGGACGTGACAAATATTTCTGTGCTAGACCTCCACTTTCTCATATGGCAGGAATAGTATGAGAGACAAATGTAGTGGTTTTGAAACTGTGACTTTTTCATACCGTAGCATACCTTGAAACCAGTAGCTGGCCGATGCGTAGTTTCCAAATCCAAATGGCATAGCTGACATAATTTTCTTCTTTTTAGACAAAATGAGTCAACACCGCCTGATCTGGCTGCAGTCAAGTAGTGTACTCAATTTTTCTTGCTAAATTTACAAAGCACAAGGTGCGAGGCTGTGTTGGGGTGGTATTTTGTTAGTAAAGTTAGCAGTATCATGCAAAAACTTCACTTAAAGGACAGTAAGCAGTATCATGCAAAAACTTCACTTAAATTTCCTTAGCATTTCAGTTGGACGTTTGGAGGTTTGAGGTTTGTATCGAGTTTTGTGTCAGTCTTGACACTAGAGACTCTAGAGCAGGGGTCTCAAACACACGGCCCAAAACGTGGCGTGGCTGTTGTGAGCATTATCTTTACCACGTTACCAGCAGACCAGATTGAAGGGGTCTGCTAGTCTTGAGCACTCAGGGATAGATGCTTTGAGGGGTAAAGTGACAAGTGTTCTGACAAGAGGGGCTTTGTTAGATCTGCATCTGTACCTGAGCACCTGCTCGCTACCCCTTTTTGTTCTGCTCTCAAAGTGCAACATGACCCACAGCTTCCCAGCACTTTTCAAATGGCGCAGCAATAGGAACGAGCCCGGGGATTTTGTTGCGGCTTTGTGGCCTCTTCTTTAGCAAGACAGGGGTCTTTGTTGGCTTTCCAAACACTGTTGTAGCGATGCTGACGTTTCAGGTGGCTGGTAAGGTTTGATGTGTTTAGGCCTATCACCATAATCAAATCAATTAACCATGCGATAAATAAAAACAACCTCTAAATTCATATTATTATTATTACGGTATTCTAATACTTCTGCTTTATTCTTGTAAAATGTATTTTAATTTTTATTGTTGTTTTTGTTAGTTTTCTTTTTAAAATGTGTTAAGTGCCAATTTTAAAAAACAAAATGAGTTTTGGGCCGCACTGGTCAGCCCTGGTGTAATGATTACAAAACTTTTAGGGTATCTGTATTACTTTTATGCATGCATGTCTTTGAAAGCATTTTGACCACAACCAATCGGGGGTGCCTCTTTTAAAATCATGTTGACATCCATGGGATGTCCTAATTTTTACATTGTATTTGAAATATTATTGAGGTCAGCCATTGAAGTTTGCCAATGTTATTGAGGTCAAGTGCGCTTGAGTTGAAAGTTCCTGGCCAAGCAGGTGATGTGAGTGTCCCAAAGGAAGTGAACCCTCAAAACAAAATAAACATGCTGCCAAGTTGGAATTCACAGCTATTCAACCTACTTGTTGGAGGGGGGGAAAAGCAGCACGATTATCCTTTCGCATGAAAAGGTCCAACTAAACACGAGATTGAGCGCCAGTTTAATGGCTGTGTTTGTTTATTTGTATTAGGCGAATAGCACACACACTGACAGGCTCTTGTTGACTTTCCCCTCACTTCCTGTTTTGAAGTCGCCGTTTTGACGTCTAAAATACTGATGGAGGGGGGAAAAACCCTCTCTGAGTGGTGGTCATGCAGGTCCTTGCCTCCACGCCTCGCGTTGTTTAAGTGGTATCAAAGCTCCATGTTGAGACAAGGGAGGCACACAGAGTTCAGCGAGAGAAAGGCAATTATCACAGAAGTGGGCCATTTTCTCACGGGAGGCCGATTTAGAGCCTGATTGTATGTTTCGCTCCATTTTGCAGCTGTTTATTAATCCTCTCCCACCAACACAAGACGTCCTCAGTGAATCCACAAAGCACAAACTGTTAGGGTGATGCAGTTTTAGGCGTGGATAGCTTTAAACAACACACAGGGGCTATCCACATGCAAATGTTTTCAGGGCAAAAACGGCATCTCATCCATACGGAAATGGTGCTATGGCGATAAAAAATGAATTCTAATAACTTCTAACATGCCACACTACAGTACACATGTGTATGATTCATGTCATTATCACATACTACAGTATTAATTGGCCCTGTACTCTAGAAACCGCCCATGAATGATACGGGAAAAGGCCGAAATGATACTGTGTCAAAGCCCAGGGCAGTGATATATGGAGTTTAACCATGTCCAGTATCAGCCCCCGTAGCTGTTCACTCAGAGCGCGCTGCTCTGGTATCGTGCCCGTGAAACAACCAATCAGAGAACAGCGCACGAGCGTGAACACACAGTTTACACTGTTTAGACATAATACATGTAATAAACTGAAAGTTTTCTGGAAACAAAATGGTCTTTTGATCATGATTAAATAGTATGTGATAATAAGATCATCACATGGTTTGTCTGGTATCAGGCCCGGTATCATGCCCCCGCGTGCCAGTATCAGCACGCTTGGGGCCTATAAATATTTGATATCGTTATCGTCCGATATTCAAGGTATTGGTTATTACATCAGTAGGCCTGTTGTTCTGGCATGAATGGAATAGTCCACCCCAGAGTCTAAATCAGCTCTCCATTTGTAACACAAACGCATATTATTATACTTTCTATTTCCATGTGTGACTGGACTGCGGAAGTGTGTTGGTGCCATTTAATGCAGATGACTGTCAGACTTGCGCTAAAGACCCCTTAAGAGTCATTGATACGTATGATGTTATTAACTACACGTGTAGTATTCTTTGATCCACTTTCCAGGCCTGCCAAGTTCAGGGTAAAAACAGCCCTGTAGGTTAGAACCACCCTCAACGGGTTTTCTGTGGGCACCAGTTTAGACGTGGCCCATCTGCTCTTAAGCTGGCAAATGCCTGAGATGTTTTTAATTGAGTCAATGTGGGAAAGTTGTGTGAGCACTCAGACCTTCCGAGAGCCCAAGGCTGTTGGGGGAGCCTGTCGCACATTCTTTGCTTCCCTCTAAACAAGAGACCTGGAATCTGTGCGTCCCTTCAGAGGACGGTGAGCTCGGCCCCCGGGGGCCACCACCAGGCTGGACTTCCTTGACATTTCGGATGAGGCAAAAAGCCTCTTGAGCAAAATAAACTCCTCAAGCCTCGCTTCAAAACGCTTATGTCAGCGTGGCACAGTGACTTAATCAGCAGGCATTCCACTCCCATCCTCTTAACCCCTTCCCCTTCTGCTGCTAGACTCTTGTTTCCTGCACGGAAAATTGCAGTCTCATTTTGGAGGTTGTCTTATTGGGAATGTTTTGAAGTTCTTCACTCGAGAGTTTTCAAGTACTAACAGATGTGGTTAGTCCATCTCTCTCATTTAGTTAGGGACGGGGGCGGGGAGGGTACGGTGTCGTGTCTGTTTATTCCTGGCTGGCGGTGGAAACTCCAACTGCACACCTCTTGAGGTTGTGCAGTTTGGTGATCGCCCAAAATATGCCTTGAAAGTCACACTCGTCTTGTCAGACTTACCCAAAAATTTGGAAGACATGCTTGTTGTAATCATTTGCTAATTGGTCAATTAATTATAGACCCCGCAGTGACTTTTTGCCTGATGGCGGCCATGTTTTTCAACCAATTTTGCTCAAATTATACGCACATGTGCTTGTCCACCCCCAAAAGGCGTGTGCCAAATTTGGGCTGATTTGGCTAAAACACTCGAATGTTACAGTAGTGAGTGCATTGTGCTGTTGGAGAAATGTAATTTTTTTTCTTAACATTGACAAACATTGAGGTCTAACTTGATATGTTCTCCCCAAGCAGGCCTGGATGCAGAGCTTTACTATGTTCGGGATGACGTGGTCAATCATTACGCGCTGTCCTTCACTCTGCCAGTCCCCAGTGAGACCAACAGCCTTCACTTCACGTGGCATTCCAAGTCCAAGGTAAGTCCCTGCATTTGTTTAGACAGCACAACATTGCCTTGATTCCTTCATTTTAAGCTTCTTGTCTTGTTTCACAGGTGGACTACCGACTAGGTTTCCATGTGGAGAACCCTGTTGCCATGAACCAACCACGAAGCAACATCTCCAGCCAGGGGGAGGTGCCCCGTTTTCCCTCCGGTTTGTCAAATGTCTTCCCTCATATGCTTCCACTTTGTTTCACCCTCTCGAAAATGATGTCAGTAAATCCTCACTTTCAGTGTCAATTAGACAGGATTAGGAATGTTTAGAGTTGCTACTTGCGTGCCGAACAATTGCAGCGACCTAATCCACAAAGCCGTCGCCCGCATTCTTCCAGCCTGAAATCACGTCTTTCATGTCTCTGATCTTGGCAGTGGCGTTTGCACAACAGGGAAGGTACACATATACAACAAGAACATGGAAGTTGTTGTCAGGGGACATTTTTGCATTACCAAGCAGCAATGAAGCAAAGCTTTTGCCAGCTTGTTATGTTGGTATTTTTGTAGAGCAGGGAAAACCTATTTACGACCTTCTAAATATGTTTTTTTTTTTAAAACATTAGAGACTTTTTTTTGGAAATTAGACATAACATACAGTAGACTCACACGTTAGCATTTCATTCCAGTTGTTTTTTTTAGGTTTTATTTTGCACAGTACTTCCTGCCGTGGCTATTGTCTCATCAACGTAACATTACTGACACCTAGTGACCAGTGTAGAAACCTACATATCATCTTTAACTGTGTCTTCTGAATGCATTATATTTGTATTTTACTTAATTTAGCCATTGTCTTGTTTGTAAATGCTAAGTTTAGGCACAAAATCCGTAACATTTCTGTACAGTGCATTTTTTAGACTAAAATTAGGCTACATTCAATCGCAAAATGGCATGATTTATTAAATAATATATTTTGGAAAAACTGGTTGCGTGGTACTCCGGTTTCCTCAAACATTCCAAAAACATGCTAGGTTAATTGGCCACTCCAAATTGTCCATAGGTATGAATGTGAGTGTGAATGGTTGTTTGTCTATATGTGCCCTGTGATTGGCTGGTGACCAGTCCAGGGTGTACCCCGCCTCTCGCCCGAAGACAGCTGGGACAGTAGGCTCCAGCACTCCCGCGACCCTCGTGAGGATAAGCGGTAGAAAATGAATGAATGGTTGCGTGGTGGTGGTTGGGCCCATAACATATCAGAAAAGAGGCAAAAATGTCCATCACTATGAATATCTTGTTTGTAAACACAAAGATAATTGGTCTGCTTTCATGGGTAAATAAGGAAATACAATTATTCACATTTGAGAGGCTGAAATCAAAGGATGTTTGTATTTAAATTAAAAAAAATGATTTACCAAAATAGTTTTTTGAATTATTGGGTAATGGATTAATCACCGATTAATTTTTGCAGGTGTAGTTCATATTGAGCTGGGCTATCCAGACTCTAACCTATTGCTCGATTCATCTTTTTTCATTCATTCAGTTCATTCATTCACTCCATTACATATGAATGTAAAACACCATATGAAAACACATTCTAAATAAAAATGGACACAAATGGAGGAAAAGCATGTCAACAAAGTGCCATAATTAAAAAAATATATATTACTAAATTCCCCTGATGTCTCTGGTGAAAATCACAAGGGTGCAAGCAGTGGCTTGTGTTGATGTCAAAGGACGGTTGGGATACACAGGCTCCACCGTGTCAATCAATAGTGTCTTTCTGTTCCTCCAGTTTTTAGAGTGGACCTTTTCTGTTCCGGCAAGATTGACGGGGAGGCGGTGGTGACGCTGCAGCTCAATCTGACTATCCACGCCGACAACTACACAGTGCTCAACTTCAAGAGGAGGAAAATGTGCTACAAAAGTAAAACACCAAAAGTGTGAACCGTAGGTGTCAGTGATTGTACGTAACATCTGATGCAAATGGTCCTTTTCTTTGCGGACAGGAATAGATTCCGACCCAAAGATTCCATTAACATTCAACCACAACAACCACACCCTTCACACCCTCCAGCAGCCTGACTGTGAGTATGCCCATGTGTCGCCATGTCTTAGGAGTGCCGTGTTTACATGCTCAGAGCCTCCAGACTTCTATTCATTCGCTTCACATCTGACTCTGCCAATGTTTGACCTCTTTTGTGAGCCCACTGCCATTGCCCTTCTGCTCGAGCAGGCAGGAGCAACCCGGGGCACTGTAAAGCTTTCATAGTACTCGAGAAAAGCTAAAGTGGTTCCCATGGGCAGGTTTCCATCAGCAGTCCTGCTTTGTGATGCCATTTTTCCTCCATCAGTAGATGGCGTGACCACCCCCACCACCTCTACTCAGGTGTTCTACATAAGTGTCAGCGTGTGTTGCATCGTCATCTTCCTGGTGGCCATCATCCTGGCGATCTTGCACCTGCACAGCATGAAGAGAGTTGAGATAGAAGACAGGTTGGTGTCGACATTTCAAGCTTATTGATTGATTCATTGATTTATTAAAAGTCCTGTGTTACAGATGTGGTGTGTGGTCCAAAAATTTTGTGTGTTTAGCTTTAAAGGGGGCCTATTATGCTTTTTCCATGTTTCTGACCTATAAATGTTGTATTCTCGTGTTAAACGATGCCAAGGTTTCAGATAATGAGGTTTGCATATTTGGAAGTGAACCCTGAATGAAGTTTGGGATGGCTCAAAACATTCAAAATGTGTCGTAAAACTGCGCCTTTGTGATGTGACAGAAGAACGGACTTCCTTATAAGGTGCATAGTTGGGATGTACTTTGGGCGTGTGACCAATCACAGCGGAGTGGGCATGCCCGGAGGCAGGCTGTGGGTGGAATAGATTTAAAAAAGACTGTTTTGGCAGGAAGCACAACGCCAAGGAAATACAACTGGAACAGGTGCAGATTGTGGAAGATCTAAAAAGTTATTGTCGTATGGTTATGTTATTACTGTGTTTGAAATAAAGTATGATGAGTGGCAATTGTGAAAGGTGTGTGCATCTTACCGCAGAGTTGTTTTATCCATCAGCGACACCGGCAACCGCTGGGATTTCACTGTTGGCGCACAGCGGCAAGCGGCGACCGCAAAGCGTGGCGTTAAACTAATACACGTCATGGTGTTGTTTGGAGTCACTTATTCTAGCTGCCGCTTCAATCTTCCCACGTCTTTAAACACCATCTTCCTTCTTCGTCTTCCACATGAGTGACGTAAGCGATTATTCGAAACGTGGAAAACCCCCTCGACGACCTTTTCTAATCGAGGTATTTGAATTATCAGAATAATTGTTGCTCATCAAGCTTCAGTCGGGTCTGTGTTCGCATGGGAGAAGGGTTTCTCATGAGGTCGAAGAGCAAACAAGTGAAGCAGATAATACATTTTTGTCATATACAAGCTCTAGGAACACACTACTGATAAACATCATTAAAAAGTCATTTTTCTGTTACTTTCCTCTTTCAGTGTGAGCGACAGTGGAAGCTCTCAGGGACTCTCTCAGCCGTCCACGCAGACCACACAGTACCTGAGGGCCGACACGCCAAACAATGCAGCCCCCATTTCCAGTAAGAGTTTACATTTCATTTATACATAGCTCACAAAAGCAGGGCTACCTTAGCTTAGGTCCACCAGCTTTATAGAAGCTTCTTGTTTTCACACTGATGACGCTATCCTTTGACGCAGTATGAATGGCATCCCCTGGCATTCCAGAATATGCATCCTTTAAAAGAATGTGATGACCAAGTAACTTGCTGAACTGGTGTCACAAGACCACTTGTTTTGTTTCCTCATGCCAGCATCATGTAAGATAGTCCCTCTCTTGTAGTTCTATTCTCTTATAGCATCACAGTGAATGTGAATTTCAAAGCTGCTGCTTTTAAAGGCGCTCGCCCCCATGCAGCTATTTTACAAACACCCTGTCTGCTTTTTGTTTAGTGTTTGCACAAACAGAAAGTGCGAAAACAACTGTGAAGGTGTGAGCTGATGTGCCAAACTGACAATTATTTTGACACAATGAGAATTGTTTTATAAGTACCTACAAATTTAAGTGTGCGTGTGTTGGTTATGTGAGGAAAATGTAGAATTCAGTGCTAATTGAACTTTATAGGTCTGTCACTTCTAGAAATGTTCCACCGCATGACAACGCAACCAGCTGTCCCGTTTGGGGACGAGATAGGATCCGGTGTGCAGTCACTGGAATAACTCGACTAATTTGGCTTCATGTGTAGGCAACTCGCACATCGGAAGGCATTTAAGGAGGCTGTGAAACAACCTAGGAGAGATTGATAATGAGAGTGCAGTGTTGATAATGTTAGCCGATTCTTGTACTTTTACTTTGTGAGTCATCATCGCCCTCTTGTGGATGCAACCCACATGCTATCAACCCCTTTTTATGTCCATAGAGCAGGGGTGGGCAAATATTTTGACTCGTGGGCCGCATTGAGTTAACAAAATTGTCCAGGGGGCCAGAACATGTATTTAACACACACACACATTTTCCTTGAATGATTTGTCTAATTGTAGCTGTATGTTCTCATGTCGCTTTTTTCAGGTGCACTTTAAACATCAAACTATGTCACTAAATTTTACATTTTAAAAAAAATGACTAAATAAGACATGTTGCCAGTTTGTATGTTAAAAGTTGAAATATTGAAAAAGCAACTGGCGGACCGGATTCAAACACTTGGTGGGCCGCATGTGGCCCCCGGGCCGTAGTTTGCCCACCACTGCCATAGAGTGTTCTGTTTTGATTGACACTGTCAGAGAGGTGTGACTTGTGCTTGTAGTTTGCAGTGGCTTATAATACTCAGGACCTTAGAAGACAAGCGGCATAGGAAATTTAATGGATTAACTTTGCTGAAGTTCTTTTTATGTATTTCTATTGCTGTAATGTGCATTACACATCAGAGTACCCCAGGTACTCCAAGTTTCCTCCCACTTCCCACATTTTGCATGTTAGGTGAATTGGCGACTCCAGATCGTCCATTGGTATGAATGTGAGTGTGAATGGTTGTTTGTTTATATGTTCTTGGCTGGCAACCAATATACGGTGTACCGTGCCTCGCACCCCAAGTCAGCGACCTTCATCAGGATAAGTGGCATAGAAGATGGATGGGTGGGCGTTAACACACAATGTCAAAGAGAAAAACAATGACCGAACAGTTGTTCAGTCACATACTTGAAGTTGTACAGAAAGAAGCAAGAAACAGACTTTAAGGTGAGATGTAACGCTAAATTCAAAAGTACTTAAAGAGCAAATCCTACCTTGGAATCCAAAGGGGTAAAGATGCTAAAACCAATCCAATATAGGTCAATACATGCTAAACCATCTGAACAAAACATTCATAGATTCGCTTTGTGAAAATATTTTTGAATATAACTAATTAAAAATGAATTACACTAATCCCTTGTTTATTATTATTAATTGTAATATTATTACAACCCTCTTGATATCACCCTTACATTTGTATTACCCAATATAGTAGACATAAACAGAGAATGTGGTGCAGTGTTAAATCACTCATATTACTAATAGAGTAGTCATAATTAGTGTCAATAAGCCATTTAAAGAACATTTAAGGTGGCATAGTGGTTCTGGGAGAGCTGGAAGATTTGGGTTCAGATCTCCATTGGACATCTGTTTGGAGTTTACATGTTCTTCCCTTGTGAGCGGGAGTTTTTGTCGGCTACTCCAGCTTCCTCCCCTCCAGCACCCCCGTTTCCCTTGTGAGGATAAGCAGTAGAAAATGAATGAACGAATGAATGTTATTATTCTGTGAGATAATGAATGATGTTATTCCGTGCTATTATTGAAACCTATAATAACTAGCTGTTCTGGCGACACCTATAGGCAAATATAAATACTACATTCACATGTACAATGTGTCTGTTGCCTTGCATTTGTTGTTCATTTAGTTAGGTCATTCTGTCATTTTCTATGCTTGAAAGTATTTAATTTTCGGCCAAGGGTATGTACAATTTGCTTAAATCTAATTTTTTGTTTTTTTATTACTATTAGGTTGTATTAAACCAAGAAAAACTGCAGTATTTTCAACTGCGACGTTACAAGGACCACTGTATACATTGTTGTTATTATTATGAATGTTAATATTCTATAGGTATTATTAAAATATGCAGAGGGCCCAAAAACCATCTGTAGGCGGAGAATGGCAGACGAGCCCACTTTGGACAACCCTGGTCTCCAACATTACAAACTGCTGCAATAATGAACATATTCAATGAATTACTTTCCTTATATTATTTTCATTTATAGTTGTATTATAATCATATCAAGGGAAATGTTAAAAAATGCATAGGAGACAAGTTCTTTGAGAATAACAAGAGGTCATTTAATAAAAACTTGCATGCAAGAGAAAAATCAATGCAACCTGAACGAATGGTCTCAAGAAAGAAATGGCAACTTCTACAGAATACGAAGTCATTTTATAGGGTGTGTACTGTATTTCCGAGGGGAGGGGTGCTCTACAGCTGTCTGTCATGCATTCAGATACCCAAGGGTCAGCACACAAAGAAAGATGCTAAAAAGGAAATATGCAAAATATAAGATGTTTTTCTACCAATTCACAAATCCATGTTATGTTATGATTTGTGTGCGGTAACTCCCCCTCCCTGCCTTGCTCTCTCTTATCAGACAACCACCCTGGCTCTGCACCCATTCTCCAGCTTGCTGCCTCCTCCTTCCAAAACCCTGGTGCCCCTCCCCACGAAACAAAAAGTAAGTCCACGTGAGAATGTCATCTTGTGCTTGCGGTGCGCACCACTTGGCATCCATCTTCTATCTCATTTGAGTGCAGCAATGCTCCGCTCCCACCGTGTACTTTAGAACTCATAAGTTGTCCTCCAGGGGGCAGTATGAACCTCTCACTTCCTCGGCAACAACCTGCATGCCACAGTTTTATCTTATCTCATCCATCCAGCACAGCGCCCACGTCACAAGAACATAAAAACACCAACATCTCATTGCCTGTGGAGCTTGTTTTGCTTTATGCATCCTCTGGTTTTTCTCAGACAGGAGGTTAGACCGTGGTTATCTCCGGCCACTGACATGAAGTGTACACAGGGGAGTGTGTTGATACAAATGTCTCATGTTTACATTGTTTGTGCATCTGTGTACATGTATTTTTTCCGCCTACACAGGGAGGTCATGTAATGGCAATGTTTTACTGCAGGACTCTGCATGAGTCTTCCTGCATCGTGTACTGTATCAACGACACGACAAGTTTTATGAATGTCCTCCATTCTTGGAGTTCACACAAGGTTTCAGTGTCTTTTGAGAGAAAGTGGTTTCTGTCAATGTGATTTAAGGTGGACATTCCTCCCCTGTTACTTTGAAAGGGCTTTGTTGACATTTTGGATCTCCTCCCTCACAGGCTACCCATCGCTTCGCATTGAGAAGAACGACCTGAGGAGCGTCACTCTCATGGAGGCCAAGGCCAAAGTGAAAGACATCGCCATTTCAAGGGAGCGAGTCACTCTGCGAGATGTCTTGCACGAAGGTATTTTCGCTCCCCCACCACCACTCCCGCCCCGGCTGCTCCTTTTCCCCTCGTAAAAAACACATTTGCAGTCTCGGATGTTGAAACGGATAAAAAGTGGAACACACACTTATTCCATCTACTCCCAGAGCTCCAACAGAGAGGTTAACTTGCGGAAAAGACGCGTTTTGAGGTTACTTGGTTTGGTTTATGTTGGCACCAGTGAAGCAATGACAAACTTAATTCTTTTAACAAAAACAAATCCATTATACAAGCAAGACGCAAAGCCAGCAAGACAGTCTGACAAAGCTTCAGGTTGGTGTGAATGTGTGTGTTTGCAGAAGACACTGTAACATCCACATCAGTGTCACTCGGCCTTGTACTGTATGTTGTCTCCATTCTTCTGGCCGGCTGCTTTGGACCCCGTTCAGCTTCGTCATGGTGCATTCAGAACGGACAAGACTGTACTTCAGTTTATTTTAGGGATTTAGTGCAACCCGGTGAATGATGTTACACTTTCCCGCTTACGGACCCAACACAATACGGGGGAAATGTATGTTTGAAAGGCATCCGAGGCCTCTGTGGGTACTTTACAACAGGGCTGGTCAAAGTGCAGCCTGGGGACCATTTTCAGCCCTCTGCATATTCTGAAAGTAAAATAAATGTATTATGAATAAGATACATCATTAGCTATTACACTAATAAGTTCTGGTGGTCCCTGGTTATGAACATCCAAATTTACAGTACGCAACCAGAAGCACAATTTATACTAATCATTGTTGGAACTCGAAAATGTGAAATGCAGCCACCATACATGTCCAGCGATGCTTCACAGACGTCTTGAAAGAGAAAGATTGGAAAGAGTGCGTAAAATCCAGCTGAAAATTGGTGTATGGAGGTCAAGCAGTGCAACGATGAAGGACATATACAAGTGTGTATTCACGTGCACTGAATGGGTGTAAGCATGCAAACTGACACGTTAGAACTCGAAGCATTACATTCATTATGTCTGAAACCTTTCACTGCTTTTCAATGGTCTTGTTTTCAACAATTTTTTTCAACAACCATGTACATTCACACAATTGGAGCCAATCATTTCAACATTCATTCATTTTCTACCGCTTATTCTCACGAGGGTCGTGGGGGTGCTGGAGCCTATCCAAGCTGTCTTCGGGCCAGAGGCGGGTACACCCTGGACTGGTGGCTAGCCAATCACAGGGCACATATAGACAAACAACCATTCACACTCACATTCATACCTATGGACAATTTGGAGTCGCCAATTAACCTAGCATGTTTTTGGAATGTGGGAGGAAACCGGAGTACCCGGAGAAAACGGGGACATGCACGGGGAGAACATGCAAATTCCACCCAGAGATGGCCGAGGGTGGGCTTGAACTCGGGTCTCCTAGCTGTGAGGTCTGCGCGCTAAACCACTCAACCGCCTTGCAACCCTCATCTCAACATGTACTCCAAAACATGGCTGCAAGGCGCTTGAGTGGTTATCGCACAAGCCACACAGCTCGACCAGACCAGAGTTCGATTCCCCTTTCAGGCATCTCTGTTCCTCCCACATTCCAAAAACATGCTAGGTTAATTGGCGACTCCAAATTGTCCATAGGTATGAATGTGAGTGTGAATGGTTGTTTGTCTATATGTGCCTGTGATTGGCTGACCACCTGTCCAGGGTGTACCCCGCCTCTCGCCCGTAGACAGCTGGCATCAGCTCCATCACGCCCTTGTGAGGATAAGCAGTAGAAAATGAATGAATGACTCCAAAATATTACAGAAACATACTCAGTATGGTCGTATGTTATGCTAGTGACTGGTAGTGATGTGAGGTCACATGGTTGAACCCCATCAATACTGTAGAAAAAGAGAACTAGCAACATTGCTGTATTGACAAAGGACACTTTTCTTTTTGGGTAGCTTTTTAACTCTTCATGTCCATTATGATTCCAAAGCATGAGGCTGACTTTTCTACTTCTACACTGTGTCAAAGAAAATGAAAGAATTAATACAGTCATAACCGTGATGCAGGACAGGGGTGATACCAGCAGCACATTTCTTTGGCATAGTTTCAGTATATTTCCTGAGAACTTCACCACTAATCTTATCCCATGCCTTCTCCAACTCAATCCAAAGGCTTTCCTTGGTATGTACAATAGCAAGCTTCTTTTCCAACTTGCCCCAAATGTGCATGACATTGTTGAGAAAGGAGCATGATTGTGTGAAATGGACAGTGAAATGGGCCGAACTTGTTACTATTTGGAAGGAAAATAATATACATTTCATTATGATGGACCTGTGCCATGGTTTATAGAGAGTAAAATGATGTTGTTATTGGTATTTTAATGGCCACTTAACTAAAACCTCTTAAATATGTAGTATGTCAAGTGTTATAATTTATAGAGTTATAATTTTGGCCCCCACTGTGTATATTTACATATACTGTATATTTATCTCCCTCTTACTATAAAACAGGAAAACATATAACAAATCTAAAATCCAACCAGTGAACTTTGACACTGTTATAGTAAATACTATGATAATAATGAAAGGTATTTAACATTGCCCAGCAATATAGAAAGGAGAAGAACATCGTACCAACCAGAGTCGAGGTCTTAGCAGGTAGTGTTGTTGGGAGCAAGCAGGTCCAGGCAGGCCTGACCGACATGGTGGAGGTGGGAGGGAGACGGTTAAACACTAACCCTGTTGTTAGACCGCATTGCCTCTCCTGTTGAGACACAAGGCCTGGCTGCCCTCGGGGCGCAGATGTTTTTCTAATTTGATGTGGATGGTATATTGCATCTCACCTCGCTCAAGTCCCGGAGCGCTTCTCTTGACAGTTTAGACAACGGGCGTGATTGATGTGCTCGCTTGGCTTCTCCGGTCGTTCAAAGCGTTTTGAGTTCCCCGAGTGAATCTGTCTTGTTCTGGCTCAGCTCCTCGAAGGCAGCAGCCACAAAAACCCATCATGGCATCGAGTGACACAGCATTTCAACCACTTAGCTGGCACTTGATCATATTGCCATGGCGGTGAGCGACGAGGTGACATTTGAACGTGATGCCTGTGGATGTTTGCCTCACACAATAACAAAACACTGTGGTTTGTTTTTGGGCAGGCACGTTTGGCCGCATCTTCCACGGTGTGTTGCTGGATGAAAAGGACCCCAGTAAGGAAAGGCCAGTCTTTGTGAAGACTGTGAAAGGTAACCACACCCACTCATCCTGTTAGCTTGGAAAAATACAAATACAGTGGTGACCCTTTATGTCTAGCCATTAGGGGATGTCCACATACACCTTTACTTTGATGATGCCTCCATTTATTTACATTCTTCTGCTTTTATAATTATAATAAAGCATTATGACATGCACAAATCTTCCTTCCGCTGGAAGAAATTGAATTAGTACATTTTGTTAGTTGCTGTGGTTGATTACGGCCATGCTTTTTATTTTGAAGCTTACTTTGCACTGAACAGGAAGTCGTTGTGTGCACATTTGAATACTGTTGGACTAGACAGGAGTTATGTCAATGTTGTGGTCTCATACTGCCCCGCAATAAAGATGTAGTTCGTAGACATTTTTCAAATTGTATGTAGACAAAGCGGTGCAAGAGGCTTCCACTGTACAAGTCACCGTGGCTGCTTTTGGCTAGCAGACATCCCAGCAGCTCAACAATTCTCATGAGGTGGGAAGTCAGGGCTTGTCCACTGGTGGGTCGGGATCCATAAGTGAGTCATGGATCCATTCTGGGTGGGTGGCAGTCAAAAATTACATTTCAGTAATCATTCGTTTAATCATTCGTCGACCGTGATAAGTGAATTTCCGCAAAGTAGGATTCCTAGTTTATAAATGAAATATTTTTGTTTGTGTGTGTGTGGCTGTAAATGTTTTCCAGTGGCGGGGACAAGAACTGACAATGGGATTCAGAGTTTTACATTTTTTACTAATAATAGTTTGTATTCAACCATGAAACAGCACTATTTATTCCTTGATATATCTTTGAAAAACCGCGATAAGTGGAGCCGTGAAATTGGAAGTGAAGTGGTGATGTAGGGCTGTAAACTTTGTTTTTATTTGAAGTAAAATTATACCTCTTTTATACCTTTTGTATATACAGTATATATATTTCTTGCACCGTTATAAATGCAATAGCCATTGCAATCATCCTTCTCATTTCCTTAATATAATACACTAAAATACACTTTGGACATGTAAGCTTGTGTTTTAATTTTTAACTCATTCAATCCCAGCCATTTTTCCAACGACAACCCCTTCATTACAAGCCATTTTAGACGATTTTGACGGATCTTTCAAGGCACACAGAATATTGTTTGGAACCTACCAAAAGAATGATTAAACTCCTGTCTGTCATCAGAAAAACAGAGTTTGTTTCTACCGTTTCTTTAGTAATCAGCAGTGGAACATAGGTAAGTTTCAGGAAAATGTCAGTTCCCAACTAGAAAAGGGCTTTTGTGACAGCTCAAATATCTAAACTATACCATCATAACACAAAAGGGGTGGTTTTACATAAAACCAAAAATGTATGTACAAATATAACACCATGTACTATTTACATTTTTCACATTTGGAACTTAACTGAATTTGTGTGCGCACATTTACGCGTGTGTATGCATTAAAATTGCTCCGTAATTAAAAAAATATCCTTTGCAGATCACGCCTCTGAGGTCCAGGTGACGATGATGTTGACTGAAAGTTGCAAGCTTCGCGGCCTTCATCACAGGTGAGTGTCCTTTTTAGAATGTAATGCTCGGAGTCCACTGGGCCGGTGCCAGTTTGCGCCAAAGATTATGTGATTGGCGCATAGTGGCTTGCTGTGGCGCCGAATTAATGTTCGCTCGTCATGTTGCTGTCATTTGACGATCACATAATCTTTGGCGCCTAGCACTGTTGGCGGAACTTGGCTCGCGCCATTACATTCCAGTGGATTCCAATAGGCGAATTGTTTGCGACACTTGGTTCCACTTGGTGGACACTTCGCGCCGATTGCTTGATGCAAATGGGGTGACGAAGATTTTAAACATTTCGAAATTTTTGTGCCACCAAACTAAATTTTTGCCGCTGTTACGGGCCACCACGAGCCAGTTGGGAGGCCGTTTGAGCCACTGCATGCCACTAGGCACCTTATTGGCGACACGAGACGCCACAGCAAACTGCATTGGCACGAACTGGCACCGGCCCAGTGGACTTTTAGCATAACTAGCTAACATGTATGGATGGATGCTTGATGTTTGTATGATTATATCCTGTAAAGGAAATTGTCACTATTATTCCCATGAGGCAGAAGAGCCTGACCTGGTAAAGGATCCGTTACGACATCCCAGGTGTCTGCCTTGTGCCCTTTAGTAACTCTTTGGCCCAAAACCAACACTTTTAAGAAGCTGTTGAAACAAGTTTGTAGACAGTGAAGGACTTTTGAGAGAATTCGGCTGGTTATTTTGTTGCAGTGTCTTTCCATAGTGGGTGAATAAATAAGAGCTACATTCCATCAAATCAACAGGAGACATTTTGACTGGATTGTCCTGTGGAAAAAATAAAATAAATTGTTCAACACCTTTCCTCTCCACGAGATCTGAGATTTCCTCTTCCCCTGCTTTAACAGTGTTTTGGAATAATCCCTGCCAACTTCAATTTTTGATCTCACTTTTGACATATCGATGTGCACACACTGGCCCCTTCATTAGGTAAACCTACAATCTACTGCATTGCAATGTCCTCCTGAGACTTTGTGATGCATTTTTTTCTCTGTAAGGGACAAGCGCTTCACAGCCTTGTTTCAAACACAAAAATCAAAGCTGTTGTGCTGTGGAGAGGACATCCTGGGCCGGCAGTGATATGTGATTTGTTGGGGTTTGCCCTATCAAAATACAAGATCTGTTTTCCCCAAATGGCTGCCATAGCAACCAGCATGTTTTGAGCACAGGAGATGTAATTAAATTTACCCAAACACTGTACAGTAATCCCTATTTTTATCAGCAGTTAATTGGTTTCAGACCCGACTGTGAAAAGTGAATTTCAGCAAAGTAGGATTTATTATTTACAATGTTTTTGTAGTTGTAGAATAGAAAACTTGCTTAAAACATTGTTCGAGTCCTCTAGGCATACAATAGCACCCCTATAGTTGCTTTTCAGAAGTTAACAAAAAATACATTGTGTTGAAAAGTTATATTTTAAATAAGGGAAAAAAGCTAAATAATATTATTATAATATAGAACTAATGTTATAAGTGATACATTAAATACCTTACATTATTTTAGCTTTGTTGAAGACTTGTTGGCCAACATGGTGATGAGCAGAGGAGGAGGAAGAGAGGTGATGCCATCTTCGTAATTTGTTTTTTTCTCACCTTTTTCATCCAATTGCAGACATTTTCTTTGGATCCATGGCAGGTTATTTAGAAACAATGCATGGATAGTGAGCTAGCAACAGCTAGCGAGCACACACAGAGTGCTGCTGCTGTGTGTGCACTTGTTCGCACCCTCGCCTCCACCCACTGGGACAAAGAGACTGAATGACTGACAGGACAGTTCAGTCACTCCGTTCATTCCGCTATAAAACCAACACGCCCAGGGACAGATACTATTGCTATTATTTATCTTGCAGATAATTGATTTATTGATTATTGTGACAGGCCTGAGTGATACAGTTCAGAGCAAAGGGAGAATTGGTTGTTCAAAACCTGCGACTTGACTGTATTTAATATAAAAAAAAAACATAGACAGTGTCCATCAAAACTGAGACTTCCCTCTAGTCAAAGCAGAATTTTTATATTTCATGATGTCGTTGAACCGTACCTAATGAAGCATCTGCCGAGTTGCTGAAATTGTTCTCCTCTCTCTTTATTCCAGGAACTTGCTGCCCATCAGTCATGTTTGCACGGAGGATGGCGAGAAGCCCATGGTGCTGCTGCCTTTCATGGCCTGGGGGAACCTGAAGCTGTTCCTGCGCCAGTGCAAGCTGGCGGAAGCCAACAACCCACAGGTGATGCACCTCGCACTGCAGAATCATGTTTTGTGAAACTACAACTAATGCAAGAAAACCTGCAGCACATTCAAAAACTAAAAAACAACAGCAGGCAAAACTGAAAAATCAGCAGTAATTTTGTGGGAATAAATTCTAAATATTAAGACTAAAAAGTTGCAACATAATGAAACCAATTTTAAAATGATGTAATATGAGGAGAAATAATTTAGAAATATAATAATAAAATAATAATTTTAGTCTCATAAAGTTGAAATATTTATTGAAATTTGAGTATTTTTTCAGTAATATTGTGAGAATCAAATCAACAAATATTCAGCAAAAAAAGATTCAGCAAAGCCAAAAGAGCTGCCAATTAATTGGATAGTCAATTAGTCATTATTCCAGCTCTCCCTTGTGCTACATCTTCTTATTCTCTGCGACAATGCCATCTGCTGTACAGAGTTGGAACAAGAAGTTACATTCCCAAACAGTCCTATTATAATGTGTTTACCAACAGGTAACTCAGCCCTGTATTATAATTCCAATATTCCTGGGCAGCAAAGTTGAGGAGCAGGTGTTGCAGCAGGCATGGCCCCCACTTGGCATCATGAAATGCATTTACACAAGAGTGGAAATAAATCCTTCACGCTGTCAAACGTGTCAATCTGGAAAAGAAAGCTTGGTGTGTTTGCGGTTCCCTCTGTTTTCAGAGGGAGTGTTGATGTAGTTGTGTAGCAGATCCTCAGGGCGGAGATTAGGATTGGCTACATGAAGACAATCAGGCTTTTGTACCCACTAACCCGGGGGAGTTTTTGGCTTCCTTGGCACAGGAGCAGCGCAGAGATCCAGTCGATCAGTCAGCTCCCGAGTTACCAAAGTAGCAAATCGCAAGACGGAGCTTGCCGTCCCTTCTCAAAACTTTTGTGGGGGATTTCAGATAAACACCTTCTCATTAGGCGTTTATTGGCACGGCCCGAGAGACAACGCCATGGAGTCACGCTGTTGCAATAGCGGCGTAGCTATAAATTACAACCTGTGCATCTGTCACAAGGCGGTGCAAGGGCATTGCAGCGTATCGCTCTTGGCATACGTCACGCTTTCCCAATGTGTACAGAAATCACCAGCTCGCTTGACTGCAATCGTTGATGTTGTATGACGCATCAGGGGTGTCCGGCCCGGGGGCCTAGTGTAGCCTGTGGTTGAGTTTAATTTTTTTTTTATTGTCCTGCCGCATATTCAAAAATACAATTTAAAAATAAAAACCAACAACAGCAAAAATTGATGAATCTAGAGTAATTTTACAGGAATTAAGTCAAAGTTGTAATCTCATGAGATTATGTTGTCATTTTATGAAAATAACCATGTTGTATTATGACAAATACGTTTAGTAACATGAAGTTGAAATATTAAAGAAAAGGAAGTAATTTTCTTAAAAAAAACAAGAAAAACAAAACAAGAATTAAAGTTGTAGTTTTGGGAGATCAGGTTGAGGATAAAGTTATAATGTAACAAGAATAAAGTCAAACTATTATGGGAGTCCTTATGAGAACAAAATTTACAACGGGACGTTCAAATAGTTGTAGAATAAAAAATACATCTACAGAAAAGCGGAAAAACATCAAACATCAAACAACAGACTATTCTAACAAGAAAAAAAAGTTGCAATTTTATGAGTATACCTTTGTAATATTATGAGAAAATATTATGTAATTTTAGTAGCATGGAGCAACAGCAAAAGGTTAAACATCTGTAATTTTGCAGGAATAAAATCAAAAGTTGTACGCACAATATTATGGGAATAAATATATAATTAGAAGCTATTTTACAAGAGGAAAAGTCAAAATGACAAGACAAATACTTTTACGAGTATGATGTCAAAATAATAATAATAATACATTTTATTTGTATAGCGCTTTTCAAAATACTCAGACACTTTACAGAAGAATGGAGTTGAATAAAAGCAAGTAAACAGAGTAAAAGATATATTAAAATACAACATTCATTTGTTAATACACAGCTAAAACAAGAGTAAAAGAGGTATCCTAATGAGAGAAAAAGTTGCAACTTTATGACAATAAAATCGGAATATTATAAATGAAAAATAATATAATTTTAGTAGGGGCTGCACAGCGGACAAGTGGTTAGTGCGCAGGGTTCAATTCCACCCTCGGCTATCTCTGTGTGGCGTTTGCATGTTCTTCTCGTGCATGCGTGTTTTTTCTTTTGGTACTCCGGTTTCCTCCCACATTCCAAAAACATGCTAGGTTAATTGGCGACTCCAAATTGTCCATAGGTATGAATGTGAGTGTGAATGGTTGTTTGTCTATATGTGCCCTGTGATTGGCTGGCCACCAGTCCAGGGTGTACCCCGCCTCTCGCCTGATGACAGCTGGGATAGGCTCCAGCACCCCCGCGACCCTTGTGAGGATAAGTGGTAGAAAATGAATGAATAATTTTAGCAGCCTTGACTTGAAATATTAAAGAAAAGGCAGTAACTTTGTAACAAGTGAAAAAGAAAACCAGGAATAAAAATGTAGTTTTGGGAGATTAGGTTGTGGAAAAAGTTCTAATGTTGCGAGGAATAAAGTCATAATTATGAGAACAAAGTATGTGTATGAAGAAAAGTTTGAAGTAGGCACTATTGACCACCAAAGTGACCCTTGCATCCTTTCATTTTCATTCCCATTCAGGCCTACAAAGCAAAAAGTCTCCGAATATAAATGTATTGTTGAAGTAGCGAGTCCCCTTTTCCACCCAAAGTGAAGGAAGTAGGAGCAGCATGACATGAGTACAGAAAGTCACATCAACAGCGTTTCCTGCTCCCAGCATTGTCTCTACTTGTTTCCTCGCCAGGCCGTCTCTCAGCAGGACTTGGTCTACATGGCAATCCAGATTGCGTGCGGAATGAGCTACCTGGCTCGCCGAGAGGTCATACACAAAGACCTTGCAGCCAGGAACTGTGTGTGAGTGCCCCTGCCCGACTCCACTGTCCTATCATCACTTCTTCCCAGTGATTTGTGTGTAAGAAACGTAACATTACGCAACCTCGTCTCCCCACAGCATCGACGACAACATGCAGGTAAAGATCACGGACAACGCCCTGGCCCGAGATCTCTTTCCCATGGATTACCACTGCCTGGGGGACAACGAGAACCGGCCTGTGCGCTGGATGGCGTTAGAAAGCTTGCTCGACAACGACTTTTCCAGCGCCAGCGACGTGGTAAGAAAATGTGTCTATAAAGGTTTTACTGTGCACGCGTGTCATGGAGCCTGCTGCGGCCGACAATGCTACAAAGTCGACACCCATGTGTGCGGCTGCATGCATTTTTGCTTTTCCTCGCCCTCGATTCTGCCCTTTCCTTGAGGTTTCTTTCATTTTGCTTGCAGCTTTTATTTTCATTCATGTCCTGCTTCTTGTGCAGCTTTGTTCTGATGCGGTTTGTCTCATAAAGTCCTTGTGGAGGTACATAAATCTGACATCAAACAAGACTGATGTAGGTATCCTACCAACGGGGTTCTTCAATTGACGGCCCGTGGGCCAAATGTAGCCCATGAATAGCATCACTTGAGTTCACCACGTTGCGGCTGATTACTAAAAACAACAGAATTCACCCAACGTATACAGGATCTTTAGTGTTTTTGCAGTTGGCCCTCACAAACAGCAGAGCACTCCTATCATGTAGAGCAGGGGTGGGCAAACTACGGCCCGGGGGCCACATGCGGCCCGCCAAGCATTTGAATCCGGCCCGCCAGTTGCTTTTAAGTATTTCAACTTTTAACATGCCAGCTGACAACACGACTTTCATGGATGTTGGATGTCTTATTCGGTAAAAAAAGAAACTACAAAACTATATTCATATTCATATATATATTCAATTTCGTAGTTTGATGTGGTCTGATGTTTAAAGTGCTCCTGAAAAAAGGGAAATGAGAACATATAAAAAATTAGACAAATAATTCAAAGTGGACTGTTAGAATTATAAGCGTAAAATAGTGTGTGTGTGCTGTTCTGGCCTCCAGCACAATTTTGAGTTGTGTTTTCACAGTAGGTGTTTAAAGTAGGTAGGTCTTTTGCAATAGGGCTGTTTATCATTCATTAATTTTCTACCACTTATGCTCACGAGGGTCGCGGGGGTGCTGGAGCCTATCCCGGCTGTCTTCGGGCGAGAGGCGGGATACACCCAGGACTGGTGGCCAGCCAATCACAGGGCACATATAGACAAACAACCATTCACACTCACATACCTATGGACAATTTGGAGTCGCCAATTAACCTAGCATGTTTTTGGAATGTGGGAGGAAAACGGAGTACCCGGAGAAAACCCACGCATGCACAGAGATGGCGGAGGGTGGGATTGAACCCTGGTCTCCGAGCTGTGAGGTCTGCGCGCTAATGTGCAGCCCAGCTGTTTATCAAAGAAAAGCAGCAGCAGCACACTAATGGCATATAGAAGATCTTTGACTAGTCTTCTTCCACTGTCTTCCTCCTGTCGGAGAGAGGATCTTTGACTAGCATTTGCAGTAGGTCCATAAAAACAGCAATAGAGGATATTTGCAAAGTGTTTTTGCAGTAGGTTCTCAAAAAGAGGTCCCGTTGCTCGTTATAATTTTAAAGTTGACAATTTTGACCCCCTTTTGTCATGCACTGTGAACTTATTATTACGCTTGTATGACGGTTATGAATGTTAATAAAGCTTTTTGGATGACCACAGTTTGACCCCAGAACCAATTGAGTTCGTACAGGGAAATATGTTTCCCAGCGTCCCAGATATAGCTGTGTTTTGGGGTCAAATTGAGAATCATGGTCAAGGTGCACCCGGGGATCCTAAGCCCCGCCGCTCAGACACCCATCCACATCCCCTCCGCATTCCTCTTATGGTCACGGTGCCTCGTGGAAGCCAAAAACGGCAACACCCGCTTGTCTTACGCTCAGTCCCCAGAGGCCTGCTATTAGCTACCAGCTGAGCTTCAAGGGGAAGTCCAGACAAGCAGACGGTGCTGTTCAGCATCATCTCGGCATGACACGCCACCAAACGTGACGCGCTTAGACACTCCGTAGGCTTGTTAGTTTATTTGTAGGTAATGCGGAGCTACGAGGAGGAGCTCTGCTTCATCTTCATGTCCTGTAATGAACACATGCCGCTGCTTCCTGCATCATGACTGCCTCAGAAATCACCACAATGTTTTCTTTAGAAGCAGTGGCCTTTTAAAGCGTTTCCCTTTCAGTAGACAGTAAGCCAAGTAAGGTGCAAATGTATCATGTTGTTTGGTGACTTGTCACAGTTTGTACCTTTTTGTTGTTGTTGAGGTAAATCAACACCTTATAAAGATGGTGTGTGTCTTGGAGCTGTGAATCACGTCTGCGTGCCTTTACATGCTGGTCTTTATTTCATAACAATCACACACCGGCTGTTTACAAGATGAAGCTAACAGGTGTTTCATCCTCTCCTTAGTGTGTGGGGAGTCCCTCTTTTATTTCATGGATTTTTTTGTAATTATTTATTTGTTTTAATAGCGCTGGAAATGCTTCTGTGGTGGGACAAATGTACAGTAATTGTGCCGCCACAAATAAATGACTGTATGGGAAACACTATTTTGATGATGATAGTAACTCAATTAATTACATATAATTGCCAAATTTTTTTTTTAACTTATTCAATTCCAAAGACGTGTATAGGTATATATACATTTTTCTAAAGCTGAACAGCTGCTCCCAGAGATGTATTTATACATCTAATCTAGTCAAATCTTTCTTTTGCTAGGTTCCATGTTTATATGCCCACAGGACACAATATTCTGTGTGCCTTGAAAGATCAACCAAAGTTGGCCGCTACTGATGGAATTGTTCATTAAGGTTGAGATGTTTTCCCAAAGAAGCTATTGCAAATGGTTTTATGTTGTCGTTCCTCCAAGGTTTTCCAGTGTCTTCCCTCAAGGGTGAAGGTTTGTCTTTTTGGCACCTGATGATGACTGATGATTTCACGTGTTGGTAAATGAAGCACTGGGCTGGGCCCCTCGGCGTTGATGACGTGTTGTGTTTCTGCAGTGGGCTTTCGGCGTGACGCTGTGGGAGCTGATGACGCTGGGCCAGACGCCGTACGTGGACATCGACCCCTTTGAGATGTCCGCCTACCTGAAGGATGGCTACAGAATAGCGCAGCCCATCAACTGTCCTGATGAACTGTAAGTCATCACACTTTTATATACCTTTTTTTTAACCTTGACTGCTGCCCCACAAAAAAAGCAAGCAAAACTGGACTACTGTTTTTCCAAAGGTTCTCAAAAACAGCAGAACACTCATGTTTCTCTTATCAAAAAGGATCTTTGACAAGCATTTTTGTAGTTTGTCGTTAAGAGTATCTTTGACCATTGTTGTTGCAGTAGGTTCTTAAAAACACAAGCGTGCTCCTGTCATAGAGAGGATCTTTGACCACTGTTTTTGCAGTAGGTTCTCAGACAGCAGAACAGTCCTGTTGCGCCTGTCATAGAGGCTCTTTAACAAACATTTTTGTAGTTTGTCCTTAAAAACAGTGCTCTAGTCATAGGGAAGATCTTTGATTGTTTAACAGTACCGGTATGTTCTTAAACAGCAGAACGCTCCTGTGAGAACATTTTTGTCAAACATTTTTGTAGTTTGACCTTTTAAAGGGGACCTATTAAGCACATTTTTTGGCCCTTTGTATTGAGTTTGGGACTCCTACATGGCAGCTACACATGACAACCAGCACAGAAAGCTTTCTTGAGCTTCCAGAATCCTGAATCTGATCCAGAATTGGAGACTAGACTGTCCCAAGTTTCTCAAAAAAAGCGGTTACTTCAAGATTTCTCTGAATGGTAAATAGCTTTAGTATTTCAACGTTAGGTTTTCTACAGCATTTGTAACAAGTGATGTGGTCATTACACGTTTTTTGCGGGACGACCAGTGTTTAAAAAAAAAACGTGGTAGACCTACTGATGGTTGTGGGAAATGGCTGTTAGCAACCCCGCTCCCTGTTTGCACACTCTATAATGCTACACAGACAACCTCTTTTGCTCCATGACTTACGCAAAATAAACACAGTTAGGACACAGAATTTGTTACTGACTGCTTGGTCACAACACACTGATAATAGAAAAGATCTTTGATGAATGTTTTGGCAGTATTTTCTTAAAAACAGTAAAGCACTCCTGTTGCTTCTGTCACGCTCTTTTGATTAGTTTTTTTTGTCTCAGGTGTTTTTTTTTGCACTTTTTTTGCTCTAGGTAGACAAAACGGAAGTCTTTTTATATACACGATAGAGGATCTTTGACTAAGCTGCAGTAGGTAAAACAGCACGCTTCTGTTTCTCCTGTCATAGAGAGGATCTTTGACGAGTGTTTCTGTAGTAGGTCCATATAAACAGCACAGATAGGTGAACGCTAACGAAGGGGATACCACCCAAAACGACCATCATTGGCGGGCACTCCATTGTATCCCAATGATTGGCATTTGACACCACTAAAGAGCCAACCATTCCTGTCTGGACCTGCCTCCTCCTTTATGGGATAAATAGACGGGATCTTGCGCTAGGCTCTCAGAGTAGAGCTATCCTTTCTAGTCTGACTCTAGTCTGACAGGCTTCATGAACTGATAAAGCCGGTTTGATTGAGTGGCCAATCGTCTTGTAAAGTAACCTGAAAAGTCCAGTTGTGATCAGTTGAATGCCCGAGAAGCAGATTTTGATTTGTGTTTTTGCAGTAGGTTCTTAACAATCTTGGATTCTTAACTATCAAAACATTCTGTGTTTTGATAACAACTACAGTGCAGGTCAGTGATGTGTAAAAATCATTCATCCAATCAATGATTTCCTGCCATGTACAATAGGCGATGAGGTGACAGTTCCAAAATGAAACCCTGCGCTTCCTCCCGACGTCCAGCGTGTTTTTGCGTCCAAGATTATCCCGCCACGCTTGGCTTGAACTCCCTCCTTCGTTTGTGTTTCAGGTTTGCCGTCATGGCGTGCTGCTGGGCTCTGGACCCAGAGGAAAGACCCAAGTTCCAGCAACTGGTTCAGTGTCTCACAGAGTTTCACGCCGCGTTGGGGGCTTACGTGTAAACCCTCCCTTGACACCCCCCCACCCACCCCCCAACCCCCTTAAAGAACGGCAGCACTCGAAGCTGCTGGTGGACTCATGGATTCCCATTGTGCCTTTTCCAAAGAGCAGCCTTGGAGCACAATGACAGTTTTTTGTACAGTTGCTGTTTTTTTTCATATAGTTGAAGTAGTATTCTTCCATAGGCGACCTTTCACTCATCACCAGGACTGACAGGCATGGAAGTGACCAACATCCTAACCCTTTTGTTGAAGGTCGAGTGCGGTACGGCAGTGTGTGTGTGCGCGTGTGTGTGTGTGTGTTGCTCATTTTGCTCAGCATATGGATTGGAACACTTCTCCTTGTTTTGTATTCCTACAATCCCAACAACTTCCTCTAGGTCCTGCAGTAGGACTCAAATTTCCGCTAGATCAGGGGTCGGGAACCTTTTTGGCTAAGAGAGCCATGAAAGCCACATAGTTTTAAATACATCTATATATATTTTTTCTACCACTGAATACAACTAAATGTGTGCATTTTCAGCAAAACCAACAATTTTAGGATAGTAGTCTTAATTAATTATTTTTAATAACATTGTTATACTGAAGCTTGTTGCCATGATTGTGACTTCAGGTGCTGCATGGGCTAGCACGGTACTCCTTATCTTTCTTTTTGCCATCATCTTCATCAAAAGATGAAAAAAGATTCTATGCAGAATTAGCTAGCTCACTATTGTTTAAAGGCAGGAAGTTTACTTCTTGACCTCTGAATGACCAGGTAGGCTCCTGTGTTATACAGTAATTGGGTTTTGGTTTCTGATCCGGAAAGTATGGGAAGGACAGCTGGCATTGGCTCTGGCCACCCACATGGCAGTAAAAAATGGATGGATTAAAATTAATTAAAAAGTTTAATATTTTGAATATGACTGATCGAATCAGACTAAAAAAACACTTTCTTCAGAAATAAAGGAAATTCTAAGAAGATATGTTTAAATCAAAAAGCAATCAATTCCCAAAATAGTTGTTGATTAATTGGGTTATCAATTAACCATTGATTAATTGTCATTTTTAACACAAATTTCTGTATTGTTTTACTTTTAAAATCTCTGCAAAAAAAATTCTTAATTTTTATTGTGTTAAGAAATGTCTGTGTGCCAGATACAGTCATCATAAAAGCCACGCTTGGCTCCGAGCCATCGGTTCCCTACCCCTGCGCTAGATTTTTGTGAGTACAATTTAAAACTGTCACCATGAAGCTCCTGTGACATGTTTTTATGGTCACTGCATGGTTGAACTCCATTCACGATTAAATTGTATTTCTTTTACCTTCAGCTGTCCTTTCATGTGGTCTTTCAGCAAATCAACCAGTCAGGTTTGATCCTGAACATTTTTTTTTTTTGATAACGCACCGGCCAAGTCACTTGCACTTGTCACGTCAGTTAACATCAGTGCCTTGTCCAAAGCATTCTGTCGCGCCGACTCCCTAAGCAGCCAGAGTCTTTTTTTAGAGTTTCCATTGGACTCTGACTCATTAAAAACTGATCAGCCTCCCAATGATTCACGCATCAAAACATTGCTCTGTTCATTTGGCATGTTAAGTAACAGATGGAAAGTCTACAGTTTGATGTGTCATCATGTATTTTTTAACACAGACATTCCTCTGTAGAAACGCCCTTTTACTGAAGAAAACTTGTCATGAACTAAGAGGAAGTCTTGTTATCTCCAAGAAATCCATCAGTAGACTAGTGGAGTCACCCCCTGCTGGACGTCATATTGGAAAGATTATTTCATTTAATGTATCCGGCATGGTGCATACTTGCCAACATTTACATGATCAAAAAGGGAATTCATTCAGAAAAATAACAATTTCGGAGCATTTGTGAGCATGAATACGTGAGAGAACGGGCAAAATACATAGGTTTCCTGGGAAGGTCCTGGCCATTGTTTGGTAAAAGATTTTCACATCATGGTGATCCTGAAAACCATCTATCTCCAATTGTTTTTATTTTACTGTAAAACATAAACTTTATAATAGAGTTTTTCAGATAAAATCAACAATACGCAAAATTTGTGGATGCATGCTTCTCATTGGACAAAAAATTGTCATAATGCCTTTTGATCTTTATCCACAAGAAATATCAGTCCTGCCTTTTGTAATGTGTGATACCACTGGTTTTGTTTCCGACCTGATACTGAGAAGAAAATTCACTGTGGTATCGCCAATACTAATTCGCCTCATTTGTCTGGTAAATTTTAAAAAGTTGTGTATTTCATCTCATAGCATAAAGAATACAAGATATGAAATTAATTTAATTATTAATTTGAATAATTGATTATGTAATAATTACTTCAAATTATTTATTTGAAACCCTGATCTATATTTAGGTAGTGGTCATTTACAATACAGCCAAGCTGAACAGAAAAAACAGGACAAAAGCATATAAAATATGTGAAAATGGTATTTTAACAATAAACAAAAAGGAAATAAGTAACATAATAAAGTCATATTCAGAAAGACACTCATGTCACTGTGCTTCATAAACACTAGCTTCCAGGCGGTACCTCGTTAGCTGCAATTAGCCTATCTGGAACAAAGTGAATAAGTAATTAATGATGACAAGTGGAAATGGTTTGTTAACAAAGCTCCCTACTCTCGTGTCTGTATTCATAGAATAAGCATGGACATATCTTTACTCTCGTGTCTGTATTCATAGAATAAGCATGGACATATCTTACTCACACTTATAATCACACACAAATAATTTAGAAGTCACCGAGGACGTGACTCAAAAAAATGAGCGCGGAACACTTTGTTCTCGTGATAATTACACTTGCGCGTGCGGCAGTGACGTCACACTCGTCCGATAAATGCCCCTCGAGCTCACCGGGGGAAACGAGGCATTTCACACACACACACGCACACGCACACGCGTGCATGTGTAGACAAAACTTGCTGTCAACAAACGAACTCATTCACTTCTGGTTCCACAAAGACGCGAGGAGACACATTGGGACAATGTTCCGCAGCATTAAGGTAAGAACTTTGCGTTATTCATACAATTACGCCCAATAAATTAACGACACTTTCAAACACTTTACGTCACTAGCTTGTTAACGCATTTGAACACATTTCAAATACAATACTGCCAACACTCGTTTAAATCAAGCTTAATTGTTTGCTTTGACTAATAAAAGTTACTTTTAAAGTAAGTAGTTCTGCTGCCAGAAAGTCATAAGACGTTTTGATTTGTTTTATCAGTGATTAAGCATGTCTGCTAGAATAAACATCACCATTCCAGTCATCTGAATGAATGTTATGTCCAATTTGTTTCATAGACCATAAAAATCTACATGCATACACGGATTTAAATGAAAATTTCCCTGTTTTGATGAATGAATGACAGTTACTCAGTTTAAGAGTTTACTCTCTTTCTCTTCTTTGATCAGCCTATCAAAACACAGTGACAGATAAAAAACCAAATAAATTGATAAACAGCCTTTACAAATCTGAAAAAAAATTAATAATGATACAAATGAGCCCTTTCCCAACAATATTAATGCAGCAATCAGGCTGACAAATTAGTTTTGTCTTTTGTATAGTTTCCTTGCAGTGAATAACAAATGAAGCTAAATGTAAATCAAAAGCTGTTCAGTGTTTCTTGAAAGGTACCTGCACAGATTAAATATTGTTCATTTGTTTATAGTCATGCTGAACTTTTGACAAGTGATAAAACTTGTGGGAAAGAATAGTGTGACTCATCTTTTATTGCATGCAAAGTCTTTTCAGGTTTTGCCAAGCTCTGTGGAAACCGAACAAAGTGTATATTATACTGTGTAATGAGCATTTCCTATTTGTTTTTAGCATTGCATGGCGGGTTGGGTCATTTGGGGTGGCGTGCGGTATATGGCTCGCATGCCGTGGGTTTCTCACCCTTCTTTTATAGGCGTGATCTTGAGTTCTCACATAACTTTGGGGGTCCTGCACAAGCGTTGTTATTGAAAGGCGTAGAAATGTATGAGTAGCACACAGTGTGTTGAGCTAACAGGAGGAGACCCGCCTTTGGTGATGTAACACTCCTGACCAGTTTGTTTATCCTTAATATTACATTACAAGCTTCTTTTCTCTCGGTGTGTGCTTTTTTTATTTGCTCGCTTTCATCTGCACATTCTGTTTTATTTCACTGGCGGGCAGCGTGCAGGATTGCACCATCAAATTCTTCACGGATATTTCTTTCAACGCCGTTGTAGGAGACAAAGGGAGACAAATGATTGATGTTCAAAATAAATGGACGCTCAAAATAATGCTTACCCTGCTAATAAACCCGTCAGCCTTACTCGACGCCTGCTACGCTCAGATCAGTGTTTCCCATGCATTCATTCATGTGTGGTGGCCTGCCACAAATACATATGGACTGCCACAGATTTAGATTTTTCACCCTTGCACATAAACATCCATTTTAGATTTGTTTTATTTTTTTTATTTAAAAAATGTTTTTGCCCGTGCTCACTATCACATAATAACAGAACTGTCTGTGAATGTAGCTTGTTGTTCCACAGCCATCAAATAGATGGTGTTGTAGCTCTGCTTCTTAACAGACTTGGTCTGCCAGAGAATAAGAAGATGTGGCAGGAGAGATCACTCTTGCCACCTTGGCAATTTTTTTCTTTTTTCCAGTCTTATTGGACATGTTTGGAAATCATGTATTGCTCTTCTCAACAAGCAGCAGGTGGCGCTGTGGGCCCCCGCCTGTGCGCTCAAAGATGGCTCGATTTTGCTAGTGACATAAATTCTTTAAAGGTTTTTCTAGCACCATTTGCATGTGTATGTGGAAAAAGCAGAATTTAGATATACAATAACATTTATGAAGAAAATAAATGAGTCTGCGGGCAGCATAAAATGAATTGATGGTCCAGATGTGGCCCAAGGGCCTGGATTTTAACACCCGTGCTTTAAGGAGTGTCCTCCAGTAACTCCATACCAAAAAATAACTCAGCAGCATTCCTTAGGACCTTGTGGAATGGCGGGTTATTTAGCTTTTCAGCATTAGTCCAGTGGTTCACCATTTCCTAAATGTTCCCCACGGTGCTTTTCGTGTCGCCAAACTCTTTTAAGTCCTCGTCACAATGAGGGGCGGTGAATCTGTTTCTATCTTGGGAATTTTGCACTTTTCCTTCATTCTGTTTCCAGGCTAAATTGGTAAAAAAAAAAAAAAAAACGCGCATGTTTCCTCATGGAAGTCCATGCATATGAGCATGTGTCCCTGCAATGAAAGCGTTTGAAATCGTGGTGCGAACTTCCCTGCATTCTTCCCATCGCAGCAGGTTTGAAAGCCGGGACAATGACATGACACACATGTTCAAACAGAGCCTCAAAGTGGTGCTTAAAATGTCTTGTCTTAACACTTGAATAATCCCACCTGACACTGAATAAGAATAATAATGATGACATCATGATGATTGGCCACTTGACGGCTGCTTGTTTGACATCATTCATTCGGAAAAGTTGACCTGCTGCTGTTTATTTACTGACTCGCTGACTTTAACAGCATTCTTTCGTCCAGTGATTTGAATTGTTTTGCCTGTCACTATATGTTGCAAGCATAAATAGATAAGCAAACATTATCTATAGGAAATAAATGCTAATTTTATAATCATTTCTAATCATATCTGTCTGAACCTAGAACTGTTTAATGTCTTATCAACAACTAAATACAATATAATATGTACAAGAAATTCCCATTTCAGCTCTGCTGCATTCAAAGACTGTTAAAAAGTCAGGTTTATCCCACTTGTCCACTGGAGAAGTGTTGCAGTCAAATGTAAACAAAGAACAGAAAATAATTTTACCTTGAGTCATTGCTACAGTTAGATAGCATAGCAAAGTCCATCAACTTGTTCTGTATACTTCTCATAGCCACCCCAGGGTACATTTACTTGGTGATTCCTATGATTTGCTGTGATAAGTGTTGATATCACATGTAAATTACACAACGTTGCAGCTTTAAAAGTTAGCGTTGGATTTTTCTGCAATGTCTGTATTGTTGGTGCCTTCAGGTGTTCGTGTTGTGTCACGGGCTGCTGCAGTTCTCTCAGCTGCTCTACAGCTCTTACTTCAAGAGCACCATCAGCACCATCGAGAGGCGCTACGGCCTGAGCAGCTACTCCTCAGGAACCATTTCCTCCCTGCACGAGGTAGGAGCCAACAATAATAATAATCATGCTGCCTCACCACACCACACAGACTGGCTGCGCTTCAGGGCACCTGTGGCAAAACCAGAAATGGCAAACAAGTGTCGGGATTTCCCGGCCCAGGAATTAGGACAGCAATTCCTACACACAAGTGGGACGTGAAGGCACCACTAAACATAATTTTTGATAAAATTCCAGTATTGGATGATGAATGAACCTTGATGTTGCTCTTAACATGTTCACATGTCTGTCTGTCTTCCTAGGTGAGTAACAGCGTGCTCATTGTCTTCCTGAGCTACTTCGGCAATCGTCTCCACCGCCCTCGCATCATCGGGATCGGTGGAGTGCTGATGGCCATCAGCTCCTTGATCCTGACCTTGCCTCACTTCCTGTCCCAGCCTTACGACTACGACTCTGTTCTACTGAGTAAGACAAATGTTATTTCCTGTATGCCGTGTAGCTTGGTAAGGATCGCAGCAGATCCTGGAACCTAAAGTGATCCCGATCACATCCAAGCCTATCAAGCACATAAATGCATAGACTTGTTGTAGTCGCCAACAAAAGCTAACATAACTAAAAAGGTCCTCAGCAACCACTAAAGACAATTTAGAGCAGGTAGTTAAATTAACAGTTGTGTTTTGTAACCACTAAAGGCAATTGAGAGCAGTTAATTAATGTTACATACGTGTTTTGTAACCACTAAAGACAATTTCGAGCAAGTAGTTAACTTAACAGATGTGTTTTGTAACCACTAAAGGCAATTTAGAACAGGTAGTTAACAGATGTGTTTTTGTAACCACTAAAGGCAATTTAGAGCAGGTAGTTAACTTAACATATGTGTTTTGTAACCAAAAAAGAAAATTAAGAAAGGCTAATTAACATAGTATACATGTTTTATAACCACCAAAGGCAATTAAGAGTGGCTAATTATCAAAACAGATGTGTTTTGTAACCACTAAAGACAATTAAGAGCAGCAAATTAATGTTAGATACGTGTTTTGTAACGACTAAAGACAATTTAGAGCAGGTAGTTAACTTAACAGATGTGTTTTGTAACCACTAAAGGCAATTGAGAGCAGTTAGTTAATGTTACATACGTGTTTTGTAACCACTAAAGACACTTTAGAGCAGGTAGTTAACTTAACAGATGTGTTTTGTAACCACTAAAGGCAATTGAGAGCAGTTAATTAATGTTACATACGTGTTTTGTAACCACTAAAGACACTTTAGAGCAGGTAGTTAACTTAACAGATGTGTTTTGTAACCACTAAAGGCAATTTAGAGCAGGTAGTTAACATAACATATGTGTTTTGTAACCCAAAAAGACAATCAAGAAAGGCTAATTAACATAGTATACGTGTTTTATAACCACCAAAGGCAATTAAGAGTGGCTAATTATCAAAACAGATGTGTTTTGTAACCACTAAAGACCATTAAGAAAGGCTAATTAACATAGCATATGTGTTTTGTAACCCCTGAAGACAATTAAGAGTGGATAATTAGTGCGACAGGTGTTTTGTAACCACAATTAACCACAAGTAAGACAATTAAAAGCAGCTAATTAACATAGTATACATGCTTTGTAACCACTAACAACAATTAAGAAAGGCTAATTAGCATAGCATACGTGTGTTATAACCACTAAGCGGCTATTTAAAGTAGTACATGTGCTATTGTAACTACTAATTCAATTTAGATCAGCTAATTTACTCAATTGATGTCTTTTGTAGCCACTAAAGACAATTTAGAGCAACTAAATAACGGAGTATACATGTTTACTACTAAATAACTACTAAATCAATTTAGACGTACATTAACATACATGTTTTCATGTTTTGCAACCATTAAAAACAATGTAGAGAGGCAAATTACACTTCCACACTGTATGTGCTATGTTACCACAAAGACGGTCTCTCCAGTGTGTTCTCTGAGGATAGGCTTGCTGTGCTAAACTCCACTTGCTTTTGTTAACAATGAATGCAATAATAAGAATATTATATTGTCTTGAGAAAGTTGTCCCATGCTCTCCTAGAATGAAATTCCTGCTTATCTAAGATCATGTATTCATTCATGAAGCCTCCAGACGGAGTAGCTTGGCATGTCATGGAGGGGTCAAGGATGCTTCAGGAAATTAAAATAATCGCTGGTCTGCGTCTCCTCTTTAATGCTTACAGTATGTTTATTCATGCGTGTGCTTCAGATGGCCACGACATTTGCGACCTGCAGGGCAACTCCAGCGCATCCGAATCTTGCGGCCACGACGAGAGCAGACGCCTGGCCGACACCAAGACCTTGTGGCTGCTCATGGCCGCTGCACAGCTGCTGTTTGGGGTGGGCTCCGTGCCCATTCAGCCCTTTGGGATCTCCTACATCGATGACTTTGCTGCACCTGGGAACTCTCCTCTCTACATAGGTGATCGATATGTTCTTGTACTGTGGATCATCCACCTGTCTTCCATTTTCACCAACAGTGCTCTAGAACTTGTGTGTGTCTGAATCATCCTATTTGTGATGCTAATTCCTCATTAGGAAAGTCACACAAAGCCGTATCTTTATCATTTGCAGCCATTTTGTTTGCTGTTTCTGTGTTTGGGCCAGCCATCGGCTTCCTGCTGGGTTCGGTCATGCTTCGCATCTATGTTGATGTGGACAAATCTGCCTTAGGTAAGCATAGTCCCATATTGTCGTCCCATATCTCGTCTAGAGAATATACCTAGAACACACGTGCATCAGGCCCCATTTTGCGCAAGCACCAAGTTAGCCTGAGGCAATGACTGAAAGCATGTGGAAGAATATAGGAATACAAGGGAAGGATTCAACCGCCCACCTGTCAGTCCCGGCTGGTGTAATGGTGCAGCTGCTACCTTTCGCGGCAGAGGACAAGAGTTTGATCCCAGCCCCTGTTTTTTTTTACTCTGTTAATTTGTTATTTTGCACAAAGAAATAATGTTTTGAACATTTTGTTTGCCTGCATAGGCTTCCTCCGGGTACTCCAGTTTCCTCCTACATCCCTAAACATGCATGTTAGGTTAATTGGTGACTCTAAATTGCCCATAGGTATGAATGTTTGTCTATATGTGCACAGTCCGGGGTGTACTTTACCTCTCGCACAAAGTCAGTAATTTGGTAATTGGGGCGAGGATGTAGCGATAAATAACTCGTGCGTAAGGCCCCAATTTTTGTCATGGTCATCTCAGAAAACCGTTATCTGCCTCACAGTGTCACAGTACATTTTGGAATTAATCTGTCCCTTAATGAACTCCCTGGTGCAGGTGGCACTCATGCACCACCATGCTTGACTGGAGGCAACTCACTTGTGTTTCCCTCTATTTAGACAACAATGGCTGTGTGTTAACTAAATACAAGTTCTTTCCTGACTACTCTCAAGTATATCCAAAATTATGCAACTTTCTGTGATGGTTTATGATTGTGTAATTGCTTTCTCCAGGCAGTGATCAGGTGCTGAGACCGGGTGACCCCCGCTGGGTGGGCGCTTGGTGGATGGGCCTCCTCATCACCTCGACCTGCCTAGCGCTCACCTCCATCCCTTACTTCTTCTTCCCTCGCAGGATTCCTTCAGGAGAGCATGTAAGTCACTCCAGGTGGTATTTCCACGATATGACAGGATATGCTGCCACCTGTTGGTTCAACCTTTGCACTGCAAATACACTTTCCTCAGCGTTAATTCTCCCTCTGCAGAAAGGCAGCCATGCTTAGTTGGGCTCTTTCTAATAATCCAGTTCTTCTTGTGGTGTGTCATTTATGACAGTAAGTGCCGTTTGACCGGCTCATGACGCTAATTTAATTGTTTATATCAGGTATTAGTCAACAGCCACAATCACAGAAACACCTGAGGCGACTCCTCCCTCGTGTTTGTGAAACCACACACAGCTCCCCAGGATTCATGCGGTATTGCATAAATGAGTGATTAGTATCTCAAGCGTCAGTAATGTTTCATAATGTTGGCCACAGTGGTGTTTTTAGTCTTTTGTCTGGTTTTATTATCATCAGGACTGCAATCTGTTTGTTGCGCTGGCTTGGGGAGGGTAGATCGTCACCGGGGTACACCCTGGTAGAGTGTCGCCACCGAACGTGAATAATTGGTCATGACGCATGCGCATGTACTTTTTATCAAACTACAGCATGAAAAAAGTGACGCAAAGCATACTTGTGCTGTCTGGTAGACTCCAGTTCTTTTTACAGATGTTTATTTCCATCACTGAAGTACATAAAAATAGCATGACAAATTATACAGCAGTTAGACATCAGCAAGCACTGTAGCATCAAAGCTAATACTCAATATAAATAGCACACACCACTTTAGCCTGCTTCTCAATCAACGTCAGAGTCTTGACTTTATATAGCGCTGTACTTCAGTGTCCAGAGTCCTTCATAGAGTCCCTTTTACCTCTTGCAATGTTATCTTACTTAATTTTCTTCTTCCCAAGTGCATAAGTGCCACCTAACAGCCGTAACAATAGTTAACTCACGGAAGTGATGATACAAGTTCTTGTTTGATACAATTCAAAATAAAAGTATGCATTTCACAATAAACACAGCATTAGAGCTGCAGTTACAATACTGTATATGTTTCAAAATACACATGAACTTATGTTGCTTCTTTGTGTTTTTTTTAATGTTCCAAGCAAGATGGAGTCAAAAATAGGGTGTCTAAACTCTGTCCATTTAAGGGCCACATAGTGAAAATTGAAAGGTTATATTTTGTAAAGCAACAAGTGTAGATATGTTAAAGGGGAACTTCCCATCATTCACAATGCTTATGTGAAACATGAACACATATTTCTTTCCCTTTTCTGTGCATGACTGGGTACGTATGAGGTATGTCAACAAGCAGAGTTATTATGCCATCCACTGTATGGAGTTGGAAGGACAAGCTACATTCACAGTCCCATTATAATGTGGGGGCCAACAGCTATTTGTGGCACACAGCATGATGATAATGCCGCTAATATTACACCATCACACCAAACTGAAAGTGCATTTTATACTTGCAGATGCTGGGAAGTGGATCTAATGTGAATGGCAACTGCAAGAAGCCTCACGTGTCTTTATCAGACTTCTTGAAGAGTAGGTTTGCTACAGCCACATCCCTAATGTGCATATTTGTAACCTTCTATAACAGGCTTTGTGTGTTTCTCCTCAGTGTTTCCCAGAATGTTTTTCCACCTCCTGCTGAGCCCGCTCTTCCTTACCCTGGTCCTGGCCCAATGCTGCTTCTCTTCAGTCATCGCCGGCCTCTCCACCTTCCTCAAAAAGTTCCTGGAGCACCAGTACAGCGCCTCCACCGCCGACAGCAGTCTGCTTGTAGGTGGGTGTGGACCCACGCTTAGGCATGATAGTTTAAAGGGGGTCAGGTTTCATATAAGATCTCACATACAGTAAGTACCCCCAACATTAATTCATTCATTTTCTACCGCTTATCCTCACGAGGGTCGCGGGGAGTGCTGGAGCCTATCACAACTGTCTTCGGGCGAGAGGCGGGGTACACCCCGGACTGGTGGCCAGCCAATCACAGGGCACATATAGACAAACAACCATTCACACTCACATTCTTACCTATGGTCAATTTGGAGTCGCTAATTAACCTAGCATGTTTTTGGAATGTGGGAGGAAACCGGAGTACCCGGAGAAAACCCACGCATGCACGGGGAGAACATGTAAACTCCACACAGAGATTACCGAGGGTGGGATTGAACCCTGGTCTCCTAGCTGTGTGGCCTGCGCGCTAACCACCAGCCGTAATTTTTTTTTAAATTCCCATGTTCAGTTTAAATTGCGCCAAATCTGGATTAGATCCAGATTAATTTTACTGTAGTTTGAACAAATGCAAGTGACTGGGGGAACATTTAAAAAGAATTTCCCTGCTTGCAGGTGCTGTAAATCTTCCAGCAGTGGCTGTGGGGATGCTGATTGGGGGGGTCATTATGAAGAGGACGGGGATGTCTCTGAAGAACATTCCACGCTTCTCTGTGGTCTTGTTGACCATGTCCACCCTCCTCTTCATTCCGCTCTTCTTCATGGGCTGCTCCACACAGAGAGTCTCCGAGGTCAATCACTACCAAATTGGACAGTACGGGTGAGTGACAATGGGTTTTTTTTTTTTTCATTTTCACAGAGGGGCGTGTCCACATGAACATGGGTGTTTAGTTTGTGTATAGTTTTGCCTTATGTCCGTTTCGAAACTGCATACATCAAATTTTGGTGCTTCTGTCTCAAAAAAAGAATAATCAACTAGGTTTCTCTGCAGGTCTCTGTCCATGTGTTACGCCAACTGCTCGTGTCCTGCCAGCGCCTTCAACCCCGTATGCGGTTCTGATAGCATCGAGTACATCTCCCCGTGTCACGCGGGCTGCACCAACTTCATCAGAAACCCCAACCATACACACCTGGTCCAGGTAAGTGACATTAAAATTAAAATGTTCATTTTAATTCCATTTGATTTAATATGAATTAACTCTTGGGAGACTTTGACCTCACAAGGTGGCGTAGCTCACAAACAGTCTCAAACAGTATGCAAGTTTAAAATTGTGAGAATGGGTCACGTAAAAGCTTTTGGCACAGCAAGGGTACCACTTTCAAATCAAAAGTAAACAGGCAATGAATATAGCATGGCACGACCTTCCTATTGGTGAGAAGGTTTGTCATCAATCATTTGGTAGCAGGGGGGAAGGGGGGAAAGTAAGCAACAGTGCCATCAAGTGACTTTGAAATGCTAAGACAGGTGTGTCCAAAAGTGTGACACGGGCCATCCGTGTGGTGCGGTGCCCACCCTCAACCTTTACCTAATTCACAATGCACCGGACCCTTGTGCTTGTCCCCATGGGGGGATGGTGGTTGTATATAAAGCATATATTACAGGCAGGGTGTGACACATTAGTGCTTGAACAAGTTAAGCGTGATGTAATTGACAGTGTTGCTGTGACCAGAATTTGAATGAAATCATGATGACTCTTAAAACGCCCCCCCCCAGGTGTCATCTCCCAATGCTGTCGAATGGTCGTCATCAGCTCGCACTCATTCAGCCTCAGACGTGGAGACGTTTTTATGCTTTTGTCCTCCAGCTGCGAATTTAGCATTCATACACAGACAGATCTTTTATTCTCATGGGCCAGCTGTCAGGAAGCAAGTGGTACATTTTCCTGCTTGGTATTACCTTGCAACAACATAAAAAGCCCACACGAAAATCAATCTTTTCAGCTAATCGCAGTGAAGCCAACATAAAATCTGTCAAATCAATTGTGTTTGGTTTTATGGAAATCAGGTTTCTTCACACAACCTTTTTTTTATGTGACTTCAGTGAATAATGACATCAATTGTGTTGGCAAAAATGTTCCTCATCAGGCAGGGTGCTGTTATTACACAGTCCTTAAGAAAAAGACAAATTCAATCCCAGCCAGTTTTCAAAAGACAACCCCTTCACTACCTTCTTTCAATTCACATAGAATAATGTGTTCTATATGGCTATAGAAACACTACTGACTGTATTTCTGAAATTTGCCATTCATTACATGTAACTAGCTGCACGGTGGATGAGTGGTTAGCGTGCAGACCTCACAGCTAGGATCCCACCCTCTGCCATTTCTGTGTGGCGTTTGCATGTTCTCCGGGTACTCCGGTTTCCTCCCACATTCCAAGAACATGCTAGTTTAATTGGTGACTCCAAATTGTCCATAGGTATGAATGTGAGTGTGAATGGTTGTTTGTCTATATGTGCCCTGTGATTGGCTGGCCACCAGTCCAGGGTGTACCCCGCTATTCTCGCCCGAAGACAGCTAGGATAGGCTCCAGCACGCCTTGCGACCCTTGTGAGGATAAGCAGTAAAAAATGAATGAATGAATGAATTACATGTAACTACATTCAACTTTAATAATGATTTGGAGTGCATGAGAGAGTGGGGGAAATAGCGCTGTTTGACTATACTTTTAAAAAGAATGCAGAGCTAAACTGCTGGAAGCTGACCACTCTTGAGAGTCCAAGTGCTGCTATTGCCATCTTGTAGAGTTAAAAAAAGACCTCAGGAGGTTGCCTACAGCCTCAGCTGTGATTTGTTTCTTCTCGCTTGCAGCTTTACACCAACTGCAGTTGCATATCTGACAGCCAGAGCCACGCAAGGCCAGCGCCGTGTCCAAACAACTGCCCTCACTTTCTCCTGCCCGTTGTACTGGTCATCTCTGTGGGAGCGCTGATCGCCTGCCTCACGCACAACCCCATGTACATGATGCTGCTCAGGTGACCACTTCCTTCCCTGTGCAGCTGTAACAGCTGCCATTCTTCCAGGAAGTTTTTGACAAGGTTCTGCAGGCAATTGTGTCCATTTGGGATATCAGACGTCACTTCTTCCACACCAAACCCCCCGAGCATGTCTTAATGGACCTATCCAACCTCTGATTATCCCAATACTTTGGTCCCTAGAGTGCATTAGTCACAGACACACGTTATACACACAGTAACACACACTAAGCTCATTTTTTGTCTCATTTCAGAAGCGTACCATCTGAAGAGAAATCGTTTGCCATCGGCGTCCAATTTCTGCTCTTGAGGCTTTTAGGTTAGTCTGCAAAACTCGCCCTAAAAGGTAATGCACAACCTCCCAAGCGCCATGACGTTTCCTCTCGTCTTCTTCTCAGCCTGGCTTCCGGCGCCGGCTCTCTTTGGCACGGCCATCGACACGTCATGCATGTGGTGGAAGCGCGTGTGCGGCAAGAAGTTTAGCTGCGCGTACTATGACAACGACATTTTGAGAAACAGGTACACGGCAGGGAATACACTTGGTACCAATTGGAATACACTGAGCATCCACACGGATCCCCTAAGTGTTGTTGGGCCCCGTGCAGGTACCTGGGATTACACGTGGGCTACAAGGTCATGGGCGTGGTGCTGCTGGCCATCCTGGGTTGGAAGGTGCAGCGGACTCAGGAGTACAGTCTGGAGAAGAGACCTGATGGAGTGCTGTGAGACTTCTGTAGAATTTGGATGGAAGCCTGGGCCTCCTCACTCCAACCTTTCAAATATGACGTCATCAGATCTAAGACCATACACCTCAAAATAAAAAGTAGCTTTGTTCCCTGCTTCCTGTCAGGTAGGTCATGTGCAGCAGCAGGAGCGCACCCTGTAACTCATTAGAGCTTGGTATTTATTGTTTGTTATCCATGTTGGCAGAGACGTATGATATGTAGAAGTGCACACTACACTTTTTATACACTGTATTGTCATTGATGACACATTTAAATGTTTTTTTTTTATATCCTGTACTAATCGCACATTTTTGGTGCTACGTACCACAAAAGTGAACATGATTTTTAAGTATTGCTTTGGAATAAAATTCATCCATTTCCTATAGTGCTGGTCCTCATTAGAGGCTTGTGCTAGCTGGAGCATACCCAAGTTGACTTTGGGTGATTTTGGCAACTTCCAGTGCAATTAATCAGAAATGTTTGTGGGATGTGAGAGGAATGGAAGATAACTGTACATTTTTGCTCTTTTTTTGTTAATAAATCCCGTTACATTTGCAAAACGCGCACGTCAGTTTTGTCTTGACAAAAACCAAACGTCATGATAATCTTTGTGAGGCACTTTAGATGACGTCATTTCATAGTTCGGCTAGCAATTCTTCGGAGAGCTTCGTAGAAAGCCGGAGCTGACGCATGCGCAGATGCCTCCAAGTTGTGTGGGTTGGGGGGAGAGGAAAAAAAAGTCCCACAAACACCCGGAGCCTCACAGCCGGGTTCATCGGCGGCTTGTCACCATCACCGAGAGAGCGAGGAGGCAACCCGACCGCCTTTTTTCCTCCAGCATCTCCACCGTCCAACTGCTTCTCATCACGTTCTCCGGCGTCTACAGCCGCCCTTCCTCCTCGCCAATATGTCCCTGGCCAGCGACTTTGGGAACCCTTTACGGAAATTCAAACTCGTCTTTCTGGGCGAGCAGAGTGGTAAGATGTTTTTTTTTTAAACTCCTTTGGGGAACTTCTGGTTGGTATTGGTAGTCACGTGACGACGCGTTTTTTTATGCACCTGCTAGCGGGTCACCAAGTTCATCTTTGAGGTACGAGCTCGCTAGTCATTTAACAAGTGAGGGACATGTCCTTAGAGATGTTTAAGCTGTGTTTCTTAGTTTTGTGAGGGTGAATAAGCTGTGTGTGTACATCTTTTACGTCTCATGTCGCTTCACTAGTATGTATGTTTGAGCTAGCTGTTTGTGTTGGCTTTCCATTAGCATGTGATGGAGTGGAATGGAGGTCAGATGTTGATGATGCTGTGGATAGACTAAGCAAGTTGTGTGTGTGTGCTGAGACACACCCTGCTTGTCAGTCAGCCATGATAGAACTTGAGAAGGAGGGCTCCATTTCTATCCAAAATGGACCTTCACTTCAGCACCTTTCACAAGCTTCCACTTGGTCCTTGATCCTCCAGGCTGTCCTGAGGGCCCTCACATCTCCATTGCCCTAACTGTCGTCTGTGACAAGTTGGTCTCACCAGGGCCAGATGGTGTATGTAGTTATAGATTTTTATATCATATTTTTTCATTGTACTTCCAATTTATACATGCATTCATTCATTTTCGACCGCTTATCCTCACAAGGGTCGTGGACGTACCGGAGACTATCCCAGCTGTCTTCGGGCGAGAGGCGGGATACACCCTGGACTGGCCGCCAGCCAATCACAGGGCACATATAGACAAACAACCATCCACACCACATTATCATACTATTTTAAATTATGTAATATATTTTATGTATGAGGCCGGTCAGCATGTAGGCCACCCAGTCAGGAGATCGGGATTATCTGGGTTTGAATCTCTCTGTGTGGCATGAGCATTAATTATGAGTTACCTAAACAAAAACAAGTCATGTATCAAGGTGAAAAAACATCTAATATACCTAAAACGTGCCTGTAAATAAGAACCTGAACATATATTCAATAAGAAGACAAAATGAAACCCAATCAAGCTCAAAGGTCCCCTGCAATCCATCCAGGAATTATGGATATCATTTGTTCCTGGATCAAACTGAGGATTTTCACTTTAAAGGCATTGTTTTAAGTCCCATATGGACACATAGATACTGTTATATATACATAGATACAAAAGTTTGATACTGTTGTTCAATCGTCATTTAATCGTTTAAAAAAAACTGAAACTGTCCTTTTTTTGGGGGGGGGGGGTAATCTGGCTCATCATCCATAATCCCTATGTGAGACACGTCTTTCTCTTTTCTGTGTTTTAAGATATAAAAACAGCTAAAACATGACAGGTAATCATGGCACGCGGTTGTACAAAGCCCGCTATTAAAACAACGACTAAAAGGCTCCAACAAGACGGTATCCTTTTATAACCATGTAGTAACATTAATGATAACATGAATTTTGCCATACTTTGGTCATTTTAACCAATACCGGAACTTCCTTCCTGGGTGCATTGGTTTCACATCGCAACATAGAAACGAACACGAAACCTAACATTAACTTTTCCAAACTCAGGAAAAGTTAATGCCTGAGGTTTTGTGAGCGAGTGTGGTGTGAAGCTAGTTGCTAGCTGGCTGGTGTGGTGTGGCAAGGCGAGGTGTCATCACAGCAGTAGGGTAATTCTTTGGCATAAAACAATGGTAATAATAATAATAACGATGTTGCTGTCGCTTGCAGGTTACATTATGCTGAGGTTCTCATTGGGACTGACCAGGATGGATAGGATCGAGAAGGAGTACATCAGAGGGACATTAATATTAGAGGCCTTGGAGATGGTTCGGACATGTAGAGAGGAGAGATAGTGAATATATTGGTAGAAGGGTGCTGCCAGGTCGGAGGCGTAGAGGAAGACCAAAGAGGAGGTTTATGGGTGTAGTGAAGGAGGACATGAGGGTAGTTGGTGTGAGAGAGACAGGGTTGGATGGAGGAGATTGATTTGCTGTGGCGAACCCTGTTGGGAAAAGCCCAATAAGAAAGAAGAAGAAGAAGGCGGACTAGGTGCGTCTTATTACATGCATTATTCACAGCCTGTTTTATCTGTTTTTATATCTTTAGAATGCACAGAAACGAGAGAGACTCATGTTCATGTTTCACAGAAGAATTGTACACATCATTTGCAGTGTACATTACATTCCTCTTTTATATATGAAGTGTTGCTTTTCAGTGTGCGACAACTTGCCTGTACTGTTGTGTATGTACAATGACCACATCAGCTCATTTATACTGATCGGGCAATGTGCTCCTTGCGGTGATTACAGCATCGGTTTTGTTGTTAAATGCTTTGTTGATAAATGACATGTGTCGAATGTGTACTATTATCGGCGTAGACGTACACACGTTTTCCAGTAGTTCTGAATAATGGATGAACATGCCGGCAAACTCCAACAAAGGCTTCCGTGTTGGCAAAAATCAATTTGAGCTCCAATGTGGCCTAATGGGGATTTGTGACTACAGGCTAAACAACACACACACACATTTTGAGGAAACATTAACAAGTCAAGCCAGGTGTGACGCCACGTTGGCCTCATTGTGTTAGCACTAGCCTGGGGGAAGCAGACATGAGTCGCTGGCAGGCCCACGAGGGGACCCACTTGTTTGAATGCGTACATAGCATCCTCAAGGCAGCACAAATGAGGACGTTATGTCTTCGGAGAGGAATCTTGTGAAGCTCGAATTTAGCAGCAGCAGTTTGGACCACCATTATCATGTGACTTGATTCATTGAACTGAATGTTGGGTTGGAGAAGCCCGGAGAAACCGATTGAAGAACTGTGGGCTTATTTTAGGTCTCTCGCCACATTAGAAGCCAAAATCTGAGCACAACCGTTATGCTTTTTCTTTGGCTTTTTTTCCCCCCACCCCATGACACTTCCAAGAAGATTAACATCCACACGAAAAGAAAGGAAGTATCTGAAGTAAGCCACATTCAAAAATCACGATTAATCACATTTTGACAACAGTTAACTCATAATTAATGGCAATTAATTGCAGATCGGAAGAAGCATGCCAGGGTAACTTCTGTTTTGTCCCTGCCAACGGAGATTTGACATACTTCTTGACAACTCAACTACCAGCTGACTGACTTTGGTCTTGTGGAGAGAGCCATCTGCCAGGGCTTTAATTAGTAAAAGTATTAAATGAATTAGTTTATAAATTACCACTGTTTAGTGCTTGACTACAGTCTGTTATTAAAATTTAAGCAAATTTGACATATTCTTTGCCTAAATTAAGCCTTTTCAAGCATAAAAATGAATAAAATACAAATAGATAAAGCACTAAAAGATGATTAAAATGTTGTATTCTAATCTGGTCACACATGACCCAGATTTGATGTTCGCAACAACAGCCTTTAATTGCAGGTTTGAATGATCCCACAATAGGCATAATAATAACATAATCTCAATCATAATAATAATACGGGCTACTGTTGTGGCCGTAATCCAGCTAAAACTCACTTCATGTCCACACTTCCGGAAGACATTTATTGCAGCACACATGAGCAGGAGGTTTGTTTATGTCTTAAATGTCTTATTATCTCATATTACATCTACAGGGTCAGGCAAAATGATCTGACACATTTGTAGGTTAAATAAAAGGCAAATAAAGTAAAGAAACGAAAAAGTGTTTTTATTTCCGAAAAGTACATATAATGCCATTCTGTTTGATTTGTCATTTGTCTGTTTCATGGCGGTGGGAGGTCGGCTGGTTGATTTTTGTTTCAGTGCAGATCCAGTAGCTCTGAAGTTGGTAACCCATAACAAGATGGTACGGAATCATGTCTACCAAAATTGAAGTGCAAACGGAACGCAGTTACAGATTCATTTGTTTTGATAAACATTTCCACATTGAAAGCGCGATGCTCACCAGTCCAATTAATGGCAGCAACTTAAAAAGAAACGAAAAACAATGGCATTATGAAGAAACAAAGCAAAATGGCATTATATGAAAAAAAATGGCATTATATGTATTTTTCAAAAATGACACTGTTTCTTTTCTTTACTTTACTGTTTACTTTATTTGTCTTTTATTTAACCAACAAATGTGTCCTGACCCTGTATTATATTGGGGAATACGAGTGTAGAAGTGACTAAGGGGGTGCTATTTTATGTCTAGAGGGCTCTGAAAATGTTGGCAACTATTTAGAAGGCAGCATCAAAAATTTAGAAGGTCATAAAGTTGCTTTCTATACTATGAAAATATTTCATTTATAAATAAGGAATCATACTTCACGGAAATTCACTTTATCACAGTTAACCACAATTTTAATTCAAATAATATATTTGTATTTTTTATTTTTATGTTCATTCATTCATTCATTCATTCATTCATTCATTCATTTTATTTTAATGAATTGTAATACTATTTAAAATAATTATTTACTGCATCAACTAATTCAGAGTTTTATTTTTAAAAATTGTGTTCATTCATTCATTCATATTCTACCGCTTATCCTCACAAGGGTCACGTATGTATATTATATGTCGGCATATATACCACATATATATATACGTACTGTATATGCAGACTTTAGGGACTTTGGCAAGGGGAAGCCCTCATCATTTAAAAGGTCAAAGGGGATTTGCAAGTCATTGCTTGTCATGAATTTTTAAACAGCGGCTTTGTTGGAAATGCTCCACATTTCTGGTGTGAAAGAATGTTCATTTCATTTGCAGCACTAATGCAATCTCTCCTACATGACTGATGGGCTCTGCAGGTCGAAGGTTAATAACCACTGAATGACATTCCATCATCAAACCACCACCTCCTCCTAATTGACGTCATCAAAGTGTCACCCACGTGTGTTCTTATAGCTACACATCAGGGCCAGGAAGCCGATTGAAGCTAGTTTTGTGCTTCAAGAGCAAGAAAGGCATAAAACACAATCAATAGGCTCGTGAAAAAGCTGCAGGATGTTTGAGAGCTTCAACGTGTCGCCTCATCTAATCTATATCCGCCTCTGTGGTGGGGAAATGTTAGCGTGCTCAGGCCGCCACTTCCTGCAGACACGCTGATTGATGCCTTTGACGAGCGAGTGGACCTTGTGCAGTGCAGCATATTGCTCCCGTGATTCAGCAGCGTTGGCAAGACAGACCGGACAGGAATATGTAACAATGACATCTCACTGCAGACACGCATCAAAAAAATGGAGAGTCAGCCTTAAAGTAAGCCATACAGCATTACCTGTGCAGTTAGAAATGAGGGCCACAGTTTGATCCTGGAACTGACAATAACATTTATATTTCCATGATTTCCAATTTGAATAATAACTCTAATATACATAAATATTGTGTTCATTTGAATTATATTTAATATTGTTGAATATTACACTACATAATATAATTTTATTTCAGTTTGAATTCAAAAAATTAATTTGCATTAGCAAGTATTTTTTTCTTTATGTACAGTTTGAATTTTAAAAAGTATTAAAAATTTTGAAGAATTTAGCAATTAATTTTTCTTTTTATATTTTTACTTTTTTAAATTAATAATTTAAGATATAATTAATTAATAAATTTGTCTGTGTTTTTTTATAATTTAGCAAAATTCTTCAATTTGTTTTTATATTTTTCTTAATGAGTTTTATAGTAAATTCTTTAATTTGTCTTCATTTACATTTTTTTTAAATTGTTTTTTTGATGTGGACATCACAATAACATTGGATAAGCCAGAAAACTAATTTCTCCAATCATGTGAGCCATCTGTTTTATTTATTTTGGATGGGAAAAATTCTGTGTAATTTTTTTCATTCATTCATTCATTTTTTACCGCTTATCCTCACAAGGGCCGCGGGGGTGCTGGAGCCTATCCCAGCTGTCTTCGGGTGTGAGGCGGGGTACACCCTGGACTGGTCGCCAGCCAATCACAGGGTGTGTAAGTTTTTTATTTTTACAAAATCTGAAGACTCATAGGTCAGCGTACATCTGACACTTGACAGCAGCTTGGTAGGTAAACGTCCATTGGGAACAACAAAGGACCAATAATTGACCCTTGCTGTACTCCCATGCTATTTGCATTCTAATGTGACTAGACCCCATTGGCGCTGACGTATTGTTGTCATCCCCCCCAGCTATGATTTGGACCATTTCAAAGCAGCAAGTGACATATTGAATTGATTTAGTTTATGAAGTAGAATACCATGACTGACAGTATTAAAGGCTTTCTTTCGATCCAAGAATACTTAATCATGAGATATATCTTTTATGTCAAAAAAGTCTGTGCAATCCCGGTGGAATTATTCAGGCGATGACTCAGCTCAATATGATCAATAACTTTATTACATACTTTGAGGCAATTTATTTTAAAGTGTGTTTGCTTGCTTGAGTTAGTTTATTTCTGTGTTGCCACACTTAATAATGTTGCCATTAGACTTTTCATTGACATTGGTGATGTTAGTCTTGGCTTTTCTCACTTCAGACACCATTTTATTGTTTAAATTGTGGAAAATAAGGGGGTCATTGTTAGTTTTAGTTCATGAAATACACTTTGAACACTGAAATTGTAAATCACATTTATTTATTGGTAAGAACACATTGCTACTAAATCTTCAACAAACTGTAATGCCTGTGCTTGTGATGAAGGAAGATGTAGTCACCCATGCAATTCCAACTGCATATGTAAGATATTTTTATGACAGTCTTGTTTTGTTAACGCAAACATTGGACAAACGGCACTGCTATTTATATTTTGAAGCGCGGTCACGGAAGTGTGTTCCGTGTGTGTACGGAAGGCTTGCTTGTCCATGTACGATGAAAGATTTCTTAACAAGCTCATTTGATACTTTCATACTTCACACATGAAAAACCCCACTCTTTGTGTGTGTGTGTGTGTGGTGGGGGTGCTTTAACACGGCATAAAAATTGAGCCGCCTCCTGTCGCAGGTGCATGATTCTTCCCGCTAATTGTCCCTCATGTTGCCTTGCCGCATCACATGGAGACTTAATCAGATCCAAGCCTGGCGTCTGACGCTTTGTGAGATCTGTTGTTTATATTGTGTACACTTGGCTAGCATCAACACTGCCATTCCTGTAGCAGCACATAACATGAATAGAAAATGTGATGTTGACTTTTCAGGCCAGCTCTATGATGTTAAAGATTCAGGTGCTTTATATAACTTTGTCCTCGCTAACCCTGGCTGTGGTGACGTCATGCTTCCTCCCGTCGGTCGCCACATGCCTTGTTGAAACCTGAAAAGAAAAGCCAGACCAAGGAAAATATGCTAAAATTGCTAAATGTATCATGACTGCATCTGATGTGAACCTTGTTCATGTTATTAGCTAGATGAGACACCCTATGTATACGCCTAACACTTTGTCAAAATATAAAAAAGACAGGCTTTGCTATACATTCAAAATGGAGATGTCCATCAGCTACATACTATATGTGTGATATGTACGTTTGATCATTCGTTTTTTATTAACCTATTTTAACCTATGCAAATGTAATATTAGCACTTTAGCTCCCATGGCTATGCTAATGTCGGCAACGTTTGGGTTCTCCTATTCCACTTGTTAATGTGACCTTGTTCTATGTGATGTGTGACATGTTTACGTTGGACCTGTGCACTATAGTGCTGTTTGGAGACACACTCTCTGCCGGATACAAACAGTTTGTTCCTCGTTGACAAGAGGGTTCACTCTGTTGCTGTCAGTGAGTGTTGGTGCTACAGTGGAATGAATGTACGTTGAGGCTAACAGCACGTTAGCCTTGTGAGCAGCATATGCTAAAATGCTTTTCAACTGCCACGGCCTCAGTGTGGGATTATTGGGGTTTTAAACAATGAGAAAGGAGAGCGTAGGAACACAGACCTAATCATCTTGTTACAATTACAATGTAAAATACTCCTGATAAACGAGACTTTATTGCTTTTGATACGATGTCCTCGCATTGTTATTTCATCTGTCACATTAATTACAGAATGGTTGGGGGTCCCTAACTTGAAATTTTAGGAGCCCAAGCAGAAGATTTAGGTCCGCACACCGAAATGGACTTGCAAAGTGAAGGATTTCATATATGTTTGTCTCCTATTTTTTGTGTCTCATGTATGTGTGTCTCCTATTTCTTGTGTCTCACTCATATAACTATGCACTACATTTAATTAAGTAGAACCAAGCAGGCTTGGGCAAATCACAGGACACATAATCGCTTTCAGGCACATACAGTTCCGGAGCTCTCCTACACATCCACAATTTTGACTAAACATTCACATTTGCTCTTATTTTCACCGTGTTACTGATAAATACTATTAACTCTGATACCGCCCTCTTTTCACACACAGGGCAACCAAATGGCCTGTTTTTTTTTTACCTTTATATAATTTGAGTTTCCATAGTTTCCCTGTGGGACAAATGAATTGAACCATATTGCTTGTTTGTTTAAAAGATAAAAGGTCACAGTGGTTTTAAAAAAAAAACATTTAGATTTGGAATCCTTTGAATTCAAATGTAACTTTGCTGAGAGACAGAATAAAGTGAGAGCCTGCTAGAAAAGCTGATCGAATGTGATTGAAATGTGATCACACACGCTGGCATCGATAGGCTTAGACTGGTCCGTTGGCTCCACATTTTCCTATTTTTCTTGGTCGCACATGCGCGAGTAGATTTAATTGCTTTGTTTCATATATTAGTTTCTCATTTACTTGCCATGTCATTTTATGAGGCCTGCAAAAGCCTGGAAATAATAAAATAAAATAAGATTTACATAAAAAAATTTCCCTAATTAAATTTATTGGATTTTTTAATTAAAAACACCATGGGAAACGCCAGTGGATGCTACAGTTTGGCTCAAAGGCACGCCCATACTGTCTGATACAAGCCTTGATGATATTGCTGATGCCTTGACACTTCTTATCTATTCCTAACAGCCACCGCCTAGTGTATTATTTTAATTTCCGCACTATAAGCAATCACTGGATCCTACTAGATTGCCTTGTGTGTTTATCTAAAGTAGGGCATCATTAAGTGAACCAGATGATGCATTGATAACGTTAGCAAGGCATCATAAGCATAATCATTATCTACTAGTCTGTATCAGATTCAGCACTGCGATTATGAAAGCCAAGTAATTAGTCTCCTTGATTAAGATGCTTTGGAGCTCATTACACGACTTGTGAATTCAACACTGACGCTGATGATGCCTGCTAAGAATCTGAAAGTGAGTCTCTATTGAAACTTTATTCACATTTGTTATAAAAATGTATGCCAGTGTACTCTTAAGAATATCAGAACTGATGAATGCTGCATGCACTCACTAAATGAAGACCCATCTATGTAGCCGTGACTAAGCCACGTCGAATGATTGATTCCCGAAATGATCAAGTCACTGCTCAGTAAACATTCATGTATCATGATAGTACTAATTTATGGATTTTTATCCAGCATGTGTAGCACATACAACAGTTGACCTCCCGTCATCCTGTAAGTCTTTTCCCTTCCAGTAATTTGGACTGAACGGCCAACAACGCTAATGAGCTCCCTCGGCTGCCGGTTTGAGTGGGCGTCTTCTTGTCACGCCTCCTCGTTAACGACATCTTTTGTTTCTCCTTGCAGTTGGAAAGACCTCCCTGATCACACGCTTCATGTATGACAGTTTTGACAACACGTACCAGGTGGGTGCTGCACAGCTTTTAAACGTTTTGCCATGGAGTAGTCAGTGTACAGCTTGTGTAGCACTATGGAGGTACTATGAAAGAACTAGGGTGCTAGATGAAGACGGCATCATCTAATTTGCATAAATGGCGGTGACAACAATGTAGACTTACGATCTCCATCTACCGGAGGGAGCCATTCATTCACATCATGATAAAAATAATCCTTCGCCACTCCCTGTTTCAAATGTTGTGGCTTCACTTTATCACGTTTAATAAATCATGCTGCTTTGTGGATTCGATACAGCCTATTATTAGTCAAAAATATGCAAATATAGGGACATTTTCTCTATTTTGCCTAAATTAAACGTTTTTAACCATTCATTCATTTTCTACACGATGGTCGTGTAGAAAGCTGTACACTGATTTTTTTATTGTATTGTCCCTCGATAAGACATAAAACCTTTGTGCTTCATGAGCTGTAGCATCATTCATCTTCAAAGCAGAAACAACACAAAAGACTCTTTTTCCCTTTAAATGCAAAATCTCCTAATAGAAGCTTCTTATATCTACTTACATCGTAATCAAAAGGATTTGGAATAAACCTCACAAAGCCTTTCCGACCTTGTTCAACTTGGTGGTCACATGGGGTATACAGTATGCATGGCTGGTAGGAGCTACGCAACGTGTAGGAAACAACTCAGTGGCAAATAAAACACACGTTTACCTGAATAGAGAAGTTAATTCAGACACAATATTAGGAGGTTTGTTGTCTTCCAGTTGCTGTCCATGACAAACGATGCAATTGGTTCTCACTCGTACGACTGCAGCCCGAAGACCAACCAAAGGTGTAATGCATCTTTTTAATTAATACTTCAGTGAGATAAATGTTTGTGCAGGGACAGCATATGTCATCATTTCCAGCCACATGAGATGCTGGCTGACAGGGACGCTCCAAACACACACAAGCACCCTCAAACACAACGTGCAGGCACCGAAACACTACAGGATCAAAAACAAATGCCAAGGGCACCACATCTTTAAAGTCTTTAAGATGTAATACTTCACAGTATTATAGAGCAAGTTTTACGCCCAACAAAACAAAAGAAAATGGAGTATCTTTTGATTCTGCCAACTTTCTTCTGGGCCTCCCGCTTATCACAGCCATGTAAAGACACAAAGGGCAACAATGCTAACTCCAAACATGTAACTTTAGCAGCTCCTCACTAAACAAGTGCCGCAAGGCATGCTGGGAAGCCGGAGGCACTTCCAGCGAATCCACAGTACTTTTTTATTTCTATTACATATATATGTCTTGTAATACAGTAATATTGTGGGTTCAAAATCACAGTTTATATAAGTATAAGTATTAAGTATATTATTTTATAATTTATTTATTTATTTTTGTTGTTTTGCGGTTGAATATGGTTTATTATTGGTCAAAACGATACATAGTATATATATATATATATATATATATATATATATATATATATATATATGGGTGTATATTAGGGTGCATACAAACACACATTTTAACACATATTATGTATTTATGGAGTAAATTAAGCATTCTTTTGTACTCAAATGTCTAAATGAACTAAAATACAAGCAGGAGCAAACAGCATGAGTGGGTGTGAGTGTTCTCAGAACAAGCTACTGCTGTGACCCTAACCCATGACCCCTGGCACACAAGTACGATTCTTATTTATGTCTTAAATGGCTTTTATTATTGGGCAATAGGAGTGTAAAGGTTCCTATAGGGGTGTTATTTCATGTCTAGAGGGCTCTAATAATGTTAAAAATTATGTTTAGAAGATCATAGCAGGTTTTCTATTCTCTAACTATGAAAACATTCATGGAAATTCACTTATCACAGTTGTGTCTGGAGCCAATTAATCCTGTGAAACCCATTTTTGTGGAGTACTCACCCAGAATCTACTTCCAGCGGTCCAAAGATAAGCTTGAGACCGCCCCCCTAAAGAATGCCATGAACGTGGTCGCCTCCAGTCTGTCTCACTCCAAGGCTACTGCTGACCTAAATGGCTGGATAAATAATGGCGGAGAAACACAGCGGCCATCATGGTGCGGCCAATTTAAGGGAGCGTGGCTTTGCAGACAAATGGCCACTGCCTTGTCCTCGTGGTGACACACAGAGATCATCCCTCAACATAACCCTGCTTTCAATGGGCAGACGGATGCTGGCCAGATAGCATCTGCTTTCTTTAATAATGTCCCTATAGAGCATCTGCTCTGCTTTATTGTAGATGATAAAGAAGCCGGGGAGGAACCGTAGGCTGCTTTCCTGCTAACACCCTGTAGTCTATTTTTCAATATACTGTGTGCTTTGCAGGCACATATCAAATCCAAATGATTTTTTTATTCATAGGGTGTCTTAATGCTGCTTGACTGGCAGCCCTGCAGGTGATGTGACCTTCAAGTGTTTACTAAAATATTCACACTGCTGCTTGTGCTATCCAACAAGAATAAGAAGCCTGTCCTTGGTGGAAGGATTAGCTGAGACTGTACGCGCCTGCTTTCAAACGAAGCTGAGGCCTTTAAGTAAAGCAGCCATACTTTTGGAGACCCATTGAGGCCATCAAAGAAAGCTGAGCCAGATTGTTTGACTCCCGTCAAGTGCCGTCTGCCTGGCCAAGAGAAAGCGAGGCAGGCATCTTCTTGGCTGGCTGAACATGCGGAAAGCCTGAGGGAGGAAAGGAAGCCACACAGCAGCTGTCATTCAAGCATGGCCACATCGACTCAAACATTTACACATGGATAAGAGCATCACCACAAGATATGGATCTAGCACTTGTACAGTATATGTCAAAATTACTGCATGTACAATCATATGATAACTTGTGTTAAAGCTGCAGCTACAGTAGTGCTTCGGTAGCTGTCTGACACTGACTTCATGTCGTTACATCGTCTTGTTTTCTGGAAAGAAGGTCCTATTTTCTGAGATTTTTTTTTTACCAAAAGCTGAATAGCGAATATGCAGGGATCCACTGTAAAGTTGTAAAGTCATCGCTCGCCACTTTGCACGTCAGATTTAGCTGTGTCTCTCTTATCATGGGTTTTCACGACTGGCACTGACCACCATGGGGCCACAGCTTTGAGGTCTCCCAGGTCTGTCCGGCATCCTTGCTCGCTATCTCATCCAACTCATCACCAGGTGGTGATCAGTTGACAGCTCAGGCCCTCTCTTCACCCACATGTCCACACAATGTGGTCTGATGATAGTCGATCATAGACCTGTGTCCTAAGGTGTCCTGGTGCCAAGTGCACTTGTGGACATCCTTATGTTTCAGCATGGTGTTTGTTATGGAATAATTGTGGTTCACACAGAAGTCCAACAACTAAACGACAATCAGTCAATCAATCAATCATCAACCAAGTGACACTCTCGTTCACCGGGGATGACTCCAACACAGAGGCACTGAGCCAAAGGGACTATTAATACACCCACACTAGTTTGCAGCCTCTCCCCTACAGCAACTCCAGAGTAGAGCAAGGTCCAGCATCTCATGAGGAGTTTAATTCCAGAATCCAAACTGTGGGTCAAAGTGAGTCTGACTATGTCTAGTAGGAATGTCTCAACCTCTCACACAAACTCGGGCTCCTTGTGTCAGCCCATGTCCCAAGAACCAGATCGCCTAGGCGCCCGCCCTCAACTACCATCCGAAGCACATTGCACCAGACCCTTATGATTGCTTCCGCAGGTGGTGGGTCTACAGGAAGGAGATCCCGGGGCGCTTCTCCAGGCTGGGCCTAGCTGGCTCCCATGGGGGTCGACCCCATCACTGAGACCCCAGTGTCCCACAATGAGGTGGTGATTTACTGAGGAGAATTTGTGTTTCTGAGCGATTATGGCGAACAGGTAGCACCAAATGTAAATAAATGAGTGTCTGGGAAACACTGCCTTTAGATTGACTGATGTTTGAACTAATTTTGTATGGCTTATATATTTTTTTCTCAGAAATACTGAAATTACATGACCTCACACATGTGTCCTTAAAGGTAATATTGAGCAATTTAGTTTCAAAGAGTCCCGGAATGTTTATACTATGCTTATGTTGGTTAAATATCATGAAATCCATCGAGCAGAATGGGCCCCAAGCCAGCCTCCCCGACGACGTGTGCTTATTAATCTTTCAAAAGATTATTAATAATTGACTCCAGTCTAATGTGTTCATGTGTAGTCGTCTATGTGCCGTTCTATTTTTAAGAACTGGGCCAAAAAGAACCTGAAAACCCTTCTATGATGATAACAGCAGTCAAGTCAACAACGTCACCTTTTATATGAAGTTGATTTAGCAGTTGCCTTGCTGTCAGATGTACAGTATTATGAGCAAGTTTAACCTCTGTCACACACACAGATTTATTAGGATTCATCTGGCATGCACTCCTGTGGCAGGAAGACATCAATCTGCCACATCCCTTCCAGGATAGTGTTGTGCTTTTTGTGCCACTTCGTGAAGATACACACTGATTGTCAGAGCATGATCAGACTGAGTGTAACGCACTTGTCTTTTTGCCAGCCACCGCCTCGCTCAGTCCGTGGCGGTGGCTGGCATCGCCAAGGAAACCAGCGCGTGATCGAGCTGCTGATGTCCAAGTGGACACTAGGCAATTTGCTGCACTGCCTAACATGGAAGCACACCACACTTCCTGTGTACAGGAGAAAAAAGTGACCGTTCATGAGCTAAATGTAGGGTACCTGCACCACGTACAGTATAAATATGGGGATTGAGCTTCTTCAGGCTCAAGCGGGACATGTCACCCGAGGCGATCATAGCAGGATAAGACGTGTAATGTTTACTGCCATCTGCTGTAGAATAATACCAATTTTAGAATTCAGTCCACACATACACGTATGACTTTTTAAAAATAGATGTAGTATCCTAGTGAGGATAAGCGGCATAGAAGATGGATGGATGGATGCTGCCACTACCATCTTGTAGAGTTAATAAAAAGATGTTGTCACAGCTGTTATGTCACTATTGTTTGAATTTTAGACTATTTGCTCTTGTAGACTAGACACCCGGCTATGGGAGGATTTACTGTAATATGTAATCCTTTTTCAAGGTACAATGTATTTTCCAGTGGAAAAGCTGTTTTTTGCTCTCAGTGTTGACTCATCCATGGATTTCCTATCTCCACGAACAAGGCAACCATTGGAATTGACTTCCTGTCGAAAACGATGTACCTGGAAGACCGAACGGTAAGACACTGCGTTTACTACACAGGTGTGTGTGTGGCATGTATGAAAGAGTTAGTTCATCTGAGTATCATCTCTCTCGTGTGTCTGTTGTCTCTAACCATCAGGTGAGGTTGCAGCTGTGGGACACCGCGGGACAAGAGCGCTTCAGGAGCCTCATCCCCAGCTACATACGGGACTCCACGGTGGCTGTGGTCGTCTACGACATCACAAGTATGTGTTAGTGTGCATCGTGTGCTCAAAGTGGAGTTTGTGTTAATAATGGAAGTCTATCATGAAGGTTCATTTGTTTGGTTTATTTACCAAACCTTTTTTTTCTGTAATTTTATTGAATAAAAAAATGCAAAATTCAGTTTATTAAAATGCTGAGTTTCAAAATTAACTGTACAAAACTTAAAAAAATGGTTTACACTGAATGTTTCTGTACGAAATACAGAGCCAAGAGGGGTGTGAATGCTCGCTAAATGTAGCCACAAAGTTGCTAATTTGGCAACATTTTCTTATTCTCTGGCAGACCAGGTGCAAGACGCAGAGTTACGATGACATCTACTGTCCGCCTTCTCTCCACAGACGTCAACTCTTTCCAGCAGACGTCCAAGTGGATTGATGACGTGAGAACAGAGAGAGGAAGTGATGTCATCATCATGCTAGTAGGCAATAAGACGGACCTGGCGGATAAGAGGTTTGTAGGAAACCCTCCAGGTCACATTTTGTCATCATAACTGCATGTTTACATACTTAGTTGATACCTGCCTGCTACACTGTATCTATAGCAGGGGTGTCCAAAGTGTGGCTTGGGGGCCATTTGGCAGCCCTTGACATATTCTACAAATTGAACAGGGAAACTTTTAAAATACACAAAATAGATAAATAGAGCAGTAATTTTACACCAATGTCAAAATGTTAGAACATTTGTACAATATTAAAGGGGACCTATTATTCTCATTTTTCGATCCTTTGTATTGAGTTGTGCACTCCTATAGAGCACCTACGCACAATAACCAGAAAGCTTTCGTCTGTAATCTGCACCTATTCAGCTGTATTTCTTTGGATTTTGTGTTTCCCGCAAACATTTATTCATCCCACGGCCCGCCTCCCCACACGGCCACTCTGCTGTGGTTGATCATACTCTCTAGTGCTCAGAAGGGCTTCCACTGTTGTGCCGCTATCTGCAAACCCAGGTCTACAGGAGTTGATAATCGGTATAGGAGTTGATAATAAACACCAATTTATGTTTTTAAAATGTCCGCTTTCAACATAGACACTGGCCAGTTCAAAGTTTCTCAAGAAAAGAAAAAAAACTGCTCCCTGTATGCACACGCTGTAATGCTACACAGACAAGCGCTTTTGCTCCATGACTTACATAAAATAAACACAGTCAGGACACTGATAAGTCCAGTGTCAGATTAAAATGTATTTAATTTACTGGTAGGGAATCAGGAACGCCAACCACTTGTGCCTGATGTTTTCCTCATTAGGAATTGTAAACAAATGTAGCTTTCCCTTACACCCAATAAAACACCTTGGAGACATTGCTAACACCGTGAACAGAGAATCAGAGCTTGGGGGAGTGGTGTACAGCGCACAGCCTTACGAGGAAGCCTGGCAGTCTGTGACATCACAAATCACCAGTGTTAGAACGCCCTCTGAAACCGAGCTTTTGAGCCATCCCAAACTTCTTTCAGGGCTCACTTCCAAATGCACAAATCTCATTATCTGAAACTTCGTTTAACACAAGAATACAACATTTTAACTACATTTATAGGTCAGAAAAGTGGAAAAAGTATAAAGTATTATTGGCATTTTTAACTCGATGTCAGCTGCCATGTCAGCTATCCAGACTGGTTCTGCAAAGCACAAGTTGAGAAACACTGTAGCACAAAACATCATTTTTTCTTTAAATACTGTCAAATATCAAAGTGGTCCTCACAGTCTTTGATGAGTCAGTATGCGGCCCTTGGTGGTACCCCTGATCTATACTCCATTTCATCAATCGTGTTATTACGTTGGATCAGCTTTATCGTTTCCACTCCCTTCCTGTGGAAAAGTGAGAAATATATTGCTGTGTGGGAGGGAGTGATGTGGATTGAAGCTCTTATTTCACCAGAGCATGTTGTGATGAATTTACCTTTTTGTCCCACATCACCATGTGCGGCACGGACAGTGTGTGTCCATTATGCAATGATGATGATAAGCAAACCTCAGCCCGTGCGTCTGGAAATAGCACCTGATTACGTAAATATCCTTCCTTTTTGTACCTAGTGTGGTTGTGTGCCAAGATGGACTTCACGTCCCGTGTTCAGGCCAAGAGCGTCACTTTGAACAACACAATTCTACACAGTAGTGATGTCCCATGCATGATGTCATCATGCACGCTTGTTAGCTGTGTAGGTGGTTGAAGATGAAGATAATGATGCTCTTTGGTCCCCTGACAGGCAAATCGGCATCGAGGAAGGCGAGCAGAGGGCCAAAGAGCTGAGCGTCATGTTCATAGAGACCAGCGCCAAGACTGGTTACAATGTCAAACAGGTGAGAGAGCTGTCACATATTACAGTTTTTTTAACAATATTTTTTATCAATATAACCAGTATATATTCTTACCAACTTAAGATATCAGTTGTGGTACAATACTGCATTGCAGGGGTTTCAAATGAAAAGTGAAGCCTGTTTGCAAAGTACTTCAACTTCTTTCTTCTTTGTAAACGATCTGCTCATAATATTATGACTTTATTCCCATAATAATATGAAGTTTTCCCCAAAATAGTTAAAAAAATTTCTCATAATATTCCAATTTTTTTTTTCTTTGCTACTAAAATGACTTTATTTTTCCTCATAGTATTACAAGTTTATTCTTGTAAAATTGCAACATTTTTTCTCTTAATATTTTGATGTTATTCTCTAAAAATTACAGCTATTTTTTTTCTTTTGTTAAACTTTTAACTTAGCTGTTTTTTTCTTTCTTATCTCTTTCTTATTTCCACTTCTTTCTGATAACATTTTAACTATTTTGCAACAAAATCTTTGTAAAATTACAAATGTATTTTTGTCCTTGTTCAATTGTTTAATTTTCTCATAACATTACAATGTTATTCTCGTAAAATTACGACATTTTCTTGTTAGGTTACAACTTTTTTATTTTTATATTTTTACTTTTTTGCAATTTTACAATAAAAACAAACATCCACGGGCTCCTCCCAGGCCACATCCTTCATGCTGGAATTTAGACAGTTTACAGATGGGATAGCTGGCATTTTAAGATGTGCAGCAAAGCCTGCTTTTTTTTGGATGAGTGAGAGACTTCTAGTCGTTGAGCAACATGGCATGAAGGACGGCTGTAACAAAAATGAGCAGGATGTATGTATGCTTCCTCTTCCTTTTGCAGTTGTTTCGCCGTGTGGCTGCTGCTCTCCCCGGGATGGAAAGCATGCAGGAGACGAGCAAAGAAGGAAGTATCCTTTCACATGTGTGTTGTAAATTCACCTTGTCAAAGCCCCTAACTTAAGATAACTTAAGATGGCTGCTCTTTTTTTCATTTGACGTCTGATGTGATGTGATGTCATGTCATGTCTTGGACTTTGATGGCACTTTTGATGGCTCCTTGTCTGCTTACAAACAGAAAGGGTTGGTCTTGGCTACCAAATGACTTAAACATGCACCTTTTCACACCCTGATACCAGCTCATCTACAGGAATGTTTTTTTACTTATGGTTCAGCACTATATATAGTAAATGTTATTTTATTAATGCCAATATTAAGAAATATCTAGTCTACAATACATAAAATACATAATAGCCTTTGTGTAAAACAGCACCCTCCTGTGGTAGCAAAGGGCTACAACAGTGTATAAACGGCTGACTGCTGTGTGTTGACTGCTCTGCTTCCTCTTACACTCTTAATACCTAACCTCCATCGTCACGCTCACACTTCCTTAATTGCCTCTTCCAGTGATCGACATCAAGTTGGACAAACCGCAGGAGGCGCAGACGACTGAGGCGGGCTGCTCGTGTTAATCACCACGAGCAGCAGTCGTGGCGTCCCCTTTTCCACCCCAACCCCCCGACGCTTCTTACGTTGCTTCCTTTTGCTTTGAAGGCCTCCCAATGGTCCTGACTGCTGGTCAGTGTTGATGCTGAAGCTGCCAAAAAGTGTCCAAACACCACGAAGGTTACTGTAAGGAACATCCACCCACCCCCCCGCTTTGTTTTAGTATTTTTTTTTATATCCACTCATGTTGTTTTGAAGTGATATTTGACATCAAGGATGATTACGCCTTCCAGTGTTAGCATCCTGGGGGGGTCCACCACTGAGCCTTTTAGACCAAGTATCCATGCATGCTTCTGTCTGTGTCAGGTAACATCACACACACACACACACACACACCATGCCAGTGTGCTACTTACTACACACTACTGTAAATATGGGAGCAGAGGACAAACTTGGACCTTTAACACTGCATGAGACGAGTATCACTTGGCACACTGTCCACCATTCCAGTCCCGGTCCACGCAGTAAACCTTTATTTATAGTGGAGCCTCTAATGTGGAACAGTACAGTTTGCAAGTTTTGGGGGGATGTGGCGTGAGCGTGCCGTGCCGTTCAAGGACGAATTCTCCGTCTACCGCTTGTTCCACCACTGTCACTTGTTTACATCCAGGTCTGACTAGCTGGCTAGTTTATTGCTTTAACCCAGGGGTGTCCAAACTTTACACCCAGGGCGACATAGTGAACAAGGAAAGGGTGCAACTTTTGTAAATCATATGCTAACACGTTATATATACAGTATTGCAAGAATAAACTTTTGCATCTCAGATTTGGTCATTGTAGGTGAAAAAGCCTAGTGTAACTTATTATTGTATTGTATTGTAGTACTGCACAACTTCATTTTTGCTGATTTTTTAAATTTATTCTTAAACAGTATTAGTACATTTCCAACTTGGAATATGTCGGACTTGATTCCCATAATATTTTGACTTTATTCTCATACGTTTTTCCCAACCTAATCTTCCCAAAAAGGTTTCTCATAATATTTAAACATTTTTAAAAGCTTTAAAATTTCAACTCTGTTACTAAATGACTTGATTTTCTCCAACATTATTATAGAAGATTTTTCTCATAAAATTGTGATTTTTTTTCCCTCATCAAAATACAACTATTTTGCTTCTATGACTTTATTTTTGTAAAATCACAGCTGTTTTTTTCTATTTCTGCTCTTTTTTTAAATTTTTAACTTTTTTTGTAATATTTTAACTTTATTTCCTTAATATTATGACTTTATCTAATTTTCTGAAAGGTTCCTCATAATATTATTTTTTTAATATTTTAAATGTTCTGCAATGATGTTATTTTTCCTCATAATATTACATCATTATTGATTTTATTTTGTTATCTTGACTTTATTCATGTAAAATGATTTTGCTCGTGTTAAATTATATTTTTAGAATGCGGCACAGGTCAATTTAAAAAAAAAAACAGATGAAAGATGCAATTGGCCCTGGGCTGCAGTTTAGAGACCCCTGCTTCAACTTTTTACTGGTAACACTGCTTGACTTCTTTTTACGCTTGTGTGACGGTTAATAATGGTGTCGTTCTTAAGTTAAGGCTCTTAGTTTTTATATTGCTAGAGGATAACTTATTTTTACACTTTTAAAAAAATGCCGAAAGCTTTTCTCATGGCCAAAGCTTGACCGAAGAACAGATGATTTCCTGCGCCGTTGTTTGTGATATGAAACTATGTTCAGTCTTAGAGGCTCTACTGTATGTGGAGGGAATTGACAGTAAATGTACCATATTGTGTGTGACGTCACATGGAAAAGACTTTCTAAGTAAATCAGCACACTTTGAGCAAACGTCCATCATGTGCATGTATTTATTGTTTTACAACAAGAATGTATATCTTGCTGTCGTGTCGCAGCACCGTTTGATTTCATTAGTAATGTTCATTGAGGGCGGGGCCATGATTGAACAGTGCATGTCTCCCCCCCAAACCCTGAATAAACATGTCTTACTGACCACAGCAACATTAACAGCATGATCTGGAGCTTGGAGTGTAGAACTAGTGGACCGTGGGGATCCCCGCGTTGACTCATAACTCGGTCTGGTTCTTCAACCCCTGGTCCAGGTGTTGGTCCAAACCTATGTTAAGGTGTTGGAGATATTGGGGGAGCCAAAGGTTCTATCTGTCTCAAATCTATCCAACCATGAGCTGATGGTCTTCCTGCAGACAGAGCTCCTCCTCCTGTCATGATCACATGATCTCATTCTGCTGGACGGTAAATCTGTGACATCACAAAGGAACCGTTTTGCAACACCCTCTGAACCAGAGCGTTTTGAGCCATCCCAAACTTCTTCCAGGTCTCACTTCCAAATACGCAAACCTCATTATCTGAAACTTTGACACCGTTTAATATTCTAACTACATTTATAGGCCAGAAAAGTTTGAAAAGGTATAATAGATCCCCTTTTAAGTTATTTATTTCAATTTGTCACAAGATGATGCGCTAATGGTCTGAAATTGACATTAGATGGTGTTTTATAACACAATTGGCATGGGGAAAATATACCATGGACACACATTACTAGCACTCTCTAGTGTGTCTCTCCTCAGTGTGACACTGTTGCTTCTGCTGTAGAACCAACACGCCCAGCTGGTGAGATCCGTAGAGTGAAATCTCTTGTCATCCAGCCTGTTTGGTAGAAAGAGAGGAGGAAAACAAGCATGCATGCACATGTGACTATACAAGGCCAGAAAAATTATCAGGTAATTTTTTATTTATGATGCACTGAATTCAGTTAACTGCTGCTCTTGCTCCTCCCCTTGGTCCAGCTGGCCCCCCTACTGGATCATCTTGGTCCATCCCGGTTGGAAAACAGTTTCATAGAATACATGAAAGTGAAACCTTCATTTCATGTATTGATTTTTCTACGCCGCACCCAAAATTATTTTAACGCCGATGATGACGATCCATTATGGCCACATGTCCTCCAACATGGAATCTTTGCCAGATGCTCCATGAATGCTCCCCACAATCCTCTTTCACGCTCCAGCGACTCTTTTGTTACCTCAAAAGTAACATTGGCGTGGTGTGATGAAGAAGCCCACCGGCATTGTTGTCCTCTTAACGTACACAACTCAAGTACACACTATTGCAGTTGTCATAAATAAAAAGTATTTTTTAGTGTTGAGGAGTGAACGTCCCAGGAGACCATCTGCTCTCTGAAGCAAATCCACAGCAGCAGCTGGGAGAACTAAGCCTACAATAAATAAAAAGCGGCACACGGGGGTGGGGGGGACATGTCTTCTTCTGCCCTAACAGCCTCCACCTTCCAAACCGGATCGTTTTTCATCATCTTCACTGGGAAGTCTGCGCCAGGACTTCATTTCCCTTCAAGGAAAAACATGTAAATATAACATAGGTGCATAGTTGCTGGGGACAGGGGTCAGGACTTACACGTTGCTGCTGTCTGCCATCCACTCTGGAGAGCGCCTGGTCAGCCTCAGCTTCCTCCAGGAGAAGATGCTAAGCTTCAGACGCTTCCAGCGGGAAATGCTGTGGTCCGAGTCCATGTGGTTGCTTGTATTTTCATCACAAGAGACATGCTCATTAGTAGTCATTATGATTACAAGGAGGAAGCTCAGCAAAGTTACAACACACTGCCAACAAAGGTGGGCATGGCCTAAGATCAACATCCTTAGTCAAAAGCAACTTTTAAGTCCTTCAAATAGTGGCTCTTTGTGTGTTTGTTTCTTTCAGGATAGAGGATCTTTGACTGCAATCGCCTTTTTTTTGCTGTCGACCCTTGTCAGTAGCACAAGGCTTCCGAATAGAAGATCTTTGACTAGCATTTTTGTTGCACATCTTTAAAAACAGCAGAGCACTCTTACATGGAGGATATTTGAATTTTGCCGTAAATCTATATGAAAAGCTGAGATATAGAAGATCTTTGATGTGTGTTTTTTTTAGCACATCATTAAATATAGTACTGCTGTCAGAGGATCTTTGATGAGCGTGTTGATTTGTTTGTTTACTCCTGAGCTAGAGAGGATCTTTGATCTTTGGCATTTTTGTTACACATGTTTAAAAACAGCAGAGCACTCTTGTTAAATAGAGGATCTTTAAATTGTGTTTTTGCTGTAGCTTCCATTATTTAGAAAATTGTGGACTTACATTTTTGCAGCAGTGGACTATATATAGAGGCTCTTTAGCTAGCGTTTTTGCTGTAGGTCCTAAAATATAGCCATGGCGTCTCGTGTAGAGGATCTTTGACTGGCGTAAAGAATTAGATCCTTAAAAACTGTCATGTAGAATATATTTGACATATTGCGAGGTAGACATTTAGCAGTATGGCAAAGCCAAAATAAAGAAAATTGTGGAATGGCATTTATAGATTGCTATGATCTGCTGTGATGTCTAATCCCACGCTGTATTCATGCTATCTTTTGATCTCTGAAAACCAAAAAAAGGTAGATACCATTCTGCTTGGCATTTTCCTTGGAACGAGTCTTCCATCGTGTGGTTTTTGGCTTCATCTATCAGTGCGTTCTCCTTCTCAGGTATCTGCTCCCACAGGCCGCTGTTGACCCACAGCGCCTCCTGCAGGCTGAGGCCCGGCCGGATGCAGGTGACGCGGCGACACAGGGGGCATCCTACAGTGAGCAGGCCGCTCCTGGCACGCGTCTGGAGGGTCTCCAGGCAGGGCTGGCAAAAAGTGTGTCTGCAGTGGAGCATACGCGGGATCCGCTCCGCCCGCGAGAAGGCCAGCAGGCAAACGCTGCAGTCACCCTCACTGCACAGAACCATGGCGGCGGCCAGAAAACCACTCCCGCCTCTGGGGGAAAAAGCAATGCAAAAACTGAAAAACGTCACCCCCACTTTTGCTTTTCCTTTAGCTTTTTTTTACTGCGATTTTGCCATAGAATGGTACTATGACTAAGGTCAGACGTGTCATAACAGGAACAGGAAATGGAACTCCGCAAAATCAGCTGTGTGGACACTTGCCTCCCAGACACCCCCATCCCATTTACCATGGGAATTAACAGTGAGTACGTATTTTGTTGACTCCATATTACTGGATGGTTCACTTATTTTTACACTTTGGCCACTGCGACACGATGGTATGGTTAAAAAGGTCTTTCTTCCTTCCACCTTAGTCAACAGTATCACCATTAAAGCAACCAGTTTGACACTGGAACAGATAATATTTCTATGTACATTAGTTCCCGGGGAATCAAATAAAGTAGGAGGCATTAAATACATAGACTGAAGGTTTTAACACAAATGATACCAAAAGTATGTACTTACAGCAGACTTCACAAGAACAAAAATTAAGCAGATCTAGCTCCAGTGAATGAATGGAGCTGCTCCGGTGTCTTCATTAGAGGTTGTGCCTGTATTGCGAGGGGAGGGACATATTGCAACTCCCCCTCCACTGTGGATAACAGCTGTGGAAGCAGTGAAAATGTCCTTTGTTAGGATTCAAGGGGGAGAGCAGGTGGAAAAACTGGAGCCAGACATTGTGTTATGATGATGCTATTAATGTAGGGTGTTTCTTCTTTTTTGGGGGGGGGGTGGCTCTGAATGTGAGTAACACATATATAGTATGGTGTAGTAATTACTACTAAGAAAAGAAGGGCTCGTCCGGGATTTGAACCCGGGACCTCTCGCACCCAAAGCGAGAATCATACCCCTAGACCAACGAGCCACTGCAAAAGTCAAAGATACCGTTACATAGATGTCTGCTGATGTATGCCTGCAGCGACATGTTCGCTCTACCGACATCGTAGTTATGAGACCCAACTGGAACCTGAAATACGGTTAGAAATCAGGTTTAACCGAAATTAGGGCCCTGCCTTGAGCAAGCAGACTTTCGGGGGAGGGGACAAAAGCCACATAATAGAGGTTCAAAATCCAGTTTAACTGAATTTTAGGTGCTGCCTTCAGTAAATAAGGTCTTCGGGGATAAATAAAATTTAAATTTGGGCTCGTCCGGGATTTGAACCCGGGACCTCTCGCACCCGAAGCGAGAATCATACCCCTAGACCAACGAGCCACGTGTTAAAGTGACAACACAATGTTATATATATATACAAATAATAAATGATGGGTGACAGCCGCCACCTTTAGGTGGACTATTGTCTCGCGTTTGATATGCTACAGTGTGTACTATTTAACGCTAAAAGCAGCTGCTATACGTTTTAGCGTAACCTATCTTAGCCTATTAGCTGAGCGTTTTACCCCCGGTCACCGGCGCCCTCCTTTACGTACTACGTTTTGCGTAGGGGGCGGAGACATTGCGTCACAATGACAAACGTTGATATACTTCACTGTTTTTAAAGTGTCTTTCCAAAAATCCTACTTTGACAACTGTACATTTTCAAAGCAGGCAATTGTTGACGAGTTAGCTCGCAGTTAAATTAGCCTCTCCGGTCACGCCTAAATATGTGACGTCACTTTGTTTAGCTTTGAACGTATGATGGCGCCACAGAGGTTAGCTTGCCGCTAACTGACTCGCCTTTCACTGCAATTGTTAAAAATGGACGCGCACAGTCCTGACATGAGGTTAGCGACGAGACACGACTTAAAACCACTTCACGACTAACTTGTATCAGTCCGCTAATGTATTGCGATAGATGTGGTGACTTCACTTTTTCTTTCCGTCCAAAACAGCTCGGTGTTGTCGGGCTGCGAGCCAGAGCTCCAGGAGCTGATGAGGCAGATCGACATCATGATTGACCACCAGAAGAGCGACTGGGAGGCCCAGATGCAGGAGATGCAACTACAACTAAAGAGTGGGCAGGAGGAGATGTCTGCCTCCAGGGTCCTCCTTGAACGCAAAGACCTGGAGGTGAGATAACACCCGGAAACACAACTGAACTGGACTCTTGGTTTACGTTTACAATTGTTTACACACATACACAGAATTTGTGCAAAGGCTCATTCAAAATAGTGACGTCATAGCAGAATGATATGGCGCCACCCTGTGGAATAGTGTTTGCAATGGATTCAGATCAGACTTTAAAATTCAATCCACACATGTCAAATGAGGTTAAAATCAATATTTCAGAAGAATTCAAACTCATATTGGCCAGGCTGGCTTCTTAATTAATAAATATAAAAATGAGCCTTATGGTGTGTTCACGTGACAGATCGGGGTGCTGCGTCAGCAACTGGAAGATGTTCAGACTGGCCGACAAGCCTTGGCAACCAAGTATGAGAAACAACTTCAAAACGTCAGCGAGGAGGTGAGCAGTTGTACTATTGAATTACGCGGACATTCGTAACACTAGCATTCCCGCTATTCCCTCGATTTCTTTCTTTGAGTGACTTTAGGATTTTGTTCTTGGAATATTGTGACTTTTGTCCCCATAGCTTTATGTTCTCATAACTTTCATGACCTTTTTTTATTGTACTACTATGACATGTTCTCTAAATTTACAGCTTTATTCTCACAACTTTAATCATGCTTTCTGGTAATGCTGTACTACAACTTCCTGTCAGTAACTTTACAACATTATTCTGATAATATAACAACTCTAGTCTACATAGTTTTTACATTCTTATCAATTTAATGACTTTTTTTGTTGTACTATTGCAAAGTTTTCTCTTGATTTTACAACTTTACTTTACATTCTAGTAATAATGCACCTTTTTGGTAGCTTTATGATTTTTTTTTGTCTTGAGGGCCAGGCAGCTCTTCAATTGACAGGAACCAATCGTGAGCTATAATAAAAAGTCATGCCGAGACTTGTCAACCCGCTGGAAATTCATTACTCAATATAATAATCTGACTTACAATGTCCTCTTAAGAACAACATTTACTCATCACACGGCAACTTAACACAAAAAACAGTTACCCATACTGCATTTCTTTTGAGCAAAGCATTTGATTGGAGGACAAGCAACATAGCAAATGGATGTCGCTGCAATGCTGAGAGGAGCCCAAAGGGAGGCTGATGGCATTGCAGCACCCCAATGAATGCGTTGCTTAATTGTAAACTTAATTTAATTTTACTTGTGTTGGTACATGTTTGTATATTTCACCATACCTCCTTTTGGGTGTTAGGTTGCTGTGTGATGGGTTTAGTGTTCTTTGTAAAAATCGCTGCTGTTTTCCTCACTGACTCGCGAGTGGAACCGTATTCAAACAATGAGTAGGAGTTCTGAAGTAAAGGCAATGTCACAAGCTAAGAAAAGGCATAAATTAGCCGCAGCGCTATAGTTCAAGAAGAAAGTAGCAGCTTGTACACAGCAATCTATGGTAATTTGACATAGTTCATTTAACACAATTCATTTTTCTGTGGCCAATCAAATTTCACTTTAATTGGTCCAAAAATGTGTGATATCTTTGTGCATCTATGTATTTTTATTTGTATTGGCCAACACAGTGAGTCATGAAATGAGAACTAATCTGTTGTAGACTCAAACTGTGGCCATCACAAACCCTGTTCCTGACTCAAATGCAAACAGTTATTTTATGCACCCATTTGTGGCGTGGCCTGCACACAGTATGATAGAGTCGACAAAAGGGCTAAAATGTTTCTGTTGTGCAGTTGGACATGTTAAAGAGGAGCTACTTGAAGCTCCAGCGCAGACATCTCAAGAAGCTGGGCGGCGAAGAGTCCAAAGAGGTTGACAAGTCAGAAGTGAGGATGCTGAATGAGAAGCTTGAGGTACGTGAATCACGCCCACCTGCCCTCTGCTGCCACCTGCTGGTCATGTGCTGCACCTCCTCTCCACAGGAGTACAGTCGCAGCTGCGTGCAGTGGGAGCAGCAGCGCCTCCTCTACCAGAAGCAGTTGTCCTCCTTGGAGGCGCAGAAGAAGAGCCTGGTTGATGAGCTCTCACACGTCAAAGTAAAAGGACTTCAGTTAGCATACTTGCTCTACACCAGGGGTCTCAAACTCAATTTACCTGGGGGCCACCGGAGCTAGGTTCTGGGTGAAGCCGGGCCGCATCAGGTTTTCAAAAAAAACCCAAAACGCATTTATTAAAAACTGGAAAAAAAATCAATACAAATATTCAATGCTTTTGCTTCTGCTATACCCTACACTTTTTCAGTACTTTGGTTCCGGTTTTCCACACCAAAATATCTGATACAACATTCCACTTAAAGACAACAAATCAATCAGTAATAAATAAGTAAAATAATAACAAAACAGCAAATAAGAAAAATGTAAGAAACCACATACAGTTGGTAGAGAAATTATTTTTTTCAGATTCAAATGTACAGTATTAAAAGTTATTTAACCTTTAACATGAACATTAATGAAACTTAATAATTTTACCCAATTAGCAAGTTAGCATCGTACTCAGTTCCATCTGGGAGCAGCGTCGTAACTTTAACAACATGTTTGATGAGATGCTTTATCTTGACGTGTATTTTCCGTTTTATTCCAAATCATTTCCTGCATTTATTTGTACCCAGCGTCATAAGCCTTTAGCTTCATTGCTAATCCAAAGCAAAACAGGGCGGGGTAACAGGGTAGGGTAACAGTATGGGCGGGGCAAAATCATGTTAATTGTGTCCGGTGTGCACACAGCTTTAAGCTGACCTCAAACTAGCATCTCGCAGGTTGCGTTTGGCCCACGGGCCGCGAGTTTGAGACCCCTGCTCTACACTGTCTATGCACTGCTAACTGTGTGTTACCTCCACCAAGCATGAAGTCTGTCCGGGTGGAGGTCTGCTGTCCACTTCACTGGTCTCATCCTCTCCTGCAGGCTGAGGCGGCGTCGCTGGCCTCCCTGGAGAAGAGCTACATGTCGTCGCTGAGACACCTGGAGCAGGACAACCTGCAGCTGAAGCGTGAGCTCGCTGAGACACGCCGCCAACTGGAGCTCTCCAAGGGCAGGACCACCGCACCCACCCCTGCCGACCAGTCGCAGCCAGCCAGGGAAAAGTACGAAACACACACGCAGACGTGGTCACGTAACACCTGGTTGATACACTGACTTGTTTTAGTCACGCTGCGGACGGCAAGGGGAAGACCTCCTACGAGGGCGAGATCCAGAGGCTCTTCACGCAGCTGAAGACATCGGGCCAGTCCCATATTCAAGCTACGCCGAGCGGCTCTCACGGGGCCGCGGCTTCCGCCACGGCTGGCAACACAAGAATCTCCGGGGGAGACTCGGCACAGAGTCCAACCGAGCTTTTTGACATTGTGTGTGTATATGACTCATTCACAAAAGCTTTCTCCGGTTTCAGATCAACATTTGCCATAAAAATGACTACTAACAATCACTTGTTAACTGGCGACAAAGGACACTAAGAAGCTAAATAATGGATGACCGTTGTGGTGGCTCACTGAAGAACTATGAGATAAAAAAATACCATTATAACAACATATGTCAAATAATAAACATTCAGCCTTTCTACAAAGTGTTAAAAATATAATAAATATACAATAATTTGACGCATATACTGGTAAACCTGGACCTCAGTTTGGTGTTTTTGTTGACTGCCAGCAGCTTTTGCCGCCATCTTCCACGGACGCCATGGTCTCTCGGTTCTTGGAGGAGGAAAGTCTTCTCTCCAAGGAGCTCATGCAGAAACTGGACCCTCACATCCTCAGTATGACGGAGAACAACGCCAGGACCGTCTCCGAGCGCCTCGCTGTCGCATCTCCTCAGGACCGAGAACGAAGGTGAACTTTTTATAACCCAACACGTTAAAGTCACCCCAGCCAAACTCGGTCACATTTGCAATAAAATGAAACATCCTAACACGGCGCTCAAAGTGCTGCAAACGCTTTGCTCCATTTTGAAGGTGACTTGTGTGGATGTATGACTCTTGTCATCGTCCATCTCACCGGCCGTCATAAAGTCTTCCCGAGTAAGCGCTCCACTTCCTGTCCTTTTAAAGACACTTTCCCAGAATTGTTGCGTCAGAGTTCATTCTTTGTCGCTCGTTCCTGATGGCAGTGTGTGCCTGTCCCACATTGTGTTTCGGATGGGAAGGGATACGCCTCATTGTGTATGTGCATTGTGACCCCCCCAGAACCAGAATATTTATTAACAGATGACAGTATGAGGCAGAACAACTGCAATCACGTAACATTGTAAAATGAATACCTCCATTAAAGCTAAGCTTTGCTTTTTTATGATTGATTAAATTATGGCACAAAAACCCTCTGTCCGTCTGTGTGTGTATATGAAGATTAGAAAACATTTTTATGTGAACATGATTATTTTTTAAATTTATCAAGTTGTTCGTGTGACTTGAACATCCTTGTAGTACCACTTTGCTCCACAGGGGGTGGTAACGAGCTACACTTCTGTCTTTACAATCTAAGCAGGACAAATTAGAACCTTTCTAATCATGAGGGCGACTCTACACCGTCTTTTCTTTCAAATCGAACATTAAAACCTCTTCATGTCCTTTTAGTTGTTTTTCTTAATATACAATTTTGTCCAAAATGAGGAAAAACAAGGAGAATAAAGCATTTAAAGTGCGTCATGGCTAGTGCATGTGAGCACACGTCATTCCCAGGACGTTTCACGGCTCATTAGCTGATGGCAGCTGCTGCCAGTCATCATGGCGACCACGGCGGGGTCATCAAGATAATGCCTGAATGATCCCAAAGGGCCTCCACCTGCCGCCAGTTCACGCTGGAGTCAAACTGTCACCATCTAGATGTTATCACTGCGCGCTGATTAGCCTAGCATTTTGCTAAGCTAACAAGTCCACTGCTGTGTTTTTAAGACTTTCATTACACTGCTCGTAAACCTGTCGTCTGTCGTTTGGGATCACAGAGAGAGAAAGAAAACATGGCTGTCAGCTGTGAAGGCCGCAAATCAACACGGGGCGCTTTCTCCCAGTCAAGGAAAAATGTGTTTAGGCTCAGGATGAAACACAACCACAACCCCATGATTAAAACATACCCTAAACACAGCCATAACCCCATTAGGAAACTTACCCTAAACACAACCACAACCCCATGATTAAAACATACCCTAAACACAACAATAACCCCATTATGAAACCTACCCTAAACACAACAATAGCCCCATGATTAAAACATACCCTAAACACAACCATAACCCCATTATGAAACCTACCCTAAACACAACAATAACCCCATTATGAAACCTACCCTAAACACAACAATAATCCATTATGAAACCTACTCTAAACACAACCATAACCCCATGATTAAAACCTACCCTAAACACAACCATAACCCCACCATTAACCAAAACCAGAACCCTAATCCCAAGCCTCACCAAAAGATGAGCCGTGATCCAACCCCTATCGTACCCTCTCCACAACATGGACGCCCCAAGCCCAACCCTAACCCTAACTGAACTCCAGTCCAGTCAATCTTTAATCCAAACAATAACCCAACCTTACCCCAGACCCTCAACCAAACTGGATCCAGAGTGGAGGTTGTGTTGACGTCATCAGGTCCATCATGGCCACCTGACAGACTACCACTAGTGCCCCCCCCCCAAACAGCAGCTGCACACATTGAGAGTGAATGTGTTTGCTTCCTGTCTTCTATCTGCTGTCTAAAGACAACCACCACTTCCTCATGGCCGACAGCTGTGACCTCTGATCCATCTGCTCTTCTACCAGCATCTGGAGAAGATATGAAGGCAGCCACCGCTACGCTGTATAATATTAGATAATCATCACCTTCATCACCAATACTAAATAAAACCTAAATGGTATATTTGGTCGGAGAGCCTTGGGCAGCCATGTTACGTTGTCCCTATACTTTGGAGATCATGAAAATCTCATTTGAATCAAGGCCAAAGTCATGACAGCCGTGTTTCTGTCCTTATACTTCTGCACCAAATCCTACATACATGTGTGTAAAGGTACACACAGGTACACACACACACACGGTGGTAATTTTAGAAAGGAATGTGACATTCCAGTCCAGTCTTCCATAGTTCCTCCCAACAGGAAGTGCTATACAATGGGAGCAAATTGCCAGAAAAGTCAGACATTGGGGACGGAGGTTGGGGGCTGGGGGGGTCAGACGGATGAAAGTGTGTCAGCTTTAACACAACAAACTGCGAGCAAACACACACACACACACACACACACACACGAACACGGAGTGTAACGTAGTCCAGATCAGTCGGCGCTAACGTTCCACAAGCAACGGGAGCCTAAGTGAAGCCTGGACCATGAATCCCATGAGCAGATTGTCGCTCTCCTCTCGCCTGAGGTGACGACTTTATCTGGACTTTACCATCTGCTCGCACGGGGAGGGTGGGCAGTCCACGTCTGCTCAATGAGAGGGGGCGGGGCTTAGGCTGAGCGTGAAACCTGAGAGTCTTTGTTCAGGTTCCTGGTGGCCCAGCTCCAGTGGTTTGCTTGTGGCTGTGAGCACGGATTGTCTGTTTCATATTTAATACGCAGTACCCAATAGATAAGAGGTCCTCACAGTATTATGCTGCCAAGTCTCCCTGTCCTTTCTCTGCTGCTTGGGCATAGTGAGTGTCAGTTTTTGGTATGTTTCTGGTTTAGGTGCATAAATGTGACGTTACGACACTGAATGAAAGGGTTGCTGCGGGCTGCAGTAGCGTTAGCCACGGGTGATTATCAGCATATGCACATTATGCCATTTTTTTACACAAATCGTCTGATACTGACCAATCGGAGCAGCTCTACATAATAAAGTTGTAGTATTACAGGACCAGTGTGATTATATTGGAACGTTCAGCCATCACTTCATTTATGGTATTGGGATTTTTTTTATACATATATACATTTTTATACACATTTTTTTAAATCAATTAATAATTATTTAAAAAATATGATTATTTTAAATAAAATTAAGTGATTATAACATTCAATGGAAAGTAATTTATTATTTATTTATAAACTAAAATTACAGTATTGTGATTATTATATTAAAACAAACTATCATAACAAAGTTTTTTATTTTTTTATTTAAATTTTACCAGGGAAACTTAATTAAGTAATTATGTAATAATTAATGTGTAATAATTATGTGTAAGTAATTATGACAATAAAGAGGTAATATTCAAATAAAAAATAATACTGTGAGAATCAACTGTGATTTTAAGACACAATAATAGCAATAATAACGTCATGGTAATAAACAAAATGTATGTTCAAATAAACATTTATAAATAATAGAAAATGTGATATGTGTCTGAAAATATTTAAAAATGATATTAAAGATATAGATAAAGATGTATTTTTGCAAGGTAAAAATATTACTGTTAATGAGATTGATCTTCCAAAGATGGTTCTCAAAATATCATCTATTTATCTGTGCCATGTAGTACATTGAGATGAAATAAAATCAGCATTTTTTTTTGTCATACTTTTTGTTTTAAATAATACATTCCATATGCTGTTGAGAGTACATTGTATTATGTGTCTTTGTTGGCGACTTTGCTGCAGTGAGTCAATGTGTTTAGGGTGTGTGTGTGTGTGTGTGTGTGTTGGGGGCGGTGGTCTGACAGGTGCATGTGCCTCAGGACCATCTTTGTCTCTCAAACATCTGCCCTTTGTCTTCAGGCTGTAACATGAACGCCATCTTTCTATGAAGCCCTGAGGAAAATAAACACGATGCAAACATCACAGCGCAGAAGCATCTTTTGGAGGACGTTATTCGATCCACCAACATGCGATGGTGTCTGTTGTCACAAGCGTTGTGTTGTGGCGCAAACATGACGCTTGTTTTCCCTCAAACGGCCATATTTGAGTTTAACACATTTCCAGAAGTGGTCATGTATTCTTCTCCTTAAAAGGCAAACGCCAATATTGTAGTATTTCATAGTTCATTCGTTCATTTTCTGCCACTTATCCTCAGTCGTGGGGGTGCTAGAGCCTATCCCAGCTGTCTAGAACTAAGGCACATAAATGCATTGTAGTATTGAGGAACAAATGAAAAGCTAAGGAGGAACTAGTTACTAAGGCACATACATTTAGAGTAGTTACTGAGGAACTATTAAGTAGAGTAGTTACTGAGGAACTAGTTGCTAAGGCGCATCAATTTAGATTAGTTACCGAACTAATGAGTGGAGTGGTTACTAAGGAACTAAGGCACATACATTTAGAGTAGTTACAGAGGAACTAATGAGTATGTCACTGAGGACGAAAGGCACATAAATTTAGAGTAGTTACTGAGGAACTAGTTGCTAAGGCACATCAATTTAGATTAGTTACTGAACTAATGAGTTGGAGTAGTTACTGAGGAACTAAGGCACATACATTTAGAGTGGTTACTAAGGAACTAATGAGTATGTCACTGAGGACGAAAGGCACATAAATTTAGAGTAGTTACTGAGGAACTAGTTGCTAAGGCACATCAATTTAGATTAGTTACTGAACTAATGAGTTGGAGTAGTTACTGAGGAACTAAGGCACATACATTTAGAGTAGTTACTAAGGAACTAATGGGTAGTTACTGAGGAACTAAGGCCCATACATTTAGAATAGTTACCGAGGAACTAATGAAAAGCTAATAAGGAACCTGTTACTAAGGCACATTAATTCAGAGTAGTTACTGAGGAACTAATGAGTAGTGGATGGGGTGAGGTAGGTTTGTTACTGCAATATCATGTACCTTAGTGTGTAAATGTTATCTAAAAGTTCTATGTTATTATTCTAAGTTATTATGCTTTAGTCATGAATACATAATAAATATAAGCCATGTACACATACCCTTTGACGGGGTACAGCTTTGTCAAGGCTTCACTACACATCTTAAAATACGCAGAGCTCTGCCAGCTAGCTAGTCAGTCAAGCATGGGAGCTGTATATTTGATTATTTGATTCTTTAGTTTTTCTTCAGCAAATAGTCTAAGCTAGTATGATTGTATGATGACTTGGGGGCCACTGGAGCTAGGGTCTGGGTGAGACTGGGCCGCATCAGGTTTTCCCCCCCAAAAAAAAACGCATTTATTTAAAACAGAAAAATTAACTTTGCTTTGGTTCCGATTTTCTACAATAAAAGCTCTGATAAAACATTCCACTGTTCTCAAATATCTTAATAATAATAATAATAAAAACTTAAGAAACCACGTATAGTTGGCGGGTAGACAAATTATTTTTTTCAGATTAAAATGAACAAAGCATTATTAGAGCCCTGTAGACATGACAAAACACGACTATAGTCACATTTATACTCTTTTTATTTACAACATATTGCGCAACTGCACGGTCTTGAGACACATGCTAACTCGCAAACTAGAGAGCTAGCGACCTAAACGGTAGCCTTCAAGTTATTTCCTTTAAACTTAAATAGCCAAAAACTTACCACTTCCACACGGATAGGGAGGATAACTATTAACAGGTATTTAACCTTTAACATGAACATTAATCAAATGTAATATTCTTTTCTGGGTACATGATACCATACAGCATCCATATCAAACTTGCGCGGGCCGCACTAACATTAAACTTTTATATCAAGGCGGGGGCCTCAAACTAGTGTCCTACGGGTCACATTTGACCCGCAGGCCACATGTTTGAAACTCCTGCTTTAGACAGTGGACTACTTTCCTGGAGTAAGCAGCATGAGGAAGGGTGCAAAGGTGAATCATTATTGGACGGACATTACCTTGAATTCTGTTGTGATGTAACTGTCTAACAATGATGGGAAAGGGGGTAGGTATGGCCCGTATAAAGTGTTTGCAGTGTCGTCATTCCAGTTCATTGTGCTCAAAGAAGTTGTGGTCATGAATTAGGGTGCTGCCCCCTCCCCCCTCCACCCCCAGCAGCAGCAGACCGCAGGCTCGGTCAGACACCTTGGTCATGGTAATTTGAGGAATGTGGCCATTTCCTGCTTTACAAGACCAAACAAAAGAAGAGGCTGCAGTTCCACCTCACTGCTATTTTGTTCAGACACTCGGGCCCACAGGGGACCAGGTCTGGATCCCCACCAGGGACCAGGTGTGGATCCTCCCCAGGTATCCGGAAGGCCACCCTTACCTGGAAACGTTTGTTTTGGAAACATGGCGGTTCTTGTTTTTGCCGTCAACGCTGGGAGTGTTGAAAGATACTATACATGTACAAAATGTACCAAATGTACATTTACTACACCGCTACTGCAAGCTACAGATACGGTACACATGCTAGTAGCCTTTATTTACATCACTTTAGCTTAGCTTCACAGAGTTTACCTTAATGTTAACATACTGTTCCCGTCAAATGTGACTTCTAACAACAATAGAAAGACGCTGAACATCATTGTTTGAGCCTAAAATGTTATGCCCCCCCCCCAACCCCCCCACATATCAGCTTTTGGCATGTCATGTTGTTGTGTTCATTGTATTCTTCAGGTAACATACCTGTAGTATCATACCTGCCATTAAAATGAACAGGAAATTTCAATTTGAAATTGAAATTTTCCAAAGAGCTTCATTTTTTTTTGTCTTATGATAAAAATCTTATGACGCTCCCCCATTTTTTTCAGATTCTGGATCATAGTATCCGCAATTATTCCATAATCTGGATCAGTTTTTGATATTTTGGAGAACCAACTGGAAACTTGTTCTTTCAAGTGCTCTGACCATTTTTTGCAGAGTTGAATGCACACATGCGCAAAAATTTGTAAAAGCATCCTTTTAAGCAAATAACTGGATCAGATGGTGATCAAGATCACCCCCAAATTTTTATCAGTTCTTCCATATCACATTCCCAATAATTCCTAAAAATTTTGAGTTATTTTGAACAAAAACAGGCAAAATCATATTCTCTGTGCTGTACTTGAACGGTCAATATTTTATTAATTTGTAGAAAATGTTTTAAAACTGTGGCACGGCGTTCGAGTGGTTAGCGCGCAGACCTCACAGCTAGGAGACCAGGGTTCAATTCCACCCTCGGCCATCTCTGTGTGGAGTTTGCATGTTCTCCCCGTGCATGCATGGGTTTTCCTCACACGTTCCAAAAACATGCTAGGTTAATTAGCGATTCCAAATTAGGTATGAATGTGAGTGTGAATGGTTGTTTGTCTATATGTGCCCTGTGATTGGCTGGCCACCAGTCCAGGGAGTACCCGGCCTCTAACTCCAAGACAGCTGGGATAGGCTCCAGCACCCCCGCGACCCTCGTGAGAAAAAAGCGGTAGAAAATGAATGAATGAATGTTTTAAAACTGTAAAAATAGGGGAAATATACCACTTTTTACCATATTTGCAAAATATCAAAGTTTGGACATCCCTGGTCTACAGTAAACGTTCAAACCTGCAGCATATTTTTGCACCAAAATTTTCACTGATCAAGTTTCTAATAACGCTGTGACGTCCGTAAAGTGCTGCAAACTACCACGTTTTGCATTTTCTTTCAGACTTTTTTTTGCATAACGGCCCGACTTATCTCAATGCTCCGTGGTGAGAGCCCCCAGCGTTCTTCTGTTGGACTTTAACTGCCATGCAAATGAGCAGGTGGACGTTTGGCTGCCAGTGATAAAGTATACGCCGTGGACAGGCCGGCGCTTGTTTGCAGCACACACAGGCCGCCATATTACCCCCCGCCCTTTTCATACCAGAGAAGAAAAAACTGTCAATAAGCTTCCAACCCCCACGGCCAGCTGATGCTGCAAAGCGGAGATGCTGGAAGTGGAGGTGGGGAGGGCGGCAGATGGCAGGTCTGCCCCCGTCATGTCTGCTTTTTGGGGGTAGAACAATGCATCTCTCAGAGCTGCTGCAAAAAGGAGGGGGTGAGGGGGGTTCGAGGCGGTGGACAGCTGGCAGGCAGCGTGCCTCGTAGACCACCACAACCCCCCTCCCGAGCCACTCGCGCTGCAATTACCCGGCACGAGTCTTGGCTTAAATATTTACCATGCGAAGAAAAAGACGACAATGATTAAACCACCTGTGTCAAAGTGCTCACCTGGCGTCTTTACACCGAGTCTGGCTAGAACATGTGACACATTTTCTTAGATTACAGCCTGATTCCAAAATAGAATAAATTCATTTTTTTACCTCAGAATTCTACGCGTCACACCCCATAATAATGACACGAAAACAGATTTTTGGAAATGTTTAAAAATGCATGTAAATATGTATTCATATCCACAAAAATGAGGTCAAGTACATCCTGTTGCCTCCGATCATCAGTGAGATTTTTCTACAGCTTCATTGGTCCCCCCTCTGGTCAATTCAATTGTGTTGGCAGGGGTGTCCAAACTTGGAACATTCCTATTATTTTGTAAAGTACATATGATAAGATGGCATCCCAGCTTTGTCATACAAGTGAAAAGCATAGTATTAGTATCACCTTCACACTTTGCTGTGAGTGTGAATGGTTGTTTGTCTATATGTGCCCTATGATTGGCTGGCCACCAGTCCAGGGTGTACCCTCGTGAGTATAAGCGGTAGAAAATTAATTAATGCACTTGACACAATTTTTCCGTTTTTTTCCCCCAAATATTTCAACTTTTGGTGGAAATTATTTTTGTGAATTTTTTTGGGGAATATTGTGACCCATAATTTTATAATATTTTTTTCAAAAAATTTTCCAAATTCTTGTTTGCTTTGTTTCTTGTAATGCCACGGTGGTTCGCATGCTGGGCACAGTCAGGAGATGTGGAAGATGGGGGTGTGAATCACCGTTCTGCGCTCTCCCCATACTTACGTGGATACTCCGGTTTCCTCCCACATTCCAAAACCATGCTAGGTTAATTGGCGACTCCAAATTGTCCATAGGTATGAATGTGAGTGTGAATGGTTGTTTGTCTATATGTGCCCTGGATTGGCTGGCCACCAGTCCAGGGTGTACCCCGCCTCTCGCCCAAAGACAGCTGGGATAGGCTCAAGCACCCCGCCGCGACCCTCGTGAGGATAAGCGGTAGAAAATTAATTAATGCACTTCACGCAATTTTTCCGTTTTTTTCCCCAAATATTTCAACTTTTGGTGGAAATTATTTTTGTGAATTTTTGGGGGGGAATATTTAGACTTTTTATTATTCCCATAATATGTCAAATATGTCAAATATTTTGACAACTTCCACTTGGACTGACCCACCATTAGCTAGGTGAGCAGGCTTTGCTACACATCTTAAAATAAAGCTGTCAGTTTAGGGAGCTGTGCGGCAAGTTTGATTGTTTAGGTTTTCTTCAGCATTTTGCTGTTTAAATAAGAGTGTAATGTTAGCGCTTAGCTATGCTAGTGTTGCAACATTGTGTACTCTTTCTATGTAAAGCACTCTAAAGATCAAGGTATGCTAAGCAGTTAAATATCATTGACTACATAGCAAATAGAGACTAATACATGTTTAAATATTATGTTTGTGTTGTATATACATAAACATATACATATATATGTGTGTGTATATGTAATTGTTGAATAATAGAATGGATCCTCAATACTATAGTATTGAAGTATAATAACAGTGAGCACACAACAGTGTAGATAGACATGGGCAGACTCCACCCCCTTTTCTTTGCCACGCCCCCTGTTCTCCTCCCCCCTCCTCAGCGTTTGATCCTCAGGGACATGAAGCCTCAGCATTCCACTCATTCCAGCCTTCCAACGATCATCCACTGAGTCTTTATGAGCAGTGTGCTCGCTCGGAGGACACACACACCGAGGAACGGACACAGAGGAACACGCGTGGACCGCACGTTCCTCACTTTTGGACTGGACTTGAGGATTCTATTGTTGTTGGACCATTACTGCTACACTGTTGGAGCTTATAGTGTTCGAAGAAGTGGGATGAGACCAGGATTGGGTGAGTTTAGAGCTTTTTATTTGGCTTGGTACTAATAGTGATAGCTGTTTGTGGGGCAGTAGCGTCCAATCCGGTGCGTGAATGCAGATATTATCATACCGTTTTTTTTTTCAAGTGCAGTTTTATCGTCATATTGTATTGGTTGATATAGTCACAGATACAATGTCAAGGACGCCTCCATTCCGACATTTTGACACAAAGAACACACAAAAAGATGATTCAAACCCTATTTCTTGATTAAAAACCTTATTTCTTGTCTGTTGCTGGCATTCATTGTGGAACGCAAAGGAAGCATTCCATTGTTTACTGACTGCATATGACATAAAACATTTCATTTTATCATTTTATGCTCCAATAATGTCATCTAACTTAGCACTTTTTTGTGTGTAAATATTTTGTGTGACTGCTCCAAACTTACATAAACGTATTTCTGAGCATTTGTACAAATAAGGACCTCCTCTGGAATAGACACCTCCTTCAATAAAAGCTTGCTATTTTTTGCATTTGACTAAATAAAGCTAGCAATGTTTGATTAGTATTCATTTTGTTACACCATCATCACTTTTTCACAGTTACAACTTCATTTGTTTGTCATGATATTATGACTGTCGGCTATTAAAATGATCATAATATTATGGCTTTATGCTCATAAAAATTTAGAGTTTTACTTTTTTCCCGTAAAAGTACAGCTGTTTTTTTCATTTCTCCTGTTGTTGTTTTTTCAAACTATTTTCCAACAATTTCTACTTGTTTTGTTGAAATTACGACTTTAGAATATTTTGAATTTATTCTCACAACATTATAACTTTTTTTGTAACCATATTTTTTTGGCTTATTTTTCAGAATATAACAACTTAACATAATACTACTGAAATTGTTTTAGATTATGAAAGAAAAAAGATCTCATTACATTCTCAGAATGTATTATTTTTAATAATAATCATTTTTAATGTATTATTCAAACTTTTGTCTCATTATATTGACTTTATTCTAGTAAAATGACTGCTGATTTATTGATTAATTACTGTTTAGATTTATTGTTAAATGATATTTTTTAGAATATACCACAGGCTGCAAAAGGCTCCCTAGCCGCCCTTTGTACACCCCCACCCTAAAACATACTCCTGTCTGATGCATTTCATTTTATTCTTCCAGTATTCATTTCACTATAAGACAACAGAAGTATCATCGTGTCAAATATCTTACGAGTTTATTGTTCTTTTCTTCAGATTGGTTGTAATTCCCGTTCAAAGTAAAGTCCCCTACCCGGGCCACCCCCTTTGACATGAGAACCGCAGAGGCGGCCCCCGCAACAGTCCTGCATCGCCTCATCCAGGAGCAGCTTCGCTTCGGGAATCTGGCGGACACCCGCGCACTATTGGCAATCCAGCAGCAGGCCCTGCGTGGGGGGGGGCGCGCAGGTGTTGGAGGTGGCGGCGGGACAGGCACCGGTAGTCCTCGCTCCTCTCTGGAGAGCCTGAATCAGGAGGAGTCCCCGTACATGCACGTGTCCACAAGGCAGGACCCCCAAGGCCAGGAGTATCAGGGGAGCAGCGTGCAGCAGGAAAAGCCGCTGAGGAATTCCTTGCAGCTCCATGGAGAGGAGCTTCCCACCTACGAGGAGGCCAAGTACCTGATGTCCCAGAAGGGGGACGCGATGTCCGGGTGTGCTGATAGAGGACAATGGGATGCCAAACGGGAGCACGCACGCTCCCTCAGCGAGCGCCTCATGCAGTTGTCTCTGGAGAGGAGCACGCAGAGGAACGTTGGGGCTCTGAGCTCCTCGCTCAGCTTCCCTCAGCTCTATAGCACCACACACATCCCTGAAGGAGCCACACTGGACCCGAGAGGACCGCCGCCGGAATACCCACTTCCCCAGGAAGTCTGCTTCCAAGAACCTCCTCCCCCCTTTTACCCTCAACACAGGTAGATGTTTGAACACTGTGTGACCTGACCGACCTTTTCACCCCTATGACCTCTAATCGTGTGACCTCCACATCCTCCCTGACAGGAACGCTCACATTCCCATGACGGCGGCTTCCAGTGACATGTTAATGTGGGAGAACCAAAGGCTGAGGCAGGAAGTGGAGATGTACGCCGAGAAGGCCGCACGCTTGATCAAGGTCAGGAAAGAATCCAGAGTCAGAACATCTTTTCTGGAATGTTCTTTCCAGCCACAAACATCCACTGAGTCTGAGTAGGACAAACAACATCTAGGACACGCCAACGCTCTCTAAGGAGTTACTGCCTTCTTTCCTTTTGCCTCATTCTTTCCTTTTCTTCATTTCCATTTTCTGGTTTGTTGTTTTTCTTGCATTTTGTTGGCCTTTTTTTTCCATCTTCAGCGTGTCTTCAGCGTCTGATTTCATGTAGTGAATTTCAATGCAGGCTTTCTTTGCGGTGGATTTTAGAATCTTTGCTGTAGAACCTTTAAATGCGGACACACACTGTTACACCATTTCAAGCTATTCTTCCTGTCTTTCCTAGCTGGAGAAGGAGATTGAGAGGATTTCCGAGGCTTACGAGACGCTGATGAAGGGCTCTGCCAAGCGGGAAGCTCTGGAGAAGACGATGAGGAACAAGCTGGAGGCCGAGATGAAGAGGATGCACGACTTCAACCGGGATCTGAGAGGTACATCTTTTTGAGCGAACAGCGTGAACCGCAACCACAACAGCGATTTGACTTGTGAACATCTTTTTTCCAGAACAACTGTGCACGGCTACCAAACACAGAGCGGCCATGGAAGCAGAATGCTCGGACCGCAAGCAGCACGTCTTCCTGAAGCTGCTGGAACAAAGTAAGACGCAAATCTTCACACTTACTTGTGGCGCTCGGGCGGCAGCCATTTTGTCCTGGATTCCTGGAATGTTTCTTGCCTTGTTTCAGTTATTTGTTGCGCCCACGTTTGCTTCCCTGCCCACTCGTTCTTATTAGGAACTGTCCTTGTGTGGACGTTTCCTCACCAGGCACATGCTGAGGAGCAATTCCATCCTACTTCCTCTTTAAAGTCACATAAGACTCACATGTGATATATTTCTGGGATTATATTTCTTACATAATCCTATGAATTATGCTCCCACTTCTATTCCACATTATCCTGATGCGATGGACTTCCATCAGACAGAGGTGTGTTTCTTTCCCAGCCCAACAGGAACCAGAAACCCGCACGGCGGCGCACAATAGCGTTGAGCGATTTATATTTTGAGCTTCTTGTTTACTCTGCGTTCCGTGGAGGCATTCCAAAGCTTTTCCCAGTACAAAGCTATGCCTGTGTGTGCGTAAGTGGATAAGAGGAAGTCTGCATTCCCCGCGGCAGGCATGCACTCGACGGGGGTTGTGTAATCAAGCCCCGCCCCCTCCCTTTTTTTTTTCCAAAGTGGCACAGAACTTTTCATTCGGGAGATAGCGATTCCGTCACATCGTTGAAATATTTCATCCAGAACATCGGCTGTCAGTGATACTCAGTCCAAGAAAACGTGGTTAAAAGGTGCTTTGTGTTGTCTTAGATGAGGAGCAGCAGCGTGAGAAGGAACGACTGGAGAGGAACATCCAGCACTTGCGTCTCTCGGCCGAGGAGAGCCAGCGAGCACGTGAGCTCCTGGAGAAGGCGCTGCTGTCGTCGCACGCTCGCAACCGGCAGCTTGAGGAGGAGCTTCAAAGGAAGCGGGCCTACGTGGAGAAGGTGGAGCGCCTTCAGAGCTCGCTGGCCCAGCTGCAGGCAGCGTGCGAGAAGCGGGAAGCGTTGGAGCTGCGGCTGCGCACCAGGCTGGAGCAGGAACTGAAGAGCATGCGTGCACAACAGGTGAGGAGTTTGTGGAGCTGTGGGGCTGTGTCATCTCTGTGAAACGTGACTTAACGTCCATTTGGTTGTGTCTGTCTCACCCTCAGAACCAGACCTCGGGCCCTGTGGCTTCTGAGCCTAGCTCCTCCTTGTCACAGCAGCAGCTGAGGGAGCGAGAGGAGCGTATCTTGGCCCTGGAGGCCGACATCACCAAGTGGGAGCAGAAGTATCTGGAGGAGAGCACCATGAGGCAGTTTGCCATGGACGCCGCCGCCACTGCTGCAGCACAGAGGTACCATCAGCAAGCACACATCGCAGACCACCCATTGATATCAACTCTAACATCCAGCGATAACAACTCTAACCATCCTGTGATGGTTAAAAAATTACATTTTCAACTAAAACCACCCAGTGATATCAACTATATCATCTAATGATATCAACTCAAACCAGCCAGTGATATCAACTCAAATATCTAGTGATATCAACTCAAATATCTAGTGATATCAACTCAAATATCTAGTGATATCAACTCAAATATCTAGTGATATCAACTCGAATATCTAGTGATATCAACTCAAACTAGCCAGTGATATCACCTCTAATATTCAGTGATAACACCTCAAACCACCCAGTGATATCAACTATATAATCTAGTGTTATCACCTCAAACCAGCCTGTGATATCAAATCAACACAGCTTGTGATTTTCAACTAAAAGCACCCAATGATATGAACGCTATCATCTAGCGATGTCACCTCAAACCACCCAGTGATACCAACTCTAATATCCAGTGATAACAACTCAAATCATCCAGTAATATCACCTCAAACCAGCCAGTGATATCAACTCTAATATCAGTGGTAACAACTCAAACCATCCAATAATATCACCTCAAATATCCAGTCATAATAACCCAAACCATCCAGTAATATCAACTAAAACCACCCAGTGATATCAAGTAAAATCACGCAGTGAAATCAAATATATCATCTAGTGATATCAACTCAAACCAGCCTGTGATATCAAATCAAAACATCTTGTGATTTTCAACTAAAACCACCCAATGATATGAACTATATCATCTAGTGATGTCATCTCAAACCACCCAGTGATATCAACTCTAATATCCAGTGATAACAACTTAAACCATCCAGTAATATCACCTCAAATTACCCAGTGATATCAACTCTAATATCCAGTGATAACAACTCAAACCATCGTATAATATCACCTCGAACCACCCAGTGATAACCAGTGATAACAACCCAAACCATCCAGTAATATCACCTCAAATCACCCAGTGATATCAAATCTACATTGGATATTAACTGTATCACCCAGTGATATCAACTATATCATCAATTGATAAACTCAAACCATCCGGTGATATCCATGTAAACATTCAGTGATATCAACTCAACACATTCAGCGTAGGTGTCAAAAACCATCCAACTCAAACATCATCATAACACCTCATAACAACGTTAACATGCAGTGATAACAACCCAAACCACCCAGTGATATCAACTCCAACCATTCGGTGACATCCATGTAAACATTCAGTGGTATCAACTCAAACCATCCGGTGATATGAAATTCCAAACGTTTCCCCACAGAGACACAACCATCATCAACAGCTCGCCTGGACATTCACCTGACAGCAGTTTTAACGAGGATCTGCCTCCTTCCAGTCCCAGACACCAGGAGATGGAGAACAGGTACACACTTGTTGAAGAGATATTACAGCATTTTGTTGTGGGACCAATTCCCCAAAACATGTTTTATGTTGCAAAGTAAATCTACAAGATGGCAATAGCTGTATTTGAGTAGTCAGCTTTATGTAGCTCTGCATACGCTTTAAAATGTTGCCGTGAAAGTCATGTGTGTGGCACCGTTGTTTACAGTCAACTCATCATGGGGGCTCTGCTATGTATAAATGTGGTCAACTTTCTCATGCCCCCTAAATCATGTCATCATATTTGTGCATTCAGAATCCGAGCCTTGCATGTTCAGCTCCTGGAGAAGGACGCCATGATCAGGGTCCTCCAGCAGCGCTCCAAATGGGAGCAGAGCAAGCTGGAGAAACAGGGGCTCCGGCTGGCCAGGTCCGTCCCGTCCATCTCCACGGCGAGCGGCGGCACTGAGACAAAAGGTGAGCTTGACGCGCCGTTGCGGCACCCAGCGACAGCTGGCCGGCAGACAAGACAGAATGTAAGCCGTCCTAAGAAAAAGCAGAGAAGGACACGGCCCCCCACCACACCCTGTCCTTCAAATAGATGCGTTTTTAAGATGGAATGCATATCATCCCCCCTCCATCCAGAATAGCCCCCATCCAGAATAGTCCTGGGAAGAACCCCGCCACGCAGAAGCGTGTAAATGTGGACGCAAGCGGGTAATTCAGTGCCTTCTTTCTTTGTCTGTGTAGGAAAGAGCCTCTCGGATGACCAGACAAGTGGCGCCGTGCTGCGACACCGGGACTCCAGCACCCAATGCGACGAGGCCCCGCTTGGGACTGCTGCCACCGGTGGGTTCAATGTGCTAATTTCACATCTAATGACTGTTGACGCTGATCGATGTTGAAAGTGTAAACCCGGCAGGGATTAGCGTACACAGACATAAATCAGTCTGGAACACAAGGTCACTGAAGAACGTTGTTATTATTATTTGTTCCCCCGTGCAGACGCCTCAGAGGAACCGGACCTCAGAGTAGTCAAGAGCATCAACAGAACAGATGCAGACATGGTGGAGATCCTCATTTGATCCTCATCCACGTGACTCTGAAGTAGCTTTCCAACCTTGCGGAGTTGAGCTCACAAGCCCGGAACGCCTCGAGGAATGTGAGATGTTAGCACACGTCTGTCTGTGTCTTATTTATTTCTTATGTGTCATTGCTGCTCATGTTGTTTATGCTAAATGTTTTTTAAATATTGTCCTTTTAATTTAAGTGAAGCAATGGGAGTGACTGTCGTGGGTGGAAGCATCTCTTCTGTGTAACAGAGCGACATATTTAACTTATTATTTATCTTTGGCTTGTAGCGTAGCAGAGCATCCAGACGTGTCAAAAGTCCATGTAGTCGTTTTTGTAAAGACTTTCTAGCAGATCCGAAAGGACAAAACATGTACAATCTGGTGGAATCATGTGTTTTTATTGTCACCATCTTGTCTTCCTATCACACCAACGCTGCCGTTTGGTGGTAGCAGGTCTGGGGCTGCACGAGTGCTACTGGGGAGCTGCGGTTCATTGAGTGTAAACATGGAGTGTGACAAGATGGAAGCGTGTGTGTGTGTGTGTAAGATTATTTTTTTAATAGATGGTACTAGCAGGTACTGTTCATGCTGTGGTCTGTGGCTGCACGAGTGCTGCTGTGTTATAAATGTGAGATCCGATTGACCAGATTAGAAAAGTGGCGGCCCTTATTTATGTAAAACACGATCCTTGGCAGTTTTAGCTATGGAACATGGGCAGCTAAACCGAACGTCAAACATACAGTAGCGATTCATACAGGAAATGGTCAACTTGCTTTCAGGAAGTGCTTCTTTTATTTGCTAATAGCATCTTAGCAAATACTCTAACACAAAAGAGCAGAGGGTCATCAGCTTCACTCACTCATAGAGTGATAACAAACGCAAGGCATGCTGGGCAGCCCACACGCACACCTAGCATGCCTTGAGTGAGATGGGGGTTCGAGTTGATGACCCCCTGTTCTTTTGTGCTGTTTGTAAAGAGCACACCAATGGGGGATGGGGGGGGGGTCTCACACAGCGCACCGTTGAAGCTAGAAGCGCCATCGCACAGGGGTCGCATCCCAGTTCGGAACGCGCTCGCCTCTCACTGGAAGCTAATCTTCTGACATTCCTCGCAGAGGGAACGCTCCCGTTAAAGAAAAAAGGCTATCTAAAGTCTGACCCTTCGCCCTTGTTAAAATGGCGCACATTCTCCACATGATTCCCTTCCTGGGCTCTCGGACCCGTGGCGGCCGGTTCCGCCATCAGCGTGTATTATTGGAGCGCATTTGCCATTCTATTTGTCGTCCCCCGTCACCGTGCAGTGCTCAAGCATCCTCAGCATGGATTCTATTCTATTTATTTCTGCCTGATGGCTCAACACGTCTGAATGTAGACTCCCGTTGGCTTGGAATGTGTGTGTTTTTTTTATTGAACTGGAATGTGCTACAGGTCACATTTGTTCCACTCTGGAAGGGGAATACCACCCAAATAAAGAGCATGGCCAAGAGGCCGGTCTAGTCCGGTTTGGAAGTGTTGCATTCTTGGTTAATTCTGACACTTAATGCTTCCCCTTCAAGCGTTCATGTCTCACCCCCCCGCCATGGTGCATTAGCTGGTCAATGCAGTGTGACAGAAATGTCCCTCAGAATGTGTTTACATGGAATGTGCCTGTTTCACATTTTTTCCTTGCATTTGTGTCCTTTCCTGGTGCCAAAGATGTACTTTTTATTGTTGAAGCTGTAACCCCCCCCCCCACACACACACAAAAAAAGGTTCTGATGACATTGCTGTGAACTTGTAAAGTATGTATTCCTTAATATTTCACAAAAGATAAAAAGTATTAATATATGCCCAATCAAGTGTTCTTTTTCTTTCATGTTGATGCAAGCCCCCTCACCTTGCACGTGCCTCACCTTCCAGCAAGCTAAATATACTTTACAGTAATAGTGTCCAGTGGCCCTTAGTTTTTATTGGCCTGTTCATATTCATCATTTAACCACAAAACTACAAAAGAAAAACAGCCTATAAAAAGTCAAAATATTAAATGAAAGAAGTTGTAGTGTAACAAGAAACATTTAGAATAATGCAATATGAGGAATAATTTCATTTCAGAAGCATATTGTGAAAAATATTAAGGAAAATTGTATTTTACATGGAGTGTTATGAGAAATAAACAAAACAACAATGTTGGAATTTTGGGGAAATGAATTTGCAGAAAAATGTCTGTAATGGGAGTCAAGTCAAAATATGGGAATAAAGTCATAATTACAAGAACAAATTTGAAATAATTGGGAAAAAATGGCTGAAATGAAAAAAAGATCTTCTTTTAAAAATAATCATAATATGAAAAGAAAAGGGTTGTTGAGGGGGGAAAATCATTTTAGTGACAGCTGAAGTATGAAAGAACAAATATGTTGTTTTTTTAAAAGTCATATTATGAGAAACAAAAAAAAGTCGTAAAATTTGAAAAATTAAGTTGGGTAAAAAGTTATATTATGGGAGTAAAGTCAAAGTTTGGAAAAATTTTTAAAAAGCAAAAATGAGGGGAAAAAAGCAAATGATAAGCTTTTTCATCTGATGAATCTACTTGAGAAAATATTAAGATGGCCGTTGCATTCCTTTAATTTTTCAGTACGTGGTCCTCGGTGGAAAAACTTTTTCGATTAGTTGGTGCACAGCTTGTATAGATGAGTCAACACTAAGAAACGACAGATATATTGGGCCGATATTTGCGTTCTTTACTTGAATCGGTATCGGCCGATATGCATGTGGGTTTGCCGATTTATTTTCCACAGCATGATTTACAGACAGGCATCTATGGGCAGCTTTGTGTTGCCGGAAGACGCTGCAGCACATGCAGACGCGGTACCCTTGCCCCACTGCAAGAGTGGCGAAAGCAGCATTACCCACAACAAGGGTAAGTTTTAAACTTTTAATTAGCTTCTAACAGTTAAACTTAGTTTAGGGGTTCAATGCGTGTCGTGTTATGTGTGTGCGAGTGGATCGGAGCAGCCGTGTCTGCTATCGGAGGTCTCAGAAATGTTTTATATATAGTACTAAATTGTGTCACTGTTTCGTGAAAACGTGTTTAGTTATCAATGTAGCGGTAGTGAAGTTTTTCAGTCAGCGTCTGCTCATCTTTTATTTTAAAGTACTAAAGTTGAAAAAAGTTGAATCCTACTCTGTGCAGTAAGTGTTGTTTTATTTATACTTAAGTTAAAATATTTGTTTTATTTTATTTCATAGTCATCACTTGAATAATTAAAAGCACCAAACACTTTTTTTACTTGAAAGTGTTTACTTGAATGTGTGTTTAAAAAAGCTGAATCTGTGTTCAGTGTTTACATTTCAATATATGTTTGTTTAAACTTGAGACCTGTAATATTTGTTATCATTGTTATTTTTTTCATGTAAATTGAGGGAGCAAAAGCAGTATCAGCCACAAACATTGGCCCAAGCAAAATCGGCAGTCCATAATCGGTTAAGGGTGATAGAAAAAAAATCGTTATTGGCCCGAAAAAATCCATATCGGTCTATCCCTAGTTAACACACTATTGTCTAAATAGCCGGCACCACAAGTGATGGTGCATGGTGGTGCACGAGGGCTCCCAACACTGGGGGAGCTACGGTTCACTGTGGGAAGACGGAGTAGCAAAAGGTGTGTCACATCCACCAGGGATGTCATCATGGAGGAGGATTCGAGTAGTAGTCTATGTAGTAGTCTATGGCCATCTCCTATACAAGCTGTACACTGACTACTCTACGGTATTCTATGGTGTCTGCCAATGAGGACAAGCTGAGAATGTCCTGAAAGCAAAGATGGCGGTCTTCCTAGAATGTGTGCAGTGTTTCCAAGTCAGATTCCTCTGTCAGCGTTGACTTTTAATGTCAATATTTACACCTTCATCCTTGGCTCCTTCCTTCCCTGCGGGCATTCCACGGATGCCGTGCATTCTCCTCCTGCAGTCTTTACTTGTTGGTGCCACTTTTCTTGAAAGATAAAGTTGTGTGTGTGGAGCAGTTTTTCCAAAAAGGGGACAGGTGCCTCTGAAATGCATCATTGCTTTTGGCCCACTTCTGGCTCACATACCTCACATTTCTGATGCACCATGCAAGCACATGTTTCCTGAGAGGAATGGAAGGCCTCAAGTTCTCATATGGAGGAAGAGGAGCATTCCTTGCACATCTGGATTCCGGGAGTCAGCCAGCATCCCAGTTGTGAGAGGATCAAGAACAGATGACCCTCTTCTTGGTGCGTTAAAGGTCAGCAGCCCATCTCTGCACACAGAAGTTGCTCGGAGATTCCACAACTTCTTGCCTCCAGTTTCCATGGAAAGACCCAGCACCCACGTCATCAAGTTTTCCACATCAACCCAAGCATGTCATCTGGTTTGAGGAATGTTCCTGCTATGAATGAAAGCTATCAAGACGGCGGGCGAGTCAAAGCTTTCCTTGTGTGTCCTGCTCATTTCCAGGAATGATGGCATGAAAGATGGCCAGCATTCATACCAATGATTCTTATCCCGCACACATTCCCATTCCAACCTCAAAATGGTCACCTCATCCATACATCCAAAAAGAGGCCCCCGTTTTCCTGTAAAACGCAACATTTCCCTTAACCATAAATGCATCATTTTAAAGCAGATTCATTCCATTCCAACATGAAAACATTCAACCCAAATCCCACTTTTCCATAACACAGAATTCTTACTACTTCCACATTTCCATTCCCATTCAAATCATTCCAACAGCAACAATTTTCCAACTCCCTTACCCATAATTCCACATGTTCACAGAGATCAAGGATGACCAACCATTTTCCATACTGAAAATCAAAGACTTTAGCTTCTTTACTTTACAATAGCGCTTAATCGGTTCCAAACCCGACCGTGTGAAATGAATTTCTGTGATATAGGATTCAATGTTAATCAATGGGATATTTTTGTAGTTGGACCATGGAAAACCTGGCTCCAGAGTGAAGCCGCAGTATCCCACGCCCGGGCGAGGTGCGGTCTCTCCTCTTTCCTTTCTTCATAAAGGTTTTCTGAAGGGGCCTGTCACCCAGGACCTGTTTGCCTCGGTAGACCCTACCAGGGGCATATAGCCCCAGACAACATAGCTCCTACTATCACCACGTAGTCCTCATGGCGGAGATGAAAGTAACTTTTCAGAAACGAAACTAGTTTACAGAAAAAATTAAAAATAAAAAGCAACTTAGATACACAGCTAAGAGACCGGGTTCAATTCCACCCTCGGCCATCTCTGTGTTTTGTTTGCATTTTCTCACCGTGCATGCGTGGGTTTTCTCCAGGGACTCCAGTTTCCTCCCACATTCCAAAAACATGCTAGGTTAATTGGCGACTCCAAATTGTCCATAGGTATGAATGTGAGTGTGAATGGTTGTTTGTCTATATGTGCCCTGTGCTTGGCTGGCCACCAGTCCAGGGTGGACCCCGCCTCTCACCCAAAGTCAGCTGGAATGCACTCCAGCATACCCATGCGAATGTAGTGAGGATAAGTGGCATAGAAAATGGATGAATGAAAGGCATAAGTGAACATGAAAGGTTGCTTTTACCTTCACTGAAGACACAATTTGGCAGCAAGATTGTCTTTTTTTTTATCTGTAGCTTTGGTACACTATAAATGACTACAGTCAGACTAAAATCCACATTGAGGATACAGATGGTGTATAGTACCCAGATTCATGTACTTCCATACAGCCACAGTACTTAATTTCATACACAGTCCCCCGTATTGGCAGTGAGTGTTGTCAGCTGTAAGAGTTTCACCTCTGCTCTTGTTTTTTTCGACTTCCGTTACATAACATGTCCCAGTAGAGCTCGTTTTTTTTCTCCTTGGACTACATGAGAACACATCACGCAGATTTTCACACAGCAAAACTTCATCATGATTTTTCAAGCACTTCTCCAATGCTTGGACGTTAGTGGCTGGCTGCTGTTTGGTTTTGTTGTGCTGCTGTTGACAGACGTGGTCCGCAACCGGAGACCTCCCAGTTTCCCACCCGGACCCTGGGCTGTGCCTTTTCTTGGAAATGTCTTCAACCCTGCCGACGACAAATCAATGGAAAATGTGAGTTGAATGCCGGAATGTATCAAAAGCTAATCAAATAATTCTTGCAAGTGTCTGATGGTTTTGTTGGTCCACAGCTGGCAAAAAAGTACGGTCCAGTGTTCAGCATGAGGACAGGAGGTCATAGGATGGTGTTTATTTGGGGTTACAAGACCATCAAAGAAGCTCTCGTCACCCAGCTGGACAGCTTTGTTGATCGTCCCATTGTTCAACTCTTCCATGAGTACTTTAAAGGCGGTGAGCGATGGAACGCACCACTAATTTCTCCCTCAGTCCGAAGATAGGCGTGTAGTTTGGCTACAGGCGTGTTCAAAGTGCGGCCCAGGGGCCATTGGCGGTCCGTGGTTGTTTATTTGTTATTTGCAGCACATTCCAAAAATATAATTGAGCAAGAAAACAAACAAAAAAACAACAGCAACAGCAAAAAATGCAAAATAATCGATAATTTGACAAGACTAAAGGGAAGAAATTAGGAGAAAAAAGATGATATGGTGGATGCACGGCGACCAAGTGGTTAGCAGCTAGGAGACCCGAGTTCAATTCCACCCTTGGCCATTTCTGTGTGGAGTTTGCATGTTCTCCCCATGCATGCGTGGGTTTTCTCCGGGTACTCCGGTTTCCTCGCACATTCCAAAAACATGCTAGGTTAATTGACGACTCCAAATTGTCCATAGGTATGAATGTGAGTGTGAATGGTTGTTTGTCTATATGTGCCCTGTGGTTGGCTGGCCGCCAGTCCCTGCCTCTAGTGTACCCTGCCTCTAGCCGAATTTGTGACTGACTGGTGACCAGGGACCTGGGTTCAGCTGACTCAGTCCCTGAACAGGTAAATGGTAGATGAGTGAATAACTATAACGCCAAACTGTTACAGGCATCGTAATGAGCAATGGCTATCACTGGAAAAAGCAAAGGAAATTCGCCAACACTCACCTGCGGTACTTTGAAGGCCACAAGTCACTGGAAAAATACATTGAATTCGAATGTAACTTCATTTGTGACGCTTTCAAAGAGGAGCAAGGCAAGTCCATTTCAGAGAGCTGTAAAATTGACTTCCACAACAAATAAGTCTTGATCCATCATGCTGCCTCTCCAGGAAAGCCGTTCAATCCTCAGTACACCATCATAAACGCAGTGAGTAACATCATCTCATCTGTGCTCTTTGGACGCCGCTTTGAGTACAGTGACGGGACCTTCCGCAAGTTCCTACAATTGGACAACGAAGCCATTGCGCTTGCCACCTCCGAGGTTATGCAGGTCATGGCTGCCATCGCCTCAAATCAGCTCATAATGACACTCGGTCGGGTTGTAGTGCCGACCTAAAGGGTTTGTTGCATCCACAGCTTTATGATGCCTTCCCCCGCCTGCTCAAGTACCTGCCCGGTCCCCACCAGAAGGTCCATGCCAACTACAGAGAAATCAAGGTCTTCCTACGGAAGGAAGTGGAGAAGCACCAGGAAGAGTGGAACCAAGAAGAACCCCGGGATTATATTGACGTGTACCTTGGTGAGATAGAGAAGGTGAGTTGATTCCATTTTTCCCCCCAACAAGGACCTTATTCCAGCTACAGTAAGGACCACTATCCTATAGGATCATTTGAAAGCAATGGAACACAACATTCAGCTTAACCTCAATCACAACAAGTCTAACTATTTAACAAAAGTGGAAGGAGTCCACAACATACGGCGGACTGTCTTGGTTTACATGCATGGAATAGTGGTTTGGTGGGCCCCCTTTTCAAGAACAGCGAGCTGAGAGTGTGTTCCAACTACAGAGGGGATGGCAATTCTATTCTACAGTGCTGGAGAGAAGGATACAACCGTTAATCCAACCTCAGCTACAGGAGGTGCAATTAGGTTTTCGTCCTGGTTACAGAACACTGAACACCCCGGGTGGAGGAGTACAAGTTATTTGGGCTGCAGCGTGAGATCGACAGGTGGATAAGGGCTATCTCTGCAGTAATGTGGTTGCTGTACTGGACCATTGTGGTGAAGAGCTGAACCAGAAGCTTAAAGCTTCTTTAATCCTACCCCCTCTCTGACATGAATTAATTTCTTCACTTCCTGTATTCCAAGTGTTTTCTTTGTCAATATTAAATACATCGGAAAATGATAAGGCTGTATAACATTGTGGTACTACAGGAGTCAATGTTTATAATCATGGAATACAGTCATAATAAATATATAATAATAACTTAGGTTAATAGTTGAGAGAAACATATCGGAAGATGAGTGAGTACAGCTCCTTCAAGAATATTTAGAATACCGTAAGAATATTTAGAGTGCAGACAGAGTTAGAATAAGTTTTGAATGCTGTTAGATATTTTTCCACTTCAAAACAAACTCAAAAATTTCGGGGTGACCCCAAGAATGGGCCCTCATATGTGGTGGGCACTCAGAATGCAATCAGAATTTTTAGAATGCACTTTCAAGAAGGATAATTGTACCTCTAGTTTGACTAGATTATTAAAAAAAATCTGAAACTTTCCAATGAGAATATTTTCTGTTGGCAACTTGGCAGGTGAAGGAAGACCCCCAGGCCGTTTTCAACATTGAAACCCTGCTGGTTTGTATCCTTGACCTGGTGGAGGCCGGCACAGAAACCGCCGCCACAACCTTGCGCTGGGCTCTAGTCTACATGCTGCACTACCCAGACATACAAAGTGAGACTGGGTGTCACGTTCCGTATAAATCCTAGCACAATCTTCCAATTGTGATGTCTGACTCTCCCAGAAAAAGTCCAGGAAGAGATCGACAGGGTGATCGGACAGGCTCGCCAACCCACGTTGGCCGACAGACCCAACCTGCCCTACACGGAAGCCGTCATCCACGAAACTCAAAGGTTTGGGAACATTCTTCCCTTTGGATTCCCCAAGATGGCCAGTCAAGATGCGACACTGGGAGGATATGTCATCCCAAAGGTAAAACACCACCAAGGGGTAAAAGCAGGATATTTAGCAGGAAGGTTCTACTCCCTAACCAAGACCTCATCCTATTCTTTCATGGCTGCTTTCCAGGGCACACCCATCACCACCATCCTCACATCCGTACTTCATGACAAGAATGAGTGGGAGACGCCAGATATCTTCAACCCTCAGCATTTCTTGGATTCACAGGGCCATTTCCGCAGAAGAGACGCATTTCTACCATTCTCAGCAGGTTTCACAACTCTCCATGAAGCAAGGAGCACTGGTCGCAATGGAAAAGCTGTAGGTGCTGTCCATGATTTTGCTTCCAGGTAAGCGTGCGTGTTTGGGGGAGCAGCTGGCCAGAATGGAGCTCTTCCTTTTCTTCGCAACTCTGCTGCAACGCTTCACCTTCGCTGCCGTTCCTGGTGAGATGCCAAACCTAGAGGGTGTGATGGGCTTCACACGTTCCCCTGAAGATTTCAGGGTGCTTGCCGTGCCTCGCTGATATCCTTTATCCTTTTCCATCTCATCTGCCAACCACAGCATGACACAGCTCACTTTTAAGGCAAAATAGCATGTACTCATTTCTAGAGCCTACAACCAATAAAAGATCTTATACTCAACTTAATTTGTTTTTTTGCAGTTAAACTCTTTTGAATCCAAAAGTCTGACAGGGCGTTGATGCATTGTTGATGAATTGGAAAGTCACACATCTCACATTACTTAATGTACACAGTACTATGCTATCCTGTAAGGCAGGGTGGCCTAAAGTGCAGCCTGGGGTGCCATTTGCCGGCCGCAGCACATTATAGAAATATAATTTGAACAAGAAAAATAAATAAAAAAACTGAAAATCTACTTTTTTCTCTTCTTACAAATTACAACATTTTGTTTGTTTCTCATAATACTACACAAAAAAAACACCGTCCTTCATGAAATGATGTTATTTTGTCTACACCATCTTTGGAGCAAGACCACGGAAGAATACATATAAAGTTGTACTATGGCAGGCTAGCGCCCTCCAGTGTTCATTTCATGAGTCCAAGCAAGTCATTGCAGTCCTGGTCAGAGGCGGATTGGGGGTGGGGGGCTTCAACCTGTCTGGGTTACATTGACTGCCACAAAAACACATGTCTACTAGTTGATTTTGTGATTTGATCCTTTGAGTGACATCTAAAAACAGACACTGCAGCATTTTGTGTGTGTGTTTTATAGTTTTGCAGAATACCTGTTTTGGTACAATTTTGACGTCGCTGCGCGATTGCCCCTGTCAGCCACCGTAGTTTGTGGAGGTCCGACGAGACCACCCCCTCCCGGGTGGAGGTTTAGGTTAGTGAACACAGTTCTCGACTTCCCATTGGTCGAGGCCTCAGCTTACTCGTCGTTGATTGGTCAAAACGAGTTGAAGGGCCGGACCCTACGGTTAGCGTTCTTCCGGCTTACATGTTGGCGTAAAAAAAGAAAAAAAGAAAAACGAATGGAAAAATTGTAATCCAGAATAGGAGCATTACTTATGAACTCAGCGACACGGTAAAAACCCGCATGCACCCACAAACCCCCTCGGTTGCTTGGCGTGACATAATCTAGGCTGTTGTGCTCTTGGGAAGTTGGGTGTTTGGCATGAAAAACAGGCGGCAGCAGGGTTAGCCATTCTAACATTAGCTTGTTGCTAGCTAATGGCTAGCTGGATAGCAGTGAAGCCATTCCATTTAGTTACCGAATGAAAACGACATTTATGGGTAAGGTTGTATTGCGTTGTTACTACCTTTACTTGTTCTTCCGCGGCAGCAAAAAAAAAAAAACAGTGAAAGGCTCACTGGATGTTTTCATCAGCAACGGTAGAGTTCTCGAGTGTTTCACCATACTGTTGACCATCAAACGTAAGCGCCACCATTATTGTGTGTATATGGACCGCATATATCAACTCATCCTTACGAGTATCGTCTTTTAATAACGATACCGGTGTTTCATGAATCATGTTTGGCGTGCAGAGGGTTCATTTTACAGGCTTTTACTGTTGAGATCGTTGTACTTTTCTTGTCACTTCTACGCACTGCCTTTTTTTAAAGTAAACGTAACATAAATAATATACATTTGCTGACTGTTTTAGGCCACTACATTTATAAAAAATCATCCGAATGAGCTCTCAGCAATTTCCACGCCACGGGCTGCCTGCTTCCAGCGGGGGGGCACCCCTCATCTCGGCCGGTGGGAATCTGGTGACTGTCAATCAGCCGTCAAACCCCCCAGGTACGTCCACCCAAGGGCTCGAGTCCCTTTGAAGTCACATGGTGCCAGCTCCACAAGCCACCAGGCGTTAATTTTATAATTTTTTTTCTTTCAGCGGTTGCAGAGGCTGACAGCGGACGGGATGGAGATCATGGACAGCAGGAGCATCCTCCAGCAGGGGGAGGGGGGACGGTGGTATTCAGGGATGACAAGCAGGAAACTATGGTGGTCAGACCGTACCCCCAGGTACAGACACACGGCCAGCCACAGCCTGCTCCCCAGACAGTGCCCATCCAGCCTGGCACACCTGTGGCAGTGCCGGCCCCCCCGGTTCACCTCCCACCTGGGCAGCCTGCAGTCCTCACTGACGGACAGATGAAGGTGCGTTTTTAACAATATATTTATTTATAGCTTGTAAATGAATACACAAGTTTTAGTACAGGGGATGGTCTGACTTTTTGACTGTTTATGTTGAAAGGCTGTCCTGAAGTCACCCATGCCTAGCCGTCTGATTGCCCCGGCACCCGCCTCCAACCAGGGGCACATCCCTATGCCTCCCAAGGTACCAGGCCACATCACGGGCACCACGGAAAGTAGCATTGCCACAACACTTTCAATCCCTGTGGCGACAATCAGCGGTCAGCAGGTGAGGTGCTCAATGTTTGTGTGTTAAAGGTCCAACAATTTCAAAGTGTCACAGGGTGGGAACACGGTATTTTGTATGTAGCTTGAATGCTAAGGAGATGTGCTGCGAGCATTGCACTCATGTTTTAGTAGCGACACCATGAAGCAAAATACAAATTCAAAACATGTCGCTGCCATGTCCACAGCTTATTGATGGACAGTTGGCAGATCTCCAGTCCACATCTACATACACTACACGTAGCGCAGCCTTTTGTCTCACAAAGTGTTGGCTGTATATACAGGCTGGGTCATAGGTGTTGTCATGTCGAAAAAAAGGTCTTTCCTTCATGATGTCATGAAAAGCTGCAACTTCCAAAGAGTTTGAGCGCCTCCTCTTCTCAAAAGTGGAGAAAACAAGTTTTATAACATATGATGCTCATAAACAAGCTCTAAGGCTACATATTGTTGTAAGAACATTATTAAAAGGTTGCTTTTACTGATGTTACCCATTACTAATGATGTTGGTTGTCGTCATTGTGTCAGGGTCACACCAGCAACCTGCACCACCTCATGTCAGCCAACATTCAGATAATTCGAGGCAGCGCCCCTGCATTGATCGGAACCCCCGCAGTCCCTTCCCAGACCTTCACGTCTCATTTACCACGAGGTATGACCCCACAGTATGCCACACTTGACGATGTTTTATGTTTTTGTTTTTGTTTCTGATTCCCACAGTTGAATTCTGTGTAAATGTATTTGCCTGCGTATATCTCAACTGTTGAGTGAAATGCATCATGTTAGTTTTTCTTCTGCATGTGCCATCACAAAAAAAATAAATGTACATTCATTTATCCACTAGGAAGTATAGGATTTGTTGTTGTGTGACAGTTAATCTAAACCTAGTTTTAGATTGGATTATTATTAAGATGGCTATTCCCGCCCCACCCCCCAACAGGTGCAGCTGCAGCAGCAGTCATGTCAAGCTCTAAGACGGTCCTGCGACCAGGCACCGGAGCGAGCGCAGGCCCCGGCCAGCCCACCGTGCAGCACATCATCCATCAGACAATTCAGGTGCAAAGATACAGAGGTTGCTAAGGCAGTGCATCCCATCTAGTAACTTTGCGCATAACAACCTGTTTGTGTTCACAGTCCCGTCCTGCCGTGACGACGTCCACGGCTGTGCTTCCAACTGTGGTGGCCCCGATTTCAGCTACGAGGACTCAGTCTCCGGTCATCAGTACAACAGCCACACACTCAGCAGAGGTGGCTCACGGGTGCGTGAAGCATAATATGTCCCCTTTTAACAGTCTTGTGACAGTCCGTGTTGAAGATCAAGCAAATGTCGTTAATTTCCTAAATTTGACGGTACTGACATGCTTACTTTGACAGCCTGAGGAACCTCACTTTATCCTTTTTTCACTAGTCTGTATTGTAGCTTCTTCCGCTAGCAATAGCAATATTTACCATGAATTTGTCGACATTCATAGGTTAGACCCGTCATCCCCTTTTTGTGTTTTGTCACCTTGTGCAGCAGAATAATTTAGATAAATTATTTCCTCCCCTTTCTGAGTTTTGCGACAAAGCAAAACCTGCCGATATTGACTCTTTTTGGCCTCTTCAGGCGTCCTGGACTGACCATTCATCCTCCTCCGGCCACTGTCAGCATCCAGAGGCCTCAGACACCCCGCGACACCGCCACCCGCATCACGCTGCCGTCACACCCGGCCATAGGGGCCCCAAAACCACAGCCTCCGCACACCATGACACAGGTTACTGCCTCTTGATGGCCGGTCAAATCAAAGCATTTATTAGTATGCCTAACAAAGATTCGGTTTCTCCTCACAGAAGCCCATCTTCAGTACTGTAACGCCAGTCGCTGCAGCCACGGTGGCACCTATTGTTGCCACAAACACTGTGCCATCAACCACCACTATAGGTACCAACTTACAGATCTGATGAGGGAAACTTATTGGCCCAAAAATATTAACAGCTGTGCCATGTTGTGTTCAGGCACCGTGACGCACACACAAATGAGCAGCAACACTATTGTCACCATGACGATGGCCTCCCACTCGTCTCACGCCACAGCCGTCACCAACTCCACCATCCCTGTTGGTAAGTTGTGTCTACCGTGTTAGTCACTGATTTTTGGAACGTTCTATGATGTCCAGCCTTCATCTCCGCTTCACCTCAATGTCTCTCGCAGCCAAAGTGGTGCCTCAGCCCATCGCCCACTCGTCGTCCCGTGTGCAGCCCGACTACCCTGCAGAGAGAGCCAACCTCATCCCCATCCAAGGCCATCGGTCGTCTCCGAACCCTGTCACCATGGAACCAAGAAGTGACAACAGGTTAGTCAAATAATTTCAGCCTCTGATCATATTAGAGTTAGTCCGCCTAATGGTTTGTACTTTTATTTTGAAGGCCTTCTGTACCAGTTCAGTTCCAGTATTTCCTTCCGGCGTACTCATCATCATATCCCCTGACTCACACCTATACCCCGATTAGCAGCTCCGTGTCCACCATCCGACAGTATCCAGGTAGTACCTCAGTATTATTTTTACTGGTAGACTAGCAGAACCTCTCAGAACCAAAGGTTTGTGTTTTCCATCCATAGTTACTCCCCAAGCGCCAAGCTCAGCACTGCCCACCCAAGCTGGGGTGGGCGTGGCTACCACTGTCCATCTGAACCACATGCAGCTGATGGCACAAATCAGCACCCAAGGCATCCAGCCGGCACCCATCGCCGCACAGGGCATCCAGCCGGCGCCAATAGGAGTACAGGGCCTGCACACGTCTGCATCCATCGGTGCGCAGGGAATCCAGCAGGCCTCGAACACAACCCAGCAGCAGCAGCAACCGCCGTCTGAAGCTAAATCTGGTAACTTTTGATTCTGACCTCTCGACAGACTCTTGAACTGTGTCTAATGGCTGTATTAATCCACTTAAAGGAGTTGTTTTGGCAGATGGCTTTGTGGCTAACCCCATTAGCAGCACCACTCAGCCGGTAGGCACCATCGTGCAGACACACGGCCAGGGAGGGGCGCCTACCTTGGTGTCCTCGCCGAGGCCCAGCATCCTACGCAAGAAGCCCACAACTGAAAGGTGAGTGTCACTGCAGCTTGGGACTGGAAGCTTAAAAAAAACAGGGCAGTGACAACAGAGGTTAAAAAAACATTATTGTAAGGCAATTTCTGTGGCCAATGAAATGGGACAGGTAACCCATTACACCCAACAATTACTGTGAAGTCACTTAATTAAATGGTCCTGACCCAGGTCAATTACAACATCTCTGTGCGTTAAAGTTTACTAACAGCAACATTACTTTTGTGACTGCCTGTACACTTGATTTCCAAATGAAAAAAACATAATATTTGTAAAGGATATGAACCATAATCCATCCATAAACCATAATGCAGTACTGACTGAATTAGCATTGACTCAAATGAAAAATTAGCCACAACAACATCCCAAGCAGCCTTGTTTTATTTTTCATATTTATCTTTATGATTTCTGTTGTAGTGGTGCCTCAATATCTCCAAACACATTTCCATCATCTTTTCTTCTTTTTACACTCATCCTTTACCCTTCTGGTACCTGACATAGAGAAACACTGGTGCATCCCTCACAAACGATATCACATACAGTATGAGCGCCCATGTTGGTGCTTGTAGTAATTCCAGTCACTTTCCATTTTTTAATTTTTTAGACATTTTCTTAAAAATTGGAAATAGACTTTGAGGCCTGGGCTGCCCATGTCTGCCATGTGATTTAATTTAGTAAACATTTTCTTATATAATATGTTAGGCACCTCTAGTCAACCATATTTACATGATCTGGGGTGAAGACATTGGATCACTTCTCTTGTATTAATATGGGCTCAATCGACTTTACTGTTTTTGTTTCAGTTGCGTTCGAAAGAACCTTATCCCTGCTCAGCCCAGTGAACAAAGCAGCAGCAGAATGGAGGGTGGGGTGAGAGGTGCTGGCTCCCCCAGACCTGCAGGGTGAGTGCTCTTCTCTTCAGTTTGAAACACTTTGTCTATAAACGCTTAACCTCTAATACTTTCCTTTTGTAGAGTAAAACCTAAAGCTGAGGTACACATGGCTGTGGCCCCTCCCGTCATGGCCACCGTGGAGGCGCTACCTCAGCAGGGAGGGGAGCAACAAGCTGTGGCTTCGGGCGCGCAGCATCTCGCCCAAGCCCTCCCCGCCATACTTGGCACACCAGGGCCTGTGCCCCCCTCCCAGCCCTCCGCGGTCCTCTCGGCGCTGCCCGCGGCCATGGCAGTCACTCCCCCTATCCCTGCCTCCATGGCCAACACGGTGGCCTCGCCCACACAGCCCGCCGCCAGCAGCACAGCGGCCTGCGTCGCCAGCTCTGCCTGCCCTGATGTGAAAATCAAGCAGGAGTTGGAGACGATGGACACCTCCCAGCCTGGTGAGGACTTCCTCTGTGTAGTGATTTGATCTGTGGAATAAACATGACTTAAGCGTGTTCAATTTTTAAAAAATTTCTTCAGATCCTAATGCAAACCCAGCACTGAATGCCCAGGCCTCCACTCTCAACGTGCCCCCCACAGGAGATCTGATCACTGGAGCCTCTCCGAGGAAAAAGCCTCGCAAGCAGCAGCACGTCATCTCAACAGAGGAGAGTGAGATGATGGAAACTAACAGCACCGACGAGGAGAAGGCGCCAGGACGCCCCATTACTGGCAGGGCTGAGCGCCGTGAGTCTCCCCCAAGAGAATACGTCGGTACGTCGCCAGCGATCGGCCACCACGGCCCTGCCCACCACTGAACTCTCATCTCACCAGTTCTCTTTTATTGTCCAACCCTCAGATGAAGAAGGAGTGCGCTACGTGCCCGTCAGGCCTCGACCGCCTGTCACCCTCCTGCGCCACTACCGTAACCCCTGGAAAGCAGCCTACCACCACTTCCAGAGGTACAGCGATATCCGGGTCAAAGGTAGGTGTCTTGTGTTTAAAAGGACATAATTGTTACTCGGGTGCTCTACAAATTGTTCAACAAATTGTGTTTCAGAGGATAAGAAGGGCACATTACAGGATATGGCCAACCAGAAAGGAGTGGCGTGCAGAGCACAAGGCTGGAAGATTCACTTGTGTGCTGCACAGCTCAGACAGCTGGTGAGTTTAAGATCTGGACCATAGGCCTTTGTTTTTCCTGGACCATCATTTTTGACTGTACTAGATTTATCACTAGTCACTTTGTGGAAAACACGTATTCAATCACAAAACTGCATTCTTTATTAATGAATATATTTTTGAAGAAACTGAAGGCGAAGCTGTGAAATTTGCTGGAAGTGACCATCGACGACTGCACTGTTGTCATTTATATTTGCTTTACCGTTCTGTGTCTTTGCAGTCAAGTTTGGAGGATGACGTGTACAGCCGCCTGTCATCTCTTCAGGAGGGCCTCATCCCAAAAAAGAGAGCAGGTGCTGACGATGACCTCCATCGCATCAACGAACTCATTCAGGTGAGACTTTGGAGACATGCAGTCAATGGCAATGTTAGACTCTCTCTTATTGGTCGATGAAATGTAACATTAGTTGACTACAACAAACTAAATGCATTACCTATGTGGACTTAATGCAGGCCTGTAATATAACCAATTTTTGCATAAACTCCTCTTGGTGGGTGTGTGTGTGTGTGTCTGTGCTGCCCCCCACAGGGCAACATGCAGCGCTGCAAGCTGGTGATGGACCAGGTGACGGAGGCGCGGGACACCATGATGAAAGTGCTGGAGCACAAAGACAAAGTCCTCAAGCTCCTCAACAAGAACAGCGCTGTCAAGAAGTCGTCCAAGCTGAAGCGCAAAGAGCGGGCGTGAGCGACGGCGTCCTCCTCTTTGTTGTCATCGTCCTCCTTCTTCTTGCGCACTGACCTGCCGCCCTCCCCTCCCTCACCTCTGCGCTCAGAATATGGTGCTATGATCTGCTTCATACAATCAAAAGCACCCTGGGGGAAGAGGTTCTCACTGAAGACACGGCAAGCGCTACGGAAGACCTCAAGGACAATTTTTTACTAACTTGTCGTCTGCCATTTGGCGTAGCTGTGAAGATGTGGCGCGAGAGGCAGGTGCGACTACGAGCGGCGTGAATTGAAATCATCAAGCAACCTTTACGTGAAGACAAGACCAACCTCAAATGTGCTCTTTTTTTTGTTTTTCATCAACCGGTGCCTTCATTGTGTTTGAGGATGACGTAACACCATGCTAGGAGGCAAACCACACCCAACACCTTTTTACAGTCAATTAAGCTCAGATCTAACCCACATTGACAGTAAATAACTGGCGGGAAGTAGAAAACTGTGATGTGTCATTGGCAAAAAAATGCGAGCTTGAGCGAGTGTCCTCATGTTCACTGTTACCGTGCCCCTCCCCCACTCACAAGGTTTTGTACCCCAACCAGGCATTTTGTGACAAGACATGTAAAAAGGCCACATTTCACACAGTGTCGGGATGATGTAGTGAGTCTGGATCATTCAGCCATTGTACTTTTTTTTGTCTGTAATTATAGTAAAGATGCTTCAAAAACATTTGAACCACTGTTTAGTCTTCATTGTTTATTTTATTGTATACTGCTCACAAGCGCTACTTGTCTCTTCAATAACCTTATCACTGTTGCTGTGTTTCAGTCACGTGTTCGCAGAGTCCAGCTGTTCCCATGAATGGACTGGTGACAAGAAATACTTGGCAGCAAATGAGAAGATAACTCGTAAAGGTGCTGACTTCATATGGTTATGATTGTGCCTGTAGGGGAAACGCGTCACACTGAGAGATGTTTCTAAGCTTTTCAACATCTTATCTAACAAACAAAGGTAAGCAAATCTGCCACAACGTTTCATTCTTCCTTTTTTCTCCATATTGCTATAATGTGCAAGTGTACCTGATGAGAGATCAGGTGTGCTCTGGGAAATTCAATTGGAAAAGTACCTATTTATAATAAATTATGTATTTGTATTTTTGAAATATTGTTTATTTAGTGGTGTGCCGTGAGATTTGTGTAATTTGAAATATGTTCCTTGGCTCAATAACGGTTGGGAAACACCCAGCTAAGCTATAGTACGGGGGTGTCCAAAGTGCAGCCCGCGCATATTCTAAAAATACTGTATTATTTAACAATATTGAGGGGAAAAATGTAGTTCTACTGGCATAAAAGTTCAATATTAAACAAAAAAAACTTTAAAAAGTCAATATGTGAAACAAGTTGTAGTATTTGGAAAACTGAGAAGGAGTTGTAATATTATGAGAAGTGAATAGATTATAACAGATTAAGTGAATCAAAAAGACAAGTCAATTTTAAGAGAAATGAGGAAAAATAATATACTTTTATTAGCATGGAGTTAAAATATTCAATAACTTTTTATTTCTTTTAAAGTTTTTAATATGGGAAACAAAACAATGTCATTTTTGAAAAATTAAGTTGAGAATAGAGACAAAATAATATGGGTAATAATAAGTGATAATTATTAGATGACCCTTTACCAGAAGGATGTTCAAACATAGTAGTTGGAAATATATATATATGTGTATATGTATATGAAAAAAATATAGCTTTACAAAATATCACCATAGCAAAGTTGCATCCTTTCCTTCTTCACAGCAGGGAAACTTTTGGACACCCCGACTCTATAGTACAAGATTATATGATGCAAAGCATTATTGTTGCCAATGTTTGTCGTCACTGCATGGGTGGTTCTCGGTGCAAAGTCAAACAGGTCATAAAAAAGAAGCGACAATACTGGAGAAAAAAACGTCCTCCTTTTAGGGAACGCTGAGGGAACCGCACGGAGGAGGCTCTGCCGGAGAAACAAAACGCTCAGGTAAGTAGATGACGCGTACATACTGTACATTACTGTTCGCTACTGTATGCCCTTCGGAGGCAAGGAACCTCACTTGGTAAAGGTACACAACATGCCTCACTGTAAATCATTTGAACCATGGCATTTCTTCCAGCCAATCATGACATTTCATGATATTAACAAAATGAATATATACATACAGCTAGTTATCCCTTTCTGTTTTACTTGTAGGTTGAATACGGCCTATGTTGGGATTGTACCTGTAGCCCATGGTGATCTTAAACATCAACTCTGAACCCCGATGTCACGCCCTGTCCCCTAGCACCAGTGCATATTTACTGCAACACACAAGCGCCATACTTATTTTTGTCTTTCAATGTCTCATTTCATCTAATTATGTCTGTTATGTTTGGTAATGGGCGTGTAAATATGACTATAGGGGTGTTATTTCATATTTAGAGGGCTCTAATTGTAAAAAAAATTATTTAAAAGGTTGTGAACATGTTTTTTAATGTTATATAATCTTAATCACAGAAATTTGCTTGTCATGATTGGGTCTGGAACTAATTGTACCGTTAAAACTATCATAATATTCTACTAAAATGATCAACACAAATTATACAATAAACACTAAAAATTGTGTACTGCAGTCATTTTGTGGATTAATATGCTAAATTCCAGTTTAACGAGGCAATATTTTGCAAAAAGAGACTGGAAGCATGGAATATTGCATCAAATTGGATGATTACTGTCTTTTTTTTTAACAGATTTCCACAGTGATGCATCTGTCCAAGGTAAAATGATCATGTATCTTTATGTTAAACATGTCAACGCTCATGATGTTCTGTCAACTACAGGGGGATTTTGTGTGGGTGGACACAGGGGTCGGGGTGCCCATCGGGGCGCAGGTGAAGTTGACCGACACCGGGCAGCTTCAGCTCATCGATGATGAAGGAAAGGTACAAAAAAAAAAAACTATCCATAACAAATCTTCCCGATGACGTGTCTCACCCAAATACGTAAATGCCTTCCAGGAGCACAAGCTCAGCAAGAAGACAGAGGGCGCTCTCCGGCCCATGCACCCCACCTCGGTCCAGGGTGTGGATGACATGATCAGACTGGGGGACCTCAACGAGGCGGGGCTCCTCAGGAACCTCCTGATGCGACACAAGGATGGCATTATTTATGTGAGTCCATCCGGCTGTTACCATCCTACTTTTTATGGCGCCCATAATCACTGCTGGAAGCTGTCAGACTTTGACCCCCGCCCTCGTGTTTTATCACCTGTCTCCATGGAGACCAGTGACGAGCCCGTGCAGGGAGAGGAAGCCCTGCCGTGTGTCTGTGATTGTCATGTGTAGTTACAAATACCATAAAGCGTGACTGGTGGCCTGGTTGCCCATGTAGAGATTGTTTATCATGGTGGTGGTCTGCCGGGGTCTTTTTGTCCCACCCTCCACTTTTAGGACAGATGTTTGGCACTTATGCTACTTTGCTACTTACTTACAAGAATGTGGTGACCCTTAAGCGTGAAAAGGGGATCCGTCTATACCTTTAATTGAACAAATCTGCTAGCGACTGTAACTTTGTAGACAACCATCATGTACTCCACCTGGCAGCTTTCCCTCTGAGGGTGTACTTAATGTTGTGGAAGTGCTTTAGCTATGATCCGAGCCGACTACCTCGCCCTCCCTGTCTGTGTCCTTTTAGACGTACACAGGTTCCATCCTGGTGGCGGTCAACCCCTACCAGCTGCTGCCGCTCTACACCACAGAGCATGTGCACATGTACACGGACCGGCGTCTGGGCGAGCTGCCGCCACACGTCTTTGCCATCGCGGACAGCTGCTTCTTCAAAATGCGCCGTGACCGCAGGAACCAGTGCTGCGTCATCAGGTGCCTCCCGTTGCCATCTTATGGACTGTTGTGTGAAAAGTAGCAGCCTAGCAGTCGAAGACCTGGCCAGGAGATGTGGTTCTTCTCCCATCCTCTAGGCCAGGGGTCTCAAACTCAATTTACCTGGGGACCACTGGAGCTAGGGTCTGGGCAAGGCTGGGCCGCATCAGGTTTTCCAAAAAAAAAAAAAACCGCATTTATTAAAAACAGAAAAATATTAAAGTTATTTCCTTTAAACTTAAATAGCCAAAAACTTACCACTTCCACACGGATAGGGAGGATAACTATTAACAGTTATTTAACCTTTAACATGAACATTAATCAAACGTAATAATTTTTTCTGGGTACGTGATACCATACAGCATCCATATCAAACTTGCGCCGGCCGTACTAACATTAAACTTTCATATCAAGGCAGGGGCCTCAAACTAGTGTCCTGCGGGCCACATTTGGCCCGCGGGCCGCGTGTTTGAGACCCCTGCTCTAGGCGGTACATTAGCACAAATAAGAAAATACATCATTATTAGCCATTTATGTTTGGCTATTATTTGTGTTTCGCGTGGTAAACAAGCCACTATTTGTACTAATATTAATCTACGGCTGTACTATACCAATTATTCGATTCCAAGGGCCAAAAAGGTCAAGGTCAAGTGTGTAAGGGGCAGTTTTGTACTACAGGATGAGCATATTTTATTGACCAAAAACCAGGACATTTGGTGCACAAATGAGGTGCTCAAATGATACTCAAAGATGCCTTATAACAGTGGTGTGCAAAGTGCAGCCCGGGGACCATATGCAGCCCATACCTTGTATTCTATTGGCCCGTGGCACAGCGTACAATATCATTTTATTTTTATTTAAAGCATCAAAACTGAACAAACAAAGTCATCTAGGTTACTCCAAATGTTTTATTATGAGATAAAAGATAAAAATAAGTGATTATCATTGAAACCTAGGACAAAACAGAAAGCTAGAGTGCTACGTTTGCTGCAATTGAGTGTTTTATTTGGACTTTCTTCCCTTGAACCACAGTGGAGAGTCAGGAGCAGGCAAGACTGAGAGCACCAAGCTCATGCTGCAATTCCTAGCGGCAGTGAGTGGCCAGCATTCCTGGATCGAGCAGCAGATCCTGGAGGCCAACCCCATCTTAGAAGGTAGCGCCCATCCCTTCTTAAGAAAAACAAAACTTCTTTTACTCTAATTCCTGTCAACTTCTCAGCCTTTGGTAATGCAAAAACCATCCGCAACGACAACTCCAGCCGTTTTGGGAAGTACATTGATATCAACTTCACCAAAGGTGGTGCCATCGACGGGGCTCGCATTGAGCAGTACCTGCTGGAGAAGTCCAGAGTTTGTCGCCAGGTGAGACATTTGCATGCATGAGGAGTTAGCACAGCCTTCTTGTCTCATGTTGGAGAACACTTGCTACCATGCACAGGCGCCCGAGGAGCGAAACTACCATGTTTTTTACTACATGCTGATGGGAATGACGGCTGAGCAGAAGAAGATTCTGTCACTTGGGAGCGCCGCCCAGTACAACTACCTAACCATGGTACTGAACCGTCTTCCAGAGCGTGTCATCATCCATGCGCAGAGTCAATAAACACAGCGTACATATCCGCAGGGCAAGTGCACCAGCTGTGAAGGTCGTGACGACGTGAAGGAGTACGCACACTTCCGCTCAGCTCTGAAGATCCTCATGTTCACCGAGAACGACACCTGGGAGATCTGCAAGCTGCTTGCAGCTATCCTGCACTTTGGGAATGTCAGCTTTGAGGGTGAGTGCAGGCTTGGCGGGCATGTTCTGTATTTTGTTAAATATCTGACATTCTTACTTTATTACAATGAATTGCCCTCCCAAATACGCTAAAAGTAAACAACTAACAAAATAGCAACAGCATAATGAAAAAATAATGAAATTGGTTATGGGTGGGGCGGTACGGCGGTTGAGTGGTTAGTGCGCAGACCTCACAGCTAGGAGACCAGGGTTCAATTCCACCCTCGGCCATCTCTGTGTGGAGTTTACATGTCCTCCCCATGCATGCGTGGGTTTTCTCCGGGTACTCCGGTTTCCTCCCACATTCCAAAAACATGCTAGGTTAATTGGCGACTCCAAATTGTCCATAGGTATGAATGTGAGTGTGAATGGTTGTTTGTCTATATGTGCCTTGTGATTGGCTAGCGACCGGTCCAGGGTGTACCCCGCCTCTCGCCCGGAGACAGCTGGGATAGGCTCCAGCACCCCTCGTGAGGAAAAAGCGGTAGAAAATGAATGAATGAATGGTTATGGGTGGAGATGGCAGGGTCTACATTTTGATATGTAGTATTCTGCAGTGGTCACTAGCTGTCAGTAAAGTTCCATTTTGTTACAATGATAACTGATTGAGGCAGTACTGTCTTATTTTCTATTATTGTGATGGCTATATTGGGTATTAGATGTGCAAAGGCGAATATAGGGGTGTTATTTCATTGTCTTAAGGGCTCTGATATTGTTAAAAACCTGTATTTAGAATGTCATAAATAGGTTTTCTATGCTCTAACTCTAAAAGTAAACCTGATTTATATAGAAGGAATCCTACTTTGCAGAAATTAATTTATCAGAAAAGAGTCTGGAACTAATTACTTGTGATAAAGGGATTACTGTATTGTTTTTCAGGAACGATAGTGAACAACCTGGAAGGCTGTGACGTCCTTGCCTCGTCGCATTTCGACATGGCCAGCCAGCTCTTGGAGGTATGCAATTAATTTTTTGTGCACGTTTGGTTACAATTCCTGTGACTGCGGTTCCCCCTCAGGTGGACCCTAAGGTGCTGGAGAAGAGCCTGACTCAGCGCTCCTTCATGACCATCAGAGAGAGCGTGACCAAAGTGCTGACCTCTGCCCAGGCTGTGGACGGCAGGGACGCATTTGTCAAAGTAACATCACGTCACACAAAGCAGCCACTGTGCTATTGTCTGGCTTCTCTTCCAAACGCTTTTTGGTTTTCATTCAGCACCTACAAATCAATGAAGCGTGCATACTTAGCCTACACTTAGCCTGATGCTGGTTGTGTGTATCATAGCAACTTTAGCCAATGTTTTGGCTGCACATATTTAACATATCTTGAAGTAAAAACAGATGTAAAATAAAGTTAGAATTAAGGTATGAGTTGTTGTAATTGTATCGGTACTGCTGGAATCAACTGAAATTCAGACAAGTCTTCAACAACAAGAGCACCAAATGTTTTTGTGGTGGTCCAAATTGAATTGTGGTGGGCTGCCATGAATGAATGACTTTTGAGGCAAATTTTTGAATGTGGTTTGCCTTTAGAAAGAATTGTAGTTTGAGTCCTAGTTTGGATGATGGAGAGAAGTGTCTATTAGCCCTCCACAAGAAAATAGGCAACCATAAACTGAAGAGTGGGACAAGTTTACATTTTGTCCCGTTGATGGTCCGAATATATCTTTTTGACTGCACTCACAAGCGTGCGTGCATGTGTGTGCGTGCGTGTGTTTGAGTTGACACACGAAATTGACGAAATTCTTCTCTTTTATGGTTTGCCCAGGCTATTTATGGCCGTCTTTTCATTTGGGTGGTGGACAAAATCAATGGTGCCATTTACAAGCTGCCCCTGGAGGACTCCAGTGAGGTCAGACAGTCCATCGGCCTCCTTGACATCTTCGGCTTTGAGAACTTCAGTACAAACAGGTCAGTGTGACACACTACAGGCCTCTTCTGGCGTGGATGCCATCCATCTCTTCTGCCTGCTTTGAGCAGCTTCGAGCAGCTCTGCATCAACTATGCCAACGAGCAGCTGCAGCAGTTCTTTGTCCGGCACGTGTTCAAGCTGGAACAGGAGGAGTACGCCCGGGAGAGCATTGTTTGGGAGCGCATCGACTACAAAGACAACCAGGACACGCTGGACGTGCTCGCCAACAAGGCCCTCAACATACTGGCTCTCATTGACGAGGAGAGCAACTTCCCCAAGGTCGGTATCCACCTTGGGGGTCCATACTTTGTGGAGCAAGATCAAGTGTAAAGTATTTTGTGTGGCTGTTCAGGGCACAGACACTACCATGCTGCAGAAAATAAACCAGGTCCACGGGAAGGGGAGCGTCTATATCTCCCCTAAGAACAACTACGAGACACAGTTTGGAGTCAATCACTTTGCTGGTGTGGTCTACTACGACTCCAAAGGTAAACGCTCAAGCGATTCATAATGCTTCTGCCATGTTCTGAACACTTGGTTTCCTGAAGGTTTCCTGGAGAAGAACCGTGATGCCCTCAGCCCGGATCTCATCCAGTTGGTAGAGATGTCCACCAACAAACTCCTCAAGCAGGTCTTTCACACCGAGCTGGAGTCCGGAATGACCAAGAGTAGTGGTAACCCGCGCATGGTCATCAACACCACCAAGAACACACTGCGGGTGAGTCCATGCTGGCGAGCCCTGAACGACACCATCATGGCATTGACACTGGAGCAGACATTTATACATGACATCACATGAGACCGTAAATGTAGAGCTGACATTTACTCTTCAAACAGAGCCCATTCAAGCACAACATAGCAAGAAGAATAAAACAATTAAAGTCAAGAATAGCGGCAATCGTAGCTAGAAGCCAGAAAAATACCAGCAAACGTAGCCAAAAGAGTAATATATTGTTGACAATGGCGTCATTAGGCCTATTTTAAGGGACCCCCCACCAAGTAATTTAATATTTTTTATTGATTTTTTTAATTTTTTTACAAAAAAAATCTCTGACAAATGTTATAACGGCAAAAGCAGGCTAATAAGCAAGCCAATAAGCAGGCTAATACTAGCCTACTACTAGTAGTCGTAGTAATAATCAAAAGGAGAATAATGATGATAGTAATAATAATAGGCTAATTAATAATATAATAATGATTATTATATAATTGATGACTGTCCACTGGACAGAATGGTTGCAGAGCTTGAGCAGCGGTTTTGCAGTGTAGATTGTGTGTACTTGTGTGCAGTTAATGGTGGCCTAAAACAATTGAGTATCTCTACTAAAAGTCCAAAAGTGGGAAAGTTATATCCCGGTTCTTGTTCGTTATTTGTTTTTTTTTTTTTGGATATTTAGATTTTTATGATTTTTTTGAATGTCTACTACATTCATTCATAAGCCTCCCCTGGAGTCAAAACCTAGTGACATCCTGATTACTGATATTCTTTTGCCGTGGTTTCATCCTCCAATAATAGCCTGTTCATAGTTTTGAACTCAAAGAAGTGTGATGGTAACATGTATTTTCTGTGTCATAGCAAGCAAACGATGGCAAGAAGCGTGTGCCGACGCTAACCGGTCAGTTCCGTCAGTCCCTGGACTCCCTGATGAAAACCCTGACGGCGTGTCAGCCGTATTTTATACGCTGCATCAAGCCAAATGACTACAAGAAGCCCATGGTGAGCAGACATGCTCCTTCAGTGCGAGAACATCTTCACAGTTTTGTATTTTTGTGGCAGCTCTTTGACAGAGAGCTGTGCCTGCGTCAGCTCCGTTACTCTGGCATGATGGAGACCATCAGGATCCGGAAAGCCGGCTATCCCGTGCGTTACACTTTTGACGAATTCCTCGACCGCTACAGAGTTCTCCTGAAAACCTACGTCTGTGACCCCCATAAGGTGCGTGCATGTTAAGAACGTTATGAGCACGACGGAGCTTCATGAACGTATGCCCACAGGAAAGCAAGGAGAAGTGCTGTGAGAGCATTTGTGAGTCTGTGCTGAGTGGAGAGGGCGACTGGAAGACCGGAAAGACCAAGATCTTCCTCAAGGTGCTGCCTTGTTAGAGACCTTCGTGCGTAGCTCAAGGTGGAAAGGTTCTGAGGTGGAACAAAATCCATTTGGCCCTCAGACCTGAAATATTCCATTCCAGAGGGAAATTGTTGCCATCATAAGATGATTACTAGCGCTATAGACAATTTTTAAAGTTGAAGTTTTTAATGTTTCTAAATTGAAGTAACGTTGAACACACAGGACATCCACGACACCATGCTGGAAGTGGAGCGGATGAAAGAACTCCATGCAAAAGCACTTTTGATCCAAAAGGTTCTGCAAGGCTACAGATACAGGCATGGGCAAGACACGACTGTATTTTCATTATAATTATTAGCAGTATTATTGAAATTACTGATGCCATTGGCAGGAAAGAGTTCCTGAAGAAGAAAGCGGGCGCTCTCGTCATTCAGAAATACTGGAGAGGACACAAAGGGAGAAAACTCTACCGAGTGGTGAGTCAAGGCAGCTTTGTTTACGTCATCCATTTTCTATACTGCCTCACTCGCGGGCATGCTGGAGCCTATCCCAGTTGTCATCATGACAATCATAAAATTATCCGTCTGTCTCTTTTAGGTTCAGAAGGGCTTCGCAAGGCTGCAGGCCCAGGTCCGCTCTCGCCAACTCCACTTGCAGTATAAGAGAAAGCGGCAGGCCACCATCGTGCTGCAGGCCCAAACGCGAGGGTACCTGGCCAGGAAGGGATGGAAGTGGAAGAGAGACGCCGTGGTGCTCCTGCAGGCGCACACCAGAGGCCTGCTGGCCAGGAAGGCGCTCAGAAAGATGAAAAGAGACGTAAGCTGACATGACATTTTGCCACCTTTTTAAATGCTAAATGGTTCTGCTCTGTAAACAATATTTTACACACCGACTAGATGTATCTCTCGGCCAAAGAGAAGGAAGCAGAACAGAGGGCCATCTTGGAGAGACAGAAGCATTTGGAAGAAGTGCTGAAGCAGAAGAAAGAGATGGAGGCCAGAGCCCAGTCCGAATCCATCACCGACCAGGAGGTGGACAACATCTTTGGCTTCCTACCAACTATGGTCGGAGGGCAGGAGGGGCAGGCGCCTGAAGGATTTGAGGTGCAGAAACTGGACACTTCGAGAATGCTTGGAAGAGTAACACCTCATGTCTGTGTCTGGTTTAAAGAACTTGGAGAGCAAGAGGGTTCTTCTGGAGGAGATTGACATTGACGACTTCCCCATCGAGGAAGATCTGCCCAAAGATGACGACGACCTCGATGAGTACCCTTTCTCCAAGTTTGCATCCATGTACTTCCAGGGTGCAGCATCGCCTGAACACATCCGTCAAAGGCTGCGGCATCCACTGCTTCACCACGAGGACGAAGGAGACGTCATGGTGCGTCTCCTTGTTGACATTCAGTTATCAGCTAAAGCACTTGTATTGTTGCCTGCATGTCAACTTCCTGTGTCCTCACCAGGCTTCACTGACAGTCTGGTGGATCATTCTGAGGTTCATGGGAGATCTTCCTGAGCCAAAGAAGCAATTCCATGTGCAGGAGCGCTCCTCGCAGGACCGCTTTATCACCCAGGACGTGATGGAAAGAAAGGACAGACGCCTCAGCCACATGGTGGGCTTGGATCAGGTACAGAGACTCATTCACACCAAAGAGTTCTAGAAATGACAGAAGGCGTGGCATTGAAGTTGACATCTGTTTGTTCTAGCGGATTCTAAGGAATAAAAAAGTTGTGCAGCCTTCCCCTGTCCAGGAGGAGTCGACACAAAACAGAAAAAGTTCCATCTTCACAGACCTCCTGTCCAGGAACAAAAGACCTGCTCCGGATGAGGTGGCCCCAAAGCCCAAGATATATACTGTCCCTGAAGGAAGCCCTCGCACAAGGAAAGGGTCCACCTTCACAGACATGCTGTCCAGGAGCAGAAAAACATCTACTGTTCAAGAAAACGGAGTCGCCAGATCATCCTCCCGATCTTCTTCCAGATCATCTTCCACATCGTCCAGCTTCCGGAAGCCCTCTGTCATCATGGAGGAGGTGAGGCGGACACCTTAAACACTTTCATTCATTGGGTTTCCTTTTCTTGATGTCATTTTCTTCTTTGCTTGCAATTGGAGGATCAGCCCGAGGTGTCCAAGCCTCCTACTCTGCAAACGGTAAAGGAGGACGTCGAAGGACCCACCCTGGATCGGCCTCTAACACCTCTGGAGAAACTCCACATGATTGTGGGATACGGCATCATCAGAAGGGACCTCAGGTGAATGGTGGGGGCAGGGGGGGCGACTCCACAGGGAAGTCAGGAGAAGTTGCCTGCTTGATGAAGAGCTTCTGTGTGCAGGGATGAGATTTACTGTCAGATCTGCAAGCAGCTTCAGGACAACAATAATCGCAGCAGCTACTTCCGAGGATGGATCTTGCTCTCCCTCTGTTTGGGCGTTTTTCCTCCGAGTGAGCGTCTCATAAGGGTGAGAGCATGCCTTTATGACGCTATGAAAAATATTGTAAATGGGGCCTTGGAGTACGCAAGAAAAAGTTGGAAAAATTGTATCAAAAAGACTTAATATAAGGAATATACCATCAGATGTCATTTTTTGTATGAATTGTTGTTGAAACAAAAACATGCTAGGTTAATTAGCGACTCCAAATTGTCCATACGTATGAATGTGAGTGTGAATGGTTGTTTGTCTATATGTGCCCTGTGATTGGCTGGCGACCGGTCCAGGGTGTACCCTGCCTCTCGCCGCGAAGACAGCTGGGATAGGCTCCAAAATTGGAGCGAAATCGAAATCATACGTGTATAACATGGCAGCAAAACACAGCACTTGAGCACAAACACATTAGCATATCTAGCCCTTCTCTCGCATGTGGCGCTCACACTTCCCCCTTCCTTACCCTGCCCCTCCACATGCCAAAGGTCAAGTAAGTCCCCCCCTTTTCATAGCTGCCTCAGGAAATGCCTATAACAAAGTTTTGAGTTTTATTGTAATACAAGATTTTTCCTTGTAAATTTACAACTTAATTAATTTGTGTGTCTAAAACTCCATCGTATAAAACAATAATTATTCTCTATAAATGTTTTTTTTGTTCATATTTTGTGATGTCCTACGGGAAAATAAAAATTTTTGTCAATGAATTACTGTAATGGGAAAAACCAAACTTCCTCTGTACTGTACTACTATAATAATAATAATAATAATAATACTAATAAGGGCCCCAGATCAATTTATTTCCCAGGATGCAATCTTATGTGGTAAAGGTTTAGCGAAACATCCTCATTTGAACCGCTGCTCTTCTTTTGCCAGTACCTCCAAAGTTTCATCCGCTCTGCTCCAGGAGGCTACGCTTCCTACTGCTCTGAGAGGCTGCGTCGCACCATCATGAACGGCGTGCGAGGGGAGCCCCCCGCCTGGCTGGAGCTGCAGGTGCTGTGATTGATATGAAATGTGACAGAAGAATATTGGCTTAGTTCACCCGGGATGGGCTCCATCCTCCTCCGACCCTGAACCCTGGTCTTGCGGTTTAGAAAACCAATGGATGTAATCTTGACAATCACATCTTTGTTGTCAAATTCGTCACCCATGTTTTTTCATGCTCAGGCTACCAAAACGAAGAAGCCCATGGTTGTGTCTGTGACTCTGATGGATGGACGCTCCATCAACCTGCCCGTTGACTCTGGATCCACGTCCAAGGAGATCTGCCAGCTCCTCTCCAACAAAGTCAAGCTGAAAGACACGTTTGGCTTTTCTCTCTACGTGGCACTCTATGAAAAGGTATGGTGAAAGCACACAAAATCATCAGGTAGACATCCACAAGTGGTGTTGTCTTCGCCGCAGGTGTGGGCTCTCGGCAGCAGGCGGGAACACGTCATGGACGCCATCTCCCTGTGTGAGCAGGAAGTGAAGAGGAGAGGAGGCCAGGAACAGCACGCCCCGTGGCGCCTCCTCTTCCGCAAGGAGATCTTCACTCCTTGGCACGACTGCCACGAAGACAAGACCAGCACGGAGCTCATCTACAGGCAGATCATCTATGGGCTCAAATTCGGGGAGTACCAGATGGAGAAGGTGAATTCTGATTTTGAGGACAGACTCCTGACGTAACACATACCTCAGTTTGTTTGCTGCTCGGGCAAATTGATGAGGCTGAATATTCATTTTCGATAAATATGACCATTTATTTACCTAAACTCAGGATAGCACTGAGCTGATCCGGTCATACGAGCGTGATTCACAGAAACCACCTGCCGAAATTTCCGATCCATGAGCCACATCCGTGCTTTAATCAGCTTGTTAGCCAGAAGACTACAGTTATTATTCGCCACTTCGAATTTTGTAGCTTCACTGTTTATAAAAAAAAGTAATTAATAAATCATGCTGTTTTGTGATTAAATATGGCCTATTTGTAAAAAAATATTTCAGCATGTTATGTATTGTATTATGATCTAAATTTAATCAAAAATAGATACATTAACTAATATAAACATTGGTTGTGTTGATGTAGTATTCTACACTGGTCTCTAGGTGTCCGTAATGTTACTAACGTAATATTGGGTGAGACACACAAGCACCAGACTGGTATGCCATAACAGGCACCATAACACCTAACACAGGCTACTGTTGCGGCTGTAACCCACGCCAAGCTAAAACTCAACTCTGGAGTCCTGACATGGCTTCCTGTCCGCCCCGAACTCGCTTCCCTAGCAACGGAACACATTTACACCAACACACATAAGACATGTTATATGTGTCTTAAATGTCTTATTTTCTCTTATTGTGTCTAGTATATTGGGTAATAGTAGTCAAACGGCGACTGTAGGGGTGTTATTTCATGTCTAGAGGGCTCTAATAATGTTTTAGAGCCCATAAAGTTTTTTTATGCTCTAACTAGGAAAATATTTCATTTGTAAACAAGGTACACTACTTCACTGAAATTCACGGTCAGGTCTGGAACCAATAAACTGTGAAAAATGAGTGATTACTGTTTTAGCAAATGTACCTTACTAACATTTTCAAGTGCATGCAGCGGCAGATAAAGCTGCTGAATACTGACCACTCATTTTTCTTTGAATACCGTATGTGCTACCATCTTGTGGAGTTAATGAACAACATCAGGAGGTTGCCTGAGCCACACAGGCATCACTGCACACAATGGAAACAATCAGCAGATGTGTGCCCACATGTTCTCGATACAGGAAGATGATTTTGTTCAGCTGGCTGCCAAGTACCTCTACATCCAGTATGGTTCCAACATCTCTGCGGAGGACATGAAAAATGCGGTGCAGGCCTGCATCCCCAACAATCTGCTGGAGGCCAAGTCTGAAGCCAAATGGATGCAAATGGTCAGCACAGCCCATGCTCAGGTCAGTGGCGTTACACATCATTCCACAAGAGGATGAGGAGAGTCTAAGCTAAGTGTTATCCTTCCAACCCCATCAGGGTTCCTATATGAGCTCCCAGCAAAAGGCGGATTCCGTCAAGATGGAGATAGTCGACTACGCCCGCCAGAAGTGGCCCATCTTCTTCTCCAGGTTCTTTGAGGTCATCAAAGTGTCAGGTAGGTGTCCCACCTAGAGACTGGCCAGACCAGGGGTGTCAAACTCAATTTACCTGTAGGCCAATGGGGCTAGGGTCTGGGCAAGGCTGGGCCGCATCAGGTTTTCCAAAAAAAAAAACGCATTTATTAAAAACAGAAAAATATACAAACTTTTTCAGTGCTTTGGTTCCGATTTTCTACAATAAAAGCTCTGATAAAACATTCCACTGTTCTCAAATATCTTAATTTTTATTTTTCTGCACAAAATAAGATGGAAAATAAGTAAACAAATCAAGAATAAAGAAAATCAATCAATCAGTAATAAATAAATAATAAAACGGCAAATAATAAAAACTTAAGAAACCACATATAGTTGGTGGGTAGACAAATTATTTTTTTCAGATTAAAATGAACAAAGCATTATTAGAGCCCTGTAGACATGACAAAACACGACTATAGTCACATTTATACTCTTTTTATTTACAACATATTGCGCAAACTGCAGGGTCTTGAGACACATGCTAACTCGCAAACTAGAGCTAAACCGTAGCCTTCAAGTTATTTCCTTTAAACTTAAATAGCCAAAAACTTACCACTTCCACACTGATAAGGAGGATAACTGTTACAGTTATAACAGTTATTTAACCTTTTAACATAAACATTAATCAAACGTAATAATTTTTTCTGGGTACATGATACCATACAGCATCCATATCAAACTTGCGCGGGCCAACATTAAACTTTCATATCAAGGCGGGGGCCTCAAACTAGTGTCCTGCGGGCCACATTTGGCCCGCAGGACACTAGAGGCACTAGAGGCCCCTGGGCTAGACGAATCATCACACTGAATCATACCCAGGTGCGGCACCCTTCCCCTCCTTTGGAAGAGAGGAAGGGTGGTCTCGGGCCCGGCGCTATTCTATGCACGCATGCAATGAAGCAGGGTTGCAGAATGACTGTAAGGCCATCGCTCAAGGCACATTCTTTAATGATAAAGGACACCATTCATAAATAGAAAGGAAATACAAAGATCCAAAAGTCAAACCCATAGTACACTCACTGACTACAACTGTGTGCGTAATAAAGACATGTCACTCGATTCATGCACTTTCTCGCACTTTCTGGCTTCCTAGTCTGCATGTGTTTTGTAAAAAAAGTTACTTTTTTATCATAGTTGTCCCTTCGCCGCATCACGGTTCAACCATCATGCTCTCACTCGATCACGTTTCTTAAAAATATAAAAAATAAATGGTCACTGTTCTGCGGTTGGCTACAGCCCATTAGTCACAAATATGTATATTTGGCTGAAATTAAGCATTCTCAAGCATAGAAATGGTTAAACTAAAATACAGAATTCATGGTTTCGATGAAATGTAGTGTTCTACATTGGCCACTAGGTAAACCATGCACCACAGTTGATGACACAAAACACAATAACATAATAATAATCATACTAAAACAGGCTACTGTTGTGGCTGTTATCTCGCTAAAAACTAACCCCCCAACTTCACTTCCTGTCCACACATCTGGAAGACATTTAGTACGACACATACCAGCACCAGCCTTATTTAGGTCTTATATGGCTGATTTTATGTAATATATATGTATTTATGTTGGGTAATAATGAGTGTATAGGTGACTATAGGGGTGTTATTTAATGGCGAGAGTGCTCTAATAATGTTAAAACCATATTTAGAAGGTTGTAAACAGGTTTTCTATGCTCCTAACTACAAAATTATTTATATATATATATATATATATAGTAATCCTATTTTGCAGAAAATCACATATGTTCGGTCTGGAATTAATTAACTGTGATAAATAGCGGTTGCTGTAATCCCATAGTAGTAGTGCTTACTGCAGTGGTGCAGTGGTTCTCAGTTAATTTCTTTCATGACAACCCCCCCCCCCCAGGAAAATTGCATGGCATGTTGGGTACTAAAAATTGGTGGCACTGGTTTACTGTGCTAGCTCACTGCGAGTTCATTGTTGGCGATTACTTAGCCAAATAAAGAACTGCTTCCTTTAAGCAAACTGAAGTATCTCTGACCGTCTATTGTAGAAATGCTCCACAATGGCCCCGCGGTCCATGGGTTGGAGACTCCTGCCAGAATGTGACTTTGCCCTAAGTGATACTTTTTGCAGGTCCACCTCTGACCAAGAACAAGTTGATTGTGGCTGTGAACTGGACTGGTATAACCTTCTTGGATGAGCGGGAGAAGAGGCTTCTGGAACTCTCTTTCCCAGAAGTCACTGGGGTCAACTCCACAAGGTAGAGAACAGCTGGCTTCTGACTGTGATAGCAGAACGATGTTGGTCATCGGTTCACGCTTGCTCTTGTCTTGGTCTATCCAGAGGGGCGAAAGGCCCAGCCGTGTCTCTGCTGACCTTGAAGGGAGACTTCACGCTGAGCGGATCCACAGCCGAGGACATGGCTGAGCTGGTCACCATGTTCCTTAGCGGTCTGACCGAGCGCTCGCAGTACGCCGTGGCGCTGAAGGAAATGGACAAGCAAGGTCGGTCAGCACGCTTGACCTCCACGCTCATTGATCAGCGCTCACGGAGTCCATTCTCTTGTCAGACGATCCCACGTTTCTCAGCTTCAAGAAGGGAGAGCTCATCGTCATACTGAAAGACAATGAATTCTCTCAGCAACGAGGATGGATAAACGGGCAGAATTCCAGCACGGGAAAAACAGGGGCCGTCCCCATGGAGGCCATCTTAATTCTCCCAACGCTCAGCAAACCTACTAATGAGGTTATGGTACGGAGATGGCCTACAAAAACATTTTTTACATGACCAGATCTCAGGTGCGGAAATTTAAACGTGGTTTTAATTTCCATGTCAGAGTCTGCTCAATCTATCCCCAAATCAACGGAAGAACATCCTGGCCAACCAGAAGGAGACGGGCACAGTGGAACGGGTGGCTCCTGTTACACTGAAGGAGTTCTCCTTGGAATATTTCAGGTAGAGAGACTTCACTTTATCACGTTTGGGTATATTGATATATATATATATTGATTAATAAATCATGCTGTGTCTTGGTTGAGTACGGCCTATTATTAGTAAAAAGTTCTTGCCTAAATGAAGCATTTTCTAGCATATAAATTGATAAATGGTTATTAAAACATTCAGAAGATGCATTCAAGGACGCTGTGATCTGTAGTATTCTACACTTGTCAGAAACACACAAGCACCAGATTTGATTGCCAGAACAACAGGCTTTTATTGCAAGGTTTTAATGATCTCACAACAGGCACAGTTATCCCTAACATGGGCTACTGTTGCAGCCGTAACCTATGCCAAGCTAAAACTCAACTCTGAACCTCCGATATCATTTCCTGTCCGCTCCCTGACTCTGCTACCATAGGAAAGACATGTACAGCAACACACACAAGCACAATTTAAAATAGCTTATATACTCTTAAGATATTTGGTAAGTTTGGAGTGTTAAGGGGTGTTATTTAATGTCTAGAGGGCTCTATTAATGTTAAAAAACGTATTTAGAACGTTATAAACGGATGCTAACTATGAAAATATTTGATTTGTAAGGAATCTGATGCTAAGAGTCCACTGGGCCGGTGCCAGTTCACGCCAATGCAATTGGCTGTGGCGGCTAGTGTCGCCAATAAGGTGCCTAGGTGGCTCAAACTGCCTCCCAACTGGCTCGTGGTGGCCCGTAACGCCGGCAAAAATTGAGTTTGGCAGCAAAATTTTTTTTAAAATGTTTAAAATCTTCGGCGCACCACTTGCATCAAGCAATCAATGCGAAGTGTCCACCAAGTGGAACCAAATATCGCAAACAATCCACTTATTGGAATCCAGTGGAATGTAATGGCACAAACAATCCGCCTATTGGAATCCACTGGAATGTAATGGCGCCAGCCAAGTTGCGCCACTGGGCCGGTCTGGAACAGATTACTGTAACAGTCATACATGAGGGATTACTAAAGCTCAAGCAAAGATCTTGTCTCTCCGATCGCACAGGCAGCCTGTGAAGGACGTGAACAGGCAGGTGATGTCGAGAAACGCAGCACCCGAGAGGTTGTGGTTGAACTCCAGAGAGCCCATCAGACTGCCCCTCCTCAAGAGACTGGTGGGCAACCCGGACCTGAGCCACCAAGCCTGCCTGGCTTTCACTGATATCCTTTGCTGCTGCCGAGTCACATCACACAGCAACATGTCCCACTTGTTGTTGTACTCCTCCCTGACTCCTGTTCACCCGTCCTCAAGTACATGGGTGACTACCCAACCAAGCAGATGCAGAGTCCTCTGGAGCTCACCGACCAGATCTTCGGGCCCGCCACTGAGAACGAGGCCCTCAGAGATGAGATCTACTGCCAGATTATGAAGCAGATGAGCAGCAATAACAACCGGTACGCCGTGCTTTTGACATTTCAATAAATGTACTCGCTAAGACATTTGGATGGGCTTCATTTTTGGGGTGTGATGTTCAATTGCACACAGGTTCAGTATGGAGCAAGGCTGGCAGCTGCTGTGGCTCTGCTGCGGCCTCTTTCCACCTAGCCAGTCGCTTCTGAGACACACTCAGAGATTCCTGGAATCGCGCCGCAGAGAACCGCTGGCGTCTGACTGCCTGCAGCGACTGCAGAGCTCTTTAAGGTCAGGAAGGTTCTATTTGGGGGTTTCACCCTCATGAAACGTTAACAGGTGATGTAGGTGTTGTGCGCGTGCTTTGACCTGTCTGTCTTGGTGCAGGATGGAACCCAGGAAACTGCCGCCACACCAGGTGGAAGTGGACGCCATCCAGCAGAACAGCACGCAGATCTTCCACAAAATCCACTTCCCTAACGACACTGGGGAGGTATGAATGAGCCGGCAAGCTAAAGCTAAGCTAGCTAAGAACTCTCTGACGAGCTCTGGCTAACTGTTCCGTCTGCAGATATTCGAGGTGGCGACCAGCACCAAGATCAAAGATCTCATCAAGAACATCTCCGGCAAGCTGCAACTGGCTTCAGCGGATGGCTTCTGCATTTTTATTAAAACACACGACAAGGTCTGCCTCGCACTTCATTTTTTTTTTAATTTGAAGCACCGTCACTAACCTTAACATACTCTAACCAAATCCATTTTTCAGCATAAATAAATAATAAATAAATAATAAATAACACACTACATGCTAACCACTCTGCCCTTTGATAATTTAACTGGCCTCAATATATTGCCATGTGCATTCGTGTCTCTAGTCCTCATACAAATTATGCTTTTCTTTTGATCACTGCTACAAAGTAACCCAAAATAAGATGAGATATGCCTTTTAGGCCGAAATTCCAGAATTCCAAAATGTAGCCAATGAAAATTGCAAGTGCCAGCATTTTAATAAACATCAAAAACACTCTGATGTCCGTGTTTATCTGACACATTGTGTCTTTATCAATGAAAGTAAAAGTAGCTTTAAATGATAATTTATCAATTTCATTCCTCATGCTAAAACTTTAACAGTAAGGGGCTGCACGACAGTCGAGTGGTTAGCTTGCAGACCTCAAACGCTAGGAGACCCGAATTCAATCCCACCCTTGGCCATCTCTGTGCAGAGTTTTTTCCTCCCACATTCCAAAAACATGCTTGGTTAATTGGCGACTCCAAATTGTCCATATGAATGTGAGTGTGAATGGTTGTTTGTCTATATGTGCCCTGTGATTGGCTGGCCACCAGTCCAGGGTGTACCCGCCTCTTGCCCAAAGACAGCTGGGATATCCTCACCCTCGTGAGGGTAAGCGGTAGAAAATGAATGTAACAGTAAGACTATAAAAACAATTATAATAGATTTGGGTTGACTGACGATGGCGCTAACTTCCGCTTCCTGTTTCCATGTATTAGCAAGCTAATAGGCTTCTAAAAAGGACGTTTTGTGTTAAAAATACATTAGCAACACAGTTTGGAAACACGGCAAGGCACGCTACATACTCTACGCTGTATACGCAAACGGAGGCAACATTTGGTCAACATTTTTGACATTAATTGGAAAAACGCTAACCAAGGTTCCGCGATAATTGTGTTTCTCTTCCAGGTCCACAGCCTGAATGACGCCGACTACTTTTTTGACAGCCTGAGGCAAATCACAGACTGGTCCAAGAGGGCCAAACACATTAAAGATGGTATAAATACTGTAATTTACACTGTTGATTGTTGTCTGCATGTACATTCAGCCTAATGTATGTGTGTGTATGTGACCTGCAGCCGGGCAAGTCAACATGCCCTATGTGGTCTTCTTCATGAGGAAGTTGTGGTTTAACGTGATCCCTGGCAGGGATGTGGAGGCTGACCTCACCTTTCACTTCCCACAGGTGCATTTGATGATTTCAGATCAGCCATATTTAGCTATAATGGCCTATTTGTCCCACATGTCCTCAATAGTGACCCACAGTATTACGACATTTACCAAGGGTTGGTGCTATCTCATCGACTGTGTATCTTGTGTGTGACTTCCAGGAAGTACCCAAGTACCTGAGGGGCTACCACATGTGCACCAAAGAGGAAATGGTCAACATTGCGTCTCTGCTGTTCCGCATCAAAGTCGGCAATGACAAAAGTCAGTTTGTGTCCATCCCCAAGTTGCTGAAGGAGCTGGTCCCCTCCGACCAGCTGAAGGCCATGTCTGAGAACGAGTGGAAGAAGGTTGGGTCATATCGTCGCCACCATCGCCTCCTTTCCTGCACGACTGATGGTGTTTTTTTTGTCCTGTGGACAACAGAGGATCGTCGCCTCTTACAACAAGCAAGAAGGCAGTGTGGAGGAGGCCAAGGTGGCGTTTCTGAAGGCGGTGTTTCGCTGGCCGACCTTCGGCTGCGCCTTCTTTGAAGTGAAGGTGAGCCCTTGCATCATCATTCTACCATGCCAGCATCCATGACCACCCGCTCTGTCGATTTCAGCAAACATCCGAGTCAAACTTCCCGGACATTGTGCGGATCGCTATCAGCAAGCAGGGACTGACAATCATCCATCCTAAAACCAAGGTTTGTTGCATCTTATAGAGCCCCCCCACCCCCATGCATGCAGATTTTTGTGTATATATATATATATATATATATATACACACGTATACACGTGTGTATGTATATGTGTGTGTATATATATATATATATATATGTATGTATGTATGTATGTATGTATGTATGTATGTATGTATGTATGTATATATGTATATATGTATGTATGTATATATATATGTATGTATGTATATATATATGTATGTATGTATATGTGTGTATGTATATATATATAACTTACCAATATCATTTTAAAAGCCTCTGAAATGGGCGAGATAGCACCACCTTTAACTTGAGCGCCCCCCTTGCCCTGCAGGAAGTGCTGGCCAACCACCCGTTCAACTGCATCGCCAACTGGTGCAGCGGAAGCACCTACTTCCACATGACCATCGGCAATTTGGTGAAGGGGAGCAAATTCCTGTGTGAAACGTCGCTGGTGAGTTCCCTTTTGGTGCAGTTGCCGTTTTTGCGAATGTGTGTCGCACGAAATGAGCGCCGTGTCGTCGTGTTGAAGGGATACAAAATGGACGACCTCATCACCTCCTACGTCAACATGTACATGCAGGAGAGGAGACTGGGCCCGAGCAGGAACCAGCGCTTCAACTGATGGCGCCCACCCTCAGGTGCTGTGTGTGGGCAAATTATGTAAAAAAGTGAAGCATTATGTAAGAACCACACTCGCGTTGTGTTCCATGACGAGGCTGATCATTTCACAGCAAACACGGCTGACACAGTATGTATTTATTACTTTTACTATGCAAACGTTATGTACAGTATACTGTAGCCCCTTTTCCACGGAACCAGGGCCTTCACCTCATATTGCTAAATTGCAGTTCCTGGCCATTCTGGAGGAACCAAATTTGACACCTGGTAAGTTCCTGAAATTTTGAGGCGGGATTTGCAGTGCTGAACATACCTGCACGGATGATGACTTTGAACTAAACGCAAAACAAAATGGGGTCATAGGAAGCTTTTAGTTACCAGGAACTAAATGCTCCTGGACATTTGGTGGAAAAGGGGCTACTATCATTTTACTATCTACAAAATCATACTACATATTACTACAAAACATACTAATTAGCCCTCGTTTAACTTGGTTAATTGGCTGCACACCCAGATTTCTGTGAAGAGGGATTCCTTATATATGAATACAGGGGTTCCAAAACTCAGGGCCCACTGAAAATCTAAAAAATGTCCGCAGCCCACCTTTGTCCTATAAACAGTACATAGACGAAATGCTGCGTTCTCAGAGCACTTGACTTAATAATAATAATGGTATTTATTATTATGATTGTTATACCCCCTTTTATTATTATATAATATTTATATTAAAATTAATCATATTAATATTATCATCATTATTATTATATAAATAAAAAATAATAATAATAAAAATTAAAGCAGGGGGATAAAGGAAGCCCAGTCTTTTAATCTGTGGTGTACACACAAGACTGAATTAATTCTCATACTTTTCATAACTGCATCCAAGACTGGCATGATGACCACAGAGCTACGTTTCAATCTGTATAAGGTTTCTTCTAAAATATTGTGACAAGTCAATAACACTCAATAGGTTATTACTTAGGCCTATAAATATTTTACAATAAAAATAATTTTAAAAATAATATTTGCAAAAATGAATCATATTTATAATGACCTCTCATGGCCCACAAAGGGGCCGTGGCCCACACTTTGGGAATCACTGTATAAATACATATTTTCAGAGCCTTCTAAATGTTTAACATTAGTAGAGCCCTCCAGACAAAATAACATCCCTATAGTCAACTTTACACTCCTATTACCCAATATACTAGACATAGCAACAGAAAAGAACACCTTTTGTCGTAAATGTGTTTTGGGAGCTGAGTGGAAGGCAGACAGGAAGTGACATTGGGGGTTCAGAGTTGAGTATTAGCCCGGCGTGGGTTACGGCTGTAACAGTAGCCCGTGTTAGAGATTATTGTGTAAAACCTGCAATAAAAGCCAACTCTGGTGCTTGTGTGTCTCAGCCAACATTATAGTAACATTACTGACACCTAGTGACAATGTAGGATACTACATATCACCACCATGTATTTAAATTAAATTAAATTAAAGGGTGCCCAAATATATGCACCTGTCTACTTTTGTTTAAATAATGATTGCCTAATTTCTGTAAATCCTATAAACTTCATTTCATTTCTCATCTATCCTTGTGTTGGTCTGCTATATGATATATTTACCAGGAATGGATGATCCCCTGGCGGCACGGCGGTCGAGTGGTTAGCGCACACACCTCACAGCTAGGAGACTAGGGTTCAATTCCACCCTCGGCCATCTCTGTGTGGAGTTTGCATGTTCTCCCCGTGCATGCGTGGGTTTTCTCCGGGTACTCCAGCTTCCTCCCACATTCCAAAAACATGCTAGGTTAATTAGCGACTCCAAATTGTCCATAGGTATGAATGTGAGTGTGAATGGTTGTTTGTCTATATGTGCCCTGTGATTGGCTGGCGACCAGTCCAGGGTGTACCCCGCCTCTCGCCCGAAGACAGCTGGGATAGGCTCCAGCACCCCCCGCGACCCTTGTGAGGAAAAAGTGGTAGAAAATGAATGAATGGATGATCCCAACAACCAGTCATTTAGAAAAAGAACATCTTGAAAATTGCCCGGGGTGCCCAAACTTTTTCATACCACTGTATATGCATATAGCATAAAATATGATGTAACGGACAAATGTATTCACTGACAAACAGCATCTTATGAAGCAGGTATAACTTTTATAACTTGGCCTTTACGTGAAGAATGAAACGGTTGTTCTAATAACTCAGATAACACTAATAACTAATAACACTAATAACTCAGTGTTTAGTTGATGACCCTGCGGAAGCATGGCGTTATTTCCTCGACTGCTCAGTGGAAACTAACATGAGGATTGAAGAGCTTGCAAATCTTGGGACTTGAGAGGGTGAAGATAACGTTTGGGGAATTCATCAGGTCCAAGTCTGTCCTGGAAGGCCTTGGCTGACAGACTTGAGCCTACTGTAAAAGCTTCCTGTCCTAGCGTGCCAACCACTGGGCTCATTCAGTAAAATGTTGTTGTCATTTCTTTGACGTCAACACAAAGGAATAAAAAGCAGGCAGTGACTGGGGGTTTGACTTACTGTCAAAAGTCCTTCAAAACGTCTCTAAGGACTACCATTTTTGTATGGACGCAAGGGTTTGGTGATTGGGGGGGAGCGAGGGGGGGGGTGCACACGGCAGACAGAGTGTCTGAGACCCACAAAGTGTGTGTGTGTGTGTAAGGAGGTTTGTCCCAATTAGAAGTTGTGTGTAGTGTCCTCATTGATATCCACCAATAGAAGACATTTGCATATGGGGGGGGCGCGCGCAAAGACAGAGAAAGGCCTGATGTGTCTCCATGGACATCTGTGATCTTGGACTATAAAAGAAATATTATAACCCCACCCCCCCACCCCCAATCTCTCCACATCTGTCCCACGGCTATGTGACTGATTATTTTGGGCATTCCAATTGAGAATGCCCCCAGGAGGCGGGGGGCCAACAAGGACCTCTGTTTCTTCCAAAATCCCCCTCCCCTCCGTCTCCCACCAGCAGCAACGTTCTTGTTTTGGTCTTGCAAGGGGCTCTCTGTGGACCATGCAGAAGAGATCATCACTGAGGCTTCAGTCATAAACGTGTCAATTAACAAGACTATCTATCAGCGGGGAGGGGAGTGGGGGGGGGCCGGGCCTTGTTTCCATGGAGTCATAGCAGAGCAGCGCTCCCCTTGCTAAGGCATGCCATTCTTCTCCTCGCCGCTAACATGAGCCGCTTCCCCTGACTCGGGCTATTGTGGAGCACACAAGTGGCTCACTGAAGAGAGGGGGGCGAGGAAGAAAGGGTGGGGTCAAGGTTCAAGCCAAAGTCTCCCGTCGGGACTCCCTCCCTGTTATCAAATTTGTTGAGACACAAAAAGAGCTTCAGTCTCATTGGAGAGAACATCTTGAGGGAGAAAGAGAGAGGAGAGGTGAGAGGACCGCGCTCTTTGTCTAGCAGGGGCCCCCGTCTTGTCTTCCAGGCTCCAAGTGCTGCTCTGCTCCGCTGCACCAACCAACTTTTTTTCCTTCAGCAATCTCTGGTGAGTCTTTTCAACCATTTTCTCCCCCTCAAAAGTCACTCAGGACAAACCGCATGTATTTCTAACCCTGCTCGGCTATATTGTAGTGGTTCACATCGCTGGCTTTCAAGAGGCAAAATAAACCCTCCTAAATCACCCTGTGACTGATGGGGCAACCAGTCCAGTCAACTGGGGTAGGCTCCAGCTTCTGCCATGACAATGAATAGGAGTAGGACAAAATGTTGATATGCATCCATATATTGTATAGCATAGTTTGTCTCTTATGTACAGTGTCCATACAGCAGCATCACATATTGATATTGCATCCTGAAACGTGCTTTTGTTTTTTTCTTTCCTTTCTCCATCAAGACTATGCATTTTGTTTTTAATTTAATACAATTCAACTATATCTTTATGATGAATTATATGATCATCTTTTATACATTTCTTATTATTTCTTATTTGTAAGTACACATGTTACCATAAATGACTTCAATTAAAAACAAATTTGAATAAGATTTTTATGGTAATTTTTCCCCAAAAATATAATTTTTTTTAAAATGCGGTTTAATAATAATAAAATTAATGCATGATAATATTTTTTTTTTAAAAATGACAAGAAGTATGTTATTGTATTTCATTTTAAAATAAGATTAAACTGTATTTTCTTATGGTCAAATTTATAACTTTAAAAAAATGTTTCATTAAATATCTGGGGGGGTTGACCGTAAAATATTTAGAAATTTAATTTATGTATAAAAAAATTTCCTGCATTTATTTTATTCGAATTTAACTTTCCATTAAAAAAAAAAAGGTGCATAATCCGTTTTATAGAATGAGAAATTAAATATATGGGCAACAAAATACCATAAATTATAATTTTTTTTTTATTAAAAACAAATTTTAAACATGCTATGTAGTTATCTCATGGTGATAGCATCGTACCCTAGCAAGTTATGCTAGTTGGATGGAGGGGTTCCCACCTGCTGGTATGTGGACTGGTCCTGGACGATGGGCGGGTCTGAACACAAAGCCATATGGGCAGCAAGGGAGACATGAATGTTTTTGTATTACAAAGTGTTGTATTGTAACTAAACTTTACAAAGGGCGCTGTCTACATTTCATGACATTTATCTGACTACTTGTTTTACACAGTCCAGGTAGTGCAAAACCTTGATTGTGAAGGTGTGATTCCCACAAAGTCAGCTACGTGAACCACTACACAACCCGTGGCGATGATGCGTACTGATGTCATGCTAATTTTCAGCTGCTAATAAGTTCTTTCAGTGTTTGTGCTGCTGAATGCTGGCAGCTTGATGCGTCCCCATTGTAAGTCACACAAACGTACACACACACACACACACACACACACACAATGACAGCTGCTCCATCCGACTGGCTCCTTATGCAAGTGTACGCAGCTGCGACTGAGACTGCGATCGAGACGTAATCCTTTTTGTTCAACATTAGCACGACTGCATCTTCCATTTTCATGACATATTTTCTACTCGGCCTTGTCTCCCCACTCCCTTCGGCGTGTTGGAGCTGCCAACAGACTTAAGATGAAGCCAGCCAGCAACCGCTCCTTATTATTTTTAGACTTTGTTGTTCCCGCCCCGGTGATGTACGGCTGTCTAAGGATGAAAAGGAATGAAATAAGACAATAAAACAAAAGGCGTGGGTGCTTCAGCCTGTCAGAGACGCCCAGGGGACACCCAGGCATGATTAAACGTGAGGTGTGTCTCCGAGATAACATATGTGGAATGTAGGAACCATTTTAGGACGTGCTTTCTTCAAACTTTACTCCACTTATCTCAAGTCTCTTTAGAAACAATTCACTTTCTTGTCCAGATCGGGACAAGATAAGACACAATTGGGTAATATCCACCCGGGATAAAGGTCACATGACGTGATGTTGATGTTAATTAAATCCGCATCGTTATAAGCTACAGCCTGGGATTTTTGAAGACTTTAGTTTGTAGAAAGTAGGGCGTACCTCAGGGTGTCCTAACTTTTTCCAGTGAGGGCCAGATGATGAAAAATGAAAGGATGCTAAGACGTTATATATGTATATTTTAGATTTCAGAAAGTGCTCCCATTATTTAGACTTTATTCCTGTGAAATTACTGTTTTTCCCATTTTTTTTTACTTGTTAAATTCTATTTGTATTTAATATTGACTTGACTTGACATTTTGACTTTATTCTTGTAAAATTACAGCTGTTTTTCCCCAATTTCTGCTGTTTTTTTTTACATTTGTTCTTGCAATTATTATTTTATTCTCATAATATTTTGACTTTATTCTTGTCACATAACTTTAACAACCACATTTTCCAAATTGATTTATTGTATTTTTTCTTATTATTATGACTTAAAAACACATTTCAAAGATTTCAAACTTGACACACTCCCTGTATGCTACTTAAATATTATTTTTCCTCATATTACATTAGTCTCATAATTTTCTTCAATATTTTGACTATTCATTTGTTTTGGGGGGTTTGGTTTTATTTTTGTTGGTAAATTCTATTTGTAGAATGTGCAGTGGGCCAATTAGCCACCATTTTGAGCAAAATGTAAATAAATAGAGAAGTGAAAGGATTCAAAGCCATTTTAGTGACTTGTTGACGTTAGCATTGTGTCTTCCTATGTCACGCTGCTATGATGTCGTGCTAATTACGTAGCCTACACACAAAGGAAACCTGTTTTGGGAACTTGTGGCAAAACTGTCGGTTCTCATGGATGCCTTTTTTTTAGTGTCAGGTGCAGGGATTCATACGATTCTTAGGTTTGGTTAGCTGGCAAACCAAAAAAGTTTGAATGTTGTTTACCTAGCGTGTGTGCAGGAGGTCTGAAACTGATGAGCAAGTGAGCCAGCGACACTGGAGCCTATTGTTACAGAGTGACACACACCGTGCTGTTTGGGGTCTCCTCTCGTCAGCCACATTGCTGCCTGAATGCTAACTATGGCTAGCTAAAATACGCCGTTCACTAGACTTTCTTTTCCCTCAGAAACAAAGATGGAGTCGGCAACCACGGAGCTGCCAGCCCTGTTGACCAATCAGTCATCACAAAGCTGTGCGGCAACAGAGTCGACGACAGAGAACGTCCTGTTTGGAATCTTCTACATCCTCATCTTCTTCCTGGCGCTTAACGGCAACAGCCTGGCTCTCTGGATCTTCTCCCGCCAGCGCGGCACTTCTTCTCCCGCCAATATCTTCCTGACTCACCTGGCGGTGGCCGACCTGTCATATGTCGTTATCCTGCCCCTGAGGGCCACCTATCACCTCACCGGGGGCCACTGGCCCTTCGGCGAGGTGCCCTGCCGACTGGCGGGCTTCTTGTTTTATGTCAACATGTACGCCAGCTTGTACTTCCTGGCCTGCGTGGCGGGGGACCGCTACCTGGCGGTGGTCCATGCCGTGAGGTCGCTGAAGTTTCGCCGCACTCGCTACGCGCACATCATCAGCTTTAGCCTTTGGGCGCTTGTCACCATCTCCATGGCGCCCCTGCTGGTGACGCACCAGACGGCAGAGGTGGACGGCACCACGGTGTGTTTGCAGCTTTACCGAGAGAAAGCGTCTCGTAACGCGCTCATCTCGCTAGCCGTGGCTTTCACGCCGCCCTTCCTGGCCACGCTGTCTTGCTACCTGCTCATCATCCGCAGTCTTCACCAGGGCTCCAGGTTAGAACCCACGCTCAAGCTGAGGGCGCTACGCACCATCGGCCTGGTCATGCTCATTTACGTAGTGTGCTTCCTGCCCTATCACGTGAGCCGGGCCACCTTCATCCTGGGCTACAGCCACCCGGACGTGTCCTGTCAGACCCGCAGAGGCCTCAGTCTGGCCAACCGCCTCACTTCTCTCTTCACCTGCCTCAACGGCGCCATGGACCCGCTCATCTACCTGTTCGGGGCCGAGAAATTTCGAGGGACTCTGATGCGACTGTTTTGCAAAGACAAGGGAGCAGCGTCGGGGGCCACCAGCGGGGATTTGAAAGGAACCCATGAGAGTTCTCTGAGTGCCAAATCGGAATTTTGAACTTGGGGAATCTCCAGGGTTGGCACGATGCTTTGCGATGCACCTACATGTGTTTCAAACAGGAACCGGTTGTTCACGATGATGCCTTAGCCTGATCCAAAAGGCTGAACATTTATCCACCTGTGCCTTTCACACAGAACCCCAGCAAACTCCTGATGCAGCTTAGTAAATATTACCTTTTCCACAGCCGCCCTCTTGCCCTCTAAAAGCGGCAAATTTGCCTGTAGATTTCAACCATTCCCATTCGGTGTTGCTTTTCATACAGAACCGCAGCTCAGAAAATGACTGACTTTTAATTGGCTGTGTGGGGAGAGCTTTCATGCAGTAATGACCGCCAAAATGCTTTATTATAGTGGAATATTTTGTGATTTTTTTTGTTTTTGCTTACTGTTATTGTCTCAATCCACGTATACTGTACTAGTTCACCGTGTTACCTTACCTTAGTTGCTTCGTTTCATGCCTAAAAACAAAAAAAAAAGCCACAGCAAAGTTGGAAATTAGTTTTTTTCAGGCCAAATACCTGCCTGGAAAGAAATGGTTGCCCCAAGGTGCTAACACTGATTTTACACCTTTAGGGCTCAAAGTACCAGAGGTGTAGACTGGAGTCATGAGACTTGAACTCCAGTCAGAACCAAGTCACAATTCTGATTTTTTTAGAGAACTTTGTCAATATCATCAAGGACTTGCAACTCGACTTGGACTTAAGTCTGATGACCTGAAAGGTACTTGAAAATTTTGGTGAACGTGTGGGGTTAAATAAGTAACCAATTACGTTTAAGACCAAACAACCAATGTGTGGATTACATAAATGCTGAATGCTAGCTTCTTCTATGGTGTATCTTGTCACACTAAACAGACTTCTAAGGACTCAAATTTCAAGCCTATGACTTTGGACTTCGGACTTGACACGACTTGGACTTTCAAGTCCTTACTTTAGACTTGACTCGAGACTTACTTGTCTTGTGTGACTTCTGACAATTACTATGGGTCTGCTTTTCTAATCTTGATGCTTTTTAAGCACAAGCACTAGAATAATTGCTGCCATTTTAACGTCAATATAATTTACATGACAGACATCATCATCATTGAAAAAATCAAACACTGTGTAGCTATACAGTATTTCCAGCAGATACTACAATATTAAGTAAAAATGAAGGTGAAATGAAATATATACTCACCTAAAAGGCTGCTCTGTTTTGTTGTTTGTATTGAGACTATATTGATGCTAACAGTGCGGTCTGCTTTTGTATTTTAGCTTTCCATTAGCATTTAATGGAATAAAAACAGCCAGTAAATCACTATACATGCATTTTAACCTTGCACTGCTAGCTTGCGTTTGCTAATTCTGCTCACTGACAGGCCAATCAGAATCATTCTCCTGCCCTTCAACGCGGGGCTGAAATCTGATTGGATGAAGGGTCTGTTTTGAACTTCTGCCTGGCAACAAAGGTAAATCACCAATGTTACATGCGCATATTAGCTTGTTAGCATCTAGCTAAATGTACATCACAGCTAGAATAAGTATTATTAAGTGTACTTGTATATATCAGACTGTATGTATCACCAGTATTATTTTGTGCTTGACAAATCCTCATTGTACATACTGTATAATAATTGCATGTACTTTTTTGTTACGTTTGTATGGTATTGCACTTCTGCATGACAACTAATACACTTATTTTTTACCGTGGGCCCTTGGCAACAACAATAAACGTACTGTTTTCATGACCATGGCAAAAGTGAGAGCCGTGCTTATTCTCTTTAATCATGAAAGGTAAAGTCAGTAACAATAAAGAACAATGATGACATATGTGAGTCACTATATCACAGTTACTGTGAAAGTGACAAAGCTATTTAAAGCCTGACGCTTGACACTCGCACATCTCTTTTTGAGTCACATGACCTGTGTTGTGGTTTCTATTTTCCTCCTATTTCTGCAACATTTCCTGTCCATTGCACGAAAATGGCAAGCCGCTGTAAGTGTGTGCTTCCTGGTTCTTACTTCAATGCTTGTCATGTCGTTTCGTGGGAGTCGGACCACAGTTTACTTTAATGTAACATCAGAAAGGTTGAGATTGACGGTGCAGGGACACATCCAATGAAATGACTGCTAAGGTATTATATTTATTCAATGAGTCATTTGTTTATTTGCAATGTGGTACTTCCCTTTTTTCTGAGCCTCTGGTTCCATATGGACAAATTGTTCACCGGGCAGAAGTAGTACATGTAAATGCAAATAATGAGAAAACATTATTAAGCTGATGAGAATGAAGTTCAAGCCTGCATATTCATCGACAGCTGGATCTGTGATATATCCGGCACATCGGAGGCCCTCCTCTCTGTTCAAATGAGGAAGTGAGAATGAAAGACTGGACTTGTGAAAGATGAACAAAAAAATCGTCAGTAAATGTGACACTAGTTGAAGAGTAGATGCAAAACTCTTGAGGTCTTCGCTGCCGGACAGGATGCAGAGTTGCCAGGCTTGGTGCCACGGCAATATAACTCGATCCAAGACAGAGGATCTACTCTCCAAAGCAGGCAGAGATGGAAGCTTCCTCATTCGTGACAGCGAGTCCATACAAGGAGCGTTTGCTTTGTGTGTTTTGTAAGTACTTCAATAACCTTCACATTGTACTTCAGCAAACAGGGAGTGTGTCAAATAATGCAAATCTTTGCCATGTTAACCACAGATTCCAGAAATGTGTGTACACATATAGAATCCTGTCAAATGAGGACAAGAAGCTCTCAGTCCAGGTGGGTTTGGTCAAGTCAATTAATGTACTTGTTTTGTGTTGACTCGTGACTGTCCAATAAACACCTAGTGGAGACTCCAGGAGGCTCATTGACTGGGTTGTTGACAATTGGCAGTAGAGATGGCATGGACAGACTGGATCTTACCAGACAGAAGTGAAACGCCGGGTAGAACACGGGAAGTACCAGAGTGGCTGAGGAGTAGAGCTGGACTAATGAGACCAGGTGAAACTGAAGACCATAACCTGGAGGAAGACAAGTAGACAATCCTGAATGAAGTAGTCTTTAGGAAAATGTTCTGCCTTAAATGGAGCTCTGGCTGGATTGGAAGAGTAAGTCGCATCCTGACGTCGGCAGAGTGATCGGACTGTCATGGTGAAAAGAGCTGAACCTGAGGACAAAGCTCTCCAAAGCTCTCAAAAATAATCGGTTGATATCGGTTCTAGGTTCGGGATTGCAGATCCAAACACCCAGAATGAATGCTTAACCTTCATCTGGAAGAGATTCAAAGTAGAACTGTTGTTTCTCCACAAGAAAGGAGAAATCTGAGGTGTCACTGGAGTGGTGTTCCAAGCAGTTGATAGGAGGTCCCTTCCATCCTGCCAATGGAACTAGGGGAAGTGGCAAGAGATTAGGGTAGTCCGATGAATTTGACCAACTTGACCCGGATAGGTGGAAGAAAATGGATGGTTCGGTCGTTGACAATGCAGAAGTCCAAGAAAGACAAAACATAATACTCTTCTCTGCAGGCATCAGAGGGAGTTCCTATCAGGTTCTTCTCCATGCTGCCGGAACTGGTGGAGGCATACCACAACCCCAACATGGGCCTTGTCACGCACCTGCAGTATGCCGTACAACGGGAAGAAGAGCCAGAGGAGGAACCAGGTAAAACACCTTTAATGTTTACTAATACTCTCTCACTCTAAACGTGATTTGTCCTCCAGAATCCAAGAATCCTCCACCACAGCTTCCGCCGAGAAACCTCCCCGCCATCGAGGTGAAAGAGGGCCTGTCAGATACCTTCCTCATGAGGCTGCAGCACATGGACATGTCCATGTATGCTTAACCTGAAGCACCAGCTGAGTTCTCAATGATCCACCATGCATGAGGCCGTCCTTACTCACGGGATTACATGTGATACATTTCAGGATAGCGGAAGAGCAGCAAGTGCTCATTCTGGACTACTTCAGGACCACGATTTGTCTGGATGCTGAACAAGCACAGAACGGGAACCTCAGCCTCCCTGGTCTCAAGAAGCTCACCATGGCAATCTGCAAGAATCTAAACGGGTATTCTAAGCGACCAACAGCAGATAATCCATGCATCATGTCACGTACCAGCAAATAATCAGGACGTCTTCATCCTTTTTGGTGAGGTAGTGAAATTTCCCGCGTCCTACCAGCTCTGGAGGCTTGCCAGAGAACGTTGGACCAACAGCTCTCACCAGGGATTGGACCGCATCCAAAACAAGTGGGTGGCATGCTGGATTCTTCGTTTGCTGCTCAATTCAGAAGGAAAACTCATCAAAGGGTGATTCTTTTTCCAGATTTCTGCAGATCTTGGCCACCCCGTGTCCTTCAGGCTTGAGCAACTGACCAAACTTCTCTACTCCATAGAGGATAAGGTAGGTTGGAACTGAGCAAACAGCAGGCCGTCAGCTCATGGATCCCTACTCTCCTTTCAGGCTAAAAACGCTGTATTTGAATCTGTGGGCTATGACGGAGGCCACAGAAAGTCCCTCATCCCACCTGTTGTCTTTGAGGTAACCTTTTAAAAAATAAAAGCGCTGGCCATCGTGTCGTTCATTTGGATTATGTCTCACATGGAAGGTCAAGCAAGAATCTCTTGGAATTCCTACAAAGATGTTTATGAAAGTGGACGTTGAGGGCGGTAAACTCCACTTCAAGAAGTTAAAGGACGGGCCCGATGACAAATACTTTGTACACAATAAAAGTAAGTACTCCTTCGGGATCCACTTGAACTTCATTGACTTGATTCCCAGTTTTGGACCAAATATCCAACCCAGGGTCACTTTACAATTGCAAAATCCAATTTGAAGAGGCGTTGCTTTGCATATTCTCCAGGTTGTGGTCAGGGAATCTCTAATTCCAAATTGCCAGAGTGGCGTTAGCATGCTAATATGATAATACTGTAATCCCTCACCACTTGCACTTTGGATTTTGCAGCTTCATTCTAGAGCCGCCGTGGTGTATTGGTTAGCGTGGACTTCAGAGCAAACGCCCCGGTTTCAAATCTCCACATCATCGGTATTCATCAGGAAGGGCATCCGGAATATAAAGTGATCAAGCCAAAATCAGTATGCAGATCAAAGGATCTGCTGTGGCGACTCCGTAATCAGGAAAATGCAGAGAAAAACAAACAAACATTCCTTTCAAAAAATATATACACCCATTATCAGTAACAAAATTGCATATAAGTTTTACTTTTTTTTTTGTCTACATTTTGCTTTTTCATGCATATAAATGGCTAAATGAAGTAAAAATACAAATAAAAGGCATTCAGAAGATGCATTCAAAGATGTGATAATATGTAGTGATATGTAGTATTCTACAGTAATGCTATTGTAATGTTGTGTGAGACACACAAGCACCAGACTTTACTACAAAAACATCAGGCTTTTATGGCAGGTCACAGCAATCATAATAATCCCTAACACGAGCTACTGTTTTGGCTGTAACATCAACTCTGAACCTCCTGCGTCATTTGCCTTTTGGCCCCCACTCAGCTGCCCTAGCAACAGAACACGTTTACATACAGGAGCGCAAATCTTAAATGGCTTATTTTCTCTTAATAATGTCTACCATATTAAGTAATACAGGTGTAATTGTGAATATAGGGGTGTTATTTCTTCTTTCGAGGGCTCTATTAATGTTAAAAATTGCATTTACAAGTTCGTAGACAGGTTTTCTATGCTGTAACTATAAAAATATCTTATTTCAAAATAAGGAATTCTACTTTGCAGAAATTAATTTATGATGGGATACCTTGGCTTTTGTAAAATCCAATTAATCTTTTCCAGATCCCCAAAAATCGAAACAAACACCATGTATTATAGAGAATGATTATCGTTTTACATGCAGAAAAAAAACGCAAAATACATATAAGTTAATTGTTACAGACTATCCCTTTGTACTTGTTTCACACCCCCGTTATCCAAGTTCTATGTTTTATCTAGACCTATATTTTTGCAGCCGTATTCAATAAAAAAAAAAAAGACTTAGCAGAAATATTCAGTGTACTTGAACACCTCATCAGTGCAGGGCTCATTGTTGCTTATAAGGAGGAAGAAAGGAGAAAGATGCGGACTTGTTCATCGTTCTCTGTGTGTTATTTGAACAAATAAACCATGCACACACACACACATAATAAAAATGATTCCCTGGCCGGAATCTGCCTGTAGTATCCCAACTGTAAAAGAATCACTATCCAATCTTGACAGAGACTGAGTCAGCAAGTCGTGATTGCTTTGTTTGGGTATTGTTTGGTTGTCTGAAACATTTTTTTGCTGTGATCCCCCCATAGTCAGGCAGCTGGTGAAATCCCAGAAAATGCAGGCCAAGCTTGTCATTGTGGTGGAAACCGAGAAAGAGAAGATTTTGCGCAAGGAGTTTGTCTTTGACAATGCAAAGGTGGCCATTCCTGTGACTTGCATTTTAGAAGCTTTATTTTTTAAATTAATTTTAATGTTCTTCTTCTGCGTCATACCAGAAAAGGGAAGGCTTCTGTCAGCTCCTTCAACAAATGAAGAACAAACACTCGGAAAAACCTGAACCGGACATGATCACGGTGTTTGTCGGCACCTGGAACATGGGTAGGAATATCCAACTCTCACCAGAATCAAATCCACAAATCATGCAGGATTTTTTCCCTGAACTTGCAGGAAACGCTAGCCCCCCCCACAACACAAACTCCTGGTTCCAGTGCAAAGGCCAAGGCAAGACACAGGATGACACAGCCGATCACATCCCGCATGATATTTATGTCATCGGCACCCAGGAGGACCCTCTGGGCGAGAGGGAGTGGGTGGACACGGTGAAGAGCGTCTTGAGGAACATCACAAACATCAGCTTCAAACAAGTCAGCAAACTGACATTCCAGGTGTTTCTCCGCTTCCCGCGCATCACTCCTAAAGTTTTCCCACCCTTTATCAGGTCGCCATCCACACGCTGTGGAACACCAGGATTGTGGTGCTCGCCAAGCCCGAGCATGAAAACAGGATCTCTCACGTTTTCTCCGACAGCGTCAAAACGGGGATAGCGAACACTTTGGGTACAAGGCTGCACTCGACACAAACCTTGATGTGCATGAGTGCTGACGATAAGTTTGATTTTTCAGGAAATAAGGGAGCGGTGGGCGTGTCTTTCATGTTCAACGGAACATCCTTCGGATTTGTCAACAGTCACTTGACTTCAGGAAGTGAGAAGAAACTCAGGTGGGGAGGACATGTCCTGTTCTGATATCATCAAGTTGACGTAGTACCGTTGTTAATAGTACTAGTAAAGGTTATTACATGTTATTACATGTCTAGAGGGCACTCAGTACATTTTGCCAAAATAAAAAATGTTCTGCAGCCACATGATGAGAAGCTCTGGTATACCGTATAATACCATTGGGGTCCGAAATGGGATGTTTAAAAGTCAAACTATAACTGCTATTTTCTGAGATCTAACCTGTCGTACATTTCTTGTCTGGGCAGGCGTAACCAAAACTACTTGAATATTTTGCGGTTTTTGAATCTTGGTGATAAGAAGGTGAATCCATTCGACATCACCCACCGCTTCACACACCTCTTCTGGCTGGGTGACCTCAACTACCGCCTTGACTTGCCAAATACGGTAAAGTGCCAAGTATTGTACCGATACCGCTTTGCAGTAGAAAAGTATTTACAACACATCCCCCCACATAAGGAAGCTGAGTACATTGTGTCAAAGATCAAGCAGCAGCAGTACCAGGAACTCCTCTGCAGAGACCAGCTCACCATGGAGAGGAATGACCAAAAGGTCTTCTTGCACTTTGGTACGCTCGAACACGGCAGGCTTTGCTCATGTATGACCTCAACTATTCCAAATATTGTCTCTGTAATGTTTTGAATTGCAGCCGAGGAGGAGATCACATTTGCGCCGACGTACCGCTTTGAACGCTACACGCGTGACAAGTACGCCTACACAAAGGCCAAAGCCACCGGGGTATGCTTGTGTTTTGTCAGATGTCTTCACCCAACCATCCCCCTCTTCCCAGTGCCCCGTTTAAGCCAACAGGAAGCACTTGTACATGTGTCGGTCCCGCTTATGTTGACAATCGTCAAAGGCAACATGAAATCTGAAGTGACAATAACTATGGACTGCGGTATGATGAAATGTTGCAGACTAAATATAATTTGCCATCATGGTGCGATCGCATCCTGTGGAAGTCCTACCCTCTGGTCCATGTCGTCTGCCAGGCGTATGGTGAGTCATTTCCTCTTCCTGTTCTGTTTTTTTTGTTTTTTGCTCTACTTTTTACATTTGCATGCACCTTCTAGTCAAGTACCCTATGTGGAAGGTTGAAAAAAAAAATGGAAATAAATGATGAAAAAAATCTATTCTCCACTGACAGGGTGCACTAACGACATCATGACAAGTGACCACTCACCTGTGTTTGCCTCATTCGAAGTAGGAGTAGCCTCGCAGTTTGTCTCCAAGCGAGGTAGATTCGCTACGTCACCACATACTGCACACCTTCAACAACAAACCTGCTGATTCATTCGTTTCCTGTCCCTCAACGCGCAGATCCAGACAATGCGCCTCAAGGCGGCATACAGATCATGAACTGTAAGGCCACCCTGCTGACGAAGTCAAAGACCAAGTTCTTCATAGAATACCACTCCAGCTGCTTGGAAAGTAAGCAAACAGTGGAAGTGGAACATCTAAAGTCCAAGAGGATCCATTGCAGGAGGCTTATTTGTATTTGGAAACCAATGTTCCCACTGGAAATAAGCTTCATTGAAATGCTCTGTTCCTGGCTTCAATTATGTTTGTTAGCAGCATCGTTTTAACTTGTGTCAAAATAAGTTCACCAACGCAAAAACAACAAAACAATCTTAAGTCTAGAGTAGTTTTTAGCGTTTTTACATACTCTTGTGTATACCTTAACCTTGAAAAAAAGTTTTCCACAACTTTGGAGGCACTTGTCAAATTAAATATTTCATAAAACTCCTCCAGAAACTGTTAGGACATGTGAAGGTGAGAACACGGAACACTCGGACGGCTCCATCAAAGTTTGGTTTGGCACCCAAGTCCAGGTAAGATCCTACTGTAATATCTATCTTTCAGTTGTACCTACCATACACAGGTATACCCAAGTAGTATCTACCATACCTGCTCTACCCAGTACTGTATCTAGTGTCTACAATAACAAAGTATCAACAACTACTTAAATATCTACTTGCCCTACCTACCGTACCTAACCATACCTCTCTAAGTATCTACTGTAATCTTCTGTGCCTACCTAAGTATCTACCTAAGTATGTACTGTACTCTACACCATCAACCTAGGTATCTACCCAAGTATATACATAAGTATCTACTGTAATCTATTGTATCCTATCTTACCTATCTACTCTTATTTTCCACATCTATGTATCTGCCCATTGTTCTTACCTACAGTAAGTACCCAGCACTAGTATCTACCGTACCCATACATAAGTATTTACTGTAATCCACTGCATCTACCTACTTATTAATTGTATCTACCTAAGTATTAACTACCCACCTAAGTATCTGCTGTAATCTGTCACCCCTGCCTATTTACCGACTGTACCTTCCTAAGCATCACCGTACCTACCTATTTGCCGACCGTACCTACCTAAGTACCTAGTACCAGTATCTACCTCACCTACATAGATATTCACGGTAACCCTCTGTATCTACCAACCATATCCAAGTACCTAGTGTTACAATAGTATCTACCATACCTACAGTACATAAGTATCTACAGTAATCTACCGCACCTACCTCTCTGCCGACTGTACCGACCTAAGTATCTGCCGTACATACATAAGTATCTATACTGTAATCTACCGCACCTACCCGACTACCAACCATACTGTTCCTCCATTACCTAAGCACCTAGTAGAAGTATATACCACACATACAGTACATAAGTATTTACTGTCATCTACTGCATCAACCAATCGTACCTACCTAAGTACATACTGTAATCTACCACACATTACTAAGTAACAGTGACTTGTAAGGTTTGTTTGTGTTTTCAAGCTCACTCCAATCATCTCGGACGCTGAGTACCTTTTGGACCAACACATCCTCATCTGTGTGAAGTCCACGGATTCGGACGAGTCGTACGGTAAAGACCGTGAAGACGCAGCATCTACAAAAAGAGCAGAAAACATCAAAGTCCCTCATTTGTGCTTCTGCTAGGAGAGGGTTGTGTCGCACTGCGAGCTGCCCAGTTCTGCTACACCGAGTTCCAGGTAGCGCTTACGCACCACGGCGAGAACACGGGCGTCTTGACCGGCGGCATTCAACTGCACACCTCAGAAGGCAAACCCACTGAGAAGTTATACGGTCAGTATCATCTTTTATTGGATATTGTCCTCAGCTGTGAATGCCTCAAGCGTTCATCACTTCCTGTTTTCTTCCAGACTTCATCAAAGTGGAGAGAGATGACGCAAAGGGCAAAAGCGGGGAGCCTAACAAGTGAGACGTTTGTTTTTGCTGCTTCATTCACGTTCCTCACAGCTCCTGTGACTTATTTGTCTTGTTTGCCGAACAGGACGTCGGCTGGCCAAGCGCATGACATATCCAACCCAAGTTACATGGAAGTGTCCTACAGGAGCGACAATGTGATCGCCAAGGGTTGGAGCTACAGCTTGCCGCCCAAAACCCTGCCCATCGCCAGGCAGCCCAGTAAAGACTCCAAGAAGAGTCCCACTGGCAAACCTGTAAAACCAGCGTGAGTGACTGTCTCCGGTTTGATCCCGACATCAGTAGCTGATGGTCACCACCTGGAAGTTCTAATTTAGTCTTTAGCCCGGTTCCCACCTAATGGTAGGTGGAAGTGGTACTAAAGCCAGTATTGCCGATACAGATTCTTTTTACTTCAAATGTTTTGATATCGTTGAATTGTCCATGGCGGCATGGCGGTCTAGTGGTTAGAGCGCTGACCTCACAGCTAGGAGACCTGGGTTCAATTCCACCCTCGGCCATCTCTGTGTGGAGTTTGCAAGCGTGGGTTTTCTCCGGTTTCCTCCCACATTCCAAAAAACATGCTAGGTTAATTGGCGACTCCAAATTGTCCATAGTCCATAGGTATAAATGTGAGTGTGAATGGTTGTTTGTCTATATGTGCCCTGTGATTGGCTGGCGACCAGTCCAGGGTGTACCGTGCCTCTCGCCCAAAGACAGCTGGGATAGGCTCCAGCACCCCCGCGACCCTCGTGAGGAAAAAGCGGTAGAAAATAAATGAATGAATGAATTGTCCATGTTGATCATGATTATAATCCTTATGTATGTGAGAAGTGAGAAGTGATACGATTAAGGGTACCGAGACGTACCACATGGTGAAACCCGTGATTGTGTCCCTTAGGGATGTGGAGGCGTCAGAGATGTTTGACAATCCGCTTTACGGATCCACGCGGACATCTCCAATCCAAGGCAAGGATCAGGAAGCCATACAGAAGAACCACCTTATGCCCCCGGACCCCATGTTTGGACACAAGCTGCCAGAGGGCCCCCCGGTGCCTACCCCTCGCAGCCGCTCCTTCACCTGCTCCGAGTCCAAACCGGCTCTCCCGGCTGCCGTGGCGCAGTACAAGAAACCTGTGGTGCCGTCGCGCTCGCAGGGCTGCATGCCGACCAGCCGGCCGCCGCTACCCGCCAAAGCTCGCCCGGGGCCTCCAGAGCTACAGGCCCCCAAACCTAGAGACTACAGGGACATCTCAGAACTCCCCGGCAAGCAGCAAGCACCAGCGAGGCCCGGATTGACTCAGTCCCAAAAGGACCGTAAGGGAGACCACCTATAGTTCTCAAATCACTTTGTTTGGATCCTTTTCAAATCACAAGCCAATCAAAAGTCCAGTAGAAAGTTGAAATAGTTGGAAGAAAACAGCTGCAATTCTACAAGAATAAAGTTAAAATATGAAGAGAAAAAGTTGTGGTAATTTTACAAAAATAAAGTAATATTATGAGAGAAAATAGTTTCATTTTAGTACCGTAGATTTTCAAATTGATATTCAAATTGTGTTTTTTTTTAAATATAAGAAACAAAACAAAGTTGCAATTCTTGTATAATTTGGGTTGGAAGAAATGTGAAAATATTATGGGGATAAAGTCATAATATTATAAGAAGAAAATAAATAAAACAATTACTGAAGAAAATTTTAATATTTGGAACATTTTAAAAAAATGCAACAATCGAGGACTTTCCAGGGTATAAGCCCATTGGCTTATAAACTTAATAATCTGCAACCATTACATTTAGAAGACAAAAACAGGTTTATAAGCCACATCTGCATTTGACAGGAGCCAATCACGAGTTACGGTTGATTATAAAGTCACAGTGAGCTTATCAACAAATTGAAAATTGCAGATCATTATTCAATACAGCAGTCTGATTCACAGTGTCGTTTTACTGAGAGCACCAAACTCATCACACAGCAGCGTCAAGCATCTCTGTCGCCCTCTTGTGGACATTTTGATCAACATGCCTACAGAGTAGGGTTGGGCAGTACAATTAATACAGTCCTGTAGGCCAAGTTTTGATACCGATTCGATACAAAAATACAGGACCAGTATTCCCGAGATGATACCGATACTGTTTACTTGCTTGGTTTTTTAGCTCATTGTTGTTATAATAATCAGCATATAACACACGACAAGGATCTTCAATAAAAATATATTTACTCAACAATATTTGTGAACAATTGAGCAATATATGAATTCAGTATAAGGCAATGTAACAAAATCAAGAAAATGACACAATGATTATTTATGACATACAATTGTGTGAAAAAAATATTTAAAAATAAAATAAATACAAATAAAATAAACACAGTAACACAATGTATTTGGTATATTAGTATATTAGTGTGTGCGTGTGTGTGTAAAAAACGAAATTAATTTAAATTTATTTTATGGAAGTAAGTACATTTACCAAGCTCGTACGGCTCAGCGCTCGGTGAGACGTCTATCATCAAGCTAGTATCATTGGATCGCTCAGCCCAATCCATATTATGTCGCGTGTAAATGACGTCACGAGAGCGTCACTGACATCAGACCGAACGCCGGAAAACTCAAACCGGAGTAGCAACAATGGCGAGTAAACAGCACGAATGAATGAATTGACTGTCGTTGTATATTCTTTGTGATATAAATTTAAACTTTTAAGTTAGTCGGAGGTTAATGTGTTGCTTTGTTTACGAGCTAAACGCGACTTCCACCTTTAGCTCGCAGCTAGGCTAACGTTGTTCTGTCGTTTTCAATTTCAGCTTTTCTACTCGTTCTTCAAGTCCCTGGTGGGCAAAGATGTGGTGGTGGAGCTAAAGAACGACCTGAGGTGAGCCTTACTTATACATGTCGTGGCACTTATCCTGGCTTTTAAAATGATAATTCACTTTGTGAGTCACTGACGGCTATTGAAGCTAACACCTTTTTAATGTTGATCACTGCACGTGCTGCATTTTGCTTACAAGCTAGTACTGTACTACCTCTCGTTTGTCTCTACTTTTTCAGCATATGTGGAACTCTTCATTCAGTTGACCAGGTATGATGTCTTTTATTATTAACATTGTTTTAATTATACGTGGCTACTCAAAACTCCAGTCCACTGACAGCCTAATGCAGATGTAAGGGTAACGCCAACAGCTGAGTGGCAACATTTTATAGTGCATACAGGGCTAGATACAGCCGCTGGATGCTGACCACTGGTGATACTTCAAAACGCTGCCATCTTGTGGCGTTAATAAGAAAATACATCAGGTTTTCCAAAGCCACAGCTGTTAATGCCGATATTTTTAGAGACTTTGGTGGTGATTTGCTGCAGTAAATGACCGTTGTGCCAACAACACAGCAAGCGTTGGACTAAGAATGTTTTTTTTCTCTCTGTTTCAGTACCTGAACATCAAGCTCACAGACATTAGCGTGACAGACCCAGAGAAATATCCACACATGGTATGTTATCATGACACAGCACGCGCAAGCTCACGACAAAACAGTTTATACAGTATTATACTGAACTGTAAATATTTTATTAGTGCTGTTATTATATCTCTAAGCTTATTTTTAAAAACACACTGATAAGCATGATGAACTTATGCTGCTTACACTGTGAAATAAAAAGCCTGACTATCTGTGGAAACCTTAGCTGCTGCTCTTGAATGTGATGTCAAAAGATTGTGTGCCTAATAAAGTGAGCACATACGAATAGTGGTGCACGTGCGTGATTAGCTAGATTTATCGTCATTTATTTGTGGCAGTCCAAATGTATGTGTGGTGGGCCGCCACGCATAAATGAGTGTATGGGGAAAAATAATTTCTAGGCATTAAAAATACTTTACTGTATTTTTGTGACGCTCTCCCAACAAAATGTGGCGATGCACATCATCGAAACCTCACGTCACACCCTTGTCTGTTTTCCATCAGTTGTCCGTTAAAAACTGTTTCATCCGCGGCTCGGTGGTGCGCTACGTGCAGCTGCCCGCCGACGAGGTGGACACTCAGCTCCTCCAGGACGCCGCACGCAAAGAAGCCATGCAGCAGAAGCAGTGATGACTCGGCGGGTGAGGGTTCAAAAAAATATGTAGTTTCTCCTCAATCGTTATTGTTTCCACCACACAGGACTTCTTTGTTGTTATTATTGTTATTATTAGACAAAATATTCCCAATTTTATTTCACACGGGAAAGAAAAGCATCACTTGTCAGCGTTATGTTGAAGCATAACTTTATTAGTTCACCTTTTTAAAGGAAAAAAAGACACTTTGTCATGTGACTTTATTTTTGGTCTTATTTTGTAAATGACTGCATTTGTAGCAAATAAAGATACAAAATGTCACACCTCAGGGGATGCTTTTTGACAAGTTACTTATATTTGGCTGTGAAGTCCCGATCTATAAATAAATCCAACCGCATAGCACCTACTGTATATGTGGCTTTTATAAATAACTGTCATACAGTACGTGCTTCATTGTTTCCCACAGGACTGCAGTCTATTTGTGGTGTGGTGGGTTAGGGGGATTATTTGCACAACTGGCCATGATGCATTATAAAATAGTAATCAAAATGAAAGGAAAACAAGAACACGGGTGTCCCAAGTGCAGCCAGTGACATTTTTTTGTTATTGCCTACATACTAAAAATATAATTTAACGAAAAATAGCAAAAATGGAAGCTTTAATAGTAATTTTACAAGAATAACATCAAAATATTGAAACACATAGCTGGAAACAAAGAAGAAAAAGTCACAATTTTATGAGTATGGTGTGATATAAAGTAAAATAACCTCATTTTAGTAGCATAAGGCTGAAATACAGTGTTAAAGTTCATTCATTTTCTACCGCTTATCCTGCTTATCAGTGGTGGGGTGCTGGAGCCTATCCCAGCTGCCTTTGGGCAAGAGGCGGGGTACACCCTGGACTGGTCGCCAGCCAATCACAGGGCACCTATAGACAAACAACCAGTGTTAAAATTATTAAAAAAAAAATGAATTTGTCATTGTTACAAAATTACAGTAGGTTGGGGAAAATGTTATATTACAAGTGTAAAGTCAAAACATGGGAAATTACTTTTTTAAATTAAGTAGAATTGGAAAAAACGAATTTTACAAGAATAAGTTTTTTTTCCTCTATTGAGGAAAAAAGCATATTTTAATGAGAAAAGGTATGAATGAGGATTACAAGAATGAGGAAAAATGTAATTTTAAAACATTTAAAAATGTAGTTAATTGTATTTTATTTATTTAAAGATGCAAATTTGTTACTGATACAAAACAGCATGATTTATTATCGTTTGGAAAAACCATGATAAAGTGAAGCCGCAATATTCAAAACGGCGAAAGATTACTTGAATGTGTTTAACATGTTTGTTGTGGACCGCCACAGATACGGTCCACAGGGGAAATGCTGAACCTGACTTACAACAGAACACTGCTTTACTGATTGAGGTTTTTGTGTCTTTCCCAACTTCTTTTCACCTTCCATATGTAGCCGTGAGCATTTATGCAGTTTGGGCCGTGCTTTTAATGCGCAAATAAAGACGTCCCCGCTCGTGTGGATACATAGAAATCCATTACCTTTATTTTACATTCATACATCAAGGACATTGTACAATAGTCTCAATTCAGATAGAAAATCCAATCCAAAAACATGTCCTGAAAATTTACAGTGAAGTATTTTGCATGTTTTTCAGGTTGGTGACGAGCATTGAAAAAAAAAAAAAAAACACACACACACACATTCATACACACGGAAGGGAGGGTGTTGTACCTTAACAGAGCTGGAGAGGAATTCTGTCGCCATGGAGAAAAGGCACATTGAATCCACAGTGTATGTACAAAGCAACAATTACACAACTGTACGCCAGGATAGATAACGACCAGAACTGTAAACCTTCAAAAGAAAAGAAAAAAGAACAAAAAACACAACTATACAAATACATTAGAAGCAAAATATTTTCTCAGTCATAACAAACCTTGAAATGCAATTTTAACATCCATGATTGGCTCTGCCAGCAGAGGACAATCCCACAGATATGTATAAATACACAATAGTATGTCACAATGTTTATAGTACAGTCGCCCTCAAGGGAGCAGCTCATGCATAAGCAGTCAGACAGCAGCGCTTCTCTGATATGTTTTTTTTTTCTTTTTTAACGGACAAAACCCAAGACCTCTTCTCACATTTCCACTTAAAAATGTTTAGATGAATCTGTACACGTGTTATTTTTAAAATATACGTACCACCCGTCAGTCAATATTCTCAGAAAATATAAAATACTGTTTTTTTTTCACCTTAAAAATCACAATTTTTTTACATTCCGTCCTTCGACAAAATAAAGCTTTATATGGGTACCTTCAAAGCTTAGAAACACGTACATACATACTTATATAGATCTATTCATATAGAAACCATAAAGTGACTAAGATGCCGGCTGCGGCTCTACGTTCACATGAAGTGGAAACCCGTTTTTCATTTGTTTTACAAGCGTGGCGTAACACGGCCAATTTGATTTGTCCAATGAACACAGTGTGGCACTAACGTTTTGGATGATTGTACACGTCAAAGGGAGGCGGGTCAAGTTAGCCTCTGTCCTCACAGCGATGCCCCTCCCAAGGGCGGGCTCAACAGGCCTTGGTCAGGTCAGTGGGCATGTCGACGGCAGACACGCGGTACTGGATCTTAGTGTTGGTGATGGCGCCGTGTTTCTGCCGCAGGTGCAGTCGTAGTTGACTCTTGTGGCGGAAGTGCAAGTTGCATTTCTCACACTGGAAGCGAAGCGCGATGACACAATGTTAACACTAGATGGTGTCAGAGAGACCGGTAGCGATGGTACCTACATGGTAGGGCTTCTCGCCGGTGTGGATGCGCAGGTGGCTCTTCAGCGTCTGCAGGTGACGGAAGCGCGTCCCGCAGATCTCGCAAGGGTATGGCTTCTCGCCCGTGTGGATAAGAACGTGGGCGCGGAGATGGGCAACCTGGCAACAAACGTCAAGTTAGTAACCTCCATGCACCCATCCTTTTGGTTTATCTGGAGTCAGCCGCCTAAGCAGAGAACTTCCTTCTCCCTGGCTGCTTCATCCAGTCCCTCCCTGTGGACCCTGAGGCATTTCCAGTCCAGAGACAGACGCCCTATAACGGGTCCTGGGTCTTCCCTGAGGTCCCTTACCGGTTGGAAGTGCCTTGAACACTTCCCCAGGGAGGCATCTGGCAGGCATCCTTACCAGATGCCCGAGCCACCTCGTCTGGCTGTACTCTGACTTTCTCCTGGGTGACAGTACTTCTCACTTTACCTCTAAGGGAGAGCTAAGCCACCCTAGGAGGAAACTCTTGGTTGATTGTGTCTCGTTTACTGGGAAATGGCACCAGAGAGAATTTCCAGTATTCATTCATCTTTGTCTTTGATGCAGAACTCAATAAAGTTCTCCTGAGATATTGCCGTTAACTCTTTTACACGGGTATCCCGGAACCAGATAAGACGCGCAATCAAATATTTGTCAGACAGTGGCTTTCAACACAACAGGGCGGTCTGTCGGGTGTTAAATTAGACATCACTGTAGTGCCGTCCTTGCCTCTGATACTACTCCAAAGGTGGGAAATGGCTGGGTTGATGCAGGAGGCAGTAAAAACGGTTGGTACCCGTGTACTGTGGCGGCGAGGTAGTTTCAATCATCAAAAGTCTAAAGTCTCAATCTTGGTGCTACAGTAAGCGTCTAGGGTTTAAGTATTTGCTGTTACTACCATTAAAAACTTTACTAAAACCGCACTGTGTAAAGCCAAACAAAGTAAGAGGCTCACCTGTACAAAACGAGCCCCGCAGGTCTCGCATTTGTATGGCTTCTCTCCTGAGTGGATGCGAGTGTGAGTCTTGAGGTTGGCTGGTCTGTTGAACTGAGCACCACAGATGTTGCAGCGATACGGTTTCTCTCCTACAAAAATCACAGTAGGTGAGCAACGGGACAAAATGGACAAAATGGACTGAGGCTTCCTGATCTGGCGCACCGGTGTGGACAGTCTTGTGGCTGGCGAGGTTCCCCTTGTAGCGGAAGGCGGCCTGGCAGCGGTCACACTTGTACGGCTTGTCGCTATGGACTTGGAGCGTGTGCTGTTTGAGCGCTTCCTCTTCGGCGAACTTTGAGTCGCATTCGTTGCAGAAGAAGGTGCCATTTTCTGTTTGGTGAAAAAGAGCGGATGTGAATTACGCGCCGTACGTTTCAGATTAATGCCATGTCTTTTTTTTGTACGATTGGCGACTCACCACAGCTGGAGTCAGAATACTCTGAGTGAAGTTCGGCCATGTCCTCAGCCAATCGTGACCTGGATGGGCAGACTTCAGAGTGCTGCGGAGACTGGGAGCCGCATGATGAGCAGTTGAGGCGGTTCAGGTAGCGTGACGGGTGACCCTCGACATTCCGCAGTGACCCCTCCAGTGCACTTCAGACAAGACAAAACATTATGATAAACTTCCATTCATTGACCAGCTTTCTCCTGCTCATGAGCGAGCTGGAATCGAAGCACGGATTGTCCCCGTCCACCTCAGGGACACAAGAGTCCCTCCAGCTAACTTGCTAACTTTCGCTTTTACAAAAGACAATGATAATTGTGTGACGTGATTTAAGACTTTACACTATGAATGACTGCTTACCTGCTGATGATGTTGTTAAGCCGGCTGGTCTGCGGTACAGGATGATCCTCGATACTCTTCCTTGTGGTTTGGGACTCAAGATTCTCAGAGTCCCCGGGATGTAGGTACGACTGCAGGCCGAGGCGCTGAGGGGAGCACAACCCAGGGTCCCGCAGGCTGGCCTCCTCCTCCTTTGCGCTCTGGTTCAGCACTATGAACTTGTACTTCTTCCAGTTTCGAGCTTTGGGGTCCTGAGTACCCGGCGGAGCCTGGGTGCCTGAGGCCGCCTGCGAGAGACCGGCATTCTTGCTGCTGCTAGACTCCGTCGGGGAGTTTGGCTGGCAGTCCGATTTGAGTGGGCTTTGCGGGCTGCTCATGAGGCTCTTGCGTCCAGCAGCGGAGATTCCAAGTGGGTAGTGATGATGGATCAGCTCCCCCTCAGCCGGCGGAGTGTGGTCTTTGTCTTTGTGGTGCTCCAGGGTCAACACGGGGAAGACGCGCTTCCTCGCACTGAGGCCAACGGGAAGGTTGATTCCCTCGTGGCTTTCCTTCCTCACATCTTCGTCTCGCCCCACCTCCCTGGGAGCGAAGTTGGTGGCATGAAGGATGCTGGAGGATGCGGAGGAACCAACCGCTCGGGCGTACTCAGCCCTGCTGACGGCGGCACCGTCGAGAGGGTGCTTGTGGTGAATCCCGCTCCGAGAGAGGTCTGCAAAAGTGTTTTTGGCATCTGTCAGCTTGCAGAGAGGGAAAGGGAATCCTGGCATGGGGAACTGCCCATAGAGATGGTAGTTGCTGGGTGTGCTGACTCCGTTGAGCACGGTGGCGCTATAAGGTCTCGCATCCCTGAACGGAGCCATGCGGCTGTGCAAAGTATCAACCACATCATGAGGGCGATACGCGTGGATGTCCTGAGACAAAACTAGAGGACTGACCAGGAACTCATCTCTGGGAAGCTTGGCAGTCGGATCACTGCGGAAGAAGAGACACCATGAAGCACCTTTGTCCTAAAATGTGATTTCTAGAGATATCAAATCTACGAACCTGGATTTGATGAATCTATGACAGGTGTCCACCACATGGTCCATCTGCAGGTAGATGGCAGTGTTCATAATGGCCATGATCAGACTCTCCTTGAGCGTCAGACGGGACGTGTACATGAACTCCAGCAGGATGGCGAAGCCCTCCGGGTCCACCTTCGGGTCCAGGCTGATTGCGTTAAGGTTGCACTTGTGGGAGTCGGTGAAGATGGTGTAAAACAGCCCACTGAGAACACGACAAACACAACCATGAGACATCTGCCACGATCCGGGACAAGAGTCCGAACACAAGGAGCACACACCTGCAAGCCATGAGAACCGTCTTGTGAGCACGGAACTGCTGCCTGTTGACCAGGATGGTGACATCGGTGAGAATATCCCGACTCCGCAAGCGGTTCAGGTTGAGCAGAACGTCGCTGGCGTGGCGCGTGAACTGTATGCAGCTGTCTGCTGCGCAAGACATCTTGCAGACTTCTGGAAACGCCGAAACACTTTGTTTACCTTAAAAGTTACACATTTCACAGCATGTAACACACCATGCTTTGCTGTGTAGTTACATCTTAATGACATGGAATTAAGCCATGACGAGAGAATGTTCAGCAAGCAGCCAGAAGATGGCGCCATGTGGTTAAACTAAAGCCTGTTTAGACATTTAAATTTACACCCTTCTGACCCCCCCTCTCCCCCTCCAGCCCCCCTCTACTTTCTCTTTGAGCGAAACGCAGCCTGACAGATGAGGACAACAAATTATTTAAATGAATTAAAAACTGGAGAGCGAGCTTATTGGCCGGAAAGGCAAAGTGCGTGACAGAATTCTGTAATAAATCAACTTTTTACATGCAATACGCAGACAAGACGAAGGTTGATCTAATTTCAGTCATCGCAGCATCATTTGGAAATATTGTTGTATTGTTTCAACTGTACGTTCTGCCAAAAAACAAACAAACATTTGTATGAAAAGTGACATGAATCAAATTAATTAAAAAACATGCAATTTAACGATTACAGGCAAATTTAAATCCGATTTGACTTTTTAAAAGCAGCACAACATCATTATTATATTTTTTACATATTTCCAGTCATTCTGTGTAAACGAAGAGCTGTGATTTACAATTTTTTCGTGATGTTTTCACCCGTGGAAAAACATTAACCTTTCCCCAAGTCGTTTCAAAAACCAAACTTGTCTGGCATATTATTTACAGTACCTTTCATTTTTTAATACATGACCGTCTAGTACTGCGTGTACTTTTACATATTTGTAATGTAAACGATAACTTGTCACTGTTGACATGACGCGACACGAAAAAGTTAAACATGCAGGACACTTTTTATCGGACGTGGAGACTTTTTTGAAGAGAAACCACCGGAACAAGCAGCAGCGTCATTCATATATACGCAACAGTGTCATTTTTAAAGATATATAATATTCAAATACACACAAGTACATGGACTAAAATCGGTAACATGCCAAAGAGCAAAGTTGGAATGACAGCAGCATTAAACAACAACCGTGCACCCAAGCCCCACTTCGGGCCTCGCTGCAGCCGTCTCATGCGCGCCCCAAGGCGGACTGAGCCGCCAAGGACCCGGTGTCTGCAGCGGAGGAGAGCCGCGCGCGCGGCGTGCCGGAGCTGGGGTGTCGGCTCTGACAGCTCCGGCACGCCGCGCCTCCTGTCATCGCTCCGGAGCTCGCAGAGTCCCGCGGAGCGTGCCCGGCAAGAGCACAGCAAACGTTACATTCCCGACACAACAAGCTGCCACTAAATTAGAATGAAAAAAAGTGAAATTTAAAAATCACCTGGTAGCGCTTTCCTAGAAACTTCTTGCATCACCACTTCTAAGAAGACCAGTTCTAAGAATCACACCAGCTCAATTCTCGGAATTTGAGCCCGGGACCGTACCAACGTCTCCTGGCGAAGGAGAGGACACCGATCTTTCTTTGGCCTCAATTTCTCACTTTTAAAGTCTTCTCATTGGTATTTCTTTACTAACACAGTTCTTAACGCTTCTCTAAACACACCGCCGATCACCAGCTGGCTTTAAAATTAGTATTTTGACTTAAAATAACGAAGTACACTTTAACTCTCTAGCCCGGAATCCCCTGTGTTGTTGGTTCAGTCCAAAGTCTGCTAACGTCACCGTCTTGAAGCCCCGCCCCCCCGTGGAGCTTCTGAGAAGTAGTTGTCACATAAGAGCAGAGCCTGAACGCATTCGGGCTGAAGTCTTCATTAGCTTCATTACCTTCATTAGCTTCTTCTGCTTCATTGGCTTCTCGCCACCCGCACGTCGAGTCTTCACTGGGGGTTTGTGATCGCCAAAAATAGCATTTTTTTTAAATTTAAGGCTCTCTATCTTGCCTTGGATATGTCTGTCTTTTGTAGAGCGTTATTGTACTTGTTGCATGCCCGTGAACGCATCATTGATCTGCAAGCATGGCAGCATAACGACTTCAATTGTTTTGCAATGAATTTTCAATTTTAAGTGTCTTTTCATGCCCTACCGTGTTTCCAGCATATTTAGAACACTTTTATTTTATATTTTTTTGTTTAATTTTTCCAAATCATTCGGACTCAACTCACATTTGCACTCAAAATCATGCAACTCTCATTGTAAATGCTGTTGATTTGCAAACTTTATACAATTGCATTTTATAACAAAATAAAAAAAAATCATAAAATCATAGCTCAGTGCAGCTAATGACCAATGTTTAAAAAATGGGAGTTCAATCATTTAGTGGAACTGTAAGTTGTAATATTTTCTATTTTGTGTCTTTCTTTTCCTACAAAGCACATACTGTAAATGTAGTGAATATATTCGTAGCTAAAATCTCCCAGAATAAACTTTTATTCTCAACGTTTCACCACGTTTGTGTTGTTTGGTAACTTTTAAGCCCGCCACAATGTTAAGTGACAATCATAGAAGTGCATAATGAGTAGTGGAGCGGTTTGTAGTAAACTTACTACCAAAATGACTCACCGTGGAAACTTTGCTTGTGGTGATTCCAAAGCAGGGATTCCCCCTCTTTTCTCGTCCCGTCGGCTCCTTGGCACAGCAGCAACATTTGCTGGGCTGTGGGGCCACAAACAGGACAGATTCAGTTCCCAAATACTTATTTGCTTGTGGATATGTTACATCTGTCCTCTCAAAGTCATGCAAATTGTGATTCGTTTAACTTATGAGGAAGCTTTTATGGGCATACCTGCACAATGTAATAATGAAAATGCTGCAGATGTTATTATTATGTTTGTAGTTTGCAGTATGCAGATTCGGTTGTAATATTTTGGTTTTGACTTTATGGAGTAGATTCTGCAGAAAAAAATATATCATAGCTGGTTGTCAGAGTGCAGGACCAGGGCAGCGGAGCCAACTCGCCCAGGTTGGCGAGACTCACAGGGGGAAATCAGGTTGTAATTATTTTTATTTATTTAGTTAGTTATTTTGTTCAATATGAGAGGGTACAATTTTTATTTCAATATTTGAAATTGTTGTTAAACTGCTACAAATAAATGAATGTGTGGAAAATACTGTTTTTGCAGTTTTTTAAATACATTTTTTATTAAGAGAGGGAAAAAAATCCAAACCTACATGGCTCAAAGTGGAAAAAGTACACCCCCCACCCCCCAACACAACCCAACTTCACTGAGATGAATTGATATCTACAGTATCAGTGTGGAAAAGGTTATGAGGCCATTTGTTTTAGGACTCCAGCCAGTGGTGAACCTTCCCAGGAGTGGCCGACCAACCAAAATGACCCCAAGAGACCCCAACGCCAACTCATCCAAGAGGTCACAAAAGACCCTGCAACAACATCTTCAAAGAACTGCAGGCCTCACTTGCCTCACTTAAGGTCAGTGTTCATAACTCAACCATTAGAAAGACACTGGGCAAAAACCGGCTGAATGGCAGAGTTCCAAGACCAAAAGGCTCGTCCCAATTTGACCAGAAAACACCTTTGGGAAAATACTCTGTGGTCTGCTGAGACAAAGGGTGAACTTTTTAGAAGGTGTGTCTCCCATTTCATCTGGTGTAAAAGTAACACCGTATTTCAGAAAAAAAACATCATAGCAACAGTAAAATATGGCGGTGGTAGTGTGATGGTCCTGGGCTGTTTTGCTGCTTCAGGACCTGGAAGACTTGCTGTAATAAATGGAACCATGAATTCTGCTGAAGGAGAATGTCCGGCCATCTGTTGGTGACCTCAAGCTGAAACCAACTTGGGTTCTGCAGCAGGACAATGATCCAAAACACACCAGCAAGTCCACCTCTGAATGAATGAAGAAAAACCAAATGAAGACTTTGGAGTGGCCTAGTCAAAGTCCTGACCTGAATCCTATTGAGATGCTGTGGCATGACCTTAAAAAGGCTTCATGCTGGAAAAGCCTCCAATGTGACTGAATGACAACAATTCTGCAAAGATGAGTGGGACAAAATTCCTCCACAGCGCTGTAAGAGACTCATTGCAAGTTATCACAAACGCTTGATTGCAGTTGTTGCTGCTAAGGGTGGCCCAACCAGTTATTAGCTTTAGGGAGCAATCACTTTTTCACATAAGGACATGGAGATTTGGACTTTTTCCTCCCTTAATAATGAAACATTTCATTTCTAAAATGCATTTTGTCAATACCGGTGTCGGAATATAGTCACTATGGCGTCTTTTCGTGTGTTTCTTGGCTAAAAGCGAGTGTCTGTTCCGTTTCCAGCCTTGATAAGAACGGATTTGATGCATTTCTTGACTTTAAGCAGATGAAACAACGCATCCCGTAATGATCAATAGGAGATGTTAAACTGGCGTGAGCAGCCTCCTCTTCCTCCTACTCCTCCTCCCCCTCCTACTCCTCATTAAGCAGCGTTACATGACCCAAATGAACAAGACGCAGCCTGCAAAAAAAAAAAAAAACCCAAAAAACCTTAACCCTTTGTGTGCTGACGCACGCCGCTGTAATGCGACTGACATTCCCCCTGAGGAATGCCCGAGCATCCGCCCATCTGCATCCGGCATCCCGCTAAAAAACACTCCAGGTGTAAACAAACCACTGGGGAGGGGAGGAGGAGGGGCGGGTGAAAAAAAAAAAAACGCCTCCAAAATAATTAAGACGCACGCTCGTGCAGCAATCCCCGATTCAGCACAGCCAAATAAAGAGTCTAAACAAAGAGCAGCGTCAACTTTATTTCAATCCACTCGGGGGATGTGTGTGTGCATGTGTGTGTGTGTGTGTGTGTGTGTGTGCATGTGTGTGTAGGGGGTGTTATGCATAATGCACGGCCACAAACCATCCAGGAGTTTGAAGGCACATGTGTACTGTACTTTCACTCAGACTTCAGAAAGATGAGATGACGAACGCTACAATCTTCTTCTCTTTTGTCTTCTTGGTCTCCTTTCTATTCTTTTTCCTCCTTCTTCTCCTTTTCTGTCTTCTTCTCTCCCTTTCTCCCTGTTCAGGGCCTTTTGTAGGAGTGAGAAAGTGCTTTCTATGGGTCAGGGCCTCTTTCACAGCGAGGTTCCATAAAGATGGGACCTTTATTTGTATTTGCCTGTCTTGGCTGGAGAAGGCAGGGAAGTCACTCATTGCCACCGCGTCTGGTGCAAGCTCTAAATTGCTCAACGGCCAGCGACGTTCGCTTTCAAGACAACAAGAAGGGGAGCGAGTGTAGAAAGTTCATGTTCAGCCTCTGTAACGGACAACTCACTCGTTCCCGCTCTGTGCTGCAGTGTAATGTATTGTCTGTGTGAAAGGTGCTGTGGTTAAACGGGAGAGGGACGAGCCTTCACATGTTCCTGCGTGTTAGCGGCAAGGCATTTGGCGTAGAAACGATTCAAACTACAAAACCTGCACTTGGGACACATAGAATCTTGGGATAGAAGGCTGCGTTTGTTCAAACTGGGACTCTAACGACATGACGGGCCTTCTAAATGAGTGCAGCTTGAGCATGGAGGTCTGAGATCAGCACCCAGCCTCGCAAAGGTCACAAAATGTCACAAAGTGCGTGCAGGTATGGATGCCAACAAGGTTGGTTGTTGGTTCGACTGCCTGCTGCTTGCTAGCTGACCCAATAGAAATGCCCATTGACAAAAGCCTCAGGCCCGGAGGTTGCCTCACTTTTTTTTTTCTTCCCTCCCCGCACACAAACTGCACACTTTTGTCTCGTTTGGCAGCAAATTTCTGCCAACTTCAGTGTTCATTGTCAGCAAAGATGTGAGTGTGGAGTTTTTGTTCTGAGAGGCATGATGCAACCCGGCTGTAACACCCAAACAGATAACGCTGTTAGCGACCCGGTGCCTTTTTTTTTCTCTCTCTCTTCTCTTTCTTAAGTTCCTCGCTTTAAAACACTTTTCTTTTCATATTTGTACTTTCTTTTTTTTACCCCTGGCAGGCCACAGTGGCTGTCCTCTTTTGTCCCATCATCATCTCTCTTTGACTTCATTAGCCTGCACTTGACTTCTTGGCTTTTTCATCACTTCCACCTTTTCTGTTATGGGACACTAAGCTTTTTATTCATTGAAAAACACCAGCCAGTGAGGTAGGAGGTAGATAAAAGACCAAAATATTACAAACATCACGCTAGTATGATGACAGCTACAAAGATACGGCAATGACTTTATCATCTAATTGGACAAAAAGGTGACTAAAAATTACAAAATCAAAACAAATGTTTATATAATACAAATTAACTTTTAGATGGGAGGACCATAGGAGCACCCGTTGCTCGTTGAGAAGTTTAATTTATGGTAATGGTAATGGTTTTATTTAATTTGAACATGCATCAGATTACAATTGAGTGCATCCCATAATCATTTCACAGTTCCACATGTCCAGCATTTATGTGCATACAGTGGTGTGAAAAAGTGTTTCCTGGCTTATTTTTTGCACGTTTGTCACACTTGAATGTTTCAGACCATCAAACAAATGGAAATATTAGTCAATGACAACACAACTGGACACAAAAAGCAGTTTTTAAATGAAACTTTTTATTATTAAAGGAGAAAATATAAGCTTTGGACTCCAGCCAACCACAATGAGAGCCATTATCCACAAATGGTGAAAACGTGGAACAGTGTTGAGCCTTCCCAGGAGTGGCTGGCCAACCAAAATGACCCCAAGAGTGCAGTGACAACTCATACAAGAGGTCACAAAAGACCCCACAACAACATCAAAAGAACTGCAGGCCTCACTTGCCTCAGTTAAGGTCAGTGATGACTCCACCATAGGGAAGAAACTGGGCAAAAATGGCCTGCATAGCAGAGTTCCAAGACCAAAACCATTGCTGAACAAAAAGAAGGCTCGTCTCAGAACATTTTGACCTTTGGGAAAATACTTTGGCCTGACACAGCATTCCAGAAAAGGAACATCAAATCAACAGTAAAATATGGTGGTGGTAGTGGGGTGGATTTTTCCTCCCGTAATAATAAAAAGTTTCATTGAAAAAATGCATTTTGTGTTCAGTTGTATAGACTTTCACTAATATTTACATTAAAAAATTTTTTTGGCTGCTTGGCGCCCCTGTGGTTAGTACGCCTCACAGCTAGGATACCCGAGTTCAATTCCACCCTCGGCCATTTCTGTGTGGAGTTTGCATGTTCTGCGTGGGTTTTCTCCGGGTACTCCGGTTTTCTCCCACATTCCAAAAACATGCTAGGTTAATTGGCGACTCCAAATTGTCCATAGGTAGGAATGTGAGTGTGAATGGTTGTTTGTCTATATGTGCCCTGGGATTGGCTGGCCACCAGTCCAGGGTGTACCCCGCCTCTCGCCCGATAAATTTCAGTATGTGGTCCCCACCGCCTTAGATTGTGCATGTGTACCTAATATACAATTACTGTATATGATGACTTGACAATATGATGATGACTTTACAATAATACTACTACTAATAGAGGCTTGGTTTTATGTAACAGCCTCAAATACAAACTTTCTTTACATTTTTAGGGCACTGCAGTTACATTTCTGTGCCTAATGTTATTGTATATACTTGTCAATGCACGTTCTTGCAGCCTGCATGAGTGTCGTGTGTGGGATTTGATTGTTCCAATTGCATTAAACAAGTGAAAACACATCCTCAGGTGCCATGTCAGTTAAGATCACCAGGTGCTAAAAACCACGACAAAAGTCTTTCATGCACCTGGAAAGCCACCCGTGCATACGTGCTGTCTGACTGCGCTGGTCTTCCAGCTCTCACTTTTGTCTGCATGAACAACCTTGACTCGGGCATCAAGGTGAGAGGCGGAGCCAGGGCGTGCTGCTTGGCCGGAATTCCAATTTGTAGAAATCAAAGCGTGTGGAATCAAGAGTTTTCACCAGGCAGGAATGCGGCCCGTAAATGTGACTTGCTGGAATTTTCCACATGTGGCTCAGGTGGGGTCGGGGTGGTGGGTGCGCCCCCTTCAGGATGACAAAGCCACTTCTTGCCTCTGGAGGAAACCCGTTTGGTGCCTGCATGGATCCACTGGAGGCTTCGTACGCACTCCAAAGCAGCTCCTGTTTCCTTGGACCAGTTAGGGGGAGTCAAACGTGCCCCCTCCACTCCCATCAACTTTCCCAGCACATGTTGCTCAATGGGCCTCCTTCCTTCTATCATCACTGATTATATCACTGTGTTTGGAATTGGAAACAAGTGTCCCCTTCTGCAAGCATTTTTTGGTCCATTTGTGCTTTGAGCACGGGGAACAGAAAAAGGTCTTCTCCAAACCCCAATGTCTTGCTAACGGGGAGAAAGGAAAAGTCTCCTCAGATGCAAAAGTGACCTTTTAATGGCGTTCTAACTTGTCTTTTTATGACATCACAAAAGGAAAAACCTCCTTCCCCGTGGACCCGCCCCTTGTATAGGTAAAACATTTGGTTTACAAAAAATAAAAGAAAAGGCTTTACTACACATCTTAAAATGCAACTCTGCCAACTATATAGGCGTTGGAACTGTAAGTTTGAAAAATCGGCTAACCTAGCATGATGTTCAAATGTATTGTCAGCACTTTAGCCCACTTCAGTATGCTACTGTTGCTAACATTTGTTATTTTTTTTTAAAAAGCAGGCTTCACTACACATCTTAAAATGTAATTTGGCGTTCTGTCAACTATGTATCTGTCGGTCAGATACAGATGTGGTAGCAGGTAGTTTATGTTGTTTTACTTCTGGGAATAGGCTAACCTAGCATGATGTTCAAATGTATTGTTAGCAATTTAGCTCACTTCACTATGCAAGTGTTGCTAAAGTTTGTTAATGCTACATTGTTGTATGTGATACATAGCATCTATTATGTTGTTTTTTTAAAAAAAGCAGGCTTCACTACACATCTTAAAATGTAGTTTGGCGCTCTGCCAACTATGTATCTGCCAGTCAGATACAGATGTGGTAGCTGGGAGTTTATTTTCTTTTACTTCTGGGAATAGGCTAACCTAGCAAGATATTCAAATTATTGTTAGCACTTTAGCTCACTTCACGATGCTACTGTTGCTAACGTTTGTTAATGTTGTTGTATGTGATATGTAGCATGTATTACGTTGTTGCAGTGTAAAAGTCAAAAGTGGATGAAAGTAAAATTTCTTTTAAAAAAGTAGGCTTCACTACACATCTTAAAATGTAGTTTGGCACTCTGTCAACTACGTATCTGTCAGTCAGATACAGATGTGGTAGCTGGGAGTTTATTTTGTTTTACTAGCACTTTAGCTCACTTCACTATGCTGCTGTTGCTAACGTTTGTTAATGCTACATTGTTGTATGTGACATATAGCATCTATTATGTTGTTTTAAAAAGAAAGTAGGCTTCACTACACATCTTAAAATGTAGTTTCGCTCTGCCAACTACGTATCTGTAACCTAGCATGATGTTCAAATGTATTGTTTACACTGTAGCTCACTTCACTATGCTCATGTTGCTAACATTGTTATGTTGTTGTATGTGATATAGTGATACAGTGTATATGTAGAAAGTAGAGTACACAATCGGTCTTTGCCTGGACAAAAATAATTGTGCTTTTAATTTGAATGGAATTATTTTTTTATGGAGTGGTGCAAGCAACCAACAAGGCAACAGAAATGGAACACACAACAGGACCAACTGCACCACACTGACTATGCGGGTATCATAGTATGAAAACCCGCAAGGCATGCTGGGTAAAGACGCCCTAGTTAGTCTTTAATGTCTTTTCATGAAAGAGGTGATCTCCACTTGTAATTAAGGGGTGACGGCAGGTCCAGCATCCACACAAGTTGAGAACCGCTGATCTAAATTGCAGCATCAAGACCAGATTCAGGTTTCCAGGAACCACCTTGGTCCCCCCTTCGGGCCTACAAATGGAGCAGTAAATGCGGCAACATGACGACCGCCCTGGTAATCTTCCAATATGCTAAAATCTCCTGCGAGAGACGCGGGGCATTAACTTGTATTTGGATATTGGGCCGCCAGGATGGAGATGACATCTGCCTTCATTAGTGTAAAGGTGGCTTTCTTTGCGGCAGCCAAAAAGCATTAGAGCCATTCCAATCCCACACAGACGCGTGGGATTGGCCGGGATGAGCCCGATCCCGAACCCGACCCCAACCCGACCCTGTCCACATCTTAGATTAGTACTTGCACATATGTCATGGAGGACTTATACTACACGATGTGTTGCTTGTGTACATTTGTGCACATGTATGTGTATTGTTCTTCAAGTGATGCTAGCGAGTAGTCAAGCTTTTTGCGGCCTTCCTTAAAGAAGAAGCCAATTGGCTCGTGTTAAACGTGTGCTGTCCATGCGGCGCCATCACCCTGTCCGATATTCAGCCGTCATTTGCCTGTCAGGTGTCCCGATGCTTTGCATGCTGGCTCATGTTAGATACTCTACTGTATGTTTATGTATCAACTTTGCCACAAAAGTATTGCAATATTTATAGAATTATCATCAGTTTCATAAAATGTCTATATTTAACGACGGACATTTAAACATGGAAATGAATGATCCTGAAACTTATTGCCTAATAAGGCATTATCCACCATTTATGGCATGTTTATCTGTTTATATTAATTATACAACTGTATTGAAAATATAATGTTTAAATTCTTATTCATTTGCACATTATTATGTATTTTTTTATTTACTCTATTATTGGATATTTTGCTTTTTAATTGATTTATGTATGAGTGGTCAACAAACAATGAACTCAATGAACTCTACAATCACACATATTTTAAAAAGTTGGTTTAAAAAATCATACAATACAGGTCCTCTACAAGTGATGAACTCTAATATGACATCTTTATTTTTTAATGATTTTCAAAAACAATTATGTAATGTTAGTTTTTATTTTATGATCATGAATTATTAATGTATTACTTTACTAATTAATAATTTCTTATATACAGCAGAAGGTATCTACAGATGATTAACCACTTTACAGCTATATCCTTTTCTTTTACATCCAAACCAAAAGGTCATTTTCTCCATGTCAAACACAGGAATTGAAGAAATGATTCATAATTATTGAACCACAGAGAGGAGGTAGGATTAATTAAATTCTGCTTCGACCTGCTCCTTTTCGAACAATCCCTGAGCTGTACTTCAATGTCACCTTGTATGCAAAAAGTCATGGCCACAAATACTTCATAGAATTTAAAATAAACAGGAATTTTTGTAATATTAATAAATACATAAAATTTCTCAAAATAAAATGTCTATAGTTGTAGCTTTTATAATTTTTTGGATGATTGAATAAATAAATGAAAAAAAATATATAATTGTTTTATTTGAAATTAGGAAGCCATCTCACCTTTTTTCTGCTGGAGGGAGTGAGGCATGCTGGGTATTGAAGTCTCCAGTGGAGTCAGGAAGTGACAGGGGCCTTCTAAAGTCTGAAGATTGGAGGTCCAACCGCTGAAGGTAAGAACCGGCGCACCCGATGTAAATCTCGTGCAGGATTGGTAGACCGACGGTTTTCAGCTCAACTCAAGCAGGTTCTGGTGGACTGAGGCTTCATCGATTGTAGCGCTAAGCTGCTCGGCTTTTCCGTGAATGCGACACAAGCGTGGGACAAGTGCCGATTTTTTTTTTTGGGGTGGGGGGTGGGGGTAGAGATTAAAGCAGCTAGTAAAATAATCCCAGTTTTTCTATGTATAATTCATTTGAGAGAAGAGTCTAAAATCCCATTAGAGAGCAGGAGCGGCAGACTAGCTGTGCCTTTAGCATAGCGAGCGAACGAGCATGGATATCAGCCATCTGCCGGATCAGACTTTTTTCCTATAGACACATTGTTTGATAAACACAGCTTTTATACAACAAACATTTCAGTGTCCTCCAGCAGTAATCTACCTCAGATTATCTCAATCCATGGAATGAGATATTGCTCTTTATGACTTGTCTCCCGGGAGGGAGGGTGCTTTATTACATCACACCAGCTGTCACTTGGACCTGCGCCGCCAGTGGGAAGGTGAGCAACTTGGCCACTGAGAATTTGGGCAGGAAAATCCTGAAAAAACCCAGAGGTCATCCAGCGGAGCCGCTAAGGTCATACTGTACACTATTGTGGAAAAATGTGACAGAGGTTGCACAGAAAGCCCAAATCTTTCGAGATCACAATCATACAGGGGCCCAGAACCCCCCATCGGTAGTGGAAGTAGTGGTAACGTCATTGGGATACACCTATTTCAACTACAACGTTGCATGGTTTGATGTCCATGCAACGTTTTTATGTTAGCTGCTACAATAATAATATGGCTGTAGCTTGGTTAATATAGAAGTCAGTTATGTAAATTGAACACATGCAAACTCCACACAGTGATGTCCAATGGAGAGTCGAACCCAGGTCTTCCAGATCTCCTGACATGTGAACCACTAGGCCACCAGTACAGCTGATATGTCAACAAATCATCGCATCATCTAAACCAGAGTCTAAAAATATAATTTAACAAGAAAACAGGGGGAAAAAACCCTGCAAAAATCTGTAGTACTTTTAAAAGAATAAAGTAAAAATATCAATATTTAGTTGCATATTGTTGGGACATTTTTTGGAAAGTTGTAATATTATCATTTTTAGGGGGAACATTAGGTTGCAGAAAGGACAACGGGCAAAATTTACAAGAAGAATATTGAAATAGTTGAATAAAAAAAACTGCAAAAATGTGAAAAAAATTGCTGTACTTTCATGAGAATACGATAAAAATATGGTTGTGGTAATTTTCAGTTTCATTTTATTTGAACATGCGTACAAATTACAATGGAATACATCACATAGTACAATTGACAGTTCCACATGTCTGAAAAGAGTGCCCCCCCCATCTGTTTCACATCTATTGCAATACATTTATTCACTTTGTGTATTTCATGTGAGGATTTGTATTTTTTTTAACATAGAAGATGATAAGATAAAGTTACAGTTAGAAAATCTCCTCTCTTGTAGAAAAGTCTTTTATAACATTTTTAGGTAACAGGTTATTGTTAGTTTGATGCACGATTTTAGTTGTGATTTTAATAAAAAATAATAAATAAATAAATAAATAAATAAAATAATAAAAACAAATAACAAAAGAATTTGTATTTTTTCTATAAGCAGATTATCGTCACTGGTCTCTTTTGCAGTACATTTAGGGAATACGTTTATAGTTATTACCCAATATTGCCACACAATAATAAAACATTTTAGGAAAAGAAAATTTTAAAACTTTATTTCAGAAGAAAGTTGAAATATTGAGTAATTAAGAATACACGCAACAAAAATGGCAATAAAAGAAGGTCCAAACTATTAATATTCATTAATATTAAACTATTAGGGCAGCACGGCGGTCGTGTGGTTAGCGTGCAGACCTCACAGCTAGGAGACCTGGGTTCAATTCCACCCTCTGCCATCTCTGTGTGGAGTTTGCATGTTCTCCTCGTGCATGCGTGGGTTTTCTCCGGGTACTCCGGTTTCCTCCCACATTCCAAAAACATGCTAGGTAAATTGGTAACTCCAAATTGTCCATAGGTATGAATGTGAGTGTGAATGGTTGTTTGTCTATATGTGCCCTGTGATTGGCTGGCCACCAGTCCAGGGTGTACCCTGCCTCTGGCCCAAAGACAGCTGGGATAGGCTCCAGCACCCCCGCAACCCTCGTGAGGATATGCGGTTGAAAATGAATGAATGAATGAATCAAACTATTAGTATTAATTCGTTAAGTGGTAAAGTTGCATCCTTTCATTTTTCACTGTAGCCCTCACACCCCTGATCAAGGAGAGCAGTAGATGCATCTCGGTCCTGGCTGCTCAGTACAACATGGCCAGAGCTCCCAAGTACCTCCCAAGCACAACCAGTCGCAACTGCATTTACCAGAATGTTAAAATTGTGTATTAATGTGTATTATTCTGGAGTGAGGCAACAATGGGAAGATTTTTGTCATTTTACCGCACGGTCACTACTCATCTGGGCTCGCCTGTTCTGTTTTGTGAACAAAGCACAGTTCCACAGCGGATCCTCCAATATCCATCAACTTCTATCCTATATTTGCTACTGTTTGCTGCGTGAGGAGGCGCGTCTCCATGCAGCTTTGAGTTGTGGCAGGGGTTGGGATTCGGGGGACTGGAGCCGAACCTCAACCCCGGTAATGTAATGGTTCATTCAGGTGTTGTCGAGGGAGAAGATATATGTTATGAACAGAAACATACTATAGTGTCCCACTGTGATCCAGTATCCTGAAGTGAGCAGGATAGGACCCCTTTTCCCTGTTGTCGTGTAATGTTGAACTCAGATTAAACAAATGCGCACATGCCGGTATAATCTCACCTTGGCGGCTAAAGCGCCTCGCTATGACCCACGCTGTGGCAATGTGCGCAAAAATCACACATGAATGTATCCAATCAGGAGGAGAACATTAGACAGAACATTAGAGCGAGTCTTGTCCGTGCGCCGCGCTCATCGCCGGATAATCTGTGGGATGAGTGGACTCATATTGGGCCAATCCCGCTAAAGCCAAATTAGTCCAACACATTTCCATCAGAGTTGAGACTAAAGCGGCCCTAACGAGCTGAGCCCCCGGGGATGCTGGCGGCAAATGACCGGTGAGCCGTTAGATCCCTGGTGATCCCGGGATCAACGTCTCATGGAGCGGCTTAAAGCGTCCCGAGTGACACACAAGTGAAAGCCAGCGACAGGTCACGTCGCCTTGCAGGACAACTTTGATTACAATTCTGTTGTTTTTCCGTCTTTGGAATGAGACAGAAAAAGACATCCTGAGGAGGACACGCCAACAAAGACTGTTTGCCGACCCCCCCACAACTCCATTCCCGCCCCCCTCCCCAACAGTTTGAGGCTTATCAAAGGATGGCTTGTGCAGAGCAGTGCATGAGTGACCTTAATCATCAGGGGGATATTTGGCTTTTATTGGGCGAGGGATGCGATGCGTGCGCGGCCATCCATGTGTTCCACTGGCAGGCATCAAAAACCGAGCGGGGGGGCAAGGTCGGTTCGCCGGGGCGTAATCCATATCATCCCGTTACAGAGGCGCCGTTGCGCTGCCGTCGGCCCCCGGGCCAAGAGGCGGCGGCCGCATTTTGATGTTGATAATGATGCGGAATTACGCTGTCATCTGATGTAATTTCAGCCAGCGTCAAATTAACAAAAGGGGGATCAGGCAAATTCTTTAAAAAGGGATCAACTTTGTAGCCTTGGAGATGTGCTGGCATGACATGTTTATTTAGACTCTCACAGCGCTGACATCTCTTCCTCAGAGCGAAGAGACTCTCTCCCCCTGCAGGGAGATCAATAAAGAATAATAAATCAATACTGTTGCTGTTTGTCACGTGAATTTAATAACCGTGAAATGCTCAGCTTTTTAAGGCATTCATTTTGGAATGAAGCTGGCAACTCTTTTGAAGACTAAAGCCACGTTTCCACCAAGCGGCACGGATCACCGCGGTATGTTTACAATGCTTGATCCAGATAAGGGATCATCGGTAATGTAATGGTTCATTCAACTTCAACGTTCCCAATGACCCCCTCCCCCAGTCCATTGGTTGTAGTTGTTTTTGATGGACAGGCTCCATCCCATACCCACCATCCATCCAGCTTCTTCTGCTTATCCGAGGTCAGGTTGCTGGGGCAAGGATGCCCAGACTTTTCTCTCCCTGGCTACTCTATCCAGCCTGGACCCTGAGGTGTTCCAAGGCCAGTTAAGAGACATTGTCTCTCCAATGGATCCTGGGTCTTCCCAGAGGCCTCTACCGGTTGGACAGGCCCTGAATAGTGGTGTGTCGCTCATGAACGAACGGGTCAAAAGAGCTAGTTATTATCTGTGACATCACAGGAAGCCAGTGTTAGAAAAAACTCATTATCTGAAACTTTGGCATTGTTTAACATGACAATACAACATTCAGACAACATTTATAAGACAGAAAAGTGGAAAAAGCATAATAGGTCCCCTTTAAAATGAACAAAAAGTGCGGCCCAAAAGGTCCAACCCTTGGTTGCTTCCTCAGTCGTCTTCAGCCCATTTTTTTAGTTTACACTAACCTTTCCAGGTCACGCTGGGTTTTCATTGTCACTTGTCTGCCATCATGGAAGGAGTGGAATCAGACCACCTCCTCCATTAGTTCTTGTTGTGGAAACACGCAACTCCCTGCTCTCCATGACGGCTATCAGCCGTGATAAAGGTCAGAGGTGCCTGAACGCGCTGGCATTTAGAGGGAAGAGAAATGTTTAATCAAAGAGAGACTTGCTGTGACTGAGGCTGAATGCTTTGCTTTTCAAAAGGAAACATCTAGAGTGCATCTAAACATGTCATTATTGTATGCAGGACCATTCCTTGGAATGTTGCATGCTTACACTAAAGCAGTTCCAGTTGTTTATCTGGACCGGAACTGCATTCAACTGCTCTCTTGACAGATGCAGTGAGTATTGAAGTGGCTCATGCTAAGAAAGTTAGCATTCTTGCTGTGGAAACTCTAAAAAACGTTTTGTCAAATATCAACCACTGGTTTGTACACATCGCCTACAGACCCTAAAGGTACCACAGGCAACACGATATGTTTGACGGTCTTTCCACCAGTTTAAATTAAGACTTAAAATATGACAAACTATTTATATATATATATATCCCATTAAACGGGAGGGCGTCGGGAAATAAGGGCAAATCACTGGAATTTCCCAGGGAAAATGGGAGTGTTGGCAGGTGTGACAGCCATGGAAACTACAGTAAGATTGCTGTTGGACTGGAAGAAGTGTTGAAAGGGAGGAAGAGACAGACTTTTTGGGGGATGGAAGTCTCAATAATGACACCACCACATCGCTTAGTTATCACTGTCCATTTCATAGGAGCAGATCCTTTCACATGTTCAAGGACATCATGTTTATCCTTTATGAGGACCGTGACATTTGAGCAGCTTGGACCAAGCAAACCGCGAATAGCCACGTTTACATGAGGAGTTTTTCTCTTTCCGAATGGAATCTTTCCGAATGACTTTTCCGAAAACAATGGGCTTGAGCTGCGTGTTACGTCATATCTGAGCATGCGCTGAAAGAACGCACCCGGGATAAATTTAAACAGGAAAAGATCAAATTCAATCTTGCTAATATTTTATAATTAAACTTGGGATATGTTTTATACAGATATATATTTTCTTTTTTAATAAAACTGGACTTGTGAATAAAGTATAGAAGGGTTTAGATTCTGTTCCACAGATGGCGGTAATGCACAAGAAAGCTGCTTGCCAACTGCCAATAAACAACAGAAGATCATGACCGCACTACCATTAGCCTGTAGCGATCCGTACTGGAAACAAGATCGGTTCTGCACACGCGTGAGACCTAAGTCCCTTCCTCCTGTCACAAATTTTTAGGACAGCACTTTTGTGGCGTCATGTGCTATAAATTCATTCATTAATTTTCTACCGCTTTTCCTCACGAGGGTCGCGGGGGCTGCTGGAGCCTATCCCAGCTGTCTTTGGGCGAGAGGCGGGGTACACCCCGGACTGGTCTGTGCTATAAATGATATGACAAAAAATTATTGTGTTGTAATTTCTTCAATATTAATAAAATTATTTGTGAGTGAGTTTTGACGTATGTTGAACATGCATCGCAAAGCTGCTTGCCAACTGCCAATAAACAACAGCAGAAGATCGCACCCTGATAACTTTCCGTTTGAGCTGGTACAAGATACCTCAATTGGATTGGGGAAAGGAATATTCCACCCCCGTGAATCCGATTATTATTATGTTCATTCGGATTGGCACTTTTCTTTCGGAATGAGGTATATACAAAGATTACATTCTTTCTGTTTGAGCAACTAAACCGAATGCAATTGGAATATTCGGGCCCATGTATACGTGGCTACTGTTGGTCAGTGTTTCTCCATTTTGAGCATTTTACCATATCTAATTTCAGTTTCACTTTCCTTTCCCTAGAGGCACTGCCATGAGAAGAGTCTGCCTCGCACTGGTGAGATTTAACGATGGAAAATAGTTAACTTAAACAAAATTAGTTGTGTTTTTTCTCTTTTTGTACGGCATAAATAATTAATGGAAGTGCGTACTCCACTAGGAAATGCTGTGACATCAGGAGGGCCTGTATGTTTCTGAAGGGCTCAGGGGAAGCCCTGTACGTGTTTGACATTTAAGACTGTCTGAAGTAGAGGTCCAAGTTGCTGAGAAGTGAGCGATCCAGATGCGACGGCGTATTTATCTCTTCCTGTCAGATAAGAAAGTTGATACGCGGTGGCATGTCAAATGGCAAAGCCACAAACAAAACTGCAAATACGTCTGCAGCAAACACGTTTATGCTAAAGAGTTGACTGTAGGCGGGGATTGTCACCACACTCCACTTTTAACGCACATTTACATGCTAAAACACAAGCATTAGAATTCATTAGTGCAATCTGGGGTCTAAATCAAGATCTGGAGTTGTCTGATTAGTAGCTTTGGGACATTGTTTTTGTCATCAGGCTGCCTGTCTGCTACTTTTGTTTCTCCTTATTTGGCATGACTCCCTGTAATATGGCTGTGCTTCAAGACTAATCTGCACCATCTACACTCTAATTAAGCAAGAGTGCGTACTTCCCAGACACGCTTGTTGTTTTTGTGCTCTCTCCCTGGTGGAGAAGACTTGTTTTTTATGTGCAAGGCACCAAACAACGATCACTCTATTTCCTGCAAACCAACAAAAATATCACCCAAATCATTCTCATGTATCACGTGTCAAGGAGCAGCCTTGATCATATCAAATGTGGTTATCACCATCCATGAGATGAAGAGATGCAGGTTTCACTTCCAAGTGGTGTGAAAACATGTTTGCCCCTTCTGTTAAAACATAACTAAATTGTGATTAATATAGATGTATCACTCTGGAAAAGGTTATAAAGATATTTCTACAGTTTTGGGACTACAGACAACCACAGTGAGAGCTTTTATCCACAAATGGCACAAACATGGAACAGTGTTGAACCTTCCCAGGAGTGGCCGGCCAACCAAAATGACCCTACAAGCACAGTGACGACTCATACAAGAGGTCACAAAGACCCCACATTGACATTCAACTGTGGGTGTCACTTGCCTCAGTTAAGGTCAGTGTTCATGACTCCACCATAAGAAAACCACTGGCCAAAAATGGCCTGCATGGCAGAGTTCCAAGACCAAAACCATTGCTGAACAAAAAGAACATTAAGGCTTGTCTCAATTTAGCCAGAAAACATATTGATGATCCCTAAGACCTTTGGGAAAATAGTCTGTGGTCTGATGAGACAAAAGTTGAACTTTTTGGAAGGTGTGTGTCCCATTATTGCACCGCAATGCAGGCCCCCAGTGACAGCTGCAAAGCATTATATCTGGTGTAAAAGTAACACCGGATTGGAGAAGGAGAATGTCCGGCCATCTGTTGGTGACCTCAAGCTGAAACCAACTTGGGTTCTGCAGCAGGACAATGATCCAAAACACACCAGCAAGTCCACCTCTGAATGAATGAAGAAAAACCAAATGAAGACTTTAGAGTGGCCTAGTCAAAGTCCTGACCTGAATCCTATTGTGATGCTGTGGCATGACCTTAAAAAGGCCTCATGCTGGAAAAGCCTCCAATGTGACTGAATGATGAGTGGGCCAAAATTCCTCCACAGCGCTGTAAGAGACTCATTGCAAGTTATCACAAATGCTTGATTGCAGTTGTTGCAGCTAAGGGTGGCCCAACCAGTTATTAGTTGTTGTTTTTTTAAATCTAAACCAAAAAACAATACATTACATTATTTCACATCTGTTAATTAAATCAAATATGACATATAAAACAACTTTTGTATTGTGTAAAAATAAGGATAATATATTTGGTAAATATTTGATGTGTTCTATTGCACCAACAGGTCAGCTGTGGTTGCTTTTTCAGGATTCTGATGGGCCAAAACACTCATGACATCCGATGAATGTGTTTTTATTTCGACAGAGATTATTTTAAGGGTGCACTCATGTGGATGGACATTTTTGTAACAACGGAGTAGGGAAATGTGCATGCAGCATGTTGAAATGTGAGGGTTCACTGACACTTTTTAAGAGGAAGTGCAGCTGCTTTCGTCTGCTTAGTGTATAAGGTTTACCCACCTCAGGCGGAAGTGGTGTGCGCGCGTGTGTGTGCAGGATATCCGACACTGGAACAATTGAAACACCCAAAATACGAAGTTATCTTCTCGCGGCTCGTTGTCTGCAGCTAAAATTGGTAATTTTCAGATGAAACTCATCCACTGTGTGAGTTATCTGTTTCGGTGGACGCTGTGAGCATAATGTGTCATGGTATAGCGAAGGCGAAATTGAAAGCACGGGACGACGCTCGCTAAGTGCTGAACATCAAAGCTCCCGATTTCCTCTAACGCGGCGTGTTAATTGGTCTTTGATTGATAAGTTGAGTTCACAGGCGACGGCACGTGTCGCCAGGGTGTCTGTTTGAAATCAGCTTTAAGAGAGGAGGCAGGCCCATTAGGAAATTGCCAGAGTGCACACTTGCAAATAAGATGTCACACGCTACAAATGAGATTACCTTTACCCGTGTGCCCTGCAACCTGGAGACGAGGCTATGAAATAGCTAAAACCCTTCTGCTCTTTATCAGTGTGCTGGATCTGTATGTGCTGTTTATGCTTCATGCTCGGTGGTGAGAGAAGTGGGGAGAGAGGATAAAAAAAAAAGTATATTCAACTGCTGGGAGCACAATGCAATCAGTCGCAGTCGAGTGAGGATTATCAGTGAGAAGATTCCACTCTTTCTCGACATTTAGCCCGGGAACAGAATGACGATGCGACAATTCATTTGCAAATGTTTGGCAAAGAAACTGAAGAACATACCATTTTAATAGTTAAAAAAAGATACCATCAAGTATATTTGCATGTTTCAGAGCATTCTCAAAAGCATTAGACACAATGTCAGCATTGTCGACAAAGACACGCAATCTGATGAGCGGGGAGGAAGCAGTTAGCGGATTTGCATCAAGTCAAGAACAGGCAAATCAAGGGGACGCTTTACCTGATGAAAGAGAGGTATCTGTGAAGATGGAGTACACGCATGGCTTACACTATGCCAAATTCGAAACTGACACGAGGCTACTCAGAAAAAAAGTTGTGGATAATAGCTGATCTACTGTACGTGCTAATACCTGACCTGCCAACTTTGTTGCCTTCATTGTATAGTACTTTATAGTACTAGTGTAGTGTAGTGTAGTGTAGTGTAGTGTATAGTAATCAAGCTTGGGGCCTATGTAGTGTGAGGACTTTGTGGGACTTGTCAGTGTTGTGTTTACCACATGTCAGCTAATGGCACACACCAGAGGCCATTATTTGGGCCAGGAGTTCATTCATTCATTTTCTACCACTTATCCTCGTGATGGTCGCAGGGGGTGCTGGAGCCTATCCCAGCTGTCTTCGGGCGAGAGGCGGGGTACACCCTGGACTGCTCGCCAGCCAATCACAGGGCACATATAGACAAACAACCATTCGCACTCACAGGCCAGGAGTTTATATTTGAATATATGAATGTATATGTGTAAAAAACCTGCATAGCAAACATGGGCTACACTAATAAAGAGCCTGAGTTTTATGATATTTCCCTTTGGCTTTCCTTGTACAGGTGTGCTAAAAGTGTCTCCAATGTGACAACAAGAAGAGGTGTTTAACTAGCAGCTAGTAAAGAATTGGGATGTTAGAATACATATAAAGTAGTCATTTACTTCACAGACAGATGCTATACTTCCATATAAGCAGAAGGCGTCGGCATCGTGCCCTGTGACGGTGAGTTTGTGCGGGGTGTCCCGGCTGGCCGTCCCCGCTGGCCTGCTGCCTTACATGGGCAAACCTCCGAACTGACGAGCCGCTTGGAATTTCACTGCGTGACGTCACCGGCCACAACTCTCCCAGAATTTGGATCAAGAAGTTTGGCTGTTTTTTGCTGGGATTCTGCCCGCTGCCGTATATCCTCGAAAGCCAAGGTAAGCCTACCGGACAGGACGCGGCTTGAGACGCTTTAAGGTTAGCCGGTTTCATCGGCGGGGGTTAGAAATGTTGTACTTTGACGTGTAGGTGACAGAACGGGTGGAGAAGCTGCTTCCTCGCCTGTGGTGGGCTGCGGGAGGAATGTAAGAATGTGGCCGAGACTCCGACGTTGTTTGGACACACCTTGGCTGTCGCTCCGCTGGGCACCACGAGCCACCGTTAGCACGACTAGCATTATCAGCCGCGCTAACTAGTCGCTAGCTAGCAGTGAAGCTAAGTTGTGAAGTTTTTTTTAAAGCTAGCTGCAACTTTGGGCGTCTCTCCCGTGTCTGTTTTTAGCCAAGTGGTTGGCTGCTCAACAATGCGGAAGACGAACTATGATGGGATGGGGAAGCAAGGAGCCCCACTCGTTTTGAAAAATATCAGCAAGTTGTACTTAGTTTACTTTTAGCTGTTAAAAGCTTGCTAGCTTGTGTGTTAGCCATCAAAGTAAATGAACCTCTGAAGTTGACGACGCAGATTCGTCACACTATAACTGTTATTTAAACCTAACATGTAGCGTTTGTTCAAAAAATTGATGTCACAAGTCACTTTTAACACATTTTAGAATAATAAAATATGGTCGTGTTAAAAAGACACCCCTAAGCAAAATCCCAAGACTGGAGTAAAATCATAAGTGCATATTGTGTTGGTGAATTTTAACCAGAATGTTATTGTTATTGGGATCTTCCATTTGATGAAAGCGATGTAGCATATATGCCACTAAACTGCAGTTTTGCTGAAATTTCAACATAAGGCAGTTAATTTTGTGAGACAATGGTAACTTTTTACTGCGCACGCAGAGTAACAACAATGCTCAAGTTGAACTCAGCGCTCCATAGAAATCATGGGCGCGTTAATGTTCCACATTCTAACTCATGGTGTCTTAAAGTGCTTAACCAATACACAGCAATGTAATATGTAGATAACAGACAACACATGACCAATGAATAATGCAGAATAGTCATCAACTATGTGAGCTCTAAACATGTAACTTATTAGCCATTTACAACAACAGTACAGCAAAGCATGCTGGGAAACAGATATCAATCTATTGCTACACAATCTTTCTTCTCTTTAAATATAAAGTGATGACTTTCTAACACAAGAAGTGAACAAACTGATGACAAAACCTAAAGACGTGACTAACTTAAGTCTCAAAACAAATCAGAGCATTATTGTCTTTGCAGATGCCTTTGCAAAGCAGTAAATTGTGCAACAAGTACGGTGATTTGTGTCATGTTCATTTGCCGACTTTCGCTGTGTGTTGACCTTTTATGGTGCGCTCAGAAGTGGCGGACGGGTGGCTGTTGGAAGGGACTTGAGTCATCATTCTTTGAGATAAAAAAGAAAAAAAAGATTCAGTGAGTATGTTTCAGCAATGAAAGCTTTTTTAGGTTAAAGGTTTCTGTTTTCCGGCCTTATTATCAGCCATTTCATAAAAGAATAGGAGAATTGCGGTAAAATGAATGCTCTGAAAGAATAAAACAGCAAACTGTTACACAGACTAGACTTCACGCTATATACTCTTTCCATTGAAATCATTTTTGAGGACAGACAGGATTCAGGTTTCCACAGGGCTTCATTGTATTTCTAGTGGTGTTTGTGGTGGGGCTGAAGCAGGGGTAGATGACCTCCTCATCTTATTTGCATAATACCATGTGCTTTATGGATGCTGTGCGAGGTGCAAAAATTGTGTAAAACACATTTCAGAAATGAACTTCTCTTCTAGGGCTGCATCTAAGGATCATTTTTTCAGTGGATTAATCTATAATTTTTTTTGATTACCATTATTTCCGTTGTATAAGCGCCCACGTTTTTTCTTAAACGGCTAGTTTATGGTTATGTTCTAATAGCGTGACATCTCTGTGACTTTAGAACTACAACTAATTCTACTAAGCTCACGAGTCAGTGAAGAAACGGTAGCTCTTTGGCATGAGCCAATCACAAGCTATCCGTGCTCTCACAATGAGCTTGACGAGTCGTCTTTTATTAAAAGACGATACTGTTTTTGTAAAATTATTATGGAGAAATGTTAAACTCATATTGTTACTTGTTTGTATATTTATTAAATATACCTTTTGAGTGTTTAGTGTTCTTTGTAAGACGACACCATGAGTCAAGAGTTCTAATGCCTAATGACCTGCAATTTCTAGTGAGTTGACAAGCTCATTGTGAGTTTTTTCATAGCTCATCATTGGGCCCCTGTCTAGAACTGCCTGGTCCTCACGGACTCATACGTGTCACAATATGGCATTTTAGACAGACAAACAGAATACTTTATTTTAATCCCTTTGGAATTCCCTTAGGGAAATGGGCATTTTACGACATGGACATGTGTGGCTGATAGTCTGTGTAGCTTATTTGTGTACAAATCTGTTTTTCACTTTAAATTTAGTGGGTGTGGTTTGTACACCGTAAATGTACGGTAATCCATGTCTGGTGTCCAAAGTGTGGCCTGGGACTGGTTAGTTATTGGCCTGTGGCACTATGTCAAAATAAAATTAAACACCAGAAAACTGCAAAAATGGGAAAAATAGAATAAGTAAGAGTAAGAGTAATATAATACAAGGTTTTGGCTTTAGAGAAATGTAATTTTTGGGCCAAATAAATCCATCCATCCATCCATTCATCCATTTTCTATTTTGCTTGTCCTCACTCGAGTTGCGGGTATGCTGGAGCCTATCCCAGCTGTCTTCAGGCAAGAGGTCGCCACCAATCGCAGGGCACATATTGTATAGACGAGCAATCATACACACTCGGATACACACACAATCAGCTGACTGATGTCATATTACATCTAGAAACTGATGTTAACAATGTGAGTGACACATGTGGTTGACCCTGATTCAGAGTGTTGGGAAAGAGGCACACGGGTTACCCAGCATGCCTGGGGGGCGTCATTTTGGGTGTTTGTTCATGCATGTTTATTTTGGTGTCCGTGGGGTGCAGCTGTTAAAAGTTGCATTGTGTGTTAACTTACATTAGCGAGGTGGGTGTTTGGGTTAGTGACTGCCTGTTCCTATGTGCGGTATCAGTGTGTGTTTGCTTAGCTAATATCTGCAAATGAAGAGTATTTACTTCAGCAAGACAATTTTAGCTTTTTTCTACTTCCTGTGCGCCACAATAGCAAAAAAGTCTCAACTTAGGCAACACTGATTAGTCCTGGTATGTCATCTTATTCTCTGGTAGATATGAGGTGTGCCAAAAAGCGGTGTTTGAATCTGTCGCGCCACCTCCTGTACGGAGTCATAAAAATGCTACAGGCACGGATAGTCCCATTATAATGTCTTTATGAGTTACCACAACGAATTGAATGTATGGGGAAGACTGGGATTAGTACATTGGTTAGAATGATGGGAGGTAACGGAAGTTTTACAGTGCACGGGTCACGGTTCAGAAGGGAACAGCATTGTGATGTAAGCGGAATAGTTCCGTTAAGCGAACATGGGAAAAGCGTCTGACTGTACTTGTTAAAAGGAGGACTTATAAAGACCCTGACACCATGTGAATTTGAAATCAATATCATGGAGTCCCCCCTACACTCACGCCCCTCGAGAGCACAGCTATCAAACTGCATACATCTGCGTCGCTCAGAAACATTTCTGACTCGGGATACATTAAACATAGCGCTGCTTTTTTCTGAGGGGAAAAAAAACTCTGGATGAAAAGGCCACGTTTGACAGTGTTGATGATGTTAAAGTTAAAAAGATGCGCGCCTCCGCCGCCTTTTGAGCTGCAGACCCTCCTGGTGGGTTCAGTCAAGTTATTCTGGCATATTTTAACGGCGAAGTAGCGGCGGCTTCCCAGGCTGTGGATGAGTCGTCTGAGAGCAAAACGTAACATCAGAACATTTACAGAAAGATAAGAGCTTGTACAGGTGCAGCCACTTTGATAATAGTCCAATCGTCAATGACAAGATTGACCAATTTGAACCTAAATACCAAAATAGTATTCAGAAATCCAACAATTAATCTATGAATCAATATTAATTGATTTTTCAAAATCAAAACAGCTGTTTTCACATGTGAATTTCCTCAGTCGTCCATGAAAGCAGACATATTATCTTTGTGTTTTAACCAAAACAAGATATTCAAACAGCATCAGGAAATGGTTATCCACATTTTTGCCTCTTTTCTGATTCTAACTAATTTTTGTTCCATTTTAGACCTAACAGATTACTTGATGAATCGAAAGAATAAACTTCAGATGAATTGATTTTTATGAATTGACATAGATTTTACACTAGAACACAATTTTACAAGGGAAAAATATAATTTTAGTAGCAGTAAAGTTGAAATAGTCATCATATGATAAAAAAACAGGAAAACAACAACAACAAATAAGTTGTATTTTGTTGGAAAATAAGCTTGTAACCTCATCAAAATCTCATGTTTTCAGTTGAAAAATAGCTAGAATTTACCTTTTGCACATTTGGACCTTAGCAAGGTTTTAAGTCGAGCTATAATATGACAAAGCAAATAGGTAGAGTGGGACAAAAAGTACTTTGGAATAAGTCATTTACTGAAAACAACAATTTAAAATTTAAGACCAAAAAAATGTCTCAGTAGGACTCGGTAATGAGTAGCTCCACCGTTGTTGTTCATCACTTCAAAAATTGGTTTGGGCATGCTTGATGCCAGTGTTTCCATTTTTATAAACTTCCCTTTTCATCCATCCCCAAATGTTCTCTATAGGATTTAAATCAGGAGAACATGTGGGATGGTCCAAAAGAGTGATGTTATTCTCCCTGAAGAAGTCCTTGGTCAAGCCAGCATTGCAAACTGCAGCATTGTCTTTTTGAAGAACCCAGCTGTTACCACACAGACCAGGGCCCTCAGTCATTAGGGATGCCCTGGTCAAAAAACTGCACAAAACCGGACGCTGTTTGACGACCACCTGAAGCGCCGGTGTTCCACTGAATAACGATGGACCCCTCCACTGTGCCGGGTAGAAAACATCTCACGTGGGATCTCCTTGTCATGCCAGTAACGTTGGAAGCCATCCTCATTTTTCCACCTTTCAATGTGCCATGTTTGATGCTCCCTGGCAAAGTCTAAACAGGCAGCCTTGTGGCGTTGAAGGAGACCAGGTCATCTGATGGTTATTGCGCTGCAGTTGGCACCAGTATGGGCCTTCAGCCAATTGGATCCTCCGGATCAGCGCATGTGTCATTTTTTGGGTGTCTACCACTTGACTTTTTTTGTTCTGTAATGTCTGTCTTAATGCGTTCAACCTCAGCAGCAATGGCACCTCCAACCTCATTAAGGTCCAAATGTGCAAATTTTTCAACTGGTCTTAAGATTTTTGTCAAGTATATATTAAAGTGACCTTTTTGTCCTTTCATTTTTCTCTTTGTCGCCTTGCCTAGAAGAAGTTTGGACAGCCCCGCTATAAATGCTCTAATTGTAGGCGGGCCTTTCTTTACCTGAAGCTCAAAATTGGAGTGGGTTGATAACTGGAAAGTGGCTGTAAGTTCTGACATATGGAAGCTTGTTACAGTAGATCCCTGGGGGTTGTATTTAGGGGCCACCAGCGAATGATGAAAAACAGTTCTCCTGTGATATTGGATCAACTTTTGCAATAAAAGCGACAGTCAAGTTTCGGTCCATGTCGCAAAGTGAGAAAGTCGCAAAAAAACAAAACAAAGAAATGTCAGCAGAAAAGGCAAAACATGCTGATTTAAACCTATGAAGTTTGTTGAAGTTTTAAGAGACGTCAAGCATTGTTGTAGTTTTATAGGAATATTTTGGTCGCATTCTGAATTGTACGCTGACTTTAGAGGTTTCCCTGTTTGTGCAAAGCTCATGGAGACATGCTTCGTGCACAAGGGCAAGCTGGGCGCAGACAGAAGGAAGTGATTTGAAGTGTTTCCTTGTGTTGTCATAACAGTACTGTTGTGTGTTTCTTAATAACACTAATTGATGTTGCCATTTGAATGAGAGACGCGTCCTAGAAACTCTTCTTCACAGCTGAAGTCACGGAACAGCACAGCTGGCGCTGGAAACACAGGAGGGTCCTCACATGCACTGCATGTTTATCCCACTTTACTACTTGACTTGCAATAATTACACTGCATTCCGCATGTCCTCCTCCTCCAGCCTGCCCCTTCCCCCAGTGGCTCTTTCGGAGAGAAAATTAATATCCAAGAAACTTGTAATCTGCTCTTGCGTAACAGGAATTTGTCTGTGGCTTTGTTGCTCAATGTTGCAGGATACATCATGCGTTTGGTAAATACTTTGCCGCAGCACAAAATCATCGCTAACATTGGTCCAGGGCATTTTATCTGCAAAGATTAGGAGGAGGGTTCATACTATTCCCTTATCTTGAAACTCTCCTTTGAACCGGTTCCATCACAGACAAACATGTAGAAAGTTGCATCTTGTTGCTATCCATAAGTATGCAGGCAGACTGAAATGATATTTTAATGATAATCGCAACGCAAACATCATCAGGTGATGTTCAAAGCAAAACTACACTTTGAGACAATATTTTTTCACATCATTTTTATTTTATATCCCTAAACTGGACTTTCCTCATATGTCATTTGTTTGGGATATTGACATACAGAGAAAAATGATCTAACCTTTCAAGAATAATTTCAAAACAAAAAACTCAAAAGAAAATGGCATCTGCCAAACACCTAGTTTACAACAGTCAATGCACGGTGGGACTGCTCATCCGGGTGGTGTATTTCACATTCACAGTTTCATAGTTTACAAGTCAATCAATATGGCAATCAAGATAATCACCATACACATAATTGTGCACAATAACTGAGTGGAACGTCAGTGAAAATAGCCACATAGATTTCATTACACTCACACTTCATGTATTACATCCAGTTAGCATTGGCCAATAAACATTACAGATACTACATACCAGAAACTAAAAGGATTGTGCAAAAGAGCTGAAGTCAAGGCAACATATTAAACTCTTAATGGGTACATTTATCAATTCATTGTGAAATAGTTTGGCAAACTAAACTAAATGTGGAGAAAACTCTATTTCTATAGTAGAGTTCATGACGTGAAGCGCACCCGTGAAACATTTGACCTTTTCTATGCAAGTACCCACTTCAAGGGAACAGATAACTTTAGTTCTACATGTAGGCATCTTATCGCTCAGTTAGATTGTCTGTAATCACAATAATAAAGATGTAAGTTGGTTTATCTGAGTGTGGCTGCCGACATTCAGGAGGGGGCTTAATGTCATACGACTTATAGAAGGTGATGGTTATGATGTAGGTGACGCGGGGCCCACACTACCTTCGCGCTGGCCAAAATGGCCACTCCTGATATAGTATATACTGTATGTCCATTCATACAATGTAATACTTATATGTATACATATATAAAAAAAAACTTATTTACAAGGTGTTGCAGCTTTTATTTTATCATGGTGCGGCACCAAGATCAAAGGCGCCATTATTGGCTTCAGAGGATGCTTCTGCTGCTCTTTTGGGCTCTAAAACGGCTATGACGCTCCAGCCAATGGTGGTGATTTGGGTCAAGACCTGATCTGACCTTTTAGTTAGTTAGTGGGACAACTTTGACACTTACATAATTAAATGTGTATACTGTATATACAAGAGTATAATCACTTGTTTGACACCAGCAACATCCACAAAAGTAAAACACAACCAATAATGCATGCTTTGTGTCCATTTTGAGATTTGACTTTAAAAATGCTCTCTGCTGTCTGAATTGTTACCTATATAGAGGCAATAATTAGACCACATCTCTTTACGATGTTTGTATGCTGCCATCATTTTGTCACAAATGTGCTGAGCCAGCTATCAGGTTGAGTGCTGCCCATATTTTTTATCAGGAACTAAACAGAAAGTGCCGCCAACCAGGCTCAGACGGCCCGCATATCCACACAGGGCTGATGTCAACCGTCACGGAGACACATTGTCCGTTTAATATTAGCCGGGGAAGACCGCCTTCATAGCGCGTCCACTTGTGTGTACATAGTTTGGTTGCAGGGTGAGAATTCCAGTAATGTGATCTTGGCGAGTTTCTTCCCAGTTAATAACATCTGCAGTATGTGTTTGGTCTTGTTCAACGGGCAAGGCCCAGAGCTCCTACAGGAATATACTACGATGGAGATGTTTTCAACTTGGCAGAGAATTTATTGGCCTCAGCTGGCTTGCTGCTTACCTAACATTTCAACCTATAAGGGGAGAGAAATGCAAAATAGTTTTTCTCTGCATGTACAAGGTCTACATCAGTGGTGTCCAAAGTGTGACCTAGTGACTATTTGCAGCCCATGGCTGTTTATATTTATTTTTAATTTTTTTAATTGGCCACATACTGAAAATATAATAAAAACATCAGAAAGTAATTTTAAAATAATCAAGTCAGAAGTTGTAATTTTATGAATAAAATAATGTCATTATAGTAGTAAAGAGTTAAAGGGGACCTATTATGCTTTTTCCACTTTTCTGACCTATAAATGTCGTTAGAATGTTTTATTCTAATGATAAACGAAGCCAAAGTTTCAGATAATGAGGTCTGCGCATTTAGAACGCTCGGTTTGAAAAGGCGTGGTAAACCGGTCCTTTGTGACATCACAGAGCGGCAGACTTCCTTATATGGTTCATAGTTAGGAAGCACTTTGGGCCACAGTAGAGTGGGCATGCTTCTATGCGGGTTATTGTGTGTAGCTGCTCTATAGGAGACCACAACTCAATACAAACGGTAAAAAAAATGTATGTTGTAATATCATGAGAAACCAAATAAATAAATTTAAATTTTTAGAAAATTAGGTTCAAGAAAAAGTTAGAATATCATGGAAATAAACCCAACAAATTCTGGGAATAGTCATGATATTATGAAAGGTATGAATAAATAAATATTTGGGACACAAACCCCAGCAACCTTAATACTGATAACAGGCTTTTTCACCTACAGTATATGACAAAGCTGAGATGCAGCTTTTTTTTTAAATATCTTGCATATGGCTTCTTAGCATGTTGCATCTGTTGTTTTACAAAATATCAAATGTTGCATTCTTTCATTTTTCACTATGTGGTTTGGACACCCATGGGTGTACATGTAAGGCATTGGTAACATTGCAAATGGGACATTTGGATGGCTACAAATGTACAATATCTGTGCCAATGAGTAAAGTCTTACAAAATGACCAAGTTTGAGGGAATGGAGCTTGCTGATGGAGTTAGAGAATCGTCTAATTTGCATAATTGGCTATAACACACGTGCATGTAACTGTTTATCTTGTCTGATTATGTCTACTACATTGGATAAAAGGTCAGTGTGACTATAGGGGTGTTATTTTATGTCTAGAGGGCTCTAATAACTACCCACATATTCCATTAGTAAATAAGGAATTCTACTTTGCTGCGATAAATGAGGTTACTGTATTGATTACTGTATTAATGAACAGAAGCATTGATTTGTCAGGCGTCTGATTGGCCAAAATGCGGATGACAGCTGGTGAATGTGTTTAAGTGGACAGACTATATGATTTTTATTTCTTCGTGTGTTACTAATGTAAATGTATCCCAGTTATAAGGGTATATTCCCCTAAGCTGCTGTTAATATCACCCTCATCACCGCTGACCCGCGGCACTCCTGGGGAGTAATCAGACTTTAATTATACCTTTTTAATCACTGGAATGTAATCTGTGTGTGTGTGTGTGTGTGGTACACGGCAGCCTCAGCCTCTCAGAGTAAATTGACCATCTTTTTATATTTATGTTCATAACCTGGCCCCTCTCGTCTGATTGAACAAAAGCCATGTTGTTGTTGTTGTTGTTATTATTATTGCAAGCTAAAAAGTAAGGTCTGACGAAGTGGCTCTGTGGAACAAAGCTGACATTCCCAGAGAAAGCAGACCAAACTAATATTGCACTCAATGCTGACTTCATACTTTCTCCATATTTGGAAATGTTTACCTCCTCATGATGCTTGACAGCGGTTGGGAGAAGGGATATGAGTCACTTCTTGCTGCACAAAGATTTCAACTTGTCCAAGTGACTGCCATTAAAGTGCTTCGCTCATCCGAAGAGGAACTGTGAGTATCCTCTTGGGCTTTTATTTGCCGCTTTGTCTGCTTCGGTGCGTTCATTGTATTATATGGGGTCTGACTTTAGCATGTTGTTGTTGAGGTGGTGTCTCCTTAGAAGCGTAGTGAGGATACAAGTTGTCTTTCTCCACTCGCACATTAAGTTTCGGTGCGGTTTGGCAGGTATTCCTGGCTGAGGCATCCACTTCTACTGTACTCTATGTACTTTTTAAGACTGCTGACCTTCCTTCCAGCGCCTTCTTTCATGCTTCAAACGGTTGCTTTTGGCGGTTCGAGGAGAGCGCTTAATGGGCTTGAACTGGGTGCTTGAGGGCCTCAGCGATGAAGAGGCCTTGCTTATCTCATCGCTGGTATCTTGTACGATTGGACTGTGTTATCTTTACCTTCCACCTTTTTGAAGGCACACATTTTGCCTGAACTCAGTTTTGAGTCCCTTTGTACTGCCGTGTGGCAGTAAAACTTGTCAAGTTTTTTGTGGTGGCGCAGAACTGGGGAAGTGTAGTACCAGCAATCTCATTGCAAATATGAAACAGCATCACATGGGAAACTCCCACAGGATGGCAAAGAGTCGTTAGCTGTAACAGAAAAGCATGAGCTCTTGTCTGGTGAGTAATGCTGTGCTCAAACGCTTCATTGAGCACCTCGAGCTTCACAAAAGTATGCCCAGTTGTCACTACATTGTGGATGAAACTGTACACCACATGTATAAGGTAGTATTATACTACTATAGGTAGTAGTATTAAGTAAATGGCTCTCTTTTTCCTCATGCCTACTACTGCTACCTATTCTATGAGTAATATCACATTTTCACCTTTTCTAACATTACACACTACTTTGTGTTGTCATGTGATCAATATCGGTATTGGCTGATGTCCAATTTCGGTATCAGATTGGATGTGAAAGCCCCACCGTATGCTCCATCTGCTATGATGTAGTAGAGCAGCATTCCCATACAATACCTGCTGCAGTATTTTCTGATGTTGTTGATTGAATCCTATATATGTTCAAGTACCCCATAAAAAATATTTTGATGCTCTTCAGTGGACATGCCGACTGTACAGATGTGTTGCATCTGCAACAGCCTTAATCCAGCCTGCCTCCGCTTACCCAGCCTTAATTTCAAGACGCTGGCAAGTGGTCCAAAAGAATGTCGTCAACAAATTAATGCACGATTAACCGGAGCAATTACAGCGCCGATCCGAATGAGCTCAAGTGGAGATTATGATAGTCATTAAGCAAGAATCACTTTAAGGATTTGATTACTTTCTGTTTTTGTGCTTAAAGTCTTGATTTGTCTTAAAGGGATGCCGAGCCTCCAAACAGCTATTTATTCCTGACGGTTTATGGAGTGCACGCTGGAGATTATCGGCAAACGTCTGCCATAGTGGGAGCGCCACCAGTATTTCCATTTATTCCTCTCAGGCTTTAAGCACTTTTTAAGGATTTTTGGATTTGCTCTATTTTGCCCCCTGAGCTGGATGGGGTGATTTAATAAACTCTCTGATGCTTCACTTTTCCCAAAGCCAGGGTCGACTTTCCACATTTGAATGTTGACTTCTTGCGCTCACCTGTGGCTTTCATTTTTTTGTTTGTTTCAGCATAAATCATGAACAGACTATTGTTGGGCCTTTTTGCGCTCATTTGTTTTCAAAACAGCCACACATGTTGCCAGAGGATGTGGGCGTTTTATAGCGAATGGGCTGAAAAGTATTTACGCCATGTTTTTAAATGTTTAATTCCCATACATTCATTTATTCATGGTGGCCCGCCACATTCGAATTTGGACAACCACAGAACAGATTTGACCCTACCCATCTTTACTCATAAATATATTATAATGGATCTGTGTTTACATCATGCATTTACTCTGTCAACAAATACATGCATGCAGCCTAGCTTTTGACGAGTATGGCCAACTAGTGTATGACTAGTGATACACTAACACTTAATTTTTTTAAATTAATTGGTTGGGAAATTGAATATTTTCATAGTGGAAACACATAAAACCTGTTTATGATCTTCTAAATGTCTTTAAAATCATTATTAGAGCCCTCGAGACATGAAATTGCACCCCGACCGTCACTTTTACCCTCCTGTTACCCAATATAGAATAAGATTTATGTGTGTTGCTGTAAATGTGTTCCCGTGCTAGGTGAGCTGGGCGTACAGGAAGTGATTTTGGAGGTTCAAATGTGAGTTTCAGCTTGGGATGGGTTATGGCCACAACAGTAACCTGTGTTGGGGATTAGTGTGCCTTTTGTGAGCCAATAAATGCCTGTTGTTCCGGCGATCTGGTGCTTGTGTGTCCCACCTAACATTACAGTAGGATATCATTGCAAAACCTTTCTCCAAACGAAAAGTGAAGGTGAACGATTCCCGCAGCCGGCAATGCATGTGTGTTGCCAGTCCAAACCAAATATGCTCATGTCTGACATGTCTACTTCCTACTTGAGCGTTTTGAACCCTTGAAGGAAACCGTGGCATGAGGCTGACAGTCGCAGACAGCCCGAGTGGCTGGTGTGCCAGAAATGACATTTCCTCTGTCCTCCCCTATCATTTAACATCAGATGCCACAAAGTGATTAAGCGCAGATTAGGCAGCCGAGCGCTAGCTGCAGGCTAATAGGACACTTTGCGCTCTGTGTCTGATCCACTCGCCCGCTCGCAAGCACTGACAGATGCCAGTCTCTAAAGACGCTCAAATTACTGAGGTGGCCTGTTGCCAAAACACACAGCCATTAATGACAAAATATACACACATTTTATAATGACACAAGCAGAGAGGATGTTGGACAGCTTTGCAACAGTTGCAAAAGCAAGGAGCACACCCATCCATACAAACATCATTTGTACAGTTTTACCGACCTTGTGTTTTAGTTCTTATTCTCTTGTGCAAGGTGACAGCTATGATGAATAACTGGAGAGAACTGTTCATTTTTACAATAAAAGATGACATTTATCATTAACTGGTGGGAGGAACGATTACATTAATTATGCCACATTGTGTGTGAGCCATCATATGTTGACTGTGGATTATTTTGAGCATTTCTGTTTATCTTTACAGTGAAAGGTGGTATTTATTATTAATAACTGGTGGGAGGAACGATTACAATAATTATGGCACATTGTGCGCTAGCCATCATATGTTGACCCTGGATAATTTTGAGCATTTCTGTTTATCTTTACAGTGAAAGGTGGCATTAATTATTAATAACTGGTGGGAGGAACGATTATATTAATTATGGCACATTGTGCGTGAGCCATCATATGTTGACTGTGGATTATTTTGAGCATTTCTGTTTATCTTTACAGTGAAAGGTGGCATTTATCATTAATAACTGGTGGGAGGAGTGCTCACATGAATTAAATGACACAAGGCGCGTGGCCGTGTGCTTTTGTGAGTGAACTATTGTACACTTGACTGTGGATTGTTTTGGGTCTTTGTGTTTTTTATTTCTACAACTAAAGGGGGCATTTATCATTGATAACTGGTGGGGGCATGCATGTACCATGGTTGATTATGGATCAGAGCACTCACTCTTATCCAAAGAATTGGACTTGGACATGTGAAGTGCACCCTGAATTATCTTAATTTGGTTAGAACAAAAAAAATTGTCACTGGGAGAAAATATCCCACTTTTTTTAACCGTTTTCCCCCTTGCATTGTACTATACTTTTTACAGCATGTTGAGTTTTGGATTATTGTACAGTGCACACAAGGACGGTGTATTATTGCTATGATAGTCTCTCCCCAACTCTAGAAGGTTTAAGCCATTAGTCTTGGAGGCTGGGATGATGTATGATTTTTCTACTTAGCAACAAGAGTTGACGCCGGCGCTAAATTGAGCGGGAAGACTTATGATTGTGCGCTCGCATCAAATAGAGCACTTTTTCTGTCCTGCAACATTCCAGTGGTGTCATAAGACGCTTTGCTGAGTCAAACGTGTCAGCATTTGTCACAGCTTTCACGCCGTGGCGCCTAGAAAGAGCTGCATTCATCAGGCCACCGGCAAACGGGACGTCTGCATATTTCAGCCGGCTCGTCGGCGGGATTAATTGCCAACAAGTCCCCTGTGGTCCCGGAATGCAATTACCTACTGACCCAAATCATTGTCTTGGCTGTGAGCGTGTGTCAGTGTTTCTGGCAATGTTACACCTGGGACCCGGGCCTCGCTTCAGCCCACTCTCGGCCTGCACAGCGTCCATACATCAAGCACGCGCACCACTTTATATCCCTGTGTTGGTGGCCATGTTTGATAGAAGACAAACATTTATCATGATGAAATGCTTCGGTCTTGCTATTATTCATTGTAAGTCTCCCGAATGAATCAAAAGTTTTCACTCCTTTTCAAAGTTTGAATGTATAAGTGCGGTTTATTAAAAATAGATTGGGGAGGGGCATTCTTGCAGAAGTTGTTCATTTTAAGGTGATTAACAAACCCTGTTAATACAGGAGGTCCTTTGTAAAAAGTGGAGGTAAAAGTGCAAAAGTCTTAGTTAGTTAGTGTTGCTTTGTTATTTTAAGTTTGAATGTAGGTGTCATGAATTAACACCGACTGTACTTTTTCTTTGGCTTTTGTGGCAGTTTTTCTTTTGGTTTTACAGTACGGTTGGTAATGGCAACGAGCTGACCCTGGAACAGATCATTTCCTGTCATTTTTGTCATGTGATTAAGCTACAGTGGTGTCCATAAATTGGGAAAATTTAACAAAAATTAGGAAAAAAGAACAAAGTTGGTACTAAAAATAGACTTTTTCATCTATATCACACATCTGAGATGTTATTTTTCCTTGAAATATATGTATAAACATATAACTTCTTCTCTATATTTTCCAGTATGTTTCATTAGTTCCGAAATTGAATAAATCTATGGTTTACCCACTGGAAAATGACCGCCTTGTCAAGTCGCTTTGCATCGCTCCGTCTTTTTGGAGCAGCACAAGCGCATCTATTATAGACGAGTCACTTTACATTGGCGTTCTTTGTTTGTCTTCTCTTTAGGATGTCAGTGACTTCGCTCTTGATTAACCTATATTGGATTCCACAGGGGGCACAGAAACCAAACCAAACAAACAAACAAAAAAAAAAAAAGTAAAAGCCGGGGCTTAACCAAATGGAAGGCATGTATTTATGCTGCCGCTAAGAGCCTTAATGCTGGAAGATTTGGACTTTAAAGCACGGTTAATGCTGTTACAAGTGTGCCGCCAGAGGTGGAGGGGACTTCCGCACAAAGCTTCGCTTTCGCTCGCTCTCGTCTCATGTCGCATCTTTAGTCCTCACAAAAGGGTTCATTAATGGATTAGGGTTCATTAGTTGCACGATATGTATCCTAGCGTGCATGGTGGATCACGGTAGCGCCACCCATCTCAGTGTTGCACATTAACCCCCCACCCCGACCTCGCTTGAGTTTTCAGTCTGAAAGCTGACGCCCGAGAGAGAGATGGAACCTTACGTGTCAAGTTTGAGGTCACTTATGTTAACAACAGACAGATCCCATACATTAGACGTGCGCCCTAATCTCACAAATAAATCCCCTTTGACCTTGCAAATAACTTCCAACGCCAAAACCCCCCAACACTTTGTCATTACTGCCCTAATGCATGGCATTGTTATGGTCATGAAACAGTCCTAGTGTTCTGCCGCTCCCAAAAGCATTCCACCACTGCCACCAGTAGATTGCGGTTCTTTGGTAAACTCTAATCAAGCTCACTATAAATTGGACCTTTTCAGCAGTCGTTAACTTCTTTTTACACTTATATGCCAGTAAAGAATATTACTTAATGAGGTGGCAGCTTAACCCATCTATTTCTTGTGGGAAAAGGTTTCAACGAGCCGAGCGAGCATATTGTAGAAGTTTGTTCAAATTATATTTGCAGTATTTTCTACCTTTTTGGGCTTTCTTTCCCACATGTCACTCACTAAGCAATACCTGAACATGAGTAACGTTCACTTAGCCGTAAGGCAAGCGTCTATAAATACATCCCCCAGGCTCAAGGTGTGTTCATGGGTATGTATTTTTCATTGGCTGGCTCTACCTTTTCAGGCTATAAACATTAGGATCCAATCAGGCCGTCCACTGTGGGAGCACTTAGAAAGTCTCCATGGAGGCGTCATGTGCGCTTATTCCCATACATCTTTATATTTATTTATGTATACGCTCACTGAAATAGCAGAAGAGGGAGACGTGCTGCGTGAAGGATACCATGAGGCTGTTTTTTGATGTGAAATGTTCAGATTTATTTCCTATGATTTAGAATTGAATTTATATGTCCATAAAAATAAATTTGCAGTTATTAATATTATTATTATTGGAATTCTGATTATTTGAAATTATTATAAAATGTAATTGCACAAATGCAGGAAAAATGCAGCTATTCAATGAAAACCTTAAACGTATTTATTACATTATGAGACAAAAAAGATGTGCATTAATAATAAATGGAATAAAATACGAACATACGTTTTAAAAAAAAGTCTTTACGTGCTTGTTTTTTTACATTGGGCTACATGTTTTAAGAAAACATAATTTTAATAATAATAATAAATTGAATAAAATACAAGCATACTTTACATACTTTAAATAAAAATGTATATGTATGTATAAATATTTTATACATACTTCTGTTCAATAAAAACCCTTGAAATGTTTTTCTTTCCATACAACCCCCCCAAAAAACATTTATCAATGAATTAACTTACTTGCCTCTATAAATGTTACTTTAAGAAAACAACATTATAGTAATAAAATATTGAATTACTAAATAATGAAAAACAGATGTATTATTATTGTTTTTATTATTACCAGTAGAATTACTTATTAAAAAAAAATGAATAGTAGACATACTGCTGTTTTTATGAAATACCTTGAAATCCCTTTCGATAGTCTGGGTATAAAACCAACAACTTGGGTGCGTGCCGGGCTCGTGGCTGCTACAAGGGTGACGACAGGAACACGACATAAAGACCTTTTTTTTGTTTGTTTTTTTTGGTCTCATAACATGAGAATGTTGGAAATAAACTCGGTAGCAAAGTTGAGGAAAAAGTCTTGGTTGTCAGTTGCATGTACTCCAAATTATACTTGCAAAAAAAGTGCGAAGGAGGCATGGATAACATCCAAACTGGCGCCCACCAGTAATTATGATGCGAGTACAAAGAGATTGTTGCCGTCCTAAAGGGAAAAGGGGAGTGTAGGTGTATTAATTTCTATTCCTTCCTGCTTCCTCGGCTCGGAAGTTCAGATGTAGAAAAAAAGTAACAACCTCCCCTCTCCACTCTTCTTCCTCCCCTCCCTTTTTAAGAGAGGAGAAAAAACAACAACTGTCACATTGACTGACGCCAATCGTATGGAGCATCACTGTTCCCTACAGTATATGTGGCAAAGTGGGAAACTGACACTGTCAATTTACAGCAACAAAAGGCTTCCTCAGCAAGAACAACACACATCTTTGGGCCCTGGAGACGAAAAATAAAAAATCATTCCACCCCCACCCTGTACCTGTATCCAAAGCGAATGTAGGACATTCCCAGCACCAGAAATAGAAATTTCAGTCACAATTATGGTCTTTTCAATTTATCCCCTGCAGTCAAAAGTTAGTGTTTAACTTTTTGATTGTGTTAGCGTTTGCACTTTAATGCTATAACTTCCTGCGCGTATATAAACAGGCAAGCGCAAGAAGATGAGCAAACTTCTGCCACCTGAGATTGGACAGCTCCCACCAAGCGGTCCACATGCAAACAAATGTATTTTTACACTTGCGTTGTTCCTTGGCTCATTATTGAAAGTTTTCTTGTTGTTGTTTCAGGGGCCGTGTTGTGTTGAACCTGCCATCGTCTTGTAGTAAAAGTTTGGGTAAGTACAGTACGGTATTTCCTACCCCCTCTTTGTGTTTTCTTTTCACTCCCAAATATTTGTTACTGTAACCTACATTTGTTCAGGTTTAGAAACTATTTCTCATAGGAAAGAATGGAAATGCAGTGGACCTATTTGGCCATGACATGTTAGCACAGGGTGTCCAAAGTATAGCACAGGGGCCATTTCTGGCCCGTGGCTGGGGTTTCATTACCACTTGGCACATTCTGAAAACACAACTACACAAGAAACATTAAAAAAATTGCGGTAACCTTTTAGAAAAATAAAATGTTAGTATAATAAGAAAAACGTCTGAATTTAATGAGAATTAAGTGGTATAAAATTAAATTGAATGAACTGCTCTGCTGGGAATAATGCATAATGGGAAGAAGTTAGTTGTTTTTTTTCATTTTCCGTGTCTTGTAAAAAGTATCATAGCTGTGTAAGTCAGTGTTAAGTTGCTGTGTGATGATTATAGCGTCCTATCTAAGGTGACACTGTGAGTCAGACTGTTTTTTAATGACGATTTCTGATAGGTTGACAAGCTCGTCATGAGTTCCCTTATAGGTCGCGATTGGCTCCTGCCAAAGAAAGAGCTACTGTTTCCTCACTGACTCGTGAGCGGCACAGTATTAGTAGTTCTGAAGTGTAGGAGATGTCATAAGATTATACCCCCCCATCCCACTGTATAAGCAGCAAGTCAAGTTTATTTGTATTGCCCTTAAACACAAAAGAGCCTCAAAGGGCCTTAACAAGCAGGCAACAGTAGATACAGTAGATGATAGACAATAAACAACATCCCTGATCTGAAACCCCATCAGGGCAAGGAAAAAACCCATTAAGGAAAAAGAAACCTTGAGAAGGGACCACAGATGGGTTAATCCCCCTTCTAGGATGACCAGGCTGCAATGGATGTTGAGAGGTTAACATGTGACTGTTAAATATAGTTGAATAGTCCAGGTCCAACAAGTAATGCCATTAGGAGAAGACCGGCATGTTGTGAGCGTAGGTTTCTAGATGGAGCATAGTGTACTATTAGGTCAACCAGATAAGAAGGTGCCAACCCATGTCATATTTTGTATACAAGAAGCAGAACCTTAAAGTCACATCTTAAATGAACTGGGAGCCAGTTTAGGTTGGCTAGTATTGGAGAGATACGGTCAAACTAAGACGTCCTTGTAAGAAGTCGTGCTGCAACATTTTGTACTAACTGCAGGCTTTTGAGACTTGCCATCGGAAGACCAGAAAGCAGCACATTACAGTAATCAAGACGAGACGTGACAAATACATGGACAAGAGTCTTCAGATTTCAAATTCAATCTGAATCCATGAAGTTTTACAGACCACTTTTGATTCTCACGGCAATATGGCACAATGAGCATCCATTATCTGATCAATACGGGTGTTGACCACCAACATTGTATTTGCTGTGCATTATAGTGATAGATATGCTGCTTATGCACTATTGTAACGGACATAATTGCAGTTGTATTTGTGGAATGGACCTTCATGCGGTACTTGGTTGAAAGACCTTTGGTAGCCCGTGCAGCTGTTCCTGTTGTCAGATAAATCTTTCCGAGCCGTGCACACCTGGATGGAGGTGGTGTAAAATCCCCTTGTGGCTGGCAGGGCCACTGTCGCTCATCGCGGCTGTGTGATCCGTGTCTGTTAATGGCCTCCACACAGGTGTTGTCTACTTACCTCGGGGGTACCGCAACCTCGGATCTCATCAGTGGTCATGTACATTCTCAAAAACCTTTGAGTTGAAAAGGCAGCACTCTGATGGACTGCACTCCGCCTTCACTCAATGCTGATCAGGAGAGTACACTGACTTCCAGGTTGCACATAGCAGGGCTTCAAGTCACTGAGAGAGGCTGGTCATCCCGTCCGATGAATTCAGTGACTGCTGTTGTACCGTGAGCGTCAAGCTCAGCACACTCCGCCGAGTGTTTGTTCTTCAAAGGCCGGATTAAATTCAAACTTTTTAACATGCTACCCCCACTAGATATGGCATGAGTTGCAGCATACAAACTTTACATCACTCTTACAAATGGCATACATGTTGGCTTTTTGTGCTGCACGCCTGCTCAGTGGGAAGGAGTAGGAGAGGGGACACTAGCCAAGACATTAGAGCGGGACGCTACTACGCTGCTATACGTAGTATGAGCCACAGGTCATCCTTTATTGTGATGGCTCTTTGAAAGGCATTGATCGGTGTACGTATGCCCATCGCATGCTTTTCCATCGAAATTGGTGGCATCCCTACATATTTGTACCTCTTGTGATATTAAATATGACAAATGCGTACCATTTTTTTATATAATAATTAACTTGCGTCTAATGTACTGGATGTACTTCTCATGTACCACATATACATGTACCATATTTACATCGTATTTAATGTACCGTATTTTACCTCTTAATGTACCATATTTATGTCATGGTTTATATACCATATTAAAATAATATTTAATGGATCTCTAATGTACTGTTTTTACCTCTAATGTACCATATTTATGTCATGGTTTATGTACCATATTTACATCATATTTAATGTACCTCTAATGTACCATATTTGTTGTGGTTTATATACCATATTTACATCATATTTAATGTACCTCTAATGTACTGTATTTACCTCTAATGTACCATATTTATGTCAGGTTTATATACCATATTTACATCATATTTAATGTACATCTAATGTACTGTATTTACCTGTACCATATATACATCATATTTAATGTACTTCTAATGTACTGTGTCCAGATGAGTGAATATGTATTTGCTGAAAATGTGTGAAACACGTGTGAAAATAGAATGCGGTTCTGAATGGGGTGAGCCAAAGAAAACAAAGTACAGTAGTATTTGAGGTGGCACATGAAGCAGCATGATATATGATTGATGGAGATGGTGGTTAGCAGAGATATAGTAAGATAAACACAAGGGAGCGTGCTGATGTTGACTTTTATTGTGTACATACACACTACATAATGTGTCTGTACTAAAAAGCCATTACCCTCCAATAACAGCCCTTTTAAACTATGTAAAAGAATGTATTACCACAAATTAAGTGAGCATTAGGTATATTAATTAATCCTATATCGACTCTCTTTATCTGCCGATTAGCCGACTCTCTGTTGCCGATACGACTCTGAGTATTGTGTTTGCGTGCGCTGATAAGGCTAATGGCTGCGCTCTAATTGATTTGAGATATATCTCATCTTAAAGTGGCGCAAATGCAGCGTGGTGGAGGTTTGGCTGTCGACACAAAGTTGCAGGGGTGCCGCTCCCCCCCAATTGGTCACTGAGTGGTAACAGTGCATAGGTTTTTTTTTTTTTTATCCGATGCATTCAAGAAGTTTTCCCAACACATCTATGTTCAATATTTCCATAACAAAACAAAACAGATGGCCATTAGCTCAAATGCGAGCTCGTCTTGACTGAATGTGAAAATGTTGGAACAGGTGGTCCACTTTCATCCTAGCAATAACACACTGGCTCCATGAGACAGACCTTCATATAGACGAGCCGTTCTTCTACTCTTCTTTGTCTAAGTCCCCAATACAACACGCATGCATGCACACACGGGGGCATAACGCATGTGATGCAGTTTTGTCTTTGTGCAATATTTGTTGTTGTTTGTACATGTAGTGGGTGTTTTCTATCAGGCCCGTAGTACAACACTATTCATATTTTATACAGCCGATTTTGGACAGGAGGATTTAGTGACATTTAAGACACATGATTTTTTAATTGTCATCAATTATTCACTGCCCCCTTTTCTTTTGTGCCTCACCAACTTTTCAACCTCTTTGTGTGCTCGTACCCCTTTACAAAGCAAATGCTGGAAATAGACACAATAACTTCTGGGGTGATTTAACAATATTATAATGTTACAGTGGCTGCACGCGGACGAGTGGTTGGCGCGCAGGCCTCACAGCTAGGAGACCGGAGTTCAATTCCATCCTCGGCCATCTCTGTGTGGAGTTTGCATGTTCTCCCCGTGCATGCGTGGGTTTTCTCCGGGTACTCAGATTTCCTCCCAAAAACAGGCTAGGTTAATTGGCGATGGCAAATTGTTTGGTTGTTTGTCTATATGTGCCCTGTGATTGACTGGCCACCAGTCCAGGGTGTACCCCACCTCTTGTCCAAAGACAGCTGGGATAGGCTCCAGCATACCCGCGACCATCTCAATTACCAGACCACTACACTGCTTAGTTATCACTGCCCATTTCACATGTTCAAAGATAGCATCTTTATCGTTCTTGATGGTTCCTACAATAGGGCAGCATTTTACCATCTTTTTTTCCTGTTATTTTAATGTAGATTTCTCTGTAGTTTGTGCACAGTTAGCGGTAAGAACGACACAAACAAAGTTGGATTTGACAAACTGTAACTGTAGATTTGTGCTACTAATAACCATTAAGAAAACTTAAAAAAAAAAAGCCGAAGAAAATAGCAGCGGCTTAGAATTACAAACCGTGGTTTACCTGCTGACAGAATTTGGTATCATCAATGATGGTAACTGTTACTCCTCGGGCCCTATCTGGCAAACTTTTTTGCCGAGGTGAATAGTCTGCCTCATGCTTGGCAGACATGCAACGTGTCCGTTTTTGTCATCTCTTGTCTCCAAACCATCAGGAAGAAGGCTTACTCCGTGCAATGGTCAAGGACCTTGCCGTGGTTGTTCCATAGAACAACGGCATCAATGGAATGAGACCTTTTGTCAGTCATACAGTCTTATTTTAAAATGAAATGAGTAGATTACGATACTTTGTCATGTAGTTTTTTGTTGTGGTTTTCTTGAAAGTAAGTAAGTAATGTTAAGTCAACCTTAACAATAAATCCTAGCATAGTGTTATGATCACGTAAGGTGGAAGCAGCGTTTGATGAAGTTGGCTTTAAAAAAGAGAATTTAGGAGTTAGTTTTTTCTGCCGTGCACCGTCCACTTCACATCCTTTTGATAACCGTCATTTTTCATCCTTGACAATGGCGCTGCAAAGCAAATGTGTGCAATTATGTCGTTTGGGCTAAAGATAGATTACAGTTATTTTCCTCACCTCAGAACAAACTGTTGTTGTGTGTGCATCTTCTAACCACGTGCACCCTCTGACCCCTGTGCATGTGCAGTGCAGAGTCTTATGTCCAGTAATGTACAGGGAACGTAAAGAATAATGAACTGGCCCCCTCCATGCCGAACTTTAATGTGTATTTCAGCCAATTTAAAAATATCACAGTGGTCTCAAAGTGGACTGGAGGAGCCTCCTGCATTCCTGAGCTCGCCAAGGATGCTGGTTGCTTTTCTCCAAAGTGCCTTCTTGCATTCCTGGCCCACACTGGGACAGTACGGGCCAGATTCTTGAAGCGGCGGATGAGTCGCCAGGCTTACGGCCAAAGTGAATTTCAAGAATGCTTTAGCGAACGCCAGCGAACGCTTCGCTGTTTTTGCTGGGCCTGATTGACATCGTAGAGGTGATTGTCATCGACTTGTATTTGAATATGCTCTAGTGCTTATAGACTCAAAGAAATCCTCCTCTGGGATTGCTTTATTTCCTTTCATGCGTTTTTCTTTCCGTCCCAGCAGCAGCCTACTTTGCCTGGTAAACATCTTTTCATCGATACCGTATACTGTAACACCAGCTTTGATTCATACTCTTTACAATCTTGTTGACTCTGTATTATCAGGAATCATACTAAGCAAGCAGATTACCCAATATTTCACAGATGGAAATGCCAAAAATGAGAGAGGTAGTTGGAAGGTTTAAAATGATAGATAGTGTCAACAAATGTAAAGCAAAAACATGAACTTGTAATGGAATTTAAATGGAAACGATAAAAAGGGTTAATTAATCAGATCATCATTCAGTCAGGTATATTTCCAAACAAAATGCAAACAGCCAACATTGGACCAATTTTCAAAACTGGAGAAAAACATATATTCACAAGATACCGACCAGTTTCCTTTTCTCCCGCAATTTTCCAAAATCATTGAAAAGCTATTCAACATCAGTTTGGGAAGATTCATGAAAAGGATGAATTACTCTGGGATACAGAGCTAACAATACAATTTCCATAGCACGTATTGAATTGAAAGAGAATGTTAAAATGTTAATTTACAAAATATCTAATTGTGGTTGTTTGTTTGAGGATAAGCGATAAGAAAATGAATGAATGAATATCTAATTGTAAGTAATTCAAATATTTGCTGAGATTTTTATGAAAAAAGCTAATTTTGAGGGCAACATTTACATTTTTTTTGTATCTTTACATTCATTTATTTATTTGTGTATTTTTATTTTCAGTGTCATTTTCATCTTCAATTTTTTTCATTTCAATTACATTTTTAATAAAAAAAGAAAATATATGACGAATAAAATAAAATAAAAAATATATATATAAAAGCTAATTTCGAGGGCAACAATTATTTATTTTTAATATAATTTAATGTTTTATTTTTGTGACACATCATCAGTAGTGTACCATTGAATCACACAGGATGTTTTGGCCTTTCATCAAAGGAGGCCAACTACAGCCTGGGGGGGTGGATTGAGGCAGTGAAAAACCATCCCGTCCACCGGGTTGTCGCTCGGCCTCCCTTCTTCCCCCCACAGCCTATCCTTGGCGAAGGGCAGGAAGGGTTAGTTAGGGTCGTCAGGCGGGCACCTGCCTTCATTGGTGTTTGGATGATGGCCCACTGAGAAGCCCACTGAGTGGCCCATGACACTTCCAGATATCTCATCGCCAACACCTGGCGTCCCATGTGTGCCCCCCTTTCCATTGAGCCCAGCAAGGGTCCTGGGACTTGATCAACAGCCACTGACTTCTGCTTTCGGCCACTTCATAAACTGATCTTATTGTCTGCCACAGAGCCTGTCCATGAATGCCGAGGTCTGTCATAAGCCTGATGGTAGAGGAAGCCACAGAGGAAGTACTTCGGTACCTAAGTACAATACCGAAAAGTCGACAATTGTAATATGATAATGTGTTTAAGTGTCGTACACTTCCTTGTAAACATCCATCACTCATGAGTGATTTATATGGTGGGTGGTTGGGGTGAGGGGGAGTCCACAGTGTGTCTGACGAGGTGGTCCATAAAGTGTGACGCTAATGAACGTTGTACTTATTTGCTTATTACACGTTGCCTCAAGTGTTTTCCATTCATCAGCGCCTGTTTAACAAAGAGCCCTGATTGCTCTGTTGTGGCACACGCTATCTTGGGATTTTTTGCACCTCATTAGCATCACATTTGGCACATTCGGATGAGCGAGGCTGGCAGTGCAGTGGTGTCGCAGGGGTAATATGTTGCTTTTATTCCCGTTCTCAGTGTTTACTCTTTCCCTCCCTCGGCCCTTTCTTCTTCTGCTCAGCCTGAATAATGACTCTGAACTCAAAGCGGCCACTTTCTCGAGTGTGTGGATGCTCTCAGTGTCATCAAAGTGTTCCTATTCATTCATTAATTTTCTACCGCTTATCCTGACGAGGGTCGCAGGGGGGGCTGGAGCCTATCCCAGCTGTCTTGGGGTGAGAGGTGGTGTACACCCTGGACTGGTGGCCAGCCAATCACAGGGCACATACAGACAAACAACCATTCACACTCACATTCATACCTATGGACAATTTTTAGTCGCCAATTAACCTAGCATGTTTTTGGAATGGGGGAGGAAACCAGAGTACCCGGAGAAAATGCACACATGCACGGGGAGAACATGCAAACTCAACACAGAGATGGATGAGGGTGGAATTGAATCTGGTCTCCTAGCTGTGTGGCCGGCCCGCTAACCACTCGTGCACCGTGCAGCATTTGTTCCATCATGAAGCATTTAATAACTTTTTGTGATTGGTGTAGAAGTGTAGACAGAGATGGCTGAGGGTGGAATTGAACTCGGGTCTCCTGGCTGTGAGGCCTGCGTGTTAACCACTTGTTCTCCGTGCAGTCCGGGTCACATACAGCTAGTCAAAAATGACATTAAATTGTCAGATTTATTTTAAAATAGGAAATAAAATAAAAAAAAAAAAATGTGTGTCCCATCTTGAGACCATGTGACAAGCCCTGCTATCGACAATAAACTTGGATATACTTTAGAGTAGTCCATGTCCAGCTTGTATAGCAGTGTATTTTGCTCTGCCTCACAGTCTGGGAGTACATGTTGGAATTCATGCAACTCCCTCTCGTAGTGTTGTGACTCAGTTTGATGTGCGGCTACTTTGACGTCCCTATCACGAAGATGATGCATGGTATGCTGCATGGTAGGCTACTGCCACCACGCTTGAGAAACAGTTATCTTACTACGCGGTCATTTTGTGTGATGTGTCCCAACTGTATCAGGAAGGAGATGCATGGTATGCTGCATGCCGTTATTCCTCAATAGACTCAATAACAAAAAGGAAAGTGCCATAGTACGTGTTATTGGATACTGTAAATAATTTGGACTGTAATGGTACAGTCCGAGGACAATCTGTTTATGTTCAAAAGTCCAAATGCTATCATATAAAGAACTCAGAGACTGCTTTTGCTAATTTTGTAGACCCGGATGCTGTTCCGACACATGTTTTTGCACTGAGTATTGTTTTTAGAGAAGCACCCAAAACCCAAGTGGAGTTGCAGGATAATGCACAGCTGAGGAAAGTGTGAGCGAAAAAGGAGTAAATAAGACATGCTTAGGATGGACAGATTAGATGATGATAGCCCCGAGTGATTAAGAGGCTGATACGGATACCCTGCTTGCTAGCAGCCAGCGCCCTTGGATTGCTTTAGAGGCAGTGGGAGAAGATAAACAGCCTGAGCCATGAGTCAATTAAGCCTAAAGCCCTCCAAAAACAACTTGTTTAAGTTTGCTGTTCAATTAATCTGCCTTGGGGCAGGGGAGGGGCGGGGTGAAAGTGCTGCAGAGTGAGCAGTGAGAGGCGAGGCCAAACAACTGGATGTCCGAAGCAAAGGCCAAAACATTTAACTAAGCCAGAGGATGCTGCACAGATGCTCTGGCAAGCACAAACACACCATTTTTAGCACTTTGTTTTCCTTCTGTGTCAGTGTCCCCTACTGCCTTATCCCGCCCTCATCCCCTTAACAAGAGTCACCTTCCCAAAAACTGCTGTAGAGATACAAATACATCATAATTGATGAGGTTATTATTACTATCACCTGTTTTAGTGACCCCCTGGAAAGAAAAACTGCAGTGTCTCAGAAATTGATGAACGTATTGGAAACAGTATATTTTGTTAAGAAATTTTGCTGCATGCTTTGTATGGGAAAAGGTGGCGCCATCTGGTGGACAATCATACAAATCTAAAGAATGTTTCCTTACTACAGGGTCAGGCAAAATGATCTTACACATTTGTAGATTAAATAAAAGGCAAATAAAGCAAAGAAACAAAGTGTTTTTATTTTCTAAAAGTACATATAATTCTGTTTCCATTCTGTTTACCATTCTGTTTCATTATGTTAAAAATTAAATCAGTTCTGGCGGTGTGAGGTCGGCCAGTTGATTTTCATTTCACCGCAGATCCAGTAGCTCTGAAGTTGGTAACCCATAAAAAGATGGTACGGGATCATGTCTACCAAGATTGAAGTGCAAATGGAACGCATTTACAGATTTGTTTGTTTTGATAAACATTTCCACAATGAAAGTGCGATGCTCACCAGTCATGGCAACAACTGAAAAAGAAATGAAAAACAATGGCATTATGAAGAAACAAAACAAAATGGCATTATATGTACTTTTTGAAAATAAAAACACTTGTTTCTTTAATTTATTTGCCTTTTATTTAACCTACAAATGTGTCAGATCATTTTGCCTGACCCTGTATAAATGTATGATAATATCTATATCGATTACTAATACGTGAAAGCTACCAGGATTCGCTTAGTTTAGCAGTGCAGCTGAGTGTGAGGGTGTATGTGTGCAACTCAGGCTGGATGAGTCAATTTTCACCAGGTTTGACCGTGTCTTTTATAATGCAAGGGTCATTTTACAATGGACGACAGGCACCTTTTTTCTTGCATCAGCTCGCATCCATGTCACATGCCTTCAAAATAATAGCGCTCCTTTTCACTTTTGTCGGAACAAGATAAGGGTGTCATAAAAATATCACGTTGGCTCGGAAGCCAAAAACTGTAGATCAGGACATCACTATAAATTATACAATAACTTGCAATGGGAATTTTTTGATTTTTGTCATGAGAAACAAATTTGTCACTTTGCCATTTTTAGCCAATTCAAGGAACAGCAAAATAAGTACATTAAAAAAATACATATATAAAAATAACAAATACCCTCTGACAAATTCCACACAAACAAAAAAACGAATGGCATGAAACATCCCTAGGAACTCTTCAGGGTTAATAAATGCAGTCAGCATAGCCAAATCTTCAAGTGTTCTAAACATTCATAAAAATGCTCAATCTAAAAATTCATAATTAAAATAATAATAAATACAAATAAAATAAATAACTTGAAAATAAAATCAATCAATTATTTAAAATAATAATAAAAAAGTAAAAACTTTTTGTGTGGAATAAAATATTTATAAAATGTTATAGAATAATAGAAAGATAATAATAGATAATAGAAAATAAGTCATTTTAATACATTGAACTATTTGTCAATTACAAATATTTTTTGATTAAACAAAAAATAAGTACATTAAAAAAATACATATATAAAAATAACAAATACCCTCTGACAAATTCCACACAAACAAAAAAACGAATGGCATGAAACATCCCTAGGAACTCTTCAGGGTTAATAAATGCAGTCAGCATAGCCAAATCTTCAAGCGTTGTGAACAATTGCTGTAAATCAGTCGGCTCTATTAGCGAGCTAGAGTACAGACTTAGAAGCGAGGGCCACAATGGGTCAATGCCCCTTGCACCGAATGCTGAACACCAGCCCGAGTCACCTACTTCCACTTAAAATAGAGCGCAGCGCCGGGGCGTGTTTTGTTTGGTAATAGTAACTCATGTTTGATTGTTTGCGGGGTGGATTAAACCCGACTAAACTCTGCGCCAGGCCTGCAGCTATCAACATCTCTCAAAGTGCTCGTTCTGCAGACACATTCTTTAAAAAAAAAAAGGTCCAAATTTTGGATCAGTCAATCAGTCATGCAAGTACAACATACAAAAAAGCACCACTTGCTGTCTCTGCAAGCTCCAAATAAAATGAGTCAACAAGGCGGTTCAAGCGGAGGTTAGGTGAAGTATTGTGGCGCGGTAGATTTCACGCTGATGCAATGTAATCTCTTACAGTGATACAGTACGCTGATGAAACACATCTGATGACTTTTTCTCCCTTTTTCATACGCCCGAACATCAACTTTGCTCAATCCGAGGCTGTGAAATAAAAGTCCCCACCCCCACCATCGCCAGCTTCAGCGCAGCTATTGTGCGTGTGAAAAGGGAGTATGAGGAAACCTTGGTTGGCTGTGACATGATGAAGTTTTGGGGCCCGGAGCTGCTCATTGTTATGTACCGTGCGTGTGCGCACGGACGCCCAATATAGAGAGACCGGAGAAATGGCTGCCAACTTCCCCGGGCCCGTCTCCCAAGAAAGTATTGTTCACGCGATTGAAGTAACACCTGAGAGTGGAGACAAACGGGATAAATCACCTTTTGTCAGCCTCTTTCATCAGGCCAGGTCCAAAAATGAAATCATACTCTGGCTCCCATTGTTCCAATGCTAGTGCGGGTAGCACTAGCATCTGTATTCTGTAAACAAAGTGCTATTGATGAGTTGCCGGGGAACGGGATTAGGTCCCCAATAGACTTTAGAATAAAGGGATTGACGGCGAGTGTTGCAGCCGGGGATCAAACAACGCTGGAGTCGATACCTGTGATACCGCAAGACGTCTTAATCTCGTCTAAGTACCGCAGTGATAAATCAACGTGCTAATTGCTTGAAGTCATAGATGGCGTCAAACACAATGAAACGAGTGCAGCGATTGGGCTTTAAGGAAATGCGTCGCGTCAGCAGCAACAGCATATGTCTGAGACTGAGAGGAAATCCTCTAATCCGTGTGCGTTGGACTACAGTATCTCCTGTTTACGTCTTTTTGGCATTCGGCTGTGCTCCGTTTGGTTGTTGTGCAGTTTGATGCAACTTGCAGGAGCATCTGGTCAGCGAGCGGACAGGAAAACTTGTTTACAGCTACTTTCTCTTCTGCAAAGATTTTAACTGTAAATAAGCAGTATCCAGCCCCCCTTAGACGCCAAGCGCTTTGTGTAAGCAAAGCCAACATAGCCTGTCCCCTCTGGACAAAAAAGTTGCATATTAAAAGGTCACTACTGTGAAAAATGACTTTTTAAAGATGTTCAAACAGTGTTCCATAGCCTGTTTATGGGTACCAAAGATGAGCCTCAAAATCTACACCAGGGATATCCAGCCACTTTATTTTCTGAAGATTTTTTTGTAAAATCAAGTCTTTATTCCCATAATATGTATACTTTATTCTCACTTTCTGCTAGCAAACCAAATTTTCCAAAAATCACAACTTTTGTTTTTGTGTTTTTCATAATGTTACAACTTAAAATGTTTTTTTTCTTTAACATTTCAGCTCTGTGCTACAAAATATATTTTTCCTCATAATACAAGTTTGTATTATTTTTTTTCTTGTTAGAATATGGCTTAATTATGGCTTTCTCTCAACTTTCTTCCATCCCATAATATTTTGACCTTTCCCCAACCAAATGCCCAAAATACAACTTTATTTAGTTTTGTTTGTTTCTCATAATATTACTACTTTTTTTTTACACCTATATATTTTTTCTTTAAAATTTCAACACGGCACTACTAAAATGACAACTAAAATATTTTTTGGGATAATATTCCGTGTTTATGCTGGCAACGTTTCAACTTTTTTCCCATTAATTTTGACTTTATTCTCATAAAATAACTAGTTCAACTTTCTTCTTCTACATTTTATTCTGGTAATTTTGACTTTATTCTCGTAACATTAGAACTAATTGTCCAAAAAATGTTTTTTTTGTTTTTATTATAATATCACAATTTCTAAAAAAATTTAATCTTTTGATACTAATGATATTCCGTTATTCGCGTAAAATAATAAAACAATACGGGACCTTTACCTTGCATTTAATTGCTTCATTTTCCAGAAACATTCCACAATATTAACTTATTAACTCAAATGGTTAAATTTATTTAATAAAACTTAACATCTTAATCTCTGCATGTTTGATGCTTGTTTTGCTGATTGTCACATGCTAAAAGCTCCCAGTTCTGTTTACTATTCCCTCATTATGTGGCCTGCCATGGGGCAACATGGGTTCATTATCTCCCCGTGAGGTGCTCAACGGTACTGCAGGGGCAAGCCTGAACCAGGCCACATGAATATTGAAGCCCTGTCTTGTCTCCCTTTAATCTCCTTTAATGGCTGTCCTCCAGTACTTGGCTGGGATATCATGATTATTAATTGTGTTCAACTGGAAATATTCCCACTCGCAAGATCATGCCCGTTCATATAAATATCAGCAAAGCCGTCATAGAAAGTATCAAGTCACCAATGCCATCTTCTAACACTTACTGAGCATTGCAGAAGAAAAGAAAAACAACAATTAGTACATCAGCATACTCCTGGTAACAATAAAAGTCATGTAGTTGTTAACATAACAAGCTCCAGGACAAGGCCTGTCACATGACACCCATGCACGGCGACTTGATGTGATGTTTAATCAATGCCAGGCAAGCGTCGCTCGCTTACAGATAGGCTTTACTGTTTCGACTTTGCCAGAATCCTCCTCCGAAGCCAATGCGCTGATTTGCTTATTTGCCACCGATCCCTGTTTGACACACGCAGCTGCAGGCCACCGTTGGATAATAGCCTGTCATTGTCAGCGCTGTCATCTCTGGATTAACACTGGATTTTAATTCCCGAGTCCTCTTGCGGGCCAAAAAAACCCAACAACAAATAAACCCAGCCGATTGACATTTTGAGACGCAAAGACCCAACCTATGAGCAAACAAGACCAAACAAGTCAACACAAAGTCAAACACCCATCATTCTGCAACACGTTAAAGCCAGACTTGACTTTTCCCAGTCAAATTTGCGGAATTACAGTTGTTTTTGAAATAATTATTCAACAGAATAATGTCTTTGAATGCGTCTTCTGAATGCCTTATATTTGTATTTTAATTAATTTAGCAATTTTTATGTTTGGAGTAACCAACAGATACGAGGACATAACCAAGTGACACACACCAAACCATGGAAGAAGAAAGAACAGATGCGCCATACGTCCGTTGTCTTCCACTTTTTAAGGCTCATTTAGTCGTACTGTACGACAAAGCGTCTACTGCTGTGAATATTCAGATACTATTATGTTAGCTTGTCATCGAAGCCCGATTCTGGTCATGTGACGGTGATGTCATCGTTTAGAGTTTTACGGTTTTGCTAGTCCAAACGGAAATGGAGACCTGGAGTTTTCAGATTTTCCCCACTCCAGTAGCCGTTTTCAAGAATGACCGCTTCAGGTCAACCGAGTGCGAATGACTGATGCAGTCCTGTTTGTCACTGTTGTTGTTATGGGAATTGTTGCTGCTGCTGTTTTTGTCTCTCTCTCTCTACTGTCTCACACCCTCTTCTTCTTTTCTGTGTCTTTTATTGCTGTGGTCCGGCCGCTCCAAATTCGCATAACAAAAACATCAAATAATGCCAAATAAAATTTCATAGTACAGGGAAGTTGTAGCTTACATCTTTCTTGACAGAGCAAATCTGTTTAGCATGTAAGGGCATTTAGATCAACAATACTATCTGCCCCAATGGCTGGATGGGACATAAAAAAAAGGGAGGCTAAAGCGATCACATACTTTCCCGTTTTGACCTGAAAATGTTTCAGTGTAATAGTGAAGAGAAAAAAGTTACCGATAAATAAAAAGAAACAGTGATGTTGTCCTCCAGTGTTACAACGTTGGACTAGGAATCCTACTATGTATTCTTCCGCCACGTGCAAATAACTAGTACTCTTTCTTTTCGAACAGAATTGAGAGTTTATGGTGTGTAGCCACCAAACATCAGAACAGTGTCATTAATGTAGCATTCGATGATGAACGAGGCTGTTTGAATATAGAACATCAGTAATATGCCTTGAAAATACTCCTATTCCAAATAAAACTCTATTGATACGTCTGCTTTTGAAACCCAAAGTAACATCTCCAGGATCATGGATTTGTGCCACCAGAGGTGCGGCCTTCATTCCAGCCTTTCATTCCTGCATCTACCTGAATGTTACGCATGATAATCAAGAGGCTGCAATATTGATTTGCTGAAAATATGAAACGCTCTCTCTTTGTTTGTCGTTGCCGTGTTCTCCCTTTTTAAAAGGCCGCCATCCTCGGCGGAGGCTTGCGGGAGCGGCTTTCCGGGGCTGCGCGCGTGGTGATATATTTACAGCTGTCACTCACTAACCTCCCGAGACGCACATGAGATAAACTCCCGAGACGTCGCATCTAACCACTCGCAGTATCAAGGAGCTCGCACTCCACTCCACCGCCGTCGCGCAAAGCCGTCCCGTTCTTTTTGATTCATCCCGAGCCGACGCCAGCTGTCAGTCAGCATGAAAGTCAGATTCAGCGTATTTACAGGAAAAAGTTGTTCTGCTGTCATTGGGGAGCAAAGGCCAACAACTCAAATCAACCACTCAACAGCTGGTTGGAAGGGGGGAAAAAACATCACACGCATTTTCACAAGTTTTAGCAGATACTTTAACCTTACCATGATCATATCAATGCATTTTCACATAAGATGGAAGGTTGTGGAAAGTTTGGCAGGCAAACTCTTTTGTTGTTCCAAAGGGTCAGAAAAAAACACATAGTAAATAATCCAAACAATCCAATTCATTCTATCTTCAGAATGATGCAGTACAGTTTATGTAAAGTATTGTACAATTATCGAAACAGTGTCCTAAAACCAGGGCAATATTTCAGCAAAAATATCGTCAGAACATTTTGTCTAATTAGAATACTGTTCGAGTTACTGACACATACATGTATATACATTTAAAGAACACTATGAGAGAGAAAACTATACTGTCTTATTGTTATTTTATTACCAAGCAGTTGTGCAGCGTATATTTCACATGTTGATTAAATTCCAGTGGGTCTTTCTCAGTATAATTGTTTTTGTACACATTTATGTGGTGAATAAATTAGGGAGCACATTAATCTGGTGGGGGTGGGACATTTTCATGGGAGTAAAAATAAAGTTGGGTTAATAGATCCTGTACTCTTGCCCAGGACTGTGTTGAATTTATTGTTCATTGCTTCACTTTTACTCAGTGCATCTTGTTGGTCGTACAGTTTTTTAAAAGCGTGTAATTGTTGAGCTTTTAAGAGGAAGTGTATGTCAAATGATGTTAAAAAAAAACACACTTGATGTAAATACCACCTTTTTTTTTTTACTGTGATGGGAAAAGTAGCCTTGCCACCTTTCCCCACCCCCTTCTTTTTCCACCCACTTGCTGTTCTTTGCTCAGGGAGATGAAATGGGTGTGCAGTCACAGTTTGGAATCTCATTTGTAATGTTTATCAGCCGCTTGGAGTCATCACAATAGCTAATGGGGGGGGGGGGGACAAATCTGTGTTTGCTGTGTTTATCGTCCTGATTAACCTTCTTATTATCCCTTTGTGTAATTAGCCTCATTATGCCAGGCTTTAACAGGATCTACGATAGCACCTCGCTCTCTCTCGCCAGTCCTAAAGGCGCCTCCCGGTGCTCGACTGCTGGACTGGATATTATCTCAAATGTTGCTTTGAATGCGTTGGAAATGACAGCTTAGGCTTGTTTCAACTACGTTGGGAATACTGTCATCCATTTTTACAATTTATTAATGTTGTACTGCTTATCCTCACGAAAGTTGCGGGGGGTGCTGGAGCCTATCCCAACTGTCTTCGGGCGAGAGGCGGGTACACCCTGGACTGGTGGCCAGCCAATCACAGGGCACATATAGACAAACAACCATTCACACTCACATTCATACCTATGGACAATTTGGAGTCACCAATTAACCTAGCATGTTTTTGGAATGTGGTAGGAAACCGGAGTACCCGGAGAAAACCCACGCATGCACGGGGAGAACATGCAAACTCCACACAGAGATGGCCGAGAGTGGAATTTAGTCTGGTCTCCTAGCTGTGTGGCCGGCGCGCTAACCACTCGTCAACCGTGCAGCATTTCTTCCATCATGAAGCATTTAATAACTTTATTGGTCTTTTAAAGTGCAAAAAATGCAGTATTATGCCAAAAATGACTCAACACCAATAGAAAATGAAATCTACTTCCATATGGCAGCGAGCGTGCGTTCATAATAATTTGACAAATGCATTTAGAAGGTCATAAACAGTTTATTTATGCTCTAAAAAGTATTTATAAATACTGTAAGTAATATTACTTGTGTAATTCACTTATCACGGTGTGGAACTGTGATAAACAAGGGATTACTGTACATATATCGTTATACAGGTATTACATTGCAGTATTCATACAGAAAGTCTTTAGGACAGGGGTGGGCAAACTTTTTGACTCGTGGGCCGTGTTGAGTTAGCAAAATTGTGCAGGGGGCCAGAACATATATTTAACACACACACACATACTATTTTATGCTTATAATTCTAACAGTCCGCTTTGAATTATTAGGATAACTTTATTTGTAAAAGTGTCATACTATCAGCTATATGTTCTCATTTTCCTTTTTTCAGGAACACTTTAAACATCAGACCACATCAAACTTTGAAATTGAATTTTACAGTTTTTTAGTTTTTTTTTTTTTTAACTGAATAAGACATCATGTAGTAACTGGCGGGCCAGATTCAAACGCTTGTTGGGCCGCATGTGGCCACCGGGCCATAGTTTGCCCACCCCTGCTTTAGAAGTTTCGTTTTGAAGTGGAGAAGTGAAGCCATCTACCTGCAAGTTGTGATAGAGTGCCTCTTATCTGATGTGTTTTTGTTTTTTTTTCACAGTTGCTTCCACACACAAAAAAAGGTGATTTTCACCCCACGGCGCTTTTCTACTCATGTTGTCACGGCTGCTTTTTGTTAGGCGGCCTCTAATTGACTTACTCCATGCGACTCTGAGACAGGTCAGAAGGGTGCTCGTGTAGGTGTTGGAGGTGAAGAGGGGTCACTCTCGTGCTACTACCTCAGCAGAGTTCATCATCCAGGCTAACTGTTGTCAGCCTTTCCCTGAGGACGTGTTAGAGACCAGAGGAGCTCCATCAGCACCTGCTTCTGAAAGTAGAAAGACAAACAAGTAGTAGTAGAAAAGACAGCTCAGGAGTTGAATAGGACAGAACCGAGAACTGAGCCCGGGGGGGACACCATGGGAGTAATGAACATGTAATTCCACCTGCAAGAGTTTGTAATGAAACTGTAAATTTCCCTGTAAAGCGTGTTTTCTTGTGTAGCTTGCTTAATGTGACACTTTCAGCGAGCTTAAAAATATATTTTTTAATACATAATGACCTTTTTTTATCCTTATGACAGAATTACTAAGACCTCTCACTGTGCTGCGTCTTAGACATGCTGTTTAATCCCCGCCTGACATGTCGTATTTCATAGGAATAGATGTAATTTCTTACTTTTTTCACATTTACATATGCTGAAATCTGACATTTGTGTAGGAAGAACTGGATTTTTAGGCCATGGGGCGATAAAGAGCTATAGGAAATGTACACATTAGTCCAACAAGCATGTGGTCTTTATGGTACTGTGGAATGCTGTCTTTATGATACAAAGCAATTTTTCCCATAGGAAGTAATGTCAATCTAATGAATCCTCCACAGACATCCAAAGATCAACAAAACATACATTTTATAGAGACAAATTACAGTTTTACATGCAACTTCTCAACATATTGCATTGTTTGTGACCTCTGTTATATTTACAACTTTATTCCTTTCCAAACATTATCTTTGTTTTTTTGTGTAAACTATCACAATATGTGGTGTTGGGTATGAGATCTAACATGGTTGAAAAAACATGCAATGCTGGGAGTATGACCCATGTTGCATCTTCAGGCTGTGCCCTGTAGGTGCAGGCCCAGCTGTCTGCTGTGCCCCAACTCCATGCCTGTCTCCAGAGGGGGGCCCTGGAGCCCTGCGTCCGGGCGAGGGGAACCTTGGTCCATATATGTTGCTCATCATAGCGACATTTGGGCTGCCTTATTGCTCAATCTACCTGCCCACCCTCACCGATGATCATGAGCTTTTGTGTAGTGACCTAAAGGTCAAGCGGTCTTGTTGAGTTTTGTCCATGGGGTGGCTGGGTTCTCTCTTACCGCTGGTAAGACTGTTGGGACTAGATGAGGTGGCTTGGGCATTTGGTCAGGACGCCTGCCTGGGGAGGTGTTCACGGCATGTCTGATAGGTAGGATACCTCGGAAGACCAAGGACACTGAGAGACTGTGTCCCTCAACCGGCCTGGGAACGCCATTGGACCCGCAGGGAGGGGCTGGGCGAAGTAGCTGAGGAGAGTCAAGTCCGGGCTTCCTTCCTTGCCACTCCCGCCACCCGACCTTGAATCTGCGGAAGAAATCAATCTTTATTAATGCCACAAGACTCAATGTGCCAAAGGGTAAAACATTGTCCGATAACTGAGACAAAGACTGAATCATATGACTGAATCATAAGTCCAAAGGGTTACAAATGTTGCATCGAAAGATGTGACCCTCCGCCTAATGGAGCCAACAGGGGCCAAGTAAGAAGCAGCCATGGCGGTGCAGTGTTTGCAGTAGCTATGTTTCAGAACACCATGTTTGACGAGCCTGGTCCTCTGACACTGCACTATTAAACTTTCAACACGTCAAAGAGGCCCGAAACAACTCTTTGCTTTTATTAAAGTGTCGGCACGTGGTGTCAGGCCACCCTCATCCTCCCATCTGTTCCCTCTTCTCCTCAAGAGCGCTGGAGATCCGCGATGACCACTTGAAGTCGTTGCTCTTCCCGGTTTCTAAAGAGCGGAATGTCGGCGGTCGTGTGTTTGTGTAATGTCGCATTAACCTGTTCAGCCATTCAAGCGGCGCTCTGAAGCATACCGAGTCCAGTGCCGTGAAGTCTCTCCTTCAATTTTTAAAGCGGTTTCCTCTGCATGGCTGCACCGCCGCACGTTGCGTCACCGGCCGTAAGTGCTAATCCCGGTCGCCTGTGCTTGTCTGCCCGCCATGACGAATGCGCGTCCTCGTCGTCATGTCTTTGGTGTCTGTTTAAAGCGATGTTTTGATTGGTGCCTAGTGGACCGAGCACCGAGCCGGCTAACTTGACTCTGGGGACACAAACAATTGTAGGACAGAAGAAGAAGAACCACCTTGCCCCTTTTTAGGTTCTGAGCTCACTCTGTGACTTTGGGATATTTTGGTTGCGTTTGGGAGCATTGTGTCTGCTTGACAGCAGCTGAGCGTAATGGAGGCCCATCTCGGCTGCGAGGTAGGAACATCCTGAACTCTGTAAAAATGAAGGTTGGCAGTTTAGTGTGTCTTCAAGTCTGCCAGCCACACACACAGAAGACTTGCTAGAAAGCATGTCATGCTTCACACTCTCCCAAAAAAATCTGAGAGTGTATGATAGTGTTCACTCGTCTCTGTGGCCCGCTTTGGATGCTTTTGTTTGATAGCTTCCTTGGTGGATATAAAAGATTAATGCAGCAGAAACACCTGCAGCAGTTCCTCAATGACAGCTGGAAAAATACAGCGAGAGAAGCCGACAGAAAGCCCTGCCAAGATGACAGTTAAAAACATGGCCTTGTCTGGGATTTGTCCCCACTCACCTCAACTACTTTTTACCCTGGGTCCCACATTTTACCGGGGTCATGAAGTCACAAACCCCTTTCACCAGAGTCGAACCCAACCAATCGATTTTTGATTGGAAACAATCTTGAAATGCTGAGTATTGTCATTCATCCAGGGCATTGAATCCATCGCAAACCGAGTGTTCGGGTTATTTTACAACAGTGGTTCTCAACTGGTGGGTCAGAACCCAAAAGTGGACCGTGGATCCATTCTTGCAGTCAAGAATTACATTTCCTCTGCTTATCTGCGTCGCAGAGGCAGCAATCTCTTTAGGAAAACCCAGACTTCCTGGTCTCCAGTCACCTCTTCCAGTTCCATCAGTCGGACACAGAGGTGTTCCCAGACCAGTTGTGCGTTACATTAAAATATCTACTACTGTATACAACCCATGTCTGACTTGTTGAGTATATTTGAATCATCTTACTCCTTCGTGTAAGTCAAGTCAGACTTTTTTTGCCTTATTTTGTGCATTTTTTCTTTAAAAAAATATAATTGTAATTTATGCCTTACAGTATTTGCATGCATATCCTTCCTCATTTCCTTGACAAAATGCCTTCATAAATTCCTCTAAAATGGACATCTCATTTTGTGTATCAATGTTTCAGTAGATGACACAGTTTGACTTAAAAGTATAGACAAATATAAAGAAATAAATTGGTAAATAAATGAGAAATATACTATATACATACAGCAAATACATTAAAGCAAATACAAGGGACTTGAAGACATTTTAAAAACTGAATAAAATGACTGAAATAATGGTTGTTTGCAGCTTAATGTCTAAATGATCATTGGATAACGAGGGTCACAGATTGAGACAGTTTCCGAGCTTCTGACTTGGACCGTCCTATCTCGTCTTTGAGCATGAACCGATTAAGCTGTTTGCACGAGAGGCAAAACATCTTCCAAGACAACCTGAACAGTGTGCTTGTGATTCAGTCAATACTCTGAAAATCTTTGAAAAGACAAATACAGAGGAACATCAAACATATGTTAACCAAATCAAGATCAAATTTGATGACGGTGGAACTTTGGTTAGTGAACATGTTGTTACATTTTGCTGGTTTCAGTCTATGCAGTACAGAGCGATAAATAGATGTTAACAGTTTGTTAATAGTATTTGGAATAGGGGTGGGGCAGTCGGGACATGACAGAAAATAACTGAAACACTGGTGTAATGGTACAGCTGCTGCCTTTTATGCAGATGGTGTATGTTCAATCCCAGACCAGGCCAGTTTTTTCTAAATTCTGTTTATTTTCAATGAAAAACAACTTGTTGAACAATTTGTTGAACAAATTGCTTCCTGTGTATCAGTGTTTTTCCTGGAGGTGCCCCTGACGATACCAAACCCTAATGTTTGCCGTCCTCTTATTTGCTCAGTCTTTTAATCGAATCGGAAACAAACATCTGATTTGTGCGGCATGTGTAGTACAGATCCAGATAAGACAGCTGTCTTAATTAGGCTGACCTTCTGCCTTATTGTTAACTACATGACACGCACGCATACTCTCAGTCAACGAGATTTATCACATGACGGCCATCTTGTAAGAAAGACAGAAAAGCCTGCTATACTCTTAACAGGAAGGACGCCAGACAGATTTTCCCACTAATATAAGAATGAATTGAAGCGTCTGTTCCAGTAACGCATCTAATTGTGGCGCTGATCACACTTGAACTAGCTGTGAAATCAGTGTTTACCATCATCCGTGACGAGTGACACGTATGTTGGCTTTCACGAGTTGTATTTCTGCGGAGGCACAACTTGGCGCAACAAATCCTTCTGTCCATGGTGGCGTAACCAAGGAAGGGTGTTCATTTTGCATTTAGTCTGCCCTGATTAAGAAATCTTCACCAGTTGAAATGCAGTCAAACCAACCACACTTAAATACCAAAAAAAAAACACTTAACTTGGGGTCAAACCGTCATCATTTGTAATGTTGTCTCCTCACATCTTCACTACGTAGGCCGTTTTTCTTGTAAGCTACCAGTGATGGCAAGGAGGAAAAAATATGATGATCATTGAACGAGAAATGGATCTTACTGCAATATGCGCTTGCATTTTAAATTATTAAACACCCCCTCCCCATTGTACATTTCATTTATTTCGATGGATTTAATGTCAGTCAATACAGTAATCCCTCATCACACTGTGCTTAGACTTTTCGCACCTTCACTCTATCACTGATTTTCAAAAGTATATAAATGAATAACTCATGCTGTTTTGTGGTTGAATATGGTCTATTAGTCAAAACATATTCATATCTAATTTTGGGCCCAAATGAAGCATTTTCAAGCATAAAAATGGCAACATGAAGTAAAATACACTTCGTTCAAAGACATTCTGATATTGTAATATCACAAACTGGGCAATAGATGTCAGTAATGTCTGGTGAGACACACAAGCACCAGACTCTGTGGAACAATAGGCTTTTATTGCCGGTTTAAATTATATATTATTACCCACACCAAGCTGAAAATCAACTCTGAACTCCCCATTTCACTCCGTGTCCTCCCCCGACTCCTAGGGTGCGGAGGGGTGGGGTCCATTGAGAGTGTGTGGGTGTGGAATCATGACAGGCATCTTATCAAAAAGGCTGTATGTTACCTTCCAGGAACGCAGATACTAATTTGGAATGCACTGATGTGTGTTGATGCAACATCAAAACCTGTATCAATTCCCAAATGTATATTTTTCTGCATTCATTTTCACATTTATCAGCATTATGACGTGTGTTCAAACTTGTGGAAACAAAAGTTTGTAGACACTTTTACATAAAAAAGCAATATAAAGTGTCTCCAAACATTTGACTGGTTGTGTAGCTTCATACGGGCCCCACGGAGGTTTTGCAGGGGGTTGTCTTTATTCATCGTGAAGGATGAATAAAGAGGCCTCATATGAACTCATATGGAGGGTTGTACACATGAATGTAATTTTTTTTGTCAAATTGGTACATGCGTGGAAAGAAAAGTCTGTTCCTTGGGTGGGGTGGGGGGTGGCATAACCCAAAAATAATGGAGAATCACAGGTACCGACAACAGGTAGCGCCAAAGTGATCTATAAATGACTATATAGGGTACACTGTGTTTGGCCCCGTATGCATGTTCGAGCCCAGTAAGCATAAAACGACATCCCACTCTGATTTTTATTTGTAATGATGAAAGAACGCCGGCGTGTATTATAGCGTGTAGCGTTGAATGTTTCACACGTACGCTCAGATCATTTCTTCCTTTTTCCCCGCCGCTCATCGCCATTCAGGCCTTTTGTCGTCTGGGGAATGAAAGCATTTGCATTGAAAGGACAGGTGGGTGTGCGACATGGACGCACGCCTTGAATGGCAGCGTTAAGAGCAGGCAGGGAAGATATCAGACATGAGAACCATTCAGGCGGCGGGAGGAGCCGGGATTTTGAGCAGATATTAAAAGACGATTGTGCGTGGGCTCCTTCCCTCTGCGCCGCATGCCGAGAAGAAGAATGTAAACCCTGTATCAGTCGCAGCCGGGATAATAAAACGGCAAAAACATTGCGACGAGGCGCGGCAAACACAAACAAGAAAAAGGACGAGGGGGGCGAATTGGTGCGTATAAATAGTTCAAATATTTCAAGTGATTTGTGGAGGCAGCGGTGGAAAAATGCTTGTTTGTGCTCTCAGCCACTTCTTTCACTTTGCTGCTGGTACGACAAATAACACCAACAAGATGCGCATCAGACGGAGATCAGTCTGTCTTACAGTTTACCTCTGCAGACTCAACCACTACACACTGCCACTTTTATCCTAATCATGGAAGTGATCAAGCACAAACAAGAGACACATGCAGTGTTACAGCAGCATTACAGCATCTTTCAATACTTTTTCAGCTTGTTTTTGTTGTCTTTGCTGCTCTTTGTCTCTTTGTTTGGAGTTGTTGTTCCAGCGTGGGCTTTGGAAGCAAAGAAAGAACCAGAGCGAGAGAGGTTCCGAGTTGAAAGTGTGTTATTTTATTTTATTTTTTAATAATTTGCTACACGGTGTTGGGCACGAAAACATGTCAGATCACAGCATCGCGTCATTTTGTCTTCAAGGCTGACTCAATAGTTTCGGGGGGAAAGTGAACTTGGGTTAACTGGTAACTGTCACTGGGTGTACAGTAATCACTCGGTTTTTCCAAAATATGTGAATTAACAAATCACGTTATTTTGTGGCTGAATACGGCATATTAACTCACTCACCCCCAAAGACGTATTTATATGTCTCTTACATTGTTTTACGCAAGAGGCACAACGCGTTGATGATGCAACTCCACCAGAGAAAAGAGCATGTGTGGTGCAGTGTTAAGCCGAACGTCCACAAGGTTCAGATATTAATTTCATAAGAACTCTGCACGCATCTTTCCCATTGAAATCCAGTTTGTCTATATGTGCCCTGTGATTGGCTGGCCACCAGTCCAGGGTGTACCCAGCCACTCGCCCAAAGAGAGTTGGGATAGGCTCCAGCGACCAGCGTGAGGATAAGCGGTTGAAAATGAATGAAACTTACCAATGATCTACTGCAGATTATTAAAGAAAAAGATAGAAAGAAAGTTTTTTTTCTGATGAAGGATGATTCTAATCTTTCTTTTATTATATGCCATGTCTATATAGCCCACTGTTTCTCAAATAGTGGGGCGGATGCCGGGAGCTGTCAGGGGGGCACAAGAGGCTTTCATTTCAATGTAGACCTACCAATATGTAGAAATTTACAGTACTCAACATGCAGGTAAATGAATAAATAGTATTTGAAATCGGGGGGAATGAAAAAATTTCAGAATTACAGAAATAATTGAAACGCACCGATATAACCCAAGAAAACAATAGTGTGCCTTTAAAAAATCTGTCAAAATCATCAAAAATTCTTTTAAAAGTCTTTTAAAACTTAAAAATGGCTAAATGAAGTAAAAATACTCATCTAAGGTGTTCAGAAGATGCAACCAAAGACACGATATATAGTATTCTACAATGTTGGGTGAGACACACAAGCACCAGACCTGATCACCGGAACAACAGGCTTTTATGGCAGGATTTGATCAACAGGTGTGTAATTTCCGGTTACATGTAGAGAGTTAACATAGTTATTACAACTCACAGTAGTAATAGTAGTGTGGTTACTTCCTGTTACATGCCAATTTCGTATTTCATAATATTTGAAAAGTAATGGTATTGTGGTTGAGAGTTTGTTCTTGGGACACATACACAAAAACATGATTCAAAAGTCATGTTTGCGTCTTTTGAACTAAAATTTTGTTGAGGAAAGTCAAAACATACTGTATGATTACAAAAACACGCAGCGTCAAAATGCCTTGCCCATGAGGAAATACCTGGAAGGAAGGCCGATCACGGGGTAACCACTGCACACATAAAAACAGAACGTAAGTACACAGATACAGGAACACAATTTTCAAAAGTGGAGGCAGTTACAAATATATTATGAATATGATATATTCGCCACAGATATCCACTTGTGAAAAATGAAACTTGCCATAAAAGGGCAGAAAACAGAATAGTTTGGAGGAACAGAACCAGAAGATTGGCATTTTTACACTCTGTTCTCATGGACATGCTACGGAACATACTTGTTTCACAAACAGTCAGTGGGAGGTGTTGGAGTGTGGGGGGAATGCCAACCAACGCCTCTAGGCCACGGTGACACTCTGCAACACTAACACCCCGCCCCCCCCACCGCTGACATGGAGCCCATCGCTTCTCGTCTAGGAGGAACGTCGCCTGGAGTCGACAAGGAGAAGTTCAAGTAGGAAGAGTTCCCAACATCTCTGGTTCAACATCACTGACCCATGACCGCACAAAGGCACAAAACTCCCACAGACACACGCCCGAGTCTTGGAGAAAGTCTTCCCCTAAGCCTGCTACGATAGTGTGCTGATATTTTCCACACACAATAAAATCCACATCGGCGAGTGGGAATGTTAGTCTAATTGGTGAAGATGGCTTTAACCTAACCCTAAACCATTTTTTCAAACCTCACTTGCCATCCATCCCCAAATGTTGACTTGGATATAAATCAGGGGAACATGCAGGCTTGTCCAGCAGAGTGAACTTAGTCCAGGCAGGGCATTGTGGATTGCAGGGTTTTTTTTGTTGAAAAAGCCGGTCATTACCACACAGACCAGCCATCTGCCGTTTGACGCCCCTGCACAACCAGAAGTTCAGTTGTTCCATTAGAGGAAAAACCAACCCAGATCGCTCTGTCCTGTGTGGGAACACATCTCAGGTCACATCTCCTTGTCATGCCAGTAATGTTGGAAGCCCTCAGGACTTGTTAAGGACTTGTCCCATGTTTGGTTCTCTTGCGCAAATTCCAATGGGACAATTTTGTAGCGTTGAAGAAGACAATGCCTTTGAAGAACTTTTGTCTTCTTGAAAGTCATCTCTGGCAGATATCGTCTGATGGATATTGGACTGCACTTGGCATCAGTAACAACCTTCATTTGGGCCGAGGGTGATCCCTTGTCTTGTTGAACAGCCAAGGGTATCCTCCGGTGCAGGGCCGGTGAACTTTTTTGGGTCTACTACTTGCCTTTTTTGTTCTAAAGCCCTCAGGAAGTTTGAAGAAGTTCCAAATGACTGTCTTACTGCGTCCGACCTCTGCAGCAATGGTGCGCTACGAGAGGCCTTGCTTATGCAGGTCAACAATCCCACCACGTTTAAAGGCGGAAAGCTTTTTCGCCTTTACCATCAAGAGATCATGACAGTTTGAATACATTGCAACCAGATTTGCATCCAGATTTTTCCTTTTACAGGCTGTGGTCTTAAAATAATTTGGACACAAATTGCTTACTTTAAACATTTTTTGTCTTTTTGGAGTTTGAAGCTCCACTTAGAACCTCCTTAAGATCCAACAGCGCAAAATATACATTCTTGCAGTGTTTTAAATGGTCCTAACATCTATAGTGGAGTATAACACACCATAATATTATTGTTGGGATACAGTATGTTGTTTTCACACCAGGAAAATAACCAGAGAGAAACATTGCATTATTTCCCGTGTTGCCGTTTGGCCTTGCACATAAAGACATTACGATGGAACTGGTTGACATCCTAACTCTGCTAACTCTAGAAGAAAACATAGCATGAAGGATCAGTGTTGTCAACTGAGCCAGTTTGTTGCTACAGTTAGTTTCAAACCCCTTCTAGATTCTGAGTTTCAAAAAAGTGACCAGTGCCTATTTCTGGTCTTTTTGGACACTTTTGACGACCTGAACATGACATCTGTGGACCAATCCCCAAATTTAAAAGCACTCACAGGCTGCTCAGTCTTGCGCGTGACCCCCACATTCAACATGATGAAAAATAATATTATGGGACCCCCCCGAACCCCCAACAAAAATAGGAAAGGGTGAAGTTGAGACAAAGCTGAGATGCCGTTTTTTATTCAAATATAGTTAACTTCTTAGCATAGCTACTTTATGTGTTGCTTTGTTGTTTGTTGTATTCTTTACTGTGACCCTTGCATCCTTGCACTAGTTAGTTAGCAGCTAGTTTAGAGTTTGTGCTTGTCTTCTCTCGTCAGAGCCATGTGGAACCAAGGGAACAGCGGCGAGCAGACAGGACATGTGGCCGCCAGGATGGAAACCACGGCGCCGTTGGGAAGTGCCAGCATCTCCATCTCCCAGCAGCAGGCGCCGAAGAAGTTTGCTCCGGTGGTTGCACCCAAGCCCAAGTTCAACCCGTACAAACACATGGGAGAACCTGCCCTCTCGGACCCTGCATGTAAGCACATAACAAACTCATTGTACCAGAGAGTGTGTGTGGGGGGGGGGTACTTTCTTCTTTCTGAGGTTGGTTTGGGCTCCTTATCGTGTTCGTAAACCTGACATTCATAATATCACAGTGTTGGAATTAATCTCCCACAACAATGAACCGCAGCACCTGTGAACGGCAGTACTTGTGCACAACCATGCTTGACTGGAGGCAAGACAGTTATCTTGCAACCCACTTGTGTTGCCAGATATTTACACACTAATGAGCTGTGTCGACTCCTAAAAACAAAGTTGCACACCACCGCACAGTAGGATTTTAACCCAAAAGTGCTCCTTTGTCATGGTCTTCTTTCAAACGTTTGGACATTAAAAACAAATCATATAAAATCACTTTGATTATAAACACTTACGTTTTTACGACAAACAAGCTTTGTGAACATAAATCAAAGTTCTTCAAAAAAATATTTTTTTATTGATTAAAATGTGACTTAGGCTTTCGTTGGTTGGGGGGACCAATGCTATTATTGCTATTATGAGTCGCCTCTGCATCAGCTGCTTTTGAGTTATAACTTTCATTCAGAAGAACATCTTTGCACAAAACATAAGTACTGTAGTTTGCAGGCCAGAAGTAACGCTTTTATTAACACAATATCCATCTCTGGAACGCACATGAGTGGCGATCACAGGAAGTGGTTTTTCTGTCCGTGGCAATACTAAAACACTGAGACACCCACTCTTCCTGTCCCCGTGGGCCAGTGCCCTGCTTGCGAACACTCCACTGCTTTTCCAAGCTTGAACGGGAGGAAGAACGTAATGAAAGTAAAAGCAACATGTGTCAGAACCGACCTTAAAACCATCATTAATATTCTGATTTGTACATGAAAATAATGAGATTCCTCAACAATTCATGATTATAATTCCAAGATGTCAGGCGTTTAATCCCAATTAATCCAAAGACTTTCTTTTATCTCAATAAAGCATTGTCTGGAGGATTAAACAAAAGGATTAATAAAATAGCATATAAGGGTGCATTTCTAGGTAATAGACAATACTTATTTTTTAAGTCTTTGTTACATAAGTCTGTAAATTGTTTTCATTTTCTTTTATATGCATTTCGTCTAGACATACTGAATGTCATAGTGCTCTGTATGTCATTAGTGCTTTATTGATGTGTAATGGACACTCCATCACCATGGGTTGTGTGAGTGACAGGCGCTGCCATTGTTGGAAGTTGTGTGGTATTTTTTTTTCATTTTAATTAATTAATTTAATAACTGCCAACTTTTCAGAGAATATGACGAACACACGAAGAATTTAGCTCGTTAGCAACCAACAACCAACACTGATCCCCATGTGAAATACATTTGTATGTATATTATTTATCTGATAAAACACCTATCTCCCCGTAATTCATATGCATTTACATTACATTTGGTGTAGGTATTCACAGGACTAAACTGTTTCTTTTGGTTTCTGAAACCTTACAAAAGTATGTAGCACAACAAAAAGATTTCACTCACACAAAAACTGCACTTTTGTGAGACCTGAACACATCTTTCTCTTTTCTGTGTGCTCTAAAAACATAAAAACAGATAAAAAGACGCAGCTAGGAATACGCATAAAGGGGAAACACTTATTCCAGCCTTCGGGAAAAAATCAAAAATATATTTTCAAAGCTTTGGAAGCAAAAATGTTGGAAAAATATTTTGTAAAAACAAAAAGTGACTCAAGTTAAAAAATATATTTTGTATTTAGTTATTTAAATTAAAGTTTACCCCCATTCTCACAGGAGCCCCGGTTTACCCATGTCCCCTCATATACATGTTCATTTATTTATTTTGCTTTCTAAAGATTTGTGATCTTTACTTGCATTTTTTTGTTTTATAAAAAAAAATCATGAGCATCTTTTAATTTTTCAAATTTTTTGTTTTTATTTTTTTTTTCAAAAAATTGTACAAGTCCAGGCTATCTTTAACCATATCTTTTACCAAAGTTAAAATTGTTAATGTAGTATTATTATTAAAGTTTTCCGAAGCTTTCTGAAGCAAAGGCAACATTATCCTCACTTTTAATTTTTTTTTCTTTTAAAAAAAAAAAAAAAAATGCTTACAGGACATATTTTTAGTACCGCTATGATGAAATGGTGTATCGTGTTCTCTTGGATGATATGATGTATTTTAGTGCTAGTCGATTTGTAGGTTTGTAGCAGTGGTCATAAATGTTATGTTATCATAAATGCAGTACAAGAAAGATGATACAGAGGAAAACATGGTGTATTCTATAATCATAAATCCACAGTCATACAATATCAATATACGATGATGGTCTATGAATTCCGTAGCGATATCTTGATATGAGTCATGTACTTTCTTTCTATCTGAATGCACACATGGTTGTGGTTATTACACAGGCCTTGCATAAAGTGAAATGATGCAATTGTATACATACACACCATATTAATATTAGCAACTCGTATGAAAGTCCTTAACTTTGATGAGCGGAGTTGAGTGAAATAAATCAACATCTGATGATCTGATGATGACGTCTTGACAGCACGCATAGCCATCTGCAGACATCGCCGCTTGTCAAAAGATAAGACGTCTTTATGAGCAGATTAATGCGGGTTATATTTTTTAATATCTTTTTTTTTTTATCAATCGTGCTGATGTAAAAATGAGGATTAGCATAGAAATTAGGGACGAGTCAATTTGGCACAGCGCGTCACTGCCGATGCCTTTGTCTCGCCCAGCAGGCCGGTTTGAGAGGGTGGGGGGCGGGGGTGTGCATTGAGAGCAGGGCGTCATTGGCGGGGGTCTGCCTTCTTCCAAATCTTTCCGGGGAGAACTTGTGCCGAATCCCAGCGGGAGGAAGGAAGAGCCAGACGCAGAAGGGTGACCCCTGGCTCATCCAAGATGGTTTACAACAGATTTGAGGGTTTAAGTTGTCGCTATAGATTGATGCCATGTAGCTCTGATCTCGCAAATATTCAAATACGCGACAGTACTACCACTTCCCGTGGTTGCAACCTACTTTCAAAGATGCCATCTTTTGACTTCCCGTCACTCGTTAATTGCCGTTGTGTGGTCGTGACCAAGGATGCCAACAAGTTAAATGACGGAGTTGCATACTTTATGTAGGCTCAACAGCCAGAGGTCAACTCACTGATACATAGAGTTTTTTGTCCTTGGATGAAAATATTCATGTGATAAATTATATGAGCGTCCACGAGGTTGTTGTTGACCCAACAATGATTATTATCATCCGCCTGATTCAGGGCATTATGAAATAAAGTGATTAAGATCAACAATGTCACCCTCTTCCAACGGCCCCCAAGGCTAAATGGATTTTGCGACCAGTTGCCGGCCTTCCTGCCTCATGACGCCAGGCCGCTGATCGTCGACGTTGATTATTTCCCCAACGCCGATAAAGTTTTGACAAAATCTCTGACACGTGCTCTTTTTCTCCACAAACTTGTGGCCCCCGAAGTTGGTGTAAAGTCACTAATTGTCTGCTCAGAGCGCTTCGCCAGAGTTGGGAAGCGTTTGCATAAGCGCTTTTTCATTCCCGCTCGCCTGACCGACCAGAGGCAAAGTGACTACCGCTCGTTTGGTCGGGGTCCCTCATGGGTGTCACCACGAGACTTGACAGGAAACCCAGAGTGTGGAGACGCCCCATGGGGACCACTGGCTCATGCCCGCGGCGTACTCCACACAAAGGCTACTTTTATCAAACAACTTGGAGTTTGTTAGCAGAGACCGTTTGCTTTTATCCTTTGCCTTCTCTCTTGTTCCATACATACAATCACACCCCATTCAGGGGCAATGAAAGCGGCTTTTACAGCAAGACAAAAACCCACCACAAACTGTTAGATTTAGCACCAAAATCATATTTTTAATTGTAAACGACCCGATGGCAATGCTGAGCTTGATAAAAACATGGAGTGCACATATAGGACACTTATGACTACTTGTGATTTGTCGGAGGGGGATATTTGTAACGTAACCCAGCATACATGATGTAACATAAACACTGAGATATAACACAACACTTTTCAAATGACATTAAACATACCTGTATATTATAGCATATAACATAGCATTTTTACTTTGACTTATTTTACTTAAATATGCACAATAACAGAAAAGAGCCTGCACTGTATTTGCTGAATCCATATAGTTGAAATAGTCTTCAAAATTCACATTTCAATATTTCTTATATATATTTTAGTATGATATGTTTTATACTTAAGTGCATTATCTGAACATTTCAATTAAATATTTAAACATAATGTATTATATGTAAATGTATTATCTAATGACATGATATTATATATTATTGTTATTATTGTTATTACTATTACACAAATAGGTTACACAATAGTAGTGATATCAACATGCTTAATAGTAACATGTACACAATCATTTTTAAAAATCTGAATATTTTTAGGTCTGCATGGTGGATGAGTGGTTGGCATGTAGACCACATAGTCATGAGATTGGGAAGACCGGGGTTCTATTCCCTGCTTGGGCATCTCTGTGTGGAGTTTGCATGTTCTCTCCGTGCATGCGTGGGTTTCTCCGGGTACTCCTGCCACATTCCAAAAACATGCTAGGTTAGTTGGCGACTCCAGATTGTCCCAAAGACAGCTGGGATAGGCTCCAGCATACCCCCGGGACCCTAGTGATGAGTGGGATAGAAAATGGATGGATGGATGGAAATGAGCATTTTCAAAAAATATTTTGTTATTGTAATTATTTTGTGTGGAATATTTAAATATTTTCTATATATATATATATATATATATATATATATATATAGTATATTTATATGTCTTAAATCTAAATTGTATACATCTTATATCATTAAAAAAATCAACTGAGGCATTTTTCGGGGTCCTTTTTGCCTGATTACATTACATTTTGCGATGAAGGAAAATAACCTGACCTTAGTTGTTGCAGTCTTTCTCTCATTTCTTTCGCAGTGAAATGGCAGGTGTTGAAGTTTCGGTGTGGTGGTGCGGCGCCGCAGCGTTTGTTGCAACACGCCGTGACGAGACGATGCACTTTTACATGTTGTAAATGTGTGTGAGCTCACATGTTGCTGTTAAATAACAGCAGCCTCTAATTTGACACGACCTTCTCCGCGTGGCAGCACTTTGTTTCATGTTGTGACACGGGTGGCGGCGCGCTGCCACGCTCATTGACTCTATGCATACACACACACACACACACACACACAGTTGGTGTAGCGTATTTCAAGGCAGTAATTTGCTTCAAATGTTTAGATAAGGAATCCGGCTGCGCTTTCAAAACCATTCACCTTTTTTCTGGCTGCATTTGTTTCTATGCCCCCCACTTCCCACCACCCCCCCGACAATAATAAAATCCGCCTATTGTTCCTCGGCTCACTTTCTCATCCTTTGGGATTTCCTTTGTGTTTTTTTTCCCCCCACATTTGAAACAAGTACATCTCCAAAGGCCTGAAATCCCTGCCTCTCATCTCTTAGGAGGAATAAAAAGTCATAAATCACTCTTCTATACATATCTGGCTAATTAAGAGCGCGGCTCGGCGGCTGCTTTTCTTCCCGCCGAATAAAGCGTATCCGTAATTACGCTGCGGACAATGTGCTCCCCACCTCTCCTCACATTTGGAAAGGCTGAGATAAAACACGGATGACTCTTTGGAACACTTTGTCGGTTTTGTCTCGGATGGATGGGAATAAAGTCAAGATTGGAAAACGGGAGCGTGGCGGTATCATGTGCCATCACATGTCCACTTTAGCCTCATGGCTGCATGTGTGCCTTGGTTGTCAATCATGGCAGGCCTCTTTGGAACCCTGACTGATATCGGCTGATTTCCGTGGAAAAAGCATGTGATCTGCATACACCGCTAAATGCCTTTCTACACTGACCTTAGGGACCTTGGAATTGGCCGAACTTTTCCCATTATATGGCACCATGGGTCAATAAATCAATAAAAAAAATGTACGCTATATGTGATCGGTATTGGCCTATTTCATTCATGGATGTTGGGTATCGGAAGCCCTGATCAAACATCCCTTGCATAATATCTAAAGTTTCAATTTTCCATCCATCCATCTTTTTTGCCGCTTCTATTAAGTGTCAGAGGGTTATGCTAGAGCCTATCCCAGCTGTCTTCGGGCGAGAAGCGGGGTACACACTGGACTGGTGGCCAGCCAATCACAGGGCACATGTAGACAAACAACCATTCACACTCACATTCATACCTATGGACAATTTGGGGTCGCCAATTAGCTAGCATGTTTTTGGAATGTGGGAGGAAACCGGAGTTCCGGGAGAAAACCAACGCATGCACCGGGAGAACATGCAAACTCAGAGAGATGGCTGATAGATTTCTTATTGCCCTTTTTAGATCTTTAGATTTTTTTCTACACTGGGATTGTCTACTTTTCAAAAATGAGGTGCAGAGTGGCGTTTTTTTTCCTTTTATTTCCTTGACAAAATTTTGGGTATAATAATTAAATAGTATTTCATGATATGTATTTATTGATAAATACATTTTTTTTCTTTTTACCCCCAAAATCAGCTAATTTACAAATTTACCAGGTTCTGAATGCTGACTTGCGAATGTGCGAGGATATCACTGGAGTTAATAATAGAGCTAATACATTTTTTTATTACCTAAAAATTATTAAGCCAAAAAATATACATTTACAAAAAAAATATTTACGTCAAATATTTTTTGGACAAGATAATTTTTTGAGCCCCCCCTAATTTTCATATTTGTTGAACTCAAAAATCTTTTTTGAGGGGGTCAAAAAGAATTAATGGGGTAGGGGTGTCAAAAAATTACATATATCTATAAATATATATATATTTTTTTACCAAAATAATATTTTTTAGCAAATGAATGCTCAGAAGTGGGGTACAGTAGCACTAAGAAGTTAGAGTACAGTACACTAGATATTGTAGCACGCTGCTTAGTACAATATTAGTCCATGCTTATCATCCCAACAACCCCTTTGATGAAAAGTCCTCGCTGCTTAAAAAAAACTGATTAGGATTCCTTGTTGAGCGAGCGGCCACTTGACGCTAATTGCTCAATAAAGAGAAGGCTGAAGCGCTTGTCATTAGGTAGGTGTTCCTGCCGCTTCTCTCAATTAGCGGCTCACTCGGAGCTTTAGACCCGCCGTCGTCCAAAATGGGAGTAGCAGCATGCACGGCACAGACACCGCTCACACTCACTTAGTGCGGACGGAAGTCTCTTCAAACACGTGATGTCTTGTTCTCATGTGTGTTACCGTTGTGTGACAGTGGAGTCCATGTTTTACATATTAGCATGCTTACAAGTGGAAAAAGAAGTTTGGTGCACTTATTTGTTGTATGTAAAAAGCACAGTGGCAAAGGCGCCACCGTACCTGTCAAGATTTACATTTGAAAATGATATCCAAGAATGCGTATAATGGAACCAAATTGGCCCAGAGAGTGAAGAGTCTTGGCATACAGTACACGGCTCACAAATAGTTAGTCAAAACTAATTGAACATTTCCAGAAAATAAGAGGAAAACAGAATCTTGGATAATGTTTCTTGATTGTTGATTTAATCCTGGCTATTGGGCGACAAAAAGGACACAAAAACCTGACAGGAATACAGTATCATATTATAATTTGGAGTGTAATTGTAGTGGAAGTCATTATTGATGTGCTGTTTGCTGAATTTCTGCAACACAGATATTGCCAAGTACAGGAGGTGTGGAAATTGAAAGATTACATTAGATTTGGTGTCTGCCGCCATCACACGCGTGTTAATCAGCATGGGAAGAGCCTTGAACCTGAACCCTCACCTTAACCATATATTCTGGTCAGTCCAATATTTGACATGCTACTATTTTTCATGAGATTAACATTTTACAATTATCTTCTCAAAAGTTGTTTTGGAAGACAAGTGAATGAAAAGAGGGGGAAAAATATTTTTGGGGGCGGCACAAAAGCCTGGAATGCATCAAATGCACAGTAGCCAATCCATATTGTTCGGAACAAAATTATGTTTTGGCAGAGGTTTCTTTCAATAGAAAGTGTGACAGAAGCAAACATGCTGTCAATCACTTTTGTCAGTTTGTAGGTCAGTTCGTTACAATCCACCACGACTCCTGCATGACTGCATGTTGGACACCACCAGTATTAATCCATTGGTCCATCCATTTTCTATAGCGCTTATTGTCATTAGGGTCACAGGTGAGTCTGAACCTGTCCCAGCTGACACATACAGTATGTACAAACACGCATTGACACACATTCACACCTATGGACAAATAATGACGTGGTACGAAGCCAGAGTGCCTGCAGAAAAGCCATGCAAGCAGTCCAGTCTAATCTTTGTCAAACTGCACTTTTTTTAAATTTTGCCCATCATCCACAGTCTTTGTGAGACACAAACACACATGTATTTCACTTTTCTGTGCGTTCTAAAGATATAAAAACAGGTAAAAAGAGGCAGCTAAGAATGCACGTAGTGACACCTTATCACACCACAGCCGGCCCAGGAAGTTCTGCTAATACTTAAAATGACAACAATTTGGCAAAAATACTGTTAATTTTATGTTGTCATGAATGTACCACGCTACCACGTGGTTACAGAATGGATATAAACCCTAAAACCTTGTTGGAGGTGTTTTAATAGCGGGCTTTGTCAGTGGAATTGGTGTGTCACCAGACTCAGAATATGTCAGATACCAGCTCTGATTCACTTGTGATACTCAAGCAAACCCAGCCATCATCATCATCACTTACAGTGGGATCCTGAACACCACTGCTGCCCCAAGAGCTATTATATAAAGCTATTACTACACAGATATATAGAAAGTATCTCTCTATACTTTCGCAAAAGAAAGTATATGCTGCCTAACAAGTACACAGTAGTTGTATCTCTCAAACAACCCATTACTGACTTCTTTTTGTTTTTTGGTTGTTGTTTTTTTACACTTTGATGAACAGCCATTTTACTTTAATGGTTGTTTGCCATAACCTCCAAAAATGTTTTGTCTCACTCCCATATTTTTAATTTTGCAGTTTTCTAGCTCTATTTAGAAAATCATTAAATGCAAAATGTCAATTCTTGCAGTTTTTTCAGCTGGTCTTAAAATTTTGATCAGAAATGTACAGTATATCTATAGCAATGCATACGACGTGAGGTTTATTAGTGAGAGCGGTTCCACAGATACGAGGACAAATGAGTGTGAGGGTGGAACAAAAGGCAAAAGATCTGTTAAGAGAAGATGCTCGGTGACCCTTATTCCACTCCTCCACACAAGACCTTCTCAATAAAACATGCGTCATTCTGAAACATTTACTAGTCTTCTACTTCCTGAAACGATTAACCTGAAACATATTTGATGTTAGGGGGGGACACTACTCTTCATGCTGAAATTCTCCAAGTTTTATACGACGTCCGTCCGTTATTGTAATTTTATTTCCTCTCCCAGAGGTTTGGCAGCACTGTGCGCCTCTGGAGCGTTAGCGGAGGTCACAAGGTTATTATATAAACAATTCACATGGAGGCCGCCAGCGCCCAGAGGGAACGTGGAATGCAATGCTGGCAATTTCTGCAACGTTGTTAATGCACAAGATGCAGACATGTGTCCAATCTCCGCCGAGTGTTTTTATTCCTCAAGCTGCTTTGCCAAGGCAGCTGCAGAGCATGCTTAATTAATTTGCTCATGTGCCTTGGCTAAACTGCATTGATGACATCAATTAGATGAAAAGCAGCGCAAAGTGAATGGATCCCGCGTACGGGACTCATCAAAGTCTCGGAATTGGAACAAATTCCCATGACTTAGTATAAAAGACTTTCAATTTGCAGAGCTCATGTCTGCTTTGCCGTGTAGGAGTACACGGTCAAATGATTCGGTCTTAAGTCGTGCACCCACAATTTAATTTGGCACGTAACTCCTTATCCTGTCTCTAACATGCGGCTCGTCGCAATCCTTGGATTAACGCCGACTTAAGGAGCACAAATTTGGCGGCTTTCTCGTCCCCCTGGCCCGAGACGGACACAACATTTACTTTTCCAATCTCAGGAGGAGGAGAAAACAACACGTGCTGACACGCAGATTATTGTTTCTTAGTTAAGCAAATTGCTGCAATTATGTGTGTCAAACCACTGATGACTACACTTTCACATTCACCGCTTTTAGTATCTCTTCCGGCAAGTCATCAATAAAAAGATCACGTTGTTGTTGACTCTGTTCAACAACAAATATGCGATAGTAACTGTTAAAGAGGTCAGCTTTTAAAAAAAAATAACAACATCTGCTGGATCCAGTGGGGCACTGCCCCACTTGGCTCAGATTCATGTGAAATTTAAAACACATTTACTGGATGGCCCTCTGCAAACTGATGTTTTTGCTCAATTATACTTTGTAGTCTTTGTGTAATTGTGCCAACTGACTTAAATCATTGAAACCGAATCATTGTAGTTTGGGCATAATTGTGCTAACATCAATCAAAACCTAACCTGTGTAGTTTTTTTGCAATTGTGTTGACGTGCTAACTAACATTGATCAAATGCTAGCCTACGTTGCATACTTGTGCTTACTAACAAATAACTAACGGCAGTCAAAAGCTAGCCCGTAGTTTTACGGTCGTTTTTGCACATTTGTGTGAACTGACAGACAGACTGACTAACATGAATGAAAACCTAATCTTTGTAGTTTTGGCATAAAATAAATCAAAGGGCACCCTTGCCTAATTGTGCCAACGATCCAAGTTAGTGACTAAAATCAATAAACCTACTGAACTTTGTAGGTTTTGCATAGTCGCACTAACATCAATCAAAACCTAGACTAAGTCGTTTTTTTTTCGTAATCGTGCTACTATCCATGAAAACCAAATCTCTAGTGTAATCTTGCTAACCAACGAACTAACTGACTAAAATCAGTGGAGTCAATGAAAACCTGCAAATCTTTGTTTTTGCAGTATCTTTTGCATAGTTTTTGCAGTGCTTAGATCGACTTAGATCATTCAAAATCTTAGATCAGCAATTATGCTAACTAATTAACTAACATCAATTCAAACCTAACCTATGAATTTTTCCATAACTGAACTAACGGTCACAATTGCAGAAAAGCCGACACTGTCCATCCATCAATTTTCTATGCCGCTTGCATGCTGGAGCCTATCCCAGCTGATTTCGGGTGCGCGGAAGGGTCCACCCTGGACTGGTGGCCAGCCAATCACAGGGCACATATAGACAAACAACCATTCACACTCACATTCATACCTATGGACAATTTGGAGTCGCCAATTAACCTAGCATGTTTTTGGAAAGTGGGAGGAAACCGGAGTACCTGGAGAAAACATTCAAACCCAGATCTTGCCCATCTCCTGACTGTGGCCAACATGCTAACCGATAGTCCACCATGCGGACCCTGACTATTCCCACTGGATTAATGTACTGGATTCATAAGTGAGGGAAGTGAGGCATCACATAGTCTTATAAAGGTGACAGCGTTTGTGCCGAGTCATGGAATGATGTGTTTGAGGACCGCACATGAAGGTGCACATAGTTTATCTGGGCCATCATCCAGCCGTGTTTCTGCGTCAAAGCGGCCACAAGCAATCTTTTGTGTCCTGTAGAAAATTCCAATGATAATGGAGGACAAAAGTACAACTTGAAGTGTTTTGTGTGCATGTAATTGCAAAGCAACATGACTTGTGAAGTGACTAATCTACTTTCCACTGCGTCATGTGGATACACTCCCATACAATGCTCTTTTTTTTTCACTGAGGACGCTACAAGCTGGACATGAAAACATATTTTCCCCTACTTTATTATCTTCAGTGTGTGGTTTTTCTCATATTTAATAATTATTTGGCATCGCGCTGCCTCGCAGTAACAAGATCCCTTAAGTGACCTCCTTCTCACTCAGACGTTTTGTGGTCTTATAGAGGGATATTTTCCACCAAGGCGGGGTACACCCTGGACTGGTAGCCAGCCAATCACAGGGCACATATAGACAAACAACCATTCACACTCACATTCATATCTATGGACAATTTGGAGTCGCCAATTAACCTAGCATGTGTTTGGAATGTGGGAGGAAACCGGAGTACCCCGGAGAAAACCCACGCATGCACAGGAAGAACATGCAAACTCCACACAGAGATGCCCAAGCAGAGAACCGACCCCAGGTCTTCACTGTGTGGCCTACATGCTAACTACACGTTCACCGTGCGGCTCTCAACATTTTTCAGCCAAATGGTGATTCTTTTGAGGGTTTTTGTATGTTGTCAGTCGATGTAAGATCTTAAACTGTCATACAAGTGTAAAAAGAAGTTATCTACAGTACTGAGGCCTCATCTATAAAGCTTGCATACACACAAAACGTTGTGTGTCCAAAATCCTTTCCAGCAGCTGTCTGTACTTGAGGGGACGAAGGCCCACTGATTCAGTTACTTTGTCACATTTATAACTGTCACACAAGTGAAAAAAATAAGCCATGCAGGTTGGTAATGCAAAATATAAAGTTCACTGTGGATTTTGGAGTGTTATTTTTTTTTTTGAGTCACTTTGTAACATTTGTTTAGCTGTCACGCAAGTGTAAAAAGAAGTGAACCGCTGTTGTCGTGATGTAGGCTTGCATCTCATGTAAGGCAACTCAAGGTCTGAAATTTTTTTCTGGTTGCATTCCCTTTGTAACATTTTAACTGTCATGCAAATGTAAAAATAAGTCATGCATGAATATGGGAGGGGTATTTTTCACAAAAATCTACTTTTTTTTTTTACGTTTTCAGGCACATTGTAACATGTAAGTGTAAAAAGAAGTCGACCACTGCTTTTTGTGAGTTACACTTGCATCTTGCGTAATGTCTTGCATGCTGGGTATTGGAAATCTGAAGTGATGTGCACCTTTTGTTACCAACATTTTTGCTCTTTTGATTTTTTTTTTGTTGCCCATTACTTTTGAATACGTGTTGTGTTAACTGTCACATACTTGTACAAAGAAGGCATGCATGAAGTTATGCAGGTATTTATCTTTGTGTGCCTTTTGGACGGATATTTTTCACTCAAATCTATTTTTCTTAGTTTGTCAGTCACTTTTTAACTGTGACACAAGTGTAAAAAGAAGTGAACCACTGTTTTTGTGAGTTATGCATGCATGTCTTGCATTGTCATGCATGTTGCCAGTCTGAGGTCTGAAGTGTTGTGTGCCTTTTAGAGGGATATTTTAAGGAAATTGTTTTTAGTAACTTTGTAACATGAGCTGTATTAATACAACTGCCACCAATAAATATATACAGTATTAATGTACGGAATAAAGTTTCCATTGCTGGCTGCCTGATAGGAAGATAAATGTTTAATATGTTTTCCTTTTTTTCCCTCCCCAGCGGACTACCCCCCCCCTCCGCCGCCTGCGGAAGAGACGAGCCGCCTCCCGTCGTCATCCGCTGCCTCCTTCCCTCCTCCCCCGCCCGCCAACTCGTACGATTACCAGGTGAGAGACGTGCTGGTGGTGTGTAACGGTCGAGTGTCCACTCGTATCGGTGTCGAGCGCCCCGAGCGCCACTCTGGAGTTCACGCGGCTGGTCCGAGTGTGTGGCCGCGCTGACTGGGAGCCAAGCGCTGATACTTTGCAGCTCCGCTCGCCGCCCGGAGCCAATCACGTGAACTCAGGGACCCAACACACACACACACGTATCAACAAACTTTCTCCTATTCTGGGCTGCATGCAAACTGAAGGCTGACACCTATTGGTGGAGCATGCTCACTACTCCCTGCCCCATTCAGCCTTTGACCCCCGCCCCCACACACTCCCAACGACACGGCAGCACTTAACCTCTACTGTGAAATCCTCAGAGCGTGTCACATTCCTTTCTTGTGTGTAAAATCACATCGCCGCTCAGTCAGCTTTGTTTGTGGAGATGTAATGGCAGCAAATTACGTCAAGTGTTATCACTGATCTATTTTATCTCCAACATTGACATCAGCGGGGTTTGATGTAGGTAAGTTACCATGCAGAAAAAATAGAAACGCTCATTAATGTTATTAATTTTTAGGAACATATGTCTGCAAAGGTGACTATAGGGGTGTTATTTCATGTCTCGAGGGCTCTAATAATGTTAAAAAGCATATTTAGAAGGTCGTAAACAAAACTACCAAAACATTCATTTTCTACCGCATATCCTCACAAGGGTTGCGGGGTGCTGGAGCCTATCCCAGCTGTCTTCGGGCGAGATGTGGTGTACACCCTGGACTGGCGGCCAGCCAATCACAGGGCACATATGTATAGACAAACAACCATTCACACTCACATTCATACCTATGGACAATTTGGAGTCGCCAATTAACCTAGCATGTTTTTGGAATGTGGGAGGAAGCCGGAGAAAATCCACGCATGCACGGGGAGAACATGCAAACTCCACACAGAGATGGCTAAGGGTGGAATTGAACTCAGGTCTCCTCTTCTAGCTGTGAGGTCTGCGCGCTAACCACTCGACTGCCGTGCAGTCACTACCAAAATATTCCTTATATAAATAAAGACTAACCATGAAAAATGAGGGATTATTGTAAGTATTTATGAGTACCAAACATAGTAAAAATCAATCATCTCACTTGTTTACTCCCCTTTTGAGAGTAGAGGGACTGAAACGCTCATGTCGTGTCATGAAGCACATCCTCATGGAAACCCGCCTTCCGTTCATCAGGCTTGTGCAAGATTCCAAACTGAATACAATACAAATACAAATGTTTATGTTAATTTGTGGAACCCTCTAGACATGAAATAACACCCCTATAGTCACCTTTACACTTACACACCTTCACAGTACTGCCTGTAGTGGCTATTGTCTCATCAATGTAACATTACTGACACCTAGTGACCAGTGTAGAACACAGAGTTGTTAAAATGTTAAAATGTCATATCTTGGACGCTAGCTGATCCGAAGACTGGTGACGTATGTTGAGGTGTCGTTCTCGCTCGACGGCTGATGTCACTTTAGAGGCTTAATAACCACAGCCTATGCAATGCCACAAAGCAGGCTTCGCTCCACATTTTAAAACGCAACTATCTGTCTTTTGACTACAGAGGTGGGAGCTGTAAATGTAATTGTTTTGTATTTCTTCAGCGAATATGCTCACTTAACATGTTCAAATTTAGTGTTAGTATTGTAGCATCACATGGATAGGCAAGTGTTGCTAACCTTATGTTGTTGTATGTGATATATGGCATCCGGTACGTTGGACAGGTGAATAGGTTTTATCAGGCTTCACTACACATCTTAAAATTCAACCTAAAAGTTATATTTTCATCTTTGAAATGATTGAAATGTGTCAAATTAGTCATAAAAAGTCCAATAAGATGCCAGTCTCTTATTGACCTCAATGAACGGCGTTAATTGGTGAAGAACCATTTCATGTCGGTGTTACAACACGGAGGTTTTTACAAGAGCTTCAAGACCAAAGGCAGCCGAGCACAGGTTGATCGCGGCAATGTTTCCTTTCATCGCCCTCGTTAGCGCCGTGAAGCTTGCCTTTGCCGTTCCGGACGGGAGACAAGCCATTAGCATTGCGCTTTGTTTACTGCCGCCGTGCTCCTCATGATGCTTTAAAGCAGCAGCAGCAGCAGCAGCAGCTAGCGGCCCCGCCTGTAATGAATTGTGACAGGTAATCCAAACACATAACATTAGAAGAGGAAGCAGTCAGTGATCCGGCCAACTCCAAAGCGCCCGCGGGCAATTGCAGAAAGTCTTCTTGCAGTTGCAGCATCGTTGGCCACACTAAACATACGAAGCTGTCGTTGGAGAGAGGGGGAACGTTGGGGCCAATTTAGTAGAAAACCTACTCCAGCGGTTTTCCAGACTTTGTCCTGCGACGGCTACATGCAGAAACATTTAGGGATGTGGGAGGGGCTCTTTGTATACATGAAAGCTGCAATCTAGTGTTGGTCAATACTGTATACTGTATGCTAAGCCATCTGAGTCAAATGTCTTAACCTTGTCTTATTGCTGGCCTATTTGGCATGTATTTTAATGTATTATTATTATTATCTTATTATCTTTATATTATCTTATTTCCACCCTCGGCCATCTCTGTGTGGAGTTTGCATGTTCTCCCTGTGCATGCGTGGGTTTTCTCCGGGTACTCCGGTTTCCTCCCACATTCCAAAAAACATGCTAGGTTAATTGGCGACTCCAAATTGTCCATAGGTATGAATGTGAGTGTGAATGGTTGTTTGTCTATATGTGCCCTGTGATTGGATGGCGACCAGTCCAGGGTGTACCCCGCCTCTCGCCCAAAGACAGCTGGGATAGGCTCCAGCACCCCTGCGACCCTTGTGAGGAAAAAGCGGTAGAAAATGAGTATGTTATATTGTAGTTTTTAATGTCTAACTTTTTACACCTGACTGCTGTGCCCCGTCCCGCTTTTAGCCTTCTTTTACACCTTGCTTTTAGCTTTGAATGAATGTATGGATGTTGTATTTTAATGTATCTTTTACTCAACTACATTTTTTATCTATGAGCGTCTAACGTCGATGTTTAAGCATCTTTGAGTACTCTGAAAAGCGCTATACAAATAAAATGTATTATTATTATTAAATATATATTTTGCATCAGTATTGTATCTATGACTATATCAGTAATAATGTAAAAACATATTAATTAACCAACTTATCTCATAATGATGAACACATTTTATTATCATTATTATTATTATTGGATTTGTTTCATTTCATTTATATATTTGATTTTTAGTGTGTATATATTTATTCATTTTCAATTATTTACAAATTATTGTATCTTACCTAGTAATTTGTGAATAATTTAACACTTTTTATGTATTTATTTATTCATGGGTTATTTAAATGTTTTACAATAATTAATTTGTGATTTTCATTTATGTATTTTATTTTTCATATTTTATTTTTCCTTTATGTGTGTATATAGTATGTATGTAAATACCTTAGATAAGCTAGACACACACACACACACACACACACACACACATATATATATATATATATATATATATATATATATATATATATATATAGTAGATTATAAAAAACTATATATATAATATATTTATATATATTGTTGTTTATATATATGTTGTTGTGTGTGTGTATATATGTATATATATACGTGTATATATGTATGTATATATATACATATGTGTGTGTATATATATATATATGTATATATATATATCGTTTTTAATAATCTACGAATGTTTCTATCTTATCTAAGGTCTCAGTCAAAGCAATGTCAAACACGGTCAACAGAAAAAAGAATTCTGTAAGTCATATCTAAGACATATCTGATTTGTTTTTCTGTGTTGATTGAGGTCAAAGTTCATCTGAAGACTTAAAAAAAATCACATTGTAAGAAACCACTTTGAGTCATACCTCCAAATAAGGGTCTCAATGCAGGCTTTGCTGGCCTGTAATTATTTTATTCATAAACCCTGAAATGATGATGCAGTAACCAGAAAAGGTTTTTTTTTTGTTTGGCGAGCTCACCACTCTTTGAATCTGCAATGCACTGCAATCTTCAATGTTGTTGTCGCATGTCTTCGCGCAGATGAGAGGACCCGAGAAGACACTGGAGGAGCGACGCTCCAGCCTGGACGCAGAGATCGACTCTCTCACTAGCATCCTGGCAGACCTGGAGAGCAGCTCGCCCTACAAACCACGGACCACCCAGGTAACATCACATGGCACACATAACATAGTGGAGCTTAGCACTTTTCAAAAATATTCATGTAAGGTTAATTGGAGACTATAAATTGTTCATGTGTGTGAATCCCACCCAAAGTTGGCTGGGATAGGCTACAGCCACATTAATGAGGATTAGGCAGCATAGAAAATAAATGAATGTTTGCCTCAACATTAACAACAAATGACAAGTCTCACACCAAGGTGAACTTTTTGGATTATTTAACACTTACTAAATCATTGACTCACTGACCGTGGCTCTTTGCCATTTGGCTGTAGCGTTTATGTGTCCTTGTTGAAGTGTGTTGCACCCTCTGTAGTTCATGACTTTTAACACATTTCATGCTCAAACTGGTGTAAAAAGAAGTTAACCACCATTAAGAGTAAAAAGTTAAAAACAACAAAACAGTCTGACTACTTTAATGACAAATTACGCAGGTGTAATCCCCTCTCACAAGCAGTTTGAGAGAGCGGCAACCTTCCATAGTAAAAATATTCACAAAGACTTGAAATAAGACTGGATATAGTAGTTGGAGACATTGCAATAAGCCAACAGAGAAGAAGTGATGGGGCGAGCAAACAAATGCTAAGCGTGAGTGCATGCCAGGGAAGGAAGGGGAATCGAACCTGCGTCCGTGATTGTATGAATGCAGTATGAAGTATTACGTAAGTTAACCACTTCCCGTCTATATTCTCCTTCTTTTTGGAAGAAGTGTCATTGGGGGAAAAGCCAAAGAAAAAGCACAAAATATAAATGATTCATTACCAGGAATGAGCCATTACCAGGATTAGCGTCTTTTGGCAATAAGGACTAAATGTGCCTCGACCTATATCATAAGTTGATATTTTGAAAGGATATTAAAAGAGCCATATCAAAGCCTTGGGCACTTCACTAAATAGTTTGACACACAAGAAATGTAGGACAGGCTCCTGATGATTAAAATAAAAGATCATCATGATGATGACATTGCCGCTTCACTAGCTCTTTTGATGCAAATAAACATCACATTTATGCAAATATGATGTTATAGTTTATGGATGTCATTGTACTTAAAAACGGAGAAAAATACATTCGAACACCTGAAATACTTTGAAATTCAATAAAATAAAAAAAAAATGAAGTCACAGCAAATAATAGATTTACTGTTTAGTTTGAAAAAAAATTATGTGATCATAAAAAACAAGCAAATACACAAATTATAAATTAGCAGCAAATATATATATATTTTTTGAAAATATTTTATGATGTAATAATAGAAATACAATAATTGACTATAAATATAACATAATTATGGATGTCCGATAATATCGAGTACCGATATTTCGGCCCGATATCAGCCTAAAAATCTGATATCTGCGAGAGGCTTTCATTTTAATGCAGACCTACCAACATGGACAAATTTATAGTACTCAACATGCAGTTTGACTCCTGAATACGCTTGTAGGCTCCCCATTTTGTTGCATTTTCCTACTTTCATTTTCAATATCAGTCTGTACAGTACAGATGCATGAGTACATATTATCAGTTTCTCTAGTATTTCACATTGGGAATTTTGTCCGGGGGGGGGCATGCTAGAAAATAATGGAGAAACAAAGCTCTACTACAATTTTTCCCAATATATGTGACGTTACACGTGTTGGAATCGGAAATTGAGAGTTGGACAGTATCGGTTATCTGCAAAAAAGCCAAAATCAGACATCTGTAATGCCAATGCAATATATATAGTTAAAATGAAATATAAAGTTAATATAAAATAAAATACAAATATAGTAGAGAATACAAATTAACACATAACCTGGTGTTTTCACCCCTTTTTTAATTGTTTTTTTCATTGTGAAAGAATGTAATGAATAAGACAAATCTCCCTCTAATAACATAACATATCTTTTGTTTTTATCCCATAAGAACATCTCATGTAATAAAATATGGAAACACTGAATAGGATGAACGCTGCTCATTCACGGTGAAAATACTTGAAAAGCAGAGGAGTGTGAAGTAAGAAGCGTACAGAATATACACTGTATATGTACTATATATGTTGAATGTACTATGTAATCATGACTTTTTTAAACCTTTGAAAACAACTTCCTGGTGCTTCCAGTTCAAAAACTGAACATGAACTTTATTGGCATGTCTCTTCCTAATGGACATGAACTAGCGCAGGTATATATTCCATACGAGGACCTTCCTATCTATATGCAGGTGTTTGTAAATAAAATATGGTAGAAGTGCAAAGCAAACACGTTCTGCCGCGTTGCAGGATTAGTCCAAAGCGACTTGAAAGCTTTTGTCAACACAGCTTAAAAAATTGATGGGCACCTGTCCGGAGTTAGCGTCCGCGCTAACTAATGTATGGCCGCCCCGCTGGTTTTACCTGACAGGGTCAAGGTTTATTTTTAGCCTTCCTGAGCGCAGAGTACACAAACACGGCAGCACATGTTTTAATCATGAAATGCTAGAAATCGGCGTTTTGTTTTTGCAGCACGACGCTGGGATCTTCTCGTCCGGGAGAAGATTTAGCTTTCTATTTGATTGTTTGATATATTTTCAACATATGCACGCGCGCGCACACGCACATGGTTCCTCTCTCCTCAGCTGATGCTGATTCTAGCTGATTAACTCAGGTTGACCTTTCGCCCTCCCCAGCTGCTGCTGTCAGTCTGTGCTCCGCTTCCTCTGCTACATTATCCTCCAACCCCATCCACGCAACGGGCCCGCTTTCCCGCTCCAGCGACGGCATGGCGTCCTCCCGCCCTGCTATATAACCTGAGAGTAACAAAGGGCCTTGATTTACAAGCAATTACACAGCCGGCTCTTCAAAATCAATAACAGGTCGACCCGCACGCTCCTTCTCAAGGAGAGCCGTGTTACTCCGTGTGTTCGCCATACACTTTGTTTTGGAGGGTCTGAGTAGGCCAAAGACCAAAAACATTCAAAGTCACAACTTTAGGAAGTCCGTGTACGGCAGGGATGTCCAAACTTTTTCCAGCAAAGGCCCCATCACCATGGAAGTGAAAATGAACATCATGAAATCCTCAGAGAGAGAAGTGTGCACCCGCCTACCTTTGTTGAAATAATTACTGTACACTTTCTGTAAATCCTATAAACTTCATTTCACTTCTCATCTATCCCTGTGTTGGTCTGCTGTATGATATATTTTTCCTGAAATGGATGATCCCAACAACCAGTCATTTAGAAAGGAACATCTTGAAAATGATCACGGGTGCCCAAACCTTGTCATACCACTGTGGGTGAAAAAGCTTATTATTTGTATCAACTTAACTTTTTTCCCCAAATATTTCAACTAATTATAGACATAATAAAACAAAAATCCAGCTTTATTTTTGTTTTTGTTTCTCCTAATAGAGTGAGATTATTTTTCCTCATATTACAAGTTTGTTCTCATAAAATTGCAACTCAGAGTACGACTTTTTCTCGTAATATTTAGATTTTATTCTTATAAAATGATTTCTTTACAATTTCCAAACATTTCAACATTTTCTTCCCTTAATGACTTTCCTATTCTTATATTTTGATTTTATTCCTATAGTTCCTATAGTTGAACTATAGTTTCTCTTAATATTCTGACTTCATTCTTGCAAAGTGCCAGTTGTGTTTTACTTTCTTGTTGTTGTTTTGGTTCCCTTTTCCCTTTTTTTCTGCTAATTTCTAATTTTTCTTTTAGTAATTATGACTTTATTTCCATAATACTTTTACTTTATTCTCATGACATAACAGAATTTTCCAAATATGACGACTTTATTTATTGTTTTATTTCTGATATTAGTTTTTTTTAAACTACGTCTTTCTTTAATATTTGAAGTTTACACTACTAGAATGATTATTTTTCATTAATAGAACCTTCATTCTTGTAAAATTACAACATTTTCTCATTAGAGAATTGTTTTTTTTCTCTTAATATTTATTTTCATTATATTATTATTATTGCTTTTTTCTTGCGTTTCCCTGACTGTTACATCAAGTAATGTGTTTTAAAATCAAACTGAAGTACCCGTGAGCACGTCTTCTGCCACTAAAATGTGGCTCCATATTATATTTTTTAGTGAAGACAGCATCTGTATGTTGACAAGCCAGTTGCTTGATTGAAAGGTGATTCCCGACTGAGTACTTGAAGCCACCCAGACTAGTCCCCCCTCCCCATTACGGCGTTCTATCGCCTGTATTCAGCCAGCCAGCAAGTACGATGGTAGGAAAGTCTTGAATGCAGTATTCCCAAAGCCTAACTGCTTTGCCTAATTATGTCCTCTGTGAAATGAGTCGTGTTTGTGATACCCACTAACTCATTTTGGGTATCGGAGAGGGAGCCCAGCAGAGCGCTAAATCCTCCCTCCAAGTGTGCGTTGGAGGCCGAGCAGCCTCGCTCGTGTGCGGCGTCGGCTTGTCCGAGTGCATCAGATCTGTTTTGGGGGAGTTAACAAGGAGGCCTAGATGAGTGTCAAAATAGAGCACTCATCAAGTACTGCTCGCTGGCTACTCTTGCCGAGGCCGGGCCAGCCATGGCTGCACTGACCTCCTGCTCACACTGACCCCCGCTTTTGCTTCTAGTAAGCAAAGCAGAAAAGTGTTCTCAGAAGACGCTCACTTTTGTTTGTTTGCACACATTCCACATGATTCTTAGGGGTCGCCGTTTCCCAACAACGTGTAGCAGTTTTCCATGAAAGCGCCAACAGTCATCCAGAACTTGGTACAGTAATGACATGGACGGGATGGGTTTTTCACCCAGTATATGGAATCATCACTCAATTGTTGGCTTGCCAAACTGTGGCTCAGGTGCCATTGGTGCTCACAGATGTTTTCTTATCGGCCCATGGCAAATTCATTCATTCATTCATTCATTTTCTACTGCTTATCCTCACGAGGGTTGCGGGGGTGCTGGAGCCTATCCCAGCTGTCTTCAGGCAAGAGGCGAGGTACACCCTGGACTGGTGGTCAGCCAATCACAGGGCACATATAGACAAACAACCATTCACACTCACATTCATACCTATGGACAATTTGGAGTCACCAATTAACCTAGCATGTTTTTGGAATGTGGGAGGAAACCGGAGTACCCGGAGAAAACCCATACAAACTGTGGTTTTGTTGTATTTTCCTCACACAGTTAGCTTATTCTGTTTCTTCTATCGTTTACAGTATTGTTGGTTTGCAAGCAGCTCACATGGTTAGCTATGGTTAGCTTGAACAGCCACAACAGTAGACAGGATATTGATTGATTGATTGGCTGTAGACCATTTGTCAAGTAATTAATCAGATTTCAGAAGACAGTGACCAGAGACACGGCCACCTGTGATTAAGTACACAACTGCAACACTTCCCACAATGCAACTCTTCTTAAAGGGACAGAAAAAAAAATCAGCAAAACGTCTGCGGAATGTGAACGGCAATTGAGCAAAGCAACAATGTAATTGTAAATTGTAATTTGTTTGGGGAAAAAGTTAAAATAATATCAGGAAAAAAGTCATAATATTCCACCCTTGGCCATCTCTGTGTGGAGTTTGCATGTTCTCCCCGTGCATGAGTGAGTTTTCTCCGGGTACTCCGGTTTCCTCCCACATTCCAAAAACATGCTAGGTTAATTGGCCACTCCAAATTGTCCATAGGTATGAATGTGAGTGTGAATGGTTGTTTGTCTATATGTGCCCTGTGATTGGCTGGCCACCAGTCCAGGGTGTACCCCGCCTCTCACCCAAAGACAGCTGGGATAGGCTCCAGCACCCCCGCGACTCTCGTGAGGAAAAAGCGGTAGAAAATGAATGAATGAATGAAAGTCATAATATTACAAGAAAATAAAAGAGAATATTATTTAAGAAAAAAGTTCAAATACAGTAAAGTCTCGTTATATCGATATCGGTTCAAACGAATTACTACTTATTACGATACCATTTTAATTTCCCGGCAAATTTCTAGTCTTTTATGATATAATTAGCTCCGTTAGTACGACACACGGTTATTATGATAATCCGGTTACTAGGATGCCCTTTTCATCTCCCGCCAGCCAATTTGGTCTGCTTATATCGATACAAAAGCAGCTTAAATCAATCTTTGCTTAAGGATTTAAATACCAAAAAAGAACACGGCGAACGGCTGCTTCCAGTCAACTTTATTTTTCACACTTCCACCACCAGAGTGCAGCACACACAGCGGAAAACACCCGTCCCTCGCGCCTACCCCTCCGGGTGGCAACACCTTCCCTATCGATAGTTCCGGGGTGAATTATGTCCCGGTAACCGGTAATCACTACAGCGTAAGTTTTTTATTTACTGTAGTACAAAATTTATTGTAGTACAAAAGCATGCTAGATACGCAATCCATGAACTCAAGGAGAAAATTACACGCCATATCAAAGATCCGCCCACTTTTAATGCAGTTCGGCGCAGGATCGGATATATGGATAGTCCGGTTATATCGGTATTTTTTCCGACTCCCGAGAATATTGATATAACGAGACTTTATTGTATGTGGAAAATTAAAACAGCTGAGCTGCACCGTTTTCTTGAAATATATATAACTTCTTAGCATATCTAAATGTGTTGCTTTACAAAATATCATTCTTTCATTTTAATGTTCTGAACTGTTTCAGTGCCAGCATGGTACTGAGCAGATTGATGTGTTTATCTTTAGAATGCATCTGCAGCACCTCTGCTGGTTGCAGCGCAGTCGTGCACTCCCATCATGCACTAGCCTGCCCTGTGACTCTGAATGAGGCTTCAAACTGAATTAGCTAGCACAGTGTGCAGCTAGCTTTAGAGAATCCCAATCCCGTATTCCAACTTTCATTGTGTATTTCAGTTCAGCTTCAGTATGGCAGCATTCACACAGGATTTCTACTGCAGTTGCTTTGAGTTTTCCCGTATTTTTCCGTAGCATTTCCCTTATTTTTACAATTTAAATATGGTTGCTAACCCTGATCAGAACCATGGCAACCATTTTTTTGGTGCCGCTTTCACCTGTTTAGTGACGATGGCAGAACTGGAGAAGCTTTTTGGGATGATATGTAAAAGAAAGAAGTCCAGTTGTCTTAGTGGATCAGTGTCAGGTTCACCGAGTCCATGGAGCTAGCTAGCGAGCTAGCTTCCACGCCGTATTTATACTTGGGGTCAAAGACCTGATGTCACGTTGCTGCATAACAACACTCCCTTTACTCAGATCTGCTGACAGTCGGCATCCAAGCCCAGTCCTGGAAATGCCGCTGAGACGGATCCTTCCGCGAGGTGCCCCGAGGGCCCCTCGCGTCACACCCGGCCCCGTCAAGCCGTGCCGTGACACTCGTCTTCCGGCGGGCGGAGGAGCAACGTTGCGGACAGCGTCAGATGACACAACTTGACACAAAATGATAGCTTCGTGCTGCTCACTCCCAAGTCTCCCGCTGCACATCGCCGCTTCGGGAATGCAGACCTCCCTGGTGGTCTTCTCGGGTCCCTGAGCGTGCACGGTGGCCAAGTTGGTGACCTCCTCCCCCTTTCCCCCGCTCACCTTACAAGACTCCAGAGAGCTGCTCAACACTTCAAATATGATCTCTGAACACCTCAACTCCACTTTCCTGTTTCGTGAGGTGCGGGAGTGAACTTAATTATGAATAAACACGGAACAGCACTTACCCAAAACAAACCGCCCTGATGGTGAGTTTTACAGCCGACAAGCTTGTAAGCGGCTAAATAGGCGGAAAGACTAGCTGGCATGGTTTATCTAGAAGTAGTTAATGAAACATTTAACCCACTCAAGGAGATAGTTTTGTATTTGGGGAAGTACAGTGCTTTGATTTTTGTACCACTGTTAGATGTGACGGAGCTGTGTCAGATTAGACAAGAAGTTTGAGAAAGCACATGGTCCTGTCGGAAGAAAAGCACAACATAGTAGACTTGCTTGTAGTTCTCCATAAGCGAGGAGTCTGTAAGTCTGTTTGAAGCCTCAGTCGGAGTCGTACGACCTACTAGTTGAGATGTTTGGCGTTCAGTGTCCAGAGGTGAGCTTGGTTCAAGTCGGGACATGAGCGAACAGATATTCCATACCTTGTTCCCTCCAAAGTGAATGAACAACATCAACATCGAGTGTGTACATCATTAGCCTGGAACTTTCCATCGCAGACAACGATTTTGTAGAGAGTGAGTGCTTAAAATCGCACAATTGTTTCAGATCAGGAGGGTCTAAACCAGGGGTCTCAAACTCAATTTACCTGGGGGCCACTGGAGCTAGGGTCTGGGCAAGGCTGGGCCGCATCAGGTTTAAAAAAAAAAAATGCATTTATTAAAAACAGAAAAATATACAAACTTTTTCAGTGCTTTGATTCCGATTTTCTACAATAAAAGCTCTGATAAAACATTCCACTGTTCACAAATATGTCAATTTTTATTTTTCTGCACAAAATAAGATGAAAAATAAACAAATCAAGAATAAAGAAAATCAATCAATCAGTAATAAATAAATCTAATAATAATTAAAAAAACTTAAGAAACCACATATAGTTGGTGGGTAGACAAATTATTTTTTTTCAGATTAAAATTAACAAAGCATTATTAGAGCCCTGTAGACATGACAAAACACGACTGTAGTCACATTTATACTTTTTTTATTTACAACATATTGCGCAACTGCAGGGTCTTGAGACACATGCTAACTCGCAAACTAGAGAGCTAGCGACCTAAACGGTAGCCTTCAAGTTATTTCCTTTAAACTTAAATAGCCAAAAACTTACCACTTCCACATGGATAGGGAGGATAACTATTAAGAGTTATTTAACCTTTAACATGAACATTAATCAAACGTAATAATTTTTTCTGGGTACATGATACCATACAGCATCCATATCAAACTTGCGCGGGCCGCACTAACATTAAACTTTCATATCAAGGCGGGGGCCTCAAACTAGTGTCCTACGGTCCACATTTGGCCCGCGGGCCACGTGTTTGAGACCCCTGGTCTAAACCCTTTCCACCAAGCGCCGCATATCCTTAGATCATGGCTATGATGCACTCCCATAAATTAATACTGTGGCGAAACAATGTATAGCCAGAAGAATACTTAGACATCATTAGTTAGAAATACCAGAGAAAAGTGGTGATATTTCTTTTCACCGACTGAGGAACGTACCATTCTACGGACTGAGCTGCGCCAGCTTGCACGGAATAAGCAGAATATTACGTGTAATGTTCAATGTACGATGACTCTCCCTCAATAGGGCTGACACTGGACTTGTCCATTTATTGTCAATGGCAAATGCTAAATGATGGAAAATGTGGGAATGTCGTGATCGATATCCTACATGTCCTGAATGAGCTGAACATTTTGATGTTGAATTGGTTTGAAGACAGCTAAATTAGACATTTTGAAACTTGAAATTGCAGAATGATTGTTGAAATATATAAACATGTTGAAGTATTACATGAGGACTGACAATTGAATTAGCAAATGTATGCTTCGAAGACCACACCTTGAAGAATGAGTGGAATGGAAAATTACTTTCACCAGTAGAGGGCACATTTTATTTTTCCATTTGTTTTAGGCGGAATCTTGGAAAGTAAAAACGCAGACAGAATTTAGTAATTTATAAGATCAATGATCGCAGTGGGCTCAAGGATTGAACCAGCAACCATCTGGTTGGGAAACAACTCAGCCATGTCATGATACAGAATAAGCAGAATCTCTCCATCCATCCATCTTGTACGGTTTTCAGTATCTGAGGTCAGGTTGGCGGGGCAGCAGCCTAAGCAGGGAAGCTCAGAATTCCCTCTCCCTGGCCACTTTGTCCCAGTGTGTTCCCAGGCCAGTTGAGAGACACAGTCTCTCCAATTTGTCCAGACATGCCCTGAACACCTCCCCAGGGAGGCGTTCTGACCAGATGCCCAAGCAACCTCATCTGGCTCCTCTAAATGCAAAGGAGCAACGGTTGTACTCCGTGTTTCATTCGGGTCACGGTGCTTCAGAATGTTACAGGAATGGGAAAATGGAAAATGATCTTCCACCGCGAGGAGGCGCCAAATAAATTGCTCATTCATTTTCAGTGGGAAAACTGTCACAGAAATTATGAAAATATTACTATAAATGTGGAAATTTATTTGAAAAGTCTTGGTAGATAGCCAAAGTGTCCTAAATGAGGTGGACATTTTGAGGAATTGGATTGACTTGAATTGGTTTGGAATTTGAAAACGTGGGAGGAGTTTGCAGACAAAAAAATGTGGCACAATAAATAGATTAAATATGGTATCACAGAAGGTCAGCATATATACTGTAACAGTATAACAACAGTCAGACTCACTCAGCTTTATTAACAGAACTAAATTCATCACATAGCAACTTAACACTCAAAAGATGTACCTGGCAAATACACAAACATGTGCCAATGTGAGTTTGAAATGATAGATTTAACTCTTTTAAAGATTTCGCATGAAGCATTGTGTCTGAGCAATGCATTCATCAGAGTGCTGCAATGACCTCAGCCTCCCACTGGGCTCAGTGCTTTGGGCTCCTCTGGCTCCCTCTGGTGGAAAGAGGCAGCATATATGAACATCTGAAATTACTGTCCTTGATAGTCCAACGTTGAGACTTCCTGCCTCCCTGAGGTCAAGTGAGGGCGTACATATCCAAGTCATATAAAAGCCTTTCCTCCCACACCATCTATTACCTTTTCTAACTGTGTTGTCCCCCCTTCTGTTAGAGTTACGGGTGTGATGACAGCGCATCACGCAGCCTCTTGTTGAAAGGGCAAAACAGCGGAAAGCTCCTCTATTTTTTAACACAAGCACCAGGAAGCGGCCGGCTGGTGTAACTTTGACTTAAACGCTACCGCTCGTCCCTCTTGATTGTTTAAGCTTTGCTGCGCGGCGCAGAGACGCTGCCACAGCGCCGCCGGCACTCGTTGACCTTAAGGTCGATCCGGCAGCAGGTTCTGAGTTTTGACAGGGGCGGCCCACTGCGGGGACAAGAGCGTGTCTCGGGGGGAGGAGGGGGAGGCACTCAATGTGTTCCGTCAAAGTTTGTTAGTCAAATAACGTGCACGCTATCACCCGCTTTGTCTTTGATAAACACACCCAAGCAATGACACTAACCTACCTCTTGACAACGCTAAGAGGCTGGCTGTCCACCGCTGTCATCGCAAATTACCCATCTCCTCCACCTTCTCCCATTGATGACATTGTGGAACTGTAAGCAGCTGGGTGGAGCGGCGGGGGTGGAGGGCACAGGTGCATGCCATTACAGTATGCTGTAAGACCTTGAAAAAATTTGAAAATGAACTTTTTCCAATATAGCTAACAACAACACTCGATGTTGCATCAGTGAGTAATAATACATCCTATTCTCTATGAAGCTGTTGCATCATGCACCATAGTTTTGACCATTATATAACTGAATAAGTCAGTACTGCTACTTTCTTTCCTCCATTTTTTTCCGAAATGTTTATTTTTGTTGTTAGATTAGCTTAGCTGGTGTCAAACTCAAGGCCCGGGGGCCGGATTCTGCCATATCATTTTATGATATGAAAATATCAAAGCCTGAAAATAATGCATGTCAAAAGGACAATTTTTTATTTTTTAAATAATAATAATAATAATACACGGGCGGCACGGCGGTCTAGTGGTTAGTGCGCCGACCTCACAGCTAGGAGACCTGGGTTCAATTCCACCCTCGGGCATCTCTGTGTGGAGTTTGCATGTTCTCCCCGTGCACGCGTGGGTTTTCTCCGTGTACTCCGGTTTCCTCCCACATTCCAAAAACATGCTAGGTTAATTGGCGACTCCAAATTGTCCATAGGTATGAATGTGAGTGTGAATGGTTGTTTGTCTATATGTGCCCTGTGATTGGCTGCCGATCAGTCCAGGGTGTACCCCGCCTCTCGCCCAAAGACAGCTGGGATAGGCTCCAGCACCCCCCGCAACCCTCGTGAGGAAAAAGCGGTAGAAAATGAATGAATGAATAATACATTTTAAATAATATTTTTTATATTTTAATATTTTAAATAATGTCATTTATTAAATGTTGTGACAAGACAAGACAACAAAATAAATGACAAAACAAATGATAAAATGGACAAATTAATAATAAAATACAAATTCATTCATTCATTTTCTGACCGCCGTGCCGCCCCACAAATACAAATAATTATTAGAAATAATGGCCTTCGATGCAGTTTTAGAACACACCAATTTCCCCAGTTATTTAGTGACATTCACATTTGAAATTTGGTCAATAGCTAGAAATGCTACAAAGGTAAATGATAAAGTACCAGAGGTTTATAAACAGCCAAAGTTACCCCAAACTGAAAGATGTGTATTTCAGAATGATACAAAAAAATGTGTCAACAATTTAAAGCTGTCCTGCAGAAAGCCATGCCGGTTGGTGCAACGGGTTTTCCGAGTTCTGGGGGACTTACTCCTTCCTTTGGTTGCATCAAAACAGTGTTCAGAATACACTGTGGTGCAATACCCTGGTGCACTGTACTGGAGAGAGTCATTTGTTTCTACAAATTTGGCAAGAAAAAGGGGAATTAAAAATGGAAGACCATCTTATAACTTTTTTTTCCTACATTTGAGTGAAATTTTGAGTGTTCTAAAACTTTTGACCTATATGGAAAACATTTGGACACCTGTAATATAGTGATGCATACGAAGCAACATGGCATGCACGTTACAGTGTTCAGGCTAGATTTGCAGGTACAGTACACATTGTACAGGGATTGTTTTAACAAGACTCATATAAAAGTGTTGGACTTCTTTCAGTTGTTTGAGTCCTGATGCTTAAATGGACGGACGAGCCAAGAGTGCAAAGCCTCCGCATTGTGTTGAGTTGCACGTCAAAAACGTTTTTTTTCCTTTCTCCAAGGTCTTAGATGTATCTAAAAAGATGCAGAGCCTCTTCTTTCTCACTTTGGGGGTTTTCCTAAAGCTTGTTTCCAAAAAAAAAAAAAAAAAAAGATCCTCCACCCTTGTGATTTGAAATGCAAAGTTAACAGTTTTAGCGGAGCCCCCCAAGGCTGGTATAGTCGCTCCTAATCTTTTCTAATGTGTCAAAAGGCTTTCTTGAGAGTCTCTGTGAAATTTCACGCTGAAGTTGTTTGCAAAGTCGCTCCGAATTAGAGCGGAGGCTGAGGGTTAACTTTAGTGAAGGGCTGAGGGAAAACTTTGGGCAAAGTGCGTGTTTTGTGTGTGTGTGTGTGTGCGTGCACACGTGATGGCGGCTGAGCAACAGACTGTGTGCACGGAGGCTATGTCATCACGACTCTAAGCAACATTACTGACACGTACATGATGAATCACGCTCTATTATCGCGTTCAACCTCTCTGATCACTAGCAAGTACCAGTCATCAGGATGTCCACTGCTCCAGCTCAAGTTTAGTCATTAACAATGTCAACCGCTTGGAAATGTTCATTGATAATTACACAATTAATATGACAAATGGAACAGTGTCAATTCCTCTTCTTCAACATTGGCTACAAATATCAATTATTAGTTAGAATGGTGTATTCTCGTGTTAAACAATGCCAAAGTTTCAGATAATGAGGTTTGCACATTTAAAAGTGAGACCTGAAAAGGGTTTGGAATGGCTCAAAATGCTCGTTTTCAGAAGGCGTGGTAAAAGTGCACCTTTGTGATGTCACAGAGGAGCGGACTTCCTTATATGGGTGTGTCTGTAAGCCAGGTAAGCTCTGCTACTGTGTTTACAAAAAAACAAGCTCAGGCAAAGACAAGTTATTGTAGTTGGTGATTCCCAAACATGAAATATCCGCCAAGACTGTTGCTGGAACCCGAAGCAGCGCGCTCTCACCGGGAAAGGTGCATTAAGCACCAGTGGTGCTATGCTACGTTACCAAGTCAGGGGTCTCCAACCAGTAGATTAGCTTTCCAACAGCTTTATGAATTTATTATCAACTCCTACACTTACTCTATTAGAAAGTGGGGTTCACTCGGAGTTAGGAAGCCACTTGGGCGTGTGACCAATCACAGCGGAGTGGCCGTGGCCGGAGGTGGGCTGTGGGTGGAATCAATGAAAAGATTGTTTTGGTGGGAAGCACACATCCAAGGAAAGCTGGAACAGGTGCAGGTTGTGAAAGATCTAGAAAGTTTTCTGTATGGGTTATTGTGGCTGCTCTATCGGAGTCAACTCAATACAAAGTGTTGAAAAAAAATCTTTGCTAAAAAAAGGAATATTGTGACTTTATTCCCATACTATTTTTACATTATTGTCATATTAAAATGTTTTTTTCAAATGAAATGTTTCAAAAAATACAACTGGATTTTATTTTGGTTCAAAGAACATCATATATTTTCTTTAATTAATAATTCAACCCTATGATACTAAACACCTGATAATATACAAGTTTATTCTCATAGATTTTTTCATTAGAATTGCTTTTTTTTCTTACTATTTTGACTTTATTTTGACTTAACTTATTGCCATAACATAACTTTTTCTGCAACCTAATTTTCCAAAATGAAAATAAAACATTTTATTTCTTTAATATTATAAATTTATGCTACTAAAATGCACTCATGACATCCCTGCTTTACAGTAATTAGAATTCTGCGGCTTCAGTCTACCACAGCTTTTCAAAAATATACTACAAAATCACAATGATTGAATACTAGTAGTCAAAAAATATCCATATTTAAGCATGTTTCTTGTATTTTTGTAACTTAAATTAAGCATTTTCAAGCACAAAAAATGGCAAAATGAAGCAAAATATAAGGCATTCAGATGTGATGATACAGTATGTAGTATTCTACACTGGTCACACAACATGACAGTAATGTTACAGTATTGTTGGGTGAGACACGCAAGCATCAGACTTGACGGCAGAAACAACAGGCTTTAATTGCAGGTTTGAATAATCTCACAACAATTTAATTTATCTAATAATCCCTAATTTGCGTCGCTTTTTGTGTATGCCACCCAAACACATTTACAGCAAAACACAGGAAAATTAATCTTTTTTTAAATGTAATTTTTCTTATTATTATATTACAGTATATTGGATAACAGGAGTGTAAAGGTGACTATGGGGTGTTATTTCATGTCGAGAGGGCTCTAATAAAGCATATTTAAAAGGTTGTAAACAAGCTGTCTATGCTCTAATTACAAAAATGTTCAATTTCTAAGTAAGACATCAAATCCTGTGGATATTCACTTATCGCAGTTGGGTCTGGAACCAATTAACTGTAATAAACGAGGGATTACTGTACGGTTGGGGTTCCTGTTTTTTTGGTTATCGTATTATTTATCCTCATTATCATCACCCGCACCCTTCTGTGGCATGGTGTCACCAAAAAGCCAAAGCAAAATTTGCTGAAGTTTGTTGGAGTTGTTTTGGTGTCGAAAAAATGTTGGGGTTGGAAAGAAAATGTGTGCAATACTTGGTTTAGAAACACTCCGAGGCAGACGGGAGGACATATTGTGTTTTTTCAGGGTGTTAAGAAGAAGAAAGGATGTGTTACACGCTATGTAAAGTCTCAAAAGGGCTTTGTGGCGACACTTGAAGTGCTTTTTTTTAATAAGATTATATTGTGTGATCTGTGTGTTTTAAAATGTGCTAAAATAAAAATGTCTTCCACTCTGCAGACAGATGAGATTAGTTTCATTAGCATCGGACTGCACCCCCCCCCCCCCCCCCAACACACACTAATTTCCACCATGACGGTAATGATTTGGTGAGGGCAAATTTGCATTTCCAGTGATGTGCTAACTAAATGCTACTGTAGGTTCTGAGGCCTTTAAGATAAATTAATAATCTGCAGTATTTAAAAGGCATGAAACATTTAAATTAAGTAATTTCTCTTCCTAAAGGGCACAGTGGAGAATTCAGCGCATACATATGCACAGACACTTTTTTTTTTTTTTTTTTTAAGGAAGTATCAGGGCTAATCAGTGAGACAAAAATCCGAGTGAAAGCCTGTAATGTTTTCTGGCGCTTGTAATGGTTCTTCACAGGAAAAGTTGATGCCTGTACAGTATCTACCAAAAGGGAATCTGCTATCACATTCCTGCAGCCATTTCTAACACTATAGAAAAGTAGAAAGCTGCCATTCCGGGAGAAATAAAATGTGAATTGCTGCAATACCGCACTCACATTCCACGGCCAAACCCTGACAAGCTGACGCAGGTATGAAATGCTGTAGCAATACCTAGCATGATCGCACATACTAACCCTCGTCTAAATGGCTAAGCAACACTAGCCGGTCTAGCCTAGTGATGCATGAGTGATGCCGGCACCGGGGAGCTGTGGTTCATTCAGAAGAAAGAAGAGTCCAGTTATAAGAAGAGTCGGTTCTTTTAGCTTGACTCTCTAAAAAGAGTCGGTGAATGTTGTTTATGACATTGGCTAAGGTGCCAAACAATACACACATTGAAACCATCGCTGTCCTTTAGAAGATGTCTCGTCAAGTGAAGTTCCAGAGGCCTTAAAGACTACACGTCTTTGTTCTCCTTGTGCTGCAAGTTTTGTAATTGACTCAGTTTTTTTTTTTTTGTGGCTTTAGGCGCTAACCTAATAAGGCCATCCAAGGTTAATGATAGACCCTTTTTAGACTGGCTGCATGTCTGACACCGATACGTGGCGCTGGTGGAAAAACAATTATGACTGACACGACTCGGGGCACAAGCCCCTGACATCTGATTGAAATGTTATCTACCCCCGACTCCTCCTGTGCAACGGACACAGCCGCCAGAGCTTGCAGAGGCTTGTGCGGCTTCGCTCGACGCTTCCCAGGAACACGGAGCGTTGCAAATCTCCGTGATTTAACGTTTTTCCCGCCTGAGCAGCCGGAGTCAGCACAAGTGTCATGTGCTGTCTCCAAACCAATCACCCCCCCCCCACCCTCTCCCCCCCGGACGGCGGGCTGACTCACTTGTGTGATGATACCTTACAATCTTTTCCCACCACGGGTCACATGGTCAAAAATGAAAGGATGCAAGCACCACTTTGATATTTGACTTTATTGCCCAATCTAATTAAAAAAAAAAAAATCTTTCACTTAATAATGACACCAAGAATATATTTTTCATCTCTATGCTACTAAAGGACTGTTTTCCATTTTCAATTTATTTTGTATTTTAGCTTACTTTAGCTTAGTCGTGTAAATTAGCATATTGTTGCATATAACTTTTTTTTGACTATTTTTGACTTTATTCTTGGAAAATTGCATCTGTTTTTATCATTTCTGCTTTTTAATTTTTGAACTATTTCTACTTCAGAATAAATATGTCTTTGGTAGTGAGTGAATTAATATTTTGACTTTGTCCTTGTAATATTACTGCTGTCTTTTTTTTGTTGTTGTGTGAAATTATTCAAAATTCATAATGCCGCCTACAGAGAACATACAAACTCCTTATTTCAAAATCACAAATACTTAAACATGCTGATATAGTTAATCTTCAAACAGCTAAAATAATGCATAAGGCTAAAAATAACCTTACTTAAAAATGTCATCCAATACTTCTCTACAAGAGAGGAGAAATATGATCTCAGGGAAGAAGTACATTTGAAATACTTATATGCTAGGACTACGTTAAAAAGCCATAGCATTTCAGTATGTGGAATCAAACTATGGAATGGATTGAGTAAGGACCCCAAACAATGCACAACGATGAGCCAATTCAAGAAACAATACAAGCAGTTGATGTTTGCTAAATACAAGGATGAAGTACATACTTTGGTATGTGACAAACATAAAATAAAACTAAATAAATAACAAAAAAACAAAAAACTATACTAGGAAAGCAGGAAGTGAACAAATGTAACAGTTACTGATTGTAAAAGTACCAGATGGAGGGGTAGGATTTAATAAGCTTTGCTTCTTCCTACTCCTTTTGGACATGTGGAACTGTGAACTGATTATGGGATGCACTCAATTGTAATCTGATGCATGTTCAAATGAAATATTACCATTACCAAATTATATTCCTCGGGTTGCATTTTTGGCACCCCTGCTTAAATACATCATTTACGCATGCAGAGGCACAGTAGCTTGAATAAAATAAAGAAGAAAATAAAATGTGGGAATTATTTATTTATATAATAATTATATTTATATATTTATTTCCCCCCCCCCCCCCCCCCCAGTTCTCCATGCTGCCCACAGGACTGCACAGGGGGAGTACTGTCGTACAAGCATATAGCAAAGTTAACACAACTTGGCCAGTGTTTTAGGTACCATTGTAACAAGCGAGAAAAGAAGTTAACTACTACACGGGCAATATTTTAGGTAACATTTTAACTCTCTAGCACACTCTAGTTGTTTAATTACTCAAAAAAGTGTAAAAAGAAGTTAACCACTGCGCTAACAGCTCTTCTCTTAATTGTTGAATTGCACACTTGGCCAGGATGTGTTTGCAAAATGTTACAACTGGTTGGGGTCCACAGCAGTACTTGCCACTTGTTGGGAGGAGTAGTCAGTAAATATAGCGACAAAGTCGCTAAGTTGCCAACACGGATCCCTCCTGCTACGTCGTCTTCTTCTCTGCTATATCGTTTATGAGCCAGAGCAAACAGGTTGTGCTAAATATTAGTAGCGGGCTGAATAAGAGGGTGGCTCTTTTGATGTTTCATATAAAAGCAAACTTTTTGTGTTTGTGTGCACAAAATAAAAGTTGTTGGTTGATGTCTGCTGCCTCCTTCTCGTCAGGGCGCGTACTGCTTATTGAACAAACTGATGCTTGCCGCAATATCTTTGGACGTTTGTTAGTTTTCATTTCATTTTAGGCAGAACACAGCCATCAAATATCTTGTTTCTGTTTTCCAGCCCAGTGGATCTTCCACGCTGTCCACTCCCAGCGCTCCAGTGACCGGCTACAAGCGCATGGTCATCCCCACTCAGCCACCTCTGACAGCCACAAAGAAGTCGACCCCCAAACCTCAGGCCCTTGGAGGGGGCGGCTCGTCAACTCTGCCGGCCAAGCTTCAAAGCCACGTGGCACCCCATGCGGCACCCCAGCCGGTCGCCGCTTCCTACGCCACAGCCTCCACGCCCAGCCAGCCCACCTTCAACGTCCAGGTGAGGTCGGCCCAGCCCAGCCCTCAGCATCAGGCTCCCAGTGGGCAGCACTTTGGCTCGCAGCATCCGGTCCGCAGCCCCACCCAGGTGCAGTACATGCCGGCCCAGCCCAAAGGACCAGACTTCGCCTACGGACCGCCGCAGCCCGGCTTCTCCCCGATGACTCAGGGTGGCTATCAGGAGCAGCAGTACCCGTCGGGCCACCATGCAAGCGGCCAGGGCTTCAGGAGAGCCGAACCGGCCCAACCGTACCAAACACCTGGACCTAAGAAGACCTACATCACCGATGTGCCACAGAGCCTGACCCCCTATACGTCTGGACCAACTATTCCACCAAAGGTGAGTACCCAAACTACAGTTCTTATATCACTATATGGGAATGTCCATTTCTGTTTCTAGGGTTATCTTCACACTTGTTCGTCTCTGGCATTGTCAGTGCCCTTCTGTGGTGGCAACACTAAAAAAAAAGAACGTCTCACACAAGTTGTCTTTGACTTTTGATCTGCTCACATCCTTTTTGATGGTACTTTAATTCATGCAGGAACGTGTGTTTTTGTTGTGTGCGTGTGCTGTAATGCAAGTGGAGGAGGTACTTCTCCTCTTTCATTGAGATGCATAGAATAAACTGTTATTTTAACCTTTATGAATTTTTGAAAGATCACGTCTGTTGGGAGCTTGGCGCCATTGGATTCCATTTGTCTCAGAAAAAGGCAGCTCCTGCTCTGAAGCATTTATCTCGGCTCTGTCGTTGGATTTCTTTCTTGTTTGTTTTGGGTGGCATGCAAAGACAAAAAGATTAGTTGACTTGATAGCGCTTCTCACTTCAGGCGGAGACGTAATCCTCTCTGCACACAGGGATGCCATAAAAGTGTAGAGTTTGTGAGGGGTTAAGTGGAAGAACATAGTGAAAGTGTTGGGTGTTAAACTTCACAACCGTAGAAGTGGAATTTCAGACAGTGTAAACAGGATCTTATACATAAATGAACTCCTGTGTCACTCACACTGCATACAGGGCACATGAATGACATAAACAGCCATTAAAAGATTAATGGCCTCGTGTCACAAGGCAGGAGGGAGCCGACAGGATTATTGGAGGGAGGAAGTCTCACCGTTGCTTAGTTATCACTGTCTATTTCATAGGAGCAGGTTCAACGATAACATCTTTATCCTTCATGATGGTTCCACCCTTTCAGCGGTTTTGACCAATGTTGGTTGGCATTTCTCCCCTTTCTGAACATTTTTGGAGCAAATTCCAGACTATTGAGCACACCCAAATATTAGCCGTACCCACCATGTAGTACCATGGTATATTTACACAGACACACTATAAACATTGCAATCCTATCTACACTTGGTGTTCCCAGCGTCAAACCTTTGCTCCGGTGAGATTTGATACACTAACCACGTTTACATGAGGAGTTTTTTCTTTCTGAATGCAATCTTTCCGAATTACATTTCTGAAAACAATGGTTTACATGGAAAGGAATATTCCAATCTCTTGTCTACATGCGCTGCTATAATCAAACAGAATAGTCAATGGGGCATGCACAGTAAAACATAAACATCAACATCACGTGATACCGACTTGCCCGAGTTTTTCTTTCACTTGTTGGAATAACTCCGTATTGCGTGTTTTTTGTTCGTCCAGTCTTGAAATTAGATTGGATCAAAAACAAACTTCTAGTGACGATTGCTCGCCTCCATTTTCAAAACTGAAGAACGTCTGGAGCTGCGTGTTACGTCATATCTGAGCATGCGCTGAAAGAACGCACTCGGGATAAATTTAAACAGGAAAAGATCAAATTCAATCTTGCTAATATTTTATAATTAAACTCATGACATGTTTTATATAGATATATATTTTCTTTTTTAATAAAACTGGACTTATGAATAAAGTATAATAGGGTTTAGATTCTGTTCCACAGATGGCGGTAATGCACACCGAAAGCTGCTTGCCAAACGCTAATAAACAACAGAAGAAGAAAAACACGATGACGAAGAACGCACCCTGACAACTTTACATTTGAGCGGGTACAGGATACCTCAATCGGATTGGGGAAAGGAATATTCCACCCGATTATATATTCATTCGGATTGGCACTTTTCTTTCGGAATGAGGTGTATACAAAGGTTACATTCTTTCTGTTTGAGCAAATAAACCAAATGGGTCCATGTATACGTGGGTAATGTTGAGTGTTCACAGAGGGATAAAAGTTGACTAAAAGTGACATAAGTGATGCTTATGTACTCTATCTACTTTTCCGCCTTGTGCAAGTAACTACTTCTCTTGTTCTTCTACCGTATTAAAAACATATGCTTGTAGATATGTAACCACAGAATATCGTGACACAAAACGATTCCTGCATTTTACTTGTCTAATTTCTCTTCGCTTTTCACTTTCTTTTTCTGTGACGCACCGCCATCCGCAGAGTCTGCCTCACGATTGGGAGATGTTATAAGTTGACGGAAAGTCAACTACAAAGAATGAAAGTGGCGTTGTCTTCCTTTAATCTAGCGACACACAACTAGGTCTTCTTCCGCCTCCCGCACAGAGCTAGTTTTTTTTCTTCTACCTTATTAAAATTGTGCGGTTGTGCGTATGTAACCACAGAACATTGTAACACAAAACATCGTAACACTAAAACAATTCCTGACAATTCCTTCATTTTGTGATGCTTTCACTTTCCTTTTCTTTGACCCATTGCCGTCAGAAGTCTACTTCACGCTTGGAAGACATCAAGAACAGAAAAATGTCATCTGTAAAGTGTGAAAAGTGGTGTTGGCTTACCCCAGTGTAGTGACACGCAACTATGTATCCTTACGCCTCACACACGGAACTAGTTCGCGGAGGCCTGTTGTCAGGATTTTGCTTCATTTTTCCTCTCCTTTTCTTTGACGCAGTGCCATCAGAAGCGTCTGTCTCACTCTTGGGCGACATCATGAACATATTACATTTTGCTATTGTTATTTTACGATGTCTGTTTTGACTTTCCTTTTCTTTGACGCATCCAATCAGATTCTGCGTCATACTTGGCAGACATCATGAACACAAAAATGTTAGCTGTAAAGAATATTTTGTGAAAGTTGTCGTATATAACCTTGAAATAAAACCCCTAAAATACACTTTTAATGAATGAACTGTTCAAGTGAAACACCTTTTGATAAGTAAAAATTGGGGCCCGAGCTATGAAAAAGGTTGTCAGAGTGAATGAATTGTGGTAGGGCTTGCAGGAATCCTGACAACAGACCTTTTTATAGTACATGCCGTGTCTGAGAAGAATTCCAAAAGGCTGTGGTTGGGCTACAAAACGAGGGGGAAAGCGATGCCATGGAGACGACTATTCTAATCCGAGTGCATCTCTGGAAAGTACGAGGCCCCCGAGTTTGCTCCCGTTCAAGGCTGGCGGTGCCGCTCGCACATACAAAGCGGGCCCGGACTCCGCTGGGAGCGGCTCATCAAGGACTGTATTTTGCTAAACACAAACGAGCTCCAATGTAGAAAATAAGTCTAATTATGTTTGTTCAAAACAAACATCTACATATTGCTTGAAAGCTCGCCGCAGTCCCAGTGTGGCGCTGCCTTCACCAAAACAAAAGGTGACGTTTAGCAGATTTGTTTGCCTTTGATTCCAGATAAAAGCAAATTAGTGCAAGTGTGCTGTCTATATATATAACCCTTTTACTTCCACTGAGGAGCTTACTTCTAGTTGGTAGTCATTACCTCTGCCAAGGAGGTTTGGTTTCATTGTCATGCTTTTCAAAGTAAGTAAAAACAGTAGAAAAAAACCCCACTGTGATGTTTTTTTTAGTAAATGCTCCACCTGACACTTCTATTGTGGGTGTCTATCTCAGGGCTGTTCTGAGTCTGCTATAGTGTGTGGTCTACAAATGCAAACAACTTATAGGGGTCACACAAAAACAACATTAACCTTGACAGATGTGGCTGTAGGCAACCTCTTTTATGTAGTTTTTTAAAACAATGAATGATCAGCACTATTAATGCTGACTGAGCTTCTGGTTCTGTTGCTGCTGTGTTGTTCAGCACAGGTGGTTCTCAGGTGTTTGACGAACTCCCATAAATAAGTTGGTTTAGAAACGTAATTTCAAACGGTTTGGTGTGTAAAGTACAAGACAGACTTGAGAACTACTCACAGTAATTAATTGGAAGGTCAATATAAATGAAATCTTCAAGATCAAACACTTAATGTACAAAGTCATCATTCAAAATTACTTATTTATTGATATGACGCACACGGAGCAAGGAACAATTTCGCTCTGTCTCCTTCCTGCTGTGGTCTGCTCATACTGTGAGGTGTTCAAGCGCACTCACGTACCCCTATGGCAGTTGACATACCCTTGGGGGTACCCATACCCCACTTTGGGAACCACTGTACGACGGTATTTTATATGCTTTTATTTGTTGTTTTGTTTTCTCATGCACTCTACATTATTGTTGAAGTTACACCAATAACTGGATATTAAAAGCCTCTAAAAAAGTAGCATTTATAGTCGATGTTTGACTTGGTGTCGTGACCGGTTGGTGACCCTCATCAATGGTGTAAAATGTGACGACTGAAGAGCGACTTAGTGGCTTCCTATTGACAAGGAGGCGCCCCCATTGGCTGATTAGTGATTGGCGGCATCCTCTCAGTGGGGGGGTCTTTCCTGCATTGAAGGCGTCAGCGCGTATTCATAGAAGGTCAGTGTCGTGACAAGTTCAGCATGAAGTCGTCTTGTTCTAATTAGCAAACACACACACACACGTCAGCCCAAGCCTCGGTGTGTTAGTCACTCACTCACATAAAATATAAAAGTACCCCCAAATCCTCCAGTGTTTGCTTTTTATTGGGCTGTAAAATAAATGAGCAGATTTTTATGCTTAACAACCAATTTCCATGAATCCCCCCCGCCTATTCCCGAAATGGAAAGGAAGCTAAGCTGGATGATGACTCGTGTTTTTGCTGATCTTGACTGACGTTTGACTGCAGCGGCGGCACGGATTATTTTCCAAACACTCAATCCCGGCAAGCGGTTAATGTCCCCCAGAAGGTCAGCCATGTTTGCAGATGTCAAACATGGCCGTCTGACATTTCTCCGCCGTCTCGCACTGCCCCGGTTGGTAACCACGGTTACGTTTGACCTGCTGAGATTGCTTGGACATCTTACCTTACTTGAGTTGACGTGGGACAATATGGTTTGACTTTGTATTGTATACAGAAAAGGCTTATTTAACTTTAAATTGTGTGTATTTGCGGTTCTCCCATTTTAACCATACAAGTGTTAAAAAAAGTTGAACTTTTGCGGTATATTTTTTCCTGAAAATTCCGGTTGAACTGCAAATTGTACATATTTTGGGATGTTCCACTGCAAAGCTATAAATTATGTTTCAAGTCACATTTGCATGATACTAATAACCACATTCAAGTGGAAAAAGAAGTGAGGCACTATAATGAAAACCTGAAAATGACTTTCCCTCTGTCATTGGAAGCCACAAAAAGCCAAATTAGAAGCAAAACATGCTTTTATATTTCTTAGATGCTCGCCACGACTGCACATTGCCTTCAGCATGGTGTTTGAATCCAAGTTTTGTTTGACTTTGGAGGCATTTTCTTCCCTCAGAAAATGTACTGTTTTGGGGGAGACAAACTGTCACCATTATAAATGTTATTACGACGTAATAATAGTAATATATTTCTCATTGGGAGTGACCAGGATGGATAGGATCAGGAAGGAGTACGTCAGAGGGACATTCCATGTTAGAGGCCTTGGAGATAAAGTCAGAGACCAGACTGAGATGGTTGGGACATGTCCAGAGGAGAGATAGTGAATATATTGGTAGAAGGGTGCTGCCAGGTCGGAGGCGTAGAGGAAGACCAAAGAGGAGGTTTATGGATGTAGTGAAGGAGGACATGAGGGTAGTTGGTGTGAGAGAGACAGGGTTGGATGGAGGAGATTGATTTGCTGTGGTGAACCCTGAAGGGAAAAGCCCAAAGAGAAAGAAGATGGTCACTACTACTACTACTACTACTACTACTACTACTACTACTACTACGATACGTGATGTTTGAACTTCGAGTTTTGGCCGACTTTTGAAGATGCAGGTTGAACTCCAAATGTCTGTATTTTGATGTGGTCCACTTTATCCCTGCAAACAGTCACCAGTATAAACTACATAGTGTGCAAGTGTAAAAATAAGTTAGGTACTATTTATGGTGAAGCGTGACCATTTTGACTTGTGAGGTATACTTTCCCAGAAAATGTTGGTTGAAGTCCAAATCGAGCGTATTGTGGGGAGTTCCACTGTTAAGCATCATAAACCCTATTATGTCTCAAGTAATATTTTAAGAGTATTTACCATTCAAGTGTTTACAGTACAGCATTAAAGCAAATGTATTTCTCCTCCATACAGCAAAGCAGCCAAAAGCTAAATCCAACTGTTTTGGTATGAGCTACTGCATCGTTGTCCTCCATGTGAAGCGAGTGTGTGCGAGCGTACACTTGATTGGTCAGCGGTCAGCCTCGGTAGATCACCACTGTTTGTCACACAAGCTCTCGTAAATAACGGTCCCGGCCCGCCACCTTCTTCACCAGAGCGGCGGCTAAATAACCGCCCCGATCGATACCTGTCAGGAGGGTCCGTCATCAGTGGAGAAACGCTTCTGCTGTTTGTGTGGAGCAAAGACGTGTTCATCACGTAAACTGTTTAGCTCTGCTTCCATTCTCATGCTGATATTACATTATACCCCGTTTGTTCTCATTATTTATCTTACTGCTTATGATACTGAGAGAATGTTGCTCAGGGGCTGCTGGTGCAGTCAGTGAGGATGGGAACCATGACAGCAGTTTAGTAGAAACAGCGGCCCCTGCTGGTTGCTTGTAAATTGCTCTGCTCTCTTGAGACCGTCCCCTTTTGTCCACTCTATGAAATGTGATGTGAAATGTGTTTTTTACTTACTGGCTACTTTATTCGGTACACATGCTACAACAGTCCAATGGAAAGGCTTCATACTCCAATCTTGTTATGTAATCGAATGACAACCAAAGGTTTTGTCAGTATGATGTAGTTGTACTGTTTGCCATTACCGACGACAAACACTAAATCAAATACGTTATTTGGAAAAAAATATTTAATGAATACAGTAATACATCCAAAAATAGTTTTAGTAATAATAAAACACATTAAAAAATTATTACAAAAATCATTGTAGTATTTGTTTATACAGTTATAGTTTTTAAAAGGTACTTAAAAAACCTACATTTTATATTTTTATGTGGAAAAACTGCACTAAAATAAACCTAGTATTTAATAATAATAATAACATACAAAATAAGAATAAAAAATTATAAAATCTGATTTTTTAAATATTTATTTATTTGTAAATAAAACCCAGAATGAAAATGAATAATATTAAACACATGTAATATTTAAATTGTATTTGCTAAATTCCAATAACTATTTTTATTTGGAAATATTTGATAATGTATTATTATTATTAATAATAATAGTAAGAATAACAATACACAGAATACAAAACTGAATGAAATATAATATATATAATAAATATATTTTCTTATTAATGTCATATTTAAAAAAACATTTGTCAAAAGAAAAAAAAAATTAAATGTAATATCTGTTTCTATTGGACACATTTTACTAATAAAGCACAAATATACAAATAAATAAGGCAGATTTTTATGTATCCTATGAAATGCATAATATATAGTAATAATATATATTATATATATAATATATACATAATATTTCATTTTTTTAAAGAAATGCTACCATTATATATTTTGTTATATGTTTAATAAATCATTATATAATACATTTAAAGAAATGACACAATTAATGTTTAATTTTTTTGACCAAATTTTTACTAGGAATTTAATTAATCAAAAAGTACCAAAAATGAAGAAAGGTGGCAAAAGTAGAAAATGTGATTGTTAAAATATGTAATACATTTAATAATTTATAATAATTTGGTAAACCTTACCAAAACGTATGTTGAATTTGATCACTTGAGTACAAAGTACAAAGAGTAATTCATAACAATTTAACATATGTATATGTATTGGCCGGTGTGCCCCATGGAGTGTGTTTATGGTCGTTGTAAGAGTTTAAAATATTGAAGGTGATGAAGAAAGGTGCTCCAATCCTTGTTATCGTTGAAATGTCAATCAAGTCCACCTGCGGCCATGGACGCTGAGGAAAGAATCTCCATTCCAGCAAACCGTGCAATCATTTGTTGTCATGTTGTTTGCCCCCCCCCCCCCCCCAAATACACACAAATACACACACACACATTGCTCGTGGCACCCCTCTCTGCACTCACAGATTTTCAAATATCTGTTTGCAGGGGGATGTGTCAGTTCCAAACACATGACCTACTTTTTACACACGCACAATCTTCCAAACGTGGAAAAGCCCCTTACATACATTACATGTCTGCACGTGAACACGTCCGTTCTGCCTTATGCTTAATTTTTCATTATCATACGCAGCTGCTCCACACTTGACTGCTATGTTTTATTTTCTTCTTCTTCTTCTTCTTGCAGCCCGCAGCATTTAATTGGAGCTGAAAGAGAATGACCTATTTTGTTTGTAGAAAACGTACACTTATCTGCTCCTCCTCAGAAGGTGGCCTTGGGCTTCCTTCGCAGCAGCCTCGTGCGACGCGGGAACGCACCGCCAACCTGTTTAACGCGGCACATTCATCAAAAGCGCCGACAGGAAGCCACGTATGCTACGCCGCTGTTTCATTCCGCTTTGTTACCGCCTTGCGTAATGATATTCCGAAAATGATGGACTTCATTTGCTTTTTAGGATGATTTTGAAGTGTAAAAATAAGTTAAAAAGTGTAAAAATGAATGGTACACAACTCGCTTATCTCTACTGACAACTCATTGTAGGCTCAGCCATATTGTGCTGAGCAGCCGGGACGGAGACATGCGTTTACATACACAAAATGTTTGCAAAACAAAGGAAAAAGTAGGGCTTGGCCATATGGAATCCAATAAATCCACTCCAAAGTCACGCCTCCTAATGCACACATTGAAGAAAATCTTTTAACGGCAAAGGTTTGATTCTAGACACACGCTATAGTACACACACACACACACCAAGTGGAAGTGAGTGAAAGGATAGTGTGACTGATCCAAGCAATCCTTTCATTGTTTTGGTGAAACCGAGTCGCCTAAGCTGCTGTAATCACTCGTTTAGTGTCGCAACGACAACAAATGCTTTTTTTAAAGTCATTCCAATCCAATAAAACAGTCCGCAGTCCCAAAGAAACGTCCGTTTGAAGCTCTTGTTTTTTCTTATCTACACTATTCTAATAAGATGTTTGCCTCTGAAAAGCGTCTTGCTAGTAATTCCATTGTGAGGCCGACAGAAGGAAGAAAAAAAAAAGGGCAGGACAGCAGGAAGAAGCTGATTGTCTAAAAAACAAACAAATAAAAACAAACTAATAGAGCTGTGGAAGAGGGTTTTGAGATTGTGTGTTGCAACACTCCAGTTGGAACATTTTGTGTTGCAATGTTTTGTGTTACAGCATTTTATGTTGTGCCATTTAAAGGGAGCTGTACTTTTTTGGAGTTTTCCCCCATCATTCCCAATCCTTATGTGAAACATGAACACATTTATTTCCCTTTTCTGTGCATTATGACACAAGAAAACTAGTTAATATGCGCTAGCTAACAATACTGTCATTGGGGTACACCTATTTCATCGGAAAAAAAAACCCTCTTACAAAATTGCATGGTTTGATATCATGCATTAACACGTACACTGCTGATAACATGTAATAGTTGCAGTATCTTGCCGCATTTTTGAGGCGTATTGATACACATACATATACTAGTTCCATCAACAATAGCAGCAAAGATATATCGGCAACACTTACCATGTCCGCTTGCATTGGGATGGCTGTGTCTTCCTGCACAAGACGTGTGCTCCAGTCCTCAGGGAAAAAAAAGGTGACGGCAAACCAGCATCTTGTTGAGTCTTTGAAGCAAAATTGAGAGCTAGGTATCCACTCTTCCTTCTGTGAATGACGCTGAGACTAGCAGTTAGCAAGGGATAAAAATAGTTTTTCCATGTTAGCTGCTACAATAATATACACGTTATGAAAGTTGAACACTGTTGGTGTTATGTTTTTTTGCGTGTTTTGCTTTAGTGTGAAAATAGGTATTTCCCATGCTAGCACGCATGCTAGCTAGCACACAGTAAATTGTTTTCTCGCACTAAAATGCACAGAAAAGGTAAAGAAATATGTGTTCATGTTTCACATAAGGATTGTGAAAGATGGGCAACATACCAAAACGTGCTGATCCCCTTGAACACGGGTGCTCCTTAAGTCGATCGCGATCTACCGGTCGATCGCAGAGGTGGTACTGGTCGATCGCTGATCGATCGCTGGTCGATCGCGGCGTTACATTAAAAAAATATCATCCTAGCATCAATGCCGTCACTTGATTGATATACAGGGCAGCCATTCAGATGACAACTGAATGTTGCCCTTCGGGTGACCAATCAAATCAAACAACGTCTCTAAGTGCAGCAGAACTACGATGTCAGCCTATCATCCATCCCTGTTACTTGATTGACATACAGGACGACCAGTCAGATGACAACTGAATTTTGACCTTTAGGTCACCGCTCATGCGTAAACAACAATGCAAAGTGCTAAGCTAGTCGGCGAATTGCGTCAGATTTTAAGCCCTCGCTAAAGTTTATGGTCACTAAAATGAGTGAAGTAGCTGGACCAAGTAAAAAGGCAAAAACATATCACTTCCATACGGAATGGGAGGTGGACTTTTTTTTTCACAATGTCTTTTTCGAAGTGCGTTTGCCTGGCTAACCTGGCTATCAGCAGCTACTGTCCGGACTATGCATCCCTGGCTGATTCAATTCAGTGCAAGTCATCAAAGTAAACTCAGGTAATTACAAAAAATGTTAATAGTTAATTATGTGTGTTTTGCAATATTGGCTCATTTGGTTATGTACGGTACATCAACATACATTGTACGTACAAATAATCCTCAATACATTTGAAAATAAACAGATGTTTTGCATTTTTGTAGTGGGTAGATCATTTTGACTCGGTCATTTTAAAAGTAGCTCGCATGCTGAAAAAGTGTGAGCACCCCTGGCCTTGAATGTTTTTTTTTTAACATTTCGAGTTACTCTGATTTGTGGTTACATTTGATCTTATATTGTTTGGCATTACATTTCTTCTTTTGCCGTTTTGCGCTATGACGTTTTCGAGTTGCAACGTTTAATGTTTCAACGCTTTGTGGTGACGAAATTGTGTTACAATGTTTTGTGTTCCAGCCTTTTGTGTTGGGCTGTTTAATGGTGTGACGTATCGTGTTACGCAGTTTTGTGGTTGCATCGTGTCTTACAGCGTTTGTTATGTGTTGCTACGTCGTTTTGTGTTTTGGTATTCCTACATTTCCTGGTATGGTGTTAGCCTGCTGTCTGCTACGCTTATTGTTTCATTCTTGAAATCAGCTGAAAAAGTAAAAAGGTCCAAAAAAAAAAAAGAAAGCCGAAACGTCTTCAGTGTTATTAGAAGGACAAACGGTGGTGAAAAATTGACAGTATGAACGTCACAATTTTGTGATACTCTAAGGCGATGCTTTCCCAGCACGAATTCCCTTCATTTTGTGCATACGTGCCTTTTGCACGGCAGTGTTTGACAGCTCTCAAATGTCAGTCAGCAACTGCCGGCGCCTGTCAAGTTGACAACAAGAACGGGACACGGGCTTTGCCCTCCGAATGTCCCAACCGTCACAACACAGCCCCAACAAAGTGCAAATACAGTATATCATAGAAAGAGGTATCACATATGATGTCATCACATCCCACTTCCAAATGTATTTTGATGCACTGTGGCAAATAAATACCAGGAGGACTGCACATCCCTGCTTATTCACGATTTAGCTTTCACGTCCTCATAAATTTGCTGATTTTTTTTGCTCTTTCTCGACAAAAATATACACACTCTGATTTCGGAGCAGCATTTGCAATAAATGTGACCCTCTCAACGCTTGGAGGGAAAAAAAGTGAAGCATAAGGACATACATACATACGTATTTTACCTAATCACATATTTATAATATTTTATATTCTTGTAATATTTACAATTTTTTTCATATATAAACATTTTTCCAAACTTAGGGTGAATTATTAAAGCCAAAGTTTGCCAAAGTTTCAGATAATGAGGTTTGTGCATTTGGAAGTGAACCCTGAAAGAAGTTTGGGATGGCTCAAAACGCTGGGTTTGAAAAGGCGTGGTACAACAGCTCCTTTGTGATATCACAGAGGGACGGACTTCCTTATATGGTTCATAATTAGGAAGCACTTTGGGCGTGTGACCAATCACAACAGAGTGGGCATGCCCGGAGGCGGGCCGTGGGTGGAATGAAATAAAACAGACTGTTTTGGCAGGAAGCACAAATCAAAGGAAATACACCCGGATTAGGTGCAGATTCTGGAAGATCTAAAAAATGTTCTGTGTAGGTTATTGTGTGCAGCTGCTCTATAGGAGACCACAGCTCAATACAAAAGGGTTGAAAAATTCAGCATAATAGGTCACCTTTGAAATATTTTTAAATTGCGTTTTTTTTTAACCAAAAATTCAAAAACAAAAATTTCAAAAAGAAGAAAAAAAGAAAACACAAGGCTTACTTTTTTGTTGAGAACTGATATTTTGCTGAAACATGTTCTACTTCTGATTACTAAAGAAAGGAAAAAGATAGAAGTCTAATCTTTCTTTTCTACCATTCTATTCTATATTTCTATATAGCCGAAGAACACAGTATTCTGGGTGCCTTGAAAAATCTGTCAAAATCATAAAAAAAATGTCTGGGATTGAATGAGTTAAAGGGATTGTAGAGATTTGTGACATAAAGTTGTATGGCATTCTCATCAGCAGTCCAATGTATCAACCATCAACCAGAGAGGCGGGGTACACCCTGGACTGGTGGCCAGCCAATCACAGGGCACATATAGACAAACAACCATTCACACTCACATTCATACCTATGGACAATTTGGAGTCGCCAATTAACCTAGCATGTTTTTGGAATGTGGGAGGAAACCGGAGTACCCGGAGAAAACCCATGCATGCACGGGGAGAACATGCAAACTCCACACAGTGATTTCCGAGGGTGGAATTGAACCCTGGTTTCCTAGTTGTGAGGTCTGCGCGCTAACCACTCGACTGCCGTGCAGCCCATTTGCAGAAATTAACATAGTGATTTTTTTTTTTACACAATCACAAACCACACGACGATCTAAAAAATATGTATATTTTAGTTCTACTGCATCACATTGGGAGCTGTTTTCTGTTTCTAATGTTGTGGTTGCCTTGTTTAGCTACACAATAATTATCACAATCATGACACCAACTACAATGACAGATGTGTTTAGAATGAGTTTAGAAGAGTGGTCCAAACAAGAGCGACAGGGCCTCAGGTTTGTTTCTTGTCGGCGGGACACGGCACTGTCACAGGCATCAGGTGAGGGGACGCAGCGAGTCCGCCGCCCCCTCACCCTTCCCCGGCTCCTATCCACTCATCACCTAATCGCTCATGACACGGTGCAGGGCGCCACGGTGCACGCCGCAGACGGCAGATGTGGCAGTCGGTCACCGATCGACTCCCAAAGTCAGATATCTGTGTCTGGATGCATCAGGACACACGCGACGGTTTTTACTCAGAGACCGGGTGCCCCAAGTCTTAATACATGTATCGTACAGAAACGACAACATTTACAATGCAATTACGAAACAACAACGACATAGCACGAGTCGTAAGGTTTTTTTGTTTATCGGCCACGGGGGCCCAATGAATTTCTTGCTTTGAGCCCCCAAAGAACCAAGAACCCTTGACCCACCACTGGACATCTGCTATATGCATGTCCGAATACGCAAAATGTGTTGTTTACCACTGGTCCTCGTTTTCATGTTACATTTCTTCTTACGCCATTTCCTGGTGCGTCTTTTTGTGGATATGTTTTGTGTCACAGTTTCACAGTACAACCTTTTTGTGTTGCAGCATTTTTGTTGCAACGTTGCATGCTGTGATATTTCGTGTTGCACTGTTTAGCTTTTACAGCGTTTTGTGTTACGCCTTTTTTTAGTTAAGAGGGTGTTACATTTTGGTGCTGTGACCTTTGTGTGGTTACATTTCATGTTGTACATTTTTGTGTTGCATTTCATTTTGCGAAATTCTGTGTTATGCCGTTTTAGGAGTTGTGTGTTACAGCCTTCAGTGTTCTGACATTTTGTTACGTTTACAGTTGAGACATTCCACGTTATGCTTTTTGTGGTTCGATGTGTCATCGGTTCATGTAACAATGTTTTATGATTATTTTTTGTAGTTATGGCGTTTTGTGTTCTATGTTGCGAGGTTTCATGCTGTGGAATTCTGTTACAATTTTTTGTGGTTAAAGCATTTTGTGTGATGATATTCCGTGTTACGCCATTTTTGTGGTTGTGTTACATGTTGTGACATTTTGTGTTATGTCGTTTTGTGGTTACAATTTTTTCTGGTTATGGCGTGTTGTTGGTGTTCTGTGTTGTGAAATTTCATGTTGCAAAATTCTGTGTAAAATTTTGTTTTAAAGCGTTTTGTTACAGCATTCTGTGTTACTACCTTTCATCATTGTGTTTTAACTGTTGACGTTTCACGTTCCAACATTTTGTGGTTGTGACGTTTCGTGTTACAGTACATCATTTTGTGTTTACATTGTGTTTACATTTGGCGTTACTGTGTTTTTTGTTACATTTCTTATGGCATTTCTTATGTTTTGCAGTCTTTAGTGTTGTGGGCTTTCATGCTGTCACACTCCGTGTTCCAGCGTTTTGTGTTTACATTTTGTTTTACTGTGTTTGTGTTACATTTCTTGTTCTGGCATTTTGTGTTATGTTTCATGTTGTGACATTCCGTTTTGTGTTTACATTTTGTGTTACTGTGTTTTGTTACGCATTTTGTGTTACAGCGATTTGTGTTGGGACATTTCATACTATGTGGTTCTGTAGTTATGGCGTTTCGTGTTCTGACGCCCTGTGGTGCAGAAATTGGCACACGGTGTCCATTTTCGACGTCATCAGTTATGTCGCCATGGTTACGCAGAATGTCACAAACTATGAATAGCACACTTTCGCCCATCCAGTGATGTAATATGCGGGTTCTTGGCACGGTTTGTCCTGCAGAGTTGCGCAGACAAATCGTGCAAAGAACATCCTGTTATTATATAAGAAGACAGAGGTATCAGGACCAGTAAGATGGTAGGCCCATAATAAAAACCAAATCACTGGGAACCAAGAATAAGACCACTGCACTACCTGTCTGTTATGTGTATTGTTGAAGAGTTTTGTGATTTCCCACTGTCTGTGTGTGGCTTCATGCAGAGAAGACAAGACAGTTGAGTTTGCTGCTGTTGTTTTGGTGTGGTTTAGGTGTTTTTATTCTTCATGACAGTTTTAAGAGGCACGCGATTGAGACGAGTGCGGCCAATATTGTGGCTACAGTGACTTCCAGTGTATAAGCTGCACGTGTCTAGTACGTGTCTGTGCGTACTGGTCAGCTTTATTTGACAGGAATCATAAGCTATGAAAAAACCTGTGCTTGTCAACCCAGTAGAAATTGCAGGAGATCATTACTCAACATAATGGTCTGACTTACGGTTTCATCTTACAAACATTAAACTCCTCACACAGCAACTTAACACTCAAATAAAGAAAAGCCAGAGAACCTGGATCCCAAAACCCAGAGGGAAGCTGATGTCATTGCAGCGCCCCAATGAACACACTGCTCAGACACAATGCCTTATATGAGAATTTTGTTTATTTTATATTTGAAACTCATACTGGGACATGTTTGTATATTTGTATACACACCTTTTGCGTGTGAAGTTACTGTGTGATGAATTCAGAGTTTAAAGGGTTCATGGTTCAAAGTAGCAGTTTATAGACCAGAATTCATGGTTCTTGAGCAGACCAAAATAAGGTTTTAAATGGATTAATGGGGGGGCCGCATGGCGGTTGTGTGGTTAGCGCGCAGACCTCACAGCTAGGTTCAATTTGGTTCAATTCCACACTCGGCCATTTCTGTGTGGAGTTTGCATGTTCTCCCTGTGTATGTGTGGATTTTCTCTGGGTACTCCGGTTTCCACTCACATTCCAAAAACATGCTAGGTTAATTGGCGACTCCAAATTGTCCATAGGTATGAATGTGAGTGTGAATGGTTGTTTGTCTATATGTGCCCTGTGATTGGCTGGCCACCAGTCCAGGGTGTACCCCGCCTCTCGCCCGAAGACAGCTGGGATAGGCTCCAGCAACCCCTTTGACCCTCGTGAGGATAAGCGGTAGAAAATGAATGAATGGATTAATGTGAGTATACCTCGTTCCATATGGCTACCAATGTTGAAGGGTGTACATCAGACAGATCGGATGTGTTACTTCTGCTTTCGAGTGTCCTGTGTTGTAATGATGTCCATCGACATCCATGTTGTGTGAGCTTGGTCCTTTTGTGCTCACAGCGGGGAACATCCGACGGAACTTCAATGAAAGTCAGCCTGAGAGTCCTGAGGGTTGAAGGCCAACAAAAGATTGAAATGTACCAATGTCGCTAAAAGTCGACATCCGCGTTGTACAGCTCGATGGTTCCTATTGTCGCTCAACGGGAAGTGCGGCACCATCACAAAGACGAGTGGGGGGGGAGCAATTTTGCTTTTATTCAAGTGGAAAATAGTCTTTGGCGCTGTCACAAAAGAGTCCCCAAACAAGGCGCTTTAAACTCTTGCCAGTGCGTCGCTGCGGGCTGTCAAAGAGTGGATCAGGTAGAAATGAAGCTTAAAGTCAAAAGTCTGTTTCTGGTAATCGCAGCATTTGCCTTCCTGCTCCTGTGTGCTTTTGATGTGGAGCTGACATTAACAGTGGCAGATCGCGCCTCTTTCAAGCCTAATTGGAGGAAACATTCACTAAAAGGCTCCTATGTGGCGTGCGAGGCCTTAATTCACCTGCATTGAATACGGCTTTGTTTTATTTAAAAGATTCATTCAACAAGAGCTGACAATTAGGGGGCTGGGGGGAGGTGTATTTAACAACAGTTGCATCTGCCTTTGTTTATCCCCAAAAGATGCGACTTACACAACGTTAAAGCGCTGTAATGCACTCTGTAAAACTTGTGTAAAAAAGCTAGACTGTTTTATTTACAGATCCTGGCACTAATGTGTTGCGTTATATTGTTTTACAAAGTCACAGCTTAGCATGGTGTAAAAAAAGTTTGTTTCGCCGTTTCTCTGCAGCCTGGTGAGTGAGACAGAGAGAGCGCCAGCTCGCTACCAATGAACCGCTCGGGCTCTAACTGAGACACACCTCTTTCATCAAGTCATCCATCAGAGCTTTGGCTACATGCATACATATTTTTAATGATGTGTGACTATAATGTGTTTGTATGACCACCAAATGTGATCCAAGTTGCGTCTTTTCCAGACTTCGGAAAGGAAAAACCTCCTTCCTCATGATATTGCCTCTGGCACATCCCGAGTTAACGATATTTGAATTCTGACAATTGTTACATCACTGGTATCCAAGAGCTCAAGTGTGCCACTTATAGTTTGGAATATTTTCTGTAAAGTTGAAAGGGCCACTTCATTAGAACCCCTCCATTCAGGTCTACCATGCATATAACCTGTAAGGATCCAAGGTGGGGCCAAAGGTAAGCAACAGGCAAGCCCATTCAAAATGTTTGCAACACAAAACACTATAACCACAATCCATAGTAACCACAAAATGGCGTAACATGACATGTCAGAACACGAAATGTAACCACACAATGGCAGCCAGAGATGAACAACCGGCAGGGTCATTCAGAATTTTTGCAACATGGTAAGGAAACCAAACTAACCTCTAAGATGACAAGTGTCTTGCTGAGGTGCTTGTTAATACTGCAATATCGTAAAATGAAGTCCAGTAATCCCTGGTTTATGACTTCCAGACCTGACCATAATGAGTGAATTTCTGCCAAATAGGATTCCTTATTTATAAACGGAATATTTTCATATTTGGAGTATAGGAAACTTGTTCACGACCCTTGTGAGGATAAAAATTAATGAATGAACCTTCTAAATACATGTTTTAACATTAGAGCCCTCGACATGTAATAGCACCCCTATGGTCAGCTTTACATTCTTATTACCCAATATAGTAGATATAATAAGAGAAGATAAGACATAATATAGACTCACACGTTGGCATTAGGACAGTTCCTTGTTTTTTTTTTTATTGTATCTTTTATAATCGTATTTAAAGTTGGTGAAAAATGGTGGCAGGTCTGCTAAGATGAAGAATTCGTATTTAGGGGACATAAGGACTGGAGTCCAACGTCTCTGACTGATTAAATGACACAATCACTAACAACTCTTTTGGAATACCAAAAGACGTCCCGGTCAATCTGCATTGACTAATCCGATCTTAGATAAATTAGTCGGGTCTCCTGCGTTCAATCAGCTCCCAAATGTGGCAATTAGGAACACCTCAAAGGTCAGGCGGATCCGGGCCCGTGTTGCCATATTGAAAATCAAAGTGGGCATAAAGATCCGGCCCTGGCGAAGGTCAGCGCGTAGAGAGTAAAAGAATCAAGTTCAGGACTCCACAGGGGTCTGCAAAGGACACAAACACCTGTGAGGTGGCCGCCGGCTCGTCTGGATTGGTTGGCGATTGGTAACGGGAGAAGTGAAGGAGATGTCATCTTCACAGAGTTGTCATCCCCTCTGGAGCGATTAGCAGCGTAAAGAGAAAGCTTCCATTTTGTTCTGTTGTGCCTCATAATATTCTTCTCTTTTTCCCAACGCAAGGATTAGTCAGGGTCGTCCTTTCTTCTGCCGTTCATGTAGAGCACACGAGGACATGGACGACCTTCTGGGGAGTGCACCGGGGGAGGGGGGCCTGATCCAGGGTCAGATATCTCAGTGGGAAGGCCATGCACTGCATGTAAATCACACTGAATGTGTGCTGCTTCGACCTTCATCCACCATTCATTAAAGCCCTGCTTGTTGTGTGTGTGCGTGTGTATGTGTGTGTGTGTGTGTGAGTGAGAGCCTTTGAAAGCTGCGAGCGTCTAGTTAAGCAATGTGTTCTCGCATATGCTCTCTTGCTCTCAAACATCACCACAAATAGACCACAGGTGACGTTCATCAGCGAGGTGGAAACACATGCAAGGACTCTTCTTCACGACCTCACTTGGCCTGAATCACAACTCCCTTTCCTTTTTTTTTTTTCTGGCCCTCAGAGCGCCGCCCCAGTGGCCCACCCCGAGGATGAGCTGGAGCGCCTGACCAAAAAGATGCTCTTTGACATGGACAACCCTCCGTCAGAGGAATACTTTGGTAAGGCGCCGGCAAAGAGGCTTTAATGAGCACAAGCATGGCAACTGTTAAATGTTGTTTAAACGCTAAAAGAGAGCATGACTCACCGGTTAATTATATAATGTATAATGTACAGCCAAGCAAAAAAAAAAAATCGAACTGGCTTCGCTACACATCTTAAAACGTGCCTCTACCACATCTCTGTCAGATACAGATGTGGGGAGGTTTAAGTTTGATCATTTGTTTTGTTCTCAGCAAACATGCTAGCGTAGCATGATGTTAAAATGTAATGTAGCACTTTAGCTCACATTGTGATGCTAGCTCTGCGCCAGGCAGTGGTGTGGAGATATATTATTATGGGCTTGCTCAGTAATGCAAGCCCCATAGACTGCTGCTTAGCAGCTGTCTATGGGGCTTGCATAATTAGCCCATGCTAATTGCTAGCATGTTAGCATTTAAGCTAATTTACTCATGTCTAAAGGCATATACACACATGGCATGATGTAGGGAGGTTAAAGGACAACCTTGGCACTTTCTAAACTTGAGGCTCTCTTGCTAGGTGCTAGCATGGTAGCCGTTAGCATGTTAGCATTTAAGCTAATTTACTCATGTCTACAGGCAAATACACACATGGCATGATGTAGGGATGTTATAGGACGGCCTTGGCACTTTCTAAACTTGAGGCTCTCTTGCTAGGTGCTAGCATGCTGACTGTTAGCGTGCTAGCGTTTTAGCTAATTTACTCATGTCTAAAGGCAAATACACTCATGGCATGATGTGGGGACACTATGGGCCTGCCCCAAACTTTTCGGGACCTGAGGCTGTCTTGCTAGGTGCTAGCATGGTAGCCGTTAGCATGTTAGCATTTAAGCTAATTTACTAATGTCTAAAGGCAAATAGACACATGGCATGATGTGGGGACACTATGGGACTGCATCAACCTTGTCAGTACTTGAGGTTGTCTTGCTAGGTGCTAGCACAGTAGCCTTTGGCACACCGGTCCCGAGGTTCACAGCACAAGTGGCAAGCCCATCAAAATTTCCTATGGGAATTTTCTAGTTATTATTATCATCATTGCCTTGAGGACGTGTATTTAACTGCTGCTTGGGGGTATTCAGCTGTTTGTTGCTTTAATTGGTTCACATGAGATGCGGGTCAAAAGGATCTGGCCAGCTTAAGCAAAGCGGCGCCCTCTGAAACCTCACCGGCCTCGTTTTTCATGCTCAACGTGGCCACGGCTGTTTGGCGTGCATCCCGCATGTGTGCTCATACGTCTGCCAGTATGATGTGATGGCGGGTGAAACGAGGACGTGACCGTTGACTAACGCGTGGCGTGTGAGCTGAGAGCCAAAGCGCTGGCGCTTGTTTGCGACAGCAAGTTCGAGTAGGAGGAGCTGGGAAGTTGTAAAGTTTGTAACCTGGGATTAAACGATGTAGTGTCAGAGGTGGTGCAATAGTGTATTGGACGTGTGTTAGCTTTGATGCTGGGATTTAAACCGTTTAAAAATGCTTTTAGTAAGCGCTACTGGGAACATGGCCTTTTGCGTGTGCATAGCTTTAATGCTAATGAGCATGTTTGTCTGCAACAGAATGTGTCACCAACAAGCGCATGGTCTGTTTTAAATTATTCCACCCATGGCCCGCCTCTGGACACGCCCATTCCGCTGTGACTGGTCCCACTCAGCTTGTACAGCTCACAGTTTGGGCGTTCCCATATAAGGAAGCCCGGCTCACTGTGATGCCACAGAAAGATCTGAAACCAACAACAATTTTTTTTAATCTGCTGTAATTAGGGATGTCCGATATTGACCTTTTTTCTGATATGCTGAAATTGTCCAACTTTCAATTTCCTATACCGATATCAGCCAACACTGACATATGTAACATGACATATGTCCTATGGAGGAATGAACACATATGTGTTGTATGCAGTAGTAATTATCTGTTTTCATGATGGGGGGAGGCTGCACGATGGTCCATAGGTATGAATATGAGTGTGAATGGTTGTTTGTCTATATGTGCCCTGTGATTGGCTGGCCACCAGTCCAGGGTGTACCCCGCCTCTCGCCCAAAGACAGCTGGGATAGGCTCCAGCATCCCCCGCGACTCTCGTGAATGAATGAATGATGGGGGGGGGGGAGTCTTGATACCAATATCAACCGGTGTCGCATTTTATGCTGATATCGGGCCGGTACTGATAATTATCGGAAATATCACAGAAAAAAAATATTTTTTTGGTGTGATATTGTTTAAAATATATATATATAGTTTTTAGGTTACGGAAAAAGTCGTAATTACGATTAAAAAGTCCACAGCAAAAAAGCTGAAACAGTTATCAAAAACAACATAAACAAATATCAGCAAAAATGGGAAAGAAACAACTGTAATTTTACAAGAATAAAGTCAAAATATTGAGAAAAAATACAGTAATTTTAGAAGCAGAGTTGAAATATTAAAGTATTTTTTAAAGTCAGAATATTTTGAAAAACAAACAAAACAAATTAAAGTTGTGATTTTGGGGAAAAATAGGTTGAGAGGTAAGTCGTAATTACGATGGATTACTGTATATATAATCTGCTTTCAATTTTCTTTTTTCTTTTTTTTTCTGTGATGCGTCCTCAGAGATGCGGACGCCCTGATTGGCCGTTACGCTACGTCAAGTAATTGAGCGGCTCTGATAGAACGCTGCCTGTGACATCACAGAGCGCCAGCGTGTAACGTTAATTCAATTCAACGAAGCCCCCGTGGACCAGTGGGACGGGTCTTGGCTTCATCAAAGACGTTAGCGATAGCACAGGAACTTTGCGAGGGAAGACGGCAGTTCGGTCCACTGGCGGCAGATCACAGCCGCACTTTGATTAATCTTGTTAATTACTCGCCTTAGGGGCTCCTCAACCCCCTCCCAAAAAAAAAAAAAAAAAAGAAAAAAGTGAGGAGGCTTATGAGTCGTTACGTTCTTTGTAAAGTCTTACACTCTGGGACTGGGGAAACATGGCGGACTTTAGTCAAGCTCATCGTTCCAGCACGGCCGACACAGAAATCCGGCAAAACAACAGCATCAGTCCATTTATCAGCCTGTGCCTTTCACACAGAACCCAGCTCAGTGGAATTTGTGCCGTTTCCTGTTTGGATCAAAATGCACCGCATGCATCTGGGGGCCTATCCATTCATTTTCTACCGCTTATCCTCAAAAGGGTCGCGGGCATGCTGGATCCTATCCCAGCTGTCTTCTGGCAAGAGGCGGGGTACACCCTGGACTGGTGGCCAGCCAATCACAGGGCACATATAGACAAACAACCATTCACACTCACATTCATACCTATGGACAATTTGGAGTGGCCAATTAACTTAGCATGTTTTTGGAATGCCGGAGGAAACCGGAGCCAACATGACTTAAAATACCAAAAATGAAGAGTATAATTATATGCAACAATTTTAACGATATTTGACCGGGCCGGCCTTGTGTATATTCATATGGCTAGTATTTATGGTTTAAAGGCTTTGCTACACATCATAAAATGGAGGGCTGCCAACTACCGGTCAGTCAGCTACAGATATGTGTGTGCTCTACGCTTCATTGCTTTGCTTTTCTTAGCGACTAGGCTAATATTTTGACTTTATGTTGTAAAATTACAGTTGTTATTTTCCCATTTCTGCTATTTTTCCCACGACTGCTTCGACTTTCCCCTGGTTTATTAGTAGCATTCCTTATTTATAAATGGAGTATTTTGGAAGTTACAGGCATACAATACCTTTTTACAACATTCTGAATACGCTTTTTAACATTATTAGAGCCCTCTTAGCTTGATTAACACTCCTATAGTCACCTTTACTCTCTAATAAGAGAAAAAAGACATCCGACATAAATAAGACACATGCTACTACTGTGTGTTGCTGTAAAGGTTTTCCGATGTTTGACAGGAAGTGACGGCGGGGGTTCAGAGTTGAGATTTAGTATTCTGTGGGTGTCAGCCACAACAGTGTTTGGGTTCAAGCCTGCAATAAAAGCCTGTTGTTTTGGCGAGCATGCCTGGTGCTTGTGTGTCTGAAGCAGTAGTGAGAGATTACTGTGTATGTGTTTGTATATATATGTAAATAATTATAAATAATTCTATATATATATATATATGTAATTAGATATATATAGCAATATTAGATATAATATTAAATTAATTATAAATAAATAAAATAAGACACACAAAATAAATGAATAATATACATATAAAATAATACCTTTAATAAAATTATTACAAAATTATTATAAAATGTACATATAAATAATTAAATTATGAATACATAATAACAATAACCTACCAATAATTTGACAAAGAATGGGAGCAGAAGATTTGAAGCCGCAGATTAGATGGCAGCAATCTCCACCAGCCTTTTCTCCAAATGTCATCATCCGTCATCTTTAATCCACTTAGGTTGTGCGTAGGTGTGTGCGTATGTACGTGCGCCTTGCAAATCTAATAAGACACGGCGACAAAGTCGTGTGCACGGCGGCAACGTAACAATATGTTGTCGCGGCGACGTGGCTGTCAAGCAAAAGCAGGACATCAAGTTGAATAATTGAAAAGGAAGACAGGCTGCCTGCATTATTTACAATTAGTGATGAGGTCGTCTTTTTTTTTTGTTTGTTTCATTTTGTTTAATGGCAAAATGACAAGTGGAGCTCTTCCTTCATGTTCTCCCGCTTACTGTATGGATGGATGCAATTTTAATATCCAATCAATATTTATGCAAAGTGGCTTTCCGGAGAGATTTCTAGTGTGATTTGATTTCAAAATTAGAGTTATTCATACCAGCGCCTTTTGTTTCACGTTGAGGAAAGTGTGGCGGTGGCGGGAGGGGGGGAGTAGGGGGTGGTTGCCATTTCTGCTCCTTAATGTCAGCTGGAGGAGCCGTCATAATTCATGAGACACCTCACATGAAATGTTGATGAGGAATCTTGGAAGACTTTTCTCCCCGTCGCCACCGTGCCGGCCAGAGCGAGATGATCAGCTGAGGTAATTGGGTCAGGCGGAGAGAGAAGTTTTTGAGCTGCTTCATTGAACGTGTTAATACCCCCACCCCCAAATGCCCACCCCGCCCCGCCCCACCCCGCTTTAGACAGCTTTGTGCATTGTCTGCTACAGCTCATTTGCGTATTAGTGAGGTCGCCCTCAGCATCCTCTCAGGAGTTTGCTTTTAGATGTTCCTCCACATGTCAGATCCAGGAGCTGATGCTCCCTGTGCCCCCACCATCTCCAAACGCCCACAGCCTCTACCTGCCTCCCTTTTAACCTTTCAAGACAAGCCTTTCATTTTGTTGGCATTATTTTTATCCTTAACCTGGCAGCCGCAATGCCAAGACAATAACAATAATATATTGAAATATCAAATCAATCACAGTACAATGTCAATACGCCAACAACAGATATTATGTGTCGACTCCTCACAAAAGTGTCAAAATGAGCCAAAACGTGCACCACTGCAGTGTTGCTTGTGCTATTATTTTATAACATTTTACCTGTGGTGGAAAAAAAGGACAATGGCCATAGAACAGCAATTTGTACTGCTGCCAGTGCTGCAATTTGTACTTCTGTTACTACCTCAAACATATTTATTTATTTAACAACCCAATACAATACACTCATATGTGACTTTACTCATCTGTATACACCAGTCATTATTTGCACTATGACCCATTTATCATTGCACTAAAATGAATATATCTGCAATATGTCTGCTCCTGCATATGCTCTCGTGCTATTTTGGATATCTTGTATATATCTTGTTAAATTAAATTGTCTTTTTACTCTACTTTTATATTCTTTTTTTTTATTATTGTTTTTTTTAAACTTGACTACTGCACTGAAAGGAGAAGCTCTCCAATCTTGTTGTACATCTTGTATAATGACAATAAAGGCCATTCCATTCCATTCCATTCCATTCCATTCCATTCCATTCCAAATTCGACTAATGTAAAATCAAAAAATGCACCGCAACCTGTGTGCAAACAAAACGTGCCTCTGTGCGTCTCACTTTTCCACCACCTCTTGGACCAAGTACCAAGTAGTATGGGGGGGATTTTCAAGTAGTTCCCTTGCAAATAAAGGAATTCCTGAACCTAAGCGTATTGCCTGCTGTGCCGCATGACGCCACGCAGCGTCTGCTTCACGGATGCGGGAAGTGGTGGTGACGGAGCATACCCATGCGCGTCACACGTACTATAGTGGTGCACTAAACATAAACAGTAAATAAGTTATGTTCAAGCATGGTCTTGTGTTGTCGCCATCCTCTGAAATGAGTCTTTTCTTTAAACCATAAAATACTGAGGTCTTGGTGTCTCGGTAAGGTCCATCGCCTTCCACCACGTTTGTTACGTTGTGTAACTCATGAGCAGAAAGTCAGCAGAAAAATGGCGCCGGCGACCCACAATCTTGTAAACAATATCTGGTAAACAAAACCGACGGTATTTTGCTTGCTAAACAAGTAGCCAAGGCAACATTTTTCCCAAACTTTTGGATGTTGGAAGAAAAACGTGCAAACTGGGGCTTTAACTTTAACTGAGGTACTTCCATCTTGGAAATATCCACTACACACAAAGTTGAACATTTTTTCATATCTTGATCATTTTCATTGCTATGCCTATCCTCATAATCATCCCAAATTCAGTAAAGACAACTTCCTGGTCTCGTTGTCGGAACTGAACTCTTATAGTCTTATATTACGTACCTGTAGAATGCGAATCAATGCACTAAAGACATGTTTTTGTCAGGCTTGGCACACTTAAATGTGTTTCAAGATTCTGTAGCCTGTTTGGAACAGTAGGTAAATGTGTGGATTTTAATCAGAATTTGAATAATGTGACAAAGATAACGCAGGATGACAAGTCGCTTTGTCAAATGCACGACTCCCCATGATATTTGTATTGCCTCCAAGTCTTTAATCTGCTTAAAGGCCCTTTAGTTTAGAGAGCACGTTTCCTCTTTGACTCCTATTTAAGGATTTCCTCAATCACAGCATTGCCTCTTTGTCATGCTGTGCTCTGTGTGCATGTGCATGTGTGTGTGCGCGCGTGTGTGTGTATGATGGCACTGGAAGGAGGTCACCCAGCAGCCAGGGGCAGGGTCCATCAGTCTGGTGACATGCATCTCCTCTGCAGCATCAGTGTGGCACCTCCAGTGGATTAGAAAGTGTGGCTGCAAAAAGGCGGCATTAAACACGATGGGCACGGGTCAGCCATCTTGCCGCTCTTGGAAACCGGAACCGCTTCCCCCATGCCAAGTCTGTTATATTTAGTATTCTTACCTGACCTCTGCCAATGCACAACAATCCGAACTTGGATCAGTAATGAATTTTACATTGAGTTTGGTTTGTTTGTGCCGCTCTCTCTTCATCATCAATGCTCACTGGTTTTGTCATCATCCATTGTGTGCCGGCGTGAGGCTTCTTTGTGATGATTTTTTTTGGGGTATTTTTGTAGATTTTTTTTTAATGGGCCGTAGTTCACATGAGCTGAACTGCCCTCCCTTTTTTTTTGCCCTCATTTACTCCTTTTACAAAATAACAGTATATAGTATAAACCGTCTCTCCAATGACTTTGACATTGGAGAGACCAAACAGCACGTCTACAATATGTTTTGCATTTTCACTACGTAGTTTTCCGTTCCGATTTTCCAATGAGTTTTTTTATATGGGTGGGGGGAAGGCAGTTCATGTGAGGTGACACTCCTCTATTTTACCCTTTCACACAAAATAACAAATATAATTGCCATGTGTTTTATACTGTATAAGGATTGTTAGTGACCCCTGGAGAGACCAAACAGCTAAAATTTGAGCATTTTTACAAAAGTAATTGTTCAGTACATTTTTTCCGATCCTTTCTACTTTCCCAGCTTCTATCTTTTTAGAAAAAAGAGAGACCAAGCGATCCTTAGGCGCTATCCACATAGAACCGCATGAAATGCCAAACTGTCAAAGAAGAAAGAACACATGTGCGTAGGTCCGCCGTCTTCCGGTTTCCAAGGCTCATCTAGATTTATGACGAAGTGGAGTTACTTCTACGAGTCATTTGAGGGTTAGCGACAACAAAATATCAGGAGAATGCCGACTGGGGTGAGTCATGTCTGTTTAAATATTCAGTACTATGTTGGCTTGCCGCGACGACAATTGGGGGGTGACGGGTCAGTGACATCGACGAGAACGACAAGCTGGTGTTTTTTCAGCATTTGAGCAATACTTTGCCATTTTGACCTGTAAGCATTTGGGGAGTACAGCTACAATTTGTTCAGCATTTCAACAGAAGCCGTTGTCCCGTCCATTTCTCGTTTTTCCTTGCACTGTTTTTTAGTTTCTCAGCGTGAGACTTCTCTTGGCGGCGACAGAAGCCTGCATTGTCCTTCTTACATTTTTTTGGCCAGCCTTTCATGTAAAGTGGCCTCCTGCTCTATTTATCTTTTTACAAAATAAAAAAAAACCTATGCTAACAATGTAAACCTACCCTCCTACTGTATGTTGTGGCATGTGTTTGTATTGGTTGCATGGTGTCTCCAATGACCTCTACATTGGACAGACCAAGGAACCCTTATACTTGTCTACAATTTCTTTAGCATTTTAACAAAAGTCATTTTCCTCTCTTTTTTTACCGTCGTCCTTCTCTTTTCATCATTTTCGTCTGTCCGCCATCCACTGCTTTCTATTTTCTAAGCCGTGTGCCAGCATGAGACTTCTGTTCGTGGCGACAGAAGCCTTCTTTGTTGTATATTTTTTTGGACATTGGCTCACATGGGCAGTGGTTCATGTGAGGTGACCCCAACCCCTTTTACTCGTTTTACAAAATAACAAAAAAATATATAAACCTGCTCGCTCATATAAGGGCTGCATGGTTTCTCCAATGACCTCTGCATCAGAGAGACCAAGCATGGTTTCTCCAATGACCTCTACATCGAAGAGACCAAGCACGGTTTGTCCAATGACCCCCACAACGGAGAGACCAAGCACGGTTTCTCCAATTACGTTTGCATCGGAGAGACCAAGCATGGTTTCTCCAATGACCTCCACATCGGAGAGACCAAGCGCGGTTTCTCCAATTACCCCTACATCAGAGAGACCAAGCACGGTTTCTCCAATGACCCCTACATTTGAGAGACCAAGCGCGGTTTCTCCAATGACCCCTACATCGGAGAGACCAAGCGCGGTTTCTCCAATGACCCCTACATCGGAAAGACCAAGCACGGTTTATCCAATGACCTCCACATCGGAGAGACCAAGCGCGGTTTCTCCAATTACCCCTACATCAGAGAGACCAAGCACGGTTTCTCCAATGACCCCTACATTTGAGAGACCAAGCGCGGTTTCTCCAATGACCCCTACATCGGAGAGACCAAGCGCGGTTTCTCCAATGACCCCTACATCGGAAAGACCAAGCACGGTTTGTCCAATGACCCCCACAACGGAGAGACCAAGCACGGTTTCTCCAATTACGTTTGCATCGGAGAGACCAAGCATGGTTTCTCCAATGACCTCTGCATCAGAGAGACCAAGCATGGTTTCTCCAATGACCTCTACATCGGAGAGACCAAGCACGGATTGTCCAATGACCCCCACACCGGAGAGACCAAGCACGGTTTCTCCAATTACGTTTGCATCGGAGAGACCAAGCATGGTTTCTCCAATGACCTCCACATCGGAGAGACCAAGCGCGGTTTCTCCAATTACCCCTACATCAGAGAGACCAAGCACGGTTTCTCCAATGACCCCTACATTTGAGAGACCAAGCACCGTTTCTCCAATGACCTCTACATCGGAGAGACCAAGCGCGGTTTCTCCAATGACCCCTACATCGGAGAGACCAAGCACGGTTTCTCCAATGACCCCTACATTGGAGAGACCAAGCACGGTTTATCCAATGACCTCTACATTGGAAAGACCAAGCAAGGTTTCTCCAATGACGTCTGCATCGGAGAGACCAAGCAACCCTTATACACATCTATATTGCCTTTAGCATTTCACAAAAGTCCTTGTTGCTTCTGTTTTTTTTTGTTCCTCCGTCCCACTGTCTTTGTCATTGTATTCCGTCTGTTGTCCACTGCATGGTCAGCGTCCACCATTTGCTTTAAAAGTTTTTGGGCAGCGGTTTGCGTAATGTGACATCCCCCTTCCCCACCTCCACTTTTACACTTTTCACAAAATACAAAACAAAATCTAAAACTGCCATGCGCTTGTATTCGGGGTTGCTTGGTCTCATCAGTCTACAGGGCATCCATTTTTTCAGGTGTTCCGTGCTACTGTCTTCATTATTGTTGTTGGTTCATTGTCCACTGCTTTTAAATTTATCAGCGTCCATATTTTTGTTAAATAATAATAAAGATATATAAAACGGCTATGCATTGGTATAAGGGAGGTTGGTCTCTCCAATACAAAGGTCGTGGGAGAGACCAAACACCCCTTAAACATATCTAAAATTTGTTTTTACAAAAGCAATTTTCCCAACCACTTTTCGGTACTTTTTTTCCCTTTGTCTTCATCATCATCATCATCATCATAGCACTGCTTTCTAGTTTCTCAGCGTGAAGCTTCTGTTGGCGGCGACAGAAGCTCGCTTCGTTCTTTTTTTTTTCTTTTTTTTTGGGCAATGGTTCACGTGAGGTGACCCCCCCCTACATCCCTCCCTCCCTCCCGTCCGCCCCCCCTTCCCCCGCCAGGCTCGGCGCTCTCTATCCTGCCTCGTTGAGACAGCTCCAGTGAGGCTTGCAAGATCAGCTGCCGTGCAAGCCCATGTGACGCTGGCGGGCGCTCACGTTGCTAGATTTCATTTGTGAGTGAGTGTTTGACCTCAGGAGTGTGTAGACATCTGCACGCTTATTCACGCAAACGCACGCACACTTAAAAGCACACAGGTAAACACAGCCAGCAGAAACACACATGTACGCACTCACCTGTTCCCCGCCCCCTCCCTCGCTCCAACCTGCTCCTAAAACATGTAACCTACACCGGGTCGGCCCCTCCCCCTCCCCCCACCGGGGGGCTGTGACGGGCCGAGCGGTAATGCTTAGTGGCACGAGCTCGCCTCACCGCCGTGGCGCTCCACGGCCGCAGATTGCTGTTTGCTGACATTGGGAATGAGATTAAAGGCAGGGGTTAGGAGGAGATTGAAACGATGACATCCTGTCATCCCGCGAGGCAACCGGGGGCCGTGGTGCTGGCAGGCCGTGTGTGTGTGTGTGTCTGTGTTTGTTTGCTTCTCCATGACTTACTGTGTATCTCAGTGGATCCCGTTTGGGGTCACTTTGTCCAACACCCCAAAACATGTACAATTTGGACTTCACGATTTTCTGTAAAAAAATATGAGATGTAACATCTTTGTGTGGAGTTTCCGTAGCTATCGCTTCAATTTCTCACATCACAACTTGAGGAAGTCCATGTGTGATAAGTTGCCGGCTGTCCAACGGTAAACGGCGGGCTCTACTCCTCAGCACAGTTTGCCACTTTTCCTTGAAAATGGCAGCCACAAAGAAATAATTGTGCATCTTAAGTGGAGTAAGGCAGCAATTGATGGGGTCTGTCTATGTAAGTTTGGCCATCCCTGATAACTATATATGTGTTTGGTTATTCTCCCTGCCATGAACATGCTATGGTAAGTTGAATGCATGTTTGATTGTTGGAACCAGAAATGAGTGTTCTGGATGTAAAATGAGTGAAACCCAGAGTGTCAGGTTGATAGACTTAGGCGGGAACCACAGATATGTGTTCATCTCACCCGCTAACGGAGCCACCTCTGGGCCATACCTCTGAAATGATGATGGCCTTTTTTAAGCCGTAAAATTCGGATGTCTTGCAATCTTGTCTCGATACGGTCCATTGCCTTTCTCTTCACTGTGGTCCATGTATCCACACTATCTCTCGGGCCGCAAATCGGCTAAAAACAAATGCTATAAAATGGCACCCATGGCCCACAAGAAGATCAGACTTTGTCTTCGACGCATGATTCAAGATGGCGGTATAAACAAACCAGATAGTAATTTGCTTAACAAGCGGGCGAACACAAGCCAAGTATGGATGTTACCGGAAAAGCCTGCTAACCGAGGTGGATGTTAACCAAGGTACCACTGTAATATATTTTTGAAAAAAACATGATAGAGTGAAGCTGCAAAATTGGCAGTGGTGAGAAATTAATGTGTCTGCATTATTTAGACAGTTTGATTAGATTTTAGATTTTTTTAAACAATTTATAAGACATAGCATGTCCATATAATAATTCCTTGCCACTTTCACCTTCATTCAGCGTTTCTCTGTCATGGTTTTTCAAGAATATATTGATTCATAAATCATATCTTTTTGTGGTTGAATATGACCTAGTATTATAGTAAATAGTATTTTTCCCGAAATGAAGCATCTTCAAGCATAAAAACGGCTAAATGAAATAAAATACAAATATAAGACGATGTAATAATATGTAGTATTCGACCTTGGTCACTGGGTGTCAGTGATGTTACTGTAATGTTGGGTGAGACGCACAAGCACCAGACTCGATTGCCGGAACAACAGGTTTTAATTGCAGGTTTGACACAGGCTACTGTTTTAAGCTAAAATACCAACTATGAAAATGTATTTGTCTTGATGACTTATTCGTTCTTATTATGTCTACTATATTGAGTAATAGGAGTGTAAAGGTGACTATAGGGGTGTTATTTCATGTCTAGAGGACTCTAATATTGTTAAAAACTTACTTATAAGGTCATAAGCAGGTTTTCTCTGCTGTATGAAAATATGGACTCCTACTTTGCAGAAATTCACTTATCACGGTCGACTCTGGAACCAATTAACCGTGATAAACGAGGGATTACAGTATTTATCACACATCAACAAACTTCTAAGTTGCAGTCTGGTGCTTCATGAAGGCTACCAAGAGCTGGGTGGTCTTTGAAAAGAACGTATCGCTAAAATGTTTTTATCCCAAACACAAAGGAATTTTTTTTCTTTTCTCAGAAGTAGCAAAAGCAGAATAATCAACAATCATCAACAGAATAATTTAGAATTTGTACTTGTACGTTTATTGTGAATGACTTTTTTTTTTGTTGAAACGGATGCATTCAGTTTCCTCACTACCATTATTTTTTTTTTATCCAAAATGCAAAGAAAAGTAATTTTTGTCATCAGGCTGACTAGAAGCAGAGATGCATGCTTTTAAAAGTCAGACACATTTATGGAGGCTGGAACAGGAAACGCATGCGTCAGTCCAAGCAGCAAACTTTTATTAGTTTTAGTTAGGCGCTCCAGACTGACTTCGCCGTTGGGCTTTGCAAGGGTTGCGCCAGCACGACTGTATTCTTTAGTAACGCGGCGGTGGCGGGGGGGAAAAGTTTGCTCTCCCACAAGAAAGTTGCGTGCGCTCCTTCTTTACACGCAGCATCTTTGATTTGTGACGATGTAAGATCAAATTGAGCTGCGAGTGAGCTCCCTCTCCGCCTTTCATGCCGCCTCGATATCACCATGTGGAGGAAGAGGAGGGGGGAAAAAAAACAAAAAGAGTGGAAGAAATCTGAAGGCTTTCTGCCACTCAACACCCCCTGAATCCCCCCCCCCCCCCCATCCCCAAACAAGCAGCACAAATACATTAGAAATCAATTATTAATGGCTGAGAGTCAAGGCCTCTTTAATCTTTGCCTTTTATCCAATTAAATTGTCTAAGCATCGCAAGGCGACGGCGCTCACAGGGAATGTGCTTCTTAAAAAAAAAAAGAGGAAGAGAAAGGAAAGAAGAAAAGGTTTTCTCTTCAGTCGGCCTTTTTTGACTTTCCATGCAGCACAGAAGAGACACTTCTGAGGCGGCGAGAATGAAAGCAAAGAAAGTGAGTCAAGTGTAAATGAACACCCCCCCCCAAACCCCCCCATCACACTTGCATTGCTTATACGCGACCCGTTTGAAGTGTGGATATTAAGACTCGGGTTCCATTCTGTGTGCGGGGGGGACACTGGGGAGGCCTTTTCATGATTCCTTTATGTGCCCGGCTCCATTGCTGCCAAAGTATTTGGGCTGCTCTCCGGCAGGGTAAATAATAACGCCGTGTTGCCGCCATTGTTCACACGTCTCACGGCAGGAATTATTGATGTGGAACATATCTTTCTGTAAAGACGCTGCTGCTTCCATGATCACACGCAGATGCGCTAAAGTTACACGCTGCCGACAAAACTTTGACGCTAACGCGACAACCCAATCGCCACTACCCCCACGTAAGGCATGCAAATCACCTCTTTTGGGGTTACACTGCTGCCATCATCGCAATACAAGTGTAAAAAGAAGTTAAGCAATTTAAATGCAATAACAACTTTAAAGATGATTGACAAGTCTGACATGACACCTTTTAACGGTTTTAACTGTTGTACACTTGTAAAAAAAAGGTATTTATAATGTAAACATTAAACGCAATAAAACTATTAATATCATCAACATTTTGTAACCCAAACCGTCATAGAAGTAGAAAAATACGTTCAACAGGACCTATATTGCTCATTCAAGCCTTTGTATTGAGTTGTGGTGTACTATAGAGTAGCTACACACAATATCCAGAACATAAAGCGCTGTAGACCTTCCAGAATCTACACCTCTTCCAGCTGTATTTCCTTGGATTTTTGCTTACTGGCAAAACGGTCTGTTTTTAATTTATTCCAACCACGGCTCGCCTCCAGGCATACCCACTCTGCAGTGATTGGTCACACGCCAAAAGTGCTTCCTAACTATGAACCATATAAAGAAGTCCGTCCCTCTGTGACATCACAAAGGAACGGTTTTACCACGCCTTTTCAAACAGAGCGTTTTGAACCATCCCCAAACTTTTTTCAGGGCTCACTTCCAAATGCGCAAACCTCATTATCTGAAACTTTGTCATCGTTTAACACCAGAATACAACATTCTAACTACATTTATAGGACCGAAAAGTAGAAAAAGCATAATAGGTCCCCTTTAATAATAAACGGCAAACACAATAAAACACATTGAAACTTTCTTAAAGTGTGTAAAAACACGGTAAGCACTGTTAATCATAAATAAAAATAAAATAGACCACTCGGTTTTAACTTCTTTAATCATGACAAGTCTCACATGACCTTTTTTTAAACAATCTTAACTGTCATACAAGTATACAAAGAAGTTAAGCACTGTAAGGGTAAATAATATAGAACAATCAGGGCATGTTTTAGTATTCTTAACTTAAGTGTAAAAAGACGTTAACCACTCTGCATAAACGGTTAACACAATAAACCACTCCAATCTTAACTTTGACAATGAACGACGACTGTCCCATAGCATTGGAGTGTACGAAAACAAGTTTATGGCGGAATGTACACACAGTAAAACACTCTGACAGTGAGTGACGCCTCTCACATGGACTTTTTTAGCGGTCATACAGTTGTTAAAATGAGTTCAGCACTGTTTAGAATAACAGTAAATGCAATGAAACACAGTTTGAAATGTAAATATTTTTAAATTAAATGTAACTTTAAATAGTTTAGCCAACTTTAGCGATGTGTATGCTATTAAATTGGTGTCAAATTTCAAATAATTTACCTTGATATTAACACAAAATAGAATATTAAGACGTGTTTTTTTCTTTGTGGATCCAACTGAATTAAAAATGAACATGACAAAAGAATCTTTTTTTTTTTTTTTTAAAAGTTAATTGATGGATGTTGGACAGTGAAGCACTACAACAGCCATGGTAATGAAAAGGCCTTTTAATTACATAGATAGACGAGTTAATGGGCATAAAAGGGGCATAAAACAGGCTCGGTGGTGAGTGATAATGAGCCAAAAGGGTGAAAAAGAGAAAAAAATGCTAATCTCCGTTAGCTGATATTGAATTTGCTTCATCAGTCAATTGGTGCAACTTTTAAATGGGGAAAAAAGATGATCACGGTTACATTTTTTCAAAGCAATAAACTTTTATTCCTTGTATTCTTTATCTTACGTTGTGTCGCTTGATGACTGTGATCATGTGACCTGACAACGTCAGGCGTGTGTTTTCCTACGCTCAATGCGAGTGTCTCCTTACAAGCCCGTGCACGCTTAATAACGCATGGCGGTGGCGCCGTGCGCAAATGGCTCCCGAGGGCCTGTCGCTGTGAGAGAGCGCCAAAAGGATTTCCGCGAGATTTAAAGCGGGGGCCCCGTGGGACATGTTTGGCATTCCTATCCACTCACCGGAGATGGCCTGTGATCCGAAGACACTAACAGGCTCCGCATGCGCCGCGTCCCCCCCGTCTCCCCTTACTTGGTAGCTACCGCTCTGCGCTCCACCGACCCCCCCGCCCCACCACCACAGCTCTGTGAAGTGATTACCCTGCTTGTGATTCCGCTGACGCCCACGTGTCCCCCGAGACGTGCCTTCACTGCTTTGTTTAATCTGCCTCCCGTACAGTAGGTACAGCGCCGCCATAATTGAGGCGTGGATGGCGCCGTGGGAGCGCGTGAAGCTGATGGCGGGGGAATGAGACGCTACGTCTGACAACACGCCGATGAATTCACGCGTCAGCGTGGCTGACATGGTGCCCATTCACCGCTGGAGTTACAGTATCTTGTACGTTAAAAAGACCAACGGGGACCCCCCATTTTGCTGACGGAGGCTAGGAAAAACCCATAACCTCAGACAGGACCCAGACTCTGTGTCTGTTTATTTGGATTCTGTTCTGTGGCAAAGAAAAATAAGACAAGGTGTGACATTCCGAATGAAACGAGAATACCAAGTCTTTTGGGGCGGCCGTCTGCCTCGACCGGTGGGGTTGACACATTGTAACATTTTGATAGCTTGAGGCAATGGGTCAAAGAAAAGGAAAGTGAAAACGCTGACCAATATTAGCTCAAAAACTAAGGATAAAGATATCCTTGAACATGTGAAAGGATCTGCTCCTATGAAATGGACAGTGATAACTAAGCAATAGTGATTTGTATTATTGACAAGGTCTCTCTAGTTTTATTCAATCCTAGTCTTTAGTCCTTTCATTACTATTTTACATGTATTTACATGATTTACAGTATCTGTTCATTTAAGTACGATTTAGGCAGGGGGTCTGACACTAAAACTTGCCGTCGTAGGACCGGAACTCCGCTATCAGTAGTCCTAATGATAACTCTGGTGAATGCGCTAATGCAGGGTTGTCTAAACATTTTGCTCTTTTTTTTTCAAAAAAATGTCAATTTTTGTCTTAAATAAGCTATGGAAATTTTTTTAAAGTAATATAATTACTGTATTCCCATAATATAACTTTTTTCCCAGCCTAATTATCTAAAAATGACAAGTATATTTTTTGGGTTTGTTTCTTACAATATCATCACTTTAGAAAGAATAACTGATTTTTGTATTTCAACTCTATGCTACTAAAATGGCAATATTTTTATTCATAATATTCAAGATTACTCTCGTAAAATTGTAACTTTTTTCTTTAATCTTTTTATTTATTTTAGTAAAATGACACTTGCTTTTTTTGGTAACTTTTCCCTCTATCTAATTTCCCAAAAATGTATTCATTGTGTTTCTGATAATGTTCCCACTTTTTTCTTTAATATTTCAACTTTATGCTACTAAATGATGTCATTTAATTTCTATTTATTTATTTATTTATTATTATTAAAATAAAAATACATGACCTGATCTTAATATTTTGACTTTATTTTTATAAGATTACTACAGAGTTTTAAATTTTTTATGTTGTTTTACTTTTTTTGTTAATTAATATTGAATGTGTCATGGCCCGATTAATTTTTTGTCCTGTCCAGCTATTGAGACAGATTATTATTATTGATCTAATCGCCCTTTCATGCTTTATTTTATGTTTTGTTGTTCGCGGTTGGCCAACCCGGAGCAGGAGGGGATAGAAAAGAAGAAAAAAGAAAACAGAGGGGACAGTGCAGGAGGCCAAAAACAGACAAGAACAACAACAACAACAACACGGCCACAACGCAATTAAAAAACAAAAAACAAAACCCAGCTGTGCGCTACAGATGGCCCCCGGGCTGCACTTTGGAGAAGCCTGCTCTAACGGCGAACAACAACATTAGTTAAAGTTGTGGACCAGCTCACTTCCCTTTGAGCGACTTTGTGTTTGGTGGGTGCGTTTGGCGATAGTATAACTTACATGAGGAGTCGGACATGTTTGATGTGAACCACTTGGAAAAGGTTGTCTTGATACCTGAGCCTGATTGTCTTTGAGTGTGAAATGATATCAGTTGTTGAGTTCAGTGTTTTGCATCACATACACACACACACACACACACACAGTGACTGTTTTTAAAGAGTGATTTAAGATGAAACGGCCTAAATGAAAAGGAATAAAAGTGGCGCATGGAGTGGATGTGATGAATGAAATTCGGCTGTGCGAGATGGCATCGCTGTGTCAGATGTGTAGCAAAATAACGCTTGGCTGATATCTTTTGAAAGCCTATTATGGTCAGATAGCGCTAATGAAATTGACAGTGTCATTAATTGGCTTGAAGATAACTTGCATTGAGTTGAGGACATCTTAAACTCAATTAAAGATATCTCCAACTCAATTAAAGATATCCAAATGCCACGCCGCCTCAACGCACAATCAGCCGCTTTTCCCCGCCAATAATATCTTTTGCCTTCACTTGTGACCTCCTTTACAAAGTTTGTTTTATCTGTCAGAGCGCCACTTTATCGCCGCCGTGTTGTTCCCGTCATGTCTTTGCCGCCACAATGGTTTTACATTTCGTATCCATGCACAGACAGGATGGCGGCGATCATATGTTGTACATGTATACAGGAAGTACAAATTTCCTTCCTACCACAGTGATACAGTGTATGTTGAGTTTTAGCGTCAAAGTTAACACCTAAGTTACTCACACTCGACACCAGGGTTGTCCGAACCGTGAAAAATTAAAGGATGCCACTTTGATATTTTACTTCACTCTTTTTTTCCATTTAACTATTTAAACTAGGCTGCACAGCGGTCAAGTGGTTTGTGCGCAGGACCCACAGCTAGGAGACCCGAGTTCAATTCCACCCTCGGCCATCTCTGTGTGGAGTTTGCATGTTCTCCCCGTGCATGCGTGGGTTTTCTCCGGGTACTCCGGTTTCCTCCCACATTCCAAAAACATGCTAGGTTAATTGGAGACTCCAAATTGTCCATAGGTATGAATGTGAGTGTGAATGGTTGTTTGTCTATATGTGCCCTGTGATTGGCTGGCCACCAGTCCAGGGTGTACCCCGCCTCTTGCCCAAAGACAGCTGGGATAGGCTCCAGCACGCCTGCGACCCACGTGAGGATAAATGTTAGAAAATGAATGAATGAATGAATTAATTAATATGGCGGCATTGATTGTCAGGTCAGGTGACTCTTGTGTTGCAGCTCAACCAATCAGATCAGTCATCCATGCTGCACTGGTTCCTAGTGATTTTACCTATGAAATAAACATACTTTACATATTTTTGTGCCACTGAGGTGGCTCGATCCACACCTGGCACCAAATGTAATATTTTGCCCAGACCTTGGTCCTCCCTAGTGTCCAACTGTGTGCGACCTTGAACGCAGCACTCAACCGGACCGTCTCTCCTCCCCAGGGCGCTGCGCCAGCTGTGGAGAGAACGTGGTGGGCGAGGGCACCGGCTGCACGGCCATGGACCAGGTGTTCCATGTGGACTGCTTTGTGTGCATGACCTGCAGCAGTAAGCTACGAGGCCGGCCCTTCTATGCCGTGGACAAGAAGGCCTACTGTGAGCCGTGCTACGTCGTAAGTCAAACTCGCTGCTCTGTTGTGTGTCCCTTCTTTTCCTCTTTGGCTTTGCTTTCAAATTCTTGAACTTTCTCTCCTACTCTTGACTCCTCAACTTTGAATGGCTCCCAAGTGTTTCATCAGGAAGACGTAGTTGGAAACATCTGGAACAAACAATGGTACAATCAGTCCTTGGTTGTTTCAGCAACCCTCTTGGAAACTAATTGCTATACAGCACAATTTAGCCGTTCCTTTAAATGTCACAAACAAGATGGAGATAGGGGAGGGGCCCACGGTGACACCCGCCGCTCGTTGAGGTGTGTCCATAGTGTCCATAGTGCGGCCCGTGGCTGGTTGGCCTGCGGCACATTCTGAAAGCAAGAACACAAAAAAGCAACAATAGCAAAAATGGAAACAGTTGCAGTCATATTACAAAAATAAAGTCAAAATCTTAAGAGAAAAAGTTGAAATCTAAAAGGAAAAGCTGTAATTTTAAGAAATAACATTTTTTGCAGCATAAAGTTGAAATATTAAAGACACTTTTTTTAAGTCATAAAAAACAAAAAGTATAAATGTTTTGAAAATTTGATTGTCTAAAAAGTAATAATGATAATATTTTTTTATTTTTTTGAGAAACAAAACAAAGTACAGCTGTAATTTTGGTGAGATTAGGTCAGGTAAAAAGTCAAGTAAAAAGTTATAATATTGTAATAAATATATGTAATAAAGTCAAAATATTAGAGCAATTATTAAAAGTTACAATATTATGAGAAACAAAATAAAATACAGTTGTAAATTTTGGAAAAAGATATGACGTTATAATATGATGGGAATAAAGTCATAACATTACAAAGAGAAGAGAATTTACCAAGGTTATTTAAGAAGGTTGAAATATTATATAAAATGAAAAATAACTCTGATTGAAATGAGCGAAGATGATATCATAAGCTTTTTCACCTACATGACAAAGTTGTGTGTGTGTGTGTATGTACGTGTATATATACGTGTATATATACAGTGAAGAAAATAAGTATTTGAACACCCTGCTATTTTGCTATTTCTCCCACTTAGAAATCATGGAGGGGTCTGAAATTTTCATCGTAGGTGCATGTCCACTGTGAGAGAGATAAACTAAAAAGAAAAATCCAGAAATCACAATGCATGATTTTTTAACAATTTATTTGTGTGATACAGCTGCAAATAAGTATTTGAACACCTGTGTATCATCTAGAATTCTGACCCTGAAAGACCTGTTAGTCTGCCCATTAGAAGTCCACCTGCACTCCATGTATCATCCTGAATCAGATGCACCTGTTTGAGGTCGTTAGCTGCATAAAGACACCTGTCCACCCCATACAATCAGTAAGACTTTAACTTGTAACATGGCGAAGACCAAAGAGCTGTCCAAAGACACCAGAGACAAAATTGTACACCTCCACAAGGCTGGAAAGGGCTACGGAGCAATTACCAAGCAGCTTGGTGAAAAAAGGTCCACTGTTGGAGCTATCATTAGAAAATGGAAGAAGCTAAACATGACGGTCAATCTCAATCGGAGTGGAGCCCCATGCAAGATATCACCTCGTGGGGTCTCAATGATTCTAAGAAAGGTGAGGAATCAGCCCAGAACTACACGACAGGACTTGGTCAATGACCTGAAAAGAGCTGGGACCACCGTTTCCAAGGTTACTGTAGGTAATACACTAAGACGTCATGATGTGAAATCATGCATGGCACGAAAGGTTCCCCTGCTTAAACCAGCACATGTCAAGGCCCGTCTTAAGTTTGCATATGACCATTTGGATGATACAGAGGAGTCATGGGAGAAAGTTTTATGGTCAGATGAGACCAAAATAGAACTTTTTGGTCATAATTCCAATAAGCGTGTTTGGAGGAAGAAGAATGAAGAGTACAATCCGAAGAACACCATCCCTACTGTGAAGCATGGGGGTGGTAGCATCATGCTTTGGGGGTGTTTTTCTGCACATGGGACAGGACGAGTGCACTGCATTAAAGAGAGGATGACTGGGGCCGTGTATTGTGAGATTTTGGGGAACAACCTCCTTCCCTCTGTCAGAGCATTGAAGATGGGTCGTGGCTGGGTCTTCCAACACGACAACGACCCGAAGCACACAGCCAGGAAAACCAAGGAGTGGCTCCGTAAGAAGCATATCAAGGTTCTAGCATGGCCCAGCCAGTCTCCAGACCTGAACCCAATCGAAAATCTTTGGAGGGAGCTCAAACTCTGTGTTTCTCAGCGACAGCCCAGAAACCTGACTGATCTAGAGAAGATCTGTGTGGAGGAGTGGGCCAAGATCCCTCCTGCAGTGTGTGCAAACCTGGTGAAAAACTACAGGAAACGTTTGACCTCTGTAATAGCAAACAAAGGCTACTGTACCAAATATTAACATTCATTTTCTCAGGTGTTCAAATACTTATTAGCAGCTGTATCACACAAATAAATTGTTAAAAAATCATGCATTGTGATTTCTGGATTTTTCTTTTTAGTTTATCTCTCTCACAGTGGACATGCACCTACGATGAAAATTTCAGACCCCTCCATGATTTCTAAGTGGGAGAAATAGCAAAATAGCAGGGTGTTCAAATACTTATTTTCTTCACTGTATATATATATATATGAAAAGGTTTGGGCACCCCTTTATAAATCCCTGGTTGTTGGGATCTGCCATTTCAGTGAAATATATCCTATAGCTTCCAATGAGGGTCAGGATTCTGGTTTACGGTATTTTTGACCATTCCTCTTTTCAAAACATCTCCAGTTGAGTCAGGTTTGATGTTTTCTAAGCATGGACAGCCCGCTTTAAATTGCACAACAGATTTTCGATAATATTTAGGTCTGGGGACTGAGATGGCCATTCCAGAACGTTGTACTTGTTCCTGTATCAGTGGCATTCCAAATGTGTTTGTGGCGGGCTGACACCACTAAATAAATGAATGAGTGTTTTGTAGTAAAGCGTGGTGGTGGTGATCACACGTCCATGCCAGGCATTCATGATGTGTCCAGGATAGGACGGAAGCGGAGTGTTGGGCCGTCTCCTAAATCAAGAGCTTTGCGAGGCACTCACTGGGATTGTGGTCGTCTCGTCTGGACGTTCTCCAGCTCCGACCGGTGCGCACAAGACGGGCGGAGATAATTTAAGAAGTTTTATTTATGCATTTCATCAGCATAAATGTTCTTCTGGCTCCAGATCAAAAGCATGAGCGTGGAAGTCTGAATTCCTTAATGAAAGTCATTCTTCCTTCTTTTATTCCCATCCTGGGGGGGGGGGGGGGTCACACACCTCCCTCTGCTGCGATTAGAGTCTCGGCATGAGGGTGGGGTCTCTGGTGGGGGCGGGGGAGTAGTGTCACAAAACTTTACAGTGGAGTCAGTCAGTCTAGGAATCCCGAGGAACACCAAGTCTTTATCTAAATCTTTGAACGTATGGAGGAGGTCATCAGAATCAGTTCTAAGTAGGCTGGTAGCCTCATTTAATAAGGTCTGGTTTAATAAGGCATCATCATCGGTAGTCTGATGTCATACAGTGGCCACGCAGTTAAGAAAGACGCTAAATAAAGGAAAGTAAAGATTGATGGCAAAAAGATGCTAGCTAGATGAGCCCGCCCCGTTTATACACCCATTTAACATAGCAGGCTTTGCTACACATCTTAAAGGATAACTGCACTTTTTTGCCCATCATTCCCAATCCTCATGTGAAACATGAACACTATCTTTACCTTTTCTGTGCATTATAACACGAGAAAACTAGTTAATATCAGCTAGCTAACAATGCTGTCATTGGGATACACATAGTATTTCCATATATATGAAGCCCTCTAAAAAAGCCCTCTAACAATGTTTCATGGTTTGATATCCATGTTGTGATCATGCATTAACACGGACACTGATGATAACATGTAATAGTTGCAGTATCTTGCCATATTTTCATGGTTTAAAACACTATCCAAACCTCTTTCCTAGGCGCATCCTTGGCCATTTCTGCTGCTTTTTTGTGTATTTTTTCAAAGATTTCAATGACCTTCTAAATGTTCTTCACATAATTATATATTTATTGTCATAGTTTTACTCTATTAATGTAACATAACTTTTTCCATAAGGTTTTATTTAATATTTAAACATTATGCACTAAAATGTTTATTTTATCTTTTTTCTCTTAATATTTTGAGTTTATTATTGGAAAATCACTGTTGATTTATGTCTTTTTTTTGTTGTTCCACGGGCCAAAAACAAACAAAAAAAAAGGGTGCGGATTGTTTGGTGAAAATCATCTTAATGTTCTTATATATTCATTCACTTTAATTAGTCATGGGTTCATGAAGTACCATTTACTGTGTCTGGATCTGGGCTGATGTCCTATCTTGGAAGCTTACGTAGCTTTGCGTCTGTGGTTTGAACTCGACTCAGAAGCTTATTTACGTGTGCAATGACATCAAGCAGGCTTCACTACACATTTTAAAATGAAGCTTGTCCTGGAGTATTTGAAGGAGAAGGCGACTCCACTCAACAACAGTTAGAGTTTTAAACGAGAACAAATTATGTGACATTACCAGAAGTTACTCCTCATCTGGGCATCCCTCCACTATACGAACTTGTGCAAGGGGTATAGTTCACACTTTACACATGCCTTTAGCAAAGCATGGAATGAAATTTTAGTACAAGTGGACTTCTTTCGAGAAATTGGAATTAACAGAAAGACTAATTCTATCATAGAATTACTCGGGGTCCCAAAACCTCCAAAACAAACAAAAGTATGCCTTGTTTATATCCCTGTGTTTCTGTTTCAATTCAACTTGGTCATTTCCAACTAGCTGTCAAATGTGGCAGCTGTAAGTTAGATCATGTAGTTTTTCTTCAGCAAATATGCTAAGCTAGCAGGATGGTACACATAAATTGCTCCTGTTGACCGCTGAACGTTTTGTTGTATGTGATATATGGCATTATTATGTTGAACAAGTGCAGTGTTACAGTTTGTGTCAAACATGGACAAAAACATAGCTCATTAGCATTAAAGCTACACACACACACACAGTGTTGCCAGTAGGGCTTGCGTACCACACATTGTTGAAAAATCCATATGGCACATGTGGATGTATGTGAGTGTGATATTTAAAGACTGTTTCTCACCACCTAGCCTGTCTCCTGATGTCTCTTCTACGCTCTTTCTGGTTGTTGCGGCGGTTGGGGGAAAAAAGTGAAATGGTCAAGAAAGGGCATCTTGTCGTTAGCGGCTGCCATTTGCAAAATTATTCTTTGCTGGCGGTTGTCTTGCTAATTGCCTGACTTTGTGCTTTGATTCAGGAACGGTGCACGTAACAAGGTCACACAAGGACCCCACACCCAAAGACGAGTAATAAGGAGATAAAGATTTGGCGCCCGTATTATATAAAATAAAATGTAATCTGTTTCTGCCTCTTTTGACGGAGTTTCCGAGTGCTCCAAGGTCACGGACACCAAACGGCAGGAATGTAATTGCATTCATTATCGTCTGTGTTACAAAAAAGGGTGACTATTTAAAATAAATGGGCTGCGGTATCACTGTTTGAACTCTACCTTCCCTTATTGTGCACGTCGTGGCCCTGACCTGCCAGTCAGCAGCAGCAGCAGATGTGATGGCTGACTCCACAGAGGGGTGCACCTTGCTATCGTCATGCACAACTCTTACTGATATCGTTCATCGGCTTTTTGTCTCCGCTGTTGTTTCAGTTATCCCCTTGCTGAAAGGTCCACAAGCTGTCAGGGTGGATGCATTGTGGTTGTCTACGGGCAACATGGGTTCATAGGAGTGATTGCAATGAATAGGAAAAATTGTGTCAAAGAATGGCTGAAGGTGGTAATATTATTTCTATTTGTGTAATCCTGTCAGCTTGTTGCAGCGCTGGTAACGAAGCAGCGACAACATGCTGATCTGCTTAGCGGCCTCGGCTAATGTGGCGCTCCTCCTCAAATGGAGGCGCAATCCGCATTAGCCCGAATCCCCCCAAGATTAGTGGTGTTTAAAGTTGATGCTTCCATTATTCAACAGTTAGACATGTTATCCCTCGGCATCACTTTACACACTCGCCTCCTACAAAAATCCTCTTTTTTTTTTTTGCTTTAGGAGGATTGAGTCAAATATTTGTACTCCCTTTATCTTTCATCAGAGCAGCGTTCTAATACAAACTGCTACTGAAGATGGCAAAATCTTTACATTAATTCCTTCTTTCTTACAGCATTTACTTTGTCCTCATGAGAAAAGCTGATTATGGTTAATAGTACAATATATAAATATAGTAAAGAGTATAAACTGTAACTGTTTTGAGTCACTTTTTAACATTTTGGATAGTCGTATAAAGTGTAAAAGTGTAAATTGAAGCGAACCACGGTTAATGGAACAAGACAATAAACAGCCTGTACTGTAACTGTAAAAACAAAGGCATAATGCCATGTTTGAGGTCACTCTTTCAATGGCCGTACAAGTATAAAAAGAAATTAACCGCTGATAATAGTTAAACATTGATGTCATAACACGACATTTGAAGTCACATTGGAGCATTGCTAACGGTCATACCACAGTTAATAGTAAAGGATAGAAAGTAAACACGGTCATACAAGTGTAAATATAAGATTACCACTGTTGAAACTATACATGAAGACAATGAATGGTCACAATTGTAATAGCAAAGGCGTAACGCAGGTTTTTAAGTGGCATTATAACATTCTATACCAGGGGTCTCAAACTGAATTTACTTGGGAGCCACTGGAGCTAGGGTCTGGGTGAGACTGGGCCACATCAGGTTTTCCATTTATTAAAAACAGAAAAATATACAAACCTTTTCAGTGCTTTGGTTGCGATTTTCTACAATAAAAGCGCTGATAAAACCTTCCACTGTTCTCAAATATCTTAATTTTTATTTTTCTGCACAAAATAAGATGAAAAATAAACAAATCAAGAATAAAGACAATCAATCAATCAGTAATAAATAAATATAATAATAATAATAATAATAATAATAATAATAATAATAAAACAGCAAATAATAAAAACTTAAGAAACCACATATAGTTGGTGGGTAGACAAATTATTTTTTTCAGATTAAAATGAACAAAGCATTATTGAAAGCATTGAAAGCATTATGCCCTGTAGACATGACAAAACACGACTTTTGTCACATTTATACTCTTTTTATTTACAACATATTGCAGGGTCTTGAGACACATGCTAACTCGCAAACTAGAGAGCTAGCGACCTAAACGGTAGCCTCCAAGTTATTTCCTTTAAACTTAAAAAAAGCCAAAAACTTACCACTTCCACACGGATAGGGAGGATAACTATTAACAGTTATTTAACCTTTAACATGAACATTAATCAAATGTAATATTTTTTTCTGGGTACATGATACCATACAGCATCCATATCAAACTTGCGCGGGCCGCACTAACATTAAACTTTCATATCAAGGCGGGGGCCTCAAACTAGTGTCCTGCGGGCCGCGTGTTTGAAACCCCTGTTCTATACTGTCTTACGAGCGTCTAAAGAAGCTTGGCCTCCATTAAAAGTAGAATATAAACAGTTATAACCATAACAACAAAGACGTCATGCAGAAGCAAATCAATCTCCTCCATCCAACCCTGTCCCTCTCTCACACCAACTACCCTCATGTCCTCCTTCACTACATCCATAAACCTCCTCTTTGGTCTTCCTCTACGCCTCCGACCTGGCAGCATCCGTCTACCAATATATTCACTATCTCTCCTCTGGACATGTCCCAACCATCTCAGTCTGGTCTCTCTGACTTTATCTCCAAGGCCTCTAACATGTAATGTCCCTCTGATGTAATCTTTCCTGATCATATCCATCCTGGTCACTCCCAATGGGTACCTCGGTTCTGGGAATCTCCAGTTCTGCTTCCTGTCTTTTATGTGTTTTAATATTTGTAACTGTAATATTTGTCACAGAACAGAAACACAACAGTCATAACTGGAACAACAAACATGCAATGCACTGTTTGAAGTCGCATTTTAACTGTCCCACAGGTGTGAAAAGAAGGTAAACGCTGATAATAGTCCGACACAAAACAACAATGAAGGTGTCTGCAATATTTGAAGTGGCATTTTAATGTTAACAAGTGTAAAAAGAAGTTAGGCACTGTTAATAGTACGCATAGAAACAACAGTCATAATCAAGTGGGTAGTTTTAACATCTTTAACTGTAAAAAGTAGTGAACCACTTATGATACTACAATGGCAAAAAAAGCACATGATGCAGCATTTCATCTCTTTATTACCTCGTTACTTTTAATTACTTCCTGATTGTGGGTCTTACCCGAGCTAAAAGCGCCCGTCTTTTTGACGGCTGGATGTGTCAATCGTTCAAACAACGGCTGGCCTGGCACCCAGAGGTGACAGGCAGGGTATCAGCTGTATCACCCCCCTGCCCCGGGCGACGGATGTCCTCGGCAGCATCGCTAACGACGGGGCATCCCTGTGAACCGCCCTCCAGCTTTTTGCACTGTCATGGACGCCGTCTCCACCGCCGTCCCGCCTCCCACAGCGACACAGGTGGAGACACGAGGATCATAGCAGCGTCTGGCAGTCATGTGACTTTAATTAGAGACGACTGCTCCCCCCACCCACACACCTACCCAGCTCTGGGTGACAGATATGCCGATCGTCACATGTGGCCCGTTTGTGTAGAGACGCTAACTACTCTGCTCCTCCTCCTCCTCCTTTTCACAGTCCTACTCCTCACTCATAAACACACAGCAGCCGTAAATGTTCATGTCTATCTGCAAAGGTTGGAATTGAGTTCCGTATTTTCACACCTCATTAACCTAATTCCTCAAAGGACCCGGCAATTAAATGGTCTTGGATGAGGCGCTTTCACACATTTTCGTGTACGACAATACGCACGCGACACCTGCTGCCCCGCTTGTTGATGTGAGACCCCACCCTCACTGTTTCCCACCGGACTGCCATCTCCATGCTAGCAAAATATTATTTTGCCCCATTTTTTAGTTTCTCATATCACGACTTTTAAAAAGAGTACATACATACACAGACAGTCCCATTATAATGTGTTCATGAGTGACCGTGAACCGGGATGTAAAACAATAAAAAGGTCCACCACAGATACAGTAGTATTGGAAACACAGACCCTGTAACCAACACGCTGTAAAGGTCCCTCATGTTTTTTTTGTCTAAGCACATTTCCTCGCCCCCAGGAAGTGAGCAGGAAGAGTATCCGCGACCCGGTGCTGACCCACCGCAATGTCACTCCGGCTCATGACATCACACGACTACTGCCGGCGTCTTTGTCACTTTCTCTCGGCAACTGCGGAACGAGACATCGCCTAAAGTCCAGAGGGGTCACTTTCTGCTGCCGAGCCCCGTTTTTAAGGCGGAGCGGCAGGCCCGGGCAGTGTTGTCCGAGCAGGATCGCGGGGCCGCTGCCACCTTTTATCGAGCTTGGGGAGGCCTGATGGCCGTCACCTTGGCCCAAACTAAAAATCACAGCACGGGACAGAGATAGCTGACATTTCTGTGAGTTTGTCAGAAGTCGTCCAGTAAAGCGAGGTAGTATGGACTGCCGCCGGACCCCCTGCTCGGCTTCAAACAGAAGCCATCACAGGTCAGCCGGGCCGTAACGTCATGAGTGTCACAAACGTTCCAGCGTGCGGTTTCAAGGTCACCGATCCCTGGAGCGCCGAGGGCCGAGAGCGAACACCCCATTAGGAGAATCACTCTCCGCCGTGTGACACGCTCGCACCTACGCATACCTTGGAAGATGCCGTCATAGCCATTTCTAACACACGCACAAGTGACAGCGTTGGGTCTTGTCACCGTATCTTGGAGTCGTAGTCCGGCATAGATGTCAAGGATTGTCAGATGGGATTCTCACATCACATTCCGCTCGCTCCTGTCATCCCGCCACAAATGTGGACAGATTGACTCGCACTTAATAGGATTTTAGGTCTTCTTCTTCGGTCCTTTAACAGCTGACTCAATCTTGTAGACCAACTTCTAACCCACAGAAACACTGTGTTGACACTTTATACCAAGATGGAAACCCAATCCACAGCAGAATTTATCCTTCCTAAGCAGACTGTGCTGGGAAGGTGCAGTATCGTCCTGGAGGCGTTGTTGACATTGTTTACATTGTTTGCTTACTCTGATTCCGGCGCAGCAGAGTGCTGCTTAAACATGCATGAACAAACGCCTTGTGTGCAGCAGTCATCGACTCTCCTCCACTCATGCTGGCCGGTCATTGCAGGACACCGCTGTTTTTTTTCCTCCACACATATGGAACCTTTATGTTCTGGAGGAAAATACACACAAACTACATGTACTGTAGGGATGCCATGTTTGTTTAAGTGCGCTTTACAGTGAACTATGACGGCTAACAGACGTACTAAAAAACAAAATTATTGCATGAATTATGTAAGACTAGTGTTTAAACGCGCATTTAAACACCTTAACTCATTCAAAACCAGCCATTTTTTAAAAGACAACAGATTTTCACGGCCCACAGAATATTGTGTTCCACGGCTATATAAACATGGAACCTACTAAATGGAAGACTCGACTCCAGTATTTCATCTGGAAAAAATTTTTTGAGTGTACCTATTTCCGTTTTTTAGTAATCACCAGTAGAACATAAGTAGATTTCAGGAAAATATCAGTTCCCAACTAAAAAGAAAACAGCAATTTGTGAAAAGATACATTTCAAGCACTTTATAAATATCTATACCACAACATAAACAACGTTAGCATTCTGGACTTTGGAGCGGACAACTCGGGTTTGAATCTCCTCTAGTAAGCATCATCAGTGTTCGTCAGGAAGGGCATCTGCAATTTAAAGGGCTCAAGCCAAAAATCTGTATGCGGATCAAAAAGATCTTCTGTGGCGTCTGCGTAATCAGGAAAAAGAACACCATGAACTATTTACAATTTTCTCTCACTTCCTCCTTCCTGTCATGTGTGATTCTTCAGTTCTTTTTGCCTCCCGCTCAAAAAAAAATAAGGTAAAGACAGTATAAATATGTTGTTGTGAATTGGGCGTTTGGGATTCTAAAACATTTAAACACGTCTTTGGTTAATTACATCATGAGTAATTGGTTCCGGACTCAACTCGCAAATTTCTGCAAAGTAAGACTCAATATTAGTATTATACGTTCTAACTACCTTTATAGGTCAGCAAATGGGGGGAAAGCATAATAGGTCCACTTTAAATGTCTATTTATATTGGGTAATACGATTGTAAAAGTTACTATAGGGGTGTTATTTCATGTCTAGAGAGCTCTAATTATGTTAAAGCGTCCATAAAGACTTGTAGGATGACAGCAATGTCTTTTAGCACAACAAGAAGGGCCTTAAAAGTCACACCCCAGTCCAGGCATTGCGGGATGTTTTTTCGTGGAGCCACCGTGCCACCTTTGCCTGAAATTCATGGGTTGGCAACTGGGCGTTTGGGATTCTAAAACATCTAAACATGTCTTTGGTTAATTACATCATGAGTAATTGGTTCCGGACTCAACTCTTGAATTTCTGCAAAGTAAGACTCAATATTAGTATTATACATTCTAACTACATTTATAGATCAGAAAAGGGGAAAAAGCATAATAGGTCCACTTTAAATGTCTTATGTTTTCTTATTATGTCAACTGTATTGGGTAATAAAATTGTAAAAGTTGCTATAGGGGTGTTATTTCATGTCTAGAGGGCTCTAATTATGTTAAAGCATCCATAAAGACTTGTAGGATGACAGCAATCTCTTTTAGCACAACAAGAAGGGCCTTAAACGTCACACGCCGGTCCAGGCATTGCGGGATGTTCTTTCGTGGAGCCACCTTTGCCTGAAATTCATGGGTTGGCTTCGTGTGACTGACAGGACAAAAACGAGGCTGAAATGTGCGAAAGGGGCTAATGAGAGGCTGTCCAACCTGCCAAAGTTTCATTCTCACTTGATCGTGATGTTATTTTTGTCGCCTTGTGGCTCGTGTCTTTGTGACTCATCCTGCCGTCTTCATTTTCATCTCCTCGTCTTCTCTTTTTGGAGTAGTCCTCCTTGAGAGCACACGGAGACATTTTGTCTTTGCAGCACGCCTGATTGAGCCCCATGCCGCCCTAAACGCACAAGAGGCTTGTTTGTCAAGCTTCATTAAGTCACCTTCCTCTTTTACGCCGAGGTGACTCATCCAGTGAGGCCGCTCGCCCCGTCTTTCTTCCCGTCCATCTCCGGCCGCTTGTCCCTCAGCGCTAGCGCGGGAGCCGGGCCCGGCACAGACCAGACGCAGGCTGAATCAGATGGGCAGTAAATTTAGCCGCTGCGAGTTCATCCTGCCAGGTCATAAATCGCGTGCAGCCTCTGTGAAGTGCAGCCTGCCTCCTGTCAGCCTCGCTTGGCCTCCAAACACACACACACACACACACACACACAAAGAGAAGGTGTAAAACGTGTGTTGGTCCAGTCAGAGGAGAGATTACACTTAGCAGCGTGCCACCGCACATTTGCAGCACAGAGTTAGTCTCCTGTTTTTAATGGGGGTATTTTATTATCGGATGCGGGAAATCGGTGATGCAAGTTTTAATGTGTTACGCAATCGCGGGCGGTTTTAACATCACGGCGAAGAAGGGAGGACCAAAAAAAAAAAAAAAAGTCTGCAGACGCGAGCCGGAGAGAGTTTGAATGTCGGCACGTATGAATCATCCAGAAGTGGAGCTGTAATTCCAAACATTTGCTGGGTGCAACGCCTCGGCCTCGCACGGAAGAATACCAGATTCATTTTCTTTTAGTAACAGCCTCATTATGATCCCGTCTTCATGTACATCCACTTGATTGTTGCTCTTCAATGGTGCCTATCCTATATTATACTATACGAGACCGTCGGTGAATGGCAAACACAACCAGTAACACTGTTCTGCTAGTTTGACGTTTTGTAATTATTAGATGAGAATCAGCTCTGGCAACCTTCCCTTTCTCTCTTCGATTGCCATTGTTCACTCGTGACACAATCCGGGTTTAATCCCTGAATATGCCTCACACACCATTTCAAGCACCGTCAAGCAAAGTGTGAAATTGAGGAAAAAACATGAAGCAGAAAGACAGAAACATGTAAAAATAGTAATAATAATAATAGTGCTAAACGTAGGGTGTACATTTTAGCTGTACTATCACCTATTTACCGATACCTATACATACACCTATGTATTTATGTATTATTATGTATTTACCTCCAATATTAAGGGCTCTAAATGCAATATACTAAATTCTTTGTGAAGTATTTCCATAATGCCTCATATTAACTCACTAGCAAGATCTCAGTGTATAGACTGGTCATATATCTCATCTCGTTTCATATTATCTACATACTGTATTGTATATAACTCTGGGAAAAACTGTTGATTTTGTTAATACTTGGGTTGTTTATATTGTTTATTTTTCTGTATTGTGTATTTTGTACTGCTTAACTGATTCTGTAGTGTTGCTGCTGTGCAATGTAAATTTCCCCACTGAGGGACGAATAAAGGCATATCTTATCTTATCTTATCTTTATGACTTGACTTGTCGGTCAATGAGATTTTTGGAGAAAAGCCATAATTGGCCAATGTATAGGGATCCATGATATGCATGATTATACTTCTGTTCTCCGTCAAAGTGGCATGTGATGACATTGGTGAACTTTGACCTCATCCCTGCTGTCAGATTCACTGAGAACTAATATTCGTCCCCTACTGGGGTCCAACATGGTCCTAAAAGGCCGTGAAATGTTCATGATAGGACCCCTTTAAGAGTTGCGAGGTGAATCACAGTGGAAATGAGCTAAATTTCCCTCCCGATTACCCAGTTGGAAGCTTTTAGCTCCTTGTTACATGCTTTGTTTGCCGACACGGGCAAAAAAGCTGTCAGACGTCGTTTAGCGTCTCAGCGAGTCCAAACGGACGCTGCAGGCTTCGCTCGCCGTGGCAGGAAGTGGAAAAGGCTTACAAGAAATAAATAAAGGGGCGGGGGCTTGGGGGGGGGGCTACAGTTGATTCTCCGCTCCCCCCACCACCACCACTACCACCCCTCCAGTTCAGCGAGTGTCTGTCTGACCTACATTCACTTTACGTCATCTGCCTAGACATTTCTTTAGCCTTGTGGGCAAACACTTAGAGAAATGTATGAGAGAGGGAAAAAAAGGCGTACATATGCTGGAATACATCACGCACACACACAAGCAGACATATACAGCCCTCTAGTGGCGGAGGGCATGCATCTGCCCCCCCCCCCCACCCCCCAACACAGGAGGGCATCCGTGTCCTAAACCATCTGTGGCGCAAACGCCAGGATGTCACCTGATGACGCTCGGCTAGAGTGAATCCAGGTCAGAATCTCTGCGTTTTTGTCTTGTGCGTAGTGTACTCGTCACGATGGCCCCCAGGAAGTGTGCGGCGGCGGCGGCGGCGGCAGAATCACATGCTCTACTTAAGCTAAACAAGGCCAAGGTATTCCCACAAGTGGAAATGCAGACGCGGATGCTTTAGTGCGGTCGGGCCCGCTCTCATGATGCACATGCAATTCCTCCTCCTCGCCAACCAGCATGAAAGATCCCAGCATCCTGGCACGGCGGACGTTGTTTACACACTAACGCTGCCGCGGGAATTCTGGTTTTAGGTCCGTTACAGTCTCCATCAGAGGGCGGGGAGAGGAGGATGCATGTTGCTTTTCATGAACTCCAGCCCTTCCAGGAGCACTTTGAAGAAGCAGACATGTTTGTAAACACTTGTGCAGTGCCTCCAGTCTGGCAGCAGACCTCCTGGCCTCCACCATCTTACTGGCTGCGGGCCGAAAGACACGAGAAGGTGACCCCTCGACTCCACGCCGCAGTGTTTCAACCCCGTCCAAAATGTCAATATGCTGATAGCTCGTGAATTATGCGTGAAATATTCAAGTAGTTTCACTTCCCCCATATGATGCAAAAGTGACTTTTTAATGATGTTTGCTACACGTCTTAAAATGAATCATTACTGTCAGTCAGTCATTTGCAGACATAGGAGCTACATATAAGTTGGATTGTTTTCATTCATTCATTCATTTTCTATCGCTTATCCTCATGAGGGTCGCGGGGGATGCTGGGGCCTATCCCAGCTGTCTTCGGGCGAGAGGCGGGGTACACCCTGGACTGGTGGCCAGCCAATCACAGGGCACATATAGACAAACAACCATTCACACTCACATTCATACCTATGGACAATTTGGAGTGGCCAATTAACCTAGCATGTTTTTGGAATGTGGGAGGAAACCGGAGTACCCGGAGAAAACCCACGCATGCACGGGGAGAACATGCAAACTCCACACAGAGATGGCCGAGGGTGGAAATGAACCCTGGTCTCCTAGCTGTGAGGTCTGCGCGCTAACCACTCATCCGCCGTGCCGCCCCAGTTTGATTGTTTTGTTTTTCCTAAACTTAGTGGCTAACCTTTTTTGGTGGGGGGGCTAAAGTGCCTTAAAAACAAAGTCATACCCAGAAGCTGCGAAGTGAAGCTGTCCTTCAACTACTTGGAGTAGAGACTTGGCTTTGGGCTCCTTTGTTATCTCCAACATTAGAATATGTCGAAGTCATGGCTTCTCAGATGCAACTACCAACATGCCCCCCAACCCGCCCCTAGCAGAGGTGTGAAGTTGAGGTGTAGATTCAAGTCACTATTTTGATGACTTTGGACTCTCGACTTGGCAATATCATCAAAGACTTGAACGCCGCTTAGACCTTGGCATCAATGACTCGGGACTCTGGAAAATACTTGAGATTATTTTGTGAGTGTGTTGAGCAAAATGTGTCCCCCATTCAAAGCATGGAGAACATATTTTACCACAGAATCTTTCACAGTGAATGCATCTGTTTACGTCCAATTAAGTGTAAGAACAAATGAGGGTGTGGTAACTATCTGTGAGTGTCAGACTGCTAGAAAGTGGTCAAAATGGCATTTTATTTTGGTAAACACTAAACAGTGGTTACAACTTGTACGGATTTGAAAATTTCAAGTCCGACTTTTGACTTGCCTCGACTCGTCTTGTCTTGAGACATGACTTGAACTTGCATGTATTGACTTGTGATGAAAGACTTGAGACTTGCTCCCACCTCTGGTATTGACTGTAATTTACTTCAGTGTCTTCAAGGTTCCTTTTGTATTTTAGGTTTGCCGCTATTTATCCAGAAAAATGTACTATAAAATTATTATTTTGGAAAACACACGGGGGTCATAGCTAGAGTACTCACCTAGCCCTGTTTCAAATTTGGCAGTGATACAACAACAATGGAGTATTTGACGCTGGGATTTTGAAAATTAGGATCAGGCGTTCCAAAGGTGTTCCACTTGGAGACCCTTGGCCACACTTGGTTAAAATGTTCACTAAGGCTAGGTAAACAAAGGCTTCCTGACACTGGGTCCAATATTTTTGTAGTTAGAACACTTTTTGAATACTTGTTGATGACCTTCTAAATATGTTTTTAACATTTTTAACATTCCTATTACCAAATATGGTAGACATGATTCGGGAAAATAAGACATAAGATTTAAGTGTTCATGTGTGTTGCTGTAAATGTCTTTCTTAGGGGAGCTGAGTGGGTGGCGGACAGGAAGTGATGTTGGAGGTTCAGAGTTGCGTTTTAGTAACAGCAACAGCAACTTGAGTTAATGCCTGTTGTTCCGGGTAATCAGGTCTGGTGCTTGTGTGTCTCACCCAACATTACAGTGTACTACATATCATCACGACATCTTTCAATGTCTTCTGAATGCTTTATATTTGAAAATGTGTCATTTAGGGGAAAGTATGTAAAATAATAGGCTGTGTCCAACCACAAAACATGCATGATTTATGAATTATTTTTTTTCGATTAGCCAAGTGAAGCCGTAAAATTGGAAGCGTGACGTGCCGAGGGGGTTCCGGTAAATCAATGTTTGTAGAATTGCTGCATCACGATTATATCAAATAATATCATATCTCAAGTCGGTGTACAATTCCATACTGGGCTCCATTCCGCTCATCAGCATGCAGAAACCGAATGTCTGGGCGCTCGGGTTTACCTCGGCCGAGCGGTCACACAAGCCTTCCTCTCACGAACATCAGAACCCGGCAGCGCGTCTGCCAGGCGGGCCCGTGACGCAGCGCAGTGTTGCCACACAGCCCGAGTCGTGTTTGGAAACACTGAGGCGGCACGCTGCCACAGCAGGGGGCCAGGGGGCCGGGGGGGGCGGCCGCTCAAGCGTGGTGTCTTTAGCCCAGCCAAGCGTGCAGAGAGAGAGGAGAGATCCAGGAAAGGCGAGAAAGGGAGGCGGCCATTGATCACATGATGTATTCATTGGCTGCTCTGGTTATTCCTGGAATATCAGGATAACAAATGGCATCTCCTGCAGAGATAAAGAAGAAAGATGACAGAGCAATCAGAAGCAACTGTGCAACCCACCGCCAACCCCCCCACACCCGCCACCCCCCACCAGTGGGCTGCCTGCCCAGTTGTCTGGCGGCAGAAAGCCTGCAGTCATCACAAAGTGGAAATATTTACTGCTCACACTTCCATGGATGGGGAGGGGGGGTGGAGGGGGGCTGAGGGGAGTCTGGAAGATGAGCGACTTTGCGATGGGAGCGCAGCGCTAATCACTTTCTGCTTCCAAGGCAACATGAGGACACAACATCACAAGGACCCATCTCACTTTTTGATGGGTCCGTACGCACTCACCGTACGCAGGAATCCTGTTTTGATCTGACAAATCTTAAGTAAGTTTGATCGGATGTAGAATTACTATAGCTTCTGCTTGGATGTTGAACTCCGATGATCTCATCACTAGCGCTAACGAGTGATGCTTGGAATGCAAAGTGTAGGTAGCATCGCAAGGTTTATAGTGTGTCTTTCTGTCTAAATATCCCATGTTACTGCATGGACACCTTTTGGCTTAGTGCGGCTTTATGTACAAAAATTGTCCATTCATTCATCTTTTATGCAGCTTATACTCAACTAGGGTTGATGGATGTGCTGGAGCCTATCCCAGCTGACTTCAGGTGAGAGGTGGCACAGCCAGCCAATCACAGGGCACATATAGACAACATTCACATTCATACCTATGGACAATTTGGAGTCCAAAGATAAAGTTGCTGAGTCGGGTTTCTGTACAACCACAGTCAGTGTGTTTTCACCGGGATTTAGCATCCCAGCTGAACTTCTCTGTTCGGACATTTGTTAAGCTCTCAGACGCACTGAACAGGAAGTGACTCTTCATGAGGATGTGTGTGTGTGTGTGTGTGTGTGTGTGCAGAACACCCTGGAGACGTGCACCATCTGCAGCAAGCCCATCATGGAGCGCATCCTGCGGGCCACGGGCAAGGCCTACCACCCTCATTGCTTCACCTGCGTGGTCTGCCACCGCAGCCTGGATGGCGTCCCCTTCACCGTTGACGCCTCCAACCACATCCACTGCATCGAGGACTTCCACAAGTACGACGGCACACCTTATTTGTCATTTTCCAGACGTTTTCATCGACTTTGAACGTAAACTGATGGGTGGAATGGCTTTTGTTGACACGCGGCTTCACCCTCTGTGATGTAATGTAAGGAGTGAGTGGGTGTCCACCGTGGACCCAGTATGCCTCACTACTACTGTATGAAGCCATCAAAGCACACAGTGTTTCATGTTGGATTTCATTATAATTATCTATTATGTAATTGACATTGTACATTAAATATGTATAATTCAATGTAATTATATGTACATTAAATATAAACTAGTTTTTAATATTTTAATCCTTTTTTCAGTAGCGTCAATACATGTAAAATGTTTCACATTATTTCTAGCATTTTTTCCTGTACAGTTATTGATGATTTTATTTTATTGGATTATTCAGTTTCATAAATAAATCATTTTTTCATGATTAAAAAAATCAAAATATTTCAGGATTTAATAGCGAAAATTCCTAAATATTATTAAATAAATCTTACTATATAAATGTATCATTGTGATGTAATTACTTGAACTTAAACTATTTTCTAATATTTTAATCCTTTTTTCAGTAACGTAAATACATATAAAATGTTTCAAATTATTTCTAGCATTTTTTTCCTGTATAGTTATTTGATGATTTAATTTTATTGGATTATTCAGTTTCATAAATAAATCATTTTTTCACGATTTAAAAAGTCCAAATATTTCAGGATTTAATAATGAAAATATGAAATATTAATATTAAAATATTATTAAATAAATCTTACGATATAAAATGTATCATTGTGATGTAATTATGAAACACTTACAATTACAATTTCAAACTTTATTGTGATTTTTTTAAATTTATATTGTGAATTTCAATATGCAGTTGTTAATTATTGTAATAATAAGGGTAAAACACTTCACAACTTTATTATCAAACACAAATATGTGTTAAAAATAACTATTTTCTTAGTGTAAACTTGTGAATTTGCATCAAAAGATAATCGTTATTATAATGACATTATAAAGAAATTGTGTAATACGTTGTGTATATCATGGTGTTTTTGTCTGATGATGCTAGCTTTGTTTGTTGGGGGTTTTGACAGGAAGTTTGCCCCCCGCTGCTGCATGTGCTCAGAGCCCATCATGCCGGCCCCAGGCCAGGAGGAGACGGTCCGCATCGTGGCGCTGGACCGGGACTTCCATGTGCAGTGTTACCGCTGTGAGGTGGGTGGCTATGAGGCTCTTGATTATTAGCAGCCGTGGGTGCTATGCTATGCTATGCTATTGCTAATACATTAATTTTTATCCCATGTTTCCAGTTGTCCTCATTAGGGTCACGGGTTGAGAGGCGGGGTACACCCTGGACTGGTCATTTACAATTTATGTCATAACAATTCGAATACATTTATTATTATCCTATTTCCTGCAGCGTTGCAGCCTTGAATGCAGCATCCGTACCTAGGATGTGCGTGTGTGTGTGCATGCGAGTGCGGGGCGTGAATCAGACTGAGTCATGTGATTTTTAGCCGTCAGCGCCACAGTGACACACATTAGAAACCCAAGCACTAAAACTATTGGGCAAAACTCAATGCTGACATTTCAACTAACACTCAATTACTCACATCAACCTCGACTGGAACACAGCCCGTTTCATACATAAATATGGAAATATGAACATGAGCGGTACATTACATATGATGTAAACCTGGTGGATTAGCGATACATGAAATATGATGTATGTATGGTACATTATTGGTACACTGAGGCTGCTGACATTGGAGGTAAGGGGAGTGGTGTGACGGTATTGGTGAGGATGGCGTGTACGGGCTGATGTTGCGTTTGTGTGCTGCAGGATTGTGGTTCTCTGCTGTCGGAGGGCGACAATCAGGGCTGCTACCCTCTGGATGGACACGTCCTCTGCAAGAACTGCAACACGGGACGCATCCAGGCGCTGACCGCCAAGGCCACCACTGACCTCTGAACGACCCCGCCCACCACTGTGACCGACCAATGCCAACGCGCTTATGTCCCTACGCTCGCTTGCACGCTAGCTAGCTCTTCATCTCACCGATGAACATTCAGCTGTGAGATGTTTTTTTTTACGCTTAGCATCGCTTCATCGCTCGCTTTCACAATCTGAAAACATTGTTTTATCAGCAGCTACAGTAAGCTAGCTTAGCACAATTAGGCATCTCTTCCGGTCTTCATGCTAGGCTTGGCTAAGCCACCAAGTGAATGGCTGCCATCTTTTCTCAATAGCAATAAATTCGCCTCAAATTGCTTTAACTTTAACTTGTGACAATTCCAACAATTCATTGTTTCTGAACATCGTAAATATTCAAGTTATCCATTAGCATCATGCTATAGCATTAGCGCCTCATCATTGATTAATATTATGCAACTTCTTTGTTCCACTTTAACACAACTAACTAACTAACCGCTAGCGTCGTGCAAAGGCTGACGCGTACGTATGAGATGGCTATGCAATTTTTTTTCCCAAACTTTAATTGCATTGACACTTTAAAAGACTTTTTACTGCTTAAGGAAATACGTTAGCTGTCCTTACCGCTTAGTGCTAAAGCTGTTGGTACGCCTCGACCTTTTGTGCTCCGTCTACAGTATTTTTGGTCGACTTTTAATGTTTTGTTTTGATGGGTGTCAAAGGGACCGCGAGACTTGTTTGGGCTCGCAAAATGATGTTAGCCGTCGCTAGTTAGCCATGCATTTTTAATGTTAATGTGAAAGGAAAATAACATATAATCAATCAACGATGCCGGAGAGTTTTGTTACCAGGATGGCATCACATGTTTTTTTGTTTTTGTTTTTTGTCAGTATGTCACGCTGAAAAAAATATACTCTTAAAAATGCGGTATAACTAAGTTTTGCAACAGAAAAAAAATTTGTGTTTACTTGAGACGAGACTATTAGCTTGTTTAGCTGTCTTTAAATTAGATATATTTTATATATGATACTGGCATGTCATTATCAGATAATATGATAATATGAATTACTCTGCTAAAAGCATCAAGAAAGTAATTATATTGTAAAAAAAAAAAAAAAAAGGTTAATGAGTTTTTTCCTTCTTTAAATGATATTATTAGCCGCCGGTCTTTGCACATTCAAGTGCCTTTGCCGAACAAACTTGGTGCTTTCTTTGACCAAAGTAAACAAACAAAATGGCCGCCTGACGCTGATGCTTTGAAAAGTGAAACATCTGGTTTTGATTTTTGTTTGGTTTACTTCTTTCAATAAAAACAATTTTGCAAATGCATCATGTGGCTTTGGCTTTTTTTGACGTTTTCGTCAAAGACAGGCTTTGCTACACATCTTAAAATGGAACTATGCCAGCTATCCGACGTTGGAGCTTTAATTTTGATCATTTAGTTTTTCTTCAGCGAATATGCTAACCGAGTGTGATGTTAAAGTGTAACGTTAGCACTTTAGCTCACATTGCTATGCTAGAGTTGCTAACGTTTAACTTCATTTGTTTGTCATAATAATAATAGACATCAAAGGTGTATATTTATGAAAAACCTCTCAGTGGTATTTGACATTTGAGGTTCCAACTGTGATTATTTACAAGCTAGCAAAATGTCAAACCTTAGAAGCGCGACTGGTGACGCATGTGAGACGTATTTTGTTATAAATTCTGACGTTTTGTGCGACTTTCGAATCTTTATTAAGAATAATGTATACAATGACACAAAGTGGGCTTTGCTATGCATCTTAGAATGGATTTTTGTCAGGGTTACTTCTTTAAATGAAAACCACTTTACAACTGTACCTAGGATTAAAATGTAATGTTAGCACGTTAGCATCAGATGGTTACGCTAGTGTTACTCACATTTTTAATGTGACGTTGTTGTATGTGATATATGGCATCTATTATGCAGAGTCCACACTATGTTCATGGGAGACACATGCCCAAAAACTAAGCTCATTAGCATTAAAGCTACACGCAGACATACAGTAAATTACTAAAAGCACGTTTAAAGTGTCTCAATTCCACATGACTATTGTGCTACCCCTGGCATATAAAATACTCCAATATGGAACCTTAAATTGCCTATTTTCTATTTGTTTTTGTGCGTTGGTCTTTGGTTTGTGTGTGCTGCTAAACTGAAGATGTTTGCGTGCGAGCATGGTGCGCATTTCCTGGTCATTTTTTTTTTTTCCTTCGCTCAACACGCCGGAGGCCCGAGTGCACGAGTGAGTGTGTGTTTGTATGTGTGCTTGTTTGTGTGCGTGCCCGCCTGCAGCGCTGACTTGCTTTAGTGTGCATAAATCTGTTGTTTACAAACAAATTGATGAGTGATGGGCCCCCCGGCCAACACGCTGCTCCTCTGCATAAATGTCCCGCCATGACTCTCTGCGGGCTTTTTTTTCTTTTTGGTTTTTTGTCTTGTCCTCTTGAAACGTCTTGTTGTAATACGCCTGATGATGTCCTGAATTATTTAGCAGGAAGCAAGAAGGTCGGCGATCATCCTAATGTTTAAATCAAGCTGTCATATTTACATCACATTACAATGCACACTCTTATTGCTGACTTCAACTCACCACATTTGCATTCATTTCTTTCTCTGTGTGTGCGTGTCTCCCTGAGTCAAAGCCGTGATGTAAGCATTGACTCACTATTGCCTCACTACACCTTGTTGTATACTTGTTGTGTACTTGTGTGTGTTTCACATTGATTAATGAATGCGTCGCCTTTCAGCCATTCATATTTGCTCTGCTTGTTAAAACGTTTCAACATGGGTGTCCAAATGTTTACCCACCAGGGGCCACATTGCCACAAATCCAAGGATGCAAATTTGATATTTTGTAAAGTAACTTATGTCGAGGCGGCACGGCGGTCAAGTGGTTAGCGCGCAGACCTCACAGCTAGGAGGACCAGGGTTCGACTCCACCCTCGGTCATCTCTGTGTGGAGTTTGCATGTTCTCCCTGTGCATGCGTGGGTTTTCTCCGGGTACTCCGGTTTCCTCCCACATTGCAAAAACATGCTAGGTTAATTGGCCACTCCAAATTGTCCATGAATGTGAGTGTGAATGGTTGTCTATATGTGCCCTGTGATTGGCTGGCCACCAGTCCAGGGTGTACCCCGCCTCTCGCCCGAATACAGTTGGAATGGGCTCCAGCACCCCCTGATATGATATGCTTTTATTAGTCCCACAAGGGGAAATTTCAGATTTCCTTTTCATCCGCCCATACATATCCAACATACTATATAGTAAGGGAAGGGCTGGACAGGACAGGAGGAACGGGAACAACAAGAGGAGAGGAGGGGGGAAAATACAATTCCAAACTGAGCTCCTACAAAGGAGCAGAGTGTGGGACTGTTAAAAAACCTCAGCATACATTTGCACAAGTAAGCCCATTTTTACACAACATGAACAGGAAGGTCGAGATCCCAGCGCGGCCTGCAGCCAATTACGGCACAAGCTGGGGGGTGGATGGGGGGGGATATCGCGGCGGATGTCCATGAAGAAATATTATAGGGTCAGAGCGTCCCGCTGCAGCAATCTTTGGGAGAAGTTGTTGTCACAATAACCAAAATACAGAGTAGTAAGGAGTTTGTTTGGGCTAATGCGAGTAGCCACAATCCAGTCGTTAGTCCATTCTGGTCTCTCAATCGATCTGTCTGCCTTTGCAAAGCCAAAAGCCTCTCCAAGATGGTATCCTTGTTGTGATTCATAGTCACAGTCCGAGTGCTAACGATTTTACCAACCATATCAATCATGACAGACAGCTGTTGGTGGGTGTTGAACCACCGCTTCCGTCCAATTCTGTGATACACCAGGGCAGTGCATCATTCAAACAGCACCAGACCTGTTTATGTTTCCGAAAAGGTAAACATCTTCGATGTCCTCCAAGAAAAGGAGAATCGTCAGGCACGTGACCTTCCACTTCCCCCATGCAACCGTCCATCATTTACCCATTTACCGCGAGCTTCTCGTAAAGAAGGTCTTGTCAATTGCGTGGAGAGACCAATGGATCAATTCTATGATTTTTTAGATTTAAAGAGCATTGTAGAGAGAGGCTCTTAAAAGTATGAGACAGGACTAACAAGACATAGAAGCAAAGCAGGAACGATACAGGAGAGGAGAGGGGAAAGATCGAAAGACAATTTTTGCTGTTAATAATTCAACTTTTTCATTAATAATTAATTTTTTTCTCATAATATTATGACTATATTCTCATGATATTGTAATTTTCCAAAATGACTTTGTTTTGTTTTCTTTCTCATAATATTACAACTTTTTAAAAAATACATATTTTTTTCATTTTTCATTTGCTACTATCACTACATTATTTTCTCTCATAAGAGAATTTTTCTTGTAAGAATATAACTTAATAATAATAATCATTATTAATAATAATAATAATTTATTAATTTTTTCTCTTAATATTTAGACTTTATTCTTAGAAAATTACAGTGTTTTCCATTTCTGCTGTTTGTTTATTTCAACTTTATTCTTGTAAATGTTCTTCCTGTAATTAATATTTTGACATTATTGTTACATTATAAAATTTTCTGCAACCAAAAAGCCATTTTTTTGTGTCAAAATAAAAAGCTAGAATGTTACAAGCTATAATATGAGCATGTTAGTTTTAGATCATAGTTAGCATGTCAGCTATCCCCTTCGATAACAGCTAGCATATTAGCCTTTTCAATCAGTGCATAGTTAGCTTGTTAGTTAGCTCTTCCTCTGTGAGCATATGTTAGCTTTTTCACTTAGTTCATGGTTGGTATGCTAGCTTTTTTACTGAGATCATAGTTAGCACCTTAGCTTTTTCAATCAGAGTATAGTTAGCATTTTAGCATTGATTACACACATTAGCTTTTCCCAGCGTGTTAAATGTATCCTTTTTATTTTGAGTTTGTAATAGTTGACATTGTGGCAGTCAGAGTTGCTAGGATATACACCAACTGTTAGCGGCAACTAGTTTAAATGTTCTGGTGAAAAGTATGATGTGCTTGACCTTTGTATGACCCTGCATGCGCTCTCGTCTAAAGTGCGAATGATGTCTTATTAAAATGCAGCACAAGAGAGACGCGCTAAGTCCTCGGACTTTAGCGACTTACTTTGGGAGCGCTGGCGGGGCTCCATGGAAAGGTAAGGCGGTTCTCATGATTGAAGGCTTACTTTCTTACTTTCAGCTGTCACCTCCCGACCTTTAAGGCTAACGTTAGCACAGAGAAAGACGAACTAAACCTGCCTTTTTTTCCTGTTCTCACGCAGAATGATGGGAATGATGTCTTCCTTGACAGTGGAGGACATTAAGATGTAAGCATCTTCAGTTTAAGATGCTGTGACAACATTCCTAAATGTCTTTGTAGACAACATCCATGCTCACTTTCGTCAAGTTTTATTCTCTTATTTCCTGTCATAATTTCTTATTCAATCGTTCCTAATAAGTTTAGCATTGTTCCTAATAAGTTCAGCATTTAAGTTTACTGTTCATGAGTCGAATAAACTAGCTCGTTTGCATCCTGTTTTTGGAAAATGATTCTATGAAATTCTATTATTAGCCATTCTATTGAACATTTATACTAGCTACTGTTAGCAGGTATATTTGCTATTATATTAGCCACTCTGTTAGCTTGTCTCGCACCTACATTCGCCGCTGTTCATATTCAAAACCCTACCTTTTTTTCCTGAAAAACTATTGTATTTTTGTCTTCCTTCGTAATTTGTCTAATATTTTGTCCCATTTTAACCTTCTTGGGGAAGAAAATATGGTAATGGTTTAATTTTATTTCAACATGCATCAGGTTACAATGGAATGCATCACATAAACAATTCACAGTTTATGTGAATAAATAAGATTTTGAGAGCAGTTGAAAGTATCTGTATTTCCATCTTTTAGCCCGTATTTTGCTTGTTTGTACCAACACCCTCCAATTTTATTAGTTTCTTGTATTTAAAAAAAAAAACATTTCTGAATTTCCTTTATTTTCTGAAAAATATCCCTTATTTACAAATGCAGACGTTAACGGGTATGCCACCCTTAGCCAGTGTATTAGCTGCACTGTTAGCCACACTGTTTTCTCTATTGCCTTCTGTTAGCTAATTAGCTGCTCATGTACGACACTGTTAGCCACTTTAGCTTCTCCACTGGGAGACTTCAACGACTATGTGGGCAATGATAGTGTGACCTGGGGGGGCGTGATTGGGAGGAATGGCCTCCCCCGATCTGAGCCCGTGCGGTGTGATGTTATTGGACTTCTGTTTGAACCACAGTTTGTCCGTAACTACACTGCACTTGGCACCAGGACACTCTAGGCCTCAGGTCTTCGATCAACTTTGTAGCGTATCATCAGATTACTGTTCTGGACACACGGGTGAAGAGAGGGGCTGAACTGTCAACTGATCACCACCTGGTGATTAATTGGATTAGATGGGGGGAGGATGCCAGACAGACCTGGGAGACGCAAACGTGTATTGAGGATGTGCTGAGAACGTCATCAAGTCTTCACCTCACGCCTCCAGCAGAGGTTTGCCTGCATCCTGGGGAAAGACTGGAATATTGAGTCCAAATGGGCCATATTCCGTGCCTCCTTTGCTGAGGCAGCTGATCGGAGCTGTGGCCACAAGGTGGTCAGTGCCAATCATGACGATAGGCCCGGTACCCAATGGTCAGGACTGCCGTCAAGCTGAAGAAGGAGCTCTATCGAACATGGATGGCTTGTGGCACTCCTGAAGCAGCTAACGGCTACCGTCAGGCCAAGAGGTTCTGGCAAATCGTCCGATGCCTCAGAAAGGAGAAGCGGTGCCGGATCCACACCGTTTAGAGTGGGGACGGGGGCCTACTGAGTGAGGATGTAGTCGGACGGTGGAAGGAATACTTTGAGGCCCTTCTCAATCCCACTGGCATACCTTCCATCGAGGAAGCAGAGATACGTATATGGACAGTTCCATCACTCTGCCACTGAGGAGGATTTTGACCACCAAAGTCATAGTCAGTTTCATCACCGTGGTTGAGGTATCTGGGGTAGTCAAAATGCTCCTCAGTGGCAAAGTCCGGTTGTGGATGAGTTTCGCCCTGAATTCCTCAAGGCTCTGGATGTTGAGAGGCCCTCTTGGCTGACAGGAAGTCAGGAACAGTACCTTTGGATTGGCAGACCAGGATGGTCTGGTTGGGGGTGTTCCAACCATCGTGGGATCACATTCCTCAGCCACCCTAGGAAAGTCGATTCCACCATTGGTCGAACCTCGGCTACAAGAGGTTCAATGCGGGTTTTGTCCCAGTCACGGAACACTGGACCCCCTCTACACCCTCGCAAAGATGCTGGAGGGTGCTTGGCAGTTTACCCAACTGGTCTACATGTGCTTTGTGGACTCGGAAAAAACATTTGACCATGTCCCTTGCAGCATCCTTTAGGGGGTGCTCCGTGAGTACGGGATTGGTGCTGCGCTACTTTGTGCCATTTGGTTCTTGTCAGCAGAAAGTCCACCCAGTTTCCGGTAACTGTTGGCCTCCGCCAAGGCTGCCCTTTGTCACCGATTCTGTTCACAATTTTCATGGACCGAACTTCTAGTCTCATCCCTGCTATTTGCGGACCATGTGGTCTTGATGGACCTCTTTGGGCTGTGATCTTCAGCAATTACTGAGACAGTTTGTATCTGAGTATGAAGCTTCTCCACGAAGCTCTGGTTCTCAGTCAGAAAAGGGTGGAGTGCTCCCTGCGGGTTGGGAATGAGGTCCTGCCCCAGGTGCAGGAGTTAAAGTATCTTGGGGTCTTGTTCATGAGTGAGGGAAGGTGGGACCATGAGTACAATAGGTGGATCAGTGCAGCCTCGGCAGTAATGCGGTCGTTGTACCTGACCGTCGTGGTAAAAAGAGAGTTGAGCCGGAAGACAAGGCTCTCAATTTACCGGTCGATCTATGTTCCCACCCTCACCTATGGTCATAAGCTTTGGGTCATGACTGAAAGAACGAGATTGCGGATAAATGAGTTTCCTGCGAAGGGTAGCTGGACTCACCCTAAGAGAGGTGAGGAGCTCAGTCATCCAGGGGGGGATCAGACTAGAGCCACTTCTTCACATCGAGAGGAGCCAGTTGAAGACGCATTCGGACGCATCCCTGCAGGGGTGTTGCGGGCATGCCCAGCCAGACGAAGACCCTGGAGCAGACCTAGGACAATGCTGGAGGGATTATGTCTCACAGCTGGTCTGGGAATGCCTTGGTGCAGGAGGAAGTCTGGGCTTCCCGACTGAGACTGTGCCCCAACAACCTGGACCTGGATGGAATGGATTAACTTGTCTGCACCCTGACAGTTAGCTCCTGTTAGCCACTCATTTAGCTTGTGTATTACCCACTGTTATCTCCTCTCTCCACTCTGTTCGCTACTTTTTTAGCCACTGTTAGCTCATCTGTTGATTACTCTATTACCCACTATGTCAATCTACTTTAGCTACTTTATTAGAAATTGTTAGCTACCGCCATAGCTCCTCTCTTAGCCACCGTGTGCACTCTTAGCTTCTCTATTATCCACTGTTAGCAACACCATTAACCTCTGTTAGCTCCTCTCTTAGCCACTTTGTGAGATACTGCCATAGCTCCTTTAATAGCCACTGTTTTAGCGACTCCATTAGCCACTGTTAGCACCTCTATTAGTTACTCTGTTATTAGAAAAATAACTGCCAAAGTCGACTATAATTCATCACTTCTAGGAAGTAGAGACACAAATACCTTAAAAAACATTTTTGGAAGGACAACAAAGACAAGAATGATGAATAATTCAGTCTTTCCTCCCCCATCACTCTTTTGCTAACAAACTCAGCCAACTCCGCCTATTTGGCATCCGTCGCAAAGAAACATGCCTCAACTTGTGCACCTTGGCGTCATAGCTAATTGGCTGCTCAATCAACTTGAATAAGATTTTTAAATCAGTAAATTTTAGATGTCAGATAATGCAAAAAAAGTCAGTTAATAGATGAATCTTTATTTAATTTTTCAGTTTGTTTGTGAAAGAAGAAAATCTTAATATATCGATATATCGACTAGTCTTTATTTTTTTACTTTATAAAAATATGACTATCTCAGAGAAAATATAAAAAGTAATCCGGATCATCAACTAAGCTGCATATTTAAAAGGAATTATATAGTATAGGATATAATAATATGATATATAACAGATGTGTACGATATAACATAAATAGAAAGGTCCTCTTCCTGGTTGTGTGGGCTCACCCAGGTCTCGTCTTATTCACGCCGGCTGTTTGATTTGCAGATCAAGCGGCTGTGATTAAGGAGATTCTGCAAGGAAGAAGGGATTTGCTGGATTAGCGGTGCAAAGTAAACAGGTTGTGTATGCGACTGGCATGGCTCTGTCCATTCATGTTGTCCATTGGATTCAATGCTAACATCTGGACTAAACCTTTCTCAGCACCCGACTGCTGTGGTCCCGCCTTGCAGCCAACGTGAACAAAACAGGAAGTGCTGAGGAGCAACATGAAGTCAAAAGGAAGTGCCTTGACGTCAGCTGAAGATGACAGGAAGTGCTTAGGAATGATGGAAAGCCAGGTAAGAAGTGCTTAGGAACCACATTAATCAGGCAGGATGTGATTAGGAGTAATGTGGAGCAGAAAGTAAGTACAGTACCAAGAAGTCATTTTTAGAAGGCAGGAAGTGCTTAGGAATAATGTGCTTAGGAGTAATTGAAGTAGAAAGGAAGCATACAGGAAGTGTGAACCACATATGTAAATCAGACAGGAAGTTCTTAGGAGTAATGAGTCTTTTTATATAAACCAAAAAGATTTATTGTTGACTGCTGTTGGCTATTGCTAGCTATTGTTGTTTGTTATTTGTTGTGGGCTAATCCTGGTTATTGATGTTAGCTATTGCTAGCTATTGTTGTTTGTTATTTGTTGTGGGCTAATGCTGGATATTATTGTTGGCTATTGCTAGCTATTGTTTGTTGTGGGCTAATGCTAGCTATTTTTGTTTGTTGTGAGCTAATGCTGCCTATTGTTGTTGGCTATTGTTGTTTGTTGTGGGCTAATACTGCCTATTGTTGTTGGCTAGTGCTAGCTATCGTTGTGTGTGTATTGTGTCGTGGAGTTTAACTTCTTTTGTGCCTCGTGTCTGCGATCAAACATCTCTCACGTTAAACTTTCATAAGCACTTTTGAGGATAATCGCGCTTTCCGTGTTTTTAGCATTAGCCTCCTCGTCGCTCGCCGACCACGCGTGTCTCGCATGTCTTCAACGTACCACTCATGAATGATTCACGAGTACACCATTTGAAGGCGTTTTGCAGATGGCGTCTGCGGTTCAGGTTTGTGCGGCACGCTGGCATTCACGCAACCGAACACACGCACGCACTGAGCCAGCAGGGGCCTAATTTGCGGGTTAGCCTGGGATTTACATCTCGGAATGTGGCACCTTGGCAGGCAAAGTGTGAATGATACCCGCTCGCATTTGAAGAAATCATTAAGAATTAAGAGCGAGGAGTAAGCGATGACTGGAGCGGCACGGAAGCGGCTGCAGCGGCTGAAATAGTAATGCATTGTACCGTGTAGCTGTCAGCTCTCCTCCGTGCCAGCCTTTGACTGGCAAACACTTGACATGGCAGCGGCATGTTCTGCTGCTGTTCACGCAAACATTAATGGTGGACTACATCCTCACACTGATTTCACATATGCTGCCTGCCCACACTCCTTGTCAGCACCCTCCTATTTCATCCCCCTTCTAGTCCAGCGCTGGCCTTCCTCTTCCACAGCAATTCTACTCAGACCTGGGCAACCAATTTTTAAAATTCTCGCAAAATAAAGCTGAAAATGATTGTAATGACTACCACCAGCCAGCAGGAGGAGCCAGTGACTGGTACTGCTCAATATCGGGTACCAAGTGTGGAAAGAAAGTTGAGGGTATTCTCGCCAAGATGGAGTCAAGAACGGACGCCAATGCATTTGTGACTGAGCGTTCACAGCCGTGCAAGTGTGCGGACTTTTGGTCGAAAAAGATTTTTTTCCTTCTGAAAATACGCCTTTTTTCCAAGGAAAACACATCACATTCACCCTAAGTCTGTTATCATTTAGAAATATGTGAAAATACAGGTGTTCTATTGTGTTCTATGGCTATATAAACATGGAACCTACCAAAAGAAAGATTAGACTCCTGTCTTTCATCAGAAAAAAAAGTTTGATTCTACTTTTTCCGTTCTTTAGTAATCAGCAGTGGAACATAGGTAAGTTTCAGAAAATAGCAGTTCCTGACTAAAAGAGGGAGAAAGACAACTTTTTTGTGAAAATATACATTTCAAGCATAACTTTTACTTATATATTTTTTTTTGTGACAGCTCAAATATTTCGCCAACTGTACCAACATTTGTGTGGTAGGAAATGCAACTGCTGCCTTTATGCAAGGTCTAATGATAGACCTCTGCCACCTGATGGCCATTTTTATTATTTTTTTAAATTGCTCTCAAGGCTCAACCATTTGTGAGGAGTTGCATCAGCACCTCATTTCGCCTCTCATGCTAAAACAACCATATACGTATAATACATAGAACTACTTCTTTGGAATTGAATGAGTTAAAAAATAGCCGCAGTCCGCAAATGGTCCCAAGGCCGCACTTTGGGTACTCGATTAGCTTCAGATTAATCAACTAAGAAAATACGTGTGGGGACACAAATGCAGAATGTTGAATACACCGTTTGAGATCCGCCGCTTTAGTCTTTTTCCATCTTTGTCTGAGTTGACAAGCCGACAATTAATCTGAACGATCACGTGATCGCCGTGGTAAATGATCAGACTAGTCAGCCCAGGTTGGACTCCAGCGATACGAGAGCGGCGCCCTGAGCTAAACATCATCTAATGGAAGCGACAGTGACAAAGACGATGAGTTTAAAATCCTGGACGACTCCCCCGATGCCTTCTCGTCGCACTCCCCAAAGTGCTGCAATTTGACGTCAGGAGCAAAGAAAGAGGAGCGCTCCTATGGCAACGGAAAAAAGACTTAAATGAAGACAAACAAGCGGCCTCTGAACCTCCACCTACGCTCTCGCACGCGCACATCCATCAACATGCTAACTTTGTAGCGCCGCTGATTGCCAAAGGCTCCTCGCGTGAACCGCTTAAATAGGTCACGCCTGGGAATAATTGTATTAAGCGCCGTAAATAGAAATAAACAGGAAACGCAGGGAACAACAATGGAGTCTTTTTAGAGGCCTTCTCTAAAAAAACAAAACAAAAAAATGGCAGGGAAAGTCTGGAGGGAAGTACTTGTCTCTTTTTTTTTCCCTCTGTCTGAAAAAAAAGGAACAAAAAAAGCCAATTATGAGCAGAAAGACGAGACTTTGGATGAGGAGTTGAAACCTGATAACATTCTTTGGGTGAAATGAACTTAAAGGATATGAGCTTGTGTGTGAATAAGAACGATAACGCCGCGACTTAACGGCCATCGCTGACCTTTTTGTGCGGAACGCCTTCGCGGATGATTAGAGCTCTTTTTCCGGCGAGTGCCACGTACTGAAAAATGAAAGGATGTATTTTTGCCACTTTGATATTTTGTAAAGCAACACATGCTAAAAAGCTTCTATACATTCTATATTTCAAGAAAAAACTACATCTTAGCTTTGTTATTGCTGAAAAAGCACATTATTACAATCAACTTCACTTTTTGCCTTTTTTGCCTATTTTTGTCCGTTTTGTTCCAAATATTGCAACATTCTTCTTAAATAATCTTACAAAATTTCCTGCTGTTCATATTATGACTTTATTCCCCTAATATTATAACTTTTTTCCCATCCTAATTTGTTGAAACTTAATTTTGTTTTCTTTCTTTATTAATTAAACTCTGTCCGACTAAAATGACATTAATTTTGCTCATAATATTACAGGTTTATTCACGTAAAATTGCAACTTTTGCAAGCACGGGAAGAACATGCAAACTCCACACAGAGATGGTGAAGGGTGGAATTGAACTCGGGTCTTCTAGCTGTGAGGCCTCCGTGCTAGCCACTCGGCGCGCTATGCTGCTCTGTGACTTTATTCGAATCAAAACATTTTTTTAAACATTTCTGCTGTTGGATTATTTAATTTTTCCAACTTTATTGTAAATGTTCTTGTAATTATGACTTTATTCCAGTCATATTTTGACTTTAGTCTTCATTCCACCCTCGGCCATCTCTGTGTGGAGTTTGCATGTTCTCCCCGTGCATGCGTGGGTTTTCCCCGGGTACTCCGGTTTCCTCCCACATTCCAAAAACATGCTAGGTTAATTGGTGACTCCAAATTGTCCATAGGTATGAATGTGAGTGTGAATGGTTGTTTGTCTATATGTGCCCTGTGATTCGCTGGCCACCAGTCCAGGGTGTACCCCGCCTCCTGCCCGAAGACAGCTGGGATAGGCTCCAGCACCCCCGCGACCCTCGTGAGGAAAAGCGGTAGAAAATGAATGAATGAATTATTTTATATAACGTTTCAATTTCACTGTGCGTGTTTTCTCCGGGTTCTCCGGTTTCCATAGGTATGAATGTGAGTGTGAATGGTTGTTTATCTATATGTGCCCATATAAATATCCATAGCTGCCCACTAAGGGGTGGGCATGGCACAAAAACAATAAGAAAGTAATAAATAAATAAAGAACTATTAAACAGTAAAAAGGCAGCAAAAGATATGGAGCTTCCGTAACTACCTTGCAATCGGGAAGTATCATCTTGAAAAATGAGACCTCCACATCAAAACCAGTCTCTATCAATATGAACAATTTGCTTGTTAAATATTGCCATTTAAAAAATGTCCTGAGCAGGCCACCCTAGATTAGAGTCAACAAGTCTCCTTGCATCCCAACGACAACAGGAAGTCCCATCCTTCACCTCATGTTCTTTCCCTCCCAAGCAAATCTTTACTTGGACTCCTGTTACTCGACAGCGCTTCGTCAAGTGGACCGGCTCGCCTCCGCTCCCCGGCTGGCGAGAGCAAGCGAGTGCAGTGTTCTTTAAGCGCTTGAGCAGATGGCTGGCGAGGAAGTCTGGAGGTAAAAATAAAAATGTGCGTGCAGCTTGGGAGCTTTGAATGCTGTGGCTTTGACATCCCTTATCTCCTCCATAATCGTGGGCCGGGGGCCGGATGCTTTGGGAAGCGTGTGTGCACACCCAACCAAAAAAAACCCACAAGAAAACATGCTAATGTAGGATTTCATCTAAATCACTTAGGCTGTGTAACATCCTAAAACTTCATAAAAGGTCAAACACCTCTATTCGTTTAACTGTGGGCTAGAAAAGCACATAATCACTGCGTCTCTAATAGCCCCTGCATCATAAAACATTAGCACAACCAGCTGCGGCTGTAGGCAACCTTCTGATATAGTTTTTATGAAAAAGGTGGTGAGCGTCTAGCTGATTTTGTAAAAACAACCTACAATAATGTACTGTATTATTATTAAAACAGTAATGCCTCGTCTATGGCGGTCAGTTGGTTTCAAAAGCAACAGTGTAAAGTAGGATTCTTGGGTAGTTACAACATACAAAACCTGTTTAAACCTTCAAAATACACTTTTGAACATTATTAGAGCCCTCCAGATGTAAAATAACACCCCTATAATCACTGTTACACTCCTTCTACCCAATATAGTACACGTAGTCCTCGTGTGTTGTTGTAAATGTGTTCCCTTTTTGGAAGTGACATCGGGGGTTCAGGGTTGAGTTTTTGCTTGGTGTGGGTTATGGCCGCAACAGTAGCTGATCAAGTCTGGTGCTTGTGTGTCTCACCCAATAAATATGCATAATTCTTTATGAGTAATAGGCTATATTTGACCACAAAACTGCATCATTTATGTATATTTTTATGGGGCAATGGAGCTTCAGTTTGTGCAGGGGCGTTACAGGGGTATTTGAGCTAGGGTCTTGAACTTTTGATCATCCCATTTCACTTTCATTTCTTCATTTTGCATTTTGAAGCTTTACATAAATAAACCTCCAGTGCCAAAACCTCCATAAGATCCAATAGTGCAAAATGTACATTCTTGCAATTTTTCAAGTGGTCTTTATTATTATTCGAATATAACATATATATATACAATATATAACATACAATAAAGTAGAACTACTCACCCGGTGAATAAACACCTGACAGTGACATTGTCCCCTACTGGCCCTTCATGGGCATTGCTGGAATAGATATTCCTTAGTTAGCATCTTCTTGGTAAAAGGAGATCAGGAGATCGACATCTGGGTTCGAGTGTGAGTTTTCTCCGGGTAGTCCGGTTTCATCCGTCCCACACGTGAGTGTGATTGGTTGGTGACCAGTCCAGAGTGTACCCCGCCTGTCGCCCCAAGTCAGCTGGGATAGGCTCCAGCATTCCCGCGACCCTCATGAGGATAAGCGGTATAAAGGATGGATGGATGATCGCAAGGTTTAGTTTGAAAAGTTCTGAGGCAAACCAATTAAACTTAACATTTTTTTTAAAATATATATTTATTTTCTTTTTTCCCTCCTCGTTGTACCACTTTTGGGGGAGTTTCTGCAAGTCTGCTGAGGTAACCCCAGCACGGCACTCCACTCCACTCCACCACATGAGAGTGTTGTGGTTTGCTATCATATGATCTCTCCTTTTTCGACAGTAACACTGAGCCCAATTGAAAAAGTGGGTCAGCGGCGCTATTCTTAGTAGCCGTGGAGCATCCCTCTCTCGCAAACAAGATACGCTGCGCCAGCCGCACTGAATAAACACTCAGGTGGAAATGAAGGTGCATATTTGTTTTTATCTGCATGCTAACTTCCTGCCAGAGTTGAGAGGGTGCACTGATAAACTGGGGGTCTTTATAACATTTCTGTTCTAAATTACAGTGGTCTGCCTGTGGCTCATACCTCATCTTCCACCGTTTTCCCTCCTCTCCGATTAGTTTCCCGCGTTGAAAAGGGAGTGCTCTCTGCTTGGAAGTGACACTGTGGGCGGTGATGCGATGGAGGCACATCAGAGGCACATTCACCTTACCCTGCTTGCAAACAGAAAAGTTTTGTCAGGCACAAAAAGCATATGCCGGAAAACGCAAACGCGAAAAAACAAAGCGAAGAGGAAAATGGACAGCGGAAATTAGGCAGGCCTTAATGACGGTGGGGAAGCGGTGAATTAGTGCTCGCAATCAGGCTTGATAAATCACACGAGGCTGCGCACTCAGCGGGCCGAAGAGTGCCAGTGGAGCGAAAGCGATTTCGCGGCGGAGCAGAAAATGCACTGTAGTCCTGAAGGCATTGCATGACAAAGCTGTCAAGTCGCACTCAGAGGCGGAGCTTGTCGTTTGAATGCTCCTTTCACCTGGAGAGCATCAATCAATGGTGTTGATGACTGCGATAGTGGTTCAAGTCCATGACCCTCTGTTCTTCTGTGAGTGTTTACTCAGCTGCTATAACGGCATCTTGGTTTTTGGTTGTTTGTGCCAAAATGTCTGTTACTGCAACTTCCTTTGGCCCCGTGGCGGGTTATTTAGCAAGTTTACACTCCTATTATCCAATTTCGTTGAGAAAATAAAGCATAAAAGGGACTCACACAGGCTACACTGCCCGGGGAGTGGTTAGCAGGCAAGCCACACAGCTAGGAGACCCGAGTTCAATTCCATCCGCGGCAATCTCTGTGTGGGGTTTGCATGCGGTTTCACCCCACATTCCAAAAACATGCTAGGTTAATTGACGACTCCAAATTGTCCATAGGTATGAATGTGAGTGTGAATGGTTGTTTGTCTATATGTGCCCTGTGATTGGCTGGCGAACCATTCCAGGGTGTACCCTGCCTCTCACCCAAAGACAGCTGGGATAGGCTCCAGCACCCCCGCGACCCTCGTGAGGAAAAAGCGGTAGAAAATGAATGAATGTAACATTATTCCATCACATCTAGTAAAGTAAAGTAAATCCAGTGTAAAGTACTTTGGAATTTTGTTCATTTTGATATTTTCATGCTTGAGAATGCTTCATTTAGGCAACAAATACATAACATTTGCTTCAATGTGCATATATTTGGGGTAATAATAGGCTGTATTCAACCAAACAAACAGCATGATTTATTCATTAATATATTTTTGGAAAACCGTGATAGTGTGAAGCCTGAAAAATACACACAAATGAATCCTCCCCCTCAACCCCCAGTCCATGTGGCACCCCTGAGAGAACGCCGCCTTGGGCAATTGCCACTGCATATGCCTCGTTGTGCCCTCAACTCAACAGTGACATTCTTTTTTGGGGGGGTTCTTTGCTTTGTTGAGACGTGGCTGTCAATGAGAAAGTCCAGATTACCAGGAATTTTCTATGAATATTTGTCACCTAGAGTCATATCAGGACTACAGATGTGTTTTGCCAGTTGGGGATACATAGACTACATACTGTGTGTGGTGTTTCACTGTTGACGTGTTCAGGTGAGAATAAAGTTAGAAAAGCGCGTCAGACTTTGTGAGGACGCTACTGTGTCCCTGTCTGCTGCCAGAGAGAGGTGACTTGGTAATTACACCCTTATATTTATAATTATGCCCTTATATGCTAAACAGATTTGCTCTACCAGGGAAAAATGTACACTACACCTTTCCTGTTATCTAAAGTATTATTTGGCTTTATTATATGTATTATTTGGCTTTATTTGGTGTTTTGTTGTTATGTAAATTTGGAATGGCTGGCCCGGAGCAAGAGGGGATAGAAAAGAAGAAAAATGAAAAACAGACAGGAGTGTGGGGACAATACAAACAATTGCAAAGACAATAACAGAACAACAGAAACAAACAGGACTACATGAGCAAGTGTCTATGATGCTATGAAGGATCATAATGGAGAGAACAAAATATTAAACAAAAATCAACATTTTTTAATCCAGCCCATGAAGAAATGCGAGACATTTAGTTTGCTTAATATTATGTCTTTATGCACATAATATTTTGACTTTATTATTGTCATATTCTAACTTTTACCCAACCAAAATATTCTGGAACTGCTCATTTATTCTCTGTCATTACAGTTTTAGTCTTTTTATTCACCTAATATTTTGTTGTTATTCATGCTCTGTTTTCCATTTTTGCTGTTTAATTGTATTTTAGAATGTGCCTTAAAGCAATTTTTCTCCTGATTAATTTTATGTTTCAAATGTGCTACGGGCCATTAAAAACAACAGCCGTGGGCTGCAAATGGTCCCGGGTCACAGTTTAGACACCCCTGCCCTACAAGCATGTGCAAGGGAAGTACAGAGGTATGATCGTCGATACTAAATGTTCATCGTCTTCGCTGTTGTGTTGAAAGTGAAATTTCGGAAAGGTACACATTAGACACTGCCGTGTTTACTCTCCAGCATCCTGTGTCGCCATGGTTACACGGCCGCTACCACAGCAGGAAGCAGACGTCACACAGTTGAAAGTTGTTGCAGCCTCACGCACAGAGGCAGAATGGATGCTCTGATTTGCACAGCCTAAAAAGTAAGCAAAGCCAATGAATGAACGGTACTAAGCAACAGGTGACCAAAGTCTGACCTGGGGACCACTGTAGAAATAGAATTTAACAAAAAAATAAAAACAACAAATGTATATATATTTTTCAAGAATAAAGTTATAAAATTATGAGAAACAAACAAAACAACAAAATAATTTTTTGTAAAATTAGGTGGCAGAAAAAGTTGTAATGTTAGAATATACTCAAAATATTATGGAAATATTAAACAAAAAATATTAAGATACAAAATAAAGAAATGTTATCAGAATGTTAGCAAAGAAAGTTAGCATATCTACTTTACAAAATATCAAAGTTGTGATACTTTTTATTCCCATCTGCTGCCTGCCTTTATTTTTCATATGTTTTTTTTAAAGGGGAACTGCACTTTTCTAGAATTCCATCACTTCCAATCCTTATGTGAAACATGAACACATGTTTCATTCCCTTTTCTGTGCATTACAACACGAGAAAACTAGTTAATATGAGCTAGCTTACAAAGCTATCATTGGGAAACACTTATTTCGACACAGTGCACACTTTTGCGAAGAGGATTAAGTTCTCACACAGCCAGGCCAGGGGATGAGACATGTTTCGAAGAGTTCTGCTGTTCCAGTAACACAGCTAAGAACTAGCTAATTTGTGACGCCCATTAGCACCTTGTTGTTGACGAAGTTTGGCATCCGTGGCGGGAGTGCAGAGAAAATGACGCCGAGCGATTTGTGAGCGATTTTTTTCTAGTAGGCATTTTTGTGATGCAAATGTATGATGCTTTTGAACACATACAGTATTGTTTTGACAAGCCAAACTCTTTACTTAACTGTCCCCAGCCACTATCCGGAACTACTTTCCTTAGCACCCACCACCAGAATTCGGCTCAGGACACCAAGTGGTGAGTGAGTCGCTGTTGACGGACTTCACTGACACCTTCATGTCAAAAAAACACAACTATCCTTTTAAGTAGCCATTTAGGTTACATAAAGTAAAAATATACTTTTTTAAAGTTCTGAAAAAACAACAAATAACAAATAAAGTTGTCATTTTTGGACCATAAGGTGGCAGAAAAGTAATGTTATGGCAATAAAATCAATAGATGATGGCAATAAAGTCAGAATTACAAAAGGAACATTCACAAGAAGAAATCTGAAATGGTTGGAAATAAAAAAAAAACAGTTTTATTATACATTCATTCATTTTCTAATGATTATCCTCACAAGGGTCACAGGGGTGCTGGAGCCTATCCCAGCCGTCTTCGGGCGAGAGGCGGAGTACACCCTGGACTGGTGGCCAGCCAATCACAGGGCACATATAAACAAACAACCATTCACACTCACATTCATACCTATAGACAATACCTATGGGGGGAGGAAACCAGAGTACCCGGAGTAAACCCATGCATGCACGGGGAGAACACACAGAGATGGCCGAGAGTGGAATCGAACTCTCCTAGCTGTGTGGCCTGCATGCTAACCACTTTTTTCACCGTGCAGCCAGTTTTATTATACATTTGAAGGAAAAAAAGTAGTATTCAGCTCGGAGACCAGGGTTCAATTCCACCCTCGGCCATCTCTGTGTGGAGTTTGCATGTTCTCCCCGTGCATGCGTGGGTTTTCTCCGGGTACTCCGGTTTCCTCCCACATTCCCAAAACATGCTAGGTTAATTGGCCACTCCAAATTGTCCATAGGTATGAATGTGAGTGTTTGTCTATATCTGCCCTGTGATTGGCTGGCCACCAGTCCAGGGTGTACCCCGCCTCTCGCCCGAAGACAGCTGGGATAGGCTCCAGCAACCCCCGTGACCCTCGTGAGGAAAAGCGGTAGAAAATGAATGAATGAAGTTGTCATTTTGGAAATTAGGTACAATATTATGGCAAAGAGCAAAGAGGGAAAAGAGCAAAGCGCAAAATGTATATATATAATGGAAAAAGTTTGGACACTGTGATAAAACAATGACAGGTAGCCAGCCCGGGACACATTGTTTTCTAATAATACCAATGATCTGGCTTGGTGAGATCTTCCAGCTTGTAATGTTCCACGTGTAAAGACTGGAATAACACTGCCGCTCAGTGGTGGGACCATCTCTCTCTCTCTCTCCTTCTCCCTCTCTCTCTGCTTTTGCACCACAGCTGAACTCGGCAGGATCACTGGAGCTTTCACGCCGCGGGGAAAACAAGTTTGCACGCTCCGATGTGGGGCGCAGGGAAGAAACGTTGGGGGCAAAGGCTGGTCTGAAGTGCAAGCTACACCATCAACACCCTAACCCACCCCAACCCACCCCTCCTCCCATCTGCTGTGATGATTTAAGCAATGCATTATTACTCGGCTAATGTCTTTTACTTTTGAAAGCTTAAGCTGCCAGCTTTCAGCCTCAGGGACATCATCAACATTTCAGAAGTGCTCTGATTTGATTTCTTATTGTCTGTGATGTGACGCACGCTTTCTTCAAGCACGTCGAAGCCGACTGAAAGTACACTAAAACCACAACCAGGTCCCTTTATAATGCCTTTTATAGGGCAAGCTAGGAACCTTATGAGGTAACATGTCCGCCGTGTGATGTATCAAAACAATCGGCTAAGAATGAGGGAAAAGTTAAATATATTAACGAAAGCTTCCACATTCGTTTCTTTTTACACTGGTATGACCACCAGGGACTTTAAGTACACCTACAAGTTGGTAAAGGTAAGAAATATACCTTATGTATCTTCAACTCACACAAGTCTGGTCTGTTCATCCTGGGAACCACATTTCCTCATTCTCATTACAAGAACGCGAGATGCGGTCAGGGAGCATCATATAAACGCTTTTATAAGGCGCGCGTATGTGTGTAAATAAACGGGAAGATAAAGAAAAACAAATGGATATTCTTATCAATCATTTTGTAACTTTTAATTCGGACGTATAATAGGGTATGCTAGAAAATACACAGAAAACAATTCAACTTACCTCAAATTACGTGATGTCTTTGAGCACAGCCCCTCATTGCTCAACAACACGTTTAAAGTGTGGGTCCAACTTTATTAAAGAGACTTGGGTTATTTTTTGGTATCTTTTAGCTTGATTGACATTTTCAGTTCATTTGGAGTTGTTTATACATAGAAATATATATCATCCTGTCCTATCATTTATCTTTCTCTTCATTAAATACATGGTAATGGTAATGTAATGGTAATAGTTTTATTTCATTTGAACATGCATCAGATTACAATTGAGTGCATCACATAATCAGTTCACAGTTCCACATGTCCAAAAGGAGTAGGAAGAAGCAAAGCTTATTAAATCCTACCCCTCCATCTGGTACTTTACAATCAGTAACTGTTACATTTGTTCACTTCCTGCTTTCCATAATACAGTTTAATTTTTTTTGTTTTTTTATTAATGCACCTCATACCGAAGTACGAGGTGATATGGCCATACAATGACATAATGGGTACCATAATAAGTGTCAATATAGTGATATATATAACACATCATGACTGGTTCAAGACTCTTCATCCTTGTATTTAGCAAACATCAACTGCTTGTATTGTTTCTTGAATTGGCTCATCGTTGTGCATTGTTTGGGGTCCTTACTCAATCCATTCCATAGTTTGATTCCACATACTGAAATGCAATGGCTTTTAAACGTAGTTCAAATTTAGTTCTTCCCTGAGATCATATTTCTCTCTTGTAGAGAAGTATTGGATGACATTTTTAGGTAATTGGTTGCTTTTAGCCTCATGCATTATTTTAGCTGTTTGAAGATGAACAATATCAGCAAGTTTAAGTATTTGTGATTTTAGAAATAAGGAGTTAGTATGTTCTCTGTAGGCGACATTGTGAATTATCCTTACTGACCTTTTTTGCAGTACATTTAGCGAGTGAAGATTGCTTTTATAGTTATTATCCCATATTTCCACACAATAAGTAAGATATGGTAGAACCAGAGAGCAATAAAGAGTGTGGAGTGATTTCTGATTGAGAACAAGTTTTGCTTTGTTCAATACTGAAATATTTCTGGACACCTTATGTTGTATATTTGTAATATGAGGTTTCCAACTCATATTTTCATCTATTGTGATCCCCAGAAATTTATTTTCCTTCACCCTTTCAATGTCCACACCATCTATTTGTATTTGCTGGTGCGTGTTCTTTCTGCTGTTACCAAACAGCATGATTTTAGTTTTACTTAGGTTCAAGGACAATCTATTATCATAAAACAATCTTTTTAGTGTGAGCATTTCTTCTCTGACCTTTCTAATGATTTCGTCTGTACTCCCTCCAGAACAAAAAGCAGTGGTATCATCCGCAAATAATACCAGCTTTAAGTGTTAACATCATTATTTTTTTCAAAAAATAATGTTTTGTTTCTTTAATATTTGGGATTTTTGCTACAAAATGATGTTATTTTTCCTCATAATATGTATTACAAATTGCAAATATTACAACATTATTCTCTTTGTCTATATGTGCCCTGTGATTGGCTGTCCAGGGCGTACCCTGCCTCTGGCCCAAAGACAGCTGGGATAGGCTCCAGCAGCACCGCGACCCTCGTGAGGATAAGATGTAGAAAATGAATGAATGAATGAACAAAATTATTCTTGTAAACTATGGCTTTTCATGTTAAATTACAACTTTTTTGTCTTAATATTTTGACTTTGTCTTGTAAAATTATTGCAGATTTTTCCTTTTTTAGTGTTTTCTTTTTCAGAAAAAACAGTCACAGACCTCAAGTGGCCCCTGTGCTCCTTAACTGAGTCTAAAATATGATGTTGAGTATAAGATATCATATGAATACATATAAAAAGGAGGGAAAAACAGAGGAAAATGGCTCTACTATGACCCATTTCATTGTGTGTCAGGACAAAGTGACAAATCAATGTGTAAGTGATGCTTTGGTTTCGTTTATGTCTACAACCACTTATGTCGATATCAGTCAACCAGTCCAAAGCTCAGCAGAGCGCTGAAAGGTTTGTGCTTTCTCCAGCTCAGCAGGCTTGTGATGAGTTCATGAACCTCCACCCGCGGGTCTAAACGTTATTCATCAGCATGCTGGGGGGGGCGGGGCCATGCAGAGCTGCCACGTCTGCCTCCACCCGACCCAGCCGCTGCACGCATGCGACATATCACCACTGTGTAACCGAGCGGGGTCAAAGAGGGCCGAGCAACATCTGCCTATCTGGTGCATTAGTAAAGGCCTGTGCTGCCATGCGTTGTAAAGATACGCAAACATGCCCTGCGACATCACTGAATTATTCCCACCGCCAACAACAATGGCCTCTGAAAGTCAGCTGATGTCACGGAGGACCCGCTTGCTCGCCACTCTTTAAGTGTGCGACACAAGCACACACACACGGTCCAAGCCCAGTGTCTTACACATGGCAGTGTATGAACCACCATCAAGACGTAATAGATTTAGTAAATAAGAGTACATTTATACTATATACTACACTTATTTATATACTATATGCTATACATTTATACTATACGAGGGGAGGTACTGCAAAGCTGGATGGCGTATGGCATGAATGAGGTCCTGTAGCGTTCACTGTGGGAGCAGAACTGAAGGAGTCTGTTGGACAATGAGTTCTGCTGCCCCTTTATGGGCCGATGGAGTGGGTAAGTTTTTTTTAGGATGGGGTGGAGTCACAAAGACCTCCAACTATTTGGCTTTGCGGATCAGTTTGTCAATTTTACGTCTTTTATAATAAGTAAATAAAATAAATAAGTGTAAATAACATAACGGATGTAATATACATAAAATAATAAATAAATAAAAAAAGTGTAAATAACATAAAGGATATAATATACATAAAAGAATAAATAAATAAAATAAATACGTGTAAATAACAAAGGATATAATATATATAAAAGAATAAATAAATTAAATAAATAAATGTAAATAACATAAAGGATATAATATACATAAAAGAAAATGTAACATTGCACAGTGGTTAGTGGTTAGCACCAGGGTTTAACAATCATTTTATGTATTTTATAATAAACAAAAAAACATTCAAAATTCTAACAAATTAGTATTTTTTTTTTTTTTCCATTTTTTCCATTTTCCTCCGCTTATCCGGGTCCAGGTTGCGGGGGCAGCTGTCTCAGTAGGGAAGCCCAGACTTCCCGGTCCCCGGCCACCTCCTCGAGCTCCACCAGATTTTTTTTGTCAATAAAGTTAAATTAATTCTTGGCAACAGTGGCAAAAATATTACTTAAAAGGCTTCATGCCGAACACAGCTTGACCCTGGAACAGATGATTTCTATTTCCCCTTCATTTCTATGGGAGTGTTGAAGGTTTGAGGAGCAAAAGCAGACAATGAAGAAAAGCATAGAACTTCCAAAGCGTGTCTGGAAGTCCACAGCAGGGGATGCAACTCATGCAACATTATATAATGGTAATCATGGACTGTGTACAACAATGGCAAACATATGCGTCCCCTTCAGCAAGCCATTAAAAGGTTCCACATGTAATGCCGGCATGTTTTATTCAATCTGTTATTAATTCATGATCAGGCCCATCAGTCATAAACACGTATGTCCTCGCAGCTCGGCCAAAAAGCGCACGCAGAGGCTGAGACGTCAACCTGAGGTGATAAAAGGCACTGACGCTTATTTGCAGATTGCCTGGCCTAGATACAACATTATGGATTATTCGTATCCTCGCCTCTCATCCTCAAGTGATGCATCATGGGGCCAAAGGCGTCCTCAGTTCACTGGCTTACGTAAAGTATCGGAGCAGCAGGAAGCCACCGCTGTCTGTGTGCTGCCGTCATGCTGACTGAGGCCTTCACGGACTCTCAACTTGGCTGGGAGTCAATTTGGACCCTTTGTCCGCATCATCGCTGTCAAAGATGGACAACTCTGCAAAGATTTCTGCAAAAAGGGTGCAACCGTTAAACCCCCTCAGTGATGCTCATTAGACTGATGTGTTTGGAAATGATCCGTTCCTGGGTCAAACGGCCAGCATCATGTCACCTTTTATTTGGTGGACAGGTAATCATTTCGATCACATTGTTTATTTTTTTGTGGTTTTGCATTATTTTTATTTCAGTGGCGAAATAATAATAATAATAATAATAATAATAATAATTAATAAAATAATTAATAAAAATATAATAATAATTAATTGGCGACTCCAAATTGTCCATAGGTATGAATGTGAGTATGAATGGTTGTTTGTCTATATGTGCCCTGTGATTGGCTGGCCACCAGTCCCGGATGTACCCTGCCTCTCGCCGGGAGACAGCTGGGATAGGCTCCAGCACCTTTGAGTTTTGCACCAGTGGGCCGCGAGGGTCGTGGGACTGTGTAGTAGGTTATCAACTGAAGACAACAGAGGTAGGCCAGCCGCTATGCTACAGTATATTATCCATGAGACGCTCAGTTACGGTGCAGGTTCCGACCAGATGGTGGCGGTAATGTGTCAGTCAGTTGTTTGTTTTCTTTTCTTTCAAAATTGACCCAAACACAATAGATGTTTCTTTAGTGATTAATACTAAAATGAGAAAATAAATAAAACTAATTGATTTAAGAGACATGTTCTATAGCCCTCAGTAATAGCCAGGTATCAAAAGAACCTTCAATTTATTAATATGATTCTTTAGAGGTTCATTTGACCATTTTTGGAAATTGAAATGGATGGGTATAGTGACAAAAAAAGACCTGCATGCCCAAACCAAAAGTATTAAAACCAACATTTTCATGGATGAGGAAGCCTAAGAAGGTAACCAAGACATGAGAAGCAAATTTGATGGTAAGTTATTGTTTTTAGTGTATTTTATAGCTGATTTAATACATGGGTCAAAACCGACCCGGTAACATAAGAGATGATAGCAGAAAGCTAACAAAAGAGGAAGGTTTAACAAGATGTAATCCTGTATTGTTGTTAGAATATGCTTCATGTCTATTTGAATATGTTTTATTTTCTATGTTTCAGTTTTACAGTGGCTTCCTCTGGAGGCAATCAATACACGACCCAACGTACAACCTTGTGTACAACCTCAGTATAAGAATTCAGTTGGGGCAGAAATGGTGCTCACCACTAATGAATGATAATGGAACAGATGGAACCAGAGTCACGGTGTAGCCTTTAGCCTGGTCGTCAGACTCGCACTACACCTGTGTTCCTTCCACCTGCTCCTAAAGTGTTACAAATGGGTGTGTTTTCCCACAAATCAACGAGAAATCTGCAAATGCAGAATGGCGACTATGCAAGGATCAACTGTATTGGAAGTCATGATGAATAAAAAACTAGCTTGAGGCGGTGTATCGTACGTAATTCTTAAATAAAGCCAGTACAATCCATCTTTTTTTTCCCCACTTGTTGACAAAAGCAAGTTTGCGGCGTCAGCTGCTGCTTTCAAGTCTTCCTGGCGACAAAGCGATGGCCGAGCACACGATGTGAGGGGGAGGGAGCGTGCCGTGCGTCTTTGGGAGTCGCTAAGCAGCCACGCGGAATGAAAACCTTCACAAATTTGCCAACATTTCTTTGACAGCTGCACATTACAGCTGGATTGGGTTCCAAGGTCCAACGAGGCGTTTGAGAGCTCCCTGCCAGCGTGAGAAATAGCGGCCTGGCTGCGTGCGCCGTGTCACAAAGCGTTAGCTTACGTGCTGATTGACGCCTCAATGGCGCTGCTATTTTTCCAGGATTTGGGGGAGGAAAGATCTTATTTGCTTTGTGTGATGTTTTATTGTCACGTGGTACAGTAATCACCATTGAGTGATATTTTCGGAGATGTCAAGGCAGGGATCTGAGATCCACGATTCTTCATGTCCACATTGTTCTCATCTGGACACGTGTCACGTCTTCTCCGACGTTTCCTGACACTTAAATGCAAGCTGTCGTGAAAGATTCCCATCCGCATCCTTAAACTGTCATTAAATAAGGCAACACCCTTTTTTGTAGATAAGCTCTCTGTTGTTTAGAGGAAACAATTTTTTTGCACATCGTGCAGAAAAAGTGCTCATGCCAACAAAACACATGTTAATCTGTGAAAAATAACATTGAAAGGCATGTTTTTCTATGTTAAATGCATTCTCCGATGTTGAAATAGTTACCCTTTTTAGACTTTTTGTAACCAAAAGAAGAGAGGACCCTTATTAGACTTTTTGTAGCCAAAAGAAGAGAGGAAGTGTTTCAACGAGAACCCTTCTACTCGGAAATGCACATGGAATACACTCTTGATCTAAACATCAAGACAAGAATGGCAAGAATTTACATTTTGTACTGTTGGCTCTTAAAGGGCAACTGCACTTTTTGGGGAATGTTGCCCATGATTCACAATCCTTATGTGAAACATCAATCTGCTTAAATGAGGTGGAACCCAATCAGGTGTGCCTAGATGTCCCACCTCCTTTTTCAGGAGAGCACCTGAAAGAGAAAACAAGAGTACAGCATAACATAAACACTGGTAGGCACAGGAAAATGACAGTCAATAGAAGGTATGAGGTAGAAATGTATGCATAATTCTAGCTGTAGTAGGGTTGTAATTCTACCTTGTGGATTTATTGTTGACTTAGTGCTCAGGTAGTTGAGATAATGATGAGTTGTCATGTTGCCATGGTTCATTGCACATGGATTGGTTTCTGTGCAAAAGTGGACCATATACATATTGCACAATACTCAGTGGGTTTGATAGATGGTTTATTTAAATGCCCAAAAAAGGCCAGCATTGTTAGTCCAGTGAACGCCGTCTCCAGGCACTGGGTAAGGTGGAGGCCGGTTTGAGCGATACAACCAGGCTTACGGGCTGTTCCCAACCCACAATCAGAAACCTGTGTGAACGCCACAACACGACAGGCTCTTTGAAGATAGACCCGTCCAGGATGACAACTCCCGCAGCACCTGCGGGACCGGTTTCACCATGCCAATCGTACAGCATGGGAAACACCCAGCTGGAACAATACCCGGATCAGCAGCCCCACAGTGCGTCGACCCGTTTTTTTTTTGCCATTTTCTTTGAAGATTTTTGTTTTGAAATAGTTCTTCAAACATTGCATTTTTGGTTCTGTCAGCCAATATCCTAAGCAAATGATTAATGTGAGGAAAATACAGTTTAGGGCTTAAAAATAAGTTTCTATTGACAGTCAGTGTCTTTAATTCCAGGGATAACAAAAAACAATCCCCTCAAAAACGGGGGACATGAAAAAAATATTGAAAGCAAAATGTTCAAAAACAGTCACAGACCTCTATGAAAATTGAAAACTATGAAAGATTTTCAGTGCTTTTCTGTTTTTGAATATCCGCTTCAGGGATTCATCTAATATTTTCAGTTCAGAAGAAAACCGGTGAATATTTGGCTTGCATCTCTCCTACGAAACTCGGAGGCTAATAAATCACACCATCCGTGACGTCACACCCGGAAGCAGGAAATACTACACCTGTTGCTGTTTGATTGTGTACGACAGAGCAATAAAGTTTGACGTCAAAACTTACGTCCTTGTTTTGTTTAAAAAAACAGCTTTCAATTGACTTTCTTTTTTAAATCACTAAACAATCGTTAAAGAAGAGTTCAATGGCGGAAAAGGCGCAGGTGGGAAATGTGACCGGAGATGACCGCCCGGAGGTGGCGGAGCAGATGCAAGCTGAAGGCGGAAGAAGCCCATCGCAGTTCGGCCAATCGTCCGAGGAACCACCGCTGCCTCTGGATCAGTTTAAACGCAACAAGTTCTTCGTCCTGAGGGTAAATAATGCTGAGGTTTACTTCATGAAAAGTCAGAATGTAGCTAAAGTTACGTTTGAAAGCCAAATGAACAGCACAGAAAACACCTTTTCATACTGATAAGTGATTCATAGTGTAGTACTGTTTGCATGGATGGCTAATAGTAACAACACTCATCTATTTGATCACATTTGTCACATTTGGACTATAATGGTAATGGTTGAATTTATTTTGAACTTGTATACAGGTTACATTGGAATACATCAATAGTACAGGAGCAAGAAGAAGCAAAAATATAACCTTTTACATCAACTTAACCCATATTACAGGGGTGTCCAACCAGACATGCCATGACATATTGACATTAATGATGGGCATTTTATGGAAAATTCGAGAAAAAAATTAAAATAATAACATTGGTCTTCTGTGGTTGGCTGGCGACCAGTCCAGGGTGTACCCTGCTTCTCGCCGGAAGACAGCTGGGATAGGCTCCAGCACCCCTGTGACCCTCGTGAGGATAACCAGTAGAAAATGGATTAATTAAGTTTGGTCTTTTCACCATAAAATATCCACACACCCCGCCACAAATAAAATAATGTGTGGCGAAACACTGAAACTGCAAAGATTTACACGTAGTCAATACGTACATGCTCAGCTTTATTTATTCACTGTCATCAGCAAGCGGCCTCTCGTTGTGTGTGATTTAGTGTGACACCGTGACATGATTGTGTTGTTGTCTGCACACATGCCGGGTGTCCCGTGGGGAAAGACAGTTTAGCGAGTGACACCCGTGTGTTTGTGTCTCCCATCACCCAGCCTGGCACCCTGCATGAAGCCATCAAGGAGGTGAAATCGCTGGTGGATAAACAAGTCGACGGCAACATTCTCGGCGTGTGGCTGCTGGCAGAGTAAGTCGGCAACACACCAAGTCGCATGAGTCCATCTTTCCAATGATCAAATGTGAACAGAAAACCACAAACTCCAAGAACACACCTCAGGGAACACCGTTGAACTGATACGCTGAAAATAGTTTGGACGTTTATCCAGCGGGTGTTTTGTCGGATGTCCACTCATAGGGCGCCTGCTCCAAGCTTTCAGGAAACATTTAACATGCCGGCAGAGTTGGAATGAATTATAAATACACTATTCACATTCAGGTTTGTCCTACATTTGGTTGTCAGAATTGGACGCTTCTGTGGCTGTTCATGCTTAAAGACACGAGTGACCTATTGCTGGACGGTGTGTTTGAGTTTGATTCACTCCATTTGACTGTTTTGCAGTGGTTCAGGAGGTAGAGCGGGTCATCCAGAAACCTGAGGGTTGTCGGTTTGAATCCTTCCTCCTTTATCCTGCTGTGTGCTTGGGCTAGACACAACGCCCACCCTCCAGTACCACCCAAACTGGGTGTTTTATTGCAAAAGTTGTTTTGCAGTATTTGCAAAAGTAAGACATCCCAAGCACATAAATTATGGTTGGGCGATATAACATATATCACAATATTATTGGGATATATCACACGATATGATAAAACCATATCAAATTTAAATTCATTCTTGTATAAAATCTTCAACAAACTGTAATGCCTGTGCTTGTGATATAGGAAGATGTGGTCACCCATGCAATTCCACTATAGAAGATATTTTTATGACACTCTTGTTTACACAGTTAGATGGCAAACGGTGCTTTTATTTTGAAGGGCGGTAGTATGTCATCCCTCATTGTGAAACGCCCCTTACATTAAAGCGATGACCTATGTACCCTGAGCCATGCATGCAACCACACGAGCATGCTAAACGAAGCTACCCTGCTTGTTTAGGTTTACAGTACATCATTTGTACTGGTATAAGTCATTTTCCTATCATTTTCCTATCATTTGAAGACTATATATATATATAACACCCAACCCTAACATAAATAGTATGCTGCTGCACCTTTGGCAGCAATTACATTCTCTAGCTGCAAAGACTCCACATTTTCTTCACCTTTCATGTCCTATAGGTGTCCAAAAACTTTTGTTCTGGGCGTAGCCCAGCTGAGGTTAACTTGTGTCGTTGGCACAGTCAAAGCTCTTTACCCCCAATTTTCCCATGATGCTTCAGTCAAGTGGCTGTCATGCAGGATTTGAGTGTTTCACTCGGAGGCCACTTGAAGAAAGGATTAGCAGCGTTTGTGTGTTTGTTTATTAAAAGGTTTGAAGAAAGACTTTCAAGGCAAAGGGGGGGACACAGTCATTTGCATTGCTGCTTTGAAAGGTGACTTCTCTTAATGAATTTTTCTTTATTTGCTGGCTGCTGTCGGAGGCCTTAGAAACACTCGCATGCATAGTTTATGATCTTTGCCTCAGGCATTTTTGGAAATTGTGAAGCTTTTATAGTACATAATTGAGCAGCTTTCCTATACATGTTTTTTGGATTAACTTGAAGGCAGCTCATGCAGAAACACTAACAGCAAGTATGCTCGCGGCCTCTCTCCACAGAAAAAGTGATTTTGTTTTGCTGCCATTGAAGAGTTTGGTTTTTAAAGGTAAAAAGGGAAAATATCAGACCAAACATCAATCATCTTGCCAGCAGCACTTAACAAAAGGGCCCGGCCAGCTATTTCCGCACACACCAGATTGTTGTTGTCGGTAATCGTCCCTGCTTTGGAATTAATCCAGTAAAAATCCAGTGGAAAGACTGGTGTCTCTGCACCACCATATTTCACCGTACTTATGCCAAAGTCAGTTCAGTTTCAATAGATGACAAACTTCTTATTGGTCTCTGTGCATCTCATTTGCATAACTGGCCATAACACAAACATGAAAAGCAAAACAAATGTGTTTACAAATACAAATGAACTTTCTTGTCGCTTATTTTTGTGAGGGTTTTTAATTTCACAAACAACACTGTGTTGTCTCTGAGTGCTCTTATATTGGGAGCAGGGCTGGCGACAGCAATACGGTTTATAATCATTAATTGAAAGTTGGATTTGTTATTTATAAATAGAAATTGTTTCTAGTTGTGCCATTGAAACCTGTTTATGACCTTCTAAATGCATTTTTTTAACATTACAGCCCTTTAGACATGAAATAACACCCCATTGTCACCTTGATGCTCCTATTGCCCAATACAGCACACACAATAAGAGAAAATAAGACATAAGACTTGTGCTTGTGTATGCAGCTGTAAATGTGTTTTAGTGCTAGGGGAGCTGATTGCAAGGAGGACAAGAAGTGACTTTAGGGGCTCAGCTTGGCGTGGGTTATGGCCACTACAGTAGCCTGTGTTGGGGATTATTGTGCCTGTTGTGAGATCACTCAAACCTGCAATGAAAAGGCTGTTATTCTGGCGATCAAGTCTGGTACTTGTGTGTTTCATTCAACATTACAGTAACATTACTGACACATTACTGTAGGGTAGAATACTATATATCATCACATCGTCTTATAATGCCTTATATTGGTATTTTCGATCATTTAGCCACATTTGTGTGAATAATGAAATCGACATACGTATGTTATTGTAGTCAGCCATATTTATTCCTCCTCTATTTCTTCTTTGTTCTTTTTATTCCACTGAATTTTTTTGTCTGCTATCTCCTCTATTTCCTAACCAATTCAAACAAATCCAACATAAACATTTCAGCTCATTCAGCACAGGTTTGCTACCTATTCAGGCTTTTCAGAATATTATTTCATTTTTTGTGTTGAAAATTTTCCCATTAGAAATGAATGGCCAATTTAAATGCCAACGTTTCAGAGAATGAGGTTTGTGCCCTGAAAGAAATTTGGGATGGGTCAAAATGCTCGGTTTCAAAAAGCGTGGTAAAACTGCCCCTTTGTGATGTCACAGAGGGGCGGACTTATATGTTTCATAGGAGAAGCACAAATCAAAGGAAATAAAGCTGGAATAGGTGCAGATTCTGGAAGATCTAAAAAGGTTTTCTGTGTGGGTTATTGTGTGTAGCTGCTCTATAGGAGACCACAACTCAATAAAAAGGGTCGAAAAATGAGCATTTAAGTAAACCCTTTGTCTATCTATGTCTTCAGGGTGGACCACTGGAACAACGAGAAGGAGCGTCTTGCAATCATCACGGACAACTTCCTTCTGCTCTTCAAGTATGACTTCATCAATTTCAAATGTGAGCAGATCCAGAAGATCCCGCTCAACGTCGTGGATCGAATCTGCTACGGCACCTTTACCTTCCCTGTGAAATACCTACTGCAGTAAGTAATCACTCCTGCCTGATACTTTTATGGCTTTTCCACTCAATGGTACCAATTTGGCTCTATACGCCTCAGTTTGGGGGTTTCGGTTTTCCACGAAAACCACCCCACATTGAACGCTTTATGCACGATGGAGGCACTCAGCGGAGGAACACATTCTTGTCCCTACAGCATTCATTACAATTACATCTACAGTAAATGCATCATGCATCACCGTGTGATGAGCTTAGCATTCTTTGTAAGATGACACCGCGAGTCAAACTGCGTAATGACCACCTGCAATTTCCAGTGGGTTGACAAGCTGGCTGTGAGTTCACATAGAGCTTGTGATTGGCTCCTGCCAGGCCGAGTGGTTAGCGCTCAGGCCACACAGCTGAGTTCAATTCCACCCTCGGCCATCTCTGTTTGCATGTTCTCCCCATGCATACGTGGGTTTTCTCCGGGTACTCCGGCTTCCTCCCGTATTCCAAAAACATGCTAGGTTAATTGGCGACTCCAAATTGTCCATAGGTATGAATGTGAGTGTGAATGGTTATTTGTTTATATGTGCCCTGTGATTGGCTGGCGACCAGTCCAGGGTGTACCCCGCCTCTCGCCCAAGACAGCTCGGATAGGCTCCAGCACCCCTGCGACCCTCATAAGGATAAGCCGTAGAAAATGAATGAATGAATGAATGGCTCCTGCCAAAAGAGCTTTAAAAAGAGCTTCTGTTTCCTCACTGATTTGCAAGCAGTGCAGTATTTAAACGATTTGTAGTAGTTCTGAAATAAAGGAGATATCATGAGATACGTTTTTCACCAGAAATTATGGTAAATGTCTACTACATGGTCACAACTAGGTATATAAAACCATCTTGCAGGTTTTTGGAGGTGTCATGTCTCACATAAGGATTGTGGATGATGAGCAAATCCCCCTCCCCCCCCAAAAAAAAAAATGCAGTTTTAATTTTAACATCACCCTCACAAATGGCAGGTAAGTTCCACACACCAGAAATGTTTGTTTTGGTTTTGTGGCTGCATGCCTGCACCGTGCCAAATAAAGTGGGAGGGGGATGTTGGACAAGACGTGAGAACAAGACATTACACTGCACACAAGGATGGCTACTGGCAGCAGACTGCAATAGTATGAGCCAGAGGCCATTGGTATTGAAAGGCATTTATCGACTTATGCCCATCACGTGCTTTTCCACAGGAATAGTCTAAACTAATCGGTGGCCGATCAGGGAGAGCCTCCCTAGTTTTTGCACGTCTGTGTCAGCGAAGATCATTTTGACGTGACACTTTTTATAAAGGGAATAAACGCATGCAAGGTTCATTTGAGTCCATGTCTCTGCTAATGTGTGTCATTGTTACTAGCTTAGTACGCCCACTTTAAAACTGCTCTTTGTAGGCTTTTAGCAGCTCATTAAAAAATAGAACTCTCTGCCTCGAGAGTTACCAAAATTCCTTCTAATTATCAGCCTGGTGCTCCACTTTGCTTTATAAAAGAAAGAAAATCCCCTTTGCTTCGCTGTTTTGTTCTGCACCCAAACAGTTTTTTTTTAAAAACATTTTGTTCACACCTCATTGTATAATCGTTCAACAAGAAAGGCTTTCATCGATTCTGAAGCTTGTAAGTCGTCAGTATAAAAGTGAAAGTAACTCAGGGCGGCAAAGCGAGGGCCGGGCTTGGAGAGCGTCAACGCCAGGTTAGCAGAGCGTTGTTTTTTCTTCGGGAAGGGTAGGAAGTGCAGAGCTGTCACTTGGAGCTGTCACTGAGCTGATTAGTGGCAAAATTAATGTAGTCCTTTCATCTAAACCTTTTAAAGATGGCTCAGGGGATAGGAAACCAACTAAAACTAATTTGATGAATAAAATGTAATGTGCTGTGAAGAGCTTAGAGAGCGCCGGCTTTTATTTGAGGCTTTATCTGCGCGCATTACGTTGAATTATACATAAAACGGCGGTGAAAGACACGCGGGACAGTGGGGAGACAGATCCATGCCAGAAAAACGAGAGCCTTCGACGTCCCCGCTATTCTGTCTTCTCGCCGTCTTCTTCCCGCTCCCTCAGGAAGTGTCTCCTTTTTGCGGCAAGGTCATTCTGTCTCCGCTCGTTATTTGACGCCGGAGTGATCCGCTGAGCACTTTTTGGGGAGTCTGTAGTCCGCACAAAACTTTCTCACAAAATCCGTGCGAAAACATAGAGTTTTGATGGGGTTTTTTCCATCTAATTCTGTGTGACGCGAGGATGTTAATGTCAAGCTGGGTTTGAGGCCATTGTTTGACATTTGAGGGAACCCTGTGAGCCTGGAATCGGGTTGGAATCTGTCAAAACACGACAGAGACATAACGCAGTGTTTGCCATGCATTTGTTTATTTGTGGCAGACCGCCACAAATGATATAAAAAAACAAGCATACCATTCATATCGATATACTAGACTGGATTTAATGCGGAGGTCTCATGTTTCAAGATGGAGCCGCTCGAGTGCAAGCTAGTTTCGGCAAGTTCGTATGTCCTGTTGCGTTTTTGTGTTTAATAGTGCTTTATTTAGTACTTCTTTATTGTTTTTGTTGCCATACCGACGCCTTAAGCAACTGTGCAGCTATGGATGTTCATCTTGTTACGTTTGTAGCTTGCCGCTTGCTCCATTGTTTACACTCGGGAGCAGCTGATAGCTTTGAGCATCCCTACACTATGCCCAGCGCTTGATATCCCTGCGGAGATACTGTCGAGGGGAGGCTGCATAGCGGGAGTGAAGACAGAGAAAGACGGTATAAAGGTTGCTGGATAAAGATCGTATCAACCATGTTTATTATGCTCACAATATTTTCATTATTAATTATATTATTTTATTCTCGTAACATGCAACTTGCCTCTCAAAAAATTCCAACCTGATTTTGTTTTTTTGTTTCTCATAATAGTACGACTTTTATTTTTGAGTATTAGTGTACATCTTCTTTTCAAAAAATTAAGGATAAGTGAAATAATCTCATACTGTTGCGTTGTTCTCAATATTATGCTATTCTCATATTATGTAATTTTCATAAACTGTTGACCTTTCAACAGATTAGATTGCAACTTTTTTCTTTTAATAGTTTGACTTGTAGATTATTTTACTGTAATTATTTCTAATATGAAATTAACTTTTCTATAACTTACATTGCAAATAGAAAATGTATAATTCAAAAGGTCATTTAGAAATGTAGTAAAATATTTAGTATGATTATTTCCCTTCAAAGCCATGTGAGGCCTCAGGCAGTTCCAGTTTAGTAACAATGTACACGAGACATTCAAAGATTAAAAATGTTTTTAATCCAGTTTGAGACACCCAGAGGAGAAAAGTCAAACCATGAACAGAACTAGACAGCAGTTTTGGCTTTTCCTTGATTTTTTTGACTATTCATGTTTTACACCAAAAGAAAGATGGTGTCGTGTTTCATTGTCTTTCGTCCTTCACCGAAAGCGCTGATGACACACCTTTTAAAGACTTGTACGCATTGAGACGTCTGCACTTTTAGTATGTCTGTGTTGCTGCACCAGAATGGGACACAGACACTTGAGAGTTCATCTGTTCCAGGGTAAAACTGGTGTTTTTATTGACTGCACAGCTACTGAATGGTACAAGAATACAGCAAGTAAAGCTAATCATTGACGTATAGTGAAGACTATGCAGTGCTTACTTACTGAAGAAGTACAAATTTGCCAGCTGACACTTGCTTGTCATTTGACGGCTGGATGTCAGCTTGGACCCTCGGTCATGTTTGAGGGCACACGCCACTTCAAGTCTGTCTTTGGCTTTGTCTCGCTGATGCTGTCATAGACGAGAATGATGATGATGATATGGTCACACAAAGTCTGTCAGGCTTCAACACATTTAGCTTTGTGGCACACGAGGGACAGGAAGTCTTTCTGTAGCGACGTCTACAGTAGAAGATAATGACTAAAAGCAAAGAAAAACGACCAAATAGAGTTGAATTTTACATAGTTTGTTTTTGCATATCTAGTTCTAGTTGTGGTCGGGTGTATTTAAAGTATTTGGACCGCAAGCTAATTGAGAGTGAACTCAACAGCGCCTCTGCTGGTTGCAGCCAAGTAGTGCATTCCCTGTAGCCTCAAACGCTTCCGAACACAATGCACCAACAATCAGTACTTTTAGAAGTGACCAGTTTTACTGTTTAATGAACATTTGACTAGCAGCTTGACAACAAAGACGGTTTACAGGCTTTGTTTGCGGCCCCGGTGCCGCTCACGCAGCCTTAATGATGCCAGTGGAAAGCTGCTGAGGGGGAGTCTGTATTTTTAGTCCTGATGATTTGGTTTTCATCTCTAAATCTCCAGGTGCACAAAAAGCACAGTAGTCTGCATCTGTGTAAAAAATGTCTTTTAAGTGCCTTCTCTCTAAACTGTCTAGACAAACTAATTATCCAGCACATCATTCCTGTTTTGTTTTTTTTTTTTTAATTTTTCTATACTCCCACCCTGTCTGAAAGAACTGGGTGTTGAGCTTTAAAGAGGCCCCAGAAGAGGCAGTTTGAGCATTTGTAAGCTCCCTTTTTACAATAAAGCACCACAGGGAGTTGGACTTCATTTTCCACAATGCCAGTCGCTTCCATTCTGCTTCTGCTGTGAAGGTCAGCCTTGAAATGTGATGTGGCGTTGCACACCTCCGCTAGATGGAGCACTTTATGCATCCAACCGGCAGAGGGCAGTCAGAGCACAATATAATGAAGGTGGTTTCACTGTGCTTTTACCACACATACCGTATACACACACCCACCGTTTCAACTTGGAATATAAATATGCTCTAATAATATGTTTTTGTCTAAATTAAGGTGATTTTTTTGGTTCCTTTTTTCATATCATATAGCCAGTAGCAGGGGGGCAGCCGCTAATTCTGGCTCCCATGGGGGGATCATGTTGCCCTCCCTACTAATAACTAATTTTGTTACAAATGACCTATTTTTTGGGCCCCCTGGCTGTCAAGGGACCTTGGAATTATATGAGTGACTCTTGCTTCAGTAAAAAACGTGAGCCTTTTGAACAACTCGGTCAATACTGAACCAGTTCTACTAACTAGTTAGCTCATGGCGGCCATGTCGTATGCCTCTGCAGTGATCATGCGCAATGTGGCATGAACAAAGTCAATTCTAATTTATTTATACAATTAATAATCACAATTTATTTATTTATAATCACAAAAGAGCCTCAAAGGGCTGAACAAAGAATAAGAGCAGTGTAAAGGTGACTATAGGGGTGTTATTTCATGTCTGCAGAGGTCTAATAATGTTAAAAAGTGCATTTGTGCTTTAAGAAAATATTCTGTTCATTAACATTGAATCCTACTTTGCGGCAATTCACTTATCGCGGTCAGGTCTACAAACAATTAAGAGGGATAAATGAGCGATGACTGTACTATGCAAGTGATATTTAGCAGCTTAGAATTAGATTAGAAAAGATGAGTCAAGTTAGATAAATTCTCTTCATCATTCTTCATAAAATGTAGTGATGAATTCTCCCAGCAGAGGCCAGTGCTGCTCAGAAAAAAACGTCTTGCAGCGCTTTACAATGGCAAGACAAAAGGGCAACACTTGCAAGAGCCTGATAGAGATGAGATTCTTTGCTACCAAGAACTGATTTTTAGGAGCTTTTGCTGCCAGGTGAACATGTTTTCCAAAAGGACTGTGACAAATGGAGTTGCTTTGACCTCAGATTTTGTATTTAAAATTAAAAAACCTACAATACTCCAAAAGCAAGCCAAATAAAACATTTACATTCCCTAAAAACAAAAAATGGAGGGCCAGCAACGGAGCTTTCAGAGGGTATGAATTAGCAACGACCAATAAATATATGATGTTCCTGGCGTACTGATCTAAATTCATTCACCTGACCTGAATAAAGTAGCCATAATTTGGTAGTTTTATCGGAACATGGTCACTGTCTGTTCTTTCTGAACGCCCCTCCACACCCCCAGGCTCTCCCTTTTCATTCAGTGGCGGACAGCAGCGGTGGATGGATGCACCTCTGTGCGGCTGACAGACCTGCGGGCGGTGTGTTGAGCAATCGCAGCACATTTGTTTGTTCGCCGTGAGACAATGTGGGACACTTGCCATGACAGCTGGAGCTCAGAGCAATATTTATCTTGCGTGTTGACTTACTGAGTCCGAAGCGCTTGAAAGCCCACAGAGGAATTTTTCATCACTTGCCCCGAAGCTCGCAATACAGTGTTTCTCTTTGGCGTGTGTGCGTTTTGTGTATGTACACACTAGGGATTAAGTGGAGCGCCACAGGGGAGGTCAGTTAAGGGTGGATTTCCTTACCTTCCTCCTTCAGGTGTTGGATTCTTTGCTTTTTTTTTTTTTTAGAGACATTTAGATGACGTCAGTCTCGACTCAAATGGACAAAGGCCATGTCCTCACCAACACACACATTTTTTTAATAGACATATTCTCCCATGCAATTTGTTGTTGTGTAGCTGCTGTTTTTATCGTCTGACAGCGAGTACCACATAGTAGAAAATGAAAGGATGAAACTTTGCCAATTTGATATTTTGTAAAGAAGTTATATATATGTGAAGAAAAAAACTGCACCTCAGCTTTGCAATATTGGCGAAAAAGCCCAGTAGTATAGGAACTTCATTCTTTGCTCATTTTTCCTATTGTTTCAGCTTTCTTGCTACTAAATTTACTTGTCATAATATTATGACTTTATTTGCATTTTTTTTACTATTCATATAATATTATTTGTGTTATAGCTTATAGCTGAGTTCATACGGTAAGCCATGCATCTCCAGCCAGTAGATCATAAGCTGCCAGTAGCTCCTAAACACTTTTCAATTAGCTCTCTAAAGACTTTATTCTTGTATTATCAAGTCCTATACCCACTATATTAGAAAGTGTTGTTCGCAGTAAAAGTACTTGGGGAGTGTGGGTGTGCCTGGAAGCGGGCCATCTGTGGAATAAATAATTTTTCTGTGCGGGTTATTTTGTGTAGCTGCTCTATTCTAGTCCACAACTCGATACCGAAAAATGGGTGAGGGAGGAGTTATCGTCATAATAATAAAAAAAAACAATAAAGATTATTCATAATGATGTGCTTCCCGTCCGTCTTTTGCGCTCAGAACTTGCATGTCATCGTCAGGTGGTAAAGCGGTGAAGGTATCCTCATCCAGCCCGAGTTGCACACGTAACCACACTGTCATGCTAAACTAAGCTAACCCCGCTAGCTTCCATTCATTCCTCGAGGTTCAGCCAGCCTTCACTGGTGTTTAGTTGTAGAGTTTAGCTCCATTTGAAATATTAAAGAACAAATTATTTTTTTCAAGTCGAAATATATGAGAAACAAACAAAACAAAGTTGTAATTTATGGAAAATTATGTCATAAAAAGTCATAATTAATTCAATACCAAGGACCTGGTTATGTTTAGGTAAACCAAAATGCCCAGTCACAACAACATGTTTATGTTTTGTTTTGTTTTGTTTTGTTTGTACATCTTTTATGTATTTTGTCTAAAGGAGATGTGATGCAACTCCTCATCAATGGACTAGGCTGGAGAGCAATCGTAATGCCATTAAAAATAAACACTAGGTGGCAGAAGTGCACCCATGACAAGAAAAGGAAGCCCTTGCCTGAAAGCAGCAGTTACATTGCATACCACACAAAAAAATATGCATTGTAGCGACATATGAACACACATAGTTCACTTCCAAATCACATTGGTCACTTCCAAATGGGAAAATCCTAAATAGTTCATGGTGTAATATTAGTAAAAAAATTATTTTGATGTAAAATAAAAAAAAATGACTGAATAAGGTAAGAGAAGAAAATTTGCTAGAAGAAAGTTGAAATATTTGGAAACTGAAAGAACCAAAATAGGGAGGAAAGACAAAGAGTGACAGGCATGTTTGTGTTGCTCTACAAAATATCAAAGTTGCATCCTTTCACTTTTCACTATGTGAAAAGATTTGAACACCCCACCTTAGACCCTAAAAATTGTGATTACTCAACCAGATGACCAAGGGTGACAGGTCGGGTGCACCGTGGACTGGTCGAACCTGAGACTTGAGGTCCTTGTCACTCGGTGTATTTTTTAAAATTCTGTCATGGTTTCTAATTTGCTGAAAGCGCCAGAGGCACCGAGTGTCTCTGAGGTGCAGTGAAAGTCCAAAACCCCGGTGCTCTCCCACATAAAGCCAGTGAAGACGTCCAAGGCCTCTGGCTGCAAAAGCCCCGCCCTGCTCTGCCTGTTTGGGCTGGTCTGGCTGCCAGTGATAGCTTACCTGTGGAATTCACAAAGCTCTTTTTTTTAATATACATATATCCCCATTTACACGAGGACCATAGCTCAGTGCACTCACAAAGACCAATGTGTACCCACCTAACCCCCCCGTCCTCACTTTTCTCTGTGGAAATGTAATCAGTCTTTTTAGGCCAGGCTTTGCTTTTGTGCTATCTGTTTTTTTTTTCTTTGCTTCCTCTCTCCCCTTTCTCTCTGCACAACATTTGCACTGGAGGAGGCACAGAATGTTCAAGCGCTTCATTGTCTTTCCTGAAAGCTGTTCTGTAAACACAAGCCCATGGGTGCGCGATGATGCGGCCCCTCCCTGCCCTCCGTGACATACGACGAGCTACGCCGCTATTGTTTAGCCTGCGGGTTTTTCATTTAATCTTGTGCAAGTTTTGTGGTGAAATGCGCACATAGCATGATGATGGGTCATTAAAGAAATGCTGGTGTTTGGGAAATCGCCCACAACCAGTTTGCTAAAAGTGATGTCTACTGTTATAAATAAGCAAAAGATGATTCTGACGATAAGGACTGAATCAAACTTTTTTTTTGTTTGTTTTATATGACTGTTGCCAGTTAAGTCGTAAGTTTCCCAAACATTCATGACTGGACTATAACACAAAGGCGCAACAACAGTTTATATTAATGCTGGCATTTGTGCTTATTTTGCCCATTTCTAGTCCTATGTCCTCAAAAATTACAGTGATAAATATGTCACTAGGCCTGTCATAACACATTTTGCTGGTTTGTAATTGTACTATTAATTATTGCCCGATATTCAATAATTTAGATACTTTTTTTATCTTAAATATAATTAAGATGATCATTCAAAGGTCATTGTGTCATGTCATCATTGTGTCATTTCCCATTTGAGCCACTCGATGGTACTCAAGGGTAGTGTACCTGTATGAGAAACGCCATATTCGCCAAATCGTGGAGCATCACAATTCCTACTCCTGGTCGCAAAAGAATTACACACACCCAGCAACACAATAGGTGGATAAAAAAAAGAAAATACATTGCCAACGTATAATGCAGAATATTAATCATGTGAGCTCTGACCAAGTGCTTTCCAGCTTTTTTCTTACAAAAACTATACAGCAAAACACTCTGGGAAACAGGAAATACTCCCAGTGACACTACATTACAAAGGTTGTCTCTGTTAAGAAAAAAACACTTCAGTGAAACCTTCACACACAGTTAAATAGTGCATTGTTAAACTATCATGGGGTCATATTCGAGCCGTGTAAAATAATGGATATGACAGACTACTTGAGTGAGTTTAGATGCTAGTCATGGGGAATGTGGCATTCGGCTTACAAACTATTGCCTTTGTGCCTTCATTCATATTTGCGTCCGCTTGCTAACTGCCAGCACTCGTGTAACCCCGCTACTGACACAAAGAGGCTTATAGCTTATATTCTCACTCTCTTATGTGTTCATTTCCTATAGTAGAGTCACACAGGCACATGCAGAGTGAACCAGCCATCCATCCGTTGTAGCACAAATGGAGCAGACGTGCATACACTTATATATCAATTTATCCAGGGCTCAACACACAGAAGCATGAGTCTTATTTATGCCTTATTTGTCTTATTTTCACTTACTATATTGAATAATAGGAGTGTACGGGTAATTGTAGGGTTGTTATTTCATGTCTAGAGGGCTCTAATGTTCAATATCTAGAAGTGGTTTTATATGCTCTAGCAACAAAATATTCAATTTATTATTATTAAGGAAATTACAACATCACAACAAATTTACTTACCTTGGTTAGGTCTGGAACCAATTTACAGTGATAAATGAGGGATTTCTGTACTTTGCAAGTAATTACGGGCCTGTGATTTTTCCATCTTTCTATTTTTTTGCCAGTATAGATGTGAAATCGATCATAAATTGTTTTCATTTTGGTCTTAAAAAGTCTTACATTGGACTTTTTGAAACTTACAGAGATGCTGATGGCACCACAACTGCCAGGGAAGAAGAGTTGGGAAGCATGAGGGACCAGCGTTACCTACTTGGGCACTTTGTCGCACTTTGACTGGCCACTTTGTCGCAATCAATCTACCAAAACGGAGGTACCAGTGTACCTTCTAGGTGACTTTTGGGCACTAACATGATAGCTTGTATCGCTCTTCTTAATGAGCAGCCGGCACTGCTGTGTTTTTCCTATCACAGACCTTTCTAGCACACGGCACTTGAGGTAAATACTGTAGCATCTCTCTGAACGAAGCTGCAGTAGAGAGAATTTTGAACTTCCTATGAACCTGCAGCAAAGGTACTGTATTCCTGGCAGGTTTGAAAGTCTTGGATTGTGAGACGTAGTTTGCTTTTGACAGACAAACATAACACAGAGTTGTAAAGCTGTTCAGTGCTTACGTGAGGATGAACAACGGCGGTTCAAAGACTTGGATCTGTGAGCGTTCAGTCATCGGAGGCCTCATCTAGCCGAGAAAAGATGTGACCCCAGGGCTTTTTCATTACAACCTTTGGTATTTCTCCTTAAAATGAGCACAGAAGAAAGAAGAGAATATGACCAAGGCACTGTTGATTATCTTTAAGTCTGCTAAAGCTGAGATCACGCTCGCATAGCATAATGAGTGTGCCCTGGAGACGTTGTGTCCGCTTGTCCCCTGCAGGGAAATCATGTCAAATGATGGGTAAAAAGAAAAAAACAGTATTGGAGTACACATCAGAGAGCTGCTATATATTTTTAAATCTAACTACAAGAGGGACAAACTTGAAAGTTCTCAGGCAGATGAAAGTTTGTGCTTTTCATAATCACTTTAATTAAACTGCTAAAACTATAGGTCATTACAAGTGCTTTGATGACAATTCATTAAAGTATGCAAAGACAAAACGCTGCAACAAAGAAAGTATGTTGAATGGTTGGCATATGTTTTTATCAGGGATCACCAATGCATCGATCAAGATCAACTAAGTTGATCTCTGTCACTTTGCCTTTCTATCAGGAGAATATTCACTGAACATGCCCGTATTCTTTGCTACTCTCTAGTCAAGCATGCCACAAGTCCCAGCCAGGTGTCTAGTCCCCAAAACCTGGATTGAGCGCCCATTAACACTTTGGTGGTGCGTTTGTTCCATAGAACAATGGCATAATTTCAGTCATACAGTCTCTTTGTCTTGGTAGGTTGAGGTGGGCAGAGTTGAAAATAGTAGAAATGAAATGAAATGACGAGATTGCAATATACAATATTGTTGTATTTTTGAAAATATTTTTTCATTATGCTTTTCTTAAAAGTCCTCTCTCACTACATTGCTGTTGGAACATTACTCCCTTTCTGTATAGCAGACTTTAAAAAATCGAAACCCCTGTTTCGTGGTTGAATATGAAACATAAACAAATGCATATACAGCAGCAGCGGATGCTGTTGACAGGTCCGCTCTACGCATGGAACGTGCAAATGAATTGCTATTACATATATTCATCATGCAGAAGAGTGTACTACTCGCGAACCTGGCCACTAGTTGTCAGTAAATGTTACGTTGATGAAAAAATCGCCACCAAGTATGAACGCTAACGTGTGAGTGAATGTAATGTGGCCAATGTTGGTTGGCATTTACCATGTTTAATTTCACCTCACTTGCGTTGCGTAATGTTTTGACCATTACCCCACTGAAATGATGTTATCCTCTGAGACATGGGTGTTCTTCAAATGCCACATGGGGAAGGACACTTTGTCACCGCCTTTTTTGTGTCTTGTCTTGATGTGATCAGACGTGAAGGCGAAGGCTTGCGTGTCTTCTGGGATCGTTTGAGGGAGCCATCCTTCACCTCCTGGTGGAACCCCTTTGCCACCGACCTGCCCTACGTCACCTTCACATCCCACCCTGTGAGGCACCTCAACGACGCCTTCTCTTCCATCTGCAATGTAAGCCAACGCACGCTACGTGTATTGTGAAAAACATGCTTTTCTAGCTTGCAATTATAGGTTTTTATGTAGATGAATACATGCATACAGTACATTTGTCGGCACTTAGATTGAAGATGCGATTGTTGACAAAGACGGAGATATGGCCGTGATATCAAAACGGACACCACTTACTAGTTTTGCCATTAGTTTTTTATTGAATGTTTCTCACTTTCTTAATCAAAATGTACTTTCTTTGGCTCCGTTGGGACTTATTTTGCAGCCGCAATCAAAAGAAACACAGAGACTTGCAGCGTAACTGTTAGTTAGCAAAGAACTACAGAGTCAATCACTGATGACATCATAGATGAGGAGACTTCTGGACTATCGGCCACCTATAATTATTAGCCCGATATCAGCCTAAAAAGTTGACACATTGAAATACAGAGCCTTCATCCCGGCAGTCAACACTCACTGAGACACTTGGTCATGAATGTAAATGAACAAACAGAACAGCGCAAAATATTGTTTGTTCGCAGAAAGTCATCACAAAAGAAATGCTGCTCTTTAACACAGTAGAAAAGCGAGCATTTCAAGAAATGCTGCACACAGTACGACTTGCCTGGGAGACAATACAGAGTGAACGATGATATTCATTCATTCATTCATTCATTTTTTAGGCGAGAGGCAGGGTACACCCTGGACTGGTGGCCAGCCAATCACAGTGCACATATAGACAAACAACCATTCACACTCACATTCATACCTATGGACAATTTGGAGTGGCCAATTAACCTAGTATGTTTTTGGAATGTGGGAGGAAACCGGAGTACCCGGAGAAAACCCTCGCATGCACGGGTAGAACATGCAAACTCCACACAGATGGCCAAGGGTGGAATCGAACTCAGGTCTCTTAGCTGTGTGGCCTGCGCGCTAACCACTCGACCACCGTCCAACCTGAATTATGACATTTTAGAGAAAATTTAAAACCATTGCATTGTTTTGTGACATGGTTGAATGAAAAAAAGTTAGTTTGTCCGGTCATATTCTTTCATTGTACTTTTTTTAAAGGTGAACTGCACTTTTTGGGGAATTTTGCCCATCATTCACAATCGTTATGTGGAACATGAAACGCTCTGGCGGAGCCACAATGGATCCAGTGTGATTCCGGGGTTACTCGTTTGGTTGCACTGTGAGTGAGGTAGGCGTTTGGCGTTTGGTTGATAACCTCCCGATGCTTTGTATTGTGTGAGTAAGGGTGGAAATGTCAAGAATATGGATGTGATGAAGAGCACTTTAAGTCATAGCCCAGGCTTGAATACATTAGAGAGATACATTAATAGATGTTTTTATGGGTTTCTGCAATTTGTTTTATTGTATTTTTTTACAATAACAATAGAACCTCGAAAATCAAATGCCCTATTTAGTTTAATTTAGTAGGTTCCATCTGCAGTCCGAGGGCAGGTAAGTTAAAACAATAAAATACCAATAATATACCAATGTCAATAATGTGATCAACCTAGATTGTGAGGAAAGAAACATGAATTGGTGCCAGCCACCATCATGCAGTTCAGCAAAGATGATCGAAGTTAGCACTTTGTTTTGATGTTTTACTATCACCGTAATTGTAGATAACCTCTTTAGAATCTTTTAGGACAGTAAGAATTGTAATTGACTTGTGACATCGCCAGTTCAGTTCAGGTTGTAGGATCCATTTCTATTTCAAATGCTATTCCACACTGGAGGAAAAGGTGTGTACCAGGTACTCAACTATTATGTCATAAAAAAGAAAATAACAACGTGATGAGAAGCTTCGCGTGGGCAAAATGATTCATGTCACTTACAGCAATCATAAAGCAACATACCGGAATCATTCATGAGTCATATAACACATTTTACCTTGGAAAGAAAAGTTCCAATAATGTGCTTTAAAGTTCCGGAAATTACGTCCAGACCAGGCATATGTGTACCACTTGCAAAAATCTGAAATGTTATTACCCTTAACACCGTAATCGTGTGGGTTGCGATCTCAGACCACCCATGAATGCTAAAAATCCATGAGTAATTGAGACGCCCACATACTGTAAATGTCTCTTCCAACACTCTATGCCACCATTATACATTACAATAATTGGCCAGAGGAAGTGCTGTCTGCAAGGAATTATTTTGACATTTACCCATACTTGCACAACACAAACACAGCGCTTCTACTCACGGTGCAACCAAAAATACCACAAGTATTACATGTAGAACACAACACATAATGGAACTGCATCATATGGACGACACGGGTACTAAAATAATACAAGCGAAATAATACTATTGTATACTAATTGGTAACCCTCAAGGTAATCTGGGAAACATCTTGTTGGGGATGTTTGTGCATACCTTTGGAGTTTCCTCCGACTACCTACTGTGCAAGTTTTACCAAGCTTTACCAATGGAGGGCAAATTAGATGTTGTGTCTGGTGACATCCCTAATCAGTATCTATTGTATATTTTCATTAACTTTCATTATTTATTCTTCAACCAACCAAATTCCCCTGGTCTTACATTTCTCCAAAGATCCATCCATCCATCTTCTTCCACTTCCACTCCAAGGCTGGTACGGGGAGATAGCATGCTAATCAGGGAACCACAGATTTCTCTCTCCCTGGCTACTTTGTCCAGCTCATCCCGGTGTATCCCGAGGCGTTCCCTGGACACGGTGGAGAGACTATGTCTTCCCTCAGGCCTCCTTACGGTTGCACATGCCCTGAACATCTCTCCAGAGAGGTGTCAGGGAGGCATTTTCGCAAAGATGTTTCGTACAAATATAACGGGGGTGGGTGTACATCAATAAACTTCACTCCCTGACAGCTTAAGAGTCGTGCTGGACGTCGAGTTGACAGTCCGGGCTTTTATTTTGATGGTTAGCGCTCTCAACTCTCGTTCTCTGAACTGCGGGGAAATCAAGGCAAGGTTACATTTTTTTTATTTGCAATCCTTCCAACAGAAAAAAACAAACACTGGATAAAAAGATAACTTTGTTGCTGAAGGTAACTGTGCACTGAAATGTTTAATGACTTGGACTGTGCTTTTGAAAGTCAAATGCATTGCAAAGCCTCCACACGAATTTCATCATCAGAGTTGAGGAATTGCACTGAGCATGAGGAGAAGAAAAGAATTGAGCAATCACAGCTTTTACCCAGAGATGACAATTGAGCCGTGTCACAATATTTTACTGAGTTTCAGCTCCACTTCATGCTACAGGAAGGAGGCGTAGGCGGTGGAATCTTGAGCCGAGTTTGACCAACACCTCAAAGTACTGCCTGATAGGCCAAAAGACCTGGAGGCACATTTATTTAGAATATCATGAAAAATATATGCCATGAAGGGGGAATGCCACGATTGGAAAAAGACGCATCTGAGGACTTGAACTTGAGTTGTTCCACTAGACTTCTTCTTTGCGACTTACCTCTTGAGACTCAAGCCAAGAATCCCCAACCGTATCATCGAGTGGTCAGCACCTGCTCATCCTGAGACAGGAAGTGGTCTTTAATTCCAGTAAACCTGTCTGACCCTTGGGCCATGTTGTCCACAGATTCAGATCTTCCGTGAGGAGCTCAGAGAAGCAGCACAGAAAGCCCACAAGGTGAAGCCGGTCCCCGGAAAGGCCAATGGTGTTCTGGTCCTGAACCAGACCATCAACATCGAAGCCTACGTGGGCCTCATGTCTTTCTTGGGGAACACCAACAAGTTGGGCTACAGCCTAGCCAGAGGAAACCTCGGCTTTTAGAAGGCTCTCGCACAAAGACACCTTTTAATGGAACTCTTGTTAGTGTTCGGGCTTTCTGCGGTTCATTTGGTCTGCGCTGAACACAGTAACCCAACTTGGATGTGGACCAAATCAACCAGTTGTCTCCTACTCCTACTGCCTATGCTACGTCAATCGAGCAGTGATTTCCTCCAGTGAGTGCACGGTAACGTTCTCATTCAGCGCTGCACTTGCCGCATAATGGATACCCCCTGCTGACGCTCTGCTTTTACTATTTGCTCCTCACTGATATGCTAATTCCTCCCGCTCACAACAAGACGCCTTTCTACCTCCCTTGGTGTCCTGTGTTTAAAGCTGCTTGAGATGCACATTTGTCACTGTTTATGTAGTTTGTTTACAGCATACATGCACTGGTGATGGCTCTACTTTTGTCAGGCTTTTATATTTGCTATTGTGTGCTTTTGTGTTTTGTTAAAATTCACCGTTTGTCTTTGTGTTGTGTTTCAAATCCCTGGGGATCTGATGGTGTTTGAAAGTCTACTTTCCGCTCTATTTATGGCATTTCGTTTTAGACTATTACTCTCTTCCATAAATTATTTAAAAACTGGATAACTAGTTGTAGTTTTACATGCAGAAAACAATTCAAAATACACATAAATGACCCATCCATCCATCTTCTATGCCACTTATCCTGATAGGATAGGATCGCGGAGGTATGCCACACAGAGATACCAAGCGGAGAATTGAACCCAAGACGCTAACCACTCGCCCACCGTTTGGCATTTAAGGTTAATTTTGCCTTCCTTGAAGACGTGAATCTACAGTCACACTGCAGGTCAATTCAGATCTTTTTTTCATGTCATTGTGAACAGTACAGTTCTGGTTTTACATACAACTCAGGTCTTATTCGCATGTAGGCGTACTGTAAATCCGATATGCATCCAATCTATTGCACTCTGAATGACCTGATCGCATATACCAATACGTCACCATGCAAGACTTGGATGAAGGTACTCACAGACCTGGGCAAAAGTTCTTCTTCTTCATCCAAAAATAATTGTATTAATTTTGAAGCAGCTCACGGCAATGTCGTAACAGCATGTTTTACCAGAAATTGGCATAGCCCAAATTCTAGCTCAACTCACTTCACTTCGATTCTGCTCTACTACAAGCTACAGTGTCTTAAATGGCTTATTTTCTCTCATTATATACGTGCTCTAAAAAAGGAATCCTACTTTGTGAAAATTAACTTATTGCGGTCAAGTTTGGAAACAATTAACCGCCATAAACACACTGTATATGTTCCGGATCTGTCTTTTTCTTGCGAAATGGTCCACTTATGCCCAGGCTTTAAGAGGTTAAAATAATTGTTTGTCCTATTCCTGCGTCGGTTTCATTTGATTTGGTGGCAACAATCCTTTGTACAGCAAAGAAAAAAATAAAGCATACCTTTTCTGGCAATTTTTCTGATGCTTTACTTGAAATGCTTGTTTTTCCCCTTATGAAAACACAACAGATGAGCAAAAACATCTAAGGTAAGACTTCTATGCCTGCAGTAGCGTCCTGATTGACAAATTCAATTGAATGTAGACAAACTAAAGCCGCAGTAATAGTCTCTCTCAAGGCATTCTTGGCAGGAAATGAGGTTAAGTAGCGAGTGTCGTCCAGCTGCAATTCCACCAGGCAAAGTAAAAAGTAAAGTTCAGCACATTCAGTATCACGTATCATAACCTGAGGGCTTAGAAGGGGTTAACGTGTTTCCTCCCAAAGTGAGGACGTGTCTCTAATCTGGGATCAAGCGCTGCTCTGGCCTGAAGCAAAGCAGCTCGTCCATATTTCTGCTCGCCAGGTTGTAAAAGATGTTCACTACGCAGGATTAACTGCGTCCATAAACATTGGTGCCTTATCTCCCTGAAGAAATGTTGTCCTCTCACAGCTGGCTCACCGACCAATGTCATTGACAAATTATATTACATTTTGTAGTATAAGCTCTTTTTTCCCTTTCAACTTTTTCTTCCATCCATCCATTTTCTATGCCGCTTATCCATATTAGGTCGCAGGGGTATGCTGGAATCCCAGAGGCATGGTACACCCTGGACTGGTGGCCAGCCAATCACAGGGCACATATAGACAAACAACCAGTCACACTCACATTCATACCTATGGACAATTTGGAGTCGCCAATTAACCTAGCATGTTTTTGGAATGTGGGAGGAAACCGGAGTACCTGGAGAAAACCCACACTTGCACAGGGAGAACATTCAAACTCCACCCAGAGATGCCCAAGAGGAGATCTAATCTAGGTCTTCCAGGTCTCTTGACTGTGAGGCCAGCATGCTAACCACTCAAAATTAACCACATTAACTACAACATTAATTGTTTTGTTTGTTCATTCATTCAACCATTCACACTCACATTCATACCTATGGACAATTTGGAGTCGCCAATTAGCATGTTTTTGGAATGTGGGAGGAATCCGGAGTTCCCGAAGAAAACCCACGCATGCACGGGGAGAACATGTAAACTCCACACAGAGATGGACGTGGGTGGAATCAAACGCAGGTCTCCTAGCTGTGTGGCCTGCGCACTAACCACTCGACCCTGTTTTGTTTTTCTTTCATAATATTACAACTCATATTAAATCGGACCTGCTAATTTTTTGACCCTTTGTATTGAGTTGTGGTCTCCTATAGAGCAGCTACACACAATAACCTGCACAGAAAGCTTTCTAGATCTTCCAGCTGTGTTTTCTTTGATTTGTGCTTCCTGCTAAAATGGTCTGTTTTAATTTATTTCACCCACGGCCCGCCTCCAGGCATTGGTCACACACCTAAAGTGCTTCCCAACTATGAACCATATAAGGAAATCCACCCCTTTGTGATGTCACAAAGGAATGTTTTTCTCACACCTTTTGAAATTGAGCCATCCCAAATTTCTTTCAGGGTTCACTTCCAAATATGCAAACCTCATTATCTGAAACGTTGGCATCGTTTAACACGAGAATACAACATTGTAAGTACATTTGTATGTCAGAAAAGTGGAAAAAGCATCAAGAGTCCAACTTTTTTCTTTTAATATTACTGCTGATTTTTCCATTTCTGCTGCTGTTGGTTTTTGTTAATGTTTTTTTTTCGTTAAATTATATATTTAGAATGTGCCCTTGGCCAATTAAAAAAAACTGCAGTGGGCTATGAAGGGCCACTGGGCCGCACTTTGATTGACATGCTCATTCCATTGTTTAATTATCAGATGTGTGATTCTCAGTGGAATCTTCTTCCATGAAGTGACACCAGAGTCGGGATATAGGTTAAATATGGGCGTGTGCGTGCCTCACCAGTATGCGTGGGTGTGTTGTTGTCAATGATCAGCGCTGTCCTCAGCTGCTCCTTTTTTCGCAATTGCAGATTATGTACCGCCCTTGGGCTACATAATCAACGTTTGCATTTGAAAAGTCGACAATACTTACGTTGGGTCTTAAATTTTACTGACAGTGCTTTTGTTTTTTTTAGCTGCTTGACTCAAGTTTGTTACCAGAGATGAAATTCTTCCGTCTAAGTTGAGGTTGATTTAAAAAGTTGCCATTTCCTAGTTTGTTACCCCAGGATACGCCCTTTCACTGGGCTAAACAGCTGGCGAAACGTGCTGCAACGTGCCTCTTATTAAATTCAGTTGGACCTGAACTACAGTCCTCACGCTTAGCAAAGTGACGTGTTAAATCCACATTGCACCATGGCTACATTGTTTTGATTTATGGCTACTGAATAGGTGGCATTTGCTTTACTCTCTCAAAATAAATGTTGTCGTTTTTCAACTCAAAATTGTATAATATACATATGGACCTACCATCTCAGGCAACTTTTATTTCATTTTTTCAAGGAGTTTCCTAACCCGAAGATGACTCATTTTAGTAACAGAAGTGAGTTTGCAAAAGCATGTTGACACTGTACATATTAAAAATAAACAGGTAACATAAGAAAATAATTTAGGTAACAGGACTGCACCGATTCCACCCTTGGCCATCTCTGTGTGGAGTTTGCATGTTCTCCCTGTGCATGCGTGGGTTTTCTCCAGGTACTCCGGTTTCCTCGCACATTCCAAAAACATGCTAGGTTAATTGGCCACTCCAAATTGTCCATAGGTATGAATGTGAGTGTGAATGGTTGTTTGTCTATACGTGCCCTGTGATTGGCTGGCGAGGTGTACCCCGCCTCTTGCCCGAAGACAGCTGGGATAGACTCCAGCACCCCCGCGACCCTCATGAGGAAAAAGCAGTAGAAAATGAATGAATGAATGAATGACTGCACTGATATTTTAATCAACCCCCGCCCTCGACCAAGATCTGAAAGGTACGGCATCCTACGGACAATGTGACTTGTAGATTATTACACTTTTTCCAGAGGAGGTAATGCGTGACGGTAAAAATCCGCATGACCAAAATGTGAATTTTAAGCTCAGATAATTTAAAATAGCTAGCCACTTTTTTTCTCATGCCTTGAAGCCTGCCACTTAAACAGACAGAAGCAAGATGTCGTCACATCTTGTATGCTTCAGAACAGTCATTTAGTGCTTCATGCACACAGCCTCATCATGGAACACACACAAAGACATGCATGTGATGCAGCTTTCACGTTAAAGGTGATCGATCTCAAGTCTGAGATAACAGCGTGGAGCAGTGTCAAAAAATGCAGAATCACCAACGGGTTTCAAAAAGCCAGACTACTGCATGATGAAGAAGACTGCTCAAGCTCAAGGGCTAATTTGCATCTGGATGAAAGAGACAGAGAGCAACAACAATAGAGTGTGAGAGAGACTGTGTGATGAAGGAATCTTGAGGTTGTTTAATTCCAACACTGAAGAAAACTACTTTAGTGCTTTTAGTGCATAGCACTGTTAGGAAAAAAAACACTTTAATTAAAAGTTGAAATATCTCAGGTTGTGATGTGGACACCCGTGTCTTATAGATAGGTGCTGCCTATATACGTACATACAAAGCTTTTTTGCAGCTTATATTCAGGTGTGCTCAATCAGTCTGGGGAATATTATGGTAAAAAAGTAGTTCTTCTGGAGAAGAGCGATACATGCGTTCTTGTTAGAGTCTCCTAAAGTATTCAGTTAGACCTCGATTGACTGAAAGTTAGCGGAGACAAACGGTCAAAGTGAGTTTTTGGGTAGGGTAGGTTGGCTGGGCCTTTCCCTTAGATATAGGATGAGAAGCTCTGTCTCGGAGGACGTCAGATTCGAACTGCAGCACCACGGCACAGAGAGGAGCCAGATAAGGACTCTCGGGTCAGGATGCCTTGCAGCTGCTGCAATTTCATTCTACTATATGTAAAATGACAAAGGATTCTGATTCCGGACGCCTCCTTGCAGATGTGTTCAGGGCACGTACGACTGGTCGGAGACCTCGGCCAAGACCCAGGACACGTTGAAGAGACTATGTCTCTCTTGACTGGGAGAAGCTATACGAAGCAGGCGGGGAGAGGGAAACCTGAGGTCGGGTCATGGAGGTTGATCAGTACAATGCCTACTACTGCGGGCATCAGTATTTTACGCAGTGCAACACTGGCAGACAAACAGCAGTTCCCAACATTCAGATAGATTTTAACCAATGGTGATTTTTTCGTCCAATTTCCGCCTCTAAGTCTTACTAGCCTGTTTTTTTTACAGACAAAAAAATGACTTTCCGCGCCAATGATTGCATTCCTGTCTTGAAAGGTAAGTTGTTACCTCGGGGGAGATAATGTGCCTCCCGCCTCTCTCCAATTATTTCTCCGCCCGTCGACTGATCAGTTGGCGGTTGGCGGCTTTTGGACCGACACAAAAACACACTTTGTTGGCACAGTCCTCCGAGTCACACTGTTGACTTTTTTGGCGGGCTAAAGAACGAGTTTTGTATCAAAGACTTCTCGGGTGCAATTGTTTTCCATTGCGCTGCAAATGACGAAGGTTTAAAATTTGGGGACCTGGTATAGGTTGCTATTGTACTTAATTTATGGACTGGTGTAACCACGTAACATATGTTTGTCGCGTCACGCAACTGTCTGTTCATTCACACATATGCAGCTGCCAGAATAGAGGGGAAAATGACAGAGGTCCGGACATTGGGGCTCTTATAGGCTACAGGGAAGGGATTTGGTCGCTGGGGTTTAACTGGAGGTCAAGGTCTGCTGGAAGTTATCTTTCGGGAATGTGAGGCGAGGTGATTTCCCCTCTGCCCTGAAGAGGAATGCGATCGGGAAAGTGAGAGGCTTAAAAAAGTACCCCTCAATTCCTACGACCCCAAACGGCCCCGGCTAACGACCAGAGCTGCTCGGGATGCTTGAGGCGCGTAACATAAGACAAATTCTACGAGACGCTCTCGCCATCCCGGTGCGGCACGCCGTCTTTTCGGCTCTCGGAAATACCTGCAAATCCGCAGCCCAAGTAACCCGGCCTCATTTTCGCTGGTCGGCATTTTCCCGGTTTGTTTGGTAAACACGTTCCACCTGTCAGGGGAGCGCTGGTTGCTAACGGGCCAAGTCCATCGGCTTTTTATGCTATTTTGCGGCGCCACAGCCTCCCCATCTGTTGCCCTGGCATCAGCGGATGCAGTAAGTGTGAAGGAGCGAACGTGTGAGGGGAGGTGCGCACGTACGTATGTACTGTATGTGTACGCAGGCTACCGGCTTGTTGTCCTGCTCTTGTCGCAGACATGGAGACACTGTTTTTATTTATCCTCCCCCCAGCTGTCACTGTTGTGTCTGGAGCTCTTTTGCTGAACTCGCCGGCCGATGGGACCCTTGGAGAAGTGTCAAATCCATTAACCCTCCCAACTATGTAGAATGTTACAGCCGAGAACACACCCTGGATTCCTGCAGGGGAAAACAAAAGCTGAAATGGGACGTCCAATAAACACGCGGCTCTACCTTTCTACTGAGTCAGCAACTCTTTCGGAACATCTTACAACCCTGTGATGAAAAGACGGTACAATAATCACAACTTTTCTCAAGCAATGAAAATATTTCACTCTTTTTGTCTGCATTTAGAACTAACAGCGTTTGAGTGTTGGACAGATACGCTAATAAAAATCTATGGCTGTTTTGAAGTGCGTTTATTATCGGATTTTAGCGCTCTGTTTGCGGTTTGTATTCCTGCCTTGAAGTTTGATGCTGGTTTTAAGTCATCAATACTTTTTAGCTTGTATCGCCATGAGCTTTTTAGAATGTTCTTTGTCCTTTTGAATGTGTTCCCGCGAATGTCATCCGACCCCGCCCACCGCCTCAGTTCAAAACAGAGATGATGCAGAGATGAATATATCTGTAGAAGATTCCTAAGGATCTTTGACCAGTGTTTTTGTCACATTGAGGATCTTCGAAGAGCATTTTTGCAGTAGATTTTTTGTTGTTTATGTTGTGGTATAGTTGTTTAGATATTTGAGCTGTCACAAAACAAAATGAGTCAGAATGAAAGTTACACTAAGCTATCAATGTTCTCCTGCTGATTACTAAAGAACTCATGAAACATATGTTTTCATGTCTCACATAAGGATTGTGGATGAAGGCAAAATTCCCCTCAAAGTGCAATTTTCCTTTAAAAACGGCAGAGGGCTCCTGTTATGTAGATGATCTTTGACAATATTTTTTTTTTTTTGAAGTAGAGTCTTAAACCAAGCACTCCTGAAATACGTACATAGGATCTTTGGCTAGAGTTCTTGCAGTATGTCTTGAAGAACAGCAGATAATTCCTGTCATATAGAGGATCTTTAATGAGCCCAGTTGATGCTTAAAAACAGCAGCGTGTTCCTGTCAGAGAATCTATGACAAGCATAATCCTCAAAAACATCACTTTTGTTATATAGAGCATATTTGACTAGTGTTTTGCAGTATGTCCTCAAAAACAGTGTGTTCCTGTTATATTGAGGATCTTTGATGAGTGTGGATGGGGGGTTAAAAACTTATTAAAACAATATTCAGTCGCATATTTTTGGAAATAGGTCCCCACAAACAGCAGTGTGCTCCTATCATGTAGAGGATCCTTGAATATTTTACCAGCATTTAAAATACTGCATCTGTTTCAGGTTATGATTTTCTGACTTCATAATTGACATTTAACCATTTGCTGAAAAAGTGCACAAAAATGAAAAGCTTACCTTTCCAGCATGTAGTGAAGCAGCAGTGAGTGTGCATCTTCTTAAGTGTGTCTGAAATAAAAACAAGTTCTAAAAATACCATGCACAGACATTTAAAAATATGTTCATAGCTAAAGATAATGCCGGTATGATAGTTTTAAAATAGTAAAGCTTGGGGTAAACATCGTCCAGGTTTGACAAGCATATGGAAAAGCATCAGCAATGCTGATCACGTGCTGCAGCTGCAGGTGCAAGGTGTGCATGAAAATATAGGGGCGCCTCCAGTTTAAAGTGAGGAAAACGTGTCGTTTTCGATCTGTTGGAGTGGGTGTGTGGGAATTTTTTTTTTTTTGGAAGCATACGTTTTTCCAAAATGTCTTCACAGATGAAGATGATTAACTGATTAAGAGGTGTGTCCCAATACTTTTGCACATCGATGCAATTTATTTACTTGAAGTAAATGTTGTAAAATGGCTGCATGTGCAACTTTTGGGCTGGCATGTGGATGATAATGATGATTGCACTCTCAGACATATTTTACATGTCAGATGGCATCCGAGAGTGAATCTGCGCTGCCGTGTCAGTCATCTTCCCGGGTCAGTTTGGATGCCCCTCCATTCGAAGGCGGGCAGACGGTCAGCGGCAGTGAGGGTGAGCGGCGATGACAACTTGCTGGAAAGGCTTCACTGAAGAAGAATGAGCAGAGTCTGTTGGCATGGGCAGGCAAGCTGATCTCACACACACACATTACACACACTCTTTATTATTTATACCACACTGCACAGCTGTCTTCTATGTGATGATGGTCCAAGTCCAAATTTGTACCAGTTTATTATGTTGAACCTCACATTTCTGTCCTGTTGCATTTGATGTTCACCTTCTGGCCAGCAGGGGGACTCAACACATCTTTTGTACAGTCATGGCCAAAGTTTTGGAGAATGACAAAAATATCAATTTCCAATTTCCTCTGTTTTTATTATGACAATCAGCTTATACTCCAGAATGTTATGAAGAGTGGTGAGAGAAATGGCAATTAATTGCAAAGTCCCTCTTCGTCATGAAAGGAACTAAATCCCCTAAAAGCATTTCCACTGCATTTCAGCCCTGCCACAAAATGAGCAGCTGGTTAAGATGGTTAAGATAGGTGAGAGTGTTGACAAGGACAGAAGCTGGAGATGATTGATTAAAAATAATGGACTGGATGCTTTAAAAACGTGGGTGGTTTTGACTTAATTTTTTGTTTTTCCACTGTCAACCATGGTTTCCTGCAAGGAAACATATGTATGCAATCATCATTGCACAAAAAGGGCTTCACAAAATATTGCTGCTTGTAAGATTGCACCTAAACCAACTATTCATCAGATCATTAAGAACTTCAAGAAGGATTTGGGTTGTTGTGAAGAAGTCGTCAGGGCACCCAGGAAAGTCCAGCCAGCGTCTGGATTGTCTTTGAAGGGTGATTTAACTGTAGAATCGGGGTACCACCAGTGCAGCTCTTGCTCAGGAATGTCAGCAGGCAGAATCGAGTGCATCTACTGTATATGCACACTGAGGCGAAGACTTTTGGAAAAAGACATGGTGTCAAGGGCAACAAGCCACTTCCATCCATCCATCCATCCATCCATCCATTTTCCAAAGATGCCTTTTCCAAAGTCAAAAGTGAAAGCTTAAAGGGGACCTATTATGCTTTTTCCACTTTTCTGACCTATAAATGTGGTTAGAATGTTGTATTCTCATGTAAAACGGTGGCAAAGTTTCAGATAATGAGGTTTGCACATTGGAAGTGCTTGCAAGTGCTCCTGAGTGCTTCTGGCAAAATGTGTCTGACAATGAGTGCTCCTCCTGGGGCAAGCGAGGTGGACGGAGCATCCTCACGTCCTGGTTCTCCAGAGCTGCACCGCAACAGCGCTGCCCATACTCTTTTCAAGTAGCTCTCCAAAGGTTTCATTGATTTATTATCAACTCCTACACCAACAAAATTAGAAAGTAGCATTCAGCAGTAGTTCGGAGCGCTTGGGAGTATGACTTATCACATCAGAGTGGGAGTGCCCGGAAGCGGGCCATGGGTGGAATAAGTTAAAACAGACTGTTTTGGAAATCCAAGAAAATACAGCTGGAAAAGGTGCAGATTCTGGAAGATATAAAAACCTTTATGTGCAGAATATTGTGTGTAACTTCTCTATAGGAGTCCACAACTCAATACAAAGAGCCAAAAAATTTGCACAATATGCCCCCCTTTAAGTAACATAGTAAAATCTGAAAACACAAAAAATAAACATTAATGCCGCAAGTGTGAACTCACTACCACAATCTGCTCAAGCATTTTTGATAAGAGGCATACAATCATACATATTACACACTTCAAGAAAATATATATAAAGACAACCAAATATAAGACATTGGGTTTGAACACAAAAAGTATTTCCACTTTGTCCAAACAGTATGATGTACAATTTTAGTAGTTTTAAAAATTGACTGTGACTTTAGGAGTGGTTCAAATTTATAATCCCGTAATCCATAATTGCACATGGTGATTAGTTATAATTAATCAATTTGACAACTGTGATTAATCTGATAATCTTTTGACAGTCCAAGTAATATAAAAAAACAATTCCTTTAATTCCAGTATTCAAGCTCTATTGTGGCCTGGAGTTCATTTATTACCCTTCAGTAATGTTAATCACTGTGGGCTTTTATGCCTGGGGGGCCAGTTTGCTCAGAAAGTGTAACGTTTTACGAGCGAGGTTAAGATGTCACTCTGAGCCTCAGTTTAACCAGCTCTCCTCGAACTGTCCCCCCAGCCTACTGACCTTTGGTACGGGGCGTGGTGGACTGAGGGTGAGAGTGGGATATCGCTCTCTCGCTCTCCCAGCAACCTCCCCTCATACTTGACAAATATGCCTGGGACATGGCTGGCATGTTGTACGCAGATGTCCCGTTGGCAGGAGGTACATTTGAGAGCGTGGGGATGTCAGACGGGCGACAGCTGTGGGCTCCCATTTCACCAGATGTCCACGGTTGCTAGCCGACGTAAGCCGGACATCCCCTATGCGTAGTGTGCATGCACGGTATGAGCCTGGAGCACGGTGTGTTTGTGGCAGGGCTTCCGGGAAGTGATGCTAGACTTCTGACTAAACCAGGGGTGACCAAAGTGTGGCCTGTGGCTGTTATTTTTTATTGCTCATGAAACATTCTAAAAATATAATTCAACAAAAAACGTAACACAAACAAAAATGGGAAAATCAGCAATAATAAAGTCAAAATATCACAGTTGGAAAAAAGTTGGAATCTAACAAGAAAAAGTTCAGATTTTACAAGAATATTATGAGGAAAAACATCATTTCAGTTCTCTAAATTTGAAATATTGTAGAAAAAATAAGTTTTATTAAAATATGACAAACAACACAAAATCTGGTTAGGTAGAAAAAATTCGAATAAAACCATTATTATGAGAATAAAATTTACAGGAAAAAAGTTGACATAGTAGTAAAATTAAAATGGAAAAAACTGCCGTAATTGTACAAGAATTAAGTCAAAATATTAAGAGAAAAAAGTATTGCAATGAGAGAAAGTAACCGTTTATAACTCTATATGAAGAAAATAGTCATTTGAGTAGCATAGAGTTTTAATAGTAAAGAAAAATGTCAATTCAAACAAAATAAAGTTGTCATTTTTGGAAAATTAGGTCGGGAAAAAAGTTATGATATGCAAATACAATTAAAGTATTATGAAAAGAAAATGTATGAAGAAAATTATGCAAAATTAAAATACATAAACATTGGAAAAATTAGCAGAAATTATAAAAGTCAAAAAACAAAGGGGACCTATTATGCTTTTTCCACTTTTCCACACTAAAATGCTAAAGCTACTTACCATTGAGAGACGTATTTAAGTAACCTCTTTTCTTGAGAAACTTCCGACTGTACAGTCTCCACTTCCGAATCGGATTCGGCATCCAACACATATGGCTGTATGTTAAAAGATGATATTTTAAAAAGATAAATCGCTGTTTATTATCAACTCCTATAAAGTTGGCAGCACAAACCGGAACTCTTTCTATGCACTCAGGACTGTAACCAACCACAGCAGAGTGGGCGTGCCTGGAGGTGGTCTGTGGGTGGAATACATTAAAATAGACCATTTTCGCGGGAACCCCAAAATCAAAAGAAATACAGCTGAATAGGTGCAGATACTGGAAGAACTTGAACGCTTTCTATGCTGGTTATCGTGTGTAGCTGCTCTATAGGAGTCCACAACTCACACAACTGGCCGAAAAATTAGAACAATAGGTCCTTTTTAGCAGAAAAAGGTTTGATTTTACAAGAATAAATATTGACATTTTAGTAGGATAAAGTTAAAGTATAAATGAAAAACGAAAAAATAAAACAAATCATGAGAAACGAACACACCAACAAATAATGTTGTAATTTTTGGTTGTTTTTATTGTTATTGTTGTTGGATAAAGTCTTCTACCAGTGTGAAGAGCCCTGAGAAGTGCTATATTAAATCTAATCCATTATTATTATTGTTATTATTATTATTATTATTATGCATTTCCACCAATATGGCAAAGCTGAAGTGCAGTTTTTTCTCAAAATGACTAATTAGTTAGGACTTATTCACTGCATCAAACCTGTCATTGGTACTTTTCTGCCAAAGAACGGCGAGTGGCATTCCGACAGAGTTTACATTCCGTCAGCGTAAGAGAGAGAGCAGCTTTTCTCTGCTGTGCCGCTCTCCGTCTGCAGCTTGATGTAAGCCAGGCCCGGCTTGACTTGGGTTACATTTGAATGCTTCCTGGCATCACTGAAATCTATTCAAGACCTTCTTTTAACATTGTTTTGATACCTGGGATAGTGTGTTGTTTTGAAAGGCCTCACTCGTTGAAAGATGGGCTTCTTTTCTTTGCCTGGTGACTCTTTGACTGTTGCAGACACAGGCTTAGGTGTATGCGTGTGTGTGTGTGTGTGTGTGTGTGTGTGTACGCAGAAGGTATTCTTCTCATAGTGAGGACAAAAAGCTAAAATAGAGGATATAACGATGAACAAAACAAAAGGACATGCCCATGCTCTCTGGCTTTTGTTGTTTCATTCCCGATCTGCCTTGCCAGCGTGTCCTTGAGCGGAAAGACACTGGAGCCGACTCCGTCATGCAGTGTATGAATGTGTTTATGGTTGTGTTGGCACGTTGGCGCCTTGCAGCGCATACGACTGAATGTATACAGCACCACACCAAAATAATGCACTTTATCCAGGCTAGTGTTAAACACCCTTTTCATTCACCCACATGATACCGATGTTGCAACGTATCGGCTAATACTAATATCAATCTGATCCGATATCAGCAGGTATCATACATACTTTTATGACATATTGGAAAAAGCTTGATCAAGTGATATTACTCAAACAGAGAACAATAATCAGCAACAGTATGAGAAACAACATTCAGAGGGTGTTGGTTGTTTGGGTTTGTTTTGCTAGGAACTCCTTTCTATTTTTTTGGTTCGAATGCACGATGGGATTAATCGAATTCCCGGTTCTGTGCTACTGCGAGGGACTTGTGTGCAATGGGTTTTGCACTTAGACTTCGATGTCACTCATGCTAGCATGTTAGCACATGCTCTTGTTGTGATCACGCTGAATAGAAGTGTTAGAGAGGAGTATGGAATGGAATGCTTGTATCAGAGTGCTGATATCGGAGATTTTAGATGCAGGTCAATGTATTCCTCTATTGTTTTTGTTTTTTTCTATCCAATATGCTTTGTAGAGATGCTCAATACTGTAATCCGTCATTTACAGCGGTAAATTGGTTCCAGACCTGACTGTGATTTAATTTTTAGAAGTGGAATACTTTAATACTTTCTTTTAGAGCATAGAAAACCTTACATACATTCATTCATTCATTCATTTTCTGCCGCTTATCCTCACAAGGGTCGCAGGGGTGCTGGAGCCTATCCCAGCTGTTTTCGGGCGAGAGGCGGTGTACACCCTGGACTGGTGGCCAGCCAATCACAGGGCACATATAGACAAACAACCATTCACACTCACATTCATACCTATGGACAATTTGGAGTCGCCATTTAACCTAGCATGTTTTTGGAATGTGGGAGGAAACCGGAGTACCCGGAGAAAACCCACGCATTCACGGGGAGACCATGAAAACTCCACACAGAGATGCCAGACGGTGGAATCGAAATTGCCTTCCAAATACATTTTTAACATTATTAGAGCCCTCTAGATATGCGATAACACCCCTATAGTCCCAGTTACACTCCTGTTACCCAATATAGTATACTTAATAAGAGAAAATGGAAATAAATGTGTGTGCATTGTTGTAAATGTGTGATGTCGAAGTTGAGTTTTATCTTGGTGTAGATTACGGCCGCATTGGTTGTGATTATTGTGCCTGTTGTGAGATCATTCAAAGTGCGAAGTGCTGAGGGATTCACATATTGACTTTCATATCAATATCCGTTCAGCATTCTATTACTGATATCAATCAATACTCTCGCATTCCCATCAACCATACTGAAAACATGATGTTTCTTTACTGTGATACCAATCAATGCATTTCACAAATAAACACTGTGCAAAATGACATAAATCCTGTAATATAAGTTAGATGAAAAAATGCCATATGTATTTTTAAAGCTTTTGTCTCAACAAAATAGTCATTCAGAAAGATCATGAGCAATAGTCAGACAAATAACATATTCTACTATCCACTACTTAGACTGAATAGTTAATATATTCACCAATAAGAATCCAACTAAATAATGCTGAAATGATCCAATTTGGAAAGCTGCACATTTCTATGTGGCACAAACATCCATATATAGACTAATACAATGAGTGAAATTCTTAACAGCGTGTCTCGCATGAAAGAAACACAACAGATTAGACCAGTATAACCAGTGCTTTCATTTGCAAATAGCATATTTACAATCCAATTCCACACCACTCGTTCTGGAACAGTTCTAACAGTTCTAAGAGTCCAAGTAAATATTTTTTAATCCTTTGGTGAGCTGCCTGTTTGCAGGCTCTGCATCACGTTATGCCTTTTTGCTCCTTTCAAGTTTTCTTGTATTCTTAGAATGTGCCCCTAATCAATAAAAATGAACAGCAGGCCGCTAATGGCCCCCGGGCTGCACTTTGGACATCACTGGTTTAGGGATTTAGGCTTCAGGGTGGGGTTAGGGGTTAAGAGGTAGGTTGAAGGGGTTACGGGTAAGGGTTACTAGTAGGAGTTAATGAAGGGAAAGGTATAAGTCAGGGGTGTCCAAACTGCAACCCAGGGGCCATTTGCACCCCCCTGCTGTTTTTCTTTATCAGCCCATAGCACATTCTAAAAATATAACCAAAAATAACAACAGCAAAAATTTGCAGTGATCTTTAGGGTTGTCGATATTAGCTTGTTAACAGTGGTGACTAATTTATTGGAACCATACCTCGCTGTTATGATGGCAGACGGAAGCACAGTGGAATGTCCCTACCCAGTCACACACAGTCTGAACCTCTTTTATAACTTTATTCTGACCTGGACACATCAACAGCAGTTCCAACAGCATAAATGTATCTCTAGTCCACCTCTGAACGACACATCCTCATTTCACTAGATGACCGCTAGATGCATTCACAAACACTCCGATAGTCACAGTTATGCATTCATGTGTGGTCAAAATAAATAGAAAGACATAGAAAAACAAGAAGTTATCACTCACTAATTCAGTGGTTCTCAATTATTTTCTGTGCTGGAGCCAATCCCAGCTGCCTTCGGGCGAGAGGCAGGGTACACACTGGACTGGTGGCCAGCCAATCACAGGGCACATATAGACAAACAACCATTCACACTCACATTCATACCTATGGACAATTTGGAGTCAACAATTAACCTAGCATGTTTTTGGAATGAGGTCTGCGTGCTAACCACTCGACTGCCGTGCAGCCGTGATTAATCATGATTAGTGAATTAAAAAATTGTGATTAATCTGATTAAAAACAGAAAGAAAGAAACCAAACATATTGAATAGCAATTTTCCAAGAATGAAGTCAAAAAGATGTGATTTTACAAGAATAACATTTTAATATTATGGAGGGAAAATAATAACAATAATAATAATAACATATACATTAAAATATATTGCATTAATGAAATATATCAATAAAATTATGAACAAAATTCCTTCATTCATTTTCTACCGCTTTTCCTCACCTTTCCTCGCCTATCGTCGGGCAAGAGGCGGGGTACACCTTGGTACACAGGGCACATATAGACAAACAACCATTCACACTCACATTCATACCTATGGACAATTTGGAGTCACCAATTAACCTAGCATGTTTTTGGAATGTGGGAGGAAACCGGAGTACCCGGAGAAAACCCACGCATGCACAGGGAGAACATGCAAACTCCACACAGAGATGGCCGAGGGTGGAATTGAACCCTGGTCTCCTAGCTGTGAGGTCTGCACGCTAACAACTCGTCCGCCGTGCCGCCCTATAAACAAAATATGAATCAAATTCAAAAATTTTGCAAAATGTTACAATAGCTGAGATGCATTTTTTTCTTGAAATATACATATATACTGTAACTTCTTAGCATATCTAGAGGTGTTGCTTTACAAAATATCATAATATATCCAACGTTGGCCTTGCTTCATAGACATTTTAATGACGGTCCGGACATGAAGACACTAAAAAGGTTGGTAATGCTACTTTGAGACTTTTAGCTGGGTGTACGTATGTTGCAACACCGAGCAGTCACCGGGAAGGATCGGGACAGGGTGGGGCTGGAAGAGGAGCAATTTTGCGTGTCTGCAGATTAGATGGAAAAACTGACTGATGACACATTCATCACATTTTCCGCCCTTCACTTTTGTCTGCAAACACAGCCAGGTGGGAATAACGAGCGTTAAAAAGCCAGCGGTGCGCATTAATGATCCTTTTAAACGTTGTCCTCCCGAGATCGCTGTTTGATGTCCGAGTTAAAGTTCAGAGATTCGTCATGGTGTTGCTTTCGGGATGTCGTATGTGAGCGCCTGTCAGGAAGACGCATGTTTCAGATGCTAGCTGAGCCGTCAAAGCGGGACACCGTGCTCTGGAAGCATCAAGCTAGAACCAAATGGGATGCACAGGACCCCTGAGGCTCTCCAAACCAGTTCTGCAAGCTTCTTTGCCAGCCTGGTGCTACCCTAAGAACACATTTGTTTTTCCAGACTGGTTATTTCCCTCTTGTTTAAAACTTCTTGTTTGACAAAGCAAAAACAAACTCTGAAGGTGTAATTCATGCAGGCGTAACAAAGCATGTTGTACCTGAGGGCTTCCTTAACCTTCTAAACATGAAATCACACGTGACTCCTCACCTTTTACTGCTGCGATGCAACCTGGGGGAGGAACATAAGTTATTTGTTATTTTACAGCATTTCTTCCAATTAAATGAGGACTCGGCTGAACAAACGACAGTTTCGACCCAGCCAAGTTCTGGAACCTCCAAAGTTGAACACAATATCTTTCTGCTTCACTTCCAAATTGCTCGAATTTCAAATTACAGTCGCAACTTTGCTGAACATATTTCACGACTTCACTCTACCACAGGTTTTTGAAAATAATGTTAATAATAAAGTTATAGTTGTTTTGTGGTGGATCACATCCCTTTATTCACCCAAAAATAAAGATTTTCAAGCAAATATTACAAATTTGTTGGCCTTAATGAAGCAATTTCAAGTATAAATATGGATAAATGGACAAAAAATAAATATAAGGCATTAAGGAGACACATTCAAAGACAAGATATGTAGTATTCTACATTGGCCAATGGGTGTCAGTAATCTTACATTGATGAGACAATAGCCACCAAATTGCAGCCTTACGCCATTTGCAGCCAATGGTGTTTTTTTATTGGCCCTCTGCACATTCTAAAAATACAAGTAAAGAACATTTAACTTTTAAAACCATCAGAGAAAATGGAAAACAGACAGTAATTCTACAACAATATTGATCAAATCTTAAAAGGGGACCTATTCGGCCTTTTGTATTGAGTTGTGGACTCCTATAGCGCAGGTACACATGATAACCAACACGGAAAGCTTTCTAGATCTTCCAGAATCTGCACCTATTCAGCTGTATTTCTTTGGATTTCGTGATTCCCACAAAAACAGTCTGTTTTAATTTATTCCGCCTACAGGTACACCCACTCCGCTGTGGTTGGTCACATTCCCGAGTGCTTAGAAGGACTTCCGGTTTGTGCCGCAAGCTGTGGACCCAACTCTATAGGAGTTGATAAACGGTCTTGGAGTTGATAATAAACAGCGATGTATCTTTTTGAAAGGTCGGCTTTTAACATACAGCCATTTGTGTTGAATCCCAAACCCAATCCGGAAGTGGCGACTGGACAGTCGGAAGTATCTCAAGAAAAGAGGTTACTTCAAGACGTCTCTCAATTGTAAGTGGCTTTAGCATTTTAGCGTGGAAAAGTGAAAACGCTTAATAGGTCCCCCTTCTTTCTTTTTTTCTGCAAAGTTTTCCAATGTTTATGTATTTTAATATTCCCAATATTTCAGTTTTCTTCTTAAATAATCTTCTTCATACATTTTCCTTTCATAATGTTTTAATTGTATTTGCACGTTTTGTTTTTATTCCCATATTATAACTTTTTTCCAACCTAATTTTCCAAAAATGACAACGTTGTTTTGTTTAAATTGACATTTTTCTTTACTATTAAATCTCTATGCTACTCAAATGACATTTTTTTTCTCTGTATAGAGTTTATTCTCATAAAACGGTTACTTTTTCTCATTACAATACTTTTTTCTCTTAATATTTTGACTTAATTCTTGTACAATTACAGCAGGTTTTTCTATTTTAATTTTACTACCATGTCAACTTTTTTCCTGTAAATTTTATTCTTGTAATTATTTTATTTGCAATTTTTAAACTTTATTTCCATAGCCTTATAACTTTCTACACAAGATTTTCAGAAAATGACAAGTTTATTTGTTGTTTGTTTGTCATATTTTAATAAAACGTATTTTTTCTATAATATTAAAAATTTAGTGAACTGAAATGTTTTTCTCATAATATTCTTGTAAAATCTTTTTCTTGTTTCCCCTTTTTTTTTACTTTTATCATTCCTGCAAATTTTTCCAAGGTTTGTGTTTTTTGTTATGTTTTTTCCCAATACTTCAGCTTTCTTCTTAAATAATCGTCTTCATACATTTTCTCTTCATAATATTTTAATTGTATTTGCAATTCAGTATTGGTATTACTCTAAAAGAGACACTTGCCACCTCGATCAACATCAGCTTCGCATGCGGTGATCAGTCTGCAGAGCGAAATGCGGTGTCCGTCTGTAGTAATACTAGAAGTAGTAGAGCGGAAGCGGCCAGCGGCGACATGGTCTGCCACTAGTCCCCTGACACCTAAACAGATACAACAGATACCCTAGCACAATCCCAAACCATGTCACAGACAGATTGACGTGTGACGTTACGCCGCAGGAAGCCGCTCTACCTGACACAACGAGCGTTCCAGCTCGCTGTGCCGGATCGGCTTTCACATGCGGTCATAGCAATGTCGATTCTCTAAAGCCCCTCAATTAGCAAATCTCCGCCTGGGTTGACATCACCCGGTGGGCATGAAGCAGCCGGGTGGCCACTATGAGAAATCAATCTAATTCAAGGTCATTTTTTATTGATTCTGCCTGGTAAGAGCTGAGCCGTGATGACTGTTTTTGTCGTATTTTCAAGTGCGTGGTGTGTGGAAGTTGTATCGACTATGGAATGTCACAGTCTGGCCTGGAGCTGACAGACAATGCCTGTGAAATATCCACTTTCTTCTAAGTGTCTCAGAACACAGACAGCATGTTTTATTTTGGAAGCATATCCGGTGACAAAGGACACTTCAACTTCCCCTCTCTTAGATTACCCTCGGCCGAGTGGAAGCTCATGGACGCGGGCTAATGTGTCGCTGAGCCGCCCCCCGGCATCATTATGCCCTCCGCAGACATGCTTTTTAATAGGCTCAGGCACAGACCAATGGCACACGTCACAAGGCTGTTGCCGGGATGCTGACCCGTGTGGTTGCTAAACACCGCTCCAGATCTTTTACATCATGCTCTATATTTCCGAAAGTTAGAGTATGAACGATTGAATTACCTTGCAGAAGCGTCGAAGCGGGTCACAGCAGCCAGCTGCTATGTCGGTGTAAAGTATCGTCACCCTTGTCCGAATTCTTGGCTGTTTCCTCGTGTCGCTATGCGGGATTACTTGGAACTGGGTTAGGGACTGTTGTTTAAAGCAGGACTAAACTTTTAGTAGTAAATATGCCAAAATAAAGGATGTCCGGCCTATATAGTGATCCCTAGTTTATGGCGGTTGGTTAGTCGGTTCATCATATTATGACATTATTGCCCGTGTTGTTTTTTGTATATTTATCTTAATAAATTAGCTTGTTGCATGAGCAGATATTCGTTTTAATAACCACGATATTGGTTCATTTAGAACGATAGGATCCAAAAATGATTGAGTAACTTTTTTGTCAAAAATTCAACTAGTGTGACTGTGAAATAAATACCGTAATTTCCGGACTATAGAGCGCACCTGATTATAAGCCTCACCCACTACATTTTTAGAGGAAAACCGATTTTGTACATACATAAGCCGCACCTGTATATAAGCCGCATGTGCCCACATTAAAACATGTAAACATATTTACAAAGAAAGACGGTACACAGAGTTTTCAAAGTTTTAATAATATAACTTAACAATAATAATAATATAACTTTCTTCACAAACGGTGCCTGTGACGCGGCAGTAAAACGGTAGCAACATGGTAACAACACACTAGCAACACAATAGCAACACAGTATAACAGGATTCGTTTATGCCAAGTTTACGTGCAGCAGCTCTGTTTCCTTCTTTATCGGACAGCTCGATTGCTTTTAGCTTGAAAGCTGCGTCATATGCCTTTCTTTTTGCATTTTCCATGATGAGGGTATGAGGGTAATTTAATTTATGCACAAGACAAGAAGTTGCAGTCTTCCTCATATCTTCTTCCGCATATATTCCACCAGTCTTAATCTTACCTTTTCTACTCGAGAGCCCCTGGCGGCCGTTAGCAAAATTACATAAATTGGCCGCATCACTGAATAAGCTGCAGGGTTGAAAGTTTGGAAAAAAAGTAGCGGCTTATAGTCCGGAATGTACGGTACTTAGACAGCGCAGGTGAGGTTTCCTAGATTCCTGTTGTTTTTTGTAAGGAAATCAAGTATGAATTATTAATCATGCTTATATACTTAGCAATAAATTACAAGCGACTGCCAAAAATGTGTTAAAAATCAGGATGAACTGAGGGTGGGGGAGCTTTAATGATTTCATGACTTAGTTGAAATAGTGCTATCCAAACCTGCACTGCCAAGTGCAAAGCGAATGAATGCAAATGAATGCTATCTTCATTTAGGTGCAACAACTAGCTAGTGATGCGGCCTCCTCGGACCTTTTTAAATTGATTCTGATTTAATTCTTCCATCATTCTGAGGTGTCATGTTAGTTAGCTAGTATCAATGCACCGAGGAAAGAAAATTGAGTAGTGTTTTTAGATATCAAAACCATAGTCAAAACATAGTCAAAATAGGTGTATCCCAATGAAGCTAGCTGAAATTAACTTGTTTTTCTAATGTTATAATGCACAGAAAAGGGAAAGAAATATGTCTTCATGTTTCACATAAGGATTGGGAATGATGGGCAAAAGTCCCCAAAAATTGCAGTTCCCCTTTAACACTGCATAAAGTCATGAAGTTAGCCAAGGCATGTCCCACATGAAAAAAAGTTCTCTTCCCATTCAGTGGGGAAGTGGTAAGTATTGGGCCTCTTTAAGTTTAGTAAAAATATATTCAAAGCTAAATGGTTTGCTTGCTAACTAGCTGGCTAGTGGCTGTCTCGAGGCCTAACTACAAAAATATTCCATTGATTAAAATTGGGCGGCACCTCACAGCTCGGAGGACCAGGGTTCGATTCCACCCTCAGCCATCTCTGTGTGGAGTTTGCATGTTCTCCCCGTGCATGCGTGGGTTTTCTCCAGGTACTCCAGTTTCAAAAACATGCTAGGTTAATTGGCGACTTCAAATTGTCCATAGGTATGAATGTGAGTGTGAATGGTTGTTTGTCTATACTATGTGCCCTGTGATTGGCTGGCCACCAGTCCAGGGTGTGCCCCGCCTCTCGCCCAAAGACAGCTCGGATAGGCTCCAGCACCCCCGCGACCCTGGTGGTAGAAAATGAATGAATGCATGATTAAAATTGAATCCTATATCCGAGATTACATTTTTTTCCAGACCCTACTGCAACCAACGAGGGATTTATTTGTTTATTTATTTTAACTTAAATCAAAGTTCCAAAGAAACTGAAAAGGAAAATTGTTGCATCAGAATGTTTTTCCTATATTTTCAGACACAATCAGTTTGGGCGTGTTTTTCTGATTTACGGACTTGTGGGATGGGCAGTGCTTCTCTTCCAAGGTGTTTTGTTTTTGGTGAGAGTTTGTTTCTATGCAACTTCCTGGCACCCAAACCTGATTTTAGTCTACTTGCAAGAATATTCCCTTGATCATGCCATAAAAAACATATATACTGTATATAATTTTCCGATATAGTATATTGTGTGTTGTGTGTTCACACAACCATGAAGAACTCCTTTCTGTCTCCTTTCAAATAAGCACTGTGTGTGAGGAATCTGAGTGTTCTGTGTGCTTTTTCAAATTGAAATCTTGAGAATCCCTGTTTTTACTAAGCCATATAGAACTCTACTGTCCCCTTTTGCCGCCTACCGGATGATGTCATGCTGTTTACTTTGTTTTGTACTCAGACCTAAGAATCAGCCTGCAGGATTATTGATGTGATTTTCCAGTCTTTTTAAGTACTGGCCATGTTTCAAGTAGTTTTTGGCCTCTGCGAGGTGTTGACTGGTGTCAGAAGACAACAGCAGCTAAAACAGGTTTAGTGACGGATTGCTGCTGTTTAACGGTTTGCGCTCCCGTGACTTCTGTTTCTCAGCATTGGCACGGATTGCAGGAAACCTCAGATTGTGTTGTTGTGTACCAAAAAAAAAAAGGGTTTCCTTGTCCTTGGGAAGAGAGGCAGTAAAATCCAGTTCTACTTGTTGGGAGAAGAAAAGCGTTTTAGTTTACAGTTTGATGTTTTTGTTTCTCTTGCACGACTTGATGGATTTTTGGCTCCTCTTGTTGATCTTCATCCTCGTGAATGAGAACATGGAATGACAAGGGTGTCCAATGTGCAGCTCAGGGGCCATTTGCAATTTTATTGGCCCGCCTAACGTCTAATTTATAATTAGATATAATTATAACAACAAATTAACAAGTAACAAAGGAAATAACAAGGAAACTGGAAAAAATAAAAAGCAATTTTACAAGAATAAAGTCAAAAAAATATTTAAACAAACAATAACGTTAAAATTAACCCTTTTAGTGGTATGAAGTTGAAATATGAAACAAAAAACAATATTTTTATAATGAGGAGCTAATAAAACAACAAATAAAGTTAATTTGGGGAAAATTAGGTTGCAGGAATAGTTATAATTTAATGAGTCAGAATAGTCAGAATAGTATGGAAATACTATTACTACTATAAATAATTCTTGCAAAAGTTGAAATAGTTGGTGGAAAAAAACAGCAGAAAGGAAAAAGAACTGCCATAATTTTACGAGCTGAAAGGAAAAGTCTGAATTTTACGAGAATAAACTTTCATTTTAGTAGCATAAAGTTGAAATTTGAAAGAAAAAAAGATTTTAATATTATGACAAATAAACACATTTATTCTCTAAAGCATATTTTAGACTCTAATTCAGGCAGGCATGTCCATTTTGAGGCCTGCATTTTAACAATAGAATTTAACAAGAAAACTAAAAAAAAAAAAACAAACTGAAAAGAATCTATAAGTAATCCAATGAGGAAGTACTAGAATACTAGAATAATGTTGTAATATGTACTTCTCATTGAACCATGTAACATATGTAATATGTAAATAAGTAAAAGAAAAAAATGTTAAAAAAATATATTTTTAAACTTAATTTGAGAAACAAAACAGGGAATTGTACAAGAATAAAGTCAAACTATTAAGACAAAAAGTTTTGTACCAAGAAGAAAATTCACAATTACATGAGAATATTGTGAAGAAATATATCATCAATATATCATTTAGTAGCATAGACTTGAAATATTAAACAAAAAATATATTTTAATTTAAGTCGGAATATTATGAAAAACAAAAAACAATGAAAAGTTGTCATTTTTTCAATTCCTCTGAGAAAAAAAGGTATAATATTATGGGAATGTTAAAATATTACAAATAAAATTATAAACATTATTTTAAATGGGGAAAAAAAACGGAAAAATTCATACTAATTAGTGCTTTCTTCCTGAAATATATAACTTCTTAGCATATCTACACGTGTTGCTTTACAAAATGTGCCAAAGTTGCCTCCTTCCATTTTTCACTATGTGACCCTCACAGGACAAAGTTTGGACACCCCAGTTATAAGTGTTAATATGCCAGTCAAACCATTAATCACGTTCTTGTGTATGCACATGACAATGTGTTTGTCATGAACGCAAACATCCAAAAGGGACAAAGTTTGCTCTCTATCAAGCAAACGAACGCCTCCTGGATTAGTCAATCCTGACTCACTGGGTTTTTGTTGCTGCAGGCAAGTTTAATTTTCCCAAACACGACAGCAACATAATATGTCATTAAAAAAAAACACAGTGGGACAAAGGCCACTTTAAAAAGTACAGTTACAGCGTGGGAAAACATTGTTCAGTACATTGCTTGGTACAATGGTACACACAAAATTGCTGAAATAGTTACAACAATCGTTACAACACACTTAGATGCGCTTTATCTTTTCTTTCAAACCCACACCTTCAGTTTTTCAAGACCAGTGTGATACAGATAAGTTCTTTTAGATCTACTTTTTTTATTTAGTGACTGTAGTTTGTGCGTACCTGGAGGTAAGAAGAACAAATTTGGATTTGACCAACTGCACCTGTTGAATGTCAAGACGTTACTAAAACCACATCACTACTATCAGGAGAACCAAAGAATAGACCAGATTGGGGCACCTGCTGTGGCCCAGAAGGGTGCACTATATTCGGACACATGCTCCAAGCAGCTAGTGTGCCGTTATGGAGGTCACCACAACCGAAGGAGGAGCCGCCTGGTGTGTACCAGCAAGGTGCACTGTATTCAAGCACACACTCCGAGCAGTCAGTGTGAGGCCATGGAGATCTCTGGTAAACCTTTGGCACTCAAACGCTGTGGCGCTGACATTTCTAATGCCGTTTTTGTGTGCTTGTTAGTCTTTTTTCCCATCGCGGAGCATTTGGTAAGAGATATGCCTTTATTCATCCCTCAGTGGGGAAATTTGCAAAAACATTTTAGACCAACTGAGTTACATGATTTCAGTTGAGGGGCTCATCCAGGATTTGAACCCGGGACCTCTCACACCCGAAGCGAGAATCATACGCCTAGACCAACAAGCCCTGCATACAACATCTTTCCTCTTAAAGTTAATGTTTGTTTACAAGTGAGCGTCCATTAACATCACAGGCAGAAGAATGAAGAAGTGCTTGATTAGCTCACCTGCACAGTACGCATAATCTTGCATAATTGGACCGTTCTGTTATTTATAATGTTTAATTTATACATTTTCCCTGATATGGACCTGATAATTATCAGTCCAGTAATTATCATGCACTCCCAATTATTCAGAAAAAAACAAACAGAGCAAGAAGTCAGTGAGAATTTATCAGTACTAAGTGGTTGTCTGTGTAGCATTATAAAGTGTGCATACAGGGAGCGGGGTGCAAATTACAAGCTCACCGGTGTCTGGAGTTGCTAATAGCCTTTTTCCACGACGAGTCAGTGGTCTACTAAGTTTTAAACATGGGTAATCTAGCAAAAAGACATGTAATGATCACATTTCTACTTTTGTAGAAAACCTATGTTAACACAGTTTGAGTTGATTTACGACAAGTCAGTCTCCAGCCAGTAGCTCATGAGCTAACAGTAACTCCTAACCCCTTTTAAGTTGTTCTCCAAGGGGTTTATTTATTTATTATCAGAAAGTGGTGTTCGGAAGTAGTCCGGAAGTCTTCGGGAACTCTTGGGAGTGGGCCCAATCGCAGCCGTCTTTATGTGAGAGGCAAAAAAGAAGTAATGATGCAACTCCACAATAGAAGAGAGAATGTTTGGTGCCATTTTAAGCTGAAAAAAGTGACCACATGGTGGCAGAAGTGCTTTTTGTAAGAGCTCGGCCTGCATCCTTGCCTTGTAAAAGAGCTCTATGCAACTGCTATTATAATGACATTATGTTTCCTCTAATTTCCATCAATTTTACGACGTTAAAATGTTTGCAAACGTTTGTGTACACATAATTTGAACTAAAGTTTCAGCTATGCGTTCCACATGATATTCATGATATCTGGGGTGAGGAACAATGCCGGGTTGCCAGGCAGGTTTAGTCTATAGGCTGTAAATTATCACCCGGCAGACGCTGCACTGCATGCTGCTTTTGAGTCATCTGGATTTCCCCTGCATTAGTCACCAAGTGGAATATACACACAGACGCACTCAAGTATGTCCATATACCCCGCCACCCCCCCTGGGAGTGTGAGAGTGATGGGCCACCGTGACTGACAGCCGTCTCTTTGCTGCTTTATCAGCTGCTGGGCCAACTGCGTGCTGGCATGTTGTATGTAAACTCCAATCACGGCTGCAGGACAATGAACAACACCAATTAGAGCCGCTTACTTACCAACGCATGCTGACGGCCATCTAGGGTGTCGACTAAAGTGTATCTTGTCAGGACCGGGGTATGGGAGGGCAATAAGCACATTAGACATCCTCTATCTCCCCTTGCTCGATGACAGCATGACGTAGCTGCTAAGTCATAAACACACACATGCATGTCAAATGAAGTAATAGGGTTTGGGTGACGGGGCCTTAGTGTAATTAATGATGTAAGGGTTTCATGTGGACTCGTAAATATCAGCATCGGATGGCAACCTGGAGGTCACTTTGTCCTCTGCCACAGCGACAGCACGCATATAAAGATTAACGAATGGGGTTTTGTTGTATAAATAACATAACCATGCTGAGATTTTAACAAGGATTTGGATTTAGCTTTGACTTTATGAATTGTCAACCGCTGATATCTATTTACTGTATGTTAAAGTTGCCGTATGTCACGCATAAGCGGCTGCTTAGAGGGCGCTAACTCTTGAATGCGTATCCCAGCCTACTTGGTACGTTTTTTGTTAGCTAATGATGGCAATTTGGCAATGTTTAGCCATTCAAGCCAGCTATCATCGTTTATGGCAGTTAATTGATTACAGACCTAACGGTGTCAAGTTCATATCTGCGAATATTCCTTATTTATAAATAGAATATTTTCCTAGCAGTATAGAAAATCTTCTAAGTACTTTTTTTAAAGCCTTCTAGACATGAAATAGCACCCCTATAGTCACATTTACACTCCTAATGCCCAATATAGTAGAATTAATAAGAGAAAGTAAAACATAAGACATGGCGGCACGGCGGTCGATTGGTTAACGCGCAGACCTCACAGCTAGGAGACCAGGGTTCAATTCCACCCTCGGACATCTCTGTGTGGAGTTTGCATGTTCTCCTCGTGCATGCGTGGGTTTTCTCCGGGTACTCCGGTTTCCTCCCACATTCCCAAAACATGCTAGGTTAATTGGCCACACAAATTGTCCATAGGTATCAATGTGAGTGTGAATGGTTGTTTGTCTATATGTGCCCTGTGATTGGCTGGCCACCAGTCCAGGGCGTACCCCACCTCTCGCCCGAAGACAGCTGAAAATGAATGAGTGAAAACATAACACATGTGTTTGTGTGTATTGCTGTAAATGTGTTCCGGTGCAAGTTGGGGGGGCGGGGGACAGGAAATGACATCGGGGTTCAGTGTTTGTGTTTCCCAGCCATCAAGTCTGGTGCTTGTGTGTCTCACCCAACAGTAACATTACTGACGAGTGACCAGTGTCGAATACTACATATGATCGCAGTGTCTTTGAACACAACTTCTGAAGGCCTTATATTTGTATTTTACTTAATTTTGCCATTTGTATGCTTGAAATTGCCTAATTTAGGCAACAAATACATTTCCTTAAATATGCATATTTATTGATAGGCGGTATTCAACCACAAAACCACATGGATTATTAATTAATATATTTTTTTAAAACCCTGATAGAGCACTGTTTATCATCATAACAACATGAATGTAAATTGTATGTGAATGCCAGACATCCGTGAATGGCCTGTCGTATTAACAACTGTGTATGCCCACTTTTATGCAATTTACTGTGTAATTGTGATAAATATAGGCGTTTTTTGTTTGGAACAGACTAGTCGGTGGTAGTGATGGCGATCTTAAATTTTTGATTGGAACAAATGAAACCTTGAACCGGGTGACATAGCAGCTCTAATTGAATCCAAAAGGTCTGACAAAAAAATGAGCAATTTTTCCACAAAAAATGATCTAAATCTAAATCTATTGAATCTGTTCTAAACACCCACAAATATTGACAAAAGTTCAGGAAAACTAAGACTAGATTACACACTACCAAATATGGACAGGTTCCACTGTTTTTTAAACATTCTTTGGAAATTCTGCAAAGAAAACACAGTAAAAACCTAGTTTTCTTTATGGAAATAATTCAAACTGTGAGACCTCCAAGTGTGTGTGTGTGTGTGTGTGTGTACTCAACGTCACACTTTGGATGTCCCACCGATAGTTCAGTCAAAAATACTAGGATGTTGTTCCCTGGATACACCTCATCTATTTATTAGCATTCCCCCCCTGCCGTGACCCCCACTTGTCATTTATTTTAGCATGCTGATTCACCTGCTGCCCATCTAAGCAGCACCTCTAGGTTTACAGTCTCATACTACATGGCTGAGACGCAAGGAGGCCAGGGGAGGCTAATAATGTGGCGGGAAAAAAATGTCTGTCTGGTTCGTCTTTGCTAATGTTGTACCTGTGTTTGTCATTGTACCCATACCAGCCCTCCTACCCGTACCTGTGTTTCTCAACCAGTCTTCGTACCTGCACCTGTGCTTTTCAACCATTTCTCATACTTGTACCCGTGCATGGTCAACCAGTCCTTGGACCGGTGCTTCTAAACTAGCCCCTGTACTCATACCTGTACTTCTCAACCATTCCTTCTACACGTGCTTCTCAACCAGTCCTTGTACTTGTACCCATGTTTCTTAACCAGTCCTTGTACCTGACACCTGTGCTTCTCAACCCGTTCTTGGACCGGTGCTTCTAAACTAGCCCCTGTACTCATACCTATCCTCCTCAACCATTCCTTCTACCTGTGCTTCTGAACCTGTCCCTGTACCTGTGCTTCTCAACCAGTCCTTGTACTTGTACCCATGTTTCTCAACCAGTCCTTGTACTTGTACCCATGTTTCTTAACCAGTCCTTGTACCTGACACCTGTGCTTCTCAACCCGTTCTTGGACCGGTGCTTCTAAACTAGCCCCTGTACTCATACCTATCCTCCTCAACCATTCCTTCTACCTGTGCTTCTGAACCTGTCCCTGTACCTGTGCTTCTCAACCAGTCCTTGTACTTGTACCCATGTTTCTCAACCAGTCCTTGTACTTGTACCCATGTTTCTTAACCAGTCCTTGTACCTGACACCTGTGCTTCTCAACCCATTCTTGGACCGGTGCTTCTAAACTAGCCCCTGTACTCATACCTATCCTCCTCAACCATTCCTTCTACCTGTGCTTCTGAACCTGTCCCTGTACCTGTGCTTCTCAACCAGTCCTTGTACTTGTACCCATGTTTCTCAACCAGTCCTTGTACTCGTACCCATGTTTTTTAACCAGTCCTTGTACCTGATACCTGTGCCTTTCAACCAGTCCTCGTACCTGTATCTGTGCTTCTCAACCAGTCCTTGGACCGGTGCGTTTAAACTAGCCCCTGTACTCATACCTGTTCTTCTCAACCATTCATTCTACCTGTGCTTCTCAACCTGTCCCTGTACCTGTGCTTCTCAACCAGTCCTTGTACTTGTACCCATGTTTCTTAACCAGTCCTTGTACTTGTACCCATGTTTCTTAACCAGTCCTTGTACTTGTACCCATGTTTCTCAACCAGTCCTTGTACCTGTACCCATGCTTCTCAACCAGTCCTTGTACCTGTGCCCGTCTTGCTCAACTAGTCCCTGTACCTGTGCTTCTCAACCAGTCCTTGTACCTGGACCCATGCTTCTCAACCAGTCCTTGTACCTGTGCCCCGTCTTGTTCAACTATTCCCTGTACCTGTACCCGTGCTTCTCAACCATTCCTTGTACCTGGACCCATGCTTCTCAACTGTTCCTTGTACCTGTACCCGTGTTTCTGAAATGTCCTTGTACCTGTGCCCGTCCTTCTCGAACATTCCTAGTACCTGTACTTGTGCTCCTCAACCAGTCCTTGTACTCGAACTTCTGAACTTGTACAGTACCGGTGTGTCTCAACCAGTCCTTGTACCCGTGTTTTTTAACCAATCCAACTAGTACTTGTACCTTTGCTTCTCAACCAGGTTGCAATGGAGGGTGTCAGACTCTAACCGTCTTGTTTGAGCCCCCCCTTAACAACACCAGGGAGTGTGTGTATGTGTGGGTGTGAGTGGAAACATCAAGAGGTCCCAGACAAACACACACTGGCAGTAGGGCACTGGTGTGTGTGTGTGTGTGTGTGTGTGTGTCAGGGCAACAGGGTCAAAGAGAGCAGCTTGATATCTATATCCTAGCAACTGTGTTTATGAGTAATATCTGGCACAAGTGGAGCTGCCGATTGGTCGCAAGGCCGCCACAAGCCCCTCCCCCTTTGTGGACCAGCTGAAGCCAAAATACCTAAATTCAAAACATCTCTCAGACAGCCCCCACTCTGCACTGTACCCTCAGGCACTTTAATGCTGTTTTTGATATTTATTTCTGTTTATTGTAGACCTATTTTGAAGCGGAGGAATCAGTCGTTGGCCTCAATGTCACACGAGTAACCCGTAAAGGCAACCGCTTCATCCCATTTGGCATGACAACATGAATTCGCCCTACACGGCTGTGCAGTGCTACCCCGATTTCCCGTTTCACCGGTGAGTACTTACAACAACATGTCGGTGATGCTAACATCCTGATGTGGCTAACAACACAAATGCAAGGGAAAGCATTTTCTTCCAAAAGTCATTGTTGGGAATTCCCCCCGCTCTTTGCTGGACTAACTGTACTGACCCCCTGCCGATGTTCCAAAGCCACCCTGACAACAGTTGTGTCCGCCTGCTTCCTTCCACAGCTGCCGCTGCGTGCGGATGTATTTTTAAGCGTGTGTCGCACGGTGGCAAAACGTGTGTCAAGTAGCATCAAGGCTCAAGTGGCCAAAGATGCCTTGCAAGCGACTTCAGTCCATTTTTTTTTGCAAGCACGTGAAAAAGACCAAAAAACAAAAATGAAAGTGAAAGTGATAATCCAAACACGCAACCTGCTTTGTGTGCCCGCGTCACTGTGTTGGCCGTGTTTGGCTAAGTCTTTCCGATCCATCCTTTTTGTGCGTCGACATCAGCAACACACTTTTATTCTGGTGGGGTGCTTTTCATTTTGATTGAGTCTAGCTAACAATTAGCTGTTGTCATTGACTTGGCTTTTTCCAGTGATGGGTAGTTGCATGCCTGTGTTGGTGTTTTTTTTGAGTATTGGGCCAAATATTTTTCTTGTGGAATTTGGTGAGATTCCACACATTTGTGCTGCCAAAAATCCAATAACAATGTGCAAAAAAACAAAAATCTAATTGAAAATAAATTTGATATAACGTTAAAGTTCTCGCTGATCTGATCTAGTGTGTATGTTTGATGTTTGAATTCTAATCATTATTCAAATGTAATACAATATTGTTGTAATTTTAATCATTTCATTCAGTGTAATTTACAGATCTGCTTTTGTTGACTTGAATTAAATTCTCTGTTTAACTAGTGACCTTTGTTATTTTGTTACTGAATGCATTGGATTGCATGTAGTTATTATTATGATTGTTGTGATTATGATGATGATTATTATTATAGTGATGATGATTATTATTATTTCACAGTTCAATTAATGAATGGGCCATATTGTGCATTATTTCATGTTTTCTTTAATGAATATTGTAATATCTATGTAATTAGATGATTTTAATTTGAATACTCCATAGATATTAAGTCTTTCCCACCTGGCTTTTAGGCCAACACTTGTAGAATTGCAAGCCAGGTTGCAATTTGTGAAGGGTTTCATCCTGCGCAACTTGGATCCCTTGGCGGAGGTCTTTCTTTTCTAATTCAAACAGTAGGAGGCAGTGAAAGTTTAATGTTGTTTTGGGATGTATCACGGTGTTGGTGTCTTCTTGGAGTATTGTTAAAGTCCTGTTGATGTCGTGTTAGTATCTTGTTGGTTTCCTGTTGAAGTCTTGTTGGTGTCCTGTTGGAGTGATGTTGGTGTCCTGTTGGTGTCTTGTTAGTGTCCTGTTGGTGTCTAGTTGGCGTCTTGTTGAAGTCCTGGTGGTGTCTTGTTGGAGTGATGTTGGTGTACTGCTGGTGTCTTGCTGGAGTCCTATGTCTTGTTGAAGTCCTGTTGGTGTCTTCTTAGTATCTTGCTGGAGTCCTGTTGGTTTCCTGTTTGTGTCATGTTGGTGTTCTGTTGGAGTTGTGTTGTATTTGCATTCCAAAGCTTGAACAGAAGAATGTGCGCCTCAGAGAATTGGACCTTAGACTGTTTCAGTTGAACAGAAGTCAGGGGATAAGTGGTGGAGAAATTTCTGGGCTTTCTTTTGTTTGGCGGTCATGTCCTTCCAGCGGGGGCTGACAGACGTTGGTTGGGTGGTGGGGGGAGAGTCTTTGAACAAGTGATTAATAAGGACACCGGAGAAGGGCCCTGATCGGGCGGCCTGTTTGTTTTGATTGCATTTTCATCGGCCACTGTGCCCGACCTGCCAGGAGACAATGGGCGGCCCTGTTTAGAGGCGACCTTTGACCCGACCTCGTCTGGAGGCGCTGCGCTGTCTTTAAGTGGAGGCTGAACAGCCTTTGCCTCGGGCTGCCTCCGAAACCAGACACCCGCCAGCAGACAAACAAAAGGGGTGAAGCCATCCGTCAATTACATGTGGTACATCCAATAATGGTATTTCTACATTTTAGACATTAGCAATGCTAATGTAGGTCAATGTTTGCAATGCAATCTTGGCCATATTCCCTGAAAAAGTTGTTAGTTATCATTACTAGTTACTTTCTGAAATGAAATGACTTCTTCCATCCATCCATCTATCTTCTATGCTGCTTATCCAACACTGATGTCATATGTGACAAATCACATTAGTGTAGTAGGGAATGCAATACTCACTCCTTTATCAGACGCGACCGTTTTATGTGAATTTCTGCCAAGTAAGATTCCTTATTTATAAATGGAATATGTTTTTAATAAGAATGAAATAACACCCCTATTACCCAATATAGTAGACAATATTAAGCGAAAGTAAGGCATATAAAACATAAATAAGACTTGTGCTTTTGTGTGTTGCTGTAAATATGGTCCCTTGCTCGGGGAGCTGGGTGGGTGGGTCCTGTTGTAGGTTCAGTCGTAGTTCATAAGTTCATACGTCGTAGGTTCAGTTTTAGCTTGACATGGGTTATGGTTCCAACAGTAGCCCGTGTTATTGGGCCTGTTGTGAGATCATTCAAGCCTGCAATGAAAAACCTGTTGTTCCGGCGATCAAGTCTGGTGCTTGTGTGTCTCACCCAACATTACAGTAACATCACTGACACTGAGTGACCGGTATTGAATACTACATATCATCACAACATCTTTGAATGCATCTTGTGAATGCCTTATATTTGTATTCATTTTTATGCATGCTTTATCTCGGCAAAAATTAGCTTTAGCAAATAATATGCCGTATTCAACCATGAAACAGTATGATTTATTGATATATTTTTAAAAAGCCGTGTTAGAGTGAAGCCTCGAAATGAAAAGCGGCAAGCAATTACTCAAATCTTTATAATCAATAATGAAATTATTTTTTTTAAGGTGAATTAAAACAAAATGACAGGCCTAAATTACACTGGGCTACACTTTGGACGCCTCTGTTGTAAGGGTGTAAAAATGCTGGGTGTAATCACTAATTGTTTTTGCACTTCACCCCCACACCCACATTTCCCTATTTAAATGTTTCCTGGCCAAGACATGCTTTTCTCGATTATTATTATTATTGTTAGTAGTTGTATTAATATTAGTATGTGCATACTTGTAACAGTTTGCAGTGATAATTTGCTGCTGTTTTGCATGAATGAGAGGATTTTTAGAGGACATTTTCCTTGATTTCCAAGTCAGCAATGCATGAAACGTTGAAATATATTTTTTATTATGAAATATTGCTATGCTGTTGCCACTGAAGGGGAATTCCACTCCTGCCTTAAGTGAGGCATGCTTCACATTGCCTGTCCAGCTGTACTCATACCACAAGTTACAGTGTCGTATAGTCGACGGGTGGTGGAGCTAGTAGGGGGGGGATTCCGTGTGTCTCAGGGGAGGAGGGGGTAGGGGTGTCAGCATGCGCCACTTGAGCAGCAACAATGGTGGTATGAGCTGTGAAGCAGGTGTAATGTTTCAGGTCAAAGTGTGAATGGTGCACAATCAGCGTTATGTGCAGGACAAATATTCACTATTATGCAGGATGACTTCTTGACAATGGCCCTGATTCCCTCCTCCTCCTCCTCCTGGCTGGGTGGCCACCCCCTCTCAGGCCCGCACGGCAACAGCGTTCATCCTGGAAGTCTGCTGACGTGGCAGCTGGTTGTTCTTTTGAAATCTGAGCGTCTGACTTGAACGCCTTTGTGGTTTGATGGCGTGGATCCTAAACCGCCCTTTACACCCCCACCCCCTCTACCCCCCCAGACTCAGGGAGCCCTCGTCCCGTTTGTCCTGGAGAGACGCCCCCTTCCTCGGCGCCTCATCCCACAGTCAATCCACGCCGACGGCCGAGCTCTTCAGCCAGGACGTCTTCAACCAACTTTTCGATATGCTGGACCAGTGAGTGCTCGTTCCTGTCAAACAGCACAAACACCACTTAAACACCCGTCACAGGAAGTGCACACCTACCAAAATAAAATCTTGGCGAACATGAAATGTTTATTTTTTTGGTAAAATGATCTCAAACTTTAACTTTTTATCGATGAAAATGGTGAACGTCATGGTGTATCAAAGGGTGTCCAAGTGTTGTCTTTTTTTATTGGCTCGTCACTTTTTAAAAAATATATTTAATATTGAATCATCAACATTTCACAGCAATAAAGTCAAAATATTAGGAGGAAACGAGAAATCTTTAGAAAGAACTTTGCGTAATTTTATAAGAATAACGTTGGAATATGAAGAAAGATAACATCATTTTTAGTAGCATAATGTTAGAATATTAAGGAAAAATGTGGGTTAGGTTACAAAAAACACTATAAGAAGGGAATAAAGTCAAAATATTAAGAGGAAAAAAGTCGTAACATTCATTCATTCATTTTCTACCACTTATGCTCACGAGGGTCACGGGGGTGCTGGAGCCTATCCCAGCTGTCTTCGGGCTAGAGGCGGGGTACACCCTGGACTGGTGGCCAGCCAATCACAGGGCACATAACACGATGAGGAAAAATGTCACTTTAGTAGCATGGAGTTGAAATATTACACAAAATTAAGTTGTAATTATTAGACAAAAGTTATAATATTATAATAAAAGTTATAATCTAAAGTCATAATAATAGCAGGTGAAATTTTATGAAGATTAACAAGATGAAAGATTTGGGAAAATTAAAAGAAACAGCAAAAAATGGAAATGGTTCTTGAGTGTCTTGCATGAAGGATGACAATATTGTACTGATGTTTGTCTCCTTGCATCCAGATCGGCCTTACATTCAGTCTACAGCGAGGGTCCGACTCACGGCTCTGCAGGAAACACCATCCAGATCAGTATGGACTGCATTACCATGCACGAACCGGACCAAACGCTATCTGTAAGTACGTCGCTGTTCAGAGGCGCCTAAAGTGTTGAAGCGAGAACAATCACCCTGAATTGATGATCTATGATTGATGATTCACTGTCCATGAAGTCATCCCATCAACTCTGTGGGCACGCGTTGCTCCTCTCGCTGTGACTTGGCTTTCCCGTGTCAGTCCCGCCTTCCTGCACTGCCATTGGCTGCCATGTCAAGCATGTTTTACGGCTGCACCATTCTGGAAAAAAAATCTACTTGGATAAGAATTGAGATGATGCGGTTCTCCGGGGTGATTTCTTGAGCAAATACCTACCACTTGCAACTTTCTTTGGCCCCATGGCGGGTTATTAAGCAGTCACACGCGATTAAAAAATGTGAGTCAGCAATGTAGGTGCTTTGTTTGGGCGCCCCGTTCTGTTTGTCACATGGAGTATTGTATGAAAACTCAGACATTGTGATGGAAATCAAAAGACTGCATCATTTTTGGTGTGTACTTTCTGTTGGAATTTCCCAGGACGGTCCGATGTAGAGTTATCAGTAGATATTGTCTGCTGGGGCCAAGATATGATCTCACGCAGCCCCACTGCACTTTGACTCCGACTCAACCCCCTGAGGGTGCGGGGGTGGACGGGTTTTATTTATGCTACACGATGAAGAAGCTTCCTTTCCCTTTTCACTGAAACACGGAGGCTAGATGTTTATTTCCCTGGTGGAAGGCTGCAGGCTGGGAAAAATCCCAAATATAAATCTGGATGGCGGACTTGAGTAATGCCCCCCTCAAGGGTGGGGGCGCCCTCTTGACCTGGTGATGAATGGCCCCGCCCCCACATTGTGATTGGCACGCCCACGTCCGTGCAGCTCGGCACTCATAGGTGAGCTTCCATGAAGGTGAAAAGCTGTGCTGGTGTTAGTAGGGGCCCACCCCCTCCATCCATCCCGCCCCCACCCAGGTAGAGGTGTGCCTCTGTTGATTGCAGCTCAGTGTTTAGTGGCCCCGGGGGGCTTATTTGTATTGTGGAGGGTTTTATGTTTAATCTGAAATTCCTTTTTTCTTCGCTTGTAGCTGCAGGGCCACAATTTAACACGTCACCTCGCAAGCGCTCCCATCTCTCATCGATCAGTGGGTGTCTCCCTGTGTGAGAGAAAAGTGTGGGGGGGGGTTAAGAGAGGGTAGAATAACACGATGGAATGTAGCAGAAATAGCGGCAGAAGAAACGCTATATCCTACCCCAAACAGCTGATTGTACACACTGATAACGCTCTGATCAGCTGAGCTTTCAGGACACCAATGAGGGGGTCGGGGGCCGGGTGATGGGGGTGTTGGGTGGCAGAGTAGCTCCATCGACACAGGGATATCTGATTACGTGTTTGTGTTGGCGTTCTTCTCCACCGCATCCTGCTTCTTTGGTTCCTTCACACCAGCAGAACCTTGAATGAACATTGGAATATCTTCTGAGAACAAAAAAAAAACCTGGCAGCGTCTGAAGGAGCCTTCCGGTGATGACGTCATTGCCGTGCAAATCAGCAGCCTGGAAGTCGGGAGCTTAATTATAGTGGAACTTAACGCTGCCACCTTGCTCGTGGTCTTTAACGGCACACGGAGCAAAGCTAGGGCTCCTTTCTCAAAGCAGGTGTGACACCTGATACTAACCAAATGGAGGGGAAAAGCTTGGGTAAAGCCTCCTCTGCTCTCATCCCCCTGTTCTCCTTAAGCCCTGCTGGTGGTCTTCTCCACACTGAAGCACTGAGCTTATTGGAGCCAAATAAGCCAGGCCTCTGGAAAGGAGGAATATCCCATTCTGGTGGCAGGGAAAGATTCACAGCACGAGAGTTTGTAATATATGCTGATATGAAGGAATAGGAATAGGAATAGGAATAGGAATAGGAATAGGAATAGGAATAGGAATAGGAATAGGAATGAACTACATAGTTCTCCCTAGTTGCGTGTCACTTCATTTTCTTCCTGTACATCTTATGTTTGTAATTATGCGGCAATAAGGCTGAGAATAAATATGTACACAGCTAATTAACATTATTTGTTTTAACATTCATATTTTATGGAATTAATAAATATATTCATTCATTCATTTTCTACCACTTTTTCCTCACGAGGGTCGCTAGGGGTGCTGGAGCCTATCCCAGCTGTCTTCGGGCGAGAGGCGGGGTACACCCTGGACTGGTGGCCAGCCAATCACAGGGCACATATAGACAAACAACCATTCACACTCACATTCATATCTATGGACAATTTGGAGTCGCCAATTAACCTAGCATGTTTTTGGAATGTGGGAGGAAACCGGAGTGCCCGGAGAAACCCACGCATGCACGGGGAGAACATGCAAACTCCACACAGAGATGGCCGAGGGTGGAATTGAACCCTGGACTCCGCCTTAATAAATATATATTATAATCAAAATTAGGTTTATTTTATTTATTTTTTTCTTTTGTTTTGCTTTTAGTATTAAATGCTTTTAGTATTAATGTGATAATATGATATTATAATGTATCTAAACTAAATTAAATTATAAAATTAAATTGTTTATTTTTGAATAATGGGTTGCACAGTGGTCAAGTGGTTAGCACGCAGACCTCACAGCTAGGAGACCAGGGTTCAATTCCACCGTCGGCCATCTCTGTGTGGAGTTCGCATGTTCTCCCCGTACATGTGTGGGTTTTCTCCGGGTACTCCGGTTTCCTCCCACATTCCAAAAACATGCTAGGTTAATTGGTGACTCCAAATTGTCCATAGGTATGAATGTAAGTGTGAATGGTTGTTTGTCTATATGTGCCCTGTGATTGGCTGGCCACCAGTCCAGGGTGTACCCCGCCTCTCACCCGAAGACACCTGGGATCGGCTCCAGCACTCCCGCGACCCTCGTGAGGATAAGCGGTAGAAAATGAATCAATTAATTTTCAAATATTGAATCTTTGTTTAAATGATTTCTATCAACAGTCAACAGTTGACATTCATCCCCTAAAATGTAAATATGCATCCTGCTGTTACCTGACTGAGTGAGAGTGTAGTGTGGTTAGGTTCTTGCTGTTCACAGCTCTAGGTGGAATGAAAAAAGTCCCACTGTGAGTCAGAGGGTCCTAACTCCTTTCCAGTGATGTTTTAACATAATTACAAGTTTGTTTAGGCCAGCTAATTATCACCCTGACAAGGCTGCAGCAGCCTTTACTTTAAAGTGTCCATGTGCTGCTGAGCCCCGAGGCCCGCCCCCGCCCCCCCACCCACCAAACCCCCCGGTGAGCAGGGTGTGGCCGCCACTGATTGGAGACACTGACTGCGGCTCATAATTGTGCTTAAGACACTTTTCAAATGATTGTGACCAAAGGGCAAGTTGAGCCCTCCCAGAGCTTGCTGGCAATTAATGTCATCTGCCCCCCCCCCCCCAGATGTCTAACTGTCATATCTGCACTGAAACTCTTCTAAAACCTGACCTGAGTTGTCATGTGCAGACATCTATGTTTTACATTTCTACCTTGTATAGAAAGAAAAGTGTCTGTACTGATCTACCATTCACTATTCATAAAAATAAAATCTTCAACCTATTCAGTGATGCTAATAATTAGGGATGTCCCATATTGGCTTTTTTGACGAAAACCGATATGCCAATATTGTCCAACTCTCAATTTCCGACACCGATATCAGCGAATACCGATATGTGTAACATGACATACGTATCTCTTGTGGTGGAATGAACACATGTGTTGTATACTGCATTTTTCATTTTTCATTTTTTTTGATGATCAGGATAAAAATCTGATGCCAATATTGCAGTTTTATGCTGATAACAGACATCCCTATTAATAATATATACAGTATATACACATATATTATATCCTATATGAATAATATATAATACCGTATATATCCAGAGGACCCCTGGCAATTTGCATTCACAGCCCCAAAATTATTACGTTATTATTAAATTTTGAAATTATCAATAAATATTTTTAGAATATATATATTCATGGGCGGCACGGCAGACGAGTGGTTAGCGTGCATACACAGCTAGGAGTCCAGGGTTCAATTCCACCCTCGGCCATCTCTGTGTGGAGTTTGCATGTTCTCCCCGTGCATGCGTGGGTTTTCTCCGGGTACTCCGGTTTCCTCCCACATTCCAAAAACATGCTAGGTTAATTGACGACTCCAAATTGTCCATAGGTATGAATGTGAGTGTGAATATGGTTGTTTGTCTATATGTGCCCTGTGATTGGCTGGCGACCAGTCCAGGGTGTACCCCGCCTCTCGCCCGAAGACAGCTGGGATAGGCTCCAGCACTCCCGCGACCCTCGTGAGGAAAAAGCGGTAGAAAATGAATGAATTAATGAATATATATTTATATTTGTGGTGTTTTTTCCACAGTAAACATTTCCTCTCTTACGGAATTGACATCTAAAATGACACATTTCAGTCTTGTGAGTCAGTGTGAATTTAGAGCAAATAAAGTCATAAGAATACATGTATACATATTTACAGATATTATTTTAGATATTTAAAATATGCTGTAGAAGACCTCTGCCAAGCGCATGGGATTCACCCCAAAATAGTAATCCCACATTTTTTGGATCAATCTTTTAATATTTTGTCGAACCTGTTGGTTCCACTTTTTGTGAAATGTTAAAAGAATCCTTTAAAAAAAATTCCTGGGTCCAGACGGTTATTCGGATCACCCCCAAAATGTTATCAGTTCTTCCATATCCCATTTCTGACAATTCCTGAAAATGTCATCCAAATCCATTCAGAACTTTTCAAGCTATTTTGAACACAAATAGACAAATAGATAAACACCGGCAAAAACGCATGGTGCTTTGCGTTGGCGCTTGGTGGAGGTAAATATAATATAAAATGTACACAATATAATATATTTCTTGATTTGAATATATTGCCACCTAAAATGAGAGCTTTTCCTGTGAAATTAGAGTAAATAAGGTGATCATATATAAATACATGTACACAAGTGCTGAGCTGAGTGACAGTGTGTCAGCTAGCATAGCACGCTGGTGACTAGCATCGCGTTCCCCAAACAAATCTACAGCCGTCATCTGTGATGGATACAAGACATCTACAGGAGTCACATTGTTGTTGGGGGGTGGCAGGGGGCGGTCCTCACGACGCATTAAGTGTTGCTTGGGGGTCTGGAGCGGGTGTCATTGGTATGCTAACTAGCATGTGGGCCGCAGCTATCTCGGCCTGAGTTTGGCTGATGATAGGCTGTGCTTGGTGGATCATCTCATGGGTGAAAGACATGAACAGGAAGCACAAATATTCCGAAGCCGACTTGAAATGCAGAAAATATTCATGGATGCAGTTGTCAAGCCTCTCTTCTCAAGAAGATGGAGCCTCTCCTTGCAGGGATGGGTGTGGACTCACCCAGGTACCTCACAGGTGGCTCCTTAAACCCCTCCCCCCCACTACACACACTATATATGCGCCTTCCCATGGATCCTTTAGGAGCTTCCCGCCTGTCCAACGTCGCATCCCGCCATCGCCCGTGTCACTCCCGTCGAGTGAGGAGAAGAGATTTTTGGTGGAATCCTGGAGCCGGTGGAGCAAACAGCAGCCGCTCTGCTCAATCTCAGCGCCAACATGTTGTACCTGGAGACGGGCACCAGCACGCCGTACAGCGAGGTAAGCCCCACAGGGTGAGGGGATGGCACCCGGGGCGACGCCGCCTTCCTTTGGGGGCGCTGGCACAAAAATGGTCCAAGTACTGGAGTGTTTTGGATGGAGTTTTGTTGCTTTCGTACACTTTTTCTTTGCGTTTATCTGCAACATCGAGTTAAAAATTCTGATTGACTTGGAGATGAGCAGAGTGGATCTGTGGGATTTGCTTTGTGTGCGTCAGTGTGCGGAATGTAAACAGCTGCTTTTCCAGATGTTTGTCAGTCTGGACTGAATAATTGGGCTTTTTCCACTGAAAAAGACCAATCTCTTGAGGTCCTTTTATATGTTCTGGTGTATTCATGGAGAAACCTCCCTGGGTTGTGCAGTTTAAGCGTACGTTTGGCCAAAGTGAAAATGCGTTGTGATAACAAGTCGGGGTGTGAAAGTGAAGCGCTTTGATTGATGGGCAGCAAAATGCAAGCTATCCGTTTTTGCATTGAAAACATTTGTGTCGCTTTGGTGTGTCGTTCCAAGAAGCTTTGGGTGTGCTTTTTGGTGGCAAACTACCAAGTGGTCTTTTGGTGCAAAGATGAGGCGTTCGGGGGCACTCTCAGATTGCAGGTTGCACTAAAACAGGTGTGTCTTTCAACCTGTTGTTGAACAGGAGGGGGGGTCTTTAAGTGCTGTCCGGCTCAATCCCTCCGCAGATCCACTGAGCTAGGGATCGGGTTGCGCCTCAACCAGCTTAACCCCCCCGCCCCCCCTCCCATTGAGGCCTCCCGGGAGCCGACACGGCCTCTAGAAGCGGACAATGCGTCCGTCCGGGTGCTGCTGTTTGGTGGCTGGCTGGTAATTGCTTTAATGGTGTGTTGATGTTGATACAATCAGCTGCCTGGCCCCACCCCTTTTAATGACACCCCCACCCTTACTCTGTGGTCACTCATCACAGCCCCCCCTCCCTCAGGCCGGGTCTGCTTGGGTTCCTGCTGTCCATCTTTTGCACGAGGGAGTATTTGTGTTGTTGTGTTTATGACTTTTGGAGTAAAACAATAAGAACTACCACGCTAGGGTGGTGAGAGTCTGGGTAAAGGTGCAGATTGGCTCTCTATCAATGGAAGCATATAAGAATAATATGAGCAATAAGAATAATAATAAATACCGTAGTCTCTTGTTTATCGCAGTTCAGTCCCAGACATTTTTCTAAATTCAATCCCACCAGTAGCTGCCTTTTTCACTGATTTTTCAAATCACTCAGCGTCCATGTTCTATGGCTACATGAACATGGAACCTACTCTCATCTTCCATCAGAAAAAAAAATTATTCTACCTTTTTCCATTCATTCATTAGTAATCAGCAGTAGAACGTAGGTAACTTTTAAGAAAATATCAGTTCCAAAAAAGGGCGATACAACTTTCACTTTGACACAATTTTTTTTGGCTTTTGTGACAGTTCCAATATCTAAACAACTATACCACAACATATAACACCATGAACTATTTAATGTTTTCACATTCAGAACTAAATTGTATGTGTGCATGCGTTAAAATGTCTTACCATGTATACGCAACCTTCTGCACGCTACACTCCTCCACGTTCTTTCATGTCCTCCTTGCTGTCAAGTGTGTTTTTACATGCAAAAGATCCATGTTGGACTCTTATTGAATGCACGTCTGCCCCCTTGTGGCCGTTTTTATAGCTAAAAATTGTTCTAACCGTGACATCATCATATCTTTTTGCCTTTTCGCGCAAAATTTAATGAGTTAATGGGTTCTGTGAATTTCCGCAAAGTAGGATTCCTTATTTATAAATGGAATAGTTTCATGGTTAGGGCATAGAAAACGTATGTACTACTTTTTTAACATTATTAGAGCTCTTTAGACATGAAATAACACCCCTATAGTTAACTTTACACTCCTATTACCCAATATAGTTACAGTATAATAACAGACTCATGCTGGTGTGTTGATGCAAATGTGTTCCGGTGCTTGGGGAGCTGAGTGTGGGGCGTACAGGAAGTGCCATCAGGGGTTCAGAGTTGAATTACAGCTGCAACAGTAGCCCGTGTTAGGAATGATGTGCCTGTGGTGAGATCATTCAAAGCTGAAATAAAAGCCTGTTGTTCTGGTGATCAAGTCTGGTGCTTGTGTGTCTCACCCACTATTACAGTAACATTACTGACACCTTGTGACCAGTGTAGAATACTACATATCATATCTGAATCATTTTTATGCTTGAAAATGCTTTATTTAGGCAACAAAATACATTTGTTTCGATATGGATATGTTTTGATAAATAATATTAACTCATTTGCTAGCAAAGACATATTTGTGTGTCTTTCTAAGGCACAAGGAAGTGATGATGCAACTCCACAATAAAAGAGAGCATGTTTGGTTCCACAAAGTAGCAGAAGTGCATTTTATAGAGCACTGCCTATATCTCGGCCTAGTAAAAGAGCGCCATGCAACAACCAGAAAGTGAGAAGGCATCTTGCCGTGGTGGGTGAAGGAGGTTACGCATTGAAGGGAAATTTTAGCACATTCACATAAATATTATAAATAGTTCATGGTTATATTAAATGTTAAAAAAATGTTTTTTCCATGTCAAATATGAACATGCGTTGTTTATGTTGTGGCATCATTGTTTAGACATTTTAGACAAGTATATATGGCTAAATTTGTGTCAAAGTTATGCTTGAAATGTGTCTTTTTTCTCCCTTTTTTGTTGCTTACTGACATTTTGCTGAAACATACATGTGTTTTGATGTTTTCTAAAGAACAGAAAAGGGTAAAAACACATTTTTTTTCTGATGAAAGATGAGAGTCTAATCTTTCTTTTGGTATATACCATGTCTATATAGCCCAAGAACACAGTGTTCTGTGTGGCTTGGAAAATCAGTCAAAATCATCAAAAATGGCACAACTTTTTAAAGAAATGGCTGGGATTTAATTAGTTCAATGTGATTTATTCATGAAAAACAGTGTCAGTGAAAATGGCCACACAAAGTGGCGAGGGAGTACTGTGTCTAGAGGAAAAATGGTTGATAAGACAAACTGGAGGTTGGAGTCCTCCTCTTTGCCTCTTGTGGCCAAAAGTGGTCAAAGCTCCACATTTTTCGTTCTGAAAATGTACCTATGAACCATAAATAATGAATGATGTCAAACATCATGCCATATCCTTGCAGCTGTCCTGACTTATTGCGAGTGTTTTTGTTGTGTTTTCATGGTGGCCATTGAATTGCTTGCAAAATGTGTTGTGGTGTGTTTGGATTTTGTGGATTATATTCATGTTTTGTTATTGTTGATGTTGTGCAAGGTGGCATTTATCCCTGGAGGTGTGATTGCACAAGTCGGCCCTTTTATGGCAGATAGCACAGGTTTGATTCCCGGCCGGGTGTGAGGAAAGTGGCGAAAAAACTAGTTAATTATTGAGAATAATATATAATGTGATACATACAGGTTGGCCAGTCGTGCGTACGTTCCTGCAAGTACATGTTTCTTGTTATGCAAGTTGCCATATATCATGAATAATATATAACATGATGGTGCCAGGTGTGCTTTTTGGAGTCCACCAATGGTCCGTGGGTCACGGTTTTGTCTGGGGTACCTGATGTGTTCACTTGCTCGGTGCCGGTCTGTCCTCCTGAGGGCCTGATAGAGGCTTCCAGGATTGGAGCGGACAGAAGAAAGGCATCATGAAAGGCTGGTGAGGATGATTGACTTCCTCAAAGGGTCTTATTAAAGTGTCCTGTAGAGGAATCAAGAAGGTCTTATTAAAGTGTCCTGTAGAGGAATCAGGTGTGATTAGAGGCAAGGGAGAGTTGGTTTTTTTTGTTTTTTTTTAAATCCAAGACAACTTCCACTCAATTAAACCTGAAATCTTTTGATGATGACACAAAGTCTTCATTCATCAGTCCTCTTCCCATGGCTGGAATTGGGTTTTATGTGTTTTGGTCGGAGGCCAGCGTGGTGCTTTTCTTCCCGCTGATATTTGATGATGCTCTGCGAGATGTGGCAGGCCGTAATTATCAGACGCCACCTTCGGATCACCGCCACGTCACAGCAACCCCACCCACTTCAATGTGGTGATGTCACTGCCGCCTAATTCGCGGAAAAGACGGGATTGTGTAAGAAGAATTCCCGTGTGTGTTGGCTTTTAATGTCGGTTCATTGGTGTGTGTGTGTGTGTTCTGTGGAATGTTCTTGTCTTTCCTCATCCGCACAACACCCGCATCGCAGCACCATTGTTCTGATAATGCCTTTAAGCCGCACTGTCCTGTCGTTGCTAAATACACTACCTGGCAACCCTGCCATTGTTACAGTGGAACTCGGGTATTTCACCCATCTTTCCCGTATCTCAACGTTCTTATAAAAGAAAGTCCTGTTCAGTAACACTCAGAGAAGACTGCCGTATCACATCCAGTCAGGCCTTCAAAGTAAAAGCACACAAGTAAAACAACATGGGGGGTGTTTGTGGGAGAATTATTTTTGGAAGATGAGAATTTCCTGGCTTTTTCTGGAGGATGTCTCTTATTTTCCTTTATTTTTTTGAGAATTTCCCTTGTTTTTTCCTTTTTCCAGAAAATGTCCTTATTTTTCCCACATAACTTTATTTTTCCTAAAATGTTGCTTTATTTGCCTACATTTTTCAGATAATGTTCATCATTTTGCTGGACAATATTTCACTCATTTTTAGAATTTATTTTATTTTTCTTTATTTTACCAGACGTATTTTCTTATTTTCTCTTTTTTCCAGAACATTTCTGTTATTTTTTTCACATAATTACCTTTATTTTTCTCAAATTTTATTTAATATTCATTTATTTTGTCTTTTTACACCAGATTATTTTTCATAATTTTGCTTCATTTTCCAGACTTTCCCTCATTTCCCATTACCTTTACATTACATTTCTCTCATTTTCCAGAAACTTTCCCTTATTTTCCCGTATTTTTCTGGTGAATTTCCTGTATTTTTCACAATTTTTTCCATATTTTCCCTTATTTTGCAGATAATTTCCCTAATTTTCTCTTATGTTTGTATAATTTTCCCATTCTGTGAATTTTTGGGGATAATTTTCATCTTTTCTAATGCAAAAGTTATGCACACTGACCCGCATCCCGCCTGCCCCCAAACGACCCCTGGTCCATTCTGCCATATGTGCTGAGGTGTTTATGCGCGTGTGACAAAGCGGCATTAAAGTGACAAGGCTTTAATAAGTCGGTCATGTTTCGGTGGTGTGGCAGCGTGCCGCTAACACCTGGCCGGCGGCGGGGGCAAGCGGGACAGCTGTGGTCAGCCGGGCTTGAAATAAACATGACAGATTGATGGGCGCCTCGTCCAGGAATGTGCTGTTTATAAACGCAACGGAATGGCGAGGACGGAAGGGGCAGGCGGCGTTTGAAGGCGGATATGTTTTTTTTATTATCGTTTTTGGAGAAGCAGGAGGTTTTTTAAAGTCGCGTCAGCATCGGCAGCAGGGCATCTGATTGATGCCCCCGCCTTCACCTCTGACCTTTTTCTTTTTTTTCAAAACATGTTGTTCACCAGTAAACAACATGTTGACAACGAGTGGGTGGGCGATACTACACACTATGTACTATGTACGATTTCTATTGAAGTATACAGTATATCTGTGGTATATATGCGTATTTCATTGTATATTTATGTTTACTGGAGTGTATATTTGAGTGCATGTATTTGGGAAATAATCAGTTCCAAAGTCAAACTGCGGCCATGGTAAATCATTTGTGCAAAGCTTGCACCCCGTCTTTTACATTCCTAGCCGCTGTACTAGAGGTGTGTAACTTCCTGTCTGTATCCCGCTTCTCTCTTCACACGAAAGATGTTGTGTTGTGAGTGTAGAGACGGTGGTTAATCTTCCATCTGTGTCGCCCCCAGTCTCAGTACACCAACCTGGGGCTCCTGAACAGCATGGACCAGAACATCCAGAACGGCGGTTCCACATCCACCAGCCCGTACAACAACGACCACGCGCAGAACAACGTGACAGCACCGTCGCCCTACGCCCAGCCCAGCTCCACCTTCGACGCCCTGTCGCCCTCGCCAGCCATCCCGTCCAACACGGACTACGCCGGGCCGCACACCTTCGACGTGTCCTTCCAGCAGTCCAGCACGGCCAAGTCGGCCACGTGGACGGTAAGATGGAGCACGGCTGATGTAAAATGTCACATAATCCACTCCTCTTATCCGAGCATCGGTGCTGCAGGCGGGAGTGGAGGAACACGAGTTCAACATCTGCAAGGAATGTCACTCACATCAACACCGACCCTCAGGCGCTTCTTCTTGCTAAAGTGCACACATTTAGCCGCACTCATGTCGCCACGCACACTCTTTGGATTGGGGGCTGCCGCCTCTGAGGCGGGGGCGGTGTCCAGTGTGTGGCCTGGGGTCAGTCATTTGCCCCACCCCTAGGATAGGCTCCAGCACACCCGCCACCCTAATGAGGATAAGCGGCATAGAAAATGCTTGGATGGATGGAGGGTGGCCATGTGGGGGTTCAAACCTGGGACTCACTTTCATTCAAGTCAAACCAAGCAAATGGATTCTTCAATTTAAATACATATTTTGATCAGTTCTTATTAATAAAAAGACTGATGATATGGGGCTGCACGGGTGGTTAGCATGCAGGCCTCACAGCTTGGAGACCCGAGTTCAATTCCACCCTCCTCCATCTCTGTGTGGAGTTTGCATGTTCTCCCCGTGCCTGCGTGGGTTTCCTCCCACATTCCAAAACCATGCTAGGTTAATTGGCGACTCCAAATTGTCCATAGGTATGAATGTGAGTGTGAATGGTTGTTTGTCTATATGTGCCCTGTGATTGGCTGGCCACCAGTCCAGGGTGTACCCCGCCTCTCGCCCAAAGACAGCTTGCATAGGCTCCAGCACCCCCATGAGCTTTGTGAGGATAAGTGGTAGAAAAGGATTGAATGAACATGATGACATGTAGTATTCTACACTGGTCACTCTGTGTCAGTAATGTTACTGGAATGTTGGCTGAGACACACAAGCACCATACTTGATGGCTGCAACAACAGGCTGCCCCCCATGTCACTCCCTGCCCCCCCAGCACTGGAACACAAGCACAAGTCTTATTTGTGTCTTAGTTTCCCTGATTATCCCTACTATGTTGGGTAACAGGAGTGTAAAGGTGACTATAGGGGTGTTATTTCATGTCTAGAGGGCTCTAATCCAGTTAAAAATCTATTTAGAAGAAGACTGAAGATGACTGAAATATTTCATCTGAATGACTTGCTAGTATATTTGTATGTGACTTTTCACAAGTTGTCGGCGATCTGAGACCCATGTTTGAGTCCCAACCCGCCAGTTGAGAATCCCTGTGATCGTTAATCCGACGTGCGGGAGTCGTGTATTCGTTGGATAAATTAATTTATTGGAGCGACATGTTGATGTTGACAATTTGGGTGTTGACTATGAGGATGTGTTGCTGGTCTTGGAACTGCCATTTTTTATGATTTGTGCTTGCCAGAGGTAAAATTACACTAATATACATCATACTTAAATACTATATTTTAGTAAATATGTAATAATATTACATGTAATGTACTAACTAAACAAAATAATATTAAAATTTAGATCCAAATATAAATATAATAAAAGTATTATTAAAACTATAATATGATATAATATTGCATATAATAATATATACCTCACAAGGCCAGGCCATGTCGACAGATACTGACCAGATACAACAAACTCCTTGGTGGAACAAAGCGGCAGCAGGTTGACATTTACGGTCACATGATGACAGACCACACGGCGGCCATCCAGCTGATGCCCGGCGAGGTGGACGTCTCGTCGTCTGTCATTACCGCCGGCATCTGTTTACATCTCCACAGCTGCTACGTGTTAGCTACAGATCAGGAGCCGTTTGCGCCTGACCATTTTAGTAGCATAAAGTTAAAATATTAAAGAAAGTTATTTCCTCATAGTCGTAATATAAATAAACAAAACAACAAATAAAGTTAAAATGTTAAGAGAATACGGTGAAATTATAGAAATAAAGTCACAATTCGGAGAAGAACATTTACAAAGAGAACGTTAGAAAAAACAACAAAAAATGACAAAATAAATAGCTGTAATTTTATAACAATAAAGTAAAAAAAAATCCCAATTTTATGAGAATTAACTCGTAATATTATGAGGGAAAATATTCATTTTAGTAGCATAGAGTTGAAATATTAAAGAAAGAAAAGGCCAAATATTATGAGAAACAAAAAAGTTGTAATTTTTGAAAAATTAGGGGAAAAAGTCAAAATATTATAAATAGGAGAAACCAATTTACATGAAGAAATTTAAATAGTTGGACAATTTCAAAAAGAAATTACAGCAGAAATGAATTTTCTGAGAATATGAGAATTAATAAAATAATAAAAACTAATAAAAAACTAATAACTAAAATAAATAAATAATAAATAAAATAAAAGAGCTAATAAAAAAATGAGAATGAACTCGGAAGATTTGTATATATATTTCTTTAAATATGTATAACTTCTCAGCATATGCATGTGTTGCGTTCCAAAATATCAAAGTGACAAAGGTAGGGTAGGATAAAGGTTGGGGCAGCCCTGCTTTAAGAGGTTTGAAAGATTAGATGGACTCATGGTGACATTAGCTGACCGGTCGGGTCCAAAGCGGGGGGGACATTGATCTTTGTCATCCGCTGAGGGATTACAACAAGTACGGTTTTCCTGCCCCATAACAGAAACAAACACACCGCCTAGACGGGTGTGATTGATCACAGTGTAGCAATAAAGTTACTACAGCGTCAGCACGTAACTTGGTTTGAAATCATTCATCCATTGGAAGTTTATTCAATCTGTTTGCGGCAGTGAGCGGGGAGTTTGCATCATTGGCATAAAGTGAGTAAAAAGTGGTGGGACTCCACAGGGAACTGTATTGAAGTGTTTGTAGAGTACCTCAAAGCCCATTTAGTGTTGAAGTCCAGTAAAGGCCGTCAAGCCCAGAAGACATGGTAGAGATCCTTTGAAAGACCCGAGGGGGGGGGGGGGGTGTTAGCGGGCCGTGTAGCGTCCTTTTTGATGACTACTCTCATGGAGACACACCTAATCCTCACCCTCAGCGTCACCGCTTCCTGTCTGGGAAGACGGTGACACACAGCGCATCTTCCCAGAAACACATCTGTCATCTCCAAGCAGGGTGCTTCTCGATGAATTCACGGCGTGTTGTCGTTTGAGCCGCCGTTGTCCGGCTAAAGATGGCGGGTGTTTGCCATGCGTCTTGAAAGGCAAGGAATGTGGCGGCGCTGCAGGGATTACAGTAATGGAGCGAGGATAATACTCGGGTAAATACCGTCAACCTTCTGGGCTCTGCTGGCCTTTTTTTGCAAGGTGGGGGTGCAGCGAGTTCAGCTCGCCGTCCGCGTCTGCCATTGAGGAGAAGGCGCTCAAAGAAGACGAGCGTTCGGGCGAAAAGGTGGCAAGATGCAACTTGTTGGTGGAACATCTGCGGGCCCGTCCCACGCCTCACGAGATGGGGCCGAGACTTGTTTGTGTCAGGAAGCTTGTCGTGACTCGCCTCGCTCGAGCGACGGAAGGTGCGGAAAGCAGGGGGTTAGGATTTGGGCCGTGTTGTGGAAAAGTTCACTCTCTCAGAAACTAAACACCGCTGAAGGATTGTGCTGCGATAAAACACCAAATGCAGCGTGGAACACGGTTTTAGAAAAAACACCATCATCAACATCATGGCTGCTGCTGGATGAAATATGTTGCAGACAGCAGGGACGGCCACCAAACTATGAAGTATTCACTTCACACATTTACCTCAGTGGATTGCTAATACGCTCACAGTCAGAAAATCATACATTCATGCTAGTAGTCAGACATCTGTTATACGTACATCGTCTCATCCTTAAACCCAGAGTGGGAAAATCTGAAAGCTTAATACGAGCACGATGACGTCACCGAGCCACCACCCAAAAAAATGAAATAAAAATATGTTCCCGTGTGGACTTAATTGACAGGAACACTTCATTTTTAAGGATCAAATACAAAAAGTAAAACACACATCAAAGATCCTGTGTATAACACAAACACACTAACATTGTTTGGAACCGACTGCAAAAACAAAACAAAAAACACTAATCAATCAAAGATCCTCAATACAACAACAGATTCACTACTGTATATAAGGCTGATCTGTATGACAGGAGCACCCTGCCGTTTTTAAGTCAAACATCCACTGTAAAAAACAAACACAAACCAAGGATCCTCTTTATGACAGGACCACTCTGCCATGTTTAAGGACTAACTGCAAACAAAAAAACAACTGCTCATCAAAGATTGTTTATACAACATAAACACTGCTGTTTTTAAGGATGGCTATTTTGGGATGGGGGGCTACTTCAAAAGGTCAAAGATCCTCAGTGTAAAAGAAAATCTGCTGCTTCTAAGCACTAACTGCAAAAATGCTGATCAGAGATCCTCTATATGACATGAGTACCCCGCTGGATATATACTGAATGTTCTGCAAAAAAACAATACGAGTCAAACATCTTCTAGAACAGAAACACACTGTTGTTTTTAAGGAACCTACAAGCCAAAGATCCTCTATAAGACAGGAGCACTCTGCTGTGTTTAAGGACTAACTGCAAACAAAGAAATAACTGCTCATCAAAGATTGTTTATATAACAGAAACACATTTTTAAGGACTGACTACAACAACCACGACAAAAACACCAGTCAAAGATCCTCTATATAAATTTTTTTAAGGACCTACTGCAGAAATGCTGATCAAAGATCATCTGTATGACAGGAGCACTTTTAAAGATCACTGACCGAGTCAAAGATCCTATATATAACTGAAACACGCGGCCATTTTGGGGGGACCTACTCCAAAAAGTCAGAAATTCTGCTGCTTATAAGCACTAACTGCAAAAACTCTGATCAGAGATCTTCTTTATGACAGGAGTACCCTGCTGGATATTGGGATGTACTGCAAAAGAACACTCGCCAAAGAAACACTGTGGTTTGTAAGAACCTACCACAAAAATGATGATCAAAGATCATCTATATGACAGTTTTCAGGGTGTATTTCAAAGATCCGCATAAACATTACTGCTTTAAGGACATACTGCAAAAATCAAAGATCCTCTATATGACAAGAGTGCTTTTGAACTGAAGTCACGGGCCATCAGTGGTCCAGTTGAAGATTCTGACCCCCAGTTGTTGATTCTTCAGGCCACGTGGCACCCCTGAGAGAAAAGCATGACGGGTGTGGATTGAAGACCACAATGTATCCCACAGGGAATCTTGTGGATTTACTTTGCTGAAATTAGGGATATGTTGCGCTACCTAGTGGCCGATTTGGTGAATGGCAGCTTCATCTTCTATTTGAAAGATCTGTTGAGATTGCAAGTGGATGTCTGAGAAGCAGTGATTGTGTTTTTCCTAAAGAGGGAAGGAAGCAACAGCGGTGGAAAAAAGAGGGGGAAAAAGTATTTCCAGGTTTCCCAGTAGGATGCAGGTGTTTGCTGAGGGGGGCGAAAAAGATTTCAACAGGTTGAGGAGAAGCTGCAGGCAAGACGCGACATGTCAGGTATGAAGAAGACAAGACCAGAGGCGCCACACGGTGCTTGTTTAAGGACCCGTGTTTGTCAGGACTTGACTGCTGCATGCGCCCGCAGCGCCTGTCAGCTCCAGAGGAACGCCACAGCTGCGGGCCTGCCGAGACCTGCCTCCACCACGGGAAGCGCGCGTCCTTTACGTTGGGGCCGCTCACGCATCGTGCGTTGCATCGGAATGTCTCGGAATGTCTCATAGGCCGCGTGCACGAGTGCCGGGTGCGCGTTTGGCGTTCTCCTGCGGTGAAGTTCCACTGAAAGGACACTAATTACATGTTCACACCTGAGCGCCGCGCCCTGCGCCTGCTACTGGATCCCATCATTCAACCGGCCGCCCTCCGCGCTTGTTAGCTTTAGCTCCCACCTCAGCGCTGAGCAAATAGTTTGTGTTTAGCTGCAGGGCTGGGATGGTTCTCCTGGGTGGGTGCGAGTCTCGGATAGTTTGATATCATCTAAACAAACTTTGCTGCTCTCTGATTAGATCTTTCTTTCTTGCCTACAGCTACACAAAAGCCTCAGCCTGTAATTATTCTAAACACAACACAGCGACCGTCCGTGCTGTGCTGTGCTTCAGTCTTCCAACCGCACCCCCCAAACCCCCCCCCCCCCCCCCCCAATCCGGCTTCTCCACCTCATTTAGCAGAGTGACAGCAGCGTGCGGGGAGTATCGGGTTAGGAGCGAAGGGGACAACTGCAATCATTCGTCTTTTGCATCGCTTTCAGGATGACTTCTCGGAAAAGATAGGAGGTTCATTCCTGTTCCCGAACGCATCATTCATATAGAACAACTTGAATGCTCCCCAGTGCTAACAATGTGGTCCTTCTACCATAAGAGCAATTAGATGGGGCGGCCATGTTTTTCCACCAATCTTGCTCAAATCTCGTCAGTCTCCCAAAAGGTGTGGACCAAATTTCATCGTGATTCATCAAAACACGGTAACGTAGTGAGCTTGTGAGAAATGTCACATCAAGCACCTCCATGTGGTGTATTTGCCATACAACTAATAATAATAATAATAATACAGAAGTGTATGTTGTGGTTTCAGCATCCTAGCATTCTTGTAGTTAGCGCTTGAAGGAAGCCCAGCTTGAGTCATTACTAATCGTAATGCGTAAACATAATGCCGTTGGAATTGAACATTGAGGAAATAAAGCCCACCTCTAGTACATGTTAGCGCCAACGTCAAGCCGGACTGGTTTGAATCCAACCTATGGCGCTAGCTAAGATGCTACGGCACAGCGACCCTCCCTTAAAGATGAAAGCTGGGCCCACTTTAATTGCCGCTTGAGGCGTCCTTTTTATGGAGACGCTCGGAAGTCCCACAGGCTCCTTCAGACTTCTTAAAAGTTTGTCCAATACACACTCTTTCTTCCCTCTGTGTGTGTGTGCCTTCAAGTGGGTCCTAATCACAGTCTTGGTCTTTAACCCTCCTTTTTGCCTGAAGGCTCAGTCCAGCCAACAGGTGTTCCACCCGACCATCCATCCTAAAATGCAGCCTGTTGTTGTTTTCCAGCCTTAAAGTGGCCTCGCCTGTAAACGATGTCACTTTTTACTGAAGCACGATGCTAAAGGATCCTAGCTAGTAGCAACACAAGGGGGATTCATCCATTTAGAATCAACAAAAACCTTCACAAAACTAAAGTCCTGCGCAACAGCTAGTTTTGGTTTTAGTTAAGTTCAACAACCATTTATGTTGACATCGATTTTGGTTATGTCGATATACTACGTGGTTGTTGACAACCATTTATGTTGACATCGATTTTGGTTATGTCAATATACTACATGGTTGTTGACAACCATTTATGTTGACATCGATTTTGGTTATGTCGATATACTACGTGGTTGTTGACAATCATTTATGTCAACATCAACTTTAGCTTATGTCGACATCTGCTTATATCAACAACCGCTTATGTCGACATCGATTTTGGTTACGTAAACAACCGCATACATCAACAACCACTTATGTCAACATCAACATCTGCTTATATTAACCGCTTATGTCAACATCAATTTTGTTTATGTAAACAACCGCAGACATCAACAACCACTTATGTCAACATCAACTTTTGCTTATGTCAACATCTGCTTATGTCAACAACTGCTTATGTCAACAATGATTTTGGTTATGTCAACAACCCCTTATATCAATATTGACTTTTGGTTATGTCAACAACCGCTTAAGTCAGCAACCACTTATATCGACATCAACATTTAGTTATGATGACAACCGCTTATCTCAACAACCACTTATGTCAACATCAACTTTTGCTTATGTCAACATCTGCTTCTGTCAACAACTGCTTATGTCAACAATGATTTTGGTTAACATTTGGTCATCAACCGCTTAGGTGGACATCAACTATTGTCAACTTTATGTCACCATTGTTTTGTTCGTGCCAACAACCGCTTATGCCGACATCGGCTTCGGTTACATCAACAACCACTTATGTCATCAACTATTTATGTCTACAAACACTTATGTCAACATGGACTTTGTTTGTCAACAACCGCTTATGTCAACAACCACTTGTGTCAACAGCTGCTTACATCGATAAGGATTGTGGTTATGTCAACAACCACTTATGTTGACATCAGTTAGTGTTGACTTAAACGGGTTCCACTGCATTAAAAAATATCTCTGGGGTTCCAGACTACCAGAAGGATCTTGTGTACCAGTAGTGGTACTTTGGTACTTGGATTTGTAAAATGTGCTAATAGTTGTGTACTTTTAAAGAGTCCTGCTCTCACTTTATGGCTGCAGACACCTGGACTGGAACCCAATACGTTTGACATGAAACTACTTTCAAACTACTTAAGTCCTTGAGGAAGTTGTTCGGTATCAACCTCTGATGAGATAGAAACGTAACCAATAAGTTATAAATGTAGCCAATAAGATGTCTGCGGCCATAACAAGTACACTCTGCTTCATGCTTCCTGTTGTGTGTGTATTTGTCCTGACAGTACTCCACCGACTTGAAGAAGTTGTACTGCCAAATCGCCAAGACGTGTCCCATCCAGATCAAAGTGCTAACCACCCCCCCGCAGGGGGCCGTCATCCGCGCCATGCCCGTTTACAAGAAGGCGGAGCACGTGACCGAGGTAGTCAAACGCTGCCCCAACCATGAGCTGAGCCGCGAGTTCAACGACGGTACGTCCATGGATCTGATCTGATTGTGACGTCTCTCCATGTCCACATTTAACTGACTTCAATCGACCCCCCACATCAGGTCAGATTGCCCCACCGAGTCACCTGATCCGCGTGGAGGGCAACAGCCACGCCCAGTACGTGGAGGACTCTATCACTGGAAGGCAGAGTGTGTTGGTGCCTTACGAGCCCCCCCAGGTGAGCCTCCTCATCCACATCATCACCTGACAGCAGAGCCTCTGACAGGGGTCGCCTCTTGTCTCCCCAAAGTGTTGACAATAGCAAATGACCCCCCGAAATCCCCAAAAGCCCCCAGCAGAATCAGGACAGCAGCCTGGTTTTTGTTTCCTTTTCGACTTCCTCCAAAGTGTCAACAAAGTCAGGTGTTGACGGTCTTCAGCGAAGGCTGTCTTCACTGAGAGGAAGTAGACCTCTGCCAAGGCCAGACTGTTTCTGAAACTTCCTTGACCCAAGCCCCACCCCTCCACAAGAAAAGTCTTGATTGACACCGATCCTTGGTAAAGGCGTGCCTTGTCTTTCCCGCCAGGTGGGGACAGAGTTCACTACCATTTTGTACAACTTCATGTGTAACTCCAGCTGTGTGGGCGGCATGAACCGACGACCCATCCTCATCATCGTCACCTTGGAGACCCGAGAGTACGTTAAGCGATCAACCTCAATCAGGTGGCGGGGCCGTCGCTGATGTTTTTTTCTGTGTCACAGCGGTCAGGTGTTGGGCCGTCGCTGCTTCGAGGCTCGCATCTGCGCCTGCCCGGGTCGAGACCGCAAGGCGGACGAGGACAGCATCCGCAAGCAGCACATCACAGACACCGCAAAGAGCAGTGAGGGTACGAAGCGCCGTAAGTAGAGCTGGGGGCCGGTGACGGGCTGTCGAGCTTTACCTGTCGTGGTCCTCTGTTGGCCACCTTTCCGCCAAACCCCCCACCCCCGCTTGTTTCCTGCTCTGGCGTAGGAGTCCGAAATCAAAGCCGCCCGCACTCACGCTATCTTCTCCTCCTTGCAGCCTTCCGCCAGGTTTCACACGGCATCCAGATGTCGGCCATCAAGAAGAGAAGATCCACAGATGAGGAAGTTTTCTGTTTGCCTGTGAGTAAGCCCCGCCTTCCGATGTCACCTGATCACTTCCCTTGTCCTCACCACCTCCTCTTCTCTCACTTCCTCTTAGATCAAGGGACGTGAAATTTACGAGATTTTGGTGAAAATCAAAGAGTCTCTGGAGCTGATGCAGTTTTTGCCGCAACACACGATCGAGTCGTACCGGCAGCAGCAGCAGAACCTCCTGCAGAAACAGTGAGTACTAGCGGACTTCTTAGCACCTTAGCATCCCAAACCTCCTCTGGGATTGTGGTTAGGACCGGAGTCAGTCATAGGGCTTGGGTTACAGTTTGGGATTTGGTGACAGCTGGGTTTAGTGTTTTGGTTAAGGACCGGTTTAGGATTTAGGCCGGGGTTGGCACTGGGGTGCACATCTTGCAACACAAAATGGTTTGTAGGGAGGAACTTGAACTGAACTTGAAACTGAAACCAGCAGAATGCAACAACATGCATTACTCCTATTCAAGGGTCATAACGCATGCCGAGCATGAAAAATGCACACGTGTTGGCAGGTCGGCACTAAATAGTCCTACCTAAATAGTCCTGATAGTCCTACCCTGACACCTCACCCCGCCCTGGGGTGAGATTAGGGCAGGGGGGCATTTGTGGCTACCTCCACATTCTAAAAATACACATTTAACCAAAAAAACAGTAGCAGTAATTTTACAAGAATAAAGTCAAAATATTAACAGAAAAAAGTTATATAACAAGAACAACATAATATAATGAAAAAATTAAAGCAATTTTAGTAGCATCAAGTTGAAATAGATAAGTTATCCTGTAAATTTGTCGTTTTTGAAAAATTAGGTTGGGGAAAAAGTTAGTGTTACCATAATAAAGTAAAAAATTCCAAGAATATTTACAACAGGAAAGAACAACAGAGATGGGGAAAAAACTGCTGTAATTTTACATGAATAAAGTCAAAATATTAAGAGTAACAAATTCTACAGAAAAAGTCATAATTTTACAAGAATAAACTGTAATTTTAGTGGCAAAGCGTTGAATATTTAGAGTTGAGAAAAATGTGTTTTAAACAAAAAAAACTCACATGGCAAATAAAACAACTAATAAAGTTGTCATAAAAATGAGGTTGGGGAAAAATGTTACCATTATACAGCTAAAATTATAAGAAAATTCACAAGAAAGGTTATGACAATAAAGCCAAAATATTAAGAGAATAAGTTATGATTATGAGATTTATGAATATTTACATTGAAATAAATGACAACTGTAATTTTAAAATAAGTTAAAATATTAACAGAAAAAAGTTATCTAACAAGAACAACATAATATGATGAGGAAAAAAATAATGCAATTTTAGTAGCATCAAGTTGAAATAGATAAGTGATCCTGTAAATTTGTCATTTTTGAAAAGTTGGGGAAAAAGTTAGCATACCATAATAAAGTCAAAATTCTAAGAATATTTACAAGAGGAAAGAGCAACAGAAATGGGAAAAAAACTGCTGTAATTTTACATGAATAAAGTCAAAATATTAACAGTAAAAAATTGTACAGAAAAAGGCATAATTTTACAAGAATAAACTCTAAATAAAAAAATGTTGTGGCAAAGTGTTGAGAAAAAATATGTTCAAAACAAAAAAAACTCACATGGCAAATAAAACAACTAATAAAGTTGTCATAAAAATGAGATTGGGGGAAAAGTTATAATGTTACCATTATGAGCTAAAATTATAAGAAAATTCACAAAAAAACGTTATGACAAAGCCAAAATATTAAGGGAATAAAGTCATGATTATGATATTTATGAATATTTACATTGAAATAAATGGACAACTGTAATTTTACAAGAATAAAGTTTAAATATATTTTTTAAAATGTAGTCTAATGAATGTCTAATGTTTTTTTTATGTTATGGTTTTTAGTCCTAACATTTCAAGTTCAGCAGTTGTACAGACTTTGCGTAGGGCCCTCTAGTGGCCTCCGGCAGTACTACACCTCCCTTTCTTGTTTCCTTTCTCCTTGTCCTTATTCTCTCCTTTCTGCTTCCTCCTTGCAGTCTGATCAAAACTCGCCTTGGCAGTCAGCTCCTGGAGCCTGCAGGGCGGCGCTGCACCTCCTCCTGAGCCTCCTCATTCCTCCTCGTCCTCCTTGGACCTCCTCTCTTGACTCCTTTCCCCACTTTTCATGAACTCTTTTGAGGATGAGAATGTCACGCCTCCTGCTGGACTCTTTCTCCTGAGTGTTTGCATGTTTCCTGACTTCAGTGTTTGCATCGTCAGAGCTGGACTCTCGAAGGACTTTTGGGGTTATTTTTGTGTGGCTTTCAAGTCAATGCTGGTCATGTTCTTTCAAGTGACTGCAGGGCAGTTTCTTCTTTCTCTGTTTGAAACAGATCCTTTGTCTTTGCGGCTGCTAATAAAAAGCTTTTTTGTTTGGATCCTCTTTTCTTTGTGTGGTTTTTGCACATTCAGTTGATTTAATCTTTGAATTTTGTTATTAAATGGCACCCCGTCTCTTGTGTACAGGACGTCGATGCCGCCGCAGCCCACCTTCGGCTCCAGTTCGCCGACGCACGGCAAAGTCAACAAGCTACCATCAGTCAGCCAGCTCATCAACCCCCAGCAGCGCAACACGCTCACTCCGTCCAGCATGTCTGGAGGCCTGACTGACAGTAAGTGTGCCCCCAATTCCTCCTACATGGGTCAGTCCAACCACGCCTCCCTTCCCTCGCACCCCGCCCACTTTAAAAACAAACTTCCTCCTCAAAAAAGGTCATCTTTCCATGCCCCATGATGTGTCATGTTGAGCGTAAATGTCTGCACGCACACCCCCCCCCCAACTCCCCGCACAGTCAGACTTCCAAAGTAAAATAAAGCAGAAAGGCTGACCGCCGCTCCTTTTGTCTCTGCAGTGACTCCCATGATGGGCACTCACATCCCCATGAGCGCTGACATGAGTTCACTCAGCCCCACTCACGCCCTGCAGCCCCAGCTGCCCCTGGTGCCCTCCTCACACTGTACCCCCCCTCCTCCATACCCCATGGACAGCAGCATCTCCAGGTACCTGCCCACCTCGTGCAGCCACGTGCCCGCATGACACAACGTTCTACCTCAAACTAAAGCGTTAGTCTGCATTTTTTGGAGGAAAATAAATATTTTCAACTTAAATCACAAGATTTTTACCAATGCATGGATGAAGCGTACATCTTTCTATTTATTTATGATGAGTGGGCCCGGGCCGTTGCTTGACAATTACAATGGTAGGGGCCATTGATAAAAGCCTGATGGTTTTTGATTGATGTTTTGTAGTAATACAAATACAGGGGAAGCTAGGAGACCCCTGTAATAGTATCACCATCAGAACGCTGGACACACTTTTATGTTCACTAAATTTGTTCAGTTCAATTTGTTTAGTGACACTAGAGAAAGTTAGTACGTGCCCCATGAACATGTCCTGTGGGACAAAAACAAGCTCCAAACTAACCATTTTCCTTGTTTATTTGAAAAACACAATGTCACAAGGTAGCCTGTCCAGAAAGTAGCCACTAAAGTTTCTTATTGGATAAAGTGCAGCATTAAGTTTCAGCTTGTAGACCTGTTCCCCATCTAAGCCAAGTTTTCATGTTTCACCGGGAAGGCCTAGCGTTCATAAACAGAGGAGCACAGAAGAGACTTTTCAAAAGATTTCGCTAGCCCGTCTGGGCTGCACTATATTTGTTTGCTGCGTAGAACGACAATATTAATGACAGTCATCCCTCTCGGTATCACCATTTTCCAATTTCACGGTTCACGCTGGTGTTTTTCATAAATATATTATTAAAATATGTTGTTTTGTGGTTGAACAAAACATATTATTGGCATGTTATTGTTGTAGCCGTAACCCACGGCAAGTGAAAACTCAACTCTAAACCCCATGACGTCACAACCTGTCCAACACCGGAACACGTTTATAGCAACACACACCAACATCAGTCCTATGTATGTGTTACCCCCACGCTCACACTGGATCCATCACAGCCGCCGCAAGCATTCCATAAGATCGAAATGCCTGTTGTAGGCTCACACCAGCTCCATGCGGCGCCGCTTCGTCTGCGTCAGCCGTATGGCAAGACTGAAAGAATCCGTTCAGGTTCGAAATTTTTTTACGGTGCCACAGATGTCGGACACTAGTCAATTTAATAATAATAAAGATGGCTACCACCTGAAACTCATGCAAGTCGTGTAGTCTGTAATACACATTATTTCACAGCACCAAAAAAAAAACACTGAAAATCTAGGACACTGCGGCTTTGCAGGCAAATATGGTTATTGTTTACAAGAACTTCCTGTATACAAGGCTAGTTATCGCATTTACATCTGCTCACAGTGCCTACAGTGTGAGTGGCACTTTCGGCAAGACGGATTGGATCAGGACTGTTGCTGGTTCAGGCATTTTTGCTCCAAAAATGAAGTTCCTCTCAAGTTTAAAGCTTTCATTGCAAAGAGGGACCACGAAAAAATAAACAGCAACAGGAGAATAATGGAATAATTCTTACCATGATGGCTTCAATTAGAGTATAGTTGGTTGGACCCAGCATGGCATTATCTGTTGGAAGGAAGTAGAGTTGGGCTGCTGATGAAATGTTCAACTTAGTTCCACTTTCTCTATTTTGCCACTTGGCTAACAGTAACTTCGCCAAATATCTTTCCTGCTGGCGGCCGTTCAGATGATTTTCTGCTGTGCAGTATACCTTCCAGATTGCATGTTTGCAATTCAACAAAAACAAAGTTTCTGTATATCTGCTTTGGATCCAAGCCTGGTCTAATGGGAGTTGCTGTGACGGTTACCGTAAAGAACCGTATCGCACAGGAAATCACAGACTTTCAGAAACTGTTGCAATGAGTTTGCTCGTTGAAGATACTTAAAAATAGCACTGCACATCCAGCAGCTGAAGCTTTGTGATGTTCCGGGTTTTCGAGAAAGCATTAGCGTTGAAAACGATGCCGTGTAGCCACAGACTAACATGAATGTTGTGTTTCCATCAGCTTCCTCCTTCGTCTGGGCTGCGCAGGCTGCTTGGATTACTTCACAGCACAGGGTCTAACCAACATCTACCAGATTGAGAACTATAACATGGAGGTGAGCCCCCCCCAGCCGTCCCACACAGGAACAGAGCCCTCCTCGCCCCAGCGACCCCCCCCTCACTAACCTGTGTAATGACCACTAGGACCTGTCGCGGCTGAAGATCCCCATCGAGTTCCAGCACATCATCTGGAAGGGCATCCTGGAGCACCGGCAGGCCATGGACTTCTCCCCCCCGCCCCACATCGTACGCACCACCAGCGGGGCGTCCACCGTCAGCGTGGGCTCCTCGGAGGCGCGCGGCGAGCGCGTCATCGACGCCGTGCGCTTCACCTTGCGCCAGACCATCTCCTTCCCCCAGCGGGACGACTGGTCCGACTTCTCCTTCGACTTGGACTCGCGTCGCAACAAGCAGCAGCGCATCAAGGAGGAGGGCGAGTAGGACCGTCGCCGCCGCTCGTAGTGCAAGTAGAGCTCACGTAGACGTGCACTTATACTTCTTCACGCCGGCTGTGCTACTTGTTGAGAGCACTTACTAATGTTAAGAGGGTTTCAAGTTTGTGTCAAGTGTTTCACCACACGTTTCATTTCAACGTTTGCTGATACAAAGTATTATTTTTAAGTCGCACCCATTTGGTCCTGATCCAGCTTCTATATTTAGCTCACGTGACGCCACATATAGGCGCAGTGATGTACAGGAACAGCAGGTCTCATGTTGCATTTCAGTTATTTTTAAGTATTTCTTTTATGTTTTGGTTGAGGATTATTTCACTAAATAGCAGGCCGCAACCTTTTTTTTTTAATGTACATACATGTTGTATAGTTCCTTTCCCCTCAAACCTAAAAACAATGCAGGATTGTCATCAGGAACTCAAATTAAAGGTTTGCATACAATGGCGTTGGCCAGAAAACAAAGAACAGCTGCATGTTCCTATTTTTGTACAATGTTTTGTAAATATGTCGCAATATGCCGAGGCTATTTTGATATAAATCCAAAATAAATATCCACACTTCCTGAATAATCCACTGTGTCGTGTCTTATTATGGGCCTCGAATGAGCGCAATGAAGCTCATTTTATTGTTTTGGGGCTACTTGCCATGCAAAAGCAACCTCCATTGCTGCAACGCAATGCAGCCCATTTCAGATGGGCCTGCAACCTTCCAATACTGCAAAGCAATGCAGTCCATTTCATTTTATGGGCCTGCTTGTGGTGCAATAGCAACTTCTAATGCTGCAAAGCCATGAAGCCCATTTCATATGGGCCTGCAACTTTACAATGCTGCAAGGCAATAAAGCCAATTTCATTGTTATGGGCCTGGCTGTGGTGCAATAGCAACTTCTAATGCTGCAAAGCAACAAAGCCCATTTCATATGGGCCTGCAACTTTGCAATGCTGCACGGCAATGAAGCCAATTTCATTGTTATGGGCCTGGTTGTGGTGCAATAGCAACTTCTAATGCTGCAAAGCAATGATGCCCATTTCATATGGGCCTGCAACTTTGCAATGCTGCAAGGCAATGAAGCCAATTTCATTGTTATGGACCTGGTTGTGGTGCAATAGCAACTTCTAATTCTGCAATGCAATGACGCCCATTTCTTATGGGCCTGCAACCTTCCAATACTACAAAGCAATGCAGCCCATTTCATTTTATGGGCCTGCTTGTGGTGGAATAGAAACTAATGCTGCAAAGCAATGAAGACAATTTCATTGTTATGGGCCTGCTTGTGGTGCAATAGCAACTTCTAATGCTGCACATCAATGCAGCCCATTTCACTTTATGGGCCTGCTTGTGGTGCAATAGCAACTTCTAATGCTGCAAAGCAATGAAGCCCATTTCATATGGGCCTGTAACTTTCCAATACTGCAAAGCAATGCAGCCCATATCATTTTATGGGCCCGCTTGTGGTGCAATAGCAACTTCTAATGCTGCAAAGCAATGCAGCCCATTTCATTATGGGCCTGCAACCTCCAAGGTTGCAAAGAGATGCAGCTAATTTTATTATTACGGGCCTGCTTGCAACAGACTAGCATAAAAAAACACACCACCATGTATAAATTTTGCCCACGTTAAGTCACTATTATATCTTTGTGATGAATTTTGGTCACATCGTGCAAAGAACTCCCACACGATACACCACTAGATTTGACTTGACGTGATCAATTTCCATTTACGTGTTGCAACATTCTTTGTAAGCATGGCAGCACATGATATAGAATGACATTTCCTTTATAGATACATACATCCAAAAATGCTATCTGTCAGCATGCTAGCTATTTATTTGTTAGCATTTTTATTTCTTTGATATGCAAAATATCAATGTGATATGCAAAATGTCAAGTGCGGTACAAGGATAACATTTCCGTGTTGATGGCGTATTCCCCAGATTAAATAGTTTTAAAAAATGTTAAGCCACCAAGTTGGTAAAAAAAATGTCAGGCCAATGTTAGCCACATTCAAAATTTCCATTACAGTTTTACAAAAGTTCTTCTCTTTGTTTCATCCACAGACAAGACACGAAATAGGGGACACCCGCTACAAGGCTGCTCTATAAAAAGTCTGTTTCTAATATTCTGACCCTTTAAAATCAGCGCATGTACTGTAAATGCAGCCACAACAATAGCAAACATTTTCAAAGAGTACCTTTCTTGGTTGAGGCAGAATTTCAGGCAAGTGTACCGAATGAAGTGTCCAGTGAGCGTTACACGTACAGCTCCAACACAGTCGACCTTTCACCTTGCAGTGAGCCTGCCGTGAGCAAACAGCCAAAAACAAGATGTGTCAGCGTTGATTTTATTCGCTTCATCGTTGAAGCCGTCAAAGTCAGGAGTCTCGACTTCCTACAAATATTTCACCTGAGTGCAAAAGTCATTCTTTGAAGTTCACTTTTAATAACACTATGTACACATGATTGTTAGCAAGTCAACTTTACTCCACTTCCATGGTCTGAACGGCCTCGGGCGCGTCCTCCAGCTTGACGGCAGTGATGGCCTGCTGCGCCAGCACGTAGTTGACCACCTGCATGATGCCGTGATCGGACAGCGTCGCCACCGAACCGTCGGCCACCTGCACCGCCTCCACGGCATCCATGGCCTCCACCGTCTCCTCCGTGATGAGAACAGTCTCGATCTCCTCGGAGGGTGACGGCTGCGCAAGGCGCAGCTCGGGCGGCAGATCAGACGGCAGGATGCTGACGGCGTGCTCCACCTGTGTGCCCTGGTTGTGGAACTGCAGCGTGTCCTTCTCCAGCATGATCTTGCCCGGCAGGCTGTCCACGTGGTGCTTGGTCATGTGGCGGCGCAGCGTGCGGGCATCGATGTGGCCCTCCTGGCAGATCGGGCACACGTACGGACGCTCGCCTGTGTGCGTCCGCACATGGCGCTTGAGGGAGCGGGCGTCAGCCCACGCCACGCCGCATGTCACGCACTCAAACGGCTTTATACCTTAAAAAAAAAAAGTAGTGCTCACATGACTGAATTCTGATTCAATTTACAACTATAAGCATCTCTATTTATCCAACTGAAATGTTATATAATATGTATGGTAATCACACCTTGTTCTTCAAATGTCATGGCTTCACTATCACGGTTTTTCAAAAACGCATTAAAAGGTTTTAAACGGGTTTCTATTATAAATAAAGAATCCTTCACAGAAATTCACTTACCAGGTCTGGAACCAATTTAACGTGATAAAGATGGATTAAAGTACACGCAATCTGGCTCACACGCACATGAAACTTTACTCATTTAATTTTAATTTAAATTTAAAAATACAGGATTATTTTTTTTACTGTAATTATATAATTTTTACAAAATGACATGAAATATTGATTTTAATAAACATTAAAAATAAAATGTTTTATATTTAAATCATCTTTACATATATTTCAATTGTCTGAATTTTAAATATAAAATGTGTATAAGATTACAATATACAATATTATACAGTTTCTGATTTTATATATGCTTATTCTATATTTTAAAATATTTTTAATTTATTATGTAATTTAAAAAGTGATAAAATAAGTAAATAAACACTTATTTTACTAAGCTAATGAATATAATTAAAATCTAAAAACTTTTTTTTAAGTGCCAAATCTATTTGTGGCAGTCAGAATAACTACACTGGATTTAAAATTTAATTCAGTCATTCATTTATTAATTTTCTTATCCTAAGGAGGGTCGTGGGCGTTATTAAGTTACTTCAAAGCAATACAAAAAAGTTTTCCTTTTAAGTTTGCAGTTTCAACTCCACAAATAAATTAAGGGTCATTAAATAACGGTAGAGTGGTTAGCGCGCAGATCAGGGTTCAATGCCACCCTCGGCCATCTCTGTGTGGAGTTTGCATGTTCTCCCCGCGCATGCGTGGGTTTTCTCCGGGTACTCCGGTTTCCTCCCACATTCCAAAAACATGCTAGGTTAATTGGTGACTCCAAATTGTCCATAGGTATGAATGTGAGTGTGAATGGTTGTTTGTCTATATGTGCCCTGTGATTGGCTGGCCACCAGTCCAGGGTGGACCCTGTCTTTTGCCCGAAGACAGCTGGGATAGGCTTCAGCACCCCCGCGACCCTCGTGAGGAAAAGCAGTAGAAAATGAATGAATGGACGTCGCATTCATGACGTGGAGAGGACGTTACGTGGGGTGGAGTTGCGTACACACATTTGGTCACCAAGTCAAGCAGTGTTAATGTGTGCGTTAGGTCAGAATATTTTTGTCCGTACACACATTTTGGGTGTAACACAGATTGAGTCAGATTTCCATGCACGGTTTTTACTGCCAGAGAATAAGAACAGTAACAGAGGAATCAGTCTTGCAAACTATATGGCTATATTTAACGAGTAATCAGACGCCTCTAATTTCCCTTTTCAAAAAAGCAACTCATAACAAATCTGGTGAAAAGACCTAACTGACTGATATGAAAGCATGTACGGCTCATCTCAACCATCTAAAAGCACTCTCACGCGGCTCAGTTTGTGGCATTAAAGAAAAAAGTTGTTGACAGTACGAGTCAGTCCTGCAACGCCTTCTTATTTTCTGGCAGGTGAGGTGTGCATGAGGTGTGTTAAGAAGCAGACTTACGATGCCATCTACTGTACAGTGTTGGAACGACAAGCTCCATTCAGATCTACAAAGTGTCCAGAGAAGAATATGATGGCCTCACCTTGGTGGGTGTTCATGTGGCGTCTGTACTCCCTGAGCTGGGCAAACTTCCTGCCGCAATGCTCGCACTGGCGCTCCAGGTTCTGCTTGACGCGGCCCTTCTTGCCGTGCGTGGCCTTCTTGACGTGCCTCCTGAAGAGCGCCTTCTCCAGGAACTCCTTCCCGCACACATTACACCTGAGGAAGAGGAGGAGGAGAGGGTGTGGCATCAGCGCGGAAGAGATGTCACCTGCAGGCGGCGCCCGTGGCGTGACTCACTTGTAGGGCTCCACCACGCTGTGCGACTTGACGTGAGAGTACCAGTCCTTCTTCCAGCTGTAGCACTTGCCGCACACCTGGCACTGGAAGGGCTTGAGGTCCAAGTGCTTGTTCATGTGCTGCTGCAGGTCTTTGGCCTCGAAGAAGCGCTTCTCGCAACTGCGGGAGAGATATGGAAGCGGAGTCAGTGTCTATACTGGGGAGGATGCGGCGTGGGATGTGACACTCACTGGGAACAAGCGAAGGCGCGGACATCTGGTTTGGGTTTGTGCTTCTTGAGGTGTTTGCACAGCGCCGAGGCTCGGTGGAAGGTTGCTCCGCATGTGTTGCACAGGTACTTGGACTCACCTGGAGAAAACAAGAGTCGCAGGTTAGTGTGCAGCTGGAGGTTCCTCTCCAAAGCAGGTGCGTGGCGTTTGGGACCTGTGTGCAGGCTCGTGTGCTCCTCCATGCTGCGCTTGCTGACAAAGGACTTGTTGCAGTACTGACACTGGAACTGCTTGGTGACGTCGTGCAGCACGCGGTGCATCTTCAGGTTGTACTTGTGGGCGAAGGTCTTGCCGCACACCTTGCACGAGTGCGGCCGCACGCCCGTGTGCTGCAGCATGTGCAGGTTGAGCGAGTAGAGCCTCGGCAGGGTCTTGCCGCAGATGTCGCACACAAACTTGCGCGTGCTGCGTGGCTGCAAGGTCTTTTCACCCAGGTTGTCGCACTCCTCGGCCGACGCTTTAGCGGCGTTGACCGTTCGCTGGGTGCTCTTCTGCTTGTGGCGGGCCAGGTGGGCTCGCAGCGAGGTGGCGTACTGGAAGTCTTTGTTGCAAAGCTGCGAGACACAAACACTTTGATGAAGACTTTTGGTTTTTCCCAAGCGGGGCAGTGAATGGGATGCTTACACTGCACTTGTATCCTCGCGCTTTGTCGTGCTTCATGGCGTGCATGATGAGAGCGTAGCGTCGAGGGAACGACACGCCGCACTCGACGCAAGTGTACACTGCCTCCCCGCCGCCGTCTGTCGGGGCCTTGTCCTGCTCGTCTTGCGCAACCTCTGGTTCCGTCGACTTGCCGGCAGCATCATCCGAGCACACACCCTCAACCAGAGTGCTCTCGGATTCTGGTGCCGCCACAGAATCGGGATGTTCTTCTGCCGAGTTCTCCACCGGCTGCTTTGGAGGGCGCCCCCTCTTCCCGGACCTCGGGCCCACCTACACAAAATGTGTGGACTTTAGAGTGAGCATGTACTGTTGCAAAAAGTACTCACAGCACTGCCATTAAAAAAGCGACAGAAGAAAAATTACCACAAAGTTCTAAACATATTTGTTTTCTTTTCCCTATTTTTCCTCACATCATTACATCGCACCCCTCCACGCCACAAATACATTGCAGTCCTGTGGAAACACTTGACTCATTATAATAAGCTTCCTAACAGAAATAACACATTAATAAGCCTTTTAAAGTCTTCCCTGACTTGGATGTCTTTACCTTTGGGGTGGGGGTCGACGGGGGGGTTGTGACATTCTTTCCCTCCTCGTCATCCTCCAGGCCCATATGCAAGCGAGCATAGCCCCCCTCTGCGATGGAGCGATGGCGCAGGCGCCTTTTGTTGAAGTCAGACATCGCTTCTGGCTTGTCTCCATCAGCAGAGAGTTCCTCCTCTTCTTCTCTCACCTCGTCTTCCTCCTCCTGCGGCACATACACCTCCACCTCCACCTCCATCTCCTTTCTCACCTTGGCCGGCCGTCCACGTTTACGTTTCTGGGGAGGAGGAGCGAGCTGGTCTGGTGCTGGTGCCAACATCTCGGTGCCCGAGCCTTCCTCTGCTGCCGGGGTGTGTACCTCGGGTGGGGTGACGGCAGACGGGGTGACTTCTGAGGGCTTGGCTTGGTCCGCCTCCACCTTTAAAAGAAAGGCCTCCGCCACTGCCGCCTGTGGCTGCTCAATGGCGAGGCAGAAGGACTCGCTGCTGCCCGACTGTCCGCTGTGGGTGACCACTGTCATGGTTTCCCCGTCCTCATCCTCACGAGGGATAAGCGCCGCTTGGCTAGCGTGCGCAATTAGTGTCAGTGTTTCTCCGCCCTCACCTTCCAGCACCGTGGCGCCCTCTACCGTGTGAGCAGTGGTTGCCACAGGCTCCTCTGGGCCGGCAGGCGTCACAATGGTGAACGGCTCGCCAGCCACAGCAAGTCCCGTGTGGGTGACAACGGCGCTGCCATCGCTCTGAATAGTGACCGTGTAAGCGCCGCCTGCATCCTTAGCGTCTTGAGGAGACGCCATCGGGGTGTGGACGTCCCTTCTCTTGTACAGTTTCAGCTGCCGCTCCTCTACCTGCTTGTGTACCAGCTCGCAGATCTGCAGAACCTCTGCCATCAGGAGGTGGCGAGCCAGGTTGGCGATCTCCGCCATGATGCTGAAGTTGAAGGTGAGCGTGGACGTGTAGGCGAAGTCTAGCAGCGGCAGGAAGCTGTCTTTGGTGAAACCTGGAGGAGGGAGGGTCCACAGTGAGTCAAATGGAGCACTGGTGCCACTCAAAAATAAAAACTCACCGGCAAGGTCCACCACGGCTTCATGTGTGGTGGCGGCACCTTTCTCGAAGAAGAGCTCATTGAAGTACTCACTGCACGCCGCCATCACAGCTTTGTGCGCTCTGTACTCCTCGCCCTCGATGAGCAGCGTGATGTCACAGAATTTATTGTCGAGACGCTGCTGGTTGAGCTTGGCCAACACCGTTTGTCCGTGTTGGGACAGGAACTGACTCACCTCACCTGTGCTGTTCACCTGGAAGACAATAACTGAATGATTGGTCGATTTCCCCCACATTTCCGTATGAAAAGACACAAAATACCCAATTTTTCTTACAAAGACCAGCTCCTGCTTCTTTGTCAGCTTGGATCTGTGCTGATCGGCCGGGTCCATAAAAAACAGGCCATCATCGAAGTCTTCTTCTTCTTCTTCCTCCCCGTCCTCATCGGCGACCTTGCGCTTCGTTGGGCGGCCAAACATTCCCCGCCCTGGTCCTTCATCTGTGCTCCGCCGATGCACACAGTCACCACACTCTCGGATGTAGTCCTTCACATGCTTCAGGATACCTTAAGATGTCAGAAACAGGAAGAATAAAAAAATCTGATAATTTCATAATATGCATGTATATATCTGTACAAACTACTGTATGAGTTGCTGGCGCCAGCATCATTCAGTTATGAATAAGGACAGTGCTGAAAGTCCTCCCACCTTGCCCCAGAGGAGCAGGCCCCACTATTCGAACAGCACTGTTTTATAGGTGCTTTATTGTATAGTATATATTGCATCAAGAATAATGATGGCACTGAATAATAATTGTATTAAAATAATAAAATGTTCTCAAAGTGTGGCATATTGCTTTTACAATTAAGGAAAATGTTGATTTTCCCGAGTCTCAAGTACAGCTACAACAAGCACAACAGATACATGCGCGTTACCTCGACTGGCCACAAGATGGCGTCAGCCTGTGCCGCTGTGACGACAAGTTGCCTCCATGTAACAAGCAAGCATGACGTTTTCATCCTCGTAGCAATAACTGGCCTTTTAGATGGTTCCGATATTTTTATAAAGCTGTAGCTGCGGGTCTTACCTCTCCACCAGTACTTCTGAGAGATGGACTCCCAGGTGAGCTGCTGGTTGAGATGCTCCCCTCCTTCGAGGATGTGCGACTGGTTGATCAGTTCCTTCCTGCGGCTGTCCTGCAGCACCACTTCCAGCTCCGCGAATGCATCCTGGCCCTTCCGCCGACGTTGGTAGAACAAAGTCCCGTCCCGCACCACATAGCAGGCCGCCGCCTTGCGGATCTTCCTCTTGGTGTTTCCCGGAGTGCCCGGGGCGTAAGGTTCGTGCTCATCCGTCAGATAACGAATGATGGCCAAGTAGCTTTCTTCACACGACATGTTTCTACGCGGACCGTGCTAACTTTGGCTTTTATCGCCACTCTCCGGACCCGGAATTATTATATTATCAGATTATGCTAACATAAAACTTTAAACAAAGGCATCGTGACTATTTTTCGGAATATTTCTCAAGGTGGAACGGCAGTTTGTTAAACGTCGGAGTAGACGTGCCCGAACAGACAAAATGGCTGCTGCACCACCGGATATTGCGTCAGTGGTGGCGGAAGTGAACATCACAATAATATACCATGAGAGGGCGCCATGGTACAACGCTTGTTTTACAAACGAGCGCGAAAAGATAATGTGGTACGTTTAAGTAATGCATATAATTATACATCACTGCAAATTACAACCACAATTGTAAACATATTGTTACAGGTTAATACAGGGTTATTCAATTGGAGACGGTCGTTATTATTTTGTGTAAATGTGTAGCTAAAGTTGGCCAACTGTATCAATTTAATAAATATAATACACATGAAGTCATCAGGTAGGTAGCATTAGGTGTGTAAACATCAATTTCAGCAAGCAAAGGGATGTTTACACAGTCTACATGTTGCCAACGTGTTCATGAGAGATGGAAAACAGATCATTAGGGCCTGCTTTTACACAAACAAACAGAAGGCAAGCTAACAGATAAGTGTTAACTTCTACACACTTATCCCTTCAACAGTTTCAAGCACTTTGTATTTCCAGATAAAGTTATCTCGGATAAGTACTGAATATTGCAACTTGTCATTGACTTGGCCGCTCGTTTGAATGTTCTAATCTCACAAAGATGAGGTCAAGATAATGACTTCAATAGTTATTAGTACAAAGAACAGCTTGTTTGGAATTTTGCAGTGTACTTTAGGTTCTTCCAAGACCCTTACAGTCTTTCAGTATTTATAAAAATGTATGTTGACTTCTTCCTTATGTTAACTCTTTGACGTTTTGACTCTGTATTTTAGTTTTATACATTTACAATATTTTATGATTATAGGATGTTTATAAAACGATTGTGAGAACCATCACATTGTCTTTCATTTCATTTCATCATTTTCATTTACAAACACTAAATGTCAACAATATTTGTTGTGTAGGTAAACTTGTACATTACTTTCAATGCATTATCGGCGATGTTTACAAAAACACATATTTTCGGTGAGTTCAGGAACACGTTTTGAAGACTTTACAACAACAATCGTCATGAAGATTATACGAGAAGGTAAGCTAGGTTTATCAAAGTCTGTCTTTATTCAATCAATCAAAGATTATCTTCTGTGTTTTGACACTTGTGTACGTAAACATGTATGTTACTTTCATCAAAGCCAGTAAATGATCTGCGATGTTTACAAAAACACATACTTCAGGTGAGTTAAGGACAAAATAGATTTTCAAGTTATTAGAATGCACACTGTGTTTGATGTTTACGAAAACACCAAACTTGAAGTTACATCAATGTTTACAAAATCACACGTGTTGGAATCATCGAAGAATGACTTAATTGAAGAGTGTCTTGACACTGTCGAGGTGTACATTCATTTTCACCAAAGGCGCTTCATTATCTGCCATCTTTACAAAAATACATATTTTAGGTGACTTAAGCGCAGTCTTTAAGATGTCACGGAAAGGTACACTGTAGGTTAATTAAAGTCACAATTCATTCATTCATTTTCTACCGCTTTTTCCTCACGAGGGTCGTGGGGGGTGCTGGAGCCTATCCCAGCTGTCTTCGGGCGAGAGGCGGGGTACACCCTGGACTGGTGGCCAGCCAATCACAGGGCACATATAGACAAACAACCATTCACACTCAAATTCATACCTATGGACAATTTGGAGTCGCCAATTAACCTAGCATGTTTTTGGAATGTGGGAGGAAACCAGAGTACCCGGAGAAAACCCACGCATGCACAGGGAGAACATGCAAACTCCACACAGAATGGCCGAGGGTGGAATTGAAACCTGATCTCCTAGCTGTGACGTCTGCGCGCTAACCACTAGACCGCCGTGCCACCTAAAGTCACAATTGTATATGATAATTACAAAAACACTACACCTTAACTCCACAGTTCACTGAAAATTCTTGGAAGGAAAGAAAACAAGTTTTGTCTAAGACTGATGAATTGATGTTTGCATATAAACACGTAAGGCTGGAAAGGTCATCACTTTTGTAACATAATTTTTTCATACAGCATAAACTGTACAAGGTGTCAAGGCAAAACAATGAATTCTCTTTTGATGTTTCCAAATTGCCACAATCAGCAGTTCCAGACACATTCCACATAGCGGCTTCAGAGCTTTTGTCCTTGTTCCTCTTTTGAATGATAAGCTTGAAGCTAAAAGCAAGAAAATGGAATGAATAACAAAGTACTGTGTCATTGCTGCTCAACAGCAGAGCGGCCACTGGGGGCAGTGTATTATTGCTTTAATTTGGAAGCCATTCGTCACATTATGCACGGAGATGGGGAGGGTGTTTCATTTGTTGCTCATCCATGTGTCGCATACCAAAGCAGACAAGTCAAATATGCTTCAGTCAAAGACAAACCATGCTGATAACTCACTTGCAGGGGAGGTCATTCAGTGTTTTTTTGGCGTTTTGTCAACAGTTTTTGTCTTATTTCTTTGTGTTAGTGGTATTGTTTGATGGCACATTTGCTGTTACTGAAAGACCTTCCTGCTTTAAAACAGGAAAAGTACTTCTCTGACTGACTGTCGACTCAGCTTTTTTGTCGGGAATGTACATTAGGTCAGCGAAGCAGTAGGTCAACTACCAACAGTTTTTTTTACATACAGTCAAACCTCGGTTTTGTACACCCTAGTTTTCACATGATTCCTTTTTTGTCATAACTTTTCATTAAAATTTGGCCTCAGTTTTTGTACACTGTCTTAGTTGTCTTCGTACTGTCTTCTTCGTTGCTGCATGTAACAAACTAGTCCGTTTGCCTTGTACTGTAGTATTCTGACACATCAACTGGCCAAACGAACTGCAGCTGACTCGCTGCACTCTCTATAAAATGTATTTTTTGTTAATATTTGCGGGTTTTTGGAACAGATTGATTAGATTTGCATGTGAGTCAGTGCCTCGGTTTTGTAATGAATTAACAAGGAAAAACGAAGGTGATGCTTATATGACTAGCTTAGCTTATTATGGTCGCTACAAGGAAGTGGTTATCTCGCTAACTATCCATCTATCTGTAGAGGTTGATGTGCTCTGCTCTGTACTCTGCTCACAGTGTACAGTAGATGCTGCAAAGGGTTGACAGGTGTTCCACAGGGATCCATTTTCGGCCCAGTCCTGTTTGCTTCATTTAAGGCTGAAGCTTAGTAGTCAAGGTTGTGACAAGGTCCTGGCTAAGCCACAATACGGGTCAGTGGTGAAACGACGTGTGGGTAAGCCCCGGGGTGTGTATGCTAGCAGGAGAGAGGGTGTCCAGTTTTGTTCACGGTGTTAGCAATGTCTCCCAGGAAGTGTTTCTACGTGTGTGAGGGAAAGCTACATTTGTTTACAATTCATAATGAGGAAAACATCAGGCACAAGTGGTTATGTAGTTCCTGATTCTCTACCACCAGCAAAAGACAAATATTTTTAATCTGTCAACGGCATTTCACACTGGACTGTTTTGTGAACATGGGCCACTTTGCAGCTGGACTAGCCGACAAACTTGCTGAAGCCCTACGCCTTTCCAACATTACTTACAGTTTATATAACAGTGTCCTAACTGTGTTTATTTTGTGTCATGAAGTGGAACAAAAGCACTTGTCTGTGTAGCATTATAGAGTGTGCATACAGGGAGTGGGGTGCAGATTACAAGCTCACCAAGTCTGGAGTTGCTAACATCCATTTCCCACCACAATCAGTGGGTGTAACCAAGTTTTTTAAACACCAGTAGTCCTACAAAAAATGCTGTAGAAAACGTTAAAATGCTAAAGCTACTTGCCATTGAGCAACGTCTTGAAATAACAATAATAATTTTCTTGAGAAACATCAGACTGTCAAATCTCTACTTCTGGACCTGATACGGGATCCAACACATATGGCTGTATGTTAAAAGCAGACATTTAAAAAAAGATAAATTGTAGTTTATTATCAACTCCTATAAAGTTGGGTTCGGGAGTTATCGGGACAACACTTCTGAGCACTCGGGAGTGTGACTAACCACAGCGGAGTGGGCGTGCCTGGAGGCAGGCCGTGGGTGGAATTAATTAAAACAGACCGTTTTCACGGGAAGCATGAAATCCAAAGAAATACAACTGGAATAGGTGCAGATTCTGGAAGATTTAGCTTTCTGTGATGGTTATCGTGTGTAGCTGCTCTATAAGAGTCCACAACTCAATACAAAGTCGAGAAACAGGCATAATAGTTCCCCTTTAAGATGCTTATGGAACTGATTTGCAATCTTGAAAAAAAAAGTAATTAGTTACAGTTAGCTATAGTTACTCATAAAGACGAGGAGTCATGCATGGCTTAATACGCTCCACCGGGAGCGATAGGCATTGGGAGCACTACTAGTTACTTTCCAAAAACAGAAGTATATGAATTCGTAATACAATTCATAAATGTAATTATTTACCAGGCAAAATCATTTATGTGTTACTTTTTTGAAAAACCTCCAAATATGTAAAATAGTTCTATTCTAATTTGTTGTACTTGCAATTCTCTACCAAAACGCTAGGGGGTATTGAATGAATTGCATTAACCGTTACTGGAAAACAACGGCATTAGTCACGCTGACATTTTTAATGTCCGATTACTTTTTCCAGACAATGATGAACTCCAAATTGTGCTGCTCTTTTTCCCAGCTCGAGTGCACACTCCATATTTCCACATTTGCTCTCGCTGTGATGTACTAAAAGCATAGAGCCCCGCAAGGTCTAAATTTGCAATCTACATTTGGAATCCTTGAGCGACGTAATCTTGTTCCTGGCCTGTTACTCTAATGGCTGTCCGCTCAAGCTTAGAAGGCAGTAAAACGATCTCACGATTGCCCCAGACTCACCAGCGAGATAATGGCGTCTGCCTCTCAGAGGGCAGACCCTGCCGGGGAACTAGCTGAGCGCACACCGTTTTATCTTTTTTGATTATCAGGATCTTCCTGTGGCCAAGGCCAGCGAAAGAAGGCTGGCGACGGCCCCCGCCGTCTGCTACTGCTGCTGCTGGAGTACTTTTCCATGACACGCCAGAAGTCGTGAGAGAGCGCGAGAGAGAGAGTGGACGTGAGAAAAGAGGTTTTGTTGTGTTGATCTTTTCTCATGTGGTGGGATTTCAGCGCTGCCAGGGAAGTGGGGGGTCGTCCAACAAGCTATGCAGGTGATGTAAGAGCTCACAATGAGCTGTGCTTGTGTCATAACCGTTTTCAGTGGTTTTAATGAGTATTACTGGGATAACACATGTTTACATACAAATCCTAGTGGGATGGGAAAATACAACCCAAGTGATGGAAAACTCTATTCCTTTTACTGACTCTAGCTCTTATGAGTCACTTACTGAAATGAATCGAGCACTCGAGTCATTTGTCACAAAGCATTTGCGCAAATAGTCCCCCACAACCAGTGAATCTGGAACTTCGGTCACAGAGTTCATGCATAGAAGCCGTCAGTCAGGTCGAGTCAGTGAAAACACAAGCCTTTGTCAACGTGCGAGTCAGTAAAACTCAAGTCTTCTTCAAATCCTTGTGAATCGGTGAAACTTGCGGGCTGAGCAACTGAATTGCTCCTTTTTGTGGAGAATAACAATTTTTCAAAATAAAACCTGTTTACAAATTGGCATTGAGGAAAACAAGCAGCCGTTCAGTTTTTAGTGGTTTGTTCATGACACATCTATCTAGCTGCAGCTGAGCTGTAGCTGCCCGGTGAAACTGGAGCCTTTGTCGAGTACTTATGAGTCCCTGAATCTGGAGTCTTCGTCGAGTACCAGTGAGTCAGCTAAACTCAAGTACTCTTTGAGTATCTATAAGTCAGTAAAACTCAAGTCTTTGTCGAGTACTCATGAGTCAGTCACTTTTCCGAGTGCATGTGAATCAGTGTTTTCTTCAAGTTCATCTGAGTCAGTAATACTCAAAGTCTTTGTCGAGTACTCATGACTCAATGAAATTGTGAGTCTTCGCCCTGTATCTGTGACTCGATCTCGAGTCTTTGTTGTGTATGCGTGAGTCAGTGAAACTCGAGTCTTCTTTGAGTATTTATGAGTCAGTAAAATTCAAGTCTTTGTCGAGTACTCATGAGTCAGTGAAACTGGAGTCTTTTCCGAGTGCGTGTGAATCAGTGAAAGTCTTCTTCAAGTTCATCTGAGTCAGTAATACTCAAAGTCTTTGTCGAGTACTCATGAGTCAATGAAATTGTGAGTCTTCAACCTGTATCTGTGACTCAAGCTTGAGTCTTTGTTGTGTATGCGTGAGTCAGTGAAACTCGAGTCTTCTTTGAGTACCTATGAGTCAGTGAGACTGGAGTCTTCTTAGAGTACCCATGAGTCAGTGAAACTTCAGTCTTTGTTAGACTTGTTGAGCACCCATGGGCCAGCGACACTTGAGTCATCATCAAGTACCCATGAGTCAGTGAAACTTGAGTTTTCCAGTGCCCACGAGGCAGTGAAACTCCTTCGAGTGGATGTACATCAGTGGAACTTGAGTCAGTGAAACTCCAGTCTTTGTCGCATACCCATCAGTCAGTGAAACTCAAGTCTTCATTAGACATCGAGCACCAGTGAGTCAATGAAACTCGAGTCTTTGTTGAGTACCTGTAAGTCAGTGAAATGCGAGTCTTCTTCGAGTGGCTACAAGTCAGTGAAACCTGAGTCTTCATTGAGTACCAGTGAGTCAGTAAAACTGAAGTCTTTGTTGAGTATCCATAAGTCAACAAAACTCGAGTCTTTGTCAAGTGCCTTGTGAGTCAGTGAACTTAAGTATTTGTTACGTCAAGTAACTGTGAGTCGGTGAACGTTGAATCTTGGTTGAGTAACCGTGACTGAAGTTTCTGGTCGAGTACGAGCATACCAAATGTGATTTTATAAAACCATCATCTTCCTCAATTCTTTGCTCCGCTTTTCAAAAACCTTCTTCCGAGGCCCTTGCGTGGGGGTTGGCAACCCGCTGCTCCCTGGAGCTTTTTGAAAAATGTTTGAAAATGGAAAAAGATGGGTGAGGGAACAAACATGATGCAAACATTTTTAACGTTTTCCAATGCTGTAAACATGTGTAGAGAAAATATGAAAATAAAACAGGCACCTACACACAAGTAAGTTTGATCATTCTGAATTTCTTCACAGACTTATTCAAAGACGAATTTCAAGTTGTAGAAAAAATGTCAAATATGGAATATATCAACATCAGTTATGGGCTTTTGTCGGTTATTTTTCATACATTTTGTTGTAAATAGTGTTGCTGTATTATGATTATTTACCAAATACACAAGTTAATGTTATTCAGACATGTAACAAAAAAGCTCTAGTTGCTATTACGTACCAGAAAGTCCTAGCACTCAGCAGCATGAAAGGTTTCTTATCTTTCTTTCAAACACAGTGAACACGCTTTACTCTGAATGGAACAATGCAAAGCACTAGCAAGGCTAGTCTAGCATAGTTCTTAATCTGCTTGCTTGTGATAACACGTGTGTGTTTTTGCTACTTGTTGCCCGGTCACAGTTGATTGCGCTTGAAAGACTAAACAGTGGTGACGACTGGAGGTGAGATTAAAGTGACACTCTTCTGTTTTAAGAACAGTTACGTTTATCTACAGAAGACTTGAGTGCAAGGTTTACTTCTGGAATACAGATGAATGGTAATGCCTGATTTTTTGGGAACATTCGGTTTGGTACAGAGGCGTACTGAGGTCCCACAAGGTACACATTTAGTTGTTGCTTGAAACATGACCTTGAAACTGAGGTACAGTACATACCATACCGTCATTATGAGTTAGCCTCTAATCCTAACCCTACACATCATAGACCCCTATAGATCTAATGTAGACATGTCCAGTCCATGGTGTACACGCTGTAGTACTGTTTGGTTGTGAGTGATTTGGGATCACTGGATAGGGTTTCAGACATGAGCACATGCTTGACGGTGCGAGAAGAGCCTGTTTTGTGTGGCACAATCCTGTCAGAGCCTTGTTCAGCACTCTGGCCGGGTCTCTGTCTGACAGTCAGATTAACTCCACATCAGTGCTTTGAACTTTCACCCTTGGACAGACCAACTAGTGTGTCTTTGCCACTTTATTCCACGTTCCCGCTCTCAGGAAAGTGCAGGACGGGCTGACCAACGAGGGAGTCGGTGGAGATGTTGGCACAGAATGAGTGGAAAATGAGGCCAAACATTGGCCGAGCTGCAGTCAATTGTTGCTCACCGCAGCCCATAAAGCATCTCATTTATTTTGCAATGTCTCCCCACCGCTAGAGAATCCAAGTGCAACAATAATGACGCTTTTGTCTCGGGTTGCGCTGCTGCACGCAGGGAAAGCGAGAGCGCCAAAGGGAAGGCTGGGAACCACAAAGGTCACCCAGCTCACTTTACAGCATTGGAGGGAGCAGGCTGTTATTCTTCTTCATACTAAATCTCCACTTGGACCCCTACAGTTGCCATCACGGGACATGCATGAGTGGAGCGTGTACACACGACCACGGTTGTGTTTCAGCAAATTTGGATGGAAGGAAGTACGAGTCAGTCGCTGAAACACAAATTGTTAGGGTGCGCTGGGGTTAAATCAAACATTTTTGTTCACAGCTGGAGTGACTTCACTCTTTGCAGAGCCCATAGTGACTCTCCAGTGGAGCACCATTAAGAAGGAAGAGGCAGCATGCAAATGACATTAGTGACGAGAAACGAGCGGAGTGGAGAAGACACCTTATTAACCTTCGCTGCGCCCACTCAGCCTCACACAGGCTGGCACACGTTCCCGCTGTCCCTCCCACAATCCATTAGGACTGATCCATAATGTACACAGTGTTCTGCACATGTCGCTGCATGCGGGGTGGACCAGGAGGGAAGGTTGCCAACGCCCTGATGTCATTTTATATTAAAATTCACAAAGGTTGTCAGTTTATGGATTTTATGGACAGTTATATAAGCTATGCAAACTGCTCAAGCCCTGTCACTAACCGGAACCCAGGAAGAATAGCTAAGGCATTGCCAAATGGAATGGGGATCTAAAGCGCTAACAAAATAGCCACTGGATATAGAAACTAACAAGGTGACAACTAACTACATGACTGACTGGCTGTGAACAAGCCACATTTACACGAGTTTTTCCTCTTTCCGAATGGAATCTTTCCGAATGACTTTTCAGAAAACATTGGTATACATGGAAAGGAATATTCCAATCTCCTGTCTACATGCGCTGCTATAATCAAACAGAATTGTCAATGGGGCATGTGCAGTAAAACGTAGGTTTTTTTTTTCACTTGTTGGAATAACTCCGTATTGCCAGTTTTTCATTCATCCAGTCTTGAAATTTAGTTTGGATCAAAAACAAACTTTCCACAGCAGTCCAGTGACGATTGCTCGCCTCCATTTTTAAAACTGAAGAACGTCTGGAGCTGCGTGTTACGTCATATCTGAGCATGCGCTGAAAGAACGCACCCGGGATAAATTTAAACAGGAAAAGAACAAATTCAATCTTGCTAATATTTTATAATTAAACTTGGAACATGTTTTATATAGTTATATGTTTTCTTTTTTAATAAAACTGGAACTGTGAATAAAGTATAGAAGGGTTTGGATTCTGTTCCACAGATGGCGGTAATGCACACCAAAAGCTGCTTGCCAAACGCCAATCAACAACAGAAGAAGAAAAACATGACAAAGAAGAACGCACCCTGACAACTTTCCGTTTGAGCAGGTACAAGATACCTCAATCGGATTGGGGAAAGGAATATTCCACCCTGTGAATCCGATTATATACTATTCATTCGAATTGGCACTTTTCTTTCGGAATGAGGTATATACAAAGGTTACATTCTTTGCATTTGAGCAAATAAACCAAATTGGAATATTTGGGTCCATGTATACGTGGCTACTAACTGAATAACTGACTGAACAGCCGACAAACAACTTGACTGACAAAGCGACCAACACAACTAACTGGCTGACCATCCAACTGTGGGACTAATCGGTGTACTGACTGACTGACCGACTGACTAAGAGGCTGACTAATTGACTCGCTCACATCCATCCAGCCATACAGTTTCTTCCACTGATCCGTCCAGCTCCTTCCGGCGGATCCTGAGGCATTCCCAGGCTAGTCAAGAGACATAGTTGGTGGAAACTATGGTGGCCGATACCAATCACATGGATTAACTGATTTAGATTAGACAATTCCAAGAATTCCAAAAAACGAGCTCCAAACTAACCACATTGCTTCTTTGTTACTGTACAGTCAGTGACAAACTGGCAAATTGTGTCAACAAAGATCCAAGAATAGTCAAATGGCAATTGGTTGCACCCATCGATTTGTCGGTAGTCTGTGTCAAGATCAATACAAGACGCGTCACTTTGTTGGCAACCCTACGTCACACGTATGGATTTATGGATTGTGGCCAATCGATCGGAGGATCCCTAATTATAATAAAGGCCAACAAACCCAGATGCTGGACTTTGTTGTGACTGGATTCTAGCGTCCGGGTTGGCCCACAGCTGCACTTGTTGTCGCACGTGAGAGCAACGAGGAGGCAGCTGTTTTTGAGGCCAAACGCAGCAAGAGCAGCCAAAGGATCCCTAAAATAAACAGGCAGCCCCTCTTGGGGGGGGTAAAGGTCAGAGGGTCAAGCCGCACGGCGCTGACCCACTCGGGCTCTCCCTCCCCGTGTCCAAACATGGCCTCTCGCTAGCTCACGGCATGAGAACAGAATGTTTGCCGGCCAGCGTTGAAGCATAAAGACAAACGTTTGGCTGCCGGGGACCAGAAGAAAAAAAACAATATTTGACTTTATTATTAGGCGCACCTGCACAATCCAATATGCTCTACCCAAGATGTGTATCAAGTTTTTGCATCTACCAAACCAACCACCATCAAAACAATCTCTTGTGCTTGGTGGAAGTAACCTTTTAGACCAGGGGTCTCAAACTCAATTTACCTGGGGGCCACCGGAGCTAGGTTCTAGGTGAAGCCGGGCCGCATCAGGTTTTCAAAAAAAAACCAAAACGCATTTATTAAAAACTGGAAAAAAAATCAATAAAAAAACTATCTTCAATGCTTTTGCTTCTGCTATACCCTACACTTTTTCAGTACTTTGGTTCTGGTTTTCCACACCAAAATATCTGATAAAACATTCCACTGTTTATTTTTCTATACACAAAATAAGATAAAAAATAAATGAACAAATTAAGAATAAAGACAATAAATCAATCAATCAGTAATAAATAAGTATAATAATAATAAAACAGCAAACAAGAAAAATGTAAGAAACCACATACAGTTGGTAGAGAAATTATTTTTTTCAGATTCAAATGTACAGTATTAACAGTTATTTAACCTTTAACATGAACATTAATGAAACTTAATAATTTTACCCAATTAGCAAGTTAGCATCGTACTCAGTTCCATCTGGGAGCAGCGTCGTAACTTTAACAACATGTTTGATGAGATGCTTTATCTTGACGTGTATTTTCCGTTTTATTCCAAATCATTTACTGCATTTATTTGTACCTAGCATCATAAGCCTTTAGCTTCATTGCTAATCCAAAGCAAAACAGGGCGGGGTAACAGGGTAGGGTAACAGTATGGGTGGGGCAAAATCATGTTAATTGTGTCCGGTGTGCACACAGCTTTAAGCTGTCATTTCAACATTAAACTTTGGTATCAAGGTGGGGGCCTCAAACTAGCGTCTCGCGGGCCGCATTTGGCCCACGGGCCGTGAGTTTGAGACCCCTGTTTTAGACACTATTCATGTTGCGTGGGCATGGTTTCATCTCCAAAGAGGAGGTCCTGCAAGTTTCACCTCAAAAAAGAAGTCGCCTTGTACTGGAGGAGAACCTTCTCGCTGAGGGACGGAAGGTTTCAGGGGTGGGAGGCCTCAGCAGGCGTGTGGCTCGCCATGGGCCAGTGGCTCAGGGGACTGTGGCGTTTGGCCCTGAGCCTCAAGACAGCAGCTGCCATAAACAAACAACGCTGAAAGGAGCTGGCTCGGACCCCGCCACTCTTTTCTTCCAGGCTGCTTGCTGAGCCCACGGACCCTTAGCCAGCACACTCGGCCATTATCCCCCAGTCCACTTAAATGGAGTGAGAGCGAGCCGTTCCCGCCTTAAACAAGCGTGAGCGTGAACAAAGCATCGGCTTGTCTTTGGGACTCTTCATTTTTTCCATAGTTGCTCCCAACACACGGTGAGTTCACATCACGTGGGAAACACCACACGCTGCAGCAGGAACTCTGGCAAAGGATTTTGGAAAAGTTGCATCGGAAAGACAAAGAAATACATGGAATTTTTGTAAGCCCGCATTTTTGTATAATTGACAAAACCAGTTTTCTGTTTATGACTTCACTTTATCTTCTGCATGTAAAACTTGCAATGCTTTGGTTTTCAACTGACCTTTTGGACCTTTTGGACCAACTTTTTGGTTCAACTCTACCAGGATTTCCCAAAGTCAGGTTAAAGGACCCAAAATGGGTCTCAAGGAATTGCATCAATTGCAGCTGTACTGTGCAGGTCGTCTTAGAAAAGGTTTGGCCTTGCATCTCAGCAGCATGCTAGATAGAAGACTAGATAGAACAGTTCTAATCCGAGGGAATGGTGTTGTATCAGAGGTCTCTATGGTAACAGTAGCCCCTACATCGAGAATGGTTTCAGTCTTTTCACAAAAGAGCTATCCTATATACGTAGCAGGGGTCTCAAACTTGCGGCCCGCTAGTTTGAGGCCCCCACCTTGATACCAAGGTTTAATGTTGAAATGACAGCTTAAAGCTGTGTGCACACCGGGCACAATTAACATGATTTTGCCCTGCCCATACTGTTACCCTACCCTGTTTTGGATTAGCAATGAAGCTAAAGGCTTATGATGCTAGGTACAAATAAATGCAGGAAATGATTTGGAATAAAACGGAAAATACACATCAAGATAAAGCATCTCATCAAACATGTTGTTAAAGTTACGACGCTGCTCCCAGATGGAACTGAGTACGATGCTAACTTGCTAATTGGGTAAAATTATTAAGTTTCATTAATGTTCATGTTAAAGGTTAAATAACTGTTAATACTGTACATTTGAATCTGAAAAATATAATTTCTCTACCAACTGTATGTGGTTTCTTACGTTTTTCTTATTTGCTGTTTTATTATTATTTTACTTATTTATTACTGATTGATTGATTTATTGTCTTTATTCTTAATTTATTTATTTTTTTTAATATTATTTTGTGTATAGAAAAATAAAAATTAAGATATTTGAGAACAGCGGAATGTTTTATCAGATATTTTGGTGTGGAAAACCAGAACCAAAGTACTGAAAAAGTGTAGGGTATAGCAGAAGCAAAAGCATTGAAGATAGTTTTTTTATTGATTTTTTTTCCAGTTTTTAATAAATGCGTTTTGGGGTTTTTTTGAAAACCTGATGCGGCCCGGCTTCACCCAGAACCTAGCTCCGGTGGCCCCCAGGTAAACTGAGTTTGAGACCCCTGCTATATAGTCTTTGTGCATGATGTTCAAGAACGTCTTTTAAGACAACCTGAGCCACTTGCAATTGATTCAACTTCCTGAGAATACAAAGTGAATATTAGCAGACACGTCAATATTTATTGAGTAAAATTCCATAACTACTACTGTATTTCATCAGTCCAACATTGGCACATCTTTGTTGCCTGGTACGGTAATGTACAACACCCATGTTCATACCACATGACATCACCATTGTATCTTATTGGTGGAAGGAACGTATACAGGAAGAAGCTTTAGTGAGTGCAATAGCGCTAATAAACACGACATGGAGCAAAATTGGATTGAATGATGATGTAAATAATATAACTCCTGAAGACTCAATATCTGAAATGAAGGTCAAAAGTGTTTAGGCAAGTCAAACGTTGCTCTGTTGGCAGATTGCAGTATTTTGTTTATTTCTCAAGATTGTAGTATATACAGTATTATGCTTGTGAAAATAAGCAAATTGGTCCAACATGGAAAAACAAATATCCTGAGTCAAATGTAGGTGTTTGGTGCCTTGATTTTAGACATTTAATATTGCTTAGTTTCTTGCAGTACATAGTAGCTCTTTAAGAGGATGTTTTGAAATGCATTCCATACTGTGTCGTTTGTATGGTGTGGGCACATTGAAGACAGAAAAGCTAACAGTGAATAATCAGAAAGGGGCTTTTTAATTGTTTCACACAGTGTCATCATAAAACCAAGTTGGTATTTGCCACTCCATGATCCAAAAGGAGCCTCCTTGAAGGTTTCCTAAACAAAGGCTTGAATGCTGTTGCTCATTGAATGGCTTTGTGATGCATAAAAATGTTGGCGACCATTTTCTACGGCCATGACAGTCATGTGATGTAGGCTGACCGATTCAATGTGTTGCTTTGGAAAACCCCTTTCAGGTCCTGCTGGAAGACTTCAACTTAATGACTGTGTTTCTATGTTGCATGCGAGTAAATAAGGCCTGTACAGGCCAGTGCTTGTCAGCAAACTACAGGAACCGTTATCTAAAAATCACATTTAAACGAGTAAATACAGATGTCTTTCCGGAAAGCAAAACAATGCCCCTTTACAAGTTCTCAAAATCGCAGTCAAAGTCGGTCATCCTGCACAGAATGTACTTCCACTGGCGATCCCTGCAAGGAAAGACAGAGACAACATCCTGTCAACATGGCAAAACCAACCATAAACTAGCGAGGTAAGTCAAGATCAGACCTCAGCACCCCGCTGAAAGTGGTTTGAGCTCCTCGGATGAAGTAGCCATAGCTTGGAACCACCAACTCTGCCTCCTCATGGTACTGTTCCGGAATGTCGTTGGTCTTCCTGCGAAAAGCATCGCAGGTTTGTTCTGTGCCACGTCTGTACCTAAAAAAAACTCTTGATGTGCAGCTAGCATGCATAAGAGGAAAGAATTTTGGGCACATTTTGGACCTACCCCCCAAACCATAGCGCTTTTTATTGGTCAAAGGCCAAATTTGCCTGTAAATTGTATTTTGGTTTGAAAATACAATAGTTAAACTGCACACTTTTGAGTGGCCATTTATTGTGGCTAACCCGTAAAGTACAATTAAACTTAAGTTTCCTTTAAAAAAAAAAAACAGTAAACCGAAATGCATGTTTAGAGTGACCTTTTATTGTGGCCACTTCAAGTTTAACAGGTGGGCTAAAATAGAAGGCCACTCCAAAACATGTTACAGTCAACCAAACTGCATGTTTTGAGGTGTCCAACTTGAGTTTGATGTTGTGTTTTACAGGTTGGCCACAATAAATGGACACCCCAAAACATGTTTGGTTTACTGTAACATGTTAAACCCAACTGCATGTTTTGGAGTGTCCAACTTGAGTTTAACGTTGTGTTTTACAGGTTGGCCACAATAAAAGGCCACTCCAAAACATGTTACCGTAAACAAAACTGCATGTTTTGGAGTGTCCAACTTGAGTTTAATGTTGTGTTTTACAGGTTGGCCCCAATAAATGGACACCCAAAACATGTTGTTTGGTTTACTGTAACATGTTAAACCCAACTGCATGTTTTGGAGTGTCCAACTTGAGTTTAACGTTGTGTTTTACAGGTTGGCCACAATAAAAGGCCACTTCAAAACATGTTACAGTAAACCAAATTGCATGTTTTGGAGTGTCCAACTTGAGTTTGATGTTGTGTTTTACAGGTTGGCCCCAATAAATGGACACCCAAAACATGTTGTTTGGTTTACTGTAACATGTTAAACCCAACTGCATGTTTTGGAGTGTCCAACTTGAGTTTAACGTTGTGTTTTACAGGTTGGCCACAATAAAAGGCCACTTCAAAACATGTTACAGTAAACCAAATTGCATGTTTTGGAGTGTCCAACTTGAGTTTGATGTTGTGTTTTACAGGTTGGCCACAATAAATGGACACCCCAAAACATGTTGTTTGGTTTACTGTAACATGTTAAACCCAACTGCATGTTTTGGAGTGTCCAACTTGAGTTTAATGTTGTGTTTTACAGGTTGGCCACAATAAAAGGCCACTCCAAAACATGTTACCGTAAACAAAACTGCATGTTTTGGAGTGTCCAACTTGAGTTTAATGTTGTGTTTTACAGGTTGGCCCCAATAAATGGACACCCAAAACATGTTGTTTGGTTTACTGTAACATGTTAAACCCAACTGCATGTTTTGGAGTGTCTAACTTGAGTTTAACGTTGTGTTTTACAGGTTGGCCACAATAAAAGGCCACTTCAAAACATGTTACAGTAAACCAAATTGCATGTTTTGGAGTGTCCAATTTGAGTTTGATGTTGTGTTTTACAGGTTGGCCACAATAAATGGACACCCCAAAACATGTTGTTTGGTTTACTGTAACATGTTAAACCCAACTGCAAGTTTTGGAGTGTCCAACTTGAGTTTAACGTTGTGTTTTAAAGGTTGGCCACAATAAAAGGCCACTTCAAAACATGTTACAGTAAACCAAACTGCATGTTTGGAGTGTCCAACTTGAGTTTAACGTTGTGTTTTACAGGTTGGCCACAATAAAAGGCCACTTCAAATCATGTTACAGAATCGTTAACCTTAAGTTGGCCTAACTTATTAACCAAACTGCATGGTTTGGAGTGGCCTTTTATTGTGCCCAACACAATTGTTAAACTTAAGTTTAACACAATTGTTAAACTTAGGTCAGCCACAATAAAAGGACACTCCAAAACATGCAGTTTGGTTTACTGTAACTTAAGCCAACTTACATTTAGTAACGATTGTATTTTACAAGTTGGCCACAATGAAAGGCTACTCCAAAACATGCAGTTTGATGTACTGTATTTATGGGACAAAATACAGTTAAATGTACATTATGGCCAATTGTGGCCTATGAAAAGGTAGTAAGGAAGTACTGTATTGTGATTCAACAATACAATAGATCTACAGTTAAACTACCTTATATTTTTTGTTTGACCACAAAACAGGCCATTTTAAAATGTGCAGTTTAATATACTCTCTCAAATATGCTATTGTATTTTCAGGACAAAATGCAGTTAAAATGCACATTAGGCCTACTGCAGCCCATAAAAAGGTACTATATTTAGATCCAAAAATGCAACAGGTCTACAGTTAAACTGCAGTGTGCATTTGTGCATTAAAATATGCATGCAATTGTATTTTGTCATAGTTCAAATGTCATTTTGTTTTTCTATTGTTTTTTTCATTTTGAATACGTGACATACATGCAGGCATAAGGACAGCGGCGCTTGTAATAGCAGCAGTAGAACTGCCATTCCCGGTCCAGAACGCTGTCAAAGTACTTGCTCTGCACGCCCGCCACCAGGCCGTTACGGGTGCATGTGGACGTCCTGCAAAGACAAGGTGCAGACATCAATTCAAATACATGCATTTTCCTTTCACACCATTGTGTTTATTGGCTCCTGCATTTTATATTTGTCGCAGTGGCACATCCAGGGAATAATAGGATGCGGGAGCAGGGGGAGCCTCAGCGTGTGCAGACGTTTGTCATGGAAACATGGCCTCCATGGGCCCACGGCATATACAAGCTCATAGAGGGGGGTGGTTTCCCTGCAGGCGGACGTCTCCAGCAGTGTAAATGGAAGCAGACAGCAGCAGCAACAGGTGTGGCGTTAATAAGGAAAGATTTTGAATCTGTGCAGTGGGAGCAACTGGCAGTAAATCAAAAGAGGACACATTCTCTTCACGCTGAAGTCATCCTGTTCCTTGTCTGATGGCTTTTTTATGCTCAAACTTCTGGCAGGCTACAGTACAAGTCCCGTGTCTGATGTGTTTTACATGCCGTTCCAAAGTGGAAACCAGCTTTCTCAGGGTTCATTCACACCCTTGCAGTTTGACATGGTCAAATCATGAACAGCGAAGATTCAAGTTTCACTGACTCACAGGTGCTCGAAGAAAACTCCAGCTTAAATGACTAATGGGTGCATGACAAGACTCATGTTTCACCGACTTACTTCACTCACTTCAGGCTGGAGTTTCACTGCCCAGTGAAGACTCGAGTTTCACTGACTCACGGGTACTCAGAACTCCAGTTTCACTGACTCACAGGTGCCCGACAAAGAGTCAAGTTTCACTCCAGTTTTGCTGGAGTACTTGGTAAAGACTGGAGTTTCATTGCCTCATGGGTACACAACAACAACCCATTTTCACCGACTCACAAGTCCCCGACCAAGATTTGAGTTTCAGTGATTCATGGGTACTTCACAAAGACTCCAGTTTCACTACTCACCGGTACTCGAGAAAGACTCTAGTTTCACTGCCTCATGGGTACTCGACAAAGACTGGAGTTTCACCGACTCAAGGGTACGCGACCAAGATTTTGATTGACTTATGAGTACTCAACAAAGACACAAGTTTCACTGGCTAAAGCAACAAGAACTCGAAAAAACTTTCACTGACTCGCAGGTAATTGACAAAGGCTCGAGTTCCAGTGACTCACGGGTGCTTGCGAAAAACTTGACAACTTGTAAACAGGTTTTATTTTGAAGTGTAGTCATTTAGTTTTTGGAGTCAAATTGTTTACCTCAACTAAACAGGACAAAGGCGCCAGCGAGCACACAAACAAACAAGGCTCGATCATAAAAGTATCAGCGTTATTTGCCAATGTTGTTGTAACTACAAACTGCACACGTGCTATTTGTTGTGTGCTAATAGTGACTCTTGCAAAAGTCCAAAAAGCTGGTGAGTTCAAGGTGAACGTACGGACAAATTCTACTACTCTTCTATGGAAAGGTTAAAGAAGTACCTACCACTCCATCCCACCACGGTTGATGTCGTCCCACCAGCAGTCGGTGGGGGCGCCAAGGCCCTCAGGCGTGGGCTGGCACTCAAACGTCCACAAGCGGTCCGAGCCGTCCTTCTGACTGAAGTAGCTCCTGATGGCCACCAGGACCTCGCCGTGCGGGCACTGGAAATTGAAGCTCTGTCGGTAGCCATTGACCCAGCCCATGTCTTGGTGGTCATGGTGGTCCTGAGACTGTGCCGCTGCTGAGGCGAGCAGGGCCAAGGCCAGAGCAACAAGAGCGGGATTCATGTCGAAGGAAGGAAGCGGTCTGTCTGGCCCGCTAACTCACAGCTGCCTAGGTTTAAAGCCCTCCTCCTCCCCCCGCCTCACAAAAAAAGCTCCAGATGTTTGGCATCCAGCTGCCATATACATGAGATGAGGGGACATTTTAAGGTGGACACTGCAAAAAGAAAGCCAAGTGTCAGTATGACTGGCGGGGGGCACCTTAAAAATTCCAGAACTTTGATATGACATGCAATTCAAATATTGACGTCATGCTTTACGAGGCTCTGGAGTGTGAACTCTCTCACGTGTTAACAATCTTTGCCATGTGTTCCCCTTTCTCAAAGCGTCTATATAAACTGTTTTGTTGGACCAAGGAACACGTGAGAGTGTAGCTCCAAATGTCCCTGCAACCACTTATTGTAACATGACATCTCCATGTATCCAAAGCAGCTACGTCAGTTTTCCACAAGTTAGCGTTTCATTGCCTTCAGCTAATTGAAATGAGAAGAGTAAACAATGGATTGAAGTTCATGCTTGGCAGCCGAGCGAGGGGTGAGTGGGTCTAATGCGGACTTGATGGAGTGAGGAGCTCAGTGGTGTTGAGATGGATTGGTGCAGAGACGACAAGTCTCAGCAACGACAGTAAATAACACGTCACATGATGGATGACAACACAGCGTGCAGCCTCCGTCACGTGACGTGTGGCAAAATGGCCTCCGGGTGTGTTAGTTACAATCACATGCGTTATGAATGAAGTTCTACATTCAGTCAAAGGCTCTGCTCTGAATAGACGGCCTGAAATAGACAGCGCCGTCTATAAATAAATGCTATTTCAGCCCCCCTCCCTGTTTTTTTGTGGAACTCCTTGACTTGCTATTTTGGAACATGTTTTATTTTAGGATGCTTTGAAGATAATCTCATGCTGCGTGGTGGGCTTGGCAGTGGGGGAGTCCAATCACTCAGAGAGCAAATGCCTTCCTCCCCTGGCTAATCAAGGTGACAAAAAGGTGCTCCTTATGTCGTCATGGAGACCAAAGGATGCTTGATAACAACCAATCAACATAAAGAGCTGCTGTGGGATTGAGAGTGTAAACCAGGGGTGTCAAGTGCAGCCCCATATACGTATGGCCTCTAGCTGTTTTTAAATTGACCCCGAGGAAATTCTAAAATTGTAATTTAACAAGTAAAAAACCTAAAAAACTGCAAAAATTGCAGTAATTTTACAGGAATAACTTTTAAATATTAGGAGAAAAAGTTGTGATCTAACCAAGTCCCTAATTTTACAAAAAATAATATTCTCAGTATAAATCATGTAATTTTAGTAGCATATTGTTGAAATAATATTTTTTTCCTAAAATTATGAGAAGCAAACAACGGGTAAAGTTGTAATTTTATGAAAAAATTGGTTGGGAAAAGGTTGCAATATTACACATATAAAGTCAAAATATTGTGGGAATAAAGTGATAATTACGAGAATCAAGTTTACAAAAAGAGCGGCACGGTGGGCGAGTGGTTAGCGTGCAGACCTCACAGCTAGGAGACCAGGGTTCAATTCCACCCTTGGCCATCTCTGTGTGGAGTTTACATGTTCTCCCCGTGCATGCGTGGGTTTTCTCCAAGTACTCCGGTTTCCTCCCACATTCCAAAAACATGCTAGGTTAATTGGCGACTCCAAATTGTCCATAGGTATGAATGTGAGTGTGAATGGTTGTCTATATGTGCCCTGTGATTGGCTGGCCACCAGTCCAGGGTGTACCCCGCCCGAAGACAGCTGGGATAGGCTCAAGCACCCCCCCCCCCCCCCCGCGACCCTCGTGAGGAAAAAGCGGTAGAAAATGAATGAATGAAGTTTACAAGAAGAAAGTTTAAATAGCTGGAAAAAAAATAAAAACAGTAGAAAAGTTTCCCTCTGCCAAGCGCACGACAAAGCGCAGCACGTAGGTTATGTTTTGTATGTCTGTGTTCAAAATAACGTGAAAAGTTTGGAATGGATTTGGATGAATTTTCAGGAATTGTCGGAAACAGGATACGACAGAAGTGATGGCATTTTGGGGGTGATCCAGATCATCGTCTGGATATAGGAATTTTTTAAAGGGTTCTTTAATTAACATTCTTTAACCATATTTGGCGTTTGTGCCAAATCCTATCCATCCTGGTCACTCCCAATGTGAACCTCGGCATCCGCATCCCTGCTACCTCCAGTTCTGCTTCCTGTCTTTTCCTCAGTGGCACTGTCTCTAGACCAAACAACATGGCTGGTCTCACCACAGTTTTATATACCTTTCCTTTCATTTAGCTTTTTTTCTAGTTTGGGGGAACTTGGCAAGTGGCCCTCGCCTCTTCCAGTCTGGACACCCTTGTAGTACACGACTGACACTGAATTAAAACTGCTGACAAATCCTATTACATGCGACCTTCACAAACAGACAGCGTATTTGCTACTTTACATTTCATGTAACACCTTGACTTGTGACCCAATGCCATCGTTATGAAATCTTTTATTCGCTCGTACATGATGTAAGGTAAGGGGGAGGGTGATGATGGGAAAGGCGACATCCCATAAATAAAAGTAATAGACTTTTTTTTTTTTTTTTACAAGAACATCTTCACAGGAACAGGCAGCCGGGACTGTGTCTTCCATCCCAAACCCTAATAGCTTCATGGCAGCTGCATGTGTCCCATGAGGGCATGCTAGCATTTAGCAACACATGCGTGTGTGTGTGTGTGTGTGAGATGGAGGCTTTTCATCATTTGTTACCAAATGACAAGAAGTGACCTTTCTGACCGTTTTATGCAATTACCCAAATGAAGATGTAGGCTCTGTATTGTGACAGTCATGCTAATGTAAGGCGGGGCAGAACAGGAAGAGTGCAGAACTTTAATGGTAGGTTTACTGTAACTGAGAGGGAAAAGAACTGAGTGATACATCTGCTATGTTGCTATTCCTTGCATTTCTGCGCATTTTTATGGGGCCTAAACATGCATGAAACTGCAAAAGTTTGCAAAAGTCAAAATCACAGATACCAAATGGATGGATGATGACAAATTGCCAAGCATTTTTAGCCTACACTATTGGATATGGGGGGGGGCATGGTGACAAGCTGGGTCGCCACAATTTTTTTTTAACTGAAATCCATGAGGTCAGATCTTGATCATAATTGGTGTGTATGATGGAAATGGCACCCTGAAGTTTACTGGGGACACTGATGGACTACTGCTGTTACTATTCCATACATTTTGACACAGTTTTGGGGAGTTCTTACCATGCATGAAACCTCAAACATTAGCAAGGGTGTCAGGACCGGTGAAAAATGTGAACAAATCGTCCAAACTCACTCAATGCATTTATTTCCAAATGTTTCAAGCTCCACCACAACAGATGAGCGCTGTTTTAGATGGGAATAAATCAGATAGTTACAGAATGCTTTTTTCTAGTTTGGGCGGTTTTCTTCTTTCTCTTTGGGCTTTTCCCTTCAGGGTTCACCACAGCAAATCAATCTCCTCCATCCAACCCTGTCTCTCTCACACCAACTACCCTCATGTCCTCCATCACTACATCCATAAACCTCCTCTTTGGGCTTCCTTTACACTTCTGACCTGGCAGCTCTAAACGCAGCATCCTTCTACCAATATATTCACTATCTCTCCTCTGGACATGTCCCAACCATCTGAGTCTGGCCTCTCTGACTTTATCTCCAAGGCCTCTAACATGTAATGTCCCTCTGATGTACTCCTTCCTGATCCTATCCATCCTGGTCACTCCCAAAGTGAACCTCAGCATCCTCATCTCTGCAACCTCCAGTTCTGCTTCCTGTCTTTTCCTCAGTGGCACTGTCTCTAGACCAAACAACATGGCTGGTCTCACCACAGTTCAGAATCAGAATCAGAATCAGAAACAGAAAAGGGTTTATTGCCAGGTATGATCAAACACATACTAGGAATTTGTTTTGGTATAGTAGGTGCAGACACATCTATTAAAAAAAGAATGAAAAATTCAAAATATACAGAATAACAGTATAAATATATGTACACAGTCTGTTTTTTGTTTTGTTCTGTTTTCACAGTTTTGTATACCTTTCCTTTCATTTAGCTTTTTTTCTAGTTTGGGGGAACTTAGCTGAAAAAAGGTTGAGAAGTACAGTTTTAGAAGATCCACAACACTTTGCTACAAACCCCTCTACTTCGCCTCTGGCATAAGCAAGGAATTTCCTACAAGCGACCAACATGACTAACAATTGCTGCTAATAATTATGAATGAACAGCTACACAAGAAAGAAAACAATCTCTGGTATGCAGGCGTTGCGCAAGCGCCACCGCCGGCATGTCAAAAGGTCACTCAGCGTGGTTCCATTTCTCCCGTCAGACCTTTGCTGTTTAATTGGGCTGCACTGATAAAATTAAGATACCGGCCAAAAGGCCAGCATAATAACGTCTACAAATCACCATACTCGGACAAAGCAGTCACGGTTGCTCAAAGGAGGAGGAAGAGGAGGAGGAGGAGGGCCGATAAGCCTCACTGTGACTGCCTGGAAAAAGAAGCATCACTCGACTATTTCAGGAGCTTTGAGTTGCCCCGCCTCCAGTTGGGATGGTACTGGTTAGTTTGCTAGCATCAGGACTTGGACTTGGACTTGGACTAGGGATACGTCTGTATCATGGAGATACTTTCACTGGAGTCCACATTACTTGGCACTTCAAATATTGCAGTTTCACTTGATCACATATATATATATATATATATATATATATATATATATATGTATATATATATATATATATCTGGTTGACAGACGCCGTGTGGCGACGCAACAGCGTGAGGCCTGCCACATAAAGGGCAAAGGTCATAGCCTGTCGCCTCATGAGGGTCAGCAGGTTCAAGGAGAAAAGGATGACGGAGATTATCTATAATCTGAACAAAGTAAGAAAGTAAAACGGCTAATATATTTTATTATTATAAGCGGATAATCAAACCCAGGTCTTCCAAATTTCTTGACAGTGTGGCCAACATGCTAACCACTCAACCACCATGCGGCCACACAGAAAGATGTTACACAGAAATCATTTTTTAAATAAATGCTTTTTTTGAAGCAGTGCATGTAATATTGTTAGTTAAACAGTAGCCTACCAGAAAAGTCATTCATGGTAGTCCTCATCCACCTCCTGGGAACTAAAACCACCAAAGTCAGCTTCTTTAGCATCACAATTCAACTTCCTTATAATCCCTTTTTCACACACTTTGTCAGCCTCTTTGTCCTTTTGTTGTCATTTTTGTCTCGAGGCAAATTCGGCATTTAGCATGAGCTATCATCTTCATTACACAACGGTCCAGCCTTTTGAAACAGTTGGCGGTCCGAGCAGTCCAAACAGAAGCTGCAGTCATCCTACAATTGATCAAATTTACTTCAATTGTGTCAGAGATTGCTGAATATGACTTCAAAAGGTATTAGCATGTCACTACTTCCTGAAGCTGCACTCTAAGCTTAACGGGAAATGTAGTTTTTAGCCAGAAATTAGCCGCATCACTGTACAAGATGGGGTTTTTTTCTCAATAGTGAAAATGATGGCATTTTTGGTTAGTTTTATTTTCAAGAATTAACTAAATTAACAACAGGCTACCAATTAAGTTAAAAACATCTTTACCACCTTTTAAATATGCTTTTTAACATTGTTAGAGCCCTCTAGACATGAAATAACACCCCTATAATCACGTTTACACTCCTATTACCCAATATAGCAGGGATTATAATGGAAAATAATGACATAAATAAGACTTGTGCTTGTGTGCGTTGCTGTAACTGTGCTCCAGTGCTGGGGGAGCTGATTGGAGGGTAAACAGGAGGTTTATCTTGGCGTAGGTTACGGCTGCAACAGGAACCCATGTTCAGGATTGTTATACCTATTCATTCATTTTCTACTGCTTTTTTCTCACGAGGGTCGCAGGGGGTGCTGAGCCTATCCCAGCTGTCTTTGGACGAGAGGCGGGGTACACCCTGGACTGGTGGCCAGCCACTCACAGGGCACATATAGACAAACAACCATTCACACTCACATTCATACCTTTGGACAATTTGGAGTCACCAATTAACCTACCATGTTTTTGGAATGTGGGAGGAAACCCACGCATGCACGAGGAGAACATGCAAACTCCACACAGAGATGGCCGAGGGTGGAATTGAACCCTGGTCTCCTGGCTGTGAGGTCTGCGCGCTGCAGACGTGCTGCCCTGAGATCATTCAAACCTGCAATAATGCATGTTGTTGCAGCCATCAAGTCTGGTGCTTGTGTGTCTTGTGTGTCCAACATTAAAGTAACATTACTGACACCTACATATCTTTGAACGCGTCTTCTGCATGACTTATATTTGTATTTGACTTCATTAAGCCATTTTCATTTTCACAATTTGCTAAAATATTTCTTTTTACTTATAATTGGCTTTAGTCAACCACATTACATTACTGTATATCTAACTTTGGCAAGATAGAATAAAATGAGTTCCAGAAATCAGCGTTTCTTACTATTTTGTACAATATTGCACGTAGCAAAGTATTCCATTTGCCCTCGACTGTATCATTCCATATTCTCTACAAAATGTAACAGCCTTGCAAAAACAGAGGCTCCCCTGTACTCACATTCGGAAGATACAGTAGGTCATGTATCAAAAAGTAACAGAAAATACTGATTCCAATTGTTTTGGAGTATTCTTTTTCCAAGACCGCACAAGTCCATGGTGGGCCACATAGACACACTATTGTTGGTGGGCTCGCACTCCCGCATACCAGATTCAGTCCACAAGCTATCTCGGAATGCCGCACCTCCTGGTCATCTTGGCTGAGCCTTGATCTATGCAAACAGCAGGACACTCGCTGTGTTATCGTCTCCAAATCAGTAGCCTTACCACCGCACGCGTTACATTGTTGACTTTGAGCGGCATGAAAACACAGCAGAAGTCCACATCGGAAAAAGTTACTTCTGGTTTTGCAAAATCATAGTGCTTCCTCTTTTGTGACCAAGTGGAGGTGAGGTGGGAGTACATGACATCACTCCAAAGCCTTGAAAAGGAACATTTTGTTGTTGCACTTTGTTCAAGTCTGATTTCCTTCCAAAACTTGACAGTTTGTCAGCTTTGTGATGACTTCCTGCTAATGTCAGGGATATTTTTATACTGCTTTCTGACTGACTGATCAATGCTAATACTCCATGTGCTTTGGAAGGGTTCTCATGCTAACACAATGTGTAATGTGTATCTACTTCTCTACAAAGACATCATCTGTTCCAGAGTCAAACTGTCACCATCATGAAACGACAGCCATAAGCTATTTGCTCCTGTCTTTCAAGTGGAAAAAGAAGCCAGATCATTGAAAAAAACCTGACGATTTGAAACAGGAAAAGTCAGGATGTAGCACGGGAAGCATCACAGGCTGTTTTGACCTTCTTTCTTTTTTCTTTCTTTTCTTCTATCTTTAATAATTAAATAGTATTTAAATAATAAAATATAAAAATATTTTTATAGTTGTAATAATAAAATATAACATTAACAATAATTATATAGATTTTTAAATCCATGAATTTATATTATATTTATATATATTATAATATCAATAATAATAATAATGATAATAATGATATTATATGATAATATAATATCTATATATGATCATTATGATAATAATAAGCACAATACTAATAATGTTTTATTAATAACATTAAAACTACTGCACTGAACTACATATCAATTAGTCAATTAATAAATAATGATAATAATAATAATAAAAATACATAATAGAAATAAAATAGAATAACAATAGATTATTTTTAAATTAATATTAAAATGACTACACTGCTATTTAGTAATTAAAGTGATAATAATAATAATAATAACAATAAATGAAATGTTTTTAAAATAAAAAATAATATTAAAACCAGTGCACTGCATAGTAAATCAACTAATAAATATGTAAAATGGATATGACATGTAAAATAATAGTAATAAAAGTAACAATAATAATAATAAATTAAAATAAAATAATTAAAATTAAAATGTTTTTAAAATAAAAAATGTAAAAACATTAAAACCATGTAATTTTTTTATAATACCTACATAACAGATAGATATAGATAAATATAATAATAGTAAAATAAATTATAATATTATTATAATTATTATAATATTAAAACAAAAGTTACATTAATTTATGTTTTATTTTAATAATACATAAATAATAAAATATAATAAATAAATAAATTTGTATGAAAATATATTTTAAAAATACACTAATATTAAATTCACTGCACTGTATATACTGTATAAAACCTCAAAAAATGTTTTTCTTTGTTAAAAATAAAACAAAAACACACCTAAACCCGCAAGATCAGTATGTATTTTCCTACTGGGTTTGAATCCACGCTACATCTAAATGCAGATACATTTCGAAGCAAGTGTGTGTGACCTAGCGGCTGTTCTGGTTTAGCAGCTTGCACTTGGCAAGGATCGTACTCTGAGGTGACCTCGCCGAGAACTCGGAGTAACACTTTGTAAATAATTGCACTTTGTTGTTGACGCACCCAATGACTGACACCTCTGTCAGTGCTGTCGGCCATGTTTGCTTCCCATGTGAATGGGGAAATAATAATAAGCTGAAAGTGTACCTGCTGTATGCTGTAGTTTTCATGCCCGTGTAAGGCTGCTGCATGTTGTTGCACATGTTGGAACAGCTGTAGCTAATCAGGCCATAAATCACACAACTCCCCTGCACCTCCTCTTTCTCTCTGTGCTCCTTATAAATCTGATTCGAAAAGCTAGGTAGTCTGATTTTCAATTGCTCTGTGGCCAAATCCCACTTCCATATTTCGCACACACACACACACACACACACAAGTATGAGGTGGAAAGTTACAGCCTTGCGGGCACAAACACTGTGAACGGAATTTATAGTGAGCCATGAGTTTAACTATTAAAATGAAAAACGCCACAGCAGCCCACACCGGGAAGGCCATATATATTAAAACACTCCAGAGGGCACACCAAGGTCAAGGAAACGTGAAAATAAAGCCAAAACATAAAGATAAAGTACAAGAATGTTACAGAAATAGTCTGAATTAGCTGCTAATGTCAAGACTTTTATTTTAATCTCTGACAAATTTCATAATGGGGCAAAAGCAGACTAATAAGAAAGCTAATACTAGCCTACTACTAATACTAATACTAGTAGTAATAATAATCAGAAGAATAATAATGATGATAGTAATAATAATAATAATAGGCTAATTAATAATATAATAATGGTTATTATATAATTGATCACTGTCCACTGGACAGAATGGTTGCAGAGCTTGAGCAGCGGTTTTGCAGTGTAGATTGTGTGTACTTGTGTAAATTTAATGGTGGCCTAAAACAATTGAGTATCTGTAGTAAATCTGTCCAAACTGGGAAAGTTATATATATATATATATATATATATATATATATATCCCGGTTCTTGTTCGTTATTTGTTTTTTGGATTTTTTTATGAACTACATTCATTCATATCCTGTGCATCTCCAGGGGGCTAAGCCCCTCCTGTCCTCAGAACCTAGTGGCGCCCCTGTTTATATACTAAGGAAGAACTGTGTCCCTTGTTTCCTCTTTTAGAGTGTTTTGAAAACTGTTTTCTTTTCTCTCTTTATCGTGTAATGTTCTTAGTTGGCTCGTGTAGCGAACGGACGCCATATAAGGCAGTGACGTCACCAGTCGTCAGCGACCACCGGTTGCTATGGAGCAAAACTACTACGAGAGACATTTTAGGACATTCAAACCCCCCCAACCTCCCACGCGACCCCTCCTTGATGTGACGTCAAAAGAAGCGCGACATCGTGATTCGCTAGTGCGCTTCTTCGATACTTATTGAGGGGAGTTTTCGGGCGGAGTCGGTCTCGACTAGAGCGAGTGAGAGTGAGAGAGAGAGGGAGAGAGACAGAGAGAGAGCTCGTCGAGGAGAGAGGACGAATTGAAAAAAAAGAGAGAGAGAGCGAGAGAGAGACAGACCAGCTTGAAGTGGTGGTGCGGGCGCTCAAAGTGTCCTTTTCGCAGCAGCAGTCGTCTCCTCCACCGCGCACAGAAGAGTCGGGGAGGGTTGAAGAAAAATAAAGAAGAAAAAGTTGGATCGTGCCCGGGAGTTGTCAACATGTCGGGGAATAATATGGACACCGACGGCGGCTGGAGGAAATTTATGTGGAATTCCGAGAAGAAAGAGTTTCTGGGGCGTACCGGCGGCAGTTGGTGTGAGTGCTACTACTAGCTTAGCTTCTTCTACTTCTTTTACTAGCCTAGCTTCTTCTTCATGTTTTACCAGACTGGCTGCTGTTGCTTCTTTTACTAGCCTAGCTTTTCTTTTTCTTTGAAGAAGCTACGTTTTCTTTGATGCTAACTTTAGAATGTCATGCTAATCTCTAAATATGTATTTCATTTCACCTCCATTTTCTGGCGTGTTCCGATCAGGAAAGCAGCACCTGTTCGAGCATAAGGCTGCGTCGTGACTTGTTTTGTTTTTTTTTTATTTTTTTTAGTCTGCCCCCCCCCCTCCCTTCCCCCAAACCCCAACCCATGTCTCTTTTTGCATACAAAATTGCACACTTGTTTGATTAAGTTAACTCTTACCTTTTTAATACTGCGATGATTCTGAAGCAAGACTGTTAGATGTAAGGTTAATGGCGATGAGTAAAAAGGCGTCGCCCCTATGAGCTGATTGATTGGAAAATCAGCGGCGATACCAAATGGAAAAGGTCACCCCTGAAGGACAGGCTTCTGAGCCTGGCCGGGACTTTTTCCACTTGAGCCGATGGTGAAAGTTGTTTAGTGGGGAGTTCAAATCCCTCCCCCAGCTGTACGCCACATGAGGAAAAACCTGCCATTGATCCGCTGCTTTGCAATAATTGCCGTCTTTGACGGACCAGGCTATATTCTTAATGGCCGCCTTTCAATAAAATACCACTTTCGACATCCCTCTGTAGTTTTTGTAATTCTAGCCTAATGTGTCGGAGCTTGTGGTTGGCCAGAATCCCAGCGAGTTGCATGTTAATCATATTTTCGTTATTGGAAACGGTGCTGTCGAACAGATCACGACTCACATGTCTCTCAAGGGCTGCCCCCCCCTCTCCATTGAACACACTAGCTTCTTTTTCCTCTCCTGCTCAGAACAGGAAGCATCGCTCTTTACCGTGTATTTACTACACAACATGTACACGGTTTGTCTTTAGTAGCCACAAAACGTGACACTGAACGCAACAGGTTTGCCACTGAACGCACCACGAAGCGCGGCGGTAAAATGACAGCAAAGCAAGATGGACGTTGCCTTCTTTTTTGCTTTTAAACGTCGACTGCAAGACACTGGCTGCTGCTGTTCAAAGTCGACAGACTGTCAGTGAACACACCACAAGCAGGGCAAGGCTGGGGTTTGTGTGTGTGTTTGTGTGTACTAGTGTGAACTAGTGTGAACGTGGTGATGGCTTGTTCACCACACACTGCTGCTGCAGTCTGTCGGGGGAGGGGCTTTTCCATTTGAGTTGTTCCAGGTTGTTGTGCCCGTTCCAGTGGTAGGTAAACACTGGTGACGACTTCACCTGAGAATCGTGTAGTTAAAAGTGTACAGATTTGTTTCTTTGCTGTTGGGAGAAGCTCGGCGTCCAGAAAACATTTCTTTAGAAACCCCTCAATCACGTCATTAGCAGTAACAGGCACGGTGATGCTTTCTTTGATACTCTAAACCAGAGATGTCAAACTTAATCACATAGGGGGCCAAAACCTACAACTCTTCTTTAGGTTGTGGGCCAAACTGGACATTTTTACATGCCTATTCCGTCCTGCGAGAAATTTCTACTTTCCGATATTCTGTGGATCTCCAACTGAGGTTGTTTTGTCATAGTTGTTTGTTTCAATAAAGTTATTGTTGAGTCATCACCTCTTCGTCATTCCCCCAATGTCTGGGCAAAAGCTACATTTTTACTGATTACTATTGACTGTCCTATGCCTCTTTAAGGTATTATTTAGTACATACAGGGTTTAATAGTTAAAGTGCTGCCATTTTTAGCTGTGTAAAGTTCTAATATTTTGACTTTTTGTGTTAATCTGGCACCCTTATTAAGAATGGTTGTGAATTTTGTGCTAAATACTTTGTTTCATAAGGTCTGCAAGAAGGGCCAACATGATGCTTTTTTCCAAACAGTTTAGCTCCTGGGTCTTGTGTTTGACACATGTGCTCTAAACCCAATTATATACCTCAGAGTAATCAAACACATTTTAAATTACACATACAGTTTACACTATTATGTAGTTACACATCATGCCTTGCCAAAGCATCTTCCTGCTGGAAAAAGATGAGTGAATTAAGTTGAGACAGCGCCCTCTGCTGGATTTGTAGCTACAGTGCCGTAATTATTTGTTTATGGTGGTTTTATCGTATTGCTTCCAGACTCAACTATGATAAGGATATGATATGATAAGTAGAATGCTTTTGAGGATAACCAGCATAGATAGTGGATGGAATATTTTTGCTTTAACAGTATTAGAGCCCTTTAGACAGGAAATAACACCCCTCTAGTCACTTTTACACTCCTTTTAGTAGACATAGTAAGATAAAATAAGACATACGATGCACGCTCGTGTGTTGTTATAAATGTGTTTCCTAGCTGAGTGGGGGGGTGATAGAGACCGAGACACCGTATCAAGTGCTGAGGCATACGTCAACGTCGCTGCCATATTGGATGAGTCAAAGATGCACTGTAAATGAACTTACTTATGTTGATTTGTCTCTTTTATGCGTTGACACCCAAAATAATGTACTTGGGAAACAGTTGGGCACCAAAAAAAACGATGTTTTGTACAATGCGATTGTGATTGTTTTGGTGCCTGTCTCACAAGTATATTAGCTCTACCGCTCGTATAGCAAAACCTGGGGTCACAATGCACGTGAAGTATAGCGACTCAGTCGCTATGTTCAACTGATTCCCTCATGCTGCATCTTCTTACTCACTGGCAAAGCAGGTGTGTTATGATGCAACCTACTGTACGGATTTGGAATGACAAGCTCCACTCCCAGATCGTCCTGTTATGTGTTTATGAACGAGGGTCAACAGGTAACGCCAAATCTAATCAAATCACTGGATGTCCTTGTGACCGTTCTACTGAGCATGGACAACATACTGAAACTTAGTTGTGGCTGATAACATGTAAAAAAAGGCGGGTTGAAGGTGTTGTGACAACAAGAGAGTATACATTGTATGTTTGAACATGAAATAATGTGAGTTTACATTGTGTATTTGTGTGAGCGTAGCTAAAATGGCTGTACAGGTAGGGAAGCCACTGGTCTCATGTTCCTGAGTAGTTGCAGTAGCACGCTAGGATCTGCGCTACTTATCAGCCAACAGTCAGACCGGGGGGAGGGTGACTGTGGGTTAAACCTGCGCTCGGCCCGTCTAACTGGTTCCCGCGGGCTCGGCTTTGTAAGTGGCAGCGGAACTGGAAGGACGCCATGACAACAGGAAAGTGATCAGGGATGAGGATGAAAACTTGTGTGTGTGTGTATGTGTGTGTACTACATACATACAAGACCGCTAACTCTGTTTATTTCAAATTGTAGCAAGAGACATTTCTCAAGCTTGCTTTCTGTTTATTTAAGCAAGCCACGCCCTAGAAGTCTTTAGGGGACGCCTGGTTAATATGGTAAATATTTTTATGGTATTGTTACTACAACACCAAGTTTACCATACACTCGTTCACATACATTTGGACCACCACAAATAGATTTGGCATTTCCTGCTTTCCCGAGTTTTTAACGCACCTGGTCTGCTGGAGAACAAGAAGACGTAGCAGGGGGGAACAGTGGTGACAACTTGGCATGTAATTAGTACCCACTAGATATTCTTTAATGGCAAATCTTGTGAAGAAACTTTGGTTGATTCCGACGTGAAAGCAGGTATCGCTCTTCTCTGCAGATGATGCTGTGGGCGATTTTTTTTTTGTCGCGAAGTAAAATACAAAAATTTAAAAAGACTAATTCTAAGGCGTTGTGATAACAATCAGTAATTTTTATTTATTATTATTTTTTATTTAATTCAGGACAGTGCTCATTGTAACCACTTACAGGCTGTATATGAGACTCATTTTAGCACATTATGCTAATTTTTTTCCCCAGAGGCAGGAAAATAAAATATGTGTTAATGTAATATTGGTACTGTAATGTCGAGTGAGACACAAGCACCAGACTTGGTTAGATTGATGGAACAACGGGCTTTTATTGCAAGTTTGAATGAGCTCATCACAGGCACAATAAATAATCCCTAACATAGCAAAAGCTGCTGCTGCAGACGTAACCCATGCAAAGCATTTCCGGTCCGTGACACAGTCAGCTCACTGGCACCGGAACACATTGACAGCCACACACAAGCATTCGTCTTAATTATGTCATATTTTCTCTTATCATGTCTACTATATTGAGTAATAGGGGTATAAAAGTGACTGTAGAGGGCACTAACAATGTTAAAAAGCGTATTAAGGTCGTAAACAGGTTTTCTATGCTGTAACTATGAAAATACTCTATTTATAAATAAGAAATCCTACTAGGCGATAAAGAATGTCAAACCCCATTTGAATGCACTGCAAATTTTCGGACAAAATTGACAAAAGTAATTTAGTAAACAAATTTTGATTTTTTGAATCTTTGATTTTTTTTAAGTTCATAAAATAAATATGTCAAAAAGTACAAATAAAATAAGTATGAATGAATTCAAATATAAATACAGATTTTTTTATACGATTAAAAATGTATGTTTGTCCAAAGATTTATTTTGCTTTTCATGTTTTTCATGCATCATTAGTAATTATGTCCCCCTACGACCACCATTACAAATAGATTGCAGTCCTGCAGGGTAAGTGCACCTTTTTGGAATTTTGCCCAAAACAAGTTAATATGAGCAAGCTAAAAACGGACACCATGGGAAATACCCACGGGAAGTTTGGGTAGTGCTTTAAATCATGAAAATAGGGCAACTATTACATATTACTACCAGTGTACGTGTTAATGCATGATCACAGCATGTATATCAAACCATACAAACGTTGTTAGAGGGTTTTTTAAGAGGTCTTCATACTCAAAATGGGTGTATCCCAATGATGTGCATTGTTAGCCCAATGATATGCATTGTTGGCTAACTCATATTAACTTGTATTCTCGTTATAATGCATTTTTCATGTTTCACATAAGGATTGTGAATGATGGGCAAAATTTAAAAAAGTGCAATTCCCATTTAAAAAGTAGTTTTCTATGATCAAACTACAAAAATATTATGTTTACAAATAAGAAATCCTACTTTTATGGAAATGAGAAAGTAGCCATGGTCAAACAAGTATTGTTTGGATGGGAGTTACAGCGGCAAAAATACTGTTTTGAGTTATGTGTAATCTATTTCCAATGATGCAATTTTTTTTGGATGATAATTGTCCCAAAAATAATGAAAACAGTATTATTGTGTATTTTTTTGATACTGCGAGTACACTGTATCAAAAGCAATCAACTTTTACTTTCGAAAAAAAACAAACTATATTTGTCATTCTGAATAAAAAACAGATATAACCTGGAAATACTGTAAAGGTCAGATTGTGTGTCAATGCAGACGTACACTTCCTTGATTCACTTTTAGCAGCGTTGTGTGTGGAATACGTTCTTTACATTTATTGATGTGTAATGTTTTGTCAGACTTTGGTCAAAGTACGTACACGTTTGGGATGCAGCAAATTGCATTTGGTGCAAAGAGGTGTTATACTTGAGGTGTTCTACTTCGGGAATTAGCTTTTTCATGTCACAAAATGCGCAAAACGACCAAAATTGATTTCAGATTCTGTTTTATACACAACTGAAGAAAGCACTCTCTCAAAGTCCTGCCTCTCCCTCCTGGGACAAAGAGACTAATGACGATGGAGGGTTTATTCACTTGCTCATTCCTCTATAGAACCAACATCCAGGTGTTGAGACAGATTCACAGAGTGAGAGAGCGGAGGAGAACAAACAATATATCCATCCATCCATCCATCTTCTATAATGGAATGGAATGGCCTTTATTGTCATTATACAAGATGTTCAACGAGATTGGAGATATAATGTTTATCCTCACGAGGGTCGCGGATATGCTGGAGCCTATCCCAGCTGTCTTTGGGCGAGAGGCGGGGTACACCCTGGACTGGTGGCCAGCCAATCACAGGGCACATATAGACAAACAACCATTCACACTCACATTCATACCTATGGACAATTTGGAGTCACCAATTAACCTAGCATGTTTTTGGAATGTGGGAGGAAACCGGAGTCCACGGAAAAAAACCCACGCACACACAGACGCCCAAGCGGGGAACCGAGCCCAACTGTGTGGCCAACATGCTAACCACTTATGCACCGTGCGGCCCCATGTCAATATATCAAGGCCGACTAAATTATTGACTCTTTTCTGTTTATCGTGCAGTTACTTGATGTATTGATTACCATGACAGGCCTAGTGCTAACTCTGTTAGCATTACTAGTGTGAAACGTGGTGCGTTATTATGCAATGATATCTTGATGGCTGTCACCCACTCACCAGCTTACTCATACACAGGGCGAAATTTGTTGTGCAACCAAGTCTTTCGAACGACTCTTTTAATTGAACGAGAATTGATTCGCAGATACACTTTTGAGTTAAAAGTGTGGTTTTCCAGTCATTGATGTAGAAGACGAGAACATACATGTTAAGTGTATGTTATGTCGCACAGCAAAGTGTTTGTCCAAAGAAGGAATGCAAATGTGAAAGGTTTCAATCCACACCAGAAGAACGTGAATAATGCGACTTAAAAGTGGGACTGTTGGCTTAAGCGGAACAACAACCACTGTTTCCATGCCAAGCCGGCACTACAGCCCAGTAGTGACACTGGGGTGGGGGTGGGGGGATTCTCGTGCGTGGAAGCTTGTTCCAATGGCAGGAATCAGCATGACTCATCCTCAACTTCTCTAAATAACCCCAAACCACCCCCCCCCCCCCCCCCCCCGGTCCGCAACAGGAGACCACTGGAAAAGTAGGACCTCGCCATAGTAGACGAGAAAGAGATCCTCACGACAGGAACAATTAGTCCCCCCCACAAACCCCGTTTGGGATTTTCAATAAGTCCTTTCAGGCTTGTGTTCTCATGATGTCCTTAATTAAAAACAGCTGTTTGGAAGTCACAGATTCCTTTGAGAAAACATGCTACTGTCCTATACATAGACTAAGGACATCCCACAAAGGCTTGGTGTGGGCTGATGGACGTGGACACTTCGCATGTCATCGCTGTCAGGGCCATCCAAAGTGTGGCCTGGAGCTGTTCTTTGGTTTTGGCCTCTGGAATATTCTAAAAATATATTTTAACAATGGAAAAAGTCATTTAAGGAGAATAAAGTATACATTAAGAGAAAAAAGCTGTCATCTAACAAGAGAAAGTTTGAATTTTAGAAAACTTAACATTATGACAGTAACGTCTTTTTATGAACATAAAGTTGAAACAAAGTTGTGAGTTTTGGAAAGTTAAAAAGTTATAACGTTAACAAGAATAAAGGAAAAGTAGAAATACTTGAAAAATTTAAATAACGCGAGAATGGAAAAAAAACAGCTTTTACGAGAATAAAGTCAAAATATTACAGACAAAAACTTATTGTAATGGTGAAACATCATAGTTTTCCCAGAATAACCGCGTAACATATGACATTTTAGTTGTTGTAGTCATAGCATAGGGCTACATGGCGGGAGAGTGGATAGCATGCAGGCCACACAGCTAGGAGACCCGAGTTCGATTCCACCTTTGGCCATCTCTGTGTGGAGTTTGCATGTTCTCCTCGTGAATGCCTGGGTTTTCTCCGGGTACTCTGGTTTCCTCCCACATTCCAAAAACATGCTAGGTTAATTAGCCACTCCAAATTGTCCATAGGTATGAATGTGAGTGTGAATGGTTGTTTGTCTATATGTGCCCTGTGATTGGCTGGCCACCAGTCCAGGGTGTACTCCACCTCTCACCGAAAGACAGCTGGGATAGGCTCCAGCACCCCGCCACCCTCGTGAGGATAAGCGGTAGAAAATGAATGAATGAATAGTCGTAGTATTATAAGTCAATATTAACCAGAATAAAGGCAAAATATTATAGGAATAAAGAAATAATTACAAGAAGAAAGTTGAATTTTTTGGAAAATTAAAGGGGAAAAAAGCTGTAATTTTTTGTAAATAAAAACCAAATATTAAGAAGAAATTGGTATTCTAACAAGGGAGGAAAAAAGTCACAATTTTACAAGAATATATTTGTTTATATATTATGAAGAAGCACATTTTAGTAGCAAGAAATATGTTTATTTGAGAAGCCAACAAAACAAGTAAAGTTTTTTGAGGTTGGGGAAAAAGTTACTATATTATGGGAATAAAGTCAATATTATGAGAAGAAAATATTTGGAAAATGAAGCTGATACTAATAATAATATTTTTCTTCGTATATCGTGATGCATGCATTTGTTTCTTGAAATCTGTACTGTATATAATTGCATCCTTTGAGTTGTCACTATGTGGCAAGATGTTGGATGCCCCTGACTGTTCTTCTTCTTCTTCCCGACAGTCAAAATCTTTTTGTTTTACGTCATCTTCTACGGGTGCTTGGCCGCCATCTTCGTCGGGACCATTCAAGTGATGCTGCTCACCTTGAGCGAGTACAAGCCCACCTACCAGGACAGGGTGGCCCCCCCAGGTACGAAACGACACACCTCCTGTCTGACCGTGTCTCCGAGGTCTCCTGTGCTTTTGAGCAGCATGTTTTGTATTGGATCTGAGACAGCTTCAGCCATTTTGTCCTTTACTGCCAGTCAGAGCAAACCCCCAGTCCCCCCCACCCCCTTGCGGGCACCCTCCCTTGGGCGGCTCACGTACATGCACGGGGGATCCTCATTGTCGTCGTGTTGCATAGCAATCTTTCACGGGGGGAACAGAGCTTGTGGTATTTTTAGCGAACATTGCGGGCGGGTTGACTTTACCGCCTGTCAGTCTCGCACGACTGTTCATCGTCACTAAAGCAGCGACTTGGCTTTCTGGCAGAGTGGACTGATAGAGGAAGGAAGCCGAGGGAAGTCCCCCCCCCCCCAACACACACACACACACACACAAGCGGATGCAAAAGTTTCCATTGTGAAAGAGTCGCACCAGACGATAGCGAGGAAGCACCTTTAGCGGTGGTCCCTCCATGCTCACCTCATCTTCTTTCCTCTCGTCGTCGCAGGCCTGTCGCACACTCCACGCTCTGAGAAGTCTGAGATCTCCTTCAACATGAGCAACAGTAAGACCTACACGACCTACGTGGAAAGCATGACCAAGTTCCTCAGCCTCTACGACGACGACAAGCAGACCGACACGCTCAAATTTGAAGATTGTTCAGGCAAGTTGAAAAGTGGATGTCGCGAACTTAACGCCGCTGATATCACGTGTACTGATTTGAGACCAAATCAGCGATCAATAATCGATCAATAATAACTTGGGGTGTCACAAGACAAGACGATACATGAGATTAGGTCACTATAAGGTGGTTTTATATATGCCGTATTTTCTGGACTATAAGTCGCACAATGCCAAAAATACTTAATTAGGTAGAAAAAAAACACACATAAGTCGCACTGGAGTATAAGTCACATTTTTTGCGGGTAATTTATGTTACAAACTACTTGACCAAAACAGACATTACGTCATCTTGGAAGGCAAGTTTTAACAATAATAAAAGAATAGAGAACAAGCTGAATCGGTGTAAGATATGCTAACACAATGCTTATTCAGCTACACAAAAAATAAACATCAACAGAAAAGGTGTCCGGCGTTTATGTAACAAACAAAGTCGCTCTGGAGTTTAAGTCGCAGGAACAGCCAACCTATGAAAAAAAGTGTGACTTATAGTCTGGAAAATACGGTAATAATAAATATCACTGTTGCACGCTTGGCCTATTATTGGTCCAAAAATATTGACGGTCTAACATGTCTACGAGACATGACATGGATTACCTTTAACCCGCCATGGAGACGGAGCCGATATTCCATGGCTGAAAAAAAGGTTCTCTCATTCTGTGTGGAAGTGGTACGTTTTAGACTTTGTCCTGCTTCCACCCTCGGCTGGAAACACTTTTAATTTGAGAATAAGTCAATTGTAGAGGCTAGCTGTTTAGCTCAATAGCTTGCTATGCTGGCGTCGGCCGTCTGTTGTCCCTGCAGGGATCCTGTAGCATGGGTACTTGATGTAAACAAATTAATTCATTCATTCATTGATTAATTTTCTACCGCTTATCCTCACGAGGGTCGCGGGGGTGCTGGAGCCTATCCCAGCTGTACTTCCACTATGTATTTGGCCAATGTAGTATGACATACAATAGAGTGGGACACAAACGTTAGCAACACTGGCATAGCAATGTGAGCTACAGTGCTAACAGTACATTTTAACATCAACCTTGTGCCAGATTAGCATGTTCGCTGAGGAAGAACTTGTTGTTGTAGTTGACCAACAAATAGTTGGACAACATAGTTCCATTTTAAGATAAGTAGCGAAGCCTCCTTTGATGCAAAGCGTATACACGGGCGGGATCATGTCGCTTGGCATTGGATTTGGACCTTGTTACTGTTGGAAGGTCATCACGACCTTGGTGCATGATAGGAGACCCTAAAAGAAGAAGGAACTGTCCTAATGAATGCATCAAGGAAAGGTAGTGTTGTCGGAACATAAACCTTTATATTCACGCACCTCCTCGTGACCCTCCTCCAGCAACACCTGAGGTGTACAAGGTCCGCGACAGCAGCCAAGGTCAGCGCAACGCCTGCCGCTTTCGAAGGTCCTGGCTGGACATCTGCTCCGGCGCGACCGACACCACCTTTGGCTTCCAGGAAGGACAGCCCTGCATCATCGTCAAGCTCAACAGGATCGTCAACTTCCGGCCCAAGGTGAGCAAAGAGACAACTCAGACCCAAAATACACCATTTCATAAATCATAAATGGCTGCTATCAGGGGAACCAGAGTGCAGAGCGGAGGGAGCCACCTGCTGGGGCCCAGCAAGGTGCACTGTATTTGGGCACACGCTCCGAGCAGCCGTTGTGAGGCCACGGAGGTCTCTGGCAAATATTTAGCACTTTTCAAACGCGGTGTTGTACCGATCACTTTCAGGTGGCTGGGAAGTTTTATGTGCACTCGATGGGGTTCCACACATGGCCACATCCCCATGTTGCTTAGGGCCAATTATGGAAAAAAAAAAGTTTGATTGGGTAACCTCGCCTCATTTTTATCATCGGTTAACACATTTCTCAGTATGATGTCATAACTGCCTCATAATCATATTGCACCCCTAATTTATAGTCTTACATTATATTGGGTAATGGTGTAAATGTGACTATAGGGGTGTTGTATCATGTCTAGAGGGCTCTAATGTCACAAACCGTACTCAGAAGGTTTATAAAGAAGGAATTCTACTTTGTGGTGTTTGACCTCTCAAAGTAAATAAGGTCAATAAATGTCAATAAATGCATGGTTTCTGTACTTTTGTGTTATTTCATATGCTAAACAGTTGAGTCGTGTGATGGAAGCGCATTTTGGGATTTGGGTTTTTCAGCGGAGACTTCCGCTGGACTAAAACTGACTTGTTCAAAATGAACAAAAATGGAATTGAGGTTGCAAACAGGAAGTAGAATTGATCATATCCCATACATGACTCTTTGACATATTTAGCAGAAATACTACTACAGTAGACCAGAGTTCGATTCCACCCTCGGCCATCTCTGTGTGGAGTTTGCATGTTCTCCCTGTGCATGCGTGGGTTTTCTCCGGGTACTCCGGTTTCCTCCCACATTCCAAAAACATGCTAGGTTAATTGGCCACTCCAAATTGTCCATAGGTATGAATGTGAGTGTGAATGGTTGTTTGTCTATATGTGCCCTGTGATTGGCTGGCCACCAGTCCAGGGTGTACCCCGCCTCTCGCCCGAAGACAGCTGGGAGAGGCTCCAGCATGCCCGCGACCCTAAAAATGAATGAATGAACAACTACAGTAACAGTACTTTTGGCCACCCCGTATTTTATTACAGCCAATTTTCACTGACAAAGAATAAAAGCATCTTCTATAAAATATCAAATTCTGGAATATGATGGTAGAATCCAAAATGGATGTCTAACAGTGTGTCCTCTTTCTTTTTTTTAGGCTCCGACCCTCGCGTCGCTAGCAGATGAGATCAAGGCCAGAGCAAACGCCAACTCCATCCCCATTTTCTGCAAGAACAAGGTTGACTCTTGGCAGTTGTTTGAAGACGGGAAGGGGGTGCGGGGGGGTGCGGGGGGGTGCCCGCCCAAATGTTTTCCAACCAGGGCCACACATTGAACGTACCGGTCAAAAGTTTCACAACCAATCAATTTGTTGACTCGCTCCATTCCTGCTGAACACATTGAAACTGTTAGCCCATTTTGTAGTCCCTGAAACGGTATCATTCCGAAATACACGAAATAACCTTGGTATTCATTGACTAGAATGTCAATACATAACTAGGTGTTCTAAAATTCTTGTAGAATTGACAATTAAAGAATCCACGGGCTTCATAACGGGCACCCCTGTTTCAAGAGGATGTTGTGCTTTGAGAGGTTTTTCATCGGCTCTTTCCTTTTTTCATCTTTTCAGAGACCGGAAGATGTCGGAAAAATCCATGACATCCAGTACTTTGGCTTCGACGGGAGCTTCCCCCTCCAGTACTACCCCTACTACGGCAAGCTGCTGCACCCCCAGTACCTCCAGCCCCTGGTGGCCATCAAGTTCAACGTAACCCACAACCAGGAGGTTCGCATCGAGTGCAAGGCGTACGGCGCCAACATCGACTACAGCGACAAAGACCGATATCAAGGACGTTTTGACATCAAGCTCACAGTCAGCTCATGACCTCGGTTGTGATCAGCGCACCGTCGCTTTAAAAGTCAAGTTTAAACAAAAAAAGAAAAGGCAAAAGCAACTCCAATGTAGAGCAAATTGAGATATTAGAGAAAAAAAAACGACAAAAAAACACCACTAGTCTTTGAAGATTCATACTATACAGGACCTCCACTTAAATCAGTGTGCTTCACACTAGGCTTCTGTGTGTGTGTTGAGGCTTAGAACGTAGTAGCAATAGCGACATATTTATTCTACTGTACATGAATATTCCTTGAGCCATGGATTACTGTCAAAACTGCAATTCCACTACTACTGACGTGTAGCGAGACGTGTTTGTGTCTTGTAATCTCTCCGTGTCTTGTCCGCTTTCAGTGCTCCCGGCGCGCGGGTGTGTTTATGCGTGTGTGTGTGTGTGTGTTAACGTGCTCCGACTAACTGAAATACTAGCGTGGTACAGAACCTCTTTAGGAAACGCTCGACACGATCAAGTTGACTGTGGGAAGGATCAGTTTGTACGCCTTTTATTCCTTTGTCGTTCTTTTCGTAGTTTTTAGTCGAGTTGAAGCGGGCGTGGCCCACTCTTGAATGTTTTAGCCATTTTCATGGTGGAAGAATTTTATATTTATGCAGTTGTACATTTTTTTTCTCACTCTATATAAAAGTGTCATGTTTCAATCCGATACCAAAGTCACTGGTGAAAAGTTGAAAGAGTATCCAAGGCAATGCAGTATCCCGTGTTAGATGATGTTCACTTACCGTGAGAAGAATTTCATGTTGTGGGGGTGTAAAAAAAACAAAAAAAAAACCAAACCCATCAGAACACTTTGTCCAGAGTCGTCTTGTTACTTTATTTAATCTGGCTGAAACAATAAAAGAAAACAGAGATAAGGTCTGATGTGTGTTTGTGGTCATCCATCCAAGATCTTAAAGAAGTACTGCACCTGTGGAAGACACGCATGAGCCCGGTCGGCCCGGTTAGTTGGGACTAACGGTGAACAAGGAGGCTTTATGCCTTCAGATCAGCTGGATGGGTCAACAGTACACAGCCACCAGCGCCCCCTCCCCCTCCATCCCCCTAAACAAAGCTTTTGTTTCAAATCCCTTTGGCCAATCCATTCTTGTGTTCCCGTCACACCGTGAGAGATCTGAGGCGGGCCCGGCCCACGCCTCGGTCATGGGACACGTCTGAAAGGCCCATTTGCACAGAGGCTGGGAAGGGTAGGGGGACAGGATGCCTGTGACTATTCCCATTCATTCAGGTCACTCTCCGGGCATTCAATACATTGGAACCGGACCGTTCAGGTTGTCTTAGGAAAACCTTTAGCCTCTCGGCCGAGCAGGCTTCACCCATTCATGCTCCAAGACTAGATAGGACAGCTCCAGCTTTAAATAGAGATGTGCTTTATTCAGACTGCAGCTGTCCTATCTAGTATTTTCACCAAAGTGTGGGCAGTTTAAGAGCTGCAATGTCTACCTGCCAAAAGAGGTACCACAATATATTCAGACTGCAGCTGTCCTATCTAGTATTTTCACCATAGTGTGGACAGTTTAAGAGCTGCAATATCTACCTTCCAAAAGAGGTACCACAATAGTGTATTGGAAATGTGTTGTTCAAGATGCTGAAATTTTGACAAAAAAAGTAATTATTAAGACTACAGCTGTCCTATCTAGTATTTTCAAATAAGTGTCAAAATATGCCACGGATAGTATCAAAAGTGTGTTGTCTCTGATGGTGGAATTTGGACGGTTTAAAAGTGTTCAATAAAGGCTAAAGACGTCCTATCTAGTGCTTTTCAGCATTTTGAAGTGTCAAGAGATGCCACAGTGTATTGGAAGTGTGTTGTCCTTAATGGTGGAACTTTAAATAGTTTAAAAGTGCTATATCCAGGCCAAAGCTGTCCTATCAAGCACTTTTCAATATGATTAAATAAGTGTCAAGAGATGCCAAAATAGAGTTTTGGAAGTGTGTTGTCGCTAATGCTGGAACTTTAAATAATTGAAACAGTTTAAAAAAATGCTCTATTCAGGCCAAAGCTGTACTTTTCAGAATGATTCAATAAGTGTGAAGAGATGTCACAATAGTGTATTGAAAGTGTATTGTTGTTAATGCTGGAATGTTTAAAAGTGCTCTATTCAGACTAGAGCTGTCCTATCTAGTCTTTGAGCATGAAGCGATGAAGGCATACATCTTGTAAGTCAACCTGAACAGTCGGGTAGAGGGCAGGGTTTGACTCTGTATGAGACCAATAACACGGAGTATTAGCGTGTTAGCGTGCCAACGCCACCACCCACCTCTAAGACGGCGTCTTCAGGAAGGTCTGTGCAGTGGACGCCGTTCTTGACTTTGTCCGTGCCGTAAAGAGCACGCAGCGTAGTCGGACGAAGGTGCCGCGCGATGTCCTGTAGAAGGAACAACATTTTTCTCCTTGAGTCTCCAATGGAACTCATTTATCCCACTGACCTTGAACTGAGCACGGGTAAATACTGTTAGTAATGAATCAGTGAGGTGATGGAGAGTGTGTGTGTGTGTGTGAAGGACAATGTCGATGTAAATGGTTTAGTGGTGTTTATTAGTGTGTATGTGTGAGGTCAAATGTCAACATCACAAGAAGGCGCCTTTGTTGTAGGAGACAATGAAGGACGTAAGCCAAGGTGGACTGGTCTTCCTGCGTTTATGTGACTTCCTGCCTGACACGATCTGGATTTGCAGATGACACGCCCACTTTTTGACTTCACATGATTCTTTTTTTTTTCCTCAACGGCATCACATGATCTGCTTTCCACGACTCAGCGATTGCAGTGTGTCCTTTCAGGTTTCCTCTCCTGCCAAAAACCGTCATCTATCAGGCGTGTGTGACTCACTTCTGCTTCTGCCCCCCCCCCCCCCCCCCGCCTACCCGACCCCCTCCCCCCGGTGGGAGGGCTTTCATTTCCTGGAGGCACAAAGTGGCCGAGCGAGGCCGGCTGTGACCTTCACGGAAGGACACATGCTCAGGATGCTGCCTGTGGAATGTTTGACACAGCCGCCATGTTGGAGCCGTACCAGCAACATTACCTACTCAAAGGTGTCAAAAGTGACTTTTTAATTGCTTACGAGCATCAAAACACGATAAAAGGCTGTCTACTTTGAGGACAAGTGGCTCCTTTGTCAAATTGAAGGAACCCCCCCCTCCTTACATCCTTATGAACATGGATGGTTCCACCTTGGACCCGCCCCTAGCGAGATGACAGATGCGCCCACCCTATGTATACACCCACCGGTTATATGGCGAGTTTTCAAGGCTCACGGCATGATCAGCACACAAAAAATAACTGAATTGATACCTAAAGGGGTCTGATTAATGACTGGGTAACGCAAATGCCACAATGGGTTTGAGCCATCAGCATTAAAGCTACAAACCCAAAACCTTGTGTCCCTGGTGGTGCTTACTTAAAGCACTGATACTTACTGTGGGACATCAGAGACACAAAAAGGTAGTAGTATCCAGCTTAGAGTTGGACCACATGATGGACAGTCATCATATGCATTAAGTACTAATACCATAGACGTAGACGTAAACAACACACTAGCTAGTATTAGGACTTAGCTTCCGTCAAACATGGCGCCGAGGAACACAGACATGGAGATGGAGTAGATGGAGTGTGTCTCCAAAGGGGGAGAAAGGGAAGGGGAGGAGCGGTGTGGCGTAATCGTGTTAGTCGTGTCATTGTGATGGTTGTGTAATTGTGTGGGTTCCTCCTGAGTGACCTTTCTGACACAACTTTAATTACATTGTGCAGAGTGAGCGGCGTCGCGCTGGCGCTCCACCGATGATGGCGGCTTTCGTCAAAGCATGTGTGCGCACACGCACACACACAGTATTTTTATGTATGTGCAATGGACAGGGTAAAATGTAAAAAATACAACTACTATGCATTCTAAGTAAATTGTGTACTATTATAACTTAGTCACACACACACAGAGGTCAGTACAACCTATTCTCACCATCCCATTAATCCTCTCTAGAGGTCACGACCTTGGCAGACAAAGAGGTGTAGAGCAATCACTACTAGTATCTAAAAGAGACATAACACCCTCTTTATTCGTCACACTGAAGCTGAACTCTGACTTATACGATGTATGTCAAACACAATACCATAATTTCTAAGTAAATACTATTACCAATAATATACATGCATTAGCCTTGTCAAGCGATTAAGAGTGTAATCAGATTAATCAAATTTTTTGCAAATGAATTAATCATGATTAATCGTGATTAACAACTACTTCAAGCATAGTTAAATAGCATTATCCAATTATTGTTTGTCTTTGCTTTTCTGTTGATTCAGACCAAAAATAAAGACTTTGTTGTAATTTTCGGAGTGTCCATGAATGCATCCCGCCGTGATCTAGTGCCAATGAGGAAGTGTCGTTCCGATGACTGTATATGGTGTTTGGATTGCAGCGCTGTTGATGTGTTCAGGTCAGAATAAAGTTCTAAAAAAAGGTCAGACTCTGTGTGACTCTGCTGGCAGCACACCACAAATACATGTGGACCACCACAGATAAATGTGTAGCTACTAGAAAACCAAAATGTGATACAAACAAAATATTCAGACTAATAAAACATGGTGTATGCACACATTCACGCAATTTGTGGTCCACTTTGCGTAGAAGTATGCATATATTGAAGAAGCTGACTTTCACAAAAACGGAGGTGGAAATACTGGACAAAGCGGCATATCAAATAAAACATACCGAGGCAAACTAAGCGACAGAAACAGAGTTTTCCCCTCATCCGGTCAAGCGAGTGTGCAGGTGTTCCTAATGCTATGACCTCACCCATGGATACTATTCACCACGTACGCACGTCCGACGCCAGACAAAATGAGTTTTTCCTCGCCCTCTCACGTTTTCGTGTTTTTGCGGTCATAAAGCAACAGCAGATGGCCCCCGGGGAGAGGGTTGCTAATGTACTGGGGGTTAGGGGGGGTGTAATCAATAGTCAAAAAGCCGCTGCAGATGGAGGTCATGTGATATGGTCAATTAGATCCTCTGTTACAGCGACATGCTGGAGCCACTGATGTTTACATATTTATTTAGTTATTCTAGTATCATACATATTCATCTGTTATTAATCATAGTCTATGTGTGTGTTCGTTTTTGGAAAGAAGAAGCCAATAAAATTCACTTTTAACTAACATGGTGATAGATTGATATATCACTCCATGATGAATTATAGGTTGATGAAGCTGGAGGAGGATTGTTTCAAGCTGGGTCCAATGATCTTACGTTAGCTCGTCTACGCAAACATGAAAACTCATTCACACCGATAGTAACCTCTGAAGCCAACCTGTTTGGTGCAGATCTGGATAAAGATGCAAATCACCGTTTTCTAACTGGATTATTGACGGGACTTGCATGCCATTCTATTCCATTTCTTTTGTTTTGGGAGTTTAAATGCGTGCTACCGCCACCTATAGGACTGGAATGGAACACTATAGGACACCATTGACAACCCACCAAACGTTGGCATTTGTGGCTTTACTTCGTTCTATTTATGGCTACCTGGACTTTGAACTTTTACCATCACATAAGTACAATTTCCATTTTTTAATAATAATTTTTATGTTTATATTTATATTATTACTATACAATTACATATATTTGTAATTTATACTTTATACGTATATGTATTGTGCATGATTTATTCGATATATTTTATTATTATAAAATAAATATATATTATATATATTATTACTGTTGATAAATTGTATATGTATTACACTATAAATATATAAAAAATATACATGTAGTATATTCATATCATATATGATTTATTATACATATTTTTATTTATGCATTTTTTGTGATTTTAAAAACATATGCTTTATGTATTTGTATGATTATTATATTATATTGTATTATATGCAGTACATATTTTTATATTGTTATATTTATAAATGGTATTTATTTGTAATATATATCTATATTAAACAATGTATTGTAATCATATTATAATATAACATAATAATCACCTTAAATATATTATAATCATATGATATGATTTAGTCTACATTATATATTAATGTATAAATAAAAACTGGGCTGTGCTTTTTTGTTGTGTCTCCTCCAGGCGGCTGAAGGAATACGTCATCGATGACTGTACCAGCTGATCAATCAATAAGACAAAAGGGGGCGGGGCAGTCTGTCGTTATTATCAACGCTGTCCACTCATGTGTTGTTTATCGATAAGTCGATAGCCCGTTGCGAGTGTAAACATTTATGAAGGAATACTGTGACCTCAGCTATGTACGTGTCCTGTTGGTGAACCCCCCCCCCGGCCGCCATGTTGCAACACTTTACACGACGCGTGTCTCACAGTTATGTCACGTTTGTGCCACACTGAAGGTCGCTGTAAGGTCATAGATGGTGAGCAGGAAAAGCGGGAAGTGACTGACATCACTTTGTGTTGTCAAATAAAATAAGCCCCGCCTCATTGATTGATCTGGCCTGAAAACAGCAATGGGGCGCGGAAAAGCGACTTTGATTGGTTCATTTGCTAGCCCCGCCCCAACGCCGGCATCATTAAGGCGACAATAAATGGATGTGGCCACTATCGAGCCAGGACCTAATTATTTTGGCAACAAGAGCAGGATGTTGGGGGTCATGTGACCTGGTAATCATTAGCTCATTAATTAGGCTCATCTCTGACCTGGGGGTGCCAAGAAGGACGCAGGATGAAAATAAAATATGATTGATAATTAACCCAAAATGCAACAGATTGTGCTGAGTCACGTTCCATCCAGGGAGCTCTTTGCCTCCCGTCGCCGCGGCAACAGAGCCTCGGCGTGACATCCATTAGATTTCACGTCACGCACCTGCACGACGCTGTTTCCAGGAATACACACACACACACACTAGTGGTCTTGTCTGCTTGTGTCGAGCCCTGACAACATTCTGCTCTTTTAGATGGGATATTTTAACTTAATTTTATTATGTCGTTTTTTCCATCCATCCATCCATCCAGCTACCAGGGGTGCCAAACCAATATTTAACAGTATTATGAAACGTTACGTGGTGTGTGGCGTCTGTGTGTCGGCCACCGTAGGTCAGGGGGCGTCAATGTTTGATTATTATTCCAACTGTGTCACTCATGTGTCATGTGTGTCATGCATATAACGTGCACAGTCGCAGGGTCGCGTGATCATGTGGCAATTCGGTCACATGGTCAGCTGTGCAAAGCCTTCATCATAGGAAGAGCATTTTCCCAGCATGCCTTATCTTTTCAGCCTGGCGAGTTGCGTCTGTGTTTCACGGTAGCTCGTTATCAATGTAATGGGTGCTGGACGGGTGATGCGCACACAGTTTGTCTGAACTCACCGGATCGGCGGGCCCGCAGAATTCCCTGAAAGTCTTGGCCACATCATTGCCGTGGATCTCCAGGACCATGCAGGGTCCCAATGACAACTCGGTCACCATGTCCTACGGGGTCGTCAGACAACTCTATGATGAAGATGATGATGGCAAACGCATGCATGTATAATGTGTGTGCACACAGTCAGTCAAATGTCATCATTTACTGTGGGGTGTCCCCCGCCCCCATTGACAGGCCACTCACCATGTATTCAATCACCACACCTTTGTAGACTTCGTAGAACTCCTCCGCGTTGGCTTGGTCCACGTTGAACTGGAATGAGACGGAAGGCATCATAATTCCAATTCAACACACCTGGATCACAGGTGTCATGAAGTCATCCAACACATTCTAGTTCTTCCCCAACATCTCCTCACGCTTTGTGCACTGAGAAATGATTCCCTGGCATATTCTCCTCAAAAGTGGGTCGCGCCTTAATGACCGTTGGAAAGGGTGGGTCCCAGGTGGAGAACCCCTGTTTTAGAGTATTAAATATAGGCATTTTTATGGCCGTGGCCAAGATTTGTTGTCTACGGTATCTTTGTTTAATACATAGCGGGCTAGAATCCTAAAGTCAGACTTTATGATGATAATAGCGTGTGGTTTTGATCCAGATCCAGCATTGCTAGTCCACGTTATTTGGTTTGGTTACATGTCCCAATAGTTTTGTCTGCAGTGCTGACTGAGTGAGTGGAACTGTGGCGTGTTTACCATTTCCAGAGCTGAGATGCAGAAGCCAGCCTCAGTGATGGACTTGAGGATCTTGCCGGCGAGGCCTGCAAATAAAGCACATACGTGTTGAAATGATGGCGGTGTTGTGCTCGGGTTTTCAACCATTGAGGCCACCCTGATGTGAAGGTTTAGGCTCATGTTCTTATCAGGAGTTGACCACGGTGCAGTTTTTGTGGGTTATCTTCGCTGGCAATGAGCTCAGGCTGCCTCCCAGCATCTGGTTGGACAGTGAGAGGGTCTCAAAGGGAGGGATGGAGGGAGTGGGTGGATATGCTTCAGAAACCGTTCAGATACCACCACAAAGACGCTGAAGGTCACACGGCCCACCGATAAGACCTTGCCTTCGCCTTCACTCTGATGGAGTCGTCTGCTTGGTGAGACCGAGCGTCTCCCGAGTCCTCTGCGCCCTCCATAGGCGACAGCTCGCCATCACCCCCCCCAAACAGCTGCTGGTGTTGCTAGGCGACGCAGCACTTGTGGGTGCCTGGCAACAGAAGCTTAAGCTATTCCAGTCATGTCTGCATGACAACGTTAGAGTCTTCCTCCTCCGATGCCGCAGCGTGATCGCCGTGGGGGCGCACGGTCATGGCTCGTCCAGACGCTAGGCCACAGGTCACCTTAAGTGTGCTTGACTAACAGGGAAACCCACAACAGGGAAACATGCTTTTTGGAATTCTACCCATCATCCATAATCTATATGTGACACGTGATCACATGTCTTTCTCTTTCAGCTAAAAAGAGGCAGCTCAGAATGCACATAATGAGATGAAACTATTCCTCAAGCCTTCCGAAAAAGCCTCCAAAAAGAGCCAACAAGTGTGCACAATGTGACCTGCATATTAACCAAGCTACAGTGACATTGATATTATTATCATCGTTATTAACATTGGTAGTTACACCTCACACCGAGGCTCGCCCACAGTGTGTCAGCATCACACTCACAATACCTCAGGTCACTAGCGAAAGGTAACACTACATATTGGAGCTAGCTTTTTGTTTTTCAGTTTGGAAAAGTTATTGGCAATGTGAAATCAATGCGCCCAGGAAGTTTCTGCTAATGCTTAAAATGGCCAAAATACTGTAAATCAGGGGTCTCAAACACAAGGTTGAATGATGCTGTAATGCTGCTTCTGTCCACTAGAGGGAGTTAGAGGATCCGGAGCCCAAAGCTCAGATGGAAGCTGATGTCAATGCAGTGCCCCAATGATTGGGCTCCTCAGACGCAATGCGTTGTGGGAAAATTTGTGGGATTTTTTTCAATTTAAAATCATATCGGTATATTTGCATATTTGTCACATACACCTTGTGAGTGTTAAGTTGCTATGTGATGAATTTAGTTGTGTTAGTAAAGTGTTCTATGAAAGATAACACACTGTTTTGTTTTTATATTGTTCTGTATCATGACTTCAATTTCCAACGGGTGGACAAGCTCATTGCGATGCACAGATAGCACGTGATTGGTTCCTGCCAAATACAGTACAGTATCATTTCATCACTGATCTGTAAGCAATTAGTAGTAATTCCTCATTTAGATTTATTTTTTTTACACTACAATAGTACATTTTTTCCCACATTTAAATCATTTCTATTTCCCTCTATTTTTGTTTATTTTGTAGTAATTTTTATTATATTTTATTATTATTTTTACAATTATTTATTTTTATTTTAATTATTTGACCCCAACAAAAAGCACTTAGAAAGCTCTTCCTATACATATTTCTGAACATATTTATTTTGCTTTGTATGTTTTTGCTGACTTTTTTTCTCCCCCAGAGTCCATAAGAATTACATGCACAGGCATCAGGGCAAATTATGCAAATTTTGTAATAGTCATACACATGTAAAGCGGCGTTAAAGGGGACCTATTATGCAAATTTTTTAACCCGTTGTATTGAGTTGTCGTCTCCTATAGAGCAGCTACACACAATAACCAGCACAGAAAACGTTTTAGATCTTCCAGAATCTGCACCTATTCCAGGTGTATTTCCTTTGATTTGTGCTTACCGCCAATACGGTCTGTTTTAATTTATTCATGCCCACTCCGCTTGATTTGTCACACGCCCAAAGTGCTTCCTAACTATGAACTATATGAGGAAGTCCGTCATTCTGTGACATCACAAAGGGGCAGTTTTACCACGCCTTTTGAAACAGAGCGTTTTGAGCCATCCCAAACTTCATTCAGGGCTCACTTCCAAATATGCAAACCTCATTATCTGAAACTTTGGCATGGTTTAACACGAGAATACAACATTTTAACTTCATTTATAGGTCAGAAATGTGCAAAAAGAATAATAGGTCCCCTTTAATTAGTCTATAAAACAACTAAATTAAAACTAAATAAAACTACTCACCCTTTGGGGAGGCGTATTTAAACGTAAGGTGTTTGCAGAGCAATACTGCTACCTAGTGGTGTATTGTGTGTATTGCTGTTGTGTGTGCCTGATAGCAAAGCTAACTATCTTGGTGCTTGCGTGACTTTCTTCTCCACCAACTTTAACGATGAAGATCCACACAGTCAGCCTCCTCCACACATAACAGTGCGGCGTTGTAAAAACACTCAATTGCTCAATTGTTCCCCGGCAGGCAAAACAAATCTTGCTATGGAGGTTTTTCTTTCTGTAAACCATTCTCACGGCAAAACACCCCGACATGTCTCGACAGGCAATGTGCAGGACTTAAACATCCTTCACCTTGGCTGATTACCTAGAAGGTGTGGTGGGGAACGGCACATGCCATCCTGATCCTGCCGCGTCATCATAAGAGTGGATGTTTTTATCATTCGGGACTGAATGTCATCAGTAATCACTCACCGCCTCCGTTTGGATTTCACAATGTTAAATCTTTCAATCCCAAGTGAAAAGGGTGAAACTTGCCCTCACGTAAGCCAATCATGTCACAGCCGTGATCCATGGGCTGGGATCAGTGCGGGGATTTGGGGAAAAAAAACAAACTCAAGCACTTATTTTGAACATGGCATATTTTAGAGTCACGGGAGTGCCATGAGGGTCACAATAATAATCCTAGGCTCATTTAACTAAGCTATACTAGATCAGGGGTGTCCATGGACTGTGTGAATACATTAGAAGTAGTGGAAAACAGGGACTTACTTTTCAATCACCCTGTATAGTAGTTCAAGAAAAAAACGGCATCTCATCGTTGTCATCTCAGTGAAAAAGCCTATTGTTAGTATCGACTTCTTCAATAATCTTCAAAAGATTTATTTTTGTGGTGTTTTAACTTAATGACCATATTATTTTTACTTTATTCCCGTAATATTATCCACATAATTTTAATAATTTTATCATAATTTTCCACAACCTAATTTTCCAAAACTTACAGCTGTATTTTGTTTCATCTTAAAAAATATATATTTAATCTCATGCTAATAAAATGACATTATTTTCCCTCACAAGATTTTGTTCTATCAAAACGATTACTTTTTTTTTTGCTTTTCCATTTCTGCTATTTTTTAAATTTTCCAACTATTTATTGTAAAATTTCTCCTCATAATTATGGCTTTATTACCATAATATTCAGCAAAATAACCTTATTTGGTTTTGTTTCTCGTATTACCCCTTTTAGAAAAGCATGCATTTTTTAAATATGATGCTTTTTTTTTTAAATATGATATTTTTCTCAACTTTTTCTCATTTGATCATAGCTTTGTTCACTTAATATTTTAACTTTGAGTATCATTCAGCTGCATTATATTCAATATTGCAATACTAATCATTTCAAACATAAACATTTTTTGATGTACATTTGAGCCTGATTTGTTGTGAAATGCGTCATATTATATTTCTATTGATGGTAACAAAAGGACGTGCCCACAGTAGACATTATGGAATATTTTGGAGTCTTCTATGTATTTGCGTTTAAGGCTGACTTGGGGAGGCGCAAGCTCTTACCTTCCGACATGGCGTGTGGTTTGATGATGCAGCACGTGCAGTCCAAGTAGATGGCCGTATTGGGTGGACCGTGGCAGATCGCTGTCGGGAAGAAGAACTCCAGCTCCTGTGTGACGCCAATGCATTAGTAGTATAGAGGACATTTCGGAGCATAAAGCGTCTTACTCTGGCAGCGGCAGCCAGCGAGTCCGAACCGTGTGCCACGTCTTTGCCGCCCTCGGTTCCGAACTGCGCACGGATGCTTTGCGGCGCCTCCATCCGAGCCACCGCCGGGTCCGAGGGTCCCAGGAGTTTCCTCCAGACAGACACGGCCTCGTCGCCCATCAGTTCCAAGGCAACCACGGGGGCCGAAGTCACCAGCTGCACCAAGGAACTGAGAAGCAGAGCAACACCTTGTTTATTATTTATATACAAGAAGAAAGTTGAAACAGATGGAAACTGTAATTTTATGTGAATAAAGTACAAATATTCAGAGAAAAAATTGTATTCTAATAAGAAAAAAGCTATTTTACTTGAAAAAACATAATATTATGGAATATTATCTTAGAAAATTGCCACCTCCAGGTCAGGGATGAGGTTCTGCCCCGAGTAGAGAATATAAGTACTTCGGGGTATTGTTCACGAGTGAGGGACGTGATGGAACGTGAGATCGACAGGCGAATTGGTGGCATCGGCCCGTTGTGGTGAAAAGGGAGCTGAGCTGAGAGGCAAAGCTCCCAATTTAGCGGTCCATGTTCCTACCCTCACCTATGGTCCTGAGCTTTGAGTAGCGAATGAAAGGACAAGATGGCAGCTACAAAGGCCTGAAATGACGCTCTCCCTTGGAGATAAGGTGACGTAAAGGGCACGTTTGATGGATGGATGTATTTTTAAAGTTGTAATATTATGAGAAACAAAAAGTCCTAATGCTAAGCATAGAATAAAGCATAATAGCAACAGGTGACGCTATCCTGATGGTTGTTTGCTGGCTCATTAAAATGTTCTTTTAGGTCATAAAGTTCTATGAGCTATCCCACACAGTGTGCAATGAGGTTGTAAAAGCTCTCGCAATCACAACAGTTAGCTTTGACACTCACTTGAAGAACGGCTTTGATTGATGTTCCACATAAAGGTCTGCTGCTTGGCTCCTGGAAAGAAAACCACTCTTGTGAGCCAATAGTATCATTGATAACACATACGAAAAAAGGTGGAAAAAACATGGAAATGTGGACGATGTGTGCTATTGACGACATCCTTCTGTGTCGTTCAGTCCTGCGAGATGTTGGAAGGTGTCTGTGGGAATTTTGGTTCTCTTGTAAAGTCAGAGATCACAGATGTTGGACCTGTTCGAGGTCTTCCACACCAAACCCCTCCCAGCGCACATGAAGGGAAAAGAATGTACAATAAATTACAGAGCATGTCCGGTGGGATACGTTGTAGTCGCCTATGGCCATGTTTATCTAACTTTGAATGTTTTATTGCTGCTCTACCCGTTCTTAGTGTGTTTGAACTGTTTCAAAACACACTTTTTTCACCTATTACAGTCCACGAGCAGAAGTTTTATTTCCGTCTTAAATGGTTTATTTCATCTTATTAGGTCTACTATATTGGGTACAACAAGTGCAAAGCCATTTAAAGCAGCCATTACAATAAAGTGATGAGCCAATAGCCACCACAGGGAAAAAAATGACCAGAAAAAATGTGTAAGTTTTATATATTATTTATGTTTTCATTTTCTCTGTTTATATCTACTATATTGGCTACTAGGAATGTAAAGGTGACTATAGGGGTGCTATTTTGTGTGTAGACATAGACTTTCTTTATTGTCATTGCACAATAACACAGCAGTGAAATTGCCAACGAAATGTCGTTGCCTGGCTCCTGTGTAAATAAATAATAAACAATAAATAATAAATAATAAATAGAAGAAGGGGGAAGTACCTAGATCGTTTTTAAGGCTATAACTTCAAAAATATTCAATTTATTACTGATGAAATACTATTTAGGTTAATTAGCAACACCAAATTGTCCATAGGATTAATATGAATATGAATGTGAGTGTGGATGGTTATTTGTCTATATGTGCCCTGTGATTGGCTGGCGACCAGTCCAGGGTGTACCCCGTCAGCTGGGATAGGCTCCAGCATACCCCCTGCGACTAAACTCTGAACCCCCGACGTCACTCACTCTGCTCCTCTAGGAAAGACATTTATGGCAACACACACTAGACCGATTCTTATTTACTCGTTATGTCTACTATATTGGGTAATAGGAGTGTAAAGGTTGCAGGCCTCACAACTAGGAAACCCGAATTCCATTCCACCCTCGGCCATCTCTGTGGGGAGTTTGCATGTTCTCCCCGTGCATGTGTGGGTTTTCGCCGGGTACTCCGGTTTCCTCCCACATTCCAAAAACATGCTAGGTTAATTGGCGACTCCAAATTGTCCATAGGTATGAATGTGAGTGTGAATGGTTGTTTGTCTGTATGTGCCCTGTGATTGGCAGGGTCTACCCCGCCTTTCGCACGAAGACAGCTGGGATAGGCTCCAGCACCCCCCGCGACCCTCGTGAGGATAAGCGGTAGAAAATGAATGAATGAAGGTTGCATGTCTTGAGGCTGATAATAATGTTAAAAGCCATATTTAGAAGGTTGTGAAAGGGCTTTCTATGCTCCAAGTACAAAATATTCCATTTATAAATAAGGATTCCTACTTTGCAGAAATTCACTGGAACCAATTAATCAAAATACAGGAGTGATGACTGGACTGACTTTAAAAAAAAAAATCACCATGTCAGATGCGTCATCTTGGCATTGGTCACCATCAAGTTGGCGGCGAATGCCATTTCCAGGATGTCTCCAATCTTCAGAACGCCGTCCGGCTTTATCAGAGCAAGCGTCCTAGACAACAACATAAGACCATTTCAGAGCTGCAACCAGATGATATATGCTCCAAAAAACTTAGAAACATTACATAAAGTATTTAACAAAATAACTGTATTTTTTGACCTCATCCAGCATGGAAATGCTGATGTGACGCTGTGTTCTGCTTAGGCGCAGTCTAAAAATAAGCCCCAGCTGCACGTTTGTTTGACAAGGTGAGGTACCTTTCTTTTTTGCTGCCCAGCTTGGTGGCCGTGTAGTGGTCGGCGTAGTCGACGAGATTAAGCTGACGCGAGAAGATGTTGACGCGGTTGCCTACAAACATGTCCTGCATGCGGATGTCGCCGTATTTGGTGCGCCGCAGGAATGTTCTCTGGTTCTTCAGGTCAAACTGCCGAAGGGAATTAAAAATAAACAGTCAAGATGGATTAACACCAGGACCAGGATGGACAAGTGTACATAATAAGTGTGGCCAGCCGCAAATGTTTTAAAATAGCACTAGAAATCTCAGCTTAGCAGTAAATAACATGAAATGTGCTTTCAAAGGGAGCCATCATGGCTGCAAACAAAACATACACACCATATTTTCTCAACTAGCATGTCGAAAAATAGACTAGGTAGAGGTGATATTTCTTAAAGAGGTTTTTAAAATAATATTGGATCCCATTGGGGCACAACTGAAAGTTTATTTTCATAGAATACTCCATAATCAAATTTGTGCAGGGTAAATCTGCATTCTTCTCCTATTGGCCGCCATACTTGAATTCAGCAGCCTGGTTATGCTAAGAGTTCACAGTTCACTGGTGCCCAGTGCCCACTCTTCGCATTAGTAATCAGATGTGAGTAGTCTGACGTCATCCATGGGCATTTATGGCATCAAACTTCACCACTTACCATCTCCACTGAATTGTCATTTGGGTAGTAAAAGAATTGGTAGCGCCGCACCAGACATGCCGCAGGGTCGTACCACTCTGCGAGGAAGGCAAAGCGCTCCTTAGTGTCCTAAAAAACAAAACAAAAAAAAAAACAAAAAAACTTTTACACTGATTTCCACACAGGGTCACAAAGTGACAGTGTGCAAGCACTGCAGCAATGCATGGTGGTAGACGACCAGTGTATCACACTGGACGGTGTAGTAGCGCCACCCTGTGGGTGGAATTATATTTTGCTGCTTCATTCAAAATTTAATTCGAATTTACTTTGGTTAAGGCTTAACCTTAAGTATACCTAATGCTGTGGTCTCCGAGCTCGCATTTCATCCTAATTCTGCAGTATTTTTCGGTACCAACACCACCCTTTGCAACAGTGTGCCCTTGACGCCTGGATAGAGTTGCCAAAGAGATTGGTTTAATACAAAGCTTTGATTTGATTTCTGTTTATGTACAAAATGTACATGCTAGCCATGTAGCTAATGTAGTGTAACGGAAACATGCGGTTTCAAATGTTTTGCTAGCTTGCTTGTCAGGTAGTCGCCGGTGTCTACCTTCGATATTTGTTGGAATAGATGGCGAATACAAAACTAACTTGCAGTGTGTCCACGTCGTTGCTGTTTTATGGATAGACACTTTCATGAACTCACCATTATTTCACGTTAGCGAAGTCTTCATGTCCCAGTCGTGTTTGGCGAGCGTTAGCTTGCCGGGCTATGTCGATGGTGCGTTCTTGTTACAGTGTAAAAGTCGGGATTTCCAATAGTTCTTGAATGAAGCGTTTCATTTCAAGATGCGTGCACATACTTCTTTAATACATTTGACTAGTTTGAACAGTACTTGATGTATTTGTTATGAACTTATCGACTGGACATTTGTGTTTTATTACTCGTTTGCCGCGGCTTGAAGAAGAACCGTACTTTAAAACGTCCGAGGAAATTTGAATGCAACAATAGTTTCTATAGCAACCGAACTACAAGGTGAGACGCATTCAGGAACAAAATACAACATGATTTTGAGCTGTACGGTATATTGAAGCATTGTAACGCTGGGTATTAAAGTGACAAATAACACAATAATTGAATATACACATTCAAGGAATAAAACACGCGAATTTAAATAGTTCAGCTTGACTGAACAATTAATATTAGCAGCGTCGTTGAGAATGTCACTTTCAAATGTGGAAAATGTATAAAATAAGAACTGATACGTTTATTTTTGGGAACACAAAGCAAAATGACTTGACAGTATAGGAACAACAGCAACATTTAGGGGTGTGTTGCAGTATTGTGGAGGTGATAACACTCGAGGTGGTTAAAAATCCTATTATCCACGAACGCAACAACCCACCCAGCAACCCGGAACCAAAACAACACGATGCAGAAATGAAGCACATTTTGGCACTAACTTTACGCTTGACTTTAACAAGAGTGCAATAACTTCCACGTTATTCCGCTTTATTTTAACATTATATAATTTATTTACTAACTTTAGTCTTCTATTTGTCATGAGTTTACGCGCTCGTTTGAGAAACTACGCGAATGGAGATGGAGCTCTCCTGTTGGACGGTGGATTAGCAACACAACTGGAGGCTCAAGGTGCAAAATTGCAGGTAAAATACAATAAAATTGTTATTTCCTAAAGCGCCTTACTCGGTAACCTGAAACATGCAAAATGAAGTGACAGCAGTAATATTTAGCAGTACGAACACTACTATTAATAAAAATAATGTGGTCAATATTTGTTATTTGTCATTTATGTATTTTAAAATATTATAATGAATAATTTATTGTTGTATTATTTTATTAATATAATTATATTATTGATATTCCAGGGAGACCCCCTGTGGAGCGCCAGGCTTTTGGCTACAGATCCTCAGGCTATTAGCGATGCTCATCACAGGTGCGTGCAATAAACACTTCAATACTTGACTTTAAGTGGTCATATACAGTTGTAGATAGATGTAACACAACACTCGTAGCTTTCTCAAGAGCGGCGCCGACATCATCACGACAGCCACCTACCAGGCGACCATTCAAGGCTTCGTCAGACACTTAAATGTGAGCTTGGACGTCGCCAGGGAGCTGCTGGTGTCTGGGCTTCACCTCGCCAAACAGACGGTCCCTGCTTACGTGTCTGACACTCATGGGAAAGGTTTGCAGCAGCGATCTGTCTTGACTGTGTGTAACGTGTGTTATTGAGGCCGTTTGTTCACATTGCGGGCAAGCGTGTCCCCTGGTGGCGGCGTCGGTGGGACCGTATGGAGCCTCCTTGCACGACGGATCCGAGTACACCGGGGCGTATGCGAAGATGATGAGCGTTGAGGTGAGATGCTGCAAAATAAACACGATACGTGACAGACTGTATCCCAGTCCAGGAGAACACAGTTTCTTGCTGTGGTGTCCCCCAGAGCTCCATTCTAAGCCCATGCTATTTTCCATGTACACTGCAGCTCCTAATGCCTAATTGCAATTCAACTTCTTGAATGTTCAACCTGAAGGAGCTGAAATCTTGGCATAGGCCTCAGCTGGAATGTTTGGCGGCGGCGGGAGCTGACCTCTTGGCTTTCGAGACCATCCCAAGTCTCAAAGAAGCCGAAGCGCTGGTGGAGCTCTTGCGAGAATTACCAAACTGCGATGCTTGGCTCTCCTTCTCTTGCAAGGTAACTCAGAAGTGGACGGGTGTGGCTCATTCTCCGGGAGTCCTCAACCTGACCTCTGCCCCCATCAGGATGGGGCATGTCTAGCAGACGGTAGCCCGTTCGGCGATGGTGTTTGTGTGGCAAACAAGTCGACGCAGCTGCTGGCCGTGGGAGTCAACTGTTGTACTCCTGAGTGGGTGGAGACTCTGCTGGACTCGGCCAAGGCACTGAAGAGTCCCAACATGAGCTATATTGTGTACCCCAACAGTGGGGAGGAGTGGGATGCTGAGCAGGGGTGAGTCAAAATGTTTGTTTTGATTTAACTTTCTGTGTATTGCCGTAAATGACAACAAAAGTCATGCATACTGTAAATTCACCACTATACAATAATAAATAATAGCACATTGTCATCTTATGTTTTTTTTTCTCACGCAAAGATGGAGAACATCATCGGGGAAATCGTCGATACCAGCACTCAGTCACACGTGGATCAAACAAGGCGCTGCTTTGATTGGTAAGAAGATGTTTTGGTTTTGTTTGTTTTGTATTTCACATTTAATCAGCCTCATGTTGCTAGGCAGAATTCCAAGGGCACAGTAATAATATATACAGCATTACATAATTATTTATAAATGTCATTAATTGGAAGGAAGACTGTTTAAAGGCATAGAAACAGACTATCAACACACTACTACAGCATGAATGGCTGATGAGGATATACATGCAACTATATGTCAGCAAACATTCCCGATACGTGTTCTAAATGTTTAAGTGAGAAAGGCAGCCTACTTCACTGTATGTGGACATGCAAAACAAAATGTTCTGGAAACATGTCTTCAATGTTTTGAAAATGAATGTCCCATTGAGTGCTAGACTGCATGCTTGGAATATACCCAAAGGACTTTATTGATGTGTCAAATAGAACACGGATATTGGACGTTGGACTTTAGCTGGCTAAAAGAGTTGTTGCACTTTGTTGGATGAGTATTGGTGCGCCTACATTGGGACCGTGGAAGGAAGAACTATGTAACTATGCATAGGACTTGAACAATTAACATATATTCTAAAAGGTAAAAAGAGAGATTTCCATAAACTCTGGGAAACATATGAGACCTTGTTGGAAGAAGGGAGCACTATATACTGTTTGGATATTTATTTTTTCCCCAAATTTTTTGTCACAAATGAATGCAAGTATGGACAACACAGTACAATCAAATCAGAAGTGTATGAAAATGTAACAGGCTTGCCTTTGTCCGTCAGGGGGTTGCTGCCGCGTGGGTCCCGATCAGATTGCTGAGCTGAGACGACATTTGGAAGGACATGGAAACATAACGATAAGATGATGGCCTCAGGAGATGTGATTTATTGGAAAATAAATGAACAGCAAACACACGTGTACGTGTACAGTGATGTCACCAGTGAGGAAAAATAGGTCTGGTGGTCACTATAAACAATGATGGAAAAATACCATATATACTACTAAATACAACTAAGTAGGTTGTACATTTTTTTTGTCTACAAAGACAAAAGAATGGTAAAAAGTAGGCTGTAAGGTGACATTACGTCTCGTTTATGTACAAATAAATAATACTATCATGTAACAACTTGATACAAATACATCAAACTTGTATTTCACCACTAGAGAAAAATAGTCCCAAGATGATGATGTCACTGCACTTTTACGGATACTTCACGCCACTGCCGCCTCTGGATGGAGGTGGTATTACAAGTGGACCCTGTTAACGGGGCTTCTTGACAGCTGCGCCTTCCTGCCGGGTCGATGTGGGGGATTCAGTCCATCTCGTCCTCCTCCAGGTCGCTGTCGGGGGAGCTCCTCTGTCTGTTCTCTGCGGTGTTAGGCAGGCGCCTCCAGGTGGGGTCCTTCTGACTGCCCATGCTGTGTGAGCGTCCCAGCTGGACCAGGCGCTTGGCAGACGTCCTCCCCTCCGCTTCATCTGTGTCGTGACGAAGGTTCTCCAGATTGAGAGCCCAGGGGCCCAGCTTCTGCCAGTTGACCCTCTGGAAGGCCATGATGCAGTGCAGGTTGCCGCCCACCTGTGACCCCACAATGTTACTGGCTACTTCAATGGTTCTGCTTTTTGTGTACTTGCCAGAGCTGCTCGCCTGGGGTACCTTTTTGGTGGTGCGCCTCTGGATGCCCTTCTCCATATGGCGAATGTCCAGGTATTCTGGATTCTGGGTGTTGAGGTCGGTCACGATGTCCAACCACCTGCACAACAACACTTAAAACCCAAAAAAAGACCCCCACCCCCCAAGAAAAAAACCAAACTCCACAGGTGCTTACTTTTTGCAGTGGATAGCTGCATGCTTCCTGCTGGGTTCTCCAATCAGGATCCAGTGTTCCATCTCACTGGTGGGCAGAGGACCTCTAGAAAAAAACAGACTCTATATGAGGACTGGTGTGACGTCATCTGTGCCATCTTAAAAAAAAAAACAACCCTTTTGTCCCATTTTTGTATTTGATTTATGTCCTCATTTCATCATGTAATATCACCAAGTGTGACATCACCATATCACCATTTGATATCATCATGTCTGATACCATATGGCATTTCTATGATATCACCATGTCTATGTCACCATTTTCTGATATTACCATGTGTCTGATATTACCAAATGGCTGATATCACAAATTCGGACATCATTCATCTGATATCCCCGCTGTCTGATATTACCACGTGTCTGATATCATCACATGCCTGATATCGCTGTATGTCTGAAGTCATAAATATACTATGTAGCCATGGATGTCCAAAGTGCGGCCCACAGCACCTTGTACAAATACAATTAAACAGAAACAGCAAACAGCAACATTGAGAAATATAGAGCAAAAAGTGCCAAGATGAAATAGTGAAATGTTGATACTAATAATAAGACAAGTTTTTACAACATGGAAAAAATATCAACAGGGCCCCTGCAAAAAGTGCACCCCTTCTGTGTTGCCTGTGCTATTACTTTTGTGATGACAACATGACATGGTGGCATGGTTACCTTTGACCCCCATCAGTCAGACTGACTTGAAATTTCTCACACAGCCCGATGCGCTCTTTACAAAACACCCAGTGTACCTTGTACGTGTTTATGCCAAATTTGGTAGACAGCTTTACGCGACTGACAAGCATATGTGTCAAATTTGAACAAGATTGATTGAAAAACATGGCTGACTAATTGTCGCCATGAGTTACTGAGCATTTAGCAAAAAATTTATTCCAAAGTAGAACCCATGGGGGGCACCACTAATGACCCCCAACCACCCATGGTAATAGGTACCTAATAAACCTAGGTAATAATGTACCTGTAGGCCTTGGCTGCTTTGAGGGGTGTGGCTTCAAAGCCCACTGGGCAACAGTAGTGGTTCTGGCAGTGGTAGATGTACGCCATGGAGCTGTCCTTCAGGCCCTGGGTCAGCTTCAGCAACGCTCCCTCCGCTAAAAAAAAGAACAATAAAACTGTTTTTTTAAACAGTCACATGATGATTGTGTCGAGGAGCGGAGACTAGCCTGTTTCTCCCGCTGTCTTGTGTTTGCCGTGCGGTTTGTACAGGATGTACGAGCAGCCTCGCACACGGAAGTTGTCGTTGATTTGCCGGAACCACCTTGAGTGGCGAGAAGAGCACAGTCTGCACCGTTAGCACACTCCTCCGCATCGCCCATGGCCATCCGAAAATATCATACCGCATAAGCGTGGCGTTTCCCGTGAACGGCCCGAACTTGATGTCGTCGAAAGGCGGCTGGTAGCCTAGGATGTGCAGCGCTTCCTCTTGAGAGATGGGCGGCAGGCTAGCCAGCAAAAAAAAAACACCACAAGTCAAGACGCTGCATTTTTTCATCATCAATGACGCTGTTGCTGCTCACCTTCCTGCGCCCAGTGTGCTGTACAGGAAGTTCCAACACGACACCAGCGACGAGATCCCACATGACGTCTTGTACTGCGGCCGGCTGATACAGTACCTGACACCCACCATCAAAACACTTGTTACACTGCCTGTGTGCCTGAGTTCTAAGTTCATATAAAATGCACTTTAAACAAACATGCTCTCTTCTATTGTGGAGTTGCATCATCACCTCTTTGTAACATAAAAAAACATAAAAGACATATGACTAAGTCTCTGGTAGCGGACGAGTTCATGTCTTAACAGCTGGCAACAAAATATGTCCACCTTTATGATAAACTGCACTAATCGGGTCCAATTAGCCATTGTTTTTCTCTTCTGGGTCGTGTGACAAGGTATCAAGGTGTTAGGTGTGAATGCGGAGCAGATGTGTTCAATTTCCTGTTATCACTAGCCACGTTTACATGAGGAGTTTTTCTCTTTCCGAATGGAATCTTTCCGAAAACAATGGTATACATGGAAAGGAATATTCCAATCTCTTGTCTACATGCGCTGCTATAATCAAACAGAATAGTCAATGGGGCATGCACAGTAAAGCGTAAACATCAACATCACGTGATACCGACTTCCTCAAGTTTTTCTTTCACTTATTGGAATAACTCCGTATTGCCAGTTTTTCGTTCATCCAGTCTTGAAATTAGATTGGATCAAAAACAAAAACTTTCCGCAGCAGTCTAGTGCCGATTGCTCGCCTCCATTTTTAAAACTGAAGAACGTCTGGAGCTGCGTGTTACGTCATATCTGAGCAGAACGCACCTGGAATAAATTAAATTAAAATAAATAAACAGGACTGGCTGCATGGCGGTCTAGTGGTTAGCGAGGAGACCTGAGTTCAATCCCACCCTCTGCCATCTCTGTGTGGAGTTTGCATGTTCTCCCCGTGCATGCGTGGGTTTTCTCCTGGTACTCTAGTTTCCTCCCACATTCCAAAAACATGCTAGGTTAATTGGCCACTCCAAATTGTCCATAGGTATGAATGTGAGTGTGAATGGTTGTTTGTCTATGTATACGTGGCTACTCTCACAATTGCTCACTAGAGGTTCAATGATTATTCCACAACACACACTACTTCTGTTTGTGTGGCTTCCTTACTTTGCTTTACAATCAGCATTTGTGTGTTTGAACGTAACAAAGAGGACTTTACCAGCGTCTGAGGTCCAGAACTTTCCTTTGTTTGACGTCCTCCAGCGAGGCATGAGGCGGGATGTCCTGCAGATTACGGCTGGGTCGGTCCGACTTCAGCTTCTTGGTGCTGCACTTCTTTACGTTGCCTGTAAGGGAACCAGTATCAGTCAGGTGGAAAAGGAAGTTGGACTAAGACCGGCGTGCCTGGAGTGCAGATTCTAAAAGTATCATTTAACAATGAAAAATAAAATAAAACTGCAAAAATTTTAATATCAGCAGTAATTTTACCAGAATTAAAAATCATCTTAGGGGCAAAAAGTTGACAAATTAAAGAAAAAAATTGAATAATAGGAATATTATGAGTGACAAACAAAACAATAAATTAAAAAAGTAAATAAATAAAATAAAAATAAAATAAATAATAAAAAGTTCGAATTTAGGTTGTGGAATGTAATAATATAATATGTAATGCTATGCGAAATAAAGTCAGAATTATGAATAGAAAACTTACAAGAAGAGAATAGTCAATATTTTATTTTAATATTATATTATATTTTTATTTTAGTGGCCCATGTTCACAAAACAGTCCAGTGTGAAATGCCTGTGACAGATTAAAATGCATTTCTTTTGCTGGTAGGGAATCAGGAACTCCAACCACTTGTGCCTGATGGTGGCATCTTTAGGAATTGGAAACAATTGGGGCTTTACCTTACGAGCTATTGCTAGCAATGTAGTAGAGAGCGTATCTGGCTTCAGAATCAGAAATTGTTTTATTGCCAGGTATGATCATACACATACTAGGAATTTGTTGGGGTGAAGTTGGTGCAGACACATCTATTAAACATGAAAATACAAAATATAACAGTATAAATACATATACACAATCTGTCTTTTGTTTGTTTTTTCCAGAAACTTACAGATATAAGGAAGGCCGCTCCTCTGTGACATCACAAAGGCACAGTTTTTACCACACCTTCTGAAACCAAGCGTTTTGAGCCATCCCAAAGTTCTTTCAGGGTTCACTTTCAAATGCGCAAAACTCATTGTCTGAGACTTTGGCATCATTTAACACGAGAATACAACATTCAAACTACATTTATAGGCCAGAAAAGTGGAAAGGAAATAGATCCTCTTTAATGCTTTTGTTGAAGCCTCTCAGATCATAGCACCTGGATTGGTGTGTGTGTGTGTGTGTGTGTGTGTGTGTGTGTGTGTGAAGAATACAGTGCATTTATGGAGGCTCCGTTGTATTAAGAAAACCTTAAAAACAAAAAGCCAAAGCAAAAATGTCTCAATCTGTCAGCTGTGTTATTTCTGTGCTAGCTGTGCAAAAGCATTTTGGGAAACATGACTCTATGATGCCTGAAGAGTCGCTCTGGACGTTGAGATGACACCTCTGGCTTTTAGCTTGATGCCAAGCACAAGAGGCTCAGGGATGTGCAGGGGCGGAGCTGATGGGTTTTAGATTTGCTCATCAAGCTGCGTAGGTTATTCCAACTCAGGGGAACATTTTACCCCGGAAACTGACCTGAGATGGTACGTACCTGTTCGAATTTTTCTTGTGAGCACCGCCTTGAAGTCGCTGGTGTCTATCTCCCACGCCAGGGTGGTCTTGACATCAGCAGAGGTCACGTCCTCCATATCACAGTCTCCATCAGAAACAGTAACGCCACTCGCGGCCTGCGGCTTGGGCGCCGCCAGCCCGTCGTCCTGTTTCCCCACCACCGCTGCCGCCTGGTTGAGGAGGGCGTAGTCGGAGCAGACCGTGTAGAACTTCTCCCGGGAGTGAGTGACCGGGAAGGTTCGGGGGAGGAGCAGCTCACCACTGGACGCCCGACGAGCTACGCCCGCCTCACGGGCGAGGGAGCCAATGAGGCGGCGGTCCTCATCCTTCTCGCCATGAGTGGTTCTCTGCATTGCTGATGGTTCTGCTGGTCCGGCGGGACTGTCTGAAGTATTGGGCATGTAGGAGCTGCTTAGAACATGTGTTGGGTTGGGATGATAATCTGAAAGTATACAAATTACAACATATTAGTAAAGCATACTGTGGTTGAATTACAGCTTTCTGTATTAATTATAAACTAAACACTACCCCTTTATAGATGTAGAGGTCTTATTCTACTAAATGTACTCAACTAGCACAAAGAACATGCTCAGAGGGTTGCTGATGGTTCAAACATATGATAATAATCATAACCCACTGCTAGCAATAGCAACCATTTGTTACATTTATAATACTAAGCAATATAAATCTCATTACATCTGGTTCCAACAATCCTAGATCTCTTTTTTCTTTTTTTTAATAATCAACACACTGCTAAAGCCCGATGACAAATCATCCTCATCAAATGTAACCAGTTACATTCCTGTCCACAATTGCCAAAATATACAGTTCTCTCAATCCCCCCCGACCCTCTGCTCTCCGGCTCCGCTTAGCGACTCTCCCATTTCACACCCATCTCACCTGTGCAACTCACTGAAGTCCTAACTGGTATCAAGACTTCAACCGCTCCCTGGATTCTATCCTGGAGTCTATCCCAGGGTACACCCTGGACTGGTGGCCAGCCAATCACAGGGCACATATACACAAACAACCATTCACACTCACATTCATACCTATGGACTATTTGGAGTCGCCAATTAACCTAGCATGTTTTTGGAATGTGGGAGGAAGCCGGAGTATCCGGAGAAAACCCACGCATGCACGGAGAGAACATGCAAACTCCACACACAGATGGCCGAGGGTGGAATTGAACTCGGGTCACCTCGCTGTGAGGACTGTGCGCTAATAACTCGACCGCCATGCAGACGTGAGCTGATAATATGAAGTATAAACTCCTCCCTTTCCACAGTCTTTGAAGCTGGCGGCAATCACCCCCACACTCAAAAAGTCTGGTCTTGATTCCAATAACCTCTCTAATTTCCGTCCCATAGCCAACCTACCTTTTCTGTCTAAAATTCTTGAACGTGTCATAGCTGCTCTACTACAAACTCAGCTCTTTCGTCCCAAACACAGCACTGAAACAGCTCTTCTTAAAATCACCAGTGATCTTCTTCTCTCCCACGACTCTGGCCATCTTACCATCCTCATTCTTCTGGACTTCACCGCTGCTTTTTGACACCATTAGCCATTCTATCCTCCTGTCCCGCCTCAAGAACGGCCTCAACATCACCGATCTGCTCTGTCCTCGCTCCAGTCATACCTCACAAATCGTCAACAGTTTGTGCACATCAATAGCTGCTCCTCCCCCATAGCCCCTTTACTTAAAGGTGTTCCCCAAGGTTCGGTGCTTGGTCCTCTCCTCTTCATCCTCTACATCCTCCCACCTGGCAACATCATCCGTCATCATGGCCTCCGTTTCCACAGCTACATCGATGACATACAGCTATACATTTCCACCACCTCCATCAACTCCAATATCTACTCCACCCTCGCCAACTGTTTAACCGACATCAAAACTTGGATGGAACACAACTTCCTCAAAGTCAACAGTGACAAAACAGATATAATCATCTTTCCCACCTTCAAAAAGCAACTCAAAACCCATCTGTTTAATGTCTAACTTTTTATACCTGACTGCTGTGCCCCCGTTTTAGCTCTGAATGAATGAATGTTATATTTTTATGTCTTCTACTCTCTTTTTGCTCAACGTTATTTTTCACTGTAAAGCATCTTTGAGTATTCTGAAAAGAGCTATATATGTTGTTATTATTATTAATTAGGTAAACGAATACACGTGTTTGCATGAACGATAATCTGGTCTGCACATCACACAAACATACACTTACACTGACCAGCAAATTCAAATGACATTAAAACAATAACGAAACATAAAGTGTCCTCTTTCACCTGAGGTGGAGATGAGCACACACAATCTGCGAGGTAGGCAGGAGGTATAAACACGCCCAATTTAAGTGTCTGTTCCGATATGTTGCTCCAAAATACACCATGCGGGAATGTTTGGACTTGTTAAAGCGTCAAACTAGCCACAAATTGGCCAGCAGAGTAGAACATTAGCTTGCTTACATGTCAACTATTAACGCTTAGTAACTACTAAGCGGCGTCCTCCTGACCCGCTATCACTTCCGGATTAGCTTCTCCAGACTGGACCATTCTGAAGAATGGGGGACCTTTTTAAACGTGAGACAAATATGGAATAAAACACACAAGTTGAAATGGGACAACGACTTCTCATTTATTGTTGCTGGATTTAAAATATATTATTTAGCCCAGTGCATTACATGTCACATTTTGAATGACAGAAATTTACACCCCGAAAGGGACCTTCCACTTCTAACCAATCAAATGCGAGAATGCTCAGTCACACCTCCGCTGCTGTCATTTACCCCCGAGAGCTTCATGTGTCCCCTGGAAAAGTGACAACTCCGAGGAGGGAGCGAAATGGCAAAGAAGCTGCTCCTCATCGACACGGACTGCGGCATAGATGACGCCCAGGCTATCATGGTGGCCTTGGCGGCGCCGAACGTCAGCGTGCTGGCGGTCACCTGTGTATTTGGGAACACGTCGGTGGACAATGTTTGCCAAAATGTTTTAAAAGTTCTCTCCGTTTGTGAACGGGAGCAGGTTGGTATGCTTACATAAAGGTCTTCGTGTAATAAACGATCTCATTTGTCAACTACGACTAAATATACACATTCATATTTCATAGAAATCTTCAGATTGGTCAAAGTTATCATTTCAACAATTGCATTTGAACGCATCATGTAATCAAACGATTCCGCATATAACTTTTTTTTGCCTCCACAGATCCCAGTGTTTCGGGGTTCTGCCGGGCCCCTGGTTGGTACCAATGACACCTCCAGCGACCACTTCGGGACGGATGGCCTCGGAGACATCCTGGAGGACAAAGACCCAATGTGGGAGAAGAAGATTCAGAGGGAAGGTGCGGTGGCTGCGATGATCAGACTGGTGACAGAGAACCAGAACCAGGTTGGATGTTCACCTGTGTGCCCCGTGACGTTCTAATAGTCCAATTAAAAGCATGGTACCGCCACGTGCAGGTGAGCCTGGTGGCCCTTGGACCTCTCACCAATCTGGCCCTGGCTGTCAAAGTGGATCCAAGTTTCCCCAACAAGCTCAAAGAGCTACACATCATGGGTGGCAACATGGAAGGTAAAACATCAGTCAATATCAAGCTTCTATTACTGCGATGTTTACTACATACATTAGCTAACTGGTTGTGATTTTCCTACAAATAGCATTTTTTCTGAAATATTTTGGTAGTTAAAGCATAGAAAACTTGTCTCTTGTCTAAACTTGACTATTTAAATACACTTAACATAATTAGAGCCCTCTTGACATGAAATAACACCCCTATAGTCACCTATACTTTCCTATTACCCAATATAGTAGACATTACAAGAGTAAAACAGACAAAAGACTTATGCTTGTGTGTTGCTATAAATGAGTTCCCGATTGTTTGTTTTACTTGACCCACGGCACATTCTATAAATCTAATTTAGCAAGAAAAGTTTTTTTTAATCAACAACAGCAAAAATTTAAAAATCTGAAGTCATTGTACAAGCATGAAGTCAAAATATGAAGTGAAAAAAGTTATAAGGTTAGGTTAGACAAGAATTTCCATGGACTGAGATGTTTGCAGATGACATTGGGATTTGTAGTGAGAGTAGGGAACAGGTGGTGGAAATGCGGAAGAGTGGAGGTTTTCCCTGGAAAGGAGAGGAATGTAGATTAGCTGCAGCAAGACGGAGTATATGTGTGTGAATGAGAGGGACCCAAGTGGAAGAGTGAGGTTACAGGGAGAAAAGATACTTGGAGAATTTGAAGTGCTTGGGGTCAACAGTCCAGAACAATGGAGATTGTGAAAAGGAGGTGAAGAAGCGTGTGCAGGCAGAATGGAACGGATGGAGGAAAAATGTCAGGCGTGATGTGTGATAGAAGAGTTTCAGCTAAAATGAAAGGAAAGGTATACAAAACTGTGGTGAGACCAGCCATGTTGTTTGGTCTAGAGACAGTGCCACTGAGGAAAAGACAGGAAGCAGAACTGGAGGTAGCAGAGATGAGGACGCTGAGGTTCACACTGGGAGTGACCAGGATGGATAGGATCAGGAAGGAGTACATCAGAAGGACATTACATGTTAGAGGCCTTGGAGATAAAGTCAGAGAGGCGACCCCTGAAAAGAAAAGCCCAAAGAGAAAGAAGTTTTGACATTTTATCTCATAATTATGACATTATATTTCATAATTATGACTTTTTGTCTCATAGTTTTGACTATCAATTTTACCTCATCAATTTTTGAAATATGATGTCATTATTATGACTTTTATCAAGACCTTTTAAATCTCAGAATTGTGCCTTTTATCTCATAATTTCAACTTTTTCTCAGAATTCAGACTTTTTATTTCATAATTTGGACTTGATCACTTTTATCTTTAAAATCAATCTCAAAAAGTGAATGAAACACCCCAAGTCTGTGACCAATTTTAGGCTTTTTTTGGTTTGTTTTTTATTGTTTTTACATTGTTTATTGTTACCTGCCAGGGGACGACACATGGAAACTAGTTGTGCTATAATCTGGTATATTTTCATCTATATTGCTTGCAGATGTCCATAAATAGGCTTTGTTAAATAAATAAAAATTAAATAAATAAACAATTTTGACATTTTATCTCATGACTTTTTAATATAAAAATTGTGACTTATCTCATAATTTCATCTTTTGTCTCAGAAATCGGACTTTCCAATAATTTAACTTTTTATCTCCTAATTTAGACTTTATCTCATAATTATTTTATTCTTAACTCATAATTTTGAGTTTCAAATTAATCTCATAAGTAGACTTTTAAACTCACATTTGCAGCTTTTTTCCCCTCATAATTTTGACATATCTTACAATCTTGATTATGACTTATGTATTTCACAGTTTTGACTTTTTATCTCCTAATTATGACTTACCATGGGGGTATATATTTTTCTCTCAGTATGGAGAGCACAACTTACATTTTAAAATGTATTTAAAAAATTATATGCCCAAATACATTTTAATTTTTGACGACAAAATGAGGTTTCAAAACCATGTCGTTGTGATGTTGTTGTGCAGGGAAAGGTAACTTGTTGCCGTGCGCAGAGTTTAACTTTGCAAAGGATCCAGAGTCCGCTTACATCGTCCTGGAAGAGTTCCTCTGCCCCACCCACTTGGCATCGTGGGAATATTGCTGCCAAAATGCTCTGACGTGGGTAAGAAGGAAAACATGCTGATGAAACAAGCCTCACCCCTGCTGGGTTCCCGATGAGCCGTGTCGGTGTTGATCCCGCTCAGGAGTTCTTCGAGGAGCTCATCAACCAGAACTCTCCGGCCGCCCGCTTCATGAAGACCATCACGTCCAGGTGCTGGGGCTACTCCAGAGAGGCCACGAGGAGCAAGCGGGAGGTCTACTTCGGGCCGGGGTTCGTCTCCTTCGACTCGTACGCCATGGCGGCCTGCGTGGATGCCGGCGTGGTCACGGAGAGCATGGTGTGTCCGGTGCGCGTGGAGCTGCAGGGCGCCATGTGTCGCGGCATGTTGGCGCTGGACCTCGCTAACACGCTGAAGAAGCAGCACCGTGTGACCGTGTTCACCAAGTGTGACACGGACAAGATGGCCCGGCTGCTTGTGGCGTCGCTCAGGCTCGGAATGTAATGCAGGCTTACTTCCATGTCTACACATTTTCTTGACATCTGATGCTATAATGCAGCATTTCCCATTATCTGTGGTGCCCGTTATAAACCCATTATGACGGGACCTTCTGTAAATGGGGCTTGTTGTTCCAACAGTACAGTAGATGGCATCCTAACATCGGCACAATTATCACATTTCACCCCCTCTATGATAATAAATCCTGTAATGTACCCAAGAAAATGTGGCCCTTTGGCAATTAGCATGGATTCCTTTATCGCCAGGTGGGGGCGCTGTATTGCCTGTGACAGCTTCTTGACAGTCATGTTCATTTAGAGCAGGGGTGTCCCAAGTGTGGGCCTTGGGGACGTTTGTGGCAGGTGGCATGTTTTTTTTGGCCTTTACCACTTTGTAAACAGTAGATTAAAAAAAAAGAAAAATTAAACAGCAAAAGTGGGGGAAAAAAAATGTAATTTTGTCATCCGTGTCATTTTTTATGTGCCCTCAGCACGTTCTAAAAAATTTTAAAAAACAGCTAAAATGGAAGAAAGACGAATAATTTGGTCTCTGGTCACATGTTGCATTTTTTTTATGGGCCATTTTATGGGCCATTGAAAAAAAATTAAGTAGAAACTAAACAAATGAAAAAAAACTAATATTTTACAAGCTGAAATATTAAGACCAAAAAGGTGTAACCCTATAAGAAAAAAATGCATTATGAAAAAAGGTAACTTTCAAAGATTAAGGTTACAATATTAGCTTGATTTTTTTCAAAAAGTTGTAATATGACAAATCAAGCCAAGCAGGCTCTCTGCTGAAATCCTTTATTTTCCATTTGCTGACAGGCCAGGTACAATCCAAACCTCAAACTTAAGATTGTCACCCAATTTTTATGACATTAAAAGGGGGCTCGTTACATTTGGAAAAGTCTTCCTTGACGTCCAATCAAAAGGTGCGGGGCTGCTTTTGTGGGCCAAAGCAACCTTAGCAATAAAAGGATGTGAAACCAAAATGATTGATGTGAACATTAATGAACTGAGATTATCCTGTCATGAACCAAACTTTTAGCCTTACAAGCCAGAACGTCTCCTTTAGCCTTCATGTGCTAATATTTGACCTTTACTCCAGGAGGGGGCGCTGTTAAAAGGATTCGGAATAAAAGTTTGTATGTCGGCCCGCGTCAATAAAAAGCCACAAAGAACTGAACAACTGCTGGAAAGCTTCTTTCTGTTGGGATTCTCCAATTAAAAAAAAAATACGGGAAATTTAGCGACCGTTGCTATGGTGACGCGTCGTTTTAAGTGCAGTCATGCAGTTTTAACTGCCGTTTTCCGAAGTACTGGGCCAGGGCTCGGAGCTCCGTCGGCTCAGCGTGGGCCGCCACATGCTCCACGGGTTGTATGTGCCGCTCATCTCGCCAGAGGCCGGCGGGGAGGGGGCGGGGCTGCCGCTGACCAGGCCGCTCAGGAGGGTGGGCGAATTGGCGGCAAGGGGAAACGGGTGCAGGGAGGAATTAGTGCTTGTGGACCAGATGGAGCTGCCAAAGGCAGTGGTCGTGGACCAGGGGTTGTGGCCGTTCCCCAGGAGTGACTGAGACACAAGACAAAAGAAGTGAGCACCTGCTGGATGTTTGAAGGCGCTGCTGCTGCGTGTGACTAGCTCTTACTGAGGTGGGCGCGGTGGGAGAGCTGGAGCTGCTGGGCCAGGAGGAGTGCACAGGGTCGGCGCTGTCCCAAGTGGACGACGGCACCGTGGTGAAGTCGGGCCAGCTCTGCTGAGGCTCCCATGGCTTCTGGAGGTTCATCCTGCTGAATACTAGAAAAGACGACATCGTCACATGAAAGTCTGCAGCGCAGGAAGTCGCTTGCCGTCGGCTGTGCGGGTTACCTCCTGTTAGGTTGAAGGAGTTGCTAGGCCCGAAAGCAGAGAAGGAGTTGCTTGAGTGGATGGAGTCGATGGGACTCCACAACCCTGAGCTGCTACACACACACAAACAGAGAGAGATGAAGGTAGTGTCATGTGACATTAACAGGATCTTATCATTGGATACCTGTCTGAGCCGTCACTCTCCACCGATGTCATAGGTGCCAGACTCCTTGCTTGGCTCTCACTTCTACCAGGTCCAGAACCACCTGGTGGAGAAGCACGCTCACTTTTACATTTGCATCATTCCAAATGAATTCACTGTCACTGAATGCTGAGGAATAATACCGCCTATCAGGAACTCACAGTCTCCACAAGGCGTGCAAGGACGCCCCCTTGTGGCTAGCATCGAAACTGCAAGGCTTAAGCCTGGCATGACGTCATTGCACAGCTTGTTGAAAAACTAACCCCATCTCAGATGGGTTACATAGGTGGAAAAACCTCATTTTTTTAATGAATAAAATGAAAAATAAATTTTTTCCTCGGAAAATTAAAAAATTTATTCCCGGTAAATTGCAACTTTTTTCATTAGATTTCCTAAATTTTTCTCTTAATACTGTAGTGTGACTTTAGTAAAATTACTAAAAAATTATACATTATTTGGAAAATTTCTGCTATTATAATTTATAATAATTATAATAATTTTGCTGCTATAATAATTTTCTGCTATTTATAATTTCCTAAATTCTTCTTTAAATGTGACTTTATTGTTATAAGACTAACCTTTCCCACAACATAATTTAAACTTTGTAGTAGTAGTATTTCAACTTTATGGTACTATACTGACTGAAATTATTTCTCCTCATAATAATTACATCACAACTCTTTTTCACTACAGTGAAATTTTCCATTTTTGCTGCCTTTTTCTTAGAATGTTCTGCTGGCCAATTAATACAACAATCATGTACAACAAATGGACCCCGGCCGCACTTTGGCAATCTGGCATATTTACATCTGTATTGTTTGCAGATGTCCATCAATAGGCTTTGTTAAGTATATAAAATAAAAAAAATCTCCTAATTTTGACTGTCTCATAATTATGACATTTTATTCCAAACTCATAATTTTGAGTTACAAAATCTCATAAGTATGACTTTTAAACTCACATTTTCATTTTTCCCCCCCCTCATAATTCTGACATTATATCTTACAATTATGACTCATAATTATGACTTGCCTATTTCACAGTTTCGACTTTTTATCTCATAATTATGACTTACCATCGGGATATATTTTTCTCTCAGTGGTACCACTAACATTTATTTTAAAAATTATATTCCCAAATACATATTTATTTTTGACGACAAAATGCAGTCAAGAGGTTTCAAAACCACAAGTTGCTGATGCTTGAATCCTTCAATGCTTGTGGGGCGTGTCCCTACCTGGACTTTTGTCGTAACCGGCGGCCACGGCGGCAAAGGTGGGGTTGCCATTTTTGCCAGGGAGTGGACCGGGGGAGGACACTTTGTTCCCTGGAGCTTTGGTCTGGTTGACATCGCTGCAAAGGAACATCGATGTGTTTTACACTACAACAAGACCATGAATGGCAAATATGCATCTTTAAACACATTGTATGCATTTTTTGACATAAACTAAGCATTTCATTTAATTCAGAAAGACACTGAAAGACATGATGTGATTTGTCATATTCTCCACTGGTCACTAGGTGTCAGTAACAAGTGATGATTGATGAGACAAATGCCACTGCAAGTGAACACGGAGCAATCAAGTCTTATTTTGTTGACTATATTTAGCAATAGCACTGTAAAGGGAACTATAGCAGTGTTATTTCATGTCTCTAATAATACTAAAAAGTGTTATTACAAGGTGGCAAACATAATATTGATGATTGTTAATCATTCTGTGCAACAACATAGACACTAGACCAGGGGTCTCAAACACGCGGCCCGTGGACCAAATGTGGCCTGCAGGACACTAGTTTGAGGCCCCCGCCTTGATATGTAAGTTTAATGTTGCGGCCCGCGCAAGTTTGATATGAATGCTGTATGGTATCATGTACCCAGAAAAAATTATTACGTTTGATTAATGTTCATGTTAAAGGTTAAATAACTTAATAGTTATCCTCCCTATCCATGTGGAAGTGGTAAGTTTTTGGCTATTTAAGTTTAAAGGAAATAACTTGAAGGCTACCGTCGCTAGCTCTCTAGTTTGCGAGTTAGCATGTATCTCAAGACCTTGCAGTTGCGCAATATGTTGTAAATAAAAAGAGTATAAATGTGACCATAGTCGTGTTTTGTCATGTCTACAGGGCTCTAATAATGCTTTGTTCATTTTAATCTGAAAAAAATAATTTGTCTACCCACCAACTATATGTGGTTTCTTAAGTTTTTATTATTTGCCGTTTTATTATTATTATATTTATTTATTACTGATTGATTGATTTTCTTTATTCTTGATTTGTTTATTTTTCATCTTATTTTGTGTCAAAAAATAAAAAGTAAGATATTTGAGAACAGTGGAATGTTTTATCAGAGCTTTTCTTGAAGAAAATTGGAACCAAGGCGAAGTTTTTAAAATTTTTTTGTTTTTAATAAATGCGTTTTATTTTTTTTTTTGGGAAATCCAGATGCGGCCCAGTCTCACCCAGACCCGAGCTTTTCTTTAAATTTAGTGGATGCAGCTAATATACTAAATATAAATTGTGCTATTGCTACATAAATATCTGCATGCTGGGTACACCTGACAAATGACTGCTCTGGGTGGTGTGGGGGTGTGCACCTGTTGCTGTTGAGGACGCTGCTGTAGCTTCCTCGGGACAACAAGTTGGGGGAGGTGGGCGGCGGGGAAGAGGCCCCTGCTGTGGCTGAACGTTTTAGGAAAGGGTCTGCATTGAATGTCTGTAGGGAGATCTGCTGAAGACTATCCGCTCCTGTGGGTGTAAAAAAAAAAAAAAACCCTGACTGTGTGTAATCAGGTGTATGGCGTGGCGTGGAAAGAGGCATTGAGACGGACGCATACCGACGCCGTGTGAGGCCATTGGGAGGTCCCACTCTGGTAAACCGAAGTCCTTCTCGCCCTCAGAGCTGCTGCTGTGACCGAGCTCCTGCACCAAGCTGCTGGACAACAATTTGGCCAACAGGGAGGAGCGCCCCTCTTCTAGCTTGCCGTCGACTACGCCAGCTAAACGCATCAAGAAATGAACACATTTCCTATACGACAACGGCGACGATGATAAAAACTCACATCTGGGTTTCTGCTGCTGCCGTGTTTTTGGGACAGCGGTGAGGGGGTGAAGCGCTTTGGACGCCGCAAAACTCTTCCGCTGTTTGTTCTCCAGTGGCGGCACATACGGGAGCTCCAGTGAACTGCAAGGAACACCACGATAAGGACCCGAGCACCTTTCTTGAATATACCTGGTAATATACATACCTGGACTTTTCTACTTGGTTGTCCTTCTTTGTGGATCCCGCTTTCTTACTCTTAGGTTTAATAATAAAGTTTGATTGCTCTTTTGCTTCTTTGCCTGTCCGTCCTTTCTTCTTCGCTGGTTCCTGGCAAGAATGACAGGGGCGGAGTTTTACAGACAATCACATTCATCACAGTACACCTTCAGACAACACAAATAGGGGTGCCCAAACATTTTCCAACCAGAAGGATGCAGCTCACTTTTTTCCTCTTGTCTAATTCTGTATTTATGTCAGGGCTATTCAAAATTATCATAAACAAACAACATACACTACCCGCCAAAAGTTTGGGAACACCTGCAGGTGCTCTCGAACCTGCATTTCAAGACAATCTTTTGTGCTTTATTAGTTGATAGTATCAATATTTCAGCTCTATTCGATAAAAATTTTCAAAATGTTACGACTTAAGCAGTTCTGCCGCCGTGATGAACATCAACTTTAAGCAAAACCAACTGCTGAACCCCTAAAACTGAGGATGAAGATGCGTCCTGCAGTTACCACTACCACACGGGACACGAGGAGAGCCTATTTCACTCTGACACCATTATGCCATAGCTGGACTTCATGCAGTGTTAAGGTAATGTCTCAATGTTTTGTCTATTACTGCCACCTAATAATACCTAAAAATCACCTAAAAATAATAGACCTCACTTACCACCACAAGTGGCTTTACAATCACATTTTATATATTAATAAATCATGCTCTTGTTTGAATATAACTTAGTCATGTTGAAAAATGTGCAACCTAGAGCTGGATTACTTCGAACCTTTTACTATGCAAGGGGGCTCATTATGCAAATTTTCAGTGCTTTGTATTGAATTGTGGACCGCTTTCTGCAGTGTTTCATGGACTCCCTGATTCTGACACAAACTGTTTAACTCATCGACTGCCAAAGATGTGTATCTACATCTTTTGCTTGTAGGCAATGTATTTTAGTCCTATTAGGGGGGCAACAGTTCTATTTTGCTCCAATCACAAAGGGTAAGGGAAGACATAGGTGATGCCGTTGTTGTTGACAATAGTAACGAGCAAACAAGGTTAGCTTTGTTGAGCCCGACTCTGGATGGAGTGTAGAGTCGGATGACTCTGAAAGTGAGCCCTGATTAATCCCACGAGTGGTTGTATCGGTCAGCAGCAGGGATTCATCCCCACAATCACACATCATCACTCTGGGAGTAGATGTAGTACATTGCCATCATACTCTGTAGTAATTTAATGACGATTGTAAATATTTCTAAAGCGTCTGGATCAAGTACCCATTTTCTCTCTTTTTGTCAAAAGCTGAAACCACCCTATACTGACAATTTATAAAGACCCAAAAGGCTAGAAACAACATATTTTTCTGATGAAAGTAAACTCAATATTATGGCATTCTTGAAAGTTGAACAAAAATGGCCCAAAAATGGCAGGAGAGATCTCTCTTCTCTGAACATGGCTGGCAGTCAATGACTCCATTTCTGGATACACCCCACTCCGCGGTGATTGGTCACACTCCCAAGCACACCCGATGTTTTCCGGATACGTAGGTCTGTGTTTACAGAGTGCAGGCAATCTGCAGCCCATATAAGGATGTCTTGATCGCATTGAAGTCACTAGAACTGCATGTTAGAACAGACCTCAGAGAGCCATACCAGATCTACCTTCCAAATGTAGAAACCTCATTATCTGATGCTTTGGCATAGGTCAGAAAAGTGGAAAAAGCACAATAAGTTCCCTTTAAAGTCAGTTTGCAGCACCTCGCAAGATGCAAATGACATTACTGACCGGGTTGTGTTTTTCCCTCCTTCCCATTCTGGAGGGAACCGTTGTGTGCCCATACGAAAATTTATCACATACTACAGTATTAATTGGCCCTGTACCCTAGAAACCGCCCATGAATGATACGCAAAAAGGCCGAAATGATACTGTGTCAAAGCCCAGGGCAGTGATATATGGAGTTTAACCATGTCCAGTATCAGCCCCCGTAGCTGTTCACTCAGAGCGCGCTGCTCTGGTATCGTGCCCGTGAAACAACCAATCAGAGAACAGCGCACAAGTGTGAAAACACAATTTACACTGTTTAGACATAATACATGTAATAAACTGAACATTTTCTGGAAACAAAATGGTCTTTTGATTAAATAGTACGTGATAATAAGATCATCACATGGTTTGTCTGGTATCAGGCCCAGTGTCATAACCTATAAGTACTCTTGGAAATGTGTATCATGTGGAGCAGCAGTACCTCTTTAACGCTGGTCTCCATGTCCGGATTGGACGTCTCTGTGGTAGTGGAGGAGCTGTCGTCGTTGTCAGCCAAATGGTCTTTCAGCTCATAGCCCTGAGTCTTGCTTGTGGATTTCTTCTCCTTCTCCTCCTTCTTCCTCTGAGCTTTTGTTTTGCCTCGCAGCTTCCCTTTGGATTCTAACGCTGCAGAAACACATCATGGACACAAAAGGTCCTTTTAGGGATTTTGGTCTAGTCTGCTCTGACAATAATGAGCTATATTGCACCTTTGTTCTGAGGTGACGGAGAGCTTGGATCTGCACCAAGAGAGTCTGGACGGTCCAGGTCGCTGTCCATAGCGCCGACCAGGTTGGCGTACTCCGCATCATCAGAGCACACGGTTCTGTGTGGCAACGATGTGGCTAAACTTTGACCCTGAAGGTCCGGTTTGGTACTGCGAGCCTTGCGGTTGGTCAGCTGACAAGCCGTGGGAGGACCATCCTGGGGTGAAGCGCTACCTCCTCTGGTCAGCTGGGAGGAGGAGCCAATCCTGGACCGCTTGTCTTGGCTGTCAGAGTCCGACATGGTTCGGGCGTTACTCTGTCGGGCTACGGGGCGTACCGTTCCGTTGCTGGACACGTATAACCCTCTGGAGTTCTGGGATGAGTCACTGTAACGTAAAAGCCATCGTCACCGCCTTGAAATCACTTGGCCATTTTTGCAAATAAATTGTAAATACAGTCTCATCATGATACTGTACAGTTCCCAAAATATGGTACACGGTACTTAAATAAAAATTATTTAGGGCTTTATAGTGAGTTACATCAGGCACCTAAACGCCTCATGTAAACAACCTGCACAGTGCAGACAACGGATTTAACAGTTACATTTCAATAATCTTACATGATAGTGTAAAGAAGCCAATTGTATAAAAGTGGGATTCCTACAGTATTTTTCAATGTGTAAACGATCACATCATATCCACAAGCAGGCTGTAAGGCAGGGGTCCCCAACAACCAGGCCTTGGGAAAAGTTCAAGCGCAATGATAAACCCCCCCCAAAAATAACACTAATGTTGAATTACACTAATTTGTAAATAACTACATCAAATGTTATGTAATGGGATATTAATTTTGGGGGAAAAAAACAAACAGTTTTTGCATATTTAATCAAGTAGTCCCACTCTAGGGTACTTAAACGCACTTTGTAAATTTCTCCCATGCTGCACAGACCGTGGTACTGTATTTTGAACCTTTTTCACCTCATATTTAGTCCCAAATGATGATATGTTAAAGTGCATGAAGGTAAGATTTTATATTTACTCACACTGTGAGTACATTAACAAGCGGTAAAACACAACACGGTGTAAACACACTCATACAACCTGAGTCGCGCACACACACAGCCGCTTAAGCATGCTCTGCTAAACTAAGCTAACCCAAATATCGTCCAGTCACGCTCCATAAGACAGGAGATTTTTTTCCGGGAACTATCGCCGGTGTTTCAGGTCGCCTTTTTGACATGTTTAGTTGTGGATGGGGGCTGGTTACTGTGTGAGCAGTCCATCGGGGAAATGCTTGCTTACACCAGCGTTCCTTCTCCTCACCATGACAGCATTTCATTCACATTATGTCAACTTTTCTATGCTCTAAATATAAATATATTCTGCTTGTGAATAAGGAACCCTTAGATTAGTGGTATTGTTTTACAGATGTTCACCACATCTTACCAGTTTGTCACTCTTGCTATAAATTATATTTTAAAAGCACATAGAGCCAGTCAATTTTCCAGCAGACTGGTACACGTCTTGTTGTATGTGCGGCCATTCCATGAAGAGAATATGAAAAGTATGGGAACCACTGCTGTACAGTGTGTGGACTAAATGAAATGCAGGTAATGCATAATATATTGGCACCATTGCTTTAGCTAAACATGTGGCTCGTTAGTACGCCTTGCACTCACTTTGAATCACTGTGCAGTTGCACAATGTCCCTGAGATTAAATGGCCTCCCAGTCTCCAAGGTGCAGCTGGGTTCTACGGACACGCGCCTCTTGAAGGGCTCCCAGATGCTTTGAGCTTCCAGGTATGCGGTGCCAATCACCACCAGAAACATGAAACTGGGGAAGCAAATAAACACGTAAGAAAAAGGAACGCAAAAGTCAGCCTATCAAGGTCTCGCATCATCCTCACAACAACGGCGGCGGGGGAGATGAGGGGGCTCTCACCTCATGATGGCGGACACAATGATATAGAGGTCCAGCTCCCAGCTCGGCCGGGGCAGTGCCTCTGCACAAGTCGCCAGCATGTGGTATGGCAGGGAGGCGTTGAGGATGAAGACAAACTCCGAGCCGCTGCATGTCACCAGTTTGAGCTCGCGGATCACCCGAGACGAGGTAAAGTCTGGTGTAAACCTGAAAGACCAAAAGGGGGGGGGGGCTTACTAAACCATATCACGTGTGGAGACAGACAGGTTGCAGTCTGTTGCCTTACAGTATGATGAGGTCTTTCGACGCATTTGGCTGGAGTGTAAACCCTTCACAGTTGAGGACCTTGAATCCAAACGCTTTGCACGCTTGTCCGTTAATCTCCATTGAGCGGACGGTGATGGGGAGCAGACCCATGTTCTCCACACGGAACGTTCTCTTCATGGTGAAGTTTGGTTCCTGGACTCTTGTCTCTGATTGAGATCAGTTAGTTGGGATGAGAGCAAGGCGCTTCAACTATTATGTGGCATTCAAAGCAAGAGATAGGAAATTCCCCACTGAGTTTACTGTGACTTCCCCCCAGAAATCCTCAGAATGAAGCTCATTTGCCTTTGGCATTTTATTTTTCCCCAAAATATTTTACCAATGGACTTCATGCTTCGACACTGAATAGGTGGTAGAGCTACACATCATCCACTGACTACCACTGTTTTGTTAAATCTGTTGAGATTCACATATCAGTTCGCGTGGTTCGAGGCAGGGAACTTAATCTGAAGACAACACAGCAGGCGTGATCAGGGCTGCCACTTTGTATCAATTGTGGTAAGCTTCAGTCGCACAAGAGCTTGCTTAAGGAATTACCGTAATCCCTCACCACTTCCAATGTTGTGGCTTTGTGCTCAAAATTAATTGATCAATCATGCTGTTTCATGGCTGAATACAGCCTAGAAAAAAATCACATTTAAGCAAATGTGACATGATGCATTTCCAAGCATAAAGATGTCTAAATGAAGTAAAATACAAATATGATGCTTTTCAAAGATTCTATACTGGTCACTCCGTGTCCGTAATCTTACTATCATGTGCGGTGAAACACACAAGCACCAGACTTGATTGCCAGAACAACAAGTTCGAATGACCTCACAACTAGGCCCAACAACTGGGCTAATGTTGGGGCCGCAACTGACACTATGATGAAAACCCAAGTCTGAACAGGTGAGTTTTAGTCTCAAATGGCCTTCTCTTATTATGTATACTATATTGCAGTGTTTTTCAACCTTTTTTGAGCCACGGCACGTTTTTTACAATGGAAAAATCTTGTGGCACACCACTAACCAAAAATGTTACAAAATGTCACCACGACCTCACACGTGCATCAAAAAGTCTATCGGAGGAACAAGGTAGGTTTTGCCACACGGACCAATATTACATTGCTCTGCCAGTCTTTACACCACAGACACTCAACAGTAGCCACGTTTTTACATTACGAGTTTTTCTCTTTCCGAATGACCTTTCGGGAAACAATGGTATCCATAGAAAGGAATATTCCAATCTCTTGTCTACATGCACCATGAAAAATCAACCAGAATAGTCAATAGGGCATGCGCAGTAAAACGTAAACATCAACATCACATGATACCGACATCCCCGAGTTTTTCTTTCACTTGTTGGAATAACTCCGTATTGCCAGTTTTTCGTCTGTCCAGTCTTGAAATTTAGTTTGAATCAAAACCGAACTTTGCTTAGTCCAGTGCCGATTCAATTTGCTAATATTTTATAATTAAACTGTTAAACTGCACTTGTGAATAAAGGGTTTATGAAGGGTTTAAAAAAAACATTTAGAAGGTCATAAACAAGTGTTCTACTATGAAAAGTTTTAATTTATAAAAAATCCTACTTTCACTTAGGACGATCTGGAAGCTTTTTGTTTTCTTGTTAATCATATTTCTTGCCAATAAATAAACAGCCGCAGGCCCGTTGATGACCCCTGGTGTAGGTAAGTAAGTCTTAGTGATCTCTCTAGTGAATCTTAATAGGAAACTCACTCTCTGTGCAGTCTTTCAACAGAGCTTCCGTCACCTTAAACCTCAGCGAGTTTCCGTGACCCGGGGGCTTCCCCGCGACCTTCAGGCTCTCCGTGGTGCCTTGTCCGTAAAGGACGAGGGTGTCAATCACAGTCAGGTTATTTCTGAAAAGCCAGATTTCAGAGATGAGCACACACATGTGTAGGAAGGATTTGGCTTGGAAGCCGTGACTTTACCTGACTATGAGCAGGGAGGAGACGCTGTGGTTGCGGACTGGCGTGAATCTGACGTTGAATGACTTGACTTCTCTGGGCATCAAGACCATATTGTACACAAACGGTTTGGATGATCCCTCGACAAAGCCGCTGCTGCTCTTGACACCAGATGTCTGGAAAGCATACAGAATGGTTCATGAGGAGACAAAGTGCATCCTGGCGTAGCCTCAATCAAGACCTTTATGCCAACTCACCTGGTTTCTGTGAACTTGGAACTCCAAGGTCTTTGTGTCAATGTTGATGTTGGACAGATTTTCTGGTTGCAACCTGGGAAACGAGTCGGAAGGGATCAGTACGTCACTATTGGCCAGTTTCAGGCAATCAGTAGGTTTACATTCCAGTCGGCTCTCAAAAAAGTCCAGCAGTTGGAACACCCAAACAGATGCCAATGGAGGGGCAAGTACAAGGCAAAGTACAAGAATTGCTTTTTCATGAATCACCACACGAAACAGCAGATTTTTGATCAAAACATTTGTGGGAAAACCTGCCCATTTGTGCTTTTAGATCCATTTTTTTAAAGCAGAAATCACATCTCCCCCAGCCTGAGTTGGGAATCATCTCCAAATAAACCTCACCCACCCAGCACAAAAGAGGGTCATCAACTCCAACAAACACAGGACATCCCTGAATATGCTAGCTACTGCCTTCTGCTGGTGGGACCACATCCACAGGAAAGTCACAACATAAAAAGATAATGACAAAAATACAGTTAAATAGTTTAGAGCAGGGGCTCTAGTATCTACTATGACTGTGAGTTGAGTTGTCACAAAGCACATTGCCAGCCAGAGAGAAGAGAAGCTGGTATTTCTGTAATTGTCATTCATACAGTGGTATCTTTGTCCCGACTAACCAGGCCTTTTTTTAGATGCAATCCTTCCATCGGCTGCTAAGTAAAATTTGGGTTAAAAACTGCGAGTCACCAGTAGGCATAGTTGAGGACAGCTATTCGGGGGCTTGTGTCAATGTGACACAATGTGTTTTTTTTGTTGTTGTTGTTGAGAATGATATTTCGCTGTAACTTACCTTTGTTCTAATGCTGATACATTTTTTCCTGATCTTTCTTTTGATGTATACCATGTCTGTCTCGCCCAAGAACACAATATTCTGTGAGCCTTGAAAAATACGTCAAAATCATTAAAAATGTCCGGGACCGAGAGGGACGGCTTTTGCTAAATTAATTATGTTGTTATACTAAATTGTTTCTGAATCATATCTTAACACATGTATTTAGATGGATATTGAATCATTTATAACAAAGAGATTTACAACTTTACTTATGATAAAATTTATAATCGGCTCATTACACAATTGCTTATGCATTATATATTTTTTACGAACACATTGTTGCAAAACTTAAGGTGTCGGGTATTTGTAATAGCAAAAAAAATGCTTGGATTGTTGCATGATCAGATATTATCAGCATTTGGAAGACACGCATGAAATACAAATACAATTATTCAGTCAAAATGAAAAACAAACACATTTATATGGTAAAAGGTGAATTGTTGACGCACTATTTCCAGGTTATAACAAGCCACATCAGATATGGCCCCCGGGCTACGGGTTTGGCACCTGTGTTTTAGAGAAAGTAAACACTTTTGCTGCGTTATCCACCAAATAATTAACAATTTTACTGCATATGGTGATCTCAAATCCAAAGTCTACCTCAAGCTAGCAGGGAGGTTTGGAAGGAGGGCGCCTGTGTAGCGCACGGTAGCATAACTTGGGCTTTATTGGAGTGTAAATAAACAGACATTTTTATTATAGCTGTCTCAATTACTTGCACTTTTTGCCATTTGCATTGTAGCTAACAGTGGGGATCTAGAGTATAACACTGAAGCACCAGACATAAGGCACAGAAACATGGCAAGCTTGTTTTGTGATACAATTGGTTGGCCAGAAAACATTCGGCATAGGGTGAATAGTAGAGGGGTACACTGGAACAGCAAGCAGTTCAGCTTAACACCTGAGCAGCATCTAGATCGGGGGTCTCAAACACGTGGCCCGCAGGAGACTAGTTTGAGGCCCCCGCCTTGATATGAAAGTTTAATGTTAGTGCAGCCCGCACAAGTTTGATATGGATGCTGTATGGTATCATGTACCCAGAAAAAATTATTACGTTTGATTAATGTTCATGTTAAAGGTTAAATAACTGTTAATAGTTATCCTCCCTATCCGTGTGGAACTGGTAAGTTTTTGGCTATTTAAGTTTAAAGGAAATAACTTGGAGGCTACCGTTTAGGTCGCTAGCTCTCTAGTTTGCGAGTTAGCATGTGTCTCAAGACCCTGCAGTTGCGCAATATGTTGTAAATAAAAAGTATAAATGTGACTATAGTCGTGTTTTGCCATGTCTACAGGACTCTAATAATGTTTTGTTAATTTTAATCTGAAAAAAATAGTTTGTCTACCCACCAACTATATGTGGTTTCTTAAGTTTTTATTATTTGCCGTTTTATTATTATTATTATATTTATTTATTTCTGATTGATTGATTTTCTTTATTCTTGATTTGTTTATTTTTCATCTTATTTTATGTAGAAAAATAAAAAGTAAGATATTTGAGAACAGTGGAATGTTTTATCAGAGCTTTTCTTGTAGAAAATCGGAACCAAAGCAAAGTTTATTCATTTTTCTGTTTTTAATAAATGCGTTTTTTTTTTGTGTTTTTTTTTTTGGAAAACCTGATGCGGCCCAGCCTCGCCCAGACCCTAGCTCCAGTGGCCCCCAGGTAAATTGAGTTTGAGACCCCTGATCTAGACGAAACAGTGCATGCACAAAACACGCAGAAGGTTTGCTAAGACTTCCCACCTGTCTGCCAATTTTCCAGAGAACACAGAGGGGTTGGGCAGCAGCGCCAAAGGGAGAACTTGGACGTAGACAGGAACGTCAGCGGGATTCTGCAGCGTTACCTCTCCATCCTGAAGACACACACACACACAGCCCTCAAAATGAAGCAGGGACTTTAACAACACCTTAAGACATTCCTACATGCATTTGCGTGCACAAGAGGCAGACTGTGTGCCACTCACAGAGGAGCTGTTTGTGTTGGTCAATGGGAAAGTGATGTGCTGCGAGGAGTTGACCAAAGAGGGCCAGGTCAGCTGGGCTGTAATTTTAGCCTGCACGTTTTTCTGGAGGTCTGTGTTGACTTCAAACACAGCTTCAACCCTGCAGTGGGAGGGGGACAGAAAAGGAGACTGTAAATAGCCCTGCGTCACACAGCTACTAATTATAGAGAGTAAAAATGGATAAACCGCAGCAATATGCTCACATATGGCCCGAGCGCTCCTTCAACTCTTTCCATCGCAGGAGAAGTTTCTGGTGAAGATCCACATCGGCGTCCCAAATGTCCTCCTGCAGCGCCATCCCGTGAGGCTTGGACTCGGCTGTCAGTGGAGAGTTGTATGTTTCACAGTGCATCATATTCCCAGTGTGACATATGTGACATGTGACACACTTACATTTAAGCACAAAGGGAAGCCCCAAGTAGCAATGATCGCCACACTGCAACCTGGCGTCAAAGTAAATATTTGCCACCTGCAAAGACACGCACAAGAGAGGTGTTATGTGGGCATCCAAAAATAACCGGGTCAGATGAGGGCCGACCTTGGACTTGCGTCTGGGCTCCAGCTCGTCTTTGTTGTTGCGGAGGCGCTTGTAGTAGAAGCGGACGTCTTCTGTCAGGGAGCGGATCTGCTCCAGCCTCACTTTCTGCGTGAATGAGCTCTGGATGCTGAACATTTGGTGCACCACTTTCCCCTGCAGCAGGAAACACAACAAGACGTCCGTTTCAGAGCATTGTCACCAACGGACCAAGCGTTTGTTTTTTGTTTTTTACTTACCGGGAATGAAGGCGGCAGAATAATGTGATTGGGGGAGCTGCTTAATGTGCCAACGGCAATGAGCGCTCTCACTGGGATGGTTAATATCTGAGGGGGCAAACGGTTAAAAAGTGAGTGGTGAATTTCCGGCTGTGTGCGCACCAAATGGGACTGATCACCAACCTCGTAGTCTGTGGTGATGTGTATGGCAGCGTCATATGCTCCCTCCAGGGCCTGGGCTATGAGTGTCACTCTGAACGCTGCATAGAAGCCTGACGCTAAAATCACCTTGGAAGACAGGAATTATCATTTGAATTCAATCTCTCATTTATTGTGGTTAATTACTTGAATACATGACCCTGAAGGAGGATTCCTTATTTATAAATGAAGTATTTTTGTAGTTAGAGCATAAAAAACCTATGACCGTCCAAATACACTTACATTTATTAGAGCCCTCTAGACATGAAATAACATCCCTATAGTAATTTACATTCATTATCAGTGTACCGGTGGCCTTTCATTGTGGCCAATATGGGTTTCTCTATGCTATAATCATGCTGTCTCATGAGCATCTCGATATGCCACATCTGTGAGGTGGATCGTTCATCGTTTACTTTGGAGACAGTGTTGCATTTATGCTTGTTTGTGTTACAAAAATATTCCATTAATAAACAAACAATCCTACATTACCGAAATTCACTTACCACAGTTGGATCTGGGACCCATTAACTGCAATAACCCAGAGACTATTGTATGGGAAACAGTGGTGATGAGGTTGTGAGAAGGGATCGACCGATATGGTTTTTTTGAGGCCGATGCAGATACCGATTTTTTCCATCACCCTTAGCCGATGGCCGATTTTGCTTGGGACGATATTTGTGGCCGATACTGCTTTTGATCCCTCAATTTACATGAAAAATGACCATGATAACAAATATTCTCATGTTTAAACAAATATTTATTGATTTATTGAAACACTGAACACAGTAGGATTCAGCTTTCTTAGACACACATTTAAACGGCATTATCAACTTTAAAAGGAATAAATATTCAACCATGTGCAAAACATTTCTGTCGTAGTTTAAATTTATCTAGCATCGATGTGATGACTGCTCCTCTGCAGAAATGTGATGGGCTTAGTAAAGTGTTAAAAGCAAGCTAACTATTACTTGTGAAAACGCGCCCTTTATGTGACTCAACAGTGGGGGCGGGGTACCGCGACTACGTGTGTTGCGGGGTCCTCTGCCGCCGGGGCAACACAAAGCTGCCCCGGCGGATGCCTGACTGTAAATCATGCGGTGGAAAAATACATCGGTGAACCCACGCACGTATCGGCCGATACCAATACAAGGAAAAAACGCAAATATCGGCCGGCCTATGTATCGGTCGATCCTTAGTTGTGAGATTAATGGCTGTATGTTATGATGTTTGGCCAACAAGCAGCCTGTCCCTCTTGCAGCAAGGGAGGGAGCATCAAACGTAAACATTTAGGGCTTGTGGTGGTGCACTTACTGTTTTATGATGGGACGCTGACGTGTTCTGCAGATCTTTCAGGCGACTGGACGCCATGGTGGAGTTCCCCTTCTCCGCTTTGAGCATTTCCATTGAGAGACTGTCGCCCGTGACGTGCCACGACCTGATCTCCAGCTGAGGAAATAAGACGAGGAAGCAGTTTAAAATTGTTGTAATAATTGTTGATAAATATGATTGCGGCTCTCACCTCGATGGGGTTACTGTTCACCACCACAAATATGATGCTGCTGGTGTCTGTCGCACTGCGAACACCAAAGTCCAGGACGTTCTCCTTCAGACTGGGTGGCAGCACGTGGGGCTGTTAATGAGTAAAAGTCATCTTTCAGTGAATTAGGGGTCAATATACTATTACTGATGGCCCCTTTTCCACTGCACAGTTCAGAACAAAGCATGCCACATGTTCCTAGTAGTGGCCACACAAAGAAGATTCATTTTGGAGCAAAGTAGAGACTGTCCAGAGGCACTGTGCGGTAGAAAAAGAGCTCTTTATGTACTGTCATGTACCTCTAAGAAGCCTGTGTATGCCCTGACAGGCAGGTGAAACTTTGATGCATTTGTGATGAGCAGTATGTTGCTGTCGATGTGTATGGAAGGTCGGACCGGTTGGAAGAGCAGCGAGAAGATGTAGCGCGACTCGTGCGGCGGAATGAGAATTGGCGCGCTGAAGTTCTGCACCTGTAGAATACCAAAAGGACGTGGCATTTTTGCTTCTCCGGAATCAAATACAACATGTCCGGGGGACTCACCTTGAACATAGTTTTGGCCTCGTCGGGCAGGGACACATTGTGTATCCAGATGGCAAAGTGAAAGGAATTTGTGAGGAATATAGGTTTGTCCACAGGGTCAACGGGACTGTCCCGTATGTGGAACAACGTGGTTGTGTGGTCAAAGCCTAAGTAGCTGTATGAGGGAAGAACAGCACAAATTATTTCAATCCCCTTCAGAGTAGACGGGAAAAGTAGAACCTACCCTTCTAAAACCTCTGCCTGGTAAGGGATTTCAAGCTTGGCGTAGCTCTTTTCTTTTGCTTTAACTGTAATTTTGCCAAAAAACTGATATGGTCTTCTGGCTTTGGAGGCTGCAGAGGCAAACATGAGAGAAGAGAAGGCATACAAGAGGAAGTTGTGCAATATTTATGCGTCAGCAGAAAATATGGTGAAGGAGCCTGCAAACAGGATTATTATTCCCTTTGAATCTGCAATATACAACATACAGTGGTATGCCTTCCTATGGAGTTCTTATTTTTTTGCCACGCTTAAACGTTTTAGATCAAACTAATATAAATATTAGTCAATGACGACCCCAAAATACAGATTTTAAATTAAAGTATTATTATGACGAAAAAAAATACAAACCTACATGGTCCTGTGGGAAACAATGATTGCAATAACATGAAATTAACCCATTCGCTACCAAAGTCCTATTCTTTTACATTTTTTTTGGCACAAGAGGCACACAGAGAGGCAACTCCAAGTCTTATTTCCTTGTATTATGTATATTGTAGAGGGTGTGATTTCATGTCTAGATGGCTCTAATTAAAACATTGTAAACAGTTTTTCTATACTCAATTTCCTACTTTGTGGAAATTCACTTACAATGGTCAGGTCTGGAACCAATTAACCGCGATGGACGAGGGATTTCTGTACATGTACTCTTACACACTTAAAGAAATTAAGCAGAAGTAGACTTACCATCAAAAGTAATAGTTGCTACTTTGGTGAATCTGCTCTCGCCTGCTCTCAGGGTGACCGCTTTAAAGTCTATTGTCACGGCCTCGTTAGCTGGCGTCGTACGGATGCTCTGTGCAAGCGTAAGCCACAAAGATGAGCTTGTGGAAGATTGTACACATGCATGTATATATATATATACACCGCAAAGGACATGTACCGTGATAGGAACATCTTTTGCTCCTGAATTTAAAAGGTGCAGATTGAGCAGCTTTGGCCGATCTTAAAAAGAACAGAGTAAAGAGTTGGGAAAAGGCAACAGAGGTGGTGTGGGTCGACAGAGATAAACGGCCTACCTTGTGACCGCAGTGTGCCAAAGTCGAGCATCTCCGAGGCGGAGTAAATACCAGGGGCTGCACAGAAGGGACATTTTTGTTAAATGATCGTGTGACATGGAAGCGCTCCCGCAGGCTGAGCTATTCAATACAAAAAGCTTTGGCAGCACACCTGATGTGACCTCCACCTCAACCGGCAGGATGATGAACTTGTCCTCATCGGGGGCGTTGGTTTTGATTCTAATGAACGCCGTGTGGTTGTCTGCATCTCTGGACGAGAAACTGGCTCTCATCACCCCCTTGGTCTCGAAGGGAGGAATCTCCTGGAAACAAAACCCACAGCACCGGTGACTGATGCTCTGCTGCTTTTATGCAGAGTGCTGCAAGATATATTCTTTTATGTCGCCACTGTGTTGTGGCCAAAACTTGTCACGCACTGCAAATAAATATTAATGTTTGAAAAAAGTAAACTTATAATAATGGATTTTCAAGTTTAAATGGCCTGCTGTCCTTTTGAGGTCCGGGTGACATTTGCAGCTGCAGCTGTTTTCCCAAAAAATATGTTTTTACAAAAAAATGTAAAAATATTATTATTATTTTACAATATAGTCAAAATATTACTTTTATGAGATAATGACAAAACTTGATTTTCATAGCATAAAGTTATAATATTAAATGTTTTTTTTAATAATAATAAAAATTTAAATAGTTGAAATATAATTTCAACCCCTGGAAAAAAAATGCTGTAATTTTACGAGAATAAAGTAAAATAATTTTTTTTAATAATGAGGAGGAAAAAACATTTTTTGTAAAATTAGGTCAAAGAAAAATCTAAATTTGTGGAAATAAAGTCATAATATTGAAAAAATAAAACTAACAAGAATTATTTGCAAAGAAAGTTGAAATATTGGGAAACAAGATAGCAAAAAAATGGTTAAAAACAAATTTGTTGCCTCTATCGCAAAGCTGAGATGTTGAGTTGGATGGATAGCTGGAAGGAACAAACTTGTTTGCTACTCGTGACGAGTGTTGGTTCGACAATAACGATGTACCGATGGCCCGGGGCAAGTTAAAACAAAATTCGGGCAAGTAAATCTAATCAGTGATATTCCCGTCGGGCAAGTCCACTTTGGCATGCCATACTGGCAAGAGTTTTTTTTTTTTAAGCGGTTCTTGTTGGGTGTTGGTAAAACACAGACTGCGTAATTCCGGTGGTAATTTGCAAACCAATCCTTGCAATGGACCAATCAGAATCGTTTATTTAGACCGCGGTCCGTAATCCACAGTCCGCGTTTTACCCACACCCGTTGTTCACGATCAACCAATCAGCGATCGTTTGACTACGAAAACATCCATCATGGCGTCGCTGCCAACATCGTCTAATTCTGAAGGAAACAGCAAAAAGTGATGAACAAGTGCCTCCAAAACGAGTATTTTATTAGCGGCAGCAAATCAAATGATGGCACAGGTGAGTGAATCACATTGCTGTGACAATTTGAAGTGGTCACAATGAAACACCACCAATTGAGCTTTTTTTCTGGATTAAAAACACTTTACTAGTACACAAATGTGTCTATTCAATAATGTTTCATTGTGGTGCACAACTTATAAATATCACTGCTTACTACGACTACGATGTGTAAGGTATTATTCATTTTATTATTTTATTTATTTGAGATTCTCATGTGATGCCACAAAAAAATTACATGATATCATTATGGCAGTCTTTTCATTTTACATGGGGCAAGTTCGGGCAAGTAGTTCTCACCTTAAGGATTCCCTATGGGCAAGTCATTTTGGTTTTTAATGTAGAGCCCTGCACTTGGAAGTCATCTTTTGCATGCCGGGAGCCCATTTTTGCAGAGCTGGTGGAAATGTGATTTTCTTCCAGGAGAGTAATAAAATATAGGTGTACTGTATCTATGTATGTATGTGTGCATGTATGCAGTGGACTTAACACCCCTGCCAACAGTAGCAGCTCTACTGTGATCGGTGCATCGGTGTGATTCCCTGTCTACCCAGTGACAGAGGCATCAGCGTCAATTGTCAATGTGGCAAGAATGTCAAGACCTTCAAATTTGTGCTTCACTGAATGGCTAGGAACTAACGTCCCAGATGGTAATGTGAGGAGCTATCCAATTTTTACAGTCAGAGCGGCCAGGAACATGAGAGCCTGTGGGAAGCACAGAGGAGGTGGGCTTGCACTGTATGTAAACAAACTGTGGCGTCATCCTGGCAATGTCAACATTAAAATGTACATTCATAAAGCTTTTTTTTTTTTTCATTTATCGGGAAAAAATCTGATACAGATGTCTCCCTCTGTCATATTTCTATGGTGATGAAGGGACATTTTTGATAATTATCTGACATCCCTAATATAAAAGGGACATACGTACAAGCTGGCAGTCAATCTGAGACAACCTTTTGACGGTTTGAGTTTTCACATGCAGCCATCCAGACAACTACCTCACCCATGGTGCCAAACAAACAAGTCAACAAATATGTAACCCACTCACTGCACTGTCTGGGAAGTAGAAAAGGAGTGACGTTCACAAACTCTTCAATAGTCACTGTTTTACCATTCATAGATCCTATTGTATAGCACACATCCTTTATTCGTGTACATTCCGGGTGTCGTATTCAGTATTAAAAAAAACTGACTCACTTACCCATAATTTCCCAGTGCCTCCCTGTTGGCCTGTGGGAAGTTCTAGATTCAGATCCCCACCACTGGAGTACATCTCCACCACCTGTAACCAGGATGTCATTTTGATACAACATAGTCATAGTCGCCGCTCCCCTTATTAGATGGTGCTACGTTACCTGCAGTGGTTCACTGTAAGGGTTATGAATGTTTATGAGTGGCGAGAAGCTGCTGTTTACTGGAACTCGAGCCCCTACAAAGGGACGGAGCCTGTAAGGGTTTGGGATGCCTACCCCAAAAACCTTCAAAGATGGAAAAAAAAAAAAAATATATATATATATATATATTACAATGGAGAAAGAAAGACAAGCTTTGCTGTCACGGCTAATTACCTGGTATGTAAACACTCCGTGATGTGTCGTATTAATAAATAATGTGTTTTCTACATTCCCGACTACTCGCGCCAGGAACACCACATCAAACGACGTGTTTCCTCCTGGTGGGATTATCTGCCAGAAGACACAAAAAGAACGTTTCAATCGTTTGCATGCCAGGCTGAATAAAAATACCGCAAATTCAGGTTTATTAAGCCACACCTACTAAATCAAGATATGTGCATATGTTAGCCACACCAGTGAATGAGCCGCATGTGCCCACATCATAAAATGGCATATTGTGGTGCGTCCTGAGGACCAGGCAGCTCTTGGACAGGAGCCGATCATGAGCTATGAAAAAAACTCAAGCTTGTCAACACGTTGGAAATTGCAGGAGGTCACTAATATACAGTCTGACTCACGTTTTCGTCTTACAACAAGACTAAACTCATCACACAGCAACTGAACACTCAAAAGGTATACCTCAGAATGAACATGTACTAGTGTGGGTTTAAAATGGAAAAAGTGTGAAATGTTTTCTCATTATGCATTTCGTCTGAGGAAACATTTCATCAGAGGACAAGTGGCATACAAAAATAATGGATGAATGAGGTTGCAATACTGCCTCTGCCCATCATAGAGAGGCTGACATTGCAATGAATGAATGCATTCCAATGAACGCCTTGCAATGTGGCAGGGCTTTTTAAAACTCATACTGGTCTATGTTTGTATATTTCTTAGGTGCACCTTTTGAGTGTTAAGTTGCTGTGTGATTAGTTTGGTGACACCACAAATCAGACTGCTGTATTGTTATATTTACTGACCTCCGGCAATTTCCAATGGGTTGGCAGGCGTGTTTTGAGTGCACTGAGAGCTTGTGATTGGCTCCTGTCAGTGACTCACGAGCGGCACAGTATTTAAACAATTAGTAGTAAAGAAGTAGTCACAAGATAATGCAGATGTCACAAGGTTAGAATTTAGCCATAGATTAGCCACACCGCTGTGTAAGCCTCAGGGTTCAAAGTTTAAGAAAAAAGTAGCGGCTTAAACGCCAGAATTGAGTAAATAAATAATTGCTGAGTGCTATGAAAACATTGCAGCTTGACACCACATCTTTGGCCTTCTGCAGCCGTAGCTGTACACAATTTCGTGTGGCCATGAGGAAATTGGTGTTGGCAGGTGTGAGGTATGTGTAAACTGCGAGGGGCTGCATGCCAGTGCGCTAAGAACATTTTGAAGTGTTTGTGGCACCTACAATTTCTCACAGTATGACGGTATCAAGATGCCAGCTGATGTGGTTATGCAAGTGTATGTTGGCAAAAACTCCCTCTTTTGGTCTTAAAGGGGATCTCTATTCTGCTGTTTCCACTTTTCTAACCGATAAATGTTGCTACAGTGTTGTACTCCGGTCTTAAAAGATACCAAAGCATCAGATAATGACGTTTGCGCATTCAAGTCCTGAAAGAAGTTTTTTCGAACACCGAGTTCTACTGACATCAATGTGATCCAGACTTCCGTATGTTGGCTGCAGATTGCCTGCACATGCAATCACATGCATCATGGTCAATTATACATATATCACACACCTCCCACAAACAGATTACAGTCCTGTAGGAAATGAATATATACCGCATTATAAGGCACAAATGCTGCACAGTGTGAACAACTGTCACACACTCATCTTTTTTGCCCCCTCCCCACTGTCACCAGATCGTCAGGAAAAAACGTGCCACAGCAAAATTGGTTTGACAAGGAAAGCAAATCCAACACATACTCACCCTGTTCTGGAAAAAGGATGCGTGAAAATGTGCAGTTGTTGCTGATATTGATAACAAGCTAATTTCTTCTGAGCTTGGATTATGTAAATAAACTTTCTCCATTTTTGGCATCCCCACAGGCCTGTTAATTGAAAAAAAGAGACACATTAAGACATAATAATGAAGAATAGCGGTCCATACACCAATAAATCAGAAAATTTCCCCTTCACATCCCCAGCAGCAACTGCTATTCTTTGAGTTGCCAAAACTCGTTTCATTAATTAAGTTAAATGTTTTAGCGTAATTGACGCATAAACATATCGGCAGCCACGCCTCTGCATTATGACAGACAGCCTCACAGAGTGGCTGCCTGAACACATCAACATGGTATACAGTATGTCTCCAGCTCATGTCTTTAGTCAGTTCAGCCTCGGAATGGGACTTCATCATTGTACAGCGAGATGCATTCAGGGACACGCCGAACATCACAACAATCTCTTTATGTGTGTATGTGTGGTCTAAATAAGAAAAGACAAAAAAGAAGTGGAAGTGGATATTCTTATCACTTACTTTGGAACTCTTAATGCAGAAGTATACAACTTGCTGCAATCAAAATAAACAAATGTGCTACTGTTAAAGAAACTAGTGTTAGCCAGGATAGATAGACAATTCCCATCTATCTATCCATCCAGCCTATGTTCATTAGGGTCACGTGAGTATGGTGAACCCAACCACAGCTGACTTTGGGCGGTACACCCTGGATTGGTTGACAGCCAGTCACGGTGTTAATACATACAATATATGTAATTCTGTCATTTTTATATTTCTTTCAATAAAACAGCAAAAATGGGCACATTTGAGACATAGCAAAGGGTAATTATTCATGATTAATTGATTTGAAAACAGCTTCATTTAATTAAAATTTGCAAAATAAATCAGACTAAATGAAAATTGAACAAAGTATAATTTATCACATTTCTCAGATGTAGGTATTTAAATATAAAAAAATATATAAATATTGTAAAATTCATTCATTCATTTTCAACCGCTTATCCTCACGAGGGTTGCGGGGGTGCTGGAGCCTATCCCAGCTGTCTTCAGGCGAGAGGCGGGGTACACCCTGGACTGGTTGCCAGCCATTCACAGGGCACATATAGACAAACAACCATTCACACTCACATTAATATTATAAAATATATAAATAAAAAATATAGAAATATAAAAAATATACATTTGATTAAGTGCATTTAAATGTAAAATATTTTAACTTGAAAATACATTGATTAAAATTGAGAATTGCATTTGCAATTTTACAAAGAAATGATTACAGTCAATCATTCATTCATTCATTTTCTAACGCTTTTTCCTCACGAGGGTCGCGGGGGTGCTGGAACCTATCCCATTAAAATAAAATACACTTTTAGATTTTTTATTTCACATGAACAAAATAAGAATTTTATACATCCAATATATCAGAGAATAAGACGGATCGGCAATGCAAACTGATATTATCTTGTGAAGAGACATCTCAATGAGCAGCAGATGCTGCAGTGGGTCCATCCCCCATCGAAAAGCACTCCCAAACGGCTGTGTTTTGTCATTCAAGTTGAAAAAAGCAAATAGAAGTGACCGAAGAAAGTTTCTCTGTAGTTGTAAACATATTTGCTTTGCTTTTCATGTTTTTTTACTCACTGTCTGCAAATGTGTCATAGCCAATTTTGCAAATTGGATGATGTCATGATACTAAGATTGCTGTCATGTGGGAAGCACTCAAGTTCATTATGTTAATGCACAAAATTAAGCCAACAACTGTAGACCTTGAGTGCTAAATGACTTAATTGCAATCAGCTTGCCACCAAGGCTCCCGGGGGAACATGTTTTTACTGGTTGTGAATGCGTGACAGACTCTTCTCAAGGACAACTTTGCACTTACAAAAAGTCAGTTCTTTCAGATATTAAGTGCATTTTTCTGGAGTATGCCGCAACTTGAATACACCATCAGTTCTGATTTAGTGATCACGCATTTCATGGTGTGTCATAGGGACGGGTCAGATTCCATACAGATACCAATGGAATTCTTGTATCAAAAATACCACCTGAGGAGATTCCCCATCCATGAGTCACTTCTGTGCTTTATGGTTGTCAGTAAACATGGGCAAAAGTATCAGCGAGTACCAGCCAAAGTGGCTCTCGCACCACACACACGCAAAACTTCAAAAGAGTTGTACTTTGCAGCCGAGACAGCTATGTTCGCTCATATTCTTCTAGCTCCGTGTGCTGAACTCCAGCATGACAATTGTATCTGTTTCAGAATGGGAAGTGAAACCAAGTGGATCTCTGCATCCCTGATGTGGCAAAAGGGGGAGCCTAGAGTGCCGCATGTGTGTGTGCAATCACAGAACACCGGTAGCTGATCAATGCAGTGTTTGTTGCCATCATGTTCCACGGGAGGATAGCTTGTGACAGCTGGGACACCACCCCCTCAGCCTCTGTGCATACTGGTGGAGGAGCTGCCGCTTCTGCCTGTGCAGGCCACACGTGGAGTTGGGACACACTACATGGGCGGGTACCTGCTGTGGAATGTGTTCTGATAAGGCAGGCCAAGGTGAAGGGAGGTGCTGACGCGATTTCTACCAAGTTTCCTCAAATAGCTAATTACGGCTAAGTTGGAAATGACAGGAAGCCTCAGAAGAATGAATGACAAGAGTGTGTGGGACAAAAATGAAGAGTCACTCACTGTTCATGAAAATCCAACATTGGAGGTTCAAAGCGTATGGGTCGGCAGTTCCCACGATGCGGGGACGTGCTGCGGGGGACAGGAAAATGTAACAGGAGGATGAGCAGGCGAGAGAGAACGGCATCCATGTTCGTATGCATTTCTAACACAGTGAGAGTCTAAACACACAAGCAAGGCTGCCCCGCTTTTGTTAGTAATAATCATGCCAGCCGCCCACGGGATGCCTCCCGTTTGAGGCTTTGGAACGTCGCCACAAAAATCCACTATGAAGCATCTTGAGATCTCGCCGGATGAGCAACGTGTCTCTTCTCAATAGGTCCACCTACCGCCGTCTGCTGTTAAGTGCAACTTGCCTAGCCTGTTGAACAACAGGTGCGTATTAACAATAGACAAAGCCGTGCCTTGTGATAGGCAGACAACTATGTAATACATCACGCAGGTGTGGCCTGCACCGTAACACAAAGCCGGCGTCCATTTATTGTAGTATTCAGACTTCACTTCCACCGTGGCCGCTAAATAGTGACTTGTGTCCAGCCAAATGTGGTGTAACAGTAGATTGGACAAGCAACGGGACAACAGAAAATAACTTATACCGGTAGAAATGATAAATGTAAACAAGCCGAGTTATGACTGCACTCTGCTTTATTTCTGAATGAAGCTCACCTAAATACACATTCTGCACACACACACGGAACGCGCCATTTGCACCATGTCTGTGTAAACAAAACAAGAGTGTTGTGTGTGTTGCAGTTGGAATTGCATGGATGACTACATCTTCCCTCATCACAAGCACAGGCATTACAGTTTAATGAAGATTTAGTAGCAATGTATGCAGAGGCTGACATCCCATTACAAAAGTTAGCCACTCTTACCAATGAATACATGTGATTTACAATTTCAGTTTATTTCATTATATGGCGTAAGGTTTGTATCTTTTTATACAAAACTCTGAATTTAAATGTATATGGTTTTACACAGCCATATTGCGGTACATCCCAAAAATATTGTGATTTATGTTAAGGTCCATATCGCCCATGGATACCCATACAGATACCTATATTTCATACGTTCCATCCAAAACACATTGATAATGCAATTAAGAGTGAAGATGAAATCACATTATTATTACTACTACTACTACAGAGTTTCCACTACATGAAATGGGTCATATCACAGCGCCACAGTAAAATAGTGTTTTGTTTTTACATGAAAATAATGTTAAGTAATGTATGCTATAGGCTGCCTATTATGGCGATCGGAAATTGGTTGTTGGTTACTTTCCACCTACATCATAATCATATTCACATTCATGCCACTGGACAATGTGGAGTCACCAGTTACCCTAACATTAATATTTTTGGATCCCCTATAGTTGGAACTATAGGGCGATCAAAATATAGGGGATCACACCCCCCCGTGGGAAAGTCTTGTCCAAGGTGCTGGAGAGAAGGGTATGACTGTTGGTCCAAACCCTGTTACAAGAGGTTCAATGTGGTTTTCGTACTCGTTGCTTAACACTGGACCAGCTCTCCACCCTTGCAAGAGTGCATGGGAGTTTTGCCCAACTGGTCTACATGTGCTTTGTGGACTTGGAAAAGGCATTCGACAGTGTCCCTCCTGGAGTACAGGACTGGTGGTGCGCTACTTTATGCCATCCAGTCCTTGTACAAACGAAGCAGGAGTTTGGTTCGCATTGCCAGCAGTAAGTCCAGCCTGTTTCCGGTGAACGTTGGCCTCTGCCAAGGCTGCGCTTTGTCACTGATTGTGTTCATTTTCATGGACAGAATTTCTAGGCGCAGCCAAGGCATCGAGGGAGTCCGGTTCAGGTGCCTTAGGATCTCATCTCTGCTATTTGGGGATGATGTGGTGCCGTTGGCCTCTTCGAGCTGTGACCAAAGACTGTACTTCATTTGATGGTCCTTGAACGCACCGTAGTTGTGAGAAAGTGATGTTCACGGATCATCTTATGTTATCATATATTGGTGTTTGTTTAATACTTTAAAATGTATTTGTGTGATGCAGATGGAGAATGTTGTGGAGCTGAATGTATTTTTTTTTGTAAACAAAAAGGTGAAACCCATAGATAAATGTATTTTTGAGATAAATCCATCCATGTCAGATATGCAAGAGAAGCTGGCAAAAGGCCTTTAGTATGGATCTTCCTATCAGCACCCCATAAAACACCCATCAAGTGTAACTGCACCAGCATCACACAGCAGAGATCAGTTTCACTTCTTTCCTAGCAGCCGAGCAGACAATGGTTACGGCGGCATGCTCTGATGGCTGCGTTCCCAAGAGATAGGATGGATTTCCATCCCCCGAGGCTTGCTCACACACACACACACACACACACACACACACACACACACACACACGGGTGTGAAGACAGGACCCAGCGAGACACTGATGTGCGGCCAGGCTTTTGCTTCCCTCATTCAAGTTCTAGCGGGACTAGGGACTCAAAACGTGTCCTGGCTGTGAATTGCACGCCGCCTTGAGCTTGGGGCTTCAGAGCTAATGTGCTGAATGCCAGTGAGTAATTGGAGAAGCCTAGGGAAGGCGGTGGGCGGGGGGGGTTGAACTTGGATCTGCATGTGTCAGGCTAACCTGATTACTAGAATGCGACTCAGGAGAGCAGAGGCCTCCGCCAAGGCCGAGTAGTCCTAATGTGGATCAGAGCCTTCATAAATACACACCTGCTGAAGATGTCTGAACTTCTTGGTTAAAAGTGGTGTTTTGTTCAGTGAAGACATAAAGACAAAGACCTCATAACACCATGTTAACATTCATTCCTGTAAGCCATTGCTTCTCAATTAGTGAGGTTTTTCCACTGTTGGGGGGGGGGGGGCAACATGTACAAAGTTATCATACGCAACAGGCCCTTGAATAGGCTTCTGTGCTTCACAGCTCTCCAATTCTGGCCCTGGAAGGGATGACAGAAAATCCTTGCGAACCACCAGAGGTCTTATTAAGTTAGATCTTTTACTAAATGAACACCAAAGTAACTCATGTTACTATATATATATATATATATATATATACATAATAAAATGATAAAACGGTAATGGCTTCCATTGCTGCCATTGTTGGCCAAGTGCAGTACGTTCGATGGCTTGGATTTTCCATGTACCAGATATAAAAGTATCTCAACTGTGTTGCCAAATCCACTTCTTAAAACCTTTTTTTAAACATTGTTTACAAATTCCCAAGTTGCCTCTTGTTTGGGATAGTTTTTTGTAATGTGGCTTACAAATTCTAAGTTCCTGGTTGTTTCAGGCAGTTCTAGTAGCCTGTTTCTCTGGTGAGACCTGGCAACATGTCTCAGCTGCCAGCAAATGCAAATAGCCACATTTTGCCATCAACTATGTCTCAGTTGAAGTGATTATTATGGGTGTCCTGTGGGCACTGGGACTGACACGATAAAAAATAATAAATCATACAGTAAATGGAAAATGAACTTTGTAACTGCCTCTCCGTCAGTGTATGCTGTCAGTTTTAAGTTCCTCCCTATTTTCATTTTTGGTTCCTACCGAGGTGTATACAAGTTAATAAGGCGGAACTAATTTTCTGTAGAATCATTGTTTCTACATGTGCATGTTTAATTGTTACATCAATAGAATTAGAAATAGAAAGATCAGTTGTTGCCATTAGAGCTCAAAGGCGAATAGGTGCTAAAGGATTGAAGATCTTCTCTATAATTCCCTCCTAAGGCATGTGTGCAGCCATTAAGGTACAGTATATGTGTTTTGTATTGTTTCTTTTCAGTCTCTTAGTGTCTTAGTTTAGTTATTAGCCTTATCAGTCTTATTAGTTATTAGTCTTAGTTATTTTATATTTGTATTATATGACCTGTAATTTATTATATTTTGTATCTTTTGTACCCTTTAGTTCTCACGTTGGTTTTGTAATAAATCCATCATTAAAAGACAAGAATTAGGAGCTATCTGATCATTGCACATCCGAGGGAGTTACAAACTTGATAATAGGGCTGGGTGATATGGACCCAATATATTTAGGTTGTCCATTACATAGGTACATTTCTCATGCTCAAAAGATGCTATCTTTATGCTTCATGACCGTGCAGCCGTCTATGTCGGTGTTTGAGCGTCTGGGATCCAGCAAGAAGCAAGTATTGATAGCTTTTCACTTTCACTCTTGTTGATGCAGTGAAGTCAGAAGACTACCTCACGCTTGGGAAACATAATGAAAGGAAAATGTTAAACAAAACAAATGTGTCCTTCCTTAGTGAAGTGATGCGTGACTATGTATTCATCCACTCCACGCATGGAAGTAGAATTTTTCTTTGTGTATAGTATTTTATGGGCCTGCGTAGATGACCCTGAAAGTCAGAACACAAAAGCCAACACAAGGACACTCTATTCCATGTTCTCACTCCTCCACAAAGGTTTTTTGAGTTATTGCTTCATGCTGACACAAACAAACCAATGAAAACAGCAGACTGGACTTAGTCAAGGCCAAATAGCAGAGTTGTGAACACGGTTCGTGATGTATCAAATTTGTGCGATAAACCAAACGGCATGAAAATCTGTTACAAAGTTACAAAAAGTGTTACAAAGTTATGCTGCCAAAAAAATGTGGAAACAACCTCTCCTCTCCAGAAACCTTGACGAGCATTTTATTTCACATGGATGATGCCCATCAAAGCCATGATGACGATGCGGCATTTCACTTTTAAACAGAAACACTAAAACAACACTGCCGAAATCCCCTCCCACACACACACACAAAATACGGGAGTGGTCACCCTCGGCCTGAGCGAGATAACCCCTTAGGGATCAGAACACACTGTGCAAACAGTCAAGGCCAAACCCTTGCAGACAAAACACACAGGAAGCAACGGGACAGGGGTGCAGACACAATGTTCTGGTCCGTGTGTAAAAACTATTAAAGCACCCGAGGAACACAAAGAACTGCACAAATCAGCGCTGAGAGTGAGGTGATGATATGTCATTGAAGACAGTGTTTTGTTCCCCCCCTTTTTCCAGTTTTGCCGTTGAGGGCCACATATTCAAATACACATTTTCAGCTTAACACAGTCAAAATGTGTGCATCGACCTGGTCTATTCTTGGTGCAGGCCAAGCACACCCAGCGCAGTGGTAAATTGGCTGACAGGTGCAGAGTGCACACACAAGTCACTAAAACCTCACAGGCAGGTTTTTCAGCATGTCAGTCACATTTCAATGCAATAAACAATCACAGCACCCGCTATTTCATGTAACCGCCTGAAAACGCCAGCATGTACATTTTTGTATTAATTGTCCCATCACATCTGATGTCAGATCAAAGATGTCATGCATAATGCAACCTGACGGCAGCAGAAAGTATGATGCCAACTAATGACTTCACATCTTTTTCACATCTTCCACAAACAGCCACGGCATCCAATATGGAGGCTACATTAGGCTTCTCTCATCTCATGAATTTCCGAGAGAGAGAAAAATAAAACGAGACACTCGCTGAATAAATTTAAGTCAGTTGGTGTCTTAATGATTTAGCTGTGACTGCCCATTTTTCTCTGTTTTAATCTTCATTCTTAACGTGATCTGAAAGTACATTAAAATAAGGAGGATGAGGAGGACATATCAGGAGAGGTTCTCCTATTTGGCGATGACAGCAGGAATGCAGGTGGATCACTAGCATGATGCCTGGATTAGCCTGTTGCCGTGTTTAATGTAATTGTCACTTAATTTTGTACTCCTATTCATGACACAGGAATAGATGACATGTGACCCACGAGGTAGTCCACGAGGTCCACGCATCGAGGTGCTGAAACTTTGCCTGTATGGAGGCAAGATGAGGAAAACAGACACGTGTGCACATGGCAATTGATATATTTTTTACATATTTTTATTATCGTCCTAGGCCAAGTGCCCATGTTTTTCTGACTGAGAATTCTTGTCACATCTTTTGACACCCCTAATCATGTTTTTATTTTATTTTAGCGTGTTCATTGTGCTCCAATTATTATATAATATATACTTTGGGTTGAGGACTAGGGACTACAGATGAAAACTAGACATTACAAGAAATGTTTTATTAATATGCATATGCCCTGTAAATAAATAAAGATAAGTCACTCACAAATATGTCCCCCAATGAAAAATCACCAACTTCTTATGTCATTAAATAACAGTCGTGACAAAAAAAATTATTTGATTATATTGGCCTAAAATCTGATATTGGCACTCCAATACAAGCAGTCCATTCCAGACTCCGCACCAGCACATCTGTCCTTCACTTCTAATCAGCATGCTAAACTCGCGTGATCACAAAAGCGTGTGCTAGCATTTTTGGCAAGGAGTACGATGTAAGCCGTGAGGCTGTGTTTTTTTTTCCAGCTGCTTGCAAAAGGTGTTACGTACAAATTTCCAGAGGTGGCACAGAACCAGGGAAGTTTAATACCACAGTCTCCGTGCGTTTGACAAATTCGCAATGCGTGAGAAACTCCCCGCTGCGCGGGGTTTACTGGGTGGTAGAAAGCAGTCCCTCTCCTTTTGTCATTCTTGGTGACAATTACACATTCACACATATGAACACACTTACACACACATATATGAATATGCACACCAACAGAAGTACACAAATCCATAGGCGCACTCACAGCACGTGGGTGCTTCTCTACACAATCCACCGTCTTATCCTTGATGTCTTTATGCTATTGGTATGCTATTATTACAGTAATAACTATGTCAAGCAGTGAGATTTTAATTACTGCAACTGTATGGCTGTAATTGTGTTTACTATCACGGTTCATGTCTTCATTGTTACTATTGCCACTGGTAAGTTGGACTGTTTGATTTCAGTGATATCATCTCCATTGCGACCCTCAGCCATCATTGACATTTAACTGATGCAGTCACTGTTTGTCACTGTTGTTGTTATGGGAATTATTGTTGCTGCTGTTTTTGTCTCTGTCTCTCTACTTTCCTTCCCACTCCACCCCAGTTTCTCTTCTTCTTGTCTGTGTTTCTTCTTGCTCCGGTCCAGCCGCTCCAAATTTGCATAACAAAAAAAAACACAAAAAAAACAATGTGCCTCGAGCCAATGACAATGAAGCCAAGGGCCACACATGGACCCCGGGCCCTTTGGACACCCCTGCTTTTAATAATAATAATACATTTAATTTGTAAGTTCCTTTATAAAAAAAAAAGAAAAAAAAACTCCTACGGAAGTCACTGGCTGTAAAGGAAAAGCACCAGGCCCAATCGGTGGTGACTAATGTCGGGTTAAAAAGCTTCATTGAGTACCTCAAGCCTCGCTACATTATGCCTATTGTGGATAAAACTGTACACTAAATGCATTAACAAGTAGAGTTTTTCCTCTTACCTACTGTAGCTGACTATAATGAGTAATATCACCTGATCAAGCCTTTTCTAGTATTTCACAAGTTATTGAACAAGTAATAAATAATAATAATGTATGTACGATTCCTGCTGATACCAGATTGATATCCACTGTTTTTCCAAGTTTAACAACACAAGATAATGTGGCACATTTTTTATGGCACCAAGCAAAAAGCTCAGTTTTACCCGTTCAAACACAAACACTGCAGTCTGTGAAAATCTGCACTCCGGACAAAGTTTTGCATGTGTCCAATTATGCAAATTAGACAATGGCCATTTATCCCCAAATGTTTGCTTGCTTGTGTGTTTAGAATGTGCAGCCGGCAGCAAGTATCCCGCAGGCTACACTTTGGACACCAGTGATCCAAGCGATTGGTTGGAAAGCTTACCTTTGTTGATGATATAAACTAAAATCGATGTCGGAGTCAGCCTGCAAGAAGAACAGATCAGTGCAGTCAGTAAAAGGTGATCAAATGACCATATACATGTTACACATCATCTCGTATGTTCGTGTCATTGTTCACAATCTACCTTTAGGAAACTACCACCACAACACACATGCAACTGATCATTACATGACCTGTGTACTTGTGGGCTTACCTGTAAAAGGCCTCCATCACCGAAATGTAGAACTTCTAATATTGTGTCCGACTGAATGAACGCTGTGAACGACAGAGAGAACTCATCAGCACGGCAGAAGAAAAGTAGGACATATGACAATTATTATTATTTAGCGTTGTTTTTGTTTCTTTTTATTTCAGCCCAATTTTTGCTAACATAGATTACATTTTATTTTCATTGGGTTTTTTGTCTTTGTTTATTATGCCGTTTAGTTCATTGAAAAGTTCTTGACATTCCAATTACAAAGTTAAATTTGCTTGAGAAATTCTTTTTGCTTTTAATACGGTATACTCAATATTATCATCTGGCAAAATCCATTGGTGATGATAATAACTCAAGATTTATTTTAGAAGAGCTTTACAAGAGACCCAATGACAGATGATAGAGGCTATATTTTTAGTATAGTCTCTTCCAAGTTGTTTACAAAGAATTTTTTAGCTTTTTAGCTATTGAAAAAAAATCCAAAGAAATACAGCTGAATAGGTGCAGATTCTGGAAGAACTATAAAGCTCTGTGTTCTGGTATCGTGTGTACATGCTATAGGAGTCCACAACTCAATACAAAAGGGCCGAAAAATGATCACAATAGGTCCCCTTGAAGGCTTTATCGTGTGAAAACGGAACAGAGAGGAAGGACTGACAAAGTATATGAACATGTAAAGTGATGCAGATGAGCTAAAGCTAAATTTAGGTGTGAAAGCAGATTAAATTTCATGCATTTCCTGACACATTCGTCTACAACACTCCTTGTCTGCCAGGGGATAAATAAGATGATGTAGCTGGAGGAGATCAGTGTTGCCAACTTAAGGACATTAACTGTGTTTGCATTGGTAAATATTCAGGTCAAGATCATTATTCTGGTTTCTGAAACATTTGGAATAACTTGTGTGATGTAAAAAAAAAAAACAATAGAAAAGGCACAGAAAATGTAATTTCCGCTACTTCTTCCTATAGCCAAGAACAGCGGCACCGCAGATAATAAACAACCAGCCGGTAGCAGCCGCCTTTGTTTACCAGTACTTGACACTATTCTGTCTCACCTTCTTCATTAATAGAAGGCGAGAATGTGAAGAAATAGGAAAGCCAGAGCCAGAGCTATAGCATCCATATCCATGCTACCGGCTTCCACCAGAGCTCCCTGGAATCTTTGTTTCAATGTTTCCGTCTTTCACCATACTAACGGGGTTGTTTATCTCCTTGTTGCTCCAAATTGCATTTGACCATGTTTACAAAGAGTTTCTGGCCAAATACACAAGGTTCCTTTCAAAATAGAACATACGCAGAACACAAATTACTGTTCCATTTCATCGGGATATGACCCAATATTCGGGTTAGAAAAAGGAGTAACCCAGGTGTAATATTGTGGTTCTTAAAAACTGGTAGCTGTGTGCTACCACGTTATTACTTATACTCAGATTATGATAGGGTTATTTGACTGCATTTTAACATACCGACTGACACCATATTCGGCGAGAAGACACTTTTGCCTCTCATAGCGTCAGTTCAACAACCTCCGAACAAAGACATTGGCTTTGTGGACACTCTAGCCACGTTTACATGAGGAGTATTTCTCTTTCCAAATGACCTTTCTGAAAACAATGGTATACATGAAAAGGAATATTCCAATCTCTTGTCTACTTGCGGCGCTGTGATCAAACAGAATAGTCAATGGGGCATGCGCAGTAAAACGTAATCAACATCACATGATACCGACTTCCTTGAATTTTTCTTTCACTTGTTGGAATAACTCCGTATTGCCAGTTTTTCGTTCGTCCAGTCTTGAAATTAGTTTGGATCAAAAACAAACGTTCCGCAGCAGTCCAGTGAGGATTGCTCACCTCCCATTTTTAAAACTGAAGAAGTCTCTAGCTGCATGTTACGTCATATCTGAGCATGCGCTGGAAAAAAACGCACCCGGGATAAATTTAAACAGGAAAAGATCAAATTCAATCTTGCTAATATTTTATAATTAAACTTGGGACATGTTTTATATAGATATATATTTTCTTTTTTAATAAAACTGGACTGAATAAAGTATAGAAGGGTTTAGATTCTGTTCCACAGATGGCGGTAATGCACACGAAAGCTGCTTGCCAACCGCCAATAAACAACAGAACAAAAGAAGAAAAACACGACGGAGAAGAACGCACCCTGACAACTTTCCGTTTGAGCGGGTACTAGATAGCTCAATCGGATTGGGGAAAGGAATATTCTACCCCCGTGAATCCGATTATATGTTCATTCGGATTGGCACTTTTCTTTTGGAATGAGGTATATACAAAGATTACATTCTTTCCCTTTGAGCAAATAAACAGAATGCAATTGGAATATTTGGGTCCATGTATACGTGGCAATTGACAAATGTTATTACTCTTCTCAACAAGAAGTAGGTGTGGCTCGGTCCCCTGAACCCCATCTCAAAGCTTACCCAGGAGGCTCAGTCTTTTTTGTGACATAAAAAAAAAACCCACCACCATCAGTAGATTTTAGTCCTGTGGGAAACACACGTCAAGCCTACAGAATGATCCTTGCACCCAACAATTTGACTTTCTGGCCGTTTTGCAAATGACGCATGAAATGGTAACAAGCCTTTCACTCGCTTCACCTGACACCACCAAAATCAAATTACGCCATGAGACACAAGCTAACAAATACAACGGATACGTTCATTAGCTTGTGAAGGCTTTCAGAGAGCAGTAGTGTCATTCAAAGAGTCTTAGAAGAGCTTCAAATAATCCCTCCGTGCAAACATCACACGTGGCGGCGACGACGAAGACGACTTACGAGTACCTGACACCGATCTGGGGTTTGTAAAGATATCACATGCATGCAAGAGACACTGCGACTCACTCATTTGCAGCCTGTCGCAGCATATGACAGAAAGAGTCGGCACTAAACAATACAAGCTTGTCAGGATTCAAACTCAATTTGAATAATCACTCCAGTTCTGCAAGACGACATACAGTGGAACCTTAACAAATTCAATTTTACACAAGCCTCAGTTAGAAAGTCACCAAAAATACCATTCTGGAGTCACACAGCTCTGATGACCAAAGAGCTGTCTCGTTTAAGACCAGTTGAAAAATAGCTAGAATTAAAGTTTTGCACCTTTTTCAAGTAGAGCTACAATATGACAAAGCAAGAAGGGGGAGTGGGACAAAAAGTACTTAATAATGACTTAAGAATAAGTCATTTATTGAAAACAACAATTAAAGTGAAATAGGCCATTTATCAGCTGATCAAAATTTTACGACCATCACTCAAAAAAATGACAAAATCTCTCCGAACCAGAATAAAAACTGTCTCTCACAATGTTCATCACTTCAAAAATTGGTTTGGGCATGCTTGATGCCAGTGTTTCCAGGAGGCCATTTTTATAGACCTCCCTTTCCATCCATCCCCAAATGTTCTCTATAGGATTTAGATCAGGGGAACATGCGGGATGGTCCAAAAGAGTGATGTTATCCTGTCGAAGAACCCAGCTGCTACCACCCAGACCAGGTCCCTCAGTCATGAGGGATGCTTGCTGCAACATCTGCACGTAACCGACTGCCATTTGATGACCCTGCACCACCTGAAGCCTTGGTGTTCCACTAAATGAAAAAGCACCCCAGATCATGATGGACCCCCCTCCACTGTGCCGGGTAGAAAACATCTCAGCTGGGATCTCCTTGTCATGCCAGTAACGTTGGAAGCCATCTGGACCGTCAAGGTTCCATTTTTTCCCTCATCAGAGAATACAATAATTTTCCACTTTTCAATGTCCCGTGTTTGATGCTCCCTGACTAAGTCTAATCGGGCAGCTTTGTGGCGTTGAAGGAGACCAGGTCTCCTTTTCCTGCAGATGCCCTCTGATGGTTATTGTGCTGCAGTCGGCACTAGTAAGAACCTTCATTTGGGTTCAGGACTGCTCCGCGCAGGTGTCATTTTTTGGGGTCTACTACTTGACTTTTTTGTTCTGTAATGCTCAGGATCTTTCCAAAAATGTAGAATGACTTACTGCGGCCAACCTCAGCAGCAATGGCACGCTGCCAGAGGCCTTGCTAATGCAGCTCCATGATCCGACCACGTTCAAGAAGAGAAAGCTTCTTAGCTTTAGCCATCAGGAGGGCATGACAGTGTGAATGTCTGACAGAAAATGAGAATGTTTTTTGTCCCACTTCTTGCTTTTGCATATTGCAGCTCTACTTAAAATCTCATTAAAAAGGTCCAAATGTGCAAAATGCATAGTCTAGCAATTTTTCAACTGCTCTTAAGATTTGACTAAGATTTTCAATGGCAACACAACTGAGCACAAAATGCTGTTGTTTTTAATAAAACTTTTTAAGGGAAGGAGGTGATCACTTTTTCCACTCGGAGCCACGTAGGTTTGAATTTTTTTTCTCATTTACAATACAAGCAGTTGATGTTTGTTGCTAAATACAAGGATGAAGAGTCTTGAACCAGTCATGATGTGCTATATATATATATATATGACTATATTGAGAGTTACTATGGTACCCATTATGTCATTGTATGGTCATATCACCTCGTACTTCAGTACGTGACAAAAAATAACACATTTTCTAACAAAAATTAATCATAAAAAAACCTAAAATCTTCAATTATATTAGGAAGGCAGGAAGTTAACAAATGTAACAGTTACTGATTGAAAAAGTACCAGATGGAAGGGCAGGATTTAATAAGCTTTGCTTCTTCCTACCCCTTTTTCGACACCTGATTATGTGATGCACTCAATTGTAATCTGATGCATGTTCAAATGAAATTAAACCATTACCATTGACAACAGTGTTTCGTGTAAAAACTGCATTTGGTGTTCAGTTGAGTCGCCATTGACGAATATTTCAATTTGATGATCTGAAACATGTACGTGTGACATACTTGAGTCTTAAGGTGTTTCAAGCTTAAAATGTCAGACGAAACAAAAATGTATAATAAATTTATCACAAACAAGCATTGAAGTGAAATCAAAAGTTTAAGAGCACAGCCTTTAAAACGTCAAAACTTGGGCAAAAATGTGACTTGAATGTCATTTTCTATCAGGTATTCACACAGTCATGATCTTGATAGCAAAGACAAAAAAAAGCTATCGCTGTATGCAGGTGGTGGGGTTGTTGACCTGCATAAGCAAGGCCTCCCGTCGCCCACCATTGTTGCTGAGGTTGGACACAGTCAGACAGTCATTTCAAACTTGTTCAAACATCCTGAGGGTTCATTCATTCATTCATTTTCTACCGCTTTTCCTCACGAGGGTCGCGGGGGTACTGGAGCCTATCCCAGCTGTCTTCGGGCGTGAGGCGGGGTACACCCTGGACTGGTGGCCAGCCAATCACAGGGGCACTTTGGAGTGGCCAATTAACCTAGCATGTTTTTGGAATGAACCCTGATCTTCTAGCTGTGAGGTCTGAGCCGGAGGACACCATTGGCTGTCGGTCAAGACACGGGACCATGCATCAGCCCAAATGATAGTTGCTACTGGTGCCAAGTGTGGTCCAATACACCATCACACACCATCTACCAAAGACGGCTTCTAAGAAAAAAAACTGTCTTCAAAGGCCTCGTCTCCAACAGATATAATTTATTCATCTCCAAGAGTCATTCACAAAAATAAAAACTCCACAAAATTGCCTGTTTGGAATTTTGTACAAGAACACCAAACACGGGTCACTGAAAAGATGAAAGAAAGTTTTATTCTCTGAGGAGAAAAATATGACCTTGACGGTTACATAATACATATACAACCTTGACGATGGCTTCCAATGTTTACTGGCATAACAAGCACTTCCCACCGGAGATATTTTCCACATAGCACAGTGGGGAGAGGGCACCACTATAATCCTTCAATGGAGCTTCAGGTTGTGCAGGGGCGTCAAACGGCAACTGGCTATGTGGAGATGTTGCAGGGGGCAGGTCCACGTCTGTGTGGTAATGAGGACAGGACAACAATGTCTGCCTGACAAAGGATCACTCTTTTGGACCATCCAGCATGTTCCCCTGATCTAAATCGGCAGGCAACAAACAACTCTGACACAGAGCAAACCAAGGACATGGTGTGCATTACCGCCATCTGTGGAACAGAATCTAAACCCTTCTATACTTTATTCACAAGTCCAGTTTTTCTTTAAAAAGAAAATGTATATCTATATAAAACATGTCCCGAGTTTAATTATAAAATATTAGCAAGATTGAATTTGATCTTTTCCTGTTTAAATTTATCCCGGGTGCGTTCTTTCAGCGCATGCTCAGATATGACGTAACACGCAGCTCCAGACGTTTTTCAGTTGTAAAAATGGAGATGAGCAATCAGCACTGGACTGCTGCGGAACGTTTGTTTTTGATGCAAACTAAATTTCAAGACTGGATGAATGGAAAAACCGGCAATACAGAGTTATTCCAACAAGTGAAAGAAAAACTCGGGGAAGTCGGTATCACGTGATGTTGATGTTTACGTTTTACTGCGCATGCCACATTGACTATTCTGTTTATTTATAGCGGCGCATGTAGACAGGAGATTGGAATATTCCTTTCCATGCATACCATTGTTTTTGGAAAGATTCCATTCGGAAAAAGGAAAAACTCCTCACGTAAACGTGGCTACTGATATTGTTATATTTTCTTCCACCTTTTCCAAAACATTTCTACCATACCATTCCATTCAAATTGAATCTTTGTTGACCTCCTTCCTTCACACCAGTTAGACCTCCCCAAAAAGTTTCTTCTGCATGCAGTCAAACTGCATACAGTGTATACAGATTATAGCCCGAGATATAACCATCAGATACACTATACACAATGTCCATTTAAGAAATAAAACCTTTCATTATTTAGTGAAATGTTTTATTTTGTCTTGCAAATTTATTACTTGAGTCGAAACAAAAAATCCCTAGACTACTTGATTACTGAAACATTGAGATAGTTGCAGCCCTAATTATTACTTGCCCTTTTGTGTTATACGTTTAATTTCTACAATGTGCCAAGGCCAGTGACAAATGGCCCATCAGGGTTGAGATTCGACTCTCATCGACTGTTAAGTGTTCTTCATAGCATGAACAAGGGTAATGAAAGCGAGAAGCCCTGGGCATGATTGCAGATGGAGTTAATAGATGCCAAACAGTCATTTTTTATTGCAAATGTTAATTAGAAATAGGAGGCAAAGGCGTTTGCAGTGGTAATTAGCAGTAACAGACCGCAAAAAGAGTGCAGTATGCAGAATATGCACATGTCTGATTTGTTGAAACTGTCAAAGCATATCAAATAGTGAGGTGGGGGTAAAAAAAAACCCAAAACACATCCAATAGAATCAAGTGGCACAGTTAGGTGGGTTTCATGCTCCTGAGTGTAAATCCGTGCAGTGAGAGGCAATTAGCACTCATCACGTGCCATATTCTAAGCTTGCGTCATTCCAACACAAAACAAAATGAAAGGCCACATTTTCTTTGCTTTCGATTCTTTAAAACACATTTCCCGGGAAAACCGTAGCCAGCTTCCAGAGTTGACACAAACAGAGCTTATCTCGGGCGCGGACGGCAGCTGGCCGTGGATCACCGTGACCTGACAGGCGGACACCCGAGCCAGCACAGAAATGACACACGGCTGTCACTTGTCCAACACTCCAACCCCCCCCCCCCCCCCCCCTTCCTCAAGCTGGGAACCATCCCCAGGGGTCAAAATCACAACGCTGGGCCACGTTTACACAAACTAGCGCCACCTGACTACTTCTTCTCGGCGTCAGCCATTCAATAAGAAATGAAGACAAGTCTGAAGGTGGCCATGATGCTTGTTAGCATGTTAGCATCACGTAGCCTGGCATGACAACACAACCCAACCCGCTAGCGACGTCGGCTAACGTCACCGTCCAAAGCTACTGACGCCATAGTGCAACGTAAACACAAAGTTAAATGTGTGTGTTAGCCAGCGCCTAGCTGCGATTTGACTCAAATAAAACACTTCGGTCACAAAAATTGACACTCAAAAGTTAGCCAGTGAGTCACTAACCTTGTTTACTCGCCCGGGTCATGTGGATAAAAACAATAAATAACATCCTCAACAATCCCAGACGCGGCGATCTCGCGTGTAAAATATGGCGAGAAGTCCTGTGAGCTCTCTCCTGGATCGCCATGCCCGCAGCTCGTTCGCTTATAGGAGAAAGCACAGTGCGAGCGAGAGGAGCTGCCCGTGTGAAGCCCCACCGGTTGCCTCGAGCATAGCCGTGGACTCAAGGCTACGTAGTGGACTGAGCTGCTAACTCTTGGAGCAACAGCAGCTTTGAACATTAGCCTCTCCTCTCTGTGTGCGCCGTCTCTTCTTCTATTGCATGAGTGACGTATCAAAGGGTAGACGCGGCCTGTCATCGCAACACGGTGGCGTGTGCTGCTCCCTGCTGCTCGGGAGGACAAACCGCAATACACCAATACACTGCAAACGGTAGAGATAGTCAATACAGCCCGGTTAATTAATACTTTTTCAGTAAAACCTCCCATGTGTAACTGTACAGATATTTTGTAAGCAAACTTACAAATTAAAGACAACTCCTAACATATCGACTATAAAACTACAATATCAATAGCCCCTTTTCGCCAAAATATTAATCAGTAACAGATCGCATTATGAACTTTTTTAATTGATTACATATTATATATATTGCACTTTTTAACAATGTGTTCACATTTCAATACATTTATCCATCACATTTTTGTTTATTTTCCTGAATTTTTTTTTTTTTTTGCTTATCCATATCTTATCTTCATTCATTCATTTTCTACCACTTTTCCTCACGAGGGTCGCGGGGGTGCTGGAGCTTATCCCAGCTGTCTTTGGGCGAGAGGCAGGGTACACCCTGGACTGGTCGCCAGCCAATCACAGGGCACATATAGACAAACAACCATTCACACTCACATTCATACCGATGGACAATTTGGAGTCGCCAATTAACCTAGCATGTTTTTGGAATGTGGGAGGAAACCGGAGTACCTGGAGAAAACCCACGCATGCACGGGGAGAACATGCAAACTCCACACAGAGATGGCAGAGGGTGGGATTTAACATATCTTATGTTTTTTAAGTTTATTTTCTTTATACTGGAAACAAAAAACATTTAAATGACAACATGTATGCAAAGGAAATATTGTGTCGATCTGTAAAAAGATAAGAAAAGTTGTTAAAGAAACAAAAATCACAAAAAGAATCACAAATGATGGGGAAGATTGATGATTTGGAGCAGTGCACACACATAAACAAAGATTGTTATATTAAAGGCTGTACGGCGGTTGAGTGGTTAGCGCACAGGCCTCACAGCTAGGAGACCCAAGTTCAATTCCACGCCATCTCTTTGTGGAGTTTGCATATTCTCCGGGTACTCCGGTTTCCTCCCACATTCCAAAAACATGCTAGGTTAATTGGAGACTCCAAATTGTCCATAGGTATGAATGTGAGTGTGAATGGTTGTTTGTCTATATGTGCCCTGTGATTGGCTGGCCACCAGTCCAGGGTGTACCCGCCTCTCGCCTGAAGACAGCTGGAATAGCCTCCAGCACCCCTCACAACCCTTGTGAGGATAAGCGGTAGAAAATGAATGACTGTTATATTAAACTCAGGTCTTTTAACTCAGGATAATTATTGATTGATGCAAATTATAATGCGATATTAAGCAATATGTTTCATTCATTGACTATCACCAGTAAGTTATTGCTTAGGTTATGTATAATGCAGTCCCAAATGTACAATTCTCCTGGCAACCTCCAAACCAAGACTTGTCAATCAGATTACCAGATGGAAAAGCGTGATTCATCACTCCAGAGAGCACGTCTCCATTGCTCTATAGTCCAATGGCGGCATGCTTTACACCTTGGCATCCGGTGCTTTGCATTGCAAAGTTGATGTATGGGGATGTATGGCTTGGATGAAGCTGCTCGGCCATGGAAACCCATTCCATAAACTCTCTGTGTACTGTACTCGGGCTAATCTGAAGGCCACACAAAGTTTGGAGCTCTGTAGCAATTGACTGTGCAGGAAGTCTGCGACCTCTTTGCATTATGCACCTCAGCATCCGCTGACCCCTCTCCAGTTGCCACTTCATGGCTGAGTTGCTGTTCCCAAACTCTTCCATGTGGCCAGGCCAACCTCCACACTTTATGTTAACTGTTAAACCTGACCTCCAAATGTTAAAGGAACAGTAACACCTAACAGCCCACACACTCATGTATGAACATAAGGGCTCTAATTTTGTGGCGCAGAGCAAGGTGGCACAGGATGGCCTAGCCCATGCAGTGGTAATTTCGTCCAGTGTACCACTGTGTGCAGCCAATTTGGTAATTTGGTAGAGTGGACTGCGCCAAGATGGGCATGGCAACATTGTGACAAAACAGCCCGTAAAAGGTGCGGCGGGCCCGACCTGGTCTATTCGGGCCGCAGGCAAAGCGCAGGCGAAGCGCAGCGCAGGCGAAGCGCAGCGCAGGCGAAGCGCAGGCGAAGCGCAGGCGAAGCGCAAGCGAAGCGCAAGCGAAGCGCAAGCGAAGCTGGCCCTCCAGACCAAGACAATGGCGCAGCAGTGCGCACTTCCTAGCTTCAGGCAAGTCGGAGTGTCCCGAAGCGATCAATAAGTCGTCAAACAACCGCAGCCACCGGTCGTTCCCCTGGGGCGGGCAGAAACACCGGCGGCGGTGATTAAGCCAAAAAAGACACCCTCGTTCGGCTGTGCACTAGACAAGAAACACAACGTGTACAATGCTTAACGTGTACGATGCTTTACTTCACCTCCACACTTTACGTTAACTGTTACACTTGACTGCCACACCGTAAAGGAACAGTAACCCCTAAAAAAACGATTGAACCCAATCAGTCCAAACAGTGAAAATCATGAGTAGGTTGTTTGGCCATGAATGAGTCAAACAATGAAAGGAAAGGCACAAGAAAGAGTGTCCACAGTAGACACGGCGAAAGAAAGTGTGGCACGTCGTAATCTAAGTGGCGGTTTCATGTTTCAATGTTTTGTTGGCAATATCTATAGCAACACAAAACACCAGACCAGAAGTTTGGCCTGTGAGGACGGTGTTTACATGAGGACACTGTCTAAAAATGTAGCAAAACATATTGACAGTAAAGAAAATATGTAGTTTCACAACATTTTTACAGACTATTTGCTGCTTTGGCTCCATGCAACTGCAAAAGGAGGCACTTATGAGATGTTCATGACCACAAAAGCCTTGCAGTCAGATTCACAAACACTTGCGATATCATAAACGGCCTTCCCACGGGTGCTTTTATTGCACTGAACGTGCAATGAGGTTTAAGCAAATGACATGAAAGGAAAGGAAAAATGAAACTAGCAGTTAAATATTTATACCTGTAGTCACTCGGGGGTAACCTTTGATAGGCCGTGCTGTTGTTGTTTGGACTATTTGAGCATTATTATGTGACATATAAAACCTCTCTATATAGCCATCTGGTTAATGTATACTTGTCAGGGTTTTGCTCTGTGCAACACAATGAACTTCAACAAACAGTGTTGTCACTGTAAAGATAATACTCATGCTTAACTAATTGATAAGTAGGGACAAAGGTTGGCTTCTTTTCTGCAAATGTAATTCAAAACACTGTCAAAGTTGGCTTTTAAAAATATATATATAACTTGGTTGCATCGCTCTAATAAAAAGTTTCTTGTCTTTTTTCTTGGCACTGGCAAAGATCACTTTTTGTCTGAAAAGGAGTTTGAGTGTGTAAAGAAGTGTTGCTAACAATATCTAATCTTTATATCAACACATCTTATCCACCTGTAAACACATGCATGAAGAAAGATGGACCTTGTGGCCCCTGAATACTGACCATAACACATACACGTGATTATATACATACATATACACACATATACAGTACTCTACAAACATCTGGAATAATAGTTTCAGCAGTGCCATGTGTCACTCAGTGAAAAAGTACAGTCATCCCGTGCAGTATCGTGGCCGGATTATCGCTCCCTTTCTCAATTGTAGTTGTAAAAAATTTATTAATTACGAAATGGTTAATAGCTAGTATTCTAGGCATCTGTTATGTTCCATTATTGAGACATGGCATTAGATTACTGTCACACTGCATGGAGTCAGCCATGAAAAGATGTTATCCTCCCATTTTGTGTGGAAGTGGGTAAGTTTTTGTTCTTCTTTGTCTTTCTCACTCGGTTTTACACCCTTTCAGTTAGAATACAGTAAATAAATTGGAGGCTAACTTGTTAGCTTGCTAGCTTGTCAATGTTTAAAGCCATGCGTGTGTTCATGCAGTGATCTGTAATCTGTGCATTACAGTTGAGAAATAAAGAATAAGGTGACTAGAAGTGGGCTATTTCATGACTACAGGGCTCCAGCAATGGTAATGGTTTGATTTGTTGTGTTGTGAAATGTTTGTTTTCCCACAAATTATATTATTGTCCACATTTTTTGTCTTATCTATGTATTTGTCTATTTACGTCAAGGCTGTTGATATTGCTAACTAAAAAATAATATACAATAAAAAAGTTACACATATTTTTATTAGTTCTATCAACATGTTAGCATTTTACAGTTATATTATGCCTTTTTATAATTATTTTCCCACGTTTATTTTATACCTACAATGAGCCACGTTCCACAGATGGTCCCTGTGACACACTTTGGACATCTGCCTGTGTTTCACCAGGATGGCTCCATTGCTGGTCAGGAGCTGGCTTGCACCGTGGAGGGGTTTATGCAGCTTTCAGACCAGCATTGCAGAAGTGTGGACTTGACTTGCAACTTGACTTCCCTCATTCCCGTCGTCTTACTCCTAAAAAAAACCTAGCTTGATGGGTTCTGTAGGCAGAAGATGATATATTGAAATTGTTTATAATACATATTTCCTGCTATAAAGTAAGGCACATACATTTGTACTTGATTTCAATGTTTTATAGCCCACCTTTATTAAAATAAAATGTACACATTTTACAAACTGTAACATTTATTGCAAAACAACAAGGCTTACAAGCAGCAGTGTAACAACTGCTATAAAAATACAATGTATCAAATATGTATATGGAATAGAAATAACAAAATCACAAACCTTATCAAGCATAAAAACTTCAACCTGATTCGGCCTCGCTCTCTTTCTGCGACTGGAATGCTGTGTGGTGACTTCACTTGGCTTGCATGGAAGCATGGAATGACACACACACGCATGATTGACGGGCTACAAATACTGTATTAACTCATTGTAAATACAGTAATCATAGTAATACGATAACAAATATACAGTAGAGTGATAGTAAAAAAAATGTACAAGATAAGATTCCAAAAGTTGACTAAAGGTTAATAATGTGGTGCGCTAACTTTAGACTTGACTTGACAATATCATCAAAGACTTAGTGACTCAAATTTGATGTCTGATGACTTGAAAATACTTTTCAATGGCGTAAAATGCAGCCCCCTATTCAAAGTATTCAACTAACCTGATTGTTTTCATGTAATTTCCACCAAGATAAAAAAAAACATTCCCACAGAATCTGCCTCATTGAACGCATCTATTAACATCCAATCAAGTGGAAGAACAAACGTGGGTGCGGCTTACATTTCTGTGAGGGCCAGACTGCTGGAGGCGGGTAGAAAGTTATTTACATGGTACATGTGTGCACACACACAAAGTTAATTAGGTTAAATGAATATATCTCAAACGTCTTCAGAAGTTAATTTGTTTGCACATTTGGTTTGCACTGATTAAATCACTGACTGAATGCTATGTCAACACTCGGAATAGGTATGTCCCAGGACGCCTGTTGCTGGCAAGCTGATATACGTAAACTTCTTTTCTCGCGCTAGAATATACTTATTAATATCTATGTAGTTGTTGTAGTTGTTGCAGTATGATGGACTCATGGAAGCAGTCACTGTTTGGAGCGACAGCACACATCTTCCGATGCCTGCCAACATATTATGTTGTCTTCCATTGCTCAGGAATGTTCTCGGTCAAGTTTCCGTCCACAGCCTCACGGCTTCATTATCTCATGTGGAAGCTGATTCATTACGACGTGTCACAAGATTTGCTGCCGCCCATGAATACCAGAAATATTGTCTATGGGAGTATTTCAAGTTGGAAAAAAGGACTATATCACCATACCACCTCGGGGAAAGTGGAAGCAAATGTTTCTGAGAGACATCATGAGCTGCTAATAACACAGACAATGCTCAGTGGTGACAAGTGACAACTACTACTTCGCATGAATTATTAATACAAATGATTTGACCAACTGTACCTGTCAATTTCTCCTGATCAACATTACTATTACTACTATACTACTATCAGGAGGACCAGAGTGTAGAGGGGAGCAGCCACATGCTGTGGCCCAGCAGAGTGCACTATATTCAAATACATGCTCCAAGCAGCCAGGGTGACGCAATGGAGGTCAGGAGAACCAGAGTCGAGCAGGAGAAGTCACCCGGGGTGGCCAAGCAAGGTGCGCTGTATTCAGGCACACACTCACAGCAGTCGGTGTGACGCCACAGAGGTGTCTCGCAAACCTCTGCGGCACTGGCGTTTCAGATGGCTTCTGCCCCTAGGAAGTATACAGTGATCACTAAACAGCTTAGTCATGAAAATAGAAGTCTGTCTTGCTTGCAGCGCCCCCATACAGTGTTAGAAAGGAATTGTTTTTCTTGCCATCCATATTCATTTCATTCCGAGGGCAGCGGGCATTTCAAAGCAGTTCTCAAGACTTCCTGTAGAGGGCACAGTTGGTGTTTAAAAACAGCCAGTGTCAGCACCTATCTGCTTATACTAACCTATGAAAACAATACATACGTACATATACACACACACACACACACACACATATATATATATATGCCTGACTATCAGAAAATACATTTGTTGATCAAATACAATCACAATAGTATGGAAAAGAAAGGAGGGGGGATCACAATAGTATTAACAATGACATACAAAAGTCAGAATTATGAGATTATTATGAGATCGACATTATGCCAAAAACGTTGAAATTATGAAATGCAAATCATAATTATGAGATAGAAAAGTCATCATTATGAGACAAAAATACCAAATTATGACATAAAAAGTCGATATGCAGGTTGTATCTCATAATTTCAACTTTTTATCTGTAAATGATGACTTTTGATCTCTTCATTTTGGGCTATTTATCTCATAATTATGACCTGGCACTCGTAGTTCTGTCGTTTTAGCTCATAATTGTGACTTTATTATCTAAAAATCTTGACCTTTTATCTCAGAATTATGACTTTTTATCTCATCATTTTGATTATGTCACAATTCTGACTTTTTATCACATAATTTTGACTTTATTATCTCAAAATGTTGACTTTTTATCTCATAATTTTGACTTTATTATCTCAAAATGTTGACTTTTTATCTCATAATTTCAACTTTCTTATCTCATAATTATGAGTTCTTGTCTCATCATTACAACTTCCCATTGTGATATTTTTTTTCATTAGCGGAAATGAGCTTCCATCGAGTTAAATTTTTACATTGTGCAAAATACAAACACATTTATGCAGTGCAGAACTTAGCTTGTAATGCATGACAACCAATTTTGGAGTCATGTATAACAATAATGCTTTTGTTTGTTTCTTTCAACATGTAATTGTACTTTGAGATGATATTGTGATGTTTATGTGACCACACAGTCAGGAGATCGGGAAGAACTGGGTTCGCTCTCTGTGTGGAGTTTGCATGTGCGTGCGTGGGTACTCCGGTTTCCTCCCACATTCCAAAAACATGCTAGGTTAATTGGCCACTCCAAATTGTCCATAGGTATGAATGTGAGTGGGAATGGTTGTTTGTCTATATGTGCCCTGTGATTGGCTGGCCACCAGTCCAGGGTGTACCCAGCCTCTCGCCAGCTGGGATAGGCTCCAGCACCCCTGCGACCCTCGTGAGGATAGGCGGCATAGAAAAGTGTTCAAAACACGACTGTAAAACATGATTGCAGTGTGATACTGAGACATGACACTCCCATTACTAATGGCACTAGCACAAGCACACTAGCATAGCACCTCTGCTAATGTTGTGTCTGAGTTCAACAAGGCTTTGCAGCACTGCCTCGAGCAAAGAAGACATCAAAGTAGGACTATGCATAAGTTGAGCATGCTATGTGTTGTAAATCAAACAGGATATCATGCAGCATAGTTCCTGCTTTGCCTACACAAGAAGCAAACATGAGTTTTGATTAGACTGTCGAATTGTGCATTTGTGCACTGCTAAGGGACACATTTCAGCATATCAGGCACCATCTTGAACAGCTGATATAAAGCCAGCTGCACACTATGCACTGTTTTGACCATCTAATGTAAAGTGAGCAGCATATCATACACCGTCCTCAACAAAGAATCCCATTTCTATGAAAATAACATCAAAATACATGACAAACATTCAATACATATCATGCAATGTCTTGAACATATCAAGTGAGCAGCATATCATGTACTTCATGCAATGTGTCTCATAGAAAGCAACATATCACGCACTGTCCTCAACAAAGAATCCAATCCTGGATCACATGACACCCATTGATCCCAAGTCAATGAGCCACATATTGTTCTTGAATTGAATGGAAAGGTTATAAACATTAATGGTTTCATTCCTGGTGCGGCGTGTCAGGTGGATTTCTCATGCTGAAGGTCTGAGGAAAGCAACGCTAACAAAGCTGTGGTAGACTGAAGGGTTGCTATAGCAACTGTGTGTTTGGAATACATAAAAAAACAGAAGGTAAACACAATCAACTCTAGCAGGATGTGATTACGGGGTCCACCTCATCAGCAGAAGAGGGTCCACAAACACTTTATCTCACAAACACACACACACACACAGTTGTACTCTGGCTAAGGTGTGTTGTGTGGACGCCATCAATGTCCACAATACATTGATAATAAACCTGACCATCAACATGAAACCTGACAACAAGGCAGCGGAAGAGCCTCTTCCCTTCGCACAAATGGATGATGCCACTGGTGTGAACGACACTTCTCATCAGGTACATTAACTATCATCGCTTCACACCACCAGAGTCTGAGTAGACACTGTGAGTAAAAAACAATCAGACATAACAATATGTCCACCTGTAATTTAAACGCTCTTTCACCTTCAGAACAGCTCTTTCGATTCATTTAGAACATCCTTTCCTTAAATGACCATGTAACCAACAAGCTAATATGACCAATTATTGGTCTTAAAGTGACTATGAAATACTATGTACGTTGGAACTGTTGTTGAAGTGGAGTACATGACTGAGGCTTATTACTTCATACCTAGCTGCTAGCTGTGCTAGCTGCTAGCTGCAGTAACTATAGCTTTCCTCTAAGCTCAAGGTTAATTAACTACATTTGACAATCAAACACTTAAATTCAGATTTTTCATACACTTACCCTTTGTCTGACTTTGGCTTTTTATGTCTCACTTGGTTCCACATGGCCCCTTAGTGGGCAATAAATGCATGTACAGTGGAACCTTAGTGTTAGTGTTATTCATTTGTTCCCGCAAGTGAGACTCTAACCAAAACGGACGCTAATTGAATAAATTAGGATAAACAAATAATCTAAATCAAAGTAATCTGTTCTAGAATGTAAAAAAATGTCAACGCAAAACATATGTATATATTTACAATAATAGTTTTAATGTAGGTAGGTATAAATATTGGATGTTAACTGAAACACTGAGTTGGACGCTAACCGAGGTTCCACAGTACCAAACAGCTAAAGTAAAAGAAACTAGGGCTGTGTTTGAAGTCACACGCATTTACACTGCACAGTAATGTGCTGTCCCAAATCCATTACTGTCATTGTGCACTTGCCGCCACTTGACCACTGCTCTGCTTCCCCCACACATCTTCCATTTCCATCCTAAGTAGTCTGATTACACACCCTTGAGTCACCTGTTCCTCCATCTTGACTTTTCCAGTAGTGATTGGAATGATTCATTGTGATTATCAGGCCTCTTGAGTTGTTTGTCTAGTGGCCATTGTTGGCTAGGCCTAAACAAGCCTATTAGCCTTACGTGTGTCTTAACTAACTATGATGTGCTGTCTGTCATCACATGAATTACCCATGAAGGGTGGTAATGTTTGGCATGGTGGCCTACGTGGACACTCTAGCGCCTCATAGGTAAGGTATTTGTTAGCTGTGTTAGCTCTGTGCTAAAGTCTTATATTAACTAGTGTCGGGCAAACTAATTACAAAAAGTAATTAGTTGGGCTGAGCTTGTGGCTTGCATTTCTGTACCAAAACGCTAGGGGCAGTGTTTCCCTGACAATGAGCAACCACAACTCTTGCTGATTAGCTGTTTAGCTTCCTGTTTTAGTCGTAGTGAACAATGGCAACTGTAACATACGGTAATGGTAACAGTGTTGTTGTTAAAGTAGTACTTAATTAGATTATCCATTACTAGAAAATAATTACAAATACTGATAGTAACCACTGTAGTTATACTGCATGTTCACCTCTAATAAGGTGCTATTAGCTGCTAGCTTTGCTTAGCTGTACATGCTTTTGTAGCAAGGTGCTAGCCTGTCGAGTATAGGTGTCCAGATTTTTTCCAGGATGGCCACTTTAATATTTTGTAAATCTGCTACCAAAAATAAAAAATTTATTTTGTTAATATTACAACTACAAAAAATGTCTTTTAATATTTGAAGTTTATTCTACTAAAATGATTTCCTCACATGTTTATTCTTGTAAAAAGTTTTCCCCTTTTTGTCTTCTTTGACTTTAGTCTCCTAGAATTAATGCTGATTTTTTTTCATTTTTGCTGTTTTTTTTCTTTTTGAAGTTATATTTTCAGAATGTGTCTTACTTAGTTGTGTACAGAAATTGCTTCTATTAATTTTTATTAAGAATTAGCCACACTTAGCTACATGTGGATCTTTAGTAAACAGTGTATTTGCTATTCTTAGCAATTTGTTAACTGCTAGCTTTGCTAGCTGTACATTAATCTGTATAAAGCTGATAGCATAGGGCTAGCATTGTTTAGTTGTATGCAATAGTTGCGTCTAGTTATGTGTTTGCCTCTTTGAATTAATCAATCAAACAAATGTCGATAGGTATGAATGTGAGTTTGAATGGTTGTTTGTCTATATGTGCCCTGTGATTGGCTGGCCACCAGTCCAGGGTGTACCCCGCCTCTCACCAGAAGACAGCTGGGATAGGGTCCAGCACCCCCCACGACCCTCGTGAGGATAAGCGGTCGAAAATGAATGAATGAGTAATTAACTAGCTTTGCTTGGCTGTAGGTGCTAGTGTCTATTAGCTACTAGCCTTTTATAAAGCGCTACCCATGCTTAGCTGCTAATGTTGTGGCGTTTTGAGCTGTCTTCATTATGTCTCATTAAATCAATTTGTTTGATGCTCATTGTAGAACATGTGGTGTCCAGCAGACGAGTAATGAGGCTTTGAATGGATGATGAACGCACCCGGAGACTGTTCTGGAATTAATGAGGTTTGGAGTGGAGAGAAAGTGATTGGTTAGTGGGAAGCATAGATTAGCCTTGCTCCTTCATCAATACAACGACTGTGCTATCTAGGGTATAATCATTAGCTAGAGCAGAATGACATGTTCTTATAAGTCATTGTTTTGCTTTGTTTTGAGTAAAATTCAGGCTGGTATCGCAAAAAAATTGTAATTATGAGGGTGGCATCTGAATATTAGGAGAGAATATTACATAATATATAAAATATTACCAAAATATACATTACTGGTATGACATTGTAAGTTATGAAAAAAAATCATAATTATGAGAGGGACATCAGGAATTACGAAACAAAAGTTGTAATTCTGAGTGTGGCATCAGAATATTAGAATAAAAAGTTGTAATTATGAGAGGGACATCACGAGTTACCAGACAAAGGTTGTAATTACGAGAGTGACGTCGGAATTTTACGACAAAAAAGTTGTAATTACGAGCGTCACATCGGAATATTACGAGACATCGGGAATTGCGAGACAATAGTTGTAATTACAAGCGTGGCATCAGAATATTCTAATAAAATAGTTGTAAGAGAGGAATAATGGAATATTCCCCCAAAAAGTCATAAAATGTTACCAAAAAAATCACAATTCCGAGTGTGATATAATGTTATATTTCCAAGATGAACATATCTTGCAACCACCAGCAGGATGCATATTGTGCTGTTTAATTTGACAATTGATAACTTTGTGTGTCAATATTATACACAAAAAGTAAAGAGTAAAAGTAAAACAAACACCCCCAAAAATTTTGTTGTATTTTCACCTGAACTAGCACAGCCATGAGGGGGCATTAAGTGGCTGAATTAGCTTCTCAGGACTAAGCCTGGATTAGAAGCTCCAGCAGAGCCACATACTGCCAAAGGATTTCTCTTTGGACCTGACGGGGGGTGAACAAGATGTGTGGTGGGCGTGGCCACAATATGCTAAACAACTGATCGTGATGATGAGGAATGACTGTGACACTAATAGTTGTGACAAGAATAAAGTTTGTTCATTCATTTTCTACTGCTTATCCTCACGAGAGTCGCAAGGGTGCTGGAGCCTATCCCACCTGTCTTCAGGCGAAAGGCGGGGTACACCCTGGACTGGTGGCCAGCCAATCACAGGGCACATATAGACAAACAACCATTCACACTCACATTCATACCTATGCACAATTTGGAGTGGCCAATTAACCTAGCATGTTTTTGGAATGTGGGAGGAAACCGGAGTACCCGGAGAAAACCCACGTATGCACGGAGAGAACATGCAAACTCCACACAGCGATGACCGAGGGTGGAATTGAACCCTGGTTTCCTAGCTGTGAGGTCTGTGCGCTAACCACTTGACTGTCATGCAGTCAAGAATTAAGTTAAATATGATATATATAGTTAATATTAAAATTGTAGGATTACCACCAGAAAGTTGGAACCTTACAAGTTTAAAGTCATAATATTACCAGAAAAAGTTTACGAGAAGAAATTCATAAAAATCGTAGATGAAAATTGTCGAGATAAAAGTAGTAATAAACACAAAGTAAAAAGTAATTGTGTTTAGAGAAAAAGTCATCATCATTTTATGAGAAAAAAATCATAACATTGCAAAAGTCAGAATTCTGATAATAAAGTCTGCATTTACGATAAAAAGGTTTAATTGCACAAGAATAAAGTCATTGTTTTACAAAAAGAAAAGTCGTAATATGACTAGTAAATTCAAGAGAAGGTAAGTCGCAAAATTATGTGGATAAAATCCTAACATTACAAAAACAACGTTGGAATGTTACAAGATAAAAAAAGATATAGTAATTGTTCGAGTAAAGAAGTAATTGTATTAAACAGGTTGATATTTTTAATACTAATATCATTGGTCTACAATTTTTTGGACTCGATCTGCTTCTGAGATAAAAGTGGCTAAATCGCAATTTTTAAGTCCACTTCTTTATCTGTCAAGAAATAAACAAAAAATACCTTACAGATGAGCTGATTGAATAGCCTATGAAAAAGTATCACTTTACAAAGTTCCCTTTATTCAGAGATCAGTTCAATGGCCAAAAATCTAGATGGAAATGTAAGTGTGTCTATTGCAGCCAATGGCTTTGTAAGACTTCATAAAGTTTGCCACCAGCTGCTTATAATGATCTTCCTTGTAATTTCCAAGAAACTCTAATGCTAAAGTCGATTTCTTCTACCGTTCATGAAATTTGTCCACATGCATGTATATAAAAACTAAATTCTCTACATATTAAAATGAATGTATTGGAATGTACAGACAGGCTATCAGATATTCTTGCTTGTATACCCTCTGATAAGCTACCTCTTTTGCCTTATTTTGCATACATTTCTTATTTTAGAATCTTTATATTTTGACTTTATTCTTGTACAATTACAGTGTTTTTTCAATTTTTTGCTGTTGTTTTTTTTCAGTTTTCTGACTATTTCAAATTTCTTCTTGTCAATGTTTTTCTTAGAATTATGGCTTTGCTGCCATATAATTTTGACTTTATTCTTGTAACATTATGACTTTTCCTTTCTTCATTGTTTTGTTTGTTTGGCAAAAAACAAAGCCTTTTTTTCTTTAATATTTACTTTTTTTAAATTATGTTATTTTTCCTCAGAAACAGGTTGTCGGGCTGCACTTTGCACCCCTGTTTTAAGTTTTTTTAATGAGACTAAGGAGGTACTCTTACCATTGAAGCGTAGCATGAAGATTGAGGGAATTCTGTCAAAAAATGTTCCCAAAAAATGAAATCTTTTAACATTTTTCTCCCCTTGTAATTTTGCTTTTTTGTCTCTTCAGCATTTCCCTTTGACACCCCCCCCCCCACTTCCCCAATTTGAAATACTTGAGAAACTGCTAATCTGTGCATGTTGAGTACTATAAATTTGTACATGTTGGCAGGTCTGCATTAACTCCCTGCCTCTTTCCACACATAATTTTAACAACAGCAACAATAACATAAGAAAAATCTCAATAACAAAGCTATTGTTACCACCGAAAGGCAGAATAATGTATGTAAACATGAAGATTGTTGGGAATTTTGTCAAGTTGCATTTTAGCAAAATGTTCCAAAAAAATGAAATCCCACATGACCACTTTTTTCTTTATCATAATTTAGCTTTTTTGTCTTTTCAGTGTCTCCCTTCGGTCCTTTGCAGTCGTCCAGTTGGTCTCGGGGGTCCACTGATGGAGGACTCCTCCCCTCAGCTGATCTGGGAGCTGCCAGCTGAGGCTCCCTCATCCTCGTCAATCCTCATCTCTCTCCTCGTCGCTCCTCATCGCACCGACAATGGCCAGGCGCCTCTGTGGACGCTTTTAGACGGGACCCATGGGGAATGTTTGGGACGAGAGGATGGATTCATACGGAGGTGGTCTGAGGAGGGGAGTCTCTTGTGTGGTGGACTTACTACCCAAGTCTGCGTGACGGGACTTCAACCAGGTGGGGGCCACTTTTTATTCAAACTCTAATTAAATAATAAGGTAATACTGGAGAAAATGTTGATACAATTGTTTTTTAAAAAGTTCTGTTATTGTTCCCACAACCCCAAATCGTTTTCAACTATATCAATAGTACATGGCATTTTCCTCCCAAAATGTACAACAAATAATAAAATAATAGGCCTTTCTGTGATATGATTCCATGATTTCATTCAATATTGACTCTCTTTATAATATTAAGGACTTTTTCCTGTCATTTCTTTGTAATGTCAATACCGGGTTTCCAGAGAGACAAGGATGTCCTGGTACATAGAAAAACCTTTCCCTCAAGCCTCTTAGCGGGTCCTTGCACTTGAGTGCAGCAGCTAATCTCCGAGAACAAAATAAGAGCATTATTATATTAATCTTGCTCGGCAGCTAATTCTATCAACAATATTAATTGTGGCGCTGTGATTCAAAATGCTTTTGTGCAGGAGTGAGGTTTTTTTTATAACCATTTTGTTGTAATATCCCGTACATATTTGGAACTTTAATTGCCGTTAAAGGCAGGATTATGTTTCAGGGGAGATATCAGATGAGGAAAACAGCACCGCAGTCACCTCCATCCTCCAAAAAACCTCCATACTTGAGAGCCATCATCACATACTCGCAGCCACTTCTCAGCATGGTGGTGATGTCATGCTCTCCAGTTTACCTTTAGCCACCCTTCAAGCACCTCAGGCCGATTCTGTCAGTGTCATTTAATGTAGCCCGGGGGGTTGGCTAACTCCCTGGCATTAGCAGTAATCTACATGCGCACGTGTTACAACCATCGGAGCTCTCCAGCAGATCAGCAAGTCAAATTAGGCAACAGTTTGGCCATGATGTCTTGTTGCGTGTTGTTTTTATGTATGTTTTTATGTAAGAAAAGCAACAGCAACAACAAATGAACTTTGTCTGTCTGAATTACGATACAGTTATGATGCCATCTACTGTACGGTCCCGTTATAGTGTGTTTATGAGCAAGGGCCAACACTTACCTTCAAGTCCATTTGTGGCTGTACAGATTTGTTTTAGTAGAATAAAGTTGCAGCATTATTAGTAAAAGTTATAATTACGAGGGTAATATTGGAATATTACGATAAATAAGTTTGAATAACAAGCATGACATTGCGATTGTGAAAAAAATTATGAGAGTGACTTTGGAATTTTATGGGAAAAATTTTGCGGTGTTGGAATATTCAGATTTTTTTTTACTCATTTACTTATTTAAGAGAGTCATATCAGAATATTATCAGAGAAGACTTGGAATTACGAGAGGGGCATTGTCATATCAAAATATTGTGAGAAAAAAGTTGTAATTATGAGATTGGGATTAGAATACTATGAGAAATAAATTGAGAAATAAGAGAGGCACATATTACAGGGAAAACGTTTTAATTGACATTGGAATATTTGGGTAAAAATTGGAATAGTATGAGTGAATCAGTATGAGTATCACAGTGAAACAGTTGTAATTATGAGAGTGGCATGAAAAAAAGCAAAACTGACATCGTAATATCACAGGAAAAAGTCATAATTTTGAGAGTGATGTTAGAATATTATGAGAAAATGTTTTAATGACGTGAGTTTCATGTGATAAGGAAACATATGAGATTGACATTATATTTACTAAGTCATTAGAATATTATGGAAGTTGGAAGAAAAACGTTTTAATTACAAGAGCGATATTGGAATATTACGACAAATATGTCGTAATTAATAAATAATGAAAAAATTTAAAAATTGTAATTCCGAGACTCACATTGGAATATCACGGGGGAAAAGTTGTAATTACATGAGTGACAGTGGAAAATTATAAGAAAAAAATTGATTGTGATATCTGAATATTACCAAATCTAGCATCAATGCTGGCATTGGAATACTATGAGAAATAAGTCGTAATTACAAAGGTGGCATCGGAAAAATACGAGAAAAAAGTAATTACAATTTGAGTGGCATCACAATGTTACTGCAAATGTAATATAAATATAAATAAATATGTGATCTTATTACAATAGTGACATCGGGGTGTATGAGGAAAAAAAGGCATAATTGCAAGGTGACGAAAGATTATAATTAGAAAAATAACGTAATTATGAGAGTGACATCAGAATGGGGGGGAGGTGCAATTACGAGGTGACGATAGAATATTATGAGGAAAAATAACATAATTACGAGAGTGACATCAAGTATATGCGAAAAAACATAATTACGAGAGTGACTTGGAATAGTCGTAATTTTACAACAAAAAAGTAAAACAACTTTCCCAAAATAATTTAGTAAATATAACTTTAAAAATTAAGTTAGTACAAGAACAAAATGTAGCTGTACACGGGAATAATTATAATATTGTATATATTATAACATTTAATGAGATTGAAAATGTGCTGTAGCAATTGTGAGGAAATACAGCATATCAGGGCTTATTTGTGTTTTGAAATTTTGGTAAAATTCCAAGTGAGCTCTGGAACGATTCAGCAACTATGGCAGGGGCTAGAAGATCACAGCACTCGTGTACAAACAAGCGTCATAGATCATAACGAAGAGTTGTGACTCCTGGTCCAATCTACTCCTACGCTACGAGGTGAAGGAAAGCTTGCAACCGTTAACTATGTGCTCCCGAAGAGGCGCCCTAATGGACTTAAGGTTTCTATACTCACGAGCAAATGCAGCGAGCCATAAGCTTTTGAGTTGTTTTAAGATAGAGCTGACCGTTCACACAGAGAGCACTGATCCTGTTTAGCGGTAAGGACATAAGGAGGGGGTATTTTTAGGTAGTACTGTGTATACTGTGGATGCATGTGCTTGCAGTGCAAACTATGACCACAATGATCAATATTTACTTCACATCTCCTTCCAACATGGACTGTAGAAGTCAGTAGTAGCATTGTAACGTTACCCTATGATGCCTATGATGGTGCCTGCCATCATCCCAGCGCCCTCTAACAAGAGTAAAGGTCCATTTTATGTGTCATCTAATCATCTGATGCACAAAAGTGAGATATAAACATGAATTGATTGGATGCTTTAAAGATCAGAAGTCTAGGATTTCTGTATTTCTGTAAAGTGACACTGTTGTGTTGATGTCTTTCTCCTCACATTGGCAGCAACGATAGCGACAAGAACAACAACATGGCAAAAGTTAACAGTGAAATCTCCTTCTCAACGCGACATCGCCTCTCCAGTCAGATGTCCGACGAGGAGCTGGCCGTCATCGAAAATGGAGATGGCAGGTGCGTCGGAGGGGAGAACACTGATGTGATAATACATGTATTTTAACTCATATTTTACCAATCAAACGGCAAAATCCTAAAGGTCAATGACAGAAGGTTTGATAGCTGCTATGTCAACGAAATAACTCAAGAACGGTAAGTTCTATCATGATGAAACCAAGTCCTAGCCCGACTTCCTGTGATCCCCCAGAAGTGGCCGTGAACTTCAAAAAAACGGCTGTATCTCCGGAACCGGAAGTCGTACAGAGTCATGGGTTGTCTCAATCGAAAGCTCATGTTCGAATTAGAGTAGGTGGAAGTTGGTTCCAAGTCGATACGACCTTCCATCCGGATGTTAGGTATATGGGTGAATAAGGTCTTGGCAACTGCTGCCAAAACCAAGTTTAATAATGTTAGGGGTTAGGCTTGCGGTTTTGGAAAGGGTTAGGGGTTAGGTTTAGGGGTTAGGGGTTAAGGTTTAGGGTTAGGGTTAGGGTTTGGGCTAGGGTTAGTGGTTGGGATTGAGGTTAGGGTTAGGGGTTAAGGGTTAAGGGTTAAGGGTTAAGGGTTAAGGGTTAAGGATTAAGGGTTAAGGGTTAAGGGTTAACGGTTAAGGGTTAAGGGTTATCACAGGGTCAATCACAATTGACGTGTTGACGACCCCTTGTTTACTATATTGGGTAATAGGCATGTAAAGGTGGTTATGGGTGTTAATTAAAGCTAATTAAAAAGAGTCCTTAGACGTTTGTAAACATGTTTTCTGTGCTCTAACTATGAAAATATTCCATTTATAAATAAAACATCCTGCCTCGCCGAAATTCATTTTTCACAGTCGGGTCTGGAACCAGTTGTGAGAGGTTCAGTAATCCCTTGTTTATGGTGGTTAATTTGGCTCCAGACCCAATTGGTTTCACAAAGAAGGATTCCTGAATGAAGTATACAAATAGAAAACCTGTTTACGACCTTCTAAACGCAGACAAAATAACAGAAAATATTACACATCAATAAGTTATAACATAGACTGGCATGTTAACATTGGGAGAGTTCCTTGCTTCCTGTGATGGCTATTGTCTTATTCATGTAACATTACTGACATGTAGTGACCAGTATAGAATCCTACATATCTAGTCTATAAAGGAGTCTTCTGAATGACTGAAATGTGTATTTTTGATCATTTAGCCATTTTTATGCTTAAAAATTAGGGATGTCTGATATCGGCTTTTTTGCCGATATGCCTATATTATTGGCATACTCTCAATTTCCGATACTGTTATGCGTAACATGACATATCTCCTGTGGTGGAATGAACACATTTGTGTGTGTAATGGATAGAACATCAGCAATTAGCTTGTCAAGGTGGCTGTAAACAACATTGTACAATATATGAGAAATACCAGTGATATCCAGGGAATATAAGCAAGTTTTCATGAAGAATTTTCATGAATGCCTATCAGTCTCAGTGCAGTATTTTATGGACGTCCCACCGTGCTTACTTATGGGAATTGTTACATTCCTACTAGTGAGGATAGGGAGCATATCAAGAAAATGGATGTATGGAAGGAACAAGTCAACTTGCTAACCAACCACGTTTGTTTACATGCTTGGGAGGAGATTTGATGAGGTCTTTTACCTAAGCTAAGATGAAAGTCAAGCCAGGAATTGGAGGTTCAGCACTTTCTATTATCATGGGAAATGTGAATTCACTACCAAGAAAGATTTGGGAGGAATGTCAAGACGTTCAAATTTGTGCTTCACTGAATAGCTAAGGGGCTGCACAGCGGTCAAGTGGTTAGCAGGCCACACAGTAAGGAGATTGGAAAGACCTTGGGCATCTCTGTGTGGAGTTAGCATATCCTCCCCGTGCGTGCGTGGGTTTTCTCCGGTTTTCTCCCACATTCCAAAAACATACATGTTAGGTTAATTGGTGACTCTAAATCAGGGGTGCTCACACTTTTTCAGCATGCGAGCTACTTTTGAAATTACCAAGTCAAAATGATCTACCCACTACAAAAATGCAAAACATCTATTTATTTTCAAATGTATTGAGGATTATTTGTACGTACAATGTATGTTGATGTACCTTACATAACCAAATGAGCCAATATTGCAAAACACACATAATTAACTATTAACATTTTTTGTAATTACCTGAGTTTACTTTGACGACTTGCACTGAATTGAATCAGCCAGGAATGCATAGTCCGGACAGTAGCTGCTGATAGCCAGGTTAGCCAGGCAAACGCACTTCGAAAAAGACATTATGAAAAAAAAAGTCCACCTCCCATTCCGTATGGAAGTGATATGTTTTTGCCTTTTTACTTGGTCCAGCTACTTCACTCATTTTAGTGACCATAAACTTTAGCGAGGGCTTAAAATCTGACGCAATTCGCCGACTAGCTTAGCACTTTGCATCGTTGTTTACGCATGAGCGGTGACCTAAAGGTCAAAATTCAGTTGTCATCTGACTGGTTGTCCTGTATGTCAATCAAGTAACGGGGATGGATGATAGGCTGACATCGTAAGTTCTGCTGCACTTAGAGACGTTGTTTGATTTGATTGGTCACCCGAAGGGCAACATTCAGTTGTCATCTGAATGTCACGCCGCGATCGACCAGCGATCAACCAGTACCACCTCTGTGATCGACCGGTAGATCGTGATCGACTTAATGAGCACCCCTGCTCTAAATCATCCATAGGTATGAATGTTAGTGTGAATGGATATACATGTCTATATGTGCCCTGCCTTTTGGCAACAGAATGTCCTAATGCTAGTCAATTTAATGGCCAATGAAAAACAGGTAATTTCATCACATTTTGCAATAAACAAAAAAAGGACACAAAAATGTCCTGTGAACTACTACAGGGCAAACAGACTAGTTTGTTAGGCTCGATATTGTCCGATAACCGAGCAGTGCATGAAAATTATAAATGAAAAATTTAAATCAAAACCCGAGTCATACAAAAAGCCAGTTTTGACTGTGCTGACATGTGACATGTAGCCATTTAACATTGTGAACTAATCGTAGATTGTGTATAGGCCGGGTTCTTGGAAGGTTGCACCCCCCCCCCGGACATATTCTTGTGTGGTGTGAGCTCCACTCTCATAACTTGGACTGGAGTCACAATTTTGATGACTTGACAATATCATCAAAGACTTGCGAACTCCACTTGGACTTTGATATCAGTGACTTGGGACTTGACTGGGACTTTAGTCTAATGACTTGAAAATACTTGAGATTTTCAGTGATTGTGTTGAGTAAAATGCAAGTGCTTATCACTTGTAAGGACTCAAATTTCAAGTCGATGACTTCGGACTTGACTCGACATGTCTTGTCTTGACTTGAGACTGGACTTGGACTTTTTTATTTGAAACACCGGTCATCTCTGGTCAACCTAAGGTCATCTCCATTCGGTCTCAATTTCCCCCCATGTCTTCCAGGGCTCGCCGCCTTTGTGACGACGACTCCAGGAGGGCTCCGTCCTCCAACTCCAGCAGAAACACTTTCACTGGTCCTGGGGCCATGGGCAGGTAACAGTCCTTGTACCTATTAGCCAATTAGTGAATGTCCCCGTAGTTCAGGGGTGTCCAAAGTGCGGCCTGGGGGGCCATTTGTGGCCTGCGGCACATTCTAAAAATGAAAAAAGCAACATAAAATATACAAGAGTAAAGTCAAAATATTGAGGCAAATGTCAAGAAACATCTGAATTTTAAGATTATGCAGAAAAATAGTGACATTTTATGAACATAAAATGTAAATACTCAACAGCCATTTTTAAAGTTGCACTATTATGAGAAAAAATATATTTTTGGAAAATTAGTTTGCAGAAAATTACAAGAATAACCTCAGAATATTATTAGAATAAAGTCATTAAAAATAAAACATGTACGAGAAGAAAGTTTAAATAGTTGTAAGATTTTAAACAAACAGAAGCGTCAGAAAAAAACAGCTAAAACTTTATCAAAATGAATTCAAAATATTATGAGAAACAAACAGAAGAAAAAAAAGTCGGAATCTTTGAAAAATTAGGTTGCAGAAAAAGTCAAAATATTATTTGAATGAAGTCATAATTATGAGGAAAAATAAGCAGAGGGTGAAAATAGTATAAAAATGTAAAAAAACCAGCTGTAATTTTATGACAATAAAGACAAAATATTCATTCATTCATTTTCTACCTCTTATCCTCACGAGGTTTGCGGGGGTGCTGGAGCCTATCCCAGCTGTCTTTGAGCGAGAGGCGGGGTACACCCTGGACTGATCGCCAGCCAATCACAGGGCTAAAGACAAAATATTGAAAGAAAAAGTCGGATTCTAATGACAAAAGAAATGTCAATTTTATGAGAATAAATTTGTAATATTTTGAGGAAAAATAATGTCAAAAAAAAGTTATATTTTTTGGAAAAATTTGTTTTGGAAAAAATTAGCTGTTGGGAAAAAAAACAACATAAAAAGTGGGAACAACTAAATATAAATAGGAAAGTGGCCTACATCCTTTCATGTATCGCTATTTGGCCTCGCTGTAAAAAGTTTGGACACCCCTGCTGTGGTTTGACCACTCAGCGCTTAACCCCCCCACCCCGGATTCTAGCCTAGATGGGTGTCACCTTCTCTTGTTCTGTCCGGACTCTCTCTGACCCATCTAGGCTCTCTTACTTCTTCTACATGCTGCGTAGTTGGGCCTTTAGCCGAATGAACCCTGAGGTCACGGAGAGGCACGATTCCTTCCTGGAACGCTTCCGAGGCCCAGAGCTCAAAGATGTGTCCAGCCGGGACAGCAACGCCCACTCTCTGGGCGCCAACGATGCCGTACATAGGAAGAAGTAAGTAGTGGTTTTGCTCGGTGCGGCTGTCATCTCTTCTATTGCACACACCTTGACGCAAAAAAAAAAAAACGACAACCGTGTGCTACTGAGGGGCTTTACGATGCCACGTTTCTTTCCCAAGCCTTGCCAGTAAGTGGCCGCTAGCTACTTACAACATCAACAACTGCAACAACACAGACGAGTAAGTTTTGTTGGAAAATAGAGGTAGAAAATGTAGCGATAGCTTAGCTGGTAGCCATTCCACATTTTCCATTCCACATGAAGAACTTTTTGTGGAACTGTGTCTGCATCAGAAAATACAAGTAGATTTTGGGATTCTCGTTACATAAGCTATACCTTGACCTCAGGCTCACACTGAATCCGTCTGAATCCAGTCCGGCTCACACTGACTCCGGTAGATGAAACGGCAATGCTCCGGCGTCTGAAAAAAAAAAAGTTAGACCCCAAACGGATTCTTCCCGTTATGCCGCACGGAGCTAGTGTGAGCCAACAACAGGGATTTAAATCTTACGGAATACTTCCGCCGGCCACATCGGAGCTGCGACGGATTCAGCGTGATCCCCGGGTTACTCTACGGGTGCAGTCTGGCTAATTCAGGAAAACTTTTAGAGGTAAGGATCGGAAGAGTAATTTGCTGGACACGTATGATCCGCACCAATCCCACCCACATGGCTCCAGACCTAGAGAACCCTTTGTGTCGCTGTTTGGTAGTCCTTCCGTTATAGAATTCACCCTACCCCCCGTTTGTCCGGTAAAGGAATAAAAAGCAAACAAACGTATGACCCTTCTTAGCAAAAAGGAGGACAAGAAAGAGGTTAAAAAAGACGAGAAGAAGGACGAGGACAAGAAAGAAGATGCGAAGAAGGATGATACAAAGGACGAGAAGAAGGATGATAAAAAGGACGAGAAGAAGGATGATAAAAAGGATGAGAAAAAGGACGAGAAAAAGGATGATAAAAAGGACGAGAAGAAGGACGATAAAAAAGATGACAAGAAAGACGATAAAAAAAAGGAGGAACCCCCGTAAGTAGAGAAGAGTTGCCATGACGGTTGTAGGTCCCGTTGCTACCAGACAAATGATTGTTGACTTTGTGTCCAGGAAGGAGGTCTGGGTCATGGACCCAGCTGCAGACATGTACTACAGGTGGCTCACAGTCATCGCCGGACCGGTCTTTTATAACCTCATGATGATTGTTACCAGGTATTTCCTTTTCCTTCACTTTCACTCCATTTTTAGTCCAAGATCTTAAAAGCCTCACATGTCCCCCAGAGCCTGTTTCAATGAACTCCAGGAGAGCTTCACCAAACTTTGGATATTCCTAGACTATACCTCAGACATCATCTACTACACAGACACCTTCGTCAGATCAAGAACAGGTCAGGATCCACGTAAAGGTATCTGGTTTTTGTTCCCCGGTTTTGACGCAGTGTTTGCTCCTCAGGTTACCTGGAGCAAGGACTGCTGGTGAAGGACAGCGGCAAGCTGCGGAGCAAATACAGAACCACTTCCCAGTTCAAGTACGACATGATTTCCATGATCCCTACCGATCTGCTCTTCTTGAAATACGGCTTCAACAACCCCGAGTTCCGCTTCAACCGCCTCTGCAAGATTTCCAGGCTTTTCGAGTTCTTCGAGAGGACAGAAACCAGGACCAGCTTCCCAAATATGTTCCGTATCAGCAATCTAGTACTGTACATCCTCATCATTATCCATTGGAACGCTTGCATGTTCTTTGCCATCTCCAAGACCATCGGCTTCGGGTCGGACACTTGGGTTTATCCAAACATTAGCCACCCGGAGTATGGCCGCTTGACCAGGAAGTACATCTACTCGCTGTACTGGTCCACACTGACCCTCACCACCATCGGGGAAACGCCCCCGCCGGTGAGAGATGAAGAGTACCTCTTTGTCATCGCCGACTTTCTCACCGGCGTGCTGATCTTTGCTAGTATCGTTGGTAACGTCGGCGCCATGATCTCCAACATGAACGCCTCCCGAGCCGAGTTCCAGGCCAAGATCGACTCCATCAAGCAGTACATGCAGTTCCGAAAGGTCAGCAAAGACCTGGAGGCCAGGGTCATCAAGTGGTTTGACTACCTGTGGACGGAGAAGAAAACCTGCGACGAGAAGGAGGTTTTAAAGAACCTACCGGACAAGCTCAAAGCCGAAATCGCTATCAACGTCCATCTTGATACGCTGAAGAAAGTGCGTATTTTCCAGGACTGCGAGGCTGGACTTCTTATCGAGCTGGTGCTGAAGCTGCAGCCTCAGGTCTTCAGTCCTGGTGATTACATCTGCAAGAAGGGAGACATTGGCCGGGAGATGTACATCATCAAGGAGGGGAAGCTGGCCGTGGTGGCCGACGATGGAGTCACTCAATTTGTCGTGCTCAGTGACGGCGCCTACTTTGGGGAAATCAGTATTCTGGGCATCAAGGGCAGCAAAGCCGGGAACAGGAGAACCGCCAACATCAGGAGTGTCGGTTACTCTGACCTCTTTGCCCTCTCCAAGGACGACCTCATGGAGTCGCTCACAGAGTACCCCGAGGCCAAGAAGGCCCTGGAGGAGAAGGGGAAGGCCATCCTGATGAAAGACAACCTCATCGACGAAGCGGTGGCTAACGCCGGCGCCGACCCTAAAGACCTGGAGGAGAAGATCAGCAAACTGCAGGACAACCTGGACGTCATGCAGACCAAGTTCGCCAAGCTGTTGGCCGAGTTCACCTCCAGCCAGACCAGGATGAAGCAGAGGGTCACACAGATGGAGGCCCAGGTGAAGGGCATCAAACCCGAGGACCTGACAGAGGTGGTGGCCGACAAGGACAAGAAAGTTCAGTAACACCTGAGAGGCGCCTCAAAGATGTGGAATTGTGTATGCTAATGGGCTAATGGTAGCCTTCACGTCCCCTTTTCTCCAGTCCACCAACCCCACAATACTGACTTTATCCTACCCCAAATTCCCTCAACATGCATAAAACCCCCAAACATGTACGCCTACGCGTACATGTACCATGTCGAGTAGTGCAGAACCCTTCTTTCCTCCTGCAGGAATACATGGGTACTGTTTGATACTGTACATACCAATGTGTAAAATACTCATCCATGGACACTACTGCATGACACTACTGACTGTATTTGTCTACATTGTCTATCACAGGGGTCTCAAACTCAATTTACTTGGGGGCCTCTGGAGCTCGGGTCTGGGTGAGACTGGGCCGCATCAGTTTCTCAAAAAAAAAAAACGCATTTATTAAAAACAAAAAAATTTTGGTTCCAATTTTCTACAAGAAAAGCTCTGATAAATCATTCCACTGTTCTCAAATATCTTACTTTTTATTTTTCTACACAAAATAAGATGAAAAATCAATAAAGAAATCAAGAATAAAGAAAATCAATCAGTAATAAATAAATAAAGATAATAATAATAATAATAATAATAAAACGGCAAATAATAAAAACTTAAGAAACCACATATAGTTGGTGGGTAGACAAATTATTTTTTTCAGATTAAAGTTAACAAAGCATTATTAGAGCCCTGTAGACATGACAAAACACGACTATAGTCACATTTATACTTTTTTTATTTACAACATATTGCGCAACTGCAGGGTCTTGAGACACATGCTAACTCGCAAACTAGAGAGCTAGCGATCTAAACGGTAGCCTTCAAGTTATTTCCTTTAAAATTAAATAGCCAAAAACTTACCACTTCCACACGGATAGGGAGGATAACTATTAACAGTTATTTAACCTTTAACATGAACATTAATCAAACGTAATAATTTTTTCTGGGTACATGATACCATACAGCATCCATATTAAACTTGCGTGGGCCGCACTAACATTAAACTTTCATATCAAGGCGGGGGCCTCAAACTAGTGTCCTGGGCCACATTTGACCCGTGGGCCGCGTGTTTGAGACCCCGGGTCTATCATTTTGTAGATAAAATAAAACATTAACGCACATGTTTTGTTTTACCTCAGCCACCTGGGGAACCCAGAAAGAAAAATTGGGGTGAAAATCCTGGTAAAGATGCACATACGTAAGAATGTATGTTCACTTTTGCAGTGTCTGCTTGCATTGGGGCCAAGTAGGGCAGTGCCCCATCGTATCCAGTAGATGGAGCTGAATATGAAGGCCATTTGTTTCTTTATTACCAAAGTTTTTAGATACCGAATACATGGAACTGAATCTTTTTGTGTTAGAATTTTGCGAACTGATTTTTTTTACATCATTTTATGCTGAAAATTTCACTGAATAAAATATGTTGAAGGGAAATGCATGTGTTTTTGAAGTTCAGTGAAAATAAATTGGATTACCTTTTGATTATTTGATTGATTTTATAAGAACAAATTTGGAGCACAAAGTTGAAGTGGACCTATTATGCTCATGTTTCAATCCTTTGTATTGAGTTGTGGACTCCTATAGAACAGCTACACACAATAACCACCACAGAACGCTTTCTAGATCTTCCAGAATCTGCACCTATTCCAGCTGTATTTCTTTGGATTGGTGCTTTTTATTTCATTCATTCATTCATTTTCTACCGCTTATCCTCACAAGGGTCGCGGGGGTGCTGGAGCCTATCTGAGCTGTCTTCGGGCGAGAGGCGGGGTACACCCTGGACTGGTGGCCAGCCCATCATTTTTGGACATTTTCCATTTACAGAACCAATCAAAATGGCCAATGGGAAAAAAATACATTAAATTTTGTTGTATGAAATAAATCACTAATTTGACAAGACATTAAATTGAAAAAATGAAATCTCTATTTTTTTTATTTACCTTTACAATACAAGTCAAAACGGCCAAAAAAAAACCAACAATAAAATTTAAAAAATGCAAAAATTCTCACCTTCTGTTACTTTTGTAGTGGAGTAACTCAGAGTAACTCATTACATTTTTTTTTAACTAATTACTTTTTTTAAAGTAACATGCCCAACACTGCTAATGACAGACAAAAGTTTATTGTTCATTTTTTAATTACTTTTTCATTCTCTCCAATATAATACTGTACTTGGACATTTATTATTGACCTGAGACATTTGGACAAATAAAACAAATTCTTGATACTTTCTGGCAATAGGCTCTACCGCGTGCGTTGGCAAACAAACAGGCAGAAGGGTATGAAGGTCTGAGGAGGAGGAGGAGGCTTCACCATCACGCAAAGTACCATCCAGGATGAAAGAAAGCAAAAGATGGCATGAAGATATACTCTATGTCACTCAGTAAGTATACAGCTTGCATGCAGCTTCACTTCAAAAACATTATTAGTAGTCATAGTAGTAGTACTAGTATGTGCAAATGACTTCATCTTGCATGTAAGTGCACTTTCACAGCTTTGGAAAACAGATCACTCCAAAACAAAAAGCATTAGATGAATAGTACAAATTTGCAGCAGTTTTTCCCTCACAAGTAAGTCTTCAATCATAGCTGACCACAAGTAGCAGCTTCTCAAAAACTGCTGTAAAAAACAAACAACAACAACCCATAATACAAATAATGCCTTCATTCATTTAATCACCGAGCCTATAAAAACACACTGCTATCAATAGCTGTGGCTGTAGGCAACCTCCTGGTGTAGTTTTTATTTTTAATGAATTCCACAAGCACGCTGTAGCTACGTTTAAAGCAGAGGTGTCCAAAGTGTGGCCCAGGGGGCCATTTGGGGCTTACAGCTGTTATTTTAACGGCCTGTAGTACATACTAAAAATATTAATAAACAGTAACAACAACAGCAAAAATTTTAAAAATCAGCAGTAATGCGACAAGAAAAATCACAATTTTATGAGAATGATGTACAACATCATTCTCATAAAATTATGATTTACGAGAGAAAGTTTAAAAATATTATGTTAAAAATACTTTTTTTGCTGTAAACAAAAACTAAATCAAGTTGTAATAAAAAATAGGTTAGGAAAAATATATTCCATAAAATCATAATATAAGAGTAGAAAATTTACTTGAAAGTTTAAATAGTTGGGAAAAACAACAGCAGGAATGGGAAAAAAATGCTGTCATTTTATGAGAAGAAAATAAAAATATTAAGATTTATTATATATTAATATTATATAAATATTAAAAATTGTACTATAACAAGAAAAAAGTCTCAATTTTAAAATTGTGAAAAATAATGTCAATTTAGCAGCATGAAGTTGAAATAGACATTTGTTTTTTTTTTAATTAACAAAATGAACGTGATTGGGGGAAAGTTATATTACGGGAATAAAGTCAAAATATGATAGAAATAATGTCATACTAGTATGAGGAGAAAATTTACAAGAAGAAAGCTGAAGTAGTTGGAAAAAAAGAGTATAATTGGATATATTTTAGATTAAGAAAAAAAAAGTTGTAATTTAATGAGAATAAAATTGTAATGTTATGTGGTAAAATAATGTAATTTTAGTAGCACAGAATTGAAATATTAAAAAATAAAATTAATCCTGATATGAGAAAATTGCGATTTTTAGCAAATGAGTTTGGATAAAAAGTGATCATATTATAGGAATAAAGTCATAATATTAAGAGAAGAAGAGATGCAGTGTTTTCATAAAATAATTATAACTTCTTAGCATATCTACATCTGTTGCTTTTCAATTTTTAAAAATGGCAAAGTTGCATCCTTTCATTTTTCACTAAGCGTCCCTGACAGGAAAGACATTGGACACCCCTTCTTTAAAGCATCATGACTTGTCCTCATCCAGCAGCTCTATCTAACTCTGCATGCGCTTTCAAATGTTGCCATACTAGCTCATCGCCGCTATTATTGCTGACCCAGCACGGTCCTTGCCGCTAGTACAACATTGGTTCTGCAGCTGTCACGTGTTCATAAAGATAGCTACAATTGTGTTTAAAAATGAACATCCTCACACAGCAGCCACCATCTGAGGCAACAAACCCAAAAGTGACTGCCTCAAAATGTCCCATAGAGCTCAGGAAATGAAAGAAATACAAATTTATAAAGCTAAAAACTTGTAAGAGAGTAGGGTTGTCCTTCAGAGACTTCACTTTTCCCTTCAAAAGCAAAATGTTCACAGAGGATTCATCACAGCATTCCAAACCCTTTGGCATACGTGATGGCCTTGAGGAGTCTTTCTCGCAGCTTTTCCTTGGAGGAATATTCCGGAAGCAGCAGTGCATTGAAACAAGTGTGAGAGGTTGGTAACCTGCAAAATGCAAAATAAACCCTTAACACAATGTCTCACTCGCAAAGCTGTAAACCAATGGTGTCCAAAGTCAGATATGGGGGCCATTTGTGGCCTGCGGCATTCAAAAAATAGAATTTAACAAGAAATAAAAAATAAAAAAAAACAACAGCCAAAAATTGAAAAACTCGACGAGAAAAAGTCCTAATTTAACGAGAATAACATCTTAATATTGGTAGGGGACAAAAAATCCAAAGCTACATGGCCCAGTGTGGAGAAGTGATTGCCCTCCCTGAGGTGAATTGAGATCTATCCGTATGGAAAAGATTGTAAAGCCATTTCTAAACATTTGGGACTCCAGCCAACCACAGTGAGAGCCATGGATGACTCATCCAAGAGGTCACAAAAGACCCCGCAACAACAGCCAAAGAACGGCAGGGCTCACTTGCCTCGTTTAATGTCAGTGTACATGACTCCACCATAAGAAAGACACATGGCAAAAAAGGTCCAAGTCCAAAACCACTAAGCCCCGTCTCAATTTTACCAGATGATCTCCAAGACCTTTGGGAAAACTCTGCGGTCCGATGAGACAAAAGTTGATGTTTGAACTACATCTGATTTAAAAGTAACACCGCATTTCAGAAAAAGAACATCATAGCAACAGTAAAATATGGTGGTGGTAGTGTGATGGTCTGGGGCTGTTTTGCTACTTGAGGACCTGGAAGACCTGCTGTGATAAATGGAACCATGAATTCTGCTGAAGGAGAATGTCCGACCAACTTGAAACCAACTTGGGTTCCACAGCGCTGTAAGAGACTCATTGCAAGTTATCACAAATGCTTGATTGCAGTTGTTGCTGCTAAGGGTGGCCCAACCAGCTATTAGCTTTAGGGGGCAATCACTTTTTCACACCACTGTATGTGTTGCTTTCCAAAATATCAAAGTTTAATCCTTTAATTTTTCACTATGTGGCCCTCATTGGGAAGATGTTTGGACACCACCTGGTGTAAATATGATAATATATTATATATTGTAAAATAATATAAGTAATATATTGTAAAATCAAATATTCAGTACTATGTGTTCGTACCTGTCAGTGTCTGGGCCGTTTTTGGCGATGATCATTTTTAGTTTTCCAAGCCCGCCCACCGGCGCTCTGTCCGTGCCCGTGGTAAACTGAAGAAACAGTTTCTTCTGCTCCTTTCCGAACGAGTGGATGGTTTCCCAAAAGTCCCTCCGGGAACAAAATCCAATAATTATTGTGAGTCCATGTGTACGCACAGCAAAGACATTTCTTGGGGATGATTTTGCAAGGTCCATAAGGGCATGCCTGGGGGAGTTTGGCGTGGACATACTGTAAGTTTGTTTGTTTTTCATAATATTGCAAATCTCTTTATTCTAATAAAAAAAAGCTATTCGGTGTGAATATTATGACATTATTGTCATAAAATTGTCCTTTTTTTGTTGTTAGAATACAATTTTTTTCTTTTCATATTTTGGCTTTGATCTTTTGAAAATACAGCTGTTTCTTTTTCTGATGATTTTTTATTTTCATTTTTAAACTTTCAACTTTCTTTCTTTCTTTCAAGTTTTCATCTCAAAATTATGACTTTATTTCCAAAATATTTTGACTATATCCTTATCTTTTTTCCATAATCCAAAAAAATGTTTTGTTTCTGATTTACAATCTAAAAAATATTATAATATAATTTAATAATAATATTAAATATAAATTTAATATTCGCTAATAGTTATTATTTTTCCTCATAACATTATAACACAATTCTTTTTTCATTAGATTACAACTGTTCTTCTCTAAATTTGGACTTTATTCTTATAAAATTACTGCAGATTTTTCCAGTTTTGCTTTAGTTGTTTTTAGTTTCCTTGTGAAATTATATTTTTAGAATGTGCAACAGGCCAATATAAAGCAGCCACAGGCCACAAATAGACCTCAGGCCACAGTTTGGACACCCCTGCACTAGGTTGTATTTGATGTTTACAAACATCAAGACAAACTAGTCTTTTTTTCCGTACCATAAGTGGCACTTTTTGCATGGTTTGGCTGGTCCTGTGACTTGTACTCCAGAGTGCCTTATATTACTGTGTTTTTTTCGACAACTTACTTGATAACTTGAGTATCTTTGCTATAACCTCCATCATATTCTGTGGTCTTCTCCAGGGCCTCAAAGTCAAGTTTCTGTGAGAGCACAGCAGAGGTGAGTCGTAAAATAAACAAAACCTTGCCGTGCTGAAAGCAGGCGACGTTTACTTCCTCACCCTGCTTCCACAGATAAGCAGCTCTACTTCCTCGGGTCTGAACAAGTATTTCATGGGGGACTCGCTGGTGACCATGAGGAAGCCCTTCTTGAAAGCTCGGAACTGCACCTCCACGCTCTTGTTCAGGATGTAGTCGGCATACAGCTCCACAAACTCCTGTGGAGAACAAAATGGATTATTTCAACGCAACCACTGCTACACTCCAAAACCAACATCTCACTTGTCTGTTCTCCTTAGAAACTGGAATGTCCTCTCCTTCCTCCTTTAGGTCATACAAGACCGGGCTTCCAAAAAGGTCTGTGTGGGATATCTGGAAGGTGAGCGCCATGTCTTCCTCCACATTGCCACCATAGTCCAGAAGCTCCTTCAGACTCTGGTATAGAACCTGCAACACAACAAGCCGGTTGTCAGGTACAACTGATCTCATGAGGTATTGGCATGGAGACCAATTCAGGAAGTGGCCTACAGTATGTATAACTTGATTATACCTGTATGTACCAATCATGGTGAAAATCTGACCATATGGAACTTATTATTGTTAACGTTTACAGCAAGGGTGGCCCATTCTAAAAATATTATTCATCAATCCAAAAACAACAGCAAAAATTGAAAAATCTGCAGTCATTTTACAAGAATAAAGTTAAATTATTAAAGCTATTAAACCTATAATGCTCATTTTCGGCCCTTTGTATTGAGTTGTGGACTCCTATAGAGCAGCTACACACAATATCCAGCACAGAAAGCTTTCTAGATCTTCCAGAATATGCACCGATTCAGCTGTATTTCTTTGGATTTCGTGGCTGCCACGGAAACAGCCTTTTTTAATGTTTCCACCCATGACCTGCCTACATAAAAAGCATAATAGGTCCCATTTAAAAGAAATTAGCTGTACTTTAAAAAAATTTTTGAGCTTATACTGATATTATGAGGAAAAATAATGTCAAAATGTTTATGCTTAGTATTAAGTATGTATATAGTATAAAGTATTTAGAATAAAGTATTTTGTATATTGTATATAGTATATAGTATGTAACGAATAAAGTTGTAATTTGAAGGAAATTAGGTTGCGCAAAAATTTTTTTTGTCTTATATTATGGGTTTCATGAGAAGAACGTCATAATAACATGAGGAAAAACATAATTTCAGTAGCATATTGTTTACATATTAAAGAAAAAGTCATTTATTGTGAAAAACAAACAAAACAACAAATGGTAACATGGTAAATTTGGGCAAATTACGTTGCGGAAAAATATATATTATGGAAATGAGGTAAAAAAAATATGAGAATAAAGTCATAATATTACAAGAAATACCTGTGAAAAAGGCAAAATTTTCCAAATTTAAAGGGGAGGAGAGCTGAGTGAGCTTTAGTTGTTTGGTTGTTCGAGACCACTGAAATTTTTGCTGGAACTGATGTGCTTGCAAATTTTAGCTTCAGCTATTTCTTCTCTTTAGCCTTTAGTCTTCCTGGTTGGGGGAAGTAATCTGTGATCCCACAATTTGAAAGGTTTACAAATGGTATTTGAAAAAAATCTGAGCAATATACTTAGTTACGGTGCTGGACTCTATCATCAAGGATGATTGATGGAGAGCCCGGAAGGAAAGTGAAAGTTAAAAATCCATCTGTCGTGTGTTTGTCCCTTGTCCAACCTTTTTCCAGGAGTCATGTCTAAGTGTTGTGCAACTCTGTGCTGAGTTGATGTGTGAAGAAGGCCTTCTATGAGAAGTTATTAGACTCAATCTAAAGGTGTAATAATAATAATCTGTAACAACAACTTGTTGGGACCAACAGAAGAACGCTACTGTACCGGGTGTGAATCCGGGAGATCCAAATAGGTGCCCCTCTTGCCCATGAGCTTCCTGTAGACCACCATTGGGAAGTGCACATCCAGGATGCAATTGTTGTAAATGGCCAGGCCCAGTACGATGCCGACCAGCGTGTACTGGGCCTCGTTCTCCAGGGAGGACGAATTGAACCAGAAGAGCTTGGTGTCGTCGTCGTAGGTGAACATTCCTGCAGTACGGACAAAGACCAAGGTACCAAAGACAAAGGCAAGGAGGCTTAGATCAGGAATGTTACAATAAGGTGAGTACGATAAGTTTATAGGTAATCAGGTTCACTGACATTGCTGTGAAAACACGTACACAAGCTTTGTTGTTAATGTTTACAAAAGTGTGTATTCTGAGTTAATTAGGATAACACATATGCTAGGTTGATTGGACTCTAATTTGTCTTTGATGTTTACACAACATCCCTCATTCCCTCTGTCATCAATTCTGTTCATAACTTTCTATGATCGAGTTGGTCTGAGAATCTCATCTCTGCTATTCGCAGATGATTCGGTCCTGATGGTCTGATCAATCCGAACTTCGGTGTTTGCTGGGGCGGTTTGCAGCTGAATATGAACCGTCTGGGACTGACTCAGCACCTCCAAATAGGAGGCCATGGTCAGAAAAGGGTGGGTTGCACCCTTCGGGTTGGGAGTGACATCTCGTCCCAAGTATTTCAGGGTCTTGTTCACGAATGACGAATGATCGACTGATTTTTGCAGCGTAACATTGTGTGTGTAACATTTACGGAAACAGTTGACTATGTATCGGTCCAGGGTTCAATTCCACCCTCAGCCATCTCTGTGTGGAGTTTGCATGTTCTCCCTGTGCATGCGTGGGTTTTCTCCGGGTACTCCGGTTTCCTCCCACATTCCAAAAACATGCTAGGTTAATTGGCGACTCCAAAATTGTCCATAGGTATGAATGTGAGTGTGAATGGTTGTTTGTCTATATGTGCCCTGTGATTGGCTGGCCACCAGTCTAAGGTGTACCCCGTGTCTCACCCGAAGACAGCTGGGATAGGCTCCAGCAGCCCCGCGACCCTCGTGAGGAAAAAGCGGTAGAAAATGAATGAATGAATGAATGAATGTATCGGTCCTGTGATTGACAGGTGACCAGTCCGGGGTGAGCTGGCATAGACTCCAGCCTCCTAAGTGACTTTTAATAGTATAGATGGCTACTTACCAATGTCCGGATTGAAGATTTCCTCCAAGACCAACTGGAAGAACTCCTTTGAAACACCTCCCTCGTCAACCCCTTGCTCCCCCTCAAACTCCACAAAGAGCTGTTTCTTCAGGTCGGATGGGTTCTCCATGGAGATCATCTCCAACTGCGACATGGGTGAAATCCAACAAGACAAACTCTAAAGTACTGCGGCAGGACTGACGGGTATACAACTCTGCGACTCACTCTGACGAGGGCGTCGTCGATTATGTGATCTCGGCGCACTTTGAGTTTGAGGTAGGGGTTGGGCTGCTGGCCCTGCACCATGCTGTAGAGGGCCGTGAGGCGGCGCTCGCTGTACATCCTTATCCTGTTGTCGTAGTACAGACCTTGGTTCTTGGTGACCACATTGAGGACGAAGGGGCAGGTCTGGAAGGAAAACTTAGTTTCCGCATCCACCTTAAAGAAGGTGAAATCCTTGTCCATTTCAACCACGTCGTTGAGGGACTCGTTGATGAAGTCCTCAAAGGGGATACGGGGCTTCCTGCTATCTACGGGTCGGACACCCAGCTCTTTCTCCAGAGGGTCCACCTGAGGACCCTTCTTATAGAGACGCTCCTCGCCCAGAAGCTCATGCAGGGTGAGCTCGTCCGAGTCGGGCTCCTCGCTGTCGTCATCTTCATTGTGCTCCACGTCCACGTCACCGCCCACGAGACTGGCGTAGAAGACCACTTTCAAACACTTGCAAGCCGCCACCACCGTCTCGTCTTCATTGACCAGGTTCTCCGCATCATACTCCTGGCTGATGACGGTGAAGGTGATGAGCTGCTGGAAGGTCTCCATCATGCGGCGGAGGTGAGGGAGGTCGTACTTTGACCACAGCTTGGACAACCTGGTCAACGCAGAAATCGGTAGCTTGCTCATGGCCTTGCAGAGCTGCGGCAACGCCACCTCCAGGTACTCTGGGCTGTGGAGGTTGCTGTTCTCCATCAGGATGACGAAGATGTTCAGGTAGTCTGGGTTTGTCTCGTAGGCATCCAGGTACTCCAGGTCAAGCTCCACGTTAGGAGTGAGGTAGACGAGAGCGTTGACCAGCGCCGCCTCCACCTGCTCGATGGTCTGAAGTCTATCGTAGACCCTCCGCACAGAGTCAATGTCCACCGTCACCTCATAGGCATCAACAGAAGAAAAAAAGACGCCGATCTGACCTGAATCCCGCTGGACCTCATCACTTGGAAGAGCTTCTGCATTGATATGTTCATCCTTACGGAAACTTTTTACCAAAGCACCAGCATTGGAGAACACCCTGCCGATGACGCGAATCAAAGAGGAGTAATCGCCTTCTTCTTCACAGACGCTCAGAATCATAAAAACTGTATTCTCTGTGAGGTAATGAATATCTGGAACGACACGAAACGAAACTAAATGTAGCGACTCATATGCTTGGGACACGGTCTGACAGTCGATCCTGCGGTACCTGAAAAGTCCTCCTTGGTGAGATCAGCTGGTTGCGGGTCAGATTCTGTCGGGGGAACCTTAGGCTGACAGAGTTTGGCATTGATCTTGCATAGCTCCAGAGCTCGGACCGCCGCCGAGTTTTTATCCAGCGGCTGGAAATCCCGACACGAGGCACAGAGCTCGTTTTTGCAGTTGCCATTTCCACAGCCTTCGGTTAACTGCCGAAAGTAGCGCTCGATGAGATGCTTTGCCGTTGTTCTGTTCCTAGGAAGGATATTTAGGACGTCAGTCTAATGAAGCATTAGCCATGAAGCTCTGTAGCTTACTGGGCTAAAAGCACGATACCATCATGATAGATTATTTGTGTGCCTTTGTTTATTTGTATAAATCAGGGGTGTCCAAACTTATTCCAGCCAGGACCACATCGTTAAACATGCTGTATAGTGCATGCTCAGAAGTTATAGACTTAAAAAAAGCTCTGTGATGTAGTTGAAAAAGCCTATCATTAGCATCAGCTATGCTGTTTTGTCCCCCCTTCCCCCATTTTTTTGTGGATTTTTTTCTCCCAAATATTTTAAATAAATAATTAATAATAATATTAATTATTTACAGTGCATCCGGAAAGTATTCACGGCGCTTCACTTTTTCTACATTTTGTCATGTTACAGCCTCATTCCAAACTGAATTAAATTAATCTCTTACCTCAAAATTCTACACAAAACACTCCATTATGACAATGTGAAAAAAGGTTTTTTTGACATGTTTTGAATTTATTAAAAATAGAAAACAAAAAAATCACATTTACAGTATTCACAGTATTCCCCAAAGTATTCACAGCCTTTGCTTAATACTTTGTTGATCCACCTTTGGCAGCAATTACAGCCTCAAGTCTTTTTGAATATGATCCCACAAGTTTAGCACACCTATCCTTAGGCAGTTTTGCCCATTCTTCTTTGCAATAAGTCTCAAGCTCCATCAGGTTGGATGGGAGACGTCTGTGCACAGCCATTTTCAGATCTCTCCAGAGATGTTCGATCGGATTCAAGTCTGGACTCTGGCTGGGCCACTCCAGGACATTCACGGAGTGGTTCTGAAGCCAATCTTTTGAGATCTTGGCTGTGTGCTAATGTCTACTGTCTATATGGTCAAGGTACATGACCAGTCTACTGAGGTCAAGAGCGCTCTGGAGCAGGTTTTCATCCAGGATATCTCTATATATTGCTGCATTCATTTTCCTTCTATCCTGACTAGTCTGCCAGTTCCTGCTGCTGAAAAACATCCCCACAGCATGATGCTGCCACCACCATGCTTCACTGTAGGGATGGTATTGGCCTGGTGATGAGCAGTGCCTGGTTTCCTCCAAACATGGCGCCTGGCATTCACACCAAAGAGTTCAATCTTTGTCTCATCAGACCAGAGAATTTTGTTTCTCATGGTCTGAGAGTCATTCAGGTGCTTTTTGGCAAATTCCAGACGGGCTGCCATGTTCCTTTTACTAAGGAGTGGCTTTCGTCTGGCCCCTCTACCATACAGGCCTGATTGGTGGATTGCTGCAGAGATGGTTGTCCTTCTGGAAGGCTCTCCTCTCTCCACAGAGGAACGCTGGAGCTCTGACAGAGTGACCATCGGGGCCTTGGTCACCTCCCTGACTAAGGCCCTTCTTCCCCGATCGCTCAGTTTAGAAGGCCGGCCAGCTCTAGGAAGAGTCCTGGTGGTTCCAAACGTCTTCCATTTACGAATAATGGAGGCCACTGTGCTCATTGGGACCTTCAAAGCAGCAGAATTTTTTCTGTATCCTTCCCCAGATTTGTGCCTCAAGACAATCCTGTCTCGCAGGTCTACAGACAGTTCTTTTGACTTCATGCTTGGTGTTTGTGCTCTGACATGCACAGTCAACTGTGGGACCTTATATAGACAGTTATTATATTTCCAAATCATGTCCAATCAACTGAATTTACTGCAGGTGGACTCCAATTAAGCTGTAGAAAGATCTCAAGGATGATCAGTGGAAAAAAGATGCACCTGAGCTCAATTTTGAGCTTCATGGCAAAGGCTGTGAATACTTATGTAAATGTGATTTTTTTGTTTTCTATTTTTAATAAATTCAAAACATGTCAAAAAAACCTTTTTTCACATTGTCATAATGGAGTATTTTGTGTAGAATTTTGAGGTAAGAGATTAATTTAATTCAGTTTGGAATGAGGCTGTAACATGACAAAATGTAGAAAAAGTGAAGCGCTGGGAATACTTTCCGGATATTTCTTATATATTTTTTATTTTCTTTTCTTCTTGTAACATTTTGACTTTAGTTTATTCCCATAATATTATAACTTTTTCCAAAAATGACTACTTTACTTGGTTTGTTTTTCTCATTACATTACAACTTTAAAAAATTTACTACACAAAGCGACTTACATTCGGCTGGATAACGAAACCTTCCTCGAGCCCTGTTGACAATCCCTGAAAGAAAGTTGCATAATATCATATACAGTAATATAGTCAATCATAATGAGAAATTCATGTTGGTTTACTGCTCTTCATACAAAGCCAAGCAGACAAAAAAACATGTCATTCATGCCAATGCCATGTGACAAGAAAATTTAAGAAAAAGTATACATGAACACACACAAAACTGAAAGTATATTTGAGATTATTCATTTTAAAAGAGGTGTATTTAAATCACGAATCATCAGTGTAGTATCACAAAAATACAAAATCTAACATCACAATTGTTATCCAATGTGCATAAAATCAGTTTCACCTTCTTGCTGCAATTAATAGTTTAATTTTATTTGGACCTAAATACGTTATACATCAGTATACATCACTATCGGCTACTGTGATGTGTCCAAAAGGAGTAGGAAGAAGAATTGCTACATCAATTCAGACATTTCCAGATTCCAGTTCCAAAACAAAATAAGATAATGATAAACCATATAATAATGTACAATACAGGTTATTTTTTGCTTTATTCATAATTTTTTATGTCTGAAATTTTACTAGGTCAACAATTAGTCGTTGTGATTTTAGAAATAAAGGGTTGGTATGTTTCGTGAGAATAAGCGGCGTAGAAAACGAATGAATGGATGGATTGATTGATTGGTGGGTATGTTCTCTAGAAGTGGCATTAAGCATTATCCCAACTGATCTGCAATTAGTCAATAACTGAAAATAACAAATTCAACAGTTAAAACACAGAGCCAAGCAGGTTTAGTTTGTGTTTTCAAAAACATTTTTAATTAATCAACATCACAGAACAAACAACACGGCCAAATATTCAGCAGTTTTCTTCTGACCTGAAAATATTATATGAATCACTGAAGCTGATAATCAAAAACAGAAAAGCAGTGAAAAACGTTCATACATTGGAGAACGTTCTAAAAACAATTCATATGAAGAACAAGCTTAAGTGACATGTTTTCTATTGTTTTTATTTTTGTTGTTCTTATTTTCAAGCAATATCCCTCGCACATTCCTTTCTTTGTTACTTACTTTTTCTTATTTATGTTATTGTTCTGTAGAATTGCACTTTTATGTTCCTGTAATTCTGCTTATACTGTTTTATAATTGAAGTTTGTAATAAAATATATATATATTTTAAAAAATGAACAAACACGTCAACAACACAGTCTGATCTTGAACACAACCCCAGCGCAGCAACACGGTAACGTCACTATGCTTAACTTGACATTTTAAAAGTGGACTCTCCCATATTAATTATGCACAACAACTAAACAACTAAAATAAATAATTAAACTGTTAAAACATGGAGCCAAGCACGTTTGTTTTGTGTTTAAGAAAACATTTTTAATTAAGCAACATCACAGAACAAACAACACGGCAGCAACACATCCTGATCTTGAACACACCCCCAGCACAGCAACACGGTGACGCCACTATGCTAACTTGACATTTTAAAAGTAGACTCACTCAAATTAATTTAGCACAAACACAATAAAAAGTCGTATTACTTCACTCACACGCACACACGCAAACTGTTACATGCAGTGATTTCACTTAGAATATAAGAAATAGTGACACCTGGGTGTCCGTGACGCTGCAAAAACAGATCTTGCTTTGCGGCATGCCGTCCACTCACTGTTTTACTGTTTGCGTCGAGTTTTGTTTTAAAAACACACGCGTACAAACAAAAAAATCCAGCGATAGTATAAAAATACAAAAACTTGACAGAAAGGTCAAGATAGTTTTAATGTAGAAATCACAACAACACACTCTCCTCTGCCATCTTGCCAAGGAGTAGTATCCCAACATGCACCGCGACATTCAACCCCTCCCATACCCACGAACTGGGCCACGGACCACTGCATCACGCTAGGAGTGCTCTCAAAATTATGTTTGCATTTAATTAAACACAGTTGTAAGTTGCGTGCTTTTCAATGACAATATGAAAGAAAATAACATTTATGATAATATATTTTTTCAGCTATATCACAAAACCAGATGCAGTTTTTTATTGATCCATGACTTCTTGGCTTATCGACACGTGTTTCTTTGCATCCTTTCATTTTTTCATGATATGGCTTTCGCTGGAAAAATGTTGGACACCCCCTGGAATAAGGCACAGTCAAACACAAGCAACCTGAGTAGCACAGTTGCAGTTTTCATCTTGGACACTAGAGGTCTCTATGAGCACACACACAGCTTCAACAAGGAATCAGCATTAATAACACAGTTAAAACTTGTCACTTTTTGACCCACTATGGTCCAGACTATGGGAACTTCTGTGCATGATATTACATTCAAATTAGAATTTCAAATGAAAAATATGCCTCATCCTCATTTAGTTGTGCCATTACAGCCAGAGATGAATCTCCATAACAGGAGTTTTATTGAGCCAGAGCTCGTTTCATCATTTCCAAAGCAATCAGTTTTTATGTTAAGTGGAGCATCAAGGTCAGGGCTGTTTAACACAGTGAGCGCTATTTCCTTCTATCAATCTACCATAACATCATTTCTTGAGGATTAGAAATGGACACGGAGGAATGGATCCTGTAACATATCAATTGACCTCATTTGTGTTGTTTCTAAGAAGTTATGTATATTTCAAGAAAAGCATTATCTCATGTACTGTACGTAGATGAAAAAGCCTATCATTTGTGTGTTTTTTCATACATTTTCTAAATATTTTGACTTCGTAATAATCTGATATTTTCTTCCTGTAATATTATGACTTCACTACGCATTACATTTTGACTTTATTCCCATAATATTATAACTCTCTCCCCAACCTAATATTCAAAAAAGGATTTCTCATCATATTATGAACTTTTTTTTTACTATAATTGTATTATTTTGTCTCACAATTGTTCTCACAGTGTTCTATTTCTGCTGTCATGGCTGTAATGCCTAGTTCCATTTTCTTCTTGTAACTTTTTTCCTCATCCTGATTTTATTCTCATACTATTTGGGACATGAGATTTTTTATAACTACTAAAATTTTGGGGTTTTTTCTCCTAATATTAAATTTTTATAAAATTGGGACTTCTTTTTGTTAGAATGTGAAATTTTTGTCTTTATTTTTGCTATATTCTTGTAAAATTGTAGCTGTTTTTCTGTTTTTCTCTTGCTGATTTTGTTGTTTTATTTTTATTTTTCAAGTATTTCAACTTCTTTTAAATGTTTTCCTCATAATTACGACTTTATTCCCATAATATTTTGACTTTATTTCTGTGACAGCTATTTCTGTAACTTTTTTCACAGCCTAATACTCCAAAACTATTTATTTGTTTTATTTGTCTCTCATTTACAATGAAATGAAATCATATCTTTTTTTGACTAGTTCTAATATATGCAACAAAAAGTACATTTTTTGTGCCTCCTAATATTACAACATTATTCTTGTAAAATTGCAACTTTTGTCTCGTTAGAATACAATTTTTTTCCTCTTAATAGTTTGACTTTATTTTGACTTCAAATTTCTTGTTGTTTTTGTTTACATTTTCCATCTATTTCCACTTTCTTCTTGTAACTTTTTTTGCATTTTTTCCTGGAAATATTTTGGTACTGCTGTATACTGTAATGTGAGTGTGAATGGTTGTTTGTCTATATGTGCCCTGTGATTGGCTGGCCACCAGTCCAGGGTTTTACCCCGCTCTCGCCCGAAGACAGCTGGGATAGGCTCCAGCATGCCCTGGTGAGGATAAGCGGTATAGAAACTGAATGGATGAATGAATGAATGTTGGACAGTTGTTCACCAGCCAGGGACAAGAGTCCTGAATCCAGTTGAGAAGATTCCTCCTTGGATGGGCTGCTATCTCAGATCCACCTCCAGCCTTCACAGGATATTTGGGATTCCTGTCAATCCAGTCCAGTCAGGAATTATTATTATTTGTATTATTATTATTTAGTCAAGAAATATTGATGTTCTGCTTTTGGGTGGACGTTTGATTGATGTGCTTTTGGAAAGGCACTAACTAAGCGGTCAGACTCATGATGACTTAAATGCTTTGAGTCACCGTCTTTATTTCATTTCTTCCAGGCGTTTTCTTTTTGGGATGCCATCCAACAGCACCACGCTGCTGTTGGAACACGGGGCTGTATATTGGATGGGAAATAGCTCAAATAGCTAAAAACATTGTCTTGCATGTGAAAGGTAGCCATTGGTCAGCTTTGAGTTCCCAGAATGTTCACTTTATCATTGACGCCCAACTCTCATAAATGGCCTGAAACAGGGGTGTCCAAACTTTTTCCGTTCAGGGCTGCAAACTGAAAAATCATAGCATGCAAGTGATGTTTTGCATTTTGCAAAGCAAGCCATGTAGCTATGCTAAGAAAACCTCAGGCCGCACGTATGCACAGCATACACATATTTATTTCCCTTTTCTGTGCATTCCAGTGTGAGAAAATGAGTTAATATAAGCTAGCTAACAACAGCCATCATGAGAAATACCTATTTTGACGCTATACGTAGCTCTCATAAAAAACTCATAGAAATGCCAACAGTGTTCCATTAGTATAACTGACTTGTATATTAACAAAGCTACAGCCATATTATTATTGTAGCAGCTGACATGAAAGACTACAAACTAAAACGACACCTGTGCTGAAAGACACAGCCATCCCAAGGAGAGCGGACATCGTAAGTGTTGTCGCTGTATCTATGCTGCTGTTGTTGACAGAACTAGCCTAAGTGTGTGTGTCAAGGGGGGCTCAAAAAAAATTTGGTTAGTGTTTTAAATCATCAAAATATGACAAGACACTGCAACCATTACATGTTATCATCAGTGTACATGTTAATGCGTGATCACAGCATGGATATCAAACCATGCAATGTTGTTAGAGGTTTATTTTTAGAGGCGTGTATGCCAAAGACAGCATTGTAAGCTAGCTGAAATGAATGAACACAAAAGGGAAAGAAATATGTATTCATATTTTACATAAGGGGGCGGCACGACGGTCTAGTGGTTAGCGCGCAGACCTCACAGCTAGGAGACCAGGGTTCAATTCCACCCTTGGCCATCTCTGTGTGGAGTGTGCATGTGTGGGTTTTCTCCGGGTACTCCGGTTTCCTCCCACATTCCAAAAACATGCTAGGTTAATTGGTGACTCCAAATTGTCCATAGGTATGAATGTGAGTGTGAATGGTTGTTTGTCTATATGTGCCCTGTGATTGGCTGGCCACCAGTCCAGGGTGTACCCCGCCTCTCGCCAGAAGACAGCTGGGATAGGCTCCAGCACCCCCTGCGACCCTCCTGAGGAAAGAGCGGTAGAAAATGAATGAATTAATTTTACATAAGGATGGTGAATGACGGGCAAAATTCCCCAAAAAGTGCAGTTCCCCTTTAAGACAATGACAGTGGTTTGCCCCCTTCCTGATTTCAGATTTGTCACACTTAAAAGTTTCAGACTGTCCAACAAATGTAAATATTAGTCAGTGACATCACAAAATGCTGTTCATTCATTCATTCATTTTCTACCGCTTTTTCCTCACGAGGGTCACGGGGGGTGCTGGAGCCTATCCCAGCTGTCTTTGGCCAAGTGGCAGGGTACACCCTGGACTGGTCGCCAGCCAATCACATATAGACAAACAACCATTCACACTCACATTCATACCTATGGACAATTTAGAGTCGCCAATTAACCTAGCATGTTTTTGGAATGTGGGAGGAAACCGGAGTACCCGGAGAAAACCCACGCATGCACGGAAAGAACATGCCAAGGGTGGAATTGTACCCTGGTCTCCTAGCTGTGAGGTCTGCGCGCTAACCACTAGACCGCCGTGCCGCCTACAAAATGCTGTTTTTAAACTTTATTATTACGTTGAAAAAATTCCAAAGCTCCATGTCCGTTTGTGGAAAAAGTGATTACTCCTAAAGCTAATAACTGAAAAGCAACAACTGCAATCAAGCGTTTTAGCATTATTTTACACATGAAATAACATGCCCATGGTCACCTGTACTCTCCTATTCCCAATATAGTAAACTTAATAACAGAAAATAAGACATAAATAAGACTTGTGCTGATGTGTCTTGCTGTATATGTTCTACCTTCAGTGATGACCACAGCGAGACCAATGAACAGATTATGTTATATATATTATGTAAAGCATATACAAATGTCAGCAATATATTTGAACGACACAGATATATGTGGAAACGATGTGATATGATACGACCCTGATATCGATATCATATCAATGTTTGGATCGATCCGCCACCTTAGCGGACAGTGGAGTCCAGGAACACCGCGTGGCACTTTGGAAGCTCGGGAGCAGTCAGGATGGGCTCAAGGAGGAGGGCCTTGGCTCTCACATTTCCATCGGAGTGAGACCTCTAACCCGTTCAAGTGGCTCCCGAGTGTGCAAAGGCTGCGCGCTTTCGCTGATCCACACAATTTAAGCTAGCGCAGAAGCCTTCAAGGCAGTTGTATCCATGTTGTTTTTAGATCGACTAACTGGGCGGCCCGAGCCCAAAGCGTGCCTCCCCACTGTCTCAGCATCCTTCCAGAAGTAGAAGGAAAAAAGGGAGAAGCCCTAACACGCTCAACTTTTTCTCCGGCCGCGAAGAAGAGGCGTCGACATGGATGAAAAGGAGATGTTTTCGTGTTCAAACGAAGCCGAGGAGGGGTTGTAAAGATGATAACTTAGCCGCTAGCTTGAGTAGTTGTTAGCGTGCGAGGAAAAGTTGGCGAAGAAGTCAAAAGTTGTTGGCCATGGCGAGCGGAGTGGCTTCCAAAGTCAAGAGGCCGAGGAAGAAGAAAAGTAAAGAGTACAAAACCAGAACCGTGCACGCCAACATTCTCTACGAGCACGTCAAGGGGGAGGAGAACCCGAACCGACACTACGCCGATAACAAGATCAAGACCACCAAGTACACCCTGCTCTCCTTCCTGCCCAAGAACCTCTTCGAGCAGTTCCACCGCTTTGCCAATGTCTACTTTGTCTTCATTGCTCTGCTCAACTTTGTCCCGGTTGTCAACGCCTTCCAGCCCGAACTAGCCCTGGCCCCGGTCGTCTTCATCCTGTCCGTCACTGCCATCAAGGACCTGTGGGAGGACTACAGGAGACACAGGTCTGACAAGGAGATCAATCACATGGACTGTCTGGTGTACAGCAGGTAAGCACATATTGGACTTGCATTGGGCTCTCATGGCGCATTCAATTCAGGACACTTAGCCTCTCATCCCAGCAGGCTTCGTTTCATGCTCAAAGACTAGATAGGACAGTTTATCTAGTTCATGCTCAAAGACTAGTTGGGACACACACCAGTCAGACTAAATAGGACAGCCAGTCTAGTTCATACTCAACGACTAGATAGGACAGTTAGTCTAGTTCATGCTCAAAGACTAGGTAGGACAGTTTGTCTCGTTCATACTGAAAGACTATATAGTATAGAACAGCTGGACTAGTTCATGCTCAAAGACTCGGTGGGATTCACACCGGTCAGACTAGATAGGACAGCCAGTCTAGTTCATACTCAACAACTAGGTAGGACTGTTAGTCTAGTTCATGCTCAAAGACTAGGTGGGACACACAACCAGTCAGACTAGATAGGACAGTTTGTCTCATTCATACTGAAAGACTATATACGTAGGATAGAACAGCTGGACTAGTTCATGCTCAAAGACTTGGTGGGATTCACACCGATGAACTAGACTAGCTAGTCTAGTTCATGCTCAACGACTACGTAGATAGGACAGCTAGTCTAGTTCATGCTCAAAGACTAGGTGGGACACACACCAGTCAGACTAGGTAGGACAGTTTGTCTCTTTCATACTGAAAGACTATATAGGATAGAACAGCTGGACTAGTTCATGCTCACAGACAAGGTGGGGCACACACCAGTCCGACTGAATAGGACAGTTGTAGACTTGTTTACGGTCAAAGACTAGGTGGGACACACACTAGTCATACTAGATAGGACAGTTAGTCTAGTTCAGGGGTCAGCAACCTGCGGCTCCAGAGGCTCTTCAGCTTCTTTGTTGTGGCTCCCTTTGCAATGTTTGAATATTTTTTAACACCCGAGTGGGGAAAATGCATGTCTTTGTAATGAGTTTAAAAAAATCCAACTTTGTGTGAGACCATGAATGCATCCTGACTGAGTTCTGACAGCAGACAGGATGCTATTCAGTTCTCTCTCACACAAGTAAACATGAAGGAAAATAAGTAATACTTTACCATGGGCTGCACGGCGTACGAGTGGTTAGCGCGCAGGCCTCACAACTAGAAGACCCGAGTTCAATTCCACCCTGTGTTTGCATGTTCTCCCCGTGCATGTGTGGGTTTTCTCCGGGTACTCCGGTTTCCTCCCACATTCCAAAAACATGCTAGGTTAATTAGCGACTCCAAATTGTCCATAGGTATGAATGTGAGTGTGAATGGTTGTTTGTCTACGTATATGTGCCCTGTGATTGGCTGGCCACCACTGAATGGTGAAGTAATACTTTCCCAGAACTACTTGATAATTCCAAAAAATATATTAGAGATCATTTTTTAAAAAAACTGGTGCATGGGAACTTGTTTGCGCCAGAGTAAACAAATCAGGTAAGTTTACTGTACTTTACACATATATTTATGTAAGTTTATCTCCAATACTAGCAAGAGTACTCCAACTCGTCTTTTGTTATCTGAACTACTTTGATACCCCCTAATTGTTTTAAACATATGTTTTGCGGCTCCAGGTTATTTTTCTTTAGTGTGCAAGGGGGTAAAATGGCTCTTTTCATAGTAAAGGTTGCCGACACCTGGTCTAGTTCATACTCAAAGACTAGATAGGATAGGACAGCTAGTCTAGTTCATGCTCAAAGACTAGGTGGGACACACACCAGTCAGACTAGTTAAGACAGCTAGTCTCGTCCATGCTCAAAGACGAGGTGGGACACACACCAGTCAGACTAGATAGGACAGCCAGTCTAGTTCATGCTCAAAGACTATATAGGACAGCTAGTCTAGTTCATGCTCACAGACAAGGTGGGGCACACATCAGTCAGACCGGATAGGACAGTTGTAGACTTGTTCACGGTTAAAGACTAGGGTGGACACTCACCAGTCAGACTAGATAGGACAGTTCTTGACTTGTTCATGGTTAAATATGAGATGGGAAACACACCAGTCAGACTAGATAGGACTGCTCTAGTCTAGTCTTACTCCAAGACTAACTGGGACAAACACCAGTCAGACTAGATAGGACAGATCTAGAGGAGGTATGGTCGGCTCCTTAGTGGTGTCAAATGACGATCGTTAGGATACAATGGAGTGGGGCCTCTGCCCACCTACGATGGTCGTTTGGGTGGTATCACCTTTGTTAGCATCCCATTCAGATGTAATGGTTCCACATAACAGGTTGGACTTAAGTTGAGGTTTTCCTTTGTGTTTACATTGTTTCCTGTTTGGTTCTCTCAATGTGGCTTTCTCTTTCCTGTTTTTAGCTACTATTTAGTTTAGTTGGGACTTCTGCTAGTCATTTCATTATTGTTTGCTATCATGTGGATGTGCTGCATTTCACTCGGACATTTCCTATCTGTTGCATTTTGGTGTGTGTTCAGCTGGGGTCTACAGACAGTCTTTGGATTCCTGCTGTTTTGTATTTTGTGACACACACTTGTGAAATGAAAAGACTTTATTGATTGCACCTGCACATGGAACTTGAATCCTGGGGTGGCGCTACATGCTACATAGCAGAACATGACAGTAATAAAACAAGGTGGCTGTGCCTTGTTCATTTTTTGAGGCTAAATGACGGTGGGGTTATCTATATGGAAATGTTTTCAGGCCATAACTGCAAAGTATTATCCTTTCAGCCTCTCATCCACATGGAAACGGCATTCTGGGTACCCTGAAACTCTGTATCCAGAGTAGCAGAATCAAAACATTATTGATCTGTCGGCCACCCTGTCGCTGTCACATGACCAGATATGACAACAAGCCAACATATCTAAATATTTTGACATTCTCCTTTTTACAGACAAAAGCACAGTTGTGCTACGGAGTCACTAGTATGCCCTACCTTGGCCAACCGCTACTGTTCATGGAAGATATGGAAAGAAGGGCTCTGAGCTCCTTTAAGAGAACACCGCTACAGTGGATGTGGATGATATATGCGTCAAAATAAGAAGCCAAGAAGTGCTAGTCCTCACCCAGCATATTACCTCATTGGACAAAAACGCTAAAATCATTCATGAGGATGTCAAAGGCAATAAGTTGGCTGCAACATCCACATTGCAGGCGACAGGGGTCTGTCTCCATGTTTATGTTTACAGAAAACCCCCACCCACTGACCAATAACTACCTTTTGATTCACACCCAGGCATTATCAGAACCCTACAACACAGAGCTGATAAGAGCGAGACAGAGAATAAGTACCTGAAGGATGCACTCAGCCACTGAGCATCCGCATGGCACAACACAGGCGGGCTAACTCGTCAGGTTCAGACCACAGTCTACCTGCATAGACACAATAACACAGCAGTGAAATTGCCAACGAAATGTCGTTGCCTGGCTCCTGTGTAATAATGAATAATAAATAATAATGTGATGAATAAATAGATTCCATCAAATATGAACAACAATGTACAGCGTAAACAGTAATTTGTACAAATAATTAAAAAAATTTAGAATAAATAACAATAATTTAAAGTTTTGGTTGTGCGTGTGGGCAGGTAGAGGGGCTTATTTGGCATTGAGCAGTCTGATGGCCAGGGGGAAGTAGCTGTCTCTAAACCTGGTTGTTCTACAGCGGATGCTGCAAAGCCTTCTCCCCGATGCTAGGCGAGAAAACCAGTCCATGCTGGGGATGTGTGGGGTCAGAGTTTGCTGAACACTTCAGGTCTTGCCTGTTGCCCCCCATTTTTGCAGATGCGGACACTTTAAACTTTGTATCTTTGTATTCCTTACTCATGAATAGAATATTTTTTTAGTTGGGGAATAGAAAACCTGTTTCTGACCTCCTAAATACCTATTTAAACATTATTAGATCCCTTAAGAAATGAACTAACAACTAATTTCAGTGGGTATTAATAGTTAATTAATCGTATTATCCACCTAATAAGAGAAAAGAAGCCATTAAAGACGTAAAGATGCATGCTGTTGATGTGTTCCAATTTTTATGGACGCTGTGGGTTACAAAAGTGACCAAAAAATATAAATTCTTATATCACTTGTATCTTATATCATTTCTTGCATTATTTTTCACTTGCTGTACATCACAAGCAAGTCTTTGAGCGTTTTTAGATGTGAGAGAGGCACTGACTGCAAACATGCTTTCATGTTTGTCTCCAAAAGTATCCAATAAGACCAGAAAAACGCAAAAAACAGAATCTACAGGGCTCTGATTCTTCCTGCCACGTCGTCTTATTCTCAGGCAGACCAAGTGTGAATGCGGTGTGTTAAGCAGTGTTAAAGTGCCATCGACTGCACAGAGTTGGAACGACAAACTCCATTCACCATGAAGAGGTAGCGCCAAATCTATCTGTGGTACATCACCATCAAAAGTGAATGCACAGGAAACACTGTATGGACTTGTATTGTTATTCCTGTATTTGTTCTGCTTATTATTGCAGTGTTGTAACTGAATCAACAGCGCCTCCGCTGGTTGACAGCAAGTAGTGTGCCCCAGACTGCTTCAGTGGCTTTAAGATAGTTTTCGATGAAGCCCGTCCCTACTTTGGATGATGACAAAGTTGTGCTTGTGTTTACTTCACACTTTTACAATTGTGCATGGCAGGTGTACCTAATAAAGAGTCCAGCATGAGGGTGTAAGAGGTCCCTGTATTCTCTCGCTGTCAACCTGTGGCCCCTCCACCTCTGTTTTCTCTCCTAATGAAAAGCCTGGCTGTGGTTTCACGCACAGAGCATAATTCACACTCGTCAAAAGGCCCACTGTTTCCGCGGCGTCACTATTTTAGCCTTCAGTCCTGACCCGAGTCACTCCGTCAGGGTCGGCTATGATTTAATTGATTCTGCAGCGTGTGATGCCGAGCATTCTCCTTCTTGTTTTGCGTCCTCATTTCTGAGCGTCTTTCCTGTTTGTTTGTTGGTTTTTTTTTGTTTTCCGGTGCTGTATGTGGCCCGCACAGGAAGTTCCGTCCAACTTGATTCTGAAGTACTAATATTTACAAAGGTGGCTGACTCAGAGTAAACTTCAGAGCATCTAGTGGAGTTTACAGAAATACTTTGCTCTTGTTGAATCCCCATGAACCAGACAACCTCTCACTGGCAGAGTGACTGGCAACCTCTCACCTCGCAAAGTTTGGCATAGATCCGATGCCAAGTAAATACAGGGTCAGCATATGATACGATGTGTTCTACGTGGAGTTTCACCATTTCCTACAGACTGTCATCTATTTGTGGTGGTGGATTGCAGTGGAGGGGTCGTGTCACAAAACTCTTGCCGACCAAGCAGTGGGTTCTTGCCTTCTTGTGCTATTTATTATGTATTGTGAAGAAAACATTTCTAATATAATTTCAGAGAGAAGGTCAGGGAGCAAATATGAGGTGAAAGTAAAACAGGAAACATGCAGCATAAGTCTCAAGTGTGCAGCGTGGTAGAATGTTTGCACACACACGCACACTTATGGTGCGTTCAAAGACTGTCGAACACAGTGGGATGAGTTGCCGCTTGCCAAAACACAACAAATCACCCAACATGCAAAAAAAGGGATTTCTAACTGTTTATTATTCATTCATTCATTTTGTACCGCTTATCCTCACAAGAACCAAGGAGGGTGCTGGAGCCTATCCCAGCTGTCTTCAGGCGAGAGGCGGGGTACACCCTGGACTGGTGGCCAGCCAATCACAAGGCACATATTGACAAACAACCATTCACACTCACATTCATACCTATGGACAATTTGCAGTGGCCAATTAACCTAGCATGTTTTTGGAATGTGGGAGGAAATCGGAGAACATGCAAACGAGATGGCCGAGGGTGGAATTGAATTCGGGTGACCAACCACCAAGATCTCGAAAGCTTTCTGGGCTTGTTATTATGTGTACCTGCTTTATTTGAGTCCACAACTCAATACCAGGGCTGAGAAATGAGCATAATTGGGTCCTTTTAATGTGAAATTTCACCCCGGAGCCTGATATTCCTCTCTTTAAGGCGAGAAGTGTATTTGAACAACAAACACACATATTGATATTTGTGAAAGTAAATATAGAGGGGAACTGATCACAATGATAGTTGGTATCAATGTTTGGATGGATAGCCCCACCCGTTTTGGAGCAGAGGTTCATTTTGACGTGAACTCCGTTGGAGCCTTAGAATGTGTAGTCTATTATTGATCGACACGTCTCTTGTTTTGTTGACGTGTTAATGAGATCCACGGCAAACATTTGCCTCCTTGTTGGTGTAAACCAGAGGTGTCCAAACTTCTTCCAGCGAGGAAAAAGTGAAAAATGAATGGATGCAAGGGTCACTTTGATATTTTGTAAGGCAACACACACAAACACACACACACATATATATATATATACACACACACACATATATATATATACATGTATATATATATACACACACACACATATATATATATATATATATACATGTATATATGTTAAGAAGTTCTATATCTTTGAAGAAATTATATGAGTGCAAAAGCCCATTATTAATATCAACTTCACTCTTTCTTTTCACTCTTTTCTTTCTTTTCTTTCTTTCTGTTGTAACTTAATTTGGGTAAAGGTGACGCCAAGCCATCAAACGCCCCCCACACACACAGTTATCAGTATCAGTTTTGAGAAGCTGAAAGGTATCGGTATTGGTTTTGGGGGTGAAAAAATATGGTGCATCCCTATTGGTCAGGGCAAACTCTTTGACTCATGGGCCGCATTGAGTTAACAAAATTGGCTGGCGTGCTAAACTATATATTTGATACATGCACACTGTTTTACGCTTCTAACTATACTATTATTGGTCTATAATATAGGCCAATAATATAAGATGATAAGATAATATAGACTTTATATTATCTGTTAAAGATTAAAGGCTGTGTGCTATACAGTATGATCTATGAACAATAAAACATAGACTATTGACAGTATTGTCAATATTGTCACTTCGGCTCACAGGACTGCTCTGAGCTGACCGTCTCTTATGTCCGCTATGCTTTTGTCAGAGTGGAGTGCCGCTACGTGGAGAAGTTCTGGAAGGAGGTGCGGGTGGGCGACTTCATCCGGCTGAGGTGCAACGAGATCCTACCGGCTGACGTCCTGCTGCTGAGCTCCAGCGACCCCGACCGCCTGTGTCACATCGAGACGGCCACGCTGGACGGTGAAACAAACCTCAAGCAGAGGCAGGTGGTGCGCAGCTTCTTCGACTTGGTGAGATGATATAGTCACTTCCTGTCATTGGCATTTGGCATAGTGCGGTCCAAACAACAAGGTGTCGCTCGGATGCTTTTCGCAGGATTGTGATTTCGACCCTTCCAAATACAACAGTGTCATTGAGTGTGAGAAGCCCAACAACGACCTCAACCGATTCCGAGGATACATGTGAGTTTTGTTTTTGTTCAACACATCATATGTTGCGCACCTTAAGTTAATTATATGCACTCATCCCTCATTTAGTGAGGTTAATTGGTTCCGGATCCGACGGCTATAAGGGAATTGCAGCAAAATAAGATTCAATATTTAATAAACAGAATATTTTGGTAGGTAGAGCATAGAAAACGACTTTCTAAATACGACCTTAACATCATTAGTGCCTTCCTGTCATGTAATTACACCCCTATACTTTTACACTCCTAGTATTCTTTGTTCACATCACATTACACACATTGCCACCTCTTGCATAACTAGTGAGCCTCTCCAATTCAAATATTCTAAACTTAAAGTGTGTGTGGAAAATGGACAAAGAAGCCCAAAACGTACCACTTCCACACGTAATGAGGGGAGAACCTATTTCAACTCGATATAAGAATATCAGTCACATTTTGATCCTGCTTGTTGAGTATGAAGTGTCTGACTGGAATCTTTCCATGGTGTCCCAACTCTAAAAGAACCACTACTCCCTTCTTAATAGTATCCTAAATACAAAAATACCTACAACCAATCATAAGGCCTATTTTTTGGGTGAACCTCGCACCATTTGGGGAATAATTAGAACGCCAATATAAATGAAATCTTCAGGATGAAACACATAGTAATCACCCAAATGTACTTATTTACTGTTATGATGCACACAGAGCAATTAACAATTTGACACTCTGTCTCCTTGCGCCGTGAGGTGTTCAGGTGCAATTGTAATTATGAGCAAGAGGCGCCAATTGTTTTTCATTTTTATTCACGTACCGCTATGACAATTGGTGTACCTTTGAGGCTACGTGTACGCCACTTTGGGAACCCAGGATTTAGACATGTTTATGCATGAAAATGCTTTATTTAGTCCACAACGATATAGCATTTACGTAAATATACATTTTTTTTATTAATACTAGGACATATTCAACCACAAAACCATGCACCATTACCTTTTGGCAGTGGCTGTGGTGTTCATGTCTCACATAAGGATTGTGAATGATGGGCAAAATGGGCAGTTTTCCTTTTAAAGGTCATCACATTCTGATTTTTCCAATCCCCAAAGGCTTGGTCTTGCCACAATGTTATGGGCGTACAAGACAGGGAACGCACGAACATGTCGGCACATGATGATGATGACAAATAGTCTTTGCTTAGAAGACCAGCAGATGCTGCCAGTGTTCAGTTGCCAAGCTAGAATGGAGCACTGTGTGTGTTTTATGTCACAGGCCAGTGGCACGCGGTTCAATCTGGCCTTCTCCCTGAAAGATGTAACAAATCCGTGCCTGTCAATTTTCTCGACAAGTCGGTTGTGTGAACTACGACTGCTTGGGGGCGACAACGCTGTTAAACTACAGCAACACTCCTGTGCCTTCAGCGGCGCGAGCGACTGGCGTGCATCCTCAAACATACCGACAGTCACATGACTTTGAGTAGCCATGATGAAACTCGGGATCTGTGGCACCTATTATGCTCATTTTATAACCCTTTGTTTGTATCTATAGAGCAGCTACACACAATAACCCCCACAGAAAACCTTCTAGAGCAGGGGTCTCAAACTCAATTTACTCAGGGGCCACTGGAGCTCGGGTCTGGGTGAGACTGGGCCGCATCAGGTTTTCCAAAAAAAAAAAAAAAAAACGCATTTATTAAAAACAAAAAAATAAAAAAAACTTTGCTTTGGTTCCAATTTTCTACAAGAAAAGCACTGATAAAACATTCCACTGTTCTCAAATATCTTACTTTTTATTTTTCTACACAAAAATAAATAAATAAACAAATCAAGAATAAAGAAAATCAATCAATCAGTAATAAATAAATAAATATAATAATAATATTTTTTCCAGATTAAAATTAACAAAGCATTATTAGAGCCCTGTAGACATGACACAACACGACTATAGTCACATTTATACTTTTTTTTATTTACAACATATTGCGCAACTGCAGGGTCTTGAGACCCTGTTTTCCGGTTTTCCTTTAAACTTAAATAGACAAAAACTTACCACTTCCACACGGATAGGGAGGATAACTTTTAACAGTTATTTAACCTTTAACATGAACATTAATCAAACGTAATATTTTTTTCTGGGTACATGATACCATACAGCATCCATATCAAACTTGCGCGGGCCGCACTAAGGCGGGGGCCTCAAACTAGTGTCCTGCGGGCCACATTTGGCCCACGGGCCGCATGTTTGAGACCCCTGTTCTAGCGCTTCCAGAATCTGCAACTATTTCAGCTGTATTTCCTTACATTTGTGCTTCCCGCCAAAACGGTCTGTTTTAATTTATTCCACAAACGTCTTTCAAACCTCATAATCTGAAACCTTGGCATGGTTTAACACGATAATACAACATTGGAACTACATTTATAGGTCAGAAAAGTGGGGAAAGCATAATGGGCCCCCTTTAAGCATATAAACTGTTCCTAACACTCTTCTACGCTTTCATTTAGTAATGGGATTAAGAGTAACAGATTAGCTCGCCTCCATCTTTTTTTCATTAAGTCTGTTCCTCAAGAGGGGCATCCACCGTCCTGGTGGTCTATGAGAGTTTTTATGCACTTTAAAGCGTGGAGTGTGAAGGTCAGCCAGGGCGATTTTGCAACCACTATTGATATCAGGGGGCATTTGTGCTGAAACGGAGGAAGAAACTGATGCTTTTTAGATGGTGATAGAGGGAGGTGTTGCGTGCGATAAATGGAGTCTGTCCTCTGTGACATTCTGCTGGAGGGTGGAGGACATTAACGCTGTCAAACCTTGTCAGCCGCTCGCTGATAAATCTTAACATTAACACACCACTTATGTTGGTCCGACTCATCATGTACCAGTCCACCCAGGGATGAGACTGATCCGATCTCGTCTCATTATTGAGTTGTGATACTGTGTCGTTCACAAATAGGTTTGGAGACACAAATGGATTTGACACTACCTGTATACACCCAAACACATTATAACTGTCTGTGAATGTAGCTTGTCGTTCCAACTCCATGAAGTAGATGGCATCGTAACTTCTTAATTATTATTCTCTGCCGAAGAATAAGATGCCTTTGTAGGAGAGATGAGTGTTGCTAACTTGGCAAAATTTAGCAAGTAGTCAGACCCCTCCAGGTTGTCCTTTTCAAAAAAGCAACAAGCATTAAATTGAACCAGTGATTTATTACAATGCTTAATTAATATTTCATATTTTCCCAATTAACCTTATACCTTATATTTTTGTAAATTTGCAACTTTTATCTCATTAAAATTACTTTTTTTGTTAATATATTATCTTTATTGTCATATGATGCGACTAGTCTTATAATTTCCCAACTACTTTCTTGTTGTAGATTTTTTTCCCATAATTATAAAACTATTTTCATTTTTTAATTAACATTCCAACCTTTTGCAGTAACCTGCAGTTACTCATAGTATTAAAGGGGAACTGCACTTTTTGGGGGAATTTTGCCCATCACTCACAATGCTTTTCTGTGCATTATAACACGAGAAAACAAGTTAATTTCAGCTAGCTTACAATACTGTCATTGGGATACACATATTTCGACTATGAAAAAATCCCTCTAACAGCGTTGCATGGTTTGATATCCATGCTGTGATCATGTACAATGATGAAATGGTTGATTTAAAACACCACCGAAACGTCTTTTCTCAGCACATTGATCCACATACTTATGCTAGGTCTGTCTAACAGTGGCGACAACACTTAGCATGTCTCATAGGGGATGGTTGTGTTTTCCAGCACAAGACATGTGCGCCAGTCCTCTGATAAAAAATGCAGACGGCAAACCAGCCTCTTGAGTCTTTGTAGCGAAATTGAGAGCTTGGTATCCACTCTTCCGTTTGTGAATGACACAGAGACTTGCAATTAGCGAGGCGTCTTGTTAATTAGCTGAGGAAAGAAGTATGGGTAGTGTTTTAAATAATCAAAAATAGGGCAAGATACTGGAACTATTACATGTTATTATCAGTGGATGTGTTAATGCATGATCACAGCATGGATATCAAACCATGTGACATTGTTAGAGTTTTTTTTTATCAGCTGGGGACTTCATAATCTAAATAGGTGTATCCCAATGACGGCATTGTAAGCTAGTTGAAATTAACTTGTGTTATAATGCACAGAAAAGGAGAAGAAATATGTGTTCATGTTTCACGTAAGGATTGGGAATGATGGGCAAAACTCACCCAAAAAGTGCTATTCCCCTTTAAAAAAAAACATATTTTTTGTTTAAGATTTCAAAAAACGAAGTTATTTTCCTCCTAATATTACATTATTCTTGTAAAATTACGCCTATTTTGACTTTATTATTGGAAAAGTTACTGGTCAGGTTTCCAGTTTTGCTGTTGTTGTTCATTCATTTTCTACCGCTTTTTCCTCACGAGGGTAGCAGGGGGTGCTGGAGCCTATCCCAGCTGTCTTCGGGCGAGAGGCAGGCTACACCCTGGACTGGCCGCCAGCCAATCACAGGGCACATATAGACAAACAACCATTCACACTCACATTCATACCTATGGACAATTTGGAGTCACCAATTAACCTAGCATGTTTTTGGAATGTGGGAAGAAACCGGAGTACCGGGAGAAAACTCACGCATGCACGGGGAGAACATGCAAACTCCACACAGAGATGGCCGAGCCTGATCTCCTCGCTGTGAGGTCTGCGTGCTAACCACTAGACCGCCGTGCCGCCCGCTGTTGTTGTTTTTCTTGTTAAATAAAATGTTATAATTTTTGATGGCCGCAGCCACAGACTGCAAGCGGCCCCCATACAACATTTTCTTGCGGCAGTACTAGCGTCTTTGACACAGTGTATTTCCTGTCCAAGCACAGAATCCACCGGAGCGGTCGAAGGGACGCGCTTTACAAAGACAACCTGCTGCTGAGAGGCTGCACCGTCCGCAACACGGAGGAGGCGGTGGGCATCGTCATCTATGCAGGTAAAGGTTCTCACACATCTTAGGAGGGTGTTGTCCCGAGTCAGACATCTGACTTGTGTTTTTCCAGGCCACGAGACCAAAGCCATGCTGAACAACAACGGCCCCCGATATAAGCGCAGTAAGCTGGAGAGGCAGATGAACGTGGACGTCTTTTGGTGTGTCATCATCCTGCTGGTCATGTGCTCCTTTGCTGCTGTCGGTGCGTTTTTAAAGACTCATTTTGTGTCCAGCATTTTTCCTCCCGTTTTCCTTTTACGTATATGCCGACCTTGCGGTGCTGCTTCTCCAGGTCATGGGCTGTGGATGTTTCAATACGGAGATAAGAGGCCCGTCTTTGATGTCCTCAGTCCAGAGGGGACAGACTTATCGCCAGTCTTGTCGGCCATATATCTCTTCCTCACCATGATTATCGTCTTCCAGGTATGAAGAGAAGCTCGAGGGGAAGATGTAAAAGTCACAGAAACCGAAAGATATGATCGCTTTTTAGTGCAAATCATGTTTATTACAAGAGATGGAAATCAATAACCTCCAGGTTCTAGCCTCCGATTCTCAATGAAGATGCATCGAATATACAGTGTTTTCCAAAATCTAATCTATCAAAGTTGCATAAATGGTCGTGGTACATTTGCCGGGTAGAGGAGTAACCTTGCTGGTGTCTAGTAACGGAATGACTCCTTCATAGATCTAATTAGTTACCAGTAGGGTTTGGCGATATGGACCTTAGCATACATCACAATATTTTTGGGATGGATCATGATTCTTGGCTAGAAGACAGAACACTAACTAGAAACACAGTACCAACACACAAAAATGGCAGCGCAACGTGTAACACGTACATAAACACACACAAGACAACTACCACTGCTATGGGGAATAATAAACAACAACTTCCTTAGCTCTAAACATGTAACTTCAACAAAACAAATGCCTCAAAGCATGCTGGGAATGTCATGTCTCATTTATCACGGTTAACTGGTTCCAGACTCCACCATGATAAGTGGATTTATTAATAAATGGAATATTTTTGAAGTTGGGGCATAGAAAACCTGTTTATGACCGTCTAGATACAGATTGTGTACATTAGAACCCTGTAGACATTACCTAACACCCCTATAGTCACCTTTACACTCCTATTACCCGGAATAGTAGACATAATAAGACGTATAAGACTACAATATACATGATAGCAGTGGGAGAGTTGTTGTTGTTGCTTTTTTACTTCCACTCTCTGGACAATACTTCCTGCAGTGGCTATTACCTCATCAGTGTAAGATTACTGACAAAGAGTGACCAGTGTAGAATGCTACAAATCTTTGAACGTCTTAATGCTACTTCATGTAGCAATTTTAATGCTTGAAAATGCTGCGATTTGCTGAAATATGACAAATAATCGACCGTGTTCTAACACGAAATAGAAGGAATTTAAACAGTTCATATATATTTGAAAAATTGGAAGCGGTGAGGGATTACTGTAGATACAGATACTTTTGGGAAGTGGTGTGAATGCAAAGGGTCACTATTATTGATTGACACGCAAAACAAACACAATAAATGTCACTCTGTGCTGGGTCACATTTGGCAGCTCATTTAGGTGCCGCTTAAATAAATAATATGAGACAGGTTTGTTTGCGGTGAGGGATTTCCCTGTTTTTTTTTTTGGTTGGTTATTTGCCTCCACTCCCACCCCCCACGACAATTCTTGATGCACTTTGAAACAACACATGACTTTTGTTATGAAGACGCCAAATGTTCAGTCTCCCACTCTGCTGTGAGTCATTTTGTTCAAATCACTTTCCATTATGTGCTGCTGGGGGGTGCAACCATTGTTTAAAAAATAAATACAATTATGGGTAACAACCAAATTACTTGAACAAAAATCATTGTATTCCTTTTGCTTATACATTTAAGTCTTTTAGCTGATTTGCTCTTTAGTTTAATGCCATATTCGTTACATTTTGTGGCGTTTTTTCTTTTATTGGCTTGCAGCACATGCTAAAAATATTCCAATATACTATAAGACTAAATGAAAAACAGAGCAAAAATGAAGAAATCAGCAGTAATTTTCCAATAATATAGTCTATATACGAAAATAAGAAATATTTAATGAAAAAAAGAAAGTTGTAATTTGACAGGAATAATATTGTAATATTGCAAGGGAAAATAACAAAGTGGAAATAAACGTTTCTTTTCCACAACAGTTTTTTTGAAAATTTTGTTGTGAAAAACGATATTCCAAGAACAATGTCATAATATTATCGGAATAAAAACATGACGAAAGACAAAAACACGACGGCAATATTTATAATATAAGAAATTTAATATACCTGGAATTTTCAGAATAAAATCATATATGAAAAGAAACAAAAGCTCATGAAAATAAACTTATTTAAGGATAAGGATAATAAATAATAATATCATTTTAATACCAATATTAAATAGTTAATTCATTTCAGTCATAGGTCATAATTACAAGAAGAAAAAGGAAAGTTGAATAGTTGGAAAATGTAAAAAAAAAGTGAGAAATGGGGAAATAGCTGTGGTTTTACAAGAATACCATCAAAATATTAAGAAAAAAAGTCATACTGTACTGTCAACTGTAATTTTCCAAGAATAAACTCGTAATATTATTATGCTCATTTTTGGGCCTTTGTATTGAGTTGGGGACTCCTATAGAGCAGCCAGGCACGATAACCAACACAGAAAGCTTTCTATATCTTCCAGAATCTGCACCGATTCAGCTATAATTCCTTAGATTTCCATAACGGTCTGTTTGAATTTATTCCACCTATGACCCGCCCCCCGGCACGCTCCTATCGTTTAATAGAAGAATACAACATTTTAACTACATTTAAAGAATAATGGAAAAAGAATAATAGGACCCCGTTAAGGGAAAGCATAATCTTTGTAGCATGAAGTTGAAATATTAACGAGAGGATTACAAAAAGTAAACAAAACAATGAAAGAGTTGTAATGTCCAAATATGGACTAAAGTTTTTAGGTAATTTTCTGAGAATAAACGGGTAATATTTATGTTAGTAAGTAAGTAACAGAGGGTTACATGTGTTGCTTTACAAAATATTAGTTGCAAGGTTGCATCCTTTCATTTTTCAGTTGTACTGTCTCTGTTGCCAGTGATGCCACACAAACCAAGCTCCGCCTCCCCAACCCTTTCTCCTCCATCAGGTGCTGATACCCATCTCGCTTTTCGTGTCCATCGAGATAGTGAAAATCTGCCAAGTGTACTTCATCCACCAGGACGTGGATCTGTACGAAGAGGAGACCGACTCCCACCTGCAGTGCCGTGCTCTCAACATCACAGAGGATCTGGGACAGATGCAGTACATCTTTTCAGACAAGACGGGAACGCTGACAGAAAACAAAATGGTGTTCCGACGCTGCAACGTGGCGGGAGTGGAGTACTCTCACGACGCCAATGGTGGGAAAATATCATATGTGATGCTAACGTTACATTTCTCATCGTGCTAAATGTAGCTTATTGGCTGAAGAAAAACAAAATGGTCTATAGCGGACTGTCACATCATTGGCAGAACACTATTTGAAGATGTGTAGCAAAGCCTGCTTTTAAATGTTCTGAATTTATAAAAAATGTAAATTAATTTAAAAAATATATTTTTGGCAGCTGATTTCTATCACATTTGGCAAAATAGAGAATCTTTATAATTAAATCAACATATAAATCAACATATAAATATATCAACAATAAAAATGTAAGAAACTGAAAAAAAAATCGGCAAGATAAAATCAAAACACAGAGACAAAAGTAGTAATTTTGCAAGAATAACGTAGTATTATGAGGAGAAAAAAAAGACATTTTAGCAGCATTAAGTGAAATATTACAAAATACATTATAGTCATATAATCATAATATGTTGACTATATTAGCTTGAAAATTAGGTTGGTGATAAGGTTATGATATGGGAATAAAGTCAAAGAAAATGTAAAAGAAGAAAGCTGAAATACTTGAAAACCCAAAATAAATGTAAAAACACAGCTGTAATTTTACAGGAATAAAGTCAAAATATAAACAGCAAGAAAAAACGTATACGTATATATTTTGAGGAAAAATAATGTCAGGTTAGTAGCGCAGAGTTGCATTATTCATTCAGTCATTCATTCATTTTCTACCGCTTATCCTCACAAGGGTTGCAGGGGGTGCTGGAGCCTATCCCAGCTGTCTTCGGGCGAGAGGCGGGGTACCCCCTGGACTGGTGGCCAGCCAATCACAGGGCACATATAGACAAACAACCATTCACACTCACATTCATACCTATGGACAATTTGGAGTTGCCAATTAACCTAGCATGTTTTTGGAATGTGGGAGGAAACCGGAGTACCTGGAGAAAGCCCACGCATGCAAACTCCACACAGAGATGGCCGAATTGAACCTGGGTCTCCTAGCTGTGAGGTCTGCGTGCTAACAACACGACCGCCGTGCAGCCCCTGCATTATTCAAGAAAGTGAAATTATTTTTAACAATCAAAAATTAGGTCGGGGGAAATGTTAAATGTATTATATGAATGAAGTCAAAATATTATGGAAATAAAGTCATAATATTATGTGAAGAAAATGTTAAATATTAAAAATAATAAGTTATTTAAGAAGAAAACTGAATTATTAGAAAAAAAACGCAAAATCGTGAGAAAAAGCAAAGCGTGAAGGTAATGCTAATAGCCCTTTTCACCTACATCACAAAGCAGATCACTACATCAGATGCAGTTTTGTCTTGACTATATACTCTATGTATAACTTCTTAGCATATAATATAATTTCATTTTTTGGACACCCTAGTTGTAATAATTACTGAATGTCCGGTTATCGTGTGTGTTGTTCAGCTAGAAGACTGGCTATGTACCAGGAGCTGGACTCCGAGGAGGACGAGTGCACGTCTCACGGCGGCACCCTGCCCAGACGAGACAGTGTGAGCAGCCACCAGAGCGTGCGGGCAGTTCTGCGCTCCCAGAGCACCAAATCCCACCGCAGGACAGGCAGCAGGGCGGAGGCCAAAAGAGCCAGCATCCTGTCCAAACACACGGCCTTCAGCAGCCCCATGGTGCGTTCACCCCAACGCCCCCCCACTGCCCCAGCTCGCTGTCTGCTCCCCGCTGATAAATCTCTCCTGTGTCCCGCAGGAGAAAGATATCACGCCCGACCCGCAGCTGCTGGACAAAGTCAACGAATGCGGCAGTCAGATGGACTTCATGCGCTTCCATAGCCAGCCCATGTCCCAGCTGCCCTCTGACCTCTCTGATATCATCGACTTCTTTATCGCGCTCACCATCTGCAACACGGTGGTGGTGTCCTCCCCCGACCAGCCTCGCCACAAGGTAATCTCCACAGCACGTCATGCCAGCACAGTAACAACTAGAAAACCGAACAGCAAGAAACATGGCCGATTACCTCAATAAGCATGACAACCGGCATCTAGGGTATGGTTTACCACATTTCTATTGAACCGTATGATTAGTGCTCCCTTCTTCAGACATTTATTTGTACTAGGCTAGACTATGGTCTGTAATGATTGGTGTAAATAAGTGGAAAATGGTGTAAAATGACTGACATATTACAGAGGTAGCACTTTCTTTGTTTCTGCTTCCCCTCCGCCTTCAGCCACGCTCATTTCCTCTCTTGTGGTTGTTTGCTCTGCTTTCACCGCCACCAGAGGTGTGCCACAGTCGCAGGAAAAACATGCCATCAACTCTGCTTTTTTCCGTTTGTAATTGTGGTTTGTATCGGTACAAGTAATTTTTTCATCATTGGAAGAATTGGTCAACAGTTCAGAACAATTGAGATTGTGAAAAGGAGTTGAAGCGTGTGCTGCTAGGATGGAACGGGTGTAGAAAAGTGTCAGGCGTGATGTGTGATTCAAGAATTTCAGCTAAAATGAAAGGAAAGGTATACAAAACTGTGGTGAGACCAGCCATGTTGTTTGGTGTAGAGACAGTGCCATTGAGGAAAAGGAAGCAGAACTGGAGGTAGCAGATATAAGGATGCTGAGGTTCTCATTGGGAGTGACCAGGATGGATAGGATGAGGAACGAATACCTCAGACAGACATTAGAGGCGTTGGAGATAAAGTAGTATGAGTCTAAGCCTACTTTACCGGACAAGACTATTAAACAGGCATGACAAATTAATTTACACGAGTAACGTTTAATGTCTAAAAGAAGCTAACATATATGATGTGCTTAAATCCAATGCTTTATTTTCTAACATCGCTGCAGTATCGAGTATCAAGTAATCGATTCATTACCTATCACCTATTACCTACCACTACTAAAATGACATTACTTTTCTTCATAATAATTTAATATAATATGTATGTAATATATGAATAATATTTAATACTGTATATTTCAACAAATATTTAGTTATGTTTATATAATATTTAGTCAACATGATAATAATAATTTTTCATGTTATTATAAAATATATTTAAACACACTATTTATTTATAACACTTTTCAGTATAATAATAATTTTTATTATTATTTTTAATGTTAATATAATGTATATTTAAAGATATTATACTCATAAAATGACTTTTTTGACATTTTATTCCATTATTGTAAAATTCTCGTAAAATGTTCTTGTTAAATTTTAGACTGCACTGCGGGCCAGTCATTTTATTTTTTTAAAAACAGCCACGGGCCGCAAATGGCCCTCAAACGCACTTTGGCCAAGCTTACATTAGAAGTGTCTAACCAGACCAGAAGAAGTCTCCAAAAATAAACGTAAAAAATCAGAACCTGAAGACGTCTGAATCCTGAAAACATCTTGTTATTCCTTGGCGGCTTGCTGCTTATGAGTTCCACTGTAATGTCTTTATCAGCAAGGCCAAACAGGGTCCGCCACATTTAATGGTAGCAGTCCAAATATATAGGAAACACTGAGACTATTGATTTTTTTCCTTAGCGTGTGCTAATTCTTGTGCTGTTCTTCCAAATTGCAAAATAAGTTGCTTTCTAAAGAACAAATCCATATTTGATATCTTTTGACTAAAGTAGTGTGTTGTTTTCCCAAATACCATAAAGAAGGCTTTGTCAGCACGTAGCGCCATCTCCCTGCGTCGCAGCTACCTTTGAAGTGCGCAGCGCTGGCCAGTTGTGCATCCGTGTTTTGTTTATGGTCAGCATGGGTGTGGCGCTCCCGGTCAGAGGTGATATCCTCTCCTAGCTCGTCTCGCCACAATTATGCAATAAAGGGAAAGAGAACCCGCAGACTTTTTCTTTGTTTTTTTTAGTTCCTTATTGTGTGGTTGGGATGCCCTCGAGGCTCAGTGAATAATTTCTCATGTTCAAGATGTGTGAACGTGATAACGCTTGATGCCAGGAGGCTGCACGGTGAGTCACCTGGCTCCGCTATTGTACTGCACCGCCTGACTGGCAAAACGCCTTTTTTTTTTAAAGCCAGTATGAAATCCTCTTGAATCATGGGAATATTTCCCGCCTCAATTGTTGATTTTTTATTTGGACCATGTTCAAATGTTGTATTTGTAATTTGTAGATATCAATGTAGCCAAAAATGCAATCTTTTTATTTAGATTTTCAGAAACATTTATTCATTAATTCCACTTATCCTCACAAGGGTTGCATGGGGTGCTGGAGTCTATCCCAGCTGTCTTCGGGTGAGAGGCGGGGTACACCCTGGACTGGTGGCCAGCCAATCACATGGCACATATAGACAAACAACCATTCACACTCACATTCATACCTATGGACAATTCACCTAGCATGTTTTTGGAATGTGGGAGGAAACCGGAGTACCCGGAGAAAACACACGCATGCACGGGGAGAACATGCAAAAGATAGCCGAGGGTGGAATTGAACTCTGGTCTCCTCCCTGTAAGGCCTGCGCGTTAACCACTCGCCCACCGTGCAGCTGTTCAGAAACAACAACAAAAAACAAATTGAATAATCAGTAATAATTTAATAAGAATAACATTTTACAAGCAGAGGACAAAAGTAGTAATCTCAATGTAGTATTACAGGGACAAATAACAAATATTATGTGTCTTCCAGGTCCGTATGAGGTTCGAGCTCAAGTCCCCGGTCAAGACAATTGAAGACTTCATCAAGCGCTTCACGCCGAGCCGTCTGACCTCGGGCTCCAACAGCAGCAGCTCTTCTAGCCTCAACCGCTCCTCCAACAGGGGCTGTTCCAGCATACTGTCCTCCCCCTCGGCCGAGAGCACCCTCACCAAGCTGGAGGAGGAGGCAGCGGCGGTGGCGGCAGTGACAGCAACAGCGGTGGCTCACGGGGGCCTGGAGAACGCCTTCAGCCCAGTGCCCCCCTCCTATGACGGGAAGCCTCAGGGCGCGGACCTCCGCTACGAAGCGGAGTCACCGGACGAAGCGGCGCTGGTCTACGCCGCCAGGGCCTACAAGTGCTCCCTGGTCGGACGCCTCCCGGACCAAGTCACAGTAGACCTGCCCCACCTGGGGAAGCTGAACTTTGAGTTGCTGCACACTTTGGGCTTTGACTCCACCAGGAAGCGCATGTCGGTAGTGGTGAAACACCCTCTGACCGACCAGATAACCGTCTACACCAAAGGAGCCGACTCTGTCATCATGGACCTCATCAAAACCCCCAACACAGGTACGACCCGAGCTTGTTTTTGGTGGCTGAATGTTGGGGTGTCTGGAATGTGGCCTGCAGCACACTCTAAAAATATCATTAAAAAGAGAAGTACACAAAAGTATTAATTTTACATAAATGAGTCTTATTCCATATTATGAAATAAATAAATACAGTGCCTGGAGTACCTACTGGTCAGCCTTAGTGCCGCTGGAAAACCACACTATGAGAAACAACAAAACAAAAAATTACTTTGCGGAAAAAGTTAAAATGTTATGTGAATAAAGGAAACACTGAGGAAATGAAGTCATAGTCATGAGAACAAGAAGAAGAAATAGTTGGAGGATTTAAAAAAACAGCAGAAATGAAAATAATAGCTTTAATTTGACTAGAATAAAGTCACAATATTAAGAGGGTTAAGGGTTGTATTTGAATGTGGAAAATGGTATTAGTACCATACAGTTGAAATAAAATTAATATAATATATTTTTATGTTATTTTATAATATTAAAATAATATAATATATATTTATCTTCAATAATAATTAAAGATATTTGGATTAAAGAAACAAAACAAAATAATGACGTCAAGTTATAATATTATGGAATAAAGTCAATATATTATGGGAATAAAGTCATAATATAAAAAACGGGAGTATTTAAGAATAACATGTGAATTATTTGAGAAAACAAAACAGCAAAAATTTGGGGGAAAAGCAGAGTAAAGTTGATAGTAATAGGTTTTTTCACCTATTTGACAAAGCTGAGATGCAGTTTTTTATGCCCTCCCAAAAATGGAGATACTGGATTGTTTTCAGACTGAGATGAATTATGTGAGTAAAATGGCATATTTAATTTAAGAAGCAAACAATCTGATTTACATTGACATAAAAAAACAAAATGCCATTACAAAATTAAGTAAAAAATAAAAAAGCTAAATAAATTTGCCAAATACATCTATCCATCCATTTTCTATACTGCTTATCCTCACGAGGGTCGCGAGCCTATCCCAGCTGTCTCCGGGCAAGAGGCGGGGTACACCCTGGACTGGTGGCCAGCCAATCACAGGGCACATATAGACAAACAACCATTCACACTCACTTTCATACCAATTTGGAGTCGCCAATTAACCTAGCATGTTTTTGGAATGTGGGAGGAAACCGAAGTACACGGAGAAAACCCGCGCATGCAAACTCCACACAGAGATACCCAAGGGTGGAATCGAACTTAGGTTTAAATAAAAAAACAAAATGGGGTTATCAGCACATTTCGCTCCTGCTATTGAAAAGTGTGAATCATTTCCAGAAAGTGACATAAAGCAATCACATGTTTTTCAGGCATACAAACAAAAGATGTGTAAGGAAAAATGTAGACTTCTTATTAGTGCAAGTCTTTCATCCGCCTTTATATATGTTGTCTACGCTTGTATGCGTATTTGCAACCTGCAGAGACCCTGTTTAAAGAGTCTTCCAGGGGTCTTTCTGCCATTTTTGTCATACAATTTGTGAAAGCTATCGCTGGTAGCTAGCGAGCTTCGCCCTGGCTGTCATGCCAACGACAAAGGCAGCATTTGTTTGCCATGCAGCCCATTAAGTCATATCTTTAGATATTAATACATTTGATCGCATCTTAGTATGAATCAAGATCATATTTTCCCCCCCTTGATTTTCTGTGTACCCTGAGTGGAGGAGGACCTTTCACCAAAATACCAGCACGTTCTTTAGGAACAGGTTCTGAATTTCGTCAAGATATGGCAGCAAATTTTGTGGAGTGTTGTGCCCGAGCAGGGGTCTTTGTTTTTATAGGGCGGCTCCGTCCGTTCAACCTAAATTACGTAAGAGGTCTTTAAAGCACTCCGTTCCTGGAGAGCTCAATAGTTACTTCAACAACCCTGTTGAAGTAACACAACATGCTTGTGTTGTGTTTTTTCCCCCTCCTGGGTGATCTTGAGTCTTTGTTTTATCCACTTCCAGGCTCTTTGGCGTCCTAATGGGAATGCTGGGAAAGGTGGAGTGGGTTTTTATTATTCCAGGCACACAAAGCGCTTCACTGTCGCACCACACTGTGTACACACACTTGCACTGTGTGTTTGAAATTGATACTCCCAGTCTAAGTACAGATATGGGAATGTTTGCGAAATACTTATCTTGTTTTGAAGAGGGCTTACTGTATATACAGTATATACAGTATACGGCTGCAACAATGTATACTATGGGGGGGGATTTAGAACTCTGTATTCGATGTTTCACACAGGACCACAATGCATTTGTGGTGATGGTAGGCAGGGTGGGTAAGGTGGGTGGGGTGATTCATAACCTCAAATATGGTTTATTTATACTGTATCAGAAGAGACTGACATAAGTATCAATAGCAAAAAAAAATCCATCACGCTGGTGTGTCGATACTGTATTATCAGAGATTGTTCCATTTGGCATCACCATATCAATATTTGACCCTGGTCAAGTAATGATACGATGTCACACTATTGATATTCTACGCTATTGATGCTGTATCATAAGGGGGCGAGATGTTATCCATCACAGTATCGGTATTTGACGCTGGTGTATCGATACTGTATTATAAGAGATCATGATGTGATGCTTCACAGAATCGGTATTTGACTCAAAATAGTGTATCACATGAGACTGAGACACTGTCAGTGTTGATATTCGACATACATGTATCGACAATGTATCATAAGAAATCATGAGGTTATGGATAACAGTATTGATATCGTGACATTATGCATCACTGTATCATTATTTGACGCAGGTGTATCAATACTGTCATAAGAGGTGATGCATCACACTATCGATTTCATGGATAACCATATGCTGTGCTTTTTAACGAGTCCATCTTCATGTCCAAAACTTTCAAAGCCAGCTAGCATTTGCGCTAATAACAAATGGCATGTGGCAGGCTACGTCAAATTCTTTTGGACCACCATGATTAGTTTTAATAATAATAATGCATTTTATTTGTATAGCACTTTTCAAAAGCAAATAATAAAAACTTAAGAAACCACGTATAGTTGGTGGGTAGACAAATTATTTTTTCAGATTAAAATTAACAAAGCATTATTAGAGCCCTGTAGACATGACAAAACACGGCTAGAGTCACATTTACACTCTTTTTACTTAGAACATATTGCACAACTGCAGGGTCTTGTGACACATGCTAACTCGCAAACTAGAGAGCGAGCGACCTAAACGGTAGCCTTCAAGTTATTTCCTTTAAACTTAAATAGCCAAAAACTTACCACTTCCACACAGATAGGGAGGATAACTGTTAACAGTTATTTAACCTTTAACATGAACATTAATCAAATAATAGTAATAATTTTTTCTGGGTACATGATACCATACAGCATCCATATCAAGCTTGCGCGGGCCGCACTAACATTAAACTTTCATACCAAGGCGGGGCCTCAAACTAGTGTCCTGCGGGCCACATTTGGGCCGCGTGTTTGAGGCCCCTAATGTAGAGGATGTAGAGTTTTGGCGATACATTTTTGCCGTCACTCACGACAAGGACGATACGCTACACCACAATTATATTTGACACCGGAGTAGTGATACTATTACCATGTAATAGTGATGTTTGACGCGGGTACTGTGTATCGATTTGTGAGAGATACATGACATCTGGTGAACCAGTACTGCATTGTCATATTAACATGACAAGTGTGCAAAAGTGCATCACCATGTAGTATTGGTATTTAACTTGTGTGTCTGGCTACTATTAAGAAGGGATGACGATAAGATACATAACAGAACTGATACCACACACAGGGGTGGGCTTGTTTGTGTTGAAGCCTTCTGTCAAGGAAATGACTGAGCCACACAGTTACGTCACTTTTTGGGTTTCCACTTCAATAAAACCTTAGTTGTCCTGGAACTCAACCTCCTCCAGGCCAGAGGCTTTAATACGCAGACAGCTCGTGACTTCGTAACGCTGTCGGGTGCTCTGCAGCCAATCAAAGCGCAGAATGAGGCCGCCCTCCATAAATGCATCCATTCATCCGTTTACAGGACTGGTGTGAGTGTCACTGCCCTGCCGCACCCTGGCTGGGGGTGTAAGGTTTAGGATTCAACAAGAAGAGGAGGCCCCAATATCGGTCATTGTAACAAATGTTGTGGGGTACATACTGTAGGTTGATTTATAAACAGATGAAATAATTATTATATAGCCCTGTAGCAATGGAACAATATGAGCAACAACAACAAAAAGGCATTCATATTTCTGAAAGTTAACAGAACTGAAAAATATCAATTTTGTCACACGATACTACCCCTATTGATACTATATGGATCGATCCGCCCACCCTGTAATGTTGTACACATTACAACAAGTATAACACAGCCATAGCCCGACTTTCACACCATCAGTTTAAAGCGCATGCAGAGCTAAATAATCTCTTCAAAAAAAATAGACCAGCCATCATCATCCCATTTTTGCCTTGATGCTAACTAGACACTCCGAAGGGTGCTTTTGTCGATTGTCGATGGTTTATGGTAGGTCTTATGACTGATAGCAGTCATGCAGCATGCAGCATGGCTGGGTGCATGGTGGGTGGGGGCGCCTGCAAGCAGTGGTGTGATTACATCACAGCTTGTCTGCAGTGTGTGTCATGTGCATCAGGGAAACGTAGGCCAAAACACCCATCTGATTAAAGCCACTTTGGTCGTCGGTGAGATGCCAGGTGTGTGCTCTGAAGGGAGCTGAGCGGTGATGTGGCGGTGCGGCGTCCATGTTCATCAGAAGTGTGAAGACAGATGGCTTTCACGAGGCTTCGACATGTAAACCCTCCCCTCTTTTTCCTTCAGAATTATATAACAATTCTCCTTTTGTCCCGTGTTTCCTAGGCAACTCCAAAGGAAAACGTCAAAAGAAGATTATCTGTCGGACCCAGAACTACCTGAACCTGTACGCTGCAGATGGCCTTCGCACACTCTGCATAGCAAAAAAGGTAATTCAGCAAAAAACCAGCACAAGAAGATGGCACTCTCTTTACCGCCAGTTTGGCTGCTTCAGTTTGGAGCAGGCAATGGCACTGACCCGGCTTTCCCAAAGCGGAATTCTCCATGACTCAGGCGCAATCTGTGCCACTTTCCCTACATGCTTGATTTATGCCCTTGCAAGCCAGCCTCATAATACCGAGCCATCACCAGAGTGCTGCCATGAAACAACCATCTAGAGGTGTCATATTTGCCCCCTTGGATTCATTTGCCCTCAGATTCTTTCCTCTATTTGCTCTGCGTGTTTGTGCCAGGTCTTGACCAAGGAGGAATACGCCTGCTGGCTGCAGCGCCACCTGGAGGCCGAGACGGCCATCCAGGGACGAGAGGAGCTGTTGTTTGAGTCGGCCTTGCGCCTGGAGACAAACCTCCATCTCCTGGGTAACCTAACAGTATGCCTAGACAGAAGGTCCTCCGTCTACGTGTGACCACCAAACGCCACCACCACCAAAAATGGTCACTATGTCAAAACATTGCAAGCACCAAAATTGTAATACAAAAAGTCGCCACCATGAAAAGTCGTAAATATCATACAAATCGTTGCAACCATGAAATGTCGTCATACAAATCATTGCAACCACACAATGTCGTCACACAAAACCTTGCAACGCCATAACACAAAAAATCACCATGAAATGTAACCACCAAGCCTTGTAACACAATGTTGTCCCCACTAGATCTTTCAACTCAAAATGTCGCCACCAACAAACCTTGTAATATGAAACATAACCACAAAACGGCACAATGCAAAACGTTGTCACCGCCAGGCTTTGTAACACAAACATTGCAACCATCAAAGGTTGCCACCACGAAACGCCGCCACCACTAAACATTGTATCACAGAACCTTGCCACAGCCAAACCTTGTAACACAATATGTCGCTTGGCACTAAACCTTGTAACAGCAAACATCACCACCACCAAACCTCCTAACACAAAATATCGCTACCATTAAACATCGTAACACAAAATGTCACCACCATTAAATGTTACAACCATAAAATCTTGTAACACAAAATATAGTTACCTCGTAACACCAAGTGTCACAATAAAAAAAAATTCCACTATTAAACGTCGCAACCAACAAGTCTTGTAACAAAAATGTAGCCACCACCAAATGTTACAAAATATGCACAAATCCACAAAATATTCCCACCAGGAAAGATTGGAATTTGATTGCAATTGTGGCAATCATGTAACACAAATATTTGCAACTACAAAGTCTCTTAACCATCACTTCACCATCAAATGTCCCCACTACCAAACATCACAACCGCAAAATGTCAAACATAAAACATAATAACCACAAAACGCCATAACACAAAAAGGTGTCACTACAAAACATCGACACCATCAAACATCGAAACCGCCAAATGTCGTAATACAAAACATCGACACCATCAAACATCGAAACCGCCAAATGTCGTAATACAAAACATCGACACCATCAAACATCGGAACTGCCAAATGTCATAATGCAAAACATCGATACCATCAAACATCGTAACCTCCAAATGTCGTAATACAAAACATCGACACCATCAAACATCGGAACCGCCAAATGTCGTAATACAAAACATCGACACCATCAAACATCGGAACCGCCAAATGTCGTAATACAAAATATCGACACCATCAAACATCGGAACCGCCAAATGTCGTAATACAAAACATCGGCACCATCAAACATCGGAACCGCCAAATGTCGTAATACAAAACATCGACACACCATCAAACATCGTAACCGCCAAAAGTTGTAATACAAAACATCGACACTATCAAACATCGTAACCTCCAAAGGTCGTAATACAAAACATCGGCACCGCCAAACCTTAACAAATGTAGAAACACAAATTACTTTACCACAAAATGTCGCATTATGAAACTTTGCAATCACCAAACATCGTAACACAGATCGTTGCAACGCCGAATTGTCGTGATACAAAATGTTATCACCACAAAGCATCGCAACATACAATGTCACCACTAAAAGTCAGAACCACAAATTATCATAAGGTAGTGTAGTAGTGTGTCATGTTGGTCACCCACAGGCGCGACAGGAATTGAGGACCGTCTACAGGACGGCGTGCCCGAAACCATCGCTGCCCTGCGGAAGGCCGGCCTGCAGATATGGGTGCTGACAGGCGACAAACAGGAAACAGCTGTCAATATTGCGTATGCCTGCAAGCTGCTGGAGCCTGAGGAAGAGATCCTGACCCTGAATGCTGATTCTATGGTGAGCCGCAGCCTCTCATGTCTCGTTTTAAGCCTTATGGATTAGTCAGGTGACTAATCGCTAATTGTCGCTTTAACTTTTTATGTCGTGTTCTTACTGTTAACTGGTGGGTCTGTTGTATACGGTATTCCAATATTCACAGTTAATCCTTTTGCTGAACATTATTTAGTTCAAAACCAGCCTGCACTGAACTTTGCTGTATTCTCCTTTACTTTCTGTTTTGATTATTTCTGATGAGTTGTTGGGAATGAAGTGTCGTGAAATCCATTAAACATTGTGACCACACAGTCATCTTATTGACGTGCTTGTTAGATTCCACATGATCCAGACAAAGTTCCAAGTATTTATTCAGATGTTTACTCCAGGACTGCCAGTGTTTTCTTTATGAAAGCATCTGCTTTCCAGATGTGAAGTAGGTCAACCCTGTGCCCTGATGGTACCTGTCTCTGCACCAGGAGGCGTGCTCCTTGCTGCTGGAGGAGAGCTTACACTACATCCAGGCCAAACTCCTCTGCAGCTCCACCGACCGTGACACCGAGGCCTTCCACGGCAACAACTTTGCCCCCTTGCCAATATACCCGTCTCTTTCCTCATCCTCCCACGCCACGCCCTTTATCGTACACCGCCTGGGCCTGGTGATCGACGGTCGCACTTTGGCCTACGCCCTGGACAAGAGCCTGGAGGACAAGTTCCTGGCGGTGGCGCGCAGCTGCCGCTCGGTGCTCTGCTGCCGCTCCACGCCACTGCAGAAGAGCATGGTGGTGAAGCTGGTACGCAACAAGCTGAAAGTCATGACGCTGGCCATAGGTAATAGTCGCTCCAATCTTTTTGTTTTTTTTCATTTGACATGTTTTTTCCCCCACATCACACTTTGGATTTTGCGGCTTTGCTCCATCACAGATTGTCAAAATATATTACTAAATCATCTCTTGTATGGTTGACTGGCCTCCAGTCAGCCCTCGTTTACCTCAGTTAATTGGTTGATAAGTGAATTTCCTTATTTATACATGGATTATATATAACCTATTTAAGATCTCGTAAATATGGTTCTTAGTATTATTATTATTTATCCACATGAAATAACACTCCTATAATCAAGTTTACACTTGTCACCACTATAGATGACTTAATAATAGAAAATAAGACATCTTAAATGTAAATAAGCCATTACATTATTACTACTACTCACACGTTAGCATTGACAGGATACATGGTGGTGTCTCATCAGTGTAACATTCCTGACACTTAGTGTACTATGGCGCAGTGAACATTGACATAGGAGCTGCTGTCAGCCACAATCACTGGCACTCTCCATACTGCTAACCATGCTAACAATCATCAACCCTCTAACTTTCCAGGCCCCACATCTTTATTATTCTTTTGTATGTAATTGAATGTTATTCTCACTTTAAATGATGCCAAAGCTTCAGATAATGAGGTTTGCACATTTGGAAGTGAGCCCTGAAAGAGATTAAGGATGGCTCAAAACGTTTGGTTTGGTACAACTGGAGGTGTGTGATGTCACAATGGGCTTGCACTGTCGGCCAGATAAGCTTTCTCTGCTTCCCCGGCCCTCCTTCAAGCTCTGCTTCTGTCTTTACGGAGTTAGCACAGGAAGTGTTTCTTCAGGTGTAAGGGAAAGCTACATTTGTTTTTCAATTCCTAAAGATGCCACCCTCAGGCACAAGTGGTTGGCGTTCCTGATTCCCTACCAGCAAATGAAAAAGATTTTAATTTAACGGCATTTCACACTGGACTGTTATGTGATCATTGGCCATTATGCAGCTGGACTAGCCGATAAACTGTTGCTGAAGCGTGATACCTTTCCAATGTTACTTGGTCGTGTGGAAGAGTGAGAAGAGCAAGCAGTAAGTAACAGTTTATCAGTGTCCTAACTGTGAAATGGATGCTGTAGAAAACCCAACGCTAAACTTACCATTGAAGTAAGCTCTTTTCTTGAGACACTTCAGACTCTACTTCCAGATCGGGTTCGGGATCCAATACATATGGTTGTCTGTTAAAAGCGGACACAAAAGATAAAACGCCGTTTTTTAATCAACTCCTATAAAGTTAGTTTTGCAGCTAGCGGCACAACAAGTCTTTTTAAGCACTCAGGAGTGTGACCAACCACAGCGGAGTGGCCGTGGGTAGAATACATTAAAACCTTTTCGCGGGAAGCATGAAATCCAAAGAAATACAGGTAGATTAGGTGAAGATTCCATGTTCTAAAATGTTTTCTGTGCTGGTTATTGTGTGGAGCTGCTCTATAGGAGTCCACAACTCAATACAAAGGGTTGAAAAATGAGCACAATAGGTCCCCATTAGGCTGCACGGGGTGAAAGTGGTTAGCGCTCAGGCCACGCAGTTAGGAGACCCGAGTTCCATTCCACCTTCTGCCATCAGATGTGCCCCATATTTTATGCTAAGCGGAAAATGTATGCAAAATTATGGCATAACTTCAGGTGTACGCCAAGTATGGTTCCACTGTGCTCGTTTTTCTTTCTGTCGTTTGTCTCTGAGATATAAAAATTGAAGCTGAGTAAGGGTCATGGTGGCCAGTGAGGCTGATTTACGACAGCACACTGAGGTGAAGGTTCTGTGGGTTTGATCGTAGGGAGGGGGTTTCACACCCGGAGTGCATGTCTGGATGCTCGGTATGAGTCTAAAAACATCTCTCTATTTATTTGACCCGGCTGTATTGAATTGATTTGAAAGACAACATTTAACAGTTATTATTATAGTTTGCAGTGTTACGTTATATCACAAAAATAAACATAAACAAATTGCAGCCCACCATATATAGATTTGGCACTACCTCACTCAAATACATCATAAAGCAGGGGTGTCCAAACCTTTTTGAAAAATGAAAGTAAGCAACTTTGCAACTTTGATATTTTGTATATGCTAAGAAGTTACAGTATGCGGTATTTACGGACTATAGAGCGCACAGGTAAATTTAAAGAGAAATAAAGATTTGTACATACGTATATAGGCCGCAGGTGTCCACGTCAAAATATAGTATATGTGCCATAATATAGGAAATGGTGCAGAACAGTGAGTATAAGATGACTGGTAACGGTAACTGGTAACCAGAAAAGTTCTTTATCGTCTCCTCCTCCTCCTCCTGCTGGGAACTTAAACCACTCAAGTCATCTTGACAAGCTTCACAATTGAAGACTTTATCACACACTTTGTCAGTCTCTTTTTCTCTTTTGTTGTCGCTTTTCTTTATTCATTCATTTACAATTTTCATTCAGTCCAGCCTTTCGAAACCCAGAAGTGGTAGCGGCCTTTTGGCGGCCCGACTTCAAAAATAATTTTGAGCAAAAAAGTTTATTGTATGAAGAAAAGGTTAACGTTACTAATATGCTTTGTTGCCTGCTCCTTAGCCTTGTGGAAATGTAGCCCGCAGAACAATCAATGTGACTGACGTAGACTATAATTGAGATGAATTCTGGTCAGATGTGATGTGCCGAGTCTGCCATGTGAAGGGAGTCAGGCGCTCATGTTCATCTGAGGTGTGAACACAGATGGCTCTCATGAGCTTCACGAGCAGGCTGGGAGGCAACATGTCTACCCTCTCCTGCCAATCTTCTCACACTCATTGTGTATTGCTCTGGGACTCTTTCAATCACACATGAGGGGTGTTATCCTTCTAAACACGGTGGATGATAAATATGTTTAGAACGACAAGTGGGCGTTTTTTGAAAATGTCAGCTGCCTGTGAGTGCTTTTAGGTGAGGGAGGTGCCCACAGAGTCTCACATTTTCCCACATTTCTGTAGCTACAATGTTGTATTCGCGTGCCTGGAGTCGGGCCGTTGGTGGAATACATTAAAACAGACTTTTTTGGCGGGAATCACAAAATCATAAGAAACACAGCTGAATAGGTGCAGATTCTGGAAGAACCAGAACGCTTTCTGTGTTGGTTATGGTGTGTAGTAAGGGTGAGGAAAATAATCGATATTAATCGATGCGTGATGCGAGTGCATCGGCTCATTCACTGGGTACGGATGCAATTGACGGGTGAAATGTAGATTAATTGTGATGTGTTTGTGAGTATTGGTAAAATCCGATCCAAGCGCCGTTTTATTCATGTTCAACTTCACCCCATATGCTGTTCCACAGGTGCAATGAATGCACCATCATTATTTCGTGTTTTGTGTTGAATACGGACAGAAACTGTGAGGCACATTCAACTACGAGTAAAGCAGCATGGAGGAAGCAGCGAGGAAGTTTCTATACTCAACCCCCCCGCAACCTTTAAATTGTACATTTGGAAACACTATGGATTCTCAAAGAACGGCGGAAAGCTCGACAAAATTTTTTTGTTTTTTAAAAGCTGTTGCTGTTTTAAGATGGCAAAAATATTATTAAGAAGTGGTGCATAGTAAAATAGGTAAACAGCACTTTAGTTGAATTTACTGCCAAATGCCTATAAGGAATAAAGCCAAATCCTTTTTGTAGGACCATACTGAATTCCATTTTTTCCCTGCTTATTTGCATCCTGTTGAATTGCATCATATCGCAAGAAATTGCACCATATCATATCGGTTTGCTTTGATGTGAACTAAATGATTATCGTATCGTATCGCATCGTATCGTATCTCATCGTGAAGAGGGTGAATCGTATCGCATTGTATCGCCAGAAAACTCCATGTATTGTGAAAGTATCATATTGCTGGCAGTGCATCGAGATTTGTATCGAATCGTCCTCAGTGCTGAGATTCACACCCCTAGTGTGTAGCTGCTCTATAGGAGTCCACAACCCAATACAAAGGGCTGAAAAATTAGCATAATGGATCCCCTTTCAGGCAAGACAAGTTTATTTATACACTTTACATAAAAGACTGGTAAAATCACTTCATAAAAATTTCATAAAATATTCAATCATTATTATTTATAATATATATATATAAGAATTATTATTATTAATAATAATATTATTATTTATAATATTATAATTAAAATATTCATATATATATATTATTGTGTTAACTTAATATAATCTAAATATATTCAAATAAGTAAAAAAAAATATTTTACTAAATAAAACAAAAATCTTGCTACATGTATTTCACTTTTGGCAAAAGGTGTTATTTTGTCTTGTCAAAGCCAATAAAAATATATACTTTATTATAATTTATATAGTAAATAATTATAATTGCATTTTAATTAGAATAAAATGTTGAATTTAATTCTTAATAATTAATAATCTAATTAAATCATTAAATTATTATTTTTATTAAATATACAAATAAGTCAATCAAAATACATTCTATATTAACTTCAATTTCCCGTCTCAGGCCCCCAGTCAAATTTTTATAATTTTTCATTATAATTAATATATTTATATGTATTATTAATTCATTAATAATTCACAATTGATATAATAAGGAATTATATGAATTACTAATATAATTAATATTTTTAGAATCGTACAGTATTTAAATGTTCAAAGTTGCGCTTGGCACCCTGACTTCTTTCCCTATAAAAGTTTGTTGGTAAAACAATACAAGGTGAAATGTGTCATAATATCATGCATTCACAGTAGTATGGTCAGAGGGGCTGGTGAAAAGGAGTTTGGATTATGCTCTAATTTTAGAGACAGAGACATCACTGATTCCTCCTTCAAGTATGTGTGGAGAAGACTGCTGGTTACACGTGATCCTCACATGCTGCCTGGCCCTCCCAGACAAAGAACAATGTTGCGCGACACTTTCCGTCATGGCCACGCTTCATAAACCAAACCCACTGTGCACTTTTCCACTGACCTAAATTCTGTTTCCTACATGTGTCACACAACTTTTGACTCTGCTGTTCTACCTCAGGTGACGGGGCCAATGATGTCAGTATGATCCAGGTGGCCGACGTGGGCGTGGGCATTTCAGGACAGGAGGGCATGCAGGTAAGAGGGCGGGCTGCAGGAACCATGATGGTATTTATATAGCTTTTATATTTATTCTATTCATTTATATATTTTTGCCAATATTTTTCACCACTTTTCCATAAGTGTCAGAGGTGGCACAATGTTTTAGTTTAATGCTTTTCCAAAGCCCTACCGAGAACACAACCTTTTGTGTGTGTGTGTAGCTTTAATGCTAATGAGCTGTGTTTTCTCTGGTGGAGTGTGTGTCTCCAAGACACTTGTTTTGGATCCAATTTTGACATGTTCTGTACTCTGTAACGCAGCACTTGTCCATCATCATAGATGCCATATACTGTATCACACACAACAACATGGCATGAGAACACAAACATCCAAAAACATGCTAGGTTAATTGGCCACTCCAAATTGTCCATAGGTATGAATGTGAGTGTGAATGGTTGTTTGTCTATATGTGCCGTGATTGGCTGGCTACCAGTCCAGGGTGTACCCCGCCTCTCGCTCGAAGACAGCTGGGATGGGCTCCAGCATACCCCCAGAAAATGGATGGATGAATTAATAAATAAATAATTTTAATGGAAAATACAGCTGATTGACGGATAGTTGCGAGAGCTCCATTTTAAGATGTGTAGCAAAGCCTACTTGTGTTTTTTGATGGCATCTGCACAGGGTGGGTTCCTCTTGCTTGGGGCGGGATAAAGGTGGTGTCATGTCTACCTGGAAGGAGGGTTTGTAAAGCCACAACTTGAAAAGAAAGCATTTGAGTAACTCTCAAAAGTGGAGCAAACAAGTGATGGGATAATAGTTTTTTACCCTGTTTGATACTCAGAAACAGGCTTTTACGGGCACGCATAATTGTGACAACATCAGTCAAAATTCACTTTTGCTTTATTTTTTAAAAGTAAATGTGTTTTACATCCTAGACTGCTGACTCATGCAAACACATTTTCTTAGTACTTTTCATTTATCAATCGTACATCAATCGACTCTTCACAGGAGTGAGGCCACCTATCCCACAGCCCCATCTAACAATCTGAGCAATGATCGTCACCTATTTCTGCTTAGCTCGGCAATCTCACATGGCAACAAGGGATACTCCCCCAATTAACTCACCGCTAGGCCGCAGTGTCGCACATCTGTTAAGACTGCCAGATGATGCGCTGTTAGTCAAACCCACTCTGAAAAGGGACAGCGGTCACTCCTCTGGGGTCCACACAATGCTGAGATGCACATTTCCCATCTCTGGCCACTTGCCGTGTGATTAGCCAACTCCCTGCGTACCCATTGGGTCATGCTTATTAGGGCTCAGCAGAAAGCAAAGCTCTCCTCTGCAAGGATGATGATGTCCACAGATGACCACCGTGCCATCAGGGGTTAGCCTCGCAAGTTCAGCAATTTAAATGTTATTTACATTTAATATTAGTCAATACAACAACACAACGCAACTGAAGACAACACAACTGAACATAAAATGCAGTTTTTAAATGAAACTTTGTATTATTAAGGGAGGAATAAAATTCTAACCAACATCGACCTGTGTGAAAAAAGTGATTGCCCCCCTGTTAAACGTTAAAACATAACTGCGATTTATCAGCGTGTACAAAAGGTGTTATTTTTTCTTGTCAAATCCAATTTAGAATTATACTTTATTATGATTTATAGTATTTAAATATAATTGCATTTTAATTAGAATAAAATGTTGATATAGTAAGTGTTAGTGTGTAAGCCATCCCAAGCTTCTTCAGGGATGACTTCCAAATGTCCAAACCTCATTATCTCAAACTTTGGCATGGTTTAACATTTTAAGTACATTTATACATTTTACATTTCAGAAAAGTGGAAAAAGCATAATAGGTCCCCTTTAAAAGGTATATTTTAAATTGTCATCTTCTCCAAATATTCAAAATAAAAATACCAATATCAAGTTTTAACATTGATGGCTGCACTGCATTGATTCCCACCTGTAGCCTGTCCCATTAAAGGCTTATTGCCGCAGTTAGCGTCTCCCCTCTGAAGATTCAATAGAAAGAGGCGAGTGTAGCGGTCCTTCCATTATTTTCCATCCATGTCGGTGTGTGAAAGGAAGAGTAGACTGAATTGTGGGATGCTTGTGATGCTTTTGCAGGCGGTCATGGCAAGCGACTTTGCCCTCCCGCGTTTCCGCTATCTTCAGAAGCTCCTGCTGGTACATGGACACTGGTGCTACTCCCGCCTGGCCAACATGATTCTCTACTTCTTCTACAAGAATGCCGTACGTCGCAATCGTCGCCATCTTCAGTGTGCAAGCAAACCTAACAACTCCGGTCTCTTCACAGATGTTCGTAGCGCTCATCTTCTGGTATCAGTTCTACTGCGGCTTCTCAGGTTCGGCCATGATTGACCAGTGGTATCTTATCTTCTTCAACCTGATGTTCTCCGCCTTCCCGCAACTCATCACTGGCACTCTGGACAAAGATGTGTCGGCCGAGACTCTCCAGCGACTACCTCAGCTTTATGTCAGCGGACAGAACTCAGAGGTTGTTTTTTTTCCATTTCATTTCTTTTATATCCTCCTTCTTCTTCTAGAACACACCTGTGAGAATCGAGAGAATAGAGAATCTTTGACTTGCGTTTTTGCAGCAGATTCCTAAAAACAGCAGAACACACCTGTCATATAGAGAATCTTTGACTTGCGTTTTTACCGCAGATTCCTAAAAACAGCAGAACACACCTGTCATATAGAGAATCTTTGACTTGCGTTTTTGCAACAGATTCCTAAAAACAGCAGAACACACCTGTCTTAAAGAGAATCTTTGACTTGCGTTTTTACCGCAGATTCCCAAAAACAGCAGAACACACCTGTCATATAGAGAATCTTTGACTCGCGTTTTTGCAGCAGATTCCTAAAAAGAGCAGAGCACACCTGTCATATAGAGAATCTTTGACTTGCGTTTTTACCGCAGATTCCTAAAAACAGCAGAACACACCTGTCATAGAGAGAATCTTTGACTTGCGTTTTTACCGCAGATTCCTAAAAACAGCAGAACACACCTGTCATATAGAGAATCTTTGACTTGCGTTTTATCAGCAGATTCCTAAAAACAGCAGAACACACCTGTCTTAAAGAGAATCTTTGACTTGCGTTTTTGCAGTAGATTCCTAAAAACAGCAGAACACACCTGTCATATAGAGAATCTTTGACTTGCGTTTTTGCAGCAGATTCCTAAAAACAGCAGAACACACCTGTCTTATAGAGAATCTTTGACTTGCCTTTTTACCGCAGATTCCTAAAAACAGCAGAACACACCTGGCATACGTATAGGGGATCTTCGACTTGCATTTTTGCAGTAGATTCCTACAAACAGGAGACCTGTCAATGTAGAGCATCTTTAACAGGAATTTTTGCAGTATATTCCTAAAAACAGCAGAAAACACCTGTTACTATATATACAGTATATATAGGGGATCTTTGACTAATATTTTTGTAACTCTTAACGTTTTTGCAGTAGGTTCCTAACAGCCAAAAAGGTTCTTTGACAACCGTTTTGGCTGTATATTCCTAAAAACAGCAGACCACTCATGTCGTATTGAGGTTCTTTGACAGGTGTTTTTGCAGCAGATTCCTAAAATGAGCAGAACACCTGTCAAATAGAGGATCTTTAACTTAGGATTCCATACATTCTTAAAAACAGAAGAGCCCCCGTTGAGTCCTTAAAAACAGCCAAGCACTCCTGAGTGTTACCAGTTCTTTGGAATGTTTTGTGTGCTGGTGTCTTGCAGGAATACAAGCCATACATGTTCTGGATGAACATGATTGACGCCTTCTACCAAAGTCTCGTCTGCTTCTTCATTCCTTACTTTGTGAGTCCAATCACTCTGTGCTCGCCCTCCCCGCCCTTTTCCACGCTTGTAGTTTCACTCACTTGTTCCTCCACAGGCCTACGCCAACTCTGACGTGGATTTGTTTACGTGGGGGACGCCCATCACCACGCTGGCAGTCTTCACAATCCTTCTGCACTTGGGCATCGAGACCAAAACCTGGGTGAGGAGAAGGCTCTCTTTCATTCCAATTGAAGAAGCGTACCATTAGAGGGTGCTGCCTAACATAGGAATAAAAACAGGAAGTAAACAGGAAATGAGTGGTACGGGATCTTTTCAAACAAAAAAAAAAAAACCCAAACAAAACTCAAATGGTCTGCATTTGTTTCTTCAGACGTGGATGAACTGGCTGTCCGTCTCCCTCAGCGTGGCGATGTTCTTCACAGTGGCGCTGTGCTACAATGCCTCCTGCCCTACCTGCTACGCCCCTTCCAACCCGTACTGGACCATGCAGAGGCTGCTCCAGGACCCCACCTTCTACTTGCTCTGCCTCATCACACCTGGAGCTGCACTGCTGCCCAGGTATGCACACATATACAGAAAACAGAAAATAACACAGAACACAGACAGAAAATAATTGAGAAGCATTGGTTTAGATCAGGGGTCTCAAACACACGGCCCGCGGGCCAAATGTGGCCCGCAGGACACTGGCTTGAGGCCCCCGCCTTGATATGAAAGTTTAATGTTAGTGCAGCCCGCGCAAGTTTGATATGGATGCTGTATGGTATCATGTACCCAGAAAAAATTATTACGTTTGATTAATGTTCATGTTAAAGGTTAAATAACTGTTAATAGTTATCCTCCCTATCCGTGTGGAAGTGGTAAGTTTTTGGCTATTTAAGTTTAAAGGAAATAACTTGAAGGCTACCGTTTAGGTCCCTAGCTCTCTGGTTTGCAAGTTAGCATGTGTCTCAAGACCCTGCAGTTGCGCAATATGTTGTAAATAAAAAGTATAAATGTGACTATAGTCGTGTTTTTTCATGTCTACAGGGCTCTAATAATGCTTTGTTAATTTTAATCTAAAAAAAAATTATTTGTCTACCCGCCAACTATATGTGGTTTCTTAAGTTTTTATTATTTGCCCTTTTATTATTATAATTATTTATTTATTACTGATTGATTGATTTTCTTTATTCTTAATTTGTTTATTTATTTTTCACCTTATTTTGTGTAGAAAAATAAAAAGTAAGATATTTGAGAACTGGAATGTTTTATCAGAGCTTTTCTTGTAGAAAATTGGAACCAAAGCGAAGTTTTAATTTTTTTGTTTTTAATAAATGCTTTTTTTTGGGGGAAAACCTGATGCGGCCCAGTCTCACCCAGACCCGAGCTCCAGTGGCCCCCAAGTAAATTGAGTTTGAGACCCCTGGTTTCGATTAAGTGTGTGTGTGTGTGGGGGGGGGGTTAAATTAATCTCAAAAAGCGTCGAATAAGACCAGAAAAAGTTGCTAAAATTGTCCCTAGTAGCAAAATCTGGAGGTGTTTGAATCTGCACTAAAATAAAAACAAATCAAAGTAACATTACTTTGAAATGAGTCAAAACAAATCGTACAAATAATAGATCATTGTGTGGGTTGCCATGGAGCTCAAACTGGAACAGGATAGTGATCGGAGTGAGGTTCCCTATGCTGGTGAAGTTAGCATCTGGATATGTTGTGGCGCTGCTTGCGGCGTGTTTCTCAACAATCAGCAGACTCCATGTACTTGGTACATCATGTACATTTCAACATGAAGTTTAGCTCTGAGCCTCAGACCGCACTTTTTTATCTTCCTTTGGAATTTCCTGGCATGTGAAAGGTTTGCAAAAATGTATTTTTTTCTTGTAATCCATCAAGGAAATGCCCGTGTGCTCTTATTTGGTCCGTGCCTTCTGACTCGGTGCTCTTCCTTGCAGATATTTCTACCGGGCGTGTCAAGGCACGCTCTTTCCCAGCCCGGTCCAAGTCGGGCGCCAGCTGGACAAACTCCCTGCTGAAACCCGCAAGAACATCCTGAGCCTGAGCGGGGTCAGGGCGGGGGCGCAGCAGGACCCAAAGCCAAAGTCTCCCAAGGGGAGCCACGATAGAGACCAGGGGGGAATCGCACAGAAAGAGGAGAAGGAGCAGAGGAGACCGCCGCAGGGTCTGTCTTCTCTCCACACATTACCTCCCACGGAGATGGACACTATTCTTTATGCCAAAGGGGCGCCGCCCCCACCTGCCAAAGACCCCCGACGCCTGGACGAGACATTCGAGCGCCCCGACGCCAGCCTGTCCGTTCGGATCGCGCAGGTGGACGCCGGCTTGCGCTGCGTCACATACACGAGGAGCGCCGAAGATAGACTCAAATGCGAGCCCCCCGTGTGACGTGCTGCCACGCCCCACCACCCTTTATATTTGCACAATTTGTATTTTTCAGAGATTGTTTTATAGAGGATGCAAATTGGTACTTTCTTTTATGGATGCCTCAAAGCTAACTTTATTTGGGGAATTTTTACAAACTGGATTGTCTTGCCAGGAAAGCTTTCATTTGTGAGTTTGACACAGTCGTATCTCAGTGCTGGTCAGGTCTTAAAGAGGCACTGGTCACCTTCTGCCGCTGGATTTGGTGCAACGGTGGCCTCGATTGTGCATTTTTGTTTGAATTTTTTTTTTTTTACCGAAATCAGCACACAGTAAGTACAAAGGAGTGTTAGGGCCACACCGAAAAGAGGAAAAAATGAACAAAAAGGCAAAATTACAACACAAACCTGAATGCTTATGTGCCTGCAAGCAAAGCCCAGCAGCCCATCCTATTATTATGGGCCTGCAGACCCCCTTCAGCTCATACCGTGCAAAGGACCCCAACATATTATATCACCAAACAGGTCTTGATAACGCCAAGGAGCCCTGTTTATATTTGGTAACATTCTCTGCAACCAACAAAGTTGAAAAGGGCCACTTGATTAGGAACCCAGACTTCAGCCCATACCATTCAAACAACCCTGACACTGGATAGGTCTTGATGAAGGAAGTTTGTGTAACCATTGTGATGTCATAGATGAACAAACCCGCACTTCAGACAATACATACAAGTAAATATTCCTCGTAATATTTGACTTTTTGTATATTTCTTGATTTTCAGTGTGGCTGTAATATTCCTTTTGTAGTTCAGTGCAGGTCTGAATTTCTTTGCTGGACTTTCCTCTCCTTTTCCTGCCTCTTCTAGCACATTCCCTGAACAATCCAAACAGAATCGCGTATCCATGCTGCAGGAATGATGCTTATCATTGGGCCTCATTGTGTTTTAACAGTGTTAGCATCACGGACATTCAGTATGCACGTGCAGCCAGGAGACTACCAGCTTAGCTTAGCTTAGCATCACATCGTCAACATTATATCCTTGATTGCTAGCCGTTGCATTGCCTGCTAAGGAATATTCTCGCACCTTATATCCTAACTAACTCTTCCTGGTGTCTCCTGGCGGCAGGTTCATGTCGTCCAACGTAGAGTGAAAGAATGACAAACATTCCTCAGCATAAGCTACCAGCACGCAAGTGTTTTACTTGAAGGTTTTTATTGTTATTGTTATTAAATTCTTCTTCTTTTATCACATTCAGCTGGAAAACCAAAAGCAGTGCGATCCAAAGTCAAGCCAAAGATGGAAGCTTTAAACCTTTGAAAGCACTTTGACGATAAGCAGCTGCGCACGTTTTAAGCAGACGAATGAGAAATGTTTTGTTTTGTGTGCTTTGTTTGTGTTGTCCAAGCATGTGCCTTAACACTGGATAATAAATGTTTCTCCTGGAGCTCAAGCTGTTCTTGACTTGGGATGAAGGCCATATTTATCAGGTAACACGTCATGATGTCCTCCTGTTCATTTTTCTCTCTTTTTTTTTTTTCCCTGCCAGGTTTTCTCTGCTTCGACGTGAAGATGTTGCATGTTATCTCCTGAGGAGGAGTACCTGCTGTCAGGTTTTTTGACTTTTTGATCATGTTTGTACAATTCCAGCCAGAGAAGAAATTCTTTTAGGTCCCATAAGTCAGTGAAAATGCTTCGATTTGAATGAAACTTTTTAAAAATAGTCTCCAAAAAATACTAAATATATATAATTTTTGTAATTAATTTTTTTCCATTTAAAAAAATGTTCTATGAGTGATATGATTGAAACTGGTTGATGTTTTGGACACAGTTTGGATTGTGTTTTTTTTTAATTTTTTATTTTTTATTTTTTATTTTTTACAATACTAAAACTACTTACCATTGAGCGACGTCTTGAAGTAACCTCTTCTTGAGAAATTTTGGACCGTCTCTACTTCCAGATCAGATTTGGGTTCCAAATTTTATTTTCTCTTAACATGTACAACATAGGGTAATATGAATGTAAAGGTGACTATAGGGGTGTTATTTCATGACTAGATGGTTCTAATAATGTTAAAAACCCTATTTAGACGGTTGCAAACAGGTTTTCTATACCTAATGTCTTATTTTCTCTTAACATATGTACAACATAGGGTAATATGAACGTAAAGGTGACTATAGGGGTGTTATTTCATGACTAGATGGTTCTAATAATGTTAAAACCCTAATTTAAAGGTTGTGAACAGGTTTTCTATACCTAATATGTCTTACTTTATATGTACAACATCGGGTAATATGAATGTAAAGGTGACTCTAGGGGTGTTATTTCATGACTAGATGGTTCTAATAATGTTAAAACCCCCTATTTAGACGGTTGTAAACAGGTTTTTTATACCTAATATGTCTTATTTTCTCTTAACATATGTACAACATAGGGTAATGTGAATGTAAAGGTGACTATAGGGGTGTTATTTCATGACTAGATGGTTCTGATAATGTTAAAAACCCCTATTTAGACGGTTGTAAACATGTTTTCTATACCTAATATGTCTTATTTTCTCTTAACATATGTAGAACATAGGGTAATATGAATGTAAAGGTGACTCTAGGGGTGTTATTTCATGACTAGATGGTTCTAATAATGTTAAAAACCCCTATTTAGACGGTTGTAAACATGTTTTCTATACCTAACATGTCTTATTTTCTCTTATTATATGTACAACATAGGGTAATATGAATGTAAAGGTGGCTCCAGGGGTGTTATTTCATGCCTATATGGGTCTAATAATGTTAAAAAGTGGATCTGCATACTTTCTAATGGGAAAAAAAATTAATTCAGCTTGCGATCTTGTGGAACAAATGAATGGCGCCCAGGCAGGTTCCACTGTTCTTATATTACAGTCATGGAAGAAATGATTAGACCAGTCTTGTTTCTTCAGTGTATTCATCCACTTTAATGTCTGCTACACCTAAAGGTACATCTGTTTGGACTGCTGTGGCCAATGTGAAGTAAAGCATGTCTTTTGAGACGTGGCTGTTATTTGTTGTGCATTTCTCTTTTCTCTACTCCTTCTGAAGGCCTCACAGACATGTGACAAAGCACTGATCTCTAAGCAACAGGAGGAAAGGACGCTATCCCAACCCCCACCTCTACGAGCTTCAACTTGTGATGAAGATGATGCTCATCATCAGGTCAGCACACAATCCCATCGGCCCTGAGATGCTTTTTATTACACAGACGCTAACGCCATGAGCCTTTAATTAAGGAATGGAATGGGGAGAAGGTCATGCTAGATGTTGATCTCTGCTATTGTATGTCGCTGGCACATTGTCTTCACCCATGAGGATGTAGTGTTTATCAATATTATTGATCATTGGCAAATGACCTCCACCTTTTTAGCAAGGTCGTATAGCCTTCTTAAAGGTACGACAAAGTCCGTGTTGATGACACAACATATTATTTCATGTTAAATGTTGAGAACATCCATTCATGCTGGAGCCTATCCCAGCTGTCTTCAGGCGAGAGGCGGGGTACACCCTGGACTGGTGGCCAGCCAATCACAGGGCACATATAGACAAACAACCATTCACACTCACATTCATACCTATGGACAATTTGGAGTCGCCAATTAACCTAGCATGTTTTTGGAATGTGGGAAGAAACCGGAGTACCCGGAGAAAACCCACGCATGCACAGGGAGAACATGCAAACTCCAAGCAGAGAATCGAACTCGGGTCTTCCTGATCTCCTGACTCTGCTGCTAACTTACTAAATCAGTCTTTGATTGGATCTTTGACTGGTTTACATGCACACTCCCAATCAGGGCCATTGAGGCTTTAGGGGTGTCCAAAATGGCGGCTTATGGCTAGTATTTTAAGGCTTTTAGCCTTGTTTTTAGCTCTGAATGAATGAATGTATGAATATGGTATTTTAATGTATCGTTTACTCAACTCTATTTTTTATTTCTTTTTTTTCACTGTAAAGCGTCTTTCAGTACTCTGAAAATCACTATAAAAATAAAATGTATTATTATTACTTAACACACAAAAAACAAAAATGGAAAAATCAGCCAGAATGATGTCAAAATTTTAAGAGAAAAAAACATTTTAACAATACTTGCTATTTTAAAGAGTAAACTCATAATATTGACTTGCAATATTGTGAGAAACAAAGCAACAAATAAAGTTGGGAATAAAAAGGAATGTTAGGTTGTGGAAAAAGTAGTAATAAAGTACAACTTTCAGTAATAATGTCATAATTGTGAGAAGAACATTTACATCAGGGGTCTCCAAGGTTTTTTCTTGTGAGAGCTACTTTTACAGGGACCCCTGATTTACATGCAGAAAGCTGAAGTAGTCGGAACAGCTTTTTTGAGAATATTGAGTGAAAAAAGTCATATTCAAAAAATTTTCTGAGAATAAACTTGTAATATATTAACGGATAAATAATGTTGTTTGAGTTGAAATATTAAAGAAATGTCTTAATATGAGAATCCAAAGTCATTTTTGAAAAATGAGACTATAATGTGACTAAAAGAGGATGTTGAGTACAGTAGCTGCAAAGGTAAAATGTCATTTTCTCAAGGCTTAAATAATGAATCAATGTAAATGCAGATTGAAAGTTGCTTACCTTCCTTGGTGCTCCACTTCCTGTGCTGTGCGCTGACCTTGAACAAATGCTGAAGCTTTGCTGTGTGCTTATCCAGCCTTTCTGGCTGCAAAGCTGGCAAACACTCATTATTAGTCTGGCTCTTCTTGTTGTTGTTGTTGTTGTTCACTGCACACAAAACCCTCAAATCTGCAAAATAACCCTGGATCCTGCATTGCACACACATTTACCCCTAGACAGTACAAATGTGTGATGGAACCAAGAAAAAGTGTCCTGTATTTCCTGACATTATCGTTAAGATTTTTTATTTTCTCTTAAAATTTTGACATTATTCTGGCTGATTTTTCCATTTTTGTTTTTTTTGTGTTAAATAATAATAATACATTTTATTTTTATAGCGCTTTTCAGAGTACTCAAAGACGCTTTACAGTGAAAAAAAAGAAATAAAAAATAGAGTTGAGTAAACGATACATTAAAATACCATATTCATACATTCATTCATTCATTCAGAGCTAAAAACAAGGCTAAAAGCCTTAAAATACTAACCATAAGCCGCCATTTTGGACACCCCTAAAGCCTCAATGGCCCTGATTGGGAGTGTGCATGTAAACCAGTCAAAGATCCAATCAAAGACTGATTTAGTAAGTTAGCAGCAGAGTCAGGAGATCAGGAAGACCCGAGTTTGATTCTCTGCTTGGAGTTTGCATGTTCTCCCCGTGCATGCGTGGGTTTTCTCCGGATACTCCGGTTTCCTCCCACATTCCAAAAACATGCTAGGTTAATTGGCGACTCCAAATTGTCCATAGGTATGAATGTGAGTGTGAATGGTTGTTTGTCTATATGTGCCCTGTGATTGGCTGGCCACCAGTCCAGGGTGTACCCCGCCTCTCGTCTGAAGACAGCTGGGATAGGCTCCAGCACCCTCCGCGACCCTCGTGAGGAAAAAGCGGTAGAAAATGAATGAATTAATTAATTAATTCATTAATTTTAATATTAACTTAACGGCCTAATACAAGGAGGTGAAAACCCGGGATATGTCCTGGGAAAACAGGACCTTTGGTCATCCTATGTTTTGCTTCATGCAGGAATAACAAAAACAGCAACATTAAATCTGTGATCAGTTATTCCTTTCAGCAGCAGAAGCATGCATGTATGCCATTTAGAACAATATCAGTGTTTCCCGTGCATTCATTGATTTGTGGCACAAATGCACGTGGACTGCCACAGATGAATTTGGTGAGAACAGTTTTATTAACTTTTTGTACAATCAACACCCTGTATTTATTTACCAATTATACAGTTATTTTTAGTTGATTTATTTATGCTTTATTAATGTATTTAAATTATTAATTATTTAAATGTATTTATTTTGATTTTCATGATTTTATTTAATGTAATTATACACTTATTTATATTCATTTTTAAGCACTTTTTGCTTTTTCTTTCTGTTGATCACTGCATAAGCTGTCGGCATGGTTTATTAGTTCCGACCAGCCAGTTACTCCATCTGTCTAAAAGTCTCGTTTTCCTAATCCTAATTTCACGTAGTATAAATGATCACATGCTGTAATATAGCTCAATATTGTGTATCTACACTAGTGTAAACATAAAAATCAGGGGCGTCCGTGGGCCCACAACTGTTTTGAAAAATATAATTTAACAAGGAAGCTAAAACATAAACAATACGACCTATTATGCTTTTTCTACTTTTCTGACCTATAAATGTAGTTAAAATGTTGTATTCTGGTGTTAAACCATGCCAAAGTTTCAGACAATGAGGTTTTCACATTTGGAAGTGAGCCCTGAAAGAAGTTTGGGATGGCTCAAAACGCTCCATTTCAGAAGGCGTTGCAAAACTGTTCTTTTGTGATGTCACAGATGGTCGGGCTTATATGGCCGTGGCTGTAGGCCGGGATAGTAATGGCTCACAGGAAGTGTTTCTTGGGGTCTAAGGGAAAGCTACATTTGTTTACAATTCCTAAGGCACAAGTGGGTGGAGTTCCTGATTCCCTAGCAGCAAAAGAAAAAGATTTTAATCCGTCAACGGCTGGACTAGTCGACAATATAGTTTGTGTTCTATGTAGTTGTCCTGCCTCTGCCCGTGTGTGGCAGCACTTTTGTATCGTTGTACTTGGTCAATTTTTGTTTTGGCATTTTTCCCCTTGAGTCACAACGTGTTGTAATAAAACTTTTTGTTACACGGATCTCTTGCCTCTGCATCTTGGCACTGGTGACAAATACAGGATTTCTTGTTCCCCTGCATAAAACCTTGTAGGTGGACAAGTGTGTCGTAGCCACATGATGCATGAGTCCTGATGTATTTCAGGGGAAGTACACGTAAAAAAAAGAGATCCAGGGAAAGCTCAGTCAGGTCTGAGTCGCACGTTTTTGCTTCTCCTATAATTTTCTTCCCGGCGTTCCTCCGGCATGCCGCGCTTTGGTGACAGGTGGCGGCACTCCTACGCACCGACGCTCGCCCCAGATGGCTGGCATGCTAAAAGTTTGTCTTGCACAGCGTTGCCTTCACTCAAAGAGAGGGGAAAAAATGACAACACAAAGTGTGTGCGAATGGTGTTGTATTAAATAAAAGTCTCACAAAAACAAGATTTCCCGCTCGGTACTGAACCGTAACATTTTGTAGGATCCGCGTTGTCCCCATCACAAACTGTGCCAACAAATGCTAACCGTGAGAAAATGAGTGATGGCACTTTGCTGCAATCAAAAAGAAAGAAAAAGTCAGGACCATAACTTGTCCATAGTAGGGTGGAACCTCTGAAGCGCAACACCACTCCCAAAAAATGGCTTCAAGGTCGCACAAAACCTCAACGCCGTGCCTGAAGGATCCGCTCTGGGTCTTTTACTTCTTCTTTGCTTGTTTTGCTGCATGAAGAAGAAAAATAATACCCTAAGACGGGGGTGTCCAAAAGCGAGGGCCACATAGTGTAAAGGAAACTTTGCCACAGTGTGCTAAGTTACATATACTTTATTTACATATACTCCGCTTTCTCATATTTTTTTCAAATATTTAAAAATTTGCATTTCTCAAATATCTCATATTTTGACTTTATTTTCATAATATTGTTACTTTTCTCAACCTAATTTTCCAAAATTTGCACCTTCATTCTTTGTTATTGTTTTTTTTTGTATGACTTTAGAAAAAAAATTGTCTTTAATATGCCAACTTTGTTTATCCTTAGAATATTATGACTTTATTCTCCTCGTAGCATAACTTTTCTCCAATAGTTGCAAATTCATTCTTGGTTTGGTTTAGTCTGTCATAATATCAAACGACTCTACTCTATAATAAACACTGCTCCAAAAATTCCGTACAGTAACTGTGCAATAAACCGTGCAATAAGTCACGTAAGACACCTGGTCATCATGTATATAACTTTATATAGTGCATATAAATTCTGATTTGTATTTATATTACCTTGTTTTTGCACTTTATCTGCTCGTGTGCTTCTTTTGTAGCTGCAAACCTGAAATTTTTAATATTTCCACTTTACGCTTCTAAAAATGACATGTTTTTCTGAATATTATGATTTTTCTCTATACGATGACAAGTTTTGACTTGTATTGACTTTATTCTTGCAAAATGACTGCTGTTTTTTTGGCATTTTTGCTGTCGTTTTCTTATTTAACTGCATTTTGAGAACATACTGTGGGCCAATAAATACATCTCTAGCTTTGGACACCCCTGCCATAAGCACTTCAATTGACTCTTCTGTCCAATTAAGCATCAAGTTTTGTGGGCGTGGACTACAAAAGAAAATAACACAGGAGTTGCCAATTTAGCACCTGGTCCAAAAACATTGGCATTACAGATGTGACTGTAGGCAACCTGATGATGTGTTTTTTTAATGACCTGTTAATGCTAATGAACACATTCTAATGGGAATGTAGCTTGTAGTTCCAACTGTGTACAGAAGAGGGCATCCTTACTCCCCTTCGTTGCTTTAAATTAGCGTTAGCTACTTAGTCTGGTCATGAAAACAACCTAGGGTTGTCCACATCTTTCTTGAACAAACAGCCGCACTTTACAAATGGCCCCCTGCGTGCATTTTGGACACCCATGAAATAAAAGGTGAAATAATAGTGTTATGATTTTCATGCTTTGACCATAAAACTATTAAAATCAGAAGGGGCGAATAAGTGTAGAGAGATTACTGTAACATGAAAGCCGAACCAGATTGTGCTGGGCCCCGAGGGGTTCCACTGTCCATCACAACCTATCATAACAATGCTAGCATGCTAGCGACTGACATCAGAGGAAGTGCTCTGATCTTCTTGTGGAAAAAGTGGTTCAAGGGACACGTGGACATCTTCCACAGCTTGCTAATGTCCTGGCGGTGTTACGAGGTCATGAAAAGGCGGGTCATAAAAACAGACAAGTCATATTTTTCCAATCCAGCACAGTACAAATAGCGTCAGCGTTCGAACCCAGGCTTTAATTGACATAATAAAGCCAGTAGACGACGTTAAAGAAGGAGAAGCTGAAAGGGAAAATGAAGCGAGACCAGCGGTCGATAGCGTTCACGTCCGTCAGGTCGGGGATTTTGATTTTGAGCTGCGACGAGCGCCGCCTCAGTCGGCTCCTCCTGAGCTGAGTCGTCCCGTCCAGGCTGCGGCGGCCGGCCGACCCGCTGGTCCTCCTGTACTGGGCCCCCGTGGAGTTGTCCGACACGGTGGAGTTGTGGGTGGTCTCGCACACCGTGGTGGTGATTTCGTGGCCCCCCACCTCGTTGTGGATCTCCAGGGTGGTCAGCAGGATGTTGCCTTGGGAGTCGGCCTGAGCGAAGACACAGGCGACACTTTGACACCCACTTGATTTCATATTTGGGGTCACAACAAGATTTCATAAATGTCTCATAATATTTTGACTTTATTTTCATAATATTGTTACTTTTCCCAACCTAATTTTCAAAAATTTGCACCTTCATTCTTTGTTTTTGTTTTTTTGTATGATGACTTTAAAAAAAAATGTCTTTAATATGACAACTTTATGTTTTTCCTTAGAATATTATGACTTTATTCTCCTTTTTTCTCCAATAGTTGCAAATTCATTCTTGGTTTGGTTTAGTCTGTCATAATATCAAACGACTCTACTCTATAATAAAAACTGCTCCAAAAATTCCGTACTGTAACTGTGCAATAAACCGTGCAATAAATCACGTAAGAATCATATATATAACTTTACTTCACAGACGACACTTTGACACCCACTTGATTTCATATTTGGGGTCAAGACAAGATTTCATAAATGTCTCGTAGGCACGATAAGATGATAAATGAATGAATGAATATATTGCCCCCCCCCCAAAGCAGGCAGGCAGAGAGTTCACTGGTTTCAGCACCTTTTGTCTCTGGGTGGAGACGGGGCTGCTAGCATGCACACAGAAGAATATCATGTAGAAACAAAATCTCCTAATCAGATGTATCAGCACGGCCCTGTGACACCCTGATGTTTACCATGGTTAACTTCTTTTCCCTTTATTGACCCTGGAACAGATTATTTCCATGTCGGCCATTTCCTATGTACAGTATATGGCTGCATGGGAATTCATTGAGTTTTAAGGGGACCAAATCAATGAATGGACTCCAGTCTTCTTCTTTTTGACCTTCATTGAAGACATTGAAGTTGTGATCAAAGCCCCTCCACTCTCACCTTTGGTCGGTCGAACTTGGCGCGGTCGTTGTTGGCTTTCTGCGCCCGCTCAGCCAGCCTCTTCTGCATCTGCGGCCCTCGGCCGAAGAAGATGTAGTTGACGAAGGCATACTCCAGCAGCGCCAGGAAGACGAAGACGAAGCAGCCCATCAGGTACATGTCGATGGCTTTCACGTAGGGGATCTTGGGTAGCGTCTCCCTCAGGTGGGTGTTGATGGTCGTCATGGTAAGCACGGTGGTGATGCCTGCGACACAAAGGATGTTCGTCAAATTTCAATGTTTCAGATCATTCAACTAAAAAGCTGCTCCTTTGTCTTTGTCAACTTTAAGGTGAAGTGTTCTGTCTTCTGATTGGCTGAAAAGGCCTCATCGATTTGCCTCCATCGTGCCACCTGCTGCTTTGTCAGAGATATACAGTAAGTGAGCTTGAAAAAAACACACATAGATGTAACGTTTGCGTCTGGTCTATTTCTGTGTCTTGAGCGTCGGTTGCGTAAGTGGTCCCAAAATGTAGCGCTGGAGAGCTGTGTGCGGGGGAGAGTGGAGAGCAGTGTGGGTACATTGCATCGATCCCAGCGTGAGAGCCAAGAACAAGAACGGCAGCTGAGTGCCAGCTCCGAGGAGAAGGCTGTGCAGACTGGCTTGGAGTCCCACCTTCCCACAATCCGATGCTAAGATACATGGACTCTTATTTTAGTGGTCTGTAATGGTGGTGTTCTGGCCAGGACACTTCTTTGCTAAGCCTTAGCATCAGCGCTAACATCGCTAACATCCGTTTGAATGAATATGTGGAATAATGGATGTTTACATACTGTATAAGCATATGTAAATGGACATACATTTCAATGAAGTGTCTATGGGGGGTCACGCTCTGGTCTACATGTGCGTTGTGGACTTGGAAAAGGCCTTCGACCGTGTCCTTCCTGGTGTCCGATAGCTACCATGTGCCATCCGGTTCTTGTACAACCGGAGCATGAGCTTGGTTCTCATCGCCAGCTGATTATGAATTTCTAGTTGCAGCCAAGGCATTGATGGGGTCCCGTTCGGGAGTGTTAGGATCTCATCTCTGCTATGTGGTCTATGTGTAGCGATGTGGTCCTGATGGCCTCTTTGGGCTGTGACCTTCAGCCTTTACTGGGACGGTTTGCATCTGATTCTGAAGCTTCTGGGTTGAGACTCGAGGCTATTGTTCTCAGTCGGAAAAGGGTGGAGTGCTCCCTCTGGGTTGGGAGCGAGGTCTTGCTGAGCCGGGAGCAATTTCCCGGTCAATCTATGTTCCCACCCTCACCTACCTATGGTCGGTCATGAGCTTTGGATTGTGACTGAATGGACAAACAGGTTTCCAGCATGTGTCTATGAGAATGGAGCAGCTAGGACACCTCTTGTGTCAGCCTTAGCATAAGTGCTAATGCGGGTCATGTGTAGATCCATATTAGCATATGAACTGATGCGTATGAAAACCTAGCACGCCACACGGGATCTCGAGTAGTCGCACCTAAAGCCACTCTGGCAGCCGAGGCGTCGTAATTGATCCAGAAGGAGACCCAAGACAGGATGGTGATCAGGATGGAGGGCATGTACGTCTGCAAGATGAAGTACCCGATGTTTCTCTTCAGCTTGAAGCTCAGAGACAGTCGAGGGTAGGCACCTGGACACAACACCGACACCAGAATGACGCCATGCAGAGGTACATCAAGCTAGCACACACATTGTTCTATTCATCCCGCTCCGATCTGTATTAGCATCTTTTTATTAGATTGAGCGTGACAATGAGTCAGAAGCTCCCTGACACTTTGCAGGTGCCGCTACACAGCAGGTGAAGCGCTGACATGCTTTCTCGCAAGGTTAGCGATGCACAACGATGCTGCGGTTCTCATTAGCATGAATGCTGCGCTGACGGCATACAGTGTGCTAATTGCTGTTTTCGTGACGTGTATAGCTGGTGTCCAAAGTGCAGCCTGGAGGCGGTTTCAATATGAAATTCATAATATTATGAGCAGGGGTCGCAAACTCAATTTACTTGGGCCGCATCAGGTTATCCAAAAAAAAACAAAAAACGCATTTATTAAAAACAAAAAAATGTAAAATTTTCTACAAGAAAAGCTCTGATAAAACATTCCACTGTTCTCAAATATCTTGCTTTTTATTTTTCTACACAAAATAAGATGAAAAATAAATAAACAAATCAAGAATAAAGAAAATCAATCAATCAGTACTAAATAAATAAATATAATAATAATAATAATAAAACGGCAAATAATAAAAACTTAAGAAACCACATATACGTAGTTGGTGGGTAGACAAATTATTTTTCCAGATTAAAATTAACAAAGCATTATTAGAGCCCCGTAGACATGACAAAACACGACTATAGTCACATTTATACTTTTTATTTACAACATATTGCGCAACTGCAGGGTCTTGAGACACATGCTAACTCGCAAACTAGAGAGCTAGCGACCTAAACGGTATCCTTCAAGTTATTTCCTTTAAACTTAAATAGCCAAAAACTTACCACTTCCACACGGATAGGGAGGATAACTATTAACAGTTATTTAACCTTTAACATGAACATTAATCAAACGTAATAATTTTTTCTGGGTACATGATTCCATACAGCATCCATATCAAACTTGCGCGGGCCGCACTAACATTAAACTTTCATATCAAGGCGGGGGCCTCAAACTAGTGTCCTGCGGGCCACATTTGGCCCGCGGGCCGCATGTTTGAGACCCCTGTTCTAGGGCTTCCAGAATCTGCACCTATTTCAGTTGTATTTCCTTACATTTGTGCTTCTCGCCAAAACGGTCTGTTTTAATTTATTCCACAAACGTCTTTCAAACCTCATAATCTGAAACCTTGGCATGGTTTAACACAATAATACAACATTCGAACCCGCGGGCCGCATGTTTGAGACCCATGATTATGAGGAAACATTTTAGTATTAAAGAAAAAATACACAAACAAAAGAAGTTGTCATTTTTTGAAAATGAACTTTGGGGAAAGGTTATAATATTGTAAGAATAAATTCAAAATATGACGGTAATAAAGTTCAAAATAAAATTCAAAAAGGAAGTTGACAAAGATAATATAAGAAGAAAGGTCAAGGCCTTTGCTGGAAAACAGAGGAAATTAATTGAGGTAATAAATATGTCTGATGGACCAGCCTGGACACCTCCTGTGTCATGTTAGCATTAGTATCAGTGCTAACAATACTCTACGGGGACAGTGTCTTAAACGCCTCAAGTACTGTAATTAGCAAAGTCTCATGCGTACCGTGAGTGAGAAAAACAAACCACAACAATGAAGAACCGTCTGAATGTGGTTCCTTTACCTGTGGAGAAGACCACATTCTTGGAGACCAGCTTGTAGTCCACGATGGAGAACTGCGGGAGCTCGATGCGCGTCACCCCTGTGACAGCCGTGTCGCCTCCTTTCCAATAGAACTCGATATCATCTGTCGTGTAGCCGTCTGTCAACAACAGACAAAAGTTTGCATTAAGACCATGCATATGAAAGGATGTCACGTGATGTGTACTGTATATGAATAGACTTACAGAGGTTTGTATCAAGTCCATATTTATGTTTAGATGTTTAGATTATGCGTATGTGAATGGACAGAAGATTACACTGAGCATATGTGAATGGACGGCCAATATTGTCCAACTCTCCATTTCCGATATCAACCAATACCGATATGTGTGTACTGATAAGACATATCTCCTGTGGTGGAATGAACACATGTGTTGTATACTGCATTTTTTTAAATATTGGTTTTGATGATCGGGAAAAAAATCCGATACCAATATCAACCGATATCGCATTTGTATGCTGATATCATACCCATAATTACAAACACCCCCACCTCTCTTGTTTTGTTGCATTTCAGATGCAAAGTTGAAATGAAAAGGATGAGACTCAATCAGGACAGCACTAGCTGTGTTTTTGTCGAGCCATGTCTCAGTTAAAAACATAAACTCAAGATTATAAAAGGAAATAAAATCATGAATAAAGATGATTTAGTACTTAAAGATCTGACACTGAGCACAACATGTTTGGAGTTGAACTGGGCGCTGTGTTCTTGCAAGAGATGTGGATTAGACTGCTTTGATCAGATAGTCTGTCTCTGAACTAATGGATGTGGTTTGACAGTAGTTGTGGTTTTTAGGCGAGAACACTTCCTCCCTGGGACTCTGGTTGGTATGAGGTTTAGGACACAGAGGCCCTTAGCGTCCTAGACAACAACATTGATGGAGGACAGAATCCTTGACCACTTTAATCCCTGATTTCACCAAAATTTGCAGACGGTCAGGAAATCTCATTGGTGACAGTGGAGACATGAACAGTACCGAAGCATCTCCGGAGGGTGTAGATCAGGGGTCTCAAACACGAGGCCCGCGGGTCAAATGTGGCCCGCAGGACACTAGTTTGAGGCCCCCGCCTTGATATGAAAGTTTAATGTTAGTGCGGCCCGCGCAAGTTTGATATGGATGCTGTATGGTATCATGTACCCAGAAAAAATTATTACGTTTGATTAATGTTCATGTTAAAGGTTAAATAACTGTTAATAGTTATCCTCCCTATCCGTGTGGAAGTGGTAAGTTTTTGGCTATTCAAGTTTAAAGGAAATAACTTGGAGGCTACCGTTTAGGTCGCTAGCTCTCTAGTTTGCGAGTTAGCATGTGTCTCAAGACCCCGCAATATGTTGTAAATAAAAAGTATAATTGTGACTATAGTCGTGTTTTGTCATGTCTACAGGGCTCTAATAATGCTTTGTTAATTTTAATCTGAAAAAAATAATTTGTCTACCCACCAACTATATGTGGTTTCTTAAGTTTTTATTATTTGCCGTTTTATTATTATTATTATATTTATTTATTACTGATTGATTGATTTTCTTTATTCTTGATTTGTTTATATATTTTTCTTTTTCTTCTTTTTTTTATACATCTTATTTTGTGTAGAAAAATAAAAAGTAAGATATTTGAGAACAGTGGAATGTTTTAATAATAATAATAATAATACATTTTATTTGTATAGCGCTTTTCAAGATACTCAAAGACACTTTACAAAAGAATGAAGTTGAATAAAACAAGTAAACAGAATAAAAGACACACCAAAATACAGCATTCATTGGTTAATACATGAGTAAAATCATGAGTATAGTTAAAACATGAGTAAAAGCGGGGCGGGGCACAGCAGTCAGGTATAAAAGGTTAGACATTAAAAACAGATTTAAAGAGGTGGGTCTTGAGTTGTTTTTTAAAGGTGGGAAGGTCAGGGCAAGCACGGAGTGAATGGGGCAAAGAGTTCCAGAGGGTGGGGGCAGCGATGGAGAAGGCTCTGTCTCCCCAGGTTCGGAGCTTGGTCTTACAGTTTTATCAGAGCTTTTCTTGTAGAAAATCTGAACCAAAGCAAAGTTTATTCATTTTTCTGTTTTTAATAAATGCGTTTTTTTTTGTGTTTTTTTTTTAAAACCTGATGCGGCCCAGTCTCACCCAGACCCTAGCTCCAGTGGCCCCCAAGTAAATTGAGTTTGAGACCCCTGGTGTAGATGCATCAGGTGGGTCCAGGGCAAGGGGTGAGGCCTGCGTTTTACATCTAAAACCGGACCGTGTCTTTCTGAGATCCACATGAACAATCAGATGTTTCACCTGTTGGTGTTTTGTCAGTTCCTGAGGTATCAGCTTTGTGACGTTGGTGCCAGCTGCAGGTAGCTATTCTGTTCATGTTTATGTTTATGTTAGATATGGCGCCGTCTCCAAGCACCAGGGTATCTTTGATTCAGGTCAGGACTTTGACTAGGCCACTCCAAAGTCTTCCTTTGGTTTTTCTTCAGCCGTTCAGAGGTGGACTTACTGGTGTGTTTTGGATCATTGTCCTGCTGGATTTTTTTGGTTGACATCAGAATTCATGGTTCCATTTATCACAGCAAGGCTTCCAGGTCCTGAAGCAGCAAAACAACCTCAGACCATCACACTACCACCACCATATTTTACTGCTATGATGTTCTTTTTCTGAAATCTATGCATGTACTGTATGTGAATGTGACATACGCTATGTTGCTTTTGTTGTATTTTTTTATGCAAAGTAGCTGTATACTAGTCTTGTTTATGGCTGTGGCTCCATTTGCATATCGTTTTTCATGTTACACAATCATTCTTTGGTTAAAGAAACAGAAAAAGACCCTGAGCATGATGATTGAATAGGGTAGCAATGAATCACGCGCAGTGGAGTGCACGTGCTGGGGGCCTGATGGCAGAAGGCTGATTTATGAGTGTGGAAGCGCTGATTGCACAACATGTAAATCATGTCGCGTACAGACACACTTCCATGATTCTACAAGAATGCGAAGGGCAGGCGTTTTACGGAAAGGCACATGTCATCCAGACTAATGAGGGTGCACCATCATTACTACACACACTCAGTGTGTGTGTGTGTGTGTGTGTGTGTGTGTGTGTGTGTGTGCGCGCTTCTGGACTGCAGGCATCAACTTACAGCTCTCGATCTCCAGCGTGCAGTTCTGCTCATCCAGCGGGTACCTCCTCAGGTCCATCATGCAGGCGGCCGTCGTCGTGATTCTGTGAGCCAAAAAGCAAGCAGATGATCAAAAAAAAAAAGGAGTTTATGGCTTGGTGGCAGTGCTGCATTGCAGTAGGTCATGGTGAACTCTGTTTGTGTCGGGCAGGGGGCACCACATTCACTCTCACGTCGGCATTACGACCCATTTGGAAAACATAAAACCAGATGTGAACCTCCAAGGCCCATTGCGTCCAATTTGGTACAATTACTGTCATCATGACGACCCTGCGATATTGCATCTCTTTAGTCTTTTGATTAACGGTGTCATAATGCAGACAAGGAAGGACAGGATGCGGCAAAGAGGAAAAGTGTCATGGTAACCACAGAACCAGAAAAGGAACTCATTGGTTGTGGCGTCACATTGCAATGTTTATTTACAGTTGTACTGTTTGTTTCTTTGGAAGACGCACAACGAAAATAACGACAGCTGACCTGAGGCCGTAGAGGACGGTGCCGTCCGGGTGAAGTCGGATCATACGGTTCTTGACGGTGACGCCATGAACAAAGGACTTCTTATCGTTGAGGAAGTACGTGTCCGGCACCCACAGCTGGTCGGCCACGCGGTTGTCCAGGGTCAGGTTGAGGGGGATGCCCACGTAGGCCAGACGCTTGTCCCTCCAGTACTGCTGGAAGTACATGGTCAGGGTGTAATCCTGCAGACAGACCGACCGACAGGTGATTATGTTGGAATAAATAAATCAATAATTAATAACAGGCCGTCATTGACATTGGCGGCATTCCACCAACGATCCGCCACAACACAAAAGCTTTTGCAGCATCTTAATGGTGCTGACTCCTCTTGATCCTGCTGACTAATGTTAACGTCTTAAATAAATAAGCAGGTTCAAGGAAATAAACATGCGCCAGTGTGGCTGCTGGCATGGAAAGTACCCGCATGAACACCTTCTATACCGCAAATCCTGTGTAGGAAGGCGACTTCTCTACATGTCAGCTAGTAAATATTACTCATACGCTCGCTGCCCTCCAAAAGTGCTGAGCTCCGGTGCATCCACTGATGGAAATGCAGTTTTTTGGGAGTCAAAGCCGGACGCCTTCTTTTCACTTTGGAGTAAATCCACAGTGGATTGGACTGACAGTATACAGTAGTACTATACATCCATCCATTTCCTACACAGTACTAGTAAATCCTTTTCTATGTTCATTAGGCTAATACGCAGTACTAGTACATCCTTTTCTACGCTCATTAGGCTTGTATACAGTACGAGTACATCCAAAATGAGTGAGATGGTTACGGTTAGAGGGTTAAGGTCGGGGTTAGGGCTACAGTGAGGGCTAGAGTTAGGGTTAGAGGGTTAGGCCAGGGTTATGGTAAAAGGGTTAGTCTAAGATGGTTAGGGTTAGAGGGTTGGTGTTAGGGGTTAGGGTTACCCAGGTCAGGGTTAGGGGTTATGTTTGGGATAGAAGGTTCAGTTTAGGGTTTAGGATTAGGGTTCAAGGTTAGGGTTAGACGGTTAGATGGTTAGGGTTAGAGGGTTAGGTTTAGTTGGAGGGCTAGGTTTAGAGGTTGGAGGGTTAGGAGGTTAGAGGGTTAGACGGTTAGGGGTTTGGGTTAGAAGGTTATGGTCGGGTTTAGAGTTAGCTTTAGACAGGGTTGGGTTAGAGGATTATGGTTGGGTTTAGAGTTAGGTTTAGAGAGTTAGGGTTAGGCTCGAGGGTTATGGTTGGGTTTAGAGTTAGGTTTAGAGAGTTAGGGTTGGGCTAGAGGGTTATGTTTGGTTTAGAGTTAGGTTTAGAGAGTTAGGGTTGGGCTAGAGGGTTATGGTTGGGTTTAGAGTTAGGTTTAGAGGGTTAGGGTTGGGTTAGAGGGTTATGGTTGGGTTCAGAGTTAGGTTTAGAAGGTTAGGGTTGGGTTAGAGGGTTATGGTTGGGTTCAGAGTTAGGTTTGGAGGGTTAGGGCTGGGTTAGAGGGTTAGGGTTAGAGTTAGGGTTACAGGGTTATGGTTAGGGCTTAGACGGTTAGGGGTTAGGGTTACAGGGTTATGGTTGGGTTTAGAGTTAGGTTTGGAGGGTTAGCGTTAGGTTGGAGGGTTAGATTTAGAGGTTATGGTTACGGGGTTACAGGGTTAGGGTTAAATGTTTAGGGTTAGAGGACCCTAGCCGGGTCTTACATGTATGTGTGAACGTTCAGATATTTTACCATGTTGTGGGCATGGATAGTCTTGTTTACATAATATATGCGTGTGAATGGAGAGGCAGTTTTCCAGGTTTGCAGTGCGCTGGTGTGTGTGAATGGCTAGCCAGATGTTCAGATGGATGAATTTCCAGTGTAAATATGTTGTAAAAGTAGTGTGTATTATATATACATAATGTGTACATGTAATACATAAATTGAAGTAGTATAGTACAGAGGGGTTGCTTGTGAGATGAAGAGTAGGTGTTGTTGTGAGCCGTGATGTCCTCCCACATGCAGCAGCAGCAGCGGAGTGGGTCGGCTGAATCAGCGTTACGCACGTCTGGACCGTCCACGACTATCTCAAAGCTTCCAGCGGTTTAAGAATACGAAAGAAGAATGTGTATTCTTACACACGCTTAGCTTGCTGGGGGGAGCTGAGTGTTGTCAGATGCTTTGGAGCTCAGGAGACCTCAGGAAGGGCTTTGTTGTTTTTTTTTTTTTGTTTGTTTTTTTTTGCTCTCAGCACCAGCCAGTAAATGAGGCCCGATGGGAGGACGGGAGCGCCATGTCATCCCAGGCTAAGACACGTGTCAGCCATGGCCGCTGCGTGCCAGTCACACAGTCACGCTAACTCACCTGCCAGTCTGCTGGGAATGCATTTCATTTCCAGAGTTGGCATGCATTTATACAAACTGCTACTTCTTCATTGTGACACACTGAATTCAGCACCCCCACCCTGTGAGTTACAAGCAGTCAGGTTTTTGCACGCGCAGCACAATCAACGTCGTCTTTGGCGTCGGTGCGTTAAATCACGGCGCTGTAAAGCAGCAGAGTTATCTCACGTCTGCTGGAATGAATTCATTATGAAGACTGGAAAGCAAAGAAAAACTGCTGATGTGGTCTCACATGAAACGTATTGGCACCAAATATCAGCACATGTTGCCTTGAAGAAGGTCTTAATGTAAAGCAATGCTTGGGAATGTTGTCTGTCTTATAGACCATCTTTGATGAGCACTTAAAGCCTTAAAAGTGGATGTATTATGCTAATTTTCAACCCTTTGTATCGAGTTGGCAGCACGGTGGTCGAGTGGTTAGCGCGCAGACCTCACAGATAGGAGATCAGGGTTGTTTGTCTGTATGTGCCCTGTGATTGGCTGGCGACCAGTCCAGGGTGTACCCCGCCTCTCGCCCAAAGACAGCTGGGATAGGCTCCAGCACCCCCCGCAACCCTCGTGAGGAAAAGCGGTCGGAAACTAATGAATGAATGAATGTATCGAGTTGTGGACTCCTATAGAGCAGCTACACACAATAACCTGCACAGAAAGCTTTCTAGATCTTTCAGAATTTGCATCTATTCCAGCTGTTTTCCAATACGGTTTGTTTTAATTTATTCCTCCCACGGCCCCCCTCCGGGCCCGTCCACTCCACTGTGATCGGTCACATTCAGCTTGTACACTTAACACCTTGTACGCGGGCACACCCATATAAGGAAGTTACTATGACGACACAGGGAGCCGGCGTAAAAAACTAATTTATAGGTCAGAAAAGGGGAAATACATAATTAAGAATAGCAAAGTGTTACTGTCTTATAGAGGATCTTTGACTGTTACTTTTGCAGTCTGTGCTTAAAAACACAGTAGTACTTCTGACATGAGGATCTTTGACTAAAGTTCTCACAGTAGGTGCTTAATAACAGAAGAAGGCTCCTGTAACAGTGAGGATCTTTGACACACATTTTCACAATAGATCCTGAAGATCTTTGATTGGTATTCTGCAGTAGCACTCATGTCATATAGAGGATCTTTGATTAGAGTTGCAATAGATATCTAAAAACAGACGAGTCATATAAATAAATATTTTTGCAGTCAGTGCTCAACAGCAAAATACCGCTGTCATATAGAGGATCTTTGGTTAGAATTGTCACAGTCGGTCTTTAAAATCAATCAAACCTGTCATATAGAGAGGATCTTTGACATGCGTTTTCGGAGGTTATCACCTTTTGTCATACAGAGAGGATCTAATGCCGCAATAAAATTTGAGCAGAAAAGGAAAATCTTCCTCAAAAGCTTTCATGAGTTTAGCTGACAAATATTAGAACAGTTTCCAATTCATACTTCCAAAAAAGGAGATTTTTGAAGGTCATTTCTGGTGTGTAGTGTTTCAACCGAGCAGTGCGGTGCAATAAAAGTGCAATTAAGGCATGTATTGCGTGCCCAGTGCAAGGTTTATTCTCCTTCCACTGCTGTTATTTCCATGTACGTGTTTTTAACTCACCATGTTGACCTCAGACACCATATCTATGCTGGCCACGTCGATACTCATGCCAACGGCAACCGGTGCAGCTTCAAAAGACAACAACAAAGCAGGTCAGCTTATGCTTATACATATTTATATTTGTCTTTATTTCTATGCAGTATGTATTTAGAAATAGAAGTAAATATCCTCTAGAGGTCTTACCCCCAAAGTCCGGCCTCAGACGGATGTCATATCCCTTCAGGAGTTTGTCCACGGTGTCTTTGACAAAGGACATGTTGCCAGGCTCATTGACACTGCAGGAGACAACGATGGACAATAATAATGTAAGAAAAAGAAGAAGAAGAAGAAGGAGTGCTCGTCCTCAGCCCTCAAAGAGCTCACCTGTAGACAGGTGCACACACCGCGGCCACGAAAAGCAGCCGGCACGCCGCCCCAAGGAGCCTCATACCGGCTCAGGTGAGCGGTGTGCCAGGGTGGAAGTCGGCCAAAAAAGTGATCAGTGAGGCTCCGCCTACTCTGCCGCCATGCCCCCCACCCACCCTCGGAGATCCACTAAATCTGCTGGGACATCATACGCCTGACGCTCTCATCAACACGCCTGAACGCGCCGTCATCCCCTTTTTAGCGTTCTCCCACAGGTATGCCAAGAGGGAGGGGGGGCGGATGCCATTTTAATGTATTTTTTCTTTTATGTTTTCATTTTATTTCCACAGTGCGCCAAAACTAGGTATGCCCACTCCGCTGTGATTGGTCACACACCCAAGCGTTCCTGAGGACTTCTGGATACGTAGGACCACATTTCCTGAATGCAAACAATGCAGCCCATATAAAGAAGTCCAAATCGCATTGACGTCAGTAGTACTTTTAACACAATATTATAGCATCAGAAAAGTGGATAAAACGTAAGTGGATAAAAAGCATAATGGGTCATTTTTTTGTAGCATAACGTTGAAATATTAAAGAAGGAGATATTTTTAAAAGGGAAAAACAAACAAGTTAACAAATGAAGTTGGAATTTTGGGGGAAAACTAGATGTGAAAACTCGGCAAAAGTCCGATACAATAAAGTCATTATTAAGAGAAGAAAATTTACAAGAGGAACTTTTAATAAGAAACAGTAGCTGTCAAAATATTCAGAGGAAAAAAAGGCACAATTTTACTAAAAACTCAAAAAACGGAAATAATAATATCATTCAGTAGCATAGATTTTAAATTTTCAATATTCTTTTTAAAATAACAAAAATAATGTCATTTTTTGACATTTAGGTTGAGGGAAAAGTTGTACAATTATGGGAATAAAGTCATAATATTGGAAAAAATTTTAGAAAATGTAACATTGTTTAGAAAAAAATAAAAAACTAAAGTACTAAAGTTTAAATAACAGCAAAAACTGAGAAAAAGAGCAACGAGTGGCTTTTTCATCTACCGAATAAAGTTGAGATGTAGTTTTGTTATAATAATGCTACAGTATGTACTGTATGTATGCCTCAAAAACAGTGTTGGGCATGTTACTTTAAAAAAGTAATTTGTTATAGTTACTTCTAAAAAAATGAGTTACTCCACTACAAAAGTAACTAGTTTCCAGTAAATGTAACTATTGTAACCCCCCCCCCACAGCAAAGTCGACAGGTGTATAGCAGTCGACAGGTGTTTCTGTTTGATGAGTTGCTCACACAAGACGTGGACAATTTTTTTCGGGGACATAATGTACATTTTACCTTTGATATCAACGAGGTTAAAGTAGTACTGTAGTCTGTACTTCCATTTGGCAAACGCTGTCTTCTCACTAGAGTCCTCCTCACTTGCCATCTGCTATGCTTTATCGCATTTTGGACGTGCTCTTAACACCCGCCCACCCAAGTTCTCTGATTGGCTGAAGACGCAATCTTACTAAATCTTAGCCAATCCTCATTGCGTATGTGCTCTAAACACCCACCCACTCAAGTTCTCTGATTGGCTGAAGACGCAATTTTACTAAAACCTGAGCCAATCCTCATTGCTTATGTGGTTATCTCACCCCTTCCTGTCACTCTGCAACACTCTCACACTCTCACTGCGTTGCAGATTAGTTATGAAGTCGGTGATTTTTTTTATTTATTTTTAGGCGGCTTCAATAACGTGCAGTAACTGGGTGTCGAAAATGGTAACGGCTGACAGTAAAACTAATTAGTTAGATTACCCGTTACTGAAAAAAGTAACGCCGTTATTCACATCACTGCTAAAAAAAAAACTCTCAGCAGAAAATGAGTCTTACCTTGTATCGTAGATAGCATACAGCTTCTTGTTCCCGTCAATAGCATTCCTGTAAAAAAATAAAAATACTGTTTAATATAATTGCCACAAGTTCAATAGGATCGGTCTGCAACCATTCTGTCCAGTGGACAGTGATCAATTATATAATAATCATTATAATATTATGAATTAGCCTATTATTATTACTATCATCATTATTATTATTATGATTAATACTACTACTAGTAGTATTAGGCTAGTATTAGCCTGCTTATTGGCTTGCTTATGAGCCTGCTTTTGTCAGAGATTTTTTTTGTAAAAAAAAAATCAACAAAAAATATCAAATTACTTAGGGGTACCTTAAGAACATTTTAGGGGGGGCTGAACTCCCCTAAAATAGGTCTAATGACGCCACTGGTCAGAAGTGGCATCAATTAAAACAAAAATGTATTTGTGTTCTCTAGTATAGATTTTATTATTACATGATAAAATTTGTGGAGTATCACAGCTAAGACATTTTTAGCCAGGAGAAAAGGTACAACAACAAAAAAAATACTATATATACTATTACATGATTTATTATTACATGATTTTTGGAGTGCTGTGCAAAATTTTCACAGCTCAAATCGACACTTTGGTAAAAGAACACTTAATATGGGGTACTATACATGTGTCAGAAGTGGGATCACATTAAGAAATATATCACATGTAGACATGTTTTTTTCTTGTTTTTTTCTTTAGGAGAGCAAGTCCTTTTGGCAAAGTTGTCAAGAGGTTCTAAAGAGGTGTCAGAAGTGGGATCAAGTTAAAACAACAATTTATTTGTGTTCTCCAGTATGCCTTTTCTCAAAGTTGGATGACTAGAGCTATCTAAAGAGGCGTTAGAAGTGGGATCACGTGAAATAGACTAGACTAGAATAGAATAATTACAATAAAATAGGTATTAGAAGTGGGATCACATGAAATAGAACAGAATAGAATAGAATAATTGCAATGAAATCAGATAAAATAATACTGTAAAATCAGTAATGTGGTCCTCGCTCTCCCTCTCTCTCTCACTCTCTCTCGCTCTTTCTCTCTCTCTCGCTCTGTCTCTCTCTCTCACTCTTTCATCCCTCCCAGCATCCTCCTCCAGCATCCCTCCACCACTGCGTACATGTACATTCCTGCTTCCCATCCTTTCCTCCCCTCATTCGCCTCCTTATCTGGTTTTATACGCACTAGCACCTTTTTTTCTTTATTTTTGTTTCCATCCAGGTTTGCTTGTTTGGCTCCTGAAAGAACAAAGTCTGTTTTCTTCTTCTTAGGGATGATATGAATGGTACATCTTTGCTGTTTCTTCCACGATGCTGCATGCCGAGCCAGGTGACTTTCTCCAACACTGACGCCAACTTGTGAGGATTGAGGAGGAGGAGGAGGACTGGGTGGTCGGGGGCTGTTTTTTGGTTGTTTTTTTTTTTTTTTGGGAGGAGGTGGGGGATTAAGAGCCGAGGCGTTCAACGGCGTGGGAGAGCCCTCCTGGAGAACAGAGCTGGAGGAAGAGAGGTATACTCTTCACTTCTAGGGGCCGTTAGCGGAAAGTGATGGGGGGGCGGTGGGGCTGCTGCAGGCTTGATGTGCTTTGACATTCCCGGCATGCTTTTGTCTTTTTTTGCTCATGTCTTATCTGCTATAATCTCCCAATATTAGATACATCTGCACAGAGATGCACTGCATTAATTCCATAAAGGGATGAAAAGGTTGGAAATGTATATTGGCAATGTATAGTATAAGGTCTGATTTTGTGACCCGCAGAGACGACTTAGACGAAATAGAGCGATGAATGAGTGTAATAAAAATACAGCCTCATTAATAAAAAATACCTCTGTCAGTTAAGTATTGATACAGCAGTAAAGGTAGACTTAACTGGATCAAGGGGTCATTAGGTAGGTTTTCCACAATAAGAGCTAACATTGCCTTTCAAACATCACCCCCTACCTCTATAGTGGGTTTCCAAAATGAACGCATCAATAAACAACCCCCGTTTTGTGGTTGATTACGGCATATTCTAATCACAAATATGCAGATTTAAGGAAATTGTAGCCGTTTTTGCTAAATGGAGCATTTAAAAGCATAAAAAGTGGTTAGCATGTTGGCCACACGGTCAGGCGGTCAAATCTCCGCTCCGTGTGGAGTTTGCATGTTCTCCCCGTCCCACATTCCAAAAACATGCTAGTTTAATTAGCGACTCCAAATTGTCCATAGGTATGAATGTGAGTGTGAATGGTTGTTTGTCTATATGTGCCCTGTGATTGGCTGGCCACCAGGGTGAAGTCATCTCAGCATACCTGCATACCCGCTGATCCAGTCCAGATTGCTGCCATTCACTTCAGCTCCGGCTACGACTGTGGAAACCTTAGACCCCAAACGGATTCTTTCCGTTGTCGTAGCCGGACCTTCACCGCTCTGAGCTAATGGGAGCCGACAACAAGCATTTCAATCTTGTTTAGGATTCAGCCTGGGGTAAAACCTATTATTGTACATTACTAGGTGACAGTAATTGTTTAGTAAGACAAGCTCAAAGTTATAGAGTTAATGTAACAGATAATGAAGTAACTCTAACCCCACTTTTGGCCCACCCTGTATATCTAGTGAGGATAAGCAGTATAGAAAATGGATGGATGGGCAAAATATGAAATATATATGCCGTCCTTTTAGTGACGATTTGTCCACGCAGTGATGATGAAGGGTTTTATTGCAGGAATGGGCGATGGAATGGACCGCAGCTTGGCTATGACGCGTCTGTGGCTCTGCTCCTTGCTTGTGAGTCTCGCCTGCCGCCTCAGGTGAGACACCCATGGAGATGTTATTCGATGTATTTATTCCTTTTTATACATTTATGCAAAAAAAATTGCTAAAAAGGCTTATATTCTGTCTCAACTTTTTGTCTTTCTTGCTGTCCAGCCTGCAGCAGGAGGTGACAGGCACCCCCAGAGAGGCGGAGATAAATGACAACATCACCATCTTCACACGTATCCTAGACGGACTCCTGGATGGATATGACAACAGACTCCGACCTGGATTGGGAGGTACACCGCTTCATCATCTCAGAATCTATCTTTGACAGTTTCCTGGAGAAATGAAGTACTTATACTGAAATTATGGTCATGTGATTATGTATCATCCAATATATATGTATTTATTATTGTGGAGGCAGTCGCATTTCCATTCAAAAAGCATATGTAACAGTATTTATTAGAAGTACAGTTGTGCTCAAAAGTAGGGATGTCCGATATTCCTATATCGATATCAGCCAATACCGATACCGATATGTATTTTTCATGTTATTGTCGTCATTGAAATTATGTCCTAATAATAAATCATAAAAGTAATTATACATAAATAAGTAAATAAATATAGTTATACAAACATATATACATTTAGATGAATAAGTGAATAAATACATCAATAAAAATATAAATATTCACATAAATATATATCATTCAGAAAAAGCATGATTTATATTAAATTAGAGTCATTGTAAATAAATAAGTAAATACGTTTTTTAAATGTATATATATGAATATTTTACAAATATATACCGCATCTCGCCCGAAGACAGCTGGGATAGGCTCCAGCACCCCCGCGACCCAGGTGAGGAAAAAGCGGTAGAAAATGAATGAATGAATAATATACACAATTACACACGTAATTAAAAACACATACATAAATGCATAAAACTGTATGTATAATTTATACAATATATACATATATTACAAAATAAATACAATTATTATAGTCTAATAATTTATAATATTTTGCAACGTATTTTTAATCAAGGAGATCATCTAAAATTTTGGTTGACATTAAAAAGGAAAAAAAAAGAATTTTGTATTTCTGTGCCGTCGGTGAAGTAAACAACAGTGCCCTCTTGTGGTTCAAACTAGTAATGCGTCTTTGCGAAATGAACGAGATGAATAGTACATATGATGTCACATTATTGGTGTTTGTATCCAATATATTTTTTTCCCATCTTGCAGAAAAGGTGACAGAGATCAAAACCAACATTTTTGTCACAAGCTTCGGTCCCGTCTCCGACACGGAAATGGTACGGAGCTCGGAAATATTGCACAATATTTGACAAGCGTGTATAAAGTGGTGATGAAATGTCGGTCCTGCTGCAGGAATACACCATCGACGTGTTCTTCCGCCAGAGCTGGAAGGACGAGCGTCTTTGCTTTAAGGGTCCCATGAAGACCCTGGCACTCAACAACCTCCTGGCCAGCAAAATCTGGACCCCCGACACCTTCTTCCTCAATGGCAAGAAGTCCATCGCGCATAACATGACCACGCCCAACAAGCTGCTCAGGCTGCAAGACGACGGAACGCTGCTCTACACCATGCGGTACGTCTCAGCCTGTATCACCGCATATCATGGCAGGCGCCCCTGCTACTGTACTGTTAAAAGTGCTTAACTTATTTTTACACTTGTACGACAATTGCTGATGCTCAAAAATGAGTCGTGTGAAATACAATAAACACCGTTTGGATCTCACACGACTCATTTTTGGGTCTGGTGCTCAACTAAGGTGAACCATGCCAGAAAGCGAGTGTTTAGCTTCTTTTTACACTTGTATGACAGTTAATGATGCTAGAAAGTGTGTTTTTAACTTCTTTTTACATGACTGTTAACCACGCTGGAAAGTGATTGTTTCGGGGTTTTTTTTACTCTTGTTTGACCCTGAACACTGCTAAAATATGAAGGTTTAACTTCTTTTTACACTTGTATGACCCTCAACGATGCTAAAAAGGTGAAGTTTTAGCTTCTTTTTACACTCGTGTGGCAGTTAACGATGCTGGAAAGTGAGTGTTTATCTTCTTTTTACACTTGTTTGACCCTTAACGATGCTGAAAAGTGAAGAATTCACTTCTTTTTACACTGATACGATGGTTAACAACACTGGAAAGTACGTGTTTAGCTTCTTTTTACATTTGTTTGACAATTAATGACGCTAAAATGTGAAGGATTAGCTTCTTTTTACACTTGTATGACAATTAACAATTCTAAAAAGTGAAGGATCAGCTTCTTTTTACACTTGTATGACAATTAACGATGACAATATTAAAAAGTGAAGAATTAGCTTCTTTTTACACTTGTATGACAATTAACAATGCTAAAAAGTGAAGGATTAGCTTCTTTTTACACTTGTATGACAATTAACAATGCTAAAAAGTGAAGGTTTAGCTTCTTTTTACACTTGTTTGACAATTAATGATGCTAAAATGTGAAGGATTAGCTTCTTTTTACACTTGTATGACAATTAACAATGCTAAAAAGTGAAGGATTAGCTTCTTTTTACACTCAAATGACAGCTAACCACAGTGTAATGTGATTGCTTAACTACATTTTACACGTGTTTGACTCAACAATACTAAAAAAGTGAAGGATTAGCTTAATGACGCAAGAAAGTGCGTTTTCCTTATTTTTACACTTGCTTAACAGTTAAGGAAGCTAGAAAGTGCGTTTTGAACTTTTTTTTACACTTGTATGACAGTTAGATACCAGAAAGTGATCGTTCTTTTTCTTTTTCGCTGTTTGGCCTTGAACAGAGCTGAAATGTGAAGGGTTAGCTTTTTGTTCCACTCTTATGACAGTTAGCAATGTCATGAGTTAGTTAGCTTCTTTTTGTACTTGTTTGATGGTTACTGTACAGTAACCACTCACTTTTTTCACGATTAAAATAAAAGTCCTACAGTGTAGGACTTTTATTTTAATCGTTTTACATATGCATGAGATGCAAGGCTTTTCTGTACTTTTTCTGCAGTCCCATTAGTGTCCACAGGAGGGCAATGTAGGACAAACAGCAAGCAAGACCACCAACTAAACACATCCATCCATCCACACACACACACACACACACATACTCAGTTTTGTGTACACCCCCCACCCCCAAAGTAATTGCAATGCTATTTTAAATGACGTACATGGAAAAAGAACAACAACAAAAACAAAACTGGGTTGTGTTAAAAACAGACATTTAAAAAATAACTAACAACGTTAAATTCCATTTCAATGTAATACAACCACATTTTTTATGTATTCCATTATTACATTATTAAAAAAACAACTTCACTCGTCACTGCATCGATATTAAGACGGGTCATTCCACTTGTGTCCACAAGATGGCAGTAGCAGTTAAGGCTGCTCCCTTCAATTCTCACTTTTACTGACAAACACATCATTTCATCATCTTTTATCTTTGCAGAGCAACCTAAATGAATAATAATGATAACAACAACAATAATAATAACAATAATAAATGAAGATATTGTCTTCTGGTTTTCAGACTGACCATATCAGCAGAGTGTCCCATGCAACTGGAGGACTTCCCCATGGACGCACACGCCTGTCCCCTTAAATTTGGAAGCTGTGAGTGTCCACGCTTTGATTGATTCATGTTTTCAACGTATAGCGATGCCAAGTTAGAGAGCGTCTTTTCATTTTGGGCACCACAACTCAACCAATAAGGGAGCACTTGCAGGAGGTGAGACAGGAAGTGCACGCTTCTTATTTAACATTTCATCAAGATGGCTGCAAAGGCTCACATGAGCATCTGCAACATGCGGTGTGAGATTAAGAGTCACATACACTGAGGTGTCGCCCATGGGGTTGTGACCTTCGGCCACTCCCACGCCCCGCTTTAGCCGCCACTAATTGGACGCGTCGACCAGAAGCAATCAAGCTCAAAACTACTTGCGTTAATTGCAAGGTCGTTCAAATGCAAGACGTTCCTCACTGGTCGCCTGATTGGCTACGTCTGATTGGCTATGCCTGATTGGCTACGCCTGCACCCTCTGCATCCAATGGAAAACAATCATTCTGCACAAATTATATAAAAAAAATAATTTCCATATTTTTTACTATTATTTGTTTATTGTCAATATTAGTATTCAGTTTCTTTATATTATTTATTAATTCAATTTTTTTTCACTGTGTCAAATTCTATTAATATCATTTCTATTGAATTACACTGAATTAATTCATTCAATATTTATATTGAATTATATTTATTGTTTATTTAATTTAAATTATACATTTGAAAAATATTTTCAATATTTTTAATTATATTTAAATATTGTTTATTGTTACTATTAAATGTATTTATAGCAACTATTAATTGAACATGTATTTATTATATATACATGTCTAATCATATTCATTTGATTAAAGTTACTGAATTATTACATATTTACATTGATTTATTCCATTAAAATAATGGAAAATAATGTCAGTATTTTGTAATTGTTTTAAAATGTTATTTATTGTTAAGATGAGTATTATTATTATATTAACTATTCATTTTTTCATATTTATTGAATATATATTTGTATTATATGAAATTTGTAAATTAACTTAAATAAATATGTATATTAATGGTTTATTTTAAAGTTAGAACATAATTTCAGTATTTTTAATGTCATTTATTTATTATTATTTATAATATTTACTTTATATTATTATTTATTTATTATTTGCTTTTTGTTAATATTAGCATTCAATTAATTTAGATAAACTATTCAATTATTCAGATGTATTTATTATGTATGCAGTGTTTATTCATATTAATTATATGAAATGTATATTTACATATGTCCATAGTTTGTTTCAATTAATGATTATTACTATTACACAATTCATATGAATATATTTATTTATGTAATAATAAAATAATTCAGCCCATTTTGAGATAATCATTATTATTACTTAGCCTCTTTATATTCATATTATTATACTATACATATTTATTTAACATTTAACTCTGTTTAACTACATCCAGAGGGTGAAAGCTTTAGAAATGGCTCTCTGTGTGTTTGTCCCGCCACCATACGACAATAACCACAATACATGTGAGAGAGAGAAAATGCTAAATTAATAAAGCAGTGTAAAAATAAGAAGCCCTTGCCCTTGAATATTGAAAAAAGAGGCTGCAAATAAACATAAGACATCCAGGCTAAAATACTACTAATAATATATAATATTAGGCCTAAAAGCCTTTATGAAATGTTCCTTTTTTGTAGATTGTAAGCCATAAACATCACAGCGATGCCTGCACCGCATCCGGTTTCTCTCAGACTCCATTAACCCGAGCTAATCCTTTGACCCCTGTGGACCCCACCCCCAACCCCAAAGCTGCAGCGGATCTGTTCTTTGCCGCCTTAATCACCTCTCATGGATGCTAAGCTACTATCAGTGACCACGGCTGGCAGTGAAACTTTAGCACTTTGGAAAGCGATGGTTTATGTCAAGTATCACAGGGAAATTAGCATGAAAGTAATACAGGAGATACACTGCTGCAGTACATGCTCCAAGACCCCCCACCGATGGCCAAACAACAACAATAATGCAGGTAAAGAACCCTAAAAAGGCCTGTTTTTCAGGGTAGCTATTTGCTGTTTTTTTATTGGCCTACGGCACATTCTAAAAATAGAATTTCACAAGAAAACAACAGCAAAAATTGTTAATGTTAGCTACATGGTTGCCGAGTAGTTAGCATGCCGGCCACACAGTCCGGTTTCCTCCTACATTCCAAAAACATGCACGTTAGGTTCATTTTCGTCCCTCTGTATTGAGCTGTGGACTCCTATAGAGCAACTACACACAATAACCTGCACAGAAAGCTTTCTAGATCTTCCAGACTCTGCATCGCTTTCTGCAGTATTTCCATTGGCTTTCAGCTTCCGATCCAAACAGCCTATTTCATTTACTCCACCCCCGGCCCTTCTGTAGGTACGCCCACTCGGCTGTGATTGGTCACACTCCCAAACGCTACCGAGGACTTCCGGATATGTAGCTCCGTGTTTATTAACTGATCTTATTGCATGAAACAACATTAGATTTTGTTGTATCTTTGGACGTCAATTCATGCATTTTTTATGGGACTGCTCCTAAAAGGCAAAATAATTTTTTTTTCAAATCCGATGATCAATTAATCAAAAAAATAATCGACCAATTCATCAAGTATTAAAATAATCGTTAAATAATCAATGCTTTATTTCCTAGTATCAATGCAATGGAATGATCTTAGATTACAATTGAATAGCTACACAACATCACGTCTTGTCAAAGTATCTTCCTGCTGGGAAATGTTGAGATGCATCTGTAACCTTCCCATGCTATGTTATTATTTAAATAGGAGCGAGGTTTTGTTGTTTTGACCAATCATAGCTTGTCTTATCAGGAAGTAGACGTACACACAAGTAAAGAGATGAGGGCGCCGGCTGCTTGGAGACAATAATCCCGGCGGGCGGGCGGGCGGACCCGGCCTGGGGTCAATCAGGGGATATTCAAGACAATCTGCAAAGTCTTCTGACACCACACTTGCTGGATTAGTGCTCTAAGATTGGACACAGATTTAGCGCCCTGAGAGGGGTTTTGCTTTCCAAGCGGGTTCCATGTTCATGTCTCTCTTTTAAGGGTTAAAAATGCACAAGTCTTTCATTCGTTTGTCTTTTTACACCTCCAGGGGGGCGGAAGGGGGACACTTTTGGGGATTCAGGGTTGCAGCCTTGAAAGCGTTGTCAAGCTTGGGACCCTTGAGTCCAAGTCCGGTTTCGGCGTCCTCCTAACGTGTCCAACCGTGTCAACTGGCGTCTTAACAAGCGCACGAGGCTAATCTTGTGTGTGGCCAAGCGGAACAGGTGAAAGGTCAGGTGATGTGTGACGGCGGCGTCACTTTAGTAACCCGAAGGATGCAACCGACGCCCACGTGTAGGAAGCTCATGTTCTTGCATGACAGAAATAATTGCTCTGTAATGTTTATACTGAACTCCACCACTTGGTTATGCTGATGCAGTTGAATTAACCTTCATTCAATTTCATCTAATTTAATGCAATTCCATGAATTAACTCAATTATTTTATTCTTTATCTGATTTATTTTGGTTGTAATTTTCCATATATTCTTCTATGCTCTTATTCCATGCTACTGAAATTATTTGAACATTTTTCTCATTAGAATATGACTTTCAGCTCATAATATTTTATCATAAAATTGTAAAATTACAGCTGTTTTTTAAAATATTTTTTTGCTCTTGTTTTTAAAAATATATATAGATTATAAAAATATAGATTTCTTCTTAGCATTTTTTTTCTTGTAATTTTAATTGTCATATTTTGACTTAATTCTGAGACCTTTACTGCAACCTGTTTTTTTCTAAAAATGACAAATTTGCTGTAAATATTTTTATTGTATATTTTTATTGTTTTATTTTATTTTTTGGATTTATTGGATTTAATTAGGTTTTGTTTTTTGTTTTTTTTGTATGAAGCATATTTAGGACTTAACTTCTCTTTTTGCTCTTTTCCCTATTTTTGCTGTTTTTATTTTAATTTTCTTCTTATATAAGATTTGTACATGTTCATCTAATAATATTATGACTTTTTCCCATAATATTTAGTTTTAGGTTACAGAAACTTATAATGTGATGACAATAAAGTCCAAAATATAATGGGAATTATGACAATAAAGTTTAAAATATTATGGGAATTATAGGAAGAAAAGTTGAAATGGTGGGAAAATAACACAGCAAAAAGGGAAAAATGGGCTTCAATTTATTATTTTTAATTTATTGATTTAAGAACATATTTTGTTCTTTAATATTTGTGCTACATGTGCTACTAAAATAACATTATTTCTCCTCATAACATGACATTATTTTTGTCAAATGTTATTTTTGGAGTAATACAATATTAAAAAATTATTATTTTTTTAATTTTCGCTCTTGTCTGCTAATATTATAACCAACATAATTACCAAAAAATTGCATTTGTTTATAGGGATAAGTATTGGTACCAATGAGCCCACCGTGGAGTAGTGGTTAGCGTTGTGTATTTTGGAGGACCTTGAGTTTGAATCTCCAGTAGGAAGCATCATCGGTATTTGTCAAGAAGGGCATCCGGAATTTAAAGGACTCAAGCAAAAAATCAGGATGCGGATCAAAAAGATCCACTGTGGCGACTCGGTAATCAGGAAAAAAGCCAAAATAAACAAACAAACAAAAATATCGGTACCGATAATTATTGGCCCCATATCAGTATCAAAATGTTAATTATCAGCCCCATATCAGTATCAAAATGTGCTATTGGTATCAGATTTTTTGTGTTCGTTCTATCACAGGAGATATGTCGAGATACATATTTGGCGGAAATATTTCGGAAATTGAGTGTTGGACAATATCCGTATATCGCTTTTCAGCCAAAAAGCCAATATCCTAAAAGCCAGCATCCTTTTTCATAATAATACAAGGTTATTCTTGTAAAAGTTGAACGTTTTCCTCTATATTTTGACATTGTTCTTATAAATTATATGTTTTGTGTCTTTACTTTTCTTGTTAAATATTTTTACAATGTGCCGCCGACCAATTAAATGACCCAAAATGAACCCAACAGTCGCCTTAAATAATTCCTAGTACACACCGATTGGTGATTTCAGTACACTGTTACAGCCCACGATGTTCCCTTGCTCCACTTCCACCTTTCCACCATAAAATGCATGGAAAAATCAGTTGTTTTGGTAAATATCGGTGAAATCCTCCTTCCTTTAATGCCAGTGTCTGTGGAGTCCAACCTCACAGGTGGCGGAAAAACACGTTTAGCTGTGCACATGCGTCGCCATGGTTATTGCAGTTCAAGGTCAACAGAAGCTTGAGTGTCACTACCCACAGGACACAACATTAGGTACACCTGCACATCAAAGCCAACACAAACGACACTCATGTAATGATACGTGTGGTATCCTGGTTGGCCGACAAATGGCCTCGCTTTGGGGACCCCCACCACTTGTGCATGTGTACCTAATGAAGTGTCCAGCAGGTTTGCGTCTGCTTCACTTCCAGATGAACTGACATCAGAACTTTTTGGCTTTCTCAGACGCGTACCCCGTCTCGGAAGTGGTCTACACGTGGACGAAAGGGGCGGCCATGTCGGTGGTGGTGGAGGAGGAGGGCTCCAGGCTGAACCAGTACCACTTGATCGACCAGACGGCGGGGACGGAGGACATTCACACTAGCCGAGGTGAGTCGCTCGCTTGCATCGGTCCTCCCAAACACACCCGGGGGTGTCGAGTGGAGCAGGACGGAGGCGATGAATGAAGGAATCATTTGGAACGGCCAGCTGTCCATAGAAAAAAAACACTTACCCACCGTCCCAGCAGGGTTAATCCGCACTCCGGGCCCAGCAGTTGTGCTTTTATCTAGTGATGTCAGCGCTCTGGGATTGGCTGCCAGGGGCCAAGGGGGCAAAGGGGCATAGCGAGTGATGTGTTACGTAAAATAGCATCCTGTGCGGAAGGGGAAATGTCTCACTCTGGACGCTTTATGGCTCTTTGAATGCTTGTTCATCTCTGAATATTATGACGGGCTAGACAAGTGGTTACAGCTAGGAGACCCAAGTTCGATTCCACCCTAAGCGTGGGTTTTCTCCGGGTACTCCGGTTTCCTCCCACATTCCAAAAACATGCTAGGTTAATTGGCCACTCCAAATTGTCCATAGGTATGAATGTGAGTGTGAATGGTTGTTTGTCTATATGTGCCCTGTGATTGGCTGGCCACCAGTCCAGGGTGTACCCTGCCTCTCGCCCGGAGACAGCTAGGATAGGCTCCAGCATCCCCTGTGACCCTCGTGAGGATAAGCGGTAGGAAATGAATGAATAAATGAATGAATATTATGATTTTATTCCAATAATATTTGGACTTTATTCCCATAATGTTATGATTTTGTCCCCAAGCTAATTTTCCAAAAAGGACAACTTGATTTGTTTTTTAATATTTCAACTCTGTGGTACTAAAATTACTTTATTTCCCCTTATTTTTGTCAAATTGCTACTTTGTTCTTGTTGAAATACAACTTTTTTTTTCTTTTTTTATCCTCAAAAAATTGTGTTTTTTGGGGGGTCGGGCGTTCTGCTGTATTTTTTTAATTTTTCAAGTTTTGTCTTGTAAATTTTCTTTGTTATTATTATTATATTCCAATAATATTTTGACTTCTATCCATCCATCAATTTTCTATGCCACTTATCCTCACTAGAGTCATGGGGGGTGCTGGAGCCTATCCCAGCTGACTCTGAGCGAGAGGCGGAATACATCCTGGACTGGTGGCCAGTCCGTAATATTTTGACTTTATTGTCATCACAACTTTCTGCAAAAAAATTTTCAACAAAAAATACAACATTATTTGTTTTTCTCATATTACAACTTTTGTTTAATATTTCAACTTATGGTCAAAATCTTACAAATTTTTCACCTTGTATTCTATTTTATTCTGTTTGACTTTATTATTGTTCTTTTTCTTGTTGTTTTAGTTTTCTGGTAAAATAATATTTTCAGAGTGTGCCGAGGGCCAATAAAAAAAACAGGCACCCAGGCCCCCAGGCCGCACTTTGGGCAACCCTAGTTTATGAGAAGTAAAAATATAAACAACAACACATTCTGGCCGCCACCTCAGCACACGGACAGGACATACTGAGCCGTTGCTAATCTGAGCGACCAACAGTCCTCAGGCGGACCAGAATAGCTCAGAGTGGACAAGGCGGGGCCCAACTTAGTAACAGAGTCCTCGCCACACGGACCTGGCCTGGTACTCACCAGTTGACCAGCATGGCCGCGTTGTTCTCGGCGATGAATGGAAGCTCACTGCAGACGGGGCTCCAGAATCCAAAAACCAAAGTCCACCAGAGACGCATTTTAGTTCCGTCCCACGCCTCCCGGGCGGTCGGGTCAAATCTGAGCGCGGGAGACCCGGGCCCGGCGCCACCGAGCTGGGCTGCAGGCTGCGAGTGGTAGCAAAGGCCACACAGGCGTCGGTCTCGCCGGGGACATGATGAGGATGACGATGATGCTGTGCTAAAGTTTCCCGCAGGGTGCCCTTTGGCCACCCTCCATCGCTCTCGCCCTCACGCCGCCTCTGTCTTGAGCTCACCTGCCGCCTCGATCCGTCCGAGCTCTGGAGAGGATGTGAGACGATAGAGATCCTGATACACACACACAGGAAGAGAGAGAGAGAGAGAGAGAGAGAGGGAGAAAGAGGATCTACAGATTGTGACAAGGGATTAGCGGGGTACAAAAATCGGATTTTGCCAGGAGAAAGCGGCGGTCATCTGTGGACTCGCTCGCTGGCTCGACAGGATTTTTATTTATTTGCTTTTTGCCTGGAAAAAATGCTACCTTCAGTTGGTAGATATGAGAGATACAGCGATTCACATTATCCCACCGCCCCATCTGGATTTGGATACCTGCCGATACTGATACTATGCCGATACCAGAGCTCCGTTTACTTGATATTATTATCATCAGTGTTCATGAGGCTGTAATAAACCTTTCTCTTCGGGCCTTGTAATGCGTCATTTCCCATGCTCTTCTCTCTCGAGGCTCTTCAAAGTTTATTGGCGCGTTGCACATTGTAAAAATATTTAACAACAAAAGTAAAAAAGATAAAACAACAACTGCAAAAATGGAAAAATCTGCAAAATATTGAGAAAAATTTTATAATCCAACAAGAAAAAGTAATAATTTTACAAGAAAAATACAGTAATAAAAATATTAGGCTGCGGATAAAGTTAGTAAAAAATGTAATGGCAATAAAATCATCATTACAAGAAGAAAATTTTAAATGAAGAAGCGGAACATTTGGAACATTAAAAAAAAGAAACAGCAGAAATAAAAATTTTACAAACATAAAGTCAAAATATTAGGAGAAAAAGTTGCATTCTAATGAGAAAAAAGTCTCAATTTTATAAGAATAAGCTCATAATATTATGAAGAAATATAATGTCATAGAGGTGAAATATTAAGAACAATTTTTTAAAAGTTGTAATATTATGAGAAACAAAGTTGTACATTTTGTAATTTGGGGAATTTTGACAGTGAAATTTGAAATAGTTGGAACATTAAAAAACGAAACAACAGAAATGGAAATTTTCCAAACATAAAGTCAAAATATTTAATAGAAAAAGTTGTATTCCAAGAGAAAAAAGTCTCAATTTTACGAGAAAAATAATGTCATAGAGGTGAAATATTAAGAACAATTTCTTTCAAGTTGTAATATTATTAGAAACAAACAAAGTTGTACATTTTGTAATTTGGGCAATTTTGACAATAAAATTTGAAATAGTTGGAACATGGAAAAAACACAGCAGAAATAGAAATTTTACAAACATAAAGTCAAAATATTAGGAGAAAAAGTTGCATTCTAATGAGAAAAAAGTCTCAATTTTATAAGAATAAGCTCATAATATTATGAAGAAATATAATGTCATAGAGGTGAAATATTAAGAACAATTTTTTAAAAGTTGTAATATTATGAGAAACAAAGTTGTACATTTTGTAATTTGGGGAATTTTGACAGTGAAATTTGAAATAGTTGGAACATTAAAAAACGAAACAACAGAAATGGAAATTTTCCAAACATAAAGTCAAAATATTTCATAGAAAAAGTTGTATTCCAATGAGAAAAAAGTCTCAATTTTACGAGAAAAATAATGTCATAGAGGTGAAATATTAAGAACAATTTTTTTCAAGTTGTAATATTATTAGAAACAAACAAAGTTGTACATTTTGTAATTTGGGCAATTTTGACAATAAAATTTGAAATAGTTGGAACATGGAAAAAACACAGCAGAAATAGAAATTTTACAAACATAAAGTCAAAATATTAGGAGAAAAAGTTGCATTCTAATGAGAAAAAAGTCTCAATTTTATAAGAATAAGCTCATAATATTATGAAGAAATATAATGTCATAGAGGTGAAATATTAAGAACAATTTTTTAAAAGTTGTAATATTATGAGAAACAAAGTTGTACATTTTGTAATTTGGGGAATTTTGACAGTGAAATTTGAAATAGTTGGAACATTAAAAAACGAAACAACAGAAATGGAAATTTTCCAAACATAAAGTCAAAATATTTCATAGAAAAAGTTGTATTCCAATGAGAAAAAAGTCTCAATTTTACGAGAAAAATAATGTCATAGAGGTGAAATATTAAGAACAATTTTTTTCAAGTTGTAATATTATTAGAAACAAACAAAGTTGTACATTTTGTAATTTGGGCAATTTTGACAATAAAATTTGAAATAGTTGGAACATGGAAAAAACACAGCAGAAATAGAAATTTTACAAACATAAAGTCAAAATATTAGGAGAAAAAGTTGCATTCTAATGAGAAAAAAGTCTCAATTTTATAAGAATAAGCTCATAATATTATGAAGAAATATAATGTCATAGAGGTGAAATATTAAGAACAATTTTTTAAAAGTTGTAATATTATGAGAAACAAAGTTGTACATTTTGTAATTTGGGGAATTTTGACAGTGAAATTTGAAATAGTTGGAACATTAAAAAATGAAACAACAGAAATGGAAATTTTCCAAACATAAAGTCAAAATATTTCATAGAAAAAGTTGTATTCCAAGAGAAAAAAGTCTCAATTTTACGAGAAAAATAATGTCATAGAGGTGAAATATTAAGAACAATTTTTTTCAAGTTGTAATATTATTAGAAACAAACAAAGTTGTACATTTTGTAATTTGGGCAATTTTGACAATAAAATTTGAAATAGTTGGAACATGGAAAAAACACAGCAGAAATAGAAATTTTACAAACATAAAGTCAAAATATTGAACAAAAAAAGTTTTATTCTAATTAGAAAAAACTATAATTTGTACAAGAATAAGCTCATAATATTATGAAGAAAAATAATGTCATAGAGGTGAAATATTGAGAATTTTTCAAAGTTGTAATATTAGGAGAAACAACAAAAATAAAGTTGTAATTTTTGTCAAATGCAGTGAATTGATTACCATGTTGGACCAATGTGGATCTGTGCTGGTGTTTGTCAGGTCAGTACACCGTCATGATGGCTCACTTCTACCTGAAGAGGAAGATCGGCTACTTTGTGATCCAGACGTACATGCCGTGCTTCATGACCGTCATCCTGTCTCAGGTGTCCTTCTGGCTCAACAGGGAGTCGGTACCGGCGCGCACCGTGTTTGGTGAGCGTACACGCCACGCCGCCCTCCGCCATTTCGGTGTAGGATCGTACTGACGGCTGTCGTCCCCTGCAGGCGTGACCACGGTGCTCACCATGACGACGCTCAGCATCAGCGCACGCAACTCGCTGCCTAAAGTGGCCTACGCCACCGCCATGGACTGGTTCATTGCCGTGTGCTATGCTTTCGTCTTCTCCGCCCTCATCGAGTTCGCCACCGTCAACTACTTCACCAAGAGGAGCTGGGCCTGGGATGGCAAGAAGGCCTTGGAGGCCCAGCAGCCTAAAGTAAGTCCACACACTCTTTTTATATACCACTGCAGTATATACAGTGGTCTGAAAAAGTGTTGCCCCCTTTGTGATTTTTTTTTTTGCATGTAGTAAATATACTAATATTTACAACACTTATATTTGAACACAGAATGCAGTTTTAAAACGAAAATTTTAATTACCAATTAATCCAAATCCAAATCTCCATGTCCCTGTGTGAAAAAGTGATCGCCCCCTAAAAGCTAATAACTGGTTGGGCCACCCTCAGCAGCAACAACTGCAATCAAGCATTTGTGATAACTTGCAATGAGTCTCTTAAAGCGCTGTGGAGGAATTTTGTCCCACTCATCTTTGATGAATTGTTGTCATTCAGCCATATTGGAGGTTTTTCCAGCATGAAGCCTTTTGAAGGTCATGCCTAGGATCATTGTCCTGCTGCAGAACCCAAGTTGGTTTCATCTTGAGGTCACCAACAGATGGCCGGACATTCTCCTTCAGCACAATTCATGGTTCCATTTATTATCACAGCAAGTCTTCCAGGTCCTGAGGCAGCAAAACATCACCAGACCATCACACTACCACCACCATATTTTACTGTTGCTGTGATGTTCTTTTTCTGAAATGCGGTGTTACTTTTTACACTGTGGTTGGCTAGAGTCCCAAAGCTTTAGAAATGGCTTTATAACCTTTTCCACACTGGTAGATCTCAATTAATCTCAGTTATGTTTTTAACCTTTTCACACGGGGCCAGCAGGTTTGATTTTTTATAATTAAAAGTGTAATAAAAAAAATACATTTTGTGATTAGTTGTGTTGTCATTGACTAGTTAATTCTAAATTAACATTTTCCTAAATATATTTATGGTCTTCTTCCTGGTCCCAAGTATGGAGAGCTAACCAACCTACCAACAAAAAGGCCAAAGAAAAAGCAGATATATCATTTGTGTTCCCCACAGCGCAAGGACCCGTTGGCGCTGTCCAAGAAGGCCAATAACGCCCGCGCAGCCGCAGTCAACTACACGGCCAACATCACCAAGGATTCGTCCATCGCCACAATCTCCAACAGCACGTCCGTCCAGCTCAAGGAGTCCAAGGCCCCCGACCCCAAAAAGACCTACAACAGCGTGAGCAAGATCGACAAGATGGCCCGGATCGTGTTCCCAGTGCTGTTTGGGACCTTCAACCTGGTGTACTGGGCCACGTACCTCAACAAGGAGCCGGTCATCAAGGGAGCCGGAAGTGAGACACAAAGCCAAGCCCTTGTTCACTAATTCGCCATCTTCTTGCTTTCATTGCATGCATGTTGCTTCTTGTTTCTCCTCTCGGGTCGGGGTGTCATTGGGAAAAATGAAAGGATGCAACTTTATGATTTTTGTAAAGCAACACATGTAGACATGCTAAGTCAAGTATAGGACAGCTTTGTCTTATACTCTAGGTCAGGGGTCTCAAACTCAATTTACCCTGGGGGCCACCAGAGCTAGGTTCTGGGTGAAGCCGGGCCGCATCAGGTTTTCAAAAAAAAACCCAAAACGCATTTATTAAAAATTGGAAGAAAAAAAACTATCTTCAATGCTTTTGCTTCTGCTATACCATACACTTTTTCAGTACTTTGGTTCCGGTTTTCCACACCAAAATATCTGATAAAACATTCCACTGTTCTCAAATATCTTAATTTTTATTTTTCTATACACAAAATAAGATAAAAAATAAATAAACAAATTAAGAATAAAGACAATAAATCAATCAATCAGTAATAAATAAGTAAAATTATAATAAAACAGCAAATAAGAAAAATGGAAGAAACCACATACAGTTGGTAGAGAAGTTATTTTTTTCAGATTCAAATGTACAGTATTAAAAGTTATTTAACCTTTAACATGAACATTAATGAAACTTAATAATTTTACCCAATTAGCAAGTTAGCATCGTACTCAGTTCCATCTGGGAGCAGCGTCGTAACTTTAACAACATGTTTGATGAGATGCTTTATCTTGACGTGTATTTTCCGTTTTATTCCAAATCATTTCCTGCATTTATTTGTACCCAGCGTCATAAGCCTTTAGCTTCATTGCTAATCCAAAGCAAAACAGGGCGGGGTAACAGGGGTAGGGTAACAGTATGGGTGGGGCAAAATCATGTTAATTGTGTCCGGTGTGCTTTAAGCTGTCATTTCGACATTAAACTTTGGTATCAAGGTGGGGGCCTCAAACTAGCGTCTCGCGGGCCGCATTTGGACCGCGGGCCGCGAGTTTGAGACCCCTGCTCTAGGTGAAAAAGCCTATTTTTACATGAATACTTGTATTATTTCCTTCTTGTGTGGCCTAATCTTAATTTCCTATTTGTTGAGGTCCATTAAAAGCAAGCTGCGGGGCAGAAACGGCCCATGAGCTGCACTTTGGACACCCTTGTCTTAGGTCAACAGGCAGCTTTTTTGGGGGAGTTTTTATGTTTGTCGACATCCAAAAAGGACAGCTGGTGAAAAATGCTGTGTTGTTAGCCCAAAGCTGCTTTGCTAGGTTTTTGTAAAAGAATGCCACGCTAATGTGTTGCCTTTGCTCTCCATCCCGTCCATTCACCACACCATTGGTCCACTTTTATTGTGCTTTATTTTTAATAGGAGACCGTCTCTACTTTCAGTTTTGGTAGAGTACCGTGCACCCTATTGTTTGGAAGTTTCATGATTACTTACAAACTCTTGTAAATGATGAATGAACTAGTTAGGTGTGCACGTTTTAAGAATGTCAAGATGGACAAATACAGGAAGGACAACATTTCTGTGTTCTTTTTAGTCAACTTTTTTCCAGTCGTTATGTCTCTGATGCCAGTGCGACTTCATTTGCAAGATATCAAGATAGACCGCAAGGAATGGAATAGGCCGAGGACCTCCTGTACTAGCATTTAGTCGCTTTTCAATGATTTTGTGTCTGATTTTCCACAGCACATGGATGTACCTGTCCCATCATAATGAAGTGTATTTTCAAATATGGGCTTGTCTTTAAATGCAAATATCCGAAGCAATAAATAATGCTAGCATTTTAGCATTTTTTCCAGCATCGGTAACGTATAATGTGGCCACTAATTGTGGTGGGAAACTATTAGCTATTATCTATTAGTAACCCTGCTCCCTGTATGCACACTCTATAATGCTACACAGACAAGCGCTTTTGCTACTCAACTTACACAAAATAAAGACAGCTAAGACACTCATTCATTCATTCATTTAATACCGCTTTTCGTCACGAGGGTCGCGGGGGGTGCTGGAGCCTATCCCAGCTGTCTTTGGGCGAGAGGCGGCTTACACCCTGGACTGGTCGCCAGCCAATCACAGGGCCAGCTAAGACACTGATAAACTGTTACTTACTGCTTGCCCTTCTGACTCAAGCCCTGGTGTAGGGCTTCAGCAAGTTTATCGTCTAGTCCAGCTGCATACTGGCCCATGTTCACAAAACAGTCCGGTGTGAAATGCCGTTGACAGATTAAAATTTCATTTCTTTTGCTGGTAGGGAATCAGGAACTCCACCCACTTGTGCCTGGTGGTGGTGGAAACAAATTGGAAACAAATGTGCCTTTCTCTTACGAACTATTGTGACACAAAGTCAACAGTGAGGCAGATCTTAGGGGAGGGTAGAGGGCCACGCCCATATAAGGAAGTCCACACTGTGACATCACAAAGGGGCAGTTTTACCACACCCTCTGAAACCGAGCGTTTTGAGCCATGCCAAACTTCTTTCAGGGCTCACTTCCAAATGCGCTAACCTCATTATCTGAAACTTTAGCATGGTTTAACATGAGAATACAACATTCTAACTACATTTATAGGTCAGAAAAGTGGAAAAAGCATAATAGGTCCCCTTTAAATGATCAGAGGAAGCTTGACCCTCGCCTTAAAGTGGCATGGACCAGGGGCGTTTGAAACTGACGTGGTGTGGCTCTGATAGCGTCGGGAGCTGATGAAGCGGTATCAGGTTAACAGGTAATCAATTGTCTAACAAAATAAAAAAGGATGAAAAGGTGTCTTAGTCATAATGTCTCATTTTGACACACTTCTCACTCCCTAGCCTATCCTTAAACCCTAGCTTGACATTGACATTTTCCTCTGATTTTGGATTAACATTTTTAATAAAAGAGTTAGCTTTAGCTTGAGAACCCTCCCCTTGTCTGTTTAGTATGCCTCACGCGTATTGCTAACACACTGCAAGTGTAAAATGTACAGGTGTTATACTGTATGTATGTTATGTATGCATGTTATACAGTATGCTGTCTTATTTGGCAGCATAGTCAGTGAATGAAATGTACTTTTGTGTGTGTGTGCTGGTCCTAAATATGTGGAAATAGCACATGAATTATATTAAGATACATTTGTGCATTTGACGTGACAACCCACACACACACACACACACACAAGCCTAATCTTACTTAATGGAACAACGGGCTGCACGTGGCGTTTCTTGCTTGATTACACGCATGCATCACATCATGCGGCCTCCAGTTAGCGGACTATTAAATCCATCTTGGGTGGGTGCAGGGGCGGGGGGTTCGGAACATCTGGCTCACATCTGCTTGTCAAGGATTTAGCTCCGTTTAAGTTGCTTTTTCCATTCCTATACAGCGAGTTAAGCTGCCACCGATGGCGCCAAATGACATCAATCTCAAGTCTGAGGGACGGTGAGGAGTGGTGTGTACTCCATGCTGGTCATCGGCCCCCAAAATACTGTAAACATACACACCAGCTGACACCAGCTGGGAAGGGGCAGTCATCTAGAGGTGGCGTACCCAATCAATAGACAAAACAAAATGTTATTTGATTATTTTTTTCTAAATAATTACATACATGTAAGTATTTTCATTTTGGAGATAATATGATAATATGTTATCTTTTATTTTATAATATTATGATGTTTTGGGGTCAAAGTTGGCCCTGACAATGTAACTATATACTGTACAAAATATAACTATACACTCTATGAAAATATAACAATATACTGTACAAAAATATAACACTATCAAAAATGTAGTAGTCTGAACAAAACTCAAATTTGCTAAAATAAACATTAAAAAAAAGAAAACTCATCACGTTTATATCCATCCAATACCGATACTACCCTTGGAATTGGTACTATGAATAACTATTAACAATAAAATACTGTAAATAAAGTAACACGAATATTTAATCCTCTCTTCAAATGTAACATATTTTTTAAAAGCCATGTTAGAAAACTACCATCCAAGAGGGTGCAAAAATATATAAATGTAACAAATAAAAGATAAAACCTCATTTATTAATTTGGGATTAATATAATATTTAATTATATATGATCAGTATTAATTATATGTACATATAATATTAATAATTGATTTGATATAATAACATAAATAACATATATTTAAGGATACATACAATATATTATATTAATAAATTATATATATGTTTACAATAGTATTATATTATTTTTAAAACAGTAATTTTATATACGTAAGTTATGTTATGTTAAATATATTATTAAAAATATATATTATTTATATGTAGTTTTCAGTATTAATACTATTTGTAGTATTTCTTTTAAAACTTTATGATTTTTTTTAAACCATTCAATATGGTAAATTGCACATGGCTGCGTATCTCTTTTTGACCAACAGAGAGCAGCATCAGCCTGTGGATGAAAGTCACCAAGACTGCCGATTGTATTTAGAATTAGAATAATACACATTAAACCATAATCTATTGTATTGGCAAAAGTAATAAAAGCAACTTGGAACTATAAGTAAGCAAGTTGTGATAGCTACACCTGGATAAAAAATAACTTCAACTAACAAACTGTCAAGATACTACCACTAACACCACAACTTTGAAAACGATTCAGTATAACTTGGGGCCTTTAATATACAAGTACACACTTGCACTGAATCATTTATTAGTGAAACAAAATGGCCTTAACGTCGACGGTTATAGCGCCACCTATTGCTTTGGCTGCAAATGCACATCCAAATGGGGAGGGGAGAGACTTGAGAGCAATGAAAGCTGTGATGTGTCTGATGGGAAAAAAATCTTGTTTTTCTTCTTACCTGGCACTGTTTTTTATATTATTTATAATAAGCATTTCATTTCAAAATGCTGCTCGAGTTTCAGGTTTTTCGTCGCTTAGCCTAGAAAGTCATCAAAATACAACAGGATACTGCAACTATTACATGTTATCACCAGTGTCTGTGTTAATGATCACAATGTATCCCAATGACAGCATTGTAAGCTAGCTGATATTAACTACTTTTTTCGTGTTATAATTCACAGAAAAAGGAAAGAAATATGTCTTCATGTTTCACATTACGGGTATAAAGTACTAATATTGCAAGATAATTTACAAGAGGAAAGTTGAAACAGTTGAAAAATTACAAAAAACATCAGCAGAAGTGGAAAAATAACAACAGTAATTTTACGAGAATTAAGTCAAAATATTCTAGAGATACCAAAAGTCACAATTTTACAACAATAACGTCAATAATATGAGGAAAGATTATGTCATTTAGTAGGACAGAGGTGAAATGTTAAAGAAAAAAATACATATTTTTATCAGAAACATTTTTTTGCAAAAATTAAGAAGAATGTTGAAATATTTGGAAAATAAAAAAACAACATAAAACTTTTGCTGCATATTTTTCTTGGAATATGTAACTTGTATAACTTCTTAGCAAAACATACTAAACTTGCATCCTTTCATTGTTCACGAAGTGGCTCTTGTGAGAAAAAGTGTGGACACCCCTGGATGAATTGGATTTACATAATTTACATGCATCACTGATACCTCTTTATTTTGGTAAGATGCTTTCCTTCTATTGTTACCATGCACGAGTTTATACGTGTAATAACGAACTGTAGATAAAACGGACACATTGGAAAGTAAGCAAGCAACTGGCCACCCCGGTGATGCCTTCTCTAGGTCCGCCCCTGGCCCCAGAGGAGAAGTCGGCGGGAAAAGTGCCGCGCGCGGGTTTTTCCCTCCCGCCACCAGAAGGAGCAGACAAGCATGCTATGTAGTGACACGAGGACATGTCTAGACACGTGTCCATTGTTATGTTGTGATGGAGGGGGATAGTTCGGACCGGGGCTGACTGAGGGCGGCGCGTAAAGTGGGTCTGCGTAAAACCAGCATCCGTTCCCGCCAGCTTTACGCGCGGCTTACAACGGCAAGATTTGGATGTTTGGAAAAATGTCCTTCGTGGAAATCATGAGGTGTCTTTGGGAGGACTTGTAGACTTGTTTTTGCTTCCTCTCCGACCAGCATGTCCCCCAAATTGGTGCCTTGTTTGCTTCTCCTCGCGGCTCTCAACACAAGGTAAGCTGGTCCCTTCAATGCAATTAAAAGCTTGTTGAGTTGAACATCTTGACGTCTTCGCAGCGGTCTCACGGTGGACTACGACGAGCTCTACGAGGACGTCACCGTCAAGCAGATGTTGGCTCCTAAATCTCAGCAGTCTGATGCCACGGAGATACTTAATAACCTGCTCAAGGAGTACGACAGGAAGCTCAGACCTGACATTGGAGGTAATTATTACTTCATTATTTTATATACAGTACCACGTGGGTGTAATCACCCATTCTTTTTCTTGCTCACTAAGGTGAGGGGGTATGCTGGAGCCTATCCCAGCTGACTTTAGGCAGAGGCAGGGTACACCCTGAACTGGTGGCCAGCCAATCACAGGGCACATATAGACATTCATTCGCAGCCACATTCATACCTATGGACAATTTTAGAGGTGTAATCAAGCTTATTGTACATGTAATGGTGATGTGAAATGTGTGTGTGTGTGTGTCATGTGATCAATTGCTCTTTGTTTGGTGCACCAGCCCAAAGATGCTCATGTTCTCATTTTGTCATACACTGACATGAGCATAGATGTCATACATGCAGTATCCTCAAAGTTGTAGCATCATTACACCAGGCATATTCCACCAAATTATTTTCTATACAACTTATTCACTTTACACTTTTGCCTCGGCAAATGGAAAATAATTATAATTACAACAAGAAATCCTGACTTGAAACAGACACTATCATAACTTAATGCAGTCATAGATCCTCTATTTGGTAGGAGCGCTGATGTTAAGGACGGACTGCAAAAGCGCTCGCTCGTCAAAGATCCTCTATAAGATATGAGGGCACTGACCCTTGCAAATCTGTCAGTCAAAGATCCTCTATGTTTTGAAGACCCTCCTGCAAAAACGCTAGTCAAAGATCCTCTATTTGGTAGGAGCGCTGATGTTAAGGACGGACTGCAAATGTGCTCGCTCGTCAAAGATCCTCTATAACAGGGGTGCTCATTAAGTCGATCGCGATCTACCGGTCGATCGCGGAGGTGGTACTGGTCGATTGCTGGTCGATCGCGGCGTTACATTAAAAAAATATCATCCTAGCATCAATGCCGTTACTTGATTGATATACAGGGCAGCCATTCAGATGACAACTGAATGTTGCCCTTCAGGTGACCAATCAAATCAAACAACGTCTCTAAGTGCAGCAGAACTTACGATGTCAGCCTATCATCCATCCCCGTTACTTGATTGACATACAGGACAACCAGTCAGATGACAACTGAATTTTGACCTTTAGGTCACCGCTCATGCGTAAACAACGATGCAAAGTGCTAAGCTAGTCGGCGAGTTGCGTCAGATTTTAAGCCCTCGCTAAAGTTTATGGTCACTAAAATGAGTAAAGTAGCTGGACCAAGTAAAAAGGCAAAAACATATCACTTCCATACAGAATGGGAGGTGGACTTTTTTTTTTTTTTTTTACTGACTGATGAACATTTGGAAGTGTGCGTGAGGCTGGCTATCAGCAGCTACTGTCCGGACTATGCATCCCTGGCTGATTCAATTCAGTGCAAGTCATCAAAGTAAACTCAGGTAATTACAAAAAATGTTAATAGTTAATTATGTGTGTTTTGCAATATTGGCTCATTTGGTTATGTAAGGTACATCAACATACATTGTACGTACAAATAATCCTCAATACATTTGAAAATAAACAGATGTTTTGCATTTTTGTAGTGGGTAGATCATTTTGACTCGGTCATTTTAAAAGTAGCTCGCATGCTGAAAAAGTGTGAGCACCCCTGCTCTATAAGATATGAGGGCACTGACCCTTGCAAATCTGTCAGTCAAAGAACCTCTATGTTTTGAAGACCCTCCTGCAAAAACGCTAGTCAAAGATCATCTATATGATACGAGAGCTCTGCCGTTAAGGACCTACTGCAAAAATGCTTATTCAATATCCTCAATATGCTGTTTTTAGGCAAGTGCTGGAGCCTATCCCAGCTGGACTGGTGGCCAGCCAATCACAGGGCACATATAGACAAACAACCATTCACACTCACATTCATATCGTTGGACAATTTGGAGTGGCCAATTAACCTAGCATGTTTTTGGAATGTGGGAGGAAACCAGAGTACCCGGAGAAAACCCACGCATGCACGGGGAGAACATGCAAACTCCACACAGAGATGGCCGAGGGTGGAATTGAACTCGGGTCTCCTAGCTATGTGGCTTGCATGCTAACCTGTTTTTAGGCATCTATTGCAAAAATGCTAGTCAAAGATCCCCTGGATATAAAAACCTCTATATGGTACAAGAGTTCTGATGTTTTTAAGGACCGACTGCAAAAATGCTAGTAAAAGTTCTTCTGTGATTTGAGAGCGCAGATGTTTTGAAGGACTGGCTGCAAATACATGCTGGTCAAATATCCTCTACATGACAGGACCACTCTCAGGTTATTAAGGACCTGTTGCAATAATGCTAGTCAAAATCGGTTTCAGTGCTCTGCTGCTCTTAGGCATCTTCCACAAAAACACTATTCTGTAATGGTCACTGAAATATGAGAAAGGAGTATGAATCATATTTTTCAATTTCAAATTTCCCACTGTCAAAAGTTTTTATTATCTTTGGAAAGATGGAATTTTCGTATTGTGTTGAGTACTTAATATAATGATTTTTTTACAATATAGTACATAGTGTGAAAAAGTGTTTACTCCCTTCCTGATTTCTTTTTTTTTTTTGCATTTTTGTCACACTTATGTCACGTTCGGGCATGTTCGTGTAGTGTAGCGACTCCAGGATGCAGAGATGAGGACCCAAATGCGGGTAAAAATATATTTAATGGAGATGCTATTCAGCAGAAAAACTCACTTGCATGTCCAACAAAAAAACAACAATGATCCAAGAACCAAAGGAGTGCGCACCTGAACTAAATAGGCATCACTGAAAATGGGGAACAGGAAACAAAGCAACGGAAAACAGAACAGAGCAACACAGGAAGTGAATACAAAATAAGGGCATGAACCAAGAACTAAGGCAGGAAAAGAAACTGAGTGAACTGTAACTGGTAAATAATAACTGGTTGGGCCACCATTAGCAGCAAAAACTGCTGAATTGTTGTCATTCAGCCACATTGGAGGCTTTTCCAGCATGAAGCCTTTTTAAGGTCATGCCTTGGATCATCGTCCTGCCGCAGAACCCAAGTTGACTTGCTGATGTTCAGCAAGTCTTCCAGGTCCTGAAGCAGCAAAACATCCCCAGACCATCACACTACCACCACCATATTTTACTGTTGCTTTGATGTTCTTTCTCTGAAATATGGCATTACTTTTACACCAGATGTAACGGGACACGCACCTTTGAAAAAGTTCAACTTTTTTCAAAGGTCTTGGGGATCATCAAGATGTTTTCTGGCAAGTGGTTTTGGTCTTGAAACTCTGCCATGCAGGCCATTTTTGCCCAGTGTTTCTTATTTTGTTTTTATTTTGTTATTTGTTGTTATTTTCTTTTTTTGTTTTTTTCTTATGGTGGAATCATGAACACTGACCTTGACTGAGGCAAGTGAAGCCTGCAGTTATTTGAATTTTGTTGTGGGGTCTTTTGTGACCTCTTGGATGAGTCGTCACTGCGCTCTTGAGGTCATTTTGGTTGGCTGGCCACTCCTGAGAAGGTTCGCCTCTGTTCCATGTTTTCGCCATTTTTAGATAATGGCTCTCACTGTGGTTGGCTGGAGTCCCAAAGCTGTAGAAGTGGCTTTATAACCTTTTCCACATTGGTAGATCTCATTTAAGTTATGTTTTAAGTTTTTAAGTTAAGTTTTTTTCTCTTAACAACAAAAAAACATTTCAAAACTGCAGTTTGTGTTCAGTTGTGTTGACATTGACTAATATTTATATTTGTTTGATGATCTGAAACATTTAAGTTATGACAAACATACATTGAAAGATGTTTTTGGGATACAGTTCTGGACGAGTGGTTCACGCTTACACCTCACAGCTAGGAGACCTGAGTTCAATTCCACCCTCGGCCATCTCTGTGTGGAGTTTGCATGTTCTCCCTGTGCATGGGTGGGTTTACTCTGGTTTCCTCCTATGTTCCAAAAACATGCTAGGTTAATTGGCGACTCCAAATTGTCCATAGGTATGAATGTGAGTGTGAATGGTTGTTTGTCTGTATGTGCCCTGTGATTGGCTGGCCACCAGTCCAGGTGTCTAGCAACTCTACCAGAAATTGTGTTTTTTTGCATGATTTTGAGGGGCGAATAAATCCCAGAGTGACCTTTAGTTAAAGATCGCAGAGAGAGTCGTGACCTTTACGTGTGCTCATGAATAAAAATGGCATGGTCAACTCATTTAGCCAGCATGGTTCTGTCTACTTTAATGTGGTCGTTGGGCATGTGGAACGCGCCTTCTTTGCATGATGGATGTTGCCTTCAAGAAAAGAACAGTACTCTGCCTAGCAACAAGTGATATATCACTGACAGTGATAAATGAAAATGTTTTCAATTAAATGAGTAATCGTAAAAAAACATATTTTTGCTTGGCGAAAGAGCAATTCTAAATTCACAGGAAAAAATGAGCGACCAATTGGTAAAATTTTTATATCAGGGTCTCAAACGTGCAGCTTTTTACTCGTTGGATGCTCACAAAAGCCTACACTGAACTAAGATAGAGTGAGTCACTTAAAAAAAATGTGGTAGAAAATCCCACTTATTTTCTATACCTGTCTTCATTAGGGTCACAGGTAAGCTGGAGCCTATCACAGCTGAATGCAGCAAAATATAAACTATGGAATTATTTCTTTATTTATTTGATTGACATTATTCATTCATTCATTTTCTACCGCTTTTCCTCATGAGGGTCGCAGGCGGTGCTGGAGCCTGTCCCCGCTGTCTTCTGGCGAGAGGCGGGGTACACCCTGGACTGGTGACCAGCCAATCACAGGGCACATATAGACAAACAACCATTCACACTCACATTCATACCTATGGACAATTTGGAGTGGCCTATTAACCTAGCATGTTTTTGGAATGGGGGAGGAAAAAAGGACTTAAAATACTTTGATGGGGGTTGAGAGTTCCTTGTTTCATCAGTTCAGATTCAATAGCATTTCAAACAGCATACTGCATGTTGAACTCCTAGTTAGCCTTGCGCTGAGCAACCATTAAAGATACAATAAACAGAGGCAAAAAAAAAATCAATGTAACACACCAAAAATGTACTGTAAGCCAATGACAACACTAGTCACTTCGTCACACAATAATACATGAACAAGTACAACACAACCTACACAATATAGCGTCTTAAAAAGGTGGGTGCACCTTACTGCAGTTATTCTATCCATAAATCACATAAAAAGGTGGTAAATGTGCGGTTTGAGTCGTCATCGGCGGCCACAGCAGGAGTCGGTGATTGCTTGCTCGCTGGTGACAGCGAATCAGGAAAGGACTGCTGTTGTGGTATTTTAATGCCGCGTTAAAACTGATACATGAAGTTGTGGAATACTGCTGTTTGGCCACATTTTCTGTCTGCTTTTTACATTTTTATTTTCCTTTTCTTGTGTTGCTTTGTCACTTCAAACCCCCACTTCCTTCTTTGTCCTCTGCATGGGTGACGTCACACGTTGGGGACGTAAGCGATTCCACGAGGCAGAGAAAAATCCTTGATTGTTTTTTGTCATTTAGGTACTTGAATTATTTTTATATTTTTTATTGCAAATGTTGATCCAAAATCTGAGAATGTCGGCAATAAGCTAGCAAGGGGGGGAAGAGCCAGGCGGGGAAATAAAACAAAAATAATACAAATAATTAAAAAAGATAGTGTCAAAAAATGTTTATAGCTAATATATATGTTCCATTGCTCCCATTTTTTCACAATTAGCAGGTGGTCTGATGACATAACCTCTACAAATATTTCGGATTTACTGTATTACAATAAAGCATACAACAAGTGTACAATAAAAAAAAATAAAGGCAAAAAAAGATTTTATCTGAATTTCATTTGATTTGAACGATAGAATTATTACTACCAACATTTCTAATTTTTCTTCATATTGTTCCGGTTTGCTCCATTTTTCCCATTTTGTGTTTTTTTTTGTTTAATTTTTATTTCTAAAATATGCCAGGGGGCCAAGATAAAATTAGTGATGAACCACAAATGGCCCCTGGGCTGCACCTTGTACACCCCTGCTATAGTATATTTTCATGGACAAAAGCATTAGGACATAATGAATGAATGGATGTGAGTGCTTGGATTGCTTTGTTTTCTTTGAATCTTAATTGTTCATCTTAACAAGACAAGTTGGACAATCCTTTGCTTCCAACTTGTGTTTGTGTGTGTGTGTGTGTGGGGGGGGGGGCACAAAGCAAGGTCATGCTGGGAGGAGTTTGCTGTACAGGAAAGAGCCCTGAAGTCGTGAATGTTCCTGCTAAATGTTGACATGCATGGAGGCATGGAAGAATGAATGTGTGTTGGAGCCTCGATATTCAAGTTCGTGTCCCCTGCCCTGCACAACACCATCTCCTGCTCCAATTAGGAGAACAGCCCCAGCAGATGGCTATTTCACTCGGGCATGTCAGAACCGCTCCTGAGGTGGACAGTGATTGATTCATTGGCTTTCATTCGTCTGCCGCGATGAATCCGAGGTGGTTAATGGCGGGAAGAGCTTTTTGTTCTGCCTTCCAGGTGTTAAGGACTTTTGGAATAGTTTGTGACCGCTTAGGATTTTCTTGTTTGGGTCCAGATCCTGGTCTAACGGCTCATTACGGCACCACACTAGTACGTTTGGATGCAATAGCTTATTTTAAATGTAAATTAATTAAAATAAAACCAATACAATCAAAAAAAATAAGTCAAAAATAAACCAACAACCAAAATATAATAATAATAATCCCAGGTCGGGATCTCACTACCTAGCGGTATTGCCCCCAACACACCTTCCAGGCTCGATTCTACTCATGATTGGGCATGGGACACAGGCTCAGGCTTGATCACCCTGTAGTTGGCCGTCTGTGATGAGGGTGTCTAGTCTCTAAAGGTCAAAACACCCCCCTGATTCAATGGTACTGATATACACTGGAATGCAATTATAGAGAATGATCAGTCTGTCTTCTTATCCATTGAGAGTAGCTTCTCCATTGTACTCAAGCCTGGAAGGAAGTCCCCTTGCACGTTTCGCTAACAATTGGGTGGCCAGTTCACAGATTCTTGCACTGCTTCTTTGGTCCAGAATGTATTGATTAATGGGGAAAATAAAGGGATAAAACAGTGATTCCTAAAGTGTGGGCCGTGGTGGTACTATAGGTGGACCATGAGAGGTCATTAAAAATATGATTCATTTTTACAAATATTATTTTTAAAATTATTTTTATTGTAAAATATTTATTGCACAATTAAAAAAAAAATACGTTTATAGGCCTAAGTAATAACCGATTGAGTGTTATTGACCTGTCAGTTTATGATTGGAACATCATGCCAGTCTTGAATGCAGTTATGAAAAGTATGAGAATTAATTCTGTCTTGTGTGTGCACCATAGATTAAAAGTTTGGGCTTTCTTTATCCCCCTGCTTTAATTTCAATCCTCAATCTTTATAATAACTATAATAATAATAATAATAACAACAACAATAATAATAATAATAAGATAAGATATGCCTTTATTCGTCCCTCAGTGGGGAAATTTGCATTGCACAGCAGCAAGAGTACATGATCAGTTAAGCAGTAAAAAATACACAATATAGAAAAATAAACAATATAAACAACCCAAGTATTAACAAAATCAACAGTTTTTCCCAGAGTTATATACAATACAGTATGTAGATAATATGAAACGAGATGAGATATATGACCAGTCTATACACTGAGATCTTGCTAGTGAGTTAATATGAGGCATTATGGAAATTCTTCACATAGAACTTAGTATATTGCATTTAGAGCCCTAATAATAATAATAAGTGCTCTGAGAACGCAGCATTTTGTGTTTATGGGACAAAGGTGGGCCACGGACAATTTTCTGATTTTCAAGTGGGCCCTGAGTTGGTAAAGTTTGGGAACCCCTGAGATAAAGGATGGGTTCCCTGAGCCTGTTGTAGACCCACAACAGAACAGGAATGATAATACTGGGGATGCAAACCATGACTGCCAAAGTGAAGAACCCGTCGGAAAATTGATCCACACAGAATATAGGTCATGCTAATGTTTGTGGACTTTCTAATGTGGACCTTTGTGTGGTGTGATGACGTCATGCAGACCCCAGATTTAGACACAGCCTCTTTTCCATTCATTTAGTGTCCTTGACATTGACCATACTGAGGGTGCATTTTCCTCCAGACTGTGTTGGGAAGATCTGAAGCCACTGAGGAACATCAGTCAATACGATTGAATGCTTCCACATACAAGCACGTCTAATGACTAATTAAATAGTCTTTGTGAAGAACAGACTGGTGGTATGTATCAAAGGATGCCTTTTAGACACTAGCCCAGCCAATGTGCGCCTATTTGTTGTTGTGGCGTAAACATCTTCATCATGTAAATCCTCCTCCTCACCATGGCAAACTTTATCAACAACTCTATTCCTTTCTTTTCACTAAGGAATCATGTTTTCCTGTTCTGCTGAACACTAACAACCATATTTATTTATTGATTCACACATCTCGCTGCCCTCAAGGGCTTTTTTAAAATGTATTTTTTTATGGCAGGTGTCACTTCAAGTGTCACCGGCAAAACGACAGCTGTGACGCGCTCCGCTGGCGCTACGAGCTCCTCCATCATCTCACATCAGCTGCCAGCGCATCGCTCGGCCAATTAAATCCACCGCAAGACCAATTCCACCTGCCACTTTACAACACACAAAAAAAACACACAATATGCCTATTACTGTGGTTGTTTGCAAAAGTATACAGCTGCAGAGCATCATACTGACAGCTGTTTCGAATATTTGGATTAGTTAAGGCTGCATGGCAGTCAAGTGGTTAGCGTGCAGGCCTCACAGTTAGGAGACCAGAGTTCAATCTCTGTGTGGATTTTGCATGCGTGGGTTTTTTCCTCCCACATTCGTGACAACAAAAAATAAATAAATAAAGTTAAAAAAAATAAAGTTAAAAAGAAAACCACAAAAACATTTCAATTATATTAGGAAAGCAGGAAGTGAACAAATGTAACAGTTACTGATTGTAAAAGTACCAGATGGAGGGGTAGGATTTAATAAGCTTTGCTTCTTCCTACTCCTTTTGGACATGTGGAACTGTGAACTGATTATGGGATGCACTCAATTGTAATCTGATGCATGTTCAAATGAAATTAAACCATTACCATATACTACACGATGCGTTCGATCCCCAAGATAAGATGTAAGACAAGAGAGTACCGGACCAGTAACACCAATATGCATTTGAAGGCGTTCCAGTAGGATAGAGTGATGGACGGTATCAAAGGCAGCACTGAGATCTAGTAATAATAATCTTGAGGATGTGTCACAATCCATAAACATTTGTCATTTTTTCCAATGTCTGATTCAGTAGGGTGTTTCACCCTCAACCAGACTGAAGAGGTTCAAATAAATGACTCAAGGCCATGTGATCATTGAGCTGTTGTGCTATAATTTTTTTTTTTACAAGGATTTTCGAAAGCAGAAAGGTTCTGGCCATCGATGGCCACAGCAGCCCTTCATCGTTGTCTAATTCGTGATGGAAATTACTTTTGAGATAATTGAATTCATCAAGTGATGCTCACGTGGTGCTAGCTAGTGGTGATGTGCGAGACGTTATTTGAAGCCTTGAGGACACAGGGCCCCTAATTGGCAGACTGCCGTTCCAGTCCAGACACTGATTTAGCTATAAGGGTATTGGTGTATGTAGGGCAGTCAAATACACTTTGATTACTAAATTATTTCATTGATTACGTGAAACTTTTTAAGAACGCGGCCCTTTATTCTTTAGTATTCTTTAGTATTTAGTATTCTTTAGTAAAAGAATAAAGTATGACGCAAGAATATCTGCAAATGGACATCATTTGAAATACAAATCACAAAAAATGGAATTGGAAACGGATGTAGAGATCCAGACACAATGTTTTTTTCACGCCATTTTCTTCACATAATATTATGACTTTATTTCCATAATATTTTGACTTCATTTTAATACCAATATTAAATAGTTAAGTCATTTCAGTCACAGGTCATAATTACAAGAAGAAAAAGGAAAGTTGAATATTTGGAAAATGTAAAAAAAAAAAAAAAGTGAGAAATGGGGAAAAAATAGCTGTGGTTTTACAAGAATACCATGAAAATATTAAGAAAAAAAGTCATACTGTACTGTCAACTGTAATTTTCCAAGAATAAACTCGTAATATTATTATTATGCTCATTTTTGGGCCTTTGTATTGAGTTGGGGACTCTTATAGAGCAGCCAGGCACGATAACCAACACAGAAAGCTTTCTAGATCTTTCTAGAATCTGCACCTATTCAGCTATAATTCCTTAGATTTCCATAACGGTCTGTTTGAATGAATGCAGAAAAGACTATCGTTATTACACAGAGGATGTTAAAACCCTTGTTACCAGGTGGTGCAAGACTTTTACCCCTTTGTGTGTTGAGCAGGCGCACCTACCTCTCTGACTTCTCCATTTAAAGGGTTAAAGCCTCCTATGTTAAAGTCAGGTTGAAGGAAATTCACTCAGGTTTTCACGGCGTAGTTAGACTAAGCACAATGGAGTAACCTTATTTAAATTGTACTCAGCACTAGACCCTTTGCTTATAGCCGCTTTCCTTCTTAATGGTTTGTTGCACTTGGTGTAGACCTGGGAAACTTTACTAATCTATTAGCGATCAGAAGGACCTGTTTATCTTATCATAAGTGTGACCGGAACAACCTAAATGGAATCTTCTCATGCAAACAGCTTAATCTTTTATCATAAAAACAACAGAAAAGATGAATGAAGGAAATTTAATAATAAGGGCAATAAGCAGCAAAATATGTAAAATAATACGTTACTTTGTCTTTCAAAATACTGTTGAGCTCCATTCACATTTGATTAAACATATGAACAAAAGTTGTAAAAATGTCCCAACCGGTAATGTCTAAAGTGGTCAAAAAGGAGGAGTGGATCTCTACCACACTTTTTCCCAAAAAGAACAAAAACCATTCCACAACAGTATCCAGATAAAAAGCCATAGCATTTCAGTATGTGGAATCAAATTTGGGGCGTTTTCTCCAAAGTCCAGAACACTAACCACTACACCGTGGCGCCTCGATTAATCATGATTAGTCATGATTAGTCATGATTAATTCATTTGAAAACTGATTCATCTGATGGAAAATGTACAGTAATCATAGGACAGCCATAGTCGTGTGTCTTGACGACAATGGCAGTGCAGCTCTTTGATGAGTTGGTTTACATGGACGGGTTGTGGACTTAAGCAGGTTTGACAGGACAGGAAGCATTGTCCTCATCATCATCATCATCATCATCATCATCATCATCATTAATTACTATTCTGTCATCCTCAACAGTGAAGCCGACTGTCATTGATGTGGACATCTTTGTCAACAGCATTGGACCCGTGTCGTCGATAAACATGGTAAGTGTGAAACATGTGTCCCAAATGTCAGCACTTTTTTAAACTGCAAAAAAAACCTTTTAATTTTTCAAAAATAAGGTTTGCGGAAAAAGCTTCTGCTGGGGTCAGGGTTTGATGCTGCCGATTCCAATACCAATCATCCATGAATGAGATCAGCCTATACCAATCACAGGGATTAATTTTAGTCTTTACTTATGATGAATGGTATTGGTCATTTTGGTAGAACAAACGCAGCAAACCACTGAAACCAATGCACCCGTGAACCGTCTTCCTGCTCGAGGAAAACAGACACATGGAAATATATTGAGGCCAGCAAAATTATCAAAATGATCTTAAAATGAATTTATTCTAACTGGATCGGTTGCTGAAGCTGCTGGGATGAGAATCAGCACCTCCAAGTCCGAGTCCATGGTTCTCGCCATTGGGTTCTTACCATTTCTGCCCCTAGTGGAGGAGTTTACGTACGTTGCGGTTTAGTTCCTGAGTGAGCCAAGGCTGGAACATGAGCTCGACAGTCGGCAGCGATGCAAACTCTGCATCGTTCTACGTTCCTACCCTCACCTATGGTCAAGAACTTTGGGTAGTGACCAAAAGGACAAGATGGTGGTACAATAAGGTGAGCAGCACTGTCATGGTAGTGTCAAACTCCAGCTCCTCTGCATTGAGAGGACCCAGATGAGGTGACTCGGGCTGCCTTTCTGAGGAGGATGCCTCAGGAAAGACCCAGGACATGTTGGAGAGACTATATCTCTCAACTGGCCAAGGAATGTCTGTGCTTCCCTCCTTAGGCTGCTGCCCCTGCAACCTGACCTCATACAAACCGTAGAGGATGGATGGCTTTTCATTCTGGTTGAATGTATTTTTGAAAAGGTTTGATGGTTTCCAAGCATGGAGAGCCTGCTTTAAATCACACCACAGATTTTCAATAATATTTCGGTCTGTGGACTGAGATGGCGATTCCAGAAAGTTGTACTTGTTCCTCTGCATGAATGCCTTAGTAGAATTGGAGCAGTGTTTAGGGTCGTTGTCTTATTGGAAGTATCCAGCCCTGACGCAACTTCAACTTTGTCACTGATTCTTGATCACTGTTGGCAACAATCTGCTGATACTGACTGGAATCCATGCCACCTTCAACTTGAAGAAGATTTGCAGTACCTGCACTGGCCACACAGCCCCACAGCATGATGGAACCACCACCAAATGTTACTGTGGGTAGCAAGTGTTTGTCTTGGAATGCTGTGTTCTTCATCCGCCACGCATACCGCCCCTTGTTATGTCCAAATAACTCAATTTGACTGTCATATATTAGTATATATTTATATATATGTATAATAGTTGAACATCTACACCAGGGGTCTCAAACTCAATTTACTTGGAGGCCACTGGAGTTAGGGTCTGGGCGAGACTGGGCCGCATCAGGTTTTCCAAAAAAAACCCCATTCATACTTTTTTTATTTACAACATATTGCGCAACTGCAGGGTCTTGAGACACATGCTAACTCGCAAACTAGAGAGCTAGCGACCTAACATTAAACTTTCATATCAAAGTGGGGGCCTCAAACTAGTGTCCTGCGGGCCACATTTGGCCCACGGGCCGCGTGTTTGAGGCCCCTGATCTACACCAAGATCATGTTGTAGGTCTTTGGAGCTGGTCTGTGGGTTGACTTTGACTGTTCTCTCCATCCTTGGCTTCTGCTTATCTGAGATTTAGCCTCCCTCTTTGTGATGCATTTTTTGACCTCGGAGTGACTGATAGTCCAGAAAATAGGATAAATAGGTCAGGAGGTGCGTCTTTTAATGAAAGTATGGGAAACTTTGTGAGGTGGTGTGGTATACAGTAAGTATACCACACTCACCAACTGCTACTTATTTGTTGTACTGAAAGAATCCAGCAGGTAATGAACAATGCGAGCATGTACTTTTGTTTAAGGTAGTAGTGGAACAATATCCTCACAAAGTCTTTATTTTTCTAAAGCACATTGTTCTAAAGAACACTGGCATTGCTTCTTATTACGCTGCTGCCATTATTTCAAGGTGTCGCATCACAAAAAGAACAATGTGCTTTTAGGTTTAGGGCTCCAGAATAATAGGGCTAATTAGTATTTATTAGTATTCTAAGCTATTATGCGTTACCCGCCTCAAGCTCACCACCAAACCAGGGAGCTTTTGTTGTGTTCACGCCAACACCAAAATAATCCACTTTCTCTTGTTTTTATGAAACACCCAAGAAGTTTGAAATGTTTTACTGCTAGCTCACGGTAATCTATGGAAGCCTGTTTCCTGTAACATGACTTCATAAGGCTAACACTATGACTAGTGTCTTGGCTTGGTGATTGGATCATTGAAATCAGACACGGTACCTTCAAGGGCCAAGGAGAGACACTAAGGCTGAGGATTTTAACCCTTGTTACATTAGGTTAATTGGTGACTCCAAATTGTCCATAGGTATGGATGGGAGTGTGAATGTTTGTTTGTCTATATGTGCCCTGTGATTGGCTGGCTGGCCAGGGTGGACCCCGCCTCTTGCCCGAAGTCACCTGAGATAGGCTCCAGCATAACCCTCGCCTCACCTACTGTATATACAGGTATATATATCGTTGAACTTAAACCAGACTTGACTATTCACACAGCGGCTGAAATAAGTATTTAACACGTCACCATTTTTCTCAGTAAATATTTTTAGCTAGGAGAGGGTTCAATCCCACCCACCATTTGTGTGTGGAGTTTGCATGTTCTCCCCGTGCATGCGTGGGTTTTCTCCGGGTACTCCGGTTTCCTCCCACATTCCAAAAACATGCTAGGTTAATTGGCCACTCCAAATTGTCCATAGGTATGAATGTGAGTGTGAATGGTTGTTTGTCTATACGTATGTGACCTGTGATTGGCTGGCCACCAGTCCAGGGTGTACCCCGCCTCTCACTCGAAGACAGCTGGGATAGTCTCCAGCACCCGCCGCGACCCTCGTGAGGATAAGCGGTAACCCTAAACACTGCTCCAATTCTACTAAGGCATTCATGCAGAGGAACAAGTACAACCTTCTGGAATGACCATCTCAGTTCACAGACCTAAATATTATTGAAAATCTGTGGTGTGATTTATTTCCATGCTTGGAAACCATCAAACCTGACGCAACTGGGGATGTTTGGGAAAGAAGAATGGTCCAAAATACCTTCAACCAGAATCCAGATCCAGAGTTTTTTTAAAAGCGGTTCTTGTTGGGTGTTGGTAAAACACGGACTGCGTAATTCCGGTGGTAATTTGCAAACCAATCCTTGCAAATCTTGAAATGGACCAATCAGAAATTATTTAGACCGCGGTCCGTAGTCCACAGTCCATGTTTTACCCACACCCGTTCTTGTTTGCGATCAACCAATCAGCGATCGTTTGACTACGAAAACGTCTATCACGGTGTCCCTGCCAACATGGTCTAATTCTTCAACAACTTCTGAAGGAAAACAGCAAAAAGTGATGAAACAGTGCCTCCTAAACAAGTATTTTATTAGCGGCAGCAAATCAAATGATGGCACAGGTGAGTGAATCACATTGAATCACCCAATAACTTGTGTTGTCATTTATTATTTAATAAGCACAATGTTTATTCAATCATACGTAAATGTACTTTTATTTATCAAAGCAAAGTGCTTAGAAGTCTCTTGACAATCCAGATTTCCATGCAACGTCATGATCTATGTAGGAAAACAACTACAAGAAATGATAATAATTTAATTTTTATTTGAGATTCTCATGTGATGCCACAAAAATTAGATGATAACATTATGGCAGTCATTTCATTTTACATGGGGCAAGTTCGGGCAAGTAGTTCTCACCTTAAGGATTCCCCATGGGCAAGTCATTTTTGTTTTTAATGTAGAGCCCTGATAATTATTGCCCACTTTCTGTCAATCCTATAAACTCAATTTCCCTTCTCATCTGTCCCTGTGTTGGTCTGCTATATGATATATTTACCTGGAATGGATGATCCCAACAACCAGTCATTTAGAAAGGGAAATTTTGGTGCCAACATTTTTTCATACAATTTTAATAACATCTGGAAACCTTTGAAATTGTGTGGTCATTGACTTCTTCTCCAATAGCAAAGATCCAAAGGACAAGTAAGAAAGGCCAAAGAGAGGAAGTAGCTTTTACAGGCCCTAATGTAGCTCCCAAGAAAGGTGAAAAAATCTTTGTGGCCACAAGCTGATGGGCATCGATCATCGTCTCTCTGGTGGGAAATAATGGCGGGGATTAGAAGGCAGCAGAAATCCACGTCTGCTTCAGCCCACAGTGGCTCCATTTATTCACTTTGCCGCCGTTAAACGCAGGATGATGTCCCGTTTTTCTTTTAGCTCCCCACAGCGGCACACACAATTAAAAGGTCATGAGCGTGGTGTGGGTCTGTGGATGACAGACTTCTTTGTCGTTGCAAAGCCATTCATGCCAAAGGTCATATTCACTGCAATATGAAACGAATTGGGAAGCCTCCTGCTGTCTTTAGCTCAGATGATGCTAATCGCACATAAGAAACCATCGCCTTGGCAATCTGTTTTCTGCTTCAACAACATTCAAGTAATAACTCATAAGGGCTTATGTACAATAAAGCAGTGCTCTCAAATTTGTGGCACATGGGTCAATTGCAGCCCACGGGACCATATTCTGTGGCCTAAAAGTTTAGTGTCCACCAAAGAGATGATCAGAAACTCTGTAGCAATAGTCAGCACTGAAATTGTCACACAGTGAAATACACGAAGCGTCGCTAGGCAGAACATTAACTACTATCAATGTTCCAACAGCGACCTTAGTTCTAAGCGTGTAACTTAAGCAATTTTTTTGCAAAGTGGCGCAAAGCATGCTAGGTAGCCAGAAGCCCTCTTTGCAATGCGGTAATATCTAAAACAGAAAAATATACAAACTTTTTCAGTGCTTTGTTTCCGATTTTCTACAATAAAAGCTCTTAATTTTAATTTTTCTGCCCAAAATAAGATGAAAAATAAATAAACAAATCAAGAATAAAGAAAATCAATCAATAAGTAATAAATACATATAATAATAATAATAAAACGGCAAATAACAAAAACTTAAGAAACCACATATAGTTGGTGGGTAGACAAATTATTTTTTTCAGATTAAAATGAACAAAGCATTATTAGAGCCCTGGTGACATGACAAAACACGACTATAGTCACATTTATACTTTTTATATTTACAACATATTGCGCAACTGCAGAGACACATGCTAACTCGCAAACTAGAGAGCTAGCGACCTAAACGGTAGCCTTCAAGTTATTTCCTTTAAACTTAAATAGCCAAAAACTTACCACTTCCACACGGATAGGGAGGATAACTATTAACAGTTATTTAACCTTTAACATGAACATTAATCAAACGTAATAATTTTTTCTGGGTACATGATACCATACAGCATCCATATCAAACTTGCGCGGGCCGCACTAACATTAAACTTTCATATCAAGGCGGGGGCCTCAAACTAGTGTCCTGCGGGCCACATTTGGCCAGTGTGACCAGTGGAGAATACACAACATCTTTGAATGTGTCTTCTGAATCCCTGATATTTTTATTTGACTTCAAATAAACTGTCTCACCCAGCCTCCAGCGGCCACCCCCATGTTTGAGTTTGAGACCCCAATGCTAAAGACGTGTGTTCCCCCAGGAGTACCAAATAGACATCATCTTCGCTCAGACGTGGACCGACAGCCGCCTGCGCTACAACAGCACCATGAAGATACTGACGCTCAACAGCAACATGGTGGGCCTCATCTGGCTGCCTGATACCATCTTCAGGAACTCCAAGAACGCAGACTCACACTGGATCACCATGCCCAACCAGCTCCTCAGGATCTGGAACGACGGCAAGATCCTCTACACCTTAAGGTAGAACGCACGGTTGCTGTTTGAATCCTGTATGCTGATGATCAGCTTCACTTTTATCTTCTTGACCATGTGTTCTTCAAGCTCACACTCACCTTCTCGTCCTATACCCGTGTCTCACTGCTCCACTTCCTGTGATGACTCGCCTCTTCACTGATGCACTCCTTACATACTACTTACTTACTCTTCGTGTAAACCTTGCATTTATGAGTACATTTTATATTTCATTTCATGTATTTCATTTTTAGTCCTGTACTCATATATCTAGTTTGCCATTTATTTATTTTCAATATCTGTATTGACTTATTTTCTGTTTATTACCTGCCTATGAATGCATCTGTTAGTGAACATGTGGAAGTGAACAAATGATCAGTAATTGCTGAGACGGGGACTAGGCATGGGTAGGATGAAAAAAACTTTGCTTCCTGCTATTCTGTTTCAGACATGCTAAACAGCGGAAGCATGCAATGTACCTTTGCTAAATAAACCACACCATTAGCAAAATAAATATCCTAAAACGCTATCACACCATCCCATAGATGCGCCTGTACTATCTGCTGGTGCTCTATTGTACCCCCCCGCCCCCCTCGCTACCGAGGATCAGCTTGACCCACTTGAGAATTTTTTTTGTGCTTTGCCAGCTTGATTTGATATTCCAGCAGACTTGACGCAAACAAAGAAGACGGGAAACAATTAGCAATGCGAGCCCACATATTCAAGAATGTCCTCCTGGCATCTTCACACCAAACACCTCCTGCTTTTTAATAAACATCAGCCAGGGCTTCTCCCTTCTCCCATGTCCGTATTTCCCATTGTGCAAACTTTGAGGAGTAATATCCGCCGATTGCATGAGAAGAAGACAATGAAATGTCATTTGCTTTTGATTAATTATGCCTTGACATGGCGGCAGCAAACAAAGATGACATTCTGTGATAGCGCTGCCTGCGATTATGTGACCTGCTTTAATGAGTACAAAAAAAAGCTTCTGTTTTGTCTGTCAAGGAGGCAGCAACGTTGAAGAGATCAGCACAGCCTGCTAAGATCAACTCTGGTTATTTAATGGATTTCAAAGTATAAAGACAGCCCAAAGATAGCTGGGATAGGCTCCAGCATACCCCTGCGACCCAAGTGAGGATAAGCGGTATAGAAAATGGATGGATGGTAGCAGGTTATTGTTTGCTTTATGCATGATTTTAGCAGTAACACAAAAATACAGTATACAGTAGTGACTGAAGAACTAACAAATAACTAATGACTAAGGCCCATAGATTTAGAGTGGTTACTAATGATCTAATGAGTAGAGTCGTTACTGAGGGACTAAGGCACATAAATCTGGAGTAGTGACTGAGGAACTAACAAAGAACTAATGACTAAGGCCCATAGATTTAGAGTGGTTACTAAGGATCTAATGAGTAGAGTCGTGACTGAGGGACTAAGGCACATAAATCTAGAGTAGTAACCGAGGAACTCATGAAGAACTAATGACTAAGGCCCATATATTTAGAGTGGTTACTAAGGATCTAATGAGTAGAGTCGTTACTGAGGGACTAAAGCACATAAATATAGAGTAGTGACTGAGGAACTAACAAAGAACTAATGACTAAGGCCCATAGATTTAGAGTAGTTACTGAGGATCTAACGAGTAGAGTCGTGACTGAGGGACTAAGGCACATAAATCTAGAGTAGTAACCGAGGAACTCATGAAGAACTAATGACTAAGGCCCATATATTTAGAGTGGTTACTAAGGATCTAATGAGTAGAGTCGTTACTGAGGGACTAAAGCACATAAATATAGAGTAGTGACTGAGGAACTAACAAAGAACTAATGACTAAGGCCCATAGGTTTAGAGTAGTTACTTTCCCCCTAGTTATTTTTACTGGTAATGAGTTACTTTTGTAGTGGAGTATCTCAGTTAGTACTTTTTTTTGAGAAGTAACTAGTAACTTTAACTAATTACTTTTTTAAAGTAACGTGTCCAACACTGGTCAACTCATCTGTGACTTTTTTACTAGCTCTTGTGTGCTTCCCCCGGAACAAAGTGCAAATAATACTAGCAAATAATACTAGTCATTAATGTACAGGTTGAACAGTTTTGACTCCAGTATTTGTGTCAACACACAGCCAATATTGTGTACAAAGATGGCAACACTCGTGAGTAGCAAGATCACTGTGCCTCGCCTGCGGTCAAGCACGAGTGCTGTCTGCACAGGGGGAGCTGCGATTCATGGAGGGGAAAGATGAATTCCAACATGTACTGTGACACCTGAGGAAACTGTACGTTTCCCTCAGTGCCAACAGCACTCGTGCACGTTGCTTGACTGTAGAAAAGACGCCATTATCTTGCTATTGGCTTGTGTTGCCTGATATGTTGACAAAAATGGCTGTGTATTAAACCTACACTGATATCCAAGCTGTACGCCGACTACTCTATAATATTGTGTTTGACAAGGCTAAATAAAAAGGAATGTTGAAATGTCAGGGATGGAGACTTTGGGGTTGTTTTTAAACAGATTGATTTCCTTTTTGGCAGACTTACCATCAACGCAGAGTGCCAGTTGCAGCTGCACAACTTCCCAATGGACGAACACTCGTGTCCACTCATCTTCTCCAGCTGTGAGTACGCAACACGCCGACTTTGTGCACACAACCAAGTCACAGCAGTCCTTGAAGCGGGTTACAAATGAAAAGCATATAATTTTGTCTCTTGACTGTACAAGCACTTTTGGTTAATCAGCCGTCGCCATGGAAATGCTCGCCGTTCATTTAGAAGCGGTCTGACATGCTCACGTGGAGGCTAGTTTGTGAGTTGTCATGGCAACGTTTGAACAGAACCCCACATCGCAGACATATTAATCCACAGAACTAATGGAACAAGAACATGACGAATATTACACAAGGCTGCATTTAAAGCAGGGGTGTCCAAACATTTTCCCAGTGAGGGCCACAAATGATGCATCTTTGCCACTTTGATATTTTGGTAAGCAACACATGTAGACCAAGTTACATGTCAATCACAGGGCACATATAGACAAACAACCATTCACACTCACATTCATACCTATGGACAATTTGGAGTGGCCAATTAACCTAGCATGTTTTTGGAATGTGGGAGGAAACCGGAGTACCTGGAGAAAACCCATGCATGTACCACGGATGAATTAAAAAAAAAAAAAACAGCCTTGGTGTTTTCATTACATTAGCATGCGCATCATGGCGAGCCAAGCGTGTATAACTTGTATAACTTTATTTTGACCTGAACACATCAACAGCAGTGCAATTCCGACGCCGTACACTGTATGTATCTCCTACTCACAAACATGTCTAGTCATGGGAACGACACATCCTCATTGTCACTAGATGATGCAATCATGGACACTCCAAACACCACAACACCACCTAATCATCATGGGTGCATGTGTGGTCTAAATAAACAGAAATACAAAAAAACAATAAGTACTTATAAGTATTTATATTTTAGTATTATATTATATAAATATTCATTCATTCATTTTCTACTGCTTATCCTCATGAGGGTTACGATGGGTGCTGGAGCCTATCCCAGCTGTCTTCGGGCCAATCACAGGGCACATATAGACAAACAACCATTCACACTCATACCTATGGACAATTTGGAGTCGCCAATTAACCTAGCATGTTTTTGGAATGTGGGAGGAAACCGGAATATCCGGAGAAAACCCACGCATGCACGGGGAGAACATGCAAACTCCACACAGAGATGGCCGAGGGTGGAATTGAACCCTTATCTCCTAGCTCTGAGGTCTGCGCGCTAACCACTCGACCGCTGTGCCGATTATATAATATTATATATATATATTATATATATAATAATTATTATATATATAATAAGTATTTATTTTTATTTTGCCCATCATCCACAATTCTTATGTGAGACATGGACACACATTCTCTTCTGTGTGTGTTCTAAAGATATAAAAACAGCTAAAAAGAGGCAGCTAAGAATGCACGTAATCTATTCCGCCTACAAAGCCTCCTGAACAAAGCACATCATGTGATGTTATATATGCATATTAAGCAAGCTACAGAGACATTATTAGTCACATTGTTATTTCAAAGAACTACATTTTTGGCGTAGTGACACCTTGCCACGCCACACCGGCAAGCTAGCGACTAGCTTCACCACACACTCCCTCACAAAGCCTCATGACATAAGCGGAAGGTAACACTATATATTGAAGCTGCCACTGCTGCTGTTTTTTGTTTTTGACTTAGGAAATGTTAACACTTAGATGCCTTTCTTACTTTGTCTCAATGTGACGTTCCAATAATGTTTCAAATGACCAAAATACAACAAAAAATTGGCATATGTGAGTCATAATTGCAAATGGTGATTAATCATGATTAATTCATTTGAAAAAGTCACCCATCTGATGAAACAATTGTATCACTTGACAGCCCTGGTATTTATGTGTACAAAGCACCAGCAACAGACCCGCCAACCTTGAGAAGCAGTGTTTTATAGGAAGTTATTCAAACGTGAAATTCACCCCCGCAGAGAGAGAAACTGAGTGTCTTCCTGTCAGACTAATCTTTTCAATCTTCTTCAAGCTATTAGAGCTGTTTGTGGCAACGTTATGTGTTGCATTCACATTCAATTATGAAGAAAAGGCCATTTTGCAAAATAAGATGTTTTACTATCTGAAGGATGTGGTTAATAATGTGACGGGAGCCGGGTGGCGAATGTTAATGGAAGTCATTCGTCAAGCGTGTTTGAAAACAATTAGTCGTTTGGCCCATGTCGTCGCTCACAGTTCATTATTTTGCTAATGGCAAGCCTCTTAGGACAAATTGCTATCGGGCAGAGTGATAATTTTGTTAGGCTTACAACTTAAAGCGATTATGCAACCGCAGGAGGAAGGGAAGATGGCGAACCAAAAGCAGAAATGGAACCATTAGCACGTCATTAGCTTGGCGTGATGGATCGTAAAAGCAGACAACGGAAAGGTTGGCGGCGGCAACATAGAGACGAATAAGGCGCCTTATTAGACTCAAGCGTTCATTTAATCCGCCTTCCTTCCTCCGGCTCTCGCTCTGACGTCGTTTCATTAGCCCGCCTTCCTCAGCACAAGACAAATGGTCCTCCGGTGGGGATGCTGATCCATCAGCAGGACTCACGTGATGCGTGTCATTGCAGACGGGTACCCGAGAGACGAGATGGTCTACAAGTGGAGGAGGAACTCTGTGGAGGCGGCCGACCAAAAGTCCTGGCGACTCTACCAGTTTGACTTCATGGGCCTCAGAAACACGTCTGAAATCGTAACCACCACAGCAGGTACGACTCCCCACATGCGTAATTGCACCGTGGTGATCACAAGTTGTCTTGTACCTATGCCATCAATCAAGTTTGTACTCTACACTCTACAGGGGCTATGAGTTATATTATAGCTTATTTTGGGGGTTAAAGGACCCCCCGACGTTAGCAACACTACAGCATGTGACACTAATATCATAAAGAAAAACTAAATCATGAAACTTACAGCTTCAACATTCTTAGCTGACAGTTGGCTAGTTATTTTAAGACGTGTAGCGAAGCCTGCTTTGGGGTCACAATGTCAGAGAAAGCTGCAGCTTTAAAAGTGAGCGTTTGAGCCCCTCTTTTCTGCACTAAGTATCAAAACTATTGGGAACTAAATCATTGGTAACTAAATCATTGGTATAGCTATAGCTATAACTATAGCTGTAGTTATAGCTATAGTTATAGCTATAGCTGTCGTTATTAGTTATAGCTATAGCTGTCGTTATTAGCTATAGCTATAGCTGTAGTTATAGCTATAGCTATAGTTATAGCTGTAGTTATAGCTATAGCTATAGTTCTAGCTATAGCTATAACTATAGCTGTAGTTATAGCTATAGCTATAGTTATAGCTGTAGTTATAGCTATAGCTATAGTTCTAGCTATAGCTATAACTATAGCTGTAGTTATAGCTATAGCTATAGTTATAGCTATAGTTGTAGTTTTAGCTATAGCTAAAGTTAGTTAGCGTATTAGCTGGAGGAAAACTGATCAAACTTACAGATCCCATGTCTGTTGCTGACTGACAGATGGTTGGCAGAGTTTCATTTAAAGATGTGTAGCGAAGCCTTCTTTTTCACAAATCAGTGCAGGCTCGTCTAGCCAGGTGCGGGTCATAGACGATACGTTCTCCATGAGGAAGGTTTGACACAAGACTGAAGTCTACCTGGCGCCCTCTCTAGGTGACTATGTGGTGATGACGGTGTACTTTGACCTGAGTCGGCGTATGGGCTACTTCACCATCCAGACGTACATCCCTTGCATCCTCACCGTGGTCCTCTCCTGGGTCTCCTTCTGGATTAAGAAGGACGCCACCCCTGCCAGAACCGCTTTAGGTCCGTGGAATGGCTTCAGTCTATTTCTTTGTCACGCTCTGCCGCCGTCGTTGGTCTCACTTCTATCTCTGCGTCTTCTTATCTGGTTTGCATTTGCTTTCAACTTGAGTCACGCCATCTGCTTCTTCTCTTTTTCTTTCTGCTCTTGTCTTTTTTTTGTCCGCTCTCGCTTTGTTGTTGTGCAGTCCTGTGGAACATTTGGGTCAAGGTAACGCCTTTCATTTTTGTCTTTTACCAGAATTGTTCCCACTAAAGCTGGGCCGTGTCCAAAGTGCGCAACTCGTGGATGTTTTTCTAAAAATATAATGTTCCAAAAAACGTAAAAAAATACAAAATTTTTTTTATTGTAAAATGAAAAACAAATAGAAAAGTGAAAATAAAGTCAAAATAACATGGGGAAAAAGTCATATTCAGTTTTATGAGAATAAACGTGTAATATTATGAGGAAAAATAATGCCATTGTAGTAGCATAGCAGTAAATATGTTTTGAAAATATGTTTTGTTTTTATACATGATAATAGATGAGAAACAGAGAAAAGAAAACTAAATCAGGTCTGGGGAAGAAGCTAAAATATTGTGGGAATTAAGTAAAATTTACAAAGATTATTTTAAGATGAAGGGTGAAAAATATTTGGAAATTAAAAAAAAAAAGTATGGAGAAAAAAAAGAGTGGCGTTGATAGTAATTCACCTGTATGAGAAAGCTGAGATGCAGTTTTTCATGAAATATACGTAACTACTTAGCTGTTGCATCAAAGTGGCATCCTTTCACTATGTGGCACATTTTGGGCAACAGGAAGCAATCGCACCTCTTTCGACCAGAGCTAAAGTAGCGATCCGTCTTGGCAGAATGTTTTGGCCGAGGCGCTAATTTGGATAACGGCGTGATTGTCTCAGAGCTTAATTGAAGTGCAGCAGCGCTCACCCATGACACCGAAGTGGCGCCGCATGAACGTTCCACGCACTTATCTTACGGTGTGTTTGTTAGTGTTCGTTAGAGTGTTGTTAAGTTGCCGCTTTCAATCTCTTGGATCCCGATGGTTCACGATGGTCTTGATGGCGGACGTTTAAGTGCAGCCAAGCCGGCAAAGGACGCCCCATAGAACGCTTAGAGCAGGGTGCTGAGTCAGCAGGGGGCCACCCGGGGGTTATCACTCTCATTCTGGCAGCTTTGTTCGCTAAAAGCATTCATGGTTCCCAAGCCAAAGGTGTCCAAATTTTACCCCCCACGGCCTCATGCAGAAAAACCCAAGGTGGAGGGAGGGAGCACTTTTCTTTATGAAGCACGCTCAAACCAACCCAATTTCATCAACCAACCCATCAATATGCCAAAGATAAAACATATTAAAAGAAAAAAATACATCCTAACATAATGAGATAATTTCATCTAAAAATTGTGTTGGTAATAACTAGACATGATATACGTAACAACCCTACAGTCACATTTATCCTCCTATGACCCAAAATAGTGAACATAATATGAGAAAATAAAACATATCAGGTAGAGAAAATCTGTGTAAGGCCTTCAAAATATGGTTTTAACATGATTAGAGCCCGCTAGATATGAAATAACACCCCAATGGTTACATTTACCCACCTATTACCCAATATAGTAAAAATAATAATGCAAAAATAAAACATATCAGGTTGAGAAAACCTCTTTAAAACCTTCTAAGTGTTTTTTTACATTATGGTCATTATTTACACTATGGTCACATTTACCCTCCTATTACCAAATATAGTAAACATAACAAGAGAAAATAAAATATATCAGGTTGAGAAAACCTGTTTAAGACCTTCAAAATATGGTTTTAACATGATTACAGCCCGCTAGACATGAAATAACACCCCTATGGTCACATTTACCCTCCTATTACCCAACATAGTAAACATAATGAGAGAAAATAAAACATATCAGGTTGAGAAAACCTCTTTAAAACCTTCTAAGTGTTTTTTTTACATTAATACAGCCCTCTAGGCATGAAATAACACCCCTATGGTCACATTTACCCCCCTATTACCCAATATAGTAAACATAACAAGAGAAAATAAAATATATCAGGTTGAGAAAACCTGTTTAAGACCTTCAAAATGTTTTTAACATGATTAGAGCCCGCTAGATATGAAATAACACCCCTATGGTTACATTTACCCACCTATTACCCAATATAGTAAAAATAATAATGCAAAAATAAAACATATCAGGTTGAGAAAACCTCTTTAAAACCTTCTAAGTGTTTTTTTACATTAATACAGCCCTCTAGGCATGAAATAACACCCCTATGGTCACATTTACCCCCCTATTACCCAATATAGTAAACATAACAAGAGAAAATAAAATATATCAGGTTGAGAAAACCTGTTTAAGACCTTCAAAATTTCTTTTTAACATGATTAGAGCTCTCTGTACATGACATAACACCCCTATAGTCACATTTACCCTCCTATTACCCAATATAGTAAACATAATAAGAGAAAATAAAACATATATTTTGGAGCATTTCTGTTTTGTCATATTGGTGAAAAAGCCTGGCTGGCTTTTGCCCATTTCCCATATCATGATTATTTTCTCATCATATTTGGACTTTATAACATTAGAACTTCCCTAACTTAATTTCCTCCAAATTTGAACTTTATTCATTGTTTTGTTTGTCCAAACTATATTTGTAACTATTCATTATATTATTTATGTTATATGATTACATTGTAAAATCTTTTCTCCATGAATATAATAGATATAATATGATTGGATGAGTATTATTTGCTGTATTTTTATGAAATTGAGGTGTGCGTGCATTCCTGTCCCCCAGGTATAACCACAGTGCTGACCATGACCACCCTGAGCACGGTGGCCAGGACGTCCCTCCCCCGAGTGTCGTACATCACCGCCATGGACCTTTTTGTCACCGTCTGCTTCCTGTTTGTCTTCGCCGCTCTGATGGAGTACGCCACGTTGAATTACTACTCTTACAGCGCCCGCAGGCCCACGTGCATGGAGAGCAAAAGACATGTGAGTCAGCCTTTTCAACCTTTTCCTGTATTGAAGTAGGAAATCAGAACCTTCATAAAATCAACAAGGTCACTTCAGCTTTCCACAAAAGAACAAGAGCACTTTGACTGCTGACGTGATGCCGTCCTCCAAGAACTCTTTTACTTTGAAGATGCTGCGTCACATTTGACCATTCTACCACGCAATTATTATAATTATCAATATTGAAGTCAAAGTCAGCTTTTGGCTTTCTCAGGAAAATATTGTAAATTAGGGGTGTCCAAACTTTCTCCAGTGAGGGTCACATAGTGAAAAATGAAAGGATGCAACTTTGTTACTTTGATATTTCATCAAGGAACACATGTAGATATGCTAAGAACTTATAAATATTTGACAAAAAAATGCATATAGGTGAAAAAGCCTATTATTAATATCAACTTCACTCTTTGCCTTTTTTCCCCAACTATTTCAATTTTTTTCGAGTAATATTTTGACTTTATTCACATATTGTTATAACGTTTTCCCCAACTGGATTTTCCAAACAATTTTATTTAATTTTGTTTGCTTCTCATAATATTATGATTGAAAAGAAAAAAAATCTGATTTTTTTTTTTAAAAAAAGATTTTGACTCTCGTAGAATTTTCCATTTTTGCTGTTGTTTTTTTTTACTTTTCAACTTTCTTCCCATAAGATTATAACTTGTTCTGCAACCAATTTTTCCAAAAATTACAACTGTTTCTCATAATATTCCAAAAGTCTTTCTTTAATATTTCAGCTATATGCTCCCATTTTTCCTCTTAATATTACAATGTTAAAGTTAAGACATTTTCTCATTGTAATTTTTATTATCTTATTATTATTATCTTAAGTTTTGACATTATTCTCATAAAATTAGTGCAGATTTTTTTTTTGGTTTTGTTTTTTAAGTTATCTTGTTAAGTGCTGCAGGTCAAAAAAACCCAAAAGTCAAAATTTTACAATTTTACTTGTCATATTATGAGGCCAAATAATGTCATTTTAGTAGCGTAGTGCTGAAATATGAAAGGAAAAATATGTCATAATATTATAAGAAACCCCTGTTTCACCTGGCGACCAGTCCAGGGTGTACCCCGCCTCTCGCTGGGGTAGCTGGGATAGCACCCCCGCTCCAGCACCCCCACGACCCTCGTGAGGAAAAAGCAGTAGAAAATGAATGAATGAATGAATTATAAGAAACAAACAAGTCATTTTTGAAAAATTCCATTTGGGAAAATGTTCTAATATTATGGGATGAAATAATAATATTCACTCATTTTCTACCGCTTTTCCTCACGAGAGTCGCAGGGTGCTGGAGCCTATCCCAGCTGTCTTTGTGCGAGAGGCGGGGTAGCGTTAAGATTTGTGGCATTTGGAAGGGATGAATTGGATTGACGTTATCAGTTATGGGAACAATGGATTGATTTGCTGGGAGTACGCAATTGATGATAATGATGATGATTTTGTCTTGGCCAGAACTATTCGGTCTTGGGTGGCCGCCCGGCACACACGGTCATCGCCCTCAACAACTCCACCTACTGGCAAGACTTTGAGGATACTTGCTCTTATGAGTGCCTGGACGGCAAAGACTGCCAGAGCTTCTTCTGCTGCTACGAGGAGTGCAAAGACGGTGCATGGCGACGAGGACGCGTCCACATCGATCTCCTGGAGCTGGACGCCTACTCGCGGGTCTTTTTCCCCACGTCCTTCTTGCTCTTCAACGTGGTTTACTGGGTGGGATATCTCTACCTCTAGTTGTACGTGACGATGCATTCAAGGGGAAACTGAAGCAGTATTTTGGATGTTCACTGCTGGAGAGCTTTCCTTTGGACTAACACACCCTGATACAATAAACCGGATACAATCAACCCAGACAGGCTTGTTAGCGAAGGTGAGGCGGTCAAACGGAGAAACAAAGTCTCAGTGCCTTCAGTCCATTGCACACCGTTGCCGAAAAAGGGTTTCATGAAATGTCTCATCATCAAGTCCGAGCTTGCGTTCTTGGGGGTTCAGCTCAGGGGTGTCCAAACTTTTTCTGACGAGGGCCGCATACTTTCATATTTTCAAGATATGCTAAGATATGCTAAGAGGTTTTATATATACATCTCAGCTCTGTCTTATACGTCGGTGAAAAAGCCTATTACTACTATCAACTTCACTCTGCGGTTAGCGCGCAGACCTCACAGCCAGGACACCTGAGTTCAATTCCACCCTCGGCCATCTCTGTGTGGAGTTTGCTGGGTTTTCCGGTTTCCTCCCACATTCCAAAAACATGCTAGGTTAATTGGCCACTCCAAATTGTCCATAGGTATGAATGTGAGTGTGAATGGTTGTTTGTCTATATGTGCCCTGTGATTGGCTGGCCACCAGTCCAGGGTGTACTCTCACCGAAAGAGAGCTGGGATAGGCTCCAGCACCCCCCACGACCCTCGTGAAGATAAGCATTAGAAAATGAATGAATGAACTTCTTTTTTCCCATTTTTGCTTTTTTGTTTTTCCATTTTTTTTCAAATATTTCAACTTTCTTCTTAAATGTTATCTTCACATAATATTATGACTTAATTCCCATAATATTGTTACTTTATTCTTGTCATATTCTAATATATTAAGTAAAGATATTCAGATCAGGATTTTATGCTGCCGATGCCGATCCTGATAATCCATATAATAATAATAATAATATTAGCTATATTACCAAGGTTTTTTCCTGTGAGAGCTACTTTTACTGAATGAAAATGGCTAAAAGAGCTACTCATTTAGGTACTGTAAAACGGGGTTATAAGGGACGGCGGGGTAGTCAGGGACAATTTTCGAGAATTTTTTTTTTGAACGATTTGTTCAAGAATATATGCTTCTTTGAAACAACACAAAGCAGCTTCCTGTTTAACATGAAAACATTTTCATGAGAACATTTTCCCGAAAATTGTCCCTTATTACCCCGCCGTCCCTTATAACCCCGTTTTACGGTAACATTTATTTTCAAGCCAATATGCTTGTTTTACCACAACATGAATAAAATGCTGCTATCCATAACTCACCTTTTCTATTTCACAATGCATTTGACCAGAACACTTTGCAATTTTTGTGAGCAGTGCTGTCCGGCGCAGTGCAGCGCACCCACGCCTCCGTTCCTTCCACCGGCACAAGTGGCAAAGAGGGAGGAGAGAAGGCGTGAGAGGGTTTAACACACAGCCGAGTGTAATCTAAACCAATCAAATGAACGCCTTTAAATGCGTAGGGCCCACTGGACTGCGCATCAGAGGCCACGGTGCGCGTCATTCACCACATACGTCACCTTGTGGGGGAGTTACATTAAACACAGCAACAGGCTAATCCAGACATCTTGCTTGTGATCCACCTGCAGTCCTGCTCTGCATCACCAAATAGGAGAACCTTTGATGTTATATTCTCCTCAAACTCCTTAAGGAAAAATGAACAGTAAAAAAATATATATCCTACAGCCTGATTTAGTTTAGTTTAGGTTAGTTGTCTAATGGGTCTAATGGTCTGCCTGTTGGCTCATTTGCATACTAACAGGGATTGGATGTTTGGGATTGGATGAGGGGAGGGGAGGGAGGGTGTCCATGCAGCACAGCCTCAGAGATGAGCGATGAGTTGAGCTGTCTTGTGCTTTTTCTGGTGGAGTTTTCACTTCTAAAATGTTGATTGGGGGGAGGGGGGGTCACTGATATTGGCGGAACACCCCTAATATTAAGCAATATTATTTTTCCCTAAACTAAAGTTTAAAATAAATTACGACTTTATGTATTTATTTATTTTTTGTCATAATAATCTTTTTTTTTTCAAAATTGTGTATTTTTCCTTTAACATTTCAATTCTGAACTTTGAGTTTATTGTCATAAAATGGTAAAATGGTTTTGTTTTGTTACAATATGACTTTTTCTCTTAATATTTTGATTTTATTCTTGTCAAATGTTTCAATTTCAGCTTTTATTCCCTTAATTTTACACTATTCAAATTTCTTATCAAAATTTCTAAAACTTTTCGTCACCATAACGGTCCAACTTAAAAAATAAATTCATTTTCCTTTAATATTTCAACTTCATGCTACTAAAATTCCACTATTTTTCCTCATAATGTTTTGACTTTATTCTCATAAAAGACTTTTTCTCGTTTAATATTTTGACTATATTCTCGGAAAATGTTTCAGTTTTAGCACTTTATTAAAGTTTCCTCCTGGAAATTCTCTAATCGTAATTATGATTTTATTTTTCATGAATATTTGAAATGAAATGAGTTTCCTCCGTAGGGTAGCTGGACTCACCCTAAGAGATAGGGTGAGGAGCTCAGCCATCCGGGAGGGGCTCAGAGTAGAGCCGCTTCTCCTTCACATCGAGAGGAGTCAGTTGAGGTGGCTCGGGCATCTAGTCCGGATGCCTCCCGGACGCCTCCCTGGTGAGGTGTTCCGGGCATGCCCAGCCGGGAAAAGGCCCCGGGGCAGACCTAGGACACGCTGGAGGGATTATGTCTCACAGCTGGCCTGGGAACGCCTTGGTGTCCTCCCGGTGGAGCTGGAGGAGGTGGCCGGGGACCGGGAAGTCTGAGCTTCCCTTCTAAGACTTCTGCCCCCGCGACCCGGACCCGGATAAGCGGAGGAAAATGGATGGATGGCTGGATGGATGGATGAATATTTGAATTTATTCTCATAAAATTAGAACTTTTTCTGCAGGCTAATCTTTGAAAAATGACAACTTTACTTGTTGTTTTGTGACATTGTGACATTATCCTGATGTTATTCTCATTGGATTACAATTTTGATTTCTTAATATATTTTTTTATACTTTATTCTTATAAAAATTGGACGTCACGTTGACAGTCCGGGCTTTTAGCTCGACGGCTCGCGCACCGAAATTTCTCCAAACCCTGGTTGGAGCCCGGGGCGGGGTACAGTCATACACAACATCGTAACAAATTACACGCAGGCCAGTAAACATAAATGGTGTGTACTGCGGCGATGATGATCAAGGAATTATGTTAAGAATAGAGATTGTTCTGTCCACATTTACTGTAACATATACCATTAATGGTAAATTGTGGCTCATACAACTTGTAAAATACATTACTGTATGTACAGTATATGACAAAATTAGGAGTACTTAGATTAATAGTTTTTTATGCCTTACAACATAGCATACTACACTAAAGCCGACATTTTCATGTATTTACTGAAAAACTAAGACAGTTATCTAGCTTTTTGTTTTGACAAAATAGTCGAGTTGGCCATATTTTGGTACATATAGCGCACCTAGCATGTGCTAGCTAGCGAGCTAACGGTAGCAAGTGGGCTAAAATACCAGCTAGCAAGCCGTTCATTTAATAAAAATAGTTAGATGACTTTCAAATAGCGCTCAGAGTTTGACAGCGAGCGTTGAAGTAAAATAGCTAGCTACGTTGCTAACTAGCAGTCTAAGTAAGCTTTAATAAGCAAAGCTAGCTATGCCTTTATCATCAACTTTAAATTCACTTCTTAGATTGTCATGGAAAACTGATCTCAGGTTAGTAGAACTTCATTTTTCCCAAAACCAATGCACTATTTTCACACTTTCACTAACTACATCAAAATTATACATGGAAAACTGACACATTGTTGTTGTTTTTTTAAATGAAATCTTTAATTTCAGAGTTATAAATCATTTTCTGTCTTTGTTTACTAAGCTAACAGATAACTGAAAGGTCATTTTTGATGAATTCCTGTCATTGGGATCACTTACTGTAGTTGCTTAGTTAAGTATTTATACTTTATTAAGTATTTCAAATGTGCTTTTTTGGTTATTTTTCAAACTTGTAATATGTGGCTTTCACAAAAGTGTAAGCGAAAGTAAGTATATTTGGTGTAGCGTTGGATTTTGAATTGTAGTGTACAATGCTCAGATTTAGTGTTCCCGTCCATTCCCACAACAAAGCGTATTATATTGTTTGGATTACTTATGATTCCTCATTTGTAAGTGGAATATTTTGGAAACATTAGTGACACCTAGTGAGAAGTGTAGAATACTACATATTATTACAACGTCTTTGAGTGTGTCTTCTGAATGCCTTTTTGTATATTTCTATATTACTACATTTAGCCAATTTTATGCCCGGCAATGTTTCATTTAGGCAAAAATACATCACATTTGCTTAAATATATGCATATTTCCTTTAGCTAAGAATAAGTCATATTCAATTAATTCATATATTTAAAAAAAAAAAAAAAACTGATAGAGTGAAGCCATAAAATTCAGAGGCAGAAGCAGCGATTTTTTGTTTTACCTCCGCTTAGCATCGGAATTTAGTTTTGGAATGTGTTGCCCGTGTTCGCACTTACACACAGTATGTATGCCTTTTAATAAGAAAAATGTATGGCATTCCAGAGTAGCACAAGCTGGAGCCTGTGTACCACCAGTGGTACTCTTACCACACTTTACCTTCACTACATACACATTTTAGACACAATGCAATAATGCCTGAATGGTGCTATACGTTGACGACACTTTCAATGTTACGTACTTCATCAGACTACATAATAATAATTATAATGAAATGCTAGCTAATGAAGAGTTTATGTACACTTGATCCAGGAAGAGCGACAATCCAGATATGGATTTATTTTGCCAGACATTCAACAGGACGTGGATGAAATTGTTGGTACCTTCAAAGTGTTGTTGGTTGTGTTGTATTCAGTGCAGTGTTGTGAAAGTTCCAAGTTGGAAACCTTGAAGAAAACCTGAATGGTTCACTGATGTAGCCATGTTTGGGGATGTTTTTTTGGGGGGGGTTTTGGTCACTGAACCATGATCTCACCAGAATTTAGAATTTAGCATCACTATTTTGGAGCAAAATTTCAAGTTGCGACATTTTCAGACAAATATTGGGAATTGCCGTTAATGTCACTTTATCAGTTTTTGCAAAAACTTTTTACATCTCGACAAATTTAAGGTGAATAGATAATTGTTGGCTGGAAATGACACAACAAAGGGGCAAAAGACTGGAAGGGGTGTTATGAAATGTAGATTGTAAATATTCACTATTTTCCTTGTTTTATTTTACAGTTTTACATGAGCCCTAACCAAAACCTTAACACCAACCTCAACCCTACAGTGAACGATAACCCCTCCCTAACAGTAACCCCTAACTCCCAACGAAGGCCGAACCAAAACCCCCAGCCTAACCCTTGTTCCAACCATAACTCCAATCCTAAGAGTTACCCCAGTCTGAACCCTAACCCCAACCCAATGCCAAACAACGCCCCCACCCTAACCCTTGTTCCAACCATAATCCCGGTCCTAACAGTTGCCCTAGTCAAAACCCTAACCCCAACCCTAACAGTAACTCCAGTTAAAACTGTAACCCCAACCTCAAACCCTAGCATCAAACATAACCCCAGTCCTAAACAGTAACTTCAGTCAAAAACCTAAGTCCAACCCAAGGCTGAAACAGAACCAACTAACCCTTTTGCTACAACCATAATCCCAGTCCTAACAGTTGCCCCAGTCAAAACCCTAACCCCAACCCAATGCAGAACAACACCCCCACCCTAACCCTTGTTCCAACCATAACCCAAGTGCTAACAGTTGCCCCAGTCAGAACCCTAACCCCAACCTTACCACCAACCCCAACCCTAACCCTAACAGTAACCCCAGTTAAAACTGTCAACCCAACCTCAAACCCTAGCATCAAACATAACCCCAGTCCTAAACAGTAACCTCAGTCAAAACCATAAGTCCAACCCAAGGCTGAAACAGAACCAACTAACCCTTTTGCTCCAACCAAAATCTCAGCCCTAACTATAACCAAAATCGTCAAAATCCTAACTCCAACCTAAGGCCAAACCAAAACCTCAACACTAACCCATGCTCTAACCCAAGCCATAACAGTAACCCCAGTCAAACCCTAGCACCAAACATAGCCTCAGTAACTCCAGTCAAAACCCCAAACACCAAGCCAAGACCAAACTAGAACCAAAACCCAAACATGTAGCACAAAACTTTCTTTCCTACTAAATTCCTGTGAGAACATGCAAGTGACCGCTAGCACCAGTGTGTCGACGGGATGCTTTTATACTGTCACGCTTGCTCTGTAATGTATTTTTCAACTTCCTGTCTGTGGGCCTCCTGTGTTGTTGACGTTGATGGCGTACTTTGGGTCACATGTTGTGGGCTGCCGTGTTGGCGTCCATGCTAGCAAAATCATATGATATTCCCATTCTGCTCCTTCAGCGTCAAGCTGCCCATATGTCATCTTCAACAGTGCCGTGCATTACTCTATACTTTTCTTTTCTACCAATAATGTGGATTACCATGACCATTAAGAATTTATGGAATAATAAACCATTTTTTATTAAGTGTCGTCATTGTCATTGAGTATTATTAGTTTGTTGATGAGTGTTAGAATAAGTTAGAGAATTCAAAAAATAGTTTTAATCTCCAAACCTGCACTTCTAGCCTAACCTAATGTTCTAACCTAAGCTAACCTAACCTCAATTTAGGACTAACCAAATCAATTAACCTCAACTCCTAACGTAACCTGAGGTTTTAACCTAACCTCATCTCCTAACCTAACTCGAACTCCTAACCTAAAGTTGTAACCTAACATCAACTCCTAACCTAACCTAAAGTTGTAACCTAACCAACTCCTAACCCGAACTCCAATCCTAACCTAACCCGAACTCCTAACCTAACCTAAGCTCTAACTAACCTCAATTTAGGACTAATCTAATCAACTAACCTCAACTCCTAACATAACCTGAAGTTTTAACCTAACCTCAACTCCTAACCTAACTCAAACTCCTAACCTAACATCAACTCCTAACCTAACCCGAACTCCAATCCTAACGGAACCCGAACACCTAACCTAAAGTTCGAAACTAACCTGAACTCCTGATCTAACCTAAACCGAACTTTTAACCTAACCTAAAGTTGTAACCTAACATCAACTCCTAACCCGAACTCCAATCCTAACCCAACCCGAACTCCTAACCTAACCTAAGCTCTAACTAACCTCAATTTAGGACTAACCTAATCAACTAACCTCAACCCCTAACATAACCTGAAGTTTTAACCTAACCTCAACTCCTAACCTAACTCAAACTCCTAACCTAAAGTTGTAACCTAACATCAACTCCTAGCCTAACCCGAACTCCAATCCTAACCTAACTCGAACACCTAACCTAACCTAAAGTTCTAACCTAACCTGAACTCCTAACCTAAACTGAACTACTAACCTAACCTTAACACCAAAACTATCACTATAGGTGTGGCTAATCTCTTCCAGTGCTACTTTGCTAGGTGCTACACATTAGCATTTTGACATACTGCCCAGGTTAAAATACAGTCAGTACCTCGGTTTTTGTATGCCCGAAACAGTCCAGGGTGTACCCCGCCTCTCGCCCAAAAACAGCTGGGATAGGCTCCAGCACACCTAGAGATGGCTGGATGGCTGGATTTAAACCAAAATGCTACTAAAATTTGTTTTCTCATAGTGTGAATTTATTGTCATAAAAAGTGCAACTTTTTTGTTAGAATACACTTTTCTCTTCATATTGTGACTTTAGACTCGTCTAACTACTTTTTCTTTTATTAGTTTTTCAATTTTTCAAGTATTAAAACTTTCTTCTTGTTCATTTGTTTCCTCTAATAAAGATTTTATGCCCATAATATTTTGAATTTCTTGTGACATAACTTTTTTCACAGCCTAATTTTCCATCTTTATTTGTTTTGTTTGCTTTTCATGATATCACAACTTTCAATACAGGTAAAACATATTTTTCTAATATTTAAACTATGCTAGTAAAATGATGACTTTCTCTTTGGATTTTAAATTTTTATTTTTTTAGTTTTATTGCTAAATTGTTAAATTGTTTCAAAATGTGTGGGCTACGCTTTAAGACAGCCCTGAAATAGAGAAACAAACAGTTTCAACTCCTCTGTAACGAAGGTACCTATTGGCTAAGTCGCTATGTGCTTTCACTGTTAAGTCCCCAAATACCAGAAAACCAATGTAGCTTTCCAATGTAGCTCGGGTTTGTAATGTCAAATGACAAAGTTTGGGAACCCTGGGAGGAACTAGATGAAAAACGGTGTAGAATGTCACATGAAAGAACAACACCGACAACTTTATTTCTTGTGTGTCTGTGGAGAGTTGAATGATTGAGGCCACATTTTTACACCAGCGAGCGCTCCAACAAACACTATGATGATGACTATTCATATCCATTGTGTGGATGATTAGTGGGTGAAGCTACTTTAGTTGCTACATGACAGGACTATTAAGGATACTGTCCATTTTCTAAACATTAAATAGACATTGATTGGTGGAAGTAACTACAACAAATCACAAATGTGCTTCTAATCAGACGCGGTTTCAGTGAGAAAGTGCTAATATCGTTTATAATATTCTTGACTATTGTGAATATGATGACGGTCTTTCCGCCTTCACGCCGCACACAAAACGACCGGGCCTGTGTGGGGCCTGCGTGTGGCACACGTTTTCGACACCAGCGCAGTAAAAAGTGTCCTGGCATGTCCGTGTGTGCTGTGAGTAGTCCCACCAAGTGTGGATGAGGTCCAAACAGGCCGGTAGCGGTTGTGGTAGCACCATGCACACTTGAGTGGAGGCCTTGTTTCCTTCACACTGTGGAAAAGGCTTCAAGTGTTTTTTTTTTGTTTTTTTTAGGGGCGTGGCAAAATTCCAGATCACATGTTCCAGCCGAGTCCGATGTGAGTGGCCAGCAGGTAGCACATGCCCATCATGCATGTCATGATCATCATGGGGAAGCCTAACCTGTCAGAGGTAAGACAACAATATTAGGGGGGTCCAAATGCAGCCCCGTATAGAGTAGCATATATGTGACCCAAAAACCTTCTAAAGGTTTATTTCATCTTTCTAAAAGTCTTCTTGAAGCTTCAGCAAGAACTTTGGCGCGCTCTCCATGGCGCACTCCCTTGGCTGTCGTCGCTTTTGTACGTCCTCCCTTGCCCGAGCGACTGCAGATGGCTCTCCGCTTGGCCGCCGCCCATGTCCTCCGTGGACACATGGCGGCTCTGACGGCCAGGAGACTTTGCCCCCAAGTTGTCAGCACCAATCAATTGGGCCGACACCAGGAGGAGGTTAGGAGCATATTGCGGCAGTTATTATTGTCATTATTAGCGTTATTCCGCTCAATGAAGGCGGTGGTCGCCGTTGTTAAAATGTCATTTGGAGCAGATGTTGCTTACAAGCGTGGCGTCAGTGATGGCCTCGTGATTAAAGGGATTGTTCGTTACTGAACTCACTTTTGTGTAGTCACGTAATAAAGCAGACGGGCGCCATGTAGCTAAAAGTAGAAAACATGTAACTAAAAGTAGAAGAAGTCCGCTAACCTCTATTAAACGTCTACATTTGGTTGTCGTCATACACATGCATGAAGGTCATAAAGAAAGCAGCAGGGAGCGACTCCGTAATCATGGTAATGTTCCATTAAAAGGCATTGAGGACCCCGGAGGGGGTGTGGGGTTGTCAACTGGGCCTTGAAGGCCAGTGATGTCAATGATGGTTTGCAAGGGGACCCCCTTCCTCATCACCTGCCTCTCTGAGCAGACGGAAGGTGGGATTCACCAGATACTGTGACAATTGTATTGTAATATATGATTTTTCTCCTAAAATTTGCAAATTTTTTTTTTCAATTAGCGTTATTGTTTTCCAAAAATAAGCTATTTTTTTCTTATTTATATTTTTCCTCCAAAAATAGGCGTTTTATTTCTGCAGAAAACAGACCTAATTTCCTGTAAGTCAGTAATCATTTCTAAATACAGTGGAACCTCGGTTAGCGTACGCCTTGGTTAAGTTTTGCCTCGGTTAGCATACAATAGGGGGGATCCAAAGCAGCCTTCAACGTTTTTTTAATGGGCTCGTGGCACATTCTAAATATATCACTTTACAAGACAACTTAATAAACAACAGCAAAAATGAAAAAATCAGCAGAAATTTCATAAGATTAAAGTCAAAATATTAACCAAAAAAAGTTGTAATCTAAATGAGAAAACATCACGATTTTAGGAGAATAATGAGGAAAAATAATATCATTTTAATAGTGTAAGGAATATTATAGAAATCAAACAACCAAAAGTTGCTTTGAAAATTGGGTTGTGTAAAAAGTTATAATGTTACAAGAATAATATTACAACATGATCATAATAATCTAATAATTAGAATAATATTATGTGAATGAAGTCAGAAATATTAAAGAAAAATTACAAGAATAAAACTGAACTAGTTGGAATTTTTTTTAAAATGTTAAAAATATTTTTTTACATTAAATAAATGTTTAACGGTTTAAAAAATAAATGACACTTTTATTTGAGTCATGGTTATTTTTTTATCTTTTTATTTTATTTTTTAAACATTTGAGTCATTTAAAAAATCAATCATTTTAAATTATATTTTATATTATTTTATATTATATTATATTTTAAATTATATTTTAAATTATATTATAAATATTATAAATTATATTATAGTTATACTTTTATTCATTAAAAAAATCTAATTAAATTACAAAATGATAAACATTTAACAATAAAAATATAATACATTTAAATAAAAATAAAACAAATAACCACAGCTTTAATACAAGTGCTCCCAGGTTAATTGAAACCATTTGTGAAGATAAAATGTCCGTCTTTTTCTGTTCTTGAAAGCGTCAGCAACGCATCTGATTTTGCGGTTTTGTGGCTCTTGCACTCGATCTTTCAAGGTTGTGAAAACTCCTCAAGTAAGAGTGGCGACTGCTACTTTCTCCTCTGAACATTAAAGCAGCAGGGAGGTCTCAAGTCAAGCCAATCAACCACCCAAAGAGGGGGTCAGACTTTATTGCGTCTCACTTTGATTCTGCCGTAGCATACATACTCAGACACAGTGGGAGCACAATGTGTCACGCCATGTACTTTTGCATGAAATGGACTCTGGAGGAACACGGGCATTTGGCGTGCTTTTCAATGTTCTCGAACAACTCCATGCATATTGATGGCGTGTTGCAGACAGTATGGGAACATATGCAGGTCATTAACATGCAAGCAGCCCTTCTGGCGGCGGCGTTCTGAACAAAATCCCGGCAGAAAGATGGGATTTGTGACATATTTCTAGCAGTTTGCAAGAAGATGCTTACCTGAAGAATTCCATGAAGGAGAAGCCGTAGCCGTGCTGCTCTGCTATGCCCGCACAAACCACATTGGCCGACGCTCCGATCAACGTGCCGTTTCCTTTAACCACACACACAAACAACATGGTCAAGAACATGAACTACTTCTAACTAGTTACACTGACTAGTGACTGCACACTGATTAGCAAGGTAAATTGTATGTTTATAGGAAAACTACAGTGGGGTGAAAAATTATACACTCACTATGAAATTTTTAAGTTTTTAATTTTTTACATTTTGCATGTACTCCCACGTGGGTTTTCTCTGGTTTCCTCCAACATTCCAAAAAACATGCTAGGTTAATTGGCGACTCCAAATTGTCCATAGGTATGAACGTGAGTATGAATGGTTGTTTGTCTATATGTGCCCTGTGATTGGCTGGCCACCAGTCCAGGGTGTACACCGCCTCTCGCCCGAAGACAGCTAGGATAGGCTCCAGCACCTCCGTGACCCTCATGAGGATAAGCGGTAGAAAATGAATGAATGAATGAATCATCAGTGTACTTGTTAATACATGATCACAGCATGGATATCAAACGATAAAAGCTTTGGGCACCCCTGAGCTATGCAATGGCAGAAAGGCTTGGAGTCGGGACGATAAGTCTGGAAATGATGACTATGATGGCACTTACCCCCGAGACAGGCTCCCATGGCCAAGGCAAAGATGAGAGGTTTTACTGGCAGGTTGACGTCTGCATCCTGACTCAGGTTGATGAGAACAGGAATCTGGAATAAAGAAGTGCTGTTTTACTGTGGCTGCACGGCGGACGAGTGGTTAGCTCGCAGACCTCACAGCTAGGAGACCTGAGTTCTGTTTTCTGTTCTCGCATGTTTTCTCCAGGTACTCCGGTTTCCTCCCACATTCCAAAAACATACTAGGTTAATTGGCGACTCCAAATTGTCCATAGGTATGAATGTGAGTGTGAATGGTTGTTTGTCTATATGTGCCCTGTGATTGGCTGGCCACCAGTCCAGAGTGTAACCCCGAAACCCAAAAGCGTGACCTCTCACCATGGTGGCTGTGAAGGGGATGTTGTCAATGAGAGAAGAAGCCAGAGCAGAGACCCACATCACCAAGATGATGGCAATGGCCATGCGCTGGTCCTCCGGCACAGCCTGGGAAAGACGAAAGAGCAATTCATGAAACACTCCAGTGGCACTCCACTCCATTAGCAGAGACTCAAGTGCTGCTTTCAATGGTCTAGCTGTTATAAGAGCATATGATTAAAGGACAATGCTTTACTTTGCCCTTTTAAAATCACCATCACGCTTATAGCGTAGGAAGTTTCTTATTATTACTACGTCACTTGTGTTCCTCTTCCTCATCTTATTTATGTCATACATTCTTTTATTATGTCTACTATATTGGCTAATGCAGAAGAGTGTAGATGAGATTTTATGTCTAGAGTAGGGGTCTCAAACTCAATTTACTTGGGGGCCACTGGAGCTAGGGTCTGGGTGAGACTGGGCCGCATCAGGTTTTCCAAAAAAAAACAAAAAAAAAACGCATTTATTGAAAACCAAAAAATTTAGTTCCAATTTTCTACAAGAAAAGCTCTGATAAATAAATAAACAAATCAAGAATAATAAATCAATCAATCAGTAATAAATAAATAAATATAATAATAATAAAAACTTAAGAAACCACATATAGTTGATGGGTAGACAAATTTTTTTTTTCAGATTAAAATGAACAAAGCATTATTAGAGCCCTGTAGACATGACAAAACACGACTATAGTCACATTTATACTTTTTTTATTTACAACATATTGCGCACATGCTTGAGACACATGCTAACTCGCAAACTGGAGAGCTAGCGACCTAAATGGTGGCCTTCAAGTTATTTCCTTTAAACTTAAATAGCCAAAAACTTACCACTTCCACACGGACAGGGAGGACTATTAACAGTTATTTAACCTTTAACATGAACATTAATCAAACGTAATAATTTTTTCTGGGTACATGATACCGCATCCATATCGCGGGCCGCACTAATATTAAACTTTCATATCAAGGCGGGGGCCTCAAACTAGTATCCTGCGGGCCACATTTGGCCCACGGGCCGCGTGTTTGAGACCCCTGGTCAAGATGATTCTAGTAATGATAAAACTGTATTTAGAAGGTCATAATAGGTCTCCTGTGCTCAATTTATAAAACAGGAATCTTCTTTCGTGGAAACTCACTTATCATGGCCCAGTCGAGAACCAATTAAGCACGATAAACGAGAGATTTCTGTGATGAGCATCTCTACAAAAAAGTCATCGGTATGGTATCAGGTATCGCCAATGACTTTTTTAATATTCTGACCCCCATCATCATCCCCCATATTTCTCCACTTGTACCTGTCCTCTGCTTGCATGCAGATGTGCTGTTTCTTTTAACACAGGAAGTCAGAAGCTACGAATGCCTGCGCCGCCTGTCAGGAGTGATTATTGGCTCTCCAGGGGGCCGCCGGCTTAAACAGGAGCTGACGTGCTTATTACCGCGGCAATCTTACGCCCGGCAGATAGCATGGCATTTTGAAGTGCAAAGTCAAGATGTAAAGAAAATCATTGAATTGTTTTAGCCGTGGAGCATAAGGGAATGTAATATGACATCACCTGCGTCACGTCATGAGGGATGCTGGCCAAAATGAGACACTCACTTTGATGAGCAGCGCCGTCTGCTCTCCGATGTAGTCGATGAGCTGCAGCTGGGCCAGAGCCTGCAAAATCAAGACAAATGATTCAACAGATAGTTCAAGCGGGCGGCGTGATTACTCGCATTCGCATTACTTCCCATTCATGTGTTGATTTGGGCTGGCCTGCCACAGATACATTAGCACCGCTACAAATACATTTGACGCTACCTGTTTACCGCTCCCTTATCCATGTTCGCTGTTGTTTTCTTGTTAAATTATATGTGCCGTTGGTTCATAAAAAAACAGTGCCCCGCAAACAGCCCCCAGCTGTCATTTTGGACACCCTTGCTATAAAAATGTGTAACATTTGCTTAAAAAGGCATTTCTGATTAATACGTAGGTTATATTCAACCACAATACAGTGATGATTTATGAATGAGTATACTGTATGTAGCTCCCGATGACATCGCCCTCATAGGAATAGACCCAGGGCCGCCATTATTGTATGATCTGGACTACTAATATTTTGTAAGGAGCTAGAGAGGCGGGGTGACGCACCTCCATCAAAACGAAGAGGCCGGCAAAGAAGAGCAGCGTGGCCCACTCCACGCGGTGCAAGATCATCTCAAAGTCCTGAATGTCAGCCAGAACCAGAAGCCACAGAGCACCCAGGATGGCAATCCAACCTGAGTAGAAGACAATAAAAAGGTCTGAACAATGTATGGACCAGTGGTCATCATAAATCATGCATACATCATATTCACAGTCCATTTTTTTGGTCAATTTGCAATTCTTTGTCTCTGCTGTTGTTGTTTTTTGCTTTTAAACTACTATTTGAATTTTCCACTTGTAAAGTTCATTTTATTTCTTTATCAGACTAGAACTTTTTTCTCTTAATATTTTGACTTTATTCTTGTAGAATTATAGCTGGGGTTTCAACTTTCAACTTTCCTCTAGTATCGTATGTTTTCTTTTTGCAATTAGGATTTTATGCCCATATTATTGTGAGGGTATTCTCTTAACACGTTGTTGTTACACATATCGGTAACGGCTAATATCAATATTGGAAATTGAGAGTTGGACAATATTGGCATATCGGTTTTCAGCAAAAAAAGCCAATATTGGACATCCCTAGTTGTAATCATTCATTTTCTACCGATTATTGCAGGGGTGCTGGAGCCTATCCTAGCTGTCTGTACACCCTGGACTGATGGCCAGCCAATCACAGGGCACATATAGACAAACAACCATTCACACTCACATTCATACCTATGGACAATTTGGGGTCGCCAATTAACCTAGCATGTTTTTGGAATGTGGGAGGAAACCGGAGTACCCGGAGAAATCCCACACGTGGAATCGAATTTGGGTGTCCCAGCTGTGAGGCCTGCACGCTAACCACTCTATCATATTATTTTAAAAATAGTGTTAACACTGTGTTATGCTACCATTATGATATGCTTTTATTCTTAAACTACATGCTAATTTTTCCATTTTTGCTGGGGGGTTTTTTGTTCATTTGCATGTGAAATGATATTGTTCTAATCTGCGGCAGGACATTAAAAAATGTCAACGACGTCAAACGACACTTCGGTGCCACTTTGGACAGCCCTAGTATATTATCATATATATATTTAGTTTTTAATTATACAGTATTATCATTATTATTATATTATAATATATATATATTTTTTGGGCAGCAAATGGCCCTGAGGCCAGACATTGGACATTTCTGATATAGAGCCAAATAAATGAGAATCATCCATTTTCTGGCTCGGCAGTACTGTTATGACCTGCACGTTATCTTAGGGACAGGCTGGCACCTGCTGATATTAACAGTTGGAAAAGTGCATCCGCTCAGAGGAATCCGCTGTGATTGCTCATAATCACCAGTAATTGCTTTAGTCCTTTGGTGGAATCATTTCATAAGCGATGGAATTGAGCGAACAAGGTTGAGAGATAGAAGGACAATAGAAGAATTTCAGGGATTTTTTCCCCCCTTGGATATCACAGGCTTACTTTTTAATAACCAGCAGGTAGAACAAGTATGCCTGCAAATCAGGTTAAATGAGAATCGCATTATTAGAACTACTTGGGAATAGTTTGGTACTTAGCATAGATACCCTGTTTATGACCTTCCAAATACACTTTTAAAAACATAATTACAGCCCTCTAGACATTAAATAATATAATCATATTTATTCTCCGACTACCCAATAGAGTAAACTAAATGGAATAGTATAGGAGTTACAGCATAGAAACCCTGTTTGTGACCTTCTAAATACACTTTTTAACATGATTAGAGCCCTCTAGATATGAAATAATATAGTCATCTTTATACTCCTACTACCCAATAGACTAAACAAAATGGAATAGTATAGCAGTTACAGCATAGAAACCCTGTTTATGACCTTCTAAATACACTTTTTTAACATGATTAGAACACTCTAGAAATGAAATAATATAGTCATCTTTATACTCCTACTACCCAATAGAGTAAACAGAATGGACTAGTTTGTTAATTATAGCATAGAAACACTGTTAATGACCTTCTAAATACACTTTTTAACATGATTAGAGCTCTCTAGATATGAAATAATATAGTCATCTTTATACTCCTACTACCCAATAGAGTAAACAAAATGGAATAGTATAGCAGTTACAGCATAGAAACCCTGTTTATGACCTTCTAAATACACTTTTTTAACATGATTAGAACACTCTAGAAATGAAATAATATAGTCATCTTTATACTCCTACTACCCAATAGAGTAAACAGAATGGACTAGTTTGTTAATTATAGCATAGAAACACTGTTAATGACCTTCTAAATACACTTTTTAAACATGATTAGAGCCCTCTAGATATGAAATAATATAGTCCTACTACCCAATAGAGTAGACATCATCACAAAAATGGGTTCCGGTGCTCGGGAAGAGGAAGTGACGTCCCTGTGTAAGGGATGTTATGGATTATTGTGCCTGTTGTGAGATCATTCAAACCTGCAAAAAAAAGCCTGTTGTTTGCCTCATCAAGACTGGTGCTTGTGTGTCTCACGAAGTTTGTAAATACATGGGACTTGATGGAAAATGTGCTTTGTGCCAATAGATGGTAATCACATGAGGTGTGGATGTAGAGAGTGGCATGGGAACTTAGCTAGCTCAGCGATGGGAAGGAGGTACATTTTGGGACACATCATCAGTCATGTACCTTTGAATCAGGGGCGTGTTTCGGCCTTTCAACAACCTCCATTTTTATGCCTGAAAATGCTTCATTCACCTTGCAGGTGTGTCACTTTGCAAGCCACACCAGCAACAAACAATTACAACTTGCTGTGTAGCCTTAATGAGATTTTAATGAAGCCCATCTTTTTAAAACAGGTGTAATTGAAAAGACTGAGGTGGGGGGTAGTGGGCGGGGGGATTGGTGGTCCCCTGGCACAGTGCTGTGGGGTCATTCCCATTAAACAAATGTCATGCAGAGACGGCCCGAGCAGCACTCAGTAATTAGCTGAGCATGTTTGATTACCAGAGGGGCGGGCACGCAGACTCTGCTCAATGACAGTAACAAATGTACATCACAAGCAACAGGACCAAACACACCAGAAATACCCCCCCCCCAAAAAAAAAATGTATGTCAAAAACATGATAAAAGCACAAGAGCATTTATTACATCAGTCAATTCACCTTCCACTGTTGTGTTATTATTTCTTCAATTCCAATTTCAACAAACCTTTCAGGAAAAATAGACGCTGGTAAAGTCAACACCGGCTCCAAAACCAAGACCACAGTCTTACTTTAAACCTGAGGTAACCAAAGTGCAGTTCTGCAGTAATTTTACAAGAACAATGTCAAAATATATATAGTCAGTTATGTCAATGGCACAATGTTGGCCTTTTTTAAGTTTTTTTGTGAGGGCTTTAGTGTCAAATTAGGTATTTCCCATGACGTCCGTTGTTAGCTAGCTCATATTAACTCGTTTCTCGTGTTGTAATGGACAGAAAAGGGAAATAAATATGTGTTCATGTTTCACACAAGGATCGTGAATGATGGACAAAATAAAAAAAAGTGCAGTTTCCCTTTAACGGGGACCTATTATGCTTTTTCCACTTTTGTGACCTATAAATGTAGTTAGAATCTTGTATTCTTGTGTTAAACAATGCCAAAGTTTCAGATAATGAGTTTTGTGCATTTGGAAGTGAGCCCTGAAAAAAATTTGGGGTGGCTCAAAACGTTCCATTTCAAAAGGCGTGGTAAAACTGCCCCTTTGTGATGTCACAGAGGAGTGGACTTACTTATATGGGCGTGGCTGTAAACAAGATAAGCTCTGCTTCTCTATTTACATTGCTAGAAATGGCTTGTACGGGAAAGCCCCATTTGTTTCCAATTCCTAAAGATGCCACCATCAGGCCAACGTGGTTGGAGTTCCTGATTCCCTACCAGCAAAAAAAATGGATTTTTTTCAACGGCATTTCACACTGGACTGTCTTGTGCACATGGGCCACTATGCAGCTGGACTAGCAGACAAACTTGCTGAAGCCCTACGCCTTTCCAACGTTACTTGGTGGTGTGGAAGAGTCAGAAGTCTGGACTTGGGACTGGTGGCCAGCCAATCACAGGGCACATATAGACAAACAACCATTCACACTCACATTCATACCTATGGACAATTTGGAGTGGCCAATTAACCTAGCATGTTTTTGGAATGTGGGAGGAAACCGGAGTACCCGGAGAAAACCCATGCATGCACGGGGAGAACATGCGAACTCCACACAGAGATGGCCGAGGGTAGAACTGAACCCTGGTCTCCTAGCTGTGAGGTCTGCACGCTAACCACTCGACCGCCGTGCCGCCCACATCCAACACATATGTATGTTAAAAGCCGACATTTTAAAAAGATAAATCTGCGTTTATTATCAACTTCTATAACAGACCGTTTTCGCTGGAAGCACAAAATCAAAAGAAATACAGCTAAATAGGTGCAGATTCTGGACGAACTAGAAAGCTTTCTGTGTGGGTTATTGTGTGTAGCTGCTCTATAGTAGTCCATAACTCAATACAAAGGGCCGTAAAATGAGCATAATAGGTCCCCTTTAAGGCAATACAAGATGTTGAACTGTAGCCTGCACTGGCCTCTAGGTGTCACTATTAACACTCACCAGACATGATGGCCAAAGACAGGCTTTTATTATTTTACAATTATTTATCTCACAACAGGCACCATAATAACATAATAATAATTGCAGTAATAATCATCATGGCGGCACGGCGGTCTAGTGGTTAGCGTGCAGACCTCACAGCTAGGAGACCAGGGTTCAATTCCCCCCTCGGCCATCTCTGTGTGGAATTTGCATGTGTGGGTTTTCTCCGGGTACTCCGGTTTCCTCCCACATTCCAAAAACATGCTAGGTTAATTGGCCACTCCAAATTGTCCATAGGTATGAATGTGAGTGTGAATGGTTGTTTGTCTATATGTGCCCTGTGATTGGCTGGCGACCAGTCCAGGGTGTACCCCGCCTCTCGCCCGAAGACAGCCCGCTGGGAAGACCCCCCACGACCCTCGTGAGGAAAAGCGGTAGAAAATGAATGAATGAATGAATAATCGTCATCATCATCATGAAAAAGGGACGATGTTCTTTTTTTTCCAGGCAAATACCCGCGACCCACTGAAATTGGCCAGCCGGCTCTGCATGATACATACAAATTCAATTTCAATTGTGCCACATTCTCTGCCTTTTCAGCTCCTACTTTTGTGCCTATTGTGTGATACTGTCAGGTGCCATAAGCATGTGCAGTGCTGGAATAGGTGAAATGTGACAGCTCCACAGGCTGCTCCGTCTATCCCAACCAGCCGGATCATTATTTGCCTAAATGAAAATGCCAGGGCTGGGGGACATGGTGGCAACAGCACCCTGCGGGGGGGCGAGCCTCAACAATTAGTAGCTCGCGCTGCACTTACCCAGTTCCAGATGAATGCTGGGAACGAAGGAGTTGACAAAGAACATGAATATGACGACGCCGAGGACGGATACGCACTTCACCAAGAGCACCTTGTCAGTTATTCTGTGCTGGGGGAGACAAAAGAAAAAGGAAAGGAACGTCGGCAGGGGAACTTTGAAAGACTTCATTATGGAGATAACATCGACTGCCATAGCTGGCTGCTATCTGAGGTCAAGTGTAACAAAAAAAAATACCTTCTTTTGCAGTTCTTGAATATTTTGCTCCCAGTTCTTGTCCTCTTGAGAAATTTGTCTGTCAAACACATTTCATTTCATATTGTTAATGAGCAGGAGTAATTTTCATTTTATTTTATTTAACAACCTTGTATATCAAGGGTGTTCAAAGTGCAACCCAAGGGCACACGGCTATTTTTTTTTTATTTTTATTGACCCACAGCATATTCTAAAAATAGAATTTAACTCATTCAATCCCAGCTATTTTTCAAAATTTTTATGATTTTGGCTGCTATTTTTTAAGGCACACAGAATATTGTGTTGGGGTATATAGACATGATATATACCAGAAGAAAGATTAGACTTTGTTTCTACCTTTTTAGTAATCAGCAGTAGAACATAGGTTAGCTTACAAAATTTCTTACACTATCAACTATTTTCCACATTTTCAACTGAACTGTGTGTGTACGTGTTTTCATGCGCCCTTCAGTGTATAACCTCCTTCACACAACTTTTCATTTCCTGGTTGTTGCGACGCCGAGCTCTTATAAAATGCACTTCTGCCACCTTGTAGAAGTTTTTCTGGCTTCAAACTACACCAAACATGTTGTCTTACATTGTGGAGTTGCATCATCACCTCTTTGTCTTTTGGAGCGAGCAGCCGGGTTGAAAAAAAACATTTTTTTTACCAAAAACATATACGCCTTTGGTAGAGAATGAGTTAAGAAGAAAACCTCAAAAAAACTTTTCAAATATCAATCATTTTACATGATTAAAGTCAAAATATTAACAAAGAAAGTTGTATTATTATTGTTATAACGTTATTTCGTATGAGGAAAAATTCAAAAGTCATTTTAGAAGCACAAAAACAAAGCAAAAACAGGAAAAAAAACAGAAAAACACAGAAAAAATGTGTTGTTTTTTTTAAGTCGTGATATTATGAGAAACAAACAAAAAAAAGTTGTAATTTTTGGAACATAAAGTTGGGGAAAAGTTATAATAATAATAATGGGAATAAAGTCAAAATATTAATAGAACAAAATTTCTGGAAATAATAATAAAATACAAATAATAAAAAAAAACAAAGGAAAAAAATCATTTTAGTAGAACAGAGTTGAAATATGAAAAGAAAGTCGTATTAGTCGTATTAGTATGAGAAAAAGGCTGTGGCTCCCTGTGGTGGACAGAGCCAGCATTGCAGTGCAGTGTATTGGTACATGTCTGTATATTTATTAGGTATATACCTTTGGAGTGTTAAGTTGCTGTGTGATGACTTTAGACTGTTATATTGGGGAATGACCTCCTTCAATTTCCTATGGATTGACAAGCTCGTTTTCATAGCTCATGACTAGCTCCTGTCAACATTTGTATTTTACTTCTTTTAGCCATTTTTAAGCTTGAAAATACTCCATCCGCTCAACACCATCATTTATTCACCAAGATATTTTTGAAAAACTGTGATAGAAGGATTATTTTTTTGTATTATCTGAGTTGTGTTGCACCTCTGGAAGGTTTTCATCATCTTGCGGAGCAGACTTTCCAGGTTGAGGACTTTCTGCATCAAGAGGCATTTGACAGCAGTCTCTTCCCGGCTGGCGGGGTTGATGCGCTGCGCCGTCTGTCTCCAAACCAGGATCTCGTGCTTAAGTTCTACAACAAAACAGGACTGTGAGGGGAGTTGTGGTTGTGGTGGAGGTGGGGGTGCGCTGGTGGGAGCGTTAACAGCGGCTACGTGTGACAGAGGACATTAAGATCGTTCTGCTAAATAAGCAGCGAGCCCCACAGAGGGACTAATGCAGCATGGCGACGAGCGTTGAGGCCAACATACGCCCTGAGGGAAGTGGACGTCAGTGTTGGAATCAGTCGGTGGTCGTCCTTTCACTGAGATGTTGCTAGGTGACCTCAGTAGGAGCTATTCTGGTAAGAAATCTTTACAATTACCAGACAATGGTGGGTGCATCTGAGCCAGTCAAGCCAAGAGGATTTATAGTCAGTCCAATTCTCAACACAAACTAACAGCAACCCTGTGAGACGATCGAACTTTCTTCTCAAACTGAGTTTATTGATCCCCTGTTGAGGTTCCTCTTAGCGGGGCAACTGTGTGTTAAACACTAATGTCCCTCTTAAGTCATAATGTCGCTGCTTTGTGGGTGGACTTGACCAGCCATGATCCTGACAGCAGGATCCTTATGTTGGGTTCCAACTTACTACTGATGGGAAACTCTATTAATTTCCCTAAATCCAGTTCATATCAGTCACTGTTTGAATTGAGTACTCGGCTCGTTTGAGGTACCCGTCACAAAGCGCATGCGCAGAAACCTGCATGTGCTCAACAAGTTGTGAATCAGGTATTGAGTACTCAGTTCGTTTGAGTCGCCCATCACAGAAACCCACACAAGTTGAGAATTGAGTCATCTCACGCAGATCACATGCACAAAACATGGCCATGCGCAACCAGTGGTGACTCTAGTACTTGATTTATTGGAGTTACCACAAATCACGTGTACAGAAACTTCACATGTGCAACAAGTTCAACAAGAATCGGGTACTCAATCCTGCTCATCACAGAATGCATGAACAGAAACTCGCACATGTGCAACTTAGCTGTGAATCGAGTACTCGTTGGAGTCACCATTCACAAATCACATGTGAAGAAATTTCACATGTGCAACTGAGTACTCAATTCATTCGAGTGGATACTCTAATAGTTTGTTGGGAGTTACCCGTGACAAAGCACATGAACAGAACGGGTACTGGAGTCGTTTGAGTCACTCGTCACAAAGTGCATGTGCAGAAACTTGTGTGAATTGGGTAGTCAATTTGTTCCAGTCATCGGTCACCGAGTGCGTACACAAAAACGTCAACCACATGTGCAACACATTGGAAATCGGGTACTTGCTTCACTTGATTCACGCATGCATAGAACGTTGTCACAGAGGGCATGCCAAGAAACACACACATGCACAAAAAGGTACACAACTCACCAACTATTTCAATGGACTCTTTGTTGTAGAGCTTCTTATTCCAGTAGAGCATCCGCAGGAAGGGAAAGGAGGTGAGGAGGACCAGGACAATCCCCAGGAACATGTAGCCCGTGAAGCTGGCAAAGTCAATTCCCTGCGAGACACAAAATGTGACAACCTCCATCACTTTGTTTGTGTGTTGACCGGATGAGACGCCCCACGTCTTTTTTTATACGTGTTATTATACATTTTATACATTATTCAAAATGGTTTTTTAAGAAAAACCTTTTCTTAAAAAATCTTCATAAATGTTCTTTTCAGGGCGGCATGGCGGTCGAGTGGTTAGCGCGCAGATCTCACAGCTAGGAGACCAGGGTTCAATTCCACCATTTCTGTGTGGAGTTTGCATGTTCTCCCTGTGCATGCGTGGGTTTTCTCCGGGTACTCCGGTTTCCTCCCACATTCCAAAAACATGCTAGGTTAATTGGCGACTCCAAATTGTCCATAGGTATGAATGTGAGTGTGAATGGTTGTTTGTCTATATGTGCCCTGTGATTGGCTGGCGACCAGTCCAGGGTGTAACCCGCCTCTCACCGAAAGACAGCTGGGATCGGCTCCAGCACCCCCGCGACCCTTGTGAGGAAACAGCGGTAGAAAATGAATGAATGAATGAAATGTTCTTTTCATAATATTATGACTTTTTCCAATAATATTTTGACTTTATTCCATTATATTTACCTTTTTAGTCAACATAATTTTCCAAAAACAAATGTATATTGTTGTGTTTCTTTCTCATGATATTAAATTTTTAAAAATCATTTTTTAAAAACTTTTTTATTTTAAAATTGTGACTGTGTTTATGACTTTTTTCCCCTAAATCTTTGGAATTTATTCTTGCTAAATTCCAGCTGGGATTTATTTCCATTTCTGCTGTTCTTGTATTTACATTTTCAAAATATTTCTACTTTTTCTTAAACAATCTTCATAAATGTTCTTTTCATAATATTATGACTTTTTCCAATAATATTTTGACTTTATTCCATTATATTATAACTTTTTAGCCAACATAATTTTCCAAAAACAATTGTATATTGTTGTTTCTTTCTCATGATATTGAAATTTTAGAAATCATTTTTTAAAAACTTTTTTCTTTTAAAATTGTGACTCTGTTTATGACTTTTTCCCCTAAATCTTTGGAATTTATTCTTCCTAAATTCCAGCTGGGATTTATTTCCATTTCTGCTGTTCTTGTATTTAGATTTTCTAACTTTCCTCTTGTACATGTTCTTCTCATAATTATGATTTTATTCCCACAGTATTTACACCTTATTGTCGTAAATGTGTAACTTTTCCACAATCTAATTTTCCAAAGCAATATCATTTGTTGTTTTGTTTGTTTCCGATAATATTACAACATTAAAAAAAGTCTTTATTCTTGGAAAATTACTACTGTTTTTTTTTCCATTTTTGCTGTTGTCGGTTATTTGCTTTTCTTGTTGAATTCTATTTTTATGTGCAGTGGGCCAATAAAAGGAACTTGGGACACCCTTCTTCTGTGGTGTGTGACTGCTGCTGGGGGTCACCAGATGATAAATCCAAAGTGGGCTGCAGGTTTTGTATTCAGCGTGCTACCTTGCTCTTGTTACAAACCCAAATACAAGGACACTCGGATGTAGCTGAGTGGCCTAAACAACGCACACACACTCACACACACACACAGCTGGGCCGCCGCGTCTATCTCTGGATTCCGCCCCAAAAAATCCCCATGACAGAACAAGCAAACAAACAGGCGAGCAAACCATGCATGCACACACAAGCTGTCCTTATCAGAGGCCGGCCATGACCGAACGAGAGTCCCCGCGCTTCTGTCAGTGGGGTGGGGGAGCGGCGCCAAGACAAACTAGACGGTGGGGGCCGGCCGAGCTTGATTTGCTGGAATCAACAGAGCGGATACTGCCACTGCCGCCGCCGCCACCGCCGCGCAAAAGGCCAAAATGTCAAGCGACTTGAGCAGATGACACGCCAAGCTGCTCGGAGGGCGAGGTTGTTGTTTGGTGATGCTCCTGCTGAGTCGGAGAACAGCAACGATTTGGTAGCGTTTCTGCTGGAACTAAGCTATCTGATAAATCCAACTTGCAGGAAACCAAATGGGATGGTGGACCTTGCATTGGAAAAAAAGTTTTGACAGCTTTAATTCTGGAGATTTATGACAGCTGTGCTGATGCACAAATTGATTTTTACTACCGGCGTGCCTCCATTTATCAAGTGTACACCTCAGCCTAAATACCAGTACTCGGGCTTGCATAAACCTATGGAGAGATTGTCCATCATAGACAGTGCAGACACACACACAACCCACAGTCTGTGTCATAGCAGTGACAAACTCAACGAAAATTGCTTGTCCCACCCGTGATGACATTTTTAATCATCACATGTTGCAACAAACTACACTGAATTTAAAGACAACCTATTATGATCATTTTTTTTCCCCTTTGTATTGAGTTGTGGACGCCTATAGAGCAGCTATGCACAATAACCAGCACAGAAAACGTTTCAGATCTTCCAGAATCTGCACCTATTGCAGCTGCTTGGGATTTCCAAAACAGTCAGTTTAAATGTATTCCACCCATGGCTCGCCTTCAGGAACGCCCACTTTGCTGTGATTGGTCACACTCACAAGTGCTCCCAAGGACTTCCAGACTACTGCCGAAACCCACTTTCTAATTTTGTGGGTATACGAGTGGATAATAAGTGAATGAGCCTTCGGAGCACGACTTGAAAAATGGTTAGGAGCTCCTGGTACCTCATGAGCTACTGGCTGGAGACCGATTTACTGTGTATGAACTCAAAGAGTGGCAATGTAGCTTTTGTACAACATCGGTAGTAGAAATGTCGGTTGTTTTTTGCAGTTTTTTGCAGTTTTTTGAGGGACAACCCATGTTTAAAACACTTGGGTAGACCACTGACTGTTAGCATCTCCGGACATCAGTGAGCTTGTAATTTGCATGCATGCAGGTAAGATGCTAAGATGCTCCCTGTGTGCACACTCTATAATGCTTAACAGACAACCAATTACTGAATATTTTCTTGAAAAAACCCTAGCGCCTAAATGGTTATGTTGGCAAGAAAGAAGATGTTCCATGAACGCCATAAAAACAATGGGTGAAGAGTGATGTAAGTGCTTCATGTGTGAAACTGACACCTTGTTTTGCCACAGAGCAGAGCGAGTGCACTTACTTCTCTGCGCAGGTCCTGATTTGACACGATAATCACATTTGGTGGGTCGCCGACAGCTGTGGCGGCGCCTCCGATGTTGGTGAAGATTACTTCCGCAATCAGGACATGTCTGGGGTCCAGATTGAGCACCTCGCATAACCTGCATTATGACACAGAAAAGCCCTTCAGCACAGATGAAGTCGCAGCGGCTGTGGGAGAAATCCAAGAAAAATCTAATCATAAAAATAAACAGGCCTAAAAACGTAAACGTGGGCACAAAACACACGGGTCTATTAATGTCAGGGCCGTGCAGGATGTGCTCCCCGCCGGCCCGCAGACAACATAAGACACACTTTTTTTTTGTTATCTGTGACCTAGAAACAAAAGTTGAGAAGACAATAATACACAGAAATAGTTTGTTCCAGTCAGAGTGAGGGATTGCAGCTGGCTGTGGTACACTGTGGAATTGCACGCTCGAAAGGCTTGCAGGGAGTGAAATGGAGAAACAAATTGTCTCTGGGAGAGAATGCTTGCTGACCTGACCACATAGAAAAAGTCATGCAAAGATATAAGCCTTGTTCTTTGAGCAGTGCTAAAATGGAGAGAATGAAAACAAAATGGGACGAGCAGAACAACAAGGATGAAGAAGAATCCACACCTGATGGTCACAGGCGTGAAAAGCATCATGGTGGTGACATTGTCCAGGAAGGCTGAGAGGATGGCGGCAATGAGACAGAGGATGATGATCATGGGCCACACCCGGCCTTTGGAGAGGCGGTAAGCCTGTGGGGCGGAAAGAAGTATCATCACCAGGACTCAAGTACCAAAGGAGAATTGTGTAAATGTAAACATGCCAGAGTCCTTCATGTACGGAACACTCATTCCGCCACCGAGAGATACAAAAATATCCCAGTGATAAGTCATAATTAATTCATTCATTTTCTACCGCTTTTCCTCATGAGGGTCGCGGGGTGCTGGAGCCTATCCCAGCGATCTTCGGGCGTGAGGCAGGGTACACCCTGGACTGGTGGCCAGCCAATCACAGGGCACATATAGACAAACAACCATTCACACTCACATTCATACCTATGGACAATTTGGAGTGGCCAATTAACCTAGCATGTTTTTGGAATGTGGGAGGAAACCGGAGTACCCGGAAAAAAACCCACGCATGCACGGGGAGAACATGCAAACTCCACACAGAGATGGCCGAGGGTGGAATTGAACCCTAGTCTCCTAGCTGTGAGGTCTGCGCGCTAACCACTCGACCGCCGTGCCGCCATAAGTCATAATTATGAGATGAAAAAGATGAAATGATGACATAAAATGTCATTATTACAAAGTCATAATCATGAGATAAAAAGTCACAATCATGTGATGTCATAATTACGAAATGAAAAGTCCAAATCACAAGAGTCAATCATTATGAGATGAATAGTCTCAATTATGAGATAAGAGAGTTAAAACTATGAGACAAAAAGTGCAAATTATGAGATAAAAAGTCAAAATCCTGAGATAAATATGAAATTATGACCTAAAATGTCATAATATAAGAAAGTTTTGAAATTTATTCATTTAAATAAAAAGTCCAAAATTACGAGATAAAACTTCACAATCACAAGATTATAAAGGTCATGGTAAATTCAAAGATAAAAGTCATCATAAAAAGTCTCATCATAAAAAGATTGGATAAAACATTAGTGAAGTCATACTTATGAGACAAGAAAGTCAAAACTACAAGATATCGGACCCATCGGATCTGCTCTGACCCCACACACCCCCAGCATGGACTGTTCTCTCGCCTGGCGTCTGGGAGAAGGCTCTGCAGCATCCGCTGTAGGACGACCAGGTTCAGAGACAGCTACTTCCCCCTGGCCATCAGACTGCTGAATGCCAAATAAGCCCCTCTACCTTTACTTACATTATTATTATTTATTTAAATTACTTGGCCAATTTACTGTTCACGCTGCACTTTACATTATGTTGTTCATATTTGGTGTCTATTCTATCTATTTATTCTCCACATTATTATTATTATTATTATTATTTATTATTACTTATCTTTTGTGTCTGTTATTATATGGGAGCCAGGCAACGACATTTCGTTGGCAATTTCACTACTGTGTTTTTGTGCAATGACAATAAAGGGAGTCTATCTAGCTATCTAAAAAGTCGTAATCATGAGATAGGAAAGTCATAACTATGTCAAAAAATGATGAGGTAAACCATCATAAATATAAATTAGGGAATAAAATGTTAAAATTCTGAGATAAAAGGTCATAATTATGAAACAAGAAAGTCATAATTGTGGGAAAATTGTGACAAAATTTCAAATAAAGGTTGATATTATGAGATCAAAACTATCTAAATTATGATTATGAGAACAAAAGTCAAAATTCTGAAATAAAAGGTCATAATTAGGGGACAAGAAAGTCAAAACTACGAGATAAAAAGTCATAATCATGGCATAGGAAAGTCATAACTATGCAATAAAAAGTCTAAATTATGAGAAATTATGAGATTAAAAAGGTCAAAATCTGAGATAAAAGTTCACAATTCAAAAAGTTGAAAATCTAATCTAAAATTAAAAGGTCATAATTAGGAGACAAGAAAGTCAAAACTACGAGATAAAAAGTCACAATCACAACATAGGAAAGTCATAACTATGCAATAAAAAGTCTAAATTATGAGATAGCACATCGTAATTATGATGTATTCATAACTATAGAGATAAAAAGATAAAATTCTGAAATAAAAGTTCGTAATTATGAAACAAGAAAATCAAAATTCTAAGATGAAAGGTAATAATTATGAGACAAGAAAGACAAAACTATGACACAAAAAGTAAAAATGATGAGATGAGGAAGTCATAATTATGAGATTAAAAAAATCAAATTTTGAGATACAAGGTCATAATTATGAGACAGGAAAGTCATAATTATGAGATATAAAGTCAAAATTACAAGATAAAGGTTTGTTGTTACAACATAAAAACCGTCTAAATAATGAGATAAAATATCATAATTATGAGATAAAAAGTCAAAATGACAAGATAAAGGTTGTCGTTATGACATAAAAACTGTCTAAATAATGAGATGAAACATCATAATTGATAACCTGAGATAAAAGGTCATAATTATGAGACAGGAAAGTCATAATTATGAGCTAAAAATTCAAAATTACAAGATAAAGGATGTCATTAAAACATAAAAACCGTCTAAATAATGAGATAAAATATCATGATTATGAGATAAAAAGTCAAAATTACAAGATAAAGGTTGTCCTTATGACATAAAAACCTAAAAAGTCTAAAGAATGAGATGAAACATCATAATTGATAACCTGAGATAAAAGGTCATAATTATGAGACAAGAAAGTCAAAACTATTGACACAAAAAGTAAAAATGATGATGAGAGTCATAATTAAAGTCATAATTATGAGATAAAAAGTCAAAATGATGAGATATGAACAGTGCATGTTCACTGCAGCATTCATCACATGGCACTCAGAACATTATCTCATAATCATGAATTTCTTAGCTGATAGTTTGGATTTTTTTTATTTTAGAATTACAATTTACCATTGGGGGCGGCACGGCGGTCTAGCGGTTAGCACGCAGACCTCACAGCTAGGAGACAAGGGTTCAATTCCACCCTCGGCCATCTCTGTGTGGAGTTTGCATGTTCTCCCCGGGCATGCGTGGGTTTCATGTGAGTGTGAACGGTTGTTTGTCTATATGTGCCCTGTGATTGGCTGGCCACCTCTGGCCACCTCTCGCCCAAAGACAGCTGGGATAGGCTCCAGCACCCCTGCGACCCTCGTGAGGAAAAAGCGGTAGAAAATGAATGAATGAATGAATTTACCATTGGGATTATTGTTTCTTCCAGTGGCAGACACGGGCTACCATATGAGCTTAGGAATTTAGGTTAGGAATGGAATATTTTCAACTCATCCCTGGATGTATACTGCAACATGTATGTGCTTATCTACAACAGGAAGATAACAAGATAGAATGGAGTGGGGCCTCCATTATACCAGCTTTGTTAGCTTCCCATTCAGATGTACTGATGGTCATGGACCCACCTGAAACCAAGATGACCTTTCCTTGTTTATTTGTCAGAGGCCAAATGATTGAATCTTTTCAGAAGGGATAAAAGGACAGCATTGTATGTGGGGGGGGGGGGGGGGTGCCGCAGACCTCCCCCTCTGTTCGGAGGGCAAATGGTCTTCTAAGACAAGCTTTACAGTCCAGCTGCGATCCCAGAACTGTGTACCATTCCAGGGTCTGCATCCTTCAGGTGTGCGTTTGCAGGGTGCATGATGTCATTGTGGTGTACAAAGGCTGTCCCTATTCTAAAAAGCTCCAAGGATCCTTAAAATGCAGATGACAAACATATCATTAGCTCTAAGTGTTCATTTTGTCACATTTCTTCTGCACTGGACTACTGGCTGTGGCTGTTCATATGAGGCGTTCGAGTGCATTACGTAAATGTCAGTGTTCGGTGACAATGTAGTCAAGCAGTTTTTCATTTTTATTCACATACTCCCTACGGCAGGGGTCTCAAACACGCGGCCCGCGGGTCAAATGTGGCCCGCAGGACACTAGTTTGAGGCCCCCGCCTTGATATGAAAGTTTAAAGTTTGATATGGATGTACCTCTTGGGGCCCGCGTTGCCCATTTGGGAACATAGGGTGTACTATATTGGGTAATAGGAGTGTAAAGGTGATTATAGGGATGTTATATCATGTCTAGAGTGCTCTAATAAACAGGCATCAACAGGTTTTTTAAGCTCTAAATACAAAAATATTCAATTTATTATGGAAATTTACACCAAAATATTCAATTTATGGTGGATATGATCTCACAGCGGGCACAATAATCCCTAAGACGTTAACCCACGGCAAACTAAAACCCAACTCAGAACCTCTGATGTCACTTCCTGTCCCACTCTGGAACACATTTACAGCAACACAAGTTGTAATTATCTCCTACATGTCACTTAATCTCATTAGAGTCGCAAGAGTATACTGGGCGAGAGGTTGGACTGGTCACTAGCCAATCACCGATTGTCTCTTATTGTGTCTACTATAGGTAATAGAAGTGTAATGGTGATTATAGGGGTGTTATTCCATCTTTTGAGGGCTCTAATTAGGTTAAAAAACATATTTACCAGGTCGTAAACAGGCTTTTTGTGCTCCAACTCTGAAAATATTCCATTTATAAATGAGGAGTTCACAAAGTCGGGTCTGGAACCAATTGACTGTACTCTCAATGGTCACTACATTAGGTACAGTCCAAATCAAACCAAGCACTATCTAAACTTGTTCCATGTTAAAACGCATGTGCCTCCCTTGCTGAGGCTACCTTGAATATCAAAAAGACGTCCACGAACAGCCAAGTGGTCTTTATTCGGAGAGGCGGCCCTCATTTTCCTTGCACTTTAGAATTGATGAGACTGTGTTGCGCTCGGCAACGTCTAAAGAAAGATGGCCCCACTCACCTCCGTCACTAGAGAGAATATTTGGGATTAAAAGCGAGACTTGCTAGAGATGACGCACATGCTTGACCCACACGGGAGATGAAGAAGTGCTCCACTGGAGGAGCCGCATCATATTCCCGTATGCCGCTAGGAGAATTACACTCAAACTCAATTTACACTCAAGCCCCCACTCACTAAAAGGTTCAGCAAGCCACATCACCTGTGATGTCACGCTGACCTTGAAACACTGTGACCCAAAAAGGTCACCACCCCATCATTTCACGCTCAAAGACATATCTGTGTGAAACTCATGCCTGGAAAGAAAGCCTTTCAACTGCGTGTATGTCCGATGATGCAACCCAGCGACCCACCACTGCCACAAATTGATTGCAGTCCTGTGGCAAACACAGGCTGACCTACTTCTGACCAGCTTCTCCACTTAACAAAATGAAGCAGAAAAGGGAACTAATGAGATTGTCTGGCTCTGCACCGCTTTGCTCGGGTCACCTCGAATCGTCATCATGGGATCTGTCACGACGGCGCTCATTTCACAAACAGCTCAATTTCAGTGTCACTTACGCACCTTCACGGCACAGTAATCGAAGAAACCAGTCTCGGAAAAAATGGCCACCAGCACCATCTGGAAGAAAATATCACAAAAGCACATTTTTAGAGTGAAGATGACGGCTTCATTTGCCATTTTTATCCTGTCCAGGATTTACATTTGCCTTACTGTAATCCAAAGAACAATATTTCTATACTGCATATTACATGACATTACATAATTGTATCGTTCTATTGTCCCGAAAGCCTGCATCTCTACGTTTTGTAACCCAAAAAACAACATATTTTCTTAGCTTTTCATTGGACAGAAAGACCGAGAGATTGACAGACTCGTTGGCCGTTCATTCATGACCGACAATTGAGTCGGAACGAATGTGAACATGAGTGAACGGAGTCGACACGGCTAACAATCAATTGAACAAAATGAACGAAATGAACGAAATGAACGAAATGAACGAAATTAACGAAATGAACTAAATGAACGAAATGAACGAAATGAATTAAATGAACTAAATGAACTAAATGAACTAAATGAACAGATCTTTTTACTGACTGAACCACAATGATCTGGTTCACTGAAATGAATGGTTTTGCCCACCACTACAGTCCTGTGACTTATCAGCTACCTTGGCGTGCTGCCTGAGATAGGCCAATATTTGGGCAGTGGAAAATATATTTTTCTTAAATGAAGCCAACTCCTGCACATTGATCTGATTGCATATTTAACTCATTTGCTGCCAAAGATAATTTATAATAATAATACATTTTATTTGTATAGCGCTTTTCAGAGTACTCAAAGACGCTTTACAGTAGAGAAAAGAAATAAAAATAGAGTTGAGTAAAAATAGAGTAAACGATGCATTAAAATACAATATCCATACATTCATTCAGAGCTAAAACAAGGCTCAAAGCGGGGCAGGCGGGGCGCAGCAGTCAGGTATAAAAAGTTAGACATTAAAAACAGATTTAAAGAAGTGGGTTTTTAGTTGTTTTTTGAAGGAGGGAAGGTCAGGGTCACGGAGTGAATGGGGCAAAGAATTCCAGAGGGTGGGGGCAGCGATGGAGAAGGCTCTGTCTCCCCAGGTGCAGAGCTTGGTCTTACAGGGGAGTGCCAGGAGGTTGGAGTCTGAGGAGCGAACGGGACGCGGGGGATTGTGTGGATGAAGGAGGTCTGTGAGGTATGGGGGGGGGAGATTGTGGAGAGCTTTGTAAGTGATGAGAAGGACTTTGAAATGGATACGTTGGGGGACGGGAAGCCAGTGGAGGTTTTTAAGGACCAGGGTAATGTGTTCACGGGAGCGGGTGGAGGCGAGGAGGCGAGCAGCTGAATTCTGAATATATTGTAGTTTGTTGAGGGTTTTGGATGGTGTACCGTAAATAATACTGGTAAATAATAATGGTTCGCCCAAAGACGTTTTTTTGCACAGATGATGACTCAAGTCCACACTAGAACACTAAAGTCCAGTTTTAAGAACATTGGATATGAGCTCAGCTTGCATCTCTCCCATGTATTAGCACGCTGTAGTAACGCAGGACAAGCATGGAGGCGTGCAGCTTGTGCAAGGTACATAAAAGATAAGGTAACATGGTTTTTAAAAAAACAGTTTAAAATGCATACATTTGGTTAAAGCATTTAAGAGTAGTAATAGTTCATGTCATACATATAAAATTCAGTTGTAAAAGAAAAAAAGACACCCTACTATTTTTTCATATGTTTGTGTCTAAAATAACCAAATCTCCATTGTTGGCGTTTGGGTGTAATACCGCAAGGTCCACTAGGGGATGCTAGCAGCGATGGTGGTATAGAGAAGGTGACAAAACGACAGAGGAAGAATAAATCCTGAGGGTGAATATACGTCAAGTCATCGTGGATTGTCTTCCTTATTCTGTACCACAGGTTAGTATAAAGTAGAGATAATTTATATTTTAACGGCTGTAAAGAGTTTAGAAAGTTGCTAGAGTAAACAGCTGACTGCCAAATGTTTGTTGCAAAATGTGTTGTCGAGCATTTGAACATTAGCGAAATGGCTAATGCTAGCCAGCTTTAATGTACAGTTAATAGCATGAAGCAGGCTAACTGAAAAATGTGAAATGTGTAATTGTTGATGTGGTCATCTTATGATATCTGAAGTGTTGTTATTTTTGAGAGGAAGAATAAATCCTGAGGGTGAATATACGTCAAGTCATCGTGGATTGTCTTCCTTATTCTGTACCACAGGATTTTCAAGGCATACAACCCCTCCAGGTGGTGGAGGGGCAACACGTGCAGAAGGTTACTCATCGAAAGGAAATTTTTACACATGCGCAAATGTGTGGACTGGCCAGTTTTATGCAATGTCTGCGCTTTTATCCAATCTAAATCCTGTTGCCATGCGAGAAGACGCTTGCACAATAAAATACTGCATGGTCCGAGAGGCTACTGGTCGGACTACAAATCTGGAGCTAATCTTGTTTGGACAGATTTACTACATGAGACAAAAGACTCATGGGCATATATTGCATGTTATTTGACTTTTTCGGGCATGAATGAAATAACCTCCATTCTAGAATACTATGACATATACTATGTCTATTGTTAATGGTTTCAGTAGCTGGAGACATGACCTCATGAGTTGAGTCAGTTCATGTAGGACACCACGAAGCGCACCACAGCCTGCTCCAAGGAGACATTTCCCCATGATTTCAACCTGCATGGTCTAATTTTAGTTTTTAATAAGCAGACCGACCTGCAGAGGTGCTTGCCAGGTTCACACCAAACCAAGCGGGACATGTTTGTATCCATGGAGACAAGGTCTGACATGCCACAAATCTCATAGGAATGAAAATTGAGATGCAGGAAGACATGCGGACATCATCCTTGTCAATTTCATCTCACCATGCCAAAGAGGAGAGCCAGAGTCTCGTAGTCGATCCACTCCACCACCGTGACCAGACTGGGTCTCTGCAGGACGACAACCAACAGACCGTCAAAAGATGTGATGGAAACTAGCTACCAATCTAGTCACATATGGACTCACGTCGCCAATGATGGCCAATGCAGCCAAGGCGGCCAATGAACCCAACATGGCGGCCAGAGCGCGATGGACGATCTGAAAAGTCAAAGCAGAAGACAGAAGGTTGCTTTAAACTTCCCATATATTCATTTATTATGTTAACACATTATTACCCACTACAACAGAGGTCTCAAACTCGCGGCCCGCGGGCCAAATGCGGCCCGTGAGATGCTAGTTTGAGGCCCCCACCTTGATACCAAAGTTTAATGTTGAAATGACAGCTTAAAGCTGTGTGCACACCGGACACAATTAACATGATTTTGCCCCGCCCATACTGTTACCCTACCCTGTTACCACGCCCTGTTTTGCTTTGGATTAGCAATGAAGCTAAAAGCTTATGACGCTGGGTACAAATAAATGCAGGAAATGATTTGGAATAAAACGGAAAATACACGTCAAGATAAAGCATCTCATCAAACATGTCGTTAAAGTTACGACGCTGCTCCCAGATGGAACTGAGTACGATGCTAACTTGCTAATTGGGTAAAAGTTTCATTAATGTTCATGTTAAAGGTTAAATAACTGTTAATACTGTACATTTGAATCTGAAAAAAATAATTTCTCTGCATGTAAACACGTGATAATGCAACTCCACAATAAAAGACATCATGTTTGGTGCAGTTTTAAGCCGAAAAAAAAACGAAATGTTTTTGTGTTGTTTATGCTGTGGTATCATTGTTTAGACATTTTGGCTAAATATATATGCTACAATTGTGTCAAAGTGAAAGTTATGCTTGAAATGTAAAAACCTTTTTCTGCAAACTGCAAACTGATATTTTGCTGAAACTTATGTTCTACTGCTGATTACTTAAGAACGGAAAAAGGTAGAAACTAACTTTTTTTTCTGATGAAAGATGAGAGTGTAATCTTTTTTCAGGATATATCACCTTTTTTTCAAAGAAACTGGCGCAGTTTTATTCATTCATTCATTCATTTTCTACCGCTTATCCTCACAAGGGTTCACAGGGGTATGCTGGAGCCTATCCCAGCTGTTTTCGGGAGAGAGGGCTGGTGGCCAGCCAATCACAGGGCAGATATAGACAAACAACCATTCACACTCACATTCATACTTAAGGACTATTTGGAGTGGCCAATTAACCTAGCATGTTTTTGAGTACCCGGAGAAAACCCACACATGGACGGGGAGACTCCACACAGAGATGGCAGAGGGTGGAATTGAACTCGGGTCTCCTAGCTGTGAGGCCTGCATGCTAACCACTTAATCACTGTGCGGCCCGGTGCAGTTTTATTTAACTTAAAAATAAGTCTCTTGTGTTCATTCATGAGCATAAAGGCCACACACTTGGGAATTTAGTTTTCTTTAAATGCAATTTAGATGCCGAATCAAGTGTGTTGTAGGGGAGTGGTTCTCAATTACTTTCTGTCATGCCCCCACTCGGGGACAAATATTTTCACATACCCCCACCGCCGATTTGAAATACTACAGAGAAAGTGACAATATCTATTTATCTGTACAGTACGGACTCAAATCCCAATTGAAATCAGCAATAAGCAACTAGATGGAAAGCAGTGAAGCATACAAGCACATTCAAACTGCACAAATTCAGACAAGTTGGCAGATCTTCACGAATACTGAAAGTCCTCCCTGCATCATTTGAGAAGCACTGGTTGCAGGGTGATACCCAGGGTTTGATTACATTTGATATTCATATGAGCTAGTCTGCTTGACACAATTTAAAGAGGGCCTATTATGCTCATTTTCTTCCCTTTGTATGGAGTTGTGGACTCCTATAGAGCAGCCACACACAATAACCAGCACAGAAAACTTTTTATATATTCCAGAATCTGCAACTATTCCATCTGCATTGGATTTCAAAAACGGTTTGTTTTCATTTATTCCAGCCATGGCCAGCCTCAGACCTGCAGAGGTGTTTGCCTCTGTAAAAGGGGACCTATTGTTCTTTTTCCACTTTTCTGACCTATAAATGTAGTTAGAACTCTAAACGCTTGGTTTCAGCAAGTTTTTTTATAATACTGGCTTACTGTGACATCACAGTCAGCCAAACTTCCTTACAAGCGTGTTACCTGGTACAAGCTGTACAAGCTGAGTGGACCAATCGCAGCTGAGTGGGCGTGCCCGGAGGCAGGTTGTGGGTGGAATAAATTAGAACAGACCGTTTTGGAAATCCAAGGAAATACAGCTGGTGTAGGTGCAGATTCTGAAAGATCTAGAAAGTTTTCTGTGCTGCTTATTGTGTGTAGCTGCTCTATAGGAGTCCACAACCCAATACAAAGGGTCCAAAATGAGCATAATAGGTCCACTTTAAAATATTGACTTTATTCCTGTAAAATTACTACAGATTTTTTCTGTCTTGTTAAATTAAGTTCTTAGAATGTGTCGCTAATACAAAAAGAGGTCGGGCCACAAACGACCACTGAGCCGCACTTTGTAAACCTGTACTCTTTACCATGTGGACCTCACATAGACAATAAAAGAACTGAAGAATCCGTGTTTCTCCAAATGTATTCCCACAAATACATTTGGATCGCAACAAAAAAATGAGCTCCGAAAAGGAAGCGACAGGAGAAATTTAATTTGTATTCTAAACGCATTTTCTGTGTTTTTTTGCTGAAAATGAGATGTGCATTCAAACTAGATGATGAGGTTGTGCCACCGCCACAAATAGATTGCAATCCTGCGAGAAACCACGGTGTGCTGACAGTACACATACCTCAAAGATGATAAGAACGTAGACGCCTGTCAGGATGATTCCAGCGATGGCCACCTGAGTCTCCACGCTGACGTAGAGCGACTGGTGCGTCATGGACAGCGGCACCACCTCATTGTCCCTCATGAAGGCCTGGACACTGATGATGATGGGGTCGCTGTGTGGGGAAAGGAACTCCTATTTCATAGTTGTTTATTTATCTATCACAGCAGTATGACAATTTTATCAAGTGAGTACTTTCTTTTTGGGTGTTTTGGGTGAGAATGTTATACACGGTGTACCTGCTGAGCATCTCAAACGTTTTGGTCAGCACCACCTGGTCACTTCGCTCGCTGTGCAGAGGAATAGTCCAGTTGTAAATCACCTGCAGGCCAAACAACATCCAGTAAACAACTACTGAAAACCAAAAACACCTCCTGTGTGTTGAAAATGTCTCTTTCTACCTGCTGAGTCCTCCTCCTCCGCTGACCAGGTGGATCCGTCTGCTCCACCTGGATGAGGATGTACTCCTGGCTGGTGAGGTCCACCATCCCTCCAGTGAAAGGGCCTCCCACCTGTAGCTTCAACAGAGCGTTGTCTCGAAAATCTGTCAGGTTCATCGCTGTGCGCCGCCGCCCGTTAAGAGAACATTTCTTTTAGTGTTTTCACATTTGATTTGACATGACATTCACGTCCAAGCGGATACAGAAGCTGTCGGTGGAAGAGACGGCCAGCATCCTCCAAGGGTTGTCTCGATCTGGATACATGCTGAAGAACAGCTAGAACCGCAACAAAGTGTTTGTATTTCCTAATTAACTTCCTTCAACTCAGCTGTAGTAGAGCTTATTGCGTGATTAGTGAAGAAATGATATCATGGAATGATGCTGATGCTGATACTTACACTGCAGAGAACCACAATCGTGAAGATGGTTGCCACTCTGGACACTTTGAAGCAGCATCTGCAAACACAACAAACACACGTAGTAGTCCCCACGCCAATTTTGTAGCTTTAAGCTATCACAGTTTTTAAAAATATATACTAATTAATAAATCATGCTGTTGTGTGACTGAATACCATCTATTACTAGTCAAGAAATATGCACATTACAGCACATTTGGCCTAAATGAAGCATTTTCACACACAAAGATGGCTAAATGAACTAAAATCCAACTTAGGCTTCCAGACGATGCATTCAAAGACGTTATAATGATGTGTAGTATGTAGCCACTAATGTTACTGAAACAACATACTTTTATTGTAGCTTTGAATGGTCTCACAACAGCACAATATTCGCTAAAAAACACAGGCTATTGTTGTGATCTTAATAAAAACTCAACTCTGAAGGCCCATTTTCACTTCCTGTCTGCCCCCCACTCAGCTCCCCCAGCACCGGAACATATTTAGAGCAAAGTAAGGATAAGCGGCATAGAAGATGGATCTATTACTGTACACAATACACGACAACAAGAGTGTACTACTACTGTGGGGACGTCCATATAGTGGAGAACTGACTTCATACTGCTGGTGAGTTTGAAGCTGAAGCTGAGGTGCTCTAGAGTGTCGCTCTTGTCCGACGAGTTGGAGCGTAGCAAGGACAGGCTGGTGACCTCGCTGCCCAGCCGGTACCTCCTCTCCAGGTCCATGGCGCTGCTGTCCCAGGGCTCCTCCCCTCCGTAGAAGCTGGGGTTGTGTACGGTCATGTAGGTTATGCTGGGAAGGAAGCAAAAAAGCCAACATTTCTAACCTATATGTCATCATATGGCATTATTAGTTTCCGTAAAAACAAGAAACATTACAAATGCATTGCTGTAGATGGCCACAATGTACCCATTAGGGCATTGTCTGCTTATAGTATGTATCACTTCAAATAGCTGCAGTCTTTTGGATGATACTGAATTTAAGAGGGGAAAAAACATTGTAATTAAAAAAAATTATGAATATAAATAAATAATCTAGCACAGGGGTCTCAAACTCAATTTACTTGGGGGTCACTGGAGCTCGTGTCTGGGTGATATTGGGCCGCATCAGGTTTTCAAAAAAAAAAAACACATTTATTAAAAACAGAAAAATGAATAAACTTTGCTTTGGTTCCAATTTTCTACAAGAAAAGCTCTGATAAAACATTCCACTGTTCTCAAATATCTTACTTTTTATTTTTCTACACAAAATAAGATGAAAAATAAATAAACAAATCAAGAATAAAGAAAATCAATCAATCAGTAAATAAATAAATATAATAATAATAATAAAACGGCAAATAATAAAAACTTAAGAAACCACATAAATTATTTTTTTCAGATTGAAATGAACAAAGCATTATTAGAGCCCTGTAGACATGACAAAACACGACTATAGTCACATTTATACTCTTTTTATTTACAACATATTGCGCAACTGCAGGGTCTTGAGATACATGCTAACTCGCAAACTAGAGAGCTAGCGACCTAAACGGTAGCCTTCAAGTTATTTCCTTTAAACTTAAATAGTCAAAAACTTACCACTTCCACACGGATAGGGAGGATAACTATTACAGCTATTCAACCTTTAACATGAACATTAATCAAACGTAATAATTTTTCTGGGTACATGATACCATACAGCATCCATATCAAACTTGCGCGGGTCGCACTAACATTAAACTTTCATATCAAGGCGGGGCCTCAAACTAGTGTCCTGGGGGCCACATTTGGCCCGCGGGCCGAGTGTTTGAGACCCCTGATCTAGCACATTGTAATCTACTATACATGTTGGATAATTAATTCAGTGTCACATTGCAATCTTTTGCTACTTCCTCATGTCATTTCCAGTGCCAAGATGAATCATAAATTCCCTTCAGCTGGAAATATGGCCACATTATGAACCATGTTGGCCTATGTATATTAATTATGACACTTAGCATTACTAATGAGGGCGCTATGCTCACCTGTCATCTTGAGGGAACCTCAACAGAGGTGACCTCTCTGAGATGTTGGCTGAATTTGTCTTCCCAGTCAGAATATTAACCACACTATAATTGTGCCTGGAAGAAAAATATGCAAAGAAAAATCATAGTATCATTTCACAGGGAAACAAAGGCTTTTCACGAACTTTGACCCCATGTACCATGTGTGTGAGCAGACTGCCAGATGCTCTCCTGTCACAACAAGGAAGACTTGATTATTAGATCTTTTTTTTTGTCACCCTGCTGCTGCACTGAAGGACCTGCAAGCTGGTGCCACCCCTCCAGGAGGACCAGCTGGGTCTCCAGGTGGGAGGCTATGTTATTGGTAGGTTTTCTGCTGCTACTAACACGTGACAGATATTTCCAGCACTGTTGCCTTGACCACGCTACACATTTCATGCCACTTTCCTAGACATTACATCCTGAGAACAGGCCCAAGCTAAAGGTGCTTCTATGATCCACAAGTGTTTCAGCATCAAATATATTTCATATCATGGAGTAATACTTGCATACCATTTGGCCTATTTGCGGCACATGGCTGACTTTGTATAAAAAATATAATTTAACAAGGAAAAAAAAACACATCAGGAGTAATTTCACAAGAACAAAGTCGAAATATTACGCGAAAAAAGTAATATACAAAAAGAAAATAACATCATTTTAGTAGCAAGTTGAAAATTAAAGAAAAAAGGAGGTTCTTGTAGTTATAATATATGTGAGTCATACCAAACTAAAGTTGTAATTTTTGGAAAATTACATTGGAGAAGAAGTTATAATATTATTGGAATAAAGTCATAATATTATGACAAGAAATTTGTAAAAAAAAATTATTAAAGAAGAAAAAAAAGGAGTTCACACTAATAATAATGTAACACCTATATCACACAGCTGACATGCGTTTGTGATACCTTGGTTAACGTCCGCCCCAGTTAGTCTGACATTGAACGCACCAAAGGAACCAAAAAATAAGTTTAGCTAAGCTTGTCATAGCCACAGCTATTCACAATTATACACATATTACACACATATTAAAAATGACCCACAAGGGTCTCTAGCGTCCACACAACAAGTGTCTTATTTACATTCCATATATTGAAGTCATTTTGCAGTATTTCCACAAGGAAAGGCTGAGTTCGCTAATTAACATGAGAAGCTAACAGCTAAATACGCCAAACTAGCTAGCCATTCTGAGTATGATTCACTGTAACAGGCAACTTTCGGCCTCTGGGGGGCAGCAGACACAAGACTTCCTTGGTAATGACGGCAAGTAATACAATGACAGCATGTACTGTAAGTAGTATTAAACAGCAAAATGTTATGATTTGATTCTTTGTGGTGAAATATACAGGTCTACTTTTTTAGTAGTACTTTTATAATTAAGAAAACATTTTGTAGCATTTTTTATTTACCGTGTATGGCCAGTCAAGAGCATGTGTCATGTGATACACACACACAAATTCCCAGTAATATTTTTCCGTGTATCCCTGTCATGTTTCCCCTTTGTAGTTTTGACATGTAATGTGATTCTGCATGTGTGCTTCCAAAGAATATGAAATATTGGAATATGGATTGTGTTGTGTGACACATGAGCTATCACTTTTTCAACAGCACTTTGTGTTTGTGCAGCACTAAAAAGATGCCATGTTAAAATGTGCTCTTTATCGGCTAGGGAACCTTATATGGCAACTTGATGTTCAGTGAGGCAGGAAAAAACTGGAACCTTCGAGTAATCGAGTAATTCGAGTAATTTTCATAATTATTGCAACTTTTTGGAACAAGAAGTGTCTTTGAAACATGAAAAGCTAACTCATACCCGGCATTTAGACCTTTTAGTTTTTCATTTTTACTGTTATTGTCATATGTATTTTTTTGTTTTTATATGTATTTATGTTTTTTATTCATTTACTTTCAACAATGTTTTTATTTTTTTTATTTTTATTATTAATATATTTGGTTTGTAATTGCTTTATCGAGTTATATGTTTTATTTTTGCAGCTTTTTCACCAATAAAAGTTATGAGAAATAAGTGGACTTGCATGGGCATCTACACTTTTTGATTGTTTATTTTTATTCTAATTTTTTTATTATTTATTTATTAATTTAAATTATTATTTTATTATTTATTATTTTAATTTTTATTCTAATTAATTATTTATTCTAATGAATCACACTAATGATTTATTTTTGTGTGTTTTTTGCAAGAAGACGTTATGTTAAGTGAGCTTGCATCAAGGTCTACATTTTCAATATTTAAAAATTTTTGCGAGAAGAAGACGGGAGAATAAGTTACGTGCATCTACAATAGCTTAGCAAATGCTAAGCTAAACTAAAATGGTGAGTAAGTTGTCTTTATTGGGTATAGAATGTTGACTGACTCATTTCACTGAACATTTCCTGCAGTTTGACCTTTCCTGCACTACTGGATATCGTACAAAAACACAGCATCCCACCAAACAAAACGACTGTGGTCGTCTTACCCATCTTCTTGGCGAACAGGAACGTAGCCCTGACTCCTGCCGGCCGACTGCTGCAGCTTTTGAGTTTCTCTCCTCTCCGAGATGCCTTGCAGGAGACGCAGCTCATCAAAGTTCCCGGCAACGCCCTCCGGTGACCTCAGGCTGTTGCGGGCTTGGTGGACCGGCGCCGAGGCCTGGGATATGTCCAAGTCCAGGTTGCTTTTGTTCTCCAAGTACATGGTGACACTGCAGCAAGCACCAGGGTGGGAAAAACAATACATCATAGCTTCAGTTACTTTTCTAAAAGAGGAATAGAATTAGTAACATGCATGGGAAAGTCACTTTTGTCTTACGTTTATGAAAAGCCTTCATTATGTAAAAGAATTTGTGAGATGTTTCATGAGATTAGATCTGAGGGCTGCAATTGTTTACCAAAGTGCTAGGGAGCAGTGTTTCCCTGAGTGTGAGCAACCACCACTCTAGTTATTTCGCTACTGTTGCTAACAGTAACGCTGTTGTAACGTCTGAAACAGTCATTAATTACATTACCAGTAACAAGAAAACAATTATTACAAACAGGATTTGTACTCTGAATGCTCCCAACTAAAATATAGTTTGAAAAACAACTTTGAACCGTTCTAAAACACATACTCATTTCAGCTGGATTTTAGAGTTTCAGCAAAGTAGGATTTCTTATTTGTAAATATATGAATATGTTTGGTATTACAGCACAGAATAACCTTCTAAATACATTGTTTTACATTATTAGAGCCCTCAAGACATAAAATAATACCCCTATAATAATTTTACACTCCCATTACCGAATATAGTAGACATAATAACACAAAATTTGACATAAATAAGACTTGTGCTTGTGTGGCTGGCTGAAAAATGTGTGTGTCTGTGGGGGGGGGGGGGGGGTGAAATGACAGCAGTGTTGAATTTTAACTTGGTGTGTGTTAGGGTTGGATCATCAGCCCGTGTTGAGGATTATTGTGCCTGAAAGCATTCAAACCTAACTTAATTCAGCCATTTTTACACTAGTCTATGCTTCATTTTGGAACAACATATGTAATGTTTACTTCAACATGCATACAGAACATCCAAAGCTCCATGTCCCTGTGTGAAAAAGTGATTGCCCCCTAAAACTAATAACTGGTTGGGCCACCCTTAATAGCAACAACTGCAATCAAGCGTTTGTGATAACTTGCAATGAGTCTCCTACAGCGCTGTGGAGGAATTTTGGGCCACTCATCTTTGCAGAATTGTTGTCATTCAGCCACATTGGAGGCTTTTCCAGCATGAAGCCTTTTTAAGGGCATGCCTTGGATCATTGTCCTGCTGCAGAACCCAAGTTGGTTTCAGCTTGAGGTCACCAACAGATGGCCGGACATTCTCCTTCAGCAGAATTCATGGTTCCATTTATCACAGCAAGTCTTCCAAGTTCTGAAGCAGCAAAACGGCCCAGGACCATCACACTACCACCACCATATTTTACTGTTGCTAGGATGTTCTTTTACTGAAATGCGGTGTTACTTTTACACCAGAAGTAATGGGACACACACCTTCTAAAAGGTCTCAAAGGTCTTGGGGATCATCAAGATGTTTCCTGGCAAAATTGAGATGAAGCAGTGGTTTTGCCCAGTGTCTTTCTTATGGTGGAGTCATGAACACTGACCTCAACTGAGGCAAGTGTGGCATGCAGTTCTTTGGATGTTGTTGTGGTGTCTTTTGTGACCTCTTGGATTGTTGTTGGTTTTGGGGTTGAGAGTTGACCGGCTACTCCTGGGAATGTTCACAACTGTTCCATGTTTTCACCATTTGTGGATAATGGCTCTGACTGTGGATAGCTGGAGTCCCAAAGCTCAGATTTTTTTTCTCCCTCAATAATTTTGTGTTCATTTGTGTTGTCATTATCTAATATTTTAAATTTATTCGATGAATATTATTTGAAACAGGCTTTGATGAGCAGATTAATCTTTTTTTTCCATGATTTATGAATTCATGAAAACCTATTATGAAAACCATGATATAGTGAAGCCACAATATGTCTTCAAAGTTGTCTTTATGCTTGAACGATACTGGTGCCAGCAGCTCATACTGTGGTTTGTACAGATAAATAAATACTACAGGTTCTCAACAGTAATTGGGGACATGGAAGAAAATAACTGAGAACTTTATCCACATGCCTCTTCTTGAACGTAACATCGCTGCGTCTCGCTGCTGTGACGTTCCACTCTTTAAATAACTGACGGCGCTATCGCCAACACACGCCATGCTGAAAATACAAGCCTGACTGGGATTTACCGTCGCCAACCGTACCGCGGTCATGTCCTTAAGCCTTTAAGGGTTTTACTCAAGCAGAAAAAGTCGATTCGACACACTCTCTAACATGCTGAAAACCAAGATGGCGAATGTGGCCCGGCACAAACAGTGATAACACAGACAACACCTTCCAACACCGCTTCAAATCCATTCCATTCAATTCAACTGTGGCAAAGGAGTGTGCATAATTTTTAAAAAGAAAGTTTATCATGCGCTTTTACACACACAGCCCACGGTGGGAGGCCCCACAATCAGTATCATTCTTGGGCGGCGTGAGGCCCGTCACATGAATTGGACAAGGCTGTTAGGCCTGGTGTGAAATTGTCATGCAGAAATTCTCACAGGCACACAAGCTCAGGAGTCAATGGACAGCGAGGATGTAAAAACAAAAAATGGGAAGTATATGTTCCTTTGCAACAATAAAGGCAAAATACTATCTATAACCAAATACAAACTTGTCCCCAATTTTACAAGACCTAATTTGGCAAAACTTACTCAAAAAGTAGGATTATGTCACATGCAGCAGACTGCCCTGAGGCCACCCAATTTGATGGAAAAAAAGATGACAACCAGGACATTTCCATCAATTTCTTAAAAATAAAAACAAACAAACAGAAAACCAGGACAGGCTGTGAAAAAAGGACCTGTCCTGGGAAAACAGGATGTTTGGTCACCATAAAACAAAAAAAAATTCCCCCATTTTTTTTTCATTGTTGGGGCTTTTTTTTCTGGTAAACTTTCTAAAGTACAGAAATGGGCAAACTTTTTGACTTGCTGGCCGAGTAACAGTCCACCTGGAATTAATGTATCTGTAAAAGTGTCATGCAATCTGCTATATGTGCTTGTGTGCCTTTTTTCAGGACCACTTTGTAAACAGCAGACCACATCAAATAACCAAATTCATTCATTCATTCATTTTCTACTGCTTTTTCCTCACAAGGGTCGCTAGGGGTGCTGGAGCCTATCCCAGCTGTCTTTGGGCAAGAGGCGGGGTACACCCTGGACTGGTGGCCAGCCAATCACAGGGCACATATAGACAAACAACCATTCACACTCACATTCATACCTACGGACAATTTGTTGCCAATTAACCTAGCATGTTTTTGGAATGTGGGAGGAAACCGGAGTACCTGGAGAAAACCCACGCATGCACGGGGAGAACATGCAAACTCTAAACAGATGGCCGAGGGTGGAATCAATCTCAGGTCTCCTTGCTGTGTAGCCAGCCCACCAACTTTCTCTTATTATGACTTAAAAAAATATATTTACTTTAATATTTAACTGTATACCACTAAAATGACATTACCTCTCCTCAAAATATTATTATTTTTTTTATTATATATATGTAATTTAAAAGTGACTTTATTCTAATAAAGTTACAGCTGGTTTTTCATTCCTGTTATTGTTGTTTTTGCTCTTCTGTAAATTTTTACAGAAATTTTATCGCCAGCATATTTTGACTTTATTCTCATACATAACCTAACTTTGACCTGAAATTGAAACTTTATTCGTTGTTTTGTAGGTTTCTCCTAACATGATTTTTTTTCTTTCATCTTTTACAACTGTATGTTACCAAAATTACATGAATAATAATGTAATATAATGCCTACAAGAGGGCCACAATGGCCACGAGCCGCACTTTGGACACGCCTGCCCTAAACAAATGTATTCGTTCTTTGCCATGTCCATGATATTTGAAAAAGTTATTTAGTACTTCAAATATTTGACCATTTTCCTATGCCGAATTTTCGAAAACGGCAACTTGAGCATTTGTGTGTGCATCAGTCTTTCTGCAGTATTGCATGTTTCAACTGGATTAGGAATTGAACTGGCTCCAGCACACAGGATGTTAAATGGGAATGACAGGTAGTGGAATTCAGTTGGGAGCAATTCAAAGAAATTCCTTAGCGCTAAGTAACAGAAAGAATTTGTCACGTTTAACAAATGGTTCTTGGTTATTTTCTGTCATGTTTTGTCACTAAGGAGTACGAAGGGAACTGAGAAGATGACAATATGTATTTATTGACCGTATCTGTGCAAAACCACTGGATGAGATGCGAGCGCCAATATCTTTCAAGCATGGATAAAGACTCTGAATAACAGACCTGCCGACCTTCAAGAAATGAGTCTGAGTCGTCCCCCCCCCCCCCCCACTGTAGCGCCTTCCTCAAAGGCGCACATTCATGGTATGACCCTCCAACGCTACACGTGAGCTCCAGCCGGGCCTCCATGTGAGCAATAATCCCGGCGGATTCATGCAACCTTTACACCACTGACCGAGCACATGTCTGACGCCGCTGACCCGATCCACTGACCCCCCCGCTACAGGCCGCTCAGCTGATGCCTTCAATGGACATCAGCCTCCATTGTTTCCTCTCATCCTTGGAAAGACTTCATGGATGATGAACTATGTGGTGAAACTCTAAGAACTAGTCCTTTATCCTGTACACGAAAGACCCCTATCCTGTAAAGCACCCTACGCATGATTGACTGCATTATTCATTCAGTGTGACTGCTATATAACCCACCATGGGGCCAAAGGAAGTTGCAATTGGCAGCAGAAGGTCAATAACACTATTGATTTTAATTTCACCAGACGTACGGGAAGCCCTCGTCAACAATAAGTTCCATCCATTTCTCATTTTTAATTATTTTACTGTAAATCTAGAATTATTCTCTATCAAATTCATTTGGATGTAAATGGATTGCCATCATTACCTGTGGGAAAAATGACCTCGGTTTTTGAACGTTGCAGTTTTCGTCAAAAATTCTGGAACAAACTGATTAGGTACCACAACTTTGTGAACATTCATTATAATGAACAACTTTAACAATGATTTGTAGTGCATGAGAAAGCTACAAACGTAGCTCTTTTTGACCACATGGTAATTTATGAGCAATGAGTATGTTGCACACCACAGCAGCTGTAGAACCAATGTTGCACAGTGGGTATTTGCCTTTGATGCACCTGTTTATGATATATTGAATTATTTATTTATTAATAAAGCATTAAAATATGTATTTGTAAATAATATGCATTACATTAACTTAATTTAATAAATATAAGTAAAATAATATGTATAATAGACTGTAGTGATTGTAAATAGTATCATGTGTCATTATATAAATTATTTTTAATTGAAATAATTAAAACATATTTTAGTGTAATGTTTATACTATATTAGCATACTGTATATATCCAATATTTTAAAAATATTTCATATAAATATATACATACCACACATTTAACATATACAATATTTTTGCATATTTTAAAATAATAATTTTATTATTATTATAATTAATAATAATAATTAATAATAGTATACTGTATTATATAATAATTTTATTGTATTATCATATTAATTTTAAAAATTGTTTATTCATTATATTTCATATGCAGCTACTGACACCTAATGGAGTTAATTAAAGTAATATACCTGGAGGTTGCCTACAGCCACTTACTTATAGGAATTAAGGAGTTAATTTCATGTATTCATTACACATCATATCATTTATTACCTTTAATTATTGTAAGACAGTAAAATGTTGAACAGTATAAAATCACAATTAACATAATATAGAATAAAATACAAAATAATTAAAAGAAACATATAAAACTAATTTGATATATGAAATGTAATCATATTGTATATAATTTTTATAAATAAAGTTAGAAATATTTATATAAACATTATTTTACATTATTTTGAATAACATATTCAATATTATTAAATAATATTATATATAATAACAATAATAATATTTTGAAAAGCATATTATTCAAAATAATATTTGTAAATATAACTGAAAATGTAATATTCAGTCTTTGATGATGGAAACTACTTCTAAGAAAATACTTTGGTTACCTAAATCCAGTAATACACTCCAGGTAGTACGCTTTTATATAACTCCTGGAGGAGCCGAGGTGAGAGGTTTTCACTTTTCAAAACCTTTTCGAGCAAAGCTTTGTCGGATGGTACATACCGTGACAGGAGTTCTTCACTGTGGTGTTTATGGTGGTGAGGATGATGATGATGGGGATGAAGATGAAGTGTGAGATCCCAGAGATGAAGTGTTCTGGTTCTGTTGGTCTGCAGCCGACCTTGTAAAACTGAGGAAGAAGATGAAGGAGAAGGAGAAAGGGGAGGCTGAGGCGTTGATGTCCTCTCTGGTGCGCCCAGCGAAGGAGGCAGATGTTCCTCAGCACTCGGTTGGAGAAGAGCTCAGCATGGAGGGAGGAGAGAGGAGGGGGAGTAGAAGGAGGGAGGAGGAGGGGCACATTTGCTAATAGCAGCTTAACACAAGACTTTCTCATACCAACGCTACACACACACCTCCTCCTCCTTCACATCTACTCCCAATACTCTGGATAAAACTCATGTTGACAACATGGGAGCAACACACGAGGATGGCATTTTAAAGGGGACCTACAGTATGATGCCCATTTTCAGCTCTTTATATTGACTCCTTTACAGCAGCTGCACACCATAACCCGCACAGAAAGCTTTCTAGATCTTCCAGAATCTTCACCTCTTCCAGCTGGATTTCCTTGGATTTCCAAAACGCTCTTTGTAATTTATTCCACCACGGTGAAATCAGAGCAGTGACACAGTGCAGTACAGCGAAGGGAGGGCAAGCTTGTACCTGGGAATGCCCATATAAGGAAGTCAGCGTAGCCGGTCTTAGAAAAGAACTCTCTGGAACCGAGTGTTTACAGCCTCCTGCAGAACAAAAGTTGGTTCAGCTTGAGGTCACCAACAGATGGCCGGACATTCTCTATCAGCAGAATTTGTGGTTCCATTTATTACAGCAAGTGTTCCAGGTCCTGAAGCAGCAAAACGGCCCCAGACCATCACACTACTACCACCATATTTTACTGTTGCTATGATGTTCTTTTTCTGAAATGCGGTGTTACTTTTCACTAAATGTAATGGGACATTCACCTTCCAAAAAGTCCAACTTCTGTCTCTTGGGAATCATCAAGATGTGCGTGACCTCTTGGATGAGTCGTCGCTGCGCTCTTGGGGTCATTTTGTTTGGCCGGACACTCCTGAATTGAAATTTTATATCATCATACTAATATTCATTGTCATATATATGACGATATATATATTATTCATTCATTCATTAATTTTCTACCACTTATCCTCACAAGGGTCGTGGGGGGTGCTGGAGCCTATCCCAGCTGTCTTCGGGCGAGAGGCGGGGTACACCCTGGACTGGCGGCCAGCCAATCACAGGGCACATATAGACAAACAACCATTCACACTCACATTCATACCTATGGACAATTTGGAGTGGCCAATTAACCTAGCATGTTTTTGGAATGTGGGAGGAAACCGGAGTACCCGGAGAAAACCCACGCATGCACGGGGAGAACATGCAAACTCCACACAGAGATGGCCGAGGGTGGGATGATATATATATCGTCATATAAAATATTGTGATATATGCCCAACCCTAGTATACAGTATATTTTATATTTTTATGATGTGCGTTTGATCAGTGTTTATATTCAAAACATAGGTTTCCTTTTACATTTCAAATGTAATAACTGCAATAACATATATCCATAATCAAAATATGTTCACAGCGGTACTAAAATATAGCTTTTTAAAAATTATATAAATGTGGCGGATGAGTGGTTACAGCACAGGGCTCACCGCTAGGATACCCAATTCTACCCTCGGCCATCTCTGTGTGGGTTTTCTCCGAGTACACCGGTTTTCTCCCACATTCCAAAAACAAATGAAACGAAACGAGAAAAATAACGTTAGGAGAAACCTACAAAACAACGAATAAAGTTTCAATTTGAGGTCACAGTTAGGTTATGTATGAGAATAAAGTCAAAATATGCTGGCGATAAAGTTTTCTGTAAAAATTTACAGAAGAGCAAAAGCAACAATAACAGGAATATTAGAATTATTAGAATAAAGTCACTTTTAAATTACAAAGAATAAAATCATAATATTTTGAGGAAAAGTAATGTCATTTTAGTGGCATACAGTTAAATATTAAAGTAAATATATATTTTTTTAAGTCATAATATGACAAAGTTGGTGGGCTGGCCACACAGCTAGGAGACCCGAGTTCGATTCCACCCTCGGGCATCTCTGTGTAGAGTTTGTTCTCCCAGTGCATGCATGGGTTTTCTCCGGGTACTCCGGTTTCCTCCAACATTCCAAAAACATGCTAGGTTAATTGGCGACTCCAAATTGTCCATAGGTATGAATGTGAGTGTGAATGGTTGTTTGTCTATATGTGCCCTGTGATTGGCTGGCCACCAGTCCAGGGTGTACCCCGCCTCTCGCCCGAAGACAGCTGGGATAGGCTCCAGCATCCCCCGCGACCCTCGTGAGGCTAAGCGGTAGAAAATGAATGAATGAATGATATAAATGTACACACACACACAATACAAATATAATTCTATAATAATGTGCATTTCTTTTTTTTTTTTTACTTGAAACTTGATTTGTTTTCCTGATGAATGGATTAAAATTTTGTCCAGAATGTTGGTGCTGATCCAAATTAGGATGTTTAAGCCTTGATGGAAGGGTGCAAGGGCATCCAACTGCAAACACTCGTGTTGGGACACCTTCAAAACTAAATCTGTGACATGAAGACTATTAGAGGGGATTAGAGATTGGAAGAAACTTGATTGATCCCCACGGTAATTTATGTTGTGTTATATTGTTATTTGTGGCCTACACAAAGTCCAGAGAGTACTGTTAGCATTATTGTGTCTGGTGTGGTTATTTATCGTGTCTTTTTGGATTCGTTTCAGCTTTTTCTTCTCTGAAGAGACTCACTGGAATGTCATCCGCTGATCCTAACACTCAACAACAAAGTAAGCCAACTTCACAGATTTAAGGAGCGGAAAGGTCAGACAGATCAGCGACAAATGGCATTTTAGGAACATGCCCCCCAACCCCACCCTTCCCACACCATCTATCTTTATATATGACATGTTATCTGCTGCATTTGATAAACACTGCACTAAGTTTTTATCCATAATAAGTAGGGGAAATATCTTTGTGGTAAACGATTCGATGTGCAACTACAACAATAATTCCTTCAAATTTTATGTAAAGGGATATCAATTTGGGAACTTTGGGCCATGGTTTAAAGAAATAGTCAGCAAGCATATTTTTGTATTACTATTTTTCTTTATTATTAGCATATTAGCTCTTAAACTCGCCCACAAACATTCAGCAAATACAAAATGTGAGCGAGTGAGACCTCTCACACTAACATGTTTTTGTTTATTTGTGTCAGATCAAAATAAGATTTGTTTATTTATGATGCTGGTTTTAAATTCTAAATGTTTGTGAGTGAAAAAGCCCATTTAGGAACATTCAGAAAGGATTATTATTAAAGATTTGCCTCAATGCACCTTTCCTTCATGAAATGTACAAATACCTAAAACATAGGGCAATAGTCATAAAACATTTCATCCAAATTGCAAACCTAATGTCATTTCATTTCTCTTTTAAAACACATTGAAATACATAAAAAGTAATCATTAAATTAAAACTGCAAGCAGTGATGAGCGGGCTCGAGCACCCCGACGCGGTCGGGGGTACGCGCGGGTCGGGGGTACGCGCGGGTCGGGGGTACGCACGGGTCGGGGGTGCACGCGCGACCGAATGGGCGCGCGGACGCGCCGTACAAAAAACCGCGGCGATGGGATAAGCGGTAAGGGAGTCACGGCACTTGCAATTTTCCGCCAGAAGGGGGCGACACCGGCGGCGAGGCGGGTGCGCGGTCACGTCCCGTCCGACGCCCCGAACCACCGTAAAAAAATTCACGACGATCAGACCGCGCGGTAGGTACTTGCGGTGGATATACGTTTCCACCAGTTGGTGGCGCTATACAGTCTATGTACACAGACAGTCATAGACCAGAGGGTACCCCGAACCACCAGAAAAAAATTCGAGCAGATCCGACCATGTGGGAGGAAGTTACGGCAGATATACATTTCCACCAGTTGGTGGCGCTATAGAGTGTATGTACACACACAGTCATAGACCAGAGGGTACCCCAAACCACCAGAAAAAATTTGGGCCCGATCCGACCATGTGGAAGGAAGTTACGTCTATATACATTTCCACCAGTTGGTGGCGCTATAGAGTCTATGTACACACAGCATAACAGACCAGAGATTGACCCAACACACTAAAAAAAATTTCAAGACAATCTGACCATGAATCAGGAAGTTACGGCAGATATACATTTCCACCGGTTGGTGGCGCTATAGAGTCTATGTACACACACAGTCATAGACCAGAGGGTACCCCAGACCACCAGAAAAAATTTGGGGCCGATCCGACCATGTGGAAGGAAGTTACGGCTATATACATTTTCACCAGTTGGTGGCGCTATAGAGACTATGTACACACACAGTCATAGACCAGAGGGTACCCCAAACCACCAGAAAAAAGTTGGGGCCGATCCGACCATGTGGAAGGAAGTTACGGCTATATACATTTCCACCAGTTGGTGGCGCTATAGAGTGTATGTACACACACAGTCATAGACCAGAGGGTACCCCAAACCACCAGAAAAAATTTGGGCCCGATCCGACCATGTGGAAGGAAGTTACGTCTATATACATTTCCACCAGTTGGTGGCGCTATAGAGTCTATGTACACACAGCATAACAGACCAGAGATTGACCCAACACACTAAAAAAAATTTCAAGACAATCTGACCATGAATCAGGAAGTTACGGCAGATATACATTTCCACCGGTTGGTGGCGCTATAGAGTCTATGTACACACACAGTCATAGACCAGAGGGTACCCCAGACCACCAGAAAAAATTTGGGGCCGATCCGACCATGTGGAAGGAAGTTACGGCTATATACATTTTCACCAGTTGGTGGCGCTATAGAGTCTATGTACACACACAGTCATAGACCAGAGGGTACCCCAAACCACCAGAAAAAATTTGGGCCCGATCCGACCATGTGGAAGGAAGTTACGGCTATATACATTTCTACCAGTTGGAGGCGCTATAGAGTCTATGTACACACAGTATAACAGACCAGAGATTGACCCAACACACCAAAAAAAATTTCAAGACAATCTGACCATGAATCAGGAAGTTACGGCAGATATACATTTCCACCGGTTGGTGGCGCTGTGTTTTGAACATGGCTTCTGGAGCGTTAGGTGCGTCCTGTCATGATAGACGTCTCCACCGAAAATCATAGTGATACGTGTAACGGGTGGCGAGGGATAATGAATTGAAACTTCTAGGTGGCGCTAGTGTGTCAATTTAGATTGGTGTCACATGGGAGCACCACCAGGGCGCTCAGGCCTGGATTAAGGCCTGACGTGTAAGATTTCAGCAGCATGTGACCTTCTGCGGGCAAAATATGAGCCTTCGATGGTCAATGGCGAAGGATGACCATTCGCCGTGGCCACGCCCCCCACATGTGCTTTCCACACATCACAGTCCATCGACTGACATCATCAGTCTGTCAGTCAAACTGTGTATTGACTTTGATGTACATTGCTTCAAGGCAAGGCCAGACACCAGGCAGGGCCAGATATGAAAAAGGTAAAAGTTTGATGGCGTGCCACGCCCACATCCTAAGGAGCAGCCCAAAATCCTTCGCAATTTAACGTGGGCCATCCGTCTAGTGTTCGTTGATGCTACAACGGACTCATTCGGTCAAACCCCCTAGGAGGAGTTCGTCGAGATACGACCCTTACATCCTCCCCCAAATGGCCGCCGCCACCTAAAATGGCCGACTTCCTGTTGGTTTTAGAACATGGGTTATTGAGACTTTTTTGTGCGTCCTGTCACGAGTGATGTCTCCTCCGAAAATCATGCCGATACGTGCAACGGGAGGCGAGGGATAATGATTTTAAAACTTCTAGGTGGCGCTAGTGAGTCAATTTGGCTTGGTTTCATATGGGGGCCACACCAGGCCGCTCAGGCCTGGATTCTGACCCCCCCTATGAGTTTTCAAGCCCATGCGACCTTTTGCGGGCGAATGATGAGCTTTTCTATGTAAATGGCGAGGCCTGAGCATTCGCCGCCAGGCCACGCCCACCACGTGCGCTTTTCCTGCATCATGGTCCATCAACAGGCTTCACCAGGCTGTCAGGCAGTGACCTTGTGACCCTGATGTTCATCTGATGAATCTCCTGGCAGAAAAGGCCTCATGTAGATGACACGCCTTTAGCCTGTCGCCAATAGGTGGCGCTGCGACGAAATCAGGAAGTGACCTACGGGGACCTTCGGGGCGGGGCCATGATCACATGTACCAAGTATGATGAAGATCAGACCACGTGGAGCCAAGTTATTCACGTCTACAGTTACGCTCAGCGTGCAAGGCCCGGACATATGAAAATGGGCAAAATTTGGGGGCGTGCCACGCCCACATCGTACGGAATATCCCAAAATCCTTCGCAATTTAACGTCGGCCATCCGTCTAGTGTCCGTTGATGCAACAACGGACTCATTTGGTCAAACCCCCTAGGAGGAGTTCGTCGAGATACGACCCCAACTTCTGGCACGAAAAAGGCCGCCGCCATCCAAAATGGCCGACTTCCTGTTCGTTTTCCAATATGGGTTCTTGAGACTTTTTGGTCCGTCCTGTCACGATAGACGTCTCCACCAAGTTTCGTGACGATAGGTGAAACTGGTGGCGGGGGCCAATTTTTTTTAAATTTCAAGGTGGCGCTAGAGAGCCAATTTTCAAACATGATATTTGAAACCCATAAAATATCAAATTTTTCGCCAGACCTGATGCGCTCGCCAAATTTGGTGAGTTTTCGGGCATGTTAAGGCCCTCAAAATGGCGCTCATTTTGGGAGAAGAAGAATAATAATAATTAAAACTGCAAGCAGTGATGAGCGGGCTCGAGCACCCCGACGCGCTCGGGGGTACGCGCGGGTCGGGGGTACGCGCGGGTCGGGGTCGCGCGCGCGACCGGACGGGCGCGCGGACGCGCCGTACGAAAAACCGCGGCGAGCGGATAAGCGATAAGGGAGTCACGGCACTTGCAATTTTCCGCCAGGAGGGGGCGACAGCGGCGGCGAGGCGGGTGCGCGGTCACGTCCCGTCCGACGCCGCGAACCGCCATAAAAAAATTCACGACGATCGGACCGCGCGGTAGGTCCTTGCGGCGGATATACATTTCCGCCTGCGGGTGGCGCTATAGAGTGTATGCGCCCACACGGTAACGGACCGGAGGGTACCCCGAACCAACAGAAAAAATTAGGGGCCGATCCGACCGTGCGTAAGGAAGTTACGGCAGATATACCTTTCCACCAGTTGGTGGCGCTATACAGTCTATGTACACACACTGTCATAGACCAGAGGGTACCCCAGACCACCAGAAAAAATTTGGGCCTGATCCGACCATGTGGAAGGAAGTTACGGCTATATACATTTCCACCAGTTGGTGGCGCTATACAGTCTATGTACACACACAGTCACAGACCAGAGGGTACCCCAGACCACCAGAAAAAATTTGGGCCTGATCCGACCATGTGGAAGGAAGTTACGGCTATATACATTTCCACCAGTTGGTGGCGCTATACAGTCTATGTACACACACAGTCACAGACCAGAGGGTACCCCAGACCACCAGAAAAAATTTGGGCCTGATCCGACCATGTGGAAGGAAGTTACGGCTATATACATTTCCACCAGTTGGTGGCGCTATACAGTCTATGTACACACAGTATAACAGACCAGAGATTGACCCAACACACCAAAAAAAATTTCAAGACAATCTGACCATGAATCAGGAAGTTACGGCAGATATACATGTCCACCAGTTGGTGGCGCTGTGTTTTGAACATGGCTTCTGGAGCGTTAAGTGCGTCCTGTCTTGATAGACGTCTCCACCGAAAATCATAGTGATACGTGCAACGGGTGGCGAGGGATAATGAATTGAAACTTCTAGGTGGCGCTAGTGTGTCAATTTAGATTGGTGTCACATGGGAGCACCACCAGGGCGCTCAGGCCTGGATTAAGGCCTCACGTTTAAGATTTCAGCAGCCTGTGACCTTCTGCAGGCAAATGATGACCTTTTGATGGTCAATGGCGAAGGCTGACCATTCGCCGTGGCCACGCCCCCCACATGTGCTTTACACACATCATGGTCCATCAACAGGCTTCACCAGGCTGTCAGGCAGTGACCTTGTGACCCTGATGTTCATCTGATGAATCTCCTGGCAGAAAAGGCCTCATGTAGATGACACGCCTTTAGCCTGTCGCCAATAGGTGGCGCTGCGACGAAATCAGGAAGTGACCTACGGGGACCTTCGGGGCGGGGCCATGATCACATGTACCAAGTATGATGAAGATCTGACCACGTGGAGCCAAGTTATTCACGTCTACAGTTACGCTCAGCGTGCAAGGCCCGGACATATGAAAATGGGCAAAATTTGGGGGCGTGCCACGCCCACATCGTATGGAATATCCCAAAATCCTTCGCAATTTAACGTCGGCCATCCGTCTAGTGTCCGTTGATGCAACAACGGACTCATTCGGTCAAACCCCCTAGGAGGAGTTCGTCGAGATACGACCCATACTTCTGCCCCCAAATGGCCGCCGCCACCTAAAATGGCCGACTTCCTGTTGGTTTTAGAACATGGGTTCTTGAGACTTTTTTGTGCGTCCTGTCACGAGTGATGTCTCCTCCGAAAATCATGCCGATACGTGCAACGGGAGGCGAGGGATAATTATTTTAAAACTTCTAGGTGGCGCTAGTGAGTCAATTTGGCTTAGTTTCATATGGGGGCCACACCAGGCCGCTCAGGCCTGGATTCTGACCCCCCCTATGAGCTTTCAAGCCCATGCGACCTTTTGCGGGCGAATGATGACCTTTTCTATGTAAATGGCGAGGTCTGAGCATTCGCCGCCAGGCCACGCCCACCACGTTCGCTTTTCCTGCATCATGGTCCATCAACAGGCTTCACCAGGCTGTCAGGCAGTGACCTTGTGACCCTGATGTTCAGCTGATGAATCTCCTGGCAGAAAAGGCCTCATGTAGATGACACGCCTTTAGCCTGTCGCCAATAGGTGGCGCTGCGACGAAATCAGGAAGTGACCTACGGGGACCTTCGGGGCGGGGCCATGATCACATGTACCAAGTATGATGAAGATCTGACCACGTGGGGCCAAGTTATTCACGTCTACAGTTACGCTCAGCGTGCAAGGGCCGGACATTTGAAAATGGGCAAAATTTGGGGGCGTGCCACGCCCACATCGTATGGAATATCCCAAAATCCTTCGCAATTTAACGTCGGCCATCCGTCTAGTGTCCGTTGATGCTACAACGGACTCATTCGGTCAAACCCCCTAGGAGGAGTTCGTCGAGATACGACCCCAACTTCTGGCCCAAAAACGGCCGCCGCCATCCAAAATGGCCGACTTCCTGTTCGTTTTCCAATATGGGTTCTTGAGACTTTTTGGTCCGGCCTGTCACGATAGACGTCTCCACCGAGTTTCGTGACGATAGGTGAAACTGGTGTCGGGGGCTAATTTTTTTTAAAATTCAAGGTGGCGCTAGAGAGCCAATTTTGGAACATGATATTTGAAACCCATAAAATATAAAATTTTTCGCCAGACCTGATGCGCTCGCCAAATTTGGTGAGTTTTCGGGCATGTTGAGGCCCTCAAAAAGGCCGACGGTTGGCAGAATAATAATAATAATAATAATTAAAACTGCAAGCAGTGATGAGCGGGCTCGAGCACCCCGACGTGCTCGGGGGTACGCGCGGGTCGGGGGTACGCGCGGGTCGGGGTCGCGCGCGCGACCGGACGGGCGCGCGGATGCGCCGTACGAAAAACCGCGGCGAGCGGATAAGCGGTAAGGGAGTCACGGCACTTGCAATTTTCCGCCAGGAGGGGGCGACAGCGGCGGCGAGGCGGGTGCGCGGTCACGTCCCGTCCGACACCGCGAACCGCTATAAAAAAATTCACGACGATCGGACCACGCGGTAGGTCCTTGCGGCGGATATACGTTTCCGCCTGTGGGTGGCGCTATAGAGTGGTTGGCCCACACGGTAACGGACCGGAGGGTACCCCGAACCAACAGAAAAAATTAGGGGCCGATCCGACCGTGCGTAAGGAAGTTACGGCAGATATACATTTCCACCAGTTGGTGGCGCTATAGCGTATGTACACACACAGTCATAGACCAGAGGGTACCCCAGACCACCAGAAAAAATTTGGGCCTGATCCGACCATGTGGAAGGAAGTTACGGCTATATACATTTCCACCAGTTGGTGGCGCTATACAGTCTATGTACACACACAGTCATAGACCAGAGGGTACCCCAGACCACCAGAAAAAATTTGGGCCTGATCCGACCATGTGGAAGGAAGTTACGGCTATATACATTTCCACCAGTTGGTGGCGCTATACAGTCTATGTACACACACAGTCATAGACCAGAGGGTACCCCAGACCACCAGAAAAAATTTGGGCCTGATCCGACCATGTGGAAGGAAGTTACGGCTATATACATTTCCACCAGTTGGTGGCGCTATACAGTCTATGTACACACAGTATAACAGACCAGAGATTGACCCAACACACCAAAAAAAATTTCAAGACAATCTGACCATGAATCAGGAAGTTACGGCAGATATACATGTCCACCAGTTGGTGGCGCTGTGTTTTGAACATGGCTTCTGGAGCGTTAAGTGCGTCCTGTCTTGATAGACGTCTCCACCGAAAATCATAGTGATACGTGCAACGGGTGGCGAGGGATAATGAATTGAAACTTCTAGGTGGCGCTAGTGTGTCAATTTAGATTGGTGTCACATGGGAGCACCACCAGGGCGCTCAGGCCTGGATTAAGGCCTCACGTTTAAGATTTCAGCAGCCTGTGACCTTCTGCAGGCAAATGATGACCTTTTGATGGTCAATGGCGAAGGCTGACCATTCGCCGTGGCCACGCCCCCCACATGTGCTTTACACACATCATGGTCCATCAACAGGCTTCACCAGGCTGTCAGGCAGTGACCTTGTGACCCTGATGTTCATCTGATGAATCTCCTGGCAGAAAAGGCCTCATGTAGATGACACGCCTTTAGCCTGTCGCCAATAGGTGGCGCTGCGACGAAATCAGGAAGTGACCTACGGGGACCTTCGGGGCGGGGCCATGATCACATGTACCAAGTATGATGAAGATCTGACCACGTGGAGCCAAGTTATTCACGTCTACAGTTACGCTCAGCGTGCAAGGCCCGGACATATGAAAATGGGCAAAATTTGGGGGCGTGCCACGCCCACATCGTATGGAATATCCCAAAATCCTTCGCAATTTAACGTCGGCCATCCGTCTAGTGTCCGTTGATGCAACAACGGACTCATTCGGTCAAACCCCCTAGGAGGAGTTCGTCGAGATACGACCCATACTTCTGCCCCCAAATGGCCGCCGCCACCTAAAATGGCCGACTTCCTGTTGGTTTTAGAACATGGGTTCTTGAGACTTTTTTGTGCGTCCTGTCACGAGTGATGTCTCCTCCGAAAATCATGCCGATACGTGCAACGGGAGGCGAGGGATAATTATTTTAAAACTTCTAGGTGGCGCTAGTGAGTCAATTTGGCTTAGTTTCATATGGGGGCCACACCAGGCCGCTCAGGCCTGGATTCTGACCCCCCCTATGAGCTTTCAAGCCCATGCGACCTTTTGCGGGCGAATGATGACCTTTTCTATGTAAATGGCGAGGTCTGAGCATTCGCCGCCAGGCCACGCCCACCACGTTCGCTTTTCCTGCATCATGGTCCATCAACAGGCTTCACCAGGCTGTCAGGCAGTGACCTTGTGACCCTGATGTTCAGCTGATGAATCTCCTGGCAGAAAAGGCCTCATGTAGATGACACGCCTTTAGCCTGTCGCCAATAGGTGGCGCTGCGACGAAATCAGGAAGTGACCTACGGGGACCTTCGGGGCGGGGCCATGATCACATGTACCAAGTATGATGAAGATCTGACCACGTGGGGCCAAGTTATTCACGTCTACAGTTACGCTCAGCGTGCAAGGGCCGGACATTTGAAAATGGGCAAAATTTGGGGGCGTGCCACGCCCACATCGTATGGAATATCCCAAAATCCTTCGCAATTTAACGTCGGCCATCCGTCTAGTGTCCGTTGATGCTACAACGGACTCATTCGGTCAAACCCCCTAGGAGGAGTTCGTCGAGATACGACCCCAACTTCTGGCCCAAAAACGGCCGCCGCCATCCAAAATGGCCGACTTCCTGTTCGTTTTCCAATATGGGTTCTTGAGACTTTTTGGTCCGGCCTGTCACGATAGACGTCTCCACCGAGTTTCGTGACGATAGGTGAAACTGGTGTCGGGGGCTAATTTTTTTTAAAATTCAAGGTGGCGCTAGAGAGCCAATTTTGGAACATGATATTTGAAACCCATAAAATATAAAATTTTTCGCCAGACCTGATGCGCTCGCCAAATTTGGTGAGTTTTCGGGCATGTTGAGGCCCTCAAAAAGGCCGACGGTTGGCAGAATAATAATAATAATAATAATTAAAACTGCAAGCAGTGATGAGCGGGCTCGAGCACCCCGACGTGCTCGGGGGTACGCGCGGGTCGGGGGTACGCGCGGGTCGGGGTCGCGCGCGCGACCGGACGGGCGCGCGGATGCGCCGTACGAAAAACCGCGGCGAGCGGATAAGCGGTAAGGGAGTCACGGCACTTGCAATTTTCCGCCAGGAGGGGGCGACAGCGGCGGCGAGGCGGGTGCGCGGTCACGTCCCGTCCGACACCGCGAACCGCTATAAAAAAATTCACGACGATCGGACCACGCGGTAGGTCCTTGCGGCGGATATACGTTTCCGCCTGTGGGTGGCGCTATAGAGTGGTTGGCCCACACGGTAACGGACCGGAGGGTACCCCGAACCAACAGAAAAAATTAGGGGCCGATCCGACCGTGCGTAAGGAAGTTACGGCAGATATACATTTCCACCAGTTGGTGGCGCTATAGCGTATGTACACACACAGTCATAGACCAGAGGGTACCCCAGACCACCAGAAAAAATTTGGGCCTGATCCGACCATGTGGAAGGAAGTTACGGCTATATACATTTCCACCAGTTGGTGGCGCTATACAGTCTATGTACACACACAGTCATAGACCAGAGGGTACCCCAGACCACCAGAAAAAATTTGGGCCTGATCCGACCATGTGGAAGGAAGTTACGGCTATATACATTTCCACCAGTTGGTGGCGCTATACAGTCGATGTACACACACAGTCATAGACCAGAGGGTACCCCAGACCACCAGAAAAAATTTGGGCCTGATCCGACCATGTGGAAGGAAGTTACGGCTATATACATTTCCACCAGTTGGTGGCGCTATACAGTCGATGTACACACACAGTCATAGACCAGAGGGTACCCCAAACCACCAGAAAAAATTTGGGCTTGATCCGACCATGTGGAAGGAAGTTACGGCTATATACATTTCCACCAGTTGGTGGCGCTATACTGTCTATGTACACACACAGACATAGACCAGAGGGTACCCCAAACCACCAGAAAAATTTGTGGCCCGATCCGACCATGTGGAAGGAAGTTACGGCTATATACATTTCCACCAGTTGGTGGCGCTATACAGTCTATGTACACACACAGTCATAGACCAGAGGGTACCCCAAACCACCAGAAAAAATTTGGGCTTGATCCGACCATGTGGAAGGAAGTTACGGCTATATACATTTCCACCAGTTGGTGGCGCTATACAGTCTATGTACACACACAGTCATAGACCAGAGGGTACCCCAAACCACCAGAAAAAATTTGGGCTTGATCCGACCATGTGGAAGGAAGTTACGGCTATATACATTTCCACCAGTTGGTGGCGCTATACAGTCTATGTACACACACAGTCATAGACCAGAGGGTACCCCAGACCACCAGAAAAATTTGTGGCCCGATCCGACCATGTGGAAGGAAGTTACGGCTATATACATTTCCACCAGTTGGTGGCGCTATAGAGTCTATGTACACACAGTATAACAAACCAGAGATTGACCCAACACACCAAAAAAAATTTCAAGACAATCTGACCATGAATCAGGAAGTTACGGCAGATATACATTTCCACCAGTTGGTGGCGCTGTGTTTTGAACATGGCTTCTGGAGCGTTAAGTGCGTCCTGTCATGATAGACGTCTCCACCGAAAATCATAGTGATACGTGTAACGGGTGGCGAGGGATAATGAATTGAAACTTCTAGGTGGCGCTAGTGTGTCAATTTAGATTGGTGTCACATGGGAGCACCACCAGGGCGCTCAGGCCTGGATTAAGGCCTCACGTTTAAGATTTCAGCAGCCTGTGACCTTCTGCAGGCAAATGATGACCTTTTGATGGTCAATGGCGAAGGCTGACCATTCGCCGTGGCCACGCCCCCCACATGTGCTTTACACACATCATAGTCCATCAACTGACATCATCAGTCTGTCAGTCAAACTGTGTATTGACTTTGATGTACATTGCTTCAAGGCAAGGCCAGACACCAGGCAGGGCCAGATATGAAATGGTCAAAGTTTGGTGGCGTGCCACGCCCACATCCTATGGAGCGGCCCAAAATCCTTCGCAATTTAACGTGGGCCATCCGTCTAGTGTCCGTTGATGCAACAACGGACTCATTCGGTCAAACCCCCTAGGAGGAGTTCGTCGAGATACGACCCATACATCCGCCCCCAAATGGCCGCCGCCACCTAAAATGGCCGACTTCCTGTTGGTTTTAGAACATGGGTTATTGAGACTTTTTTGTGCGTCCTGTCACGAGTGATGTCTCCTCCGAAAATCATGCCGATACGTGCAACGGGAGGCGAGGGATAATTATTTTAAAACTTCTAGGTGGCGCTAGTGAGTCAATTTGGCTTGGTTTCATATGGGGGCCACACCAGGCCGCTCAGGCCTGGATTCTGCCCCCCCCTATGAGTTTTCAAGCCCATGCGACCTTTTGCGGGCGAATGATGAGCTTTTCTATGTAAATGGCGAGGCCTGAGCATTCGCCGCCAGGCCACGCCCACCACGTGCGCTTTTCCTGCATCATGGTCCATCAACAGGCTTCACCAGGCTGTCAGGCAGTGACCTTGTGACCCTGATGTTCATCTGATGAATCTCCTGGCAGAAAAGGCCTCATGTAGATGACACGCCTTTAGCCTGTCGCCAATAGGTGGCGCTGCGACGAAATCAGGAAGTGACCTACGGGGACCTTCGGGGCGGGGCCATGATCACATGTACCAAGTATGATGAAGATCTGACCACGTGGAGCCAAGTTATTCACGTCTACAGTTACGCTCAGCGTGCAAGGCCCGGACATATGAAAATGGGCAAAATTTGGGGGCGTGCCACGCCCACATCGTATGGAATATCCCAAAATCCTTCGCAATTTAACGTCGGCCATCCGTCTAGTGTCCGTTGATGCAACAACGGACTCATTCGGTCAAACCCCCTAGGAGGAGTTCGTCGAGATACGACCCCAACTTCTGGCACGAAAAAGGCCGCCGCCATCCAAAATGGCCGACTTCCTGTTCGTTTTCCAATATGGGTTCTTGAGACTTTTTGGTCCGTCCTGTCACGATAGACGTCTCCACCAAGTTTCGTGACGATAGGTGAAACTGGTGTCGGGGGCTAATTTTTTTTAAAATTCAAGGTGGCGCTAGAGAGCCAATTTTGGAACATTATATTTGAAACCCATAAAATATAAAATTTTTCGCCAGACCTGATGCGCTCGCCAAATTTGGTGAGTTTTCGGGCATGTTAAGGCCCTCAAAAAGGCCGACGGTTGGCAGAATAATAATAATAATTAAAACTGCAAGCAGTGATGAGCGGGCTCGAGCACCCCGACGCGCTCGGGGGTACCCGCGGGTCGGGGGTACGCGCGGGTCGGGGTCGTGTGCGCGACCGGACGGGCGCGCGGACGCGCCGTACGAAAAACCGCGGCGAGCGGATAAGCGGTAAGGGAGTCACGGCACTTGCAATTTTCCGCCAGGAGGGGGCGACAGCGGCGGCGAGGCGGGTGCGCGGTCACGTCCCGTCCGACGCCGCGAACCGCCATAAAAAAATTCACGACGATCGGACCGCGCGGTAGGTCCTTGCGGCGGATATACGTTTCCGCCTGTGGGTGGCGCTATAGAGTGTATGCGCCCACACGGTAACGGACCGGAGGGTACCCCGAACCAACAGAAAAAATTACGGGCCGATCCGACCGTGCGTAAGGAAGTTACGGCAGATATACATTTCCACCAGTTGGTGGCGCTATAGCGTATGTACACACACTGTCATAGACCAGAGGGTACCCCAGACCACCAGAAAAAATTTGGGCCTGATCCGACCATGTGGAAGGAAGTTACGGCTATATACATTTCCACCAGTTGGTGGCGCTATACAGTCTATGTACACACACTGTCATAGACCAGAGGGTACCCCAGACCACCAGAAAAAATTTGGGCCTGATCCGACCATGTGGAAGGAAGTTACGGCTATATACATTTCCACCAGTTGGTGGCGCTATACAGTCGATGTACACACACAGTCATAGATCAGAGGGTACCCCAAACCACCAGAAAAAATTTGGGCTTGATCCGACCATGTGGAAGGAAGTTACGGCTATATACATTTCCACCAGTTGGTGGCGCTATACTGTCTATGTACACACACAGACATAGACCAGAGGGTACCCCAAACCACCAGAAAAATTTGTGGCCCGATCCGACCATGTGGAAGGAAGTTACGGCTATATACATTTCCACCAGTTGGTGGCGCTATACAGTCTATGTACACACACAGTCATAGACCAGAGGGTACCCCAAACCACCAGAAAAAATTTGGGCTTGATCCGACCATGTGGAAGGAAGTTACGGCTATATACATTTCCACCAGTTGGTGGCGCTATACTGTCTATGTACACACACAGACATAGACCAGAGGGCACCCCAGACCACAAGAAAAATTTGTGGCCTGATCCGACCATGTGGAAGGAAGTTACGGCTATATACATTTCCACCAGTTGGTGGCGCTATACAGTGTATGTACACACACAGTCATAGACCAGAGGGTACCCCAGACCACCAGAAAAAATTGTGGCCTGATCCGACCATGTGGAAGGAAGTTACGGCTATATACATTTCCACCAGTTGGTGGCGCTATACAGTCTATGTACACACACAGTCATAGACCAGAGGGTACCCCAAACCACCAGAAAAAATTTGGGCTTGATCCGACCATGTGGAAGGAAGTTACGGCTATATACATTTCCACCAGTTGGTGGCGCTATACAGTCTATGTACACACACAGTCATAGACCAGAGGGTACCCCAAACCACCAGAAAAAATTTGGGCTTGATCCGACCATGTGGAAGGAAGTTACGGCTATATACATTTCCACCAGTTGGTGGCGCTATACTGTCTATGAACACACACAGACATAGACCAGAGGGTACCCCAGACCACCAGAAAAATTTGTGGCCCGATCCGACCATGTGGAAGGAAGTTACGGCTATATACATTTCCACCAGTTGGTGGCGCTATACAGTCTATGTACACACACAGTCATAGACCAGAGGGTACCCCAGACCACCAGAAAAATTTGTAGGCTGATCCGACCATGTGGAAGGAAGTTACGGCTATATACATTTCCACCAGTTGGTGGCGCTATACAGTCTATGTACACACACAGTCATAGACCAGAGGGTACCCCAGACCACCAGAAAAATTTGTAGGCTGATCCGACCATGTGGAAGGAAGTTACGGCTATATACATTTCCACCAGTTGGTGGCGCTATACAGTCTATGTACACACAGTATAACAGACCAGAGATTGACCCAACACACCAAAAAAAATTTCAAGACAATCTGACCATGAATCAGGAAGTTACGGCAGATATACATGTCCACCAGTTGGTGGCGCTGTGTTTTGAACATGGCTTCTGGAGCGTTAAGTGCGTCCTGTCTTGATAGACGTCTCCACCGAAAATCATAGTGATACGTGTAACGGGTGGCGAGGGATAATGAATTGAAACTTCTAGGTGGCGCTAGTGTGTCAATTTAGATTGGTGTCACATGGGAGCACCACCAGGGCGCTCAGGCCTGGATTAAGGCCTCACGTTTAAGATTTCAGCAGCCTGTGACCTTCTGCAGGCAAATGATGACCTTTTGATGGTCAATGGCGAAGGCTGACCATTCGCCGTGGCCACGCCCCCCACATGTGCTTTACACACATCATAGTCCATCAACTGACATCATCAGTCTGTCAGTCAAACTGTGTATTGACTTTGATGTACATTGCTTCAAGGCAAGGCCAGACACCAGGCAGGGCCAGATATGAAATGGTCAAAGTTTGGTGGCGTGCCACGCCCACATCCTATGGAGCGGCCCAAAATCCTTCGCAATTTAACGTGGGCCATCCGTCTAGTGTCCGTTGATGCAACAACGGACTCATTCGGTCAAACCCCATAGGAGGAGTTCGTCGAGATACGACCCATACATCCGCCCCCAAATGGCCGCCGCCACCTAAAATGGCCGACTTCCTGTTGGTTTTAGAACATGGGTTCTTGAGACTTTTTTTGTGCGTCCTGTCACGAGTGATGTCTCCTCCGAAAATCATGCCGATACGTGCAACGGGAGGCGAGGGATAATTATTTTAAAACTTGTAGGTGGCGCTAGTGAGTCAATTTGGCTTAGTTTCATATGGGGTCCACACCAGGCCGCTCAGGCCTGGATTCTGACCCCCCCTATGAGCTTTCAAGCCCATGCGACCTTTTGCGGGCGAATGATGACCTTTTCTATGTAAATGGCGAGGTCTGAGCATTCGCCGCCAGGCCACGCCCACCACGTTCGCTTTTCCTGCATCATGGTCCATCAACAGGCTTCACCAGGCTGTCAGGCAGTGACCTTGTGACCCTGATGTTCATCTGATGAATCTCCTGGCAGAAAAGGCCTCATGTAGATGACACGCCTTTAGCCTGTCGCCAATAGGTGGCGCTGCGACGAAATCAGGAAGTGACCTACGGGGACCTTCGGGGCGGGGCCATGATCACATGTACCAAGTATGATGAAGATCTGACCACGTGGAGCCAAGTTATTCACGTCTACAGTTACGCTCAGCGTGCAAGGCCCGGACATATGAAAATGGGCAAAATTAGGGGGCGTGCCACGCCCACATCGTATGGAATATCCCAAAATCCTTCGCAATTTAACGTGGGCCATCCGTCTAGTGTCCGTTGATGCAACAACGGACTCATTCGGTCAAACCCCCTAGGAGGAGTTCGTCGAGATACGACCCATACATCCGCCCCCAAATGGCCGCCGCCACCTAAAATGGCCGACTTCCTGTTGGTTTTAGAACATGGGTTCTTGAGACTTTTTTGTGCGTCCTGTCACGAGTGATGTCTCCTCCGAAAATCATGCCGATACGTGCAACGGGAGGCGAGGGATAATTATTTTAAAACTTCTAGGTGGCGCTAGTGAGTCAATTTGGCTTAGTTTCATATGGGGGCCACACCAGGCCGCTCAGGCCTGGATTCTGACCCCCCCTATGAGCTTTCAAGCCCATGCGACCTTTTGCGGGCGAATGATGACCTTTTCTATGTAAATGGCGAGGTCTGAGCATTCGCCGCCAGGCCACGCCCACCACGTTCGCTTTTCCTGCATCATGGTCCATCAACAGGCTTCACCAGGCTGTCAGGCAGTGACCTTGTGACCCCGATGTTCATCTGATGAATCTCCTGGCAGAAAAGGCCTCATGTAGATGACACGCCTTTAGCCTGTCGTCAATAGGTGGCGCTGCGACGAAATCAGGAAGTGACCTACGGGGACCTTCGGGGCGGGGCCATGATCACATGTACCAAGTATGATGAAGATCTGACCACGTGGAGCCAAGTTATTCACGTCTACAGTTACGCTCAGCGTGCAAGGCCCGGACATATGAAAATGGGCAAAATTTGGGGGCGTGCCACGCCCACATCGTATGGAATATCCCAAAATCCTTCGCAATTTAACGTCGGCCATCCGTCTAGTGTCCGTTGATGCAACAACGGACTCATTCGGTCAAACCCCCTAGGAGGAGTTCGTCGAGATACGACCCATACTTCCGCCCCCAAATGGCCGCCGCCACCTAAAATGGCCGACTTCCTGTTGGTTTTAGAACATGGGTTCTTGAGACTTTTTTGTGCGTCCTGTCACGAGCGATGTCTCCTCCGAAAATCATGCCGATACGTGCAACGGGAGGCGAGGGATAATTATTTTAAAACTTGTAGGTGGCGCTAGTGAGTCAATTTGGCTTAGTTTCATATGGGGGCCACACCAGGCCGCTCAGGCCTGGATTCTGACCCCCCCTATGAGCTTTCAAGCCCATGCGACCTTTTGCGGGCGAATGATGACCTTTTCTATGTAAATGGCGAGGTCTGAGCATTCGCCGCCAGGCCACGCCCACCACGTGCGCTTTTCCTGCATCATGGTCCATCAACAGGCTTCACCAGGCTGTCAGGCAGTGACCTTGTGACCCTGATGTTCATCTGATGAATCTCCTGGCAGAAAAGGCCTCATGTAGATGACACGCCTTTAGCCTGTCGCCAATAGGTGGCGCTGCGACGAAATCAGGAAGTGACCTACGGGGACCTTCGGGGCGGGGCCATGATCACATGTACCAAGTATGATGAAGATCTGACCACGTGGAGCCAAGTTATTCACGTCTACAGTTACGCTCAGCGTGCAAGGCCGGGGCAGATGAAAAAGGGCAAAATTTGGGGGCGTGCCACGCCCACATCGTAGGGAATATCCCAAAATCCTTCGCAATTTAACGTTGGCCATCCGTCTAGTGTCCGTTGATGCAACAACGGACTCATTTGGTCAAACCCCCTAGGAGGAGTTCGTCGAGATACGACCCCAACTTCTGGCACAAAAACGGGCGCCGCCATCCAAAATGGCTGACTTCCTGTTCATTTTCCAATATGGGTTCTTGAGACTTTTTGGTCCGTCCTGTCACGATAGACGTCTCCACCGAGTTTCGTGACGATAGGTGAAACTGGTGTCGGGGGCTAATTTTTTTTAAAATTCAAGGTGGCGCTAGAGAGGCAATTTTGGAACATGATATTTGAAACCCATAAAATATAAAATTTTTCGCCAGACCTGATGCGCTCGCCAAATTTGGTGAGTTTTCGGGCATGTTGAGGCCCTCAAAAAGGCCGACGGTTGGCAGAATAATAATAATAATAATAATAATAAACGGAACGATAACAATAGGGCTTTCGCACTGGTCAGTGCTCGAGCCCTAATTAAAACTGCAAGCAGTGATGAGCGGGCTCGAGCACCCCGACGCGCTCGGGGGTACGCGCGGGTCGGGGGTACGCGCGGGTCGGGGGCGCACGCGCGACCGGACGGGCGCGTGCGTGACCGGACAGGCGTGCGGACACGCCGTAGGAAAAACCGCGGTGATCGGATAAGCGGTAAGGGAGTTACGGCATTTACAAATTTCCGCCAGGAGGGGGCGACACCGCCGGCGAGGCGGGTGCGCGGTCACGTCTCGTCCGACGCCCCGAACCGCCATAAAAAAATTCACGACGATCGGACCGCGCGGTAGGTACTTGCGGCGGATATACGTTTCCGCCTGCGGGTGGCGCTATAGAGTCTATGCGCCCACACGGTAACGGACCGGAGGGTACCCCGAACCACCAGAAAAAATTTGGTGCCGATCCGACGGTGCAGAAGGAAGTTACGGCAGATATACATTTCCACCAGTTGGTGGCGCTATAGCGTATGTACACACACTGTCATAGACCAGAGGGTACCCCAGACCACCAGAAAAAATTTGGGCCTGATTTGACCATGTGTAAGGAAGTTACGGCTATATACATTTCCACCAGTTGGTGGTGCTATACAGTCGATGTACACACACGGTCATAGACCAGAGGGTACCCCAGACCACCAGAAAAAATTTGGGCCTGATCCGACCATGTGGAAGGAAGTTACGGCAGATATACCTTTCCACCAGTTGGTGGCGCTATACAGTCTATGTACACACACTGTCATAGACCAGAGGGTACCCCAGACCACCAGAAAAAATTTGGGCCTGATCCGACCATGTGGAAGGAAGTTACGGCTATATACATTTCCACCAGTTGGTGGCGCTATACAGTCTATGTACACACACAGTCACAGACCAGAGGGTACCCCAGACCACCAGAAAAAATTTGGGCCTGATCCGACCATGTGGAAGGAAGTTACGGCTATATACATTTCCACCAGTTGGTGGCGCTATACAGTCTATGTACACACACAGTCATAGACCAGAGGGTACCCCAGACCACCAGAAAAATTTGTAGGCTGATCCGACCATGTGGAAGGAAGTTACGGCTATATACATTTCCACCAGTTGGTGGCGCTATAGAGTCTATGTACACACAGTATAACAGACCAGAGATTGACCCAACACACCAAAAAAAATTTCAAGACAATCTGACCATGAATCAGGAAGTTACGGCAGATATACATGTCCACCAGTTGGTGGCGCTGTGTTTTGAACATGGCTTCTGGAGCGTTAAGTGCGTCCTGTCTTGATAGACGTCTCCACCGAAAATCATAGTGATACGTGTAACGGGTGGCGAGGGATAATGAATTGAAACTTCTAGGTGGCGCTAGTGTGTCAATTTAGATTGGTGTCACATGGGAGCACCACCAGGGCGCTCAGGCCTGGATTAAGGCCTCACGTTTAAGATTTCAGCAGCCTGTGACCTTCTGCAGGCAAATGATGACCTTTTGATGGTCAATGGCGAAGGCTGACCATTCGCCGTGGCCACGCCCCCCACATGTGCTTTACACACATCATAGTCCATCAACTGACATCATCAGTCTGTCAGTCAAACTGTGTATTGACTTTGATGTACATTGCTTCAAGGCAAGGCCAGACACCAGGCAGGGCCAGATATGAAATGGTCAAAGTTTGGTGGCGTGCCACGCCCACATCCTATGGAGCGGCCCAAAATCCTTCGCAATTTAACGTGGGCCATCCGTCTAGTGTCCGTTGATGCAACAACGGACTCATTCGGTCAAACCCCCTAGGAGGAGTTCGTCGAGATACGACCCATACATCCGCCCCCAAATGGCCGCCGCCACCTAAAATGGCCGACTTCCTGTTGGTTTTAGAACATGGGTTCTTGAGACTTTTTTGTGCGTCCTGTCACGAGTGATGTCTCCTCCGAAAATCATGGCGATACGTGCAACGGGAGGCGAGGGATAATTATTTTAAAACTTGTAGGTGGCGCTAGTGAGTCAATTTGGCTTAGTTTCATATGGGGGCCACACCAGGCCGCTCAGGCCTGGATTCTGACCCCCCCTATGAGCTTTCAAGCCCATGCGACCTTTTGCGGGCGAATGATGACCTTTTCTATGTAAATGGCGAGGTCTGAGCATTCGCCGCCAGGCCACGCCCACCACGTTCGCTTTTCCTGCATCATGGTCCATCAACAGGCTTCACCAGGCTGTCAGGCAGTGACCTTGTGACCCTGATGTTCATCTGATGAATCTCCTGGCAGAAAAGGCCTCATGTAGATGACACGCCTTTAGCCTGTCGCCAATAGGTGGCGCTGCGACGAAATCAGGAAGTGACCTACGGGGACCTTCGGGGCGGGGCCATGATCACATGTACCAAGTATGATGAAGATCTGACCACGTGGAGCCAAGTTATTCACATCTACAGTTACGCTCAGCGTGCAAGGCCCGGACATATGAAAATGGGCAAAATTAGGGGGCGTGCCACGCCCACATCGTATGGAATATCCCAAAATCCTTCGCAATTTAACGTCGGCCATCCGTCTAGTGTCCGTTGATGCAACAACGGACTCATTCGGTCAAACCCCCTAGGAGGAGTTCGTCGAGATACGACCCATACTTCCGCCCCCAAATGGCCGCCGCCACCTAAAATGGCCGACTTCCTGTTGGTTTTAGAACATGGGTTCTTGAGACTTTTTTGTGCGTCCTGTCACGAGTGATGTCTCCTCCGAAAATCATGCCGATACGTGCAACGGGAGGCGAGGGATAATTATTTTAAAACTTGTAGGTGGCGCTAGTGAGTCAATTTGGCTTGGATTCATATGGGGGCCACACCAGGCCGCTCAGGCCTGGATTCTGACCCCCCCTATGAGCTTTCAAGCCCATGCGACCTTTTGCGGGCGAATGATGACCTTTTCTATGTAAATGGCGAGGTCTGAGCATTCGCCGCCAGGCCACGCCCACCACGTGCGCTTTTCCTGCATCATGGTCCATCAACAGGCTTCACCAGGCTGTCAGGCAGTGACCTTGTGACCCTGATGTTCATCTGATGAATCTCCTGGCAGAAAAGGCCTCATGTAGATGACACGCCTTTAGCCTGTCGCCAATAGGTGGCGCTGCGACGAAATCAGGAAGTGACCTACGGGGACCTTCGGGGCGGGGCCATGATCACATGTACCAAGTATGATGAAGATCTGACCACGTGGAGCCAAGTTATTCACGTCTACAGTTACGCTCAGCGTGCAAGGCCCGGACATATGAAAATGGGCAAAATTTGGGGGCGTGCCACGCCCACATCGTATGGAATATCCCAAAATCCTTCGCAATTTAACGTCGGCCATCCGTCTAGTGTCCGTTGATGCTACAACGGACTCATTCGGTCAAACCCCCTAGGAGGAGTTCGTCGAGATACGACCCCAACTTCTGGCCCAAAAACGTCCGCCGCCATCCAAAATGGCCGACTTCCTGTTCGTTTTCCAATATGGGTTCTTGAGACTTTTTGGTCCGGCCTGTCACGATAGACGTCTCCACCGAGTTTCGTGACGATAGGTGAAACTGGTGTCGGGGGCTAATTTTTTTTAAAATTCAAGGTGGCGCTAGAGAGCCAATTTTGGAACATGATATTTGAAACCCATAAAATATAAAATTTTTCGCCAGACCTGATGCGCTCGCCAAATTTGGTGAGTTTTCGGGCATGTTGAGGCCCTCAAAAAGGCCGACGGTTGGCAGAATAATAATAATAATAATAATAATAACAAGCAGTGATGAGCGGGCTCGAGCACCCCGACGCGCTCGGGGGTACGCGCGGGTCGGGGGTACGCGCGGGTCGGGGTCGCGCGCGCGACCGGACGGGCGCGCGGACGCGCCGTACGAAAAACCGCGGCGAGCGGATAAGCGGTAAGGGAGTCACGGCACTTGCAATTTTCCGCCAGGAGGGGGCGACAGCGGCGGCGAGGCGGGTGCGCGGTCACGTCCCGTCCGACGCCGCGAACCGCCATAAAAAAATTCACGACGATCGGACCGCGCGGTAGGTCCTTGCGGCGGATATACGTTTCCGCCTGTGGGTGGCGCTATAGAGTGGTTGGCCCACACGGTAACGGACCGGAGGGTACCCCGAACCAACAGAAAAAATTAGGGGCCGATCCGACCGTGCGTAAGGAAGTTACGGCAGATATACATTTCCACCAGTTGGTGGCGCTATAGCGTATGTACACACACAGTCATAGACCAGAGGGTACCCCAGACCACCAGAAAAAATTTGGGCCTGATCCGACCATGTGGAAGGAAGTTACGGCTATATACATTTCCACCAGTTGGTGGCGCTATACAGTCGATGTACACACACAGTCATAGACCAGAGGGTACCCCAGACCACCAGAAAAAATTTGGGCCTGATCCGACCATGTGGAAGGAAGTTACGGCTATATACATTTCCACCAGTTGGTGGCGCTATACAGTCTATGTACACACACAGTCATAGACCAGAGGGTACCCCAAACCACCAGAAAAAATTTGGGCTTGATCCGACCATGTGGAAGGAAGTTACGGCTATATACATTTCCACCAGTTGGTGGCGCTATAGAGTCTATGTACACACAGTATAACAGACCAGAGATTGACCCAACACACCAAAAAAAATTTCAAGACAATCTGACCATGAATCAGGAAGTTACGGCAGATATACATTTCCACCAGTTGGTGGCGCTGTGTTTAGAACATGGCTTCTGGAGCGTTAGGTGCGTCCTGTCATGATAGACGTCTCCACCGAAAATCATAGTGATACGTGTAACGGGTGGCGAGGGATAATGAATTGAAACTTCTAGGTGGCGCTAGTGTGTCAATTTAGATTGGTGTCACATGGGAGCACCACCAGGGCGCTCAGGCCTGGATTAAGGCCTCACGTTTAAGATTTCAGCAGCCTGTGACCTTCTGCAGGCAAATGATGACCTTTTGATGGTCAATGGCGAAGGCTGACCATTCGCCGTGGCCACGCCCCCCACATGTGCTTTACACACATCATAGTCCATCAACTGACTTCATCAGTCTGTCAGTCAAACTGTGTATTGACTTTGATGTACATTGCTTCAAGGCAAGGCCAGACACCAGGCAGGGCCAGATATGAAATGGTCAAAGTTTGGTGGCGTGCCACGCCCACATCCTATGGAGCGGCCCAAAATCCTTCGCAATTTAACGTGGGCCATCCGTCTAGTGTCCGTTGATGCAACAACGGACTCATTCGGTCAAACCCCCTAGGAGGAGTTCGTCGAGATACGACCCATACATCCGCCCCCAAATGGCCGCCGCCACCTAAAATGGCCGACTTCCTGTTGGTTTTAGAACATGGGTTCTTGAGACTTTTTTGTGCGCCCATTCACGAGTGATGTCTCCTCCGAAAATCATGCCGATACGTGCAACGGGAGGCGAGGGATAATTATTTTAAAACTTGTAGGTGGCGCTAGTGAGTCAATTTGGCTTAGTTTCATATGGGGGCCACACCAGGCCGCTCAGGCCTGGATTCTGACCCCCCCTATTAGCTTTCAAGCCCATGCGACCTTTTGCGGGCGAATGATGACCTTTTCTATGTAAATGGCGAGGTCTGAGCATTCGCCGCCAGGCCACGCCCACCACGTTCGCTTTTCCTGCATCATGGTCCATCAACAGGCTTCACCAGGCTGTCAGGCAGTGACCTTGTGACCCTGATGTTCATCTGATGAATCTCCTGGCAGAAAAGGCCTCATGTAGATGACACGCCTTTAGCCTGTCGCCAATAGGTGGCGCTGCGACGAAATCAGGAAGTGACCTACGGGGACCTTCGGGGCGGGGCCATGATCACATGTACCAAGTATGATGAAGATCTGACCACGTGGAGCCAAGTTATTCACGTCTACAGTTACGCTCAGCGTGCAAGGCCCGGACATATGAAAATGGGCAAAATTTGGGGGCGTGCCACGCCCACATCGTATGGAATATCCCAAAATCCTTCGCAATTTAACGTCGGCCATCCGTCTAGTGTCCGTTGATGCTACAACGGACTCATTCGGTCAAACCCCCTAGGAGGAGTTCGTCGAGATACGACCCATACTTCCGCCCCCAAATGGCCGCCGCCACTTAAAATGGCCGACTTCCTGTTGGTTTTAGAACATGGGTTCTTGAGACTTTTTTGTGCGTCCTGTCACGAGTGATGTCTCCTCCGAAAATCATGCCGATACGTGCAACGGGAGGCGAGGGATAATTATTTTAAAACTTGTAGGTGGCGCTAGTGAGTCAATTTGGCTTAGTTTCATATGGGGGCCACACCAGGCCGCTCAGGCCTGGATTCTGACCCCCCCTATGAGCTTTCAAGCCCATGCGACCTTTTGCGGGCGAATGATGACCTTTTCTATGTAAATGGCGAGGTCTGAGCATTCGCCGCCAGGCCACGCCCACCACGTTCGCTTTTCCTGCATCATGGTCCATCAACAGGCTTCACCAGGCTGTCAGGCAGTGACCTTGTGACCCTGATGTTCATCTGATGAATCTCCTGGCAGAAAAGGCCTCATGTAGATGACACGCCTTTAGCCTGTCGCCAATAGGTGGCGCTGCGACGAAATCAGGAAGTGACCTACGGGGACCTTCGGGGCGGGGCCATGATCACATGTACCAAGTATGATGAAGATCTGACCACGTGGAGCCAAGTTATTCACGTCTACAGTTACGCTCAGCGTGCAAGGCCCGGACATATGAAAATGGGCAAAATTTGGGGGCGTGCCACGCCCACATCGTATGGAATATCCCAAAATCCTTCGCAATTTAACGTCGGCCATCCGTCTAGTGTCCGTTGATGCAACAACGGACTCATTCGGTCAAACCCCCTAGGAGGAGTTCGTCGAGATACGACCCATACTTCCGCCCCCAAATGGCCGCCGCCACCTAAAATGGCCGACTTCCTGTTGGTTTTAGAACATGGGTTCTTGAGACTTTTTTGTGCGTCCTGTCACGAGTGATGTCTCCTCCGAAAATCATGCCGATACGTGCAACGGGAGGCGAGGGATAATTATTTTAAAACTTGTAGGTGGCGCTAGTGAGTCAATTTGGCTTGGTTTCATATGGGGGCCACACCAGGCCGCTCAGGCCTGGATTCTGACCCCCCCTATGAGCTTTCAAGCCCATGCGACCTTTTGCGGGCGAATGATGACCTTTTCTATGTAAATGGCGAGGTCTGAGCATTCGCCGCCAGGCCACGCCCACCACGTGCGCTTTTCCTGCATCATGGTCCATCAACAGGCTTCACCAGGCTGTCAGGCAGTGACCTTGTGACCCTGATGTTCATCTGATGAATCTCCTGGCAGAAAAGGCCTCATGTAGATGACACACCTTTAGCCTGTCGCCAATAGGTGGCGCTGCGACGAAATCAGGAAGTGACCTACGGGGACCTTCGGGGCGGGGCCATGATCACATGTACCAAGTATGATGAAGATCTGACCACGTGGAGCCAAGTTATTCACGTCTACAGTTACGCTCAGCGTGCAAGGGCCGGACATATGAAAATGGGCAAAATTTGGGGGCGTGCCACGCCCACATCGTATGGAATATCCCAAAATCCTTCGCAATTTAACGTCGGCCATCCGTCTAGTGTCCGTTGATGCTACAACGGACTCATTCGGTCAAACCCCCTAGGAGGAGTTCGTCGAGATACGACCCCAACTTCTGGCCCAAAAACGTCCGCCGCCATCCAAAATGGCCGACTTCCTGTTCATTTTCCAATATGGGTTCTTGAGACTTTTTGGTCCGGCCTGTCACGATAGACGTCTCCACCGAGTTTCGTGACGATAGGTGAAACTGGTGTCGGGGGCTAATTTTTTTTAAAATTCAAGGTGGCGCTAGAGAGCCAATTTTGGAACATGATATTTGAAACCCATAAAATATAAAATTTTTCGCCAGACCTGATGCGCTCGGCAAATTTGGTGAGTTTTCGGGCATGTTGAGGCCCTCAAAAAGGCCGACGGTTGGCAGAATAATAATAATAATAATAATTAAAACTGCAAGCAGTGATGAGCGGGCTCGAGCACCCCGACGCGCTCGGGGGTACGCGCGGGTCGGGGGTACGCGCGGGTCGGGGTCGCGCGCGCGACCGGACGGGCGCGCGGACGCGCCGTACGAAAAACCGCGGCGAGCGGATAAGCGGTAAGGGAGTCACGGCACTTGCAATTTTCCGCCAGGAGGGGGCGACAGCGGCGGCGAGGCGGGTGCGCGGTCACGTCCCGTCCGACACCGCGAACCGCCATAAAAAAATTCACGACGATCGGACCACGCGGTAGGTCCTTGCGGCGGATATACGTTTCCGCCTGTGGGTGGCGCTATAGAGTGGTTGGCCCACATGGTAACGGACCGGAGGGTACCCCGAACCAACAGAAAAAATTAGGGGCCGATCCGACCGTGCGTAAGGAAGTTACGGCAGATATACATTTCCACCAGTTGGTGGCGCTATAGCGTATGTACACACACAGTCATAGACCAGAGGGTACCCCAGACCACCAGAAAAAATTTGGGCCTGATCCGACCATGTGGAAGGAAGTTACGGCTATATACATTTCCACCAGTTGGTGGCGCTATACAGTCTATGTACACACACAGTCATAGACCAGAGGGTACCCCAAACCACCAGAAAAAATTTGGGCTTGATCCGACCATGTGGAAGGAAGTTACGGCTATATACATTTCCACCAGTTGGTGGCGCTATACAGTCTATGTACACACACTGTCATAGACCAGAGGGTACCCCAGACCACCAGAAAAAATTTGGGCCTGATCCGACCATGTGGAAGGAAGTTACGGCTATATACATTTCCACCAGTTGGTGGCGCTATACAGTGTATGTACACACACAGTCATAGACCAGAGGGTACCCCAGACCACCAGAAAAAATTTGGGCCTGATCCGACCATGTGGAAGGAAGTTACGGCTATATACATTTCCACCAGTTGGTGGCGCTATACAGTCTATGTACACACACAGTCATAGACCAGAGGGTACCCCAAACCACCAGAAAAAATTTGGGCTTGATCCGACCATGTGGAAGGAAGTTACGGCTATATACATTTCCACCAGTTGGTGGCGCTATAGAGTCTATGTACACACAGTATAACAAACCAGAGATTGACCCAACACACCAAAAAAAATTTCAAGACAATCTGACCATGAATCAGGAAGTTACGGCAGATATACATTTCCACCAGTTGGTGGCGCTGTGTTTAGAACATGGCTTCTGGAGCATTAGGTGCGTCCTGTCATGATAGACGTCTCCACCGAAAATCATAGTGATACGTGTAACGGGTGGCGAGGGATAATGAATTGAAACTTCTAGGTGGCGCTAGTGTGTCAATTTAGATTGGTGTCACATGGGAGCACCACCAGGGCGCTCAGGCCTGGATTAAGGCCTCACGTTTAAGATTTCAGCAGCCTGTGACCTTCTGCAGGCAAATGATGACCTTTTGATGGTCAATGGCGAAGGCTGACCATTCGCCGTGGCCACGCCCCCCACATGTGCTTTACACACATCATAGTCCATCAACTGACATCATCAGTCTGTCAGTCAAACTGTGTATTGACTTTGATGTACATTGCTTCAAGGCAAGGCCAGACACCAGGCAGGGCCAGATATGAAATGGTCAAAGTTTGGTGGCGTGCCACGCCCACATCCTATGGAGCGGCCCAAAATCCTTCGCAATTTAACGTGGGCCATCCGTCTAGTGTCCGTTGATGCAACAACGGACTCATTCGGTCAAACCCCCTAGGAGGAGTTCGTCAAGATACGACCCATACATCCGCCCCCAAATGGCCGCCGCCACCTAAAATGGCCGACTTCCTGTTGGTTTTAGAACATGGGTTCTTGAGACTTTTTTGTGCGTCCTGTCACGAGTGATGTGTCCTCCGAAAATCATGCCGATACGTGCAACGGGAGGCGAGGGATAATTATTTTAAAACTTCTAGGTGGCGCTAGTGAGTCAATTTGGCTTGGTTTCATATGGGGGCCACACCAGGCCGCTCAGGCCTGGATTCTGACCCCCCCTATGAGTTTTCAAGCCCATGCGACCTTTTGCGGGCGAATGATGACCTTTTCTATGTAAATGGCGAGGCCTGAGCATTCGCCGCCAGGCCACGCCCACCACGTGCGCTTTTCCTGCATCATGGTCCATCAACAGGCTTCACCAGGCTGTCAGGCAGTGACCTTGTGACCCCGATGTTCATCTGATGAATCTCCTGGCAGAAAAGGCCTCATGTAGATGACACGCCTTTAGCCTGTCGCCAATAGGTGGCGCTGCGACGAAATCAGGAAGTGACCTACGGGGACCTTCGGGGCGGGGCCATGATCACATGTACCAAGTATGATGAAGATCTGACCACGTGGAGCCAAGTTATTCACGTCTACAGTTACGCTCAGCGTGCAAGGCCCGGACATATGAAAATGGGCAAAATTTGGGGGCGTGCCACGCCCACATCGTATGGAATATCCCAAAATCCTTCGCAATTTAACGTCGGCCATCCGTCTAGTGTCCGTTGATGCAACAACGGACTCATTTGGTCAAACCCCCTAGGAGGAGTTCGTCGAGATACGACCCCAACTTCTGGCACGAAAAAGGCCGCCGCCATCCAAAATGGCCGACTTCCTGTTCGTTTTCCAATATGGGTTGTTGAGACTTTTTGGTCCGTCCTGTCACGATAGACGTCTCCACCAAGTTTCGTGACGATAGGTGAAACTGGTGGCGGGGGCCAATTTTTTCAAAAATTAAAGGTGGCGCTAGAGAGTCAATTTTGGAACATTGTTTTCGGGACCCCCACCAGATCGAAATTTTCGCCAGACCTGACGCGCTTGCAAAATTTGGTGAGTTTTCGGGCATGTTAAGGCCCTCAAAATGGCCGTCCTTTCGTCAGAATAAAAAACGGAACGATTACAATAGGGCTTTCGCACTGGTCAGTGCTCGAGCCCTAATAATAATAAACGGAACGATAACAATAGGGCTTTCGCACTGGTCAGTGCTCGAGCCCTAATAAACGGAACGATAACAATAGGGCTTTCGCACTGGTCAGTGCTCGAGCCCTAATTAAAACTGCAAGCAGTGATGAGCGGGCTCGAGCACGCGCTCAGGGGTACGCGCGGGTCGGGGGTACGCGCGGGTCGGGGTCGCGCGCGCGACCGGACGGGCGCGCGGACGCGCCGTACGAAAAACCGCGGCGAGCGGATAAGCGGTAAGGGAGTCACGGCACTTGCAATTTTCCGCCAGGAGGGGGCGACAGCGGCGGCGAGGCGGGTGCGCGGTCACGTCCCGTCCGACACCGCGAACCGCCATAAAAAAATTCACGACGATCGGACCACGCGGTAGGTCCTTGCGGCGGATATACGTTTCCGCCTGTGGGTGGCGCTATAGAGTGGTTGGCCCACACGGTAACGGACCGGAGGGTACCCCGAACCAACAGAAAAAATTAGGGGCCGATCCGACCGTGCGTAAGGAAGTTACGGCAGATATACATTTCCACCAGTTGGTGGCGCTATAGCGTATGTACACACACAGTCATAGACCAGAGGGTACCCCAGACCACCAGAAAAAATTTGGGCCTGATCCGACCATGTGGAAGGAAGTTACGGCTATATACATTTCCACCAGTTGGTGGCGCTATACAGTCGATGTACACACACAGTCATAGACCAGAGGGTACCCCAGACCACCAGAAAAACTTTGGGCCTGATCCGACCATGTGGAAGGAAGTTACGGCTATATACATTTCCACCAGTTGGTGGCGCTATACAGTCTATGTACACACACAGTCATAGACCAGAGGGTAACCCAAACCACCAGAAAAAATTTGGGCTTGATCCGACCATGTGGATGGAAGTTACGGCTATATACATTTCCACCAGTTGGTGGCGCTATACAGTGTATGTACACACACAGTCATAGACCAGAGGGTACCCCAGACCACCAGAAAAAATTTGGGCCTGATCCGACCATGTGGAAGGAAGTTACGGCTATATACATTTCCACCAGTTGGTGGCGCTATACAGTCTATGTACACACACAGTCATAGACCAGAGGGTACCCCAAACCACCAGAAAAATTTTGGGCTTGATCCGACCATGTGGAAGGAAGTTACGGCTATATACATTTCCACCAGTTGGTGGCGCTATAGAGTCTATGTACACACAGTATAACAGACCAGAGATTGACCCAACACACCAAAAAAAATTTCAAGACAATCTGACCATGAATCAGGAAGTTACGGCAGATATACATTTCCACCAGTTGGTGGCGCTGTGTTTAGAACATGGCTTCTGGAGCGTTAGGTGCGTCCTGTCATGATAGACGTCTCCACCGAAAATCATAGTGATACGTGTAACGGGTGGCGAGGGATAATGAATTGAAACTTCTAGGTGGCGCTAGTGTGTCAATTTAGATTGGTGTCACATGGGAGCACCACCAGGGCGCTCAGGCCTGGATTAAGGCCTCACGTTTAAGATTTCAGCAGCCTGTGACCTTCTGCAGGCAAATGATGACCTTTTGATGGTCAATGGCGAAGGCTGACCATTCGCCGTGGCCACGCCCCCCACATGTGCTTTACACACATCATAGTCCATCAACGTCCATCAACTGACATCATCAGTCTGTCAGTCAAACTGTGTATTGACTTTGATGTACATTGCTTCAAGGCAAGGCCAGACACCAGGCAGGGCCAGATATGAAATGGTCAAAGTTTGGTGGCGTGCCACGCCCACATCCTATGGAGCGGCCCAAAATCCTTCGCAATTTAACGTGGGCCATCCGTCTAGTGTCCGTTGATGCAACAACGGACTCATTCGGTCAAACCCCCTAGGAGGAGTTCGTCAAGATACGACCCATACATCCGCCCCCAAATGGCCGCCGCCACCTAAAATGGCCGACTTCCTGTTGGTTTTAGAACATGGGTTATTGAGACTTTTTTGTGCGTCCTGTCACGAGTGATGTCTCCTCCGAAAATCATGCCGATACGTGCAACGGGAGGCGAGGGATAATTATTTTAAAACTTCTAGGTGGCGCTAGTGAGTCAATTTGGCTTGGTTTCATATGGGGGCCACACCAGGCCGCTCAGGCCTGGATTCTGACCCCCCCTATGAGTTTTCAAGCCCATGCGACCTTTTGCGGGCGAATGATGACCTTTTCTATGTAAATGGCGAGGCCTGAGCATTCGCCGCCAGGCCACGCCCACCACATGCGCTTTTCCTGCATCATGGTCCATCAACAGGCTTCACCAGGCTGTCAGGCAGTGACCTTGTGACCCCGATGTTCATCTGATGAATCTCCTGGCAGAAAAGGCCTCATGTAGATGACACGCCTTTAGCCTGTCGCCAATAGGTGGCGCTGCGCCGAAATCAGGAAGTGACCTACGGGGACCTTCGGGGCGGGGCCATGATCACATGTAGCAAGTATGATGAAGATCTGACCACGTGGAGCCAAGTTATTCACGTCTACAGTTACGCTCAGCGTGCAAGGCCCGGACATATGAAAATGGGCAAAATTTGGGGGCGTGCCACGCCCACATCGTATGGAATATCCCAAAATCCTTCGCAATTTAACGTCGGCCATCCGTCTAGTGTCCGTTGATGCAACAACGGACTCATTTGGTCAAACCCCCTAGGAGGAGTTCGTCGAGATACGACCCCAACTTCTGGCACGAAAAAGGCCGCCGCCATCCAAAATGGCCGACTTCCTGTTCGTTTTCCAATATGGGTTCTTGAGACTTTTTGGTCCGTCCTGTCACGATAGACGTCTCCACCAAGTTTCGTGACGATAGGTGAAACTGGTGGCGGGGGCCAATTTTTTCAAAAATTAAAGGTGGCGCTAGAGAGTAAATTTTGGAACATTGTTTTCGGGACCCCCACCAGATCGAAATTTTCGCCAGACCTGACGCGCTTGCAAAATTTGGTGAGTTTTCGGGCATGTTAAGGCCCTCAAAATGGCCGTCCTTTCGTCAGAATAAAAAACGGAACGATTACAATAGGGCTTTCGCACTGGTCAGTGCTCGAGCCCTAATAAACGGAACGATTACAATAGGGCTTTCGCACTGGTCAGTGCTCGAGCCCTAATAAACGGAACGATTACAATAGGGCTTTCGCACTGGTCAGTGCTCGAGCCCTAATTATAGTGAATATTATTTTATTACAATACTGTAATTATTTCCACAGTTTCTGAATGTTTAATACGATTTGCGATTTGTCCTACTTTTTCGACGGTCATTGAACGCTCCGACGCACCGTTCTCCGATGCAAAAAGGGTTCTAAGGATGTATTTGGATGTATTTTCCCCCTTTTTCTTTCACCTCATACTTGCTACTGAATGCTGATACTATGTGGGAATGCATAAAGGTAAGATTTGATGACTTTGAGTGCTAATGTGCATCATTGTGGTAGTTCCATGCTAAATGGCTAACACTAGCAAAACACTGGACTTCAGCCACGGTCATCACATTGACAGCCCGTCAATAGCAGCTGGAAGTCCAATTTAGCTGGCAGTTCAATGAGAGATGTAAAAATGTGAAAAGCACTGGTTAGTTGGGCCACTCTTATGCCAAGGTAGCACTGTATATGACAATAAAAACAATACCTGCACTGCTCCAGTCTCTGGCAGGCCATGGAATCCGTGATAAGTCAAACACAGCGACAGTAGATACAAATAACTTTGGTTTTGCTACAAGAGCCATCTGCCAGGGCTTTGAAGCTAACTTTACCAATCTAAATACTTTTTTCTTTCTCCATTTCCCATCAATATTTGTTCCAGCTTGTAGCTACAGTTACCGTGCTTCAGTCAAACTACGGAGGGTGCCGAGGGTCAAACAGGAGGCGTGCATGTTAATCAGCATTAAAAAAATTGCCGCCGTTAAAGAGAACTTTGACGGCGCTAATTTTAAACATTTTATGTCGAAAGTGTGTTTGTGTGTGTGTATATGACTTGGGCAGAATCTTAGGAGGCTAAAACTAGGGTCATATAGGTCTCAGGGTCAGGTTGTGGTCACCCAGGTCACTTTTGGTTGTTTAGAAAAACAAACAAACATGCACTGCTAGTGAAGTTCCACAAGTGAAAGCTTAGCTTAGCGTAGCTTATCTTAGCTTGGCTTAGCTTACCTTAGCTTAGCTTATGTTAGTTTAGCATAGCTTAGCTTAGTTTATCTTTGTTTAGTTTAGCATATGTTAGTTTAGCAAAGCTTAGCTTAGTTTACCTTAGTTTAGCTTCGTTTAGTTTAGCTTATGTTAGTTTAGCATAGCTTAGCTTAGTTTACCTTAGCTTAGTTTAGCTTAGCTTATCTTATCTTAGTTTATCGGCATAGTGATTAGCATTGGGCACTTTTTCATCAATACACAATGTTGGTACATTATCAATTTATCAAAGCACCAAGCTGGAGTTTACTTGTTTGTGTTCAAAATAACTTTAAATTTTCTAAATGGATTTGGATTAATTTTTGAGAAATTGTCAGAAATGGGATATTGAAGAACTAATCAAATTTTGGGAGTGATCCAGATCCCTGTCTGGATCCAGGAAATGTTTAAAGTGTTCTTTAACATTGCGAGATAGGAGCATTTTCAGCATTTGTGCATATAACTCGTATATATACAATATATACGTATATATAACTATATATAACTCGTATACGCATATGAAAATGGTCAGATTGCTTGTAAAAAAAAAAGCAGGACAAGTTCCCAACAGGTTCCACAAAATATCATAGACTGATCCAAAAAATGTAGTATTATTATTTTGGTATGAATCACAATATGGGTGGGGGGTAAACTAAGAATCATTATCTGGGTTATTGGCTTTAGACCTCTGACTGTCACACACAATTTTTGGCAAAAACCACAAAATCCTCTACAAAAAAAGCCAGTGAAATCCTGGGGGGTCCGCTAAACTGCTGCCAATGTTGAAAAACTCAACTTAAATATGTAAATAATATGTAAATAGAGCATATTTTTATTATATTGGTTGAAATCCTGGTCTTCTGGGGGTTAAGCTTACTAAAATGATGTGGCAAACATATTTGTGTAACATTGATGCCAGCTTCAGAAAAGCCCAAGTGGATGCAATGTTGTAGACAACAAATAAAGCTCAAATCATGACAACTTTTGCTATTTGGAAAAGGCTGCCATCAAGTCATGCATCTTAGGCCGCAGCAATCAGAAAAAAAAAAAAGCTGGATTCGGCGGAACCAATTGATGGTTTGTTTGCTGGAAGTGAGCACCAACAATGTCTGCCATTGAGGAAGAACAGTCACCTGCTGGGCTGCACGTACACGAGGCACCCTGAGGGGGTCCCTTGTCTCGTGGAACGCCGTGACTTGTAGTACTCCGCTCGTACAACAGAGAACAGTACTACAGCCGAATGAAGACCGTGTTTGGACACAAGGCCACGTTTCTCCCATTATCAAAGCAGCGTTGGGAATTTGTTGATTTATTTGTGGGTTTTACTATAAATAATTACTATATATTTACTATAAATAATAATTCTAGGACATAATTTATAGAATACTACTTCTTTACAATCATTGGCTTAAATGGTTGTTACTGTTGCTGTACTTTACAGCGGTACACACGATGTAGATGTATGTCCGGATGGACAGATCAGTAGATAAAGGGGTGATCAGACAGATGAATGGATGGACAGATAGACAGATAGACAGATACGGGTGGTTTTGTACAGTTAAGGATAACATAACAACAACAGCAGAAATACAAAAAAACAGTTGTCATTTCATGAGAATAAAGTGCAAATATTAGGAGCAAAACATTATATTACATTATATGTCATTTTTGGGGCTGCACGGCGGACAAGTGGTTAGCGCACAGGCCTCATAGCTAGGAGACCCGATTTCGATTCCACTCTCGGCCATCTCTGCGTGGAGTTTGCATGTTCTCCCCGTGCATGCGTGGGTTTTCTCCGGGTAAAAACTAAGGTTGGGCATCGTTTGAATTAGAGTGATTCCGGTACCGATTCCTCGTTTCGATTCCTTTTCCTAACGATTCTCGATTCTTCTATCAGCCTATCACAGCTGTCTTCGGAAGAGAGGCGGGGTACACCCTGGACTGGTCACCAGCCAATCACAGGGCACATATAGACAAACAACCATTCACACTCACATTCATACCTATGGACAATTTGGAGTGGCCAATTAACCTAGCATGTTTTTGGAATGTGCGTGGAAACCAGAGTACCCGGAGAAAACCCACTCATGCACAGGGAGAACATGCAAACTCCACACAGAGATGGCAGAGTGTGGGATTAAACTCGGGTCTCCTCTCCACTCGCCCACCGTGCAGCCCTTTCACCAATTACTTTACTATAAATTTCTCAGTCCATTGCACGATATAATTGTGTTGCAAATATTGTTTTTTGTCAGAATTATTTCATTAATTTGATGCATCTTTGCTGGTGTTTGCGGGAATCCATACATTTTCTGTGCTGCGTATCCTCACGGGTATGCTGGAGTCTATCCCAGCTGACTTTGGGGCGAGAAAACACGCAACACACAAGGAAGCCCTTTATGCAACGTGATAGATGATGAGATTGTCTCATGCAGCCAGACTGTATGAGAGCACCTGACTCTCAGCAGCGTCATGCACTTGGCCATTATGACTGGGAAAAGGACTCTAAGTCCACAAAGAATGTTATTGATATCAAAGCCAAGTCTTTGGAAAACTGTGCTTTTGAACTGCTCAGACGAAAAAGACTACTACACACACACACCATCGGGGGTCTTCCTCCAGCCACACACACAGTGTGCGGGGGAGGAGGGGTAGTACGAGGTACGAGGTAATATGACCATATAATGACATAATGGGTACCATAGTAAGTGTCAATATAGTGATATTATATAGCACATCATGACTGGTTCAAGACTCTTCATCCTTGTATTTAGCAAACATCAATTGCTTGTATTGTTTCTTGAATTGGCTCATCGTTGTGCATTGTTTGGGGTCCTTAGTCAATCCATTCCATAGTTTGATTCCACATACTGAAATGCTATGGCTTTTTAACGTAGTCCTAGCATATGTGTTTCAAATGTAGTTCTTCCCTGGAATCATATTTCTCCTCTCTTGTAGAGAAGTATTGGATGACATTTTTAGGGAATTGGTTATTTTTAGCCTTATGCATTATTTTAGCTGTTTCAAGATGAACTATATCAGCAAGATTAAGTATTTGTGATTTTAGAAATAAGGAGATATATGTCAGTTATTATTTTTTTAATAAATAAAAATAAAAAAATATCAAATTATTTGGGGGTGGCTGAAGTCCCCCTAAAATAGGCCTAATGACGCCACTGATTGAGTACATCCAACTTTACATTCTGTAGTATTGTACTATGCATTTACAGTATATAGGGATGAAAGAAATCTTCCTGTAATTCTGTGCATGCGTGTGCATGTGGCGTGTTGGGGGCATCATGAGGAGCAGCGCCTCCCTCACGTGCTGGGGGGAAAAAAAAACAGGTGATGTGATGTCAACCGTCATAAGCCCCTCGTGCATACAAGGCATACCTTGAAAGGAGCTTCCCGGAAATGTCTCTGTATTTGAAAGTTTGAAAAAAAACAAATATATTTCCTTAATAAAACAAGTTTGTTCAACTGTTGTTATTTTAACATGGGTTTTCAGAGCTGACGTCACAACACGTTCCAGGAACCACATTCAGACACATGCAAGGGGAAGGTGAAGGCCGTGACACCATGAACGTCTGTTTGGGTTAGTCGTACGTTGGTTTGATTCATATCGATGTGGTCGTAGTTTTACCGTCACAGTGAACCAAGTAGCGTCTTTCTCAGCAGAACTGCTGTGCGGAGTCCCCCAGGGTTCTGTTTTGGGGCCTGCCCTGTTTATGTTATATGAGCAAGATAAAAGGTTTCTATCTGCAGTTTCTTTTTCATGATCAGAAACATGCAAATGGATACTTTGTTGACTTTTAAAACAGATTTCACAGCCTGAGTTAGTATGTATTTATTAGTACTGTTGTCTGTGAGTCGATCACAGCTTTTGTCTCGACTCAATGTGGGACCAAAGCCACTATTTTCCTGTATAAAACCTACTCTAACTTCTTCAAAGGGGACCTATTATGCTTTTTCCACTTTTCTGACCTATAAATGTAGTTAGAATGTTGTATTTTTGTGTTAAACCATGCCAAAGTTTCAGTTAATGAGGTTTGTGCATTTGGAAGTGAGCCCTGAAAGAAGTTTGGGGATGGCTCAAAACACTCGGTTTCAAAAGGCGTGGTTAAACTGTTCCTTTGTGATGTCACAGGGGTGGAATTCCTTATATGGGTTTGGCTGTGAACAAGCAATATTCCAGCACACATTGTAATATTTTATTTCTGCTAATAGAAATACGTAAGATTGTGTTTGGGTTTCATGAGCACTAAAAAAAAAAATCAAATCCTTTCCAATACTGCAGATTTACAAATGCAAATGTCAGGTATGAAAAGGCCTTGAAGCAACACGCATTGAGTGGTTTGTCAGTCATTTATTTATTTGTGTGACTTGTGGGGAGGGGTGTGTGAACATGGGAATACGCAGGAATGACAATACATGGCACCGTCGTCAGAATATTTCTATTTATGTACACACATTCAAGCATTCAAGGAGACAAAACACATTTTCTTTTTAAAATGACACTTCAGTAGACCATGTGTGCAAGTGAGACACATTTTATGTAATAAATTCTTCTTTTTTTGGGGGGGGGGGGGCGGCTACGAGGACGAGGCTATGTTTGAGTGGTATATACAAAGCAGCAACACGGCATCTTCCATATAAATAAACTCCAGGTAACGACTCTTGTCTCTTCTCACAAGTTGAAAGCCTAGTCGTCACTTCTTCTAAGCTCATAATGCTTCATGGCTGCTTGCACGCACACACACACGCGCGCGCGCACACACACACACACACACACACAGAGACAGAGATGAGTGTGTTTAAGTAGAATGCCTGCAGGAATGTGGCATTAAAAAGAAAAAAAGTCTGACGCCACCACTGCCACGGCCACGCCCACCCTCTGGACCGTCAGAGGTCAGTGGCCAGTGAGGTAGTCCTGCGTGGAGTCTGAGGCGAAGGAGTCGGCGTCCTCGTTATCCAGGTCCTCGCTGCTGTCGTCGGCGGCCGGCTCCCCCGACAGGGCGATGCGGGCGTAGTCGTCCGTGTCGATGGACTTGCAGAAGTGGATGGCGTACTTGAGCTTCTCCTGCAGGACCTGCTTGCATGAGTACCGGGGCAGCTTGAGCAGGAAGAAGCACGTGTACGACTCCGGCAGGAAGTGGTCGGGCGGATTGTACTTGTCCAGCACCTGCACCGCAACACCATATTATATTAATTACACTACTGTTGAACTAATTCATAGAGAATTTAATGAAACGTTTTAGATTTTATGTTCATTTAATTTATTGTATATGTATTTCAGCGGCACGGCGGTCGAGTGGTTAGCGTGCAGACCTCACAGCTAGGTGACCAAGGTTGAATTCCCACCCTCGGCCATCTCTGTGTGGAGTTTGCATGTTCTCCCCGTGCATGCGTGGGTTTTCATGCGTTTCCTCCCACATTCCAAAAACATGCTAGGTTAATTGGCGATGTGAGTATGAATGTGAGTGTGAATGGTTGTTTGTCTATATGTGCCCTGTGATTGGCTGGCGACCAGTCCAGGGTATACCCCGCCTCTCGCCCCAAGACAGCTGGGATAGGCTCCAGCACCCCCGCGACCCTCGTGAGGAAAAAGCGGTAGAAAATGAATGAATGTATTTCATTTTCACAGCTAGTTATTTGCTGCATTCACCCTTTTTTTATGCTGCTCTTTGTGTCCTTTAAATTATAAATAAAGTGTTGATAAGAACTAAAAATGATGACCTAAATGAATGTATTATTAGAAATTGTTATTATATTATCATTACATTCATAATATTTAATTACATGTGTACTTGATTGGCTTATTACATTCAATTATAGCATTAATCATTTTATTTAACGAGTTCCTTTACTTTTCAAGATTCAATTATCTAAATTAATGTATTTTTGGGATTATTATACTATACAATATATACTATACAAATTATTTAATTACTTCTATCAATTAATTTTATGAGTATTGAAATGAATTGAGTTATTTAATTATAATTAATACATTTAATTCAAATAAATGTATATTTAATAATAAAATTAATTACTTAAATATTGAAATAAATACAACTACATTTTTTCATGAAATATTTGTAAATGTAAATTAAAATTATTAGTAAAGTTAATTAATATTCATACATATTAATTCATACCAATTATGATTTTTTTACAACAAATACATTATAGATATTGTTTATATAATAATTTAATATAATAATTATTTTATTTGTATTATTTAGGTAAATAATAGTATGTTATTTAATTATATTTATCAACAATTATTAATAAAGATTTTCTAGTAGTCGACGTTAAGCTTTTGGCTGTCTTACCTGCACCACAAAGTCCCGCCCCCGGAAGTCGGCGATGGTGCGCGGCAGCCTGGTGCGCCCCCACACGAAGCGTAAGAAGAGGGAGCGTTCCGTGTTGGAGAAGGACTCCATGACTTCCCAGAACCACTGAATGAGCGGGGCCGTGGGCTCCACCCCCTTGTAGGTGGCCACAGACTTGAGCAGGTGCAGTGGGATGTCTGGACTTCCACACACCTGGACACACAAGGTACGCAGCGTTGAAAACAACAATGGACACAAAAAGCAACAGGGGGGGGGCACCCTCACCATGGTTTCCAGCTCGTAACCCGTGAAGAGTGACAGCAGGGGGACGGGAACCACACGCGCCATCCCTTCACGCACCGCTGACACCTGCTCGTCAAACTCATGCAGCCTGCAATAGGAAGACAGCAAACATGAGGTACACTTGGAATAACATAACTAAAAGGTCAGACCTCCCCCAAGGTTCATCTAATTATTCATTCATTCATTCATTTTCTACCGCTTTTCCTCACGAGGGTCGCGGGGGTATGCTGGAGCCTATCCCAGCTGTCTTTGGGCGAGAGGCGGGGTACAACCTGGACTGGTGGCCAGCCAATCACAGGGCACATATAGACAAACAACCATTCACACTCACATTCATACCTATGGACAATTTGGAGTCGCCAATTAACCTAGCATGTTTTTGGAATGTGGGAGGAAACCGGAGTACCCGGAGAAAACCCACGCATGCACGGGGAGAACATGCAAACTCCACACAGAGATGGCCACGGGTGGAATTGAACCCTGGTCTCCTAGCTGTGAGGTCTAGGCGCTAACCACTCGACCTCATCTATTTACAATATATATAATAGATATGACGTAATGATTGTGGTTGTGTACTGCATGGTAGGGCCGACTGGCGGCGTGAACTCGCCTGTAGTTGATGGCCAGCCGCACGTATTCCGCCCGGTTCTCCAGTGTGATGTGCGAGTACTTGGAGCTGAGCTGGATGTCCTGGCCGCTGGCGTTGGGAACGGTGAAGGGCAGGGTCATGGCCTCAAACTCCTCGGCCGTGGCCTCGTTGTCCCGGATGTACATCAAGCCCGGGATGAAGTCCTTATCCACCTGGCGGGAGCCCAAAAGCAGACTGCTTAAACACGAGTGCTCCTTGCGTAACCTTCTACCGTATCTCCAGGGCAGGGCGTGCCACCACGAGCATCTTTGTGGGGAAGAAAGCGCTTTCAGGAGGAGGCTCATGATCTCAGCATGAGACTCCTCGCTCACAACAACGGGTCACATTGTTTTGTTGTGTTTTTTTTTTTTTTTTTTTTTGGGCCATTGACTCACTCGTGCTTTGACTTGACGAGCACCTTCCATTCTGGATGGGATTAACGGCTTCTAATCTGAGCAGGAATGTACAGGAATGTGCTTTTCGCCATATAATGCAGATCATGAGGGAGTAGAAGGGCGTTACATCATACAGCGTACATACTGCGTCCTTTCACGCTCATCATTTAACGCAACTTAATCATGTCTCATCATATAATAATGCAGCATGACTCCATATACTACATACATCCTGTGTACGCATATATCCTTATCTAACATTGTTAGACTTGCAAGTGCCTTGCCCAAGGGCATGATGACAGTGACTGGATCAAACCGCCAACCTTCCAGTTTCTGGACCACCTGCTCCTGATCCACTGGCGCATTCTTTAATTTTTTACTTTTTTTTTTTTTAGTACAATTGTCTGAATGAATTTCTTATTCATTTTAGTATTTTTATTTGTAGCATTTAATGAGTAATTTATTCTATCTTTCTATTTATTTTTCTCTTTCTCTTTCTATTTTTTAAATCATTTGTATTCTATTAATTATTTAGTCTTTAGATGTAATTGTTTTTATATATTTGTAGTCCAATTAAATTATGTGAATACATTTACAAATTATTATAAATAACATTAACTGAATTTATCAATTCAATTAGTGGATTACATTTTATTATTATTACTATTTAATTTAATTTTTAAATTTTTTTATAATTCTATTTCTATTTTTTTAATAATTTGTATTCTATTCTATTTCTAATCTATTTTAAACATAATTTGTATTATATTAATTATTTAGTCTGCAGATGTAATTGTTTTTATATTTCTGTATTCAATTAAATTATGTGAATACATTTACAAATTATTATAAATAACATTAACTGAATTTATCAATTAAATTAGTGGATTACATTTTATTATTATTACTATTTAATTTAATTTTTCTATTTTTATAATTCTATTTCTATTTTTCAAATTTTTTAATAATTTGTATTCTATTCTATTTCTATTCTATTTTTTAAAATAATTTGTATTATATTAATTATTTAGACTGTAGATGTAATTGTTTTTATATTTTTGTATTCCAATTAAATTATGTGAATACATTTACAAATTATTATAAATAACATTAACTGAATTTCTCAATTAAATTAGTGGATTACATTTTATTATTATTACTATTTAATTAAATATGAATGACTTTTTTCCATGATTTTATAGATGTCATTGTGATTATTTTTCTCCATTGGGTGGATGGCTGGGAGAAACTAAGACGGCTGCATCCTATGTACTGTATTTTGGAATAAATATGATGGCATATGATCATATGAGGTGATCTCCTCACCTCACTGAGGTCAGCGATGGTCAGGTTCATTCCTGCCAGCTGCTTCCAAACCGGTTCAGCCAGATTGAGACTCAGCGGACTTCCAGAGCGGATAGCGATGCCCAGCAGAACTCCTGTGGAGTGTTAGCATGTCAAATATAAATATCCATGCAGCATCTTCCAATACACTTCAGAAGTAAGTGGAAATGCTTCAAATACTGCAAAATGGCTAAAAATGCGGGACCACTAGTAGAGCCTACCTAGGAAGCGGAACATGCTCATGTGAAGAGGCGATTTGGCGGCGGGGTTGAGCAGGAAGCAGTCCCTGTTGGCGCCCGATTCGTCACGGCCATTGGGGGTGACGATGAGCAACGGGGTGAGGGCGTTCTGCAGCTCCTCGCACATCTCGGCGATGGACTCGCTGTAGCCGCCGCCGCAGTCGTCCACGGACTCGCCTGTGAAACACGTAAAACACCGGCCTCCATCTCGTTTCACTCTTTACAAATCACCACGACGATGAAGAGGCCGCACCCACCCACAAACTTGACCTTCCACACGCGATGAGGGAGCAGAAGACTGTCCGGGCTGAAGGAGCTCATCTTGGCGCACATCTGACCAAAGACGGACTTGGTTCCGTCTGGACCCGCCAAACCTCCTTTGCTTCGAGAACGCTTGACCTGCAGAGAAATGAACATCAGGAAGGCTTCATATTGGGTGCATTTATCCGCAGGCAGACACAAATATGGCCGCTTCCATCCTCCCACTCCCTCCTTTCTGATTGCTCACTTTAAACTAGGGGTGTCCAGACCTTTTTTTCGTGTAAAAAGGTCAACTTTCTTCTAAAATAATAATAATTTAAAAAATAATTTAAAAAATTAATTAAATTATATGACTTTATTTCCATAATGTTCTGATTTTATTCCCATATTAGATCTTTTCCCCAACCTAATATTTCAAAAATTACAACTTTATTTATTTGGGTTATTGTGACTTAATAATAATAATATTTCAAATTCATTTTCCACATAATATTACAAGTTTATTCTCATACAATTGAGACTTTTTCCTCCTTAGTATATGATTTCTTGTAAAAAAAAAAAAAAAAATTTTGTTAAATTGTTGTTAAATTCTATTTTTAGATTGTGCATTTGAGGGTCACCTGTATCCTGTTGAGCTCCACCACAGGTCCGTGCTGCCGGTCCCTCACCATGGTCGCTTGCACCACCTTCCTGAAAGCCGCTTCCTGTTGAGAGGAAGCCTTAATGAATAAACTATAATTCACACGTGAACCCGCCGCCGCCGCTACCTCACCCACCTTGCCCTGCGAGATGAGGATGCCCCGCAGCGTGTCAAAGCCTAGCGAGGGTCCGTGGCCCGTCTGGCCCAGTCGGCCCTCTAGGTCGAACATGGGTATGCAGGGGCAGAAGAGCTCAGAGATGTGGTGCAGTAGTAGCAGTCTGTTCCTCAGCCCCATGATGGGGATCTCCTGCAGGTGGTTGTACTCCATCGGGACCTGCCATTCAAACCGGTCAAACTCAGCCTGTGGCGCCGTCTACAGGAAGCCTGGAATACTGCAACCGCTGTACCTGTGCGGGGACTTTGCCGGCGTTGGTGGGCTTGCTGGTGGACCAGGCCAGCGTGTGAGCCGAGCCGCAGGCCACCCTGTTGATCTTCTTGCCCTGCAGCGCAGCCACCAGCCGCGGCCTCTGGATGGCGTTGGTGGTGCCGTCCCCCAGCTGGCCCTCGTCGTTGTCTCCCCAAGTGTACACTTCTCCTGGGCCAAACAAACACAGGTCTTAGCGATCCATCCTCTATTATGGCCGTCGACATATTCAAAACAGCAAATTCTACAACAAAAGAGCAATCATTTTAAGAGAATAACGCCAAAATATTTGGAGAATAAAGTTATAATAGGCAATAAAGGTCGTAAATTAATGAGAATGAAAGTCAGAATTTTACAAGAATAAAATGGTAATATGAGCAAAATAGTTTTGGTTAAAACATTAAAAGAAATATGAGGAAAAAATATTAGAAAAAAACAAACAAACGTGCAGCTAGGTTGGGAAAATGTTTACAGAATTATGGGATAAGAAAATGATTCAAATATAATATAATATATATATATATGGCGGCACAGCGGTCTAGTGGTTAGCGCGCAGACTTCACAGCTAGGAGACCAGGGTTCAATTCCACCCTCGGGGTGGGTTTTCTCCGGGTACTCCGGTTTCCTCCCACATTCCAAAAACATGCTAGGTTAATTGGCGACTCCAAATTGTCCATAGGTATGAATGTGAGTGTGAATGGTTGTTTGTCTATATGTGCCCTGTGATTGGCTGGCCACCAGTCCGGGGTGTACCCCGCCTCTAGCCCGAAGACAGCTGGGATAGGCTCCAGCACCCCCGTGACCCTCGTGAGGAAAAAGCGGTAGAAAATGAATGAATGAATGAATATATATACATATATATATATATACACAATATAATATAAGTTCAAATATACATAAAAGAAATAACATAAAAATGACCAAAAACAGAAAACATGAACAGCTATTTAAAGAGCAGTGACTGACTATCAAGCTACGGTCAAAATTGGGGGCGGGTCCTACCGTCCTCTGTGCAGCAAACACAGTGCAGTGACCCTGTGGCAATGGCGATGACCTTCTTCCCCTGGAGACCCTGGACCTGCCGGGGTCGTCTCACGTGGTCATCAGAGCCGTGGCCTAGTCGATGGTAGTCTCCTTTCCCCCTTGGAGTGATTGAAAGACATGTGAGTCCTCTCGTCGCCGCAGACAGCGAGTGACGGCGATCGGAGGCTGAACATACCATGTGTAGACGGCGCCCGCCTTGGTGAGAGCCACTGAAAACTGAGAGCCGCACTCCACTTTGATGACACCCACGCCCGTCAGAGAATCGATCTTCAGTTGCCAAAAAAGAATTAAAAATTTGGTTTTTGCCGACTGCTTTTCTAGGCAACATGTGACATGAACCGGCGTACCTTCATGGGTATTTTGCATCCATCGCTGCCCCCTCTGCCCAATTTGCCGTAGTCGCCGTCTCCCCAAGACCACACCATGTCATCATCTGTCAGACACAGAGTCTGGGCGTCGCCACTGCCACAGGCTACATCGATGACCCTGTGGCCCTGCAGCGCATCCACCTGGAGGGGGCGAAAGGCACCGAGTTCAAACCATGCACTTCAATGCTACACAACTCCACTGAGCTACACTTTGAAAAGATTTTCAAAGATTTTTAAACATTATACAATATTTTTATGTAATAATCTGATAATCTGAACTATATTTTTTATTCTGAAATACAAATATTTTGAAATTCAAACATTTTAAGCTACATTAAATAATTGAATGTCATTTTCTGAGAGTCTGAAATACATTTTTATTTTGAAATAGAAAGATTTTGAAAATGTGTTATTTTTGAAAAAATATTTATTTATATAAATATATTTATATATATATATTTATATAAATTATAAATTTATATAAATATTTATATATAATAATAATATTAATTTAATTTAAAATTACATTAAATATTATTACATTACAAATTACATTAAATATTTTAAGCTACAGTTTGAAGTGTAATTTTTAATTTTTTACATGCCATTTTGAAATTCACTTTTATTACATAATTTTCTGATATCAAGTACTTTTTTAAGTACATATTTTTAAATTGTGCCATTTTAAAATAATATTTAATTATTATTATTGATAACAATTATTTTAAATAACATTAAAAATTGTAATGTAATTTTGTGATGGTCTGAAATGATTTCTTATTTGAAATACAAATATTTTGAAAAAAAACATTTAAATGACTTTTTTTTTTAATTTGAAATAAATATTTCAAATAACATTAAATATTTGAATGCACTTTTAGGCCTACCACGCTTCTTGTTTGGCCCAATAATGGTGCTTTGCTGCTGCAAACAGCAATAAACACTATATTACTATTACTATATTACACGTCTTCGACATTTCTGATGGCAGTGTGTTGCAAAGTGGTGCAATGGTTCACTGACCAACTTGGGTTTAAGCTGGTCCTCGCTGTCTCCGTGACCCAGTCGTCCATATCTTCCCTTTCCCCAGGTGAAGAGCTCTCCGCTGGCGGTTATACAAGCGCTGTGAGCGCCCCCTGCAGCGATATCCACGACTTCAACTCCCCTCAGGGACTCGATGACACGAGGACGATCACACGGGCTACAAGACAAGAGGAGGCTGGCTAAAACAAGACCCCCCCGACTGTTTCAAGTGCTTATTGCTACGCTGACGGTGTGTTTTGCTGACCTTCTGTTGCCGTGGCCTAGTTTGCCGTCCTCCGCCTCCCCCCATGAATAGACTTCGCCCTCCGAGGAAAGTGCCAGGCAGTGTTTCCCTCCAGAATTCACTGCCACTTTCCTGATGAAGACATGCTGGATGGACTCCAACAGAGTCGGGGCAGACACCGACTCCGTCCCTCCGATGCCGAGCCTGCCTCCGGCGCCGTAGCCAGTGGCGTACAGCTGCAATAGAGCACATGTCATATTTCTTAATACAGTGATGTTCTAACAGTAATATGTGCTTAGCACGGGGTTCCCAAAGGGTGCAAGGACAACACGTGGATACGCTAAGAAGTTACTGTATAGGCTGTGTATTTCAAGAAAAAACTGCATCCCAGCTCTGTCATACGGGTGAATCCCCATTTTTTAATCATTTTTGTAACGTTCCAAATGTTCATTCATTCATTCATTTTCTACCGCTTTTTCCTGACGAGGGTCGCGGGGGTGCTGGAGCCTATCCCAGCTGTCTTCGGGCGAGAGGCGGGGTACACCCTGGACTGGTGGCCAGCCAATCACAGGGCAGATATAGACAAACAACCATTCACTCACATTCATACCTATGAACAATTTGGAGTTGCCAATTAACCTAGCATGTTTTTAGAATGTGGGAGGAAACCGGAGTACTCGGAGAAAACCCATGCATGCACAGGGAGAACATGCAAACTCCACACAGAGATGGCCGAGGGTGGAATTGAACCCTGGTCTCCTAGCTGTGAGGACTGCGCGCTAACACCGCCCTTACAATAATATTCATTCATTTTCTACCGCTTTTCCTCACGAGGGTCGCAGGGGGTGCTGGAGCCTATGCCAGCTGTCTTCGGGTGAGAGGCGGGGTACACCCTGGACTGGTGGCCAGCCAATCACAGGGCACATATAGACAAACAACCATTCACACTCACATTCATACCTATGGACAATTTGGAGTCGCCAATTTACCTAGCATGTTTTTGGAATGTGGGAGGAAACCGGAGTACCCGGAGAAAACCCACGCATGCACGGGGAGAACATGCAAACTCCACACAGAGATGGCCGAGGGTGGGAATTGAACCCTGGTCTCCTAGCTGTGAGGTATGCGCGCTAACCACTAGCACACCGTGCCGCCCCTTACAATAATATATAAAAGAAAAAAAAAAGAAAACTGTTTTTTTGTAAATGTCATAAAATGGGAAACAACAAAAAGCTGCCATTTTTTTTATTTGGTTGGGAAAAAGTTCTAATATTATAGGAATAAAATCATAATATTACAAAAAAAAAATGTAAGAAGAAGAAAAGGGAGCCAAGAGTGGAGTTCATACCAATAAGTCACTTATAATAATAATAATAACACACATTGTCAAGTACACTTCGGCGCTTCTTGGAGACACACACTCTCACACTGCTCATTAGCAATAAATCTGCACACACACACTCACACACACACGCACAGTTAAAATGGCCTGTTCCCAGAAAGGCTTAGCAGCTAAATTCAGCATCAAGTCTAAAACATTTCCAGCATAAACTTATTAATATATATTTCTATAGTGCACTGTAATACGTGACCTTTAAAGCCGTTCCAAGAAGCCTCCTGAGAGTAAAAAGCTCACCTTTCCATCAGCTGTCACAGCAAAAAGAGTCTGCTCTCCTCCGATGAGCTGCACGGGCCGCAGTGTGGAGAGGGCTTCGGTCGGGGTGGGCACTTTGACTTTTGCCCCTTCAATGCCTCCAAGCTGGCCTCGGTGGTTGTGGCCCCACCCGTAGATGGTCCCGCTGCCCCCCGCCGACAGGGTCCAGTCGTCCGGCCGGCGGTTCATCCACTGCACCAGCTGTTCGTCGTGCTCACGCTTGAACAAGTCATGACTCTCGTGGAGCACGTTCATACTCTCGTGGTCGGCCATCAGCTCGCGTATCTTCTTGGTCACCTTGGAGATGCGCACAACGCGGGCTGAGCTAAAGGACAGACTTTAACAAAAGAAACAAAAGTCCGACACTCACCTCGTCTACAAAGGCTCTTGGTAGGGCTGTCCTTTTGTCCAGCGCTACAGCCACTCTGGACGCCGTGCAGTAGCGGCGGAACCAGGCCCACTTGTGGGTTTCAGCACAACATGGCAAGGTGTCCAGCTCAAGGTCACAGGCGAGGGCGACCAACACCTGAGGGAAGCAGCAACATTGCTCTCTCTTATGTCATCTAAATGACTAAATGATTTTTCTGCAGATATCGATATAGGCGTGCAAATGAGTATCTCATTAAATATTTCTAAACTAATATCACACCTGCAGAAAACTGTAAATTTCAAATTTTCACTCTCACAAGTACCTCTCCCAATGTAAACATGTGTAGACAATATTATGTCTTATATATATTATATTTGTTAATGAGACGGTAAACGTGACTATGGGGGTGTTAATGTCTAGAGTGCTCTAATAATGTGTATTTAAAAGGTTGTAAACAGGTTTTCTATGCACAAGTATACAAATACTCCATTTATCAATAAGGAATCCTACTTGGCAGAAATTCACTTATCGCGGTCGGATCTGGAACAGATAAACCGGCATAAACGAGGGAATATTGTATTTACATGCATGTATATACAATTATATTACAACGATTAGCATTTTATATGTGTACCAGATTTTTAGTTGTTTAAAAAAATGCAGGTAAAGTCAATGAAAGTTGCAGTTTGACAGTGGAACTTATTTTACTATAGTACACCTTCATTTATGGCAGTGAGTTGGTTCAAGACCCAACCACAATAAGTGTTTATTTCTCAGAGGGATTCCTTATTTATAAATGGAATACCTCTGTAGTTAGACCATACAAAATATGAGTTTTGAAATGATTAAAGCCCTCTAGACATTAAATAACAACCCTATACTACCTGCCCACACGCACAACCAAAACTTTAAATTATTGTTATTTATTCTAAATTATTTGTACAAATTATTGTTTATGCTGTACATTGTTGTTCATATTTGATGTAATCAATTTATTCTCCACATTATTATTTACTATTATACGGGAGCCAGGCAAAGACATTTCGTTGGCAATTTCACTGCTGTGTTATTGTGCAATGACAATAAAGAAAGTCTATGTCTATGTCTATGTCTGTGTCTATGTCTATGTCTATGTCTATGTCTATGTCTATAGTCGTCTTTTCACTCCTAGTAAATGAATACATATATAAAATCAACAGTTTCTTTCGGCTTTTTTAGATCATTATTATGCTGTAGAGCTGGTAAGATAATTTATCAATTGACTGTAATAAACAAGATATTTTGTATTTTACTTTGTTCTTATATAGATGTTTGTGGCACAACAGTTGACTATTGATCGTAATTCTTTTTAAATTTGTAATAACTATTTTGTTGAGTCAAAATGTTTTGAATCAATAACTTTTTAATAAGTAAGTATTTGTGCCATTTTGCACAGTGTTAATTTGTTAAATGCAGAAAAAAGAAGCGTAAAGTGTTTATGAATACATTATCTTAGTTTGAGGGACGATCGGATATCAGTAATAAAGCCAATATGGACCATCTCTAATGGACATCCAAGACTGAGTGGATGAGTGATGAGCAGACCTTGAAAAATGGGCTATGAAGCAGCTGTTTCCCTCCCCTGACGATGGGGTCCTCGTACTCATACTGCCGCTGCAGAGCTTCTGGAAGCCCCTTGACCAGTGCGGCCAGTGCACTTCCTGTAAAACTCTGAGACAAAGATGAAGCCAATTGTCAGTCAAACCAAACGGTAATGCTGCAAAGAACTGAGATGCGATATTCAACAGTCCACGGCAAAGGGGTGTCAACAAGGTTTCAAGCTAGCAGCTACTGGCCAAGCACGGCCCATCTGTGCAGAGACTCACCATGGAACGAGCCTCGCCTTCGGTGTCACCTAGCAGCCTGTTTATATTGATGGACTGCCCAAACTCTGTGGTCAGAAGCTTTCGCAGTCTTTGCAGAGCCCACATTCTGTGTCCAGCAGCTGTCACAAACAACAAGATTAAAATATGCATGCTTGTAGACCACCACCGTGTACCGTGACTCCTTCAACTCCATCCTACCCAGTGCGCTCAGCTGGGCACACGCTGCCAGAGAAGCAGCCAGGCGGGGCACGATGCTCCTGTTGGAGGCAAAGTTGAGCCTGAAGTCAAGGAGGCAAGTCACCAAGTCCATGGAGGGGCAGGACAGGATGCAGCGGTCAGACAGCAGGTCTTTGGGACCTGTGGAAGGATGAGTTGAATGGCTTTGCGCCATGGTATGTTTGTGCTGCATGTGGCATACCGGCGGCAGGCATGATGGGGTACACGGTGAAGCGCCAGCCCCATCCGTTAACAGAGCCATCGCTGGTGAATTTCCACTTGAGTTCGTCGCCCGGGATCCTTAATTCACTAGACCAATCGGTCCACTCCCGACCTGAAACACACAAAATGCCAATAGCCATTGTTGTAGATGGGGACCCAAAAGTGAGTTGCGGACCCATTTTGGGTGGGTAATCAGGATGAACATTGTGACCTCCTTGAATTAAATTGCAAAACAGGACTAAATTGAACTGTACCAATGACATCAATCATGCATGTCTTCAGGACACAGGCATACGTATAAACAAGGGACATTATCTTTTGGGGGTTTAGTGACCCCATAAAAGGTAGAGTTATAATGTAGAAGAGGGGTGTACAAAGTTTGGCCCGTGGGCCATTTGCAGCCCACATCTGTCTTTTTTCTTTTATTTGGCCAGCAGACCATTATAGAAATGTAATTTAATAAGAAAATTCCCCCAAAATAGAAGCATTTGCAGTAATGTTACAAGAATAAAGTCAAGATATTAAAAGAATTATATATATATAAATAATATACATATTTATATAATGCATTAATTTAATATGCTTAATTATATATATTATATATTTTCTTACTTTTATATTTATTGTTAAGATAATTACAGTAAATTTAGTAAATTAGGTTTATGTTGACTTAACTATTTGAGGAAAAAAAATATATATATACACTATGATAATTACTATAATAATTATATTTAAAGTATCTACATCAAAATAAACTACTAAAGTAACATTATTAAAAATAAATATTAAAAGTAATATGAAAGTAATTTCACATTTTGCACATCATGTACGTGTCTAAAACACAGATGCTTTAGGGGTCTATTAAAACCCCCTTATTTGTATATATTATTGATTTTTAATAAATCTTACTTTATTTTAGTGTTGAAGGTTATTTTAAATATCACTTATTTCAAATATTATTTCATATAGGTAACACCCCTACTCTCTGTGTGGCCTTGGTGTTCTACTCCTCACCTGATCTGACTGAGATAATCCTATTGGCTCCATCCATGACCGTTAGCGGGTCGTGTCGTCTTTCCGTAGAGCATTGTCGGTCAAACTCGATGCGCAGGCCTTCAGCACCTTTAGCACAAACAGACAAGTCAAAGAAGAGGAAGCATGTTGCTCATATTATTTCTCCCTTTTAGTACCAGGGATCTTGACAGTGCCGCTGGTGGAAGTGTCATCTGTGTACGGGTGGCTGCTCTCCACAACGACAGGCTGGGAGGACAAGCGACCGCTCTGCGAGTCGGTAGCGACGTCCTCGAGCTCGGTGACGCAAAGCTCCAGCAGCATGTCAGCGACCTGCACGCCAGAGGAGTTTAAAACCTTTCGTGTTCAAATTGCGCTGCAGGCCCCGTGGTGACCAACTTACCTGCGGATACGCCGTCCCCATGCCGGACAACACTGCAGACAACACATCCTTGCCTTTCTCCCCGGAGCGACAAGACACAGCCAGCTTGAGCAGGTCCACCATCACTCGAGTATCATCAGGCACGAGCAGGCTGGAGAATTCATCCAGGTATTGAGGTTCAGGACCCACCACTTTGTTCTGGCTCTCAGAGTCCTGATAAAAACAGGAAAATACATACATCTATGTATATATATCAATATATACAAATATATCATATGTCCGACTTGAGCTTTTTGAGAAGAAAGACAAACCTCTTTTGTTTTAGTCATAGTCTCTGCGATGATGCTGGCAGCTCCGGGGTCGTCGGTGACTGGGATGAAAGGACGGGAAGAGGCGCCAGATGCAGAGGGAGTGACGGCTGATGATGGCGTCACTGCGTCTTCCGAGGAGGGAACCTGCTCAAACACAATAACATGAATCTCATAAAAATCACAATCGAGGACTATTCCGTACGCATTCGGTACCTCTCCCTTCTTGTCTTGCCAAGGATTAGAGCTAACCGGGACATCCGCTTCAGGCAGGACGGGTGGGCCTTCATCATCACTGATGCTAGATGAGGATGAGGAATCAAACGGGGGTACGGGAGAGCTGGAAGGACGCTCTGCTGGCACGATCATGCTGGCTGGCATCAGTGCACCAACCACAGCATCCCTGCGGAGCATACAACAACTCATATTTGTATAGTTGGAGCAGGTGTGTCAAAACTGCCGCCTGGGGGCTATTTTCTTTTCTTTGTTTAATTGACCCGCAACACATTCTAAAATATAGTTTACAAACAAATAAGAAATACCAACAATGGAAAGAAACTGCAGTGATTTCATAAAAATAAAATGAAAATATAAGAGAAAATTTCAATTTTCTGAGAATAAAAATTCAAAATTGCGCAGAAAAATAACAATTTTAAAAACATGAAGGTAAATTATTACTAGAAAAATGTGACTTAAAGTCGTAATTTTATATAATAAATCAAACAAGAATAAAGTTAAAATTTTCTTGAAAAGCAGGTTGGGGAAAAAAAAGTATTATGGGAATAAAGTCATACTAGTACGGGAAGAATATTTACAACACAAAAGTAAAAATATGTGCAAAACAAACAATAGTTGTATTCTATAGAGAAAAAAACAAGAATAAATCATAATAATAATAATCATATTATGATGAAAAATAATGTCATTTTAGTAGCATAGACTTGAAATATTGAAGTTTTTAAAAGTTGTAATATTATGTCATTTTTTTGGAAAACTGAGTTGAAGAAAGTTATAAGAATTATACATCAATTCATTATGGGAAAGAAAAAAATGAAGAAGCGCGCAGACCTCACAGCTAGGAGACCAGGGTTCAATTCCACCCTCAGCCATCTCTGTGTGGAGTTTGCATGTTCTCCCCGTGCATGCGTGGGTTTTCTCCGGTTTCCTCTCACATTCCAAAAACATGCTAGGTTAATTGGCGACTTCAAATTGTCCATAGGTATGAATGTGAGTGTGAATGGTTGTTTGTCTATATGTGCCCTGTGATTGGCTGGCGACCAGTCCAGGGTGTACCCCGCCTCTCGCCCAAAAGACAGCTGGGATAGGCTCCAGCACCCTGCAACCCTTGTGAGGATAAGCGGGAGAAAATGAATGAATGAATGAGCAAAAAAAAACAACAAATATTATATTTGTTTTTCAGAGAATAAGACTGTAAAGAGAGCTGAGCTGGAAGGCAAAGCCCTCAATTTGCCAGTGGATCAATGTTCCATGTACCCTCACCTGTTGTTCATCAATACAATCAGGTATTGATATATGACACAAACATTGACTAAGAGTTTTGCATCACCGCAATTATGCACCAATTATACAAATTACACGGGGGGCTCCAACACCCCCTGTGACCCTTGTGAGGAAAAAAGCGGTAGAAAATGAATGAATGAAGAAAGCTTAATTAGTAAGAAAGGTGAAAGAGTGGCCCATACATCCTTTCATTCTCATGTGGCCCTCGGTGCATACATATACAAAATCAACAATCCAGAACTAAGACTTTTAATATAATGTGTATTTATGATCCAGCGAAGCATGTACCTGGCATACATGATCTGCAGGGCTGACAGAACATGCGACAAGGCTTGTTGTTTGGCCAGATTGCCGTCCAGACTGAGGAGAATCTTGGCCAGTGATGGACGATTTGACTTCACGTTACTCTGACCGCTCATCTTGTTTCTGGCAGACGTGGAGTCGCTGTCAGACGGCACACCTGTAAGCAGCAAACACCACAGGACCCTGTTACTTTGTCACTTTGCACTGCACTGCCCCCTGTTGGTTTACAGCGAGGGTGTCCCAGATGCAGCTTTGGGGGGCTTGCTGTTTTTTTTTTTCTAAAAATGTAAATAAAAAAATTTACTTTAAAAAAACACATTTCAAATGGAAAAATCATTTTATAAGAATGAATTCAAAATGTAAATTAATTATTATATATTTTCCTCTTATTTTATCTATATTTATTTTTAATAATTATTTTAGTCAGTGATTTTGACATAGATCATTTTAAATATATATTATATTATTATTTTGTATTTATTATAATGTTATAATATACATACAATCAAAATAATCTATTGTTTGATGCCAATTTTACATGTTATTTCTTATATAAAACATGTTGTATACTGTATATAAAAATATATTATTATTAACATTAAGAATTATTTAATATATCTAGATCCCAATAAGCTACCAAAACAAAGAAAAATCAAAGGAAAAACAAACAAACTAATAAAAAATAGCAACAATGGAGAATAAAGCCAACCTATTGGGACACTAAAGCCATAATAACAACAAGAAAGAAATGCATAATCTTACAAAAATAAAATGTAAACAATATCCAGGAAAATAATGTCATTTTAGAAACCTAATATATTAAAGGAAAAATATATGCCAAACAAAAAATAAAATTGGCATTTTTGGAAGTTATAATATGAGACTAAATTCCAAATATTATGGGAATAAAGTTATAATATTATGATGTAAAAAATGCATGCAAAATAACAGGAATGGAAAGTGAAGGATCACCTAAATAAGACGCCCCAAGTGAATCCCTGGCGGTCTGGAAAAGGACCGGTTCGTGGACAGAGGGCGTGGTCACATCCACAGTGGTCCAGGCCACGCTGTGGGAGGAGCCACAGGCCACCCTGGTGATCTTCTGTCCTTCCAGACCCTGCACCAGCGTGGGCTTCCTGTTCACCGTTGTGGTGCCGTTGCCTTGTTGTCCGTGGTCGTTGTCCCCCCACGCATACACCTAAGGTGGAGGGCAGCATAGTCGTGTGTCACAGCTCTCCCAGCCCTGTGGATCTGTCCTTGGGAGGGGTGGGGGGATTGACTCACCTGTCCTGAATCAGTCACAGCCAAACAGTGCAACGCTCCAACGGCAACATGGACAATCTTTTTGCCTCTCAGTCCCTCAACCATCTGGGGCTTTCGCACATGGACATCCGTACCGTGTCCCAGTCGGAAGTAGTCCCCTTTACCCCTACGTGGAGGTGCAAACGTTTAAAAAAAAAAAAAGGGGGAGGGCACTTACGGAATAAGGTGGTAGGGGTCAGGTTATACTACCATGTCCACACCACGCCGGATTTGGTGAGAGCCAAGGAGAACTGAGCTCCGCATTCAATTTGGCAGACGCCCTGCCCGTTCAACCTCTCGATGTTCTGGGGAATGTTGCATCCCTCGCTGCCTCCTCGACCCAGCTTCCCAAAATCCCCGTCGCCCCACGAGAACACCAACCCTGCAAAACAATACAGTCATCCCTTCTGTATTGTGACAACTGCTTCCACACCCAAGCACAATCTGTCTACAGCAGGGGTATCAAACACGCAGCCCGTGGGGCAAATGTGGCCCGCAGGACACTAGTTTGAGGCCCCCGCCTTGATATGAAAGTTTAATGTTAGTGCGGCCCGCGCAAGTTTGATATGGATGCTGTATGGTATCATGTACCCAGAAAACATTATTACGTTTGATTGATGTTCATGTTAAAGGTTAAATAACTGTTTATAGTTATCCTCCCTATCCGTGTGGAAGTGGTAAGTTTTAAGTTTAAAGGTAATAACTTGAAAGCTACCGTTTAGGTCGCTAGCTCTCTAGTTTGCGAGTTAGCATGTGTCTCAAGACCCTGCAGTTGCGTAATATGTTGTAAATAAAAAGAGTATAATTGTGACTATAGTCGTGTTTTGTCATGTCTACAGGGCTCTAATAATGCTTTGTTAATTTTAATCTGAAAAAAATAATTTGTCTACCCACCAACTATATGTGGTTTCTTAAATTTTTATTATTTGCCGTTTTATTATTATTATTATTATTATTATATTTATTTATTTATTTCTGATTGATTTTCTTTATTCTTGATTTGTTTATTTTTCATCTTATTTTGTGTACAAAAATAAGATAAGATATTTGAGAACAGTGGAATGTTTTATCAGAGCTTTTCTTGTAGAAAATTGGAACCAAAGCAAAGTTTATTTTTTTGTTTTTAATAAATGCGTTTTTTTTGTTTGTTTTTTTGGGAAAACCTGATGCGGCCCAGTCTCACCCAGACCCTAGCTCCAGTGGCCCCCAAGTAAATTGAGTTTGAGACCCCTGGTCTACAGCCTTTTAAATACGCCTTTTCACATTATTAGAGCCCTCTAGACATGAAATAACACCCCTATAGCCACCTTTATACTTGTATTACTTAATATCGCAGACATAATAACAGTACCTTCATCTGTGAGTGCCAGCGTTTGAGCATCTCTACTCCCGCAAGCCACCTGAATGACACGGTATCCCAGCAGCACTTTCACCTGGACACCATAGATGACACAGTGACTCGTTAAAGATGAATGCAAGCAAAGCTACTAAGAATTGAAGCACCACTGCATACAAGTTTAGGCCTCAGCTGGGTGGTGTTGTCCCCGTGTCCAAGGCGGCCATATTCCCCCAAACCCCAGCTGTACAGCTCCCCGGAGGAGGTGATGGCGGCGCTATGGGAGCTGCCACAGGCGATGTCTCGGATTCGCTTGGTCTTCAGTGCTTCGATCAGGCGAGGCTTGTCACAGTTCCTGAGGAGAGGGAACAATGTAACTAAAGGCAACAAAGGAAAGACGTGCGGGATGAGACTAACATACATTCTGCTGAAGTGTCCTAGCTTCCCGTCGTCTCCTTCCCCCCATGAAAAGACCTTCCCGTCCACGGTGAGAGCCATGGCGTGGCGTCCTCCAGAGTGCACGGCCACCTTCTTCACCACATAGTTACTAAGGGCGGTGATCTGTCGGGGAATGGGGATGGTCCCGCTGGACAGGCCCAGGCCTAACCTGCCGTTGGTGGCCTCGCCGCATGCGTAGATCTTGCCCTCCACCGTGACTGAAATGGTGGATGATACATTACGAGTTTTTCATCACAAAGTCCCGATAAAGAGTCCCACCTACCTGAAAAGAGACTTTTAGAACCGCCGGCGACTTGAACCACGTTGAGAGCTGAGAGGGTTTCAGAGAAGGAGGGCACCTTGATCTGGGAGGAAGCAACACGGCAAGAGTTTGAAGCTTCTGAACTTTCGAATGATGTTTACCACCTATTTATGAACATCATCCCATCATCTCCCTCAAGGTTCGTTGTTTTTCATGTTGTCATGAAAGAAAAAATCCTCACTCATAGACATGATACCTAGCTAGATTACATTGTATATGCACACCACATTGTACAAACACAGGCTTCGCTACACATCTTAAAAACAGCCTGGGACTCTGCCTCTATTCATTAGGCCGTTGTACGCGTCTTGGACGCTTGCATATACATATTAAAGGCTTCGCTACACATAATGTTAGCACTGTAGCTCACATAGCTAAGCTAGCGGCGCTAATGTTTCTGTCCTTCCAACACCTTAATGTGGGGGTCTCCAAAATGCAGCCTGGTGGCCACTAGTACCCCATGGCTGTTTTTTTCGACCCTCCTCACATTCTTAAAAATATAGTGTGCTCTGCTTCTTCCTACTCCTTTTGACAAGGTGGAACTGTGATTTGAATTGCATTGTAACCTGGATGCAAATAAAATTAAACCATTAAACCAATAATTGAAGGAGCAAACGGGCTGCACGGTGGATGAGTGGTTAGCACACAGACATCACAGTTAGGATACCCGAGTTCAATCCCACTCTCGGCTATCTCTGTGTGGAGTTTGCATGGTCTCCCCGTGCATGCGTGGGTTTTCTCCGGGTACTCCGGTTTCCTCCCAAGTTCCAAAAACATGCTAGGTTAATTGGCGAACCCCAAATTGTCCATAGGTATGAATGTGAGTGTGAATGGTTGTTTGTCTATATGTGCCCTGTGATTGGCTGGCCACCAGTGCAGGGTGTACCCCGCCTCTCGCCCGAAGACAGCTGGGATAGGCTCCAGCACCCTGCAACCCTTGTGAGGATAAGCGGGAGAAAATGAATGAATGAATGAGCAAACTAACTGAAAAAAACAACAAATATTATATTTGTTTTTCAGAGAATAAGACTGTAAAGAGAGCTGAGCTGGAAGGCAAAGCCCTCAATATGCCAGTGGATCAATGTTCCATGTACCCTGACCTGTTGTTCATCAATACAATCAGGTATTGATATATGACACAAACACTGACTAAGAGTTTTGCATCACCGCAATTATGCACCAATTATACAAATTAGACAATGATGTCAGAGACACCCAGGCCACAGGTAGAGCGTAGTCCTGTGTGAAACAATGTTTTTTAAAAATGGTTTTATAAACAGCACCTTGGATCCCTTGAGTCCACCCAGCTGGTCCTTGTCATTCAGCCCCCAGACGAACACTTTGGTCCTGATGGTGGCAGCCGACTCCAACCCTGAGGATTTCTTTCGAGAAAGACTGAGACAAAAGGCAGAAAAGCCAGCAAAGTCACACAGTCATCTGATCTGCTCGTCTTCAAAGTCAGTTCAAGTCGTCGCCATACCTCCCAGTGGCTGCTTTATCATCCTCCTCCTCCTCATTGTCCGACGCCAGGAAAGGAACAGTGGCCAGGTCTTCATCTTCGGCTCTGATACGCCCGACGATGCCCAGTCCATGAATCTTGCAGTCTATACCGGAACTGCGGCACTGCTTGATGGCAATCTCGATGTATCGGTGATACTGGGTATGGGAAAAGGTGGTCTCTCCGTCAAGCATCGGCAGACAGTATCAAGGAGTAAGCCACAAAAGCCTACAAACCTCAGTGCAGTCACTAAGCAGAAGGACGGTGGTGTCTGTGGGGTTGATGTTTATGGTCTTCAGCTCGATTAAGTTGTTCAAAGAGCTTCCACCTGTGCACAGCATCACCTGTTATGCATATATACCCCATACGTATACTGTAAGCCTTTTAAAAACAGCTTCATTTTACCTGACACCACCACCAAGGAGGGCATGTAGCTGCTGTCCGCTGGGTCCACAACCATCTTCAGCCGGTGCACAAGGACGTCTGGGAAGAGCTCCAGACGAATCCAGTGCTGCAAGAGAAGCTCACATTGAGTTCATGCGACATAAGAGCCATAAGACATAAGTCTTTCTAGCCCTTTATGTAATAATTACATTCACCTAAACATACACTAGACGGCCATGCCCTCCTCAAATTTAAAAAAAAAAAAAAAGTTATGAAAAGAAATTGTTAAAGTGTGGCAAGGGGGCCATTTGCAGCAACAAAAATCAGTAATTTGTCAAGTCAGAATTAACAGAAAAAAGTTGTAATTTTACAAGAATAACATAATATGAGGAAAAATAATGTCATTTTAGTAAAAGTTGAAATATTAAAGGAAAAAAATTCTAAAGTTGTAATATTATGCAAAACAAAACAATTCTCAGGGCAACTGGTAACTGGATGTTTCAAGAAGAAAGTTAAAATATTATGGAAAGAAGTTGTATTGTAAAGAAAATAGACTGGTAATATTATTAGGTTAAAGAATGTACTGTTAGAAGTAAAGAGTTGAAATATTAAGAAAAAAAATTTTCATTTTTGAAAAGTCACAAAAACAAAACGATGCAATTTTTAGAAAATCAGATTGGGGAAAAAAGTTATTTTAAAAAAAGTCTAATATTATGGGAATAAAGTCCAAACATGGGAATAAAAAATATTACAAAAAAAATGTACAAAGATTATTTTAGAAAAAAAGTTTAAATATTTGGAACAAAAGAAAAAACAACAAAAATCATAATAATAAGGCCTTTTTCACCTATACGACAAAGCTGCTACAAATAAATACACCCCCGGTATACACTCTTGGCCAGTTACACATCACACACATCACATCTTGTCAAAGTTCCTGTTGGAAAATATTGAGTGAATTGGTTTGTGAGACTGTTTCCCCTGGAAATAGCGCTATCAAAGCACTTCCTATTTAAGTTACTATAAAAAAATGGAGAAAAAAGCGCAGGAAAAAAAGACAATGGATTGGTGATGGATCTATTATGTAGAAAATGTGTTTCTTTCCTCGTGTATAAAAAGATGATGGATTACACGCCCGCCAGAATAAAATATGAGACGCGTGGGTCACCTTTCCCTGTGAGCCAGATGACTGCCAGCACTGATCGGCGCCGTCGATGAGGCGCGAGGCCTGGTTGACGGACGACGACACGTTGAGGCTCTTGACGGCGCGGGACCAGTCATCAATCAGCATCCCGCGCTGACTGCTGTGGTGCTTCTTCAGCTGCTTGCCAGAACGGCCGCAGAAGGCTGGCGACTGGCCTGATGACCCATGGAGATCAACAGCTGCTTTACACACCACCCAATACACACAAACACACACACTCACTCCCATGTACAGTGCGTGTGTGTGCCAGACGCACCAGGCTCATTGATCCTGCCGAAAGAATGCCTGGTGTTGTGTTTGCGTGTCTTGAAGCAGTTTTCGCAGAAGTCAAAGTCGTCACAGTTCCTGCATTTGAACCTGGCACCGTTTATCGGGAACATCTGACAGCCGTCACACCTGCACAGAAAAACAGATTCCATTTTAGGAATGTGTGAAATGTTGATGATTGTGTTATTTTTTTTATGAAAAGTATGGGACCACCTGTCATAAAAAACAACTACCGGTAAATACTGTAGTTTGTTCAGCTACATGTGTTCATCTTAAAAGGGGGCCTATTACATTTGTCCTATTTTCTGACCTATGAATGTTGTTAGAATGTTGTATTCTCAACATCAATGCCTTTCCAACATTACTTAGTCATGTTAAATAGTCATAAGAACAAGCTGTAAGTAACAATTTATCAGTGTCCTAACTGTCTTTATTTTGTGTAAATAATCAGACAAAAGGGGTTCAGCAGCTGTCCAGAAGTCTTCTGGAATGCTTGGGAATGTGACCAATCACAGCGAAATGGGCTCAGCAGGACGCGTACCTGTTTTTTTTCTGGTTAATTTCTACTTTTAGAATGTGCCATACGCCAACAAAAAAACAGATGCAGGTCACCAATGGCCCTCGGGTCACAGTTTGTACATTACCTGCTTTAAATCCTTGATTAAAGCTATTGTTACAACAATAATATGGCTGTAGCTTGGTTAATATTAATATAATTAATATAATTGGTCAGTTATGTAAATGGTTAGGTATAATTTATCTGTATTTCCAATGTAAACATAAGATGAATTGAATGAGACTTGGGCTTTTAGACATCGTGTTTCCCATACAATTCTTAGCTTGTGGCGGCTTGCCATGGATACATTTGGCCTGCCACAGAAAAATATAAAAAAATGAATTCTTTAACTTGGCGCAAATGCTTGCCTTTGCTAACAACATATATACGTCATCATATTTGTAAGTCTGCATAGACAAAGGAGCTTTAACTTCCTTTAAGGAAGGCGCTCTCCAATTTGCGAGTGATAGTGAACGGCTAGCTCTGACAGACGGTCATCGCACAAAACGATGAACCAAAAAGCTACAAATACGCCTGCAAGGCATGCTGGGTACTCCTGCAACAATCATGAATATTTTTTCTACTGTATATTGTATCCCCGACCTGACTCCAGGATGCACACTGGGGACCAGCTCCATCTCAGACAGCAAGCCGGTCCAGTGGGATTGCTGAGGGAAGTCCACAATCACGTCCTTCCCGTTGGCACTGAAAGCTGAAGAAGAACGGAGGGGATTAAATGGCGCCTAACCTGGGTGAAAAATCAGGATTCAAAACACACACCTTTTACCACGCCCACACTCCTGTGGGTGACGGACCCCCATTTGTACTTTGGCGTGGTAACCGACGGTTTCACTCTCACTTTGTCGCCAATCTTGATGTGGGAGGGGGAGCTTTGAGGCGGGAATCCTGTAAGAACAAATGAAGGAGTCAAACGGCGTCCCCCTCGGGCTCGTCGGCGAAGCCAGGCAAGCTCACCGAGCAGCTCGATGTGGATGTAGCGGACCCAGTACGTCCCCCCCTTTTGCTGCCAGTCGCATTGCACGTTTAAGTCGTGCAGTCCATCCCGGTCCAGCTTAATTACTTTCCCCACATCTCCGTCGTACACTTCTTCGTACGCTCTGCAGCACTTCACCATCATGCCCACCTGCAGGGGAAGCCAAAAGGCTCAATGCATCACGCCCACGGGAGTCTGGTGTGAAGTCGCCCTCTTACCTGGATATTCTCTCGCACGTAAACAGCATAGTCGTCATTACTCAGGAAATCCGATCTCTTCTTGAAAGTCTGGCTTTCCGTCACCACCGCGCCAGCAGGCTAATGTAACACACATGCCACATCCAATAAGAAGACAGTTGGGTACATTGTTACAGCAGGGTACACCAGTGTGCAGAAGTCAAGATGACGTACCACGGGAAACGTAGGCTCAGCCTCTTCAACCTCCTCCAGCACTTCCTCATCCGAGTATTCATCCGATACGGTGTCTGCATCCGACACCTCCGAGGCATGAACGTCGGGATGGTCCAGCAACCAGCTCACCAGAGCCTCAACGCCTGGCAGGAAAAAAGGGTCAGGTCCAACTTTATTATAAACAACTACTGTCTTTGTTTGAATGATCTGTAATGATCTCATCATTTGCAGTTGAAATGAGAATGAGAAAGTCATTTCAACTTTGATCAAATTGAATTTCATCATGCATTCCCTGGCAGCAACCACTAGAGGGCGCTTAAGGGGCTGTATAAATACAGGGTTTCCCACACATTTATTTATTTGTGATTTTTTTGAAACAGATTAATTCATATTGATGCAGGGAAAGGGTATTCGAAATAAATATTCCTAGTATTTCCCCCCAAAATATTTTAAAATTATTAAAATTAAAAATTTTTTGTAGTATAGTAGTATTTTAATAGTCCAAACCCAAAAATAAAGGAAAATTAAAAAAAAACGCCTGAGGCTTTTTATTATTTGAATGAATGTAAAAATCTTCTGTAAAAATCTAAACATTTTAAATTAAATTTAAGAAATATTTTTTTTATATTAACATTGTTTATTAAATCAATTACAAATTTGCTTAATTTGTTTTGAATTGTTTAATTTTGTGTTTTCAAATTAGGAAAGCAGCATTTCAATTTGTATGGAATGAATGTATGTACAAATTTAAATTGACATAAAAAACATATGTGTAATACTTTAAAAATGTAATTAAATAATTACAAATCATTTTATTTAGTTAAGTAAAAAAATACATTATTTTTATTAAAACTTTATAATTTAAGTTAAAAAAATTTAAAAATACAAAAAAAAATTCTATACTTCAAGAAAATCACCTCTGAAGCTGAGCAGATATTTTGGAGGAAAGTGGTATTTCAATTTGGAATTTGAAAGTATGTAAAACTATATGTACATTTGTAATACATGCAAAAATAATTAGATAAATTACAAAGTAAAACTTAAAAAAAATAATCCAAATTAGAATTGAAAAAGTCCAGATATTTTGGAGTGGTATTTACATTAGTCCTTTGAAAGTTTGTAAACATGAGATTAAAGAGCTGTGGGAAAGTGAAATAGAAAAAATTGAAAAATTGTTGCATATTTACAAGACAGACTGGTAGAATTCACATCCCCACTGTTTTGGTGCTTTTGAGAGTGGGGGGTATTATCTCTGGGACTGAATGTAAAAGAAGGTACTGTACTGTACTGCTGCAGAAAAACACCTCTTTCATATCAAATCGATGAATGAGTTCCCCAAAAAAGGCAAATGTCTTCACGTCCTACCTGCCGTTCCCGAAACCGACTTCAAGGCAAACTCGACGTTCTTCCGCGGGAAGCCCATCTCCATCAGCTGGAACACAATGGGCAGAGGAGGCACCGGGGGGGTCTTGAGTTTCTTCTGCTTGGGGGGCCTGACGTGCTGCACGGTGACCGGCGTGGTGGCCTCGCTGGAGCTGCTTTCCTCAAACAGCGGCGAGGACGGGTGGGCGGATTCCACGGCCAGATACTGACACACGGCCAGGGCCGCCGCCTGCACGCATCACGGCAACGCAGACGTCAACAACCAGTGGCAATTTATTTCACTTGCTGGTCATTTATGACTCACCTCCATCTCTCGCCTGTCAAAAATGGCTTTGATTGGGGAAGGCTGAGTTGCGGCAGACAGCAGCTGCTGCAGGAGGATAAGTGGAGGGAGGGGACCCTCGGGAGACAAATCTCCAGCTTCCGGGGAGGACACCACTGGATCTTCTGCTCAACATATTTATACAAGCAAAACTCATGTGATCCTCCTGATACCTTGTTAAACTAAAGCACATGACATATTTCCTCAAATAACATCTAATTGATGCTGTGTTTCCACTTGCACAAAACTTACTTCCAAAAAGTACACAATAAGTAATCAGGCAGCTATAGTATAATAAAATATAATTATTAAACCTGGACTCCATTGAATAAAGCTAAATTGCAGCTTATGCAGTGGTGTTTTATATGTCCTACCGACCTTTTGAGTGTTGAGTTACTGCGTGATGATTTTAGCATTCTTTTGAAGATGACACCGTGAGTTTTCCTATAGCTCATGATTGGCTCCTGTCAAATAAAGAGCCAGCCGGTCCTTACAAACTCATGCATGACATAATATGTCGGCTAGGTGCAGTTTATACACCTGACCTTATGGTCAATGAGTGTAAAAATTAAAAAGCATACAAAATTTGTAAAACATAAAAAATGTAATTAAATCAACCTCTTAACTTTAAACTAACAAAAATTAAAGTGTGAAAAGTAGTGAAAAAAAAATATTAATAAAAAAAAGTCATATTTGAGGAAAAACAGTATGTACATTTGTAATTTGCATGTCCATAAACTAATTAATAAATGTAATTAAACAATTTGTAACATTTGTAACAACAAAACATTTGTAATATTAAAATTACAAATGATAACTTTCAAAAATGACAATTAATGTCAAATAAACTATACCTTGAGGAGTATATGTTTTGAATTTGAATGTATGTCATAATGTTTATAAAATGTTAAAATTTGAAAATACATGTAAAAATGATATACATGTTTTATACATTAAAAAATTATTAAATGAACATTTTTAATAAATTAAAACAAAATGTACTTGAGGACTAAAAAAACAGTATTACGTCAAATGCATGTACCACTTAACATGTTAATTCACATTGTTTGGCATTTGGTCAAAAATCCTCCTGACAAATGGCGCCCTCTGCTGGGCCAGGTCTTACCGCTGGGGTTTGCTCCCATGTCCAAAACAGCCGGCTGGGACAGAATCTGCCGGAGTTTGTCCTGATGAGACAGCAGTGCCCGAGCAGCTTTTAAAATGTATAGCCGTAGCTGCTGCCAACGTAGCAAGTGAATGTCCACCTGGTCCGCTGAGGGATGGGGGAGGGGGCACAGTGGACATCTTTTAATGATGCATTTTGTAAGGAAAGTGCATATAGACAATATCAACTCTATAGAAGCTGTGCAAATAAAGATCTGTGCAAATCCGTGTGTCCCTCAGCAGTTTGTGTACCTGTAAGACCTCGACTGAGGCATTTCTTCATGCACTGCTTCTCCAGCCTGCTTCCAGCCAGGCTCACTAGCTGGGCCCAGACAGCCAACATGGGCTCAGAAAAGGGCAGGTTCTGCACGCTGAAGTTTACTGCTGGCACCTAGGAGACATTCAAAGCAAAATGAAGAAGTTCCAAAAAGGACCTGCGTTGATATCATTGACTGAAATAGTGTTGAGGCATTCGCACCGGTTTGAGGTGACTAAGCAGGCACACTCTGCTGTTCCGCATCTCGTGAAACTGCGCGGTGATGCGACCCTTGGGGGTGATGCGTGTCACCGTTCCCTCGCCGTACTCCTCGTGGACGACCTGTCCGCCGAGGCGTAGGCGGCCGTCAATGCCCCCGATGACCGCCAGCACCGCCATCAGGCTGCCCACCCTGAGGCCCTCCGCATCGGGAAAGTAATCCTCCAGGAAACTCTAAATGAGGAGGCCGGGAAGATAAAGTGAGACTGAATGTAGCGCAGAAACCGATGGTTATGAGAGGGTGGAGTCTTACTGCTTCAGATTGGCAGCTTGCCATCACGTCTCCGATTGAGCTGAGCTGGGCGTTGATGTACTCGTTTATTAGACTATTCCACTGGTTGAGAGAGTGCAGGCTACGAAGGACAGAAACAATCTCCTCAGCCAGTGTGCTGCTGTGAGTTGCCGTCAAGGAGGCCTGGGGGCGGGACTTCCTCCTTCGCAGGGAGCCCTCTGCAGGGGAAGTCAGACATTAAAAAAAAACAAACAAACAAACATAGAAGCAGTTTTAAAACTCACCTCTAAGCAGAGGCAGGTCTGAGGAGCAGGTGCTCAGTAAGCTTCCCAAGAAGCCAAACAACTTCTCCACCAGGAAGCGCATGTCCTGGGAGCGCTCCATCTTGTCCCACGAGGGCAGCACCGCTTGCAGGAGACGTAGTGCAAGAATCTGGAAAAACACACACACACACACATTGTAATGCTGCATGCATTGAGCTTGGATAGAAAAACAAGTTGGAAGTGTAATTAGGATAGGCCAGGGATCTCAATCTGTGGGTCCCATCATATTTTGTGGCCCCTGACCTGACATCAACACCACCAGACTCGTACCTCCAGTCGGTTAAGTGGCATTTGCAGTCCTGCTACTGACCTGTCTCTGCAAGGTGATGGCATTGAAGGACTGGTTTCCCTCGACAATGCGTATGAGCAGGCTAATCCAAGCAGACGTGCTGAGCGTGCTGCACATTTGGGGCATGAGAGCGATGCTGCGTATGAAGCCCAGCGTGCACCAGCTCTTGTGCTGCTCTCGAGACACCAGCCTGTGGGAGTGACAACCTGACAGGAAGCAATGGGTAATAAGAATTAGACCACACATACACAAAAAAAAAATCTAAGTTTTGAATTGAAGTGGATGAGGATTAGCTACCCGTCTTGTCATGAGCGGCGCTTTCCACGAGCATCCTCAGTAGCCCGCAGAGAGTACGCGTGGCGTCTGTTTGCAACACATCAGCATAGATGCCAGAGGACAGTGCTAACGTCTTCAGCAGGTTGACGGTGCTTGTTAGCATCATGGCTGTCGGGTGACTGCTCTTCTCCGCTAGCTCACCTTCTGGAACAATGACAGGAGTGTACTAAATGCTGTGCTTCCACATGCCAGTGTTTCCCGTGCATCCATTTCTTTGTAGTGGCCCGATAACAACACATTTGGTCCGCCACAGATAATTTTTTTTATTATGGCGCAACCTGTTTGCTCTAGTCCAAAAACACGTTATAATGGAATTGTCTGCAAATGTAGCTTGTCGTTCCAACTCCACACAGTAGACTGCTTCTTAACGCAGATGTCATGAACTGTAAATGTATTTATCTTTACTGCAGTTGTTTGCTTTTTTTGTATTACTGAATTTAACAAAAAAATTTAAATTAGAAACCAAAAACTGAAAATCAGTACTAATTTCACAAGAAAAACATCTAAATATTAAGAGAAAAAAATGCTGTAGTCTAATGAGAAAAAGTCATAATTGAGGAAAATGCAATTTTGCAGCATAAAGTCAAACTATGAAAAGAAATTTGTTATTTTTGTGAAGTCGTATATTATGCGAAAAACAAAAAGGTTACGGAAAAACTTATAATGACAATAATATTTTTTTTTAAATTAGTCCTAACATTGTCACTGGCTACATTGCAAAAACACACACACACACAATAAACTTCTTTGTCGAGCTAATGTCTCACACAGATACACGCTACACTAGTGGTGCGAATGAGAATTACACTTCATGACTAAAATTAATGACTATATTGTCTAAAAAAATGTTGCGATTAGATTGAATAGCGATGATATTATGTAGCACAATTATCGACCAGCAAAATTTTATATGGTGACCGGCCAATGTCTCGTACACCACTGGGACTATATCCAGAAATAAGGCTCTGCTGCAAAGACTTCGTCGTGGTTGCCGCAATGAGCTATCAATGTAAAAACTAACAATAATTCCAAACAGCATAGAACATATTTAAACAAAATTGACATCATGTGACTTTATGTTCTGTTAAATACTTTTCAAAACATAATGGGGTTTTGCACATTTCGTATAAGACAAACCAAAAAGCTCCACACACAAACACTGAGTGGAGTTTAGCATCATGGCCATAAATTATGCAAATAGACTATTACATCATCTAACCCACCCACTACAACCTGCCTCCACAGATAGATTGCCGTGTGGGAGGCATTAAAATGAGCCTTGCCCAGTCAGACTTTTTCATACAGCTAATGGATTGAACGTGTACCTAATGTGGCCAATGATGGCCGCGTGAACTGACCCGCATCGTCTTCCGTATCCGAGTCCTCGGGGGTGTGCTGGGCGGCAGGTGGCGGCTCCGCCAGCTTGAGGTCGTACTTGCCCTCTTTTCCCATCCGATAGGAGTTAGTGCTGCTTGTGTCCCACTGAACTCTTATCCAGCCGTCTTCTCCCAGCTCTCCGATGACCCGGCCGAGACCCGGAGACGGCCCGTCCTAAAATTACAAAAGTAGAGTCGTCGTCACATACCTAACTGCATCTGCATAATCTGCTGATGTGCAGTGTTTATATGTACATGGTACCTGATCTCCCCATTTCCAGTCCACTCCCCTCATGACCCTGGTGCCTATTTTCATCATGGCTGCCAGCTCTGGGCCAGAGGCAGGAACAGGGGTGGGGGCAGCTTCCTTCCTAGACTCTTCCAACACAGTGGCTGAGCCTCCATGCACCGATAAACTCAGGTCTTCCTCACTGCTGTCTGTGCTGGGTCCTAATGGACAGATGACATAACACCTCTGTGTCATCCATTTGTCTACTACAGCATGGTTCCTAAACACACAGCCCAATTGTGGGCTGCCTACTTGGCAGCAACAACAACTATGTTAACTCTAAACACATCATTGTAGCAACGTTTTACAAAACAAGTGCTGCAAAGAATGCTGGGAAGCTGGATGACAGCTCCCAGCATGCCTCTCTAAGCAGATAACTTCAGCAACTTTTAATAAAATTAACCCTTATCCAAAGGCACTAACTGGCAACCCTGCCAAAAAAAAAACAACAAAAAAAGCGACAATTTGTATTAATATACATATAGTAAGAAGCTGCTGAAGAAGCATACTGGAAGCTGGATGTCAGCTGGTATCGATCTTCTCAAAAAGTAGCGGGAGCTGATGTGGTACTCTTCCTTTTTTAAAAAAGGTACCCACAGGCGGCTCCATTTTGTTTGTGACATACAGTTAAAAAAAACAAAAAAAACACGTTTTGTATACTGTGGCTGAGAACTCTGAAAAATATATCCAAGTTGACTTTGTATGGTGTTGTCCCTTGACAAAACAGAAGAAAGCAGACAGGCTACATGACTGACCTATGAGCCTGAGGATACTCTGCGTGAGGGCCAGCATGCCGGAGTTGAGCAGCAGACTCAGACTGTTGGCGCCATGTTTAAGGGACAACATGTGTATCATGGCCAGAAGGAAGCGGGCCTGCGGAATGGTGCCCAGGCTTGGTCCCGCCGGGTTCTCGTTGGTGATGGTTTGCAGAGGGACAGGCTGCACCCCTGTTTAGGAGACAAACACGTCAGGTACTGCCTTGGAGACTGAGAAGTACATGCAAGCACATAATGTACCGAGCTCTTTAAAGCGTCCGCTCGCTTCCAGCAGGATATTGCGAACGTTCTGGATGGCCCAGGAGTACAACTTGCCAAAAGTCACCTCCAAGAGCATGCGGTTGAAGGGCGGGATCAAATCCACATCCTTCAGGCAGTCTGAAAGAGGCTCTCTGAAAAAAACAGACGTCACACTAATACCGCCGTGGCCAAATTGGACACACGGAAAAACCAAGCAAGGTTACCCAATGTTGGTTCCTTCCGGTATGACCCTCTGCCATCCACATAGCATGGCGTATTGCACAGACGGCAGCAGGAAGCTCTTGGAGGCCAGCTTCAACATGGTGTCGATGCCCTCCAGCCTCACCTCCGCCCGCTCCAGCTAGGATCAAGCATCCATTTAGTTTGGCCCCCGCAAGGTGCCAGGCATGCCTTACATTTGCACTAACCTGTTTGAGAAGACACTTTCGCATCTTCTCCACATCCAGGGGCTCCTCTTTCAGTGCAAACTCCACAATTTTGGCCATGAGGCTTGACTGGGGGAAGGTGCCTTGAATGCTGTGTTTCAGCCATCTGTACTTCTGGACGTTGTCCACCGTGCTCACAATCGGTTGCCATTTGTCCTGCTTTGATGGAACAATACCACCAGGTCAGAATAGAGCAGGGGTGTTAAAAGTCCAGTCTGGGGGGCCTCATGCAGCCCACTGCTGTTATTTTATTGGCTCGAGGCACAGTCTAAAAATATCATGTAACAATAAAAACAGTAAAAATTGAATAATCAGCAGTGATTTTACAAAAATAACGTCATGTTATGAAGAAAAATAGTTAAGTGGCATAAAATTGAAGTAGCAAAGAATTTTTTTAAGTTGTCATATTGAGAAAATAAATAGTTAAAATTACAAAATAAAGTCAAAATATGAAAAAAAAAAAACATCCAAATTTTTTTTTCAAAAAATAAACTCAAAACAGAATTTTTTTTCAGAACATTTTTACAGGAATAATTTTGTAAAATTATGTGGACAAATAATGTAAGCTAATAGTTGAAGAATGAAAGAAAAACATGATGATTTTTAATATTAAGAGAAACAAAGAGTAAAGTTGGAATTTTTGGAAAATTTGGTTTAGGATGGAATTAATGGAATGGGAATAATATTAGAAAAAGATTATTGAAGAAGTACCTTGGGTGTCTTGCTTGTAGGTGATTTCCTATCCGTGGCTGTTGGGCTGATGTTGGCTTCTTCTTCTATGGTTCCCTCATTCTCAAGCTTTGGCTCTTCGATGTCACTAGACTTTTTAGGCACTACATAGGAAAAAATATAATATAAACACACCCGAGTCACGTTAGGATCATCAGAAACACCCAAGAGTCCACCTCTTTTCTTCCTGCGCTCTCGGATTAGTTTCTGGGTGATCCTCCGCCAGCGCGGCTGAGAGCTCAGCAGCTTCAGCTTGGATACGATGGACAGGTCGTTGCTTACGGCCGGGCGCAGCTCGTTGAACAGGAAGCGCAGGCGCTCAATGACGGGGGCGCACACCTCTTTGTAGGAGCGGCCTTGCTCTTGGTGGGTCTTAAAAGACAGAGAGATGTTTCAGTGAACAGGCTTCGTTTGCATGACCTCCAAACTTCAAGTCAAACAATTCAGAATTGGGAAAAGAGACTGCTCAAAACAACAGACGAAACCTCAATGAATAAAGCCTGTTTTGCTTTTTCTTTGGCTATGCTCCAGTGTAAAGAAATCAATTGGGGTCAGGTTGGGTATATGAAGGACCACTGATGTATGTATTTACAATTATATTAGAAAGATTATTTTCAAAACTGCCCGTAAAGTCAGTGAAAGTTATAAGATGGCAACCAATTGTCACCGGAATAATGTCACTACAGAAATCCCTCATTTATGGCGGTTAATTGGTTCCAGACCTAACAGCAAAAGTGAATTATTTCTAAGTAAGAGAATATATGCCCTGCAAGACAGTTTCCCTTGAAGGGGAGCAGAGTGGGTGGTGGATTGAAGGTGGCATCAGAGGTTCAAAGTTGAGTTTTAGCGAGTTGTGGGGCTATGGCAGCAACAATAACCCGTCTAATTATGATAACATTTAACCTGCATTAAAGCGATCAGGTCGGGTGCTTGTCTCACCGAACAATTACTGACACCCAGTGGCAATTATGGAACACTTCAATGACAAGTTGAATGGTGGCTTATACAGTATTTGCAGCTTAAAAATGCATAATTTAGGCCAAATCTATATGTATAATTTTGGACTGATAACAGGCCGTAGTCAACCACAAAACAGTGATCATGATAAATTTTTGAAAAATCGCAATAGAGTAAGGGAGCGGTGTTCCAACCACGATGTACTGAGCGATGACTCAGCACAAAACAAAATGGCGAGTTAAGCAGCATCACATGGTTTTCAGCTTTTAAAGGTTCCACTGTACATACCACTGTTTGCATCACCATACCTTGATTAAAGAACACTTGGCCTGGTAGACCATGCGACACACGTCAATCACAGATTTAGGGAGGGACCTCTGTTTCGCCTGGTCCGCCCCCAAGGCACACTGACTGACAAGTGAGAGAGCGACGTGACCTGAGACCAGAAGAGGAGAATCAACATCATTTGATGCTAAAAGTAGGTATGATGCAGGTAGGTGAGTGAGGCTTGTTGCTAGGTTACCAAGGTCTTGGTGTTTGAGCAAGCAGCAGAGCAGCAGGCGGCCCACTTCCTCCACAGGGTGCTCAGGAGGAAAGGTAATGGGTGTAATAAGATGGTACTGCTTACAGCAGCGCTCTATTTGGCACAGGAAGTCCTGCAGGGCCACAAAACAGCAAAATATGAGCTTGTGTGAGACTGCGCTGATGGGGGCAACTTCTCACTCTGACCCCCCCACCTTGACGGTGTGGTCCTGAGTGTTATTGTCAGCGATGGCCTGCAGGAAAGGCTGCGCGTGGTCACTGAGCGTGATTCTGCGAGAGTACAATTTGGCTTTGTCAGGAGTAGTGCTCCCCAGGGAGCTACAGTGGTCTTCGTCCTTCTCCTCGTTGTAGTTGTAGTGGATCTGGCTGGTCTGCAAGCCCCCGGCAAATATGGAGGACTGCAGCCACTCTGCACAAAGAATGAATTGAAACACAAAAACAGGGAATGACATATAGCGGAGATGGTATAAAACCTACTGGCACATTCCATCTCCATGGGTGACAGTGGGGTGCTCTTGGCCAGGTAGGAGGCATGGAGACCTAGCAGCACGCCCAAGTTCCTTTCGGTGTCAATGAGGGGGGATGACAGGCTGCTGAGGTCTGGAGTGGTGACCGTCTCCTGGTTTGGCTGCGAAGAGACCATTTAGAACCATTTAGTATAATGGAATAAAAATGATTGTCAAAACCAAGTCTTGGTTGGCATCCATATTACAGACAGATTCCAGCTTATTGTGTGTCTGTGGTTGACTTGTTCGTGGAACGCAAAAAAAGAATTATAGCATGGAGCTACAATTATGAACAAGTCCTTCAGAGCAGAGTGCGTGAAGTACAGTATAACAAGTACATTTGGATAGTTGGTATACCTCCATATACTGGCCAACACAGAAGGCCTGCATGGACTCCCTGGTGTCCTCAAACTGCAGGGCTGCTTCCAAGGCAACCACTGGGTCTTCTCCTGCAAACTGGGCTGGAGTAGAAGATACAGTACGTTACTACAACCTTGAGGTATGCACATAGGCTTAAAGCAGGGGTGTCCGAACTTGCTAAAATATGCAATAAGTTATATACATTTCAAGAAAAAAAAATTATTTTATTAGTTTTTACATTGTTTTTTTATTTCCAAATATTTCAACTTTCTTCTTAAATAATCTTCATAAATTTTCATCTCATAATATTGTCACTGTATTCCTATAATATATTGACCTTATTCCCATAACACCAGTTTTCCTAAAATTACAACTTTTTTATGCGGATCAAAAGTGACTCCGAAATCAGGAAAAAGCCGAAAGAAAGAAACTAATTTGTTTTGCTTTTTTCACACTATTAAAAGAAAGAATAGCATATTTTTAATATTTAGACTCTATGCTCCTAAAATGAGAAATTAATTTTCCTCATAATATATTATATTTTCATAACGTTTCTGCTTTTTTTTTTTTTTACATTCTGTCTATTTTACTTTTCTTCAATTTTATTCTGATTATATTATTACTTTATTCCCATAAAATTTTGGCTTCCATAACTTTTTCCGAAACCTAATTTTCCAAAAACTTGAATTTGATATTTTGTTTTTCATAGTATTTGAAAGCTGTTTCCTGCGGAGGTGGTTGGGCTTACCACGAAGCCTCAGCAGCATCGCCTTGTACAGGAGGAGCAACAAGCTGAAATTGCCCTTCAGTAGTCTGATGGAGGAGTTTATGGTCACCCGAGCAAGAGAGATGCTGCTGTATAGGGACTCCAGTGACATTTGGCATAGAAGTACGAACTGGCAGGAAGTGGAAGTGGAGTCCCGCTTGCGACACAATGAGCTGGTGGGAACAGTGGCTTCCGTACGGTCAGGCCTCAGGAGCAACCAAAGACCTCACTTCAACCAGGCACAGGGAAAGGAAAGGCGTCAGATGATCCAGGAGGAGGTCCGAGGGACAGTAGGGATGTGGCAGCAGGGAGCATGGACCCGATGGGAGGAGGCAGCTGACCGGAAGATATCGTGGACAGAGCTATGGCGATCTGAGCCACACCGGATCGAGTTCCTCATCCGGTCGGTGTACGATGTGCTCCCAAGCCCGTCCAACCTCTTCCGCTGGGGCTTGGCAGAGAATCCACTGTGCCGGCTCGCTGGAGCACATCCTGAGCAGCTGCCCAAGGGCACTGCGGGACGGGCGCTACCGCTGGTGCCATGACCAAGTGCTGCGGGTCATTGCAGAGGTCATCAGCACAGGAATCTCCACCAGTAAACACCAACAACTAACAAGGCAGTCCATCGCCTTTGTTAGGGCTGGGGAGAAGCCAAAGCAGGGGGGCTGCTGGCGACAGCTCGAGACTGGCATCCAAAAGTCGACCTAGGGAGATAGCTCAAATTCCAGGAGAACATCGCAGTGACCACTCTCAGGCAAGACATGGTCCTGATGTCAGAAACAACTAGGCAAGTGGTCCTGCTGGAGTTGACTGTTGGATGGAGGAGGCTTTTGAGAGGAAGAGGGCCAAGTATGAGGAGCTGGCAGACGAATGCCGAAGCAGTGGATGGAGGACCCGATGCAACCCCATCGAGGTCGGGTTCAGAGGATTTGTAGGCCAGTCTCTCATCAGAGCACTCAAGATGTTTGGAGTGAAGGGACAGCACAACAGAAGAGCCATCAAGAACATCACTGACACAGCAGAAAAGGCGTCCAGGTGGCTGTGGATCAAGCGGGGAGATCCGTGGAGAACAACTAAAGCTACTTAGACTGATCAACCCGGCTGGGTCACCTGGGCGAGGGTGTCTGTTGTGAGACCCGAATTACCCAGTGAACCAAGGATACAACTAGAAGTTTGAAAAACTAACATATTTCACTTTATGCTAATAAAATTTTACCTCATAATATTATATCTTTAGTCCTATTAAATGCTTTTTTCTCGTTAATAAATGTTTCCTTTATTATTTTTTTCCCAATGTTTTTTTTTAATTATGTTTGTAGAATGTGTCGTGGGCCAACAAATCGACCCCCCCAAAAAACAGCTGGCCCCTCCACATCTGGCTTAAACTCACATATAATATTGTTGCTTTTATTTTATTATTTTTTTTTTACCAAGAATACTGTTTCCTGTTAGTGACTGGGACTGAGCCTGAAAGTCCTTGATGTCGTAGACTCTTCCGTCAATGACCGTCCAGAAGCCGCCATCCTTGTTGTGGTTCTCCAGGTCGGCCTTGCGGATTAGGGAGACCTCTTCGTTATTTTTGGAACTTTGCCCCGTGAAGAACGACCCTACCACAGCACAGAAAAGATTACTTCAAATACTTAACTGGACTTCATCAAATATATCGTGGACTATACGTCACATTTAGCGGTATTTACGATGGAGATAATACATCATCAACTAAATGTAAGTCGCGCAACCAGCCAATCTATGAAAAAAGGGACATGTACTCCAGAAAACCCAAGAAGTGTTTTTGTACCCATGATGCCAGGCCATGCCAGGTCCTCATTATCATCCCGCTCATGTCCAGGGGCCAGGTGGTTGAACCGGTCCAGATGCTCCAGGAGTCCAGCCAGGAGAGGGATGGAGCCAGTCTCCTGCATCAGGCCTGCGTCAATGGTGAGGAGGAGGACGATGGAAACTACCAACTCGGGCAGCAGCACTCCTACAGGACGAGAGGCCGATTCATTGTTTGAATTACGACACACGCTTTGTAACATAGCCTCTCGGCAGCATACAAGTTACCAGTTAGATCTCCTTCGATGACGCGGGAGACTTCGGCAAAGTGGCGGTGGCCAGTGGAGGCGATGCTTGTGGCCACGGGGAGGATGTCGCCAATGTGAGTGCACAGCAAGGCAATGTACTTTTTTAACAGCGAGCCCACGCCAAGAAGCTCAGGATCTACGGCACATAACATAGCATTAAAAGGGCTGAAAGAAGTACTTGTCATTTGCCCGGGTGTAACTTGTGGCCTCTCAAAATATAATTTCACAATAAGTTTTTTTTTTTTAAACAGCAAAGATGGGAAATTATGCAGTAATTTTACAAGAATAAAGTCAAAGTATGAATAGGAAAAAGTCATAATTTTACATCATACAATTATGAGGAAAAAATTTTTTAGTATAAAGTTAAAATATTTTAGTTTATTTTTGAAATTTTAATATGAGAAACAAAATAAATAAGCTGTAATTTTTCTAGAAAATTAGGTTGCAAAAAAAGTTATGTTACAAGAATAAAGTCAAAATATCATGGGAAAAAAATTACAAAAAGAAAAGTTTAAAATTTAAAAAACAGCCGAAATGGAAAAACCAGCTGTAATTTTACAAGAATTGAAAAAATTAAGAGAAAAAAAAAGTTGTATTCTGATGAGAAAAATTTTTTGTTTTAAGCTGTACTATTATGAGAAACAAAGACAAAATAAAGTTCCGTATTTTGAAAAATAAGGTTGGGGAAAAAGGTATAATGAAATAAAAATATTACAGGAATAAAGTCATAATTAGGGTGAGGAGCTTGGGGCTTGGAATAGAGCCTTCACATCAAGAGGAGCCAGTTGAGGTGGCTCGGGCATCTGGTCCGGGTGCCTCCGGACACCCCCTGGTGAGGTGTTCCGAGCTTGCCCAGTCGGAAAGTCATAATTATGAGGCCAAAACTAAAACTTTTGCACAATTTGTGTCGCCACTTGTCATTCACGGTGTAAAACCAGTTAAACCAGTTCAGAACCACTGATCTAGACTCGTACACCACCACCACCACACATATGTACATTGCAGGCCTGTGGGAAAAGACAAATTCACGACTTACTGTATCCACTGACGTTGACAGAGTCATTGACGCCAAGGTAGAGTTTGCTAACCAGCAGCCTCTGGAAGCGGAGCAGCAAGTCCAAAGACGCAGAGCGTTCCTTGTTGTCGTGCTCCGCCTCTAAATAGTTGGAAATGCGCAAATGCGCAATGTCCTTAAGCCTGGCAATGGTCTGCGATGCGATATTTCTGGAGAAAAAAGAAAGCATGTTAGCCTGCTGCAATATTTAATGCAATGTTACAGATGCTAAAAAAGGTAAAGATGCCTCAAAAGTTGCTGGACAAGTTGCACCAAAGGCAGGATTTGCTTCCCCGCTGACTCGTAGATTCCAGTGTTGATAAGGTCTTTGTCCAGCATGGTGCGACAGCGCTGCATGGTGGAAGCGTTGGCCTCCTGCTCATCTATCTCCTTCTCTTTTTGGGCCTCCTTCTTGGCCTCGATATCCTATCACCGAAGCATCAAGACTCAGACTTCCAGACCAGAGTGAAAAGATGACACACATACAGACCTGGATCTCAGCCGTGATGGCCGCATTCAGAGCAGATTCCAAACCTCCATCAGCCATCAAGCTGCTGACCAGCAAGTCGATCATAAATCGGCGGCCAGGGGTCACGCTCCTCTCATTTCCTGATGCTGTGGCACCACAAAAAAAATGGTTCTCTCAATTCCGCCCTCATTTTTGCTCAACTACAGCAGAACCTGGACAGTCCAATGTACTAACCAGTATTGGGCAGCAAAGAAGACAGCGCCCTGGCCCGCTCCTCTGCAGTGGGCAGAAGCACTGACCATCCATTCTGGAGGACAGCTTGGGCGGCAGCTTGCACCGTGTTGAGCACCCCGGCGTTGCTAGCTAGCATGACCACTGTTTGTTTTAGGTTGTTCAGCAGAGCACTGCCCAGCCCCAAGCCCAGCTCCTCTGGATCCACCTGGTTACTAATAGCAGCATGGAGCTGGGGGAAAATCATTTGGAAAATGTATGTTACAGCAGTGGTACCTTGGTTAACATCATTAATTCCTTCTAGAACGTCCTACTCTAACCAAAACGAACGCTAACCAAATGTATTTTTCATATAAGAAATTATGTAAATCCAATTAATCTGTTCCAGAAAGTAAAAAATGTTAACACAAAACTTTCCAAATACAGTTGTCCCTCGCAATATCGCGGTTTGATTATAGCCAAATTGCGTTCGTTAAAAAAAAAAACACTAATGAATTAATTAATGCTGTTTTGTTATGTCAAAACATCTTGAAATGCAAGTGATATGTAATATTCTGGTCACTAGGTGGCAGTAATGTTACAAGGATGAGAGATCCATCTTTAGTCCTTTACACTACCTTGCACTCTATGTAACTAGCCATGAGATCCTTCCGTTCCGTGTGGAAGTGGTAGGTTTGTGGCATCTTTGTCCTTCTTCTGCACTCTGTTTAAAACTCTCTTAGGTTTAGAAGAAATAAATAGCTCACTGTCTAGAAGCCGTCTAGAGTCCCTGTTGCATAATAGTTAAAATCCGGTGTAAACAATGAATAACAGAAGTGTAATAGTGACTATAGGGGTGTTATCTGTCTACAGGGCTCTAATAATGTTAAAAATTGTATTTAGAGTCATAAACCTGTTTTCTATGCTTCAACTCCAAAAATAGTCTATTAATGAATCCTATATTGTAGATATTCATTTACAAGTTTCATTTTGCATGCATAAAACCATTAAAAATGCATATATATGATGAGTGAAAAGGATAATTTAAGGTTACTTTAACCTTTATTGAAGACATGACTGCTCCCAAAGACATGATATGGCAGTGATTCACCACACAAACATCATCTTCCTGTTTTACCATGAGTTATTGCTTGAATTCCATCATCTTTCTCACCCTGATAACCCAAAAGGAGCCAAAGACAGTGCCAGCATTTTAATAAAAATAGTGAGAAACATGTCAAGTTCCCTTTCTTTATCAAAATGTCTTTGGGAACAGTCGCATCAAGAACAATGTCTTCAATTCAGTAACATTTTGGGGATGAGTATCTTTATGGGACATTTAAATACTTGTGTCTACCTGGAGCCTAAGTAGGTTGAGCGTGGCGACCACCATGCACTCATCCTCCTGCGGGGGAGGCCAGTCGGAGCTGCCATCCATGCCCTCGCTGACCTGCCGCAGGAGTAAGTCCAGTTGCTCAAAGGTCATAGGGCACACGTCCACCACAAAGGGAACGCGTTGGCCAACGGACCACTCGGAGCACGAAGACCAGACAAAGCTCTGAAAACAGAGGGAGCATGTTTCACCTCCACTTTTTTCATGTTAACATCACGATTCAACGGCAGTGCGTGTCACCTGTCCCGGGCCACAGGAGATGCCGACGATGTGCTTGGATTTGAGACCAGGGAGAGCCTTGGGGTGCTTCTTGTTGTAAAAGAGCGTGTCAAAGTGTTGGAGCTTATCGTTGCTACCCCAACTGTGGACTTCTCCATCATCAGTGAGGACGAGGCAGTGTGAAGATCCCACAGCGACGTCCACCACTTTCTTCCCTGAGAATAAAATACAAAAAGCAGCTTATTATTACACTTGGCTTTTGTATGTTTGACAATTCTCACCAGAATAATACATGCAAATTCACACATTTTTAATCAAACAATATCTTATAAACACAATCATCAAACCAAGCGCGACCCCCACTCACGGTGCAACCAAAAATATAACAGGTATCGAAATAAGTAATACCTCTTTTATGGCAGATAATTGGTTCCTGGCCTGACTATTCAATGTTTATGAGTAGAATTCCTTATTTCTAAATGGAATACTTTGGTATATAAAACAGTTTGAGCTCATAAATATGCTTTTTAACATTATCAAAGACCGCTAGACATGAACTAACAACCCTATAGCCATCTTCACGCTCCTAGCTCCCAGTATAGTATATATGTGGATTCGCATAGAGAAAATAAGAAATCTGGCTTACAACCTTCTAAATACAACTTTGTAACAATATTGGAGCCCTCTAAACATGAAATAACAACCTTATAGTCACCTTTATGCTCTTATTACACAATATTGTATGTTATTGTTAGACATAAAAGAAACTAAGCCATATAAGACAGAGAAAACCTAAATAGAGCTACTTAATGGGGACCTATTATGTTAATTTTCCATCCCTTTCTATTGAGTTGTGGACTCAACCATCCTGAACGTCTTTAAGGGCTCACTTCCAAATGCGCAAACCTCATTATCTGAAACTTTGCCATGGTTTAACATGAGAATACAACATTGTAACTACATTTATGTCAGAAAAGTAGAAAATGCATAATAGGTTCCCTTTAACATTATAGACATGAAATAACACATTAAGAGCCCTATTACATTGCTATTACTGGAACCCCCCACATCTTTCAGTTTATAAACAGTCTGACTCGTGAACATGCAAGATCCACATAGTGGCATTCAATAATAAAAGGCCAGGCTCACCCTGCAGACTGTCCAGCAATTTTGGGTACCGGACGTGCTCATCTGTGCCATGTCCGAGGCGCTGATTGTCCCCCTTCCCCCAGGTGTACACCTGACCATCCTTGGTGAGTGCCAAGGAGAACTGGCTCCCACAGCACACCTTGACGATGTCCAGGTCTTGGAGCTTCTCCACTAGTTTGGGTGTCTTGCATCCATCGCTGCCTCCTCGGCCTAGTTTCCCGTAGTCGCCGTCCCCCCAGGACCACACCTGACCTGCAGCGACACAAACAATGTCAACATTGTCCTTTCAAACACAGTACTCAACCCTGCGGGAAAAGTATCCTGACCATTTTCTGTGACAGCAAGAGTCTGTGCGTCGCCGCTCCCGCAGGCCACGTCCACCACCTTCAGTCCTTTCAGTGCCGTCACCAGCACGGGTGTCGTCTGGTCCTCGCTCGAGCCTAGCAGTAACAGTGTGATTTAAGGTGGGGGAAGAGGAACATAGAGCCGAGCACCACAGCCTGACTGCTGCTTACCGTGGCCTAAACGACCATAGTTCCCTCGTCCCCACGTGTAGAGTTCACCGTCTGCGGTAATGGCGGCGCTGTATGTGCTCCCGCAGGCTACGTGCACCACTTGCTTTCCTGCCTGCTTCCCGTTGAAGGCTGCGACCATTGTGGGCTCTTCCAGGTACCTGAAATGTATAAGGCATTCTCAGACTGTCCATCCACACATTTATTGTTAAACGCTTACATGGGTTTTATCTGCTAAAAGCGTAAAGACAAACTCTTAGGTCACTGAAAAGAACATGTTTTGTGCTTTGACTGTTCATTGATGTGTGACATTGAGGACAAACTACAGTGTTTCCTTGTCAATACAGTGCACATGAACAGATGTTCATCAACACAACCATTCTTACCAAGTTCCAGCAAGGCATACTGGGTACTAACAGCCGCAATATATCGACTGGAACACATTTACAGTAACATACACGAGCATGAGTCTTATTTTCTGTTATTTTGTCTACTATGGGGCTGCATGAGGGACAAGTGGTTAGCGCGCAGGCCTCACAGCTAGGAAACCCGAGTTCAATTCCACCGTCTGCCATTTCTGTGTGGAGATTGCATGTTCTCCCCGTGCATGCGTGGGTTTTCTCCGGGTACTCCGGTTTCCTCCCACATTCCAAAAACATGCTAGGTTAATTGTCCATAGGTATGAATGTGAGTGTGAATGGTTGTTTGTCTACATGTGCCCTGTGATTGGCTGGCCACCAGTCCAGGGTGTACCCCAGCTGGGATAGGCTCCTGCCCCCCCATGACCCTTAAGCGGTACGATAAGTGGTAGAAAATGAATGAATGTCTACTATGTCTGGTAATAGGTGTGTAAATGTCATGTCTAGAGGGCTCTAATAATGTTAACAACCATATATAGAAGGTTGGAAACAGGTTTTCTATGCTGTAACTACAAAAATAATACCAGTTATGAATTTTAAAAAAAGCCTACCGTGAATAAGGAATTCACGGTCAGGTATGGAACCAATCAACCGCCATAAACCAGGAATTATGTACCTGGTAGCATTTTTCATCAATGTTGTACCTTTTCTAGGCATGGCTTTCGTCATATCTGTTACAAGTTACTTGTGGCATGCTAATGCATTTTTTTAAAGGCTTTTGCTGTGAACAGATAATTCTCAACAAGTGTAAAAGATAGACTTGCACAGAGGATTAATTTACTGACTTTTGTAAAACTCGATTCAAGACTTTCCAACATTTTCTAAATGCTATTGTTTAACTTTAAATCTGGTTTGCCATGTCAACAGAGTCTGATGCATACGTGGTGTCTCCGTGTCCGAGGCGTCCGCCGTCGCCGCAGCCCCAAGAGAAAACCTCTCCGTTGGACGACAGGGCTAAGTAATGTTGGCCCTCTGGATGCGACGCCAGCTTTGCAATCTTTCTGGAGCTCAGCCCGTAGATCAGCATTGGCGCCTATCGCAAAAAAGAAAAACATCACTCACTGACTCATCTTTGGTTGTCTAAATAAACGTTCAGCCAGCAGGGTTTCCCATACACTCATTTATCTATCTACTTGTTTTGTTTTTTTCTTTTTTAAATGATTAAGCTGATAATCAATGATAAATGATATAAAAGCAACATTAGATGACGTCTCATTTCTTAAGACACAAACCAAAAAGCTCCATTTTACCGTCCACATATTATCAAATAAGATGGCATCATTAGCACCCCGCTAGCCAGTGCAGCGTGTGGCCTCACCAGGGTTGTGCTCTTGTAGTTCTGGGCGTACACGGCACCAGTGTTGGACAGGATGAGAAAACCCTTTTCCGAACACACAATCTGAGTGACTCCGACGCTGGCGAGGGCTTTACACTGGATGGGTCCGTTTATATTGGCATAAAGCTTCCAACCCAAAAGACCACAGGCAATCACCTCCTGCATGTTACCCTGAAACCCAAGACAAACATACATTAAACATCTATGGGCCACCACGCCGCATACGTCGTTCATCGGCGCACTCACCTTGTGCGTGGATGGGGAGTTGAGCTGAGGCGGGCTCCGAGGGGAGGCCAAGCGGTCCAAGTGAGCTAAAATCACCACAGCGGTCTGCCGCAGGTCGATGGCCAGATCGTTGTCCTGGGGCAAGGTCAAGTAGCGCAGAAAACTCTCGTTTGGACTCAGAGGTGCTGAGAGAATCTGGAGATATTGATCAAGCAGAAAAGGGCTGTCAAAGTTAACGTGTTAAAGAAAATTCCTTTAATGACACTATAAAATACAGTAGGGTAGTCTGTGAAAGAAGTCACTGCTGGTATTCAAAAACTGTGAGATTTCTAACTGTATGTTATTTTTTGAAGAAAATATGGCCTGTATTCCCAAAACAGATTTAACTTGATGTCATAAATTATTTGATTTTACTATACACTTATTTGAAGTGTTTTCTTTTCTTTTTTATCATTGTGCCCGTGGCCCAGTGGTTCGAGACCCTTGCCTTCCAGCATGCTTGGATATATGATGTTCTCTTTTGCACATTTAGAAATACTGTAAGAATGCCACTTTTTATTTTATTATCATTATTTTATAATGTAAGATTGTGATTAAATATCTTATGGTTTGACAGTCCTAATATACAGTATGTAGTATACTACACAGATCAATAAAATATTCAATTTATAAAAGTAGAAATTCATTTATCACAGTTGGGTCTGCAAACATTTAAGCATGTGGTTACTTTACACTGCAAGTCATACCAGTCTATATGCTACATCTATAAAAAAGATTTGGTGCTCAAGAGACTGCGAAAGCAACCTGAATGTGCATCCAACTGGGTGCCCACCAACCTCTAGTTCCTCGTCTGGGATGGGCTCCTCCTTGCTGCTGTGTATGTTCTTGAAGCGCTGTAAAAGGGGCAGCAGAGGAGCGCTGGTTCCCTGGGTGGAACGCTCATTGTCCATCTCTCTGGTGCCGCTCTCCCACAGGCGCAACAGCAGCAGGATGGCAGACAGCAGCTGACTGAAAAGATGTGAAAGACCACGTGAGCAAAGGGGGGGGGCTGTTATCAGGGGTTTGTGAAGCTACCTGAGTGTGCCCCTCTGCACAGCCAGCTCCAGCAGGATGGCCAGAGCCAGGTGCTGGTCCTGGAGAGGAATGTTTCCCTTGGTAGTGGCGTTTCCATGGATGTCACTGGCAGGGAGAGGGAGAAAAGACACATGAGAACCGGAGCAGATCTGAGGGGAGCATAAGAATCGGTGGCTGACCTGAGGAACTTGGTGGCCCTCTCAACCACCTCCAGCCACACCGATGACACAGTTCCCTCATCAAATAGGGTAGCCTCTGGCAGGGCGCGGAGAGCATCCAGAGACTCCTGAAGGAGTTCACTGCAAAGGTCTGCATCATCTCCTGCACAGAAGCACAATACCTTCTGCTTTAGTGAAGGCTTTAAAGTGCACTCACTTAATTGTGGACCGCCACAAGAGTATTTGGTGCTATGTGCTCACCCTGGCATTATAACAGGATTGTCCAATAGATGGCATTGTAACTCTGCATAGTCACAGGCAATTCAGCTGACTCCGTTTACAAGTGTCAACAAAGCGCAAACGAACAAAAGTGGCAGTCTACACTCTAACCAAAAACCAGGTAAAATGCAAATTAACGCATGACAACAACGACCCACCGTCCTATGGGAATGAAAATAACTAAGCACCAACAACAAACACCTAACTTTAATGTTATTACAAAGTGCTCACAAAGCATGCTGGGTACTCCAAATCTCTCCGGTATTCAAACAGGGGTTCCAAAAGATGTTGGGGCGGGTCTTGTGAAAAATGTCTGATAGTGAAAGAGTAGTGATAAATATTCTTGTAACATTTTGACTTTATTTCCATAATATTTTCAACAACCTAATCTTCCTAAAATTCCAACTTTGTTCTTTGTTGTGTTTGTTTTTCCATAATATTACAATCGAAAAAAAACAAACTTTCATTAATATTTTATTTCTATGCTACTGAAATGACACTATTTTTCCTCATATTAAATCATTCTAGTAAAATTGTGACTTTGCGTGGTTAGATTAAAAAAAAAATGATTTGATATTTTGACATTATTCCTCCAAAAATATTTGGATTTTATTCTTACAAAATGACTGATGATTTTTCCATATTTGCAAATAAGACTATTGCGTCATCCACACACCCACCCCAATACTGACTGCCACAGATAGGTTGCAGCCCTGTGGGCAACACTGGTTTACCATGACAGCATATTGCAACAGACTCCAAGTTTGAGGTTCTCCTACCTGACCTCCAGGCCCGACGCAGGAACGCAAAGGCAAACGAGAGAGCTGCCCTGGAGCCCACTCTGGCCAAACCCTCCACGCTCTTGCTGTCCGGACGTGGACTGGAGAAAAAAAAAACACCACATTCAGCAGCAAGTCCATGCACCGCCGGACTCGGGTGTGAGGTCATGACCTTTTATTGTCAGTGGTGGGCCTGGGTGAGTTGACAGGGAACTTCCAGTAGACCTTCTCCTTCTCCATCATGCTGTAGCTCAGAGAGATGAGGTAGCGCTCCAAGATGACCAAGCGCTGGCAAAGACGTCGAGCAGACAGCGTGCTTTTGGCCATTTGGGCCGAGAGCTTCTGCTGGTCATCCACGAGCACCATCAGGCAGTCCTTCAGCTCCTTCTCGTCTGGAAACACCAAAACCATGACCAGCATGTAGCAACACCGGCATCGCTAACTCAGCTTTGTAGAGTGCTAACGTTTTAGCATATTTTGTGATAGTTTTGCTATTCTATTTTTACTTATATTTTCTTCTTGTACTATTATGGCTTTATTGTCATAATACTTTGACTTTATTACTATAATACAACTTTTTCCCCCAACCTATTTTTCCAAAACGTATTTTTTCTTTAATATTTCAACTCTATGATACTGGCATACTAGCATAATTCATTCTCGTAAAATCGTGTCATTTTTTTCTTGTTAGAATAATCCTTTTTTTCTCTTAATATTTTGACTTTATTCTCATAAAATTACAGCTGCTGTTTCCCATCTCTGCTGTTTTTTTATTTTTAATTTTTCCAACAAATTCAATGTTCTTGCGGTAAATTTTCCAAATAAAAGTACTTTTCCAAATCTATTTTTTTGTTACTCATATTAAGACTTAAAAAAACAAACAGTTATTTTTTCTCATATTATTACAATGTTATTCTTGTAAACTGACAACTTTTTTTACTGAACAACTCTTTTTTTTCTATTTCTGAAATGTTTTCCTTCTCGTGATATTATGACTTGATTCCCATTATATTTTCACCTTTATCCCATAATTTTTTCCCCTACCTAATTTTCATGACGTTTTGTTTGTTTCTCACAATATTATGACACTTTGTGTTTAATATTTAAATTCTATGCTACTGAAAAGACATTATTTTTCCACACAATCTTACATGTGAAACTGAGACTTCTTTCTCTTCATATGCCCTTTATTCTCTGAAAATGAAGGCTGTTTTTCCATTTCAGCTGCTCTTTTTTCCAACTATTTCAACTTGTCTTCATAATAGGACTCTATTCCAATCATATTTTGACCTCATTTCATAATATAAGTTCTGCCCCTAAATAATTATCCAAAAATTTAGTTGTTTGTTTCTCATAACATTAAAAAGTAAAACAAAATAAATACATGTTATGTCATTGAAATTTAAATATTTCCCCTCATAATATTATGACATTCAAAAATTACATTTTTCCTTTTAATATTTTGACTTTATTGTTGGAAAATGACTGCTATTTTTTTTCTTCTACTTCTTCTACTTAAATTCTATTTGTAGAATGTACTGCGGGGGCAATAAAAAGACAAATGGTCGTTTAAGTATTTTAATCTATATGTTCTACTTCTAGTGTCGGTTGATGAAACAAAGCAACAAGCTAGACCTTTACTCGTTGCACAAATATAAATACTTCCTATTTAGTATGTGAATGCAACACACCGTGTTGTTCTGATGCATATCATAATGAAGAGAGTCCTTCTTGCGGGGTCACAGCACGTTAGCAGAGGGGACGATGACAAGGCGGCCAAAATAGCAGATCTGAAATCCACTTAAGCTTTATGTAAGCCCAACAGGCCCGAGGCTGTGGTAGTGGCATCGCGTCAGCTGTGGACCGGCTGTCAGGACGCATAGCAAACACGGAGGTGGGCTCTACTCGACGTGGCCTCTCGCGCACACGCGGGTATGGTAATGAGGATCAATGCCAAAAAAGTCACTCTTAGATGTGGACATGACAAAGTTGTTCAGCTTGGAGAATCAATCCTAAAATCAATCAAATGAGGCTAAATGTTTTCCACTCCCTGATTGCAACCAGCAGAGGGTGCAAGCCATTCAGGCACAACAAGTTTGCTGCCTAAATGGGTTGCCATGGAAATGTGACATAGAATTAGAAAGACATCCAGCCTACGGCAACCGTCTCCCACCCACTTTCCCTTCTCTACGGCAGCGCTAGCTAACAGCACTCATCATAAAGGAATTGAAAATGTTCTAATTGATACATGTGATTGGTATTGGTTGATTTCACTCATGCATGATCGTATCGGAATGGGCAGTATCCTCCTAGCTCATAGACAAACCTTTTACACGTTGTTTGATATTCTGCAGCCAGCTTGGTGCGTGTTTATGTGCCTATAGCAGAAGTAGGGAACCTATGGCTCGGGAGCCAGGTAGGGCTCTTTTGATGACTGTATCTGGCTCTCAAGCATTTCTTACCACAATAAAAATGTATTTTTGCTAACATTTTAAAGTAAACATCACAGAAATTACTGTTAAAAATAATATTAAAAATCAACAACTTTTTTATGCATTTTAATTCGTCCATCTATTTTCTACTGCAATACGGCCAACCATATCCATCTTTCCTGATGATATTTTCCAGGTCAAACACCAAAACTCGATTATTACTGGGTAATGCGGTAGTCTACCTCGGTCATTGAGATGTCAACATGTAAATGTAAACTTTCCTCCTTTAGTCAAATAGTCACCTAGCTAAAGCTGCAGAACCAAGCCTTCTGGCAAAGATGGCCAAAAGAATGAAATATACTGAGTACGGTGCAAAATTATGCAGCAGCAGAAGTTGTATTAATGGCAACAAGTATTTGATTTATTATTGGACACTGCGCTGCTCACAAAAGTGTGCTGGCCACACCCCATTGGCGTGGGGTAGTGTGCCTGGTCTACGTAATTAGAGCCCATTATATCTAAAACTGTTGGTCTTACATAAAAATGCACACATTTTATTGCATTCAATGTTTAAAAAAATGTATATGGCTCTCACAGATACACATTTTAAAATATATGGCCTTCATGGCTCTCTTAGCCAAAAAGGTTCCCGACCCCTGGCCTATAGCATTACACACTCACTAACATAAGCTTTTTAAAAGTAATCTTTTGGATTGAATATGAATAAACTGAATATTTTGTAGTTGTGGCTTAGATAACCCGTTTCCGATCTTCTAAATGTGCTTTTTAATATGATTAGAGTCATTTAAACATGTAATAACACCAAATAATCACATGTACATTTGTATTTCCCAAAATAGTGGATACATGAAAGAGAAATAAGACATATAAGATGATTATTAAGTTATTATTGTGTGAGATAATTTAAACCCTCAATAGCTGTCTGTTCTGACGACACCTTGTGTCCAATGTAGAATTCTACATTCACAAGTAAGAGTGTTTCTTCTGCCTTGTATTTGTATGTTAGTTCAATTAGCCATTTATATGCTTGAAAGTACTTAACGTAGGCCAAGAATAGGTACAACTTGCTTTGATGAAACAGTGATATTTTTTTTTGTAAAGACAATAACAATATGTGCCATTTGCTTAAATGTACATCAGGGTTGGGAGATTTTTTTTAATAAACAGGTATAGATTCTAACAACGATAATAAAATGCTATCTTCGTGAGGAGAAGGAACGTTTGTGTGGGGAAGTATTTACAATCATTCGCTTCCTGCCATACTAAACGGGTTGAAATGGTGCTAAACATTGGCAAAGGTCGGCGGAACCTCCTATTGCCGAGTGTGAATGGAAGCTAATGGAGTTAACTTAATTTACCGTACTAGTGCGGTTGTCTGTGCGCAAGTCGGACTGGATGAGTACAGTAGATTTTCAATGCTTTATTCTGAGTGGAAAAAAATATGTTTATCCTTGCACCCAGCTTGTCTTACAGACATCATCAGCACACAGCGAATTTAGAACACACGACTGGTCTTTGAAACAACGTAAACAAATTGCATGGGTGACTACATCTTCCTTCATCACAAGCACAGGCATTACAGTTGGTTGAAGATTCAGGAGCAATTTGTGCAGAGGCTGTTTCATAGTTACAGGTGTCCCCTGAGGGTAACCACAACTACCATGAGGCCCATGGTGAAAACGTGTGTGGCGTATGTTTACCATGCCCAAATATAACAAAAAGGCATACACACAAGTCTATATATAGTCTTATAGCTGCGACTGAAATGAGCACCATGTACACATTTAACACAAAAGAGGATCAAACATACATATGCCGGCTGTCTCACGTGTCACATCTGACTTCAATTGATCAAAATCTGAAACTGTTGACGTGCACCCGATCTCAAGGGGTCCAACAGGAAGTGTGCTGCATAGCCCTCATCAATGCAGCGATCCAGTTACTACACGTCATTTCCTGTCTCTTCCATACCAGCAGCGAGGTGACTGCAAGCAAAGCCTACCATTCTCACCTCGCTGCACCACCCCCCTCCTCAGCCCCAAAGCTTATCTCCCTGCCACACAGCAGCGTCCCACCCGGCGGCGTTGGTAAACATGAGTGTGTGAGTGTAAAAAATAACCTACAGACCTTCAGTTGTCATTTAATAGCTTCCACATTGCACGTGCCAGTGACGTTGTTGGATGTTGACAACAACATGGTCTAGCATTAGGAAACACTTAGGACCGAAGAGGGTTACGTGTTTCCAAAATAATACCACTTTCTCATGCACTCCAAATTATTATTCTAACAAAAATAATAATATATAAAAAAATATATTATTTTTGTTAGAATAATAATAATAATATACAAAATAACATAATATATTAAAAAAAACATATTATTATTTTTGTTAAAATTTTTGTTAGACCTTGGACACGCTGGAGGGATTACGTCTCACAGCTGGCCTGGGAATGCCTTGGTGTCCTCCCAGTGGTGCTGGAGGAGGTGGCCGGGGACCGGGAAGTCTGGGCTTCCCTACTAAGACTGCTGCCCCCGCGACCCGGACCCGGATAAGCGGAGGAAAATGGATGGATGGATGGATATATGTTTTTTTTAATCTTGTGGGGTGTATAATGAATTTTTACATTTAGGAAATAACAACCTCTGTCCAAATATCGCCTGCTTCCAACTGATGCCCCATCGATGCACTTTAGCAAAATAATCGCCTCAGCTAGAATTCCAACATTTACCTCTATCATAATCAAGTGACTGATGTGTCCCACAGGCAAATAATGGAAGTGCGCCCTCACCTGGCTGCCGCCCCCAGTCCCAGGTCTCGATGATGGAATGGTGCACGGGCGTCGACGTCTCCTCCTCGTCCTTCTTCTCCTTGTCGTTGGCTTCATCCTTCTGGCTTCCAAAGCAGCCCAGGCAGTCCTCTGCAAGACGGTAAACACACCATCAGGCTTGACATGTTGGGAAATATTCCCCACTGTGGGAGCCTCAGGGATGAACGATGTCTTTCTCATGTGGAGGACTAAGCTATTACCTGTGCTGCTCTTTTTTTATACCTAGTTTTGCTGTTCTTTTATTTTTCCATTTCCAAATATCTCAACTGCCTTCTTAAATAATCTTTGTAAAGTTTCTTCTAATAATACAGTATTTTGACTTTATTCCCATAATATTTTTACTTTATTACCACAAAATAACTTTTTCCAACCTAATCTTCAAAATGTTTTTTGTTTGTTTCTTTCTGCTTTTTCCTAATCTTCCAAAAATCAGTACTTTTTATAGTTTCTCAAAAATAAATCATTTTTCAACTCTATGCTACTAAAATTTAATTATTTTCCACAAAATATTAACAGTTTATTCTTATAAAATTGCAACTTTTCTATTAATAATTGGACTTTATTCTTGTACAATGACAGTTGGGGAGTGCATTTTTGTTTTTTTTTTTTTAGCCCCAAACTATTGTAACTTTCTTCTTGTAATTGAATTAATTTATTCCTGTGATATTTTGACTTTATATTCGTAATACTGCAACTTTTCTGCAACCTAATTTTCCCTAAAATGGTTTTGTTTCTCATAATATTATAATAATAATACTAATAATAAAATTTCAACATTATGCTACTAAAATGACGTTATTTTTACAATTTTGCCACATTATTCTTGTAAAAAATTATTACCCATTTTTTTCTGTAATATTTTGATTTAATTCTCGTAAAAGTACTGCTGACTTTTTGGGGGTCGCACTTTGGACACCGTTGGTATTTTTAGCAATGCAGATGAGACGTAAAGATGCTACCAGAAAAATCACACCGTACCTGGGTGAGCCGACTCTTCACCGGTGAACGTTATCTCCTCGTCCTTCACCATTTCATTCCACATCTCGCTCAGTCCCTCAGCGGAGAACGCCCACTGCCAAAGGAAAGACTCTTTCAAGTTCCTTCTCCTTCATGGTCACCACAACTATATTCTCCACCAACAATAATAACACAGCAATTTGGAAAAGGCAAAACAAATCACACGTCCAGTGTGATTTATGTAACAGGAGAATTTTAGATGAATCTATCAACTGTGTCTAGTCTGGTTGGACACTTTGAGACTACGTAATGCCCAGCTAAAAATCTCACAGCACACACAGTGGGCTCAATCTAAAAAAACTACAAAGAGAAGTGACAGAAGAAAGATCCTTTGTATTTCTACACATATTTGTTTAGCGTTTCATGATTTCTGCTCACTTTTTGTCTCCCACCACATTCAATAGTATCACATGCACACGTGTCATGGCCAGTGATGCTATGCTCACCCCCTTTTGTTGTTCATGTGACCATATCCATGTGACATTAAGGGAATTAACCGTGGTTTGAAGCAATCCAGTGCCAAAAAAGGAATAAATCATTTTTTATTTTAACTTCAAAATTGGGGGCTGCACGGTGGTCGAATGGTTAGTGCACAGGCCTCACAGCTAAGAGACCAGAGTTCAATTCCACCCTCGGCCATCTCTGTGTGGAGTTTGCATGTTCTCCCCGTGCATGCGTGGGTTTTCTCCGGGTACTCTGGTTTCCTCCCACATTCCAAAAACATGCTAGGTTAATTGGCCACTCCAAATTGTCCATAGGTATGAATGTGAGTGTGAATGGTTGTTTGTCTATATGTGCCCTGTGATTGGCTGGCGACCAATCCAGGGTGTACCCCGCCATGCGGCCGAGGATAGCTGGGATAGGCTCCAGCAACTACCGCGACTCTCGTGAGGATAAGCGGTAGAAACTGAATGAATGAACTTCAAAATTGACAAAATCAAGTGCAGAAAAATCTTCTGTAAAGCGCATGTTTTTGTTGCATAAAAAGCTCATTCTAAGCTCATTCAAATTTGCAGACACAAAGTTAAGAGGTTCTGTTTTGGAGAAAAGAAAATGCAGACTTAGTAGCTCAACGGCTTTCAGTCCTCTATAAAGACTTTTTCCCTATTTGTGTGACTAGAATGTGGTTGTTTCCCGCCAAATAAGGAATACCTGCAAATCAATCTTCAGCCATTTGTCATGAAACCTCTGCTGTGCATCGAGGTTAAACGATGGAGAGGGCATCTTCCCCTCTCCTCTCCTGGCTGCAAACGCAGCCAACCTGCAAAAAAAAAAAGACAAAAACAAAGATGAACATGTTTTCCAACAAATCATACAAGGGGGTGGGATTATGATGTCCAAAAAATACTATACTTTATTAAATGAAGTAATAAAGAAAGAACAAGGAACTAACTGTCCCAATGCTAACCTCCTATTTATACTTTATATGTCTATTATATTGGCTCAGCAAAATGTTTGACAAAAACCGAATCGTACAAAAACCGAGACCTGACTGTACCATAATCCTTCGTCACTTCTTGCTTCGAATTTCATGTCTTCACTATATCACATTCTTTTACAGCATCATGCCATTTCGTGATTGAATACAACCTATTATTACTTTAACAATATGCATACTATCTTTTAGCCTAAATTAAGCATTTTCAAGGATAAAAATGACGAAATGACGTAAAATACAAATACAGTTGTCTCTAGCCACTTTGTGGTTTGAATTTCAGAGCTTCACTGTTCTTTTTTATTTTGAAAAACCATGATAAATTATCACTGTTTTGTGGTTAACCATGACCTTGTAAAATACAAATAAGGCATTTCAGAAGATGTTGTGACATGTAGTGTTCTGCACTGGTCAGTAGGTGTCAGTAATGTTAAACTGATGAGTCAATAGCCACAGCAGGATGTATGATGTTCAGAAAAAGCAAGGAACTCTACCAGTGTTAATGGGCAAGTCTATGTGATGTCTTTATTTATATTTAATATGTCTTATTTTCTCTTATTATGTCTACTATATTGGATAGTAGGAGTGGAAAGGCAGACTGAGCGTGAGTTAGTTGGAATGGTCCTGACTTCCATGCAATATTGAAGAGATGTGTCGGCCATGACAGCCCCTCAACCTGCAGAGTCTTGAGAAACTCGGGGCAAAATTCATCCACCCGCTGAGCATTGCCACTGGCAAGTGTTTTGACTACCCCAGATATCACAGTAATGGAACAGTCCGATTTCAGGTCCTCAGACTCTACTCCCTCTATGGAAGGTAATGTATGTACTTGGGATTGAGAAAGGCCTCAAAGTATTCCTTCCACCGCCTAACTATATCCTCCGTCGAGGTCAGCAAGCGTCCGTCTGCTGTAAACAGTGTGGACCAAGCACAACTTCCCTTGTCGGAGGCGTCGGACGATTTGCTAGAACAACTTTGAGGCCGACCAAAAGTTGGACTGCATATACTCGTCCTCCCCCCGGGGATGCAGGCAAAGCTTAGGTGAGAGTTGAAGACTTGACGAACGGTGCACTTGTGGATATATGTTGGAACATAGTGTTAGTTATGGACTAACTGTGGTTCACACAGAAGTCCAATAGCATTGCACCACATGGTTTCAGATCGGGGGGCCATTCCTACAATCACGCCCCACCGTGTCACACGGTCATTCTCCTCATGGGTGTTGAAGTCTCCCCCTGCACCGAATCGGGGGCCTATTAATAAGGCCATACTAGCTCACTGCCTCTCCCTTGCAGCAACTCCCCAATAGAACAAGGTGTAGCCCCTCTTCAGGAGCTTGGTTCCAGAAGCCAAACTGTGGGTCGATGTGAGTCCAACTGTGTCTAGTCAGAATTTCTCAACTCCCGCACAAGTTAGGGCTCCTCTCCCACTGGAGAGGTGACATTCCATCTCCCAAGAACCAGATTTGACCACCGAATACCAGGAACGGGACCAATTAACCCTGATAAAACCTGACATTGCACCCTTATGAGAGTTTACTCAATGATCCCTCCTGCTTCATCTCATTCTCTGACAAACCAGCTGAAACAAGTGGAGTTACTCAGACATTCCCATTATAATGTGAAATGGGTAGCACCAAATCTATTTGTGGCGGGCTGCCACCAATAAAAACATGACGAAAAAGTGACGTAAACAATTTACTTGCTCCTTTCTCGCCATGTCGAGTATTTGCTTGAACTTGACCAACAGATTGAGTTTCACTTATGGAGTTTTGCACAGCAACACACTACATACACAACGTCCTCATCATAAATGTATGTACATTATCAGGGGCATGCAAACGGGCCACATAAAAAAAAAGAGCTAAAAACATGCTGGGCCATTTGGGTAGGGTTGTATTTTTTAGTAAACACACTAAACGCACTGCAGTGTTGGTCAAGATAATATATGCTATTTACTGTGATCTCTTGTTCAAGCAGTAAATATTTCATTCTTTGGCCCTAATCCTCGTCTGTAGTGTTAATGTTTAGTTTTATGTATAGAATTGTCCTTGAACTGCACTTTGCACGGTGCTGAATGTAAACAGGATGGTATCCCTACATGATACGCTCCCCATGATTATTTGCAATACTCCGAAACTCAATCACAGATGTTTACGCTGGACCAAAAAAAACTAGGCAGCGTCTAAATTTAGTTGTTTTTTAATCTGCCGTCAAGAATGTCTCACAATTGCAGTATCCTTAAGGGACACTTATGAAATATACATCAGCTGATATGAATAATGCATACCCAGGGCAAAATCATTCACCAACATCTGATTTAAGGCCAAAGTTGGAAAGTTGTTAAGTGTATTTATATGTGTAAATAAATAGTGAGGGTGTATTTATCATGACATGACGATTGGAGCAGAGCATCATAGCTGTAAATGCTAGCTCTCCGAAGCACTGTTAACCTTGATAACACTACTGTAATCTATGCTATCTTGCTACAGCAAATAACGCAACGGTAATAAGAGCATTTGGGCCAATAATGCAGGAAAATAGCAAGCAATTTTAGCACGGCAGCTAATGCTAAGCAGCTAGCTTGTTGCTGGTAAACCAATATGAATATTGGCTACAGCTAGCCATGCTAATACAAGCTATCGTCATCCTAGCCCTGGTGAACACACCTCCAAGGGGTGACACCAAGCCCGACGGGATGCTAACTTTTCGGAGAGTCAACATTGATAGAGTTTGTAATTTTAAAAAGATTTATTTTACCTGCGGTATCTGACGCTGTCCCCTGACCCCTTTAGCCGCTATGCTGCTTTAATGAGCATTTCCACTTGATTGACAGGTCGCCGACAGTGAAACGAAGCGTGGCTAGAAACACATGACGTAGTCCCAACGGGAGCGCTCTATTACGTTTGTTGAAGTTATCTTAGAGGCCGCGGAGGTGGGGTTTGAGGGTTTCGAGTGGATGGGGTTCGCACTGCTCCGCCCGCTCGACGTTGTCGGTGTTAAAAACACACGCTTCTTTAAAATTGAAGGCGGGACCAAGGAGAGCCGACAGAGGGGTGGGACCTGCATGAAGTGACAGAATTTGTCCACTAAAAGGCGCGTGTGGCTCATGAAATAGCTGGAATACACATCTTTACACATCTTATTGTGTATAAATTGTTTCGTGTTATTGCTGTAATTTTCATCTCGTAGTAGGTTGATAAATAAAGATTTTGTACACTGCTGTCCAGGGTCTAATGGGATAACTTAAAAGCCAGACTGGCATATTCTGTATTTATTGACGTAACGAAGTGCGCTTGCGCATCATCCCACTTCCGACCCAAACCTCCCGGTGGAGTTCAGGGACTCGAAAACATTCTGTACTTTCGGCAAATCAACTGCAGAAATGTTTTTAGACTTAGACGCCAATGACGCTTCAAAGCCGGCTGTTGGAATAGTGATCGCAGTTATTTCCAGTTTCATTAACGGCTCGACTTTTGTGCTGCAGAGAAAGGGAATATTGCTCTCGCGCCAAAGAGGTAGAATACTTACAAAGAGTCTCAAGATTCATTAAACTTTACGTTGGAATCCATACATTCATTCATTCATTCATTCATTCATTCATTCATTCATTCATCCATTCATATTCAGTAATTTTCAGTTTATTAAACTAAACAATTGTTCGTTTTTCTCAGGTGTTTCTTACTTAAAAGATGTGGTTTGGTGGAGCGGCACTGTGTCCAGTGAGTATGGCGACCTCTAGTGGTTGGGCGTGGGAGTACTGTTAAACAGGAAATAAACTGTGTGTAGCCAATGTGTGTACATTAGATGTTTTTTCCCCACCAAAAACAAAGAACCTTTCTCCTCAATGCATATTTATGTTAAATCCTCTCACATACACACATGTATGACTCTCCCAAAGTGGTTATAGGTCAAATTGGGAATTTCTTGGCCTACAATATGGCCCCTGCTGTGATCGTCACACCACTGGGAGCCCTTGGAGTTCTGTTTGGGTAAGTCGTAAACTTTGAACTAAGTGAGAATTCTGCATGGCAGTCACGCTGAAGGCCGTATACATTATGTATGATGTTCTCACAGTGGCTTGAATTGTCTTTGCTGCGTGGTGTCGACACAAAGGCCTTGTTGTGTTGTGTGTCAGGGCCGTGCTGTCGTCTTGGCTCCTGGAGGAACACTTAAATATCCTCGGGAAGCTTGGCTGCCTGTTGTGTTGCAGCGGCTCCGGGGTGCTCATCCTTCACGCGCCAGCGTCAGAGTGTGTGACGTCACGACCAGAGCTGGAGGAAAGACTCGCAGACCCAGGTGATCAGCCACTCATGTCTAAACTTTCATGATTAAGGTGGAGCCAGCAGCCCATTCTTAACTGTCATACAAGTGTAAAAAGAAGCTAACCACTGCTTATAGTCAAGCCTAAAGCAGGGGTGTCCAAACGTCAGCCCACAGACCACACTCTAAATTTATAATTTAACAATAACAGTAAAAAATGAAAAAATCTGCAGTCATTTAACAAAGAGAAAGTCAAACTATTAAAAGAAAAAGTTGTGATGTAATGAGAAAAAGTACAAAAAGTTAAAATTTGGGGGCAAATAATGTAGTATCATTGTAGTTTAGGAGCACAAAGTTGGAATATGACATAAATAATAATAAATAAATAAATAAATAAATAAATATGGTTGTCATGTTTGGGGAAACGTCATAATGTCACAGGAATAAAAGTCAAAATATGGGATCAAGACCTAATTGTGAGAGGAAAATTTACAAGAAGAAAGTTGAAGTAGTGGTAAAAAAAAATTACAGTAAAAAAGAAAAGCTGTACTTGTACAAGACTAAGGTGAAAATATGAGAAAAAATATTAAAGATAAAAAAAGTTGCAATTACAAGTATAAACTCATAATACTTAATTTAGTAGCATAGAGTTGAAATATTAAATAAAAAATAATATTGTAGTATATAATATATGGGGAAAAAACAAAACAAAATGTTGCCATTGTAGGAAAATAAGTTTGTGGCTACATTAAAATATTATGGGAATAAAATCAAAATATTATGAGAAAAAATTTACAAAGATTTGAAAAGAAAGTTGAAAAAGTTTAAAAACAACCACAGAAATGAAAAAATGGCTGTAATTTTACGAGGATGAAGTCAAAATATTAACAGCAATAATGTCATTTTAGCAGCACTGATTTGAAATACTAAAGAAAAAACTTGGGTTGGTGGTTGAGGAAAGGTTCTAACAATATGGAATAAAGTGAAAATATTATGGAAAGAAAGTCATATCGTAATTACAAGAACAAGAATTATAGAAGTAAGTTGACATAGTTTTGGGGGAAAAAACCACAGCTGAAATTTTACGAGTATAAATTATTTTTGCTAAGAGCAAAAAGTCTCCTTTTCACAAGAATAAACTCGTAATATTATGAGGAAAATTAATAACATTTTAGTAGCATGAGATGACTTATTAAAGTGGGTTAAACACAAGGGGTGGACAGGACAGGATGATTGGGCAATGAAGGAGGGGCAGGAGAGGAGAGGGGAAAAGAATTCCAAACTAAGCTCCTATAAAGGAGCAGAGTATGGGACTGTTAAAAAAACCTCAGCATACATACATGCATTTCCAACAGGTGCCCAATCTTGGAGCTATGATAACACAGCAGCCATGGAGACGTCCGTGGATGGAGATTCCGTGCTGGAAATTTGTGGAAAAAGTTGTAATATTAAGTGAATAAAGTAAAAATATTAGGGGTTTAAAGCCATATTGCAAGAAGGGAATGTACAAAGATTTGAGAAAAAGAGTGAAGTCCATAGGCTTTCTCACCTACAGTATATGACAAAGCTGAGATGCAGTTAGCATATATTAGCATACTGTAGCTAATATCAAAGTGGCATCCTGTGATTTTTCATAATGTGACAACATGCATAGAGATGACTGTTTTGATGCTGTGATGCTTTTGCAACGCTTCTTTGCAGTGTTTGTGAGTTACATGCTGGTGGTGGTGCTGATGCTGCTGGTGCTGATAGGATGGATGGCTCCAGCTTACGGCACGTCCAACATCATGGTCTACGTGTCCATATGCTCCCTGCTGGGGAGTTTCACCGTGCCCAGCAGCAAAGGCCTGGGACTGGCAGCCCATGATGTCTTTGGCGGGGACGCATGGAGCGGCCGTACCCTCGCACTCTTCCTGGTACTACTGGGAACGCTGGGCACCAGCGTCCTGGTCCAGTTCATCTTCATCAACAAGGCGCTGGAGTATTTCCGCTCTGACGTGTTCGAGTCTGTTTACTACGTGACCTTCACCTTGGCGGCTATGCTGGCGTCAGCGCTGCTCTTCAAGGAGTGGACGGCGCTCACGGCGACCGACTGCCTTGCCGTGCTTTGCGGTTTCACCACGGTGTGCGTGGGGGTCACTCTTCTACGAATGTCTCAGGAGGCCTCGCTTTCTTGGAAGGTGGCGGGGACGTGCATGAAGATGGAGTGATTAAAAGGGCTTTTTGTGAAAAGATACATTTCAAGCATAGCTTTCATTCAGACACAAATGTAGCCGTAAATATTTAGCCAAAATGTCTAAACTACTATGCTACAACATAAACAATACAAAAAATGGTTGTTTTACATAAAAGTAACAATTTTTAACCATCAACTATTTACAATTTTCACATTTGGAACTGTATTGTCTGTTCGAACGCGTTTGCATCTCACCCACTGCAATGTGATTGGTCACATGCCCCAAGTGCTAACTATGAACCATATAAGGAAGTCACCCCTCTGTGACATCACAAAGGAACAGTTTTACCACGCCTTTTGAAACCAAGCGTTCTGAGCCATCCCAAACTTCTTTCAGGGCTCATTTCCAAATGCGCAAACCTCAGTTCAATCCCACCCTCGGCCATCTCTGTGTGGAGTTTGCATGTTCTCCCCATGCATGCGTGGGTTTTCTCCAGGTACTCCGGTTTCCTCCCACATTCCAAAAACATGCTAGGTTAATTGGCGACTCCAAATTGTCCATAGGTATGAATGTGAGTGTGAATGGTTGTTTGTCTAAATGTGCCCTGTGATTGGCTGGCCACCAGTCCAGGGTGTACCCCGCCTCTCGCCCAAAGACAGCTGGGATAGGCTCCAGCACCCCCTGCGACCCTTTTGAGGATAAGCGGTAGAAAATGAATGAATGAATGAAATTAATGCATTTTGTCAAGTGCATATGATTTATATGTGACCAACAAATGAAAGAATAACAATACACAATTTCCCCTATTTAACCTATTGTGTGGAGATATGGGGTAATAACAAAAAAAAATCAACCTCCAATCGCTAAATGTACGGCAAAAAATATGAGTGAGGATAATGACTAATGCTGCATATAGATAACATACAAATCCTTTATTTCTAAAATCACAAATAATACATTTATTATTTATTACAATTACAACACAGTCAGGAGATCAGGAAGACCTGGGTTCGATTCTCCGCTTGGGCATCTCTGTGTGGAGTTTGCATAGTAAGGAACTTAAACAATGAACTAGGGCAGGGGTCTCAAACTCAATTTGCCTGGGGGCCACTGGAGCTAGGATCTGGGCAAGGCTGGGCCGCATAAGGTTTTAAAAAAAAAAACAACGCATTTATTAAAAACAGAAAAATATACAAACTTTTTCAGTGCTTTAGTTCCGATTTTCTACAATAAAAGCTCTGATAAAACATTCCACTATTGTCTTAATTTTTATTTTTCTGCACAAAATAAGATAAAATAAATAAACAAATCAAGAATAAAGAAAATCGATCAATCAGTAATAAATAAATATAATAATAATAATAAAAACTTAAGAAACCACATATAGTTGGTGGGTAGACAAATTATTTTTTTCAGATTAAAATTAACAAAGCATTATTAGAGCCCTGTCGTCATGACAAAACACGACTATAGTCACATTTATACTCTTCATTTTCAACATATTGCGCAACTGCAGGGTCTTGAGACACATGCTAACTCGCAAACTAGAGAGCTAGCGACCTAAACGGTAGCCTTCAAGTTATTTCCTTTAAACTTAAATAGCCAAAAACTTACCACTTCCACACGGATAGGGAGGATAACTATTAACAGTTATTTAACCTTTAACATGAACATTAATCATACGTAATAATTTTTTCTGGGTACATGATACCACACAGCATCCATATCAAGCATGCGTGGGCCGCACTAACATTATATTTCATATCAACTTTCATATCAAGGCGGGGGCCTCAAACTAGTGTCCTGCGGGCCAAATTTGGCCCGTGGGCCGCGTGTTTGAGACCACTGAACTAGGGTAAGCAAATTCAAGGAGCAATACAACTTGTTCTGTCATCTAGTATTTATTATTACACTATTATCTGTGATTGCTATTTATTATAACTGGAATGACATCATTACCTTAGCATATTACTATGTAGTTAAAACTCCATACGGAATAAATGTACTGCAACGGATATAGGATTAAATAAGGTTTGCTTCTTCCTACTCCCTTTGGACACGTGACACTGAATGGAATCATGTGTACTGTATATGATGTAATCTATATGCATGTTGTTGGGAATGAAATGTTTCGTAACAAGGCCACTTTAGTCAATTTACGTTAAGCCAATTTCATTTGTGTCGTGGGCTTTCATTTCCTGCCAGAAGAAGTTAGTTGTTTGTTTTAGCACCAGGGTGCGGCTCCTGGCTCCACCATAGGCGGCAGTCGCAGCAGCATCCTCCGCCGGTGTGACACTGATCAGTAGCCGCTTGGCTTGCGTGTGTGCCGGGTCTGGACGGACGGTGCACGATGTGAGGGATCGGAGGTCACCTGGATGCGAGCTGTCTTTTGGATCACATTTGTGTCCTCTGAGAGGTATTTATCGAAATCCTTCAACCGCAATCAAAGTGACATTCTTAAAGCGACACGGTAAGCGAGAGCGTTGTTAGCTACGGGAGCTAGCCCCGCTAACATGTGGCTTTACTCGTGTTCTGTCCGACTTAGCTCCAACCCTTCACTGACATCACCGCTGGTATTGTTGTGGTGAGTGTTTCACGTCATAGAAGTTGAATCTTGGGTGAAATAATCTAAAGTTTGCCGGCTAAAGGTGCAAGCTAGCTTGTTGCTAATGAAGCTCACCTGGCTGGAGGTGACCTCGGCGTCACTTCCTGGTTCTTGGTGAAGCAGCACATAATTAACATGGCAGAGCACGTGATGAGCAAGGAGTGCGCGTGTGTAGTTTCCATGGGAGCAGCCGGTTCAACTAGGTAACTTGCTCGCTATGGAGTGTAGCGTTAACGCGGCGAATTCCACCTCCTGGCCGCATTTGTCGGCGTGTAGCGGCGTAAACGGTCCGTGTCTGAAACGCTGATGCGTATTAATCTGTGTGTGTGTGTTTTACGTGGATGTTGTGCTCTCAGGTGCGTTGCTTGGCTTGAGCTGCACTTCCGGCTTCTCGGAGCAGCGGCGGCTTCTCCACTGCTTGGAGGTCGATGTGAGCAACGGCACTTCCGGCCTCGGCATGGCGCAGGACAGGGGCAAGTACGACTTCTACATCGGCCTGTCTCTGGCCATCAGCTCCAGCATCTTCATCGGAGGGAGCTTCATCCTCAAGAAGAAAGGTCTGCTCAGGCTGGCCAAGAAGGGATCCATGCGGGCAGGTACACATTACAAAAACAAGGCAGAAAAAAATGGCCCGATTTCTGGCTGCTGGGTTTCGGCACGCCCTGCTCGTACCTGGAATAACTTTAGCGATTGAAGAACCAGTCGTGGTACTTAGTAAACACGCAGCATTCCACTGCCGCTTCACGTCGGCTTGTTCTACAACGCTAAAGTCATTACCAGTAAACATCCCACCTGATGGTACTGGTCAGCCATTGGAAACCAATAGCACAATGTCATTTCATTGGTCTATGGCAGGGGTGTCCAAAGTGTGGCCCGTGGCTGGGTTTATTTTTATTGCAGCATTCTGAAAATATAATTGAATGAGTAAACAGTGAAAATCGGCGGCACGGCAGTCGAGTAGTTAGTGCGCAGACCTCACAGCTAGGAGGACCAGGGTTCGATTCCACCCTCGGCCATCTCTGTGTGGAGTTTTCATGTTCCCGTGGTTTTTCTCCGGGTTCTCCGGTTTCCTCCCACATTCCAAAAAACATGCTAGGTTAATTGGTGACTCCAAATTGTCCATAGGTATGAATGTGAGTGTGAATGGTTGTTTGTCTATATGTGCCCTGTGATTGGCTGGCCTCCAGGGTGTACCCCACCTCTTGCCCGAAGACAGCTGGGATAGGCTCCAGCACCCCTGCGACCCTCGTGAGGAAAAGCGGTAGAAAATGAATGAATGAACAGTAAAAAGCGAACAATTATTTCATTTATATATTAAAAAAATGTTTTTTACAGAAATGAAGTCAAAATATTAAGAGAATAACAAGATGAAAAATAGCACCACCTTAGTAGCATAAATAAGAAATATTACATTTAAAAAAGGTGTAATATGAAAAAATAACAAAACCTAAACAGCCAATTAAGTAGTCGTTTTGGGAAAATTATGTGGAAAAAAGCTATAATGTTATGAAAATATAGTAAAAATATAATGAATAAAGTCAGAATTACCAAAAGAAAATAAAATAGTTGAGGAAAACTGTAATTTTAGTTGTATAATGTGTATATATTAAAAAAAAAAGTTTGTTTTGAAGTCATACTATGTCCAGATGTATCTGTGGCGGGCCACTACAAGTACCAGAATGAATGGGAAACATTCCCAGTGAATACTACAACTATATCCATGCAGCATTCCACTGCCGCTTTACGTCAGCTTGTTCTACAACACTAAAGTCATTACTAGTAAACATCCCACCTGATGGTACTGGTCAGCCATTAGAAACCAATTTCCCAATGTCATTTCATTGGTCTATAGCAGGGGTATCCAAAGTGTGGCCCGTGGCTGGGTTTATTTTTATTGCCTAATTCTAAAAATATATAATTTAATGAGTAAACGGTAAAAATCAAACAATTATTTCATTTATATGTTTAATTTATATATTTTTTAAACATCAATGAAGTCAAAATATTAAGAGAATAACATGATGAAAAACAGCATCACCTTAGTAGCATAAAGATGAAATATTACATTTAAAAATAGGTGTAATATGAAAAAACAACAAAAACTAAACTTTCCTCAAAACGACTAATTAAGTAGTCGTTTTGAGGAAATTATGTGGCAAAAAAGCTATAATGTTGTGAAAATCAAATAGTTGAGGAAAACTGTAATTTTAGTTGTATAATGTGTATATTTAAAAAAAAAAGTTTGTTTTGAAGTCATACTATGTCCAGATGTATCTGTGGCGGGCCACTACAAGTACCTGAATGTATGGGAAACATTCCCAGTGAATACTACAGATGTATCGATGCTGCTGTACTACTGCAATAATGCGTTTTAGCAAGTTTGCCTTTCATTTTTTATCTTGTTTATAATCAGATCAAAGAAGGACTTGTAAATTAGACAAATGCAACTTAAATCACAACAATATTTTTTGTAATATACCAACAAATGTCCTTTCTGTGATTACCACTTTGACAAAATTATTCAACCCCTTGGTCACATATGTCGGGGTGCGCCTGGGAGTTCTAGCATGGAGACCTTCATCTCGCAGTATGCGCCACAAAAAGGGCATTTATTATTTTATTTTAGTTGCATTTAGTTAATTTAGAACTCTTTGCAAGATTTTATTATAAACATGATTTAAATGTTCTTTTTTTTAATTCCCGAAAAAACTTATATGTGACTGATATGTGAGTGGTGGTGCCTCTGTGTCTGTGGCTTTCCAGATGTATCTGTGGCAGGCCACTACAACTACCTGAATGCATGAGAAACATTGCAGGAAGTAAGAAGCAGCACTGATGCCTATTTTTTGACTTGCAGGTCAGGGTGGTCATGCGTACCTGAAGGAGTGGCTTTGGTGGGCCGGTTTGCTCTCAAGTAAGGGATCCCTCCTACGTTCTTATTGTCGACGGAAAATGAAGAGCGTGTGTTTATTTTTGCAGTGGGCGCCGGTGAATTAGCCAACTTTGCAGCGTATGCCTTCGCCCCCGCCACCCTGGTCACGCCCCTGGGAGCCCTCAGCGTGCTGGTCAGGTACGCCATGTATGTCCGATGGCGGCGTCGGATGGGTTCTGACGTACACGTACGTGCGTGTGTGTGTTGCAGCGCCGTGCTGTCGTCGTACTTCCTGAGCGAGCGTTTGAACCTGCACGGGAAGCTGGGCTGCCTGCTCAGCATCCTGGGCTCCACCACCATGGTGATCCACGCCCCGCAGGAGGAGGAGATCAGCAGCCTGGAGCACATGGCCGGGAAGCTGGTGGACCCCGGTAAGTACCCCTCCGTCCACTCACCGAACGCACTACTTGATGCTTCACTTGCTAGCTTGCTGTCTGATGGGAAGTCGGAACTCCATGCAATGCGGTTATTCTTTAAGACCTTCAGGCAGGCGACTTCCTGTCATTCCCACCAGGTGAATGATCTGGGTTTGATCTCTGTGGAGTTAGCATGTCCTGGCATTGGCAACTCCAAATTGTCCATCGGTATGAATGTGAGTGTGAATGGTTGGTTGTCTATATGTGCCCTGTGATTGGCTGGCCACCAGTCCAGGGTGTACCAAGTCACCTGGTATAGGTTGCCCCTGTGTTGTGTATAAAGTGTATCAACATAGGTTAAGGGATTTTCCACCTTGGGGGGGGGGGGTTTGAGGGCTGTGACAGGTGGGACGCCAAGCAACCTGTGTGTGAGAAAGTGGTCACGTGAATGACGTTCGTCCGTGCAGGTTTTTTCGTCTTCGCCACGCTGGTGATCATCGTGGCGCTCATCTTCATCTTCGTGGTGGGCCCTCGCCACGGGCAGAGCAACATCCTGGTCTACATCACCATCTGCTCAGCCATCGGGGCGCTGTCGGTGTCGTGCGTGAAAGGGCTGGGCATCGCCATCAAGGAGGCGGTGGCGGGCACCAATGTGGCGAAGATGCCGCTGGCGTGGATCCTGCTTGTGGGCCTGGTGGCGTGTGTCAGCACGCAGATCAACTACCTGAACAAGGCGCTGGACATCTTCAACACGTCGCTGGTGACGCCCGTCTACTACGTCTTCTTCACCACCTCGGTGCTCGCCTGCTCGGCCGTCCTCTTCAAGGAGTGGGAGCACATGGGCGCCGACGACATCATCGGCACGCTGAGCGGTTTCGTCACCATCATCGTGGGCATCTTCCTGCTGCACGCCTTCAAGGACGTCAGCGTCAGCCTGGCCGCGCTCGCCTTCTCCATGCGCAAGGACGACCGTGCCAACGGTACGTACGAGCTGCTCCGTGCCGGCGAGGACGCAGAGGAGCCGGCCTCGCCTTTTGACGCCGTGTCCAGACGGAACGGAGCCGTGGCGCCTTAGGGACGCCAAACCCGGACAATCAATGGACGACAGACCGAAGGATTGTAGTCCTTTCCTTTGCCTTACCGTACGCACTCTTTTTTTTTTTTCATTCCGTTGGACACACAACACTTTCCTGGCATTTAGGTGACCTTTACTACTTTTACTTTGGGGAATTTTGGTTTAAAACACTGGGAAAAAAGTAAAAAAAAAAAAAAAAACTGACATGAACACAATTTTTTACTTTTCCATAGTTTTTGCTGAAACAGTAAAAAAGTTAAATGATATGGTTAAAAAAAACGAACAAAAAGCATGAAAAAGTAAAAATTGACATTTGTCATCCTTTTTTGGTTAACACAATTTTTTTACTTTTTCACTGCTTTGGCTAAAAAGTTTAAAAAAAATTTAATTTCATTTTTATCAGGAAAAAGAAATTGTTCAACAAAAATGTTGAATTATTTTTTTCATTAACATGTTTTTGTTGAAAAGTTCTAAAATGTGCTTTTGTCGAACACAAACATGAAAGCAAATACATGAACGTTTAAGTTCACTTTTTGTTGAACAATTTCTGCAGTCGTGTAAAAGTAAAACAAGTTTAACAAATATGAAAAATGATTTTTTTTACTTGTTTTTTTTCAAATTAAATGTTCATTTTTTTGTTTCCTTTTTCCATGTTAAAGTTAACACAAAATGACAAAGTCCAATTTTTTGTAGATATTTTTGTACGTGTTTTTAGTTAAGCACATATTCATGCACTGACTTGCTTTGTACAAAGAATTTATATTCTCTACGATCTTATTTTGAAGAGTGACTACTACAAATGGAGGTTGTGATACTTGAAAGTAACTATTTTTGTGGGCGCTCATTCTGGACTAAAGGTAGCCTTTACACGTAAAGCTCTTGAGATGAAGCCACAGATTTGTTACATATTTATTGAAATAAAAATGATTATTACACCATTTGAGGAAAGTCAAGGCACAATTCTTATAAATGTTACTTAAAAAAAAAAGTTTCAGCATGCATGTTGGTCAAAATAGAAAAATCCCCGCACTTCAACCTTCCACCACCTCAAACATTTAAATATTCCATAAGTCTTAAAACGCCATCTATTGTACTGCAAGTATAAAACTGCTTTTCATAATAAGGCACAAGTGAATAGAAACAAAAGGTGAATGGTCCTTTTCTAAGGAAGCCAAACTACTAGTGGATTGTCGGGGGGGGGGTGCACCTCAGCTGCTGGCCAGCGACTGGTGTATGGGCGGCTGGAAGCATCGCACGTGCTCCACCGGCATGTTTTCTCCGTCCCCAGACTTCAGGTACTTATTGAGGATTGCAAAGATTTCGTTGTTGAGGACCTGGAATTTGCGGATCCTGTCCACCATCTTCTTCAGGGGCTGAAAGATGAAACGAACATCACTTAATTTTTTGTTTTATGCAAGACAGGTGTGGTTTCTTTCCCGCTTGAAATATTTTCTCAGGAAAGGAAAATGCATCCTTTTAACACTTTCGGGCCTTTATGGCTTCCTGTGGAGCAGCTCCACACCAAAACCTGCGCAAAGATCTTTCAGAATCTGCACCTATTCCGGCTATATTTCTTGGATTTCCTGCCTCCCGCCCCAACGGTTTGTATAATTTACTCCACCCCCAACCCTCCTCCAGATGGCCACTCCCGAGGACTTCCAGACAGTTGCCAAACCCCTTTTGTTCGATGACTTACCCAAAATAAACAGTTAGGACACAAGCTGTTACTGCTTGCTCTTCTCACTCTTCAACACAACCAAGTAACGTTGGAAAGACGTCAGACATCCGCGACAATTTGCTGGATAACCAGCTTTTTTTTTTATTCTTACCAAAACAGTCCTGTGTGAAAAGTTTTTTTCCAAAGAGATCCACACCCCCAGGCCTCACAGCTAGGAGACCCGAGTTCGATTCCACCCTTAGGCTGTGTAGAGTTTGCATGTTCTCCCCGTGCATGCGTGGGTTTTCTCCCGGTTCTCCGGTTTCCTCCCACATTCCAAAAACATGCTAGGTTAATTGGCCACTCCAAATTGTCCATAGGTATGAATGTGAGTGTGAATGGTTGTTTGTCTATATGTGCCCTGTGATTGGCTGGCCACCAGTCCAGGGTGTACCCCGCCTCTCGCCTGAAGACAGCTGGGATAGGCTCCAGCACCCCCGCGACCCTCGTGAGGATAAGCGGTAGAAAATGAATGAATGAATGAATGAAATATCCAGTAAATAACTATTGTCTGGATGTCCTGTGGTCAGGAAGAGGTGTAGTCATGTTATGGATGCGTAATACAAGAAACTAAAAATAAAGACGTGTGCTGGTCAGGAAGTAAAAGGGTGACTCACCACGCTCTTGATGACCTCGTCCTTGCCGTCGTGTTTCTGCACCTTGAGGAGGTGGTAGCTGAAGTCCAGGATGTCAAAGCGCCTGTGCTGTCCCAGGAGGGCGATGATCATGCAGCCGGCCCAGTGGAGGCCGTCTCCAAAGCACTGCCTGGAGGAGGAGGATGACATGAGTGATTGGGTGAGGTGCCTGTGGTCACCACACGGGGGCGCACGTGGCAACACTCACTCCACGGTGAACTCGTGCGCTCCCACGGGGATGCAGTAGACAAACTGCATGGCGCTCCACAGGCGGTGGAACTCCACGCACTCGTCCACATGCATCACGCCGTTGCTGGGCAAGGGCCCCCGCCAGATGGGATCATCCAGGAAGCCGCGGACGCGTGCCAGGATCACCTCGAACATGGACAGGCCGCAGCACAGCCTCTCTTTGGTCAGGAGGTCGCCTTCACGAGCGATGGCGATTTGCTGATCGGGGGGGAAATGAAAGAAAGTTTAAAAACGAGGTTGTCGTAGCGCTGAGGTTAGCGTGGGTCACGGTGGTACCTGCGGCGTGCCGAGGCGCTCGATGAGCGGAACCATGTGCAGCGCCGTGTACTTGGCCTCCAGCCGCTTCATCTTGGCGTCAAGACGCTCGCCTTCTGCTCAAACACAAACGTGTACACTTGTAGTACATAACAATCAATCCTAAATACTCCTAAATGGACCCACCTTTCACGTGGACCCTGGGTAGAATGTTCTGGAACGGGGCAGCGTGCAGCAGATCACACACTTCTTCCTGCGACTACAAGTACGAGTACAAGTAGTAAATCAGGATTAGAGTGGCAGGTAAGACATGACAGCACATCATAGAAGAAGACGGGGGCGTGTCCTACCAGACTCTGCTCGCTGAGCAAGCAGAAGAGGAGGGCGTTGCCGACCTCCCTCAGGTTCTGGAAGCAGACCGTCTTTAGCTCGGCGTACTCCACGATGTCCTTCAGCTGGTGGTGGAAGAACTCCAGGATCCCTGAAGACGGCAAATGCCATCCAATCATGTCCCGCTTCATCCTGATATGCTTTCCTGAATAATCCTACATTTTTCCTGGTCAGATACTCGCCTTGCCACCTTATTCTTGTACAATGGACATTCTTATAATCGGCATTTTATTCCAATTATCACTTCACCTCTTTTCTCTCTTTCATTGCTTTTTTTGGTAAAATAATCTTATAAAATTCATGTTCAAATTCTGGGTTTTTTTGTTGCTGTAATATTGCAATATTTTTCTAGTGAGACAATGACTTTTCTCTTAATTTTACCACTTTATTAATGGAAAATTGCAATTTTTTTCCCCTAAATGATAAAAATTTATCTCAATTTTCATATTTATGGTAATGGTTTTATTTCATTTGAACATGCATCAGATTACAATTGAGTGCATCCCATAATCAGTTCACAGTTCCGCATGTCCAAAAGGAGTAGGAAGAAGCAAAGCTTATTAAATCCTACCCCTCCATCTGGTACTTTTACAATCAGTAACTGTTACATTTGTTCACTTCCTGCTTTCCATAATACAGTTTAAGGTTTTTGATTTTTTTTATTCATAATAATCACTTGAGTGTTTATCATTTAGTATTTAATTTGGGGGGGTTAAAAAAATTAAATGAGTTTACTTTTTTCTAAAATAGATTTTTTTGTTTGTAATATTGCATCTTTTTCCTGGTAAAACTGCAGTATTTCCTCAAGTAGAACTTGTTTTCTTGTAAGGTTGCAGCTTGTTTCTCCTCATTTCTTACCAGTTTTCAAATGAATGACTTTATTAACATCATCATTTTTGACACTTTGTATTGAGTTGTGGACTCCTATAGAGCAGCAACACACAATAACCTACACAGAAAACTTCAATCTTCCAGAATCTGCACCTATTCCTGCTGTATTTCCTTGGATTTGTGCTTCCTGTCAAAACGGTTTGTTTTAATTTATTTCACCCATGACCCGCCTCAGGACATGCCCACTCCCACTGAGATTGGTCAGAAGTGAATGAACCATATAAGGAAGTCCACCCTCTGTGACATCACAAAGTAACAGTTTTACCACGCCTTTTCAAACGGCGCGTTTTGAGCCATCCCAAACTTCTTCCATGGCTCACTTCCAAATGCACAACATCATTATCTGAAACTTGTAACTACATTTATAGGTCATAAAAGTGGAAAAACCATCCAGACTATAAGTTGCTTCGCAATAGAAACTGCATTAGCAGAGTGCACCAACCTGGTGAGCCGTACTCGTGGCGAGGGAGGCGACAGATCTTGGGCATCACCTCCATCAGCGTCTTCACGTACTGCATGATGGTGCCCTGGAGCTGGGAGGAAAAGGGGTTCTTTAGGACCCGGGGTGCAAATCGGCCACGGGGTAGAGCGGCGCCGCGTAACTCACCAGGCTTTTCACCACCTTCAGCAGCTCCTCCATCACCACAGCGATGCCCTGGTAGCCCAGCAGCCTGCACATCACCTTGATGTGGGGCGGGCCCACAAAGTTCCTGTAGCAGCTGAAGATGCTGCTGTAGGCCAGGTTCAGGGTCTGCCACAAGGAAAGAAGGGAGTTTTAAACAGGAAGCCACAGGTTGAAAGCTGAAAAACACGGGTGTATCATAAAGTATCAGAAATAAACTAATCTCATTTTGAGATGACACTGTAATAAAACAAAATGTTTCTGTGAGAGGTCTCACTTGCTCACATTTTGGATTTGCTGAACATTTCTGGGCAGGGTTTACGAGCTAATATGCTAATAATAAAGAAAAATAGTCATACAAAAATATGCTTGCTGACTGTATTTTTTTTTTTTTTTAATAATGGACCACAGTTCAGAAATTGATAACCTTTCACATAAAATTGGATGAAATTATCGTTGTAGTTGCACATCAAATTGTTTACCACAAAGAGAGCCACACCCCCAGGCCGCACAGCTAGGAAACCCCAGTTCGATTCCACCCTTTTTGGCAACTCCAAATTGTCCATAGGTATGAATGTGAGCCCTGTGATTGGCTGGCCACCAGTCCAGGGTGTACCCTGCCTCTCAGCTGAAGACAGCTGGGATAGGCTCCAGCACTCCCTGTGACCCTTGTGATTTCAACTTTCTTTTCAAATGTTTGTAAATTTTTTTCTCGTAATATTTTGACTTTCTTTTCTGACTTATTCCCATAATATTTGAATATAGCTACAGTTATTTTCCTACAATGACAACTATGCTTTGTTTGTTTTCCATATATTATATACTACAATATTATTTTTATTTAATATTATTTTAATATTCAACTCTATGCTACTACATTAAGTATTATGAGTTTATACTTGTAATTGCAAACTTTTATTGTTAGAATATTTTTTTCTCATATTTTCACCTTATTCTACTCTGTAGTAGAAAATGAATGAATGAGATTTCCCCTACTTATCATAGATACAAACTTATTTCCATCTGTGATTATATATACGTATATATATATATATATATATATATGTAGTATAATGTTTTCGCATTTATAATTCTATGAATAAGTATTTTCACAGATGTTGAAGTCTTAAATGCTAATATTATTGGTAACTCTTTACAATAACGATACACAACATAAGATAGTTCATGAGGAAGGAATCTACTTTACCTACAAACCACTACTCATTAGTTCTTCAGTAACTACTCTAAATGTATGTGTCTTAGTTGCTCAGTAATCCTTAGTACTACGTCCTCAGTAACTAGTGTATTTTATTGTAAAGTGAGCCCATAATATTGAGTTATATGTACTTGGAAACACATGATTTTAGGAATATGTGGATGGAATGGAACACTATAGAGCAGGGGTCACCAACCTTTTTGAGGCCCGAGGGCTACTTTGTGAGCACGGATAGTATGGGGGGCTACATGACCTGTTTGCGGTGAACTTCCAAATTGACAAAACTGCACTGATCACTTTTTAGTAATCAGAACAAAAGGAATAGTAGTAGTAACACTATGTGAAGCGACTGCTCACATATCAATGTTAATTATTTTCCACAATAATGGTAACAAAAACATTTTTTAACAAGAAACATTTATTTATGTGCTCACATATTTGAACACCTTTCTGTGATTTTTTCACCGGCCTAGTGAAAAAAGTCCTTTGTTTGTCCAAAGCTGCCTTTAACAAACGGGACTTTTCCGTCCTTAATGCGCTGCCGGGTGGGTAGCTCGCATTGAAGATTTTGTGGCAAGTTTTGATATTTGATATTGCAACAGTCATCCCGCAAATAAGACACATACATTTTTTTTCAAAATACGTAAAGAAAAATTCTTCCTCCCAATCACTGTGGAAAATGTAAGTCCTTTTTCGCTTTTCTGCCATGTTTTTGGGGGCTAAACTGCACGAGTAAGCTAACTCCTCATCACCGCTGCACTATATCAGAAAAGCGGTGAGCGGACACGTGCGCACACATGAACTTTGACTTGAGGTAAGAGTTTGTTATAAAATATTTTTGTTTTAATTTTTGATGTTATAAGACGAAAAAAAATACATTAATTCTGATTCAAAATTTAAAGCACAAAATAACAATGATAATTTGTGACCAGTGCTATTTTTAGAAGATGCCTCGCAGGCGCCTTAAGTGGTCCACGTGGGCATATGGGCGCCCGCGGGCACAGCATTGGTGACCCCTGCTATAGAGTAATTATGAAACCGATGATATGCAAACATGCACAGCAGTGACGCATGTAACTTCTAAACGATGAATACAGAGGGGATACGTGGAAGGTCAAGCAGACTGGCAGGGAGGCGTGTTGAGGAGGTGCAAGCGTCCATCAGAAGGTGGCGCCGTGGGACAGTGCATGCTTGTGAATTTCTCAACTTTGTGTTAATCATCTTTTGCTTTTTTAATTTTTAGTCCCTTGTAAATCCTCGACACATTTGACGACAATCTGTTGCTGTTGGGAGCAGATGGCCCCCTCCCGGAAGAATAAAAGCGTTTGGAAGTTGGAACTGTTCTCTTTTCCACCCCCCACCGTCAGCGGCTGCGCACGCACCCACGGCGGCGGCTAAGACGAGGACGTGCTGCCACACCGTCGGCATCATCCCAGATGTTGACAAGGCGACGCTGACGGGACTCGTCTGAGACGCCAGTTCACCAGCGGAGGTAAGTCTCAACCCTCGTAATTTAGGTTCCAGAGTCTTTGGCTGCTTTTCACTCTGGGTTTTCCCTTCTTCTACTTCATGCCACTAAATCAAGTCCAATCAATGTCGTTATTATGACACACGGTAGGATCTTTTCAATGAGCGGCAATGAGCGGAGCATGGAGAACATCCACTCTGGACACTTTTCAAGCCAGAGCAACAATTTCAGATACTAATATATACTCTGATGTTCCACAGCTGATCTCCAAGGTCAGGAGGTGAGCGTGGCGACTTAACGACCTCCCGCCAAATCACCGGGCATTATGTAATTTAATCAGGCTCCTCCCTCCTCCTGCCGCTGGCTGAGCTTAGTTGCAGACAATCCTTTACTTAAAGCTTATTATCCCCCGGTCGTATTGTCCTATCCTGATGGCTGATACCCATGTAGATGGCAAGGTGATATCGCTAATATTTTCAGGACTTTGTGTACACAACGCCACAAATACTAGCAAAGATAAACAATAAGGAATCCTAGAATTATTCACTTGAAGTCTGGCTTTCTTTACTTTCATTACAGGATGTGGATGGGGCCGATGCGATCCATTCTTGTATCCATGTTGGGTTTTGATTTCCGATACTACACATAAGAAATTGCCAATACCACCGGCTGAGACTTCCAATCCATGAGCCGTGTCTGTTTGCTACTGTGAGCAAAAAGGTAGCGAGTGGAATATCTGTAAACGTAACTCAAGGAATATCAGAGAACGTAGCTAGGACAGCACCAGCAAATGTAGCTAGGAGAACAAGTAGCAAACATAGCTCAGAATATCAGCAAACGTAGCTAAAAAGATGTCAGCAAACAGGCAAAAAAGTATCTGCAAATGTAACTAGTAGAACATCAGTAAATGTAGATGGAAAAGTATCAGCAAACATAGGCAAAAAGTATTTGCAAACGTAGCTTAAAGATCATCAGCGAATGTAGCAAAAAGAACATCAGCAAAGGTAACTAAGAAGTATCAGCAAACAAGCAAAATCTGAAAACAGTATCAGCAAACATAGGCAAAAGATTATCTGCAAACATCGGAGAACATCGGCAAAAGTGGCTAGAAACGTATCACAAAACGTAGCTAAAAGAGAATCGGCAAACATAGCTAGAAAAGTATCAACAAACTAATTAGAATTCCAGCAAATTTAGCCAGAACAATATCAGCAAACATGGCTAGAAAAGTATCAGCAAACAAGCAAAATCTGCAAACAGTATCAGCAAACATAGGCAAGAGAATATCTGCAAACGTTGCTAGGAGAACATCAGCTGAAGTGGCTAGAAAAGTATCACAAAACATAGCTAAAAGAGAATCAGCAAAAATAGATAGAATAGTATCAAACTAGTTAGAATTCCAGCAAATGTAGCTAGAACAACATCAGCAAACGTGGCTAGAAAAGTATCAGCAAACAAGCAAAATCTGCCAAGAGTATCTGCAAATGTAGCTAGGAGAACATCGGCAGAAGTGGCTAGAAAAGTATCACAAAACATAGCTAAAAAAGAATCAGCACACATAGCTAGAATAGTATCAACAAACTAGTCCAGCAAATGTAGCTACAACAACATCAGCAAACGTGGCTAGAAAAGTATCAGCAAACATAGGCAAGAGAGTATCTGCAAATGTAGCTAGGAGAACATCGGCAGAAGTGGCTAGAAACGTATCACAAAACATAGCTAAAAGAGAATCAGCAAACATAGCTAGAATAGTATCAACAAACTAGGTAGAATTCCAGCAAATGTAGCTAGAACGTCAGCAAACCTGATAAGAACATCAGCAAACATGGTTAGAAAAGCATCAGCAAACAAGCACAAGAGTACCTGCAAACGTGGCTACAAGAATGCCAGCGAACGTAGCTACAACAGTATCAGCTAACACATCTTGGAGAACATCAGCAAGTTTAGCTAAGAGTATCAGCGCAAATAGCTGGAAAAGCATCAGCAAACATAGCTAAAACAACGTCAGCAAACATAGCTAGAAGACTATCAGCAGACATAGCCAAAAGAGTATCAATAGCCATCGCTGGAGACCAGCAAAAGTAGCTAGAAGACACTACGATGTGCTGCATCACATGAGTGATTAGCTAGCTAATATACTGTAAAACGCCAACGCCACAGTACACGTCAGTGATGCAGATTCCCCTCGCTAGCAAGCGTTTTAGAATACAACTTCCAATTATCAGGCCAATGTGGTCGCTATATAATCATTTATCAGTATACGTGGAATTGGGACACCAGTTGATTCTTCTGAACGTGCAAAACCTAGGGCTAACGCATAAGATATGGAATCAGTGGTAGAATTGGGGTTTTGCCTAAATGTCCTCCTCTCTTCTCCAGGTGTGTTTTTACTCTGAGCGCCACATACTCAGGAAACAGCACAACATCATGGCGATCACAGTTTACAACATCTCGTCCACCTCCGCCCGAGTGAGCTGGCCTCCATCCCCCGCCTGCCTGGACACCTTCTACAGCGTCATGTACGACCCCAACTGGAACAGCCTCCTGATGGGCTTCAAGCGCAAGAGCTTCATGCACGAGGAGCGCATCCCCGTCAGCCAGACCACCGCCCACTTGGCCAACCTCCTCCCACAGACCACCTATTTCCTGTGTGTCACGTGTCAGGCCGCTAACCCGGTCCGGGACCAGTGTCAGGTTTTTGTTACTCTAAGCGACAGCAGTGAGGCGCAAGACCGGGTCGGCTGGGAGATGGCAAAAGGGGTGTGGCTGACCTGCTGCGTCTTGCTCCTGGTCATTGCCGCCATCCTGCTGTGGGGGTGTCTGCACACCACCTGCGCCGTCCCCGGCCGGGGCTCTGACAGCCATCCGGCGGTGACCAACGTGGTCGGCGGAGATCACCTTGCATCCGGGCGCCTCTACACGCCTCGAGGCAGCTGCGATAACGGCGCCAAAAGGGGTGCGGTCATGCATACGCCGCTCCTCTCGGCGCACGCCGCCAAACGCGATCATGAGCTGAGGACGCTGGCTAAGCTGTCTGGAAGCGAGCCAGCATGAAACAATTGGATTGAGGTCATGGTGGTATTGCTGTTATGCATTAGTGGGATCCTATTTGTCCAGACGAAATAAAACGCTTCCATTTCACATCAGCTGATTCATTCTTTCATGAGTCAACCGCTTTCGGGGACGCTGTGGTGCTTTCAAGTGTGCATGTTTCACTTCCTGAAATGTTGCCTTTTCAACTGCACTGAAAGCTTCCATTTCTTTTGCAATGTAGCGAGCGACACCGTCTGTGAGCATGCACTATTTAGCGATATTTTGTTTATATTTACGATGCCGACCAAACGCCTCAGTAAGCATTGACTGTCGGGGCGAAGGCTTTTTGGCGCACCACCATGTGTATTTTTTTTTCCAAAACTGTACAGGATGGTTGTTTGAGGTGCACATCCAAGTTGGTCACATAGTCCTTCTTTCTCATCACTGGAAAAAAAACTGGTGGAAATATGGGGTAATAACTATAAAGGCAATCTTCACTCACTAAATGTACTGCAAAAAAGGTCAGTAAGGATAATTCATAATGCCGCCTACAGAAAACATACTAACTCCATATTTCTAAAATCACAAATACTTGCTGATATAGTTAGTCTTCAAACAGCTAAACTAATGCCTGAAGCTAAAAATAACTAATTAGCTACAAATGTCATCCAATACTTCTCTACAAGAGAGGAGAAATATGATCTCAGGGAAGAACTACATTTGAAACACTTATATGCTAGGACTACGTTAAAAAGCCATAGCATTTCAGTATGTGGAATCAAACTACGGAATGGATTGAGTAAGGACCTCAAACAATGCACAACGATGAGCCAATTCAAGAAACAATACAAGCAGTTGATGTTTGCTAAATACAAGGATGAAGAGTCTTGAACCAGTCATTATGTGCTATATATATCACTATATTGACACTTACTATGGTACCCATTATGTCATTGTATGGTCATATCACCTTGTACTTCGGTACGAGGTGCATTATTAAAAAAAAACTTTAAACTGTATTATGGAAAGCAGGAAGTGAACAAATGTAACTGATTGTAAAAGTACCAGATGGAGGGGTAGGATTTAATAAGCTTTGCTTCTTCCTACTCCTTTTAGACATGTGGATCCCAGCGCACTGACCTTTGATCCGTAGAGGTACTGGGGTTGAGCGTTGGGCGGCTTGTCCCTCTGGAACTCCTGGGAAAAGGGCAGGACGGTGCGCACAAACCTGAACACAGAGTAGAGACCTCAGTGGCAACGTTCAACAGCAGCCAGCGGCCAGCGTGGCGTGCTCTCACCTGTTGGTGGAGCCGTTGTAGCAGTAGTTGGGCAGGAAGTCGTAGTTGAGCTCCCAGAAGACGTGTAGCGTGATGCGGCCATAGGGCGCCGACACATTGTGGTTGGCCTCACGGAACATGGCATCAAAGCTGTCCAACGTCAGGAACTTACAGAGGAGCTTGTGTGTCATACGGTTGATCTCCAGAAGACCTTCCAGTTCCTTGATGCCAAAAAGGAGGAGTTTGAATTGGTGAGAAACTGCTGTATCCCTCTGGGGTCCCTTTAATTTTGCACCCTTTGAGGCCTTGAGGACAAAAAAGGCTATTCCCAAAACCAGCTATAAAAACATACCAGATTCACATTTTTTTTGCTGAAATTTCTGTCAACTTCTAGTAATATTTTGATTTTATTCCCATAATATTTTGATATAGCCCAAACATATTTTCCTACAATGACAACGTTTTGTTTTGTTTGTTTTCCATATATTATACACTACAATATTATTTTTATTTAATATTTCAACTCTATGCTACTACATTAAGTATTATGAGTTTATACTTGAAATTGCAACTTTTATTGTTAGAATATTTTTTATCATTATATTTTCACCTTATTCTACTCTTTTTGACAGCTGGAATAGGCTCCAGCACCTCCCGCAACCCTTGTGAGGATAAGCGGTAGAAAATGAATTAATCGATGATAGTGTTTCCTACTGGAAAAAGTCCCATTGACTTCTATTATAATCACCATTTTTCAACACTGTACTTAGATTAGATGATAAAAGCCAGGCATACACGTTGTAACACATTATTACGCAATATTGAATAATATTGTTTTATTAATTTGATAGCTCAAGTAGTTCATGTGAACACGTAAGTTAAAGTGCATAAAGTTAAAGTGCATAAGTAGTACATAAGCCAGTAGAAGGTTAGGAATGTGCTTAATTATGTCTTTTGTCATCTGTGCAGAAATCACAACAACAGCTAGAACACAGAAACAAGCCTACCATGATGGATGTGAGGTCCTCGCTCTCAAAGCGGTTGATGGCCAGCTCAAGAGACTTGTACAACGCGGCCGAGACCCTCTGAGTGATGAGCCTGTTCAGGTCAATGGATCGTCCGAGGAGCTGCAGGAAGAACACGAGAGGATGCTAGCACTGCAAGAAGCCAGAGTGTGGAGAGAGAAAAACCTACCTGGACGTGGCGCTGCTTCAGCAGTGTCTCGTAGCGGTTGGAGGCCGGCCAGGGAATGTTGGCTCCCTGGTTCTTACAGTCAGCCCTCAAACGTTTGTCCAGCAGGAGACTGAAAGGATGGACAACATTATTACCATTAAGTCGGGAGGCGTGGTGAACAAAAACTATTGTATTTATTTCAAATGCCGTTCAACAACAAATTATAATAATTAGGGAATATCTGTGTGGAGTTTGCATGTTCTCCCCGTGTGTGTTTTTTATGGGGGGGGGGGTACTCCGATTTCCTCGCATATTCCAAAAATATGCATGTTGGCAACTCCAAATTGTCCATAGGTATGAATATGAGTGTGAATGGTTGTTTGCATGTTCTCCCTGTGCATGCGTGGGTTTTCTCCGGGTACTCCGGTTTCCTCCCACATTCCAAAAACATGCTAGGTTAATTGACGACTCCAAATTGTCCATTGGTATGAATGTGAGTGTGAATGGTTGTTTGTCTATATGTGCCCTTTGATTGGCTGGCCACCAGTCCAGGGTGTATCCCGCCTCTCACCCAAAGTCTGCTGGGATAGGCTCCAGCATACCCTGTGACCCTTGTGAGGATAAGCGGTACAGAAAATGCATGGATGCTATAAGTGTCTATTGCCGTGCATTGATTCCAGGCTTTCCAAAGCCACATAAAACAATACAGCGAGCCGAATAGGGTCCCCCAGGCCTCGAGTTTGACACCCATTGATTATACAGACCTCCGTGAGAGACAGCAAAGAATAAACATTAACAAGCTACCTTCCAGCGAGGATCTTGTAGTAGGCAAAAATCTGATCAGCCAGCTTGTAGACAAACTGATCGAAGCACAAGTTCACCTGAAATAACACAAGACATTCATCACATACTTGACAAGGAATTTTGCATTCTTCTCCTCTTGGCCAAAAGCAGCCTCTGTTGTGATTGGTCAGAGCTGCATAAAGACACGCCCCCATCTAGCAGGTACTGCTAATGGCAGCATACAGTAACAAAGAATTGGATATTTGCTAAAATGGGATGAATATTGGAAAATCTGGTGTTGAAGTGTGCCTCCCTGGTGAGGTGTTCAGGGCATGCCCAGCAAAGAGAAGACACCGAGGCAAACCTAGGCTGCACTGGCGGGATTATGTCTCACAGCTGGCCTGGGAACGCCTTAGTATCCTCCCAGTGGAAGTGGAACAGGTGGTTCCCTTTAAGTGTTGGTTTGATAGGATGGAAGAGCCTACCTCGGCCTCAATTTCGTCGTACAGGAACTGCTTCTTAAACTTGGTCAAGGCATAGTGCGCACTGTCGTTGTACAAATCCAGCGGGTACAGTACATACCTGAAGACAAAATAACAATCACTTATGTGTGCGCACACACAGAGATACACCTAAAACTCAAACGACAGAGTTATTTTGTCATTTTCATATGTCGATATGTGCAAAATGTTAACTTTCAGGATTAAAGATGAATTATAGCACTGCCGTGGATTATGCAAAAGCCGTGACAAACCAGCATAATCCCAGTACAGTTACAGTAATCTCAATGTTCAGGATGTCGCTCAGGGACCTTTTAGAGTAAACAGGCATTATTTAGAGTATGTAGAATCCTTATTCGTGTACTCCATGCCAAGAAGAGGTTGGAACGGGTCCTCACTCCATCATTGACGATTCCTTGGTCTCCAGGATGTGGTCTGTGAGGATCCAGGGCATGGACATCTCAATGGGGAACTGGATCCTGCGGCCCATGGTGAGCTCCAGGAAGAATTCCCTGAACCACAGCTGGGAGAGGTCGCAACAGTGCTGCAAGGTTTCTACGCGAAACGAGAGGACAGACATGAAAGCGGCTCATCCAACCCGGGGATCATAAATCACATCAGAAGATATGTTCTGCGTTGGCTCACCACTGAAGTTCAGCAGGTGGGTGTAAAAGAAGGATTCCCGATGAAATTTCTCAATGTCCAGGATGGTGGGGCCCTCCAGACTGCTGCGAAGGGTCTTCTTGGAGCCGCTTTTGTCTGCAATGAGGGACTCCAGCATGGTCCTCACCATGTAGAGCTGCACGGAGTGGAGATGATGGACTACAATATTAATACATTCTTCTAACTAAATACACAATACTTGCTTCCCAATTCTTTTGGAGCACACTAATCCCTCATCGCCACTGGTTCCAGACTTGACCGTGATAAGTACATTTTGGCTTAGTAGGATTCCTTATTCATACATGGGGTATTTTTAGAGTTAGCGCATATACATTCTGTTTTTAACATTACTAGAGCCCTGCGGACATTAAATAACACCCCTATAGTCACCTTTACACTCCTATTACCCAATATAATAGAGAAGACAGATCAGACATATAAAACAAATAAGACTCATGTTCGTCTGTGTTGCTGCAAATTTGTTCAGGTGATAGACTTTGTTTGTTTAGAACAAGCAAATATCATATATAATATAATCATATCATCATATATAATGTCAAGACCTACCATCTCCCTCACTGCTTTGCTCCATTTTTAAGAGAAGATGTGCTCTAATGTCCAATTTCAAAGTTATTGAGCCTCTGACCCACTCATAGCAAAATGAGCCCACTGGGTGGATACGCCTATTATTTTGTAAAAAGCAGGCTTTTGTATTCTTTATTTTTCATATTTTCCCCCTGTAAACCCAATTATTTATCATTAATTATTCATTCATTTATTTTCTACCGCTTATCCTCACGATGGTCGCGGGGGGTGCTGGGGGCTATCCCAGCTGTCGTACACCCCGGACTGGTGACCAGCCAATCACAGGGCACATATTGACAAACAACCATTCACACTCACATTCATACCTATGGACAATTTGGAGTGGCCAATTAACCTAGCATGTTTTTGGAATGTGGGAGGAAACCGGAGTACTCGGAGAAAACCCACGCATGCACGGGGAGAACATGCATACTCCACACAGAGATGGCGGCGGTTGGGATCGAACTCGGGTCTCCTAGCTGCGCGCTAACCACTCGTTCGCCGTGCAGCCTTACTTAATTATTTTTAAATATGTTATTGCAAATGCTACAAATTTAAACGCATGTTTCGCTACACATCATAAAATGATAAAAACTATCCGTCAGTCAGCTGCTAACCTAGCATGATGTGAAAATGTAATGTTAGCAGTTTTGCATCACACAGCTATTCTTGTGAGATCCCACAAATATCTAGGACACAGTGCCAGCATATACAGTGATTGTTTACAAGAACTTCCTGTGTACAAGGCTAGTTATCACGTCAACATCTGCTCTCCAGAGCCTGACCACAGCTGTAAGTGGTACAGCTTATCAGAAATGAAAGGCAGAGGAGGCATGAGGGTGACACCTGAGTGCTGGAGGGTCCCACGGCTCTTCGAGGAACCTTGATGTCAAATCCACCCTTGGGGTCCTTTTCCCCGCGGAGGGCCGGGTCGTTGTGCGGTTCCCGGCCCGTCTCCCAGTCGCACACCGTCTTCCGGATGGCCTGGAGGACACTGAGGAGAAGGGCAAACACTGTCATGGCGGCACAAACACAGATACACTGCCGCTTGAGAAGCCATAGCTCAGTGTAAGAAGGCACCTCTGGACAACGTTCTTCTTCTTCTTGATGGCCTGGCGCAGCGGGTCGCGCAGTGTCACCTGGGAGAAGTCCTGCAGGGCCGAGTAGATGGTGTGACGGATGGCGTGGTTGAAGACGCTCTCCATGCGGCCCATCAGCACCTGCAACCCCTTTATCATGGCAATCACCTGAGCAGAGGCAAAGCAATGATGTCGACTAGAAGCCAAGAAAATGTTAAGGGATGTTCCACTGGCTGATGGGCTGACCTCCACCAGGGCAAACTTCTCCTCGCTGGTGTAGTTGTAGCGGGTGGCACGCTCGTATTCCTCTGCGTTGTCAGGGCATTCCTTGTTGGAGTACTTGTCTGTGGGATGCACCAGTTTCCAGGAGTACTGTTGGGAAAAATGTGTCGTCATTAAGTTGGATCCGAGGGCCGTTGACATAACCGTGCATTTACTTGGAACTTTGTCTAAGTAGAATGGGTGCTAATACACAATTTTTTTTAACTTACTTATGTTTTTAAATGTTTTTTTTAACTTTATGTTTTGTTATGTATTTATGTTTTTGTCATGTGTGTTATTTCTATGCTACTAAAATAAAATTATTTTCTCTCATCATATAAATTCTGACTTTTCATTAGAATAATTTTCCCCTATTTTTTGTTTTTATTCACATAAAATGAAAGCTTTAAAAAAAATCTCCTAATTATGACATTTTGGATTTATTCCCACAATATGACTTTACCCCCTAAACTTTTTTGCAATTCTATATTAAACAAATAAGATAAGATATGCCTTTATTCGTCCCTCAGTGGAGAAATTTGCATTGCACAGCAGCAAGAGTACAGAATCAGTTAAGCAGTACAAAATACACAATATAGAAATATTTGTCCTAATAATATACAAATTTAATCTTGTAAAATTACAACTTTTCTCATTTCTTATATTTTGACTGTGTTTTAGGTAAAATTACAGCTGTTTTTAATTTATTTTTCAAGTATTTATTCTTGAATTTAAGTATATTACCACTCAGGCTATTATGATTTAATTTTCGGTTTCATTTACGTTATTTAATTATTTTTTTATGTGCCAAGGGCCAATAAAAAACACATTGGGTCACACTTTGGACACCCCGGACATAAACACACATATTTTTCATAGAAATTACATAGAAATTGTCAGTAAACTGTCAACCACGTAGTATGTCGAAGGCGCCACATTTTAGAATTGATGGGTTGATCAACATGGACATTGTACCAACATAAAGTACTACCTTACAAATAGAGTTTGTATGTTTAGTATATTTCTTAGTATTATTATTAGTAGTATACCTTTCGGTGAGGTTGTGATACTCACCACTTCCATGACGTGAGCGCTCCACTGCGAGAGAAGCTGCATGCCCTGCAGCGCCAAGTCAAACAGCTTCCTGTATTCCATGTCCGTCTTCTGGGCCTCCTGACGCCCTGACCCAGTCACCACCTACACAAAGCACGCAATGACGTGTGGCAGCACATTGGTACCCGGTAATGGACTATTCCTCAACACCCACCTCGCTGTTGCTGTAGCGGGCCAGCTCTGAGATGAAGCGCATATGGTCCTCACGGATCTGAATCATCTGCTCACAGATGTTATACTGGGGGCTGCTGGATATAGACGTACACGTCCATCTGGAGATGAGGGTCAAAACAACATGAGGGTCAACAAGTTCCCTGGACTGTGAAGAAAAAAACAACAGCGGTCTGCTATCCTCTCACCTGGACTTGTTCTCTTCAAAGTGAGCACTGGTCTTGATGTACCTAGACAACTCGATCTGCATGTCGCCGAACAGAGGAACCACCTGGAGTTGCTGTGACGGGAAACGCCAAGAACGTGAGTGGCCAGAAACGTGTGAAATGCAACTTGCAACAGTATCATGCTAACAATGCTATGTTGTGTTGGAACTTGGACTGCCATGTCGGATTTGGTGCTACCCGTTAGCCCACACTTATAAATACATCATGAAATGCACCTGCCCTGTCACAGAATAAGAAGATGTAGCAGGAAGGACCAGTGTTGCCAACTTAGTAATAGATTTAGCGAGTTAAAAAAAAATACATTGAAGAACTAATCTGGTATACAGAGTACGTATCGTTTTTTTCTCAACAAGTTGACAGTGCTGCTGAAGGTGTTGCTGTGCCTATAAACATTATTACATAAAGGCCGATTATTTGTATCAATTGTGCTCTTATTCCAACTAGTTCACAATGTTCTTTTTATAATATTATGACTTAATATATTATGACATCATATTTGAACTTTTTCCTTACATTTTTGGAACATTAAAATTTTTTCTTTATTTGTCATTCATAATATTATGACTTGTAATATTATAATCCTGACCTTTTTCTTTAATATTTCAATTTTATGCTGCTGAAATTATGTTTTTCCCCTAATACAGGGTCAGGCAAAATGATCTAACACATTTGTAAGTTAAATAAAAGGCAAATAAACTAAAACAAAGTGGTTTTATTTTCAAAAAGTAAATATAATGCCATTTTTTCATTATAATGCCATTTTGCTTTGTTTCTTTATAATGCCATTGTTTTTTTTGTGTGTGTTTTTTTAATGACACAACTTTGTTCTTGTATAGTTTCTTTTTGTAATTATGTCATATCCTGAGTTCCTTAATATTTTTTACTTAATTTAACCAAATTTTCCAAGAATTACAACTTCATTTAAAAAAGGCACATTATAAAGAACTGAGCCAAAATTCCGCTTGAGATCCCAAATATTCAACCAAAATAATCAATGTTGTATCATTATGATGAAATACAATAACAATAATATAATAATACCATACTATTGCGTCTGTTTAGTGGATAATAGAACTGGACACTATTCTGGAATTGAAGTGTGGGTTGTGATGTCTTTTTGCAGCCGCATACCTTGAAGAACTTGTCAATCTTGGTCAAGTTGATTCTCTTCTTGGCATCCAGCTTGTAGATGTTGCTGCTGTTTCCATCCATGAGGTACAAGCCAAAGCCCATGACCTGTTGGGAGCTAAGGTTCAGCGCCTCGAACCAATGACATAAATTCCTCTTGACGAGCTGGCCGGTGACTCACTTTGAGCAGCATGTGTTTCTCGCCAGGGGTGAGGTACATCTTGTTCTCGTAGTAGTCCACGCACAGGTTGACGATGTCGGCCAGCAGCTCCTCGTAGCCGTTGATCACCTCCAGCTGCTGCTGCAAGGACTGTGTGGGGGACAATAATCATTCATAACATGAGCTGCTCCATGGTAATGATCTCGTACGTTAACATAGGGGTTTCCAAAGGGTGGCTCGAGGGCCATTTGGTTCCTGCGGCTGTTTTTTTTTTTTTTTTTGAAACAGCAAAATTTGAAAAATCAGAAGTAATTTTCCAAGAATAAAATTAAAATGCTCTGAGAAGAAAAACTGCTAGAGACTGCGAAAGTTGTAATTTTATGAGAATAACGGTCAGATTGCGAGGAAAAAATAACATTTTAGTTACTTAACATTGAAATATTCAAGAAAACAAACAGATATTAGACCCACGAGGGGAAATTTTAGTTTTCAAAAGTTAGACGAAACCAAACAAAAATAGTTATCACTTTTTTTTATAAGGTTGGGGGAAACTTTTTATTTTTATGGTAATAAAGTCCCAATATGGCAATAATAAATAATAATAATAAATGTATTTATTCTTATTTTTCTCATGTCTTCCCTTGGTTGTTTAATTTGTGATGAAAGTTCATGAAGATCTTCATTTTTGCAAAGCTACTGGAAATCTTGGAGATCATGAAAGCACTTTGAAATAAAATTTAGTTAATAATAACACCAGAAACATTTTATGAGAATAAAGTCAAAATAATAACAGAAAAAGTTATATTCCAACAAGAGAAGGTAATTTTAATATTACAAAAAACATGACAAACACTTTTTAAAGTCATAATATTATGAAAAAAAATATTTTTTGAAAAATTAAGTTCTAATAATATGGGTATATGGCATGAGTAGAAAGCAGTGCTTCTCAAATAGTGGAGCGGGCCCCCCCTGGGGGCGAGAGGCTTCCATTTTAATGCAGACCAACCAACATACACAAATTTACATGCAATTTGACTCTTGAATACGCTTGCTTGTATGCTCTCCATTTTCCTGGTTTCTGTTTGAAGTCTGTACACTCCAGATAAATGAATAAATACCAGTTTCTCTAATATTTCAAATGGGGGTGGAAATCTAAAAATAATTACTATCTATCATTTTCTATGCCGCTTGTCCTCACTCGGGTATGGTGTATGCTGGAGATACAATTTTTAGCTTCTTAGCATATTGACATGTGTTGCTTTACAAAGTTCCATCCTTCCATTATTCACTATTTAGCATAGCATACGAGGCCAGTGTGATGCATTTGAGAACCAACCTGAGTGATCTTGTTGTGGTTTGCCAGGAACATGGACAGGTTCTGAGACTCCTGAATGGATGAGGGCTCAGACATTTTTCGGAGGAACTGAGCAGCACTGGAAGACAAGAAGAAGAGATGAAGATTTCGTTTCAATTCAACATAAAATCCCATTGCATTAACCAGACGTTTGATTTGAGCAGCGTGTAGGCAGAGAAGAGGACCTGGATTGTCATCATATACTGCCACCTAGTGTTTGGTTTCTAGTTTGGTGCGGGTTACTGCTACAACGATAGTCCGTGTTTGGGATTATTGTGCCAGTGCACAGAACAGGAAGTAAATTAGCGCCACAAACGTGGTTCCATCCCTTGGAGGCGTGTGCCTACCGCTTGTAAGCAGAGTGGTCATTCTTGACGCTACACTTCATGTTCTTCAGCTCGTCGAGGACAGCAAACATGTTGATGAACTTCCCCAGGGTCAGGAGGTACGCTTCGGATACAAAGTCCTTCCGCCGCTCCGTGTGACAAAGACGGCGGACCTCGCCGCAAAAGCGGTCGATGGCGGTGCGCTGAAAGAAAAATCCAGATGAGACTTTCATGGTCTGGTTTGGAGGCAGGTGTCGGTGAAACGCGTACCTGGAAATACATGAAGTTCATCAGCTTGGTGACTTCAGGCTCCAGCACCTCCACGGTCTTCTCGTAGATCTCCACCCTGTTGGGCTGCTCGTTGCATTTCACCTGCGGGCAGGAAAGCGCAGAAGCTGAAAGATGAGTGGCTGTCGTGCAAGGAAGTCAGTGGGACTAGTGGTTACCTGGGGTATTGCACGTGAGCAACTCCTCCAGGTGTAGAGCATGATTGCGTACTCCTGCCCCTCCTCCAGCATTTCATTCTAAGACCAGAATGGACAAAGAAATAAAATGGCATGATCAGCATGTGCCTACAAAAGGGATGCACTGAGAATCAACACTAGTGTGTAAAACCTCGATAGCTTGGACTAAAAACAATAATTATTGAACACTTAAACATTATTCATTAATTCATTAATTTTCTACCGCTTTTCCTCACAAGGGTCGCGGGGGTGCTGGAGCCTATCCCAGCTGTCTTTGGGCGAGAGGCGGGGTACACCCTGGACTGGTGGCCAGCCAATCACAGGGCACATATAGACAAACAACCATTCACACTCACATTCATACCTATGGACAATTTGGAGTGGCCAATTAACCTGGCATGTTTTTGGAATGTGGGAAGAAACCGGAGAACACTTAACCATTAATTATGTTAGTGCAGACCTGCCAACATGTACAAATTGATAGTAAACATGGAATTTGAAACTTGAATATGCTCGTATGTTCTCCATTTTGTTGCATTTTCACGGTTTCAGTTTCAAGTTAAGTCTGTACAGTACAGATAAATAAATCATAGGTATCAGTTTCACTAATATCTCAAATCAGGGGTGCGTGAAAACATTTGTGTCCCTTAGCATGCTAAACGGTTGCGCCAACCTTCGCCATTTCAACCTCTTCAGTTCGGCAGGAGGCGGTTTGGTGCTTTTGGTGAGAGGCGGTGCGCTGAGTAAATACTTCCCACATGAACGTGTTGACATGAATGTTCCTTCTTCTCACCATCACAGCATTTGATTCATCTTATGCGTCAACTCGGAATGTTTACATTTGTCACCTATACCGGTATGAGTCCTTTTCTTATCATTGGAAGACTCTGTACCGGTATATAAAAATAAATATTGCCCAACATTAGTCTAATTTATCTGGTTATACAAGTATAAAGGTGACTATAGGGGTGCTATTTTTGTATGCAACACATTCTTTATATCTGCTTTTGTGTTTTCCTACTGAAAAGGCTGAAGGCATGCATGAGTCATTTACTCCCAGTAAGCGACAGGGGAAATAAGGGGGGGGTCAGTGCTGCCTTCAAACAAAGAAAGTGTTTTTTTGGATTCTAAAACCACGCCAATGGTTGACAAGCCTTCTGACTTGACACAAAGGCTTTCTGGGCCTGCCAAAGATGCCCACGTCCATTTGTCCTCGGGTGCCCGGCCGGCTCTCTGGACCACGTGGACCGCCAGAAGGTACAGAATGCTACTGTTAGACAAGCGAGACCCTGACCACCAGTATGAGAGAGTAACAGGATTCAAAAAGAAGCAAGCTAATAAGACTGGAACCTCTACATCAGAGGTGGCCCAAGTCTGACCCCCATGACATTAAATTCACAAGAGAAGATGAAGCCAAAGGGCGGGGGCAAACTTTACACCACCAATAATTTCTATGATTCCCTATGGGGACAATTGATTGTAAACCCAAATGAAATCAACCATCACCCCAGGTCAAAGTGTTCCACCTTAGGATGCTGCTTTAAAAGGAGCTACTTCACCATGCTGGAGTGGACGGTCGCCTGCTCGATGTATCTGGCGATGCCCGTGACAAAGGCGTTGCGGTCCTCAAAGTTGGTGTTGAAGTTGGGCTGCAAATATATTGTGAGACAAGATGGTGAGACACAAGACGCAATAACACGGCCCGTCGTTTCTCCGCTTCAATTTAGCACCAACCTGGTACATGACCGAGGAGGGGAGGGGCTCGATGCATGGCTGCTGGTCTGGCAGCGGCAGCTCCTCCAGCAGGTCCACGTTGGAGAGAGCATCCTCTAATGTGACGGTGGATGTCATTCTGCTGGGAAGGCAAAAACAATTCAAGCGTACGTTAAAATCATTTTAGTATTCATTCGTCATTCAACCATAACCATAATGAGCAGTTACTGTACCCGATAGCAGCCATGTTTTTCAACCAATCTGGCTCTAATTTCTCACAAATCTGTACGAATAAGAGTCTCTGAAAGGTAGGTAGTAAATATAGCTTGGGAGTTTTAATGTGGAGTTTAATTAGGAGTTAAAAACGTCAAAAATGTTTACTTTTGAGTGTAGTTTAGAGTTTAACTACTGGTGGTTACAATTTAATACAGGGGTCTCAAACACGTGGCCCGCAGGACACTAGTTTGAGGCCCCCGCCTTGATATGAAAGTTTAATGTTAGTGCGGCCCACGCAAGTTTGATATGGATGCTGTATGGTATCATGTACCCAGAAAAAAATATTACGTTTGATTAATGTTCATGTTAAAGGTTAAATAACTGTTAATAGTTATCCTCCCTATCCGTGTGGAAGTGGTAAGTTTTTGGCTTTTTAAGTTTAAAGGAAATAACTTGGAGGCTACCGTTTAGGTCGCTAGCTCTCTAGTTTGCGAGTTAGCAAGTGTCTCAAGACCCTGCAGTTGCGCAATATGTTGTAAATAAAAAGAGTATAAATGTGACTATAGTTGTGTTTTGTCATGTCTACAGGGCTCTAATAATGCTTTGTTCATTTTACTCTGAAAAAAATAATTTGTCTACCCACCAACTATATGTGGTTTCTTAATTTTTAATTATTTGCCGTTTTATTATTATTATATTTATTTATTACTGATTGATTTTCTTTATTCTTGATCTTATTTTGTGTAGAAAAATAAAAATGAAGATATTAGAGAACAGTGGAATGTTTTATCAGAGCTTTTCTTGTAGAAAATCGGAACCAAAGCAAAGTTTATTCATTTTTCTGTTTTTAATAAATGCGTTTTGTTTTTTTGGTAAACCTGGCCCATCCTCGCCCAGACCCTAGCTCCAGTGGCCCCCAGGTAAATTGAGTTTGAGACCCCTGATTTAATATGTAGTTCAGAATTCAGCATGTTCTGCAATTTCATCCAGCCCGCAGAACCGTTTGGAAGATACCACCGAGTTGGCTCGCCTTCCGGACCCTATCAAACCAAGTTCTTACAGCAATATTTGTAATTAAGCAACTCCTCTGGTAAAAAAAAAATACTCATTTGGCATTTTCACTTTAAAAGTGTACCACAGCCATTCTTAATAAGGATGCCAGATTCAGACCAACATTGAAAATAAGGTACATACCTCTACATGACTAAAATGGCAGCACTTTAACTATCACACAAACTCTGCAGATTAAAGAGGCATAAAACAGCTCTAAATAGCATTTTCCTGGTTTCAGTTTCAAGTTCCCGTCTGTACAGTACAGATAAAGAATACATTATATCAGTTTCTCTAGTATTTCAAATCAAATCCCTGTCCCTTGGGTGGGGCATGATAATAATTAAGAAACACTTATTCAGCCCGTGAGCTACATTTAAAATGACCATGTCCCAAACCCCTACTATAAACACAGACAAAACATATATATAATTACTATATTTATAAATATGCATATTTATCTGTGTTGTATATTTCTTTCAGGGTTGACATGATCCATCTATTACAGGTATGTACAGCGGGGAAAATAAGTATTGAACACGTCAACATTTCTCTCAAAAAACATATTTCTAATCAAGCTATTGACATGAAATTTTCACCAGATTTCGGCATCAACCCAAGTAATGCACACATACAAAGAAATCCAAACATTTATGTTCATAAATTAAGTTATGTGTAATAAAGTGAAATGGCACAGGGAATAAGTATTGAACACATGAAGAAAAGGAGGGGTAAAAAGGTCTGGAAAGCCAAGAAAGCAGCTGGAGTTTGTCAGTATTTAGAAGGTTAACCTGTCCCCTATTAGTGCAAAGTAATATCAGCTGGTTTAGTCCTGATTAATGCCTTTTAAAAAGGTTTCTCACCAGCAAGGTGTTAGACAAGAAGCATTGCATGATGGGTAAAAGCAAAGAGCTGTCCAAAGACCTACGCAGCCTTATTGTTGCAAAACACACTGAAGGCATTGGTTACAGGCGCATTTCTAAACTTCTGAAAGTTCCAGTGAGTACCATTGGGGCCATCATCCGGAAGCATTACCATAAACCAGCCACGGCCAGGTGCTCCTCGCAAGATTTCAGACAGAGGAGTCAAAACAATCATCAGAAGGGTTCTCCAACAGCCCAGGACCACTCGTGGAGAGCTTCGGAAAGACCTGGAATCAGCAGGTACCGTTGTTTCAAAGAAAACAATAAGTAATGCACTCAACCGCCATGGCCTCCATGCACGCACACCACGCAAGACTCCATTTTTGAAGAGGAAGCATGTTGAAGCTCGTTTGGAGTTTGCGACACAACATTTGGATAAACCCATGACATTCTGGGAGAACATACTCTGTTCAGATGAGACCAAAATTGAACTCTTCGGATGTCATAAGACACAACATGTTTGGAGGAAAAATGGCACTGCACATCACCCCCAAAACACCATACCAACAGTCAAGTTTGGAGGTGGGAGCATCATGGCGTGGGGCTGTTTTTCAGCATGTGGTACTGGTAGACTTCATATCATTGAAGGAATAATGACTGGAGAAAAGTATCGAGACATTCTTGATCAGAATCTGCTGTCATCTGCCAGGCTGCTGAAGATGAAAAGAGGGTGGATCTTTCAGCAAGACAACGATCCCAAGCACACAGCCAAGGTAACACTCAACTGGTTGAAGAAAAAGAAAATAAAGCTGCTAGAATGGCCCAGTCAATCACCAGACTTGAATCCAATTGAAAATCTTTGGAAAGAACTGAAGATCCGGGTTCACAGAAGAGACCCCCGGAACCTTGAAGATTTTGCACTAAGTATTAAATAAATTTCAGTACGCGTGTTCAATACTTATTCCCTGTGCCATTTCACTTTATTACACATAACTTAATTTATGGACATAAATGTTTGGATTTCTTTGTATGTGTGCATTACTTGGGTTGATGCCGACATCTGGTGAAAATTTCATGTCAATAGCTCGATTAGAAATATGTTTTTTGAGAGAAATGTTGACGTGTTCAATACTTATTTTCCCCGCTGTATAAAACTTAATGGTACACATTGAAACTACTATACTAGATACTAATGATTAGTATTTCACATTCACAGTTTCAAAGTTGCAGGTCATCAAAGCAGTTCTCATTCAATAATTTACAATTCATTTTATGACAATAAAGATAATTACACATAATTCCTAAATAGTTGTGTACATAACACAAGTACTATACCAGTCAAAATGTATCTATGTAGCGTTGAATAGACACACACTTCATGTATTACAGCCAGTTAGTATTTGCTATCAAACTTTAAAGGAATACAAGAAATGAAAATGATGATGCAAGACAATGCAGCCGAGGTCAAGCTTAATGTCAGCTAGGGCTGAGCGATATTTTCATATATTTTTTTAAATATCTGTGTAGCTCTATATCTTCTGTTGTGCTTTATTCGTACTTTCTTATTGTGTTTTTGTGCCATACCGACCCCTTCAGCAAGTGTGCAGCCATGTATGTTCATCTTGTTACATTTGTAGCTTGCGTCCGTCTCCTTTGTTTACACACGGGAGTAGCTGCTAGCATTGAACACCCTTCGCTTCACCGAGCAACCGGACATCCCGAGGGGATATGAAGGAGACAAGCTGCATAGTGGAAGTGAAAAGCGAAAAAGACGATATAAAGGTTGCTGGATAACGACGTTATCAACCGTCTGTTGTCATGGGGAATGTGAGATGGAAGCGCTAACCCGGCTGAACCGAAGATTGAATATATTTATTTAAAAAGGAGAAATATTATTTTTATTTCAGTTTGGTCCATATCGCCCAGCCTTAATGTTAGCTGAGTGTTGTCCTATGACATCTACAAAGTGACATGTATGCCATGGACTCAAGAGAACCTTCACAATCAACCGGTATCCTGCCGTCAACGTAATGGGCACCTCTGGTATAGACTTTAGTTAGAAGTTTAGACTTAATTTATAGTTAAAGTTTAATTTTTGGTTTACAGTTTAGGGTTTAGTTCAGAGCTCTAAAACGCTTTTTACACACATCCCACACATATGTTATCAAGGGCCAATTTAGTTTTATCAGACAGGGATTCCTTACAACATTGCCTGTACAGTTAATGAAGGGGTTAAAGAAGGCAACAGTTTGACCCTGGAACTGATCATCTCTCAACATTAGTTCCTACAGGGGGGATTTTTTTTTACAACCTCAAACAAAGCGATTACCACAAATACAAAAAACAGAACATTTCAGTTCTTTTTCCCTGTCTTGCCAATCTAACTTCTCGGCAATGACAGTAAAAGTCAGACCAATGTAAGCATGCAATGCAAAGCAAAGATGTGAAAATGAACCACTTAAGTGTACTTTAAGGTGTTTATCTGAAATTTGAGAAGAGAGAAACACAGACAGGTTATTGCAGCACAACTAAGAAAAAAAAGAGGATATAACCTGGTTCCTCTTCAGACTGCGCCGTCTCAAAGTGTCTGCTCCAACAAAAACAGACCAGCATTGGCTCCTGCCAGGTTGTTACGCAGCACAAGGTAAGAGGCTTACTTACGACGGCCTATAGGTGGGTGACGAAGGCGACAAAGGCAGTGCCAGGCACGCAACACCAACTGTTTCATAGGTCAACCAAGTAAACGTCACTGCAGTTCTTTGTGACATCACGCACATGTTGAGCACAGTGATGCTTTCAAGTGCAAAATGCTTCTAAACTCAAAAGACTCATTAAGTAGGGTATCGGCAGATATATCAGCCAAAGGAGTATCCGCTAACAATGGATGGAGGTAGATATCTACAAACATAGACAAAGGAGTATGAGCTAACATAGGTATCAGCAAGTACAGCCAAAATAATGTCATCCAAACAGAGCCAAAGGTACTGTATATTGGCAAGCTTAGCAAGAAGAATATCAGTAAGCATAGTCCAAACAATATCAGCAAACATAGCTATAAGAATATCAGCAAACTTAGCCAAAAATGTATCAACCAACAGAGCCAAAAGTACTGTATATATCAGTAAGCATAGTCCAAACAATATCAGCAAATATAGCTATAAGAATATCAGCAAACCTAGCCAAAAATGTATCAGCCAACAGAGCCAAAAGTACTGTATATTGGCAAACTTAGCAAGAAGAATATCAGTAAGCATAGTGCAAACAATATCAGCAAACATAGCTATAAGAATATCTGTAATATGTGTAATATCTGTAGATATCTGTAAACTTAGCAACAATATCAGCTAACATAGCCAAAGGAGTATGAGCTAACATAGCTAAAAGGGTATCAGCAAGCATATCTAAAAGAATATCAGCAAACTTAGCCAAAAATGTATCAGTCAACAGAGCCAAAAGTACTGTATATCAGCAAACTTAGCTAGAATATCAGTAAGGATAGTCCAAACAATATCAACAAACATAGCTAAAAGAGTATCAGCTAACGTAGACAAGGAAGATATGTGTAAACTTAGCAAGAATATCAGCTAACATAGCCAAAGGAGTATGAGCTAACATAGCTAAAAAGGTATCAGCAAGCATATCTAAAAGAATATCAGCAAACTTAGCCAAAAATGTATCAGCAAACTTAGCTAGAATATCAGTAAGCATAGTCCAAACAATATCAACAAACTTTGCCAGAAGAATACCAAACATGGGCAAAACTTTGAAAGAAAAATAGCAGCAAGCGTAGCCAAAACAATAACAGCAAACATAGCCAAGAGTCTATCTGCAAACCTAGCAAGATTATCAACAACTGTAGCCAAAAGAGTTATCAGCAAATGTGGCACCACATACATGCTCGGCCTGATGCGTTCACTTCCACACAACTCACAAACCATGAGCCGCCATGGAGCCTCGCGCATGCGTAAAAAGCTCGTGTCAGTGATCGATTGATCAAAGAGTATACATGCAAAAAGAATGTGGTGCCATTTCTGGAAGAATACGATCTAATGAATGGGTTTACATGCGTTTTAAAAATATGCTCCAACGCCCATTCGTACAATATTTCATGTTGTTTCGCTCAGAAGTAGATTAAAGACGTGATTTAGCCACAAAAACACAACAGTGTGGCTTTTCCCGCAGCGTCTTCACACTAAACCACCCCGTTTCTGTCCTTGATATACACACACGTTGTATAATTTCTTTAAAGGGATCAATATGAGCAATACCAATGCATTTTTTCCGCAACATGATGCACGCAAACACAGCAAAGTTATGTTTTAATAAATGGGAGGGACAGTCCCATGAACGCAACACCAACTCAGGTAAAACAGATTTCCTGCCCGGTTCACGGACAGGTGAGCAAACATCTCCAAAGTATGGAGTTAATACGCACACAATCCAAACGAAATCAGATAAAATTCTTTTTATCTTCATCTCAATAGAAGTATCGTTGAAGTGGACTTTGAAGTGTATCATGGGAAACATGTCGCTGCGGTTAGGCTACCTCCCTGCTCCTAGCCGCGGCCTCACGTTTGCTCACATCGCGGCCTTATAAGCCAGGAAAAAAAAATACTTTTTATAATGTAAGTCCACCTCTGTGTGTTATGCAATAAAAACACACACGCAGCTTAACTTTTGGAGTAAGTTTGTCTTGTTTTGTGGTGACGCTTCCAGCCAGGCGACGCTACGGGAAGGCTACACCCAAAGTTTGCTAGCTTAAACTTTGCCATCCAATCACTCCCAACTCACCCGACACTTGATGGCTCGTCGCGGGGAGAAGTGAGTCGACTAGGCCGACAAGTGCGCCATTCAACCGAGAGCTGTTAAGTCCTCCAGATGTCTGTGAAGTTTTAGTTTGGCGTTTTTTTCCCTTCCTTCTATCGCCAGCTTGAGGAGTCTTTCCTGGCTTGGTGTTATTACCATGGGCGGAGCAGGGAGTTCCTGTCCGGGCTCTGACAGGAAACTGAGCCGAGTGAGGCGGCCACAGACTGGAGCCTGCCCCCGCCAGCCTCAACCAAGGTGAAGCTAAAGGAATGTACATTGTTACTATGCGGGCTCACAAAAACATAAACACACAATAAACTAATTTTGATAGGGGTTATTACTCAATTTCTTTATTAGTTTGTGACTTAGTAGGCTAGTTTTACACTGGGGTCTACTGTGCCAGTGACACACCATATCCACTAGATGGCCCTATTTTCGAGGTGGGCGGATCGATCCAAATATCGATGAAAAATGTCCAAGTAAAAAACATCGTTATCGACGATACTATACATGTATTTACAGTACTTGGGATTGAATACCAAAATGTGTAGTATGCCCACCTCATTAGTAATGCGCATTACCGCCACCTACAGGGCCGGAGTGGAACAGTGAAACGTTATTTTTACATTGGCTAACATGAAAAAACCTGTCTTTTTATGCTGTAGTTTTGCCTTTGAAATAAACCAACAAACGGCTATAATCTCGTTTAATGCATATATATTTACATTTTGATTGTATTCCAGTTATAGTTAAAAACATTAAAAACTGTTATGATTGTTTTCATATATTGATAATATTCCCTCAGTGCATATGCCAAAAATGTTATTGCTGAAACAAAATGCCTAAATCCCTTGATAGATGCAACCATGCCCGTAAGGCCCACAGCTTGTTTTTATGTACTTGTGGAATTCTTTACAAAAAATATTGAATATTGCACAGAACAAATACATGCAGAGTGGGAAAATGATTGTTTTAAGTTAAAATAACTTTGGAGAAAATTGTATATGTTTCAGACATTCAACACAAGTAAATAAGGGATAGCATTGAACGCACCATGACTTGAATGTACACATTTCAAATTAAAGTCTGATTGTTTTTCTTTGTTAAAGAGCTACAAAAATATGTAATATGGAATTTGTATGATTGGTTATGACAAACAAATAAAACATAAATGTATGCATTATAAATGTACAATATTTATTTGTGGCTTTAAATCAATGATTGATATGAAAATACTGCTCACGCCTTCCAATAATGACTTCAATTCTGTATTGAATTTGTGAACATGACAGGTAGTAAAAAGATATTTACAGCAAATATATATACAATCAGCTGCACGGCGGTCGAGTAGTTAGCGCGCAGGCCTCACAGCTAGGAGAGCCGAGTTCAATTCCACCCTCGGCCATCTCTGTGTGGTGTTTGCATGTTCTCCCCGTGCATGCGTGGGTTTTCTCCGGGTACTCCGGTTTCCTCCCACATTCCAAAAACATGCGAGGTTAATTGGCCACTCCAAATTGTGCATAGGTATGAATGTGAGTGTGAATGGTTGTTTGTCTATATGTGCCCTGTGATTGGCTGGACACCAGTCTCGCCTGAAGACAGCTGGGATAGGCTCCAGCACCCCCGCGACCCTCGTGAGGATAAGCGGTCCTCACTATACTCATTCATCCTCACTGAATGAATATATCCAATCAGCTGACTCATAGACATTCTGGGACCACAGCATGGAAACAAGTCAGCTGGCGTTCAAGCCGATGCCCGTCAGCACTGCTCAAAGCCTGCCATCAGCGAGAGGGCGAGGGACTCCACTGTGCACAGAAAAACAACAAATCACTCCAGTCTGAAGGAAGGATTCCGACTAAGTTTTGATGGTCGCTTACGGTGAGGGAAGGAGCCTCGACACACAGCCTTATTGAGGATGGTCACCAGGAACATGTGGCAGTTTTTGAAATCAGACTCCATTTTGTCAATGGATTCAATCCTATGCAAAACACACACATCACATGGTGGTTAAAGACATGTGACTTTCCCATGTGCTTTCCTATACTGCATGCTCTTACTTCCAGGCTCCAAATCCGGCTTGCCATCGGTCAGAGAAAATGAGGACCAGATTGAGCACCTTCATGATGGCTTCCTTGACAAAGCTGACCTGAAAAGGAAGGGAAGACACGTGAATCATGTCTAAACCTCTCGCGGAGGCATGAAGGCATGAAGTTTACCTTCTCCCTCAGTAAGCAGCGGTCGTGAATGGTTGCCAAATATCTATAATGGATCTTGATCAGCTGGTCCAGGTCCTTGGCTTCCTGCACTTGGTGCTGGAACTCCAGGCCGGTACTGTGCAGGATCTGACCTCAGACAGAAGACAAACATGCTGTATATTATTATTTTTTTGTATTTAGTATTAAAACCATAAACAATGAAGTTTAACAAGTTTACTGCTGTCTTTTAAACATACAAATGTGGCTCCAGTATGGGATGTGTAAATTATACTCTCAGGGGAATAGAGTAATCCCTCATTTATGGCTGATAATTCATTATTAAAGCCCTCTAGACATGAAATAACACCCCTATTGTCACCGTTACACTCCTATTAGCTAATATAGACATAACAGCAAATAATTCAGAATATAGACTACGCATTCCCAAAGTGGGGTGACAGTTAAATAATATTTTTCTTATTTCATTTCTTATTTATATTATTGTACTTATTTACATATATGTGTAATATATTTTAACAATAATATATTTTTCAAATCAAAGACACTTAAGTTTTCATGCTAGATGTATAAAAAACTAATTTTTTTCTTTTCAAATCCAATTTGAAACGCGTATTTTTTTTAGTTTTAATATTTTTTATTGATTAATTTATTTATAAAAAAAACAGTCGTTAAAAAACGCTGCCACTCAGCTGCTGGTGTGAAACGTGTCTGATGCTCGTTGTGCCTGATGTTAATGCCAACTCAGCTGTTTTCTCCTTCCCACTGTGACAACATTGGCTCTGTTGCTGCGGCGTTGTGCAATATAATGTTCTTGTTCAGGAAAGACCAAGCGTAGTTTCCTGCATAGTTTCTCATGCACTCCACATCATTTCTAAAGTCTCACCCTGGTCATGATATAGTTGTGAAGGCTGTTGACAAAGTGCATGAGTTTGACCCTCAGTAAACACATGCGATGAATCTGCTGCTTCACCGGCTCCTTGGCCTTCACGCCATCAGCCGGCGCTCCCTCCAGTTTCTTAGTGCAATCCATAAAATCTGAGAATTTAACATCACTGCAAGTTGATTGTCTTCCAGCGGTCTGCACACAGCCACGATGTATTTCAAAGTACTCCTACCGCTGAATCGAAGAGTGTCCAAACTGTACTTGGCCCACTTGATCTGCAGCAGGAGCAGGAACACCTGATTGTAAATCTTCTGGCACTCTGAGCTGATCACGATGTCGACAGGCCAAGGAACCTGGGAAGGAGAGGAGTCAATGCACTTGCTACTTTGCTACACATACAGTGCATCCGGAAAGTATTCACAGCGCTTCACTTTTCATGCTCATTTTGTCATGTTACAGCCTCATTCCAAATTGTAATAATTAATTTAATCTCTTACCTCAAAATTCTACCTGCGAGACAGGATTGTCTTGAGGCACAAATCTGGGGAAGGATACAGAAAAATGTCTGCTGCTTTGAAGGTCCCAATGAGCACAGTGGCCTCCATTATTCGTAAATGGAAGACGTTTGGAACCACCAGGACTCTTCCTAGAGCTGGCCGGCCTTCTAAACTGAGCGATCGGGGAAGAAGGGCCTTAGTCAGGGAGGTGACCAAGGCCCCGATGGTCACTCTGTCAGAGCTCCAGCGTTCCTCTGTGGAGAGAGGAGAGCCTTCCAGAAGGACAACCATCTCTGCAGCAATCCACCAATCAGGCCTGTATGGTAGAGTGGCCAGACGAAAGCCACTCCTTAGTAAAAGGAACATGGCAGCCCGTCTGGAATTTGCCAAAAAGCACCTGAATGACTCTCAGACCATGAGAAACAAAATTCTCTGGTCTGATGAGACAAAGATTGAACTCTTTGGTGTGAATGCCAGGCGCCATGTTTGGAGGAAACCAGGCACTGCTCATCACCAGGCCAATACCATCCCTACAGTGAAGCATGGTGGTGGCAGCATCATGCTGTGGGGATGTTTTTCAGCAGCAGGAACTGGCAGACTAGTCAGGATAGAAGGAAAATGAATGCAGCAATATATAGAGATATCCTGGATGAAAACCCGCTCCAGAGCGCTCTTGACCTCAGTAGACTGGTCATGTACCTTGACCATATACAGTAGACATTAGCACACAGCCAAGATCTCAAAAGATTGGCTTCAGAACCACTCCGTGAATGTCCTGGAGTGGCCCAGCCAGAGTCCAGACTTGAATCCGATCGAACATCTCTGGAGAGATCTGAAAATGGCTGTGCACAGACGTCTCCCATCCAACCTGATGGAGCTTGAGACTTATTGCAAAGAAGAATGGGCAAAACTGCCTAAGGATAGGTGTGCTAAACTTGTGGGATCATATTCAAAAAGACTTGAGGCTGTAATTGCTGCCAAAGGTGGATCAACAAAGTATTAAGCGAAGGCTGTGAATACTTATGTAAATGTGATTTTTTTGTTTTCTATTTTTAATAAATTCAAAACATGTAAAAAAAAACTTTTTTCACATTGTCATAATGGAGTGTTTTGTGTAGAATTTTGAGGTAAGAGATTAATTTAATACAGTTTGGAATGAGGCTGTAACATGACAAAATGTAGAAAAAGTGAAGCGCTGGGAATACTTTCCGGATGCACTGTACCTCCGATCCTAAATCACAACAGGGCACCGTCACAGATGAGCATAATTATAGTGGGATGTTCCAACTTCGTACAGTAGATAACTCTGGTTCTTAAAACGCCCCCTTTATAAAACTATGCCTGGATTCCAGCCTTAGAACACAGTTTGCTAAACTAAATAAACACCTGTGATTTTCAGTCTGTTTACATTCATTTATCAATACAAAATGAAGTTTTCGTGTGAAAATATGACCTTTTGATACATTTCTACACACTGAGATACGTACGAGAGGGAGTCATGTCACGTATTAAAAGTGTCTTCTTCCAGAATGTTCTGACATTCATTAAACAGGCAAGGATTTACTATATCCACATACTTTCTAAAATGGCCTTATTTCAGCTTCTGTCGTCTTCTCCTGTGAATTTCATGTTGTCAGGAGCACTCCTAAAAACGTACAGTATATAAAGTATATACACACATATACATATATTTATATATTATATATATATATATATGTGTGTGTGTGTGTATATATATATATATATATATAGTTTTTATATAGCTTGGCGTACATTGCCAATGTTTACCTTGTAACTGAGGGTCAGCACTTCCAGATTATTGACAGGATGTTTTTTCCGGGCCGGGTCCATGGCCTCCAAGAAGACTGACAATCTTACAAAGGAGCAAGACGGGACTGTCAAGAATTTCAACTACCCCGCCATTCACTAATGCAGACAAGAGATGCGATACCTGCTACTGTCCTCCGGGCAGCGTTGTCCCACGGCCTCCTGCAGCTGCACGTTGAGGAAGGACGGCTGCTGCCAGCTCTCCTTCTCCTGCACCTTGTCAAAGATGGCCGTGTAGAAGTCGTACATGGTATCTCCGGCCTCCAGCAGGAAGTAGTTCCTCATGGCTTGGAGGTACTCCAGCAGCCTGATGGAAAAACAAGCTCAAACCTCAAAGTATGGCATAAAGTAACCTTGGATAAACTTTACAGTAGCCAGTATACAGCTTATACAGCAGTATAAGTGTACTACATATTTTCAGCATATACTAAATCCATTCTGGTATACAAGTTGTACATGCATGGCTCTAAAGTTCACTTTCTACAGTACTATCCCTTAACAAGCTATATGGTCATAACCTGCCATGCGGCATCTGCAATGTCACAATACGTGCTGCTAATTCATGTTTGTGTTCCTCAATGAACCATAGCTCCTCACTGCTGGCAGCACTCATGCAGCCGTAGGATCGCACCAAAGCACCATGACCTCACATGCGGTGCCAGATAGTTACACAATAAATACTGTGTTGACTCATTTTCAGTGGACAGTAAATCTACACTGCTTTACAAGCTGGACACTGATTACTCTGAAGTACTGTATGTTTAACTTTACACTATTAAGATACTGTATATCATCAAAATGTCCAGCTACCCCAGGGAGGGGATGATGGAATTAATCTTTCCCCTCAATGAACAGCTCTCCCACCAGTACCGGCAGCACTCATGCACCCTGTTGAGTCTAGGCAAGACTTAACATTCTGCACTGCAATAAAAAACATTACATATTAATGTAATACTAGCATTGTCCCTTGACAAGATTTAATCAAATGCCTCCTCAAAGATGTGCTGACTTTTGTGAGGTACCGCATGTGTTTTTGTTAGTTTTCAGGAACTGGAGCATCTGCGCTTACTTGTAGTCCTTCTTGAGCGTTTTCATGAGGCTCCCGCAGCACTCGATGTAGCGCTTCTGGATGTGAGGGTAAAGGCAGGAGCGCAAGGTGAGCTCGAACGTCTGGCAGGTGACCGCCTGGGATGAGCGATCCACAGTAAAGTCGTCCTTGGAGAAGCGCTCATGGAAGTCACTCTGCTCCAAGTAGAGCCTGATAGAAGTTAAAAAAAAAAAGACACCACCGCATCTCTTTAGACCACTTCTCTTTTCGTGAGCTAAAAATATCATCCCTACGGATTCGCATCCTCTTTGGACGCTGGCCTCTTTGAGAGAATTTAAAGAGCAGCAGCTGCAACAAAGACATTACATCACGGATTCATGTCAATGAGTAAATCAGGGCCTAAAGCAAGAAGTGTGTGACAAGAGTCAGTTTTTTTTACTTTAATGGTGATGTTTCCATCAATGACACGGGTGTCCAAGTGCGGCCCGACACATTTTAAAAATATGACTACGGTAAATAAAACAATAAGAGCAGCAACAATGGAAAAATGGGCAGTAATTTTACTGGAATAAAGTCAAAATATTAAGAGAAAAAGTTGTCATTTCTGAGTGCAATATCATAATGAGAAAAAAAAATAATTAGTAAGTAATTTTACGAGAATAAAGTCAAAATAGGGCGGCACGGCGGTCGAGTTGTTAGCACGCAGACCTCACAGCTAGGAGAACAGGGTTCAATTCTACCCTCGGCCATCTCTGTGTGGAGTTTGCATGTTCTCCCCGTGCATGGGTGGGTTTTCTCCGGGTACTCCGGTTTCCTCCCACATTCCAAAAACATGCTAGGTTAATTGGAGACTCCAAATTGTCCATAGGTATGAATGTGAGTGTGAATGGTTGTTTGTCTATATGTGCCCTGTGATTGGCTGGCCACCAGTCCAGGGTGTACCCCGCCTCTCGCCCGAAGACAGCTGGGATAGGCTCCCCTACGACCCTCATGAGGAAAAAGCGGAAGAAAATGACTGAATGAATGAAAGTCAAAATACGAAGAGAAAAGTTGTCATTTTATGTATATAAGTATTAAAGAAAATCAAAAATAAACATATCAAGTTGTAATTTTCGGAAAATTAGGTTGTAATACGGTTCATTTTAACGCCTGACACAAATAAATGTGCCTTTGTTTGGACCAATATAACCATGACAACAAAAACAGCTCATATGACTTTAATACAATGTTATAGTACGATGCTGTAGCTATTGATGTAATAACGTAAATGATCGTCATTATATCTGTCCAAACAAATGTACCTTTAGTTGTACCAGGCATTATAATGGATCAACGTACACTCCAACACCATCAAATGTCCTTCATACGTAGACCAAGCACCTCCAGTGTGGATCACCTGGCAAAGTTGATAGCCAGCAGCGGGTCGTGGAGGTCGTCCATCTGCAGATGCTGCGCGATGATGGACTGCATCTTGATCAAGCTTCTCCTGGTGGCCTGTTGTTCCGTCACCGTGCCGGCGGGGGAGGCGTCTTGGCTGCACAGCCGCGACTGCACCGACTCCAGGAATAGTGTGTATAAACTCTTCCGTTCAGCGTCTGCAAAGCAAGACAGGGACACATTTTTCATTCCTTTTCAATGTGAGCTAATGCGATAATACGGCACCAGTTGCAGACAGCAGATGTTTAGAAGTAAATAAAAACAACAGCAGCAAAAATGGAAAAATCAGCAATCATTTGAGAGGAAGAAACTATTAAGAAATATGATTATTTCTTAACATTGTAATATTATGAAGTAAAATAACAGTACCTTAAAGTTGAAGTATTACAGAAGAAAGACTTTAAAAAATGTATATAATATTATAAAAATATATATAAAACAAAACAAAATAAAGTTGTAATTTTGGGGGGGGAAAGTCAAAATATTGTGTGAATAAGATGAAAATATGATGGGACTAAATTCATAATATTATGAGATGAAAATTTCAGAGAAGAACATTGAAATATTGACACAAGAAAACAAAAAAACAGCAGAAATGGAAATATGGAGAGAATAAAGCAAAAATATAAAAAGAAAAACATTCCATCCATTCTAAGAAAAAAAATCCCACTTTACAGAATATTAAAGACAAAAAATTTAAGTTGTAATATTAAACAAACAAAATAAAATAATTAAAAATAATGTTGTGTTGCTGCCTTTGCACCAATGAAGTGATTAATGACCTGTCTAACACACATCCAACACTTGGGGGGAAAAGTCGAAATATTGTGGGAATAAGATGAAAATATGATGGGACTAAATTCATAATATTATGAGAAGAAAATTTCAGAGAAGAACATTGAAATATTGACACAAGAAAACTAAAAAAAAGAAACAGCAGAAATGTAAATATAGAGAGAATAAAGCAAAAATATGAAAAGAAAAACATTCCATCCATTCTAAGAACAAAAAAATCCCACTTTACAGAATATTAAAGAAAAAAATTAAGTTGTAATATTAAACAAACTAAATAAAATAATAAAAAAAAATGTTGTGTTGCTGCCTTTGCACCAATGAAGTGATTAATGATCTGTCTAACGCACATCAAACACAGGGACCGTGACGTTTGTGGCGAAAAACAAAACCCACTGACCTCTGGAGGACCCCTCAGATTGTTGGCGGTCCCTACAGTGCAGATTTTTGAGCAGCTGCATGGACTTCCCGGCCATGATGATCTGCTTGAGGACGGGCTTGAGGAAGGACACCATGGTGAGCTGCCTGTTGCCGGTGCCAGCGGCATCGCCCCCGGAGCTGCCGCTGGCCGCGTCGTTCATCTCGCTCTCCACCGTCTCCGATATGCTGTAGAGCGTGTAGGTGGCGTACCAGAAGTCCCTGTGGTTCACCGGCACGTCTTTGTTCCTGTTGGAAGCAATGCTTTGCTTTTTATTTATTTACTTTTTCATACCATCTCGTCCAGGGGTTCTCAAATGGTCTCAAACTATGACCCCCTTTTTCCAAAGGTCATTAAGCCAGGACCCACTTTTATTGAACTCATTATTTGTACTTTTTTTTTTACATATTTATTGAAGTCAGTTTATTTTTTCATGTTTTTATTTAATCCATACATCAATTTTCTATGTACTCATTAATTTTGTTTTCTATTCTTTTATGCTTTTATTTCTGGTATTTTCATTCTGATAGTTTTCACATTTGTATTTAAGTCATTTTAATTTTTTACTTTTTTTTTTTTTTTACATAAGTAATTTTTGTTTTTATTTTCTACACTAATTTATATTTATTTATTTTTCTTTTTTTTACACTTTTAGGTCAGTTTTTTTTATTTTGATTGTATTTTTAATTTAATTAGATTTTATTATAATTATTTTTTATTTATTTATTGATTTTATTGTTTAAACATTTATAGACATAATTAAATGTCAAAAGTGCATTTTAGAGGAATATTGAGGCATTTTGTCAAGGAAAGGAGAAAGAACATGACCACTCCATGCATACAAATAATAAGTGAAAGGTGAAAAAGAACATGCAATTTTTCATACGCCAGGTAGGAAAATAACTCAGTTAAGTACATAGTGTTATGTCATGTCTGACTAGGTGTTTGCGACCCACCTGGGATGGACCTGGGACCACTGCTGGGTCTCAACCCACCAGCTGAGAACCACTAATCTGCATTTGCTTGGTCCTACCTTTGAATAATGAACTCCTTGGCGGGGTCAAACAGATGGCCGTGGACAATCCATTCGTCCACTATCTCCAAATATGGTCTGACGGTCTCAGTCCACAGTGAAAAGAGTAACGCCACCTAGTGGACAATCATGCAAACTTAGATACTACAATCTGCAGCAATATGTTTTAACAAGGATACAAAAATGCTACAGTACAGCGGAACGACTCCAGAATGAAAAGACACTGTCACAAGAGTGCCTGACATAAGGGACTGACTTTTGTCTAGTATCGGACTTGTAGGTTGATGATTAAAATTTAAATAAAGGTTTGGACTTGTTCAAACAAGAGAGAAGTGGTGTGTACAATCTGTACATTGATGTGTACTTTCTCTTAAAAATGGAGGGTCACTTCATGTTGGGTTGTTAAATAGGTTGAAAAACTAATTGGATCCATGATGTCGCCTCAACCCAACACCACAAATAGATTGCAGCCCTGCATGAATCACTGTGCTACGTTGCGTTGAAGTGCACGAGTAAAACTCACCGTTTGCTCGGAAGCTTCTCCGATGCTGTCGTACTCGATGATGGCTTTGTACAGCGTGTTGAGCAAGTGGGACGCCCGCACCACGTTGGGGGTTTCGGAGGGGACCTCGGCAATCCCGGTGCAAAAGACTTTGTGGAGCACTTTGATTTGAGCGAGGTGAGGATTGAGGCGCTCCAGAACAGCCGTCAGCGTCACAGTCTCGTCTGTAAAAGAACCGTATGGCATTCAAGTGATGGCAGCACACCGGAGGAACCTCATTAGTTGTAACAGTAGTAGTAGTAGTACTAGTAGTAGTACTAAACGCAAGTATACTTGCCTTTGCAGACGAGTCCTCTCTCGATGGTTGTCAGCTCCTCCTTGAAGCTGGTGAAGAACTTGTTGAGGGCCCACACAAAGGCCTGGTAGGTCCTAAATGGAGGCTCCGAGCCCCTCTTGGAGGGGTGGGCAGAACCGGCCCCGGCCGGGCCGACATCCGGGCTGTGCCCTGTCACCTCGTCAATGAACCTCTGCAGCCGGGACACCGCCTGGCCGTACACAGCAATGTGCTCCAGCACGGAGCGCAAACAGTTCTGCAGCAAAGTATGAGAAGATTAGATTCATTTTTATGCAAGAAAAAGCAAATTATCGATGGATTGTTGTTTGAACGTACACTGGTCAGATGAGTTACCACCACGTTATTCCTGACTGACACTTTTCCATCATGGTGCTGGAATATAAAGTGTTTTTTAACCCCAGACAGAAGCCTGCAACACAATGTGTGCTCATTATATCCAATAAAACATAATAATCAATAAAGTTAATTCATGCTCGCCGCAATGTACTGACAATGACAATGTGAACGGCAAAGTCAGTGCTCATGACAACGGCTATGCTAACAGCTAAGTTAACAGCTATTTTCATGGCAATATTAGCAGCAATGACCGCGGCTATGTTAGTGCCAATGTTAGTAGCAGGCAATGATAGTGGCTATGTTAGCGGAAACGTTAGCGGAAACGTTAGCGGAAACGTTAGCAGAAACGTTAGCAGAAACGTTAGCAGAAACGTTAGCGCCAACGTTAGCAGAAACGTTAGCGCCAACGTTAGCAGAAACGTTAGCGCCAACGTTAGCAGAAACGTTAGCGCCAACGTTAGCGCCAACGTTAGCGCCAACGTTAGCGCCAACGTTAGCGCCAACGTTAGCGCCAATGTTAGCGGCAACGACAGCGGCAACGACAGCGGCAACGACAGCGGCAACGACAGCGGCAATGACAGCGGCAATGACAGCGGCAATGACAGCGGCAATGACAGCGGCAAAGTGAGCAGCTTGCAATTACAGCGGCTATGCTAGTAGAAATGTTAGCAGCAATGTGAAGGGTAATATTAGCAACAATTACAGCAACTGTGGTATTGGAAATGTCCAATGTCAGAAGCAGGCAATGACAACGGCTATGTTCATAAAAATGTCAAATTGTGCTACAATGTTAGCAACAATGACAACAGAAAGGAGGCAATTATATTGGCAAAGTTAGTGACAATGACAGCTATGTTCGCTGTAATGCTAGCTGCAATGACAGCAACTATTCATTCATTCATTTTCTACCGCTTTTTCCTCACGAGGGTCGCTGGAGCCTATCCCAGCTTCGGGCGAGAGGCGGGGTACACCCTGGACTGGTCGCCAGTCAATCACAGGGCACATATAGACAAACAACCATTCACACTCACATTCATACCTATGGACAATTTGGAGTGGTCAATTAACCTAGCATGTTTTTGGAATGTGGGAGGAAACCGGAGTACCCGGAGAAAACCCACGCATGCACGGGGAGAACATGCAAACTCCACACAGAGATGGCCAAGGGTGGAATTGAACCCTGGTCTCCTAGCTGTGAGGTCTGCGCGCTAACCACTCCACCCCATGTGCCGCCAATGACAGCAACTATACGTGTGGTAATTGTGGAGCTAACCTAACATTGTCCAAGCTCGTCCACCTGTATTCAGCCACATTAGGGATACTAGTCGCCTTATAATAAGCCAGTGTAGTTAAATGTTGTCAAATCTTTGAATTTATTGCAGTCTCTCACACAAAAGTGAGTACAGCGCTCACACGCGAATATGATAAAACAGTCGCTGACTGTTTGGAGGTACAGTATGTTGTGGATGTAACAGCAACACCGAGCTACTCACCACAGTGTTTCTCTGATAACTTGTGTCTCTGTGAGAAAGGCTTTTTCTTCAGGCAGATACAGTGGATCCGTGTTGTACAAGTGCTGGTCCCTGTGGAGGCAGACAGCACTTTGCAATACTCCATCCATGTCTTTGAAGTGTATGGTAGAACCAAAAATCAGCATGGTCCTTACCAGACATTGAGCAGGTTGGAGTGCAAATGGAGGCTATGGGCGAATCGAGGGCCGTTCGCCACCCAGTAGGGGGTCACCACATGCCGCTCGAGCCAGGCCCGGGCATCGGGTTCACCCACTGCAATGACACGCGTCGTCATTCAGGATTTGTTCACGTGTGTTCGCTGTGGATTGGCTCCTACCTGTCCATGTGACTGGGACGGTCTTGCTTGCGTTATCTTTGTCCTCCTGGGGGGTTTTGTCCAACTGAATCCCGGAGTCCTCCCTGCTGATCGGCTGATGGCCGTTTTCGTCCTCACTCTCCTCCTCAGACCATTCCTGAAGAAAGAACATCCGATGCTTTGAAGTCCCACCAAAAATCCCGTAAATAACAGAAATGTAATTTATCTGTTCCAGGGTCAAACTACGGCCAGACAAACACGTTATTACCTGTACAGACAACATTCTTAACACTTAAAATACTGGACTTAGCCATACAGTACAGCCGCCTTTCCTGTTGCATTAAGCTCTATTTCAATGTCTATAGTCGTCTATGTCATCCTGCAGCCACCACTAATACATTCCAGCCCTGTGGGGAACACCGTGACAGAGATATTACTCACAGGCGTATCTGGGAACGGACCACGGTCGATGTCCTCTCCCTCCATCAGATATGTCGGCCAGTCAAAGCTGTCCTCTGGCTCTGCAGAGGACGCCATTAAAAATTAATACTGTAAAATGAAAATTAAGATGTGCTAAAACGTAAACCTACCAGCCTCCTTCATGCGGGGTCTTTCCGTAAAGTTGGTGTTGGAGGGGGAGCCCGATAAGCATAGCAGCAGTGACAGTATGCTGTAGTGGATATCAGTCTGCAACGCAGCACAATGATCGCGGGTCGCTAATCAAGCCTCATGGGGTTTTAAAAAGAAATGTATTAGCCATGTTGTACCTTTGTACCATTGGTATTTGATAAAGGTGAGTTGAGGAACTCCTCAGTCAGTCTCATCCAGCTGTCAGCTTTACTCACTTCCGAGTGGACCATGAGCTTCTCATAGATTCTGGTAAAAGTTATTTACCATAGTTTTAGTTGTCAAGGTGTTGCTGTGAGCACAATCCACTAGCAGACTTAAAAAAGGCTCACTTACCCACTGATGCTACGCTGCACTTTGTGACTGTCCACATCCAGGAAACGATGGAACCTGACAGCAAAGCACACACATCAGCGCTAGCTAGCATCACATCACCCTTGGCTACTAGCATCAGTACTACTACTACCGGGAAACAAATGAGCTGATAAAATAAATACATTGTCTCACCTAAAGTTGGACCAGGCAAATTTGAGTGCCAACTGGAAATTGGGCTCCTCCTCATCTTCATCCTCCGCCAGACCACAAACACACCTGATCAGCTTCTTGGTTTCCCTCTCCGTCTCCTTCTCGAAGGTACTCCAGTGAGCCATGACCGATATCGGTCAGGTTGACCGTTAAATAACGATCTCGTATAACCAGGGTAATACCATAACACCGGGATAACACAACACCGCACCGTGAATTTCTCTTGGAGACGAACAATGTATCTATCTATCTATTTGTTTCTGTAGCCTTAGCAGCCTGAACTGCAGCAACATCTTCACCAAACAGCGCGCGACGATTGCTTCCTGGGTTGAGTTGCGCATGCGCGAAATAAAACGCTGATTAAACTGTATTTTTGACCTAATTCATAATTATATTTAAATTTACTGTTGATTTACACTTTTAACTCACGCAAAGTGAAATAAAAGCTACAATTAGGCAATGGAAGCCGGTCACGGCATTTTATTTACTTATTTCCCACAATTCCCTGCGCGGTACCGTCGGCTACCAGAAAGTTATTATTGAAGCCTTTTTTTGTAACGTTCCACATTTCACCCCAAATTAACACAAATTCACACCAGGCGTGTTAGTGTTTGATTTGGTATTCGGCCGTTTAAATCCAAAGCTGATATGTTAAGTTTAAACAACAACACCGTCGCGTTGCTCGGTTACAGAAGATGGCAACAAGTGGACAATCTTCCGTGCAGAACGTCTCTGGCGCTTCCCTCTCCTCCCAGCAAAGACAGATTTGAATGACTTTTCCATCAGATGCACAATTAAAAGCGACACGTGTCACTTTAAAGTGCTACAACATTACATTCAGTGCAACATTGCAGGGCGTGCATGTGCAAACGTAATAGATGTGTGTGGGTTTTTTTTGCAAACGGGGCGTGGCTTATTCGTCCCCACAGTCCAGCCGCTTCCCTGCGAATCCAAACAGAACTTCGCTGCTGCCGTCACAGCGCTTTGACTGCAGCGACTCGTCCACAACCGAGAGATGAAGAGGAGGCTGCAAAAGAAATACTTGATTCTGATCCTCGCCTACTCGGGTTTGCTCCTGCTCATCCCGTATGTGTTCGACTTCGGGGACAAGTCGCTGCATGGCGCCAAGCTGCTGCAGCAGCAGTCCCGTTGCTCGGACCTGAAGAACGCGGTGGCCGTGCTCTGGGAGCGCGGCGACAAGGTGGACGGCGCCAACGCCACAGAGGAGCCGGGTAAAAACAGTAGCCGGCCCCGCACTCACATCTACTTGCACGCCACCTGGAGGACCGGCTCGTCGTTCCTGGGGGAGCTCTTTAACCAGCATCCAGATGTCTTCTACCTGTACGAGCCCATGTGGCACATCTGGCAGGCTTTGTACCCGGGCGATGCGGGCAGCCTGCAGGGCGCCGTGCGTGACATGATGAGCGCCTTGTTCCGCTGTGACTTCTCCGTGCTCAAGCTCTACGCCGGCACGCAGAACATCACCACAGCCTTCATCTTCGGATGGAAGATGAACAAGGTGGTGTGCTCCGAGCCGCTGTGCGACGCTCACAAGCGGCACCATGTCGGTCTGGTCCAGGAGGACCGCTGCGCCAAGTGCCCAAAGCGGGACATCAGGGATCTGGAGCGGGAGTGCAAGAAGTACCCTGTGGTGGTCATTAAAGGGGTGCGCGTTTTGGACCTCAACACCCTGGTGCCCCTGATGAAGGACCCAGCCATAAAGCTCCACATCGTGCAGCTCTTCCGGGACCCCAGGGCGGTGCACAACTCCCGCCTGAAGTCCAAGCAGGCTCTAGTGAAGGAGAGCATCCAGGTGCTGAGGAGCAAGAAGCAGAACGACAAGTACAAACGTCTGCTGGTGCCCAACAATCGTCTGAACCGGGCCGAGAGCTATGTGTCCAGCGCCATGGAGCTCATCTGCGACAACTGGCTCAGCGACATGATGCTGGTGTCCAACGCGCCGCCCTGGGTACGGAGAAGCTACCACCGCATCCGCTATGAGGACCTGGTGCTGCACCCTGCCCAGGAGCTCCAGAAGCTCTACCGCTTCTCCAACCTCTCCTCGTCGCCTGCGTTGGAAAGCTTCGCCCTCAACATGACCCATGGCCGAGGCTACTCCTCGGACAAGCCCTTCCTCATCTCGTCCCGGGACGCCAAGGAAGCGATCTACGCCTGGAGGGAGCGTCTCAGCGTGGAGCAGATCAACCAGGTGGAGGCCTACTGCAGTGAGGTTATGAGGCAGCTGGGCTACCCGAGGCACGGCGTAGACAAAACCACATGAGCATGTCACGGTGAGGAGACGACTTCTTTGCTTCCTGGTCACTTGTCGCTAGGCAGAGTTCACGGGGCACCCTTGTGCCTGCCCCAAGGGCCGTAGTCAGGCAAAACTAAGAAAACTACAGCCTTTTACACCTTTCCATGTGGATCGGGGGCGGCAAACGGCGGCCAAGCATCTTAATTGACTTGCGGTGTTGTTGTGGCACACTTAAGTCGCCAAAATAGTCAGATGCAAACAACACAACAAATCAACACATGACGCACAAAGCAACCTATACTGCACCATGTGGGCATACAAACAAATATCGACTCGCAATACCCATATATTCCTGCCACAAGGCATGCTGGGTAGCTTGTAGTACTCTTTCTCCCAGTGTTTTGCTGTGTTTGTCACATTTTTGCTTAATTACAAAATAGCCAGTGTTTTATTGTTCATTCTTCATGTTGTTGGTGTCGCTGAACTACCCAGCATGCCTTGGAGGCATTTGAGATTAATTGATGTGTTATATTTCGCACTCAGTTGTTGATTTATGTGATGCGTTCACTTGCTGTCATTGGGTGTGATACAGTATATACAGAGTAGATGGATCGTCTATTTTTATTTTATTTTTTACCCAGAGCAGCCTGCGAGTGAAAACGTTTGCCCAATCGATTAAAATATTTGAACGAGATTATTCACATTTTGTCCATAGTCAACTCCGAATTAATCACAGATAGAAATGTTTTTATGGGTCATTATTTAAAACATGCCCTGTGATTGACTGGCGAAAGATTGTCTTATTAAGCTTGTCTTATAAGGTTGTCACCTCAAAATAAGATTTGTTTATTTATGATACCGGTTTTAAATTCTAAATGTTTGTGAGTAAAAAAGTCAATTTAGGAAAATTCAGAAAGGATTATTATTAAAAAAATTGCCTAAATGCACCTTTCCTTCATGAAATGTACAAATGAAAATACCTAAAACATAGGGCAACAGTCATAAAACATTTCATCCAAATTGCAAATCTAATGTCATTTCTCATTTAAAACATTAAAATACACATAAATTTATCATTATATATTATTTTATTACAATACTATAACTATTTCCACAGATTTTGAATGTTTAATACGATTTGCAATTTGTCCTACTTTTTCCAACGGTCATTGAACGCACCATCCTACCGTTCTCCGAAGCAAAGAGGGCTGTATGGATGTATTTGGATGTATTTTCCCCCTTTTTCTTTCACCTCATACTTGCCCCCGAATGCTGATACTATGTGGGAATGCATAAAGGTAAGATTTGATGACTTTGAGTGCTAATGTGCATCATTGTGGTAGTTCCATGCTAAATGGCTAACACTAGCAAAACACTGGACTTCAGCCACGGTCATCACATTGACAGCCCGTCAATAGCAGCTGGAAGTCCAATTTAGCTGGCAGTTCAATGCCAAAATCATCAGAGAGATGTAAAAATGTGAAAAGCACTGGTTAGTTGGGCCACTCTTATGCCAAGGTAGCACTGTATATGACAATAAAAACAATACCTGCACTGCTCCAGTCTCTGGCAGGCCATGGAATCCGTGAGAAGTCAAACACAGCAACAGTAGATACAAATAACTTTGGTCTTGCTACAAGAGCCATCTGCCAGGGCTTTGAAGCCAACTTTACCAATCTAAATACTCTATTTTCTATATTTGTTCCAACTTGTGGCTACAGTTACCGCGCTTCAATCAAACTACGGTGGGGGCCGAGGGTCAAAATAATTGCCGCCTGTAAAGGAAGCTTCTGTTAATATGTCATGATCATAGATTGGTTTACCCGCCTCTATGTAGTTCTGTGTAAAAAGCACAAGTGGACAAATGCCAGATCTGCTGTTATCTGGCTCCAATTTTTTGCAAATGTTTTTATACTGCGTGCATTTGGGTCCCAAATTTGAGTTTTGGAAGTTATGTAATGTTTTTACTCTCCAAGCTAAACACACCCTGAAACAACATTACACGGTTTATGAGACATGCTTATTAAAAACACAAATGAATCACTTCTCCACACTCTATGCCACAAAGCAGGTCAAATAGCGTTCTCTGGTAGAGCACTGCTTCCATGGCTGCTTTTCAAGCAAACAAATGAGGACGATGAAGATGTTTCTTCTGTCTGTGTACTCCTACACGCTATAATGTAGCTTTCATTCACCCAGATATAAATAGATTCTTTTTTTGCGGTTTGGAGGTTAAGTTCTTCAAGCATGTGGGCCTCGCTCTTGGGTCTTTCCCAAGCTAAGATGAAGAAGTGAGTCTCAAGGGCAACGGCGTTGAAAACAATGGCGTGTTCTGTGAGGGTGACATTTGAATCTGGACAGTGCAATCTCTGTGAAAATGAGCGGTTTTGCCGAGGCACGAGGATGCTTCATTTATAAGCTGGGGGGGAGGGGGGGGCGGACAAGGCTCTCTCTCTGTTTGCTTCTTTGACCTGACATTATTTGAATGATGCAGTGTAGTCTCACATCAGTGAAAGATGGCTCTTTTTCCATTGAAAGACCCACAATGATGTTGTAAGTAATTAGTATGTGGTTAGAAACACATCGAAATCTATCATGTCGCGCCCGCGTTTGCTCCGCTATTGAAAGGAGAGGTGCTCAAACGCAGGCTTTTCAAGTTGCAAGTTGCTTCGCTACACAGCTTTTCAGGAACTGTCTCATTTTTTTTATAACACATTTTTTTATAATACGTATCGTATTAACGCCAGTCTTGAAAACCATTCTGCATTCACACCAAAATGTAATAACAAGAAAAATATATCAAAAACAGCAAAAATTAACAAGATTGAAGTCAATAACGTTGTAATATTATGAGAAAACAAAATCATTTATAGTCATTTTAGTAGCGTAAAGTTGAAATATAAAAACAAGACAAAGTGAAAAGCAAATAAAGTTGTAATTTTTGAAAAATTAGTTGCCGTGTTCCAACAATAAAATCCAATATTATGGGAATAAGTCATAATTACGAGAAGAAAATTTACACGACGAAAGTTGTAATAACTTGAAAACTTAAAAAAAAACATAATTCTATGAGAATCAGGTCAAAGTATTAAGTATTGTAGCAGAAAAAAGTTGCAATTTTACAGGAATAAGCTCTTAACATGAGCCGAGTGGTTAGCATGTTGGCCACACAGTCAGGAGATTGGGAGGACCAGGATTCAATTCCACTCTCGGGAATCTCATTGTGGAGTTTGCATGTTCTCCCCGTGCATGCGTGGATTTTCTCCGAGTACTCCGGTTTCCTCCCACATTCCAAAAACATGCTAGGTTAATTGTCCATAGGTATGAATGTGAGTGTGAATGGTTGTTTGTACTCGCCGCCCCCTGGTTCAGTGCCCCAGTGAACAAGATGGAAAGGAAAGTACTTGTAGTACCAGCCATCTTGGGGTCTATCAAGGGGGTGCTGGATCCTTCCTGGTGTCACACAGCCCCGGTGATTGTAAAGGCAAAAATGTAAGGTTCACACTAGCATCCTATAGCTGATCAGTCTGGGTCTTAGTACTCAACAGCTCCAGAGCCACATCGGTGGGGGGTGCGGGGGCGGTGAGACAAGGTCCGCCTGCCCACCCTCCATCTGCTCCACGCTTATGGCTTGCAAACAGCTCGCTTCTTAAAGGCTCCGCCTGTCCGAGCCGATGGTGACAGGCTGCTTGGTAACCCCTTGGGGGGGCGTACCCCTGTCACTGACAGACATGTACACAATGACCTCTTTCTCTGCGCCACAGCCCGAGGCGGTGCGACTCTATGCCAGCCAGAGTCAGGACCACACGCCCGTTCGTGCCAAGCACCGAACAATGGAGGCTTTATTGAAGATCTTCAAGGAGGGAATCCAAATGTCCACCCGTGAAAACACTTGAAGTTCTGTCAGATGGACTTGAACAGAGCTACGACAATAACAACCCTAAAGGGAACGCCATTTGGCTTGAATACCAAGAACTCCCACGTCTCAAGCTGACTCACTGAAGGACAGAAACAGAGCTTTTAGTTTAAGACGTGTAGCAAAGCCTGCTATGATTAACATATATTACTGTTAGAATATCATTTAAAAAGTCACTTTTGTCTAACAGGGGACCTTTAAAGTTGCGGCAACAATCTTGGTCTTGCTAGTTTCTGTGTGAAAGGCATAAGTGGATGAATGTTGTTTAGATTGTTACGGCTTTGATTTGGCAGGGAAAAAAATGCAGCCCCGGGGGCTGTTTTTTTTTTTTTTTACTGTCCCCAGCACATTTGTAAAAAATTATTAAACACAAAAAAATTTTTTTACTTTAAAGACAGCAAAAATAGAAAAATCTGTTGTACTTTTACATGAATAAAGTCAAAATATTAAGTGAAAGTTGTAATTTTACAAGAATAACATTGGAAGATTAGGAGGAAAAAACATTTAGTAGCATAAAGTTGAAATATTAAATAAATACTTTTTTTATTGTTATAGAAACAAAACGGTTGTAATATTTGAAAATTTGGATTTTAATTTTTTGGGAATCATTCCCAATCCTTATGTGAAACGGGAACACACATATTTCTTTCCCTTTTTCTGTGCATTATAACATGAGAAAACGACTTAATATGAGCTAGCTTACAATGCTGTCTTTGGGATACACCTATTTCAACTATGTAAACTATAACAAAAATAGATACTATTAGTTGAAGTATCTTGTCTTATTGTCATATTTTAAAACACTATTCAAACTTTGTTTCTCTGCGCATTGATACACATACTTAGCATGCTAGTTCTGTCAACAACAGCAGCGACAACACTTATGATGTCCACTTTCATTGGGATGGCTGTATCTTCCAGCACACGACGTGTGCTCCAGTTCTCAGGAAAAAAAAGACTGACGGCAAACTAGCATCTTGTTGAGTCTTTGTAGCGACCTAGCTACCCACTCTTCCGTTTGTGACTAGTTTGTGTTAGTCCGCAAGATAAAAATACTTCATGTTAGCTGCTTCAATAATAATATTGCTGTAGCTTGGTTAATATACAAGTCAGTTATGTAAATGGAACACTGTTTTTTTGAGGGGCTTTAGCATCAAAATAGGTATTCCCATGACGCCCGTTCTTGGCTAGCTGAATTTAACTCAGTTTCTCGCGCTAGAATGCACAGAAAAGGGAAAGAAATATGTTTTCATATTTCACACTGAGAATGATGGGCAAAATTAAATTAAAAAAAGTGCAGTTCCCCTTTAAAAAAACATTGTAATTTTACAAGAATAAATTCAAAATATTGTGAGAAAAAGTTGTATTCCAGCAGAAAAGATGTTGCTATTTTACAAAAATAAGCTCTCAATATTATGAGGACAAATAATGTTGGAGAGAAAAAATATATGCTCTTATTTGAAGTAACAGCATTTGATTGTGTTTCTCTTCCAGGGGCCTGCAAGTCAAGACTGAGGGCGAAATGGGGGACTAACAGCTGGAATGTGTCCCACTGGGAGCAGCAAGCATCGCTCAGGGGCTGTTTTTCTTCCAGCTGAGCACAGCGGATGAGCAGGGGGTGAAAGTGGGACATGGTGGGATGTTTTCTAAAGTCCTACCTGCTCGTCTGTGGAGCCAAGGTGGCAAACAAACACCAGGGAGGCCAGGCTGCTTCACACGTCAACGCTGGCTCTCCTCCCCCTTTTTTTAGTCCTGCTAATCCCCTCCCTTCTTGTCCCTATTTACAAACCGCCAGCACGGCAGGCGGGGTGGGGGTGGAGGGGGGCCTTAAAAAGCTTCTCAGGACGTTGCAAGGTGGCCGTCACCTGCCCGCATGACTCAGCAGTAATCTGCACTTACGTGGACTCGCTAACAAGCTAACTTGAAAGTGGCAAGGAGACTCCAGTGTTGGACCCCCTCAATTCCTCAAACCCAACCCCCTCCGTCCCGTGAGGAATGTGGACAGCTGCAGCAGCAAAACCTTCGCATGAAGGAGACTTTCACTCCACCCAATCAGTTCTGGGACAGACGTGGTACTTTTTATCCTGCCTTCTCTGTCTAAACGTGGTCTAAAAGTCTCATGGTTTATCCTCATACCCTTTCTACGTCCTGGTTAGGGATGCACATTTGTCATATTTGTACATGAAGGTAAAAAACATTTCCATGCTTTCAAATGACCTGAATAAAGAGTCATTGGAAACTTAATGCTGATATTTTCTTGTCCGTTGCTTGACTCCACCCACCGCTTTGATTATTTCATCATATGCTTGCCTCCTAAATGCAATCCTAGAATCTTTGCTGGTCAAAGATCCTGTATAGGACAGAAGCACTGTGATGTTTTTAAGCCCTTACTGCTAGTCAAAGATCCTCTATGCTGTATTGCTGGAGCGCTATTCTGTTTTTAGAATCCTTGCTGGTCAAAGATCCTATATAGGACAGAAGCACCGTGATGTTTTTAAGCCCTTCCTGCTAGTCAAAGATCATCTTTACTAGCCCCTCCTGCTAGTCAAAGATCCTCTATACTGTCTTGCTGGAGCGCTGTGCTGTTTTTAGACTCCTTGCTGGTCAAAGATCCTCTATAGGACAGAAGCACTGTGGTGTTTTTAAGCCCCTCCTGCTAGTCAAAGATTCTCTTTACTGTATTGCTGGAGCGCTATTCTGTTTTTAGAATCCTTGCTGGTCAAAGATCCTCTATAGGGCAGAAGCACTGTGATGTTTTTAAGCCCTTCCTGCTAGTCAAAGATCCTCTTTACTAGCCCCTCCTGCTAGTCAAAGATCCTCTATACTGTATTGCTGGAGCGCTATGCTGTTTTTAGAATCCTTGCTGGTCAAAGATCCTCTATTGGACAGAAGCACTGTGATGTTTTTAAGCCCTTCCTGCTAGTCAAAGATCCTCTTTACTGTATTGCTGGAGCGCTATTCTGTTTTTAGAATCCTTGCTGGTCAAAGATCCTGTATAGGACAGAAGCACCGGGATGTTTTTAAGCCCCTCCTGCTAGTCAAAGATCCTCTATACTGTACTACAGGAGCGCTATGCTGTTTTTAGAATCCTTGCTGGTCAAAGATCCTATATAGGACAGAAGCACCGTGATGTTTTTAAGCCCTTCCTGCTAGTCAAAGATCCTCTATTATGTACTACAGGAGCGCTATGCTGTTTTTAGACTCCTTGCTGGTCAAAGATCCTCTGTACAAAAGGAACACTGTGCTGTTTTTAAGGCCCTTCCTGCTAGTCAAAGATCCTCTATACTGTATTGCTGAAGCGCTATGCTGTTTTTATGCTATGCTTTGACGGGTATTCTAGCTGTTTCATTGTTTTGATTAGGGTTGTATTTTCAGCCATTTTTGTATTTTTTCTGTGGCTTTCCTCTGGGTTCTGATGACCTCGCAGTTAGGAGTTACAGCGCCCTCTGTTGCATGCAAGTGCCAGTCAAAAGTATAGAGACAGTCATTCATGAGCATTGGCAAATGTCTCAATACTTTTACTTTTTTTTTACTTTTGCAAATTGCAATGTTTTTTGTCAACATAATATTGTCAACTTTCTTCAGGCTTGCAAAAGGTAGAACTTTGTTTTGTAAACACAGGAGCGGTAAAAACATTTTGCTTATGTGGGGTTTATTATAAGTCTCAGTCAAAAGAATGAAGACTGAGACTTGACTAAACCCATGTAAGCAAGTCAAAAGTATAGAGACACTTACCCATTCAGTAGCACGAGCAAGTGTCTCCATACTTTTGACTATACCCCATGTAAGTCAAAAGTATGGAGACACTTACCCATTCAGTAGCATGCGTAAGTGTCTCCATATTTTTGACTGATACTCCAATTGTTTTTGTTAATGATGCATTATTTTCTGCCCTTTTACCATCTAGATCTATTCCTCTCACCCCCCATTCATATTGTTTTTTATGATTATTTCTAGCATACAATCAGGGATTGCATTTTATTTTGGAGAAGTGTTTCATCTCCGTGACAAAGCTGTGTTAGAACAAGAACAAATACTGCAGTCTCACATTACAGTTATTCTTTACTTGAATAGTACACAAAATAATAGCTGTAAGTATTTTTTGGTCGTTTGTCAAATTCTGACAGAAGATGAGTACTCTTCAAAATAAAAGCTCCAGGCAAGTCAATACTTTTCATGCGGACATTTGACAGAATGAAGATGGTTTAAATTGCATGACTCCCGTTGATTTCCCTTTTAGCATTTCCTGAGGGGAGACATAACCCTTGGGACATAATGACACAGCTCCCCAGGGCGTAGAGGCTGTTGGTTCAACTCCGGCTCTGAACTAAATTGCACCAGCACCAAAGTCAGCATGCAGCAGTGGAAGGGGGGGGGGGTAACAGAAGGATCCTAACAGCTGTGTGGAGTACAACAGTCATGAGATGTAACGCCAACAAAGCCGGCCATTGTTGCCATTTACATACGCTCCTCCTCTTCACCCCATGGAGTTTTCTTTAAAAAAAAAAAAAACACATTCTTGACCCCCCGCCGCCCCTCACATGCCGGCGTCCTCTGGCTAAACTACTTTTTAAAGCTGCAACACAATGCACAGCTTCTGAACACACGCTGATTAACATTTCGGCTGTTAGCAATGATGTTAGCTCAATGCTAAGCAACATAGTGTTGCGTATTAACTGTCTTTATGCTGGTATATTTCCTTCTTTTCAGTGAAGGAAGCCAAAGAAGGACACTCAAAAAGGGTGCAAATCTTCCCATTTTAGCATCTCTGTAGCTCAATGGAGATTTAACACTTTAAATCAAGATGTAATAAGAAGCACAGGAAATTACAATCTGACAAACATACAGTATACGTCTTTCACCTTTGTGGAGTATGGCTTTAGAAAATAACATTTTTAATGGAAATTGCAGCTAAAAAGTGAAAACTGGATTGAATCTGGGTAAAGCCTGGTTTGACCTTTGCACATGTACGAATATCTACAATCATTTGTAGATGCTAAAATTGCTAGGATCATAGCATCAAAAGTTTAGAGACACTTTCTCATTTGATAACATGAGAAAGCGTCTCTAAACGTTTGACAGCTATTTTAGAAGAAACAGCGAGGGTCACAGAATCAAAAGTTTAGAGACACTTTCTCATTTGGTAACATAAGAATCAAAAGTTTAGAGACACTTTCTCATTTGGTTAACATGATAAAGTGTCTCTAACCTTTGATTCAATGATCATAGCTGTTTCAGCCCAATCAAAAGTTTAGAGACACTTTCTTATTTCATGACATGAGAAAGTGTCTCTAAGCTTTTGACAGCTATTGTGGCAGAAACAGCTAGGGTCAGAGAAGCAAAAGTATAGAGACACTTTCTCATTTGGTAACATGATAAAGTGTCTCTAAACCTTTGACAGCTATTATAGCAGAAAAAGCTAGGGTCACAGAATCAAAAGTTTAGAGACACTTTCTCATTTGGTAACATAAAAATCAAAAGTTTAGAGACACTTTCTCATTTGGTTAACATGATAAAGGTGTCTCTAACCTTTGATTCTATGATCGTAGCCGTTTCAGCCCAATCAAAAGTTTAGAGACACTTTCTTATTTCATGACATGAGAAAGTGTCTCTAAACTTTTGACAGCTATTGTGGCAGAAACAGCTAGGATCACAGAATCAAAAGTTTAGAGACACCTCTCATTGGATAACATGACAAAGTTGTCTGTACACGTTTGACCGGTGCTATATCGAGAGTAGATCTCCTTGGCAGAGGTAATAAACATGACTGATAATCTCCTAGTTGCAGAATTATTGGCTGAAGTTGCATCCTATTTGGCCCCTTTAACAACAAAAAAAAGTTCCACACAGACAAAGCCAGGCTTCCTGGCAGAGGTAATTCCAAATAAAAAGAGTGCATGACAGCATGGAGAGTGTCTCCCGGTGTATGAACTTCATCTTTGTCTGTTGTGTGTCTGTTGTGTGTGTGTGCGTGCGTGTGTTATTAGATGTGATCCTCAATGGGGAAAACCAAGCGTGTTCCGCGGGTGAGCAGCTCCTGCTCACGAGAGTCCAGCTCACGCTCCAGCGCCTCCTCCGACGTGCTGACGCTCCGTTTTCCATTGGCTCCGCCGTCCGCCCCGGACACACCGTTTGTGGTGATGGCACTATCTCCGAACGTGAAGGTCAGGTCGCCGTCGTTGCGGATCAGGTCGCAGTCCTGGTCTCTCATCTGCTCTTGGTTCTGAACAGATTTATATATGTTATATATATATTTATATATTTTTTATTTTATTTTCTTTTTTTAAAAACATTATCTATCTATCATGTTAGTCAAAGATCCTATATACCTCTCTGACGTTTTTGAGAACCTAGTGCAAAAACTCCATGCAAAGATCCTCTATATGACAAGAGCTCGCTACTGTTTGAAGGACCATTTGCAAAAACACTAGTCAAAGATCCTTTACATGGAAAAACGCTAGTCAAAGATCCTCAATATGACAAGAGCTCTCTACTGTTTGATGGACCATCTGCAAAAACGCTAGTCAAAGATCCTCAATATGACAGGAGCTCTCAGATATTTTGAACAGCACAACTGTTTGTCAAACCGTCAAAGATCCTCATATGATAGGAGTTCTATCGTTTTATGAACCAAAAGTCAAAGATCCTTTACATGTAAAAACGCTAGTCAAAGATCCTCAATATGACAGGAGCTCTCAGATATTTTGAACGACAAACAGCACAACCGTTTGTCAAACTGTCAAAGATACTCAATATGATAGGAGTTCTATTGTTTTATGAACCAAAAGTCAAAGAACCTTTAGTCAAAGATCCTTTACATGTAAAAACGCTAGTCAAAGATCCTCTATATGACAAGAGCTCTCTGCTGTTTGAAGGACCATCTGCAAAAACACTAGTCAAAGATCCTTTAGATGTAAACACGCTAGTCAAAGATCCTCAATATGACAGGAGTTCTATTGTTTTATGAACCAAAAGTCAAAGATCCTTTACATGTAAAAATGCTAGTCAAAAGATCCTCAATATGACAAGAGCTCTCTACTGTTTGAAGGACCATCTGCAAAAACACTAGTCAAAGATCCTTTAGATGTAAACACGCTAGTCAAAGATCCTCAATATGACAGGAGTTCTATTGTTTTATGAACCAAAAGTCAAAGATCCTTTACATGTAAAAATGCTAGTCAAAAGATCCTCAATATGACAAGAGCTCTCTACTGTTTGAAGGACCATCTGCAAAAACACTAGTCAAAGATCCTTTAGATGTAAACACGCTAGTCAAAGATCCTCAATATGACAGGAGTTCTATTGTTTTATGAACCAAAAGTCAAAGATCCTTTACATGTAAAAATGCTAGTCAAAAGATCCTCAATATGACAAGAGCTCTCTACTGTTTGAAGGACCATCTGCAAAAACACTAGTCAAAGATCCTTTACATGTAAACACGCGAGTCAAAGATCCTCAATATGACAGGATCTCTCTACTGTTTGAAGGACCATCTGCAAAAACACTAGTCAAAGATCCTTTACATGTAAACACGCGAGTCAAAGATCCTCAATATGACAGGATCTCTACTGTTTGAAGGACCATCTGCAAAAACACTAGTCAAAGATCCTTTACATCTAAACACGCTAGTCAAAGATCCTCAATATGACAAGAGCTCTCAGATATTTTGAACGACCTTTTGTCAAACCGTCAAAGATCCTCAATATGATAGGAGTTCTATTGTTTTATGAACCAAAAGTCAAAGATCTTCTATAAGACAGGAGCTCTCTGACACGTTTGAGTACCGGCAAGGGCCCTCTATTTGTAAAAACACTAGTCAAAGAACAAAGATATAACGGAAGCGCTTTGCTGTTTTAGGGAACCACATCAAAAACATCAAAGATCTTCTATATGACAGGAGTGTTCCTCTTTTGAGCATTTTCATTAGGTTCTTACTTAAAGTGCTCCATTCTGGTGAGAATGTGGGTAAAGGTGTTGATTTTAGCATCCTGCATGAAGCAGGAAGTGGCCACAGAAGAAGAAATGAAGACAGAAAGCGACCTCAGCCAATGTGAGGCTTGGGGGAGGTCCGCTTGATGGAAGACGTACGGCCGGAGGCCACAGGAAAGCATATGCTGCTGGAGTAGCACAAGTATACTTCCTGTGCGACTGTGCTGTGAGAGCTTTCACGCGCTGGATGCACTGGCGATCAATAGGCCACCCGTGGCTCCAGGGGGGTCGTGTAGTGTACGTAAGCAGTAGTGGTGTGTCAGTCATGAACGAACGGGTCAAAAGAATTAGTTCTTTTTTGTGAACGAGATGAAGAAGGTCACCGCGCCTAAAATACCCGTTCAGTCCGTTCAGTTCAGCAAATGCTTTTTTTTGGCTGGAGAGTCAGTTCACCTCGCTCTGAGGGTGGGTGTGGTTAGTTGACTGAAAGGCCGAGAGATTGAGCGACACTGTCGGTGACCTTGTTCATTCCATTCACTAAAAAGAACTAGTTCTTTTGACCCATACGTTCATGACCGACACACCACTAGTCATCACGTGTTGTTGCGCTGTTGAGTCAAACGAACGTGAACATAAGTGAACGGACTGACTCGACACGGCTGACCGGGTCTATGCACAGGGGGAGATCACAGGCTAACGACCAATTGACCGAAATGAACGGATCTTTTTTACTGAATGAACTGGAATGATCCGGTTCACTGAAATGAACGATTTTGCCCACAAGGGAGGGAAAAAGGGGTCAAAGTCTTTTTCTACTGTGTTCACCTGGTAGGCCTTGGGGGAGGTCAAACAGCTGGCCAGGGGTCCGCAGCAACTGGGCAGTGTGGACGTGAGTGGGGGGCCGCTGTGGGTCAAGATGGGCTTCAGGTAACTGGATGCCGTTTTAAGGACATCAGCAGACATTTTGGAATACTACATACTGTACACCAAGCGTCTTAATTCGGCATTCCCAAAGTCCTTTAAACCTTTAACATGGGAAGTGTAGGCCACTTGCCGTGTGTGTCGCCAAAATAGTCATATGCAATCTGTACCTTGTACAAAAAGCCATCCAAACCACACGGCACAACAACGCACACGATGCACCATGTGGGTGTGCACACACTATTCTCATTTCTCTCATTTATTTTCTCTTCCTAAGATTCCTTATGTTTTTATCATTTCTGCTGCATTGTTTTTTCTTCTTGTAATATTATGACTTTATTCTCATAATATTTTGACTTTCTTCCCAGAACATTATACTCCCCCCCTCAACCTAATTTTCCAAATAAATTACAACTTTATTAATTGTTTTGGTTGTTTCGACTATTGTTTCGATATTACAACTTAAAAAACTAATATTTCAACTGTATGCTACTAAAATATTGTATGATTACAAGTTTAATCTGAGAAAATTGTACCTTTATCTCCTTGTTAGAATACAACTTTTTGTCTTAATATTTTGACTTTATTTTGTAACATTCATTAGTTTTCTCCCGCTTATCCTCACGAAGGTCACGGGCATGCTGGAGCCTATCCCAGCTGCCTTCGGGCGAGAGGCGGGGTACACCGTGGACTGGTGGCCAGCCAATCACAGGGCACATATAGACAAACAACCATTCACACTCACATTCCTACCTATGGACAGTTTGGAGTGGCCAATTAACCTAGCATGTTTTTGGAATGTGGGAGGAAACAGGAGTACCCGGAGAAAACCCATGTATGCACGGGGAGAACATGCAAACACAGAGATGGCCGAGGGTGGAATCGAACTCGGTTCTCCTAGCTGTGAGGACTGCACGCTAACCACTCAAGTGCAGCCCTATTTTGTAGCATTATGACTTTAAATCTGCTACCAAATTTTAAAAAACTTGCAACTTTATTTGTTGTTTTATTAGTTTTAAATAACATTACAAGGGATGTCCAACTTTCTTGCCGAAAAACCGATATTGTCCAACTCTCAATTACCGATACCAACCAATATCGCATTTTTATGCTGATGTCGAGCAGATAATTATCCCCAAATATTACCATTATAAAAAACTTTATTTAATATTTAAAGTGATAAAATTATATTATTTTCCCTCATAATGTATCATATTATTCGTAAAAAATTATGACTAAGATTAAAAAAAATTCTCTTAATAGTTTTACTTTATTCTTGTAAAATTGCTGCAGCTTTTTAAAATTAATTGAAATATATTTTTTATTTAAATATATATTTTTAAATATATATATTTTTTATTTAAATATTTTTGCTGTTGTTGTGGGTTTTTGTTTTTCTTATTAAATGATATTTAATGGCCACCGGGCCACACATTGGACACCCGTTTTATAGTATTGTCCCTTGACAAGATGTACTTGTGGGTGTACTCTGCAATGTGCTCTGAGACAATAGTAGTATTGAGCGACTAAGCCAGTCTAGAATACAGTGAGCGTGCAGGAGTCCACACCAGACAAGAAAAGGATACTTGTGATCAAAGGTGTACCACATCCTGAAGAGCCAAGCGCTCTCCTGTTTGGTTTTACTGGGGCCTTCAGCCTGGGAGACGTCCTGCACAATAAAAATCAGATTAAAAAAAAGACAAGATATTTTCATTTTGTGTTTCAGTTGCATTATGGGTAATGTAGGAGCTCACATTTGGAAAAAGGAAACATGCAAAGTTACAGGTTACTTAATGGGCTCATTGTATGTAGTTCAGATTGTCTCAAGACATGCCGATTATTACCTTAAACACATGTAGTATCCTATCATTATAATATAAATGTATACATTTATTACAAGATAGATAAGAATCCTTGCCTGCCCATCAATTCATAAATAATGTATTATAATAGCTCATGTATGGAATACATTTACATACATCTTCCATTCTTTGTTGTTTTTACATATTACCACAGTCTTCTGGTCCATTTGCTGATTTCTTTCTGGTTTTCTTCCTTAATATCTTTAAAACCAGCATGAAGTTGCTAACCAGACCCTTCCCAATAAACAAACAATAAATCATTCTGAAAGAGCTGAAACTTGCTGAAACACTGCTCGTCTGTCTTCTATTTCTCTTTTTGACAGGCGGAACGTTCTGTGCGTCTTCTTCCTGCTGACGCGGCATGTGTATGTTCCGTTTGTACAAGTTCCACCTGCAGGGAAGAAAGAAAGAAAGAAAAAAAACACCCTCACCCCTTGAAGGACCTGGAAGGTGTCTGCAGACGGCTGCGGGTCCTGATCGGGGTCCACTCCCACCCTGCAATACGAGAAAGACATAGTCATGGTCCCATGTGGTCTTGTGGTGGACAACCAGGCTCTAAAAGTGGCTGCTATTCCCGATGGGGTATCGAACAATGTGACTGTGTGTTCTGATAAACGTGATTCATATTTTGCTTGCAAGGCAACACTTTAGAATGTGTCCACAAGCCGCAGCTTCCTGTTTCGATAAGACAAGACGTTGCAGTGTCGCAGAAATGCCGCTTTCAAGCAGATAGCAGACAGAGGCGATATTGCAGCATCACTGGAAATTACACGCAACACTCCTTCATCCAGGCAATACCCATAAAAGGCCACTAGGGGACAGTATCGCTCTTCAAACCTCCTCCCGCATTTTGTTTTATTGCAGCTTGATTTACTTGCATTAAAATGTTAAACTCCCTTTTTGGCAATTGTGATTAAGAATGCTAAAATGTTACTTTAATCCCTCACCACAAGTAGGATTCCTTATTGATAAATGAAATATGTTAAATGATGATATTGATAAATGAAAAAATCAGTTTCTGATCTAAATACAAGTTTTAACATTAGAGCCCTCTCGACATTAAATAACATCCCTATAGTCATCTTTACACTCCTATTACCCAATATGGTAGAGAAAATAAGAAAGATGTAAGACGTAAATAAGACTGGTGTTTGTGTGTTCCCCGAGGGGGGGGGTGTCAGACAGGAAGTGACGTTGGGGGTTCAGAGTTGCGTTACGGCCACAACAGTAGCAACACGTAAGGGATTATTGTGCCTGTTGTGAGAACACTGAAAGCCTGCTGTTCCCCCGATCAACTCTGGTGCTTGTGCGTCTCACCCTACATTACAGTAACATTACTGACAGTCTTCATTTTTCATGTTTTGGTTTTATGGAATTGTATGTATTTTATGGTCTGATTTTACCCTTCTTTCTGGAAAGCATTTTCAATGACCTTGTGTACAAACTGTGCTCTGGAAAGAACCTTGCCTTGCCTTGACACCTCGTTTGAATGTGTCTTCTGAATGCCTTATATTTGTATTTTACTTCATTTAGCCATTTTTATGCAGGAAAATGTTTCATTTATTAAATACGTATGTACGATTTGCATATTTGTGGACTCTTTGGGGTCTGTTAGGCCCTATTCAATCATGAAACGGCATGATTCATTAAAGTGTTGCAAAATTCAAAGGGACGACTGTATTGGGTATTAAGAATGTAAAGGTGACTATAGGGGTTTTATTTCAGGTCTAGAGGGCTCTAATGTTACAAGCGTAATTAGAAGGTCATAAATAAGTTTTCTGTGCCTTATGTGTCATATTTTCTCATATTATGTCTACTATATTGGGTAATGGGAGTGTAAGGGTGACTATAGGGGTGTTATTTCATGTCTAGGGGCTCTAATAATGTTGAAAAGTGCAATTAGAAGGTTGTAAACAAGTTTTCTGTGCCTTACACAGCATGACAGATCAAGAGGGCGGTAATAATGTTAAAAAGCATATTTAGAAGGTCGGAAACAGGTTTTCAGTGCCTTATGTCATATGTTCTCTTATTATGTCTACTATATTGGGTAATAGGAGTGAAAGGTTAACTATAGGGGTGTTACTTCATGTCTAGAGGGCTCTAATAATGTTTAAAAGCGTATTCAGAAGGTAACAATCATGTTTTCTGTGCCTTATACGTCATATTGTCTCTTATTATGTCTACTACATTGGGTAATAGAAGTGTAAGGGTGACTACAGAAGTGTTATTTCATGTCTGGGGGGGGGGGCAGTAATAATTTTAAAATGTAAAAGGTGGAAAACCGATTTCATGCTGTAACTACCAAAGTATTCCAGTTATGAATAAAGAATCCTACTTGTGGAAATTCATTTATCATGGTCGGGTCTGTAACCAATTATCTGCCATAAACTAGGGATTACTGCAATTCTATTTGCTTGATTTCCCAATGGGGGGAATTGTGTTCTAAAATAAGAATTATTTGTTTAACTCACCCAACAAAAAACATGTATAAATGCCCCCCCCAGCATGCAGGGATTAAAATAAACATGTGCTTATATCAAAAAAGTGTGGCCTTCCATGAACAACCAACAGTAGGAAATGCATGCCTTGGCTTTGTTGTTGAGTGGTTTCCATGACAACCAGCCAATAACTATCACTTTGGAATGAAAGAGCTCTTGAAAGGGGGAGCGGGATAACCTTTCTAAATTCTTCACTAAAATGATTTGAGATGGAGATGAATAAAGTAGCGACAGTATCTCTCCTTTTTGGTGGAGAACTGGTACTGGATTGTGGATTCCTTCTTCAACCTCCTGGACAAGAGGATCATTTATCATGTTCTTATAAACATCATTATGCACATCAACACTCACACACACATGATCTTTGTGTGGAGAATCTTAGAAGCCGGAGAAACAAAGAGACAAGCACAGGAGGCCTCCGATAGGGAAAATGCACACACACACACACACACACACACACTTATATAAGAGGGAGTTCCACTGACTTCCGCTGATCCACTCATCCTGACCCCCTCCTCCCTCCACGTGATGATTCTTCACAGCCTACTTTGTCTTCAGACATGCAACCTTCAACATGGAGGAAACGTCTTCTTCCTCTTTGGCAGCTAACACACAGCATGCTGACCTCCAAACTATACATCTAGTAAAGGCTGTAGTATATACTCAAAGAATACCGCATAAAAAAGCCTTGTCCACACCCACACCATGATAAAACGCACAACCAGAAGATACCAGAAACTTGACCCCTCCAGACAGACACAGAAGCTTCACCATCACCAAGAAAGTCCAACACCACTTCCTGTACTAGTACATTCCCGTACAGCACCTGATGTACTCCCACTTTCCGTGTCGGCGTCGTTGCTCCCGTCTGCCCTTGGCTCTGCCACAGCATAAAGACACATTCAACATACTGTACACTGACTACTCTAAAAGTACAGTATATTCCATATCCTGACTCGCTGGTGGTCTTATTTGATCCTTTTGATTCTTCTACCATGCAAGGTGACAGCTGTCATTCATTACCTGCCAGGGAGCCTTAGCATGAATGAAGCATAAGGTCTTTATTACGAGCAAGAGTGCAGTCCTGGCTGGGTTGGGACTTTTGAATGATTTTGAATCATTGTTGAAATCGCATTATAGTCAAACCTCAGATTTCATACGTGGCAGCTTTTGCATGATTCAGTTTTTGTTTTCTTATGCCCAGGTTTTGTATGATTCAGTTTTCTTAAACATATTTTGCTGACGTGTTTCCTTGTTTTGTATGCATCAGTTTTTGCATGATTTGGTGTTAGTCAAAGATTTTGCGTCAGATTTCATACGCCCCATTTTCTGTCAATCATTTTCACTTGTTTAGTGTTTCCTAAACAAGTGTTTCCTTGGTTTTTGTGTGCATCAGTTTTTGCATGATTTAGTTTTAGTCAAAGATTTTGCGTCAGATTTCATACACCCCATTTTCTGTCATCATTTTCACTACAATATAGCTCCGTTTTCATATGTCCCAGTTTTTGTATGAGTAGAAAATTTTCACTAAAATCCTACCTCGGTTGGCATATGATTTAGGGTTTTAATTACAATTTCTGTTACATTTTGTCTTGGTTTGAGTACACCCTAGTTTTTGTATGATTCAGTTTTCATTAAAGGCCCTTGCTAAAAAATGTTTCCTCGGTGTCCACATGCAGCAGCTTTCACCTGATTCAGTTTTATTCAAAATTTTTCACAAAACATTTCCCTGAGTTTTCCTATGCCCAGTTTTCAGATGATTCAACTTTCATCAAAAGTGCCTGCTAAAATTTTGCCTCAGTTTTTGTAATTCACTTTTTTGGTGGAAAATATTTTACATCCCACTAGTTGATATGATTTGGGTTTCATCTAAAATATGCAAAATTTTGCCTCAGTTTTGGTATGGGTCAGTTTTTGTATGATTCAGTTTTCTTAAAAACATGTTTTCCAGGGTTTTCGTATGCCCCCGTTTTTGTGTGAGGAGAAATTTCATCATGCCTTGGTTGGCATATGATTTGGATTTCAATGAAACCTTCTGTTCAATTTTGCCTTGGTTTGAGTACAGCCCAGTTTTTGTTTGAGTTTGTTTTCTTTTTTGAAACATTTTTGCTGTAATGTTGCCTCGGCTTTTGTATGCACCAGTTTTTACATGTTTTGTTTTTCATCAAAAATTTTGCCTCACATTTCATGCCACCATTTTTTGCATGATTCTGTGTTTCATCAAAATTTGATGAATGTCTCGGTTTTCATATGTCCCAGTTTTTGTATCATTCAGTTCCCATCCAAACCTTTCTTTCGATTTTTCTATGGTTTTCATATGAAAACCAAATAATATGGTAACCAATGAAAATTTTGCCTTGGTTTGAGTACACCCCAGTTTTTGTATGATTCAGTCTTCATTAAAAATGAAAATATTAAATATTTCCTCGGTTATACATGTGCCCAGTTTTTACAGGTTTTGGCAAAAATGTGCTTTTCTTTTGATTTTGTAGACCCCAGTTTTTGGAGGATTCAGTTTTCATTAAAAATGTCCTGAATACGTTTGCCTTGGTTTTCCGTAGGCCCCAGTTTTCTTTGTCTGAAAGAACTTTGGTTCCACATTGCACGTAACAATCATATTTGCCCTGTACCGCATCGTAGCCGCTCCAAAAATACACGTACATGATTGAATAAAAATGGCAAACAGGAACTCCCTGGTGGAGGTAATTAGCACAGATGCAATATTGTGTGTGACGGATTGACATCTCGGACTGGGTGCTATGCTCAAGCTGATTGCATCAGGAAAATCAGGTGGGGACCATCATGCAGAAACGCAACTTGGACGGAGAAACAAGACACTAGCAGGGCAAATTACGGCCGCATGCTCTTGTTACCATGGCAACGAGTTCACTAAGGGGAGATTTTGCCAGTGCCACACAGAACACAATAGTTTCTCCTCGGGCTGGGGCGGCATTAGTCATACTAAACAGAGCGCGTACACACACACACACACACACATATAATCGGCTTTATGGCAGCAAATAAAAGCCCTCCGATGTGTGTGTGTGTGTGTGTGTGTGTGGTAGTAACAAGAAGAGGTTGGAACCAAAACACTACATGAGTAATCTGTTACTGCGCTTTTAGCAGCAGCTTGATTTGTCTTAAAAGTTCTAAAAACGAGGGGAAGAGCGTGGGAATGAGATGCAGAGAATTCCCTGGAATATGCTGGAATTCTGGCAGAGCTCTCTGACCCCCTCTCTTGGACGATCAATCAGATGGCCTCACCTCTTTGGGCGGAACAAATATTTAAAAAGGGGGTATCCAATGTTGGCCCGGGGGCCATTTGGGGCGCATAGCTGCTTTTTGATTGGTCTATATTCTACAAATCTAATTTAACGAGAAAAAAAGCAAAATTAGACAGATCAGCAGTAAATTTACAAGAATAAAGTCTAAATATTCAAGAAAAAAAGGTCAATCTAAGGAGAAAACATTGTCATTTACAAAAATAAATTTGCATCATTTTAGTAGCATTAAGTTGATATATTGAAGAAAAAAAAGACAAAGTCGGAATATTATGGAAAACAAAGAAAACAAATGAAGTTGTAATTCTTGGAAAAAAAACTAATTCTCGCAGAAAAGTTATGTTGTTACAAAAATAAAAAATCAATATATAAAGTAAAGAAGAACAAATTTAACCAATTAATTTGATGAAAATATAGTCAAATTTTTTAAAGAAAAAGAAGGCACAATTGTATGAGAACTAACTAATAATATTGTCAAAATTGTAATATTACAGAAAGTTTTTTTTTGAAAATTTGGTCACATTATAGGAAAAGACATAATCATGAAAAAAAACTTACATGAAGAATGTTTAAATAGTATAATAAAAACAAACTGTAAAAATTTAAATAAAAATGCTGTAAATTTATGAGACTCCAGTGAAAACATTAAAGGATACCTCTTGTGTTTTTTCCACTTTTCTGCCCTATAAAGTAGTTATGTTAGTTAAAGGTAATAGTTAAAAGATGCCAAAGTTTCAGATATTGAGGTTTGTGCATTTGGAAGTGAGCCCTAAAAGAAGTTTGGGATGGCTCAAAACACTCAGAGTGTTTCAGAGGGCGTTAAAAAACTGCTCCTTTGTGATGTCACAGAGGAGCTGACTTCTTCATATGGGCGTGGCTGTAAGCCAGATACACCCTCTGCCTTCCCCCAAGCTCTACTTCTCAGTTTACGAGGCAACCTCAGGCAGAAGTTATTGGAGCAAAAGAAAAATATTTTCATCTGTCAACGCCATTTCACACAGGACTGTTTTTGTGAGCATGAATGTGAAATATCCATTACTGTCTGACAAACTGTCGGACACGTCCACGGAGGTGGAGAGAACCACAGTGTCCAATACCAATGTTGTGCCAAGATTGTCTGCAGTTCGTAAACATGGCACCCTCACGTCCGGCTTCTGAGCTCCATGGCACCAGCGGTGCCTCTGACAAAGTGTGTCCGACAATGAGTGCTCCTCCTCAGGCAGGCGAGGTTGGAGGAGCACTAGCGATGCCTACGCTTTATGAATTCATACACGGTAAGCTAGGGGTCTCCAGCCAGTAGATCATGAGCTGCCAGTGGCTCCTAAACTTTTCAATTAGCTCTCCAAAGACTTTCTTCATTTATTATCAACTCCTATACCCACTAAAAGTAGAAAGTGGGGTTCGTTCAAAATTGGGAAACACTTTCAGTGTGTGACCAATCACAGTGGAATGGGCGTGCCCGAAGGGGGGGTGTGTGGAATAAAGTAAAACAGACCGTTTTGGCGGGAAGTACAAATTCAAGGAAACACAGCTGGAATAGGTGCAGATTCTGGAAGATCTAGAAAGTTTCTAGGTTATTGTGTGTAGCTGCTCTATAGGAGTCCACAACTCAATACAAAGGTCCAAGGTATGGAGTAGTATCGATATACCGTACGTCTCGTCATGACTGTTGTTTATGATCAAGTCAACATACTTTCAACATCACTTTCTCATGCATTCCCAATCATAATCAAAGAAATGTGTGTGACTACTTTCATGATTGAAATCATCGCAGAGATGTCACCTGATGTGCAGCCAAGACAACATGGGTGTGGTCCCTCCTCCAAAGACCCAGACGGTGAAGAAGACGATTAGCAGCGTGGTGGTGAAGATCATCTGGCGGGCGTAGGTGGCCGTGTCACGAATGGCCAGGGCGAAGGCCATGGCGCCACGCAGACCTGCGAGGGAGGATCACATGCTCACATGAAGATCACAAGAAAGGAAGAATGAAGCGTACCGGCAAACATCATCATATGCTGGAAGTTCCCCTTGATCTTGTGTCTGCGGCCCAGGTTGAGCAGGAAGGAGAGTGGGTAGATGTTGAAGGCTCGGCCAATGAAGATGGCGATCTGGCAGGTGGCTGGTTAAGACATTTTTCCAACAATATGACGACAATATGATGTGAGGAGCGGCTGAAAGGATACAAAAGCCCCCGTGATGAAGATGGGGCTGAAGACGTGGTTCTGGAAGGTGAACAGAGCCAAGCCCATGTAGGAGAAGATGAAGTTCTCAGCCAGGAAGTGAAGGACCTCGAAGAGCTGACACAACATTAGGTACACCTTTACTCATACAATCATGTATCATGTATCATGCGAAAATAAAAATAAATAGATAAATAAAAATAAAAATAAAAATAAAAATAAAAATAAAAATAAAAATAAAAATAAAAATAAAAATAAAAATAAAAATAAAAATAAAAATAAAAATAAAAATAAAAATAAAAATAAAAAAAATCTCTTTGCAACACACAAACATCCCTTTGGAAAATTTTGGTGACCACTGGTTGAAATATAATATAATATAATATTGTAATATATAATAAAAGGATAAAGAATATTAAGATTTTGCATGTTCTCCCCGTGCATGCGTGGGTTTTCTCCGAGTACTCCGGTTACCTCCCACATTCCAAAAACATGCTAGGTTAATTGACGACTCCAAATTGTCCATAGGTATGAATGTGAGTGTGAATGGTTGTTTGTCTATATATGCCCTGTGATTGGCTGGCCACCAGTCCAGGGTGTACCCCGCCTCTCACCCGAAGACAGCTGGGATAGGCTCCAGCATGCCTGTGACCTTCGTGAGGATAAGCGGTAAAAAATTCATGAATGTCAAAATATTAACACAAAAAGTTGTATTCTAACAAGGAGACAAAGGTAAAATTTTCTCAGATTAAACTTGTAATCATACAGTATTTTAGTAGCATACAGTTGAAATATTAGTTTTTTAAGTCGTAATATCAAAACAATAGTCGAAACAACCAAAATAATTAATAAAGTTGTAATTTATTTGGAAAAAGAGGTTGGGGGGCAGTATAATGTTCTGGGAATAAAGTCAAAATATTATGAGAATAAAGTCATAATTTGTCTATATATGCACTGTGATTGGCTGGCCACCAGTCCAGGGTGTACCCCGCCTCTCACCCGAAGACAGCTGGGATAGGCTCCAGCACCCCCACGACCCACGTGAGTATAAGCAGCAGAAAATGAATGAATGAAGATTGTATTTGATGCATGAAATCTGATTTTTGACATAAAGGTAATAATAAAGGACGGTTTACGGTCATTGGTTAGATTCAGTAGGTGTTCCAAATGCTGTGGCCATGAAGAAACCACCAAGTCAAGAGAAAAGTCATCTAAAATGTCAGACTATGTAAACGTGTGTTGTTGTCTAACTCTAATCTATAGACTGAACTCCACACAGGCGGTGTCCTCAGACAGTGGCGATTAAGGTCACAGCAGGCAGATCGTTGGACCATCTGGCAGCGGGGTGTTTGTCAATGATGGGGGTAGGGTGGGTGGATACAGTGCCGCCAACGTGCAGGCTTGAGAGGGCGTTACCTGCTTGGTGCGCTTGGTGGACTCCTCGGAGAGGTTGTTGTAGGTGTAGTGGGCCTGGGTGATGCCGCAGAAGAGCACGGCCACCACGCCTGCACCGGAACGCACGTGTCAGGAAGCACAGCATCATATGGCGCATTGACTGGCTATTTTTAATCACCCCATTCTCCAAGCTCACCCGTGAATCCGCAGGCCTCGGCCAGCAGGAAGGTGCTCCAGGACATGAGGAAAAAGAGGGCGGTCTCCAGCAGGGGGAAGCAGTGCAGCTTGGTGAACTTGGTGACGTGGGAGCAGACGGGTTCAGGAGCATCACTCGGTTGGGACTTATCTGAGGGATTTAACATACACTACCACAATACTCATACTCAATACTACAATACTACTACAATACAACAATACTCATTTTATGGGTCTGAAAGGATATGAGAGCGGTCACCACCCCTGTGGCGGCGCCCATCATAAAGGAGCCGCTGAAAATCCCCAGGAAGACGCCCACCGACTTGAAAAAGGCCGAGGCGTCAAACATGTGTGTGTTGGCGCCTCTGGGCTGGTAGGCCACAATGGAGCTGAAATACAGAAATTATTATTTTTAAATGACAGCCAAGTTTTTTAAAACTGGAGAGAAATGGTTTGATATTGTTTTTAATACGTCAAAACAATATATAACATGTTTTTACATTGAGTCCTACACTGTAATATGGATTCAATGTGCTTCACATGCAATAAATATTGCACACTCTCGCCAGAAGAGGGAGGCAGAGGGCTTCAAATCTGTCTAATACTAATAGGACTCATCAAACAATAGGAATAATAATAATAATTTCAACACTACTACTACTACTACTTCCAGTTAAAATGCCGCTTATTCTCACTGGGGCTGTGGGTATGCTGGAGCCTATCCCAGCTGTCTTTGGGCGAGAGGTGGGGTACACCCTGGACTGGTGGCCAGCCAATCACAGTTTGGACTGCTACAAAACCCAATTTTATTATATTTTGTGTTATAATATATTTTATACATTTTTGGGTGGCTGCTTAAATCTTTGCAGCAGGGGCAAAAGGGAGCATAAACAAAAGCATAAGTAAATGTCGAAGAGTCTCACGATGACAACACGATGGCCACGGCGTCGTTCATGACGCTCTCTCCAAACAGCAGCGCGTAGAGGTCACCATCGGCGTGCAGCTCGTTAAAGATGGCCAACACCGTGACTAAAGTCATTTAAACAACAAAGAAATAAAGCTTAACACACCATGCACAAAAAAATGGCGTTCATGGGTGGGGGGTCCTTGCCTGGGTCAGTGGCAGAGATGATTGCGCCAAAGAAAAGACAGTCGGTGTAGTAGAACTTGTTGCTCAGCTGGCCCACCACTTGCATCAGTTTGACCACGCCGTACATCAAATTCCTGCAGAAGAATACACGCCAACAGCAGGAGTCAAACACGGGCTCACTATTTGGCAAGCGGGAGGCGGTTGTAAACTAGCAGCTTGTAGCTCTTTATTAAGCGTGAACTAAATGGTGGATACAAACACTTTTGTCCTCCCCAAAGTAGAGGCTCACCCAATCACGAAACACGAGATGGCGGTGCCGAGGAATGCGTAGGTCAGAATGGAGCCCAGATTCCGGAAGAAGTGTTTCTAAAATGAGATACATTGAACACAATTCACTTCATGTCAAAAAGGAATTTCAACAAAAATGCTTGGAGAATAAAGTAGTCAATTTGAAGATAACCGACACAGAAAACGGATGAATGAATGGAATTTACGAAAAAAAAAGTTGTAAATTTACAAGAATAATATTAGGTGTTGGGCTGCACAGCAGACAAGTGGTTAGCGCGCAGACCTCACAGCTAGGAGAGAGAGAGAGTTCAATCCCACCCTCAGCCATCTCTGTGTGGATGTTCTCCCCGTGCATGCAAGGGTTTTCTCCGGGTACTCCGGTTTCCTCCCACATTCCTATAACATGCTAGGTTAATTGGCGATTCCAAATTGTCCATAGGTATGAATGTGAGTGTGAATGGTTGTTTGTCTATATGTGCCCTGTGATTGGCTGGCCACCAGTCCAGGGTGTACCCCGCCTCTCGCCCGAAGACAGCTGAGATAGGCTCTAGCACCCCGCGACCCTCGTGAGGACAAGCAGTAGAAAATGAATGAATGAATGAATATTAGGTGTCTGAGGGCAAATAGAGCATAGCTCTTCAGTAAGTCTTAGGCAAGCTTTTATTTATAGCGTGGCAGCAAAACAGATTAGTATGTCTAGCCCATTTAGCATGTCCGCCTTCCTTACCCCACCTCCTCCACATGACCAAGACCAAAGGTAAGTAAGGTAAGTACCCCCGTTTTCATAGTGTGCATAATGACTTCTTTGGAGCTTTTTTATGCTAAAACAGGCTGATCATTAAGTAAGACATCAGTTATATATACAGTAAAGTCTCGTTATATCGATATTGTCGGGAGTCAGAAAAAATATCGATATAACCGGACTGTCGATATATCCGATCCTGCGCCGAACTGCATTAAAAGTGGGCAATAATGCACTCGACATTGTTCTATACTATAGAACAATGTCGAGCAGCTTAAATCAATCTTTGCTTAAGGATTTCAATACCAAAAAAGAACACGGCGAACGGCTGCTTCCAGTCAACTTTATTTTTCACACTTCCACCACCAGAGCACAGCACACACACCGATTCCCACACTTCCTGGTTCACAGGTCATGCTCAACCCGCCCCACATAGCTGGCCAAACACATGCCTGCAACAGAAGAACCAACTGCGTTCGTGGTTTCTCTCGTGTGTATAGAATCTATACACACGAGAGAAACCATGAACGCCAGCATGTACATATGAAAAACAGTGATTATTGCAAGCGATAAAAAGATATCTGAATACAACACAATTAAATACATGTATTTGTACGCATGTGTCTTCGTTGGAATAGGTGTGTATGCTATGTCAGTTGGTTCTTCTGTTGCAGGCATGTGTTTGGCCAGCTATGTGGGGCGGGTTGAGCATGACCTGTGAACCAGGAAGTGCGGGAATCGGTGTGTGTGCTGTGCTCTGGTGGTGGAAGTGTGAAAAATAAAGTTGACTGGAAGCAGCCGTTCGCCGTGTTCTTTTTTGGTATTGAAATCCTTAAGCAAAGATTGATTTAAGCTGCTCGACATTGTTCTATACTATAGAACAATGTCGAGTGCATTATTGCCCACTTTTAATGCAGTTCGGCGCAGGATCGGATATATCGACATTCCGGTTATATCGATATAACGAGACTTTACTGTAACAGTTTTAAATCACATGTTACATTTAGCGCTTGGTTGTTGATTTACGTGATGTGTTAATTTGCTGTGGATGTGTTGTGTTTCCATTTTGTATGTCATTCTGTTTTAATGCTAACTATATACAGACAACCCCTTCCCCGGGTCAAAAAGTTTGCCCACCCCTGACTTAGACCATTCAAATTTAAATATATGTTTGGCACGGACACAGTCTTAGCATATCAGTCACACGGCCATCTCCAAAATTGTTAACCATTTCATAAAAATGTTCCCAAGCATGTGTAAACCCGTTGTTGTGACTCCCAGTTTTTAAAAGTGGAGATCCTCATTCTCTGGCCAACTACATACCCATCAGCATATTGCTCACAGTGTCCAAGATTGCAGAGAAACTGGTAGCAAAGCAAATAATCAATCATTTAAACACCACACCCCTTGCAGTTGGGCCTCAGAGCCAATTACTCCACCTAGACTGCTACCTGTCGTTTCACAGAAGACATAAAAAGAGCCATGTTAGACCGAGGTGGGGTTTGTCGGTGCCGTGTTCCTGGATCTTGTCAACAAAATAATGTAGTTTTCATTTCTCACCGGATGCCCTTAAGTGGATTGAGTCTTACATCATCGGGCACTTCCAAAGTGTCAGAGTCCAGTTCGTTAAATCAGGATCAAATTTAAGACTGTTGCTGTTTTCACTTTACATTAATGAGCTCCCATCTGTTTGCATTGATGTCTCTGTCCAAATGTATGCTGATGACTCATGGTAGTGATATCTCACAGGTGCTAGAGAAGCTCACTTTCACAGCTTGGTTGACGCAATCCTCCCTGCGGTTAAACACGTCTAAAACAGTAGTAGCAATGTTCTTGAATAAGTCCAACAGTACTTCCAGTGCTGAGTCAGATGTTTTTTTGTGCAAAGACTGCAGATTGTAACAGAATACAAATATCTGGGTGTCATAATTCCATGTCCCAAGAACCTCAGCAACAAGAGGTTTAATGCGGTTTTCGTCCCGGTCACGGAACACTGGACCAGCTCTACACCCTCTCAGGGGTACTGGAGGGTGCATGGAGTTTGCCCAACCAGTCTACGTATGTGTACTTTGTGGACTTGGAAAAGGCATTCGACCGTGTCCCGTGCTCCAGGAGTACGGGATTGGTTCAAGACTTGGTTCCCATTGCCAGCCTGTTTCCGGTGAACGTTGGCCTCCACCAAGGCTGCCCTTTGTCACCGACTCTGTTCATCATTTTCATGGACAGACTTTCGAGGCGCAGCCAAGGCGTTGAGGGAGTCCGGTTCGGGGTCTAAGGATCTCATCTCTGCTATTTGTGGATGATATGGTCCTGATGGCCTCTTCGGACTGTGACCTTCAATGGTGAAGCCTATCACCATTGTTCAAAACAAACTACTCAGTTGGAAATACAGGGTCAAATAGTCAAGTCTATGTTTTATTCATAAAATGATTACCAATTTATCATAATCTCTTTGTGTATAGTTTGAGTTTATTTCCCAAAATTAGAAAGTGGGGTTTCCAGGAGACAGGAAGTAGTTTGTTAGCGCTTGGGAGTGTGACCAATCATAGCAAAGTGGGCGTGCCTGGGGGCGGGCCGGGGGAAGCACAAATCCAAGGAAATACAGGTGGAATAGGTGCAGATTCTGGAAGGTCTAGAACGTTTTCTATGCCGGTTATTGTGTGTAGCTGCTCTATAGTAGTCCACAACTCAATACAAAGGGTTGAAAAATGAGCACAATAGGTCACCTTTGATTATATTGAATATTGAACGTAATTCATTTTATTTCTGCTTATTCCTCATTAGGCTAACAGGAACTATGATGGACCCTATGGCAGCTGACTTTGGGCAAGACTGAGTAAACCCTGGACTGGTCGCCAGCCAATCACAGATGGTTTTGGTTTAACTCTGCATATTCATATAATAGCAAATTGAAGGGGAGAGTTAAACAATCATAATAAAGTAGTGTCCAAAGTACAAAAATGCATACAGTCAATGATAAAGCTTCATTTTCAGAGAAAATGATCAGGGGATCAACTAAGTTAACTTGTTTTACCCAAACAAGCGCATTTATTTATCTTTCTGTGACCTTTATTTACCCTTGCAAACACAAAACATGTAAATGATGAAACACAGAGACACAGGTCACTACAAAAATGGATGCCCAGTGCAGGAGGTATCTAATTCATGACTATTTCAAACATCACATCACTGTTACCTGCAGGTGCAACGTGGAGCGATATCATGCACTGATATCGATATCAACCCTCTGGATGTCACTTCAGTCGCAATTTTCACTACTAGTTCATGGGAAGCTAAATAGCTAGACAACCAGCGTGGTTGTTGCTATAACTGAAGAAAACTACGCCCTTTAGCGTTTGAGAAAAACCAGTCACAAGCTCAGCCCTCATCCCTAATCTGATAAATATTCACGTCACTGCAAAGCTAATCCAAGATAATATTTGAAGAGTTTTCAAAAAAGGTAATAAAAATTACTTTCAATGGTAATTAATTACTTTAGCGAAGGACGAATGCTGTTACTAAGTCAATACTTTTCTTGTCAATAGTAACTATAAATAATTACTTATTGAAAGTAATTTTCCCAACACTCCTATAAAAAGGACTACATATATGGCATAGCTGAAGTGGGAGAAATAACACAAACACAGAAAACAAAAAAAGTACTACAAATATGACCACCCAATGCCATGCTTAAGTGGCAGAAAATAAGACAGTAATAGCCAGAGCCCACTGTACACAAATGTACTATAGATGAACCACAGATGCTGAAATTACATGTTACAAAGTCACACAACAGCCAGGGTGAGATGTACAAAAAAATACTACAAATATGGCTGCCTAATGCCAAGCTGAAGTGGCAGAAAATGACACAATAGTAGCCAGAGCCCACTATACAGAAATGGACTATATATATATATCAACCACAGAAAATCACACAAGCCGCAGGGAGAGATGTACAAAAGAACTACAAATATGGCCGCCCAATGCCAAACTGAAGTGGCAGAAAATGACCCAAGAGCAGCCAGAGCCCACCAACAATGACATTTGTTCATGTCCTAATCTCCTTAGCTGTCATTATAAAAATAGTAAAAGTATTAATTATATGGTCATTTATTTATAATTAACAATAACATACACATAATAATATCATATTAATAAAATAATATTTTGAAAAGATTTAAAAACAAAATTAACACTTAACCAACACTCCAATGCTCAAGAGCCACATTTTGCTTTAAACCTAGCAGACGGGAAAGACCACTTGCAGAGGAGCTCATTGTATGTACTATACTTTGTAAATGGAAAAAAAAGCCAGCATATAGTAAATTAATGAACGGAACTCAACTCAAAAGTTCATATATTAAAAGCTCACCTAAGCAAGCTCAAGTGTAAAAGAACTGCTCATGCAGATTTCAGTGGAAACATTTACAGTTAGGCTCACCTATGCATCAATATTTGTCTTTCTACTGTAAAACGGTTACAAATGTGTGTCAAAAGACCTCTTCTGTTCCCAGCAAACTGTAAGATGCATTTGTAGCATCAAATGTTAATGTATATGACTCGTACCATCCTACCAGCATCCTTTCATTGATGTGTGCTTGCCCTGTATTGACATGTAATGTCTTGTTTAATCTCCTTTGCTTAAAGGGGACCTATTATGCTTTTCCCACTTTTTTGACCTATAAATGTAGTTAGAATGTTGTATTCTCCTGTTAAACCATGCCACAGTTTCGGATAATGAGTTTTGCGCATTTGGAAGTCAGCCCTGAAAGAAGTTTGGGATGGCTGTGAAAGCTTGGTTCCAGAGAGTTTTGTGTAACCCTGAGTTTCATCAATGCGGTCCAGACTTCCTTATATGGGCTGCAGATGGTTTGCTATGTATCCGGAAGTCCTCGGGAGCACTTTGGAGTGTGACCAGTCACAGCTGAGTGGGTATGCCTGGAGGCAGGCCGTGCGTGGGTCGAATAAATTAAATAGACTGTTTGGGTCGGAAGCAGGAAATCCATGGAAACACTGCACAAAGAGGTGCAGAATCTGGAATATCTATCTATTATGCTCATGGTAATGGTTTTCTTTTATAGTATTTGAACATTCATACAAGTTACAATGAAATACTTAACTTCCACTATTCATTAGTTCCCCAGTAATTACTGCATTTTCCAGACTGTAAGTCACACTTTTTTTCATAGGTTGGCTGTTCCTGCGACTTATACTCCAGAGCAACTTATAAATGAAAACAGTGTTTACGTTACATAAAGACTGGACACTTTTCTGTTTCTGTTTATTTTTTGTTTCGCTGAATAACTATTGTGTTTGCATATCTTACACTTATTCAGCCTGTTCTCTATTCTTTCATTGTTACAACTTGCCTTCCTAGAGGACATAGTTTTGGTTTTTGTCTGTTTTTGTAGCTTATAAAATAAATTACCCACAAAAATGCGACTTATACCCCAGTGTAATTTAATTTAATTTAATTTAAGTCGCTCTGGAGTGGTCGCACAAGGCCAAAAATGCATAATTAGGTCGAAAAAAACATACTTGTGCGACTACTACTAAATAAATTAAATTAAATTAAATTAAATTAAATTAAATTAAATTAAATTAAATTAAATTAAATTAAATTAAATTAAATTAAATTAAATTAAATTAAATTAAATTAAATTAAATTAAATTAAATTAAATTAAATTAAATTAAATTAAATTAAATTAAATTAAATTAAATTAAATTAAATTTTCCCACTGAGGGACGAATAAAGGCATATCTTAATCTGGCATATTTTATAGTCCAGAAAATACAGTATATACTTTAGTCATTAGTTCCTCATTAGGTCTTCATTAGTTCCTCAGTAACTACCGTATATGTGTACCTTATTGTACAGTTACACTGAATATTTCAAATTTAAAAAGTTCTCACTGCCTCTCTGGCAGCAGCAAGCTAGCTTGGTTTTCTTCCCAACAGGCTAAGTACAAGTGGCTATCACGTTTATGGGGTACAAGCTAACTTACCAACCTTGCTCTCTTGTTATCGTTATAACACTTAAGGCTTGTCTTGAAAACACTACGCTGTGTCTAAGCAGTTCAACATAAAGGCATAGTGTGTCCAACTTTAAGATAGTGATGCTATCACAGGGGTCTCCAACAGTGACTGTATCTTGTATGCTAGCAGTACCTCACCAGTTGAAGTTCACCACAGATTACCGTATTTTCCGGACTATAAGTCACACTTCTTTTCATAGGTTGGCTGTTCCTGTGACTTATACTCCAGAGCGACTTATAAATGAAAAAACTGGACATCTTTTCTGTTCATGTTTATTTTTTGTGTAGCTGAATAAGCATTGTGTTAGCATATCTTACACCTATTCAGCCTGTTCTCTATTCTTTTATTGTTAGAACTTGCTTTCCAAGAGGACGTAATGTCTGTTTTGGTCAAGTAAAATGCGACTTATACTCCAGTGCGACTTATGTATGTTTTTTTCTACCTAATTATGCATTTTTGGCCTTGTGCGACTTATACTCCGGAGCGACTTATAGTCCAGAAAATACGGTATTTGCTTCACCTCTTTGGATTTTAAGTGTTTTGCTCAAACATGACATGGCAATACATGGCTGTATTTCATGACAAATGAGCAGACCGAGTGAAGATTTATTTAAATGATGTCACAAAACACAAATAGCTTAATTCTCCTTCCTTTTTGTCAAAGTGGCTTTAATAGTGCTGCAAGTTGGATATACCTGTGATTCTCTATTTATAATCCTTATACATTCTTATATTCATGCTTATATTCTACAACAAAAATATTGAAATTGTATTTTAATTTTCTTAATGTGTTATTTTGAAGTAAACAATATATTGTTGAACAATTAATTTCCCATGTATTCGTATTCTAAAGCAGACATCAAATTAAATTTGCGGTTGTGTCAAATAGTACAAAATGCTGTACTTTTGTACTAGTCACATAGTACTATTGGACTAAATAGGTCAGGTAACAAAAGAAGGCTCAACATTTTAGACTTGATGGAGTGGACATTGAAAGAGTGAATGAAAATAAATTGGTGGGGGGTCATAAAAGATGAAGAGATGAGTTGGAAACCTCACATTAAAAATATATAACATAAATTGGAAATAAATATCGCAATACCGAATAAAGCTAAATTTGATTTGGAACATAAATCACTCCATACTCTCTACTGCTCTCTGGTATTATCATATCTAACTTACTGTGTAGAAATATCTATAAAAGTACATTTCACTCACCAACAGTGCAGCAGAAAAGGTCATTTAGGATAATCCATAATTTAAGAAACAAAATTTTTGTCCATTTTAGTTTAAGAAGTAGTGTCCAGCCTACAACATTCTACATGGTGCTTGTGTGTTGCATCTCACCTTCTTCAGGCTGTAACCCGCATGGAAGATGATGGGCGGCAGCAGGATGTTGAAGAAGACCTCTGGGTCAAAGGTAACCTTCAAGAGCGCATTGGGGAGGAGAGGGGGGTCTTAGCGGTACAAGAGGAAACAAGTCTTTTGCAGACGAGGCCTCACCTTTCGCAGCATGTCGTTCTGCTCCACGTTGTTGATGTCGCCAGAGTCAATTTCCCCCTTGAGGGTGTACTCAAAGAACTTGCCGCTGACGTTGAGCAGCAGGCTGCTGGCGGGCCCAGTCGTCAGGGAGCAGCTGGGGGGGTTTCTGCTGTGGTAGCTGGTGGCGGGGATGCCGTAACGCAGGACCACGCCCACCAGCAGACCTACGAGATGTTGCATTCAGTCATACATGAAGGATGGTGCAAGGAAGAACACAGAGCCATACAACAGGGGTGTCCAAAGTGTGGCACTTGTAGCTTGTCTTTTATTGGCCCTTGGCGGACTCAAAAACTAAAAACTAAACATTGAGAAAAGTTAAAATGTTAATAATAACACTTCAAATGTTAATAATAACACTTCTTAGGATTCCCATTCTAGGTTGGTTTTAGCCTGTTTACAAAATAAAAAATATGAAAATGGACGTCAAGCCCTTGATTGTTTGGACACACCTGCTATCCAACATACTGTGTTTTTCTCAGGACTGCAATCTAGAGCCTGACCAACCGATTATGACATCCCACAGATTGATCAATATCGGTGAAAATGTAGCCGATATATGGCGACATCGGGGCTGTACGGCGACCAAGTGGTTAGCGCGCAAACCACACAGCTAGGAGACCAGAGTTTGATTCCACCCTCGGCTATCTCTGTGTGGAATTTGCATATTCTCCCCGTGCATGCGTGGGTTTTCTCCGGGTACTCCGGTTTCCTCCCACATTCTAAAAACATGCTAGGTTAATTAGCGACTCAAAATTGTCCATAGGTATGAATGTGAGTGTGAATGGTTGTTTGTCTATATGTGCCCTGGCGACCAGTCCAGGGTGTACCCCGCCTCTCACCCGAATAAAGCTGGGATAGGCTCCAGCACCACCCGCGACCCTCGTGAGAATAAGCGATAGAAAATGAATGAATGAATATAGCGACATCCAACTTTTTTTTTGCTGCGTCACGATTCAGTGGCTCCCTTTCTGTGTCTCTCTCGGTCTGCCTGCTCCCTGTCCTCAGCCCCTCTCCCCACACACACTGCAGCGCAATCACGCTGCCGCTGTCTCACTCTGCAGTAGAAAGAGAATATCACTAAAACGTGAAAAGATAAGATGCAACTGTTAATTCACACGTGCAATGTCACAGAGGAGTGGGCTTCCTTGGGGGCGTGGATGTAGGCTTGATAGGCAGTCCCCACAGCTCTGCTGCACACCGTTTACGGTTGTTAGCTATGGCTCTTAGAAAATCTTTGAGGCAAGCTCAGCTAGAAGTGTTTGGAGCTTGTGAAAAATATTTTCATCTGTCAACGCCATTTCACACGGGACTGTTTTGGTGTACATCAATGAGAAATATCTGCAAAACTGTTGCTGACATCAGAAGCTTCAGAGTTTTTTCGAACACCGACTCACTGTGATGTCACAAGGAGCCAAGCTTCCTTATATGGGCATGCGCTGTAAGCCAGATACGCTCTAGGATTGCCTTCGTCACACCTCTGCTGCGCTCCGTTTGCAGTTGTCAGCTAAGGCTCTCTGGAAATCTTTCTAGGAGGCAAGCTCAGGTAGAAGTGGTTGGAGTTGGTGATTCCCAACAACAGAAAAATAGCCTGTCAAAAGCATTTCACACTGGACTCTTGTTGTGAACATATACGTGAAATATCTGCCAAACTCTGTGATCTCGCTATGAAAGGACACACTATGCCTGCACTCAGTAGACACGGACCTACGTTACCACTCTTTGACTTCATACACGGTAAGTCAGTGATCTCTCGCCTGTAGGCCATGAGCTACGAATAGCTCCTAACCACTTTTCAATTAGCTCTCCAAAGGCTTTATTCATTCATTATCAACTCCTATGCCCACATAATTAGAAAGTGGGGTTCAGAAGAAGTCTGGAAGTACGGTACTTGGTACTGGGTGCTTGGGAGTGTGACCAATCAGGGGTGGGCATGCTCGGAGGTGGGTCATGGGTGGAATTAATTACAACAGACCTTTTTGGAAATCCAAGGAAATACAGCTGGAATAGGAGCAGAAAGTTTTCTCTGCAAGTTATTGTGTGTAGCTGCTCTATAGGAGTCTGCAACTCAAAACGAAGGGCTGGAAAATGACCATAATAGGTCCCAAACTTTTTACAATATGCGTTCAAAAGAGTAATACATTTACACAACAAAAATGCCTCCTCAAAAAAAAAAACAACAGACCTCGCAATTGTTCAGCATTATTTTGATATCATGTATTAGTTGAAACAGCTGACATTAGCTGTATTATCACGTTCAGCCCAATGCATCCACTTCTTTGTTTTTTAAAATGCTCAAATATGACATCCTTTTTTAGCCCAATTACCAAATGCAGTAAAAGTATAGACAATATTTGATTGGATTGGTAGGGGGTGGAGGCGTTATGTCAGCTGCAACATGTGCAGTGTGCAAGTTAGTAAGAGCTAACGGTACCAGTTAGTAAGAGCTAACGGTACCAGTAATTCAAAGAACACTACTCATTTTTGGCAAGTAAATCACAAGGAGGCATGCCCTTATGTTGACGAATTCAGCTTCCTTATTTTCATTCGGTATTTGTATTTTGGCTATTATAAGAATCAATACTCATTTACAGTATAGTGTATATAGCCCGTGTATATTATCTACTGTACGAGGCGGACGGTAAGCTCCACAGACAGTCGTCCCATTACTTCCATTACTGGATGGAAGAGTTCCTCCATCTGCTTATTAATTAAAAGTAAAGTCTTGTTGTACTCTTCCGTATTAAGACAGCATGCACAGATACCGCACTCCTGCAATAGGAATGAAATTAAACTTCTCATTTTTGTAACCGACATAAAGCACAACTCTTTGGGGGTTTTACCAAAAAGCGACAAAAACAACAAGAACAAAGAAGACAAAAAAGCAAAGTGATGTTTTGTTGGTTAATAAGTGACATTTGTTACTCTCACCTGGATGTTTTGCAAGTGGGACACAAACACACTAAGCACACAAACATGCTAAAGCTTTCACACTACTAGTGTGTGCACAAAGGTATTAGGACCCATACAGGAAGCGAAACATGAAGAGGAGGTGGAGTCAGCTAGAATAACTTCCATCCTTCTAGGAAGACTTATAAGATTTTGCATGGCTGTGGGGATTTTCTTTTGGCCATTGGTGAGGTCCAAAGTCACTGACCACTTCCACACCAAACTCCTCCTAGAAGGCCTTTACAGACCTTGTTTGTGTGCTGGGGACAGACATGAGTCATTTTATACAGTTGGAATGAGAAATAGTTATCATTTGACAAGACTAATGTAATATTATAAAGAAAAATAACTCATTTTGTAGCATAATATTGAATTGAAACATGCTATTTTTAAAGTTATATTCTGCATATTTTCAAAAGGTGTATTGCAACAAGAAAAGTCACAAAGTCGTAATATGATGAGAAAATGTCATTTTAGTCGCACAGAGTTGATATATTAAAGAAAGCTGTAATAATATGAGAAACAAAACAAAATAAAGTTGGAATTTTTGGAGAATTGCTGACGGAAAAACTTATTATAAGAAAATGTACAAGAAAAAAGTTGAAAATTAACAAAACTGACAGAAACATTGGTAATTTATGAGAATAAAGTCAAAATATTAAGAGAAAAAAGTGAATGTTATTAGAAACAAACAAAAGATATAATATATCATAATATTTTTATTATATATAATTTATAATAATATAATAAATAATGTATATATTAATATAATTTATAAAAAATATTATGTTATATATAATATGAATAGAATAATATGGGAATAATATCATATGTTTTTAATCAGTAATTTGAAATATTTGGAAAACTTTTTTTAAAAAGCATATTTAAATGATTTAACTTAACATATTCACATATGTATCCATTCATGCTTCACTATGTGGCCCTCCACTAGAAAAAAGTTTGAATGACATTGCTCCAACACCGTACCATGCCTTACAGTCTTTTGCTACTTTTGCAGCCAAAAAACAACCTCCACAAATAAAAATGGACTCCCATGCAACATCTGGGACATGTTTTTGAACTGTGGCAACACAACTGGAGTATTTTAAAAGGTATGACTAAGGCAAGAATCATGAAATGTGTGCATCTAATGAAAGCCCCACATCAGGGTCAGCCAAGGATAAAGCTGCAGCAGACACAGCACCTTCCAGAAGCAGCCAATGAGGGGCCATTAAAGTGAATTGTGCAAATTAAAGCCAGAAGAGGGAGGAAGAGGAGGAGGAGGAGGAGGAAGGTATGGGGTACAAAACAGAAATGGTGCTTAAAAGGTGAACTCCTCACCGTAGATCATCGCCAGCCCGGTTTCGTGGAGGAAGCGGACCCTCCGGTGCTTGAAGAGCCATATGGTGAGGATGGTGAGGGTGAGCAGCAGGATGAAGGTCAGCAGATTGACGCTGTCTTGGCGGTGACTCTCCTCGGCTTCCTTCTCAGTGGCCAGCTCCTCCAGAGCCTCGTCCTGCGCCTCGCCGGACGCCGCCGCACGATGTGGCATCCAAACCATCAGCGACATCTTCACCACCGACGTCGTCATCCTGGTTAGCATATTCGTCGTCGTCGAGGACGCGGCGCTGCTTCCGCTGCGCTGTCGCAGGGGGTCCATAGCCAGGGGATGCTGCGCACGCACGCCGGCTCTTTACGCCATGTCACCGCGGCAGAGGACGCACAGACATTCCGCCGCTCGGCTCAGCAGCTTAAAGACAGAGAAGGCGGTTTGAGGGGCGGGGCTTGGTGACACTCAGGAGGAGGAGCCAGGCTTGCCAGTATGTAGACACCCCCCGCTGCCAGCCAACTGAGTCAATGTCATGGGGTTCTTTTTTGATGATTTTGCAATCTAGTGCGTGGTTCTCTTCAAAACAGGAAGTGGACTTTGTCTCCTGGAAGAGGAAAAGGCCCTGGTGGTGAAAGGTCATTATTACAGGTTGCAGCCTGTTGACCCAGCACTTCTACAGCAGGGGTGTCCAACCATTTTCCAGTGAGGGCCACATCATGAAATATGAAAGGATGCAACTTTGCCACTTTCATATTTCATCAAATCAAATCAACTTTATTTGTATAGCACTTTTCCTGCAAAGACATGCAACACAAAATGCTTTACAGAATTAAAACAATTTCCACAATTAAAATGAAAAAACAAAGAAACAAAAGAAAGCCCCTCCTTCCCACCCTCCATACTAGACCCACATACACACACAATCACACACAGTAGGGAGACATGGCATGGCACTGAGGATCAAGGAAACACCACCTTTGGGGCCGTCCACACTGGGAGGAGCTGCAGGCCGTGCCATCGGAGGACCAGCACCCGGGCCCCCCGACTCCGACAGACGGGCGGACCCCCACATTAAAGGGAGGAACCCCCAGCCGGCCGGGTCGAAGGGACCCAAGGATGGCACCCCCTCAGCAGACCCGACACAGCCCCCAGTGTGGAGGACCCCCCTGAGGAAACACTGGAGTTAAAAGCTGAAGACTAAGAGCATAAAATAGGACTAAAAAGATAAAAACATAAGAAAAGTTTAAAAATATTAGTTAAAAGCCTGATTAAAAAGGCGCGTCTTTAATCTTTTTAATGTAGCTGAAAAAGCCTATTATTAATTCATTTACACGTCCTCCCTATACCGCTTATCCTTCTAGGGTCACGGGTATGCTGGGGCCTATCCCAGCGAGAGGCGGAGTACACCCTGGACTGGTCACCAGACAATGGCAGGCCATGGGAGGAAATCGGAGTACCCAGAGAAAACCCACGCATGCACGGGGGAAAACGTGCAAACTCCATACAGAGATGTCCAAGTGGAGATTCTAACCTAGGTCTTCCTGATCTTCAAACTGTGTGGCCAACATGCTAACCACTTATTCACCGTGCCGCCACCAGTCCAGGGTGTACCCCGCCTCTGGGATAGGCTCCAGCATACCTATAACCCTAGTGAGGATAAGCGGCATAGAAAATGGACGAATGGATGGATGGAGTTCCAAGGTCAGGGCAACCTGGACTTTCTTGTATATGGGCATGCCCAGGCACGAACAGCGGGTCAGAGGAAGGAGGTTTTTCCCTTCATGTTTCAACAATTGTTGGGACTCACTGTCCAACTGGACCATGCTGGTGTGCCAAATAGTAAATAAAACATTTATGTTATCAGTTGCAAATATTTGGTCCCACTGCTCAAACTGAGGCTACCACAATGACCTGAAACTAGCAGGCGCATGCCTCCACTTACGTCAAACACATTTTAGCTATTACTGTTTTGCTTTTACGACTCTTCTATTGTGACTGGCTTTCCCTGTTGGCGTCCCCCACGCACAAGCACACCAAAGGAGTACATCTGACCTTGACTTGGGGAAAAGACGGCAAAGTTCATGCTGCAAGGCATGATTGCCGAGCATTGAAATGTGGCCAGGGACCCATGGCATCTGGTGTTGAAAGTTTTTCTATTCTAATTATCTGCCCAGTAACTGCATTGTTTGTTCTTTCATTTGAATACAGCCTGCAACATACTCCACCTTTGTTAAACAGAACCTGGGGTTTGTACATTGTGGTATTTAGAAGCAGAGCATAACTCACCTATAGGCATGGATTACCTATTATTAGAGTGAGCAAGTAGCTTAAGTTGACAGGTAATCTGATGGTTGTTTGCCATGTTGTTTATGATGATTTTTTCATTTAACACTGCAGAATGTCAGCATTGTTTGACCGCGACAATTTCACAACATATATATGCCTGTAACGTTTATTTGTTCAAAAGCAGCTGCTTCTCATTTAAAGTAAACTCCCATGGAGGCGTGGTCGATGTTTGGATGAAGGTGTGTTTGGAGTAAATGGTAAATGTGATACTTTCGGTTGAAGAAGTGACGTGAATGTTATATTTAAAATATATTTAAAATATAACAATATAAGAGTTTTTCGGGTACAAAGGTTTCCTCCCCAAAATATGCATGTCAGGTTAATTGGAGACTCTAAATTGTCCATAGGTGTGAATGTGAGTGTGAATGGTTGTTTGTCTCTATGTGCCCTACGATTGGCTGGTCACCAGTCCAGGGTGTACCCTGCCAAAAGTTAGCTGGTATAGGCTCCAGCATTCCCCCTGCGACTCTCGTGATGAAAAGTGGCGTAGAAAATGGATATTAATATAGGAAAATATCTAAATTTGCACGTTGATATTATTAGGAAACTTAATTTCCTCATATGGGGATTAATCAAAATGACTTATTGTTAGAAGCACATTTTATACATTTGAATCATAGATGAAAACAAATCGCACTGCATAAATAAACATTTAAATGCATTTAAAAATGTATAAGCTTTGCTTAACTCACGTTCCAACTTGTCATTGAACGCATCATACGCGGCACACCCACCCATCAAATCAGCAATAGCTGTGATTGGCTGCTGCAACCCCATCCTCGGCGCTGATTGGTTGAGAAAACCAGAAGGGGAAACGGGAAGCAAAAAACAGTGTCAACTAAACCTCACGCAATCTTGTACCTCTTTACTAACCGTAAAGCTTGCCGAACCTTTTGCAAACGGAGCTTATCGAGGATTATAAAAATGGGGTGCTTTTTCTCGAAGAAATCCAAGCGAAAGTCGTCAAAACAGGAGCGGACGCCGACAACGACGACTGTGGAAACTACGACGACAAGCAACGCGGTTCCCCTTGGCAACAACACCGACGAGGCGGCACCGAAGCAGTACAGCTGGGACAAGAGGGACAAGGTTGGGGACATTTTTGGTACATTTTTAAGATAATGCTGCCCGTGGGGGTTTGTTACGCAATGCATCACGACGCGTGTACTCATCATCCTTGGCTAGCACTTTGCCGAACAATCCCTTTTAACATAGAAATGGTTGGATAATGTGCAAAAAGCTCGGGTGTTGTTTGTTTAGTGACTCTGGGATGCATGTCATAGACATTAACTACTTGCATTCTCCGTGGAATGTAACTTTGGCAATGGCGAGGAAGGTTACAGCCCAAACTTAAATTGCACAACATTTAGCCTTTACCTGTCTAATGTAGCCAGCAGAAGCACCCGGGTGAGCACTACGCTTCCAGTCTTTACATTTACAACAGACCCATCGGCCTCTTTTTCTCTCTCTCTCTCACGCACTCCATGCAACCTTGTTTTAATCCCATTAGAGGATTACTAGTTGCACCTTGCTGCCCCTCCGATTGACCGCCTTGAACCAAAGAGACACTTCACCTTCCGGTTTGATGTCCTCGCTTAAATGTGCTAAACCCTTCAATACGAAGCCCCGCGATTCGTGTCAGTCTTGTTGATAGTCGATAAAGTAGGCAAATGTACATTTCCTAGCCAACACAGTACCACTTTTTGTCGACTCCCCTTATCTTTGCTAAAACTGTACAGTGGAATTAGCGATGGGGGTCCTTGGTATATGTTCATAAGTGAAATAGCTACTTTGTGGTGTTATTTAGTGTCATTTTTATTACTTACCACATGATAGCTGGAAGGTTTGGTTGGGTTATGCTATTTCCTATAAGGTGCCTTTTATTTTGCTACGCCTGCATTTTCGTTACTCCGGTTGCGGGGGAGGTGGGGAGTGCATTGGTCTTTGATTGTTCCGCCTCCCATGGACCCTGAAATAACATTTTTTTTTTAGTCCAATAAGGTTAATGTGGTCTAACATTCATACATTCTAAACAATTATTTTTAACAGACCTAGTTAGTTTTTCTTTCCCTCACAGTTTCCACTGCTTGCTAGCAGTCTTCATTAGAGTAGTCACGTGACGCGCTCAGGTGTTTGTTAGTATGTTGTTTAGTATGATTTTTTTTGCCGGGATTGACACGCTTGCTAATTTTGGTGAGTTTTCATGCATGTTAAGGCCGTCAAACTTCCAAGGAAAGTTGCAGAATATATATATATATATATATATATATATATATATATATATATAAAATCATTGAACAGGCCTTTGCTTCCCCACGCACCAGTGTGTTGCCATGCCCCGCCCACATCCTATGGCTAGGCTAATTTAGCCTAGGCTAATTTATCTGGCAGTATATCATCCCTGTCTGTCAAGTGTCTGTGAATGTAATTTGGGTTTATTTGGTCAAAGTCCCAAGGAATACTTTGTTGAAATACAACCCCTGGTTTTTGAGACTTTTTCATGCGTCCTCTCATGATTGAAGTCTCCACCAAATTTTGTGATGATGCATGAAACTGGTGGCAGTGGGCGCTACTGAATAACTTGTGGGAGTTTGTGTTCGGGACCTCTCGAATATCACATTTTATGATGGGCTTGACAACCCGTGCGAATTTTGGTGAATTTTTGTGTATGTTAAGATCCTCAAATATGTGAGTAAAGTTGTGGAATACAAACCTGATCAAAATTTTAAGTAGAGTTACAATATTCAAAAGCAAGACGGGGGAGTGGGAAGAAGCTTTCTCTTCTTGAACGTGGTCGGATCATGGAGCTGCATTAGCAAGGCCTATGGCAGCGTTCCATTGCTGCTGAGGTTGGCCGCAGTAAGAAAGTCATTCTACATTTTTGGAAAGATCATGAGCATTACGGAACAAAAAAGTCAAGTAGTAGACCCCAAAAAATGACACCTGCACTGAGTCGGAGGATCCGATGGTCTGTCTGTCAAGATACAGGGCGGTCCTGGTGCCGACTGCAGCACAATAACCATCAGACGGCACTGCCAGGGAGCATCAAACATGGGACTTTGAAAGGTGGAAAAAAGTTTTATTCTCTGATGAGGAAAAAAATGGAACCTTGACAGTCCAGATGGCTTCCGAAGTTACTGACATGACAAGGAGATCACACCTGAGATGTTTTCTACCCGGCACAGTGGAGGGGGTTCTGTTATGACCTGGGGTGCTTTTTCATTCAGTGGAATACCGGAGCTTCAGGTGGTGCAGGGTCATCAAACGACAGCTGGTTATGTGCAGATGTTGCAGCGGGCATCAGCTGGGTTATTCAACAGGACAATGGCAGGGGAAATAACATCACTCTTTTGGAACATCCCGCATGTTCCCCTGATCTAAATCCTATAGAGAATATTTGGGGATGGATGGCAAGGAAAACGTACACTTTAGATCAGCTGATAAACAGCCTATTTCAATAAATCCTTTTGTTTTCAATAAATGACTTTTTCAAAGTGTTTTTTGTCACACACACCCTTCTTGCTTTGGCATATTGTAGCTCTACTTAAAATCTTGTTACGATCCAAAAGTCCAAAAGGTCAATTCTAGCAATTTTTCAACTGGTCTTAAGATTTTGAGCAGGTCTGTATATATAAATTAAAAAAATTGATAAACAGCACCGGTTTTTGCTCAAGCCCTAAAATTACACTTTCTTGGTCAGACTTAAATAAAAGCCGGTTGGGACTGAATGACCATTAGAAAATGTGGGTCTAAATCCTTCTTTTGTGGTCTCGGCACAGGTTGACCCCAAAGACTATATGCTGACAGGCCTCAAGGGTGTCACGGCCGGTCGTCTCCCCGGAAAGCTGAACGGTCAACAGTTTGTCATCCAGGAGTGTGAGAACTGCGACATCTTTGTGTTCGACCACTCTGCGACCATCACCATTGACGACTGCATCAACTGCCGCATGGTCCTGGGCCCCGTCAAGGGCAGCGTTTTCTTCCGGGACTGCAAGGACATTAAATGTGTGGTGGCGTGCCAGCAGTTCCGCACGCGGGACTGTAAAAAGATGGAGGTGTTCTTGTGCTGCGCCACGCAGCCCATCATCGAGTCGTCCACCGGCATGAAGTTCGGCTGCTTCCAGTACTACTACCCTGAGCTGGCCTTCCACTTCAAGGACGCCGGCCTCAGCATCTTCAACAACAACTGGAGCAACATCCACGACTTCACGCCCGTCTCCGGAGAGACCAACTGGAGCCTGCTGCCGGAGAGTGCTGCCGTGCTAGACTCGGTGCCCTCCCCAGACTCCGAGTCGGAGTTCAAGTCTGTTCGGATCTCAGCGGACACGGCGCGCAGCATCGTGCCTTTGACGAAAGGAGGACGGCGCAAGGACAGCGAAGAGTCCTGCCTGTTTGTTTTCTTCGCCGGAGAGTACACCACCGCCAACGCACGAAAGATGATTGATGAGGTGAGAAGACCTGCAATCAGTCTGATGGCTGCTGTCAATCATGCGTATTATGATCTCATATCCACACCAGAATTAAGCACCAATGTAGATCACCACGTTGTTCATCCATGACCCAAATGCTGCTGAGGTTTAATATATAGCTTCATAAAGTTTTAAATACATTTTGTGACTGTAACGTAATATTATGAGCAAAATAACATCACTGTACAAGCATAAAATTTAGTTTATTAGATATTTTATTCAATATATATATATTATATATTCAATATATATATATTATTCAAAATATTTATTCAATAGTTACATTCCAAAAACATGCTAGGTTAATTGGTGACTCCAAATTGTCCATAGGTATGAATGTGAGTGTGAATGGTTGTTTGTCTATATGTGCCCTGTGATTGGCTGGCCACCAGTCCAGGGTGTACCCCACCTCTCACCCGAAGACAGCTGGGATAGGCTCCAGCACCCCCGCGGTAGAAAATGACTGAATGAATGAATTATGAGAAACAAACAAAACGAGGAAGAATGTTGTTGTCATTTTTGAAAAATTACATTGCAGAAAGTTATAGTGCTACAAAAATAAAGTTAAAATACGAGATTAAGTCATAATTACAAGAGGGAAATTTAGAAGACCAAAGTTGAAAGAGAGGGAAAAATGGTGGGAAAAAAAGATTCAAGAACAATTTTGCGAGAAAGTCAAAACATTACAGAAACACGTAACATAATGAAGAAAAATAATTGTATGAAAATAAACTCGTAATACATGTTAATAACAGAGTTGACACATTAAAGAAATAAATGATTTTGTTGGAGTTGACATGTTATGACAATTTAAACAAAATGAAGTTGTAATTTCTGGAAAATGAGGTTGGGGAAAAATAAAAAAATAATGAAAGGGAGATTCACAAAGATTATTTAAGGGGACACTGCCCTTTTTTGGAATTCACAATCCTTATGAATGTGATTTTATGGTTACATTTTTCATATCCTATAACCAATAGCAGGAGTGCAACTAGGAATTCTGGGCCCCAGGGGACCTTGGAAACCTTGGAATTGGCCAATAGCACTCATCATAAATAAAAGGAAACATACGTAGCTAGTAGATACATATAGAGCTGTATCAACATAAAGATACAGCACAGAGAAATTAGTAAAGTGCACTTTATTGATAAAAAACATTCCAGTCATGTTGGTATTGCTACCAAAACATGTATGACTCAACACCAAGCTAGTTTGGTATGTTTCTTTGATGCTCATCGCAACATTCTCTTTCCACGCAGGCTACTGCCAAAGGCTTTGTGCTGATCCAGACCAAGGAGGTGTCGATGCGGCCTGAAGATGTGAAGCGTGTGTTTCAAAACAATGCCGAGGACCTGGTGGAGTGGATCATGAAAGGTCAGATTTTTAAGATAAGGTATTTTCTTATAGTGGAACCCCTTTATGTCGACAACCCGTCGATGTCAAGTCCCGGTACACCATGTCTGACATACACAGTCGACCGCGTTTGGTCACTACAAATTTGGGAGCCAAAAGACTTGTTTCTATGAAGAATGGTTCTGTTTATGTTGTAGTGCGAAATACTGTATATCAAATAGCAACTGCTATTTTTGATTACGGTGAAGTCGACGACCACTTATGTTGATGTCAGGCAGCCAGTCCGAGCGTTGTCAACATAAATGAATCCCATTGTAATGTAAATACGGCAGCATAAGCGTAAATACAGTGGAACTTTTGTTTTTGTCATTCATTTAAAAATTTTCCCTCTAGACAATAATGTGAATTCAACTCATCCTTTCCAAAATACAACCAAAAATATCAACCAAAAATAAATTTTACAGAAAATGATTACAGTTTAACATGGAGAAAACAATGTGAAATAATTCTAAATGAAGAATGGATGGAACTTACTGTTGATAGATGCAGAATTCCCCTTCATCCTGGCGAGATTTAATTCAATTCAATTTCGGCCCCATGGCGGGTTATTTAGCAGCTGCACTGAAAAAGTGCATGGTTGGTGAGTCCGTAGTGTCTGGTGTTTAGTTTGGGTACTCCTTTTCATGGACTGATACTGACCTATTATGCTTTTTCCACTTTTCTGACCTATAAATGTAGTCAGAATGTTGTATTCCTGTGTTAAACGATGCCAATGTTTCAGATAATGAGGATTTCGCATTTGGGAGTGAGCCCTGAGAAGATGTTTGGGATGTTTTTTTTCATAACACAGACTCAGTAGCCACATTTACATGAGGAGTTTTTCCTCTTTCCGAATGACTTTTCATGGAAAAGTATGTATACATGGAAAGGAATATTCCAATCTCTTGTCTACATGCAGCGATATAATCAAACAGAATAGTCAATGGGGCATGCCCAGTAAAACGTAAACATCAACATCACATGTTACCGACTTCCTCGAGTTTGTCTTTCACTTGTTGGAATAACTCCGTATTGCCAGTTTTTCATTCGTCCAGCCTTGAAATTTAGTTTGGATCAAAACAAACGTTCCGCAGCAGTCCAGTGCCGATTGCTCACCTCCATTTTTAAAACTAAAGAACGTCTGCGTGTTACATCATATCTGAGCATGCGCTGAAAGAACGCACCCGGGATGAATTTAAACAGGAAAAGATCAAATTCAAGCTTGCTAATATTTTATAATTAAACTCAGGACATGTTTTATATAGATATATATTTTATTTTTTAATAAAACTGGACTTGTGACTAAAGTATAGAAGGGTTTAGATTCTGTTCCATAGATGGCGGTAATGCACACCGAAAGCTGCTTGCCAACTGCCAATAAACCACAGAAGAAGAAAAACACCACGAAGAGGAACGCACCCTGACAAGTTTCCGTTTGAGCGGGTACAAGATACCTCAATCTGTTTGGGGAAAGGAATATTCCAACCCCTTGAATCCGATTATATGTTCATTTGGATTGGCACTTTTCTTTCAGAAGGAGGTGTATCCAAAGGTTACATTCTTTCTGTTTGAGCAAATAAACTAAATGCGATTGGAATATTTGAGTCCATGTAAACATGGCTACTGTGACGTCACAGTATTCCTACATTGAGCAGAAGCTGTAGCCCCCCCCACCCCCTCACCCCATTTAAACACCCACCATCGTACCCCACCACCTGCTACACAACTTGTTTGTTCAGATTTGAGGGACAGCTAAACAGGTCCACTTGCAAATTCTCTGAATGTTTACTGGCTTCTGTGTGTAAAAAGGGTGCATTTGTTTGTGAAACTGCAAGGTGCACGATTAGTGATAGAAAACATGTGACAACGGTAAATTGTAGAATTGTTTTTTGTACTTGAAGGACATTTTTTATCATTGAAATAATGTCTATTTGTATGTGTGAAACATGCTTGTTTCCTAGGCAGGATGTATTTGTTTGATAAATGTTGTTTGGTAAATTTCTCATTCGTAAAACAAAATTCATCAGTTTGTGAACGATGATGTTTTATATTTGCAAACCACACTAAGATTGTGAATGTTTGGGGGTAAGAAAAACAAGTTTGTGGCGTTTTCAGCATAGTTTTAATGATGCAAAATGACTAGTTTGTTCTGTGCAATATTGTAAAATCAAGGTATTTGACGATGAACCTCGGTTAGCATGTGTCTAGGTTTGTCCAATTTTACCTGGGTTGGTTTACATTTCTCAGGTTTGTGTAGAAAATGTTGCGCATGTTGTCATGCTATTCATACACAGTGTGCGTACCCACGTTTATCCCAAAATGTCCCTGTTAGCGTCGTGTTAATATGGAAAGCGGAGCTGGAAGTCATTGTGCTGTGTCGCCAGTCTATGATGTCATCAGAAGTTGAGTCTGTAGTTGTTTGCTCACTATCACAGTTACACCACAAGATGAATTATTCATATGGAGTCAGACCTTCTGGAACAGATTCATGATCCTACCCGAGGTTCCACTGTACTTGGTTTTAACTCATCTGATCAACACAAGACATGTTAAACTCAGCATTGTGGTGCAACCGGAAGTATTCCCAAATATCCTGGTGCCTCCATAAGAAGTGTAGACTAGATCCAGAATTGAACAGCAGCAATAACTGCCTTCAATCTTCTCGGAAGGGCTTTCCTTATGATATTTAGTCTTGTGTCTGTGGAGAAGCATACACTTGTCACAATGTCTCAGGAGCCAAAGCTCGAGTCCAAGCTTTGTCTCACGTGATTGGTCTCATAACTTTTGTCCATGTCGTGGACAAAGAAGAACCTTTCATACTTGCTGATGCAGAATGTGAATTGTTTTCTGTCGTTACCTGTGAAGGTCCCGTCATCGCCCTGGAGCTGAATGGCGACGGCGTTGTGGAAGCCTGCAAGAACATCGCCAGTGAGGTGTTTAGCGGCACAAAGGTGAGATAATGATATCGGCAGGCACAGCATAAACAATGGCAAGCTTGCTCGTTCAGTATTTCTGTGGTTTTGATTATGGACCAGAAATGAATAAGAATCGCCAGTCACAACAAGAAACATAAGCTCACTTTGTAACCTGTAGCCTGGGGACCATACTGTATATTTTTAAAAATGACATTAAGACATACTTTTACAAGAATAACATGGACATATTAAGACAAAGAAGTTGTAATCCAATGTGAAAACAGTCAAATTTTACACAAATAACATATTATGAGGAAAATCGTGTCATTTTATTTAAAGTCATAATATCATGTATCACATAATACCATACCATAATATCACATAACAGCAAGGTTGCCATTTTTGGAAAACTAGGTTGGGGGAAAAACTCATTTTACAGGAATGATGTCAAAACATTATGGGAATAAAGTCATCATTAGTCAGAATTTTTTTTTAAAAAGTAAAAATATTATAAGAAGTATGTAGGTTAATAGGCAACTCTAAATTGTCCATAGGTATGAATGTGAGTGTGATTGGCTGGCCACCAGTCCAGGGTGTAACCCCGCCTCTCACCCAAACACAGCTGGGCTAGGCTCCAGCAGTGGTTCCCAACGTTTTTACAGTCATGTACCCCCTTTCAGATATTTGACGTCCTGCACACTTCAAAAACATAAACCTTATTATGTTAATTAACTTGAAATATTGGCTGCATGTCAGACAAGCGGTTAGCGCGCAGGCCACACAGCTAGTAGACACCAGGTCGATTCCATCCTCGGCCATCTCTGTGTGGAGTTTGCATGTTCTCCCCGTGCATGGGTGGGTTTTCTCCGGGTACTCCGGTTTCCTCCCACATTCCAAAAACATGCTAGGTTAATTGGCGACTCCAAATTGTCCATAGGTATGAATGTGAGTGTGAATGGTTGTTTGTCTATATGTGCCCTGTGATTGGCTTGGATCCACACCCAGAGATGGTTGGTTCAAATACCTGATTCGAGCTACCAATGTCATTCTACGGTTTAGCATACGTATTTCCACAGCATTTCAGGCGAGCTTCAGCTTCCAACAGCTCCTGTGTTCGTTCTAAATTTAGATTTTCGCACCTTTTCAAAGCATTCCGGTTTTGCTTCAGCTTTTTAGAATTCACACGCAATGTCTGCTAACATTGCATCATCGAGTCGGTCATGATTTTTTTTAACTATATTTTGTTCAGGTAACATGTTTGACATAAACATGGCACATTTTCTACAGCTTCTGTTGCATATTGCAGTATTGTTTTGTCTTGCAGGTGTTTGTCTCGGACAACAAGAACACGTCTTGTCAAGACGTGGACAGCTTCTTCAACTTTGCAGACATGCAGATGGGCTTGTGATTGATTGGTGCTGACGATGCAGTCGGGTCCATTGATGTTTAGACAGCTGCTTTTTTTTCTATCTATATTTTGCACCGTTACAATCAGTATGGATCACCAGCATACTGCTTTGATAAATCACTTTTTTTTCTTTTTTTTTTTTACCATAAAGCACAGTCCAAACGTTTATGGGCCTGACGGGTGTTGCAATCATAAACCTGCTAAATGAGATTAATGCTAGCAGAGTTTGCTGTTAAAACCTTGGTTAGTGGTTGACATGCTGTGGATATTTATACATGAATGTGTTTGCTTCTATCAACTGTGAACCAAGAGCTCTCAGGGTGCCTTCACACTTGTCACGTTTGTATCGGTTAAAAGGAACTCTGGTGCGTTTGCGCCGCTGGTACGGTTCCCTGTGGTCTCGTGTGGTCTCACTTGGGCACGAACACGAGATCGACCAGTTTTAAAAAGACGGAAATGACAAATACGTACGAGGGAATGCATCAGCATTTACATGTGAGAAATCAACTTTAAAAGTAGACAGCACAAGCTTTTGGTCAAATCTAATATGGTAAAAATAGCATGATCTAAAAATAACCTTCATTTCCAGCTAAGCCAATGGCATTTTGATACGGAAGATTTACGTTATGTCATAAAAGCTCTTTAAAATTATATTTTACAAGCTTTTTGTAAAATCTGACCAGGTAAAAATAGCAGAATATGAAAACAACCTATGTATTTAACCCACCAGAGGACATTTTGGTTCAGAAATTTTGAGTTACGTCATAATATTGCTAATATCGCTTTTAAAGTGTATTTTACAAGCTTTTTGTGATTTTTTTTTTTAATGAAATGGCCTGTTTTCATAATCTGCTATGTATTCAACACAACAGATGATATTTTGGTTTGGAATATTTAAATTTGAAATATTTGAGTTTGAAATATTTCACAAAAGCGCTTTATGTGTATATTTTACAAGCTTTTTGTGAAATCTGACCAGATAAAAATAGCAGAATATGAAAACAGCCTTTGTATTCAACCCAACAGATTACATTTTGGTTTGGAATATTTGAATTATGTTGTCTAATAAGTCACGGAAGCTCTTTAAAAGCATATTTTACAAGCTTTATGTGAAATCTGACCAGGTTAAAATAGCAGAATATGAAAACAGCCTATGTATTCAACCCAACAGATGACATTTTGGTTTGGAATATTTGAATTACGTTGTCTAATAAGTCAAGTAAGCTCTTTAAAAGCATATTTTACAAGCTTTTTGTGAAATCTGACCAGGTTAAAATAGCGGAATATGAAAACAGCCTATGTATTCAACCCAACAGATGACATTTTTGTTTGGAATATTTGAATTACGTTGTCTAATAAGTCAAGTAAGCTCTTTAAAAGCATATTTTACAAGCTTTTTGTGAAATCTGACCAGGTTAAAATAGCAGAATATGAAAAAAGCCTATGTATTCAACCCAACAGATGACATTTTGGTTTGGAATATTTGAATTACGTTGTCTAATAAGTCAAGGTAGCGCTTTAAAAGTACATTTTACAACCTTTTTTGAAATCTGACCAGGCATCAACCTGACCAACATTTTTGCTTTGGAATATTGAATTATGCCATACACGATGTGATGAAAGCTGTCCAAGGATCTTTTTCACATTGTGGGTCAGGCCCAGAGCAACAAATCACAAGTGTGAACGCAGCCCAAGTGTCCTCTGGACTTGGGGTTGTTCTTCACTGCCTGGAAGCTCAGGAGCACAAGATTGAGAAGAAGAATATTTATGTAGAAAACTTTATCATGTGTGTGACTTAGCTGTGCATATGGTTTGAGGCATTGTTCCGTGTAGGCGATGAGTGCAAATATATTTCAATACGATGGCCAAATAGCACATGTGCATGATGGTGTGCACATTTGCTGTTTATTCACCAAAACAGAGATAAACATGTGCTGTTTCTTTTTTAATATATAGGTCATCATGTGAGCAGTTGTTTTTTATTATTGTGTAAAATGTGTTTTATATGCTTTATTGAATGTTTTTATAGCCAGGCCAATTCATGTTCAATTTTTAGTAAAAGTTTACATTTGTGGCACTTGTCATTGTTTTTCATTTATGTACATTATATCTGATGTTTGGGACTTAAATATGATGCAAGATCACATGTATGCCTGTTTGTGGAGGGTGTGAAGGAAGGGAAGCAAAGAAACATCATGCATTGAACAGGGGTGTCCAAGGTGCGGCCCGGGGGCCATTTCCAGTCCGTGGTGATTTCTAAAATTATAACTTTAAAAAAATCTTTTAAAAACCTATTGTCAAAATATTAGGGGTGTCATCTCATTAGAAAAGTGATAGTTTTACAAGAATAATGCTGTAATATGACAAAAATATAATGAAGCTATTAAAACATAAAGCTATTAAAAAGAGATCTTTTGTACGTTTTCATTTGAAAAGCAAACAATTCATTTTTGGAAAATTAGGTTGGGGAAAAATGTCACAGTATTACAGAAATATAGTCACAATAATATGGGGTTAAAATAATAAAATTTACAAGAATAAACCTGAAGTAGCTGGAAAATTTAAAACAGCTTAAATAAAAATAAAAAAACAAACAGCTGTAATTTTACCAGCATAAAGTCAAAATATGAAAAGAAAAAAGTTGTATTCTTAGCTTGGGGAAAAAGTTAATATGGAAATAAAGTCAAACTTATACGGGAATATATGTTATGGAAAAATTACAAGGAAAAAATCAGAAAAGAAATACATTTTTATGAGAATGAGGAAAAATGTTGTTTTAGTATTATAGAGTTAAAAAAAGAAAAATATGTTTGAAAATACACAATACGGTACTAAATCAAAATTAGTTGTAATTTCTGGAAAATTAGGTTGAGGAAAAGTTATATTAAGGGAAATACAATTTCAAAAAGACAATTTACAAAGATTATTTAAGAAGACTGTTTAAAATGTGTTATAAGTTATAAGATTGTGTTTCTGGGAGAAAATAAATTTGAATTGGATACATGTGAGGAAAAGTTATTCAGGTAAATCTTGTTCACTGGACTCGACCAATTGGAATGCCTAACGCCAGCAAACAAATCGAACGCACCCAAGCTGGCTAGCGTGTAGTGATGGGAATTTCGGTTCTATTTTGAGAGCTGGTTCTTTTGGCTCGACTTCTAAGTGGCTCGTGTGATTTTTGTTTGGTTGTTGCTGAAATTGAGTTATTACTAAAAAAAAAAAAAAGACCAATCTCAATTTAACAAAAAGGTCCAATCTGATTGTGTGTGTTGAAACAACACGAGACCAACAAAACATTACATTGCAACATTTACAACATGAAATTCATGTTTTGCTGGATTCACAATCACATAGTGCTTCATGAATGGTTTTCTACTGCTAATTTCCTTCACTTTTCCAGTGTCTAAATGTGTTCTGCCTCGTTCTTGTCTGTGTAACTTTATTTGTGTACTTTTATTTTAATCACATACCGCTTTCCCAGAAACTTTAAAGATCTCACTCAAAAAGTTGAATCGTTCAAGAAAGACCCGTCACCACTGGTGTGAAACCGGCGGAGTTTAGGATCCTACCAGACACACTGTACAATAGCGCCGTTGTGCCGTGTTGGTGGGCCGACTGCAAGCCTGAAGAAGCACACTGTGGCGGGACATAAAACGCAATTTAATCCATTGGCAGGCTTAAATCCCACTTTTTGTCTGGGTGTACTCTGGTGCTCGGTGCCGGACGGCTCTCGATTGGGATAAAACGGACACAAAAGGCCTGGACTCGGAGGTAAAATGGTGGCACTGGGAACAATATGCCCGTGTGTTTCCGTGGGGCTCGGTGTGGCAGGATGTGCCCCGTGGATACTATCTATCCCGGCCTTTAACAACGATCTTCAATGTGGGTGTGCTTTAGTCAGGTTAAATACCTCACAGGACGCGTCATTTACGTTACTCAGCGGCTCATGGATGTTGACTTTTTGTCTCCCTTTAAAGGCTCCATGGTAGGAAGTGACATGTTGCTGCGGTGGTGGCGCCATGTTTGATTTTTGTCTGTAGGCCTCGACTCCCGTGTGGATTTGGCGCCAAGGCTCTTCACAGTGGCAGGGCACCTTTTAAGAAGTGTTTGTGTTTCACACGTTTCTAAACTACCGTATAGTAGTGGAACTATCATAGTCGCGGTCAAAGCGTGTGTATGGCGAGGAGAGAAACCGCAATTTTGCTCATTGTTTCCCATTTTCAACAGCGGGTTATCATTACTGTGACATCACTTCCGGGTATACCCAACCCGCAGCCTTCTTCTGTTGCACTGTTGTTATTTACATGTGCTGTATATGATCGTTTAATTCATGTTTAAGCGTATTTATTTCTGACTTCAGACATATGTATGGCTTTTTATTGTGGTTGAGGTTTGCAGCAGCGAATTGTATTATTATTAACGCCACTCAAATATTACATAATATCACTATGGGGCTGAACATAGTGTTGAAATGCTAGTGGCAACTCGCCACAAATAAATTTAAGTCTACACAAAGATTTGGTGCTGCATTTAAAACCTTTTAGATTTGGCGTCATCGCTCATTACACTGTAACAAGTGACCATAGAACTGCAATAGAACCCTTCTGTGTGAGTATCGACAACTTTGTGCTACACATAGTGCCCGCAAGGCATGTTGGGTACTCTTAACTCCCTTTGACACTACAACAAAGTGACAGATACATTCCAGGCCTGTGGGAAACACTGTTCTTTTTACATATGTGTTTACTCCAACCCCAGTAAACTTGGATCGGCTCCAGCTCATCTGTGACATATATAAGGACCGCTATAGGAAATGAACAGATGAAACCCCATCATATGTGATCTGAGCGCACAAAAGTTTGGTGTGGAAAGCCTCATGTCAACAGCAGATGCTATCAAACCGCTCTTGCTGACTTAAAAATAACTTGTTGGTGTTTGAGTGGGTCTTACTTGAACTTTCTGGAATTGTTGTTTTTACCTTTAATGTGAAATGACGTCCAAGCGCACCCACCTCCATTATCCTTGCCGTTCTCTCCTCATAGGGAATGTCAGGCATGTCCTGCTTGTTGAAACAACATGTTGCATTCAGGGGCAGTGTCCTTCCTCGATGCCTTAACATGTAAATGTTCAGCAGATCGTCTGATTCCTTGAAAAATTGTGGCATTGTCGTTGAACGCAATTCCTGAAAATAGGAAATGCGGGTTTTCGTCACAAACACTCACTTAAAATTTAAAAGAGTGTTTGATTATCGTTATCTATGAGATCAGGGGTGTCCAAAGTGCGATCTGGGGGCCCAAAAAAAAAACAGCAAAAATAGAAAAATCTATCTAAAATTATTTAATTTTATAATTTTTTTTTTTATAATTTGAGGATAAGCGGTTGAAAATGAATGAATGAAAAAAACAATTTTCGTAGCATAATGTTGGAAAAAACTAAGTAATCATGTTATGTGAAGCAAACAATAAAGTTAATTTTGGCCAAATTTGAATGTGAAAATGTTGTGCTATGGGAAATAAAGTGACACAAAAAACAGCAAAAATAGAAAAATTTATAAAAAATTATTCATGATAAAAAAATATAATTTTTATAGCATAATGTTGGAAAAAAGTAAGTAATTATTTTATGAGAAACAAAACAATAAATAAAGTTAATTTTGGCCAAAGTTGGTTGTGGAAAAAGTTGTAATGCTATGGGAAATAAAGTGAAAATATTATGGATATAGTCATAATTACGAGAATAAAATTCACAAGAAGAAAATTAAAATAGTTGGAAAATTAAAAAGAAGAGAGTCAAGTATTTTTGTTGCATCCTTTTGCTAATGTGATCATGTGTCGTGTCTTATGGCAGGGATGAAAATGAACCACTGAAGTGTCAATCAGAGAACGCGACTAGCATGCTTTTCAGCTGGAGCTTTATGGTGAGTGAGTAAGTAGCAGGCTGCTGTGTCTCGTTTTAAGACGAGTCCTTCATTCTGGTCTTGTGTTCCAGGGTGTGACAGGATGAAACGCCTCAGGACCCCCAGCAGCAGCGACACCTCTGACAATGAGAGTAAGCTACCACCGTTGTTGTGACAAAATGAATTGATTAAACTGTTTATTAGTATTCAACTGTAATTTTACACACTGGGGGGGAAAGTAGGGTTACATTTTACATAAATGTTCGCAACCCCAATGAGCAAAAGCGGCATAGAACATGGATGGATGTATATCTAAAAGGTGACGAAGGTGAAAGGAAATAAAGTAATTCCAGCCTGACTTTTGGCCCACTATATATATTCCACTATAAAAACCAGAGGATGCCCTGTGGGATATATTGTGGTTGTCTAACATCCCGGACACTTAGCTGAACCTGAGCCAGTTCACTTGTGCGTCCAGGTCCCTCAACGTCCTTCTGCTCATCCAACAAGTATGGCAGCAAACCGGGCACCCCGGCTCCGGACCCGAAGAAACCGGCTGAAGTGAGTTCCGACTGAAGTGAGTTCCGGCTTCGCTGGCAGTGCTGGGCTGGTATGTGACTGTACATGTGTCTTGCAGGTGTTCCGAAAAGACCTGATCAGTGCCATGAAGCTGCCCGATTCCCATCACGTCCCCTCGGAGGACTACTACCTGCTGGCCGACTCCTGGAAGCAGGAGTGGGAGAAAGGGGTCCAGGTTCTGGCCAGTCCGGACACCATTCCGCAGGCATCTGTCAGGTACTGCTGCTTGATGCCGTGTGGCACCTTTGTTTGTAGTTGCTAATGACAAAAGTAGCGGGTGATTTGAACGGCGACTGTCCTCTACGTGCAGGATAATAGTTGAGAAGTCCAAAGAGGTTCTGTACAGCCACCAGAGAAAGTACATTCAGTGTTCCAGCCAGGAGACGACAGAACCAGGCTACGTCAACATCAAGGAGCTGGCGGAGACCATGTGTCGCTACGACCTGGATGACGTGGACCTCTACTGGCTGCAGAGCCTCAACAGAGAACTGCTTCGCATGGGTGAGGCTCACCAGTGTACACCACTTGTAACCGACTTGGAGAGTTAAGGACCTCAACCAAATGGTTAGATTCGTCATAATGAAAACACAAGCAACATGTTTACATTAGCCATGTTTACATGATGAGTTTTTTTCTTTCTGAATGGAATTTTTCCGAAAACAATGGTATACATGGAAAGGAATATTCCAATCTCTTGTCTGCATGCGCCGCTATAATCAAACAGAATAGTCAATGGGGCATGCGCAGTAAAACGTAAACATCAACATCACGTGATACCGACTTCCCCGAGTTCGATTCCACCCTCGGCCATCTCTGTGTGGAATTTACATATTCTCCCCGTGCATGCGTGGGTTTTCTCCGGGTACTCCGGTTTTCTCCCACATTCCAAAAACATGCTAGGTTAATTGGCGACTCCAAATTGTCCATAAGTATGAATGTGAGTGTGAATGGTTGTTTGTCTATACTTGCGATAGACTATACTATGCTTACTAGTGGAGATTCGAACCTGAGGTGCTAACCACTACACTACTGTCTGTTTAAGGATCTGCAGCAACAATGCTAGTCTAAGATCCTTTATACGAGTGCTCTGCCGTTTTGAAGGATCTATGGCAAAAACACTGGTCCTCTACATGCCAGGAGCACTCTGATAGCAGTCGAGGACCCTCTATATGAGAGGAGCGTCCTGCTATTTTTTTTTTTTAGGACTATGGTCCTAATGACACTGAATGTGTGGACCTCCTTTAAAAGTGGGTATTATCATTGGGGTTTTTAGGAATCTGCTGCAAAAATGTTGCATTTTTGGCCTGCGGGCCACCAGTTGCATAAGACTGACCCGCGTAGGACCTCTGAAAGATTTGGTTTGATGTAATCCCGCTACCCCCCACCCCCCAGGGGAGAACCCCCTAGACGAGCTGACGATGGAGCGCACCATGGAGACGCTGGAGGGTCAGTGTCACGACAGCATGAAGCACGCCATCGAGACGGTGGAAGGTTTGGGCATCGAGTACGACGAGGATGTGGTGTGTGACGTGTGCCGCTCGCCCGACAGCGAAGAGGGCAACGACATGGTGTTCTGCGACAAGTGCAACATCTGCGTGCACCAGGTAGGTGGACTCGGCGGGCGCACTCACAATTAGGCCGATGTTGCGTGCTGACGCTTTCTCTTTAGGCCTGTTACGGCATCGTCAAAGTCCCAGTGGGAAACTGGCTTTGCCGCACGTGCGTCCTCAGCATCGACCCGCAGTGCCTCTTGTGTCCCAAAAAGGGCGGGGCCATGAAGGCAACACGGGCAGGCACCAAGTGGGCACACGTCAGCTGCGCCCTGTGGATCCCTGAGGTAAGCCTCCCGCCGTTTTGGAACATCACAAAGCTTCCTATCCCGCCTCTCATCCTCCCCTTTGCCCTCTAGGTCAGCATCGCCTGTCCTGAAAGGATGGAGCCCATCACCAAAGTGTCGCACATTCCACCCAGTCGCTGGTCGCTCATCTGCAGCGTCTGCAAGGTCAAAACGGGCGCGTGCATCCAGGTAAGTCAATCATGTTTCATTGAATTTTTTTACCGTACATTTGAACACAAATTTTAGACATTCAACATTTGAACCGAAACAGCTGGAAGCCCTGCCTACTGAATGTTGTTAATTGCGCCCTCTGCTGATGATAAAGCGGAATGACTGTTAACTATATGCTTATTATTGTGGTTGTATTTTGCAGTGGCGTACAACTGCACTATACCAAACTCATAGCTGATTCTAATTCAGTAGATCCCTGCTATTCACGCGGGGTACGTTCGCAGAACATCTGTTAGCTGTAATAAATCAATAAATAAATGGTGGAACAAGCAAGGGTGTCCACAGTGTGCCATCTTTGGAATGTGGCTCATTGCCGAAATAACAAAAACAAAAACCCAGCAAAAGTGGGGGAAAATAGAGCAAAAGGGCTTGAATGTAAAAAGTCTAAATGTTGATCCTGATAACTGATAACACAAAGATTTGAATGTTTTTTTTTTTTTTTAAATTAAAACTATCGAAGGACAGCTGGACAGTCCTGATGTAACTAGACAACAGGCAAGAGAAAAACCAGGTGCTGTATTATTATTATATATTATAACAGAATATTGGCTGGCGACCAGTCCAGGGTGTACCCCGCCTCTCGCCCAAAGACAGCTGGGATAGGCTCCAGCACCCCCGCGACCCTCGTGAGGAAAAAGCGGTAGAAAATGAATGAATAACAGAATATTGACAATAATATTTTTGAGCATAATTTTGTGGGAAAATAAACATTTCAAAACGGCTGCATTATGTTTTGACTCAGTTAAATAAAGTGTCCAGTTATATTTTAACCATCATGCTTTTCTCGTCCTCGTAAGGTACGTGTGTGGTGACACTCCTATTCTATGCCATAACAGTTCCAGCAAATTCTCATTTTTATTTTACCACTTTTATTGTGGTGGCGTCCGCAGTAACAAACTTCCTGCCTCCTTCCCTGCTCTCAGTGCTCGGTGAAGAACTGCACCACTCCTTTCCATGTGACCTGTGCGTTTGAGCACAGCTTGGAGATGAAGACCATCCTGGACGAGGGCGACGAGGTCAAGTTCAAGTCCTACTGCCTCAAACACAGCAAGCCCAAAGCAGGCGAGGCGGGTCTGAGCCCGGCACGCTCCAAGGCACCCTGCGACTCGGCCAAGGTGGGCCAGCGGGCTCAGCGGCTCCAGGAGTTGGAGGAAGGCTTCTACGCGCTGGTCCAGCCGGACGAGGTGTCACGGGCCGTGGGACTCTCACAACGCCTCGTGGACTTCATCTACCAGTACTGGAAGATTAAGAGGAAGAGCAACTTCAACAGAGCCCTTCTGGCGCCCAAAGACGATGAAGAGAACCTGGTCCTGCAGCCTCAGGAGGACAGCATCCACACGCGCATGCGCATGTTCATGCACTTGCGCCAGGACCTGGAGAGGGTCAGTACTGTTTTTCCAAGTTGAACTGTTGAAGTACTTTTTCATTGACTTTTTCTTGAAGTACTTTTTCATTGACATAAAGTTGAGCTGCATCGTTGTATCATCTGTTGTGCCGTGGTGCAGGTGAGAAACCTCTGCTACATGGTGAGTCGCCGTGAGAAGCTGAAACTTCTGCAGAGTAAAGCCCAGGAGCAGATGTTCAACTTACACGTGACCCTCATGAGCCAGGAGATCTCCGCCGGTGAGCCGTGTGGCGGTGGTGTACTCGCATTCCCGACTTTTTTCTCATGTTGTTATGTTCTGTCTTCCAAGGCCTTGCTGCTTCCTTCCCTGTGGAGAGTCTCCTCTTCCGGCCTCCTCCCAGGATCACGCTGAAACTGAAAATGCCAAAATCCTCATCTTTGGCACACGGGAACGGTAGTTCCAAATCCGCCAACGGGCCTTTGTGCCCGGACAACAGCGGGAACGTTTCAGAGCGCGGCAGCGAGGGTATGGGTCAGGGGAAGCCTCAGCTGCACGGACACGCCCGCAGGGAGGAGCGCGCCAACGGCCGCCTGACAGGCTCGGTGTTGGCTATTAAGCCCACGGGGAAACCGCTGGCCCTACACGCCGCCCTCCACGGCCACTCGTCCAACGGCAGAGCGGAGCAAGAGCGAGCGTCCAAAAACGGCCTCCTGGAGAAGCTGGTGGCTCAGAAGGACAGTTCTTGTCAGACTCCTGGTGAGCGGGACGCTCCCAAGCAGACTTTGGACAAAGGGGCTTTTGGTAAGTCTGCCATGGAGCACTTTGGCAGGTCCTTCAAGGAGGCCACCATGAACTTGGTACGGACCACGGAAGACCTGCGGGTGTCTGACAAGCTGACCCGGAAGGAGAGACTCTGGACAAAGTCGGCGTCGGAACACAAAACCAACAACATGTGTTTGTACCACGACAGCGACGGCTACTGCCCTGACCTGGAGCTCAGCGACTCTGAGCCCGAGGCGAAGGGGAGGCACCGGCGCCAGGCTGGACCCTCTCTGCCGCCAGACACGGCGAGGCGAAGAGGGGGCGGCCAGAAGGGTGCCGGGAAGCAGTCGCTGGGCATCACACACCGCGTGCAGAGGTGACGGCAAATTGTCTGTTGACCGATTCAAAGTTAGTGTTATTTTTTTTGTACTTCGCACAACTTTATACTGAACAGCCTCTGTCCCCCTTCCTTGCACAGGATTGGTTAGAAATAACTATGGCCTCCATTTTAACTGCCAGCGTCTTTCTCGCACTTTTTATAAGTTGCCTTTTGTGTGTATCAGGCTTCTCAGGGCATTGAATCGATCGCATTCACACATCTTCAACGCAATAGTAATTTATTGACGGTCCCTAGCTAGTATGTGATGTGGGGACTACATAGCACCAGCGGCACCACTGTTGCCACGAAGACGAATACAGCTGCCAACATGAAACTAGCTTCACCAAGATGAACGGAGTAACACTCGGCGTGGGGTCTGGTCAGCTTCCTTGCTAAAGCTAGCGTTAACATCAGGTAAATTACACAGCATTACATTAGCCTGATATTTGAGTTGGCCTCGTGTTCGCAGTGTTTGCTGCTTCAGTGTTGGCATAAGATGGACGTAGTTTGTTGTTTTGCTTACCTGATTGGTTGGATGAAGTCTGGTGGTTTTGCAGACAGCTGTGGTCTGAGGGGATGGTGCAGGATCCAGCGTATATGGCACCGGGCTTCTGCCCGTCAACTACGGTGGCATATCCATCGTGTCTGAACAGTTGTCGATATCTTGACAGTCGTCTTGCACCACCAAACATGTTCTTGTTTTGGTGTGGCTCTCAACCTTACAGGATAAATACTTTTGGATCCTGCATTGTCCTCCTCTCAGACTAGAGCTGCTCTGATGAGGCTGAAACATATCCTAGGACAATCTGAGTTGCGATCGATTCAGTGCCGTGACAATACCCCGGATGAAAATGAGAATATTCACAGACAGCCCCCCCAAAATGGTAATTTAACCAGGAATCAGATGCATGAAAATGTAGTCACTGTGGTTGTCTTATTGTTGCTGTAGCAACAACACAAAGGGGAATGTGCCAAATCAATATCTGTGCAAGTGGGACAAGACGATGGCGGTCCTCATACAGTTCTGGAGCACTAACATTTAAAACAGGACCGGTTCTGGGTGTGAGGGTCATGTTGGCGATGGAGTTTTTTTCACAGTCTGACTGAATCAGTCGTCTCATATTGGCTGCCTTCTCTCTTGTCACCCTGATTTGATAATAAAAAAGGAAATTGAGACTGTTTGCATGTTTTTATTATTTCAATGATGCAAATTGATACTATGTCAAAATATTAGAAACAGATCACTTTTTTGGTTCGTTGATACCGCTGAGTGTTTGTCAAAACAGCATTTGCCATCTTTGCAAAGGCAGACTTTAGCTCTTTAGATTGTACAGGTGTGCTTAATGAAGTGGCCAAATTATAAAGTACATAAATGTGAAGGCAGTGTCATTATAATAAAAATTTACTATTAATAACAGGATGTATTTAGGTAGGACGATAGAGGGCAGTATTGCTACACTCTGCCTTTCCATTTGCACGACTTTGGCGTTTAAACACAAGGGTGTCCAAACTTTTTCCACATAAGGGCCGCATACTAAAAATGAAATAATGCGGAGGCCCACTTTGATAAATTTTGTATCGTGACAGGCTATAGACCTTTTCAGGTAGAAATTCATGCATGTTTCTACTTGTAGGGGGGTTGGAATTCTACCGTGTGGATTTATTGACTTTGTGCTTAGTTTATTGCACACGGGTTGGTCTGTGTCTTGTGCAAAAGTGGACGAAATACACATTTGAGAATTGGCCTATATAAAAGGCCAGCATTGTTAGTCCGGTGAGCAGCATCATGCCACATTTATTGTGTGGACAACAATCTCCAGGCATGGAGTAAGGTGGAGGCCGGTTCGAGCTCCAGTGATACAGCCAAGCCTATGGGCTGTTCCCAACCCACAATCCGAAACCTGCATGAATGTCACAACACGACAGGCTCTGTTGACGATAGACACATCCAGGGCGTGAGAGAGTGACAACCCACAACCGGGATCGCTACATCTGCTTACAACACCTGCAGGACCGGTTTCGGCGGGCCAGTCGTACAGCAGGGAAACATCCGGATCAGCAGACCCACTGTGCATCGACCCACTATTGACTGTTGTGACTTCGTTTTTTGCAGGTGCCGTTATTTAAGTTTTTTGTTTTTAAATTATTTTTAAAAATGTTAGATTTGTTTCTGTATGCCACTATCCTAAACAAATTATTAATGGGGAAAATCCAGTTTAGAGTTTCAAAACAAAAATGTCAAAATTGCTACACAATATGACTACAGCAGCCCAAAAGTGGCCCCAACGCCGCACTTTGGAACCCCCGGTTTAAAAGATTCTGTCCTGAAGCCTACCGTAGATAACAATAACCAGACTCGTAATGAAATGCACACATTGTCATCAGTACTTAGGCGACCCAGACACGCATGAAGATAAATGTAAGGCAGCCAGACGTCATTATCTGCTGACTGATTTACTCAAGCGTGTGCTCTGCAAAGAGAAACACGTAGAAAAAGGGATTTAAAGGTCAGCACGTTCCTTGGTCATCACTATTTAGTGCTGCTTCAGAGTTTATCGACAACTTCTCCCTCAAAAACTGCACCCCGTTGCTAATGTCAACATTTTTGTACTCAACACGAACACGACTTCTCACATACGGGGGGGGGGGGGGCTTTAAATTCCTCTGACTAGATATTAAATGACAATACTGTTTAATACAAGTGAAAACTATGTCATTCACCGGTTGTGTGTTTTGTTTTTCCCTCCGTTTCCTAGCGAGCAGGCCACTTCCTGGTTCCTCGTGAATAGCGTAAGGAGTTACGCAGAGGGGGTGACGTCATTTTCGACGTCAAGGTGGACTCAACCATTTCATTGCGTGATTCAAACGGCGGAAAGTGAAATAGTCTTTAATCAGTTCGCTTAACAGCGCCCAAAATGTAATGGGTTCATGTTTGGGATGCCACCCGTATTCAAACTATCCTCAATTAAGTAGGTTTTTCTTGTTACTCTTGCTAAACACCTGAGTGGAACATTAATGGAACTTTCTGTTTCCTGAAGTCAATTATTTAAAAAAACGTCGAATAGCTTTGCACATTGTTATTAATTACTAAATGTATATTTTACACACGTATGAGCCACAGTCTTTCCACTGTTTTGTCCTTTTAAGCAGAAAATAATGTATTTGGTACTATTTTACCTTTGACCACGTCTACATCACAATGGGGTCTTGGCTACAATGGCGGCTCCTTTCATGAACCAGGAAGTAGTATGCTAGCAAACGAACAAATATGAGCCATTACTATTTAAAAATTTCTCCCACTGTTTTTTCAATAGCCCGAGCTGCAGGCTGTGCCCTTACTGAGTGACATTCTTGTCAAATATAGTCATAAAATAATGCTGTAGCCGTGCCGTTTATTTAGCAAAATTGGAAGCTAAACGACTTAGCATTTTAAATGTAATGATGGAAAGGCCCTGAAACAGCCTGTCTTTGACAAAACAGTAATTTAGTGCATGTAGTGCAAGTGTAGTGCACAACACAGAAGCAAAAGAACCAATGTTGCAATGGTGGTTTTGAGTCAGCATTAACAACGCGGAAGAGTTGATTGTAAACAACAGTGTACCGGTGTAGAATGCATGACTTTCCCGCCCATGTTTTTTGATGCAGGAATAAATAGAGATCCCAGTGTGTATATGTTTTTGTAGGCCACACAAACTATTGGAGACTCTGCAGTATTTGAATATAGGCATTAATTAGATATTTATAATAACAATAATATTACTGGACCAGTCCAGGGTGGAACCCGCCTCTCGCCCGAAGACAGCTGGGATAGGCTCCAGCACCCCCGGTAGAAAATGAATGAATAATATTACTGATCAAATAAAAAAACATTAAGATTATTAACAATATTTATAAAGTAAACTAATGAGAATATGATGAGAATAATGACAATTTTACATTCTCCTTCCTGTCTACTCCCTGAAACCCTTCCCCCACCCCTCTCGCTCTCTCTCTTCCGTGACTGCCTACACTCATCCCCCCTCCACTTGCCTTTATACGCCTCAGAGCATTCGTCGCTTCCTGCCGGGCTAGTTGACCGTCCGAGCACCCGGTCCCTCCACCTCGTCACATGTGGACCATCCATGGTAAGATGTGCTGAGCAGGTGCACCACCAATCGGCTGGGGAGGGGCCACGCATCCCTGCCTCATGTTTTATGCACGGCGTCTCTACATTTGATGACTGGCAACATGGCGACAGGAGAGTGAGCAAGTAAGCGTACAATCATGTGTTATTTGCGCTCACAAAGGCTCATTACTGCATGATAAATGTGTGTTGCACAGTATTATGTCAGCAGAGAGGGAGCAGAGCCTGGGGGCGCTGCCCATGGACAGCTGGATGACTCACATGCCGCCCTCCTTGTGGGACACCCCGTTGTACCACCTGGCCATCCCGGGTAGGCTTCACACACTCAGTGCAAGCATGGCCACCTTGTGAGCAGATAACCATGTGTGTCTCCTCTTTATGCAGGCAGCCATAACGCCATCACATACTGTCTGGATATGAATCACACATGCCCTGTCGACCTCGCACAGCCCGACATGCTTCAAAAGCTGGACCGCTGCATGAAACCCCTCATTCGGCCCTTCCTGTACAAGTGGGCCATAACGCAGGTGAGCCCTCACCTTTACGATCATCAAAACAATCTTGAAAAGATTTAAGTCACCGCAAGGCTTTGGTCAGTCATGAGTTGCTAGGCAGAGTTCAGTGGGCTCAATCTTAACTGCCCAAAAAGCCAATTGAAAAATTTATTACGCAAAAGTGGCTTTTGAATGATGATCTAACAGAAGAAACAAACAAAACAGGCTTCACCGCACATCTTAAATAAAGCCAACTATCCGTCAGTCTAACTCTAACTCATTCATTTTCTACCGTTTATCCTTATCGCCAATTAACCTAATGCATTCAAAACATGCATGTTAGGTTAATTGGTGACTACAAATTGGTATAGATGTGAGTGTGAATGGTTGTTTGTCTATACGTGCCCTGTGATCGGCTGGCCACCAGTCCAGGGTGTAGCCCGCCGCTCGCCCAAAGACAGCTGGGATAGGCTCCAGCAGCCCCGCGACCCTCGTGAGGATAAGCGGTAGAAAATGAATGAATGAATTGAGTAGTATGTGTAAAGGTGACTATAGGGGTGTTATTTTATGTCTTTTGTGTCTAATAATGTTTAAAAGCATATTTAGAAGGTTGTAAACAGGCTTTCTATGATCTACAGTAACTGGGAAAATATTTAATGTATCAATAAGGAATCCTACTTTGTTGAATTTCACTTATCACAGTCGAGTCTGGTACCAATTTACCATGATAAATGAGGGATTAGTGTATATATCAAAAGTGGATGAGGTACACTATAGCATTCATCAGTGTGAGTGTGATTGTGACTTCCTGTTCATGCCTTGTAAGCGAGGATAGATTTGGGGCAGTGAAGCTTGAGCCCAATCAATTCTGCCTAGAGACAAAGTACCACGTGTGACCAAGGAAAGAATTTCAGATGTGAACTTTTACAATGAATTGTTTTAATTTTTAAGCTATGTGTCATTGTTACTAGTACATTAAGATGTAGCTGTGGTGGTGGTGCGTTGACAGGAGTACTCGGTGGGCCAGCAGCTAAACTGCGGGGTCAGATACTGTGACCTGAGAATCGCACACCGGCCCAACGACCGCTCCACCGACCTCTACTTCTACCACGGCGTTTACACCACGCTCACAGTGGAGGTACGCAACGGAGGATGATAAACATCAAAAATGTTGCTACTTTTATGGCCATTACAGTATTAATATATAGAATAAAATATTATAATTTAAATAATATACACAGTTATATGTTTATATGAATACTATGGATATATCAATGATGGATTATCATTAAATATAAATAATTGTATACAATGTAATTATCCATCCATTTTCTATTCCACCTATCCTCACTCAGGATGTGTGGGGGGGTGGGTGCTGGGGCCTATCCCAGCTGTCTTCAGGCGAGAGGCGGGGTACACCCTGGACTGGTGGCCAGCCAATCACAGGGCACATATAGACAAACAACCATTCACACTCACATTCATACCTATGGACAATTTGGAGTCACCAATTAAGCTAACATGTTTTTGGAATGTGGGAGGAAACCGGAGTTCTCTGAGAAAACCCATCTATAATGTAATGAAAATATTAGAATGTGATTATTCTCACTAAAATGATCAAATATTATATTTATGGGTCACATTTATTGTGTGCAACCTCATTATGCAAATCCCGAAGCAAGCAAGCTGAAGCCAATTGACACTAATTGCTGACTTTTAGTGGAGCCAAGCTTCTTGGTGACCTCCTCACAGATGGTTCAACGGAGAATGATAAATATTGTAGAGAAATGTTTATACCTGTATTATGGCAGATATGACTATTAGATACACTATTATTGAAACTGTATATATTGTCAATACGTTATTATCATATAAATAATTATGTTAATTATATGAAATATTGTAATTCAAAAAATCATAAAAAACTTATAAGCAAATATATATACAATCAGCTGCACGGCGGTCGAGTGGTTAGCGTGCAAGCCTCACAGCTAGGAGACCCAAGTTAAATTCCACCCTCGGCCATCTCTGTGTGGAGTTTGTATGTTCTCCCTGTGCATGCGTGGGTTTTCTCCGGGTACTCCGGTTTCCTCCCACATTCCAAAAACATGCTAGGTTAATTAGCGACTCCAAATTGTCCATAGGTATGAATGTGAGTGTGAATGGTTGTTTGTCTATATGTGCCCTGTGATTGGCTGGCCACCAGTCCAGGGTGTACCCCGCCTCTCGCCCGAAGACAGCTGAGATAGGCTCCAGCACGCCCGCGACCCTCGTGAGGATAAGCGGTAGAAAATTAATGAATGAATTAATAAATATAACATTCATGGTGTTTTTGTGCACAACTTGATAACTTGATGTAGCCGATTTCCACTAAATAATTTTCCACTAAACAATGTTTATTTTCCTGGCTCCACCTACTGTACTTCTTTGTGTTCGCTTCACAGATGGTTCTGGGTGAGATCCGGGAGTGGCTGGACGCTCATCCCAAAGAGGTGGTCATCCTGTCCTTCAGCCACTTCCTGGATGTGAGCAGCGAGCTCCACACGCTGCTCTTGGCCAGCATACGCCACATCTTCTCTTCCAAACTCTGTCCCAAAATGGTATTGCTTTCACGCAAGATACATTTTTCTGCTACGTACAGTATAATGATTGTAACAATTTGGATACTATTTTGAGTGTACCTAATGAAACGGCCTCTTCACTTTTCCGTGTTCCAGGAAGCGCTAACCCTTCGAAAGCTGTGGTCTGCTGGCCACCAGGTGATTGTGTCATATGAGCACATCATCACCAGCCGCCACCGCTACCTGTGGCCTCACATTACGTACTGGTGGGCCAACAAGTGCAAGGCAGAGGACCTCATGGAGGCCATTGAGCGCAGGAAGCAGCGTGGCAGACCAGGTGATAGCATCAAGCTAATACAGTGCACTTTAACATATCCTTGATGAAATACTGGGGCTATGATCACATAAAACAAGCAAAATGAATACAAAGTAGCATGTACAAATCTATTCTAAAACACCTGTTAGAGAGAAAAATACTGTATCAAGTATCAAATACTTTGGCAAGGGCACTTCTCATGCACGGCCTCTCTTCAAGCCACCCCCAAAATGCTCTATTTCATTAAAGACTTTTGTTCATTAAAAAAAATTTAATCTCCCCTTACCTGCATTGTGTTCAGTGAAATTGTCAATACTTTATCAAAAAAAAAAGACATGTTAAAATGCATTTGGAAAATCAGAAATAAATGTTACATGTTAAAAATATTTCTTTAAAAATAGAAACAAAACCAAATAAGAGGTATGCCACAGCTACATTTATTAAACTAATTAAAATTCTTTATTATTTATTTATTATTAAAAACAAATAAATAAATATCACCCCCTAAAAACTATGTAAAAAATATATAAAATATATATGTAAAAATATATAAATAATACAATACAATAATAATAAGAATAAAATATAAATAATACAAATAAAATAAATAAAATATCCACTGTTGTCTCCCAACTTGAAGGTTGCGGGTTCGATCCTCCGTCATACTGAACCGCCAGTTGCTACCGATGCTGCGTCATCAGTAGCTAAATGTGCTAACAGTGTCAAAGCGCTTTGAGTGCCTTGGAGGTGAAACAGCGTTATACAGTACAAGCGAACCATTGTTGGTAACAGGCCGGGTACACCCTGGACTGGTCACCAGTGAATGGCAGGGCACATGTAGACAAACAACCATTCTAATTATTATGTAAAAAGGTCTCAAAGTAAAAGAAAAGAAAAGAAATAAACTTTCATTATCTCTGTTTTCTTCACTAATATTGATGTCCATATCGTGGATGTTTTTGCCTCTGCAGGAGGGTTTTTTGTCACCGGAATAAACTTGACGGAAGACCTCAAGTACATTTGCACGCATCCAACAGAGTCCCTTAAAGACTTGGTGATGTCCAGCAACCCCAAGCTTCTAAGATGGGTCAATAAGCAGACGCCTGGCAGCAAGCCGGACTCGCTCAACATCATCGCCGGCGACTTCATCACTGAGGGTCACTTTGCACCGACTGTTGTTGCGCTCAACGACAAACTACTGCAACACCCCTAAATAATATATGCATTCGCGGACAAAACAAATGGGAACTAAATCACGAAGCATGACATTTTGTTTTACCCTATGGCTCAAATACTTGAATATTAATTCTAACTTTAAACAATGTTATGCAATGAGGTGACCAAAGCAATAACAAGACAGGTAATGTCACCTTAGCGTTGGCATGTTTTTACAGTTATAAGCACAAATGACATGTAAGCAAGGCACTGTTGCTGTTTTTACTGCATGGTGGAAATGCTCTTAGCATGACTTTCACTCTCCTACCGTCTTGACTTTAACGCTGCACCAATGTGCCTAAAAAACTGGGCCTTTTTCAATAAAAACGGTCACAGTATCTTTGAAAAGAGTAGTGGGGTGGTCATGCGCTAAAGAGTCGATTCCCATCAAGTGAGAGACAACTTTCCTTTTGCACACTCGGCTGTCACTCTCAGCCCTCCTCACTTTGTGACAGAGGAAATTTGTATTGATAGACGTCACACGTGAGGATGCAGGAGCATACCATTAGACACACCATGAGGATAAAAAAAGAAAGAGAAAATATTAAAAAAAGCTATAAATTAACAAGACAAAGTAATATTTTTTTATGAGAATATTATGAGGACAAATAACAGTTAGTGTAAAGAAAAAGTCAAATATTATGAGTGGGGGAGCGGGGTTGCTAATAGTTAATAGTTTCCCACCACAATTAGTGGCCACATTAGATGTTAGCAATGCTATAGAAAACCTAACGCAAAAATGCTAAAGCTAGTTACCATTGAAAGACGTCTTGAAGTAACCTCTTTTCTTGAGAAAATTCAGACTCTCCAGTCTCTACTTCGGGATCAGATTCGGGATCCAACACGTATGGGTGTAAGTTAAAAGCCGACATTTTAAAAAGATTGTCATATATTATCAACTCCTATATCGTTCGCAGCTAGTGGCACAAACCGCAAGTCCTTTTAAGTACTTGTGAGTGTGACCAACCACAGCAGAGTGGGCGTGCCTGGAGGCGTGGGTGGAATACATTAAAAAATACCATGAAATCCAAATAAATACAGCCAAATAGGTGCAGATATAAAGTTTTGTGTGCTGGTTATTGTGTGTAGCTGCTCTACAGGAGTCCACAACTCAATATAAAGGGCCGAAAAATGAGCATAATAGGTCCCCTTCAAGAGCATAAAATTATGTTTAGTTTAAGTTTGCCATTTATTTTTTTCTTTTTCATAATCAGAAGGACTTGTAAATTAGACAAATGCATCTTAAATTATGACAATATTTTTTGTAGTATACCAACAAATGTCCTTTCTGTGATTACCTCCTTGACAAAATTATTCAATCTTTGCTATCTTTTTAAATCCATATTTTTTAATCCATATTCTTATGAAAGGAAATGACCTCCTCTCTTGACTTCTTTGACCAGTGCCTGAACTTCACCATGTTGCAAAAATACCACTGATTGTCTAGAAGGAACTGAGTATCACAATGGTTTTAAATCTGCTCGATTGTTGCTCGTTATGGTTCTGTCCGCATCAGCAGGTGTTGTCAACACCTGACTGAAAACACCTGATTGAAACCTCGGTTCTTCTGTTTTTGCCATTGCGCAAACCACAAAAAGGCATTTGTTATTGTATTATAAAAAGGTATTGTTGTAATTTTAGCTGCATTAAGTTAATTTAGAAGTCCGTCTAAGATTTTACGATTTAAATGTTTTTTTCACTTTCCAAAAACTTTCCTGCGATGGGGGTTGAATCATTTTGAAAGCAACTGTATTTGTTTAATTCAACACCCAAACTTTTCGTACGTGCTAATTTAGGCTAAAATGTGAGGCTACCAATGACAAACTGAGAGCCGTTTGGGAGACGAACGACTCAGTCGACTTTCAGAAAAGAGTCGAACTGAACTTCCCATCACATAACATATGGGTATGGCGGCAATACCATACCTGTACATCCACAGTGGTGTCTCCTCGCCCCCTGTTGGTTATTAGAAACAATGTACATGTAAGTCATTATGCTGTATGTAATTTATTTTTCACAAGTAAAAGTAATTATTGGCTTTGTGTTAGATTGGAAAAGCAATTTGACAAAACAAAATTTATGTAATTGTGAGAGGAAGTGGTGAAACTATCGATTAAATACTTAAAAAAAACACTGGATAAAAAGGAACAGTCGTATGCTGGCGTTACACTATTATTCGTTAATATTTTTATATTTTTTACATGTACATTTTTTGACTTCGTCGCGGATTTCCGTTTAAAAGTGCTAAGGAATCGACCACCTAGCTATAGCAAACGACCGAGCAAGCTAGCAGCTGAGCAAGCCGGAGTGAATCATCTCGCCATCTATTAAAAAAAAAGGATAAAAAAAAGAATAGCAGTGTGACTGTGTTACATTGCTATTCGTTAATATATCTTTTATTTTTTACATCTACATTTGAGCTTCGTAGCGGGTTTCCGTTTAAAGATGCAAAGCAATAGACCACCTAGCTAGCAAACGACCTTGCAAGCTAGCAGCTGAGCAAGCCGGAGTGAATCATCTCGCCATATATTTTTTTAAAAATGATTTAAAAAAGGAACAGCATTGTGCTGTAGTTACACTGCTATTCGTTAATATATCTTTTTTTTACATATACATGTGAGCTTCGTAGCAGGTTTCCGTTTAAAAGCACAAACGAATCGACCACCTCGCCAGCAAACTAGCAGCTGAGCGAGCGGGAGTGAACCATCTCGCCACCCATTCATCTTTGTCGCGTCAAGTGAGCATGCGCAAAGAAAACCCAGTTTCAGGTGGAGTGGCTGCTGAGCTGTCTAAACTATCCCCAACTTCCTGTTTGTCCTGCTTACGCGAGCCTTTGGAATGGATCGGACAGTCGATCGGCATCGATTGAATGATGACGGCAGAAGGTCTCTCAGGATTTTGAGTTTTTAGGCTTGTGACCTACCGAAGCAGAGGGCAGACATGGATCACTGGTGTCAGGACTGGATGGCAGCATTGCCTGAGGAGCTATGGGACGTCCCTCTCAACCACCTGGCCATACCCGGTACCTCTTTATTCTGTTCGAAACTCTAATAATTCCAGGAGTACAACTACAAACCACACTTCAAATATGTCTTTTTACAATGTATTGTGATGAATATAATTTCAATTTGCATGCTTTGTTCACGTGTAAATGTGGATGTTTGCATGCCTAAGAGTTGAAGTGGGTGGCCCCCTTTTGCATGTCTGTCAGCTCAAACCAGTTGAACATGTCAGACTTAAAAGCTTGACATTGTTTTTCCTTGTATTGTATTATTGATTCTTCTGTTGTTATCCACCACCAGGGAGCCATGACACCATGAGCTACTGTCTGGACATCACCTCCCCCCTGGTGAGGTCAGAGTCCGACCTCTTCAGGATCTTGGATGGACTTTGCTGCTGCTTCACCAGACCCACCATCTTCAAGTGGGCCACCACGCAGGTACATCCCGTTCTCACAACACCTTAGGCGATTGTTCAATATACAAGACGAGCAATTAAATGCGTATAGCTGTGTTACAGATTACCCATTATAATCATTTATTTCTCGTTCATGGAAATGAACAAATAAATGTACATATTTTTATGTTTGTTTACATTTGTATACATAAACACATTATAAATATTTGGTATATTTGTTTTCTATGCAACTATATAATATACTGGATGATTTAATAAGTATATAACACTGTGGTATACACAAGATACGTATATATTTTTTATATTTGATTAAAAACGAATTAAAGACGCAAAAAATGGAAAAGGAAAAAAATTAAATTCAAAATATTAGGAGGAAAAAGTTGAAATCTGAGTAATAATGTTACCTTAGTAGCATAAACTTGAAATATTAAAGGAAAAAAATTGCCATTTTTATGAAAAACAAACAAAACACCAATTATACTTTTTGGAATTTTTTAAAGCAGTAACATTAGGAGAAAGTAACAAAACTAAAGAAGAAGAGTTGAAATATTTGAAAATATTTGGGTGCAAAGAAATATGTATGTTTTAAATATTTATATAATATATGATAATTTATATAATATATATTTTTGTGTCATTTATATGAGTTGTTTATTATTTATTAATTAACTTTACTTTTTTTAATTTATGAGTTATTCATGATGATTTTATGTAGTTATTTATTATTTATGGTGAGCCACCCAACACCAGCTGGGCAGCTACCACAATTTTCCCTGAAAATTGTCCCTCTGCCGTCCCTTGTAACCCCTTTTTTCGGTACATATATGACTTTGGTGAAGTCATCATGAGGTTGCCTTTAGGTTTATTATTCATCACGCTGAAGTTTAACGTGCTGTTGTGTCCATCATCACATTTTTGTCTTTATCATGAGCTTGTGTGGTGAAACAGGACCACAGCATCGAGGAGCAGCTGTCCATGGGCATTCGCTACTTCGACCTCCGCGTGGCGCGCAAACCCAACGACTCGTCCACATGCTTGCACTTCACGCACATCCTATACACGCACGTCACAGTCCTGGTGAGCGCCAACGGCAGACGTTCTGAAGGCCTTGCGGATGTAAATATGAAGCTTGTCATTGTTCCATCAGGACACACTGTCATCCGTGGCCGCCTGGCTGGACTCCCACCCCAAGGAGATTGTCATCCTGGCCTGCAGACACTTTGAGGGCATTAACGATAAATTCCACGAGTCGTTCATCGTCTTACTCAAGAAGCTCTTTGGCTCGAAGCTGTGTCGGTGGGACGTGAGTGCCTTACACAATGGAAGACACTGACAAGAAATGACATTAAGAAAATAAATAAATCATTCCCACAGGAAGCACACCTGAGCTTAAGGAGTCTGTGGGCGCTGGGTCGCCAGGTGCTCCTGTCCTACGACGCGGATGTGGCGTCCAGACACGCTCAGCTGCTCCCTGCCATCCCCTACTGGTGGGCCAACCAACGTACAGCCCGCGGTGCCATCAGCTACCTGGAGTGGAACCAACAGCTTGGACGTCCACGTGAGACTAAAAGCATGACTTCTTACCCTACCTTACCCTACCCTACCCTAACCTACCCTACCCACACTAACATTAGTCTTGAAGAAAAGGTATCTACATACATAAAGTCATTTCAAGCTATTCATTTCCATCCATTTTCTGGAAATGTCCCACCAATATCAGTATCAATATCAATATCGATAATCATCACAATCACTAAATGTCCAACTTTGAATATTTCCTAAAATTCCACCTTCTGGATTTTCTTCAAAGTAGCCATAAATAACATTAGACATGAATGCATTCAGTAAAGTAAGAAATACAATTATTTTGAAAACATTTATTCCATGTATTTTATTTTAATTCATTTATTTAAAAAAAAGTATTCCAAATTAAAACATAATTCTCAGTGACTTCCATGACATGGGTCCACTTTTAAATATTACCAAAATTTTAATTATATTAAATATAATATATATAAATAACATGAAAGTAATGAAGTGGGACCATTTATGAATAAAATAATTCCACAGTGTAATATTTCTTGTATATTTGTGTATTTCTTTGTGTATTTCTGGCTTTTCAAGATAGTCATTGCTCGATGCTGTTCCACCACCCCATCCATCAGGACGGAGGTGTTTGATTCAGGGTGAAGTAGTCCAGAGGTTTGTGCCAGGTTTCAGTCAAACAGAGGAAGTCCAGTTTATTCCCCGTGATTTATTCCCTCTGGATGAGGGCCTCGTTACTAAGGCAACGGACATTTAGGAGGGACAGTTCCCTCATGAGGATAAGCGGTACAAAATGAATGAAGGAGTTTGAGATTATACGAGTTTGTCATGTGATCTGGGCAGCGAGAGAGCGGGCGGACATTGGTCAAATTTGCGTGTTTTTTGTTGTGATGACGTAATCCAGAAGAGGTCAGACGGCGTGACCAGTGAGATGGAGTCGGGTTTGTAGATGAGATGTGATGGGACCATCAAATTATTTCTGTAATTATTTTAAAATAAGAATAAGAATAAATTATTCTTTAAAAATTATTCTTTGAAATGTTTTTAATATTTCCAAAATTCCTCAATAATATTTATATATATATTTATATAATATTTGTAATATTTGTTATATTACTATAGTTATGTATAATAAATATAATATGTATACGTAAAATTAAAATATTTTAGAAATGAAATTGCAATGTATTAATGAAAAAAAATTCAATTATTTCTCTAATTTGCGCCCTTAAATATTTTATGTATTTTAATGAAATAATTCCCTAAAATATTCTAAAAAATAAAATAATATAATATAATATTTCCCATTCCCATCCATTTGGAAGTTTGTTATTCATATCTTTGTCATGGACATAAATATACAGTTTATTATTCTTACGACTCTTTTTTTGTTTTTGTTTTCATAAACCAATAATGAATCTTGGTATGATATTTGATATGCATAAATTGAAATTAAAAAGTACATGAAGTAATCTCAAGATCCGTCCCACTCTGTGGGTCCCCCATAGGATTTGATTAGTAGTGACTGTGCCACCTACAGGAGACACAAAATATTGACACATGAACATTGTCCGCATATTTCAATGACTATATTGTATGAATGTATTGATATATTACTGGTGTATTATTATAGTGTGATGCCAGCAGATGAGTATAGTTGTAAATATTTCTTTCAGGGGGATTCTTTGTGACAGGCCTGAACCTGACAGCAGACAGGAAGTACATCATGACCAACCCCAAGCAGTCCCTGCGTACGCTCACTTTCACCCACTGGGACCACCTGAGCAAGTGGCTGCAGGACCAGAGACCCGGGTCGGACCACACGGATCTCAACATCATCGCGGGGGACTTTGTGGGCCCGCTTCCTCTCTGCTCACTGGTCATCGGCCTGAACAGGAAACTGCTGCCAAACAAAAAGTCCCACATGGAAACCTCTTATTGATGGACGCTTCATTAGGTACACCTGCACCATCTCATGACAGGAACCACAATGTATGAAAAAATATTCAACGACTAAAATATCCAATCAATCATTACAAAAATTCAAATAGAATAAATCTTTAAAAACTATATTTATAGTTTGGATTATAGTGGTTAGCATAAATCAGACCTGGGTTCATCTGTGTGGAGTTTGCATGTTTGTCTATATGTGTCCTGTGATTGGCTGGCCACCAGTCCAGGGTGTACCCCGCCTCTCGCCCCAAGACAGCTGGGATAGGCTCCAGCATACCCCTGCCACTCCAGTGAGGATGAAGCGGAATCAATACAATATTAAAAACAGTACATACGTATGTTAGAAAGTGATGCAGTTAGTAAATAATCATAGAGGAATATGATGAATATAGCTTAGATCTTAGCGAGTGTGATGAACTTCTTTTTATTTTGACAGCATAGTTGACAATATGAGACATTCGTAGAGGCTGTTGTCACATTGACTACTGGTGAATTAAAGGTGTTCAATATGTTATTTGCTAATCAAACAAGAACGTGTGTTACTCTCAACGTTTGCTACCCGTCCACAAAGAACTTCTTGTAGCGTCCGTAAGCGGCGCCACTGATGATGACCTTGACCACTGCCGAGCCCTCGTCCGCGTCCACGCTCACGTCCTGCACAGCGGCCTCCTTGTACAGCCAGCTACCAAACCCCACCCCGTCCCCGATAAAAGACATCTTTAATGATGGCGACCTCAACATGACCGCCTTACGTAACGTGCTGCCGACACTCACCTGAGCTGAGGTGTGCTGAGCTTCACCTTCAGGCTTAGGGCACGCATACCCGTAGAGGCCACAATGTGCTCCTCCACAACCTCCCGCAGCGCCTCCAGGCCACGCTCCTCCAGAGCGGAGATGGGCAAAGCATCAGGTTCCGTCGCCTCGTACCTGAAAAGAAACACATGATGGCACAAAGTACACATACGTGACTTTCGGCCTTCTTTTCTTAGCCTGAGCATGGACGACGTGCTCTTTCTTACTTGTCCAGGAGGTCTATTTTATTGTGGACTTCGATCATGGAGCTCAGGAGGCGGTCGGGCACTTGGAGGTTCTTTAAAACGTTCAAGACATTGGACTTTTGATTGGTCGTCTCCGGGTGGCTGATGTCTCTGACGTGGACCAGCAGGTCCTGGAGGTCATAAACAAATACTGGTAAAAAAAATAATAACACCAGTTGCACAATGACCATTATTTTCCACGGTGGACAAGTGGTTAGCACGCAGGCCTCACAGCTAGGAGACCCGTGTTCAATTCCACACTCCGCCATCTCTGTGTGGAGTTTGCATGTTCTCCCCGTGCATGCGTGGGTTTTCTCCGGGTACTCCGGTTTCCTCCCACATTCCAAAACATGCTAGGTTAATTGGCCACTCCAAATTGTCCATAGGTATGAATGTGAGTGTGAATGGTTGTTTGTCTATATGTGCCCTGTGATTGGCTGGCCACCAGTCCGGGGTGAAGACAGCTGGGATAGGCTGAGGAAAAGCGGTAGAAAATGAATGTTGATAAAGTTTGCAATGTCTAAAATGTTGACATTTCATTATATTCTCACTACAGGCATATCCAATGTTTCTAAAATGTAGTATACTAATTATAATTATTATTTTCTTTAGTAAATAAAAAGTTCACCAGATTGCTGTAGGTCAGTGATTCTCAACTAGTGGGTTGGGAACCAAATTGGATCACAGATCCAAGAATTCAAAAAGAAAAAATAAATCATGTGTCTGGATTTTTGCAACGTCACTGCTATTTAGAAAGAAGCATCAAACACCTACAGAGTGTTTAATGTCCTCCAGTGTGGCGGAAAAGGAATCGATGAGCTGGTGCGGCAGCTGCGACAGGAAGCCGATTGTGTCCACATACAGCGCCGTCATGCGGTTGGGCAGCTGGCCCGCGTGGACCGTCACGTCCAGCGTGGCGAAGAGCTGATTTTTAGGCTGGAGGTGGCTGTCGCCCGTGAGCGCTTTGATCAGAGTGGTTTTACCTGGAAGGACAAATGGATGAAGAGCATCGGAAAGGGAACGAGAGCGCTGTGCTAAGTGTCTGCACACTCTCACCACAGTTGGTGTATCCTAGGACAGACACCAGGGGGAACTCCTTGTGTTTCCGCCGGGAGCGAAGCAGGTGCCTCCTCCTCTTCAGCTTTTCCAGGGCTGAGCGGATCTTCATCTCTCGCTCCTTCAAAAGCCTCTGCTGGACTTCCATCTGCGTCTCACCTGCACAGACCGTGAAGAGGATGAGAAGTTCGCTTATCGAGTGGAGTCAAAACAAATGTTACCTGAGCCTCCGATGTATCTGGAGCCTCCACCTTGCTGATCCAAGTTCATGAATTCATTCTTCACACGTGACCTGGAAGGACGTAGAAAAAGATATCACCTGATGTCGTTCATACACAAACTTACATATAAATGATATTACAGTGGTTTTCACTCACTTTGGACATTTGGACAACAAAATCATTTTTACCTCAAAACAGACCAGTGTTGATAACGCACTACAAGTACCAGCATGCATTACAACAGCGACTGTTTTTCATGTGACTTTGTTGGGATTCATTTTAAAGTGCTATTCATATTTGTGATACGCTGTGACAATTTGACACACGTTACCTTTTCTTTTTTAAGTGTACTAAACATATTAACACGCGGCCCGCGGGCCAAATGTGGCCCGCAGGACACTAGTTTGAGGCCCCCGCCTTGATATGAAAGTTTAATGTTAGTGCGGCCCGCGCAAGTTTGATATGGATGCTGTATGGTATCATGTACCCAGAAAAAATTATTACATTTGATTAATGTTCATGTTAAAGGTTGAATAACTGTTAATAGTTATCCTCCCTATCCGTGTGGAAGTGGTAAGTTTTTTGGCTATTTAATTTTAAAGGAAATAACTTGAAGGCTACCGTTTAGGTCGCTAGCACTCTAGTTTGCGAGTTAGCATGTGTCTCAAGACCCTGCAGTTGCGCAATATGTTGTAAATAAAAAAAGTATAAATGTGACTATAGTCATGTTTTGTCATGTCTGCAGGGCTCTAATAATGCTTTGTTAATTTTAAAAAATAATTTGTCTACCCACCAACTATATGTGGTTTCTTAAGTTTTATTATTTGCCGTTATATTTATTTATTTATTACTGATTGATTGATTTTATTCTTCATTCATTCATTTTCTACCGCTTTTTCCTCACGAGGGTCGCGGGGGTGCTGGAGCCTATCCCAGCTGTCTTCGGGCGAGAGGCGAACTGGTGGACAGCCAATCACAGGACATACAGACAGACATATAGACATACCTATGGACAATTTGGAGTAGCCAATTAACCTAGCATGTTTTTGGAATGTGGGAGGAAACCGGAGTACCCACGCATGCACGGGGAGAACATGCAAACTCCACACAGAGATGGCCGAGGGTGGGATTGAACTCGGGTCTCCTAGCTATGAGGTCGGCGCGCTAACCACTCAACCGCCGTGCCGCCTACATCAAAGTGTATGCCATTGAATTGATGTCTGGCATGCAGTGAATGACTTGTGTTTGTTAAATGGTCCAAGAGTTACCTGAGCAGGGGGATCTCAGCCAGAGATATCTGCAGCTTGGCCTCTTTGGTTCTGGCGTTGCAGCGGAATATGTGGAGAACCACGGAGTATCTGTCCATCACTTTGACCCCCCAGGCCTCCTCAAGCGCTCTCTGAGCGGGCGACTCCGTCAGTCCAGTCTCAGTGCATCACACTTGCGAAACATGAAGTGATCTTACCTCAGACAATGGAGAGAGACGCTCCACGTTGACAAAAACTGCAGTGATGCCCGCTGTTTGTCTTATCTTCTCTAAAGGGAGACAAGTCTTTTAATTAAAAAATATGTATTTTCTTTTATATTTTTTAAGTCTTATGCAAGGTAAAATGACATTATTTTTCATCATAATATTACTCATTTATTATTACATGTATGACGTTTGCTCTTCATAGTTTGACTTTATTCTTGGAAAATGTTTTCACATTTTAGCTGTTTTTTTTATTTCCTAATATTTCAACTATTTATTCTAGTAATTATGAGATTATTCTCATAGTATTGGACTTTATTTCCATAATATTATAACTAGAGATGTCCGATATTTGGCTTTTTTGCCAAAAACGATATGCCGATAATGTCCAACTCTCCATTTTCGATACCGATATGTGTAACATGACATATCTCCTGTGGTGGAATGAACATATATATATATATGTGTATATATCAGGCTGATAATTAGCCGTATCAATAATTATCGGACACCAAAAAATATCTCATTTTATTTGCTGTTTGGTTGTGATAATATTAGAGTACAACTTATAAAAAATTTATATTTCAATGACATTTTTTCCTCATAATATTACAATGTTGTACTCGTAAAATTACAGCTATTTCTCTCTTATTGACTTTATTCTTATAAAATTATGACTGTTTTTCTGATTTTAATACAACTTTTTTGTCTTAATATTTTGACTTTATTCTCGTAAATTAAATCTATTGTTTTTTTTGGAATTTCATGTCTCCAATTATTGTATTCCAATGATATTTTGACTTTATTCCTTTAATATTTAATACTTAATTTAAGTAGTATTAATATTAATATAGTAATATATATTAATATAGTTAATAATATAGTATTAATTAATATTTCAATGACATTTTTTCCTCATAATATTACAATGTTGTACTCCTAAAATTATAGTTTTTTCTCTCTTATTGACTTTATTCTTATAAAATTATGACTGCTTATTTGTCTTAATATTTTGACTTTATTCTCGTAAATCTATAGTTTTGTTTTGGAATTTCATGTCTCCAATTATTGTATTCCAATAATATTTTGGCTTTATTCCTTTAATATTTAATACTTAATTTAAGTAGTATTATTTATACGTATACTTAAGTCTTGGGCCAAGTCCTCAAAACATGACAACCCATGCAACAAATCACCTGTAAGAGTCTGAAAGTTGCCTTTTCCGAAAATCATCTTCTTCTCTGGAGTCTTGGTGGAGAGGATGAGCTTGTCCACCACCGTCCACTTGTCCAGCGTGTTGATGAGCCCCACGGCCTCAGCCATCATCAGCTCCGCTGAAGAAGGTTAGAGTTGATGAATGCATCCATTAGAAGCATAATTGCATGTATGTATCATTTGAATTACCTGTGGTCAGGTATTGCTTCCTGCTCCCCCACTTGACATCAGGGTGGACCACAAAAACACGGTGGTGGCCCCCTGGGCTGGTTGTGTTAGGCTGCAGCTCCTGGAACAGCTCCTCCACCTCCTGGTCCTCCATAAAGTCCTCCTCCTCATCCTCCTCATCATATACTTGGTTTGTGAATCGTCCAGTGAAGTCGTCTACATGTGTCAAGGTGGAGCCAAAGAGGGCAAACGTTCTGCTACACTGCGGTACCAAGGAACCGCTCGGCTGGGGAAGACAGCTCATCATCGCGGGGACGACCTTTGAAGCTCCTCTCGTTGTGTTGTTGAGCGTGCAGGCTCGGTGCAGCATATGGAGCTTTCTTAACGTCGCCATGTTGGCAAGCATTGCTATCAATCATGTGTTCTAAATAAACTAACTTATATCCAAAATGTAGCATTTATTCCTCCTCATACTTGTTCGCGTGCGCCGATAGATTGAGAAACCACTTGATGCTCACCGAGGACCACCAACTCCATGACATTTCACTTTTATCGATGTCTTTCCGTTATTGTTTTCAGGTGTTACTCTACTTGACACAACACATTGACTTTCTGGAGCGCTTTAAAGACTTTATCCTACACGCGGACTTGCAGGCATAACGTTCTTGTACTAAATGTTACGCTACTTCATCAATATTTACCTATTAGGGCAAATCTATAATTTAATATGGAAGAACATTGTTATTTTAGATATAAGGGTGGCTTTGAACTCCCCGTAGCTAGAAGAACGGATCCTGCAAGACATCGCTTGTAAAATACAATTTCACTGTTTGGCGTAACATTTATCGCGCTGCTTCCTTGTTCGTCACTTCCGGTATTGGTTTTGTTGTGTAGATTATACATACGAAAGCACATCCAGCGAATTCACATGTGTGACTAGTGTACATTTCATTCAATTATTTAATCTAAAATATGACTTATCTCTATTGTCCTCGTTTTCTTACGATAGCTAATGCTTAGATTGTCATCGTGCTTCTATTTACTTTCGGTATTGATCCAATCCAGCTAGGTCACAAACATTAGCAATTCATTTGATAATATACAATAATAATACAATACAACAATAATATAATATACAATTATACATCCTCTTGATTGTAGTCGTTTCTCTACGATATCTTTTGTAGACTGCCCTCTAAAGGATAACTTGCGTTATTACGCTTTAAAGCCAGGTTGAATTTCACTTTTTTCTCAATTTTGTGTCGATTTTCATTCATAAATCAATTATAAATATATATAAATCGTATATACGTATTTGATGACAATGATCATCATTTTACATGAATAATTCATATTATATAATAATTGCTATATTTCAAGTATATGATATATTTAATATGTATATAGATATTTGTAAATACATCATTTCAATTAAATTATTTTGTGAGATCTAAAAACATATATTTATCGACAATTTATTAGTCATATGGATGATATAGAAATGTTATTATATTAATAAAATTTATTAATATGTATAATTCAATATTAAGAATGATCATATATATTAGTATATAATATATACTAATACTAAAGCTACAAATGTCTTCAATAATTATTATAGATATTATAATCATGCATATACAATATTTTGAGGAAATAATAATTTTACACACCACTAATCAGTGTAAAAAGTAGTTATTTGTTATAATTGTATAAATAATGTAATTGTAGTTTTATTTTTGTGAATAAATGACTAAAATGATTATTATGTATAATTCAATATTAAGAATGATCATATATATTAGTATATAATATATACTAATACTAAAGCTACAAATGTCTTCAATAATTATTATAGATATTATAATCATGCATATACAATATTTTGAGGAAATAATAATTTTACACACCACTAATCAGTGTAAAAAGTAGTTATTTGTTATAATTGTATAAATAATGTAATTATAGTTTTATTTTTGTGAATAAATGACTAAAATGATTATTATATAAATAAATACATGTATATAATATTCAGTATATTATGTATAGTGTTATATAATATAGTAATACATAATTATATATAATGTATAATATATATTACACATATACAATAATATATATAATTATATAATATATATATATATATATATATATAATGGTACATCATATGTAATTACAAATAAATATCTAATATATATAATATATATTATATATTTATAAATAAGTAATAATTGATTGTATACCGTATATATGAATATCTGCTAATAGTAAACTGTATGAAAGCATGAATGAATACAGTGTATTTTCCTTATCCATTCTCGGATGTATGACACGGTGACGTTGCTCACCTGAGGCGGCGCCCGACATGGTGAAACACTGACTCACTGGAGACCGAACCTCCCCACGCTCCGGGCCGCCTGTGGGTGTGGGTGAGGCGGAAGAAGTCAAACAGGTCGAACCAAACTCAGGAGAAGCGGACGTCAGGCGACAGGAAGTAAGCAAGAGAGTGGTACCTTTGCATTATTCTAGCCGGGGGATCAAACCACAGAGGACAGGTTTGGAGGACCGACAAGACCCGACATGACCCCGGCATTCCTTCGGGGTGAAGGAAGGACTTGGAGGAGCAGGAGAACATGACACTCAGTTGGAGAGGTTAATGTGGTTTTTATACAAGAAAAGGATTGACATCGTGATTGGGGGAGGGGGGTCCGGCCAGGCGGCCATGCTGGGACCACTTTGGCCAACAGGACTGCTGCTCGCCTTCTTCACTCTCTGCACCACTTTGGGTAAGAGGCTCACCTTCAGCTTTGTGACATACTGTACACTGCAGGTGACAATGCCTATTATTATTACTATTATGATGACTATTATTATGACTATTACTATCATCAGCTTCACTCTTTGCTCTTTTTCCTCACTTCTGCTGTTGTGTGTTTTTCGATTTTCCAAATTTCAACTTTTTTCTGGTTAGGGATGTCCAATAATTATCGCAACCGATAATTATCGGTATCTTATTTTTTGAAAAACTGCTGTATACAGGGCGGCACAGCGGTCTAGTGGTTAGCGCGCAGACCTCACAGCTAGGAGACCAGGGTTCAATTCCACCCTCGGCCATCTCTGTGTGGAGTTTGCATGTTCTCCCCGTGCATGCGTGGGTTTTCTCCGGGTACTCCGGTTTCCTCCCACATTCCAAAAACATGCTAGGTTAATTGGCCACTCCAAATTGTCCATAGGTATGAATGTGAGTGTGAATGGTTGTTTGTCTATATATCCCTGTGATTGGCTGGCGACCAGTCCAGGGTGTACCCGAAGACAGCTGGGATAGGCTCCAGCACCCCCAGCGACCCTCGTGAGGAAAAGCGGTAGAAAATGAATGAATGAATGAAAATCTTGAATAGTTGGACTTTTAAAATTGTATTCCTCGCATGTGCCACAGACCAATAACAAAAACATTGACGGGCCGCAGTTTGGACTCAAGTGTGAAAGGCCACATGATAGAAGGCGGAACAAATATGCAAATGAAGGCCTAGGCAATATAAAGTAAGCGAAAGGAAAACGGAAGCTAATGTCCTTTGAGCAACTTTAGCATAGCTATGTGGGCGACACCACTAACGTTACATTTGAACATGTTAGGTCAGCCTATTTGCTAGACCAGTGACTCCCAAAGTGTGGGCTGTGGCCCCATGGTGGGCCGTGGTGGTACTGCAGGTGGGCCATGAGAGGGCATTAAAAATATGATTCATTTTTGCAAATATTGCCAAAATATTTTAATATTTAAAATATTTTTTAATATTATATTTTTAAAAATAAAAAGTATTTTATTATAAATAAATAAAAATTAATAATCAATAATAAATAAATAACAAATAAATAAATAATAAATAAATAATAATAAACAATAATAATAAATCAATTATAAATAAATTTAAAATATTTAATATTTTAAATATTTTTAAAATTATTTTCATTGTAAAATATTTATTGCACGATTTAAAAAACATATTTATAGGCCTAAGTAATAACCGATTGAGTGTTATTGACCTGTTACAATATTTTAGGAACCTTAATACTAATAATAATAATAATAATAATAATAATAGATGTGTAGCGAAGCCTGTTTTTTTCCCCACCGTAGACGCCGAGTGTGTGCTGGGCATGGTCGGCCAGCCTCTCTCCCTGCCTTGCTTCTACCCCGACGCTGTGACCTCTGACAATGTCTCCGTGGAGTGGTGGAGGAACGAGGACGTGGTGCTCAGGTCCACGTGGACAGGAGACGATGACGACGAGGATGACGTGCATGCTAACCGTGTCACCATGTCGGCGGATGCTCGCGCGACTGGAAACTTCACCCTGGAGCTGCCCGTGGTGGCCCCCCAGGAGGACAACACGTCGTACAGGCTGTTCTTCACCTCTCGGGGGGGTCCCAGCGTGCAGGCGTGCAGGCTGTGTCTCAGAGTGGCAGGTCAGTGTCCAAGGAACACCAAATTGACAAATTGTGCTGCTTAATACATCACAGCATATCATAGCAAGTGTCCGATTGGATGCTTTTTTTATGAATTGATGTAATTAATATGTAAAAGTATGGAGAACATTGATGTTACGGTCGGACTCTGGACTCAGAGTGAGAGCTCCCTGTTCCTCCGACAGCTCCTTTCAGCCCGCCCGTGCTGCACTGGGAGGTTCCTGAGGAGGATGACGAAGAAAGTGTCTTCCTGTGCCACTCCGCCGGCGGCTTCCCCGAGCCCGTCGTGCACTGGCTGGTGGACGGCGGCGCCCCGGAGGCCGGCGGCGGCTCCGTAAAGACCCTGGTGGGACTGCTGCCTGACTCTCACCTCTACAACGTCACCAGCTACTTGACCATCAACATCTCAAACACCAACGTGTCGTGCGTCATCGAGAACCCGCCCATGAACGAAACCTTGACCTCCTCCACCCGTGAGTGTGACCTCAAATGGCGGGTGGGGTGGACTGTTTATAAACGCTTTTACCTCCTTGTGATGCTCAGACGCCGTGTGGAGCAGCCCGGTGGTGAGTCGAGCCACGGAGGCCATGTGGATGTTTAGCACCGCCCTCTGCGTGGTGGTGGGCGTCATGGTGGCCGTGGGTGTGGGCTACCAGATCCACCTGGACCGGCTGAGTAAGAAGAAGAAAATGGAACACATCAGGAGGAGCAGAGGTAGGAGCTATCATTCCTAGGAAACACAAATAGTCTGTTCCGGGGTCAAACTGGACCTATACATTCAATGGCCAAGTCAGTGAAGTTGATGAAAAAACTTGAGGCTTAAATTAGTTCTGGAAGTGTAAAAAGAAATTAAGCAGGGATAATCAATAAAAAAAATACACCGATTATTTTGTTTCCATCAGAACACAACAGGAGACGTCGGGAGACGGAGGAAACGGAGGTGATGAGCATGCAGTCGTGGGAGACAAACGTTTAGAGCCATACAAATACAACTGCATGTTTGGATTTGGACACCCCCCGGCCCCCAGCCCCCGGTCCCCAGCCCCCAGGTTAGCACCTCATCTAAGGCGGCTTTATTTACGTGTTTCAACCTATTGATTTTTGTTCAAGATGGTTAGGACGCTTCCTTAAGTATTTTAGAACATTGTTTGTGATATCAGCTACATTTCTCGAAGTACTTCTGTAGTATAAAAGAAATACACACACATACTGTATGTAGAATGTGAAATATTCAACCAGGGTTTTCCAAAGTACAAATATTAAGGGAAAAAAGTTGGATTCTTCCAAGAAAATTTGGGATTAGACAAGAATAAACCCGTGATATTAACAGGTGTAAGCACAGAACAAAAGAGGAAAAAAAGAACAAAATAAGAATAAAATTCTTCTTTTATAAAAGCCATAATATGAGAAACAACAAAACAAAATAAGGTTGTTTTGGGGAAAATTAGGTTTGGGGTATTATGAGAATTATTATGGATAGTCCTAATTCCTTACAAGTAAGAAAGAAGCTGAAATTAAAAAAAAAAAACAACAAAAGCATGAATGAATTTAATACAATCATTTTACCAGAAGAATTAAAATATTAACAGAAAAAAACATTCCAAAGAGAAAAACATATTTTAAATGGCTCATTTTCCCACCCTTTGTATTGAGTTGTGGACTCCTGTAGAGCAGCTACACACAATAACCCGCATAGAAAACTTTCAAAATCTTTCAGAATCTGCACCTATTCCAGCTGTATTTCCTTGGATTTGTGCTTCAACACCAAAATGGTTTGTTTTAATCTATTCCACCCACAGCCTGCCTTCAGATACGCCCACTCTGCTGTGATTGCTCACACTCCCCAACTATGAACAAAGCCCACTTTCTAATATAGTGGGTATAGGAGTTGATAATAAATGAATGGAGAGCTAATTGAAAAGCTACTGGTAGCTCATGATCTACTACCCGACTTACCATGGCAAGTCGGCACCGCTGGTCCAGTGGAGCTCAGGAGAAGTCGGACCTGTGGCCATTGCCTCCAACCTCGCCCGCCTGAGAAGGAGCACTCATTGTCGAACACACTTTGTCAGAGTGATGCCCAGAAGCCGGACTTGAGGGCGCCGTGTTTACTAACTGCAACGGAAGTGGAATTGTGGTCATGATGTGTTTCAGGCAGTGTGCACCGTGGTTCATTCCACCTCCGTGGACTCACAGCGTGTCCGACATTTCACGTGTTCCATGTTCATAAAAACAGTCCCATGTGAAATGCTGACAGATGGAAATATTTTTTCTCTTGCTGGGAATCACCAAATACAGTAACGTCTGCCTGAGCTTGCCACTCAAACAGACAAGCTGAGCATGGGGGAGGGCAGAGAGCGTATCTGGCCTACAGCCATGCCCATATAAGGAAGGTGGCGCCTCTGTGACATCACAAAGGAACAGTTTTACCACACCTTCTGAAACCGAGCGTTTTGAGTCAAACTTCTTACAGGGCTCACTTCCAAATGTGCAAACCTCATTATCTGAAACTTTGGCATGGTTTAACACAAGAATACAACATTTTAACTACATTTATCGGTCAGAAAAGTCCCAAGTTTTTAGCATAACTTTAGAAAATATCAACATGATAAAGTGGCATCCTTGATAGGATCCCTTTTCTAAAGGTTTTCTGAGGTCTAAATAAAAGATGTCCACATGGCAAAAGTGGCCAACGTTTATTCCACTTTGCTTCTTTCTACTAATGAATCCACGATTGATATTTACACCATGACATCATGGATGATGTGATGACTTCATTCTTGGCAGTAAGCATCAGAAACCACACGCATGCTTCCAGTTCAAGGAGGCGGGCCCTTTCATCTCTGTGCATCCTGAGCACACGTCACGGCATAGAGGTCGTGGCGGCGCTGGGCCGTGATGGGGATCTGCTGTCGCACATCAGCCAGGAACTGCAGATCTGAGATCAGCGTATCAGATGCTACTTTTTTTTTTCAAAATCTATACATTTTTTGGAGCATCAACGTGGGATCTCACCGATATCGGCGTAGATGACGGCCTCCTCTGCACCGGCCTTGGAGATAACTTCTCCCCTGAAAGCAGACATTTGCATGGTTGGACATGTGCACAGCTAGCCAAACACGAGCTGCGACACGTAGAGGTCATAAGAGGAAGAGCACGCTGGCTTCTCCACCTGAAAGAAAACGCTCCTTCCTCTGACCAACTGATGTTTGTGTCCTCTTGTCCCGCTCATTCATTCAATCATTTTCTACCGCTTTTTCCTCACGAGGGTTGCGGGGGAGCTGGAGCCTATCCCAGCTGTCTTCGGGCGGGAGGCGGGGTACACCCTGGACTGGTGGCCAGCCAATCACAGGACAAACAACCATTCACACTCACATTCATACCTATGGACAATTTGGAGTCGCCAATTAACCGAGCATGTTTTTGGAATGTCGGAGGAAACCGGAGTACCCGGAGAAAACCCACGCATGAACGGGGAGAACATGCAAACTCCACACAGAGATGGCCGAGGGTGGAATTGAACCCCGGTCTCCTAGCTGTGAGGTCTGCGCGCTAACCACTCGACCGCCCTTGTCCCGCTCTTTAAGCTTAAAAGTTGTCGTATGTGACAAATAGCATCCATTATGTTGGATTATTATTATTATTATTATTATGAAGATGTGCTGCATCTCACCAGGGGTTCACCACACTGCTGTGACCCCAGGCCACGTAGGAAGCACCCTCGTCTCTGGCGGGTGATGCCGTAGCCACGTACACCTGGTTGTCCAGCGCCCTGCGGAGAAAGCGACAGCCGTCTGTTGGAGTTCTTAAAATAAACAAAAACACCATCCACAGCCTCACCTGCCCCTCTGCAGGAGCTCCCAGTGGGCGGGGCCTGTGGTCATGTTGAAGGCTCCTGGATAGACCAGCAGCTGACACCCTGAGCACCAAAGACGTGTTCTCAAACATATCCAGCAGATGGCACTCTGTTTCCTTCCTTTCTTTACGGTTAAACGCCACATTGTATTGCACCCAGTAGCACAGAGTGAAAAACAAAGGATGCAAGGGACAGTTTTATATTCTGTAAAGCATGCTAACATCTGCTAACATGCTAACTGCATCTCAGCTTTGTCATATAGGTGAAAAGCATATTATTGCTATCAAATTCACTCTATTCTATTTCTCCTCCATTTTTGTTTTTTTCTTTAATTTTGCTAATATTTGCTTTTTGTCTTTGTCTTCATACATTTTATTTAATATTTCACTATTTGCTTTTTTCCCCACATTTTTTTTTCAATTTCAAAATATTCAAATTTTTTTTTCATAAAATGATGACTATAATGCCAGCATATTCCTTATATTATGACATTGACAAAATAATATCTATGCTACTAAAATTACTTCATCCTAATATGGAGTTTATTCTCAGAACATGTTTTCCCTTTTTTCTCATTAGAATATAACTTTTTTTCTCATAATAATTATAAGAGATAAAAATGCACACAAAACAATTAAGAACTTTTCTTGTAAGAACTTTGTCCGCAACTGTTTTTTTTTCCTAAAGAATGTCTTTTTGTTTAATATTTCAACTCTAAGCGATGTTATGAGATTATTTTCATAAAATGAAAACTTTTTTTTCTACCATTACAACTTTTTTCTCTTAAATATATTGACTTTTTCCTATTCTTTAAAAAAAAAGTTTCTCCACTAGCTTTTTCTTTGGCTTTTCCAAAACATGACTATGACCAAAGAAACACGCCACTGCCCCGGCTGCTCGGTCTATCATGGTGCCAAGAAAAGTGACTATCAATAAAGACTTCTTTCACCTTGTCAATTAGTATGTTTTTCATGATGAAGTCTGCCTAGCAACAAGGAATCATCCCAAACTAGTGACGCGAGTCGGAAATGAGAATCCAGACAATAAGTGAGAGGCGAGCCACTCACCCTTCCTGCTGTAGAGCTGTGCCAGCTCGGCAAACCTCATGTCGTAACAGATCCCCACTCCCACCTTGCAGAAAGCTACAAAGGTAAGCCAACATTGACTCCGTAAACAACACAGCAGGCCAGCAAACATCGGAAAAAAGTGTTCGACACGCTACTCACGTGTGTCAAACACAGACAAGGTGCTGCCGGGGCTTAGTGTCTCCGACTCCTGGAAGCAGATCTTCTCTGGAATGTCGATGTCAAAGAGATGGATCTTGAAGGGGGGACAAAAATGTTTGGTTCACAATATGTTGTATGTGTTGTATATGTTCACATATGTTTGGTGTACCTTCCTGTGTTTGACGAGGAGCTCTCCATCAGGCCCAAACACAAGACAGCTGTTGTACAACTTGCCAGCATCTTCTTCAGGGATGGAGCCTGGACCACAACAGTAGCAGACAGCTTTAGCTGAACTTTAGTAGAACTTTTTAAATCATGATATACAGTACCAGTAGTATGTGTTAGTAGTATAGTTCTGTTGCTGTATGTTCACCACAACTGATTAGCGGGACAACAGGCTTTTATTGCAGGTTTATGTTATTTCAGCGTCTCACCTCCTACCAGATATATGTTGTTGTCCTTGGCAGCCTGGGACAGGACCTGAGCGGACTCCCCTGGGATCCTCTCAGCGTAAGAAGCAAAGAATCCAGTTCCATACGGCGAATTGAAGCATTCCTGCGAGGCATGATTTGGCTCCTTCAGGCTAATGTTGTCAGTCTTTCGAAGATTGTTACCTTGATTGTTCCTCACCGGCAGAAGCACCACTTTGCCGCCTTGTCCCGCCGCCTCGTTGATGAGCCTCCTGGCCCGGCTCAGGTTGTCCGCCTTGACGCTGCTCACCTGCAGCTGGATGACTGCCAGGCGGAACTCTGAAAGAACAAGACGCCATTGACGGTTATTACTGTTTGTAGCAGGGAAGAACTGCGTAAAAGTTAAAACGTAGCGAGGGGACAGTTGGCTACAAATTTGTGTACAAGATAAGTTGTAAGAAAAACACTTACTGGACATTGCCTTTGTAATTGCAGACATGAATGTGGCTACTTTATCATGACTTGTAAATATGATAACCACAGCGTACCCAACACCGGATAGCTAGCTTACAAAAAGCTATTCAAAATAAATGTTGAGAGCTTAATTAGCTTGGTCTAGTTTGGCTTTTTGACCATTATAACTATCTTCAAACCTTAATATTTGAGTATTATAATAATCCACAAATCTCCATCATACCTTAAGTGGTTACGTTTTTACTTACGTAAGGAGAATTAGCTTTAATTTGAAATTAGAAAGGAAGTCTTGGCGAAGGGGGCGGAAGAGTGCCCGCCAATCGCGTTTCTGTGCGAGATTTGGAGTTTCCTCATTGGCGACTTCAATCAATCATTACTGTATAACTAGTGGTACTAGTGGTTAGTGCGGCCTGGTGTTAGTTAACACAAACCAACAAAATACAGCATACATGAATAACACATGAATAAATTCAAAATATTACAAGAAAAAAGTTGTAAAGTTTGAATTTTCCAAAGATATAAGGGGAAAATGCCATTTAAGTAGTAATATGAGGTGAAAAAAAGGTTGTAATTCATAAAAAATTAGGAACAAAAGTTGGAGAATATAAAGTAAAAAAATATATAGGTATGAAGTCATTACAAGAAGAAAGTTTAAATAGTTGGAAATGTAAAAAATGTGAACAGCAGTAAATATTTTACATGACTAGATTAAAAAAAGTTAAAAAGTTTAAATTTAATGATAAAAAAGATAGAATTTTATATCGTAAAGTGAGAAAAAGTTTATAAAGTTTAAAAAGCAGTAATCTTTTAATATATGAAGAGAAAAATCAGCAGTGCTTTTACAAGAATAATCCAAATATTAAGAGAAAAATGTTATCTAACAAAACAGTTGGAATAACATAATATGAGAGGGGAAAATGTCAAAATAACATTTTAATGTCAAGATATTATGAGTAATTTTTGGAAATTTAGGTTGCAGAAAAACTTACAAGAAAATATAGGAGAATATAGGAGAAATTTTGGTCCACTCATCTTTGCTGGATTGTCATTCAGCCACTTTGGAGGGTTTTCCAGCATGAAGCCTTTTTAAGGTCATGCCACAGCATCTCAATAGGATTCAGGTCAGGACTTGGACTAGGCCAAAAAGTTCAACTTCCTCAGACCATCAATGTTTTGTTCATGTTTTCACACAGGTCCATGTAAGTTTGGGTTTCATTTAAAAACTGCATTTTGTGTTGAGCAAACACTTTTTCCACATTGTATCACTTGTTAGCATATCTACACGTGTTGCTTTACAAAACATCAATGTCTCATCTTGGCTATGTGGCCCTTGCTGGAAAACGTTTGTATACACTACTCCTGTATGTAGATGAAATAAACAGGTGTGAGTTTTGTGCATATAAAAACAGTGCCTCAAACAAAAGAAATATTATGCTACGTCAACATTTCATCAAACTGCCCTTTGCTGCAGTCATATCACTTTCATTTATTAAAACCAGGAAAATGCTTACAAAATAATAGCGGTACATACAGTAAGGTGCAATGTTGCATTTTGCCCCCCCTGACTAGTGGTAACATCCTAAGCCAGTGATGTTTATTAAACCATTGGTGTACACTTTCTCTCAGCCTGTTGAAATCCTGAAAGTATCACCGATTTACAACACAATGCATTGGTAACACTGGAATGCTGTGAAAGATTGGAGTTATTGCTTAGGATCTTTAATGAACAACAGACCAGGCTGAAGATCAACCAAGTCGAAATAAAAAGTGCTGCTAAAGCCAATTATTAAACCGTCTTTCATAAGAGGGAACAAAAGAAGGACACTGTCGGATTGAAGCTACATGATTGCAACAAGGTGAGGTTATTTTAGCATGGCTGAATGCAAACAAAAGCAATTAAGTCATCTCCCGACAAAACTGCAAAACTGAAGATATGCTTTGAGCAGTATATATTACGTATGTACAAATCCTACTTAAGGCTGCCTGCTGAACAACTCCAACTTTTTTTTTTTTTTTTAAAGCAAACTCACCACAGGCCAAGTAATACAAATCCTGCGAAACCACAGTGCCTTCAAATATCCAGTTGGGGTGGGGTTTTGGGGTAAAAGTGAATAAAAGTGATACTGTAAACATTCCTGTAATGACTTGATGGTGGCGCTAACCCTCACTCCTGCTTTTTGTTGTCGTTGCTTGTAATCTACAGGAGCCACAATCAGGTTGACTAATTCTGCAGTCTATAATGGCTAACACCGTCTCTTAAATAAAACGATGTAGAGACGTGACAGGAGTGAAACTGAAACATGAAAGCATTGGTCAGTTGGTACACCACGTTAAGGCCAGAGGGGAGCATCCAAAGTGGAATTATACTGTCATGTTTTCATCATTAACCAAAAAAAAAACAAAATATAGGATATCCAATATATATATATGTACGTATATATTACAGATTTCATAACTTAGCGTAAGAGGGCTGTGCCATGACTATGGGAGTGTTTCCCGCTGCCCCCCCACTGTTGTGCAGTCAGCGGTGTGGCACCCCAGCCCACAACACCACACCGCATCGTTCTGGAGAGGATTCCAGCAGTACGTGTCAGCCACGCCAGGCCGTGCGTCCGTGTTTCATTTTAGGAGCTCTCCAGCGCATCCAGGACTTTCATGATCTGCTGCTTGATCACCTTGGTGGCGTCACCCGCATTGGGTATCAAATATCTGCAGGGAGGGAAGACGGTTCAGTGTATAATGTTGGAGCAATGCTATAAAAACCATACACCACATTGACCACAACATGAACGTGGGCTATACGTTGCATCATCAGGAGTAAGTGCTATTAGCGCTATTTGTGAGGGAGCAATCATCTGAGAAACTAACATTAAATTAAAAAAAAGACAACAAAGTCAGAGTGAAGGGACAATGTTTACACTAGGGGTGACCAAACGTGTTTCCAGTGAGGGCCACATCACCACTGTGATGCTTTCAGATATGCTAAGTAATGCATCACAGTCTTGTTATAGAGCAGTGATTCCCAAAGTGTGCGCCGCGGCCCTCTGGTGGGCCATGAGAGGTCATTAAAAATAGGATTCATTTTTGCAAATATTATTTTTTCAATTATTTTTATTGCAAAATATTTATTGCATGATTTAGAAATACATATTTATAGGCCTGAGTAATAACCTATTGAGTGTTATTGACCTGTCAATATTTTAGGAACCTTATACAGTTTGTAATTGGAACATAGCTCTCTGGTCATCATACCAGTCTTGAATGCAGTTATGAAAAGTATGAGAATTAAGTCTTTTGTGTACACCACAGATTAAAAATTTGGGCTTCCTTTATCCCCCTGCTTTCATTTCAATCCTCAATCTTAATATTATAATTATTATTAATATTATATTTTTTAAGATTCAGGATTATTATTAATAATAACAATAATAATAATTTTATTATTATTATTATTGAGTTAAGTGCTCTGAGAACGCATCATTTCATCTACAGTGAAGAAAATAAGTATTTGAACACCCTGCTATTTTGCTATTTCTCCCACTTAGAAATCATGGAGGGGTCTGAAATTTTCATCGTAGGTGCATGTCCACTGTGAGAGAGATAAACTAAAAAGAAAAATCCAGAAATCACAATGCATGATTTTTTAACAATTTATTTGTGTGATACAGCTGCAAATAAGTATTTGAACACCTGTGTATCATCTAGAATTCTGACCCTGAAAGACCTGTTAGTCTGCCCATTAGAAGTCCACCTGCACTCCATGTATCATCCTGAATCAGATGCACCTGTTTGAGGTCGTTAGCTGCATAAAGACACCTGTCCACCCCATACAATCAGTAAGACTTTAACTTGTAACATGGCGAAGACCAAAGAGCTGTCCAAAGACACCAGAGACAAAATTGTACACCTCCACAAGGCTGGAAAGGGCTACGGAGCAATTACCAAGCAGCTTGGTGAAAAAAGGTCCACTGTTGGAGCTATCATTAGAAAATGGAAGAAGCTAAACATGACGGTCAATCTCAATCGGAGTGGAGCCCCATGCAAGATATCACCTCGTGGGGTCTCAATGATTCTAAGAAAGGTGAGGAATCAGCCCAGAACTACACGACAGGACTTGGTCAATGACCTGAAAAGAGCTGGGACCACCGTTTCCAAGGTTACTGTAGGTAATACACTAAGACGTCATGATGTGAAATCATGCATGGCACGAAAGGTTCCCCTGCTTAAACCAGCACATGTCAAGGCCCGTCTTAAGTTTGCATATGACCATTTGGATGATACAGAGGAGTCATGGGAGAAAGTTTTATGGTCAGATGAGACCAAAATAGAACTTTTTGGTCATAATTCCAATAAGCGTGTTTGGAGGAAGAAGAATGAAGAGTACAATCCGAAGAACACCATCCCTACTGTGAAGCATGGGGGTGGTAGCATCATGCTTTGGGGGTGTTTTTCTGCACATGGGACAGGACGAGTGCACTGCATTAAAGAGAGGATGACTGGGGCCGTGTATTGTGAGATTTTGGGGAACAACCTCCTTCCCTCTGTCAGAGCATTGAAGATGGGTCGTGGCTGGGTCTTCCAACACGACAACGACCCGAAGCACACAGCCAGGAAAACCAAGGAGTGGCTCCGTAAGAAGCATATCAAGGTTCTAGCATGGCCCAGCCAGTCTCCAGACCTGAACCCAATCGAAAATCTTTGGAGGGAGCTCAAACTCCGTGTTTCTCAGCGACAGCCCAGAAACCTGACTGATCTAGAGAAGATCTGTGTGGAGGAGTGGGCCAAGATCCCTCCTGCAGTGTGTGCAAACCTGGTGAAAAACTACAGGAAACGTTTGACCTCTGTAATAGCAAACAAAGGCTACTGTACCAAATATTAACATTCATTTTCTCAGGTGTTCAAATACTTATTTGCAGCTGTATCACACAAATAAATTGTTAAAAAATCATGCATTGTGATTTCTGGATTTTTCTTTTTAGTTTATCTCTCTCACAGTGGACATGCACCTACGATGAAAATTTCAGACCCCTCCATGATTTCTAAGTGGGAGAAATAGCAAAATAGCAGGGTGTTCAAATACTTATTTTCTTCACTGTATGTACTGTTTATAGGACAAAGGTGGGCCGCGTACATTTTTTTAGATTTTCAAGTGGGCCCTGAGTTGGTAAAGTTTGGGAACCCTGTTCTAGAGGCAAATAATCCTCTTTGTACCATCTTCACCCTTTGCTCCTTTCCCCCCATTTCTCATGTTTTTTTTATTATATGATGATTATTCATTAACTAAAATATTCAATGTTCTTTTAAATAAACACCAATTTTCTGTTTGGAATATTATGACTTTATTCCTATAATAATTGGACTTTTCCCCAACCTATTTTCCAAAAACCTCATATTATGGCTTTTAAAAAAATGTATTTTTTTTTTCTTTAAAATGTCAAGTCTGTGACACTAAATGATCATTGATCATCAATGATCATATGATAATATTATGACATTGTACATTGTACTGTACAGGCAGTGCTGTACAGTGCAAGAAATTCACTCGCACATGAACCAAGAAATTACTGTGCCCAGGCATGTCATAAAGCGCAAGGACATGCGGTTGTCACTGCAGGAAATGAAACCAAAAAATTAAGGTGGTCGTCTAGTACAAACCGGCTGAACAGTAACAAATGGAATCGTACCGTTCCACCGCTGAGATCTCCACTCCGGCCGAGTTGTTGCTTCCAAACTTGAAGGTGATGAGCTCTGGGTGCTTCTTCTTGGATGTGATCTTCACCACGGTGCTCAGCGCTTGCCTGGACTGAATGTAAGCAAAGCCTTTCCTGGCGGCGATCTCGCGGAGGCAGTACATGTGAGTTGCCGTGATGAGCAAGTGGCTGGAAATCAAAAACAACAGTGAAGACTAACTCTGGTCTGTAAAAAAAAACGTTTGCACTGGACAACAGTGAAGGTCCCATATTTTTTTATATAGCCGAGTGGTTAGCACGCAGGCCTCACAGCTCGGAAACCCGAGTTCAATTCTACCCTCGGCCATCTCTGTGTGGAGTTTGCATGTTCTCCCCGTGCATGCGTGGGTTTTCTCCGGGTACTCCTGTTTCCTCCCACATTCCAAAAACATGCTAGGTTAATTGGCGACGCCAAATTGTCCATTGGTATGAATGTGAGTGTGAATGGTTGTTTGTCTATATGTGCCCTGTGATTGGCTGGCCACCAGTCCAGGGTGTACCCCGCCTCTCACCCGAAGACAGCTGGGATAGGCTTCCCTTGTGAGGAAAAGCGGTAGAAAATGAAATAAAATTTCATATGCATAAAATTTTTAAAATTCATAAAATTTTTATATGCATATTATCACATTTTGTAAATGCATCATGGCCAGTTATGCAGGTTCAACAGTCCCCTGCAAATACTGTCAGATTGCAGTCCTTGCACATATTGCATCATTAAGAAGTCACTATTGGAGGATGGTCAAGTGAGTCACTTTCTACACAGGAAATAATGTTACTCATAGAATTCTTCTCCTTTAAGTTTGTGCTTCTCGTTTGTGCCCACCATGAAGGACTCAATGTTGGATTTGACAAATTGTACCCGTGGATTTGTCCCAATCAAATATCATGATGTCAAATATCATTACTGCTACCACATCACATTGGTATGACATAATGCCCCTCATATGGACCAGATAATTATTGTGCACCCCCCATTTACAATGCATGTCTTTCATTGGCTGACCTGGGGAACATGTGACCGGTTTCTTTGACCTCGTTGCAAGGGATGTGATGCTTCACGTCCGGTTTGTTGATCCAGGTCTGGATGTTGACAATCTCCTTCCTGTCGTCATCCGACATGGACGAACTGTCAATCTCATCTGAAAGCAAAGAAGAGTCTCCCGTCAATCAGACGCTGATGAAAGCGTTACAGCGTGGCTGTGATAGAGGGCTTCACCTGTGTCATACTCCTCTTCATCACCAATACTGAAAACGGGCTTCACCCCCCGGTAAGGTTTGCCTACTCTGTCGCTGCTGCTGACATGTCTGCAAGGCAAACGACAACATCAGCGGGTGGGAAGCAGACATCAGCGTTTGTTTTTTTCATGCACGCGGAAAATTGGTGAACAGACTGCAATGGCTGATGAAGACCTCAGAGCTGCGTGGAGAAATTAAAAGCCCTCGGCTGAACACGGAGTTAGTTTCCTGCAGAAAACACACCTTTCCTGTAGTAATGGTTCATTGCGGAATATTTGCTACAATTGGCATTAGAAATGTCATCACGGAGACATCACAGAAAGGAGCTCTTTATTTGTTCTCCTGCACAGTACGAGTAATCTCGCCTCATTGGATCATTTTTTTTTTATTTTTTTACTGTAGTTTGTTCTCTTTTTAGCTGGTGGTGTGGGAATGCATCCCCTGCAAATAGCAGGATCTACTGTAACAGTGTTAATAGTAGTGATGAGCATAAGACTATACTGTTATTCATTTTGTTGATTATCGGAATTGTGATTTTGAAACTGTGATTTCGTATGTGGAAATTGATACAGAATGTGCAGTACTTGGCTGTAAACCAGCAGCAGCACTGCTGATTAGGTCCCCTATGGGCCCATTTTATTCCACTCTGGGTTCTTGTTGACCTGAAAGGTGGACCTTCAGTGTCATTCCACTGCCAAACAATTCAGATTCCAAGAGTCCACGGTTTACATCAATGCTACGGCAATACTGGAGAAAGTATTTGAGCAATGGTTGGTGTTCTGGGGGAAATAAGCCAACATCTACAGGGCTCTACATTAAAAACAAAAATTACTTGCCCATGGGAAATTCTTAAGGTGAGAACTACTTGCTAGAACTTGCCCCATGTAAAATGAAAAGACTGCCATAATGATATCATATATCAATATATGCTGATAATTAATCAGATAATAGTACTGACGTATTGTATTTGGAGGAATGTCTGAAAAATTGTGGAGATGTATGTTAACATGGCATGCCATACTACCTTACACATGGTAGTCGTAGTAAGCAGTGATATTTATAAGTTGTGCATCACAACGAAACATTATTGAATAGACACATTGGTGTACTAGTAAAGTGTTTTTAATCCAGAAAAAAAATGCTCAATGGTCAAACAATAATTTGTGAAGCAAAGGTGAGAAAAATACAGAGAAATGGAAGCGCTAGATTTTGTAGCTCGTGCAAAATCAGCACTTGGTATTGGATCTAATCGGTGGTGTTTCATTGTGACCACTTCAAATTGTCACAGCAATGTGATTCACTCACCTGTGCCATCATTTGATTTGCTGCCGCTAATAAAATACTCGTTTAGGAGGCACTGGTTCATCACTTTTTGCTGTTTTCCTTCAGAAGTTGTTGAAGAATTATACCATGTTGGCAGGGACGCCATGATAGATGTTTTTTCGTAGTCAAACGATCGCTGATTGGTTGATCGCGAACAAGAACGGGTGTGGGTAAAACGGGTCTGTAGTCCACAGTCCGCGGTCTAAATAAACGATTCTGATTGGTCCATTTCAAGATTTGCAAGGATTGGTTTGCAAATTACCACCGGAATTACGCAGTCCGTGTTTTACCAACACCCAACAAGAACCGCTTTTAAAAAATATTGGATTTACTTGCCCGAATTTTGTTTTAACCCGGGCCATCGTTACATCGTTATAAGCCCTGATCGAACTGGGCTGAAAAAGTTTGGGAAAGTGAGGTAGAGCAACAAAAATGAAATGGAAAGACAGACTGTTACGGTGATGTGCTTGGCCAAGGAAAAGGTGAAGGTCCTTCTTCTATGTGTCGGACAACTGAACTAGAAAACTACAAACTAGAAAAGAAGGCAATGGTAGGGCGTGTGAGGATGAATAAATGTTGCCCTGCACAAGCCTAACAGCAACTTGAGCACGATGATGTGGCGTTAGTGAAAGCATGACTAGCATGTGTGTGTGTGTGTGTGTGTGTGAGGGTTATTCAAGGCATGGATGCTACATGCATTAATGTGACACCAGAACAGCCATGTTGGCATGCTGTGGCTGACAAACCAGGTAGCCAGAGCTTACCTATCAGGAATCACCTTGTCTGGCCAGGGCAGATTGAAAGTTATTCTATAAGGTACAAGGCACGGTGAATATATTAAGTGTTGGCGAGGGAACATACAAACTATGCATCGTTATAGATTGAGGGATGTAGATGGCAACAAAACAAAGGTTTTACTTGTAAGGCAGGGGCGTCCAAATGTTCCACTGAGGGCCACATAGTGAAAAATGGATGCAACTTTGATTTTTTGTAAAGATAAGAAGTTATATATTTTTCAATATGAAACTGCATCTCAGCTTTGTGAAAAAAGTCTATTAGCATGAACTTGATTTTCTTTTAAATTTCTAGATATTTCAACTTCCTTCTAAAACACTGATTCCCAAAGTGTGGGCCGTGGTGATACTGCAGGTGGGCCAGGAGAGGTCATTAAAAATGTGATTTATTTTTGCAAATATTACTTTTATTGTAAAATATCTATTGCACGATTAAAAAAAAAAGTATGAGAATTAATTCTCTCTTGTGTGAACACCACAGATTAAAAGTTTGGGCTTCCTTTATCCCCCTGCTTTCATTTCAATCCTCAATCTTAATAATAATAACAATAACAATAGTAACAATAATAATAACAGTAATAACAATAATGTATAAAATAATTAAGATATTCAATTATTACTATTATTATTAATTAATGTTAATAACATCAATTATTCTGCTTATTATTATTATTATTAATTATTATTATTAAGTTAAGTGCTCTGAGAACGCAGCATTTCATCTATGTACTGTTTATAGGACATTTTTTTGATTTTCATGTGGGCCCTGAGTTGGTAAAGTTTGGGAACCCCTGTTCTAAAACAATCTTTGACTTCATTTTCACCCACAATATTATAACTTTCTCCCAACATAATTTTCCAAAATTGACAACTTTATATTGTCTTCTTAACAAAAGGGGGGAATTGCACTTTATTTTGCCCATCATTTCCAATCCTTATGTGAAACATGAACACATTTCTTTCCCTTTTCTGTGCATTATAACATGAGAAAACAAGTTCATATCAGCTCTCACAGTGCTGTCATTGAGATACACCTATCTCAACTATGAAGCCCTCTAAAAACCTAACAACATAGCATGGTTTGATATCTATGCTGTGATCATGCATTAACACGTACACTGATGATAACATGTAATAGTTGCAGCATCTTGCTCTGTTTTCATGATTTAAAACACTACCCAAACTTCTAATAAACACTAGTTTGTGTTTTAGTTTTTAAAAAATGTCTCTCTTAAATATTTCAACTTTATGCTATTAAATGACATTTGTCATCATTATGATATACTCCTAAAATTACAACTTTTTTCTCTTAGTGTTTGGACTTTATTCTTGAAAAATGACTGCTGAGTTTTCTATTTTTGTTGTCGTTTATTTTTTTGTTTTCTTGTTAAATTATATTTTTTAAATGTGCAGTGGGCCAATAAAAACAAACAAGGCTGGGCCACAAATGGCCCCCGGGCTGCACTTTGGACACCCCTGTTGTAAGGAAACATTCTATCTACATTCTCACCTGTCTACAGGGGTGGACGTGTTCTCAATGAAGCTGATCATCTTCTCCTTCACGTTCACCGACTTGGACTTGAGAGCGAAGGTCATCTTGTTGACCAAAGACTTGACACCTTTGCTGTCGCTCAGAGAGTCTCCCTGGATTGGACAGACAGCGTGGATTCATCACCTTCCTCCATTTCAGCGCATGAAAATTCTACAAAACATACGTCTGCCGAGCTGAGGCTGCTGTGAGAACCTGACGTGCTGACGATCCAGTGGATGTAAGACGAGTCCAGTCCCTCCACGTTCATGTCCACCAGGTGCTGCTGCAAGGCTGGAGGGACCATATAAGCGTCAATGGGTCAGAAGACCATATCACATCCACACTTTCAAAGACATTTTCAATGTAGGCTCTTTTCAGGGTTACACTCACCCATAAATCCCCCCTTAGCAATGCTCACATATTCTTTGTTTTTCTGCAACACAAAGCTTTAATTGAGCAACAAGACTCATGGAAGTATTTACACCCCTTTGTGAGCATCTCACCTGCAGGAAGTGGGCCAGCACCATGTTCATGTACATGTCCTCCTCCTCTCGGCCACTTCCCATGAAGCACAGGTGCTCTCCACTGGCGATGGAGCCCGACTCCAGAGACTGCTTCTGGGCCTCCAAGAGGGACTTCACAGAGAGGGCAAACTCTGATGGGTTCTGGAGCATCTGTAAAGATACATGGATGTTACGCCGCTCTCAAATTGACTAGCAGAGAACACTCAAGTAAGGATGTCCCCGTCCAAGATTGATATTATTGAGCCTATATTAGAAAATGGAAAAAACAATATTGGATTCAAACCTCCGATATTGCCATTCTAATACAAGCAGTCAATTCCTGATTGCCCCCCATCACGTCTATCCAGCAATGACCCGTGTGATCACAACAGTGTTGGCTAGCGTGGTAACACAGTAGCAAAAATTACAACGTTTGTCTGTTTCTCATAATATTGTGACTTTAAAAATAAAATGTTTTCTCTTAATATTTTTACTTTATTCTTGTAAATTTATTCATTCATTCATTTTCTACCGCTTTTTCCTCCCAAAGGTCGCGGGGGTGCTGGAGCCTATCCCAGGTGTCTTCGGGCAAGAGGCGGGGTACACCCTGGACTGGTCACCAACCAATCACAGGGCACATATAGACAAACAACCATTCACACTCATATTCATACCTATGGACAATTTGGAAGGCTAATTAACCTAGCATGTTTTTGGAATGTGGGTGGAAACCGGAGTACCCGGAGAAAACCCACGCATGCACGGGGAGAACATGCAAACTCCACACAGAGATGGCCGAGGGTGGAATTGAACCCTGGTCCTCCTAGCTGTGAGGTCTGCGTGCTAACCACTCGTCCGCCGTACCGCCCTCTTGTAAATTTATTATTAATTTTGCAACATTTTCAACCACATCTTTTTTAATGTTCTTCTTCTCATTCTTCTCATAATTATGACTTTATTCCCATAATTTGACTTTATTCTCTTAACGTCTTCCACAACTTACAACAAATTTTATACAACTGAAAATATGCCCCCCCCCATAATATTATGACCTTATTCTCATGAACTTGTGACTTTATTCTTGTAAAAAACTTTTTTTTTCAATTTGTGCCGTTTTTTAATGTTTTTTTCTTCAGTTTAGTAATTATATTTTTAGAAAGTGCCAAGTGCAGCCAGCAAATGGCCAGTAGGCCGCACTTTGGACACCCATGTTGTAATCTGGACACCGCTACTCACAAGATCAGAATCCAGATGGAAGGCTGTGGACAGATGCCCGGCATTGTACTGCTCAGCCGGCCTGCAATCCACCACGAAGAAACGCACCCCATCCTGAGGAGACAAGTCTGATGTGAGCACACATGAGCGCCAGCTGCTTGTGCGTGTAGAGGAAGCTCAAAGAGTTTGACGCTCGGTGACCTGCTGCAGCTGGTTGGCCTGCAGGATTTCAGGGACGGACACAGGGAGGCACAGCGCCTGACTCAAGTTGATGTCCTCCTCTTTCAGAGCCACCAGGCTGCTACCAAACAGGTTCTGGTTCATCTGGAAAGAGAGAAAAACAGCCACTCAGCATCAAGGCTAGTCATGGGCGGTAAATCTCGAAGAAGAGGAGCCCAACCTTCCTGAGCGACAGAGGGGTCTTGCTCTGGTAGTACTGCGCCAGAGAAAATAGATCCTCAATATCTTCAGCCTCCAGCAGGGATGGAGATTCTTCCAGCATTTCTATGAGACAATGCAGTCCTTTCACATGATACCCAGTCAGGACATACAGGTGGTCCTTACAGGTGGGCTACCAATGGCTTTCTTTCCTTGTGCAAGTCAGATTTTTTACCTATATCACTCTTTCCATATTTTTATTTTTTTGTGGCGGGCTGTGGTTGGTAAACACAGTACGTGGTAAACAGAGGACCACCAGGGTTTACTAAACTCGCGTGAAGGCAACTTACTGATGATGTCCTCCTTGTTGTCTCCTTCTCGGGCAAGGATGGTCTCTCTACGGGAAGAAAACCAACATTTAGTATATTAGATCATAATTTGTATATTAATTATTCATATGTATTATTAAGATGAATTATATTAATTCAATTATATAAAATTTTCACTACCAGAATTGGCCATTTTAGAGAATTTTGACTGATCTTTCAAGGCACATATATTGTGAATATTGTGTTCTATGGCTATATATAGAACATGCCAAATGCCAAAAGAAAGATGAGAATCTCACCTTTCATCAGGAAAAAAGTTTGTTACTACCTTTTTTCGTTCTTTAATCAGCAGTAGAACACAGTTAAGTTTCAGCAAAATATCAGTTCCCAACAAAAAGAGAAAAGATACATTTCAAGCACAACTTTGGCACAAATTTAGACATATATATTTAGCCAAATGTTTCTTTTAATTTATTTACAAATATACCACTATGAACTATTTACAATTTTCACACTTGGAACTCAACTGTGTGTGTGTGCACGTCTGAGCGCGTTAAAATTTCCCTTCAATGAGGAACCTTCTGCATGCTGCACTCCTCCATGCTTTTCCACTTCCTCCTTCCCGAGGAGGGCTTTAATACATGGGAAAGATGCATGCCGAGCTTTTATCAAATTGCACTTTTTTACGGCTTAAAACTAGCCATCATCTCTTCTATTGTGCAAGTGCACAATACTGCGGACGAGTGGTTAGCATGCAGGCCTCACAGCTAGGAGACCAGAGTTCAATTCCACCCTCGGCCATCTCTGTGTGGAGTTTGCATGTTCTCCCCGTGCATGCGTGGGTTTTCTCGGGGGACTCCGGCTTCCTCCCACATTCCAAAAACATGCTAGCTTAATTGGCGACTCCAAATTGTCCATAGGTATGAATGTGAGTGTGAATGGTTGTTTGTCTATATGTGCCCTGTGATTGGCTGGCCACCAGTCAAGGGTGTACCCCGCTTCTTGCCCGAAGACAGCTGGGATAGGCTCCAGCACCCCCGCCACCCCCGTGAGGATAAGCGGTAGAAAATGAATGAATGAACAACGTACTATAATTAAATTATAGTATAAGATTACAATATAACAATTTAATATAATTAAATGAATTCTCATAAACAAACAAAAAATATATTTAAAATGGAAAAAAAATAATTAAAATCAAATTACATACAATATAAAACAATAACAAAAAATACATTATATTATATTATATTATATTATATTATATTATATTATATTATATTATATTATATTATATTATATTATATTATATATTGTGGCGGTCCATTCGCCCCCCACCAAACATTCATTCACGCGAGAACCCTCTAACATAATAAACAAGGATTTACTGTGGCAGGAAAGAGCCAAGCCTCCAGAAAACCTACTTGGCATTGACGAGGATGACTAGCATGAGGAAGAAGATGAGGAAAGGGTCAGCCTGCTGGAGGTAGGAGTCCCACAAAGCCTGGGTGACCTCGGGTGTGCAGTGGCTGGAGAACAGGCTGCCCAGCTGTGAGGGAAAGAGGAGTCATTATCATCATCATTCATGATTAAAGTGTGCCAAAGAGAAGCAAGAATTCCAGAAATTCAAACACACCCAGTTGATGGCGTACGAGTCAGGCGTGATCTTTTTGGTATCCAAGAAGGAGCAGAGTTCTGGCTCATGGTACTGAAGGAGCAGCCTGTACAGGTGGAAGGGGTGGCCTTTGGGCACACATTCCCTTTTGGAAAAAAAAAAAAAAAAAGTTAGTTACATGTTAGTTTATGCCTGGACGGTGTGAGGAGGCTCACCGTGGGATGTGCTTGTTCATGACGGCGTAGAAGCAGTTGTACAGGTCGCTCCGTGGCAGCCGAAGAGCCAGTAGCGGTTTGAGGAGGTGTGGCCAGCTCAGCTCCGAGGTGAAGCTGATGTTCCGTGACTTGCAGTAGAACGTGATGACCGCCTCCACGTCGGACACCATGCCCGTCCTCTCTCCCTCGGATGCTTCCAGCTGGTCTGAACGGGGGAAGCAAGCAAATGTAGGATTATCACATGACGATCTCTCATTTCCCTCATGTGTTTGCTCCACTTTGAAGAAAACACTGGATTTTCAAGTCAAACAATCTTTTCATGACATCATGAAGGAAAAGCCTCCTTCCTCAAAGACATGCTACCGAGGGCCTCTGATCCAACCCATGTGTACGCCAACCACACCGCTTTTTCAAACAATTTTTATGGTTTAGTTGTTTATAACCCATTGGGGTCACTGGGGACATTTTTTGTCAGGTAAAATTTGTGCTCATTTTTTATTCTATTTTTCCCCCAGAAGGCTTTGTTAAGATTTTTTCATAGATCAAACCACAACATGGGGGCACATTTTTAAGATTGGACATTTTTTTCAACAAAATGAAACCCTGAAATTAGAATATTACTACCGCAGTGTAGTAAATTCAGAATCCGTCACGTCAAAAAAAAAAAAATCACCAGAGGGTTAAAACAAATTAAATTCAAAGCAGGTTACACATATTTAAACAGAGCTGTTTCTATTCGTTAGTCAGACACAGACATGGGAACGTTTTTCTTCAGTAAATATGCTAACCACACTCCTTAATGTTACTACGCTGTATGATGTGATACATGGCATCTATAACATTGGACAAACGTACTGTGCAGGTTGAATAATTCTACGGCGTCATCAATACTCGTGATCCTGTATTCCACAGCATGTTGTTGACCAGATATTTAGCTTCCTGTGTGGGAGTAGTAGTAGTAGTGAAGATTGGCAACTAAAGCCACAACCAGATTGTTCCTGTAGATGGTAATAATTGATGCTGTACTTTTGTTGTACACATTCATCTGAAATTACTCATATTCACGTAACCCATGGGTGTAGAACATGTGGCCTGGTGGCCATTTGCAGACTACGGTTGTTGTTCTGTATTGTAAAAACATATAACAACTAAAAAAAAAAACAGCAAAAATTGGAAATTCAGCAGTATTTAAAAATAAAAGTCAAAATATTAAAAGACAAAGTTGTGACTTAACAAGAAAAAGCCATAATTTTACAAGAATAAGCTCAGGGAAAAATAACGTCATTTCAGTAGCAAGTTGAAAAATTAAAAATACTGTCTTTTTTAAAAGCTGAAATATTATAATAGACCAATAAAATAAAGTCGGCATTTTTGAAAAATGATGTTGCATTAGGAGGATAATGTCAAAATATTATGGGAATAAAGTCAGAATTACAAAAACAAAATTTACAAGACATTGAAATAGGTGGAACATTATTTACACAGCAGCGAAAAAACTTAGGGTCAAATTAGGTCAAAATATTACAAGAAAGTTTTATTCTGATGAGAAAAAATTGGCATTTTTACAAAAATAAACACATAATATTATGAGGAAAAATGATGTGATTTTAGTTGGGTAGTTGAAATGTCAAAGAAAAAATACTTTTCCAAAACTCATTATTATGAGAATCACAACAAAACAAAGTTCTGTAAAATTAGGTTGGGGTAAAAAGTATTTTATTTTGCAGTGTGCAAAGAACTGTTAGTGCCACTTACTTGCCAGTCATGGCAAGCCATTTATGTGTGTGTTATATCATAGTTATCACAACATATCAGTGAATGTTATTGTCTTATTGTTGTGAATATGTCCCTTTCTTGGCTTTTCTGGGACTTGATGGTCGCCTGGGTTTGAGTCTGATTCCCGGAACGTGTTCGGAACACACTTCCAATAAACCAATGTGGGACCTCTGAACCTTGTTTAAAATGAGTGAGAAATACTAGAATGGGAGACTTCATATTTTGCACTGCCTAACCAATTACGGTGACAATAATCTCACCCTTCCCACCAGTTGCTCACCAATCAGCTGTTGACTGCGGTTGTGAATGAGCGTTTGTTCAGGTAAATCCAGGACACCATCCCAGGGAGAGAGACTGTCTCCTTTGCCGGACACATTCAGGGCGATCTGGCGACACAAAACCAGCAATGGTTGAGTCGTTTGCTTCTTCAATGTGTGCCATGACGGTCTTACCTTCCACATCTTCGCTCTTTGTTGAGTTGAATTCTCCTGCACCGGGATGATGCCTTTCTCCGTCTCCATGTCAGAACTTCCCGAGTCCAGAGCCTCAGCTAGATCCTGGTCCCTGAGAATATGAATGACATTTCGTCAAAAACTTCTCAGAATCACTCCTTACAAACATAGTGGCTCGAGTGACCAGGATTAGTGAAAACCAGGACACTGATACCGGAAGTCTACTCAAAGACACCATATTGTTTCAATAAGGCCTCTGCGGTTTTACTCTCTGTTATGACGACAGTTCTGAGCTGAACACATCAACAGCAGTGCAATACAAACACCATTTATGTATCTCAACTCTAAAACGGACAAATCTCAAGTCCGTTAGTCATCGCAACACTTCCTCACTAGACAGATCGCAAGATGCTTTCACGGACACCCTGAACATCCCAACAACCTGAAAGCTGCATCTCATTTTTTCGTTGTTATTCTTGTTTAAATCAAAATGACATTTAAACTGGAAAGGTAATTTTATTTTGTTTTTCTAGTGTCCTTTCTCTTTTGCTGCTTTAAGTGAACATGATTAAACGCAGCTCCCATTTACGACACTAGATGGGCATCTGAATACAACAGGGCAGCCGCGCAGGTTTCAGAGTTGTCGTAACATTTGATGTTCAACTAAAAGCATGCGCACAGTTCATGTCTGATTCAAATAATCTGCTTTTAAAAGGAACCCTCCATCCTTCTTCTGTGCTGCATATACTCACTAGGATGTAGGGGTATGCTGGAGCCTATCCCAGCTAACTTCAGGTGAGACTGAATCTCTTAATTTGATACAAATTCTGTCAATAAAAATACGGTCAAAATTGGCATTAATCATGATTAATTAATTTGAAAACCATGATAATCTGATTTAAAGTTAATAATTTGTACATACATAGTACATACATATTCCATATTTGAGGACTATAGTCCCAGGAAGATCTACCTTGGGTTCCACAAAGATGATGTTGAGCAAAAGAACACAAAATGCAAAGTAAGTATGAAAACCGTCCTAACCACCCAAAGCACATTACGTAAATGGAGTGTTCGTGGCACTTTTTGGAGGGTCCCCCCCCCAAAAAAATAGGTGCATTACACGCATTATATTTCATTCAAAGTGATGTGTGCCAGTTGGTCAAACTAATGTGGTACGCTAGCTAACCAGCCTCCCCCTTGGCGTGCTTCCCTCTCACAGACATGACTGACTTCTTGATATAGAAAAATCAGTTACCGATATACCTCGACCGAGCTGATAATCGGCCGACCACTAATATCTACATCCACCTCTATTGATTGTCGGAATTTGACAATTTGTTGCTTTGTTGAAGGAACATCCATTCCATCTGGTTCTCCTGTTTTGGACTGTCCTATCTTTCGGCCTGGATGTAATTCGGAGCCCTGTGAGGATCGCTTCGTTCATTCGTGCATTCTGATCCATCTCATCAATATTTTTCATTTGCTCTGTGATATTTTCCTTTGCTTCTACTTCGTCCTCAAGAGTGGTGCACATAGAATTCTCATCCTTCAATAGTGCCTTGACATCATCCTGGAGAACACTGATGATATTGCATAATGCGCTATTTTCTTCAATAGGGTTTTTACATCCCTAAGAGCAACACACAAGGCAGCTTCCATAGGGTTTATAGCCTCCTTAAAATAAAATAATTCCAATAATACCTTGATATCATCCTGTAGAACCCTAACATCCTTGTATAATGCTCTATTTCCTTCCATAGGGTTTTTAACCTCCTTAAAAGCAGCACACAAGGCAGCACTGTCTTCCTATAATGCCTTGATATCATCCTGTAGAACCCTAATATCCTTGCATATGCTCTATTTTCTTCCATAAGGTTTTTAGTTTCTTTAAGAACACTGCACCAGGCAGCATTGTCTTCCAATAATGCCTTGATATCATCCTGTAGAACCCTAACATCCTTGCATATGCTCTATTTTCTTTCATAAGGTTTTTAGTTTACTTAAGAGCAATGCGCAACATAGCATTGTCTTCCTACAATTCTTTTATTGCCCTGCAGAACCTTGATATTGTTGCATAATGCTCTGTTTTCTATTCTAGGATTTTCACCTCCTTAAGCGAAGCACACAAAGACATGTTTTCAACTTGCAACTCCTTTGTTTCTTCTCTGAGGGCTTTGGTATCTTTGCTCAGTAATTCATTCTTCCATAGAGTTTATGACATCATAATAGACCTCTGCAATCATTTGGCAGAGGATTTGTACTCAAAATTAAATATCTTGATTACAGACGAGCAAAATTTAGCCCTATTTTTCTAGAATCTTGCTGTGTTTGTGATTGCTGACACCTAATTTATTGCAGTGTTTGTAATGCATTCATCTCCTTCCTCAAGGATTGTAATAATATACAATCTTTATTCTTGAGAATATCTTCCGATTCTAGAACGGTTTATTGATTCGAGGCATCCTCCTTCTCATCCGACAGCCGCACTAACCTGATTCCGATTTCTCATTTTGAATCCGTAATTTCAGGGCCGGTATCATTTTGCTTTGGGTTTGTCATTGTTGCTCGGCAACCGTTTTGAATGTCAGCACTTCACTAGTTTATTTCAAGGAATCTGTACCTCTCACCTGTCCAAGGTAAAGTTGAGGGAGTAGGCAAGCAGTTCCGATCTTGTATTCAAGTATTTGAATACTTGATACAAGTAATTTCCACTATCGTCAACAGAGCTCCTGCCATGTATGTCTTCCCCAGCCGACAGCAAGGAAAAAAGGGTGATAGGGGTGTTCTTTCGTGCTCTAATGTTTAAAAAAAACATGTTTTTAAGGTTGCAAACATGTTTTCTATGCTCTAAAAATAATATATAAATACAGAATCCTGCTTTGTGACAATGTACTGTACAAGGTCCAGGCTGGAACCCAACCACCATAAACAAGGGATTACTGTATCACAAAATGCTATCTATAATCAAAAGACATAAAAAAACAGCATGAAAACCATTCCAAAAATAAAACGACACAAAAACTTGATGTCAAATAGTTTTTAAGTTTTGGAAAATTGCAAGAATGAGAAGAATTTGAGCCACAATTGTGAATGGCGTTCTATGCACAAAATGAACGCATTTTGCTTTTTCTTTGGCTTTGTGACTTATCCATCCATCCTATATATTGCTTGTCCTCACTAGTGTTGCCAAAAAGCCATACACAAGGCAGCCAGCCTCAGGGTTCATGCACAGTTAATGCAGCCAAGTGTCGTAATCCAGGTCAATGAAAACCAGGACATTTTCATCTCATTCTAAAAAAAAACAAAAAACAGGCTATGTCTGGGGCAAACAGCTCGTTTGCTGTGTGTGTCAGTACCGCAACAGGTGTCAATCAAAATGAATGCCCCCCCCCCCGCACACACTTTTCACTATTTCACACTGCAGAACAAGGATGACGGTAGCAAGCAGTAAGATGATCTCTGCATTGATTACTCGCTCTGACTAACAAGCAGAGGCCATTGTTCATGCAATAAAGTTGAGTCAAATCTCAGCTATCTGGTCGAGTTATAGCCCATTGTTAGCCTGCCAGCTAGCTGTACCGGATTCGAATACGGGATTGTGACTACCATGACACTGGAATATTCATCAATAGTATTTTTGTCATACCGTCCCAAATGTTATAAACGAGTGTCTGTGTACGGACTCTGTCACGAGTTAACTCATGCAGCCAATTATGACTAGCTAGCTTAGTGGAGAGAGTAGAAAACAACACTAATGTGACAGAAGCCGAAACGGATTACCGACACAACCTCATCTTCGGTCTCTGCACATCCAATTTCGTTAAGCGAGGCGGATAAACATCATTGGCGGTGTGAGGGAATACCACGTCGTTGTGAAAACAATAGCAAATTGTCTCACCAGCTGCCCTGACCAGCTTCCTCCACCGCATCCGCCATTATTATGTTGACGGCGGAGACACGTCAAATGCCGTCAACGAAGCACAAGTCTCGCGAGAGGTTATTCCAAACCAAGGGCGGGACTAAAAACGTCACTTTTCAAATTTGTCATTTTTAATTGGACGTCAAAATGACATTAAATGATTCCTGTCTTGTCAATGGACATACCCTTTAGCAGGGGTGGGCAAATATTTTGACTCGTGGGCCGCATTGAGTTAACAAAATTGTCCAGGGGGCCAGAACATGTATTTAACACACACATTTTCCTTGAATGATTTGTCTAATTGTAGCTGTATGTTCTCATGTGGCTTTTTTCAGGAGCACTTTAAACATCAAACTATGTCACTAAATTTTACATTTAAAAAAAAAATGACTAAATAAGACATGTTGCCAGTTTGTATGTTAAAAGTTGAAATACTGAAAAAGCAACTGGCGGGCTGGATTCAAACACTTGGTGGGCCGCATGTGGCCCCCGGGCCGTAGTTTGCATTTTAGAGTGCCTATGATGTTTTTGAATTAATTTGTTTTTTCAGCCACTGTTAAAACTGTACGGTTTTGTATAAATTCAAACTAGTACAATAGTACAAATAATGTAATGGATATGATAATGGAATTACCTTGTGGTTTATTGGTTCCACAACAAACCGGCAATGAAATATTTTAGTATTCCGAGCGTAGAAAACATGTTTAGGACCTTCTAAATATGTTTTTCAACATTGTTAGAGCCATCTCAACATGAAATAACCTAAAAATGTCATCCAATGCTTCTCTACAAGAGAGGAGAAATATGATCTCAGGGAAGAACTACATTTGAAACACTTATATGCTAGGACTGCGTTAAAAAGCCATAGCATTTCAGTATGTGGAATCAAACTATGGAATGGGTTGAGTAAGGAACTCAAACAATGCACAACGATGAGCCAATTCAAGAAACAATACAAGCAGTTGATGTTTGTTAAATACAAGGATGAAGAGTCTTGAACCAGTCATGATGTGCTATACATATCACTATATTGATACATATTACTATGGTACCCATTATGGCATTATATGGTCATATCACCTTGTACTTCGATACGAGGTGCATTATTAAAAAAAAAAAAACTTAAACTGTATTATGGAAAGCAGGAAGTGAACAAATGTAAGTTACTGATTATAAAAGTACCAGATGGAGAGGTGGGATTTAATAAAGCTTTGCTTCTTCCTACTCCTTTTGGACACGTGGAACTGTGAACTGATTATGGGATGCACTCAATTGTAATCTGATGCATGTTCAAATGAAATAAAACCATTACCATTACCAAATAACATTGCTATTGTGACCTTAACACTCCTAATATACTAGACACAATAAGAGAAAATAAGGCTGTTGTCCAATAGCGTTCTATTGGACAACACTTGACCTCAGGGGAACCACCACCATCATCGTGTTATCCTTCCATTTTTCCCTTGGATGGTTGAGGCAGGGAGTCAACATTGATGGTCAATTGAGAGTTTATATTACCCACAATGCAATGCATTAAATCCCATAGAGAACATTTGGGGAAGAGTGGCAAGGGAAGTTTCTAAAAATGGCCATCAGTTTTATCAGTTGATACCCTCGGTGAAACAGTATGTATACCAGATGAAACAAGGAATTCAAGACATCCTTCCAGGAATCATAACTTTATTAGGATTCAATTTCACTTTGGTCACCATACATTTTGAGTAAGAATGTCAGGTGGAATTTGTCCAAGTTTGTAATGAGAGGATTGTGCCTGTCTGTGAAGTCAAAAGGATGTCAAATGCATGATTTGGTTCCTGGGTACAAGTATGTAAGCCCACCAATGGTAAATAATAAAAAAAAATGAAACCATACTGTGTAGCAGCTCATTTTCACCTATGTGCATATGCTACATGAGAACCAAATCATACACTTACATGAGAAGAGCTTGTGAGGGCTGCATGTAGGCTACAAACGCAGTCTCAGTTTGTGAGAGAAGTCAAGAAAATAGCCCCCCCTTCCCCCGAGAGAACATGAAGTGGAAAGTAAAAATTGTACGATAGCCCCGAAATTGTGTTGGCAATGTATCCAGTTTTCTAAGGGCAGTTCAACATTTACAAAAGCATTTAAGACAAAACAGGTTGTTTCCTTATTTGGGTCAGTCTCATAGTGAAGGTTCTCCTAGTGTTGCATCGCATTTACATTTATTTAGAAAGTTAACATGCTGCACAAAATATATATATATAAAAAGAAAACAGGCAATCCCATGTTTAAAAAAAAAACCCAAACACTTCCTGGTTCTGATGCTAAGTCCACAGAGGCCTTTTATCCATGAATCAACCCCAACATTACAAACACAGACGTTACACGTACTTGACTATACTTTTACATTTGGAACTGATATGGTAAAGGTATCATCATTGTGGGATCATGGCAACGTACTGGCTTCAAACTTTCTAGCAATAAGATATGGAAGCCTGTTTCCGCCACCGAAAGGAGGAAAAAAATCCCAATGCCAAACAATTATGAAAGAAAAAGTCAAAATCTCAATTTTGACTTCATCCCAGAATTATGATTTTATCTCAGACCTTCACCTCTTATAACTTAAACACACAAGTATGACTATCTATTATGACTCTGTGACTATCTTGTAATTATGACATGATAATTATGATAATTCTGACTTTCATCTCAAAATTTTGACTTTTTCCCCCTCAATTTTCAATTGACAATTGTGGCTTTATCTCTTGATAAACCTTGAACCTTTTATCGAATGATTATGACCTACCATTGGGATATTTTTGGTTTGAGTGGCGGAGTCAGGCTTCCATAATAAGACCATTCCTGTGTTTGTGAAAAGAAATTAAGCATTCCGAACACGATGCTGCATATATTTCCAAGCTTCGCCATGTCATTCTTTTTTTTTTTTTCTAAATCTTACAATCGTGCTTTCCCCTCTGTTGAAACAAACCAATGCGAGTCAAGACAATTGCATGTTTAACACGTTTAGGTTCAGCAAAGGACCACCCGGCTGGGAGGCGACCGGCCAAGGGAGTTACAGTGTCGGAGGTTTGAGCCCGTACTTCCTGGCGACCTCCGTCTGGGCGTACGCGGCGTCGCATAGGGAGTACAAGTGGGCCATCTCCATCTCGGATTTGGCCAGGTTGATGGACTTGTTGAACATCTCTATCGCTTTGTCCAGATTGCCCCTGGAAGGAATTCACGCAGGTTATTTCATTTATCGCACACACACACGGTTCAATCTCACCTCTGAACTTCGATGGTTCCCATTGTTTCATAGGCAAAGTCACACTTGTTGTCAATCTCAATGGCCTTGCTGATGAGGTCCAGACCCAAGTCCAGGTCTTGCTTCCACTGAAGCTGCAATAACCTGAACATACAAATAGATTATATCCAGTTTAAAACTATTGCAGTACTGCGACTTATAGATTATATCCAGTTTAAAACTATTGCAGTGCTGCAGAACTCAGTCAGGATGCGTTCATGGTCTCGCACAAAGTTGGATTTTTTTTTTTTTTTTTACAAACTCATTAAAAAGACGTAAATTTTCCCCAATCGGGTGTTTAAAAATATTCACGCGTTGCAAAGGGAGCCAGAAAGAGCCTGAAGAGACACATGCGACCCTTGGTCTAAGAAAACCTGAGAAATAGGTGAATTCATTGGACGAGATGACCATCCTCTCTCAGCGGTGAGAGAGCTCTCTCACTTGGAACCCATGTGCTCCTGCTACAGTTCTAGCTACATGTACTATGCGCTCAAAGTTTTTCCATTTGTTTGATTTTTCTATTACCTTTTTCCATTTTTTTCCCCCAAATATGACAACTTTATTTTTTCCCCTCATAATTAGAACTTAAAAAAATATATACATTTCTTTGCAGGTGGGCAAATCAAGCCCCCCTTTTGTCACCTGTCTGTGACATTAACAGCCTATTGTAACTTCACCTAAACGGTCCCTTGTAAACAAACATTTACTTTTCATGCATGTCCACGCTCTTTAATATTTGAACTTGATTTGACTAAAAGGATGTAAAATTTCCTCATATTACGTTCCTCTCAAAATTATCACATTAGATCACAACTTTTTTCCCTTAATATTTTCACTTTATTCTTGTGAAAATACTGCTGTTTTTCTTTTTAAGTTCTTGTTCAATTTGATGTTTATCATGTGCCATGGGGCCACCCCTGCTGTAGTAATCCCTCTTTTGACCGTGCCATAAAAACTGAGCACGTCTTACCCTTTGTGTACATATGTAGTTGCGTTGTCTGGTTCCAGTTCAATACACTTGTCGTACATCTCATCTGCTTTTCCAAACTGCTGCTGATCCGTCAAAGCCTGAAAAGCAGTCCAGGTGTTAGGACGCCATGCAGCGTGAGATGACAGGTGAGCACGTTCCTACCTGAGCGTAGAGCGCATAGCCCTCGGCGCACTTGGGGAACCTTCTGATCACATCCTCAAAGCCGTCCATGGCGATCTGGACTTGCGACGTGTTGTTGCCAGTGTAAGCTTGTCTATACTGAAAGGCACAAAAGCACCTCGTCTCATGGTTCCAAACGCCGATGAAAAACCCTGACAGACTTACAAGGGCGAAGCATTTCTGCGCCTGGGCAAGAGCCGAGTCGGGCCTTAGCAGGATGCACTCGTCAAAGTCTCCCACCGCCTCGTCCACCTGGTCCAGCAGGATCTTCAGCTGTGCGGCAAACGGCAAGGAGGCTTGTGATCACATCTCCCCTACAAGAGTTATCTTCCCAACAGCAGCCTATGTACCTGCCCTCTGTGGTGATACACGTCGGGGTTGCGCGTGTCGATCTCTGCTGCCATGTTGAAGTCTTGCGTGGAGAGCTGCGGCTGCTGCTGCTGCATGTACATGCTGCCACGCTTGATGAGGGCGTTAGCTCGCAGCTGCGGACAACAACGAACACATCACAGCTGCTTGAGCAAGAAAGTCAAGTCTGGAAAAAAAATTCAAGGAGTAGGCTCAAGAGGTGTTTTTTTTTGTTTTTTACACTGAAAGCATTGCATTTGAATTTTGTTAACTTGATTTTAAGCTGAAAATTTCATTGAATAGAAATTTGACAGCAAAATGCAAGTTTTGCAATTCTTTTTAACGAAATACAGAGTTGGAAAAAACTCACTAATAATTTTAATAAAAATTCACACGTACACACGCGGGAGCAAGCCAATCAAGTACACAGTCACATGACACCATTAAAAACTGGATGCGTACAGTCATCCCTCACAATATTGACATTTGATTATTTTTCAGAAATTAACTCATAAATGATGGCTGTTTGGTGGTGACTATGGTGTAGACCAGGGGTGGAAAAATATTTTGATTTGTGGGCTGCACTGAGTTAACAAAATTGTCCGGGGGGTCAGAACATATGTACATTTAACACACACACACACACACACTAGTTTATGCTTATAATTTTCCTTGAATTATTTGTCTAATTTTATCTGTAAAAGTGTTATACTATCAGCTGTATGTTCTCATGTCCCTTTTTTCAGGAGCACTTTAAACATCAGACCACATCAAACCATGTCATTTAATTTTACATTTTTTAAAAAAAACGAAGTAAAACATCCGACTTGCAAGTCATGTTGCCAGTTTGTATGTTAAAAGTTGAAATACTTAGAAAGCAACTGGTGGGCCGCATGTGTCACCCGGGCCGTAGTTTGCCCACCACTGGTCTTGACTATGGTCTACTAGTCACAACTCGGGATGCTCCAATCGATCGGCCACTGATTAGTATCGGCCCAACGGAGAATGATGAGTTTGAAGTACAGGATTAGGGCTGGGATGACGTGTCGATGTCAAAAAATGACACAAAAAATACGTCGACACAAGAACTGCATGTCGATGTGCCTTCACTCAGAATTAGTGATGGGCAAAACCGTTCATTTCAGTGAACAGGATCATTCCGCTTCATTCAGTAAAAATAGCCGTTTATTTCGGTCAATTGGTCGTTAGCCTGTGATCTCCCCTGTGCATAGACACGGTCAGTTGTGTCGAGTCAGTCCGTTCACTCATGTTCATGTTCGTTCCAACTCAACAGCTCACCAACTAGTACTGTGTCGGTCATGAACAAAACGGACGGTGTACTGAATGGGTATTTTATGGGCAATTCATTCGTACGCAAAAAAGAACTAGTTCTTTTGATCCGTTCGTTCATGAATGCCACACCACTACTCAGAATCAAAACATGGCGGCGGCCACGGCAACAAGTTTCAGTGAGTCCGGCCAAAAGAAAAGATCTCGCAACTGAGTATCCAAAGTATGGGAATACTTCACGCCAAAAGGTAATGATGCGGTGGTTTGTCACCTATGCAAAATTGAGATGGCATATAACAAAAGCACGACAGCGATGCATCAGCACCTACAAAGGAAGCACCTGCGAGCTGCTTGTGAGGAGAAGACGCCGTAAGTTTAACGTTTTTTATATCCTTGTTTGCAATGATTAACCCCGTCATTCATCCAAACCGCAACACGTAACTTGTGCTGCAGCCTCACACACACAGAGCAAGTGCCCACATGAAAACACACTCCTCACACACTCGCGTCTTGCTGACACTTTAACCGACAGACACAAACTCCTCAAATACATGCTACTTAGTTTTATTTCTATTATTATTGTTGTTATCAATATTATTCACGTTATCATACTTTATTGATATGGGCAGATCATTTAGAAATATATATTTTTACTAACCTGTGCATGTGTTTGTGGTTTATGTTTTCAGGGACTAATCAGGGACTTTCAGGGATTAATCAATGCATCAAAAAAACTATTTTCTAGATTAATCGATTACAGAAATAATCGTTTAACCCAGCCCTATAGAGAATGTGATCATCAGTCAAACGGCAGCTAACGCAGTAATGCAGCCAAGACTCAGCCAAGTTTATAACCCCATAAAATGCTTGAATTGATGAGCAGCCTTTACAGGTTGACCCCCCTACCAATTTTTCACCAGTGATACAGCGGAGTTACTTTGAACCTTGTGGCTTACACAGCGCTGCGGCTAATGTTCTAACCTCAAGACATCTTTCCTTCAAAACTAAAACTACCCCCCTTGTGAGACAAATCACGAACTATAAGGGAATGGCATGACAAGCTCGGACACCGCAGGAGGTCATTACTCAATACAAGAGTCTGACTCACGATGGCATCTTACAACAAAGGCAAAAATCACCAAACAGCAAAATAACACTGAAAAGGTAGCTAGGAAACAAGAAATACCAATAGTTCCCATAATGCATTATTGTCAATGGCTGCAATGATTCATCCAGCTGCCTGTAGCCCCCAGAGGGATAGAAGACGCTCATGAGCATGGGAGCTATGTTTTCATAACGCAAAACATTATGATACACACTCTTTGGTAATAAAAAAAAAACTAAGGCTGATTGCGAATACTGACCACTTGATTGGCATGAATGTGAAAGACATGTCAAAACTATGAATATGAGGTAGTATACGGATTTAGCCTAAGCCTCATAGGATTTACTGATACTGCCATTGAAGTTATTATGAGAGTGCTCCGCCGTCTGCGGCATCTGAAAAAAAAGTCACACCACAAAAAGATTCTTTCCATTGTGTCGTACGGCCAACACATATATATTTGGCTAAATATATATGGCAAAATTTGTGTCAAAGTGAAAGTTTAAATATCACAAATGCCTTTTTTCCCTCCTTTGTTTGTTGAGAACTTATATATTGCTGAAACATACCTATGTTCAACTGTTGATTACTGAAGAACGTAATAAGGTAGAAACTAACTTGTTTTTCTGGTGAAAGATGAGTCTAATCTAATTTGTTATATACCATGACTATATAGCCCAAAAATACAATATTCTGTGTCCTTGTGTGTAAAAAAATCATCAAAAATACCCGGTACAGAGACGGACGGCTGCGACTGAATGAGTTAAGCCTTAAGTTATATCAGTGAAAGAATGTGGAAATAAAGAATAAAGTAAAATGTTTCCAGTTACATGAAAAGTTCACCCTGGTGGGGTGTTTTGGGTTTGTTTTAGTGAGATCAAATGTTGCTAACTTTTGAGAAAAAGTCCTACTTTTGATACAATACCATGTGTTTGCGCCTCATTTTTGGCACATTTTGAACGAGAGAGAAATGTCCTTGATCAACTAACTCTTCTTTCCGCACCAAAGGAGTTATGCCATAGCGTGCATGTACCTGTAAACCGCCATGACTTTCCACAACAAAGTAGTTGAGCCTGACTCAACTGCACTTCTGGTTGTAGCCAAGTAGTATGGATGAATTCTTAATACAGCAATTAAAGAAGTCCACTTGTTGCCGCTGTGATTAACATGGAAGAAACGTACCTTGACATTGGCGTCCTGCATATTAATGACTCTATCCAAATCGGGCTGAGCGGCAGTGGCGTTGCCAATCAGCAGGTAGAAGGTGGCGCGCAGCAACAGGGCCTCGGCGGTATATCGACCCTCCGAATCCACCTCCTTGGTGCACTCGCTGATGATCTTGTCGTAGTTCTCCTCCTCCATGTACTGCTTTGCCTTCAGGTAGCCGGAGCTGAGGAGGGCGGAGCAGGTCGAATGAGCAAACACACAAACTTGGGAGATGACACTGCGGGTCAGGATTCTCAGACCTGGCAGTGACTTCGGATGCCTCGCCCTCCTTGTCCTTGTCTTCGTCTTTCTTCTCGCCCTTCTGCAGGGGCTGGGAAATGATGTCATCAGTGAAAGAACCAAAGTAGGACTTGATGAACTGGGGAGAAGGCATCATCGGCTCACGGTTCTGCAAGAAAAAATGGTTGCCTTTACACACACAAAATGCAAAAGCCTGCTATCTCACTATGCTTCCCTAGCGTGGGCTACATTGTGAAAAATGAATATTTCAGAATATCTGCTTCCATTTACTCAATGAGAACATTGCCGAATGCTTGTCATTCCAATTTCATCCAGTAGATGGCAACATAACTTCATAGTCAGATGCACTGCAGCTTGCATGAGGCAGGCGCTCTTCCATTTGCGAGCTATAGCAAAAAGCAAGTTAACACCCAACAACAAACTACCATTGTGTGTGAGTAACAATGACAACGTTCTAGCAACAAACACATAACATTGTTCTTTGCAAATGCCCGCAAGGCATGCTAGGTACACCAGCGGAAACTGAAATGTCTTTAAATTAGCACACATTTACATGGAGCCCAGAAGACATGAAACCAAAATGCTACATGTCTAAGTCATAAAATTCCTGTTCAGAGTTGTCCTACCTTGTATTTCTCTTTGGCCTTCTCCTTTCCCAGCTGCTTGAGCACCTTGTCTGCCAGCAACATGCTCTGCTGGTTCTGGAAGGCCTCCAGGATGCACACCGCCGTCACGTCTGGTGATGTCAAAAGCATCCCAACAACCATAACTATGGCAATCTTCCTTTATTACTATGAAGGGTGAAATTTCCCAGACACTGCGAGTTTACCTTCCAGACACTCCTTCTTGTTGTCGAGCTTCTCCAGTGCTTTGGCCCGCCTGAAGAGAGCTTTGACGTAGCGCGGATTGAGCTCAACTGCCTGAGAGCAGTCCTGCACCACTTCTGTCCATTTATTCTGCAACCAAAACCAGAAAAGACTGGATGAAACGTAGCGGAAGATGGACAGTGTGGGCTCTATTTCAAAAGGCAACAACACAGAGTTGAACATTTGCTCCAGCTCTCCTATTGAGTCTTGGTGCCAAACCTGCTGCTCATAGGCTGCCGCTCTGTTCTGGTAAAACGTTGACAGGTCGCCCTTTTGTTCAGTGGGGCACAGGGCGATGGCTTCCGTGTAGCACTGGATGGCATTCTCATACTTGGCTGCTTTGAAGTATTTGTTGCCTTTGTTCTTTGCTGCTTGGGCCCGATCCAAAGGACTCTATAGAGCGAGAGAGCAGCAGTACAATTATGGTCAACAAAAGCATGCGGCCCCAATGGTCATTAATTATGCCAACGCTTCAGCATCAGCGCAGCAAACTGTTGGAGCCAGAGTTGAGCCAAAAATATGGCACCGGTTCAGCACCCCTGTGGAGCCCCTTCTCATAGACAACTTTATTCCCACAATATTTGGACTTTACTTTTGGAACATTATCATTTTGCCCGCTTCTAAAACGTACAATTTTATTCATTGTTTTGTTTCTCATAACATTATGATAAAAAAAAAAACGCTTTTTCTTTAACATCTCAACTTTATGCTACTAGAGTGTTATTTTCCCTCATAATATTAAGTTATTTTCTCTTTTTACAATTTTTTCCTCGTAACATTTTGATTTTATTTACGCAAAATTATTGATTTTTTTTCATTTTTGCTGTTTTTTTCCTGTTAAATTCTAATTTTGAAATATGTCGCGGAGCTGCAAATGGCCTACTGGCCACACTTTGAACACCCTAGGACTAAATTAAGCATTTTCAAGCAAAATATCTAAATGAACTAAATTTCAAATAGAAGGCATTCAGAAAACACACAGAAAGACTGAAAGTTGTGCCATGTAATATTCTACACCGGACACAAGGTGTCAGTAATGTTACCGTACATTGATGAGACAATAGCCAGGGCAGGAAAAACTGCCCAGAAACAGGAACGACAAAAAGGAACTGTCTTATGTTCTCTTATTATCTGTACTATACTGGCTAATAGGAGTGTAAATGTGACTATAGGGGTGTTATGTCATGTCTACAGGGCTCCAATGTTGAAAAATGTATTTAGATGTATGTAAACAGGCTACTACTACCTAGCAAATGTATTACTCTTTTGAACGCATATTGTTTTTTCAGAAGCCAACCTCTTTACTTAAGTAGCCCCACCAACTAACCTACATTCCTCATCACCCAAATCCAACCAGAACTCAGCTCAGTGGATGAAGTAGAGAGGCAAGTCACCGTTGATGCCCTACAACTTCATGTCAAAAAAATCCAACTATCCCTTGAATGTGGTGTCACCAGAGGTGGTAATATTGGGAAAAGATCCTCATGGTTGATGTTGTCATAGTGCCATGGTGTTTCCGTGGCCCACCACAACTGAATGTGGTTCTGAGTGTGGTTCTGGTCCAGCTCCACGAGTAAAGAGGTTGCTGCTTGCTACGTGTAGTGTACCATACTAAGAGCTCCTTTGAGTCATTTGGTTGCCTGGTATTTCAGTCAATGAGGGAAACAACCAAAAGGAGAGGACTTAACGGTCATTTTGTCCTGTCAATAAAGTTTCTCATAAGTGCATTTAACTGCAGTAAAGCTCATTAAACCCTAATGAGACGCAGTTGCTAGCACTGCGACTAATAAGCAACGCTAGTTCTTCAGTAAGGTTAGCTTAGCATTAGCACATGCCGTGGTTTAATCCAGAAATGATAAGACCGGCACAGCATGGCCTCCCTGGCTTGAGGAAGGTAGCTGTCACCGGTAGGTGTCCTTGGCTACACGCCGCCTCCACTGCAATGACACATGCCGGCGAGGACACGGAACAAAGTGAGTTCAAAACCAGGCTGTTTATGATCCTATATTAGGTTGAACCGAGATGGAAGCGTTGTCACGTACCATGTTCTCCGGCTCTCGGTTGGCCCGAGAGGCGCTGTCTTGGCCCTGCTCTGGACTGGCGCTTCCTTCAGGTGTTATCCGCTCCCCGCTCCCTTTCCCTCGCCTCTCCTTCGTCCTCCTGCGATTCCACAAGTACACAGCGCCGACTCCCAGCACGATGGGAGTGCCGACCAGCAGAGCCAGCTGCCAACGGGGTAGTCCACTACCGGACTGCGGCTCGATCGGCTTGGAGGCAGCCATGACGAGCGACCGAGGATCGGCTAGGTAGCTGTTAGCAGAACCACGACTGCGCCAGGCAGCGCGAGACCAGTGTGGCTTCTTCCGCTTCCTGTGCTGTGTGAGGTCACGCGTGCGCAGCAAGGAATCATGAACTGACGGTAATTGTAGTTTTTATGGACTCTAATTGTAGTCTACACCAAACGGGTTCATTTTGATTTTGTTCTTCTTGATTTGTCGCTACATGTTTTTTAATGGATTTAATTTATTTGATGAAATGAAGTATTTTAATATTATTTACAGAACAATTTACAACTCCTTAAGTCAATACTGTACTCCCTGCAGACGCTGTTCATTTGATGAGGCGTTCAAGCGCACTGTCACTCTGTAATGCTGTTATGAATTTTATTAATGTACCCCATGACAATTTGTGCACCCCTGCGAGTATTCATACCTCACTTTGGGAACCATAGGGCAGTGATTTTCAACCGGTGGGTCAGGATCCAAAAGAGGTTTGCATATAGACAGTCAAAAAATGACACTGAACTGTGACAAATGCATAAAAAATAATAACAACAAATAAAAATGACAATATCAAAATCAATAGAATAAATAAATAACTTGGGATTTTTTTTCATTTTGAGATATTTGATCTCGTTGTCTTATTTAAATTAAACTAAATTTGAAACACTTATATGCTACGTTAAAAAGCCATAGCTTTTCAGTATGTGGAATCAAACTATGGAATGGATTGAGTAAGGACCTCAAACAATGCACAACGATGAGCCAATTCAAGAAACAATACAAGCAGTTGATGTTTGTTAAATACAAGGATGAAGAGTCTTGAACCAGTCATGATGTGCTATATATATCACTATATTGACACTTACTATGGTACCCATTAGGTCATTGGATGGTCATATCACCTCGTACTTCGGTATGAGGTGCATTAATAAAAAAACACCTTAAACTGTATTATGGAAAGCAGGAAGTGAACAAATGTAGCAGTTACTGATTGTAAAAGTACCAGATGGAGGGCTAGGATTTAATAAGCTTTGCTTCTTCCTACTCCTTTTGGACATGTGGAACTTTGAACTGATTATGGGATGCACTCAATTGTAATCTGATGCATGTTCAAATGAAATAAAACCATTACCATTACCATATTTCCTGCAGTTTTGATTTTTAATTTTAATTTCTGCATTATTGCAAAGCCAGCTAGCCCATTAGGCAACGTAGGCAGATGCGAAGGACACCAGCAGAAAGGCTAAAGGCTGAAAAAACTGGGAAAAACACTCAGCTTCAATATTATGTGTATTAACATTTAAAAGGGGCGGCACGGTAGTCGAGTGGTTAGCGCGCAGGCCTCACAGCTAGGAGACCAGGGTTCAATTCCACCCTCGGCCATCTCTGTGTGGAGTTTGCATGTTCTCCCCGTGGGTTTTCTCCGAGTACTCAGGTTTCCTCCCATATTCCAAAAACATGCTAGGTTAATTGGCCACTCCAAATTGTCCATAGGTATGAATGTGAGTGTGAATAGTTGTTTGTCTATATGTGCCCTGTGATTGGCTGGCGACCAGTCCAGGGTGTACCCTGCCGCTCGCCCGGAGACAGTTGGGATAGGCTCCAGCACCCCCCGCAACCCTCGTGAGGAAAAAGCGGTAGAAAATTAATTAATGAATGGGACTTCGGATGCTCCAATGGATCGGCCACTGGGCTAATTTCTGTAAAAAAAACATGTGACTGGCATATGTCGATAAATACCTTTCAAAGCCAATCACAAAAACGTGACGTCCCGACCTGACAATTCATGCAATGACAACAAACATGACATGAATATACATGTGTGCTGTGTCACGTAGAGTTGCCAATACCCATATTGAGCTAACAAGGGTCACACTATGTCCCATATTGCCACGAGAGTCAATGCTAATTGTTTTCTGTTTGACAGCTTGACACAGATTATGTCAAGCCATATTAGTTTGGCACACCTATTGGTGTTCGACTTCTCTTGCATCTTTATTTACCCACCTTGCCTACCTAGCTGGACACAGCTGCAGCGAGCTAGCTAGCGAGAATTATTAGACTAGTAGCGATAAAAACATTTTGTTTTTATAACAAACAAGCAATGCGATTAGTTTGGAGCACGTTTCAGTTCCACTGGAAAGTAGATATTACGGCTATCGGGTACGTAGGAACTTTTTGCCACTGAGCAATTTTGCTCTCTTGTGGTCATTATGCTAATTCCGTCTTGTCCTCCAAACAGTATTTGTGTGTTGTTGTGGGTTTATTTGCCACAGAATTGGAATGGTCAAATGGCGGGCCTGGCCACTAACACGTATCATAAAACAATTGAAAAATGCACAGGCCGATCTCACTTATGAAATTAACTTGTGAAATTCTGTCTGCGAATGACGCTGAGACTAGCGATTAGCGAGGCGTCAGGTTAGTCCACAAGGTAAAAAATAGTTTTTCCTGTTAGCTGCTACAATAATATGTATGTAGCTTGGTTAATATAGAAGTCAGTTATGTAAATGGAACACTGTTTTTTTTAGTTTGTTTGTGAAGGCTTTAGCATCAAAATAGATATTTCCCATGCCCGTTGTTAGCTAGCTTATATTGAGTAGTTTTTTCTTGAAGGGAAATATGTGTTCATGTTTCACATAAGGATTGGAAATAATGGGCAAAATTCCAAAAAAGTGCAGTTCCCCTTTAACAATCTATAATGTCTGTGTTTGATTGTATGTCAGTCTTAATTTCATTCATTCATTCATTTTCTACCGCTTTTTCCTTACGAGGGTCGCAGGGGTGCTGGAGCCTATCCCAGCTGTCTTCGGGCGAGAGGCGGGGTACACCCTGGACTGGTGGCCAGCCAATCACAGGACACATATAGACAAACAACCATTCACACTCACATTCATACCTATGGACAATGTTTCATACCTATGGAGCATGTTTTTGGAATGTGGGAGGAACCGCCTTAATTTAATAAATGAAAATAAAAAAGGAAAATAATTAGTTTCAGATTGTAGGTTCGCGTGGTGTGGGAGTACTGTATATTTGAGTCTTTGCCAAATACATGCTCTGTTTTACTCTGTCCCATTTCGGAGGCGAGTGCCGGTCTGTCTGGACGGTTTGCCAGAGTCACTCAATTGTAGCCCGCGGCCGTCTGTCCTCGACCTGAGACCTACCAGCACTCGCCGTTTCGTCAAAGTCAGCTGCAGTGACGCCGTTAGGAGGAAATACGTGCGATGATGGCTTCACACATTCACACGTTGCTGTGATGATGGTCACCAGGTCAGTATCAAGGGGGCGCTGTATCTGCATTGTTTTTGTTTTTTATGAGACCCATAGGTTCGTGAATGAAAATGATGTTTGCCCATAAAGCACTTTGCTGTTCTCAAAAGAATCAATTGTGTGCTGACACAGTAGCTTGATTTTAAAAGCTGCAAAAATCAATTTTGCCGTAAAAAACGGCGGCGACACGTGACGAGACAAAATAACCGTTGCACGTGCGGCTTGTGTCCATCTTGGACTGTAATCTCGGAACACGGCAGATGAGTGGCGAAGGTTCCACGCTTGCTGCATGATCCTTCTTTTAGCGTGGTTCAGGAATGTCATCGTACAAACCACAATATTGGGATTTACACCATAAATATTAGTCTTACGTAAATTTATCTAGTGCATATTTACATTGCTAATGCTCACAGGCTAGCAATGCTAAAATGCAAAAATGAGTATATAAATATATATATATAGCAGCAGCGTACCAGATGGTGATGGAGGAGGTTAGGATGGACTCAATGTTGGATGTGCACCACCATTGTCTTTGGCAGGCTGAATTTCTTCACCTGCCGTAGGAAGTACATCTTCTGCTGTGCCTTCTTGGTGAGGGAGCTGATGTTCGGCTCCCACTTGAGGTCCTGGGAGATGATGGTACCCAGGAAGCGGAAGGACTCCACAATGTCGATGGTAGAGTCACAGAGAGTGATGGGACAGGTGAGGCTGAGTTCTTCCTGTTGTCCACAACCATCTCCACTGTTTTTAGAGCGTTGAGCTCCAGGTTGTTCTGGTTGCACCAAGTCGCCAGATGGTCAACCTCTCACCTGTAGGCAGACTTGTCGCCGTCAGAGATGAGTCCGATTAGGGTGGTGTTGTCCGCAAACTTCAGGAGCTTGACAGACTGGTGACTGGAGGTGCAGGTGGAGGTGTTTGTGTACAGGGAGAAGAGCAGAGAAGAAAGAACGCAGCCCTGGGGGTATCCGTTGCTGATGGTTTTTGTAGCTGATACATATGTACATACATACTGTACAGCAGGGGTGGGCAAACTACGGCCCGGGGGCCACATGCGTCCCACCAAGCGTTTGAATCTGGCCCGCAAGTTAGTCTATGTATTTCAACTTTTAACATACATGCTGGCAACATGACTTGCAGGTCGGATGTCTTATTCAGTAAAAAAAAATTTGTGTTAGTAAAATAGTTTGATGTGGTCTGATGTTTAAAAGTGATCTGAAAAAAGGGAGGCGGCACGGCGGTCGAGTGGTTAGTGCGCAGACCTCACAGCTAGGAGACCAGCGTTCAATTCCACCCTCGGCCATCTCTGTGTGGATTTTGCATGTTCTCCCCGTGCATGTGTGGGTTTTCTCCGGGTACTCCGGTTTCCTCCCACATTCCAAAAACATGCTAGGTTAATTGGCGACTCCAAATTGTCCATAGGTATGAATGTGAGTGTGAATGGTTGTTTGTCTATATGTACCCTGTGATTGGCTGGCCACCAGTCCTAGGTGTACCCCGCCTTTCGCCCAATGACAGCTGGGATAGGCTCCAGCACTCCCTGCGACCCTCGTGAGGAAAAAGCGGTAAAAAATGAATGAAAAATACAAATATTCACATATTTACAACATATAGCTAATAGTATGACACTTTTACAGATACAATTAAACAAATAATTTAAGGTGGACTGTTAAAATTATAAGCGTAAAATAATGTGTGTGTTAAATATATATTCTGGCCCCCCCAGACAGTTTTGTAAACTCAACACGGCCCACAAAGTTTGCCCACCCCTGCTGTACACAGTAGTGGACCTTAAAGATCTTAAGGGGTATATATGCAGTATATTTCTATAGCCCTTCATCACAAAAGAGTCTCAAAGGGCTTTACAACCTGGCAACAATGAACGATATCCCCTGATCTGAACCCACCTCAGGAAAAAATAAAAAGTATATTGCATTAAAACTGATGTAATGTCAATTACTCCTGTGTGGCCTTGACACATTTGATATAGCGGTGACTAGACGTATCGCAGCAGTGGGCAAACCCACCAGAGATGCAAGTAAGCGAGCAAAAAACTTACCACTTCCGCATGAAATGGGAGGAGAACTTTTTTCCCCCTCTGTGGGACGGCATGGCTGAATTCATGCAGCGTTAAGGTAATGTAAGTAATGTAATGTAAGTGTCCACAATACAACATACCTTATGGCTTGTTTTGACTAATAATTTGCTATAGTCCACAACGAAGCAGCCATCAATTATTAATTCATCCATTTCTCGCAACATCATCAAGGACAGTTTACATCCTGGTGCTCAGCTGTGCTCCTGTGGCAGACGCTACAGGAGCATCAAGGCAAAAACAAGCAGACTGAGAAACAGCTTCTTCCCAAGAGCCATCACCACCCTGAACTCATACAACGTACCTGGTCATTAGCATAATGCAAATGTGCAATATTTCCATCACTGCCCCTGTTACTACCTCAATCATATTTATTTTATTTTACAACCCAATACAATACACTCATATGTGACTTTACTCATCTGTATACACCATTCATTATTTGCACTATGACCCATTTACCATTGCACTAAAATTAATATATCTGCAGATATATACTAGCAGATACAGGAGCAGACATATTGCATGCAATATGTCTGCTCCTGCATATGCTCCTGTGCAATACTATGTGTATATTTTGGATATCTTGTATATATCTTGTTAAATTGTCTTTTTTACTCTACTTTTATATACTTTTTTTTAACTTGACTACTGCACTGAAAGGAGAAGCTCTCCAATCTCGTTGTACATCTTGTATAATGACAATAAAGGCCATTCCATTCCATTCTGAAAAATCGTGATCGAACCGCAATATAAACAACTTCTTAACATACAGTATGTTTCCAAAATATCAAAGTGGCAATGTTGCATCGTTTCATTTGGACAACCCATAGATAGAGTGTAACAAAAATGCTGGCTGAAATGTGTTGTCCTACATAACCTCAGCCCCAGGCAATGAGCAGACAGTGAAAGACTGCACTCCATAATTATTGACAGCTTTTGATGTGCTCATGGAAAGTATGGGCACAGTGGAGTTGCCTCAGGCTGGTGACTGGAATAGAAAGCCTAAAAAGGCGTCCACACCACCAAGTCGTGCCAAAATACTGTCCCTTGCTCCCCTGGCTCGCCTTTATTCTTTACCAGCAGCCACGTTAAATAGATTACAAGGGATTCATTCCTCTTATCAAAGACCTGCACGAGAGAGGATATTTAAGGATCAGCCTGGAATAACACAGCAGACGCTAATTAATACAAGTTTGCTTTGTGGAGTGGAGCAGCACAAAGAGTCACTCAGTGGCTCAGACCTCCCCCCAGCAGCATCCCCTTGCCGCCATGTCACTTCGCCTCCTGCCCGCCATCATCATGGATAATGACGAGGACGACGACGGCAACTTCACCAAGTGGATGAGCAGCTACTGGGGCCACGGGGCGGAAGGCAGACAGTCCCGGGACAGGAAGCGCAGCTTTAACAGACCCGCACGGACAAAAGTGGACCGAAGAGCATCACTTCCCACTGTGGTAAATAAACATCTTGTGCGTTGTTCTCAACTGGTACCAAAATTGATTCCAGAGTGGATGAGTGGCGCCTTTGAATACTCCTTTCGGTAGCACTATTTGAAACCTGCCTTTACAGAAGAAGACCATCAGCTAGCTAGTGGCTCATCAACACAGACGCCTTTCTAAACTTGCAGCAACTCGACAAGTCAACATAGATAAAACACACAACGCAGTGTACCACACAGACAATGCAGGTGTCAAAACAAGGCTTACTATACACACAAAACTATACAACCCACAAGGCATGCCGGGTAACCACACACAGCGACTCTTTGCCGCAGTGTGTTATAGTCATGCCTTACTGCTTGAATAAATAATTGATGTTTTGTGGTTGAATACAACCCATTATTAGTGAAAAATAAACATGTACATATTGTTTAACCTAAATTAAGCATTTTCAAGTCAATGTTGTGGTGATATGTAGTATTGTACACTGGTCACTCTGTGTCAGCAATGTTACATTGATGAGACAATAGCCCCCGCAGGAAGTACTATACAGAACAACAAAATACTCTCCCAGTTTTAAGGATGTGTGAGTGTACGTCAGCAGCGTCCGAATTATTTCCAACAAGGGCCACATAGTGAAAAATGTAGATATGCTATGAAGTTATATACGTACTGTATATAGGTCAGCTTTGTCATAAAGGTGAAAAACCCTATTATTAGAATCAACTTTTCCCATTTTTGCAGTTTTTTTAATTTTCCAAATATTTAAACTCTCTTCAGAAATAATCGTGGTATTTTTCTTCTCATCACCCATAATATTATAACTTTTCCCCACCGTAATTTTCCTTTTCATTTAAAAGATATATGTTTTTTATATTTCAAGTCTATGCTGCTAAAATGAGAACATTTTCCTCATTCTATTATTTAGTCTTGTAAAATTGCCCAAATTAGTTATGGTAGAATGCAACTTTTTTCACCTCATATTTTGACTTTTATTTTCATAAGATGACTGTTTTTCTCAAGTCTGATGTTTTTTTTGTAAAATTTCCAACTATTTCAACTTTGTTCTTGTAAATTTTACATTTTTTTTGTAAATTAGGACTTAATTGGCATAATATTTTGACTTTATTCTTGCACAATACTTTTCTAGAAATTAAGTTTGTTTGTCAGAATATTACAACTTGAAAAAAATTACATCTTTCTTTAATATTTCATCTTCATGCAACTAAAATAATGTTATTTTTTTCTCATAACATTGCAACGTTATTTTCATAAAATTACAAGAAATTACAACTTTTTTCTTTTACTCTTCTCTTATTCTTCTGTACGTTATTCGAGTAAAATCACTACTGATAGTTACATGTAAAAAAGATTTTTTTAGTAGTTAAAAACTTTTTGTAAATAATCAAAAGTCAAGGGGTTAGTAAGGCCAAGCTTCATGTTTACTGAAAAACATTAACACTGATAAACACACCTTTAAAGCCATGATTCTCCCAGGCTTGTTTGAGGGAGCTGCTTGTACTTGTCAAATTATTTCTTTGTCAGTCACAATTAGACGCCATGAAGCTCAACCGGCTGCATGCGGCCACGATGGCGTCGGCCCCCAGCCACCTGAAGAACAGGGAAGAAAAGGGTGAGGTCAGGCCCCACCCGAGAGCTCGCAGGGCTTCCTCGGACGGCAACGGACGCTCCAAGTCGGCTGTCCCGGAGAACCGCATCAGCACCATCCCAGAACTGACGGAATCCTTTGAGAAGAGACTCTGTCTCCGGGATAAACGCACGATATCACTGGTGAGCACAGCACAGGTACTGTGGAATCCCTTAAATGTACAGTATGACACAATTGAGAGAATTCCAAAATGTATGTCCTATCTGAGTCCAAAAAAGAGTCTGAGGGTACCAGAAGCCAGTAATAATAATAATAATGAGTACTCAAAGTATAAAACACCAGTCTGAGTCACCCCGGAGTCCAAAAAGAGAGTCCACAAGTACCCACATTCTGAGAGTAATCAGAGTCCAAAACAATATTCAGAAAAAAAAAAGTACTCAGAATCCAGAGTCCAAAAAACAGAGTCCAAGAGTATCCGTGACCGAGAGTCCAAAGCTAGTTGTTCGAGGCTACCCAGAGTAAAAAAAAATTCAGTCATAGAGTATCCAGAGTCCAAAACAAGAGCCCAAGTACCTTCAGCGAAAGTGTACCCAGAGTCCAAATCAAGATTCTGAGAATACCCAGAATCCAAAACCAATGTCCGACTACCCAGAGTCCAGGAGTACAAAGAGTCCAAAACAGAGTCACAGAGTACCCAGAGTCCAAAGGAACTGTCAGTATCCACTTTGAGTTCCCATAAATGGAGTTTATAGATTGTAGATGAGCAAATATAAACATGTGTAGCGCTGGCCATTCATTCCTTGTTGGGACGGTCTTTTTTCAGAATGATGATGACAATTTGTGTGTCATCTGCCATGACAACATGTGCAAAAGTGGGGGAGCCGTTCAAGAACTGCACTGTGCTCATGCGTTCCACAAAGAGGTACAACTATTACTATTTATTATTACTATTTTGATTGAAGTCACTCCCTTTACAGTTCCTCTGTACCATCACCTTCACTTTTATTTGTTATATTGTTACGTTTACTACAATCACATGGCAGTCATTCCTGGTGTAAAAACACATTAGTCATCATTTAAGCTCCTGGTGCAAAAACATGGGAGTCGATGAGTCCTGGTTTTAAAAAAATTTAGTAATTTCTTCACCTGCATGATGAGTCCTGGTGTGAAAATGTTGAGTCACCCCTTGACATGCATGACAAGTCCTGGTGTGAAAATATGGGAGTCATTTGTTCACATGCATAACGAGTACTAACGAGTATGGTATGAAAGAATTTCTTCACCTGCATGATGAGTCCTGGTGTGAAAACATTTCTGGTATGAAAACATACGAGTCATTCTTTTACGTGTATGACCAGTCCTGGTATGTAAACATGCAAGCTGGTGTTTCCTGGTGTGTATACATTAGAGTCATTATGTCACCTGCATGATGAGTCTGGTATAAAAATATGGGGGTCAGTTGTTAGCATGCATGACAATTCCTGGTATGAAAACATTTCAGTCATTTCTTCACTTGCATGATGGTTCCTGGTATGAAAGCGTGTGTCACTTCAAGAGCATGACAAGTCCTGGTATGAAGACGTAAGTCATTCCTGGTGTGAAAACATGACAGTCATCACTTTACCTGCATGATGAGTCCTGGTGTGGAAACATGCAATTCGATGAGCTCTGGTGTAAATAATGTAGTCATTCCTTCACCTGCATGAGTTCTTGTATGAAAACATGTGAGTCACTCCTTCACAAGCATGACAAGTCCTGGTACGAATACATCTGAATCATTACTGGTGTGAAAACATTTGAATGGTTGAGTCCTGGTATAAAAACACATGAGTCATTCCTTCACCTATGACAAATCATGGTGTAAAAATATGGGAGTCATATCTTCACCTGTGAACACATCTGAGTTGATGGGTCCTGGTGTGAACACTTATGAGCATTTATGAGTCTTGGTATGAAAACAACGCTCACTGATGTGGTTCATCATGTCCGAGCAGTGTCGACCACGTAGCAGCAGCGAGGCGGCGTGCCTGGTGCGGAGACTCATGAGCAGTAGGAGGAGGTCGGCGGATGAGCCCATCACCACGGAAGAGCAGCAGCACACGTTCCGCCGTCAGCTGTCCCTGCGGAGACATCGCTGATGTCACTAAGTGGGAGGGACCACGTCCTGGACAGTATATTAATTTTAGGACTTTTGATTCTAACCTTCACACTCTCATGTTGGATTACTATTGGGCTGTTTTTATTATTGGAATGTTGAAGATATGAATGCATGACGTTATGTATGTTACCATATAGTTCACTCAAGCAGTTTCTTTGGATAAATTGATGTGTCACGTGATGCAAGAAGGTGTCCTTATTGCACGTGGCTGCACCTGTACTGTGATTTTACATTCTGCAACCCAACCCAACCTATACCAAATAAATTGGCTGTATATTTGTATTAGAATTCATTCATCTCATAGAAAATATGAATTCACTTGTCTTGTGTATGTCATTTATATATTTGAAAATAAATACGATTGGATTAATAAAAAGGCTTCCTCCATTCATTTTAAAGTAAATGTCGCCTTCATTGTGGCTCGTTTTTTGAGCACTGCAAAACTCACTCTCACACTAATCCAACTTAACTACAAAGAATAGACGACATTCTTTCTGATGTTGTGTACGTGCTACTTACCTCGTCCCTACTGCGCTTGACTCGGTTCGACTCGGTTGTACCACAACTTTTTTTTTGCCCGCATAGTGGAGCTGTAACAGGCGGAGAGAAAGTGTGCACACGTGGACACCTGAGATTGACGTGGGCGTCAACCAATAGGGGCGGGTAAAGGAGACGTCATCTGGCACAGTCAACCAATGGGGTGGCTTGTAGACGAGCCGTGAAGAGATGAGGTGAAAAATGGGGGGTGAAAAAAACGGTTTGGAGCCTAGAAGGAATCAGAGAGACGCTGTTTAGCTCACAGGAAAAAAATAGTTTATAACCTTTATATACGTGATGAAACAATGAAGGTTTTCTTGCTTGACTAAGTTTTTTTTAAATCTCCACAAACAAAGCTCCTGTACTTGGGTGAGTAAGACCCCCCTCCTTTTTGGAAAAAGTATTTGAAGTGTGTGTTTTTACAACGGTTTGCTAGTAAAGAAACACCTATATACTTCATACTTTAATATTTTGCTCAGAATTCCACATACTAAGTGAGCTAACAACTTTCAGTTTTATTTAGAAAAAAACTACTTTTACAAAACTTGTAGCTGGAGCATTTTAAATCATGCGTGTCCGGTGTGTGTGTGTGTGTTTTTCTTCCTGTTAGTTATGCACTGTATGTCTGACATTGTTTTTCCACTGATAAAAATTCCTGTAAAGTGACGACAAATTGTACATTTTTACATGTTTGTCACCATCATGCTGTTGCTATACAGAGGCAGTCGTTAAAAGCATATGTGGACCTCAAAAAACGTCATAACTGCAGAATAAACCCAAGTGTTCAACATCTATATCTAAATGCAACGTAATTAAATTAAAATGGCCTCTTCGCCCAGGATAGCCTAGCATTTGAAGTACAGGCCAGAAGCTGATGTTGTTGATGTTCAATAATTTCAATAATTCAATCATAAATAATATAACAGTTAAATGAAATACTATTTATATGGTATCAGTTTTATATTAATATTTTATTGTTTTATGTTACTCCTAGTCAGTTATATTCATAAGTATAGCATACTAATATTCATTGCATGTATAATGATTGAAATTAATATTAAATATCAATGTTAAATTTTTAATTTTAGTACATTTTTCAGAATATGCAAGCTATACGAGCTAAGCTAACTGAATAAAACATCTTATATGTGTTTAGTTGACTAAGGAAAATAGTGTAACGTTTAATAACATTTAAAAAATTCAAATGTGGCTGCACGGTAGAGAGTGATTAGCGCACAGGCCACACAGCTTGGAGACCCGAGTTTGATTCCACCCTCGGGCATCTCTGTGGAGTTTGCATGTTCTCCCAGTGCATGCGTGGGTTTTCTCCGGGTATTCTGGTTTCCTCCGACATTCCAAAAACATGCTAGGTTAATTGGCGACTCCAGATTGTCCATAGGTATGAATGTGAGTGTGAATGGTTGTTTGTCTATATGTGCTCTGTGATTGGCTGGTCACCAGTCCAGGGTGTACCCTGCCTTTCGTCTGATGACAGCTGGGATAAGCTCCAGCATACCCCCGTGACCCTATTGAGGATAACTGGCATATAGAAGATGGATGGATGTTTATTAACCTGCCTGATTCCTGCTCCTGCTTTCATTACATATACAGTAACCCCTCATTTATGGCAGCCTGACAATGATAAATGAATTAGAATGAAGTAGAATTATTTATAAATTGAATATTTTTGTATTGAGAGCAGAGAAAACATGCCCGGACCCTCGTGAGGATAAGCGGTAGAAAATGAATGAATCAATGAGTAAAAATACAAATAATTAAATAATAATGGTATATTTAAACAATATAATATTAATATTGATATTAATTTTATTTGCATGTATTTATATTTCTGTAAATTGAATATCAATGTTAATAATCCATCCATCCATCCAGCCTTGTTCTATGCCTCTTATCCTCACTAGGGTCACGCAAGTGTTAGTGTAGCCAATGATTGGACCTGGTGATTGCGAAGATGACAACAACCAAGGTGTATCGATATACAAAGTTTTAAGACGCAAAGCTCAACCCAGCACCTTAATTCATTTTTCCAAATATGCGAAAGGCCAATAAACTAATATAAACTGTGGGTTGAAATTGGCCCCAGTGCCGCACTTTGTACATCCTTAATTTACTGTAATATGGTATTTACAGATGTTGATGAAAAACAATTGTTATACACTTTTATGTCCTGCCTCAATGGATGGAAGGCATTGCATGGTTGCCGTGGCGACCACAGTGTTTGTGCTCATCCTGAAGAGGATGCAAAAAAAAGAGCAAGCAGCTACTTGTGTTTGAATGTCCTCCTTTGTTTGACCTTTGTTGCCGGGCAGATTATGTTCATGTGCCATTTGGTGCGTTTTCAGGCCTTTTTTCTATCTTGATAATGTAAAAATAGGATATTAGCGGGTTTTAAAGCTTGCTTTGATGTGACCACCTGCTTTCTTTTGATCATTTTTCTTTCACTGACACCCACTGGTGCAATTTAAATGTTGACTAATCATCATAGTCCTAATCCTGTTGACTAACCCTCTTTCATCATTATTCTACAGTATGATTTTAGTTTTACTTAGGTTCAAGGACAATCTATTATTATCAAACCATTCTTTTAATATAACCATTTCATCTCTGACCTCTTATTCCATACCTTTCTAATTTAATTATTAGGATGTCATAATTGATTGTATCAAAGGCTTCTGTCAGAATGAATAGCCATGAATACTGCAGTGCACGCTTTCTATGATCTATAGCGTTCATGATTTCCTCCATAATTTCAGTGGCATGGAGGTAGAAATGTTAGCTTTGTACCCGTACTGACTTTCTGCAAGTAATTCATTCATATTAACAAATTTGTCCAACCTGTAATTGAATAACTTCTCGATAATTTTAGAGAATTGTGGTAATAAGGAGACTTGGAGGTCATCCTATCAGGCACTAATGGAGATGTTTCTTCTCTTCATTCAGAGGTTGTCATCATGGGCAGTTTCAAGGGCCATGCACTACCTGGAAGTTTCTTCCTGTTTGGCGGACTCTGGTGGACTGCAAAGTTCTCACTGTGGCACGCCACCCGCAGGAACAAGAACATCGGCTCCACGCGACTCACAAGCCGAGCGTTCCAGCGCCGCCTCGAGGTCATAGAAAGCTCCATCATCCTCTTTTTCTCGTTAGCTGGTGAGCCTGGACGACACCACAACAGCGACAGACGTGCCCCTGTAGAGCTCTATGATGACCTGTAATGATGTCTTTTATTGTGAAGGGATGCTAGCGGAGCAGTTCCTGGCGGATGGGCCACGTCTCAAGCTGTACGATTTTGCAGAGAACCACTGGAAAGATCTGATGAACTGGCAGCACGCCACCATGTATCTCTTCTTTGGCCTGGCTGCAGCCGTGTCCATGCTCGCCCACACCACGGAGGCCATGCCCCTCGCACTTGATAGGCTCATGATGGCGCTTGCCTTCTGTAATGAGGGTAAGACCAGAAACATGGTTATCTCTAAAGTACATACTCCAGGTTTTTTCCTCTTTCGGACTTTTTTTGGGCTGATGCCACTACTCTGGAGTAAGGTCATTTATTTTTAGTTCAACATTAAGTGACCTTTTATTCTGTATATGTATTTTATATATCAATCAGCCGGGGAAATGCTTTGTGGCTAACTTTCATTTTTATTGGTGTGGAGGTTTGGAGTAGTTTGGAAATGATGTATTGGATTCCAATACATTGTTTCCAATAATTGGTAAAGATAAAGGTGCAAGTGGGCTGGTTGCTTTAGCAATAGTAATAGCAATAGCACTGATTATAGATGCTTTGTGTAATTGTAATATGATAGTGGGGGTATTTAAAGGTGGATTGGGTGGCCCAAATCCAAATGCACCACGTGCCACTGCTCTGCATTATGTACAAGTAGGCTTGTATGAGAAACACAAGTCAAAGTGCAGTGGAGAAATGCATGCTGACTCCAGTATTGAAATCCTGGCTGGATACTTTTTTCGGGAAACAGAAATTGGACACATTCAGGGAAAAGAGAAAGCCTTCCCAGGATTGTTTTTTGAATTCCAGTCCTGCGAATGGAAATTCTGGTGTGTGTTTTTTTTGGCAGGGTTTCTCTTTCTTTACCACCTCCACGGCAGGACAATGCTGGATGTCCACTTGCATATGCTCCTACTCTACGCCATCTTCGGCGGGGCGGTGGTCTCCTTCCTGGAGGTCTTCCACAGAGGCAACATCCTCCTGGAGCTGCTGCGCTGCACCCTGACGCTGCTGCAGGGTAGCTGGTTCTGGCAGGTGCGTCCCAGCGCGCCACTGGTGCTACGTCTCATCACCAAGCAACGTCTGATTCTCCATTTTCTTCCTTCAGATTGGCTTTGTGCTGTACCCTCCCAGTGGTCCCCAGTGGGACCCCAACGACCACAGCAACATGATGTTCATCACCATGTGCTACTCCTGGCACCTCGCCATCGCCATGTTCCTTGTGGGCGGGCTCCACTGCATCGTCAGATGGTGAGAATCTGTGTTCATCATCATGAGCACGCTTGTAGCTCGTAGCCTCTGCCGTCACAACCATGGCTGTAAATGCTAGGCAGTGTTTTTGACCTTTACATGTACAGGAATGGACAGACATGACTGTATGTAAGTACAGTAAGTGAGAAAGGAGAGACAGATGTTTACATGATACATGTACTATGTGAAAAGACAGACAGATGTATTTGTTTACATTCAACAAGTACCTGTATGTGAAGGGACAGACAGATGTGTACAAGATAAATGCACTTAGAGACGGATAGGTGTTTCTGTTTACATGTGTTCAACATGTATGCGAAGGGACAGACAGATGTTAATGTTAAACATATACCTAAAGGGACATACAGATTTTTACATATGTGACAAATGTGACATGTTTTTAAATGGGGCTGCATGGCGGAAAAGAGTGGTTAGTGTGCAGGCCTCAAAGCTAGGAGACCGGAGTTCAATTCCACCCTCGGCCATCTCTGTGATTGGCTGGCCACCAGTCCAGGGTGTACCCCGCCTCTCGCCCGAAGACAGCTGGGATAGGCTCCAGCATGCCCGCAACCCTCCTGAGGATAAGCGGTAGAAAATGAATGAATGAATGTTAATTATTTTTATAATCTTAATCACGTGTGTGTGTGTATGTGCGCAAACAAACAGGGGTTCTTTCCTTACAGCAGTTATTTGTCTTTGGTAGCATGGTTCGCTCCAGATTAAAGAAGACCCCACCGGTGGAAATGGGGCTGCTGAAGCGCCGGGACAAGGAGGTCGAGTCGGAAGATGAAGCGTTATGAAGTGGATGGTCGGTGGGCTTTTCCAAACAGTGGTTTGGCTGTATGTGTAGGTGCCCCCCCCCCCCATCCCCCCCTCCCCCACCATGAAAACAGGGAAGAAAAGGGAAGATTAAAAAGTGTGTCTCTACCTCACCAGCTGCCTTTAGCCTGTACTATCAGGGTCCATCCTGACTTACTAATACAGTATGTTCCACACTATAAGTATATATTTCAGCAGTATCACACCAGGCAAAAATGCACAGTATAAGTCGCACTGGACTCTATGTCCCAATTTATGGGGGGGGCGGGGGATTTATTTGATAAAATCAGAGACCAGGAACAGACAATTAATCTTGAAAGGCAAGTTCTAGTAATAACAATAAAATGGAAAACAAATATGCGTTTGTTAACGTAACGTGAATAGGTGGTATTTTATCATAACATTAACAGTATACATACAGTATGCATATACAACTATAGCCTAAACAACATAACAGATATAGTTTACTTGCAGCTCGTAATCAGTAGAATATGATTTTCTTTCTGGAGCATTTGTGTTTCGTCTTCCTCATATGTTTTTATAAGTTGATGTTTACATTGTAAATTTTCAGTCTTACAGGAGTGATAGGAGTCGCAGATACTGGCACACATGCCTTAGAGCGTCCTCTTGCGCCTGTCAGTGTGAAAAATATATACATAAGTTGCTCTGGAGTATAAGTTGCAGGACCAGCCAAACCATGAAAAAAGTATGACTGAAAGTCCGGAAAATACGGTACTTTGCCAATTCTCTGCGAGCACATACTGTACAGTATTTCTTGTACGTTCATTTGTTCAATGGCGCCATCTTGTGGCCAGATAAATTAAAACTACCGTGCTAAATTGGACCAGTTTTTATTATATCATTAGTGTTTTGATTGCCTTTGAGGAATGACTTGAGTATTTTTTGTATGCATGCTTGGATGTGTCTCACAGAAAAGAAGAATGAATGTGCCTGCAAAGTGTTCAGATGATTGACGACCCCTGCTGGATGTTTGATTTATTAGTCACATGCACTTTACCAGCAGCTGAAATTGTTTTGTGGTTTTGTCACACTGATAGCACCAATAAAGATACATATGTTGCTATTCTGTTAAAATTTGCTTTGTGTGTGTGTGTGTGGGGTGGGGAGGGGTCACATGCAAAACTAAACATTTTTAGACAACAACAACAATGTGCAGGCAATGGACAAAAATGCCAAAAATGGTTATTGGCCTCTGGTAAAACACATTTAAACATGAGCATATTATATTATTATATATAATAGTATAATATTAGCATATTATAACTAAAAAAGTCTAAATATTGATTGTAATACTCAAAATATTATGCAGTGTCGCCCACAACACTGTGGTGTTTATAAGTATATTTGTATATATATTTTGTATTTATTAATTTGTCATACAATATTTCTGTCCATATTTATTCTTGTGTTGAATCTATTTGCTGTTTTCTCTTCCTGCTTGAAAATGGTAACATTTAAACACAGGGAGTGAACAAACAACCAGTAATTGCTGAGACATGCAGACAGGGTAGGATTAAGTGTACTTTTATTTGTTTCTTTTGGCGTTTTCCTTATTTACAAAAAATATTGTATTATTTTTGTATTGATTAATTTGTTGTTAATGATTTATTTTTTATGAAAAATATAATAAGATTATAAATCTGATAAAAAAGTGAAGTACACTTGTTAAATTCCACCATTACCCTGACTATATGCCGCCAAACTGTAGTTGTACAAGGCTGCCAGGCTCCTACCAACACAAGTCACCTCCCAAGGCAACACCAGTGTCTCATTTCGCCCTAGTGACACCTCAGTCCCGTCTCTCAGGTGAGTGAAAGGCGGAGTGACGTCATCCTCCAGGTTAAGGAAGCTCACCCGGCTATCGGTCTCCCACGGAGCCATGCCACTGCAACCCCAGTGAGGAAGTATCCAAACATTTATTGACGTTTAGAGTACCTGAGAAAAGGAGAATCTTGGGCTATGGATAAACTCAAATCAGTTTTGAGCGGCGAGGAAACGCGACGAGATGACAGAACAATCCTAGAGGTAAGAACAAAACAATCTTTGATTTGCTCTTCTTTGTTCGCTGCGTTCGATTGGCAATTAACTTGTTTTTTGCCTGTAGTCGGTCAACGAAGCGTCAACGCTCGGATGGGGAACAAGAATCAAAGGATTCATCGCCTGCTTTGTCATTGGAGCAGCATGTGCTATTTTTGTAAGTATTTTGTGTGACGAGATAGCAGCATAAAGTACTCTAAACAGCTAAAGTATTTCTTTTCAGACCACAGTTAGCTACTTTTTCGTATCTGGGTTATAAGCGTTAGCATGACTAGCAGACAGTGTGTAGTATTCTTGAAAGGATACACAAACGTATTTTAGCTAGTGCTTTTAGTTAGTGCTGTCTTACAGGTTCATCAAGCTTTGGGGAATGTTGCTTGTTGCCACATATAGCACACGTCCACTTGTTGTGATGGGGCGTCCATGTTTGGCGGTAGTTTTTCAATTCAACTTTATTGACTGTCTTTCAAAACAGCATCGCAACATTGCTGTGTACCAGGGATATAGGGCCACGTTCCAAACAGAATTTAAAAAGAAAACAAAAAATGGAATTTAGAGAAAAAGTTTTATTTTTAAGAGAATAACATCAAATTAGTAGCATAAAGTCGACAAAAGTTGTACATTTTGGCAAATTTTCATTCTCGGCTTTGCATCTCATGTCGTTGCAGGGGGTGGCCGTGCTCTTTCTCCCCAGGATTGGCCTCATCCTCTTCATCGTCTTTTACACGTTTGGGAACATTTGTGCGCTGTGCAGGTCAGTGATGCCTAAGCGCACACAGAGGGATTGTTTTGTGTTGATATTGAATTCTCTGCCACAGCACCATGTTCCTGATGGGCCCCGTGAAGCAGCTGAAGAGAATGTGTGACAAAACAAGAGCGCTGGCCACCACCATCATGATAGTAAGCCAAGGGTCTTGGGGTTGAAGGTCAAAATGAAAGCATGCAAAGGCCACATTGCTATTTTCTTCTGCATCTCAGCTTTGCGACTTAAGTGAGAAAGTTTAAGGGGATCAATTATGCTTTTTCCACTTTTCTGACCTATAAATGTAATTAGAATGTTGTACTCTCATTTGTGCATTTGGAAGTGAGCCCTAAAAGAAGTTTGGGGTGGCTCAAAATGCTCGGTTTCAAAAGGCGTGGTGAAATTGCCCCTTTGTGATGTCACAGAGGAGCGGACTTCCTTATATGGTCGTGGCTGTAAGCTCTCTGCCCTCCCCCAAGCTCTGCTTCTGTGTTGACGTTGCTAGCAAAGGCTCTTAAGGGAAAGCCCCATTATTTTCCAATTCCTAAAGATGCCACCATCAGGCACAAGTGGTTGGAGTGCCCGATTCCTTACCAGCAAAAGAAATACATTTTAATCTGTCAACGGAATTTCACACTGGACTGTTTAGTGAACATGGGCCAGTATGCAGCTGGACTAGACGATAAACTTTCTGAAGCCCTACGCCTTTCCAACGTTACTTGGTGGTGTGGAAGAGTCAGAAGGGCCAGCAGTAAGTAACAGTTTATCAGTGTCCTAACTGTATTTATTTTGTGGAAGTCATGGTCAAGCGCTTGTCTGTGTAGCATTATAGAGTGTGCATACAGAGAGTGGGGAGCGTTTCCCATCACAATTAGTGGCCCTTTTTACACAACATGGTATTGTGTAGCACAATGGTGTATCCCGGGGGGTGGGGCATATTATTACTGGCCTGCGACATATTCTAAAAATAAACAGTGGCAAATATGGTGAAATCTGCAGCAATTTTACAATAATTAAGTAAAAATATCATCTTAATATTATGAGCAAAAATAATGTCATTTCATCGGCATTAAGGTGAAATCTCTTTTTCTATTCAATACATTTGTATTATTTTATTCTGATTATTTTGTTATCGTGAGCTAAAATATACAGTGTATTTCCCATGTGTTCGTATGACTCCAAAACATGCAGGAAATTAAAGTCAGTTTTGTATCAAATAGTACAAGAATAGGTTTACACAAAGTAGATTTTTTTTTAAAATAATGACCTATTTTCCGGGTGTGCTTGGAATTGTCTAACAATGTCCCAGATCAATATCACTCCTCGTAAATGAAGTGGAAAAATGCACAATTAATACATGTAATTGGTATCGGCTGATCACTCATGGATGGTCGGTATTGGAATCAGAAGCACAAAACCTTGATGGGAGTGTCTCTCCCTCAAAAAAAGCTACGACACCAGGGACCTATAGTGTGTCTGTGTTTGAAAAGCACCAAAGGTTGGCCAGAGAGAACTCGTCACACCGACTGCGCTGAGCATGTGTCTGAATACAGTGCAACTTACTGGGCCACAGTAGGTGGCTCCCTCCATTCTATACTCCTGTTCTCCTCATAGTAGTGATGTGGTATAGTAATAATGTCATGATATTTGATTAGGACTGTAAGATTTTAAGTTGAAAAAATGGCCTCTTACTAGTCTGGGATAGCCATAGCCTCTGAAATGCACACCAGACCATGGGCTTGAGAGCTCTTTCAGTTTATTTTACCAGACAGTCCAACAGTAGTTCCCCCAGCACGCACACACAACAGGCCTTCTCTGCACAACAATTCAACCAACCCCTTTTACCCGTGAAGGGCCAACCATAATTCCCCAATGAGAGGGTGAGGCAATTTATCTAAAAGGTACCATATTTACACTTACAACACCCTTCTTTTATGTTACAAAAGCCTTTCAATGTGGTTTTCAACCACACTTAAGTTTCACTTTCTATATACATTTTAAGCACTAGATTACATTTAACAGCTTAGATTACCCAACAACTACCCAGTTACCCCCTGACTTCAGGCAAGTGGTGGTGCTGAAACCTGACTTATTTATTTATCGCTTATTTATCAGTTCACATGTGAAACCTTCTGAAATTACACATTTATGACTCAGAAGTAATGAACCAATTAATTCTGTTCAATATTTCATTTTAATGAAGATAAAACGGTTGATGTTTTTTTAAGTGTGCAGGAGCGGGGCATACATGGCTTCAGGTTAAATGTTTGGGAACCACTGATATGGAACCACTTGTTCTTCTTTTTCCAGACTTGTCTTGTGTTGACGCTGTGTGCCGCTTTCTGGGTGAGTGACTACTGCATTAAAAGCTGCCATGTATGTACAGCAGTGCAAAGAAGGTCATTGTGCTGTTTTTGTTTCAGTGGAAGAACTTTGGTCTGGCTTTACTGTTTGTCATCTTGCAAGTGCTGTCATTCACCTGGTGTGTTTCTATCCTTCTCCAAAATTGCTGTGGATTTCTGCATCATGCCTGATTTCAAATTGTGTTCTGTTTCCAGGTATAGCCTTTCATACATCCCATTTGTCAGGTTCGTTGATGTTTTTTTTTCCCTGTACAAAAGCAACGTCAACATAAGATGTCTGCATTGTCTAATATCTGAAAAATTACCTTGCAGGGACGCCATATTGAGGTTGGTGGCCATGTGCATGAAGTGAGGCATACATTTCTGCCATGATGACTCCGGCTGGATGAAGACGTTTGTTGTTTTTCAAAAGTGGAGGTTTCTCTTGCTTTTTAAAAATAATTATTTGAAAGTGCTGCATGTTCATCACATATAATATTTTATTTTTGTGTCGTTTTATTGCAGCCGTGTCCATACTTTTTCTACCGATGGCCACATACTGAAAAATCAAAGGGGCCACATTTTTATTTCTAAACCAACATGTGTAGCTTTACAAAAAGGTTTGGTTTAATTTTGTGTTACAAGGAGGTTTATTACTTTTTTCCTGACTAATATTTTGTGTTTTAAATAATAAATAAATTTTATGAAAATAATTATAAAATTAAAATAAAGATAATCCCTAATATTTGTTGTTTTTTTTATTTTAATGTTGTATTTTAAAATGTGGTCAGGGCCAATAAAAAACGTCGGTGGACTGTAGATTTTGTTTGGGATTTACTTTGTAGATTTGTATGTATGTATTTATTTATAATACTGTAATACATGTAAGACATTACTAAAGACTAAATAAAATTTTGTCATAATACAAAGTGATATTTTTGCACGTCCACGCTTAGCTAATGACCAGAAATTCTGTCTTTAATTATACAATTTATGTTACGGTATCGTAGTTTTTAGTCTCTTCCGACTTAAGCCACACCTTTTCAGTCACGTGACCAAACCAGGAACTACAACACAAAAGCCGAATGGAAAATGGCATAGTTGTTAATATGCCGTTAGATCATTTACTATTGGAGTCATATAAACAACCTCTAATGTATATTTGTTTCTAATAATACATATATTCGTGAATAAGTCGTATTATTAAAACTAAAGTGAGCGCGCGCTCACTTCTCCCGTGTCATGTGACCAACGCGGAAGTGTTTGACCGACATGTCCAGACTTTGTCCCCACCGGTGTGGAAATATGACGGAATTGTTGCTGAAGATTAAAACCAGCATTGGTGCGAAAAAGACGACCCTGTTATGTCAGAGTGACGTACAGCGATGGGGTTTAAAAGGTAACTGGGAACGGAACTGTTAACGACTTGACGGGAGCGAGTTGGTGCACTTTCAAGTGTTTTCTGCTAGTATTTCTTCTTCCAGAAGTGCATTTTCTTTGTACCAGGGATACATCTGAGGGCCTATCAGCTGGATGGCGTCCAGTGGTTGACACAGTGTGTGCAGAACCAGCAGGGATGCATCCTTGCAGATGAGATGGGCTTGGGGAAAACCTGTCAGGTCTTTGCTCTCTTAAAACTAACTTTCACTATTTTTGAACGTGTAGTGCCAGGTTGCCGGTACATCATTCACTCCGGAACGATTGATAGGGGAGTGGTTGCCACCCGGAGGGGTTGGCGTGAGGGAAAATTGTTTTTGTTGTTGTTGTTGCTGCTGAGAATTGGCTGTTATCTCTCACGGAGCGAGGAGTGTGAGTTAATGTTCTGTAAAAGAATAAAGTTCGCTCCCGAGTTTCAAACACACTAAATTGCCTTGCAAAAGTATCCGCTCCCTTGGATATAAGTACTCACCCGCATTGTATTGCTTTTATAAAATAATAAAATAATTATTCATTTTCTACCTGTTATCTTCACGAGAGTCGGGGGGAGGGCACTTTACAGATATATTTTCAACTAATTGACACCAATTTGTAAAAATCTGTCTGTTTTTTTTTTTGCTAAAAAAATTTTTTTTCTGCTAATTTATGTCCAAAAATCCACATGACACTGACCTTTGTCATATTTATTAAAAAAAAACCATGAAATGGGGCATGGCGGTCAAGTGGTTAGCGCGCAGACCTCACAGCTAGGAGACCAGGGTTCAATTCCACCCTTGGCCATCTCTGTGTGGAGTTTGCATGTTCTCCCCGTGCATGTGTGGGTTTTCTATGGGTACTCCGGGTTCCTCCCACATTCCAAAAACATGGTAGGTTAATTAGCGACTCCAAATTGTCCATAGGTATGTGAGTGTGAATGGTTGTTTGTCTATATGTGCCCTGTGATTGGCTGGCGACCAGTCCAGGGTGTACCCCGCCTCTTGCCCAAAGACAGCTGGGATAGGCTCCAGCACTCCCTGCAACCCTTGTGAGGAAAAGCGGTAGAAAATGAATGAATGAATGAAACAATGAAATGCTGCAGCAAACGTTCAAAGGAATACTTTTCCGTTATTTATTTGATCTGATATACAAAATCTGTTTTCACTTTGACATATATTTTTCGGCAAAAAATGTGAATCAATCTGACCGTTATATTATTAAAAGCAATAAATTCAAGGGGTAATCAACATTTTTTAGTAAAGTGAGTATCGGCCAATATCTATACCGTCCCTTTGCACTGATATCGGCCGATACCGATTGGTGCCAGATCGATCGGAGCATCCCTAGTTTTCACAAGTTTTTTTGCAATTCTTTTTGGGGCTGGGGGTTTCTTATGTAAGGCTGTACAGTCGGTGTGATGGAATTTAAAGAAATAAATATTGATCACTCTTTATCCGTCTTTGTGTCTTCAGACGATCTCTCTGCTGTTGTATGTGACTGCAGCTCTTGGTGCCAAAGATCCATTTTTGGTCCTGAGCCCACTCTCCGTCATGGAAAACTGGAGGAATGAGTTGGAACGGTACAACTTCCCTTATTCATAATTCAGCCATCTCTGCCTGTAAAAACATCAATTCTTGTGTTTTTTTCCAGTTTCGCCCCGTCTCTTCGTGTCCTGTGTTACAAGGGAGACAAAGACAGACGAGCGGAGATCCAGGGGGAGGTGGACATGCAGGACGTCCACGTTCTGCTCACCACATACGAGGTGTGTGGATGTTCTGTGGAAGCAACACGCATGACGTCACTTCGCATCTGTGTTGACCTTTGAAATGGTCTTTCCCAGCTCTGCCTCAAAGACGCTTCTTTCCTGAGACGGTGAGTGTCTTCCCAACTGAAATATTATGTGTGAACGATGTGTGTGTTATTCATTATCATTATTTCATTTATTAACTGAAGCCAGTAATGTATTGTTAAAATGATTATTATTGAAGTATATGATAAGATACATATTTAAAAATTTAATATGTGTAAAAAAAGTTTTTCCATTCTTTTATTGAGGCATCATACATATAAAATGTAATATGCCAACGTTGCCACAAGGTGGAGTACTTGGACCTTGCATCCTAACTGCTCTGATCTACTTGGTTGGTAAAAAAAAACACACTGGTAAATTTGTGGGAAAAAGGCTAACATAAATATAAAATTTTGCCACTAAAATGAATTCAGGTCACATGACCGCCATCTAGGCTGCAATTCCACACTGGGCCATCTCTGTGTGGAGTTTGCATGTTCTCCCCGTGCATGTGTGGGTTTTCTCCGGGTACTCCGGTTTCCTCCCACATTCCAAAAACATGCTAGGTTAATTGGCCACTCCAAATTGTCCATAGGTATGAATGTGAGTGTGAATGGTTGTTTGTCTATATGTGCCCTGTGATTGGCTGGCCACCAGTCTCTCGCCCGGAGACAGCTTGGATAGGCTCCAGCACCCCTACGACCCTCTGTATGATGTAATCAGCAAAAAATGTTTAATTTTTAATTCTCTGGCAGAACAGGTGAGTGTATGAGCGAGGGAGAGCAGTCTGCCACAAATGGCGGTATGGGAAACACTGCAGGACCATAAATGTGCAATCATAAGCAAGTATCATGGCTATGATGCGCCATGTGATGTGCTCCATCCTCAGGTGGAAGTGGAAGGTGCTGGTCGTAGACGAGGCTCACCGACTCAAGAACCAGAACTCTCTCTTGCACAAAACCCTGATGCAGGTAGTGAGCAGCACCTGTTCTTCTTCCTTTCCATGTCACACTATATCTTGTCCACTTCCTGTCTCAGTTCTCAGTGGACTTTAGGGTCCTGCTGACGGGAACTCCCATCCAGAACAACCTGCTGGAACTCTACTCTCTGCTGAGCTTCATCCAGCCCGCAATCTTCTCAGCAGAAGACGCAGACAACTTTGTTCACTCTTACTCGGACATACGGAGTCGACCTGCACTCGGTAGGACAGAAGTTAGGCTAGTGAGAAGGATGGGGAGTCAACGCTGATCTTCTATGGGTGTCCGCCTCCAGCGGCCGAGCTCCAGAGCCTCCTGGAGCCCTTCCTGCTTCGTCGGATCAAGTCGGAGGTGGCGGTGGATCTGCCCAAGAAGAGCGAGCTGGTGGTCTACCATGGCATGTCGGCACTGCAGAAGAAATACTACAAAGCCCTCCTGATGAAGGATGTTGGTGAGACTATTATACTATAGCAGGGATGACGTATACCAGGGACTTTTTTTTAGCCCACTTAATAGGATGGGGGGGTTGAGTAGACAAACAGACTGATGATCTGTCTGACGGGTCACCACAAGAATATAAACGTGAACAGGGTGAGAGCTTCATCATAATCGTGTGTATGATGAAGATGACACTTGGACATTATGCATTAGCCGGGAGATTGGGAAGATCGGGAAGACCTGGGTTCGAATCTCCGCCTGGGCACATCTGTGCGTGCGTGGGGTTTCTCGGGGTACTCTGGTTTCATCCCACATTCCAAAAATATTACCATACCATGTTGGGATTTACACCATAAATATTAGTCCTACGTTTATTTTATCTACTGCATACTTACATTGCAGTAAGTAAGTTAGAACGCAGGCCTCACAACTAGGAGACCTGAGTTCAATTCCACCTTCAGCCATCTCTGTGGAGTTTGCATGTTCTCCCCGTGCATGTGTGGGTTTTCTCCGGGTACTCCAGTTTCCTCCCACATTCCAAAAACATGCTAGGTTAATTGGCGACTCCAAATTGTCCATAGGTATGAAGGTGAGTGTGAATGGTTGTTTGTCTATATGTGCCCTGTGATTGGCTGGCCACCAGTCCAGGGTGTACCCCGCCTTTTGCCCGATGACAGCTGGGACATATGACACCAGCATACCCCCGCGACCATAGTGAAGATAACTGGCTTATTATGGATGTTTACTAACCTGCCTGATTCCTGCTCTAATTACATATACAGTAATGCCTTCTTTACGGCGTCCTGATAAATTAATTGCCATCACATGGGATTCTTTATTTATAAATTGAATATTTTTGTATTGAGAGCAGTGAAGGGCTCTAATAGCGTTGAAAAAATATATTTCGAGGGTGGTAAACAGGTTTTTTACATATTCCATATATAAATAAGGAATTCTACTTTGCAGAAAGTCACTTATCATGGTCAGATTTGGACGCCATAAACGAGGGATTAGCGTATATGTCTTGTATTTAATTTTTAGAGGCTTTTGGGAACGAGCAGAGCAACAAGACTCGTCTGCTCAACATCTTAATGCAGCTGAGGAAGTGCGTGGATCACCCATATCTTTTTGATGGTGAGACGCCTTCTGGTACAAACGGCACCTGACCCGCAGTCCCAACCAAGCTCGGGAATAACTCATAATTATTTTCTGGTCACACAGGAGTGGAGCCAGAGCCATTTGAGATGGGGGAGCATCTGATTGAAGCCAGCGGGAAGCTTTGCCTCCTGGATGCCATGTTGGCTTACCTGCAAGCAGGGTGTGTTTTCTAGCGCCATCTGCTGGGTGGAAGGCAGTAGTTGTCATTGCTTTAGCTAAGGTCCTTGGTCACTTCCAGCCATTTGTATTGAGTCATGGACTGCTACAGAGCAGCTACACACGTTAACCCATACAGAAAGCTTTCTACATCTACACTCTACACCAGGTGTCTCAAACTCAATTTACAAACTCAAAGCTCTGATTTTGATGAACATTCCTCTGTTCTCAAATATCTTACTTTTTATTTTTCTACACAAAATAAGATGAAAAATAAATAAACAAATCAAGAATAAAGAAAATCAATCAATCAGTAATAAATAAATATAATAATAATAATAATAAAACTGCAAATAATAAAAACTTAAGAAACCACATATAGTTGGTGGGTAGACAAATTATTTTTTTCAGATTAAAATGAACAAAGCATTATTAGAGCCCTGTAGACATGACAAAACACGACTATAGTCACATTTATACTCTTTTTATTTACAACATATTGCGCAACTGCAGGGTCTTGAGACACATGCTAACTCGCAAACTAGAGAGCTAGCAACCTAAACGGTAGCCTTCAAGTTATTTCCTTTAAACTTAAATAGTCAAAAACTTACCACTTCCACACGGATAGGGAGGATAACTATTAACAGTTATTTAACCTTTAACATGAACATTAATCAAACGTAATAATTTTTCTGGGTACATGATACCATACAGCATCCATATCAAACTTGCGTGGGCCGCACTAACATTAAACTTTCATATCAAGGCGGGGACCTCAAACTAGTGTCCTGCGGGCCACATTTGGCCCGCGGGCCGCGTGTTTGAGACCCCTGCTCTACACTTTCTTCACTCTTCTCATGCAGATATCTGCGGCTGTGAACATGTTAAATCAGGGGGGATAGGGCAACTACGGCCCGGGGGCCACATCCGGCCCGCCAAGTGTTTGAATACGGCCCGCTTGTTCTTTCCAAAGTATTTCATTTAAACTCAACATGCAACCTGGCATCACGTGGTACAAAGTGCTCCTGAAAAAGGTACACAAGCAAATAATAATAATAAAACATATTTAAATATAAAATATTTAAATATAAATGAAGAGCTTGCAACCAAAAGGCGCTAAATCCAATTTTCACTAAGTTGCATGTTTTTCACGAGTTTAATAGACCTCTGTCATGTGTATCCAAATCACATATTTTGGTCTTGAAATCATTTAAAAAAATATGAAAAAAAGTGATATGAAATTTATGCTTTCAACCAAAAGGCGCTATTTCCATTTCAGATTTCAAACAAAAGGAGCTAAATCCCTTTCTTTATTTTTTATTCTGATTGGCCCAAGTTTCCCATCTATTGATAATCTGACCAATCAGAGAGAAAAATACAATTGGCACTGCACATACAGAAAGCCAGTATCAGTGCACATCCTGTTTTGTTTGTGTACATTCAGTACACGTATGATAGTTACAGTATGTTATGCAATTCAGGAGAACACAAATTGTGTTTTTACAGTATTCTGTAACATGGAAGTTTTTTTACGCCATAAAAGGCATGTCTCCTCCAACTTTCATGAGAAACATTATTTTACTTGTACTAAAAAACATACAATGTAAAGAGTTTGTAATGAGATGATTTTTGTCACTGTCACCTTCATGGTGCAGTCAAATATGAGCACTGCTTTTAATAAAATTTTCATTAATTTAATTAATAATTATTTTGTATTGTATGTTGAGAATGGCTTCTGTTTTGTAATTATTTTTTAGCATAGCACATTAAAGCACCTTACATTCTTTTACAACAATGCCATTGAAGAAGTTAAAGGTGACTTCAAATTTATTTCAGCCAAAAGGCGCTAAATCCGAAAAAAAAATTTAATTTAAAAAATATATAAAATACATGGTATGTGCAGGATTTTTATAGCATGCATTTTTATGACCTATATTGATAGCTCTTTCATTTGCAATATAGACTTGATGACCAAATAGATTGATATGTGCGTAGTTAAAAATCATTGATTTTCTCGAAATCAGTCAAAATGGATTTAGCGCCTTTTGGTTGCAAGCTCTTCAAATATAAAATAATACTAGCAGATTGCATGACACTTTTACAGATACAATACTACCAGGTGGACTGTTACGTGTAAAATTTATAGTCTGGCCCCCCCATCAATTTAGTGAAATCAATGCGGCCCGCGAGTCAATAAGTTTGCCCACCCCTGTGTTAAATCCCCACTCGATATCCCTCTCAATATCATCCATAAACATGGCGCGTAGCAAGCAAGTCTCGGCGAATCTTACGTGAGCTGCTTTCATCGGGGTCATTCATTCATTACTTCATAATTTGCAATGCACCATATCAGCTGTACCTGTTGATTTGTCCTAATCAAATATGACATCAGGGGAACCAGAGTATCGAGCGGAGGGAGCCACCTGCCGTGGCCCAGCAAAGTGCCCTATATTTGGGCACATGCGCCGAGGCGCCGGTGTCACACCACAAATGTGTCTGGCAAAGTTTATGTACTTCATAAGTTTTTTTGTGTGCTTGATGTGTTTTTTTTTCTCCTCATAGTGGAATATTTGGTGCAACTAGCACGCAAAATGTTTTCCTCAGAAAGCAAAAGTGAATGTTGAGCTTAGGGGAAGTTACGACAGGTTATTACCGTCACAGGCAGGAGAAAAAAAGGAGAGCTTGATTTGGTCACCCACACAGTACGGTTAATCTCACCACATTATTGGTTATCTGAGTTATTTTTAATCTTATCAGATTTATTGGTTGACGGCATAGTTCCCTCATATTGGCCCAATAATTGTTGCTCCCATAATTATTCTGCACCCGTCATTATTATGACTTTGTCTAGGCTGCGGCCCACCTGACTAAGATTAACAGATGGAACTAATACAATAAAAAACAACCACTTTTTTCGGAGTAGAAAGCACAATGCAGGCCGATTTTCCCTCAAATAAATATAATGAAAACATTTTTGACAAGAAACTCGCTAAGACACTGAATGATAACTTCTCTCCCCAATCAGTCTACTTTAAATTTGATTCTCCTGTCATGTGTGTTGTCTCAGCGGCCATCGTGTTCTGCTGTTCTCCCAGATGACCAGGATGCTGGACATTCTCCAGGACTACATGGAGTACAGAGGTAGGAATGGCTTGGAACACATTTTGGGGATGCTAAGAAGCCAAAAACCTACCACTTCCACACAGGATGGGAGAACTTTGTTTTCACTTTATCATGGCACATGCTATGGCTGACTTCATGCAGCATTAAGGCAATGTAATGTAATGTAAACCCTTTTAACATGGAAAGGGTAGCCAGCAACATGACTTCCAGTTCTATTGTGGCCTAACTTTGTTGCAATGTAATGTAGAAGAGAGCCACATTTCACCCATGTGACCTTTCTGTGCTAAAAGTTGACCTTTCTGTGCAGGTTTCAGCTACGAGCGCCTGGACGGCTCGGTCCGAGGCGAAGAACGCAATCTGGCGGTGAAGAACTTCAGCAGCAACGACGTCTTTGTCTTTCTGCTCAGCACCAAAGCAGGTGACCCTTTCCTTCCTTTTCGCATCTCGGCACCCCCAGCGCCGCCTGTCGAGCGTTGTTGCCGCGTGCTAGCGACGGGGGCGCTCTTATAGCTGCATCTTCAGCATAAAGGGAGCGAGAGGAAGTCGAGGGCTGATGTCAGTGATGATAAGAGCTGCGGCAGGATGACACACCGGTGGAAAACAAGGCCATCAAGCTTTGTGACTTCCTGTCACAACTCATAGCTTTTCTTTGTGTGTTGAAGTGCCTCAGCTATAAAATGCTGCTATACCTTTAGTGGCCTTCAGTGGGGACACGGTCCACCTTGTAATATCACGTCATAATTACTGTGTACAACTCATCAATGTACAAAAAAGCAACTTTAATCAAACATTTTATTATAACAAAAGCAACAGAAAGAAGACGCCAATTCACTGTGATTGGTGCGGCTCCGGCAGCACGGCGGTCAAGTGGTTAGCACACAGACCTCACAGCTAGGAGACCAGGGTTCAATTCCACCCTCGGCCATCTCTGTGTGGAGTTTGCATGTTCTCCCCGTGCATGCGTGGGTTTTCTCCGGGTACTCCAGTTTCCTCCCACATTCCAAAAACATGCTAGGTTAATTGGCCACTCCAAATTGTCCATAGGTATGAATGTGAGTGTGAATGGTTGTTTGTCTATATGTGCCCTGTGATTGGCTGGCCACCAGTCCAGCGTGTACCCCACCTCTCGCCCAAAGACAGCTGGGATAGGCTCCAGCACCCCCGCGACTCTCGTGAGGAAAAGCGGTAGAAAATGAATGAATGATTGGTGCGGCTCCATGAGGACTATAAGTTGTGCTTCATGTCTATGTACAGGGGGGGTCGGCATGAACCTCACAGCTGCTGACACCGTCATTTTCATGGACAGCGACTTCAACCCTCAAAACGACCTGCAGGCCGCCGCACGCTGCCACCGCATTGGTCAGCACAGGTGAGTACAACAAACATGGCCGACAGTGTCCTGATTTATTTTCTCATTGCTTGTCATTTTTGCGTCTCGGCCTGCAGGCCGGTGAAGGTGATCCGCCTCCTGGCAAGAGACACGGTGGAGGAGATCATGTACTCTCGCGCCGTCTCCAAGCTGCACCTCACCAACACGGTGATGGAAGAGGGGCGCTTCTCTTTACTGGACCGAGCTCAGACGGCAGCTGCGGGACTGCAAGTGAGTGCCGACGTGGTAGCACGACACCACTTGACTTTTTGACCTCACTCACTCTGTTTGATACGAGATGATTACCTGGAAAACCGCTGTCTTTCTTTTCCTTGTCATTGCTTGCATTTGCCCGGCCAATTTTGGTGTTAATAATAACATCAATAATGTAATTGTCCAAAAATGCTGGAGCCTATCCCAGTTGTCTTCGGGCGAGAGGCGGGGTACACCCTGGACTGGTGGCCAGCCAATCACAGGGCACATATAGACAAACAACCATTCACACTCACATTCATACCTATGGACAATTTGGAGTCGACAATTAACCTAGCATGTTTTTGGAATGTGGGAGGAAACCGGAGTACCCGGAGAAAACCCACGCATGCACGGGGAGAACATGCAAACTCCACACAGAGATGGCCGAGGGTGGAATTGAACCCTGGTCTCCTAGCTGTGAGGTCTGCGCGCTAACCACTCGATCACCGTGCCGCCCATTATTATTATTTTTATTATTATTATTATTATTATTATTATTATCATTACTGCTGATATTTCCATTTTTGCTGCTTGCTCACATGGCTCCCCGGGCCGCACTTTGGACACCACTGTTCTTTAAAATGAGTTTTAATGTTGTTGTTTTTTAATCCAACATCCTCCATAGTATTACAATTTTAATCTTGTAAATGTGTAACTTTTTCTAGTTCTTTCACTTCATATTTTGACTTTATTTTCCTAAAATACAGTAAGTATTTTTGTTACTCTTTTCTTTTTTCATTTTGCAAGAATTTCAACTTTCTTCTTGTGAATTGTCTTTTTTGTAATTATGACTGTATTTCCTGTAATATTATAACTTTTTCCGCATCCTAATTCTCAAAAAATTACAACTTCAATTTGTTTTCTTTGTTTTTCATAATACGACTTTAAAAAAATAACATCTTTCTTTACCAATTCGACTTTATGCTGCTACAATCGCATTGTTCTCATAAAATGATGACTTTTTCTCATTAGATGACATCTTTTTTCTTTCAGTATTTTAATGTTGCATTACTGTATGTTTTTAGAATGTGCCTTGGACCAATAAATGTTTTTTTTTATGATATTCATATAACATCACATATATTATATATATTCCCGTAAAAATTATGACATTTTCTTGTTAGATTACAACCATCTTTTCATATTTTTTGACTTTATTCTTGTAAAATTACTGAGGATTTTTCAATTTTTGCTCCATTTTCTTTGTTGTTTTCTTGTTAAATTGTGTTTTTCGAAATTTTGGGACAGCATGGCTCAAGTGGTAGAATTGTCGTGTCCCAACCTGTAGGTTGCGGGTTCGATCCACCGCCATCCTGTGATCATGTGGACGTATCCTTGGGCAAGATACTAAACCCCCAGTTGGTCACCAGTAGGTAAATGTACTAAAACTGTCAAAGCACTCTGAGTGCCTTGCAGGTGGAAAAAAGGGCTATACCAGTGAAAGACCATTTATGTTTAGAATAAAACAGCTGCTGTATTATCAAATGAATTTTTCCAAATTTTGTATACTATTTTTTCCCTCCACAGCTCAGTGACATCTTAAAGTTTGGTGTTGATAATCTGCTATCGTCGGATGAGAGCTCGGTACAGGATGTGAAACTGGAGAAGATCCTCGGCACGTCTGAAGGTGGTCACTGGACGGTTGACGACAACGAAGAGGAAAATTCCCTGCAAGAAGAGGAAGACAGCGGCTCTGAATCTGACAGGCAGAGTATGTTTTGACTTTGGAGTGACCTCATCTTCAGCAATTAAAGCAGCATATAGTATGTGTCATTAGTCCAAAAACGAAAGCATGTATACAGCATAAGTCTCATTGCACTGTAAGTGGCATTTATTTAGAAATGGATTTCCCCAAATTCAGACATTTAAAGTGGAAAGGCAACTTTAAACTCAACTACACAGCATCACCTTTACACACAGCAACACACAGAATCAGTGTTCATTAACAAATGTTCAGCTGTTCAATAGCATCATACCTGGGAGGCTGAACAGGCTAAATTACCATAACGAGCCAGCGATTCCCACAAGCAAGTTAGCGCTAAACAATTACACCGAGCTCCTGATCTCATCCCACACCAATGTTGTTGTCACAAGCTGAGAGCGCCCTCCAGGGGCTGCTAATGCTAAAGTTCTCTCCTTGCTTGGCAGTCACTATGAATGAAGTCAGCTGTCAAAAGCTGTCACATATAGACAAACAACCATTCACACTCACATTCATACCTATGGACAATTTGGAGTCGCCAATTAACCTAGCATGTTTTTGGAATGTGGGAGGAAACCGGAGTTCCCAGAGAAAACCCACTATTGCACAGGGAGAACATGCAAACGCCACACAGAGATAGCCAAGAGTGGAATTGAACTTGGGTTTCCTAGCTCCGAGGCCTACGCACTAACCACTCTATCGCCATGCAGCCCCATTTAAAGTCATCTCTCGCCACTTTGCAGTTAGAATTTCACGGCGTCACTCAATGACGGGTTTTTAAAAATAATTATTGCTGTTTTGTAGTTGCTTGTGACCTATTGTTAGTCACTAAATTCAATACGCATTCAAAGACGTGATAATATGGTTGAATTTTACACTGGTCACTAAGTGTCTACTACTAAGTAACTACTACTACATTGGATAGGGTGTGAGGTACGCATATAAAGGTGACTATAGGGGTGTTATTTCATGTTTAGAGGGCTCTAAAAATGTTTCAAAAAAGCATATTTAGAATGTCATAAACAGATTTTCTATGGTCCAACTACCAAAATCTCCATTGATAAATATGGAAAATTGTAAATAAGTATACATTTACCAGACTATAAGTCGCAGAACCAGCCAAACACATAAAAATATACGTACATATAGTCCAGAAAGTATGGAATACACTCTCAATGGCCGCCATCTTTTGTTGTCTCCCAGACCACATGTACTGCTTTGAGGGTAAAGACTACAGCAAGGACCCCAGCTCAGAGGACCAGAAGAGCTTTGAACGCCTGCTGGAGGAGCAGCTTGGCGAGCTGCAGAAATGTGTGGGAGACGGACGAAGCCTACGGAACAAAGCCGATGTATGAGTCAGTTGCTACGGCATGTACACCTCAAACATGTTAGAATCCAACTTTTTTTCTGTAATATTGTCACTTTATTCTTGTAAAATTACCAGGTTTTTTTTCTTCCCCCAAATATCTATTTTCTTCTTGTAATTGTTGTTGTCATAATATTTTCACTTTTTTCATTATTATTATTATTTAATAATTATAATAAATATATATAATATTATATATAAAAATATTTTATAATTACCACATAATTATAATTAATTTATTATAATAATTAATTTTTTTTTCTTATATTTTTATTTTCTTATATTTTTCCACAACCTAATTTTCCAAAAATTGCATTTTGTTGTTTGTTTTTGTTTAGAATATTAGAGAAAATAATTTATTTATTAGAAAATAAATAATTTCCTCTAATATTTCAACTTTATGCTACCAAAATGTTAATTTTCCTAATAATTTATTGACATTATTATAGTAAAATATTCTCATATTTTGACTTTATTCTTGTAAAATTGCTGCTGATTTCTCCATTTGTGTCGGGTTTTTAAAAAACCTTTTGTAGGTATACAATATTTTTCGAATGTGTCACAGGCCAATACTCCATACACAAATATCCCCCAGGCTGTGCATTGGTTTAGCTCACATTGCCACGCCTCCACATTAATCCAGGTGTCACCGGCAGCAGCGCTAGGCTTCCCCACAAGGAAGAGGAGGCCTCTCACGGAGGCAGAGCTGGAGCAGAGGCGGCAGAAGCGGCAGGAGGCGGCGGCCAAGCGAGCCAAGTATCAGGAGGACCTCAAGAAGAAGCAGGAGGAGCAGAAATACCAGAAAAAGTATTAAAAAAAAAAGCTTTTTGCAAGTTCCTTACCATCGTTGTTGTCATGGTACTGTCATGGTCTACAGGATGGCTTGGTGGGAGTCATGCGGCTACAAATCACCATGTCTGAAGCCTGCTGACGGGGAGGAAGACGAGGACGAAGAAGAGGAGGATGACAGCAGCAGTGTGAGCTCCACGGACTCGGACAGCGGCGCCATCCACTACGTCTTGGGAGACGTGACGCATCCTCACGGTGCACATGGGGACGCCATCATCGTCCACTGTGTCGGTACGGAACCCGTTCTGGAACCCCATGACTGCTTTGGCTAACCGTTGTGTTGTCGTTAGATGACTCTGGCTGGTGGGGGAAGGGGGGCTTGTTCACCGCTCTGGAGGTGCGGTCGGATGAACCGCGGCGGTACTACGAGAAGGCTGGAAAGATGAAAGGTAAGAGGTAGGAATGGGAAAATCACATTTCCACCAAGCACATTGGTTAGCCAAGACGCTAAATCCTCATCTGCCTCGTTTTTTTCAAGTGCAACAGTTACAACCACAGCGTGCGTGACATACATGTTGCCTTTTTCCACATTTCTGACCTATAAATGTAGTTAGAATGTTGTACTCTCGTGTTAAACCATGCCAAAGATTCAGATAACGAGGTTTGCGCATTTGGAAGTGAGCCCTGAAACATGTTTGGGATGGCTCAAAACGCTCTGTTTCCAAAGGTGTGGTAAAACTGCCCCTTTGTGATGTCACAGAGAGGCGGGCTTCCTTATATGGGCATGGCTATAGGCCAGATCAGGGGTCGGCAACCTTTACTATGAAAAGAGCCATTTTACCCAATGCCCACTGAAGAAAAATAGCCTGGAGCCGCAAAACATATAGTATGTTTAAAACAACATTGGAGGGAATTTGGGGGTATCAAAGTAGTTCAGATAAGAAAAGACGAGTTGGAGTACTCTTGCTAGTTTTGGAGATAAACTTACATAAATGTATGTGTAAACTACTGTAAACGTAAAAACAAGTTCCCATGCCGCTGTTTTTAAATTATCTCGAATTTATTTTTTAGATTTGTAGGTAAGTATTACTTGTTTTCCTTCATGTACTGAACTGGATAGCAGTCAGAACTCACTCAGGATGCATTCATGGTCTCAGACAAAGTTGGATTTTTTAAAACTCATTACAAAAGACGTGCATTTTCCCCACTCGGGTGTTAAAAATATTCAAGCATCGCAAAGGGAGCCACAATAAAGAGGCTGAAGAGCCACATGCGGCTCTGGAGCCGCAGGTTGCTGACCCCTGGGCCAGATACACTCTCTTCCCTCCCCTAAGCTCTGCTTCTCTGTTTACAAGACAAGCTCAGGTAGAAGTTATTGTAGTTGGTGATTCCCAGTAAAGAAAAATATTTCCATCTGTCAACAGCATTTCACACGGGACAGTTTTTGTGAAGGTGAACTGTTGCTGAATATTCGACACACTGTGCATCCACAGAGGTGGAGAGAACCACATTGCTCACTGTCTGGAACATGGTAGTACCGCAAAAAAACGTGTAATGACTACTTTTGCACTCTTGTGTTGTACCAAGATTGTCTGCAGTTAGTAAACACGGCACCCTTGCGTCCGACTTATGAGACGCCTCTGACAAAGAGTGTCTGACAATGAGTGCTTTTTCTCAGGCAGGTGAGGTGGTTGCAGCGCTATCACGTCCCGGTTCTCCTGAGCTCCATGGTACCAGTGGTGTTTCTGACAAAGTGTGTGTGACATTGAGTGCTCCTCCTCAGGCAGGCGAGGTCTACAGCCAGGAGCTCATGAGCTACCAGTCGCTCCTAAACACTTTTCAATTTGTTCTCCATACACTTTATTCATTAGCAATTCTTATGCCCACTTTATTAGAAAGTGTTGTTCGCAGTATTCAGGAGTAGTTTAGGAGTGTGGCCAATTACAGCAGAGTGGGCGTACCCAGAGGGAGGCCATGGGTGGCATAAATACAAACAAACCGTTTTGGCGGGAAGCACAAATCCAAGGAAATACAGCTGGAATAGGTGCAGATTCTGGAAGATCTAGAGAGTTTTCCTTGCAGATTATTGCGTGTAGATGCTCTATAGGAGTCGACAATGCAATACAAAGGGTTGAAAAATGAGCATAATAGTTCCCCTTTAAGTTAAAGTGGGGTGTTGGTTGGTTTCTTTTTTTTGAAGTGTTATTTTTATAAAAAGCAAACATAACAGCTATTACATTTGAAATTTTTGAAAGTTGATGTGGAAAAAGTTGTAAATTGAGAATAAAGTCACACTGGTGTTTGTATTTTTTTCAACTGTTCATAAGAAATGCCAATGTCGCTCATCAATGACGCATTGTTTATCTTGTTTATGTCTGCCAGACTTGGACCTGGGAAGCGTCCTGTTTTTTCCCATCAATGACAAACAGTCCCGGCTGGACGGGAGTGATCACGTAGGTTCCGAGCAGTACCTCCTCACACATGCACGTGTGACCAGAATGGCTTCCTCCTCGATCACAACTTTGATACCGCATACTTGTGTTGTTGCCACGTCACCATCAAATGTTTTTATTTCTTGACATTTTTTAACCATGTCTCTCCTCTCTTCTGGTGTCCTCAGCTGGCCCTCATCGTTGCACAGCAGCGGGACAAAGCCAACAAATTGTCCGGCATCTTTCTCACCGCGCTTGACGAAGGTCTCAAGAAGATTCACGCTGCTGCCAAACGGAATAAAGGTACGTTAGGCTGTAACAATACTACTGTATCAATCACAAAATACACTAAAATCACTAAGTAGACATCAGAAATGTGCAACCACAGTGGTTGCCCAACGTGCGGCCCGGGGGCCATTTGACAGCTGTACAGTTAGCTGTTTTTGGATTGACCTGCAGCAAAATCTACAAATGTCATTTCATCAAAAAAATTCAGCTGTAATTTTACAAGAATAATGTCAAACTAGTTATAGAACAAAGTTTAATTTACAAGAATAATGTTGTAATGTTATGAGGAAAATTTACAAAAAGAACGTTGAAATAGTTGGACAATAAAAAATAAAAAACAACAGCAGGAATAAAAAAATAGCAGTCATTTTACAAGAATAAAGTGAAAAAATAAAGATCCTCTTTCAAGGAAAACAAATTTACAATTTTAAGAGAATAAACTGATAAAAATAATAATTTGTTGAGCATTTTGATGAAGTTGAAATTTTAAATTAATGTTCCCAATATTTTAAGAAACTAATAAAACAAAAGAAAGTTTTCATTTTGAGAAAATTCATAGAAAAGTCCAAATATTATGGGAATAAAATCATAATATGATGCAATGAATATTTCTGAGATAGGCTCCAGCACCCCCTGTGACCCTCGTGAGGATAAGCGGTAGAAAATGAATGAATAATTTTAGGAGAAAATGTAAATATTTGTAAAATATCCATTCTTATCCACCGAGGAGGCTGATACCGACGCAGCCGAATCTCTCGCTTATCATAGCGGATATCCGGGCCTGCCGGTTTATCTTATCGTCCACAACCTGGGTTTCAGCTCAACTAGAGTTATGAAATGAAATGTATACGGTGCAGCCGCCACATTTCCTGCCATGCATACTTACTAGATGTTAGGACCGTATCAAACACAACAGCGCCTTTTGTAAAAAGTCATAAATAATTGTTGTATTCAATTCAACATGATGATAAGGTCATGACTCATGAGCAACAATCACACATTTCCTTCATGGAGTTCAGGGATCTTACTGCAATATTTATTTTTTTCTTCTTTTTTGAACGTTTTGCATGGAACTAGCCGCTCCAAATGCAATGAGGACTTTTATTGCACGTATATGCACCTTAATGCAGAATTATTATATCCAGGATGTGGATAATAAAAATGAAAAATGTAGTTTTGCATCATGCATGACAAGTTGTCTACCGCTAGGGGAGCAACATGAGGTTGACTGATTTCATGTGTCGTTTCCGACCTTTCTGTTCGTGATACAGATACATAAAGTTTATTGTTGCACTCCTACGAAACGTGTCAATCTGACTCATGGTGGACTGGAACAGCTCATTTTTAAATCAATTCTTGAATGTGCAGCTTTTTATATGCAACCTCATTATCTAAAAATGATAACTTTATTTTGTTTTGTGTGTTCCTCATTTTCTGTCCCAACCGACATTGTCCAACTCTTTCTTGACTTTTTCCTCCTCCAACTCTTTCAACTATTTCCCGATACCGATATGTGCAACATGACATATCTCCTGTGGTGGAATGAACACACAGCATTTGTTTAATTGATAAATTAAAATTAAAAAAATTGATACCGATATCAACCGATATCGCATTTTTATGCTGCTATCAGGCCGATAGTTAGCGGTAACGATAATTATCCATAATAACATAAAGACTTAAAATAATAATGTATTATTATTGCATCATTATGTATCATGATGTAAAAAATTATGTACCATTATTGTCAAAAGACAACCCCTTCAGTACCAGTCATTTTAGACTGATCTTTCAAGGCACACAGTATATTGTGTTCTAACTTTACATAAACAGTCTTTCGTCAGAAAAAAAGTTCATTTTTACCTTTTCCCCTTCTTAATCAGCAGTCGAACATAGGTAAGTTTTAGGAAAGTTCCTGACTAAAAAAACAAAAGGTAAAAAAAAAAAACAGCTTTTTGTGAAAAGATTCATTCATTCATTTTCTACCGCTTATCCTCACGAGGGGGTGCTGGAGCCTATCCCAGCCGTCTTTGGGTGAGACTGGTGGCCAGCCAATCACAGGGCACATATAGACAAACAACCATTCACACTCACATTCATACCTATGGACAATTTGGAGTCGCCAATTAACCTAGCATGTTTTTGGAATGTGGGAGGAAACCGGAGAAAACCCACGCATGCAAACTCCACACAGAGATGGCCGAGGGTGGGATTGAACTCAGGTCTCCTAGCTGTGAGGTCAGCGCGCTAACCACTCGACCACCATGCAGCCTGAAAAGATACATTTCAACATTTCAACCATAACTTTCACTTTGACACAAATGTTTTTGCTTTTCTGACAGCTTGAGTATCTTAACAACTGTACCAATATAAGCAACACAAAAATGGGGTTGTTTTATGTCACAATAACATTATGTCACATTTATGTGACATTTATGATTATGTCACATCTAACACTATGAACTATTGAACACCAGAACTGTTGCAAACTAGTGCTCATTTTTGTTTCGTTTTCTTGTTGAATGTTGGCTACACGGTGGCCGAGTAGTTAACATGTCACCCACACAGTCAGGTATTTTCAGAATGTGCCAAGGGCCAATATGAATATGGCCCACAGCCCGAACTAAAAATAGCTACAAAGTCTTTTAGTTGGATACCAACATGGATACCTCCTGCTACATCTTCTTGTTCTCTGGCAGAGAACTTGGTGTGTATGAGGTGTGTTAAGATGCGGACTTACACAGACAGTCCCGCTGTAGTGGGAGCTCTAACGTAGCTAAAGCACAGTACGGCGCCGTGCAGTGGCACACCCCTCCAAAGTACTACTAATGTGACATGTAATTAAGATTGTATTGTATTCTGTGTGGGATTTTATTGGCTTGTGCTGGTGTACCTAATGAAGTGCTTTGCAGCAGGTGTGGAGACCAAATATGTGTTATTGTTTTTGTTGTGATGATGAAGGTAGCAGTTTCCTCACGGTTAGACTTGACTGACGAGATCCGTGGGGACATTCCACATGTGACTGCGTTGTCGTGGCTGTGGATACACTGCCGGAATGTGTTTGCACACCTTGCTGAAGGGAACACATGTCTTCATTTCAACCTCTGGGCCGTTTCATCCTGCTGTCTTTTCTCTCCCCCCCGCCAAGCGAGCGTGCACCTTCCACGTATCGGCCACTCCACCAAGGGCTTCAACTGGTACGGCACGGAGCGTCTGATCAGGAAACATCTGGCTTCCAGAGGCATCCCCACCTTCATGTATCCTCATTTGGCTGCCTCAGACAAAGCAGTCTTACTTAACCCAGGGTGTCCAAACATGCTGAAAGATTAAAAGAATGACTACTTTTAGATTTTATAAACTTTTAGATGTTTCAACAAAATAGCCAAGAAAAAGCCAATTATTACTATCAACTTTATACATTTTCTTTACAGAATATTTTGACTTTAGTCCTGGAATATTTTGACTTTATTGATACATTTCCACAATTTCTTTATTTTCTTTTGTTTGCTTCTCACAACATTAAAAGTTTTTTTTGTTAATATTTCAACACTAAAATGATATTCTTATAAAATTGTTACTTATTTTCTTGTTAGAATCCGACTTTTTCCAAATATTTTGAGGTTTTTCTTGTAAAAATGGCAGCTGGAGTTTTTATTCAATTTTTCAGCTATTTCAACTTTTTTTCTTCTCATAATTGTGACTTTGTTCATATTTTGAATTTATTCTCGTAATTTATTCTTGTAAAATTTTTCCTCAAGTGAATTTTCCAAAACTATTACAACTTTTAAAAAATATTTTTTTTCTTTAATGTTTCAACTCTATTGCTACTCAAAATATATATTTTTTCCTCTTTATTCCTATAAAATTGCGTTTTTCATTAAATAGTTTGACTTTTTTCTCTTTGAAATGAAATCAATTTTTTCTATTTCTGCTGTTATTATAATGTAGCTATTTTAACTATTTTACTTATATATATTTATATACATTTTCCTCTAATACATTTGTGTTTATGCTACTCAAATGACAACATTTTTTCCATAATATTCTTTTTTTTCGTTATTATTATTTGTTTATTTTTTGACTTTATTCTTGTAAAATTACTTCTGATTTTTACCTTTTTACTGTTTTTTTTGTTTGTTTTCTTGCTAAACTGTATTTTCCAAATATGCCGCAGGCCAATTAGAAAACAGCCGTGGGTCGCAAAAGGCACCCAGGCTGCACTTTGGTGAGCTCATGCTGTGTATCATCATGTATAAATCAGTGCATGCATGCCGAAAGGTTTACCTTCATCAGTCAGAAGGAGGAACTCCACCGGCAGTTATCCCCGCCCTCGCTTCGTCAGGTCATTTTGACAACTTGAAGTGTTGCCAAGGTGTACTTACGTCACCTGGTGAACTTCTACTACAAACGTCTTTTCCCTCAACATGGCCGACAGATACTATCACAGTCGCAGCGCCGGCAAAGAAAACACCACTGCCCCCACAGCCTCTGCGTCCTCCCCCAGAGCTGAGGCGCACGGCTCGGCCGCGCCGACGGCAGGACCCTCGAGCCCCTTGAGCCCTCCTCTGCTGCCCAACTTCATGAGGGGGGTCCATGTGTTTTTTTACAACCTGCCTGCAACGGAGAGGAAGATGCTTGCTCGCTACCTCATCACATATCCTTGTACATGTCTGTGTGTCCGCAAACGTTCTATTGTAGCCCACATTTCCTTAGCTGCCGTGCACTTATGATGGAGACGAAGAGGAGGTGATGAGTGGCGAGGTCACACACATCGTCGCCGAGGTGGAGAATAACATCCACTCTCAGGTTAGCCTTGCCCCTTTAATCCTTGCATCTCTCCTCAATGGCCTCCACAAAGAAGCTCTTGAAAAGTTTGTGACCTTGTGTGTATTTGTGGTGTGTAAACAGGAGCTACAGGACATGATGCATCGCTACAACCAGGCAGTGGCGGTGCGCAAACCCTGGCTGGAGGCCTGCTTCTCCAAACAACGACTCGTCAACACAGAGCACTTCACACACACACTCCCGTAATGTGTTTATGTGTGTTTTAGCTCAGTGTGAGATCAATAGATGCAACTATTAAATGGTAATAATAATAAATGGTGTGCTCTTTGCAGAGTTTTATGGAGGCAATGTTTTTGGGTATTGCCGTATCAATGATGATTTGGTTATTTTTAGGGTTGTCAAAGTTAATGACGCGTTCACGGAAGTTTCCTTTAAACGTGGTTATTTTTTTTGTGCACTCGTTCTGTCTGACCCTCGGCCCCCACCGTAGTTTGGTTGAAGCACGGTAACTATGTAGCCACCAGCTGGAACAAATATTGATCAGAAATGGAGAAAGAAAAGAGTATTTAGATTGGTAAAGTTAGCTTCAAAGCCCTGGCAGATGGCTCTTGTAGTGATATTAATTGTGAGTTAACTGTGGACAAATGTGATTAATCACAATCAAATATTTTAAATTGATTGACAGCGCTAATAAAAACATATTTTTATCTGCAATTAAATGTGATTAATTCCAAGTTAACTGTGGACAAAATGCGATTACTTATGATCAAATATCGATTGACAGCCCAAGTTATTTTCCATACAGCAGTCACAACCCGTGAGGGCCACATACTGAAAAATGATCGGGCATCTCTGTGTGGAGTTTGCATGTTCTCCCCGTGCACGCGTGGGTTTTCTCCGGGTACTCCGGTTTCCTCCCACATTCCAAAAACATGCTAGGTTAATTGGCCACTCCAAATTGTCCATAGGTATGAATGTGAGTGTGAATGGTTGTTTGTCTATATGTGCCCTGTGATTGGTTGGCGATCAGTCCAGGGTGTACCCCGCCTCTCGCCCGAAGACAGCTGGGATAGGCTCCAGCACCCCCCGCGACCCTCGTGAGGAAAAAGCGGTAGAAAATGAATGAATGAAGTTATATACAGAGTGATTAGTACTATTAGTATTTTATTTCATTCATTTTCTACTGCTTTTTCCTCACGAGGGTTGTGGGGGTGCTGGAGCCTATCCCAGCTGTCTTTTGGGCGAGAGGCAGGGTACACCCTGGACTGGTCGCCGGTCAATCACAGGGCACATATAGACAAACAACCATTCACACTCACATTCATACCTTGGAGTGGCCAATTAACCTAGCATGTTTTTGGAATGTGGGAGGAGACCGGAGTACCCAGAGAAAACCCACACAGGCACGGGGAGAACATGCAAACACCACACAGAGATGGCCGAGGGTGCGATTGAACCCTGGTCTCCTAGCTGTGAGGTCTGCGCGCTAACCACTCGACCGCCGTGCAGCCCAGTATTTTATTTCTGAACTATAATTCTTACAAGAACCTACATCTAAGTCACTCACATTGTCGATAAACTACATGAAGGATGTACAGTACATAATACAACAATAATAGCATCCAAGGTTGTGTTGCACACCGGAAGGGGCGTTGCATGGGAGGGAGAGACAGGCTCATGTCAACAATGAGAGCACTAAACTGCTCAGTTATCGTTATTAGACCATACTCCTACTGCCTACTACTACTACTACTACTAATAGACATTATTTTTTCTTTTTTGTATGGTAGTAATAATTTATGGGAGTAAAAACCAGGACCACCTGTATCAGCTTGCATGCAAATCCTTTGAATTTTATTTTTTCTGAGTTTGAAAGCAATAAATAAATACATACATCAACAATGTGAACAAACAATATTGTGAAACAGAAGTGACAAATATTCATATCTCGCTATAGTATCGATACGATACTGACACTGTGTAATACGAGTGGGCGTGGCTGGATGCCGAGGGGCGTGGTTTGGTGGTTAGCCAACGAGCACATTTCGCACGTCAGTACAGCGTCAGCCGGAGGGGAGCAGACAGCTTCTCAAAGTCGCCGCTGAAGGGAGCGTCTTTCCCCGGGGAGGATTCGTGTCTGGGAGGACGCCGACACGTCGTAGTCTGGTTCATTTGCTGGAGGGAAGGTAAGACAATTTAATGCCATGAAAGTATTACCTGTTAATTCTCAGCTTGTTTTGCATCCATCGACCATCTGCCAATTGTTTGTCAACAGTATCACCTGGTTAGCTAACAGGTACAAAGCAAGAAGACTACTTTTCTACTTTTAATCTATTGTCTTTGATGTAATGAACTAAAGAATATTCTCGAACACTTAAAGCAACCACAGTCTCGAGCCAGCCATACAAGAAGTCAAAATTGAGGTCATATATGTAACCACAAATGTCACTCACTGGAACTTTGTGGTGCTTTGAGGGGGTAAAAAAACATGCCTTAAACAGTGTTAAAGTTAAACAACACCGTCACTTATTTCTTAGCTTAATTTTCTCTGCGCTATTTATCTTTCTTCTTTCATTGAGGGAAACTTGTCATTTCTTTTCAACCCACGTGTGCTCACTATACACAGAATCAGTCACATTCAAAAAGTCCCTGTGGTCTTTCTGTGAACCGCCATGGCCCTGGAGGGCATTTGTCTTTCGACTGGATGTCATAGATCTCATCATGTACATCTCATGGCTGAAGGCCAGTAACAACAAAATATATAGTATATTTTTTTATACACACACCCAGATAAAAAGATCCGCTGTGGCGACTCCGAAATCAGGAAAAAGTCGAAAGAAACAAACAAAAACAGTGGAACCTTGGTTAGCATCGTTAATCTGTCCTGGAAGATCCGACTCTAACCGAAACGTACTCTAACCCAGGTGTGCTCACAATTTTTCAGCCTGCGAGCTACTTTTAAGTAGTCCTGAAGATACCTTCTACTAGAAATATGGAAAATATATTTAGTAATATATAAATGTGTATTTACTGTATTCATAAATATGAGTATTTTTGTATGTTTTGCATATACTATATCAGGGCGGCACACACTTTTTCGTCATGATATAGATACAGGCGGACATGATCTATCGCTTGCTATAACAAATATAACGTGTGTGTGTATATGTATATATACATCATCTCTCTCTCTCTTTCTCTCTGTCTCTCTCTGTCTCTCTATCTCTCTATGCTCTCTCTCTCTCTCTCTCTCTCTCTCTCTCTCTCTCTATATATATATATATATATATATATATATATATATATATATATATACGCACATACATAGCAGCTTATCAACAGACAACTTTAAGATCTCATTGAGCTGTGGAGGGAAAAAATAGCAGCTGTTTTATTCTAAACGTAAATGGTCTTTCACTGGTATAGCCCTCGCTGAACAGCGAACGAGTGGTTCGCGCACAGGCCTCACAGCTAGTAGACGCGAGTTCAATTCCACTCTCTCATCTCTGTGTGGAGTTTGCATGTTCTCCCGTGCATGCATGGGTTTTCTCTGGGTACTCTACGTGTATGATATCAGCTAGCCAGAGTTGATAGTTAGCCGAGAGTTCTAGTAGCAGGTTAGCAGTGTAGAGAGTGGCCGACAGCAGCTCCTGTGTCAATATTCACTGCAAATGTTTTTTTTGTACATACATGTGTATATACAGTGCTTTTGTTTTTGTTGTTTTAAAGTGAAAGTTGACGTGCAGCGTAAAGGGATACACATGGACGTGAGGAGGCTGAAGGATGCTACCAGGTTCCAAACCTCCAAATAGGTGAGTCCATCCCAAAAAATTATTGTTTATTTTATATTTAGCAGACGAGGGGGGTTATTCTGCGAAGCACGTTTAGTAGGCTTGAGAGGCGTGTTGAGTGTAAAGCCGGACATGCATGTTCTGTGAAGGCAGCTGTATCACCATGGTAATGGTAATGGTTTTATTTCATTTGAACATGCATCAGTTTACAATTGAGTGCATCACATAATCAGTTCCCAGTTCCACATGTCCAAAAGGAGTAGGAAGAAGCAAAGCTTATTAAATCCTACCCCTCCATCTGGTACATTTACAATCAGTAACTGTTACATTTGCTCACTTCCTGCTTTCCATAATACTTTTTTTTTTTAATAATGCACCTCGTACCGAAGTACGAGGTGATATGACCATACAATGACATAATGGGTACCATAGTAAGTGTCAATATAGTGATATATATAGCACATCATGACTGGTTCAAGACTCTTCATCCTTGTATTTAGCAAACATCAACTGCTTGTATTGTTTCTTGAATTGGCTCATCGTTGTGCATTGTTTGAGGTCCTTACTCAATCCATTCCATAGTTTGATTCCACATACTGAAATGCTATGGCTTTTTAACGTAGTCCTAGCATATAAGTGTTTCAAATGTAGTTCTTCCCTGAGATCATATTTCTCCTCTCTTGAGGAGAAGTATTGGATTACATTTTTAGCTAATTGGTTGTTTTTAGCCTTATGCATTATTTTAGCTGTTTGAAGATTAACTATATCAGCAAGTTTAAGTATTTGTGATTTTAGAAATAAGGATTTAGTATGTTCTCTGTAGGCGGCATTGTGAATTATCCTTACTGACCTTTTTTGCAGTACATTTAGCGAGTGAAGATTGCTTTTATAGTTATTACCTCATATTTCCACACAATAAGTAAGATATGGTAGAACCAGAGAGCAATAAAGAGTGTGGAGTAACTTAGGCTAAACTCTTAACTCGGTCTCAACAAGGTTATGTCCAGGCTCTCAGCTGAAAATGAGCCATGAAAGTGCCACTGTTTCTAACTAATTTGGAGATGGCGTCACCGTTTATTAAGAACACGGAGCATTTATTAAGGACATGGAAAAAAAAATGAAAAAAAGATTTGCGCTGCTAGCACTTCCTGATGATATTATCCATCGATCAGTGAGACATATGTTCTACCGAGGCAATGCAAAGCACTAGATGAGGAATAAAATGCAATATGAAATAATTAGGCCAACATGAGCAGATGTACCGTATTTCCCGGACTATAAGTCACACTTTTTTTTCATATGTTGTTATGCTGTTCCTGCGACTTATTCTCCAGAGCGACTTATAAATGAAAAAACTGTTTATGTTACATAAACACTGGACACCTTTTCTGTTCATGTTTATTTTTTGTGTAGCTGAATAACTATTGTGTTAGCATATCTTACACCTATTCAGCCTGTTCTCTATCCTTTTATTGTTAGAACTTGCCTTCCAAGAGGATGTAATGTCTGTTTTGGTCAAGTAGTTGCAAAAAAATGACAAAAAATGCGACTTATACTCCAGTCCGACTTTCATTCATTCATTTTTTACCGCTTTTTCCTCACCAGGGTCGCGGGGGGTGCTGGAGCCTATCCCAGCTGTCTTCGGGCGAGAGGTGGGGTACACCCTGGACTGGTGGCCAGCCAATCGCAGGGCACATATAGACAAACAACCATTCACACTCACATTCATACCTATGGACAATTTGGAGTGGCCAATTAACCTAGCATATTTTTGGAATGTGGGAGGAAACCGGAGTACCCGGAGAAAACCCACGCATGCACGGGGAGAACATGCAACTCCACACAGAGATGGCCAAGGGTGGAATTGAACCCTGGTCTCCTTAAACAATACAGACACCATTAAAAAATGAAAAGACAGTTGTTGCCTCCCTGGCTTGATTGGTGGCAAGTGTTGCTTTTTGGCCACGGTAATCTTTTTCAACTACTCATAATTCTTATTAATAATTACTTGCTCATCTTGTGTAAAGTACACCGTTTGGGATCACTTCATTTTTGCGTGGAAGTAGAATAATATGACATCAAATGCCTCCTTTTATGTGTATGTGCACTGAGCATAAAGCCGAGAACCAGACAGTTGAGATCCACCGTTTCATTCTGTTTGGGGATTTTAGGTTTTGTTGAGCTGCATCTTAAGCATGTAACCTGGGTTGGTTGAGCCACACAGAATACCCCCCAGGGTGTGTTTATGTGTTATGTGGGTAGGGTAGGGAGCAAGGGGAATTCAATTTGCTGTTGTCCTGTAAAACACTTTGTAACTTTGTTTTGAAAAGTGTGTATGAAATGCAGGCTGCACGGCGGTTGAGTGGTTAGCGTGCAGGCCACACAGCTAGGAGACCCGAGTGTTTAGTGGCAGGTGAACAGATTTCTGGGGGACCGGAAGTGATATTGGGTGTTCAGGGTTGGGTTTTAGCTTATGATTATTATATTATTGATATTGTGCCTGTTGTGAGATCATTTACACTTGTGGTAACTGCACTTCCTGGCTTGTCTCACAGAACACTGACACCTAGTGGCCAAGGTAGAACACTACATCCACAATTAACAATTCTTATATTTCTATTTTTGTTCATGAAAATGGTTAATTTGTGCCAAGAATAAGTGCAGTTTGCTTAAATATGCATTTTTTAAAAATAAACCTATTTCATCCACAAAACAGTGATCATTTATGAATATATATATTATTGCGATTAATCACTATTTGCTACTTTGTCTGAAGTATGCCCCTTTTTACTGTATTTTTAATGTTATTGAAAGAAAGATGACAGGACAGAATTAGAATGTATTTATATATAAATATATAAATCTGTTAACGCAACACTGGTTTCTTTGTAGCAAAGCATTTAAATCACACTTTAACCATGTTATCATGAGCAATGAGGGTTGCATTCAAAGACCGTAACTCAAGTTGAATTCACATATTTTTACTGTATTTTCTGGGGTTTCTGATCATAAGCATATTGTACGTCCGCATTAAGAGTTACAAAATGAGTGATAACAATATCCACTTATTGGCCTCACAGCTAGGAGACCTGAGTTCAGTTCCATCCTCGGCCATCTCTGTGTGGAGTTTGCATGTTTTTCCCATGCATGCGTGGGTTTTCTCCACTTACTCCGGTTTCCTCCCACATTCCAAAAGCATGCTAGGTTAATTGGCGACTCCAAATTGTCCATAGGTATGAATGAGTGTGTATGGTTGTTTGTCTATATGTGCCTTGTGATTGGCTGGCCACCAGTCCAGGGTGTACCCCGCCTCTCGCCCAAAGACAGCTGGGATAGGCTCCAGCACCCCCCGAGACCCGTGTAGGATAAGCGGTAGAAAACGATTGAATGAATGTTTTTCTTTGAATTTCTGTTTATTTAGACCATGCATACATTTCGTCATTGTGATGTTCGGAGTGTCCATGAATGCACCTTGCGGTAGTCCAGTGACAATGAGTAAGTGTTGCTCCAAGGTGGATGAGTGATGTGTTTATGAGTCGGAGACACATATTTTATTTGGTGTTGGAATTGCAATGCTGCCCAATGTGTTCAGGTCAGAATAAAAGAGCCTCACGTATTTAAAACACAATGATGTGAGGAAGGAAAAATAATAGCAGAGGTGTCACAGTAGGGTTTCATGTTTTTACAGTTTTATTTTGAAGCGTGCAGCATTTCAAGAACATAAAGTCCAAATTGCTTGTCCTCACAATGTCCGCTGGTGCAGTTGGTTCCTGTGCAAAAACACTCCACAAGAGGACGATGAGACCATGAGCGCCGAGCAGCAAGAAGTGACCGCCAAAATGGACCCCGCTGGCTCCCGCCTTTGCGACCCCTTCCAGGAGGAACCCGTGCTGGACTCCCACGCCCGAGCCAACCTAAGCTCCTGCTCTTTCCCGCCGACTCCTTTCCCGAGCTTGGCCGACAGTGTCTGGCTGCCGCCGTCCAGCTTGTCCAGCAGCTGGTCGGGGTATCCCGGCAGCACGCCGTCCAGCCTGAACCCAAAAGAACTCTGCAGCTGCTGCGGAGATAGCCTCCCCTCTGGTCACAAGTCCCCAAGCAGCCTGGAGCAGCCCTTCTCTCTGCACTCAGACCCGCCGAGCCGGCATCACACCCTGCCCCCGTACATGTGCTCACCCATTGGGGCCGCCTGCTGGGCCCAGTGTCCCGCGGACGCCTTTTCCGGCAGCGGAGCCAACGTTCACCCGTGCTTTCCAAACCGGGCAGCTCACGGGCTTCAATGTAAGTCAGAACTTGTTCCTGCTGCGACCTTCGTGTGCTCTTCTCATTTTTTTGCCTTGTAAACATCCAGGTGACTGCAGACATCCCTGGGGTGGGTTCACACGGATGTGAGTACTGTAATTCTTTTCTCAAATTCACAAAAAGGCCCTACTCTGTCTCATTCAGGGCTGTTCAAGAACAGTAACAATGTCAACATTTCTTGTTGTCTTTGATAGGATAAAGATATCGCAGATTTTGTCACAGATTTTATTTACCCCAGTTTTGGTTTTCATCAAAAATGTTCTGATGAAAATTTTGCCTCGGTCTCTGCTCGCTTTTTGCAAGACCCAGTTTGTGGATGATTTTTTTTTCTAAAAAAAAAAGTTTTCACTCACTCTCTGTTTTTGCACATTTGGTTTTCCTCAAATTTTTTGTTTAAAAAAAAAAAACCATCATGACTACATTACATGTTACCGATGCTGTCAAAAACCTAACACTAAAATGCTAAAGCTACGTACCATTGAGAGACGTCTTGAAGTAACCTCTTTTCTTGAGAAACTTGGGACTGTCCAGTCTCTACTTCCAGATTGGATTCGGGATCCAACACATATGGCTGTATGTTAAAAGCCGACATTTTACATCACCGTAAATGATAGGTCCTTTTAAGGTGTTTTAAAAAGATGTATTCAATTCAATAATTCTGGAAACAAACTGAACTGATTTCCGTAGTATTCACATACCCATTGAAAGCAAACAAGCGCTCCTCATGAGATAGCCTGCCTGTACTGAAAGTGAAAACACAAACAGGACTGAACTTGAAGTGCTTTTTAAATGTTTTGTTTATTTTTTTTGTCATTCCACAGCAACCACAGCCATCCGCCTCCAGAGAAGCAGACGCCGCACAGCATGCCGCTGTCTTTGGAGCAGCGTGAGTGTCCATGGACGCGGTGCACTGTCAAGTAGCCGTTTTAACGACATCTTGTTGTCCTGGCGTGCAGGGAGGGTGTTTGTCACATACGAGGCGGACGATGACGTGCACCTGAGCGAGGTCATCAAGTTTGTGGCTCTGCTGCGGCACAACGGCTTCGACACACATGTACGAATGTGACAACCATTTATAAAAATAACCCTCTTATTTTGTTTTTTGAATACAGTATATTTATAGTTTATTGATTTTTTTTATTTGTGGTGCTTACAGATTGACATATTTGAGCAGCAGTTTCGCAGCATCAGCAAGATTGACTTCATGGAGCGCTACCTCAGCGAGGTAAGTGTTTCGTATACGATTGAACACATGACATGAACACATTATAATGGGACTGTCGGTCAATTACAGTAGCGTGTCGTTCTAATTGACTTTTCGAGTCTCATTGGAAACTTTTGTAGACTCTAAATGAGGTATCGCTCCTCTCAGCGAGCAGTGGGTCCTGCGGCAACCTCTTTTGCTTTCGACTTTCATGTTGTTTTGACGTCTTTATCTCCCACAGCATCCATACAAACGGCATGCTAATGTAACCACAGATAGATCGCAGTCCTGCAGGAACAACTCTGCCTTTAAAAAGAGTCAAGTGATGGATGTGTCATGTGATCCCCAGAAGGAGTACCTGATTATCATCATCATCAGCCCCAAGTACTACGACACGGTGACCGCCTCCCACGTCAGCAGCCCCGACATTGACGAGCGGACGTGCAGCGCAGTCTACATCCACAAGCAGGTTCCGAAAACAAACTAACAAAATGTCACACTTTTTTTTTATTCACTGCATTTCTTTTCTTTCATGCAGCTCCAGAATGAGTTCATTCAGAACGGATGCAAAAATTTTCGCTTTATTCCCATTTTGTTCCCCGGCGCAAAGAAGGTAAGTCATGTCACCCACCCCTGACCCTCGTGAGGATAAGCGGTAATAACTGGCATTGAAGTGTAAAAAGAAATGAAGCACTATTCATTAACTGGGGAGTGAACCCTTGTAGAGCAGAGAAATAAAAATGTTTTCCTGTGTTGGTATGGGTATTTTCGACACTAAGCTCCGTATCCTATTTGGGGAATCGCACATCACAATAACTTGTGAATAATTTCCTAACAACAACACATACAATAACTTGAGAAACGTGTTGGCCCGCAGTGTCACGTCCCAACCTGGCTTCAGAACACGCATGTGTACGCTTGGCCGCTGGACCGTGACGACATCCTACGGCGGCTCATGAGGGTGGAGAAGTACAACCCCCCTCCGATAGGCGAGCTGCCCACCATTGTGTCCATCCCCATATGACAACGCCTTCTTGGAGGACATCACAGAGTGTCTTGGGCATGTTGAGAGTTCTGCAATATCTGGGAATGTTCCTTTCGGTTCTAGCTAGCAGGAACATTTGTGGTGCTAGAAAAGATTGTGGAATCTTGCCATGGGAAGTTTAGCTAGGGAAGACATTTTTATTTGTGAGTAGTGCTTCAATGACATTTTATTGAGGAATGCCCCAGTTTTTGTATTTTTGGATTTCATAAAGTTTTTGCTCAAATTTTGTCTGTTTCTGTTTGCTGTTTTCCTTTTTTTCTTTCTTTTCAATTTTGCCTCCATTTTCATTCACTTCTGTGTTTTTGTACACCCCAGTTTTTGGATGGTTTGGTTTTTGTCAATATTTTTTGCTAACATTGCTTTGCAACTTTTGTCCAAAATTAATTTTTGTTTACTGTCTTGGTTTTCATACGCCCTAGTTTTCATGTTTTTGTTGATCATTTTTGAATGACGTTGCCTTTGTTTTTGTCTGCCTCTTATTTATTTTATTTTACATTTTTTTGCAGAAATTTTGACTCAATAGTGGTAACATTTTTGCCCAAACTTTTGCTTCAGTTTTCAGCCACTGTCTTTGCTAAAATTTTGTTTTCGTTTACTGTCTTGGTTTTTGTACGCCCCATGTATTTGTTGATCACTTTTGCAAAGACGTTGCCTTTGTTTTTGTCTGCCTCTGATTTGTATTATTTGGTAACATTTTTTTGCAGAAATTTTAACTCAATTTTGGTAAAACTTTTTGCCCAAACTTTTGCTTCAGTTTTCAGCCACTGTCACTGTCTTTGCAAAAAGTTTTTGTTTACTGACTTGGTTTTCGTACACCCTAGTTTTCATATATTTGGTATTTGTTCATCATTTTCTAAAAGACTTTGCCTCTGTTTTTGTATGCCTCTGGTTTGTATTATTTGGTGACATTTTTTCAAAAATGTTCCCTCAATTTTGTATGCTCCAGTTTTGGTACCACTTTTTGCAAAAACGTTTGCTTCACTTTTCAGCCACTGTCTCTGTTTTGTTTGAACCACAATGATGCTGTAACACATCACAAGACCCATGAGACTATGAATTTGTCTCAGGCTTACCACCATGCAGGTTTAAAATGTGTAACTATACATAACATAACATACTGTATATTGTACTGTATTGCAGCAACCCCAACTAAAGCTTCTATCCCATTCCCCAATTTCCCATAAATGGCTGTGAATTTCCCATGGAAAGTTCTTACTCTGAAAAAGATCTTACTCTGCATACACTTGAATGAATTCTGTTGGAAAATAATATATACTGTTGTGCAGGTCATTCAAATGTCTTAGAAGATAAAATGAAGTCAGTCATCTACATGTGACTATTAGCAGCATTTGTGACACAAGTCGAAATGTCAGCAGTCCTTAAAAATCCTTAATATAGACATTAATAAACAGCGTGTCCTTTTATTTTAACATTTTCGACTGGTCACCAGACCCTATAGCACCTTTCAAAGATTATGAATCGAAGTGAAGCACTAATTCATTTGCAAAGAAACACTGACCTCTGCCGGCGAAAACTATCTGTGAGCAACACAATATTACGGCCAAGGAAAAATAACACCATTTTAGAGGCATAAAGTAAGTTATTATTGAGGTTGCATAAAACGCTTAAATTTCATGACAATAATGCCAAAATATAACAAGAAACAAGTTGTATTTTGATGAAAGAATGTTTAAGGATAATACATAGTAGCATAAGGTTTATTGTTTAAATATAAAATATTTATATTATATTTAATATATATTAGAATATATATTATATATTTGTATATTATATTTATAATATAATTTATTTATATAATATAATTTATGATTTATATATTATATTTATTTATAATATTTAAATATTACCGACAAAATAACCCTCACAAACAAAACAAAAATAAGTTGTGATTTTGGGACAATTAAATTTTAGTAAATAAAACAAATTAAATCAGCTACAATTTGGGCAAATAAAAAAATGGACGAAGATTGTGTAAGAAGAAAGTTGAAATGAATGGAAAATTGAAGAAAAGCAAAAATGGGGAGAAAAAGAGCATAGTTGATACATTTTTCTTGAAAAATGTGTAAATGTATAATTTCTTAGCATATGTGTTGTTTTTATTTATTTTACAAAATATTTCATCTTTCATCTGTCTGGAAAAAGTCACACAGAAAGGGTAACGCCTCCCATTAATGACATCATCAAAGTCAGGAACGAGTGGCTGCAGTACTCGTTGCTGCCGGCAGATGTCACTGCAGTGTAACGCAAATGGCCTTCGTAGAGTTTTGTTTGTTTTGGGGAAACGTTTGCCTGCTTCAGTTGAAAGTTATGCTGTTGTAAAATGACGACTTTTATGAGCGAAACTTTCGCCTAAAATGTCAAGTCTGTTCGACCACGTGAAATGGTAAACTTGAAATGATTATTTTAAAAAGTAATAATTACGTTTAGCCTGCTCACGTCAAAGCAGCAACAAGAAGGACATATCTCGTCTAGCAAACAATTGAAAAGTTTGCTTTTTGAGAAGCAGAGCCGCTTTAAAGTTGTGAGAGTTGGACTTTCCTATTGGACAGTAGGGCCAGCTTTCCCGCACGTCCGTTTATGCAAATCCGCCGAGCCCGAATAAGGACACGGAGGAATGAAACATGGTGGCGGAGGCCAACATGGAGTAGCGAGCACCGTGAGAGCGCCGCCTTTGTAAGCCACTAAGCGGGGAACTCTTTGGACCAAACGCGGATGTGCTGAGCTCCCGGAGGCGCCTCCTTTCTTCAGCCGTGGAAAGTTTGCTCTTCACGCCGAAGTCGAGCTGCGCCTGTGATGCGGTGAGAAGCGGCTGTTTTTCCCGGAGGGGGGCGAGAGACGACGCAGGGGCGCCGGGCTGGAGCCCTCGCCCTCGCAGCGGCCCGCCGCGATGCCGTGGCTGTGCGGCGGAAAGCGGAGGGAGAGCTCCGAGCTGCCGCTGCCCGCCGGATGGGAGGAAGCCCGAGATTACGACGGAAGAGTGTTCTTTATCGACCACAACACCCGGCAGACTTCATGGATCGACCCCAGAGATAGGTAGGAAAACAGCAACAAAAAAAGTCATTTTAACGTCAATCTCAGTGACAGCGTGATGCTTTTGCTCGTTTGCTTGCCTTTTCACACATTTGGCTAACTAAACCATCTCCGACATGAGCTGCCATCTTTCTTGACATGTAAAATCAGCTTTTAACGATGTTTTGAAATGTTGACAACCCTTCCATTGTCATGCACACACTTTTACGTTCTCATGTGTGTTGTCATCACTTGTGGATTCATGACTTCCAATGACCTGAAACATTCCAGCTTCTCTCACCTATTGTGACACAGCTCCCACTTTTTAACTTTCAAACAATCCTATCTGTCCTGTACAACATGGCTCTAAAAAGCTTTGACTGCTACTTTTGGACGAGCTTGGAGTGTTGCGTTCAAACTCCAACTCCCAGCAATCCCGGCTAAAGTATGCCAGGAATGCGAGCTGGCCACTGGGAAAGCTGCAAGGATGTGCGCCTCCGCAGGGACTGGGATTTCACCCACCCAGAAACGGGCTCCTTTTGGCCGAGGCCACTTTGAGGGATTACAGCAACTCCCGGGATCGTCTTCCGTCAATTCGGATGTTGTAACCAAACCATACGAAGAAACAGAATATAATCTAGTTAAGAAACACCCGATTTCCCGCCGCTGATAACGCTTTTCTCCTCATCACCAAGCTGTTGTTTGATGACAGAGGAATGTGATGTACAACTTATCTCCAACGGAAGAATGCTGATGCTGACACCAACCAATAAGTCAAACACAAACCTGTAAATTCAGAGTCACCTTGAAGCCAAATCCTCGACAATACCCTGAAGGGGTTTTTCCAAAAGCGGGACAGTGAGGCAACCAACCATTATTTCCTTGGTTCATCAGCTGAAGTTGTTGTTTTCCCTTAATTGAGTGATCGGTTCATCGATTGACCAAAGGGCGGCCTGAGGGCCATTTTTTAAATTACAGTTCCATAAGAAAATTCAAAAAAAGTTTTGAAGAAAATGAAAAAATCATCAGTAATTATCTGTCAAAATATTGACAGAAAAAGTCATAATTTTAGGAGAAAAACTTTGAAATATTATGCAGAAAAATAGCATCATTTTAGTAGCATCATTTGAAATCCATTCATTTTCTATACTGCTTATCCTCACTAGGGTCACGGGTATGCTGGAGCATATCCCAGCTGACTTTGGGTGAGACGCGGGGTACACCCTGGACCCAGGTCTTCCTGATTTCCTGACTGTGTGGCCTATATGCTAACCACTCATCCACCGTGCTGCCCATACATTTGAAGTATTAAAGAAAAAAGTTGTAATATTACGAAAAACAATAAAGTTTGTGGAAAAATAGGTTGGTAGGGAAAAGGTACAATGTTCAGAGAATAAATTTAAAATATTATGTGAATAAGGTAACAAGATTACAAGAAAAACATTTATAAGAAAACAGCTGTAATTTTACGAGAATAAAGTCCAAATATTAAGACAAAAAAGTCATATTCTAACTAGGAAAATAAACGTGTGCTATTGGGAGGAAGAAAATAACATCATAGTAGCATAGAGTTGAAATATTAAACAAACAAAAAAGACATGTTTGTATGAGAAACAAAACAAAATATTATGGGAATAAAGTCAAAATATTATGGCAGTAAAGTCGTAAAATTACAAGAACAAAAGGTCCAAAATCAGCAGTAATTTTACAAGAATAAAGTCAAAATATGAGGAGAAAAAATTTGCTTTATTTACAAGGTCAAAAGCTGGCTTGATCCTGATTTTCAATATGAACAGAGACCGCGAAATTGGTGCATCATCCTCCCTCTGACCTTTTGGGTTTCAAACAGGAGGCGTCAGAAGAGTTCCCACAGGGATAACTGGCTTGTGGCGGCCGAGCGTTCATAGCGATGTTACTTTTTGATTAGGGATGCCCGATAATTATTAGTACCGATAATTATATGATCATGAAAACCGATATTTAAAAAAAATGCTGTATACAACACACAGTATGTGTTCATTCCACCACAGGAGATATGTTCTGTTACATGCATCAGTATTGGCTGATTGGCAGTCATCATTTTATGAGAATAGTGTAATATTATGAGGAAATATTATGAGGTTTTAGTTGCGTAGAGTTGAAATATGAAATAATAAGAGGCAAATTTTTTTAAATGTCGTAACATGAGAAGCAAAAATTAGTTTTGATTGTACCAGAATGAAGTCAAAACGTGCAATTTTCAGAGAATAAATAATCGTAATATTAGTAATAGGAAGAAAAAGTCATGTCATTTTAGTAGCAGGGAGTTGAAGAAAAAAAGCCCTAATATGACAAAAGTCTCAGGTCATAATCATTCATTCATTTTCTACCGCTTATCCTTACGAGGGTCGCGGGGGATGCTGGAACCTATCCCAGCTGTCTTCGGGCGGGAGGCGGGGTACACCCTGGACAAACAACCATTCACACTCACATTCATACCTATGGACAATTTGGAGTGGCCAATTAACCTAGCATGTTTTTGGAATGTGGGAGGAAACCGGAGTACCCGGAGAAAACCCACGCATGCACGGGGAGAACATGCAAACTCCACACAGAGATGGCCGAGGGTGGAATTGAACCCTGGTCTCCTAGCTGTGAGGTTTGCGCACTAACCATTTTACCGCTGTGCCGCCGTCATAATCATTTGATTCTTTAAAAATAAATAATTTAAAAAATGGGGGAAAAGAGTAAAACTGAAAGTTGATACTAATAATACGATTTTTGGTGGACAGTTTTCAAAGTGACACAGTTCCACCCTTCATATTTAACGATGTGGCCCACGCTGCAATACGTGTGTAATGTGGACACCACAGAGTAGCATCAAGAACATGTTGTAGCTGGGAGTCTGAAGATACAGTGTGCATGTAAAATGTTCTTGTTGTGTGATGCTCTGGTGCTGTCAAGTTGAGTCAAATGGAGAAACCTGAATGTCCTTCCTTCAGTAGCTGATCATAAAATGAGTTGAATGGGATGCAGAAACATCCAGTGTTGTAGTACCGCTTGGAGGCCACTAAAGCCGCTTTCCCACTGCAAGAACTCTACCCTGGGTGTAGGAACTGGGGGGGGGGGGCATGACAGAAAATAACGGAGAACCACCGCCCTCAGGTCTTGTGATACATGCGAGCCCGGAGTCTGCTGAGCGTCACGTAGGCTGGGACGTAGACAAACACCACGGTGGTGATGCTGTGGGTATCAGCCAGGGTTCACGTTTGGTCCTGCTCTGGTGTCGCTGTCTTCGCTAACAGCATGTCGTGAAAACTTGGATTCATGTGTGAAAAGGGATTCCCTGGAAACAGGACCGGATTTGTTAGTGTTTATTTCGTCGGGCCCTGTAAGGCTGGAAGATCCCGGTGTGCCGCCTTACAGGACAGTCCGGGTCTGCGTTCTGCTGGGCTTTTTTGTGAGTACGGAATGAGCGTCATGCTCGGCATGCCTATGCTAATGCCCCGGGGGCTCAGACAAAGCGGCAGAACGGGGGCAGTTCCCACGTGTCGTGTCTCCTCCCGCCCGTCCCCGTGGCCCGGCGGGAAGGCCTCCTTTATTAGCTCTGTTATGCAACAACCACGGCCGGCCAGCCGCTCGGCAAAGGGGGCCCTTTATGCTTGGCCACAAAGCAGGGCAAATTCAATTATTCTGGAAAGGGTGAGCTGTGTTTGCAGCGCCCAGAGGTTATTCACACGCGCTCAACCCCGCTTTTATTTTGCTTCCCCCGGCCTTTTCATTATGACGGCCCTTTTTGTGTGCTGCCGTGACGGGGGAGGTCACGAACACGCCGTGGCTTGATTTAATGTCAGTTGGCTCGTGTCTTTTTCACGACATATGGCTTCTGTCTTTTTTGGAAATGATGGACCAGCGCCACATCACCCACCCGTTTGAACTTTTTTATTCATGTTTCTTATGAGAAATATCTGTCTCTTGTGCTCTCGTGCCTTATACCACAATCTCAAAGTGCGACCTGGTGGCCATTTTTGTCCCGCAGCTCGCTCTTTGTCGGTCCTCAGCATTTTGTAAAAATAATTTGATATCAATGAGATATATATTTGTAGATGTTGGAAAACTATTGGAATGTCCATTCATCCCGTGCTTGTGTGGGTTTTCTACAGAGAATATCAGAATATCAGCAAACATAACTAGAGAATATCAGCAAATGGAGCTCATAGAACATCAGCAAACGTCGCCAAAAGAGTATCAGCAAATGTTTCCAAAAGAGTATGAGCAAACATCGCCATAAGAGTATCAGCAAACATCGCCATAAGAGTATCAGCAAACGTCGCCAAAAGAGTATCAGCAAACGTCGCCAAAAGAGTATCAGCAAACGTCGCCAAAAGAGTATCAGCAAACGTCGCCAAAAGAGTATCAGCAAACGTAGCTAACAAGAGTATCGGCAAACGTTTCCAAAAGAGTATCGGCAAACGTTTCCAAAAGAGTATCGGCAAACGTTTCCAAAAGAGTATCGGCAAACGTTTCCAAAAGAGTATCGGCAAACGTCTCCAAAAGAGTATCGGCAAACGTCTCCAAAAGAGTATCGGCAAACGTCTCCAAAAGAGTATCGGCAAACGTCTCCAAAAGAGTATCGGCAAACGTCTCCAAAAGAGTATCGGCAAACGTCTCCAAAAGAGTATCGGCAAACGTCTCCAAAAGAGTATCGGCAAACGTCTCCAAAAGAGTATCGGCAAACGTCTCCAAAAGAGTATCAGCAAACATTGCCAAAATACTTTCAGCAAACATAGCTAACACGAGTATCAGCAAACATAGCTAACACGAGTATCAGCAAACATAGCTAACACGAGTATCAGCAAACATAGCTAACACGAGTATCAGCAAACGTAGCTAACACGAGTATCAGCAAACGTAGCTAACACGAGTATCAGCAAACGTAGCTAACACGAGTATCAGCAAACGTAGCTAACACGAGTATCAGCAAACGTAGCTAACACGAGTATCAGCAAACGTAGCTAAAAAGAGTATCAGCAAACGTAGCTAAAAAGAGTATCAGCAAACGTAGCTAAAAAGAGTATCAGCAAACGTAGCTAACAAGAGTATCAGCAAACGTAGCTAACAAGAGTATCAGCAAACGTAGCTAACAAGAGTATCAGCAAACGTAGCTAACAAGAGTATCAGCAAACGTAGCTAACACGAGTATCAGCAAACGTAGCTAACACGAGTATCAGCAAACGTAGCTAACACGAGTATCAGCAAACGTAGCTAACACGAGTATCAGCAAACGTAGCTAACACGAGTATCAGCAAACGTAGCTAAAAAGAGTATCAGCAAACGTAGCTAAAAAGAGTATCAGCAAACGTAGCTAACAAGAGTATCAGCAAACGTAGCTAACAAGAGTATCAGCAAACGTAGCTAACAAGAGTATCAGCAAACGTAGCTAACAAGAGTATCAGCAAACGTAGCTAACAAGAGTATCAGCAAACGTAGCTAACAAGAGTATCAGCAAACGTAGCTAACAAGAGTATCAGCAAACGTAGCTAACAAGAGTATCAGCAAACGTAGCTAACAAGAGTATCAGCAAACGTAGCTAACAAGAGTATCAGCAAACGTAGCTAACAAGAGTATCAGCAAACGTAGCTAACAAGAGTATCAGCAAACGTAGCTAACAAGAGTATCAGCAAACGTAGCTAACAAGAGTATCAGCAAACGTAGCTAACAAGAGTATCAGCAAACGTAGCTAACAAGAGTATCAGCAAACGTAGCTAACAAGAGTATCAGCAAACGTAGCTAACAAGAGTATCAGCAAACGTAGCTAACAAGAGTATCAGCAAACGTAGCTAACAAGAGTATCAGCAAACGTAGCTAACAAGAGTATCAGCAAACGTAGCTAACAAGAGTATCAGCAAACGTAGCTAACAAGAGTATCAGCAAACGTAGCTAACAAGAGTATCAGCAAACGTAGCTAACAAGAGTATCAGCAAACGTAGCTAACAAGAGTATCAGCAAACGTAGCTAACAAGAGTATCAGCAAACGTAGCTAACAAGAGTATCAGCAAACGTAGCTAACAAGAGTATCAGCAAACGTAGCTAACAAGAGTATCAGCAAACGTAGCTAACAAGAGTATCAGCAAACGTAGCTAACAAGAGTATCAGCAAACGTAGCTAACAAGAGTATCAGCAAACGTAGCTAACAAGAGTATCAGCAAACGTAGCTAACAAGAGTATCAGCAAACGTAGCTAACAAGAGTATCAGCAAACGTAGCTAACAAGAGTATCAGCAAACGTAGCTAACAAGAGTATCAGCAAACGTAGCTAACAAGAGTATCAGCAAACGTAGCTAACAAGAGTATCAGCAAACGTAGCTAACAAGAGTATCAGCAAACGTAGCTAACAAGAGTATCAGCAAACGTAGCTAACAAGAGTATCAGCAAACGTAGCTAACAAGAGTATCAGCAAACGTAGCTAACAAGAGTATCAGCAAACGTAGCTAACAAGAGTATCAGCAAACGTAGCTAACAAGAGTATCAGCAAACGTAGCTAACAAGAGTATCAGCAAACGTAGCTAACAAGAGTATCAGCAAACGTAGCTAACAAGAGTATCAGCAAACGTAGCTAACAAGAGTATCAGCAAACGTAGCTAACAAGAGTATCAGCAAACGTAGCTAACAAGAGTATCAGCAAACGTAGCTAACAGGAGTATCAGCAAACATAGTTAAAAAGACTATCAGCAAACACAGCTAACAAAAGTGTCAACAAACGTAGCTAACAAGAGTATCAGCAAACATAGCTAACAAGAGGCAGACTTAGTTTAGAGTATCAACAAACGTAGCTAACCAAGAGTATCAGTAAACATTGCCAAAAGAGTATCAGAAAACGTAGCTAAAAGGAATATCAGCAAACATAACGAGTATCGGTAGACTTAGTTTAAAGAGTATCAGCAAATGTCGCCAAAAGAGTATCGGTAGACTTAGTTTAAAGAGAGTCAGCAAATGTAGCTAAAAGAGCATCAGTGAACGGCCGACATATTGATGGCCACACAAAACAGACGGACGAGGTCTCCAGTATGATTCTTTACTGTAGAAAGAAGTTTATTACAGCCTTTTATCAAAACAACAAAAAACAGAAGGTGGACGTTAAGAGTGCGATGTAGCGACGTAGTTCCTATGAAGCTGTGAATTTGCTGATGTTCTTTTGGCATGGTTACATGTTGAAACAGAGCTGCGGTATGGGGATTGTATCGGTATGGGCAGATGTCCATGCTGTGCAGAGTTTGGGGGGGTGTTGCTGGGTGCAGTCAGGACCTGAATGGAGAAGAATGCAACCTAAACAGGACGTGCCAAACTCTGCAAGCCGCCAGCTGTCAGGGCCTCCATTGTTTCACATTTCTGCACAATTCTTATTGGGGGGGGGGGGGTGGAGAATGATGGAGTCTTCCGCTCCGTGTTTGGCTGCTTTGCAAGTCGTGTAGATGAGCTGATTCTGCTTTTTTCTATGTTAATGTTAATATTTCTCCATGCACAAACTGGTTGTCTGGTGTGCACTGATCACACTTGGATGTGGTACATATAGGGTGTGTGCATACGTACTTTCAAGAACAAAGCCAATGTATCCCACTCATTGCTCATTTCTTGGCATTTGGAATGCTTTTCACATGTCAAGCTTTGCAAAAAGTGATCGGTGTTCACGTTTTTGGGTAGAGCAAGGATTCTTTCCAATGGTATGTCACAACCCATTCATTTAAGTCATTTTTACTTTCACACATTTATTGAAGTCATTTCATGTTATTTTTTATGCTTTTATTGAAGTCATTTTTTAGATTAATTTTTTTACTTTATATCAAAGCCATTTTTATTTATTGTTAATGTGACTCTTAATTAATGTTTATACTTTGAAGTCATTTTTATTTTGTAGTTATTTTAATAATTGTTTTACACTTCAATTATTTCAAATAATTTTTTGTATTTTAACATTTTTTTCCACACTTAAGTCATTTACAGTATATTTGTGTGTATTTTAGTTATGTTTTACACTTATTTAAAGTATGTTATTTAAATTATGTCATATTTATTAGTTTTTTTACACTTTAATTTTTCAATTATTTTTTTATTTTAAGTAACTTTCATTTTTTCACACTTAAGTCATGTATATTTGCAGGTATTTACTTCACACTTTTATTTAAGCCATTCAAAGGTTTTATTTATTTAAATTATTTTGTGCATTTTTATCAGTCATTTATTTTTGAATTTTTTTTTTATTTGTATTTATTTTAATAAATTTACACTTAAAGTTTTTACATTTTTCAGTGACTTCTTTTTTTGGCACTTAAATCATTTATATTTGTATATAGTTTAATTATTTTTTACACTTATTTCAATCATTTTTGTTTTTTGTTCTTACTTTTAAGTCATTTTTATTTTAAAATACACTTTCATTTTTTGAAATTATTTTATTTTTTTAAGTAACTTTTTTCACACTTAGGTCATTTATATTTGTTTGTATTTTAATTACTTTGGACACTTTTATTTAAGCCATTTGAAGGTTTAATTTATTTTAATTATTTTGTGCACTTTTATTCCTCACTTATTTTAAAAAAAAACTTATTACACATAGGTGCGTTTTAGATGTTTTTTTTGGTATTTTGTCAAGAAAATGAGGGAGAACATGATAAGTGCATGCATACTAATGATGCATGAAGTAAAATGTAAGATGAAAAAGGCCGTAAGAACACATATTTCACGTACTATAACTGTGTAATGTACATACTGTATACCAATGAGAAAGATGACTAAAATATTGCTGTATTGGCGTACTTCAAGGCAGATGATGTAAGAAGAAAGTTTAAATATTTGGAAAATGAAAAACCACAGAAATGGGTAAATGGTGCAAAGAGTGTCGATACTAATATAGTTTTTTTCATCCATGAGATGCAGTTTTTTTTTTAAAATATAGTATATATAACTTGTTATACAAAATATCAAAGTGGCATATTTTCATTCTTTTACTGTGTGGCCCTCACTGGAAAAACGTTTGAACGCCCCTGCTATCAATGCAAGCCGATATAATCTCATTTTTGCTCATACTGGACTGATATCAATATGATATCGGGACAGCCAACAACCAAGTGACCTCCCGAGGCCTGGTCAGGACGTCCGCTATCTTCCCGGCAGTGCTCCCCTTTCCTCGTCTCGCCCATCGCCGATGAGACGGGCCGCTCCCCGCATCCTTGGTCTGGACGCTACTTTTAGGAGGCCTATTTCCATCGGATTCAACGCATAAAGGCGGAAGCAGATTCCGTCTGGATATCAGCTGCTTTAAGCCCCGCTCTGAAATCCTGCACCGGGCACTCAGACGGCCTGAGCATAAGTCACATTCCTCCCAAAGTTGTTTTCACATTTCTTTTTTAAACACACAATGGAATTCTGAGGCGGGCAGCACTTGTGACCTTTGTGTGTGGTTGTGTGTGTGTGTGTGTGTGTGTGTGTCTTGTGGGCCCTGCATGGTTGAGCTAAGGGGGAGCAGGTGGTCCTTCTGGGGATTTTAATTAAGGAAAATGATGATGCTTGTTGTCCAAACTTTATCCAACAAGGGTCATCAAACATATTTTCTGACTATAAGTGGCACCTTTTTCATAGTTCATAGTTTTATAATAGCCCATCCTGTGACTTATAGTCAGGCGCGGTCATTTTACTAGCGTAGACTTGGACTTTTAAAGAGGACCTATTATGCTCATTTTGGACCCTTTGTATTGAGTTGTGGACTAAGGATCGACCGATATATCGGGCCGATATATGGGTTCTTTACTTGAATCGGTATCAGCCGATGCGCGCGTGGGTTCGCCGATGTATTTTTCTGCCGCATGATTTAGACAGGCATCCGCCAGGCAGCTTTGCAACACACGCAGTTGCGGTACCCCTTCCCACCTGAGAGTGGTGAATCACAACAAAGGTACGTTTTCAACTTTTAATTAACCTCTAACAGTTAAACTTAGTTGAAATATTTCCACCTGCTTTGAAATAGGAAACATGAACAATATATGTACTTGAAAATATAGTTTAGTTTGTGGGTCTGAAAACCAGGAATGCTGCTGAATGCTTCAACTTTAAAAGTGCCTACCGTTGGAATTAGGGAGCTGTTGATGTAGTTGGAGGCTAATATGTACAGCTTTTACCAACACCGCTTTATTGTCAACGTTGTCAATTCAGTCCCATGGTGTTTGTAGGAGTTTCATTCAGCCAACGCCTGACTGAGGTTAAATGCGTGTTGTGTTATGTGTGTGCGTCTCCGAGCATGCACACACAGAACGAATTGGAGCAGTCGTGTCTGCTTATCAGAGGTCTTAAGCGTGCACAAACTTTAATGATGAGAGAAATGTTTTATATATTGTACTAAATTGTGTCAGTGTGATGTGTTTGGAGGTGGGGTGCGTCTCACTGTGGAGGAGCAGTCATCACATCGATGCTGGATAAAACTTAAACTACGACAGAAATGTTTTGCACATGGTTGAATATTTATTCCTTTTAAAAGTTGATAATGCCGTTTAAATGTGTGTTTGTATCGACAAACAAATATCGGCCATCGGCTAAGGGTGATGGAAAAAAATCGGTATCGGCATCGGCTCGAAAAAAAACATATCGGTCGATCCCCATTGTGGACTCTTATAGAGCAGCTACACACGATAACCAGCACAGAAAGCTTTCTAGTTCTTCCAGAATCTGCACCTATTCAGCTGTATTTCTTTGGGTGTTGTGGATCTTGCGAAAATGGTTTGTTTTAATGTATTCCACCCACGGCCCACCTCCAGGCACACCCACTCTGCTGTGGTTGGTCACACTACCGAGTGCACAGAAACACTTCCGGTTTGTGCCACTAACCATATAGGAGTTGATAAACGGTATAAGTGTTGATAATAAACGGCGATGTATCTTTTTAAAATGTTGTATGTGTTGGATCCCAAATTTTGAGTAGGAGTAGTAGTAGTAGTAGTAGTAGTAGTAGTAGTAGTTTCCAAAGTTTCTCAAGAAAAAGAGGTTACTTCAAGACGTCTCTCAATGGTAACTAGCTTTAGCAGTTTAGCGTTTAGCATTTCTACAGCATCTGTAACGTGTAATGTTTCGCAGGACTACCAGTATGTAAAAAAAAAAACAAGCGCTTTTGCGCCATAACTTATACAAAATGTAAAAAAATACAAAACTGTTACTGCTGGCCCTTCTGACTCTTCCACACCACCAAGTAACGTTGGAAAGGCGTAGGGCTTCAGCAGGTTTTTGGGCTAGTCCAGCTGCATAGTGGCCCATGTTCACTAAACAGATTAAAATACATTTCTTTTGCCGGTAGGGAATCAGGAACTCCAACCACTTGTGCCTGATGTTGGCGTCTTTAGGAACTGGAAAACAAATGTGGTTTTCTTTTTGAGGCATTGCTAGCAATTTAACAGTGGAGCAGCGCTAATATCACCTCATATGCAATTATACAGTGTGACCAAAAAACTGTATTTTAGTAACTATGGATCAGTGAAACGGGCAACAACATGTGTTGGAGGATGTCATCTTTAAAAATGGCATGTTTTAAGGCTTCAATTAATGAGTTTTATTGGATTGTTATAGAGTTTTTGTTTTTGTGTCACCATGTATTACTAGTGTGGTGTTGTCCGAGCGGCCAGCAAGTGTCTTTCCTACATTATACTGTTTTGTTTTTCCATTTTTTTGTATTTAGTTTCTACAATGTGCCCTTCATGGGTTCATGAAAGATTTGGTCCACAAATGGCCCCCGGGCAGCACTTTGGACATCCCTGGTTTGCATATTTCACAGGGAGTGTTAATAAATGGAGTGGGCTAAAATTGAATATGTCTCACACTGAACAAAAAAGCCGTCAAGCTTCTGCTGATGACCAACCGGGGCAGATCTGAGGGCTCCAGACTCCAGTTTCACGTTGTGCATTTCTCACACCACTCCACCATCGCCGGGTAGATAGAAATATCCTCCAGGACGGCCTGGATTATTCTAGAATTAGCAAATGTCTTTGGCAACGAAATCTATTTATCGCGGGGTAAGGCGTGAGAGCGTCGGGGCGGCCCGCAGCTGGACATGCTTGTCATTCTGCATCGTCTATTTCAGAAAACTCATTTTTGGTTTCGAGAGAGCTTGCTTTACAACGTGCACATACAAGAAAAAACCTCTAATATTAATAAAGTGGCTATATTTATAGTATTTATAAGGGATTTAGTTAAATTATCTTGAAAGCTGCACTAAATGCTTCAATGTTTATGTGTTCAAACATTTGACACATATGCAACACCTTGTAATAAATATTATATTGCTTACAGTAGTTTTTTTTCCCGTCCATTCATCCATCTTCCACTGCTTATCCGAGGCCAGGCCGCGGGGGCAGCGGCCCTATAGGGAGACCCTCACCCCAGCCACTTCGTTCAGCTCCTCTTGGCGGATCCTGAGGTGTTCCTAGGCTAGTTGGGAGACGAGTCTTTGTGTCCTGGGTCTTCCCCGAGGCCTTCTACCCGTTGGACGTGCCCTGAACACCTCCACAGAGAGGCATCCGGGAGGCGCGCGCTAACCAGCCAATAACTAATATCTATGTATTATTTGTAGGTACTTGTAGGTCCAAAAACATGCTAGGTTAATTGGCCACTCCAAATTGTCCATAGGTATGAATGTGAGTGTGAATGGTTGTTTGTCTATATGTGCCCTGTGATTGGCTGGCCACCAGTCCAGGGTGTACCCCGCCTCTCGCCCGAAGACAGTTGAGATAGGCTCCAGCACCCCCGCGACCCTCGTGAGGATAAGCGGTAGAAAATGAATGAATGAATGAATGAAAAACTGAAGACTTGAAGACTTAGGGATGTTTACTTTGGAGCAAAATAAATGTAGTACTATAAATATATGCAGCACTGCTTATTGAAGTACAGTAGTATGCACGGAAGCATGTAGTGGACATGATTTGCCAACACAACATGTGTTTTTATGCTGTTTGTGTACTGTGTGTGTGTGTGTGTGTGTCAGTCAGACGTGACTGCCATCACAAGACCGAGGAACAAACCAAACATTCACATCTTGTCAGATTAGGATCTGTGTGACGTCACACAAAGCGAGTGTCTGGAGTACACAATAACACGAGTACACATTATTAAAATACTACTTCTTCTTCAAACGCTGAGTGAGTGGTCTTTGAGTACTGGTCATTTGTTGACCATTGGCAAACACTCGAAGGAGGAGCATGCTAATGTTTGCCTTCTTGTTGTTGTGCGTGGGAGCGTGTGCACTTTGACCTGTCGGCACGCTGCCCCCTGTGTTTGCACGCCGCCGAAACAACCACACACACTTCTTCATTTGGTGTTACTCCCTGATGATTAGGCATGATGGCGTACTGTATTGCCTCAAAGCAGAGGTGTCCAGGGAAGGCCACATCGTGAAAAATATTTATTTCAACCACCACATAAGTTCTTTGGATGTTGCTGTGAGATCTTTTGTGACCTTGGATGAGTTGTGGCTGCGCTCTTGGGGTCATTTTGGTTGGCCGGCCACTCCTGGGAAGGTTCACCTCTGTTCCATGTTTTCACCATTTGTGGATAATGGCTCTCACTGTGGTTTGCTGGAGTCCCACAGCTCTAGAAATTTTTTTATAATCTTTATAACACTGATAGAGCTCAATTTCTGTAGATAGCATGATGTTTAACTTTTGGTGTACTTCACTTTGTCAGGCAGGTCCTATTTGAGTGATTTCTTGATTGAGAACAGGTGTGTCAGTAATCAGGGCTGGGTGTGGCTACAGAAATTGAACTCTGGTGTGACAAACCACAGTTATGTATGTTTTAAAGGGGGCTTTTTCACCTTTTGACAAAGGGCCATGAATCTCTATCAATAATAAAACGTTTAAGTGCATGCGTTGAACTGCATTTTGTGTTCAGTTGTGTCGCCATTGATCAATATTTCAATTTGATTGGTGATCTGAAACGTTTAAGTGTGACAAAACATTTTTTCTTTAATATTTCAACTCTTTGCTACTAAAACAACATTATTTTTTCCTCTAATAATATTAACATATTAAGTTTATTCTTATGACTTCTTTTCTCGTTGGCTATTAAGATCTTTTCTTGTTTCATGACGTTCATTTGGTAATATTTATGACTTTTTTTCCCCAACCAAATTTTCCAGAAGTTTATTTTGTGTGATTCTCTTAATATGATGCCGTTTTTTAAAATGTTTTTTCATATATTTTATCTCCATGCTGTTAAAGTGCCATTATTTTTCCTCAAAATATTTATTTATTATTTATTTAAACTATATACTTCTTTACTTTTGTAAATTGCAACTTTTTTCACTGGAATGCACACTTTTCGTGTAATATTTTGACATTTTTATGAATAATACAGCTGTTTTTTTGTTTGTGCTTTTAAAATTTTACTAGTTAAACTTTTTTATCTTGTAAATTTTCCTCTCATAATTACGGCTTTGTGTTTATTTTTTATTTTTTTGTACGCCTACAAAGGACTCAATGCTACTAAATTGACAATTGGTTTCAAAATATTTATAATTTTTAATATTAATATTTCAACTGTATCAGTTTATTCTTGTAAAATTGTAGCCTTTTCCTCTGCCTGATTTTACAAAAATGACAATTTACTTATACTTATAATATTCCTTTTATTTTTTTGTTTTTTTATACTTCAACTCAATGCTACTGACACAACATTATTGTGCCTCATTCTTGTAAAATTGTGACTTTTTGGGGGGTGGGTTAAAGTATGACTTTATTCTGTCATGACTTGGCTCTTAGGCAGCGACACCAACAAAGGCGGAGGGAGACAGGACCTGGCCAAACAATGCGAACATTTTTTTAACAACAAAGAGTGCAAAGTAGGCTTCATCTCAAGACAAAGCTTTGTCCGGTTCTCCCCCCCTCCCTGCGTGTGGTCAGGATGAGGCTTCTAAGCTCCCAAGGTTGCCCCCGTGCCCAGGTGTAAGGGGTTCAGGGTCTGTATTCACAATGCACCCTAAGACTAAAAATAGTTCATAGTGATGTCACTCATAGTTAAATTCCTAGTAACGCTATCACACCTAGAGATGAAAGTCACCACAACATTGCGCTACCTTCCCACAGGTAAAATGCAGCAGTAGCCATGTTTACATGAGGAGTTATTCTCTTTCTGAATGGAGTCTTTCTGAATGACTTTTCGGAAACCAATGGTATCCATGGAAAGGAATATTCCAATCTCTTGTCTACATGCGGCGATATAATCAAACAGAAAAGTCAATGGGGCATGTGCAGGAAAACGTAAACATCAACATCACGTGATACCAACTTCCCTGAGTTTTTCTTTCACTTGTTGAAATAACTCAGTATTACGAGTTTTTTGTTCGTCCGGTCTTGAAATTTAGTTTGGATCAAAAATAAACTTTCCGCAGCAGTCCAGTGCCGATTGCTCACCTCCATTTTTAAAACCGAAGAACGTCTGGATCTGCGTGTTACGTCATATCTGAACCTGCGCTGAAAGAACGCACCCGGGATAAATTTACACAGGAAAAGATCAAATCTTGCAAATATTTTATAATTAAACTTGGGACATGTTTTATATAGATATATATTTTGTTTTTTCATAAAACTGGACTTGTAAATAAAGTATAGAAGGGTTTAGATTCTGTTCCACAGATGGCGGTAATGCACACTGAAAGCTGCTTGCCAACCGCCAATAAACAACAGAAGAAGAAAAATACCAAGAAGAAGAACACACCCAAGTTTCTGTTTAAACGGGTACTTCTGTGTCTACATATCAAATACATACTGTAGTAAAAGTAGCAACATGGACAGTGAACATAACAATAATCATATCAATATGTGAATGAGGTACGTTCAAACAATTTGAAGCTCAGCAGCCCTTTTCTCTTTTAGGATCACCAAGCCGCTGACCTTTGCGGACTGTGTTGGAGATGAGCTTCCTCTCGGTTGGGAGGAGGTGTACGACCAGCAAATAGGAGTTTACTACATTGACCACATCAACAGTGAGTACTCGCCAGCTCAGCATGCTTCACGCTTCCTGTCAGGTGGGAACTGCCCCCATTTGGTGAAAAGGTGCCTCAGTGATGCGTCTACTCCCCTGCACCGTCCTCAGAAACCACCCAAATTGAGAACCCGCGCACCCAATGGCGGCAGGAGCAGGAGCGCATGCTGAAGGAGTACCTGGTGGTGGCCCAGGAGGCCCTCCGAGCCAAGAAGGAGATGTACCTGGTCAAGCAGCAGCGCCTGGAGCTGGCCCAGCAGGAGATGCTGCTCTTTCATGAGCTCTCGGAGGACAGCCGCTCCATCGCTAGTGGTAAGACATGGCATCACATACAACAATGGAAGTGCCCTCACATTTCAGCAAGCACTTGATTCTGTCTGGCCAGGGGACAACAGTACAGAAAGCCACCTTTAGAGTGGTCAGTGTACAGCTTTACTATACGTTCACAACAATATGAATCACAACAGAATGGTTGCCTCATTGAACCACAGCTCAGTGGCAGCACTTATGCTCCCAATCCACACACGGGGAGAACATGCAAACTCCACACAGAGATGGCCAAGGGTGGAATTGAACTCGGGTCTTCCAGCTGTGAAGCTTGTGTGCAAACCACTCACCGGCCGTGGAACCTATTAGACCTTTTTGCCCAACCTAATTGTTCCAAAATTACAACTTTAATATTGTTTTTTTTCCCTCAGAATATTATGACTTTTAAAAACATTTCTTTTTCATTTGAATAGTTCAACTCTATACTACTTAAATTACATCATTTTTTCTCATAATATTAAATATAGTTAATTGCAACATTTTTCTCATTAGAATAACTGTTATTATTTCAGTTATTTCAATTTCAATTATGACTTTATTTCCGTAATATTTACATTGCTTTGTTTGTTTTTTATTTAATTTAAAAAAATTAAGTAATTAAAAAAATATTTTAATAATATTACAGTGTTAATCTTGTAAACATGACAACTTTTTCTTGTTGGATTACAGCAATACTTTTAATACTTTATTCTTGTAAACTTGCTGTGGATTTTTTTCCTCTTGATTTGTTTGTTTGGCTGCACGGCCGCCGAGTGGTTAGCACGCAGGCCTCTCTGTGCGGAGCTTGCATGTTCTCCCTGTGTATGCGTGGGTTTTCTCCGGGTACTCCGGTTTCCTCCCACATTCCAAAAACATGCTAGGTTAATTGGCCACTCCAAATTGTCCATAGGTATGAATGTGAGTGTGAATGGTTGTTTGTCTATATGTGCCCTGTGATTGGCTAGCCACCAGTCCAGGGTGTACCCCCGCCTCTCGCCCGAAGACAGCTGGGATAGGCTCCAGCACTCCCATCACCCTTGTGAGGATAAGTGGTTGAAAATGAATGAATGTTTTTATTAGCGTCATTATTCTGTGCACTGTTTTTACTTTTACTTTTAGCTGTACGACTTATTATTATTATGCATGTGTGTTTGACTGGCTGCTGTACAGCACTTTGGGCAGTTAACTGTTGGAAATGTGCTGTATAAATAAATTTGACCAAACCTTGAACTCCATTTGACCAGAAATTACTTGTTTTGTTTCTCAAAATACTGACTAAAAAATGAATTTTCTTTACATCAACTCTACTGTGCCGCTAAAATGGCGTTAGTTTTTTCTCATATTACATGTTTATTGTCATAAAATTGCAGCAGTTATTTCCATTTCTGATGTTGTTTTCCTTTTTTTATTGTTTTTGTTTCAGTTTTCTGTTCTTCTAATATTATTACTTTATTTGCATCATATTTTTGCCTTATTGCCATAATATTCCCCTAACTTTTTCCCCACCTTAACTTTCCCAAACACAGCAGATTTATTTTATTTGGTTTGTCATAATATTGGACTTCACAAAACCATATTGTTTTTAATATTTAACTTTATCCTGCTAAAATGTTGAGTCTTTATTCTTCTAAATTGATGACCTTTTATTGTTTGCTGTGGGGCAATACAAAAATGGCCGCACTGGGACGCCCCTTTTGTGGATTCCTGTGAAAGCTTGCTGAAATCTGAGGGCAGCGGACACACGAGATCCCACACCCCACCTTTGTGGTGTATCTCTGTTACCTCTGTCACTTCACATCACTTCAAATTTCACCTGTAACACACCCCTTCCCAAATCTCATTGTGTGTCCACAGCAATCTCCGGCTCGTCCTCCAACGCGAAATACGACCCTGACCAAATCAAAGTGGAAGTGGCTTGTCGGCGAGAGCGGGTGAGTCATTATGAGTGGAGAACAATGTGGGGGGGCTGTGTTGGGTTGGGGTGTGCCCCACGACAGGATACCGTGGCTCGGGGCCGGCCTGGGGGCCCTCTGGAGGATGAGGATGAGCTCACTATCAAAGGGTCAGAGAGAGGCGAGCAGCGACGTGGCTGTGCAAGGAGTCACCAGACCTTGCTGGTCCTTGTCTCCTTCAGAATAAAAGTACCGGATAGAGTCTGAAATGTTAGGAGCCACCTCAGGCACGTGCAGCGATGTGATAGAAAATCTTATCAGCAGCCCGGAATCTGGTCTAACTGCAAAAACAACACATTTTCCTCACTTTCACTTCCAGTAGGTGTCCCAATACTTTACCAATACCAATACTACCATTTTGTATTTTCTTCTGCTATGTCCCCGTCCAGCGTCCTCGTGTCCCATGCAATCAGTGACACCTTAACTCACTAGATTTATTTACAAAGCAGGAGTGTCTCCGGTCACCACCTTTCCTGTTTACGTACGCACTCCCAGAAAGAAGTTACGTATGGCCGAAGCGTACGTAGTGTCGTCACGCGTCACTACCCTAAAATGGTGATACTAATAACTTTTCTTGCAATATATCTATAAGGTTTTTTTATGACAAATAGTTTTTTCAACTCCAAGCTGGAACTATTAATGCCAACACCGCTTTTGCAGAAATGCTGCCAATGCTTAATAGACAGTACCAATTGCCTGAGAGAAAATAACATGCCAGTTCCTCAACCTCACAGAGTGAAAGATGGCCTATGTTTTTTCAACTACAAGCTGGAACTCTTAATGCTGACACAGCTTTTGAAGAAATGCTGCCAATGTTTAACAGACAGTACCAATTGCCTGAGAGAAAATAACATGCCAGTTCCTCAACCTCACAGAGTGAAAGATGGCCTATGTTTTTTCAACTACAAGCTGGAATTATTAATGCTGACACCACTTTTGAAGAAATGCTGCCAATGTTTAACAGACAGTACCAATTTCCTGACAGAAAATAGCATGCCAGTTCCTCAACCTCACAGAGTGAAAGATGGCCTATGTTTTTTCAACTACAAGCTGGAACTATTAATGCTGACACCACTTTTGCAGAAATGCTGCCAATGTTTAACAGACAGTACCAATTGCCTGACAGAAAATAGCATGCCAGTTCCTCAACCTCACAAAGTGAAAGATGGCCTATGTTTTTTCAACTACAAGCTGGAACTATTAATGCCGACACCGCTTTTGAAGAAATGCTGCCAATGTTTAACAGACAGTACCAATTGCCTGAAAGAAAATAACATGCCACTTCCTCAACTTCACAGAGTGAAAGATGGCGTACTTAAGGAAATGTTGTATTATTATTATGATATATTACCATAACTGAGGTCTCAAAATATGTAGATAGTAACATTGTTTATCGTCAATTTGGGGCACACTAAACATTTCAAAATGCACCTGCATTATTTTAAATAAAAAGGTTTCTTTGTCCAGACATATTTTGTCATTGTACTTTTCTTAAAATTAATGTTCAAATCTTTTCTCCTCTCGTTATCGCAGACCCGTGCTTATCAAGGACCCGTGTATCTCGTGTATCCTCTCGTCTAGTCTAGCCTTTGTGTCTCATGAAGCCCCCAATTACTTTAAATTCAATATTATTTACAAAATTCCTCAGCAAACCCCCCTAAAGGAAAGTTAAACAAACCTAAAAAAATACATTAAAAAAACAAGAAATAATAATACAAATAAATAATTAAACAAATCCAAAATAAAGTATAACATATACTGTAAAATACAATAAAATAATCCAATCCAACCCAAAATAAAATTAAATCACAATCCAAAATGTAATAAAATAAAAACCAATTGGCTTTGTGTTAGAGTTTGGTTCTCCAATATGCCTCGAGTTTTAGACATACAGTACGTCTACGTTTTTTTTTTTTTTTAATTTGTCATCCTGGACTTCGCCACTTGCTCCAGCTTGTGCCTATTAGTCATTTATTAGATTTTTTTTTTTCAACAAAGACAAACTGATGTCAGCCTGTCTGCGCATCATCCCCAGCGTAAACACAGCATTCCTGTGTGCACATGGTCCTGACTCAGCAGTTTTAGGTGAGAGCAGGCCATTGTGTGGCACACACGTGTCCTTGTTTTCTCTTGCAGCTCTCCAGACTGAAGCATGAACTGGCCCAGGTGAGGCAGGAGCTGCAGTTCAAGGAAATGGGCGTGGAGACCCTACAGGAGTGAGTGTGACCACCCTTCCTCACCCCTCCTATTTCCCTGCTCAAACACCCGCTCCCACCCTGTCTCTTGGCACAGGTTGCATTTTGAACATGCTGAACAAAGTTACCTTCAATATAACATGTACGAAAAGGAAGCCGATTTCCTCATTTCGAAACATTTGAAAGCAATGGAGAAGAAATAAAATAAATCAAGCAGAGAAAGACCAATGAATGTATGAGTACAAATTAGTCAAAATATGACAGATAAATTAATTTAAAAAAATACAATTTTTTAAAATTAATTAAAAAAATACAAATAAATAAATAAATACAGATATCAAAGATAAATGAATAAGTAAAGGAAACAAGAATCAGTACGATCATTAAAGATAAAGAATCATGTACTGTAGAGCATACTATATAATTTCAAAACTAAATAAGTGCACCATTTAAAGTTGAATCTATCACTAATAGATTATTAAAAATAAATAATTGGTTGAATAAGTAAAGCGATAAATGAATGAGTAAGTAAATATATAATGAATATATTTGAAATAATGAAATCAATAAAGATGAATGACAAACACGAAATGGATAAATAAAATAATTTAAAATAAATGAATCTGATAAAAATAAATTGAGCGATAAAAAAAAAGAGAACTATGAAAAAACTCACCATGGGCTAGTCAATCCATTTGGAATCACAGGAGGTTATTATTCAATATAACAGTCTGACTCATGGTGAATTCCAAAGTCATCACACAGCAACTTAACACCCAAAAGGCAGCTAAGAAATGTACAAGGTATGTACCAATACAAGTTTAAACAACAGCGCCAAAGTCCCAGCAAAGCATTTCATTGGTTATTAGTGCTTCCCTCGTGTCTCTCGGCTCGTTTGGCTCCCTCTGGTGGACAGAGGCAGCATATGGTGCCCCAGAAGCATTAACCAATGAAGTGATTTGCTGGGATGAAGTTAATTTTTTTTAAATTTTAAACTCCTATTGCCTTGTATTGTATTTCTCAGCTACCTGTTGAGTGTTAAGTTGCTGTGTGATGATTTTAGTGTTCTTTGTAAGATGACGCTGTGATTTCAAAGTTTAAGAAATAAGTAGCCGCTTGCACACTGGGAATTACGGTATGTAAAAAATCAATTAAATACATACATTAAAGATGAGCAAACACTATATAATATGTACATAGCAAGATGAATGAAAAAATAAACACATATAATAGATGAATAGATACATTTAAGAATAGAAAATAAACAAGGTTAAAGATAAATCATTAGAAATAAATGTATAGAAATAAATGCAAGTAAAGAGCTGAAAGTAAATGAACACAGAGAGATTAAAAAACAGAAAATACATTATATTGTACATTATACAAAATTGTGTAATGTACAAATAAATGCACATAGTGAAATGTTTATTTTTTGTTTTTCTTCTTAATTTTATGAGAAATTGTCGCTAGAAGAATTTTTCCAAGTAGCAAAAAGAGGGAGTTGGCCCACAGAAAGCAGAGGGGCGTTGTGGGTGGGGGGCTGCATCAGGAAGAGGATACACCAGCAGAGAACAGGCAGCCAAGGCTCAGCTCGGAGAGGAAGTCTCTCCGGGAAGGGGGCTGGAGGGGAGGGTGGGAGCCAGGCCAGTTTGAAAAACATGGGCCGAGATATCTGGCAGCACATTCCTCAGCACTTCCTGAGTCGCTGGCAGAGTGGCTTATCTGCTACATATACACAACGCCGCTCATTCCCAGAATAACCTGCAAGATTAGACAGCCTGCAGAAAGCACCGAGACCCCCCTTAGACCCACCCTTCATCCTCCTCACGCACTGACAGTGTTGTGTTTTGTGTACGTGTGGACACGCTATCGTTTGGAAGCCACCAAGTAGCGAGATCCTGTCCACACCAGGTCTCACATCTGAGAAAAAACACTTTTCACTCACGAGCACTCACTGGCTTTGTTCCCGTAATGTAATGTAATATAATAGTGTATTAGCTGTCAAAGTTAGCGCATCAATAATGTGATAAGATTTTTTATTTTTTACGTCCTGTTTGACCCTCGGTCCACACCGTAGTTTGAGAAAATGCGGCAGTGGCTGTACAGCCACAGGCGGGAACAGATAAAGAGCAGAAATGGCCCAAGAGAGGGTATTTTTTTGTTGTCATTTTAGCTACAAATAGCTTTACATCCATCCTTTTACTACTTTTCATTTTCAATTTTCTAACACATGCTGGAGCCTATCCCAGCCGTCTTCAGCCAAGAGGTGGGGTACACCCTGGACTGGTGGCCAGCCAATCACAGGGCACATATAGACAAACAACCATTCACACTCACATTCATACCTATGGACAATTTGGCGTCGCAATTAACCTAGCATGTTTTTGGAATGTGGGAGGAAACCGGAGTACCCGGAGAAAACGGGGAGAACATGCAAACTCCACACAGAGATGCCCAAAGGTGGAATTGAACTCGAGTCTCCTAGTTGTGAGGCCTGTGCGGTAACCACTATGCTAACATTAGCGATGCAAGTATGCAGTAGATAAAATAAATGTAGGACTAATATTCATGGTGTAAATCCCAACATGGTATGGTAATATTTTTGGAATGTGGGAGGAAACCGGAGTCCCCGGAGAAAACCCACGCATGCACGGGGGGGAACATGCAAACTCCACACAGAGATGGCTGAGGGTGGAATTGAACTTTGGTCTTCTAGCTGTGAGGCCTGCGCGCTAACCACTCGTTAGTGCAGCCCTCCATATTTATTATAAAGGCTTATTTCTATGTGCGACTTATTGCAATTCATGGCCAAAATGCTATTAATCGCGATTAAGTATTTTAATCGATTGACAGCTCTAATAAATGATACTATTTGGCTAACAAATTTTCCAAAAATTGCATTATTTTTTATGTAATTTATTTATATATTTTTTATTTTAATTACATGTTTTTTCTAAATATTTTAACTAATATTGTAGGTCATCTTCTCATACTAATACTCATACTAACAGACGGCTTCATTGTTATATTCTGTTTGTTCTCATAAAACAAATGTTTGAGCTTCATTTTGTAATTCTTAAACGAGTTACCTCCCCCCGCCCTTTCAGTTTTGTTTTTTCTTCAGTGTGACCCAAATATAGTTCTTCATACTATACCCAGTGTTTGTGTTGGGGTGTGGCACTGACCCCCCTTTTTTAAGCATCTTAAACTCCAAGGCCTGGCTCATGGAGTGGGGGTGGAGACTGGACAAAGCAGTTCTTGTTGCCTGATGGCTGCTGGAACACTACCTGCTTTTGAAGGTCCCTTGGAGGAAGCAGGCTGCGGTGGCTACGTGCTAAGGCCGATGACAGAAGTGGAGGAGGAGTTGGGGGGGTGGAGGGAGCACCGTGATCCTGAGCCAGCCTCTTTGTTGACTCCATGAGGCAAACTGGGTGGGGGTGATCCCTGTGTGATGAAGGATTGCTTGTCTTGACCTTCCGTCGGGCCTTCCGCATTTTGGGATCCCACTTCTTACACCAATTTGGTGATCTCGAATCGCCCAGGAAGGGCTCAAACACTTTAGATCGCTCATGGAAGCCCGTGAAAACTCACCCACAGCCGCTCCTGTCATCTGCTTTGTCTTGTGTATGTGTGTGTGTGTGTGTGTGTGATTAATGCAAACGTCTCGTCTCTTCAGGATCGACAGGAAGATGTCGTGCAGCCAGACCAACTACAAGCTGGACGAGGCTCAGGCCATCTTCAGCGAGCTGCGCAGCATCAAGAAGGCCATCAGCACAGGCGAGAAGGAGAGGCAGGACCTCATCCAGGTGCCCACGTTCTCACCAATCCTTGCTCAGTGCTGTCCTCTAGTGTCCCTTGTCGTCTTTAAGTGCATTCCCAGACATGTGAGTCAGGGAGCATGTCTGATTCTGCTAGCTGAGCAAAAAACCCCAACAACAAAAAAAACCCCACAAATGACGAGTCAGCATAACAAAGACGGTGATTCATGGAGATATTCAAGCTACACACTGAAGGCGCATGATGCTTGGAATGAAATGAGCTGGCCAATCAGATGTCACACTGAGGTCATGATGTTCATGTTCATGTTCCACACCTTCACTATTCAGGGGTGTCCAAACCTTTTCCAGCGAGGGCTAGCTACTGAAAAATTGAAAGATGCAGGCGCCTCTTTGATATTTTGTAAAACAACTCATATACTGCTAGCTACAAGCTAACAAGACGTGCTAACAACTCCATGTACTGTATCTTATTCTCCTAAAATTTAGACTTTTTTTTTAAATTTCATTATGCCTCATTTATCGCCATATTTTAACTTTATTCTTTTTTTCCATCTCTTTTCTTCTTGTAATTAGGACTTTATTCTTAGAATATTTTGATTGTATTCTGGTAATAAAATTCAGTCCATATTCATGTTCATATACTTTCCCCTAAACTCATTTTCCCAACTTTATTTCATGGTTTGTTTTTCATAATATTACATCTTCAATAATGTTTATTTTCTTTAATATTTCAACTCTATGCTACTAAAATGACAAAAAAATAATACTTTTTGTAAAATTTAGACTTTTTTGCCATTAGACTGACATGACTTTTTGTCTTTATTCCTCTTCTAAATGTTCTGCTTTTTACATAATGATATTATTTCCATAATATTGACATTTTATTCCCCACAGTATTACAAATAAAAAAACTGAATTTTTCAAAAATTACTTTCTCATAATACTACAACTTTTGAAAAGTATTTTTTTCAACTTGATGGTACTAAAATGTCATTATTTCACTCATATTAAAAGGTCGTATAAAATATCTATTATTTCCATAATTCAGGTTTATTTTTTTTCGAAATTCCAAAATCTTTTTTTTATTTTTATTTTTCCAGTTTTTACTTTTTTGGCTCTTTTTTTCCAACTACTTTCTTAATGTAAATATTTTTGTTGTGATTAGGACTTTATTATCATAATATTTAGACTATTCTGGTAAGATAATACATATTACTTCAAATATACTTTTTCCCCAGCCTAATTGGTCAAAAGTTACAACTTCATTTTTTGTTTTGTTTGTTTCTCGTAATATTGCATATTTGTGCATTTTTTATTTGATACTTCAAATCTATGCTAGTAAAAATATTATTATTATTGAAAGAATAGTTACACAATTTTTTCCTCATCATATTAGGGAGTTTATTTTTGTAAAATTGCGACTTTTTTCTTGAAAAATGACTTCATATTTTGACTTTTCTGCCTTTTTTTTTTTACATTTTTGCTGTAGTTTAAAAAAAAATGTTCCAAATGTTCTTTCTGTAGCATAATGACTTTATTCCCCTTATATGTTGACTTGTTCCTCAGAATATTTTTGCCAACCAAAATTAAAAAATTAAAAATTCTATATCACAATTTTAAAAAGAGTACTATTATAGGTTAATCCAGTGTATTTATTTCCACAAATTACAAAATCCTTTTTTGTTGGGTTTTGTTTAGTTTTTTTTGCTTAATTGTAATTGTAGAACTGCAAGAAGTCAATAAAAGCAGTGCATTCTTCCCGAAGGAGTCACAGCGCCACCCAATGGCAACATGAAATTACTATAGGGTCAGTCAAAATGATCTGACACATTTGTAGGTTAAATAAAAGGCAAATAAAGTAAAGAAACAAAAAAAGTGTAACATATAATGCCAGTCTGTTTCATTATGTTTTAAAAATTAAATCAGTTCTGGCTGTGCGAGGTCGGCCGGTTGATTTTGGTTTCAATGCAGATCCAGTAGCTCTGAAGTTGGTAACCCATAACAAGATGGTGTTTCCAGCTGGTACGGGATCATGTCTACCAAGTGCAAACACAGGCTTTATTTTCTGATGTGTAGTGAAGCCTTCATGATAAAGACTTAACGCTTGTGATTTGCCTCCAGACTCTGGCCAAACTGACAGTGAACTTCCAAAGCAGCTTGTGCGACTCAGCCGGTGAGGTGGCCAACAACAGCACTGGAGCGGCGGCGGGTGAGCCGTGCGGTGCGCAGCAGCAGCAGTACTGCGACACTGGCTGCCAGACGGACATCATGGGAGAGGTACCTACGCTCCCAACTGTCGGGTGTGAGCCCTTTGGCTCTCGCTGTACTGAGGTCACATTCAGTCCTCATTAAGAGACTTCATGCGGCCTCATGTTCCTTTTCTCGCTCTCTGTGCGGTGTTTTCCTAGTACGCCGTGCAGGACTCCTCCCACCTGGTGGACAAAGTTAAACTCAACTGGCAGTACGAGGAGGCCAAGAAGAAGTAAGTGTGTTTTGGGCCGCTTTCACTCATGGCACCATGACAACAGGCCGTGTTGTGACAGAATGGACTGGCGCTCATATTGTATGAATATACATACTTATGTATACTTATACTGTATTCCTCTAGTCCAGTGGTGGGGTCACATGCTGAAATATGAAAGTATACTTACACATTTTGTAATGCAACACATGTAGATATGCTAAGAAGTCATATATAACTGCATCTCAGCTTGATCATATACTGTACATGAGAAAGACAATTATTAATATCAACGTCACTCATACTTTGCTCTTTTTTTCTCTTAATAGTAAATAGCCATATTTTCTCGTAACATTAGGACTTTATTCCGATCATTGAATAGTTGGAAAAAAATATATAATAAATTAAAGGCTGTTATATTATGAGAAACAATACAATGAACAAAGGTGCAGTTTGTGGAAGATTAGCTTGCGGAAAAAGTAGCAATGTTACAAAAATGTAGTCCAAATATTATGGGATTCAATTACGAAAAGAACATTTTCAAGAAGAAAGTTTAAATAGTTGGAAAATTTTACAATTGGAAATTTTACATGAGTAGAAGGAATGCTGCCAATTCATCCGGGACTGAAATTGACCGATACCGATCACATGGATTAATTATTATTATTATTATTATTATGCTGATGTTCATGTGCGCATACTTCCTGAGTGATGTTGCTGTTCCTCCTTCCTGCCACCAGGGTGCAAAGCATTCAGCACCAGCTAGCCCAGCTGGATAGCGAGAGCTGGTCGGGCCGGGCTGAGGCGGACCGCGATCGGGACTTCCTGCAACTGCTGCGCGAGAAGGAGGCTCTCCTGCAGGAGATCATCCTGGTCAGCCAGCAGCAGCACTCGCCCGAGACGCTGCTCCAGCTGGAGGAGGAGCGCCGCCGGCTAGAGGAGGAGGTGCAGCGGGCCCAAAGCTCGCAGAGCCAGGGAGCCAATCAGAGGTAACCGGGATTTAGATTCTGGGAACTTTTGAGGGGCAGTGGCAACCTAATCCATACACATTACCAGGAATTCTTGGAATTACTTTTGAGGGGCAGTGGCAACCAAATTCATACACATTACCAGGGATTCCTGGAATGACTTTTGAGGGGCAGCGGCAACCTAATCCATACACATTACCAGGAATTCTTGGAATTACTTTTGAGGGGCAGTAGCAACCTAATCCATACACATTACCAGGGATTCCAGGAATTACTTTTGAGGGGCAGTGGCAACCTAATCCATACACATTACCAGGGATTCCTGGAGTGACTTTTGAGGGGCAGTGGCAACCTAATTCATACACATTACCAAGAATTCTTGGAATTACTTTTGAGGGGCAGTGGCAACCTAAGCCATACACATTACCAGGGATTCCTGGAATTACTTTTGAGGGATAGTGGCAACATAATCCATACACATTACCAGGGATTCCTGGAATTACTTTTGAGGGACAGTGGCAACATAATCCAAACACATTACCAGGGATTCCTGGAATTACTTTTGAGAGGCAGTGGCAACCTAATCCATATACATTACCAGGAATTCTTGGAATTACTTTTAAGGGGCAGTGGCAACCTAATCCATACACATTACCAGGAATTCCTGGAATGACTTTTGAGTGGCAGTGGCAACCTAATCCATACACATTAACAGGAATTCTTGGAATTACTTTTGAGGGGCAGTGGCAACATAATCCAAACACATTACCAGAAATTCCAGGAATGCCTTTTGAGTGGCAGTGGCAACCTAATCCATACACATTAACAGGAATTCTTGGAATTACTTTTGAGGGGCAGTGGCAACATAATCCAAACACATTACCAGAAATTCCAGGAATGCCTTTTGAGGGGCAGTGGCAACCTAATCCATACACATTACCAGGGATTCCTGGAATTACTTTTGAGGGGCAGTGGCAACCTAATCCATACACATTAACAGGAATTCCTGGAATTACTTTTGAGGGGCAGTGGCAACCTAATCCATACACATTACCAGGGATTCCTGGAATTACTTTTGAGGGGCAGTGGCAACCTAATCCATACAAATTACCAGGAATTCTGGAAATACTTTTGAGGGGCAGTGGCAACCTAATCCATACACATTACCAGGAATTCCAGGAATGCCTTTTGAGGGGCAGTGGCAACCTAATCCATACACATTACCAGGGATTCCTGGAATTACTTTTGAGGGGCAGTGGCTACCTAATCCATACACATTACCAGGAATTCCTGCAATTACTTTTGAGGGGCAGTGACAACGTAATCCATACACATTACCAGGAATTCTGGAATTACTTTTGAGGGGCAGTGGCAACCTAATCCATACACATTATCAGGAATTCGGGTGTCACGGCACCATACTCACAAGATGAGATGATGCACAAGCTTGCGTCCACAAGAATGAGATTTTAACATATCTTTAAAAAAGGTTCAATGACTGGACTACAAACATGACTGGACTACAAACATGCACAACAATTCAAGTGTGTTTTTAATTGTTTACTGTCCAACAAAATGAAATAATAGGATACATATATATAGTATATACACACAGCACATACTGTACATCCATTCACACAATAACTTAACGTTGTTTTTCATATTTAACACTCATTTTTAAGGCTGGGTGGCTTTTATTTAGTCATGGACCATGATCAATTATCATCATAATCAATCAAGTAGTGCAAACCCTGTTTACTTTGCCTGTCCAGGATCCTGCAGCAGGAGAAGAGGAACGTCCTGCTGAGACAACTGGAGGAGGCCACACGCATCACCACCTACCTTCACTCGCAACTGAAGAGGTACAACACAACACTCTCTCTTTTCTTTTCTTTTCTTTTTTTTAGTTGTTCTTTAACTTCCTGTTTCTGTCACATGACCAGCCTGTCGGCCAGTTCTCTGACTGTGTCGTCCAGCAGTAGCCGAGGCTCGCTGGCATCCAGTCGCGGCTCACTCGCGTCCAGCCGAGGCTCGCTCAGCTCCATCAGCTTCAGCGACATCTACGGCGTCCCCCAGTTTGAGCGCCACGACGCGGCGGCGGAGACACTGGACCCCCACTTGCGCTACCTGCTGCCTCCGGAGGCTGTCGTGTCAAGAGACTGTTCCTTGTACGCTCAGGAGCCGCCGGGCCAGAGCAAAGCCAAGCGCTCCCACGACACGCCCCAGTCTCTAGCCTCCTTGTCGTCACGCTCCTCACTCTCCTCGCTGTCGCCGCCCAGCTCCCCCTTGGATACGCCCTACCACTGCGCCCCTCAGGACTGCCCTCTCACCCAGATGACGGAGGAGTACATGGAACAGGCAAGCCGTGGGCTGTTGGAGGGTCTGCGTGGGCAGTCGCAGCTGCCATCACACGCCGCCATGCTGTGTGGTGACGACCCTGGCGCCCTCGCCACAGTGCATCCTGCAGATGGAAAAAACCACAGAGACGCCACATCTCAGGGTGCTTTTACCGGTAAGCAGCACATACATAATGTAAATATTTGTCTGTCCATTCACATGCACACATAACGTGAGCATCTATTCACACACAATGCAAACATCTGATTTATGTACATACACACATATCATTATTCATACATGTATGTCAAGAAAATATACGTCTGGCCAAACCATCAGGCTATTCACACATTATGGAAATATTCGTTTGCACATCTACAAACACACATTATTTTAATATCTCTCCTACACAATGCACACACTTACATTTACATACAACATTGGTCTGTCCATTCACATACCCAAATCACCTATGCAAATAATAACGAATATCAATCTGGTCATTTGCATACACATGTTAATAACTGTTATATATATTTACACACACGCAAAATATAAATATCTGTGAATTTACAAACATGTAAACATGTACACACACATTGTAATCTGTATGTCCATTCACATACACACATACTAATTCATTAATTCATATCAGTCTATTAATGTACACATATAATCTAAACATGTCTGTCAATTCACATCTAAAATTTATAAAAAAAAAAAATGGAATTTTCTGTATTCTGGTGTCCAGGAGTGACTCTCAGGGGGAACAGCGCCAACAGGAGCAGCAGGAGGTCCAGGAGAGTCTCTGCAGGCGTCTCTGAGGACGCTCTGGCCACAGACAGTGGGGTCTTTGAGGCCTGGGGCAGGAGGTGAGAGGAGGTCCACTCGGCATTGTGAAACCCATAGCAAGACCTCAATTACTGCTATGTTGTCCAACAGGGCAGAGGAGTCTGAGGACATGTCCTTCATGAAGGAGCAGGCTTCTCTGAGTGAGCCCCCGCTGATCCAACTGGGACTCCTGTGAGGAACCATACAGTAACTCATCTTCACATATAAGAACCCAACTTCTCATGCTGTACTTTTATCCAGGTGGGAATCCACGTCTCAGTCTCTGCGTCTTCATCTGCTCCAGCTCAAGAACCTCAGCAGGTCCGTCGTAAGGGACGGATACAAAGTGTGAGTACAGTCGCTCTATGTTTGTAACCACGTCGTTGCAGGTGAGCATGAAGAATAAAAAGTATGTCATGGCAGCTTTGTGAAGGTGCACCTGATCCCGCTGGACGCGGGCCGGGCCTGCGCCTTCTACTGCTGCACGGCGCTGGATCCACAGCCGCACATGAGTTTGAACGAAGGATTCCGGGTCCCCGTCCCCGCCGATGCTTTGACAGTGTGCACCTTGCAGCTGTCCCTCTGCTCGCTGGGTCCGCAGGCTCAGGAGGAGCTCCTGGTATGTCGGAAGGATGCCTTCTGATGTTTGTGTGATAGCTTTGGAAAAGCTTGAATAAAGGGATGGAATGTGTGCAGGGGAGAGCGCAGTTGAGCCTGGTGGACTGTGAGGGGAGCACAGATATGGTTTACCACTGGCTGAGGGTCCAGACGTTCAGTGGGGTGGCCGAGTCTCAGAGGCCTGATCTGAGGAGCCTTGGCCAGCGGCGGCATCACGAAGGGCCGGAGGATGAACACAGGCCCAGAGCTGTGGTAATGTTGCTTATGAACTTCGAAATAAGGAAGTGTCTTGTCCCCAACTCCGGAATTTAGAGTGTCGACCACTGCAGTGATGTCCAAAGTGCGGCCCGCAGCGCATTTAAAACAAATCATTTAACAAGGAGCCTGATAACGTGATGTGTTCTGTGTCTCACTTTTGGTTAACTTGACTTTGTTGTTGGTCGTCGCAGGAGAGCGTGTGCACCCTGCTTTCCCGTACCAGTGCCAGCCTGGAGGAGCGTGATGCAGACCTGCTGAGGCTGCAGAAAAGGGAGGAGCCAGGGGCGGCGATGTCTGAAAGGTACCAGGATCCATCAATTTTTTTTTAAAGCCGTCTCAGGTTTGTCACCATCTCCTTTTGATGTTTTGCGGCTGTGTCCTCCAGGAGCTGGCAAGCTGAGTCGGTGGACAGCGGCTGCAGCAACAGCGCAGTGTGCACAGTGCCGTGCTCGGAGGGTCTCTGTGTCGCCACTGGAGGGCGCTGTGAGCAGTCGTCTAGCAAAATTGCTCCAGTGAAGGTCGTGTGAGTGTTTTTCTTTCCCTCTTGACGGGAAGAGGACATGACGAGTGTTTCTTATTGGCAGGTGGAGAAGGCCACCATGACGGATGGGCACTTTCCAGAACCTGTGCGAGTGCGACCCAAAGAGAGGGGCGGCCGCTGGGGCTATGCCTCACCGTTCATGCGGGGTAGCACCATCGTTCGCTCACAGACCTTCACTCCTGGCGCTCGCAGTCAGTACGTCTGCAGGGTGAGTTCAAACATCACTGATGTTTTTTTTTTTCATGAATCACGTGCAATATGACATATTTAGCACAGCAACACGTTTCATGATGAACAGTGCACTACGTGGCAGCCACCAGCGGAGGGCGCTATTACAGTGTCCCTATAGAAAGTATTCACAGCCTTTCACTTTTTCAGCATTTTATGTTACATCATTTTTTTTTCCTAATTTTTTTTCCCTAGAAATTTTACACACAACACCTCATAATGATAGCCTGCAAACATTTTGCATTATGTATAATATAATATGTATAATGTTAAACATTATGTTTAAATAATTTTATTAAATTAATAATTATTATTAAATAATTAATTAAATTAATAATTAAAATTAATAATTAAATTTAATACATGTATTATTATTTTCCTTTGAATAAATTTTCAATTCTTTAAAAAAAATTTTTTTCATGCATTAGCATATCCCAAAATTGAATTAAAAAATCATCAAAATGACAATAGAAAGACATGTATTTTTTTAGATCAAATATATTAAACATGAAAAAAACTAATTAAGGCATTCAATAAATGTATTGAGTGTATTAAAAACAAAAATTATGTATTATTTCATTAGTCAAACAGAAACAGATTTGCTTACATTCAAGTTTTCACAGCTTGGATTTGGGCACAGCAACAAGTTTCATGATGAACAGTGCACCACGTGGCAGCCACCAGCGGAGGGCGCCATTACAGTATCCCTTTCACTCTTTCAGCATTTTATGTTACATCATTTTTTTTCCCTAGAAATTTTACACACAACACCTCATAATGATAGCATGCAAACATTTTGCATTATATATAATATGTATAATGTTAAACATTATGTTTGCAAATGTATAAAAAATGTAATTTTCCTTTGAATAAATTTGCAATTCTTCTTCAGAAACAGATTTGCTTAAATTCAAGTTTTCACAGCTTGGATTTGGAAAATATAACAAAAATACATCAAATATTAATTTTAATGCCTAATAATAGCTCTATGCTGGTAGGCGGCCAATGGAGACCGATAGAGTGAGGTTCCCCAGGCAGGCAAAATGGGCATTTTAATTTAGTTTTGACCACTTGTTGCCTTTGTTTTAATATAAGTATTAAGTTAGTAGAACATTTTTGTGGTTCTTTTCAGTTGTATCGCAGTGACAGTGACAGCTCAACTCTACCAAAGAAGTCTCCTTTTGTCCGAAACACTTTGGAACGAAGAACGCTGCGCTATAAGCAGGTATGGAGGGTGTTGTTGTTGCTGGTTCTCTAGAAACTCTCCATATGTGAGCTTTGAGTGTGTTCTCTCGCCCCGCCCCGCAGCAGTCTTACCGCTCCTCCCTGGCCGAGCAGCCCACGCGAACCTCCCTGGACCTGGAGCTGGACCTTCAGGCCTGCAGGACGCGCCAGAGGCAGCTGATGGAGGAGCTGAGTGCCCTGAGGGAGCTGAAACTGCGACTGGAGGACCCGCAGGCCAGCGAGGCCAGCGAGCTGCCCCACTGGGCCCTGAGAGACGAACGCTTCCGCCACCTCCTCAGGGAGGCCCACAGACAGGTGAGGCATCGTGTGACTTCCCAGCAAGGATCCACCACTCATGACTCTTGTTTGCCCTCTTCTGCAGGCGAGTCAAAGCAAGCAGGAGCAGCGGCAGGAGGAGGAGGCCGGGAGGAGGCTCAGGAAGGCCTCCAAAGAAGTTCGACAGATGAGGGGGCAGAGCCACAAGGAACCCCTTCCTGTTCAGACATTCAGGTAACCTCCTCTTTTGTAACCGTAGCAACAAAAAACTCAACAGGCAGACATGGACTCCTCAACCATATGGGCTTCAAACACCATGTGGTTTGATTGTAGCGCCCTCCAGTGGTGTTGCTGAGGCCTACATGGCCAACCGTTTTCCTGACTAGTTTAGCTGACTTTCATTTTATAAGTGGTATTATATTATCTTACGGAAAAAAGTCATACTTTGAATGAAGTTGTAATATTCTCAGGAAAAACATTTTACTTTACTTTTCAAGCATGAAGGGGAAATATTCAAGAATTTTTTAAAAACTATATTTTATGAACAAAAAGATAAATGAGGGCTGCATGGCCGCCGAGTGGTTAGCGCGCAGGCCACACAGCTAGGAGACCTGAGTTCAATTCTACCCTTAGGCATCTCTGTGTGGAGTTTGCGTGTTCTCCCCGTGTTCTCCGGTTTCCTCCCACATTCCAAAAATATGCTAGGTTAATTGGCGACTCCAAATTGTCCATAGGTATGAATGTGAGTGTGAATGGTTGTTTTGTCTATATGTGTTTTTTCTTGTGTGGACTATATTGAGTGTGAAGGCGTGTCAACATTTCATGTCTAGAGGGCTCTAATAATGTTAAAAAACATAGTTAGAAGGTCGTAGACAAGTTTTCCATATCTAATATAACGGCAACTATAGGGGTGTTAATTCATGTCTAGAGGGCTCTAATAATGTTAAAGTGTATTTAGAAGGTCAAACAGGTTTTCTATGTCTAATGTATCATATTTTCTCTTATGTCTACTCTATTGGTTAATAGGAGTGTAAAGGTAACTATAGGGGTGTTATTTTATGTCTAGAGGGCTCTAATAATGTTAAAGTGTATTTAGAAGGTCAAACAGGTTTTCTATGTCTAATGTATCATATTTTCTCTTATGTCTACTCTATTGGTTAATAGGAGTGTAAAGGTAACTATAGGGGTGTTATTTTATGTCTAGAGGGCTCTAATAATGTTAAAAAGCACATTGAGAAGGTCGTAAACAGGTTTTCTATGTCTAATATGTCTTATTTTGTCTTAAGTCTACTATATTTGTTAATAGGAGTGTGAAAGTGACTATAGGGGTGTTATTTTATGCCTAGAGGGCTCTAATAATGTTAACAAGCATACTTAGAAGGTCTTAGACAAGTTTTCCATGTCTTATATGTCATGTTAGCGCTATTGGTTAATAGGAGTGTAAAGGTAACTATAGGGGTGTTATTTTATGTCTAGAGGGGTCTAATAATGTTAAAATGCATATTTAGAAGGTCATAAACAGGTTTTCTATGTCTATTATGTTTTTGTTTGTCTTATTATGTCTATTTTATTAGTTAATAGGAGTGTAAAGGTAACTATATGGATGTTATTTCATGTCTAGAGGGCTCTAATAATGTTAAGAAGGTCGTCAACAGGTTTTCTATGTCTAATGTGTCATATTTTCTCTTATGTCTACTCCATTGGTTAATATGAGTGTAAAGGTAACTATAGGGGTGTTATTTTATGTCTGGGGGCTCTAATAATGTTTAAAAGCATATTTAGAAGGTCATAAACAGGTTTTCTATGCTACTACCAAAATATTCCAGAATTCTACTTTGCGGAAATTAATTAATCACAGTAAAGTGTGGAACCAGCATGGCGCCATAAAGGAGTGTTTACTGTATATGGTGATGGCAATGAAAAATGTTTGCAGTTTTATTTTGAAAACAGGCAATAAAGCTGTGCATTCGATTGCAGAGAGAAGATGGCGTTCTTCACCAGACCAAGGTTCAACATACCTCCTTTGCCGGCTGACGATGTGTGACAGCTTCTCTGCGTCACGCGACTCCGCATGAAGTATTTGTGCTACTTTCTTTATTTTCTCTGACCCCCCTCTCACACACACACACACACACACACACACACACTCAAGTCGTGAAGTGTTTGTGGCCAGCAGGCAGCAAAAGAAGGCGTTGAAACAGGTTAAAAAAAAAAACAAAAACAAGACAACACTCGCTCACTGTTGATGAAGAAAGTCTTTAATTCCTGTTGGAGTGTCTTCTGTTTGCCAGACGGGAACAAAACTTCACCGTACTGTAACTTATTTTATAGTACTTTTCCTTGAAGGAAATAGAAAGTAAAGAAAAACCCCCAAATAAAACTGCTTCCTGCTTTTTAAGTGTATTTTGTAGCTTTGAACAAATAGCACTTGAGCGTTTTTACTTATCCTCATTCTTAAAAGAAATGTATTTACATCCAACGTCACTTTGTAATCCACTTTTACTACGGATGTGTTTTTGTGATTCAAATTAATATTATTTCATGTACTTTTCCATATACGGATGAAACACTGTATTCACGTTGTTGTTGTTGTTTTCTAACGAAGTCTGTATGAGCATCTGCAGTGTTGCCTCTTGTGAAAATAAAAGCATTCGAGCACTCTTTTGTTGGAGGCGCAGTGAACAACTACGTCTGACAAAACGATCATTCTTGCGGCCGGACGGGCTCTTTCAAAAGACAACCTGCAGGTGAACATGTCTGGACACCATCTAGATCTACATCTGGATCTAGATCTAGATCTAGATGTTATTGCCCAGGAAAGAGTTTCTATTTACTCCATCAAGTTATCATCAGTCCTACCTTTGAAATCTCATCTTACTGACAAAGATTGATTAAAAAAAAAGGATAATGCTTGGCATTGGAGTTGGGCCTTGGTTTAGGTTTAAAACTTTTGTTTTAAGTTGGGGATGAGGGCTAGGGTTTAGATTAGGGTTTTGTTTTGGCCTGGGATTTAGGTTTTGTTTTGGTTTAGGGTTGAGGCTAGCGCTGGGCTGGGGTTTGGGTTTTGTTTTAGTTTATGGTTGAGGCTGGGTTTAGGATTTTGTTTAGGGCTATGGTTGGAGTTGTGGCACAGTTTCAGGTTGGGATTTAGATTAGGGTTTGTTCTGGGCTGGGATTTGGGGTTTGGTTTGGTTTAGGGTTGAGGCTAGCGCTGGGCTGGGGTTTGGGATTTGGTTTGGTTTAGAGTTGAGGCTGGGTTAGGTTTTTGTTTAGCGCTATGATTCGAGTCTAAGCAGTTTCAGGTTGGGATGAGCGCTCAGGTTTTGTTTTGGTTTGGTTTAGAGTTAAAGCCAGCACTGGTTTTGGGTTTTGTTTTGGTTTAGGGTTGTTTAGGGTTTGTTTTGTTTTGGGTTTTGGTTTAGTTTAGGGTTGAGGCTGGGTTAGGTTTTTGTTTAGGGCTACGATTCGAGTTTTGGCACAGTTTCAGGTTGGGATTTAGATTAGGGTTTGTTCTGGGCTGGGATTTGGGGTTTGGTTTGATTTAGGGTTGAGGCTCGTGCTGGGCTGGGGTTTGGGATTTGGTTTGGTTTAGGGTTGAGGCTGGGTTAGGTTTTTGTTTAGAGCTATGAGCGAGTTTTGGCAGTTTCAGGTTGGGATGAGCGCTCAGGTTTTGTTTTGGTCTGGTTTAGAGTTGAGGCTAGCGCTGGTTTTGGTTTAGGGTTGTTTAGGGTTTGTTTTGTTTTGGGGTTTGGTTTAGTTTAGGGTTAAGGCTGGGTTTGGTTTTTGTTTAGAGCTACAATTCGAGTTTTGGCACAGTTTCAGGTTGGGATGAGCGCTCAGGTTTTGTTTTGGTTTAGAGTTGAGGCTAGCGCTGGTTTTTGGTTTTGTTTTGGTTTAGGGTTGTTTAGGGTTTGTTTTGTTTTGGGGTTTGGTTTAGTTTAGGGTTGAGGCTAGGGCTGGTTTTGGGTTATGTTTTGGTTTAGTGTTGAGGCTGGGTTTAAGGTTTTATGATTATGGTTTTGCCACAGTTTCAGTTTAATTGTTAACAAATGATGGTAAACACAAAATGCACAATATGTGATATACTAATATAGCCATTGATTTATGATACATAGTCATTAACACCTGCTGGATTACTAGCAGCTCTATTTATTAACATTGTGAACAATGTCTAAAAAATCCAAAACACTAGTGGTGTCATCGTGACACATGATCTTAAGTTTGGAGTTGGTGGGAATGGAAAGAATAAATGTGTGTCATTAACTCCAGTCACCAGAGCGGTTGAACAAAATGTGTCAAATGTCTGCATTTTGCAGTCAGCTGAGTGTTTGTTCTCCACCTGAGGGGGAGTTTTATCTCTGCATTTCTATCTCCTGCGGTGCATGTGGAAGATCTACACAGTCTCCTCCTACAGGACGTTTCCCACAGGCCTCGTGTTCTCACAGCAACACAATAAGCTGCAGTGTTCTTACTCCAAACACATGTTCATGGAAAAGTACTTCTCATGCAACTTCAACCCCATCGTCTCCAAACTTGGTGTACATACACAGCAGGTTCGTAGACTTTTGCGGGCCAGAAAGTATACCGAAAGCATCTAGTTTGAGGTCAAAGGTCAAACCCGTGGCAAGGTCAAAAGTCTATCTGCGGCAAACCGTGTGGTGTTGTACGTCCCTGGAGAGGGCTTTCCAGATTGATAGTTCTTAACCTAAAATGGTATTTCTTGTCAGTCATTCTTACTGGTGGATTGTGTCCAACGCAAATGCAACACACAATGCTACTTGACAGTAAGGAGGCAAACGGGTTGAGAAGCACCAACACTGGTTTTAAAGGGTGTTTATACTTTGGAGACACATTGGAACAGGGATTCAAGTGGTTCACCATCATGTCACTTGATCACAGCGCCCTCCAGTGGTGATGCTGAGGCCTCACACCATTCAAATACATTCATTCATTCATTTTCTACCGCTTTTTCCTCACGAGGGTCGTGGGGGTGCTGGAGCCTATCCCAGCTGTCTTCGGGCGAGAGGCGGGGTACACCCTGGACTGGTCACCAGCCAATCATATATCACATATAGACAAACAACCATTCACACTCACATTCATACCTATGGACAATTTGGAGTGGCCAATTAACCTAGCATGTTTTGGGAATGTGGGAGGAAACCGGAGTACCCGGAGAAAACCCACGCATGCACGAGGAGAACATGTAAACTCCACACAGAGATGTCCGAGGGTGGAATCGAACCCTAATCCTCCTAGCTGTGAGGTCTGCACGCTAACCACTCGTCCGCCGTGCCGCCCCAATCAATTGCAGTTTAGATTTCTTTAATCACACTATTATGCATCCATCCATCCATTTTTTTATGCCGCTTAGGGTCGCGAGTATGCTAGAGCCTATCCAGCCAATTAACTGAGCATGTTTTTGGAATGGGGTCGAGTGATTAGCGCGCAGGCCACACAGCTAGGAGACTTGAGTTCGATTCCACCCTCGGACATATCTGTGTGGAGTTTGCATGTTCTCCCCGTGCATGCGTGGGTTTTCTCCGGGTACTCTGGTTTCCTCCCCCATTCCAAAAACATGCTAGGTTAATTGGCCACTCCAAATTGTCCATAGGTATGAATGTGAGTGTGAATGGTTGTTTGTCTATATGTGCCCTGTGATTGGCTGGCCACCAGTCCAGGGTGTACCCTGCCTCTCGCCTGAAGACAGCTGGGATAGACTCCAGCACCCCCAACACCCTCGTGAGGATAAGCGGCATAGAAAATGAATAAATGAATACTTTTCTGAAGGATTCTTTCATGTATTCTCCATCTATGAACAGCTTCCTCCTCCTCAAGGCTCTCCTGTGCCACCACAACGCTAGCAGCTGTACTTGACTTTGGAGGTTTCAGACACTTCTTCAACGTATGTTTGCTCTTCACAACCTTCCCTAGTATACCCCAAATGGCTCCCTTACATTCGAGTACTATGCATTCATAGCCTTGCGATGAGTCGGATATTTCAAACTCTTTTTGAAAACTCTTCATATATTTCCTCCGCTTTGGTGTTTAAAAAAAAAAAAAAAAGAAACAGATGTCGGTGTGGGAGCCCCACAAGGAGGCTGATGAGCCGCATGCGGCTCCAGAGCCACTGCGTGAGCACCATTGATCTAGCCTACGTGTGTGTATGCAGGTAAACTCAAGGCCCGGGTGCCAGATTCGGCCCACCATATCATTTTATGTTATCACGATGTGACTCTTGTAAAATTGCCACTTTTTATCATTAGATTTTTAGAAGTTTTTCTCAGAATATTTTGACTTTATTCTTGTAAATTTTTTTCATTTTGATGTTTTTTACCCCCCTGTGGCTGTAAAGTTATCCATGTCTCCAAAATGAGAAAAAATAGGCATGAAAGACGTTTCTCACGTTCCATGTAGACCATCGTCGGTCCGGACACCTCTGCCCCTGCTGCCCATTGGCACAGGAAGGAGGGGGCGGCAAAGGGGCGGACCACTCGCCTCCTGGCCTGCATGCTTGCCTTCAGCAGAGGACATTTGTTCCTTTGAGTGGCAACACTTTGCACCCCCCCCCCCCGCAACCAGCCTCTTATCGAGCGAGTGGCTCTCGGTGGAGCGATGGAGCAGTGTGTTCGCGCCCTGGAGCTGCTGGGCATGCTGGTCTACGCGGGGGCCTGGCTGTGTGTTCTGGGGGCCACTGTATCTCCGTGGCTGAGCATGTCCACGGAGCTGCTGCAGGTGGAGAGATACGAGCTGGGCCTGTGGGAGACGTGCGTGGTTCAGGATGTGGGCGGCATGGAGTGCCGGCCCTACGACAGTCTTCTGGGCCTCTCTCGGGACCTCAAGCTGGCCCGCGTACTCACGTGCACCTCCCTCGCCACGGGTGTGCTGGGCTTCCTTGTGGCCATACCGGGACTCTCCCTAGTCAACAGCTGCGAGGAAGACGGCGGGACCAAGAGGATTTTGACCATCATCGCAGCCATTCTGGGGATTCTCTCCGGGGTGCTCTGTTTGATCCCCGTCTCCTACGTGGCCCATCAAGCCGTGGTCCGCTTCTTTGATGACACAGTGCCCGACGTTGTGCCGCGCTGGGAGTTTGGGGACGCCTTGTTCTGTGGCTGGGCAGGGGGCTTCCTCCTTGTCATGGCCGGCCTCGTCCTGCTGATCTCCTCTTGCTGGAGCTCCCAGGCGGAGCCGCCTCGGCCGGCGCTGCAGAGAAGGAACCGGGGTATGAACCCCATGCTGGCCAGGTCCGAGTACGTTTGAAGAAAAGTCAATCTCGCTTCAAGAAACATTTCAATCAACCAAATCAAGCTCAAGACAGCAACTCTTTCAATGATTCTCCATTTCAATGACATTGTAGAAGCTTTATTGTACATTTTCCATGCTAATTGACTTGTATGCATTGAAGGGATCAATATATCAGATATCACATAGGAAATACAAGCACACAGATTTCCTGATTTGTAAATAGACGCAATGAATGTTTTGTCAACTTTTTTTTGGAAGAATTGTTTCATCAACATGCTTTGATATTTGATATTTCATTCCTTTTCCACGCTAGCTAAAAATGCTGTGATTGCAAACCATCCAGATATGAGTTACTTCATTAACAATTAATGTGCACAATTATAAAGATTCAAAGCCACACACGAGGCTCAGCTGCAATTATTGTTTAATAACTGTTTTTGTAAAACAAACAAACAAACAAAAAGAGTCACATTTTGTTTTTTCTATACCAGGCCACTAGATAGCGATGTTTCTTGGTTAAAAAAAAGCTATTTGTGTCCGACTGTGACCCATGCTACCAAGGCTGTTGGACACGTTAGAAACTAAGAGGTCAACTTTTTAGCAACATTTGTTGTCATGTTAACAAATCAAAACCACACTTTTAAATATTTAATGAATTATTTAATGAAGGCGTTCGGTGAAGCCCGACTAAGTTTCCCTGGGGAACACATTTACTGTGACACTGCACGAGCAGGAATTTTATTTACGTCTTACATGGCTTATTTGCTCTTATTCTGTCTCCTTTATTGGGTCATAAAGCCATTTAAAGCCGCAAGGAAGTATGCTGTCCAGAAAAATACAAGGAAGTGCTAACATGTGAGTCAATGTTATCTTATTTATGTCCCATATGTCTTATTCACACTGATTTATCTACTGTATTGGGTAATGTAAACGCAAAGGTTAACTACGGGAGTGTTTTTGTCTTGAAGGCTGTTAAAATGTTTAAAATCGCAACAGGTTTTATGTGATCTAACTACGAAGATATTAAGTTTATTAATATTGAATTCTACTTCACAGAAATTCATTTATTGGGTGCGGAATCAATTAACCGCAGATTAGTGATGGTCAACTCCATTCCTTTTGACCACATCCAATATGGCGGTGACTATGATTCAGCGGGGAGTCCCTAAAACGAATGACGAATGACAGCGAATGACAGGAGGGCGAAGGACAGACGGTGTCATTCCTGCATGCCACCACAAGGGGGAGTCCCTAAAACGAATGAGGAAGGACGGCGAGTGACGAAGGACACACGGTGTCATTCCTGCATGCCACCCACAAGGATGGCGAATGACACACTTCTGATACGGAATGAAACACGTTTAAACAAAACAAGGCACTCATCCAGTATCATTCCTTGATCTAAATGACAACTATGGTGATCGGCACATTTTTAATACGGAATAATACAAATTTACAGAGATACAATTCTCTCTCATTCCTGAATCACAGTGAAACACAAGATCGTTATCCTGCTTCCCACCTACAAATATGGGGAATGACACACTTGTAATCTGGAATGACACATCTACAAAAAATAAAGCCTGCGTTCAGTGTCATTCCTTAATCTAATTGAAAAGTATGGGGAATGACAGATTTTTGATATAGAATGACACACATTTACAAAGAACAAAGGCCGCAAACCGTGTCATTCCTGACCTAATTTATAAGTATAGCGACTGAAAGGCTTTAATGTACACTTATACATATTTACATAGAAGTCAGTTACCATTCCTTCTCATTCCTCAATCCGTGAAAGACGGCGAATGACAGGCCTTTAATGTACTGTAAGGAATGGTAACTGACTTAATTTCCACCTTTCCGATGTGATGTGCTACAGCGATAAGGAGCCGGATTAAAATAACTGTGGCAGAGCTGCTTGCCAAGAGGCTCTGAGGAGAAAAACACAAGGGAAGTGGTTCAAAAGGAAATAATAATAGGAAGACAAGTAAATTCCTGTGGAAATTTTGATGGGCATGCAATCTGTGCTGTGAACCTCGGGCCCGGTGTCTTCTGTGCCACGCCGCCGAGCAATGCCGTGTGTACATTACATGAGGAATTTAGCAAAAAAGCAAACATGCAAAAGCAAGCATTCCTACATCATGCCACGTGTATGTAGGCCTTTACACTGGAGTAAAATAGCCAAAATTCCAACATGCAACAGTTAGCATGGTGACACCTAGCAAGATAGTCGTCACCATGCTAAATGCTAGTAGTGTCCACACATGATGCCATGTATGTAATCTGATTACTTTTGTAATCAGATTACTTTTGTAATTTTTTTCAGTCATTTCATTTTTCGAATTTCACAATAGTAAAAAAATTCACAATAGTTATCAAATTACTATTGTTACTATTGTACCGGAGAAAGCCCACGCATGCACGGGGAGAACATGCAAACTCCACACAGAGATGGCAGAGGGGTGGAGTTGAACCCTGGTCTCCTAGCTGTGAGGTCTGCGCGCTAACCACTCGACCGCCGTGCCGCCCCACTTTCTAAATATTTTTTATTTAATTATTTTCGGAGATTTACATTCTTAATTTTTTTATTTAGACTATTTATTCTTATTTTATTATAGGTTGTTTTATTCAATTGTATTGCCTATTATGTATTTGTGATATATTATTCTTTTTGTTTTTAGTGAGCAATTTCAAGTTAATCTGATTTGAATGACACATAAATACTAGTTGGCTCACTCGGCTTCTATTTCAGTTCTTAAGTTTTATAAGATTAATTAAAGATGATTTATTTCATTTAAGTTGGAAAAAATACTCCAACTGTTCTCTTCTGTAGCCTTGCCCAGTGGCTAAGCAGCTGACCCGTGCTGCCATTTCCCTGGGCCGTGGCGTTGTGTTTTGACGTAAAGCTGTCCTCCAAACCGTTGGGGTGAAGTTTTGCCGTGGGCGATGATTGAAGAAAGGCCGGACGCCGCTGTGGCAACGCAGCGTGAGCCTAATACCGTCAGACTTCCTGCTCTGACTGAGCTAAGCTGTGTTTAATGAACGCTTTCATGGAAGAATGCACGACAGCTTGCCCTCGCCTCCGTCCCACAAGTTCTCTTGATCACGCACATTTGCCAAAAAGGTGGAAAATTGGCTACATAACAACAATCAAAAGAGTCATGTGGCGCCACCAAGGACTCCACACGCCACGTCGCTCTCAGAAGGTCAAGCTCATTGTGGAAGCCGCAGTCAAATGTCGTACTTGTCTATACACTTCCTAGTTCCTCCTTCCTGCCCACAGCCACTCGGGGCACACAACCCAATCCATGTTTGAGACTTATGACTTATGACGACTTATGACTTAAGACTTATGACGAAAATGATTGAATGAACATGTGCTTTACAATTTTAGGTAAGTGTATTTCATTATATGGCTTAAGGTTTGTAGCTTTTTATAGAAAACTGAATTAACATTTTACATCGTTTTATATTTTGATACTTCCCAAAAATATGATATAAATATATAAAAAAGAAGTAAATATATATTACTATATATAATTATTATATATTATTGTATATAAATTATATATAAATAATATATGCTAAGGTCCATAGCGCCCATCCCTATTGAAGGCCTTCATTTGTGTATTTTTCAGCATATATGCGTCATATTTTCATCTTGACACCTGAGATAAAGATGAGATAAGATTAGATATCAGGTCACTAAAGACATCAAGTTCAGAGAGCAGATACAAATCTTAGTCCATGTTGATGTGCAGTACTGTTCATCAGTCAAAGTACATGAAAGTACACGCTGACATCGTGCATGGAAAGTTTTTTTTACACTCACATCCATGTGGTGTAAAATATTCGGAATAAACCACCAGAAAAATGATCATTTCTAATAAATATATCATGATAATTATAATATCATCATGTATTGTCATCTTCAATCAAAACAAAAGGATCTGATTTTTTTGGCATTCCACACATTAATTCATTTTCTACCACTTATCCTCACGAGGGTCGCTGGAGCCTATCCCAGCTGTCTTGAGACGAGAGGCGGGGTACACCTTGGACTGGTAGCCAGCCAATCACAGGGCGCATTTTTGTAATCATATGCACTGTATTATTTTCATATTTTCATTTCACCCTCCCAGTCTGACTCAGATGGCGCCCCCTGCTGGATAAGTATCATGCATGTTAAAGGGTTAACTATTGTGCTCATATTTCAGCCCTTTGTATTGAGTTGTGGTGTCCAATAGAGCAGCTACACACAATAACCTTTTAGAATACAATACCAAGATTTTCCAGAATCTGCACCTATTCCAACTGTATTTCCTTTGATTTGTGCTTCCTGACAAAACGGTCTGTTTTAATCTATTCCACCCACTGTCCACTCGCTGTGATTGGTCACACGCCCAAAGTGCTTCCTCACTATGAACCACATAAGGAAGTCTGCCCCTTTGTGACATCACAAAGTAACAGTTTTACCACGCCTTTTGAAACTGAGCGTTTTGAACCATGCCAAACTTCTTTCAGGTCTCACTTCCAAATGCACAAACCTCATTATCTGAAACTAACTCAAACGATGAGGTAAAACTGCCCCTTAGAGTTGTGTTAAGAGTTGTGTTGGTGGTAGAATCCAGGTTGATGCTGCACTGCTCTTACTGTATGTTGGAGCCTCTACTTTCATAGAAGTGGCCCCAAGTGGACCTTCTTGTTCAACATGTGGTTTTGACACAAAGCTCAAGAGGCTGTCCGCCTCCACTCTGCTGCTGCTGCACTCTGTGTGTGTGTGTGTGTCTATGTGTGTGTGTGTGTGCATTAGGCAGCCTCTCCAAACTCACGTGTCTGCTCCGCCTCCTCCTTCCTCCAAGATCACATGACAGACGCCTGCCAGTCGTGTAGGTTCTCACCTTGCATGGGTCATATATCATACTCTATGTCCTGTGCATTACACTTGCACCCTGCACAACCCAACAAATATTCTGTTCTTGACATCATAAATTATATATATATATAATAAATTACTTTTTTCATCGTCAAAGTGGGCTGTGATATAGAATTTTACAAATATATATTTGCTTTAGTTGTTTAAATAAGGGGCCATCCATAATTTTCAACATTTTCAACAGAGTACAAAGAGTACTCTTTTGAGCAACCCCCCCCTAAAAAGAGTACAATCCCAAATGAAAAATGTTGATAGGTCCATGACCAACTGACCAACCAATACAGCCAGGAAATTTGAACATATCCAATCGTGTTCTCTGGCTGTATTTTGGGACTCTGGCCAATCAGTCACTGCCCATCAACATTGTATTGAACACGAACAAGATAAAAAATTATATCAAATGCCTCTTTTTTGTATTTTTCTTTCAAGAAAATACAAATGTATTACAAATTTGGTCTTTTTGTATTGTTCTTTCTATCAAATGATACATGTAGAAAAGTCCTGATGCAACAACTGTTTTCCACAGGATTTTTTAAACAAGGGAATACTTCTTGTATACACACACATGATTACTCAAGGAGCAGAAGAGTTGCCCCTGGTTTCCAAAAGCCTGAGGAGATAAAATCTTCTTTGAAATGATGGACACAACCCTTGAACTCAACTCTATGCGAAGTATGCAATAAAGATGCCACAACTGTTTTGAAAAGGCTTAACAATCACACCTATAGTCTAGTCCGTGTATCACAGGTAGTGAAAATCACATTGATTGTTACTGCACTGTCCACAAAGTCAAATTCACCACCACAGAGTCATTCAGAAAATGGCAATCACAGCCAGGTCCATGCCCAAATATAGAAAATAAACACAGAGCTGGTGAATAGATTCAGGATGGTCGGTTTAGTTTTGATCTTCTCCATTTTCGCAACGGCACTTCAGAACAAATCCGCCCTGCTCGATTCCTTCGATTTGGAACCTTTCCAAGCCGCCTGGCCAGCCGCGACAGCGTCCTTCCGCTTTCTTTCCGAACGCACAAAGCAGTAAACATTGATGTATTGTTCGTATGCATTGCTCGGTGAACGATGAATGGCAGTAATTCTCTTTTTGATGAACGAAAATAGGTAATCGAAATCACCGGGGTCAGCCATTGTCTGATTGTTGTGTTGGAATGCAAAGCACGCAGAGCTACGTGGAGTATCGCGTGGACTAGTACGCTCTCGCGCTAGCATACGACGACAGGGGACCAGTCTATTCGCGCTAAAATTTGACTGCGTCCCGCGGTTCGAACATATAGACATTGACATTTTCTGGTTTTCAAAAAAGCGTACGTTGATGTCTTAACCCCCTCCCCCCCTCGTACGGTTTGTACGCTCGTGAAAATGTTGAAAATTATGGATGGCCCCTAACTCTGTCCTTTATTGGACTGAATTTTATTTCTCTTTTGGATCATGTTATTATTTGATGTAAGTGTTTCGTAAATTATTATTTAAAAAATCTTATTAAATTCTCAGATTATAATTTTTTTTTTAAATAAATTGTTTTCAAAAGGGAGAACATGCAAATTCCACACAGAGATGGCCGAGGGTGGAATCGAACTCGGGTCTCCGACCTGTGTGGCCTTCACAGAAAAACTCCTCATGTAAACATGGCTTTTGCCACTTCCACCATGGGTGCGCCACATTATGGCACGTTGCGTCGGACTGCGCTGCACATGAAAACAAAGTGCCCTGGCCACACCCCGTTGAAGCGGGACCTGGTCTACGAAATGAGCGTCCATGATGTGAAACTTTGGTACGGTTTAACAGGAGAATCCAACATTCTAACTCCATTTCTAGGTCAGAATAGTGGAAAAGCATCATAGGTCCCCTTTAAGCAAAGTTGAAAGTTTATTTACATTCGTTTAGCCTCATTTTATGAAGATGACATGTAACAATGAAACATGTTAACTAAGTTGTACTTTGGTACTGTAGTACTGTAGAACTGTAGTACTGTAAGGGTGTGTTTCATACAAGCCAATGGGATTGAAAAATGGGAATGATTAGATGAAGCTGGGATTTGCAAGAGATGGAAAGCAGCCAGTAGAGGCGTGGCTCACTGCACTACCGCTTTCTACCTCCGGAGGCAACAGTGAGCCTTGGGAGGACTTGATTCAAGAAAGGATTAGTTTATGTGGAAAGTTAATGAAGTTATTAGTCATCAGGTGAAATTAACTAAATCACATGTTCTTTTCAGGGGATCTTGTCCCAAGTTCTGCGTAAAGTTTGTGAGGATCCGCCCCAAAGCCATCAGGACACGTTATCAGCGTGGAAAGACGGATTGTGCCGGCCTCGGACATCCTCTTTTTCTCTTCCGGAACCTTCTGCATGTCCACTCGGCGTCCAGGGACGACATAGTGGGTGTCCGGAGGGGGTGAGGGTCCGCCACACGTGTCGGTAGCAGAGAAACAGCATCCCGCTGATGAGCATCAAAATAGAGGCAAAGAGCCCCACTCCGATGGCCACGCCCACTCGCTGGCTGGCGGGGGCAGCGGGGAGGTGGAAGCGCGGGGGGAAGGGGATGGTGGCGTTGTTCAGGACCGAGGTCATGTTCCAGACCACGGGCACGGAGGTCAAGGCCCCCGTCAGCACGTAGAGGCTCCCCGCCAGCAAGAAAAGCAGGCGCACCTTCCTGCGCTCCTCCAGCGAGAAGTAGACCAGCCTGAGCGCCAGGCCGCCACCCACGTTTGCCGCCAGGCCGCACACCATGGCCAGCACCATCATCACCTGCGCCGCCTTCACCTCAGCCGGGACGAAGGCCTCGGAGAAGCCCACACTCTGGCAGCTCTCCGCCCGGGCCAGGACGTGGCTGTTGAAGCACGCCCTCCAGATACCCACCCAGGCCACGCCCGAGGTGACCACCGACAGGTCGTCCACGTGCCACAGGCGCCACTCGTTGATGCCGGCCGTCGCCAAGGTGAGGATCCACGCCAGGCAGCCCACCAGCAGGCCCAGGAACTGCCAGTGGGCCGTGTGGGCCAAGAAGATCATCACTTCAACAGGACATCCATGACCTCAAGCCCACGTCCTGCACTGTCACAAAGATGGCCCACATCAGCAGGGAGCACCAGGTCCCACTTCACCACCGGTCAGCCCTTCTTACTACAGCAGAGCCCTCCTGTCATGTACAGGATCTTTTTGCTTTAGATTCATCCTTCCTGAATATAGAGGATCTTGGGCCGCAGTTTTCACATTACGCTTTTAGAAATGATCTATAGATGCATACAGTGTCTATACCAATAGATCCAATAACCTTGTTATATAGAGGATCTTTGACTAGGATGTTTGGAGAAGGTTCTTAAAAACAGCAGAGTGCTTGTCCTGTCATATATAGGATCTTCGACTAGCGTTAACTGCAAAAACTTTGACCAGTGGCTTTGCAGTAGGTTCTTGAACAGCAGTACTCCCGTTATACAGAGGATCTTTGATTAACATTCGAAATAAGTTCTTAAAAACTGCAGCGTACTCCCGTTTTATATGTAGGATCTATGACTAGCATATGCAGTAGGTTCTTAAAAACTGCAGAGTACTCCCGTTTTATATAGGATCTTTGACGAGCATTTGCAATAGGTTTCCCGTTATATATAGGATCTTTGACTTGCATTTGCAGTAGGTTCTTAAAAACTGCAGAGTACTCCCGTTTTATGTATGATCTTTGAGTAGCATTTGCAATAGGTTTCCCGTTTTATATAGGATCTTTGACTAGTATTTGCAGTAGGTTCATAAAAACTGCAGAGTACTCCCGTTTTATATATAGGATCTTTGACTAGCATTTGCAATAGGTTCCCTGTTATATATAGGATCTTTGACTAGCATTTGCAGTAGGTTCTTAAAAACTGCAGAGTACTCACGTTTTATGTAGAATCTTTGACTAGCATTTGCAATAAGTTCCCTGTTATATATAGGATCTTTGACTGCCGTTTTTAAGAACCTATTGCAAATGCTAAGCATACTCCTGTTTTACACAGGATCTTTGACTAGCATTTGCAATAGGTTCCCCATTACATATATATATATATATATATATATGATCTTTGACTGCAGTTTTTAGGAACCTAGTGCAAATGCTAGTCAAAGATCCTATATATAACGGGAATACTCTGCAGTTTTTAAGAGCCTACAAATGCTAGTGTACTCCCGTATGCTTTGAAATGATTTTGTATTCTCAGAGGTTGCTAATGTTGCGTCCAGAGAGTATTTTCAGGGAGCGCTCACTCATCCTTGAACAGCTAAGATGACAGCAATCATAGAATCATATTTCATATTCCATAAGAACATTGGCATTTTAGAGCATTGTTAGCCAAAGTGTTCTGCATGCATCCACGCGTCTTTTATTGTTGATCATAAGTACGCGCATGTTTGCCACGACAGGACGCCTTGCAGCACGGTGCAACAATTCTGACTGCTATTCTTCTCTGCTAGCCTTTCCAACACAAGTTTATAGCGTTACCTCTGGAGAGTTCAGGCCTCCATCCTGGACCCAAATGAAGAAATGTTCAGTCTTTTGAAGAACGTCTAAAACCAGTCTGATCCAAAGTGAAGATCTAAGTTGTGTGACTCAAAGTGGCGCTATCAGCAGAGTGGGGCTTGGCTGAGTTAATGAGTGACGCTGACGACCGAACGCCTGCGCTCACATGCGGCACGTGAACCACGATAAAAAAGATGGCGAGAATAGAAATATCTATAGATCTATGAAATATGCTGAAACACCAACAGGGCTCGTGTTTGCCACCTGAACACCAAAGATATGAAAACTAGAAATACAAATTAGCCACCTAAATAATTGTAAAATAGAAAGCAAAGGTTTGGAGGTTTATTTGGATTTAATGTCATGGCTTTTTTCAAAGTGTGAGGCTGTGGAAATGCAAGTGGAGCTAAAATGTATCTCACGTCTTCAAGCACAGGCAGAAGAAAAAGATGGAAGATTTCTCTAAACCATTTGATCCTCCTAAAAAAATAGTTTCATAAACCTTGGATGGCCTCTTGAGCCTCACCCTCGCTATAAAAGACGCAGCATAATAAACATAAAAAAAAAGCTTGGGACACGGCAGGCACTTTCTCCTGGTGGATTTCAGTGAATGTGAAGTGGTGTGAACAAGTGCTCTCCAAAAACCAACCCCCATGTGATCTCACGCATCGTGCTTCAAGGCCACGAGAGCTGACGTGCGTCAATGATGGAGGGAAGCCTCGGTCGCTATCAGCAGGGGTAACGCTACATTATACGGTCCTGCTTCATTTACCATGACTCAACCATACGTTACCTTAAGGGAGGGGCAGGAAGTGTCGCTAAACAAATACAGTCCAGACGTTGCTTAGCAGGAGTCAAGGCTGCGATTGTGCTGAATATGATATCAAAATGACGATGCGGGTTTTAGCTGAAAACGAGGAGGTCGCCGAGTTGCACTGCAATGACATCATCGGCTGAAGATTAGCCGAGTCTACAGCCATGCTATTTTATCCAGCAAGAACATGGCAGCCATTACGCTCGCAGTGCAACATGTATCCGTCAACATCCAAAAACTAGCACAGATGTTGTCATTTTAATACCAAATAAAACTAAGTGAAAATAAAAAAGTGAAATATTGGGCCAGCTGCTAAAACATGGTCAACACCCCGCACACCAGGAAGTGACACTCCGAGTGCTTCAAGTTAAAAAAAAAAATACTGTCACCCTCCTGTGCCGAGCCAAAAGGCTACAAATAAATTACTAAAAAAACTTGACAAGAAAAGAAAAAAGGCTTTAAGGACATTCCACACAGAATGGTCTGGTCTGTGGCGCCCTCTGCCGGACACAGGGTGAAAGTGCAGCTGTCCCTCAGAAGGACAACCTCTGCTCCATGGGCAGACTGTCCAGCAGACACTTGAGCTGCTCCTCGCCCAGCTTGATCTTGTCCTCCAGCTTGCGCTGCTCGATGATGAGCGCCGACTTCATTTTGACAAAGTGCTCGTAGTCCGCCATGCCGTCCTCCGGAAGGTAGCTGGCCAGGATGTCGAAGACCACGCCCTCCCGTCGGTCCAAGTTCTCCTTCAGCTCCTTGGCGTCTTCGTGCTGCCGGATCAGCAGCTTCCTCTTCTCCGTCAACGTGCGCTACAGGATGACGCAAACATAAGACGCTTTGAGTGGCGCAAGGGAGCAAAAATACCTGCTTTATAATAAAATTAAAAAAATCACTGAAGTTCGAATAAAATTAATTTGATAAAAATAAGGTTGTTATAAAGGTTAAAATTAAAATATATTTAAATAACTCCATAATACATCTAAAATTAAAATCACTGAAGTTTCATGAAATAAGTTCATTCATTCATTCATTTTCTACTGCTTTTTCCTCACGAGGGTCGCGGGGGTGCTGGAGCCTATCCCAGCTGTCTTCGGGCGAGAGGCGGGGTACACCCTGGACTGGTGGCCAGCCAATCACAGGGCACATATAGACAAACAACCATTCACACTCACATTCATACCTATGGACAATTTGGAGTCACCAATTAACCTAGCATGTTTTTGGAATGTGGGAGGAAACCGCAAACTCCACACAGAAATGGTGGAATTGAACCCTAGTCTCTGAGCTGTGAGGTCTGCGCGCTAACCACTCAACCGCCATGCTGCCTGAAATAAGTTACATTTTTTTTAATTTATAAAATATTAATAAAAATATAGCGGCACTGCGGTCTAGTGGTTACACGCAGACCTCACAGCTCAGAGACCAGGGTTCAATTCCACCATCTCTGTGTGGAGTTTGCATGTTCTCCCCGTGCATGCGTGGGTTTTCTCCGGGTACTCCGGTTTCCTCCCACATTCCAAAAACATGCTAGGTTAATTGGCCACTCCAAATTGTCCATAGGTATGAATGTGAGTGTGAATGGTTGTTTGTCTATATGTGCCCTGTGATTGGCTGGCCACCAGTCCAGGGTGTACCCCGCCGCTCGCCCGAAGACAGCTGGGATAGGCTCCAGCACCCCGGCGACACTCGTGAGGAATGAATGAATGAATAAATAATAAAATAATAAAAATATAAAATAATTAAGGTGAAATAAAAAATGAAAACATTATAAATAGGTTTAAAAATTAAATGAAATATAATTAAGAAAACAAATCAAGTTATTAAAAATCTATATACTCAATACAATAAAATAAAAATATAAAGTAAAAACAGAATTTGTTATTAAATAAGTAAAATAAAAGTAATTTTAAAAATTACTATGAAATGATATGATTAAAAAAATACCATACATACAAATAAATATATCAATAACTAAAATCACTAAATAAGAAACCAAATCTATACAAAAAACATAAAATCAATTCATACAATGTGAAAAATGTAATGAAAAATAATAAACAATCAAGGTTTAAATAAATAAAAGTTTTAAAAAAGGAACAAAAGCCTCTCAGGTTAAAAACAGCGAAGTCGTGTACGTACTCTCTCGTCGGGCGTGGCGTCCTCATCCAGACTGTTGAGGGCGTTCTCCACTCTGGCCAGGCGGCCTGACAGAGACAGCAGCAGGCTGACCACCTTGTCCAGGTCCCCCACGAACATGCGGAACTTGTCCAGCTCGTTGGGTTTGCACACCTGCTGGACTCGGGCCTCCACCTCGTCCCCCAGAGCGTTGTTGTCCAACACGTCCTCCTGGAGGCTCTCTCGGGCCTCACGCAGCACCTGCAGCTTCTTGCTCAGGCTGTCGATCAGCTCCTGCTGCTCGGACACAAAAAGCACGCAGAGACGACATCAAATTGATAACGGACTCCACGCTGCCTCTGCCGCCATTGAGGGGCTTCGTCATTGATGTTTGTGTTTGAAGTGACAGCGTCATCATTCATACCTTCTTGTTGGCCAGGTCCATGTCTAACTCGTCCTCCTCGTCCTCGTCCTGCTCCTGCATGTCTTTCATCTTGATGAGGAGCTCTGCTTTGGGGGCTGACGTACTATAGTACGCCGAGCTGGTCACCATGGCAACCGCACCCACCGTACTGTCCTCCTTTTCCCTGCAAGCATTGTCATAAAGATGGTGAGCGTAGCAAGAGAGGGCTTCACTACACATCTGAAAATAACGCTATGTCAGCTATGTACGTGGGAGTTCCATGGTTCAGCAAATATGCTAACATCATTAGCATATTTGGACTTTATTCTCATTAAACTACTGTACCACTTTTTCCACAAGCTAATATTCTAATCATTGTTTTGTTTCTCATAATATCATTCATCATGATTAGGGATGTCTGATAAGTATCAGCCCAATATCAGCATAAAAATCGGTCGATATCGGTATCTGATTTTTTTCCCCCTGATCATTCATTCATTTATTCATTTTCTACCGCTTATTCCTCACAGGGGGGGTGCTGGAGCCTATCCCAGCTGTCTTCGGGCAAGAGGCGGGGTACACCCTGGACTGGTGGCCAGCCAATCACAGGGCACATATAGACAAACAACCATTCACACTCACATTCATACCTATGGACAATTTGGAGTCGCCAATTAACCTAGCATGTTTTTGGAATGTGGGAGGAAACCGGAGTACCCGGAGAAAACCCACGCATGCAAACTCCACACAGAGATGCCCGAGGGTGGACTTGAACCCTGGTCTCCTAGCTGTGAGGTCTGTGTGCTAACCACTCGACCGCCGCACCGCCTCCCCTGATCATGAAAATTTATATTTTAACAACACACATAGCATGTGGTTATTCCACCACAGGAGATATGTCACATATATGTCATATACGTCAAGCTCAGTATCGGCTGATGTCGCTATCGGAAATTGAGAGTTGGGCAATAAAAGCCAATATGGGACATCGCTAATCATAAAGAAAGGTCTTAAAATTTTGACTATTCTTGGGAAAATTGCTTAAGATGTTTTAAAAATTTTTGTTTTATTTATATTTTAGCTGTTTTTTGTTTTGAGTTTTCTTGCTAAATTCAATTTTAAATTTTCAATTCCCCTATTTTGACTATTCTTGGAAAATTGCTTAAGATGTTTAAAAATTTTTGTTTTATTCTCCAAATTTTAGCTGTTTTTTGTTTTGAGTTTTCTTAAATTCAATTTTTAATTTTCAATTCCCCTATTTTGACTATTCTTGGAAAATTGCTCAAGATGTTTTAAAAATTTTTGTTTTATTTTGAGTTTTCTTGTTAAATTCAATTTTTACAACACGCAGCTGTCCAAGAAAAAACTGCACTTTAGGTAGTATACATACTTTATATACATACATAAATACTTATAAAAACTAAAATAGAATGTTAGAAATTATAAATAATAAAACATGAATCAATTACAATAAATCAAATAAATTACTGAAAATATGTATGTAATCTTAAAAATGTAAAAACTATATAAAGTATCAGTATCAGCAGATTGTTGCCAACAGTGTTGAAGAATCAGTGACAAAGTTGAAGTTGCGTCAGGGCTGGATACACAGACTTAAATATTATTGAAAATCTGTGGTGTGATTTTTTTTCCATGCTTGGAACTACTGTACGTCTGGCAACAACAAATAAAAACAGCATAAAATATTTTTTGTTTCAAATTCTGGGTATTTTGTTTCAAAAACTTACATCCAATGTGAGACATTTGATATTACTGAGTCAAACCTGACTCAACTGGAGATGTTTTGGAAAGAAGAAGGTCCAAAACACCTTCAACCAGAACCCAGACCCTCATTGGAAAGCATTTATTCCTGCAAAAGGAGGATCTACTAAATATTGATGGGGTGCCCAAACTTTTTCATAGCACTGTATTTGTAGAAATCAAATGGATTTGAATGACCCGCTAAAAGCACCTGGCAACTTTGAATCTTCTTAAATGAACTCTTCCTACGAGTGGCACCAAAAAAATTGCCAAATTTTGCCAAAAGTGGAGGCTGACCTTTCATCAATAGGCCGTGCGGGCGCGGCTCTGGAGGATGCTTTCCTGCGCTGGTGGCTTCCCTCCAGCTCCCCCTGAGGGAAGATGCCCTCCATCAAGTCCATGGTGGTCTTCATCTTGCTCTGGTCCAGAATGTCAGCCAGCGACTTGTCTTTATCCATGATGTCCCGGGCGAGTTCTTCCCGCTTACGCTCCTCGGATATTCTCGGCGCGGTATTCACGTCATCGTCGATGCCCGACTGTGCTTTGGGCTGTGGTTGCTTGGAAGCGTTCTGCTGGCCCACAGGGGTCACGTCGGGGTCTCTTTGGGGCTTCTGAGGTGAAGACATGTCTGCTCGTCTCTGTCGGTTGAAAGCCAGGAAGACAGAGTCCTGTCCACCGCCTCCCACGTTAGCCAGCTTGCTCATGTCAGGACCGCCGCTCTCTTTATCCGGCATTCCCTCCGAGCGAAGCACCCTGACGGGCACTTTCTTCACCACGCTGCTTGGCTTGGCCCTCACATTTTCCACCCTGGAAGGAATAATGAGAACAGATTCATCGACAGAGTCTTCTAAAAAGACATTCAGTCAAGTGACAAGATCGCCACAGATCATATCAGGTTCATCTTGTTGCAAACTGTCGTCACCCTAAAACCTTTATGAACGCCACAGGTGATGCTCAAACATCATAAGAACGTCACAAGTGGAAAAATACGTCAACCGCTGCTCATTTTCACATACAAAGATTGAAATTTGCTACAAAAAACACAGCATACCAAAAACTATGCAAAATTTCAGCAATAATTCTCAAAAAATTGGATCATAGGAGAATGGGGGCGTATGAAAACTGAGGCAAAGTTTTTCCAGCACAGCCCAAAACATGAAAACTGGGGCCTATGAAAAAAATTTTAGAATTTGAGAATTTTTGACAAAATCCAGGAGCACATTAAATAAAATGAAAAAAGTTGCAATTTTACCAGAATAATATTGTGAGGAAAAATGTCATTTGAGTAGCATAGTGTTGAAATATAGTGTTGAATATATACCTTTTTTTTTTAAACAAAAAAGAAAAAAAATTGAAATAATATTTTGGGAATAAAGTCATAATAGTATGTGAAATTTATGATTATTTAAGAAGAAAGTTTAAATATATGGAAAATAAATAAAATAATAAAAAACTAAATAAAAATAAGGGGAGAAAAAAAAAGAGTATAGTTGATATTAATAAAAGGCTTTGTCACAAAGCCTCTGGTTTTCAATGTTTTTGGACTTCCCTGATATAATAATAATAACAATATAATAATAATAATAATAATAAGAAGAAGAAGAAGAAGAAGAAATGTACAATGAAATATTGCTAATAAGCAAATAATAAAATGTGTTCATCGGTGCACGTGTAGCCACAGTGCTAAAGCACCGTGTCTTGCGGCTTTCATGTTGCATTCTTCCAAGAAGAAACGTTACCCGTTTGAGTCTTGGTCGAGCAGATACGTGGGAGGCCTGTCGCTGAGTCTCTGCGGGGAAAAGTGCGGCGAAGGCGAGCGCGGTGCCTCCATGGTGGCTGGCGTCCTGCTAGAGACGGACGCTGGAGGCCGATGGTCCACCGGCTCTTTGCCCTCTGCCTTACAGGAGTCGCTGGTCGGGGTGCAGCTTTGGGATTCGTGGGGGTTGATCTCGGGGCATCTGGGCGGCGGTGGCTTCCTCCTGGGTCCACACGCCGACTTGGTGGGGTCCGCACCCGGAGAGCGGTTGAACTCTGCGGGCTTGTGGTTGACGGGAGTGGCAGGAGACGAGGAAGCGGCAGCTCTATGTCCCGTCTTGGGTGGAGGAGGGCGACGCTCGCATTCGGAGGACTTCTCTTTGCAGTCGGACGAGCGTCCCTCTGGGAAGCTGAGGATCATAGCAAAAGAAGCTTTAAATGACACGGAGCGGTGGCCACGCAAACGATCATCTGCAGCCAGCAGCCAACTGGGATTAAAAAAAACATTCCGGCAAGTCTCCTCCCTCGACTCTCAGCTGGCAACCCGACCAGGAATACTTGAGCTCCCGCAAGCCTGCAAGGAGGAACAAACAATCCTGCGGCGCACGGAGCAGATCAGCCTTTTTTCCCCTGCAGTTTGCAACTCTTAACACGTCGTCAGTTGTCTTTTATGTGCCGTCACGCATCCGTCGGGCCTGCTTTCCGTGCATACACATTCCGCGGGCTCGCATGTGAGCGCCTCCGCCCTAACTCAGTTAAGTGATTGACCGTACCATCACAAGATACAGTTTTGGTGGATACAGTGGCGGCGAGCCAAGAAGCCATCTTTCATTTCCTGCCACCCAAAGTTAACCTGCAGAAAGAAGCGTGGGTCTGCAGCCATAGCGCCGTTATTCAACTCCAGCTCAGCAGATTTACTTGGCAACAGGTCCAACGTCAAGACACACCTTCCCATTCCGCAGCATCGCCATACATCAACGACACTGGTGTTCAAAGTGCGGTCCACTGGCCATTTGTGGCTTGTGGATGGTTGCTTTTGTTGGCCTGAAGGATATTCTAAATAAAAAAATATTATTTTCCAAGAATAAAAAAATTTGAATGTTATGAGGAAAATGAGGAAGGATAGAATTAGGTTGAATTAGGTAATATTACAAAAATTACAAACTTGAGAATTTTTTTTTTTGTCATTTTTGGGAAAATTAGGTTGTGGAGAAATAAAATTATATAGGAATAATAATTATTAATTTATGTAATATAATTTATATAGGAATTATAGGAAGGACACCAAAATATTATGGGAATTAAACCATAATATTACAAGAATAACATTTTGAAGATTATTTCAAAAATAAAATAAAAATATTTTGGTACTACTGTATACTGTAATGTGAGTGTGAATGGTTGTCTGTCTATATGTGCCCTGTGATTGGCTGGCCGCCAGTCCAGGGTGTACCCCGCCTCCGGGATCGGCTCCAGCACCCCCGTGACCCTCGTGATGATACGCAGTAGAAAATGAATGAATGTATACTGTGTTCATCAACACACATCAACACATATTTCCAATATGTTCTTGTTAAATTCTATTTTCCAATGTATCATTTAAAAAAAATAATAAATCAGCCTTAGGCCACAAATGGCTCCCGGCCCGCACTTTGGACACATGTCATGAAAACATGAAAAAGTCTATTCATGAGCTGCAAAACTACAAGCGCCTGTCAGTAATCAAGGATGGCCTCGTAGCTTCAAACCTGCCGTCATATGCTACACCTCTGCTACCCGCTACGTCAGGTGTCTCAAACACACGGCCCGCGGGCCAAATGTGGCCCGCAGGACACTAATTTGATATGGATGCTGTATGGTATCATGTACCCAGAAAAAATTATTACATTTGATTAATGTTCATGTTAAAGGTTAAATAACTGTTAATAGTTATCCTCCCTATCCGTGTGGAAGTGGTAAGTTTTTGGCTATTTAAGTTTAAAGGAAATAACTTGAAGGCTACCGTTTAGGTCGCTAGCTCTCTAGTTTGCGAGTTAGCATGTGTCTCAAGACCCTGCAGTTGCGCAATATGTTGTAAATAAAAAGAGTATAACTGTGACTATAGTCGTGTTTTTTCATGTCTACAGGGCTCTAATAAGGCTTTGTTCATTTTAATCTGAAAAAAATAATTTGTCTACCCACCAACTATATGTGGTTTCTTAAGTTTTGTTATTATTATTATATTTATTTATTACTGATTGATTGATTTTCTTTATTCTTGATTTGTTTATTTATTTTTCATCTTATTTTGTGCAGAAAAATAAAAATTAAGATATTTGAGAACAGTGGAATGTTTTATCATAGATTTTCTTGTAGAAAACCGGAACCAAAGCACTGAAAAAGTTTGTATATTTTTCTGTTTTTAATAAATCATTTTTTATTTTTTTTGGGAAAACCTGCTGCGGCCCAGCCTTGCCCAGACCCTAGCCCCAGTGGCCTCCAGGTAAATTGAGTTTGAGACCCCTGCGCTACGTAAAAAACCGTCAACGCCGCCATGATGCCTTTGACAAATAAAGGACACGCTGATAAAGACAGAGCACAAACAATGCAGGCTTCTCCCACGGATCTTCCACTTGTTTGAACTAGTCCCAGTTTCAACACTTATGTCATGTAAACAAACATCCTAGCATGTGTGGTATTATGGTGGCAATGAACCACAATGACAACATCTTACCTGGAGGCAGCGTTGAGTGACTCAGCAGGTTTGTTCTCCATCAGAATTTGTTCCTTCTCTGGCGTTATTGTTGCAGCGACACGAGTCATCTGGAAAAAGAAAATAAAACCATCTTAAAAAAGTAACATCCTTTCTTCACGGAGACAAGAGTGTTTCCTGCATGGCTTAAAACCAGGGTGTGTCCAGAAGAACCAACATGGATTATTCCTCCCACACGCTACCTTTTATGTTTGTTCTGCCAGACTGACGAGGAACTCACCTGCCCATAGATGTCAGCCGACGGTGAAGACCTGGACCGCTCATGAAAACACGCCGACTTCGCTCTCTCCTCCGATTTGGGATCCAAGATGTTGTCAGCTGACCGGAATCGTCCAGAGGCTCTGGTCTCTGGGGGTTTCTTCTGGACGTTCCATCTGGCCTCATACTCGGCGAAAGTGGTGGAGTACGGACCTCCCAGAGGGTCATCTCTGTCCCCAATCTCTTTCGGCATGTGTGCCGGGTCGGTGGAATCACTGGGGTTCTCCACTGAAGATTGGTGACTGGATTTCCCATCTTCTTTCACAAGTTTCTGTTGGTCCTGTGAAGAGCTTGTGCTTTCTTCTTCTTTTACCCCAACCTCATGGATTTTGTCAGGTTCAGAGAAAGATCTAACCTTCTTTTCTGCTTGAAAGCGCTTTCGGCCACCAATGCGCATGACCGGACCACCCGGAGCGCCAGATTTGCTGGCTGTGGTCTCTGAAACTATGGAAAGAGGAGTGAGATCCTTTCTTGCCACGGCTGAGGATGGATAATTGGGAATGGCTTCAGCTGAAGGGTGCTCCACCAACACGGGTTCCAGATCTTTCCTCCTGAAGGAAGTGGCCTTAAGCACTCGAGCCTGTGCTTCCTTCAGATTATCCTTGTAGGTGTCTGTGAAGGGGCTAACTGCCAGAGCGGGGCCCGAGATCTTGTTGGACTTCCACACATCCTGATTGTCTTCAGTATCACCAGGAAGAGTCGCCGCACTCTTGCTCTTCTGCAGCTTGGCTCTTCTCATTTGGATTTCGCTCTTTAAGGTGGTGGCAAATCGGTCGCTGCGCATGAGCTGCTTGGACTCCAGCGTCTCCTCTGAGTCTCCTTTGGTGTCCACGGACAAGGAGTGGAGCATGGGGGTGGTCTGAGGGTTGATCTTGCCGTGGTGTCTCACATCTTGGGAAAATTCTCTGTGCTGCAAAGGAAGAGAACGCCGTTGTTCGGAATGTCCGTTGTTTGGTCCTCGATGGCTCCTGCTGTCCTCAGCGCCGACTTTTGGGGGCGTGGTCTCCACAACAGAGGTAACATGGTGCTTGCTGTAGCCGTTACTCTCTCTGCCTTTGGAGGAGTACTGCTGCTGCGGGGAAAGTTGATACTTGGCTTTGGTGACCGTTTCCTGCTCATTTCCTGTCTGGGTTGAGTCCAGGCTGGTAGAACCTTTCCTGTCTTCTGGTTTCCCAGATGCAGCGACACAGTAGTAGCGGCTGTGTCCACCGGCGTCAAAGTTGGGGTCAGGATTCTGGCTTGTAGAACCGTTTGTGGAGAGCTCCTGCATGCTAGAGAAGTAGCCACTGATGTTCTTTGGAGTGGTGGTAGCCCACGCTTGTGAAGGAAAAGTGCTTTTGTCGCTGTGGTGTCTGTGATGGCTGGATTGACCTTGCCTGACATCGCTGCTGGAGAGCGAGTGCTGCTTGTTTGAGCTGAACTGGCTGGGACAGTAAAAACCACCCCTGTCATTTTTCGGGGAAAGGTTCTGACCAACACGATCTTCAGAGCAGGATTTCCCCTGGACACAAGAACTGGGTGCTTCTAGGTGAGCAGCACTAAGACCTCGTTCTTTGGTGGCCGCAAAGCTGTCACTGCGGGCGGGGGGCGCCGGTGGAGGAGGTGAAGGGGAGGCGGTCTTTTTTTTCTCCGGAACATGCCACACCGGTCCGTAACTCATTCTACCAGATGCGGAATGGCGACAGCCGGCCTGGTCGTCAGTTTGGGGTCCGTCGCATCCTACTGAGTAGACGGGCCTGTCCTCCTGTTTGACTCCCTCCATCACACTTTGGCTGTTCCTGCTGTTGCTGTGCCTCCCCCCTGCATCCCACTGGCTGACCTTATACAGCACGTTCTCAGTGGAGGTGGCGTTGCTTTTTGAAAGCGTAAAGTCTGGCGTGCCGGAGCTGGTGGAGAAGGAGCTGTAGGCAGAGTCTCGCTTGCCTCCTCCGAGATGCTCCATACTATTGTTGGACTTGGCAGACAGATGACTGGCCGGGTATGGATGGGGGACGTGTTCTAGGCTGTCCATGCTGCCGAGGGAGCTGAACTGGTCCGAAACCCTGCAGAGGTTTGTTTGCTCCCAACCCGAGGAGAGATCGTTGGACGACGAGCTGGGGTTTAAAAGTGAAGGACAACCAGACAGAATAAAATAAAGCACATTCAGACATAAATTCATCATGATATTTTGTAAAGCAACACATGTAGATATACTTTTGTATATATTTCAAGAAAAAACTGCATCTGAGCTTTGTCATAAACTGTACAGTGGGTGAAAAACTTTACGCTTTGCTCTTTTCCCACTTGTTTGCCATTTTTTTTTAAACATTTCCAAGTATTTCAACATTTTTCTTCACGTAATCTTTATAAATGTCTTGCCAGAATATTATTAATTTATTCCCATAGTATTTTGACTTTATTCCTTTTAACATTATTCTCCTAAAAATTAGCTCTTGTTAGAATACAACTTTTCTCTTACTATTTTTGACTTTTTATTTTTTCCATTTTTTTTCCATTTTCCAACTATTAGAAAGTTTCTTTTTGTAAATATGATTTTATTCCCAGAATATTTAGACTTTATTCTCGTAACATAACTTTTTCCACAACTTAGTTGTTTTTCCCATAACATTACAACTTAAAAAAAATGTTTTTCTTTAATAGTTTTGCTACTGAAGTGACTTAATTTTTGTCATAATATTACAGGTTTATTCTCAAAAAAGTATTATTTTTTCCTTGTCAGAATACAATTTTTTTGTTAATATTTAGACTTTTTTGTCATTTCAACTTTAAAAAAAGCAACATATATTTCCTGTAATATTTCTCTATGCTACTAAAGTCACTTTGTTTTTCCTCATATTATATGTTTATTCTCATAAAATATATTTAATCCAAATATTAATAATATTTTTACCAATATTTTTACTGTATTCACATAAAAATTACTGCTTCAATCAACCATTTCAACTTTCTTCTTGTAACTATTAATTCACTCTATTCCAATAATATTTTGCCTCGACTCTCATAACATTTATAACTTTTTCCATATCCTAAATTCCTTTGTTGTTTGGGCATCATATTTTAAGAAAATGTCTCTTTAATATTTAAACTTTACTAAAATTGTGTTATTTTTCTTCATCATGGTACTCATTACATTACTCTTGGAAAAATATGACTTTTAGATGATTTAGATGATTTTTTTGTCCTCTAAATTTTTGACTGTATTCTTGTAAAACGGAGGCTGATTTTTCTATGTTTTAGAAAGTGCCGTGTGCCAATAAAAAAAAAAAAACAGCCGCATCCCAAAAATGTCCCCGTGGGCCACACTTTGGACAGCCCCGACAAGAAGCGATGCTGAAATGCTTGCTGAAATGTCACTTTTATGAGCTACAGTAGCCTACTGGAATATTCTGCAGAGACTTGCTGCTTTTCTTGGTGGCGTAGGGTAGCACTCTTGGCTTTACATTTGCTTTTAAAGTGCCAATGGAAATCCATTTTTACACACCAGTCTCTCGTGGAGAGAAGCTGTGACGGTTAGAGTCCCCTAAGCAATGATACGCATTGTTCTGTGTTTTATATGTGTGAGCAAACATCTTTTGAGAATAATTACACTGTGTACGTGAAGCAAACAGTTTGGCGTTACCTCGCATCGTACGTGGCGTGCCACACCGCCACGGGTGGAGACGACTGCGTCTTGGCCGATTCCAACTGGCTCTCGTTGAACTTGGTGGAATGCCAGGAGTGAGGCCTGCTTATGGGTTCATTGCGTCTGGACGGGGAGGGGATAAAAGCAGAATGCAGAGCGGGTTAGAGACCAAGACAGTCGTGGGACGGCAACAAAAGCAGATGCTAACAATCACAGCAACGCCACTGGGGAAGCTTTTCACATGTAGGGGGCAAATGGTATACTCTGTGGCATCTAATAGCGCTTTCACTGCATGGTACACTCATTCATCATTTTCTTTGTTGTTTACAATATTATGATGTAAATAACCCAACATTTTTTAATTAGTATTTCAACTCAATCATTTTTTTTCTCCTAATATTTTTACCTCAACCTCATAAAATGTGTGCTGGTTTTTCCAGGGATGCTTTTACATAAAAAATATATTTTCCAAGTATTTCAACTTATTTTTTTGAGAAAAATATTATTTATATTTTTATTTCATTACATATTTTTTATTTTATTATTTAACATTTATTATTATTGTTATTTATTATTTATTATATTTTCTTTATATGTTTATATTGTCTTATTTTATATTTTTATTTTGACTTAATTTCCCTGATATTATGACTTTTTCCCCCAAGCTAATTTCCCAAAAATGACAACTTCCGTCATTTTGTTTTTCATAATGCTACAACTTTTTCTTTAATATTTCAACTATTAAATGCCACTGAAATTTAATTTTTCCTCATAATATTATTTTATTATTATAAAATCACTGCATATTTGTACTTTTTTTTGGTCAATAAAAAAAAATAGCTGCAGCTGCAAATGTCCCCCGGGCTGAACATTAGAAACCCTATTGTAGCACCTGCTTTTTGAATTGTAAGCTTGTGGAGCTGGGTCGTGCTAAGACGGTACCATGCAGCAAAATAATAAACTACAGCAAAGTAGTTGGGGAATTATGTGTCTGCTAAACAATAGTATTCCGTATAATTTCACAATGACATTGACAATCAATATAGTGTACTGTAAAGGTTGGCATTGTATCTGCATTTTTAGGGCTGGGTTGTGTGTTCTGTGTGAATGGCACCGACACACAAAGGGGTCAGCAAAGTTGACTTGGGACTTCTCCACATTGTGAGGTGGTGGTGGAACACCGCCAGTATGAAAGGCTATTCCTCCATCCTCTTCCTTCCTGCTCCCTTTCCCGTTGCAAGCAGTTGTTGCTGTGTGACAGTAGTTTGTAGCTGCTCCTGTTTACTTATCTGACTGCGGGATACTGCAGTGAGGTGCGGTCAGGGGAGGCAGACACTTGATGCAAAATGAAAGAACAAATATTGATCAAATTTGCAAATTTGTTCATATTGGCTGGCAACCAATCCGGGGCATGCCCTGCCCCTTGCATAACCTGGTGAATTAATAAATATTGAATATTTGTTGATTGTCTGCTCTTGACTTAATGCACAAGCCCCGCCTTCTATCCGAGTCCCAGGGTTGTCTAGACACATAATGACAAAAAAAAGGATGCGACTTGGCCACTTTGATCATTTGTAGACATGCTAAAAAGTTAGATACACATTCATGGAAAAAAATGCCTGGTACAACTAAAGTTACCTTTATTTGGTTATAAGTTAAATTTTTTGGCAACATGATGCGATTGTTAGAAGAACTTAAGTGATTTTGTATTATCAAGAAAACCATGGAAATTGCTGTACATCAGCTCTTAAAAGGGGCCCTATTATTCTCATGTTTGCCCCTTTGTATTGAATTGTGGACTCTTAAAGATTCTATCTACATTTATAAAATGATAATGGTTTTATTTCATTTGAACATGCATCAGATTACAATTGAGTGCATCCCATAATCAGTTCCACATGTCCAAAAGGAGTAGGAAGAAGCAAAGCTTATTAAATCCTACCCCTCCATCTGGTACTTTTACAATCAGTAACTGTTACATTTGTTCACTTCCTGCCTTTCTAATATAATTTAAGAAGTTTTTATTATTATTATTAATATTTTGTTTTTGTTCATTCATTCATTTTCTACCGCTTTTCCTCACGAGGGTCGCGGGGGGAGCTGGAGCCTATCCCAGCTGTCTTTGGGCGAGAGGCAGGGTACATCCCGGACTGGTCGCCAGCCAATCACAGGGCTATTTTGTATTTGTATTTGTATTTTATTTATTTTAAAATGGATCAATGAACTGAAGAAATAATTATGAACTAATGATGTTTTTGACTGTAAATAGGGCTGCATGGTGGAAGAGTGGTTAGCATGCAGGCCTCACAGCTTCAATTCCACCCTCGCCCATCTCTGTGTGGAGTTTGCATGTTCTCCCAGTGCATGCGTGGGTTTTCTCCGGGTACTCCGGTTTCCTCCCACATTCCAAAAACATGCTAGGTTAATTGCCGACTCCAAATTGTCCATAGGTATGAATGTGAGTGTGAATGGTTGTTTGTCAATATGTGCCCTGTGATTGGCTGGCCACCAGTCCAGGGTGTACCCCGCCTCTCGCCCCAAGACAGCTGGGATAGGCTCCAGCACCCCCGCGACCCTCGTGAGGATAAGCTGATAGCCGCGTAAAACACAACGTGGTGAAAATATACTCATGAAGCGACACACACAACCACGCAAGTGTGCTAAACTAAGCTAACCCCTGCTAGCTTCTTTCTGTAAGAGAAGATTCAGGGATTGTTCAGTGTTTATACTGATCTTATGCACAATTGAGCGGTAAATACTTCAACATAAAACGTTCCTTGTCCTCATGGTGACAGCCTTTTATACATCTTACACTATATATGTGCTGTGGCATTTTCTTATCCTTGGAAGAATCTATATCGCTATATTAATAATATCACCCAACCGTAGTTGCAGGTTTTCTTGAAATATATATAACTTCTCAGGTATATCTACTCCAAAATGTAAGAGTCGCATCCTTTCTTTTTTCACTCTGTGGGCCTGGCTAGAAACAGATGCTTTTCAGTTAGTAAAAAAAAAGTGACTAAGAAGTATTTGAAAACATGTTTTTAACCAAAGTGAATAATTTTCGTCTTTATCTCTGTGATGAGTCCATGCCTCACCAGCCAGTACGTCACCGGCATACCATGTTGACGTGTGAAAGCACAATATCCCAATCCATGGTAAAACGGCCCCGCTTTGGCTTTGTGGTATCTCTCTGTGAAAGGGGCTTCTGATTTCGGTCAGCCACTGAACACGGTGCCGTGGAGAAAGACCGTACCCTTTAACCAGATTGTTTCTGCCGTGCGTGTCAGGGAAAAAGGTTAACAACCACAACAGAGGTCAGTACAAGACATGATTGACAAATTCATGCGCGCTCTACTGTACATGACAAATGAAACTAATAATAATCCACATGCCGAGCAAGGAAGGCTTTATGTCAGGGGTGTCCAAAGTGTGGACCACAGCTTTTTTTCAAACTACAATAATACAAATAATAATAATGGATTTGATAGCATTTTTCAAGGTACCCAAAGCACTTCACAATGAAGTGAATCTACTTGTGTAGCCACAACTGCTCTCTGGGGTAGTCTGATGGAAATGTTTTTAATTGGCCCATGGCACATTCTACTAATATAATTTCATTAGAAAACTAAAAAAAGAAAAATGCAAAAGACGAAAAATCTGCAAAATATAAATGGGAAGGTTTCATAAGAATAACATAACATTAGGATGAAAAACAATGTCATTGTAGTAGCATAAAGGTGAAATATGAAAAAAGACAAAAAAACGTACAAAAACATGAAAAGCTAAAGTCAAGATATTAACAAAAGTCATTCTAACAAAATAAAACTTAATACTATGAGAACAATCATGTTATTATGAGGAAAAAATAATGTAATTTATTAGCATAAAGTTTAAATATTAAATCATTTCTACCGCTTTTTCCTCACAAGGGGGTGCTGGAGCCTATCCCAGCTGTCTTTGGGCGAGAGGCGGGGTACACCCTGGACTGGTCTAAATATTAAATGAAAATGTTTATTTTTTTTAAGTCGGAATATGAGAAACAACAAAATAAAGCTGTAATTTTTGGAAAATGGGAAAAAGGCTATGCTATATGGGAATAAATTCATAACACTTTACGAGAGTGAAGAAGAAAGTTGAAATATAGGGAAAGGTGAAAAACAGCAGCAAAAATGGGGGGGGGGGAAAGAATGAATTGGTAGAAATAATTGGCTTCTTCACCTACTGTAAATGCTGAAATGTATACAGTATAACTTCTTAGCATGTCTACAAAAGTGCATCCTTTCATTTTCCCCCATCTGGTCCCTGCCAGAAAAAGGTTTGGACACCCCTGGTTGACATGTTGCTATGGAAGGGACAGTGCAGATACATATTCTTACAAATGACAGATGATCATATGATGAATGTGGTTACAGGCCCGGGGCGGGGGAGTCCACACACACACACACAAAGGAGATGGGGGAGTAGTGGGTGGCTACCATGAGAAATGAGGGTTAGCGACTACAATGGTTCCACAGAACTAACCGTACCTCATGGAACTTCGCAAAATCTTGGTAAGGAAGCTTCTGGCCACATGCACGTCATTCTCTGAGGGCATTTTGTGCGCTACAGTATCCACCATGTTCACATTCCTGGGCAGCAATGGAAGGAACACACACATAAACTAAGACATGGGCAACAATGGTGCTTTTTCCTGCTCATGTGGGCGCTGCATGGACATAATACGGTAAAGAAGTACAATGTAGTGTGTTACAGCTCCCTCTGCTGGTCTGACATTCATACCATGATGGTATGTTGAAGGGACATGCTTTTTACGTGGAGACCAGGCCATATGGTCCGCAGGGGAACACGAGCCCAGTGTGGGAGCTTTGGAGGGGTGTGGGGTGGGGTGTCATGGAGCTTAAGAGATGGGAGTTGTTTGTCTGCCTTTGTATCCTGTCCACCAGCGCAAACAGTGACAACCTTTAACAGGAAGTAGTTACTCTCATGTGGAATCCCTGCCTTTACAAAACCTGATATGAAGGATGCTTGTGGTAAAAACTGTATTCGTGGTTACATCGCTTCGCAAGGTTTGACGAAAACTGAAATGTACAAAAACCCAGGTGATAAGTCATAATATTATGAGAAATTTAAAGAAAGTTGAAATATTTGGGAAATAACATATTATACACTACAGCAGAAATTGTAAAAACAGCAGAAATTTTGCCAAAATCAAATCAAAAGTCAAAATATTAAAGAGAAAAAAGTGGTATTCTAATGAGAGAAAAAAGTTGCAATTTTACAAGAATAAACTCAAAATGTTGAAATGTTAAAGAAAAATGTTATTTTTAAAAAGTAATATGAGAAACACAACACAGTTATCATTTTTGGAAAATGTTACACAACTGCAGGAATAATAAATTATGAAATAATTATTAAATAAATTATATTATTAACATTAAATAACATATTATTTACTAATAGTAATTATTAAATAATATATAATATTATTATTAAATAATATATTATTTAATAATATATGACTATATAGTCATAATATAGTCATATTATATATAATATATATATATATATAATATATATATATATATATATATATATATATGACTATATAACAAAAAACCAACAAAATGAATAAAGTTGTCATTTTTGGCAAATTAGGTTACAGAAAAGGTTCAGAAAATGAAGTCAAAATATGGGAATAAAGTCATAATTATGAGATGGAAATGGACAAAAAATACAATTCTATGTGAATAAACTCTTAAAAGAGGACCTATTATGCTCATTTTTCAACCCTCTGTATTGAGTTGTGGACTCCTATAGAGCAGCTATACACAATAACACGCATAAAAAAACCTTCTAGATCTTCCTGAATCTGCACCTATCCCAGCTGTATTTCCTTGGATTTGTGCTTCCCGCCAAAATGGTCTGTTTTAATTTATTCCACCCACAGCCCGCCTCTGGGCACACCCACTCCGCTGTGATTGGTCACACTCCCAAAATACTTCCTTACTACGAACGAACCCCACTTTCTAGTATAGTAGGTATAGGTGTTCATAATAAATTAATAAAGTCTTTCGAGAGCTAAAAATATATTTTGTAGAAAATAATTATAGTTTTTACGCTTTCAGTCTTAAAGTACTATAATAAATTCATCTTTTATTGTTTAAAATACCATTTTACCCTAATTTTTATGGTTTTGTCGTCTGTTTTTCTGTTCCTCGCAATTTTGACTTTATTCCCATAACATTTTGACTTTATTCTTGTAATATTATAACCTTTTCTCCAAAGAAATTTTCCAGTGAGTACAACTTTGTTGTCTTGTTTGTTTTTCAGAATATTATCACTTTAGCTCATTCAATTTTTCTCTTAACATTTTGACTTAAAATAAGTAAATAAATGGCGTATTTTCCTATTTTTGCTGCTGTTCTTTAGTTTTCTGGTTAAATGATATCTTTTGAATGTGGACAGCCATGCTTTAATACGTCCTCTAAATTGCAGAGGCAGCTTTTTAGCTGAATATAGGCCAGGTGACTCTTCTCAGCTCATTTAGCATCCGTATCAAGACGTGGGGGTGGCTAGTTTTTGTTTTGTTTTTTTTCGATGGAGGGCAAGAGGTGAAACTTTGTGACGGTCAAGAATTTGGGACAAAGCTTTTTCTCTCATTGGAGAGCCATTAGGTCAGGAGGTCCTGCCCTTGCGGTCACCTCGTCAAAAGGCCTTCAACAATCCAACGGCAAAAACAAGTCCCCTCATTCCCAAAAAAGCGTTGCGACGACCCAGTAAATGATTTCATCATCTGGGTTGGAGGACTCCACAAAGAAACGTCAATGTAGATTAAGAGTTAAAAGCCCATTTAAGGAGACAAAAACAGCAACATGGAGCTCCGCCCTCCTCCGGGTTGTCGTTTCTGGGGCGCTCACGGGCAGCCACACATGGCGCTGCCTATTGGTATGCAAATGAAGGTGGTTTTTATTAGGCCTATCGTCAGGGCTACAGCTGGGCTGGCACAGATATGCTAGGGAAGTCAATCAGTTGAGGCTCGCAAGGGGGGCAGGGAGAGAAACTGTCGGTAAAGACCTGCGTCTCACCCGCGTTGAAAAATAAATTCCCTAATGATGCCCAATGTGTTAATATTCACAGATATAAGCCCTTCCCCCTCATAATAAATACATTCATTTTGCTTTGACAGGCTAAGTCTGGTTGATCGTGGCTTAACCTAAATGGACACTGGGAGACAATCAACTATTGGGGTCATAAACACGATATGTTTCAAGACAACGTAGCTGCAGGTGGATGGGAGGACAAAGACCAAAAGTTTAGACTCACCAACCATGTGGCAGGAGGACATAAACCGACACCCCAAAAGTTATCCCTAAAAGACACGTACGTGAAAACGGCAGCACCTTGGCTCACAAAGTGGCGCGGCCGCCACCATGTTCCGAGGAAACGACACATCCACGAGGACCGATGAGCATCGTAGATCAAGTCCACCGCTTACAAACACACCCAGAAACCAAAATCCTCAACGTGTGACCACTGGAGCCAAGTTGCGCTGGCCAAATGACTTTGCAAGTGAAGGGGAGACTTCCTTTGGGATTAAGGAGAGTTTTTTTTTTTGTTTTTTTTTTTAAAGGAGGTGGAAGAGTGCACAGAGGAGGAAAAGGGGGGCTATTGTCAGGACCAGACCCCCACCCCGCCTTGTTTCATTGGTCCAAAGCAGCTAATATGCTAATGAGGGGGAAGAAATGCCGGACTCTTCTTTTTGCGTCTCCCCTGTTGTGAGGCGGATGTGCATTTCTCCCTTTGCTATGGCAACAGGTTGATCGAGGGTAATGAGCTTTGCAACGGGGCGGGTCCACACACACACACACACACACAGATTTAAAAAAATAAATACTAGCTTGTTTTTTCAGTGAAGACATCAGGAAATTATAGAAAATGTATAAAATACCCTCTCACAATATACAGTGAAGAAAATAAGTATTTGAACACCCTGCTATTTTGCTATTTCTCCCACTTAGAAATCATGGAGGGGTCTGAAATTTTCATCGTAGGTGCATGTCCACTGTGAGAGAGATAAACTAAAAAGAAAAATCCAGAAATCACAATGCATGATTTTTTAACAATTTATTTGTGTGATACAGCTGCAAATAAGTATTTGAACACCTGTGTATCATCTAGAATTCTGACCCTGAAAGACCTGTTAGTCTGCCCATTAGAAGTCCACCTGCACTCCATGTATCATCCTGAATCAGATGCACCTGTTTGAGGTCGTTAGCTGCATAAAGACACCTGTCCACCCCATACAATCAGTAAGACTTTAACTTGTAACATGGCGAAGACCAAAGAGCTGTCCAAAGACACCAGAGACAAAATTGTACACCTCCACAAGGCTGGAAAGGGCTACGGAGCAATTACCAAGCAGCTTGGTGAAAAAAGGTCCACTGTTGGAGCTATCATTAGAAAATGGAAGAAGCTAAACATGACGGTCAATCTCAATCGGAGTGGAGCCCCATGCAAGATATCACCTCGTGGGGTCTCAATGATTCTAAGAAAGGTGAGGAATCAGCCCAGAACTACACGACAGGACTTGGTCAATGACCTGAAAAGAGCTGGGACCACCGTTTCCAAGGTTACTGTAGGTAATACACTAAGACGTCATGATGTGAAATCATGCATGGCACGAAAGGTTCCCCTGCTTAAACCAGCACATGTCAAGGCCCGTCTTAAGTTTGCATATGACCATTTGGATGATACAGAGGAGTCATGGGAGAAAGTTTTATGGTCAGATGAGACCAAAATAGAACTTTTTGGTCATAATTCCAATAAGCGTGTTTGGAGGAAGAAGAATGAAGAGTACAATCCGAAGAACACCATCCCTACTGTGAAGCATGGGGGTGGTAGCATCATGCTTTGGGGGTGTTTTTCTGCACATGGGACAGGACGAGTGCACTGCATTAAAGAGAGGATGACTGGGGCCGTGTATTGTGAGATTTTGGGGAACAACCTCCTTCCCTCTGTCAGAGCATTGAAGATGGGTCGTGGCTGGGTCTTCCAACACGACAACGACCCGAAGCACACAGCCAGGAAAACCAAGGAGTGGCTCCGTAAGAAGCATATCAAGGTTCTAGCATGGCCCAGCCAGTCTCCAGACCTGAACCCAATCGAAAATCTTTGGAGGGAGCTCAAACTCCGTGTTTCTCAGCGACAGCCCAGAAACCTGACTGATCTAGAGAAGATCTGTGTGGAGGAGTGGGCCAAGATCCCTCCTGCAGTGTGTGCAAACCTGGTGAAAAACTACAGGAAACGTTTGACCTCTGTAATAGCAAACAAAGGCTACTGTACCAAATATTAACATTCATTTTCTCAGGTGTTCAAATACTTATTTGCAGCTGTATCACACAAATAAATTGTTAAAAAATCATGCATTGTGATTTCTGGATTTTTCTTTTTAGTTTATCTCTCTCACAGTGGACATGCACCTACGATGAAAATTTCAGACCCCTCCATGATTTCTAAGTGGGAGAAATAGCAAAATAGCAGGGTGTTCAAATACTTATTTTCTTCACTGTAAAGACACATGGCTAAAATGTGGGGGTTCACGGTGTAAAACCATGCCAAAGTTTCAGATAATGAGGTTTGTGCATCTGGAAGTGAGCCCTGAAAGAAGTTTGGGATGGCTCAAAAGGCTTGCTTTCAAAAGGCGTGGTAAAACTGTCCTTTTGTGACATCACAGAGGGGCGGACTTCCTTATATATAAACTCTCTGCCCTCCCCCAAGCTCTGCTTCCCCCTCGCTCTCCCCCAAGCAATGCTGCACTGTTTACTCGCTAACAATGCCTCGAAAGGGAACACCTCATTTGTTTCCAATTCCTAAAGACGCCACCATCAGGCACAAGTGGTTGGAGTTCCTGATTCCCTACCAGCTAAAGAAATGCATTTTAATCTGTCAATGGCATTTCACACTGGACTGTTTAGTGAACATGTGCCATTATGCAGCTGGACTAGCCCACAAATTTGCTTAAGCCCTACGCCTTTCCAACGTTACTTGGTGGTGTGGAAGAGTCAGAAGGGCCAGCAGTAACAGTTTCAGTGTCCTAACTGTTTATTTTGTATAAGTTATGGAGAATAAGCACTTGTCTGTGTAGCATTATAGCATAGAGGAAGCGGAGTGGATAAGTGGTGCTTAGTGACCCCCAGAGAGCAGTTGTAGTGCATTCCTAAATACAGTGCACCTTGCTGGGCCACACCATGTGGCTCCCCCGGCGAGTTCTCCTGACCTCCATAGCGCACACCGTCTGCTCGGAGAATGTGTCTCTTACTCTGGTTCCACTGAGTCGTGATTAGGGGTGCAACAACGCGTGTACCTGTATCAAATCGTTCGATATCTTCTGTGTGGAGTTTGCGTGTTCTCCCCGTACATGCGTGGGTTTTCTCCAGGTACTACGGTTTCCTCCCACATTCCAAAAACATGCTAGGTTAATTGGCGACTCCAAATTGTCCATACGTATAAATGTGAGTGTGAATGGTTGTTTGTCTATATGTGCCCTGTGATTGGCTGGCCACCAGTCCAGGGTGCACCCCGTCTCACGCCCAAAGACAGCTGGGATAGCCCTATCCCTAACAGCCAGTGACTTCTCACAGTTAAACCAAGCATTCAGAGTTATCCCAAACTTTCATAGCTTACTTCAAAATGAGCAAACCTCATTATCGGAAACTTTAGAAGGTCAGAGGAGAAAGCATATGTCCCCTTTAAGAATTGCTGGATTGTTACCTAGTGTGTGCAAAGCTTCGTGGGTAATGCAGTGTGAAGCAAGTTGACTATTTCATGAGTCAGCAGAAATATTTTTGGGGAAAAAAAGCAAAAATGGGGAAAAAAACAGACCAAAGTTTATACTAATAATATGCTTTTTCACCTATATGACAAAGCGAAGATGCAGTTTTTTCTTGAAATATACTCTCTATACCTACATAGCATATCTTAATGTGTTGCTAGACAAAATATCAAAAGCTAGGCAAAGGTGCATCCTTTCATTTCTCACTATTGTAGAAAGCAGTGTTGTTTCATTAGGACACTATTTATGTATAACTGGCCACTAACTAAAAAAACGTATGATTATCACTCTATTTGCATTCATTTGGGAATACAAAGATAAAGATGTGCTGTTAAATACATTTTAAATACATTAAAATACATTTCTACATACCAGGTCTTGTGTCACATCAATGTGTTTTCTTCCAGAACATTCTAATGTTTCTTAAACAGGTATAATTTTATTGTATCCATATACTTGTTGACTTATTTCAGCTTGTTTAGGTTGACTTTATCTCCTTGCAGGTGTAAACAATGTCCCGTCCCTCTGGCTTCGTCGTCTTCTCTTGTGAATTGAATGTCGTTAGGAGCGGTGCCATGACACTCCATGGAGAGTTGCGTTTACTGTAGGTATCGAAACACTATACCGTTTGATTTTATGTGAAGCTGTCGGTGCCTACAAGGCCTGTCCACATGGAAACAGGAACAAATCCTTCGAACACTGAAACAAAACAATGTTTCCCACGGGAAATTATGTAAATCCAATTATCACCCAGACATGCTGTGGCTGCACACACAGGTGAGTGGGTCCCCGCCTGGGGGACCTAGCAGCAGCGCAGACATTCAAGGCAGTCGTGTTTTGATGCATGAGCGGTGAACCGTGAGTGCCGTGTCAAGGCCAGCGCACATTCCTGGGCTGCGCAGCATGCTAACCGTCAAGCGACGGGCTGTACGTGCTGACCCTGGCCTACAAACACCTGGAACTCTCTCATCTGGAGGGGGTTGACAGTCCTAATGTCAACCCTGTCAGCACCTGTTATTACAACTCAGGTTACTTCATGTGTAGCTAAGAAAGAGGAGAATGCAGGGGAAAAACACCCCAAAATGTTAGACATCAACACCTGTTCCCGAAAATAACCTACACCAGGGGTGTCCAAACTTTCCACCCAGAGCGAAGGGATGCAAGGACCACTGTGATATTTTATGCTAAGAATTTATATAGCTGTATAGATATAGTATACCAGTGTTTTTCAACCTTTTTTGAGCCACGGCACGGTTTTTTACATTGGAAAAATCTTGTGGCACACCACTAACCTAAAATGTTACAAAATGTCACCACAACCTCACACGTGCATCAATAAGTCTATCGGAGGAACAAGGTAGGTGTTGCCACACGGACCAATATTACATTGCTCTGCCAGTCTTTACACCACAGACACTCGACCAGTTTTTCTCTTTCCGAATGACTTTTCGGGAAACAATGGTATCCATGGAAAGCAATATTCCAATCTCTTGTCTACATGTGTCATGAAAATCAACCAGAATAGTCAATAGGGCATGCGCAGTAAAACGTAAACATCAACATCATGTGATACCGGCTTCCCCAAGTTTTTCTTTCACTTGTTGGAATAACTCCGTATTGCCAGTTTTTCGTTTGTCCAGTCTTGAAATTTAGTTTGGATCAAAAACAAACTTTGCTTAGTCCAGTGCCGATTGCTCACCTCCATTTTTAAAACTGAAGAACGTCTGGATGTGCGTGTTACGTCATATCTGAGCATACTCGGAAAGAACGCACCCGGGATAAATTTAAACAGGAAAAGATCAATTTCAATCTTGCTAATATTTTATAACTCAGGACATGTTTTATATAGATATATATTTTCTTTTTTAATAAAACTGGACTTGTGAATAAAGTATAGAAGGGTTTAGATTCTGTTCCACAGATGGCGGTAATGCACACTGAAAGCTGCTTGCCAACCGCCAATAAACAACAGAAGAAGAAAAACACCACGAAGAAGAACGCACCCTGACAACTCTCCGTTTGAGCGGATACAAGATACCTCAATCGGATTGGTTAAAGGAATATTCCATCCCTGTTCAATTTTTTCCGTTTGAGCAAATAAACCATAATAAACCATGTATACTATTGACATAATGGCTATTGACATAATATTTGTAAATGATGATTAATAAATATTAATTATAAAAAGTGATATTGGATAATTCCTCACGGCACACCTCACGGTTTCTCAAGGTACACTAGTGTGGCGGCACAGTGGTTGAAAATCACTGTAGTATAATATATATTATATTTTGAAAATGACTGCTGATTGTTCCATTTATGTTGGTTTTATACCCCTGATATAGAGTAGATAATATGTATATATTGAATATATACCAGGGCTCGACAATAACGATGTACCGATGGCCCGGGGGAAGTTTTGGGGCAAGTAAATCCAATCAGTGATATTCCCATCGGGCAAGTGCACTTTGGCATGCCATACTGCCAAGAGTTTTTTTTAAAAGCGGTTCTTGTTGGATGTTGGTAAAACACGGACTGCGTAATTCTGGTGGTAATTTGCAAACCAATCCCTGCAAATCTTGAAATGGACCAATCAGAATAGTTTATTTAGACCGCGGTCCGCAGTCCACAGTCCGCGTTGTACCCACACCCGTTCTTGTTCGCGATCAACCAATCAGCGATGGTTTGACGAGGAAAACATCTATCATGGCGTCCCTGCCAACATGGTCTAATTCTTCAACAACTTCTGAAGGAAAACACCATAAAGTGATGAAACAGTGCCTCCTAAACGAGTATTTTATTAGCGGCAGCAAATCAAATGATGGCACAGGTGAGTGAATCACATTGCTGTGACAATTTGAAGTGGTCACAATGAAACACCACCGATTACATCCAATACCAAGTGTTGATTTTGCACAAGCTACAAAAGCTACAAAAAAAGCTTCCATTTCTCTGTGGATTTTTCTCACCTTTGCTTCACAAATTATTGTTTGACCGTTGAGCATTTTTTTCTGGATTAAAAACACTTTACTAGTACACCAATGTGTCTATTCAATAATGTTTCATTGTGGTGCACAACTTATAAATATCACTGCTTACTACGACTACCATGTGTAAGGTAGTATGTATTAAATTAGATGATATCATTATGGCAGTCTTTTCATTTTACATGGGGCAAGTTTGGGCAAGTAGTTCTCACCTAAAGGATTCCCCATGGGCAAGTCATTTTTGTTTTTAATGTAGAGCCCTGTATACACACACACATATATATATTTATGCTACCAAAGCTAGCATAAGCTATGCGAATGTAGATCCTCTTGATGGCTATGTCACGAAAAAGTCCAACAAACGAAGCTTAGGAGATTTCAACGAGTGTTTATGTTTCCAAGAAGAAACACTGCTCAACTGAGCCGGCGATATCTGAAATATATGAAATATGTGATGCATATATAAAAACGCTCCACCACCAACCAAGGTTCCACTGAACTTTGTCTTTATGATTGGTTGGTAAAAAAGCCCATTGTCTATGTTAGTGAAAAATAATACAATTACCTGTTTGACTAACCTTAATCACGTTCACCATCCTGGACAAGCGCATGCTTACCCCCCCTCCCAAAAAATAAAAAAAAACAACCGTTTCCTTCCGATTTGCGCCAACTCTGCTGAACCGACGGCGGACCGAGGGGTTGCCAGCTCTTCGCTGGAATGTCCTCAGCTGTGAAGCAAACAATTTTAAGATCTCAATCTACTTAAGATGGGGAATTCCAAACATGCGGCATGGGCTTATTAAGAACAAACTAAGAGCAGTACATGTATGTGTGTCCGGTAAGCTTTTCCAGGTAGAACTGGATTGCCGAGACATTCTTTCGGCATTTCTACTGCAAAAGCCTGTTTCGCCACCCTTTCATTGGGGCTGCTGAGCTTTGATCGGCTGAGTAAGAACTGCTATTTGGTTGTAAGAGAGGGAAGAAAACAGGAGCACCAGAGGACGTCACGATTAGAGGAGGATGAGATGGGAGTGACAACTGTATTTCAGTGGAAATGCCAGCAGGGGGAACCAACCTCTCCAGGCGCTACTCTTAAAGATGTTGCTTTAATGATTCCCTGACTGGACTGGATAACGTGGAAACAACTACCCCCCAGGGAGGGAGTCCAGACTACGGGGGTCTGGCTAGTGGACAGTAAAAGCCACTGAAGTGAGGAGATAAACACTCAAGACATCATGGAAAAACAAAGCAGCAACACAACACAGATGACCAGCTGTAAATGATCTGATGGTGTTAACTTCACGCCCGTCTCGGCTATACTTTTATTGGGAGGGGATGGGGGCTGGGCAGGGGGGTGGGCTGCAACACTGACATGTTTATCTCAGACAGGTGATGAATTAGAAAACAACAGGGAGACATGTTTTCACTTCTGATCCAATCCTGCAGAACTATTTGCTTTTCATGCTGGGGTGTCCAAACGTTTTTTTATGTGAGGTCCACATCTTGAAAAATTAAAGGATGCAAGTTTGTCATTTTGTAAAGCAACACAGGCTACATATTGGAGCTGCTGTGTTTTGGTATCTCAGCTTTGTCATATAGTGAGGCCTGTCACGATAATGGATATCGAACAATTCATTACGGTAATTATAAGCCCGCAATAAATTGCAGTATAATTGTACGCATGTCTGCGCCATCTGTTAGTCTCTCTCTGCCACACCGGCTGGATGACAAGAGGGTTCACTCTGCATGTGTCCGTGTGCATTGGCTCTATATGAAACGAACAAAGAAGAGAGTGAGCATCTTCTCAGCTATTTAGCCTCTTTGTGCCTGTAGCGGGGCTACATGAGCGGTAGCAGTTAGCAAACAGACGCAAATATGAATGAAGGCACAAAGGAGATCATTTATAAGCCGAAATGCTACAGTTCCAGTGTGGCACTTACTTACTTACTGAGTAAATATTAATGGCAAAATGGTGCACAGTGTTGTATTCAAGTACGTAATGACGTAAAAGGATGGTTACCATCTAAACTCATGCAAGCCGTACAGTCTGCCATATCCATTATTTCACACGGCAGATGTCTTTATAATGTACCATCGCTGGGCGTACTTCCTGTTTCCCAGATTGCTCTGCGGTCCAGTGTTTGTAAAAAAAAGTCTGGAAAGCACATGGCCAGAGCTCACATGGTAGTTGGCCGATGTTCTGCATTGTACGTTGGTAGTGTATTGTCCGTTTTTATCAAATATGACATGACACAATGATCTTTGAATTATAATTAATGTTCATTATATAATATGTGTGCATATACATACACACACACACTTCACTCTTTACTTTCCCTCACGATTATTGCTGTTATTTTTTTATTTTCCAAATTTTTATCCAATAATCTGTGTAAATTTTCAGCAACCTATTTTTAATTTTGTTTATCATTATAGTACAACTTAAAAGAAAAAACATTTCATCACTACGCTACTAAAATAGCATTATTTTTTAGTCATTATTAAGTGTTTGTTATTACAAGTTCGATTCCCTCGGTTCGATTCCCTTGGGCATCCCTGTGTGGAGTTTGCATGTTCTCCTCGTGCATGCATGGGTTTTCTCCGGGTACTCCGGAGTCCCCCGGGCCACAGTTTGGACCCCCTGCTTTAATATTATTACTGTCCATAATTATTTCACATTGTTTTCGGCATATAAAGCTAGAACTATTTATGATATTAACTATATTAGTTATTCCCTATAACATTTATTTTTACTCATATCTGTAGGTGTCTGGATTGGTTTGACATTGTTTAGTTTTTTCTACACCCCGTCTTCAAACTATTTTAGTTTTCGTTTGAAATTTTTGCAAAAATGTTGCCCGTTTTCCTACTGCCCAATTTTTGTATGATTTTTTTTTGCCTTGGTTTTTGTATGCCACACTTTTTGTCAAAAAGTTGCGCAAATTTTTGTACACCCCATTTCATGTACAAAACTATTTTTGTCAATATTGTTGGCAACATTTTTTGCCTTTGTTTTTGTATGACCACATTTTGTCAGAAAACGTCACCAAAATTGTGCCTCTGCCTCAGTCAGCCTCAGATTTTGTATGACACAGGTTGGTGCAAAAATAATTTCCCCAAATTTTGCCTCTGTATTCTTACACCCCCATTTTGGTATAATTACATTTTCATCAAAATTGCCTCATTTTTCAGACGGTTTCAGCGGTTTTCCTCAAAAACTAATTTTGTCTTGGTTTTGTAAGTGTTTGTATGACACAGTTGGAGTAAAAAAAATGTCCTCAAAATTTTGTAATTTTTTAATTCCGTTGTAATAAAATTATTTGCTCATATTTTTGGTGGATGGTTTATAGGGAGAAATATTTGAAATTATTGTATATGCCTTACTAATAAGCTTTGCTTGTATGCAGCAGCTCGCTTTAAACTGGTCTGATGCTTTGTTGAGGCATGCTGCACAGATGCCGAAATGCAAACCGCACCTTTTTGTTTTTTGTAATCCTCGCCTTTTGTTGTCATTCCTCTTCTCCCTGGGTGACGCTGTTACGCCAGCAATCTCAGTGTAGACTCCTATGTGCTAACACAGGCTCCGCCCATTTCTGTTTACACAGAGGCCGCACCTGCAGACGGGAGCAGGTTCTGACAGCTTTCTGTTCAATATGATCCCTCACTGAAATCTCCAGAGGAACACAATGTTAGAAAAAGTGGAAGTTACGACAGTCCAAAAATGCATCATGAAAAGGAAAGGGTTTCTGAAAAACAACAAAAAAAAGAAAATCTCACTTTCATTGCCTGTTTTCATACGCCCCAGTTTTTGTGAAAAATCATTTTCGTCAAATATGTTGGCAACATTTTTTTGCCACGATTTTCGCAAACCGCCATTTTTCTATTATTTGATATTCAGTGAAAATTTTCTAAAATTGTTGCCTTGTTTTTCGTCCAAAATTCCCACTGCATTGCTTTTCGGAAGTGCTAGTTTTTGTATGATTCGGGTTGTGTCAAAAACCTTCTGTGTCAAAAAAAATCTGACCTTGGTTTTTGCTGGATTGTTTGTTGAAAATATGGTTTTCGTCAAAAAGTTTCCCTAAACTTGTGCTTCCATTCCTGTACAATATTGCACGTGACAAACCATGTTGTTGGTCCTATACTTGTATCGTTCTGTGAAACGGGGTGGCCAAATAAAGCACGGAGTACTACGCGTTGCTGACTCACTAATCGTGGACTTGTGATACACAACCTGCCATGGGGCCAAATAAAGTAGCAAGTGGCAAGATTTTGATGCAGAAGGTGAGAAACTCTATTGAATTCAATCTGGGCAGGATCATATTTATAGGGATCTGGAATGAGTTAATTGGATTTACATTCTAAAGCAGGGGTCTCAAACACGCGGGCCAAATGTGGCCCGCAGGACACTAGTTTGAGGCCCCCGCCTTGATATGAAAGTTTAATGTTAGTGCGGCCCGCGCAAGTTTGATATGGATGCTGTATGGTATCATGTACCCAGAAAAAATTATTAACTTTGATTAATGTTCATGTTAAAGGTTGAATAGCTGTAATACGTAGTTATCCTCCTAAAGTGGTAAGTTTTTGGCTATTTAAGTTTAAAGGAAATAACTTGAATGCTAGGGCGGCACGGCGGTCTAGTGGTTAGCGCGCAGACCTCACAGCTAAGAGACCAGGGTTCAATTCCCACCCTCGGCCATTCCCACCCTTGGCCATCTCTGTGTGGAGTTTGCATGTTCTCCCTGTGCATGCGTGGGTTTTCTCCGGGTAATCCGGTTTCCTCCCACATTCCAAAAACATGCTAGGTTAATTGGCCACTCCAAATTGTCCATAGGTATGAATGTGAGTGTGAATGGTTGTTTGTCTATATGTGCCCTGTGATTGGCTGGCGACCAGTCCAGGGTGTACCCCGCCTCTCGGGGGGAAAAAGCGGTAGAAAATGAATGAATGAATGAACTTGAAGGCTACCGTTTAGGTTGCCAGCTCTCTAGTTTGCGAGTTAGCAAGACCCTGCAGTTGCGCAATATGTTGTAAATAAAAAAAGTATAAATGTGACTATAGTCATGTTTTGTCATGCCTACAGGGCTCTAATAATGCTTTCAACTATATGTGGTTTCTTAAGTTTTTATTATTTGCCGTTTCATTATTATTATTATATTTATTTATTACAGATTGATTGATTTTCTTTATTCTTGATTTGTTTATTTATTTTTCATCTTATTTTGTGCAGAAAAATAAAATTTGAGAACAGTGGAATGATTTATCAGAGCTTTTATTGTAGAAAATCGAAAAAAGCACTGAAAAAGTTTGTATATTTTTCTGTTTTTAATAAATGCGGTGTTTTTTTTTGAAAACCTGATGCGGCCCAGCCTTGCCCAGACCCTAGCTCCAGTGGCAGGTAAATTGAGTTTGAGACCCCTGTTCCAAAGTTCCACTGTACCAGACATGGGTAAAAAGCCTATATAGAGCTTCTTGTATATTATAGTGCTATGATATACAAAAGGGAAAGAAAAGCAGACAGCAATGGGCAAATGATGCGACCAGTGTCCCCCAGATTTATCTGTCCTGTACAGACTGACCTCAAAGTGAAACCAGGGAAATGCAACATAATGGAGAATGTTGGCAGGTCTGCACTAAAATTCTAAGTTCTGCCTGGCTCTTATGCCCGCCTCACTATTTGAGAAACACTGGCATAAAAGACAGAAAGACAATGAATGCCAAAGAGTGAATCACTCATATGAAGACCTTTATTGTCCATCAAGGCTCAGATTGTTGAGAAATATTTGCATAACCTTGCATGAGGTCACCTACAACCTGCCTTCCTGGGAATCTGTGTCATGCGACCTCGTGTTAACCGACCCGACCGAACAGGACCATCCAGCTCACTCAGAAACTCCACAGTGACAAGCTGGAAATCCCACAGCGTGCGGGCTAATCGACATGCTAACAGCTGCCAGGGAGCGCCGCCGCCGGCTGGCTTTGTTGGGAGATGTTGCCACGGCGACCCCCGAGTCTCTTGGCTAAGTGAGGGTGGGGCGGGTACGAGGAGCCACCTTACCTTTTCACCATCAGACTGAGTGTCTTGTGGGATCCTTTCACCAGGCAGATGGCCTCCTGCCTGAAGCCGCTCAGGGGAATCTCATTAATGTTGACCAGCTCATCTCCTGCCTGCAGGCCCACAGCCGCCGCCTTGCTGGCCTCCTCCACCTGTCGCACAAACACAGGTACAGACACGACGATTGAATATGACATGTTTGCCCATCGGACATTAACTTCAAAGAGTAGACAGCACAACACTACCAATGTTGTAACTGCTCATATGCCAGTATTATTGGCGCTGATGACTACATTGTCATCAGCACCCCCCCTCCCAAATAACGTTGGCGGTTGCTTTGTATCTTAATGGCTGTCGTTTTGAACCTCACAGGAGAAAAAACATTCTTGTCTGGGCATGCCCTTTACAGCGGAGGTGTCCAAACCTTTGGCAGTGAGGGCCACATAGTGAAAAAGGAAAGGATGCCACTTTGCCATTTTGTAAATATGTTGTACAATATCTAGAAGAAAACTGCATCTCAGCTTTGTTATCGGTGAAAAAACTTCACCTTTTCCCCCAATTTTGTTGTTTTTTTGTTCCATATCTTCTTAATCTTCAGAACTTCTCTTCATATTATGACTTCATGCCCATAATATTGTAATATTATCCCCATAAAATAAATGTATTTTGTCTTTTATATTTCAAGCCCATGCCACTAAAATGACTTATTTTTCCTCATAATAGTCAGGCCTTTTATTCTCATAAAATTTTTAAAAAGCATGATGTAATTTTTTCCCCACAAATTAAATAACATTGTTTACGCTAAAAAAAGGAATTCCAGTTCCCATGATGTCTAGTGTGCCGAACCAGGAAGTAGTGCAAGTCCAAAGTGTTCTGAAATAGACGCTAGTATCACATGTTTTGACAGAAGAGGTATGCAGCGATCGTGTTTTGAGCTGACAAATCCCCGTCACACTAAGCATGAATCAGCATGAATTAAGCAGAACCAATTGGAATAAAGCTTCAAAATTTGCAACACATTCAGGAGAGGATTAGAATGCCGTTCCGCTGGCGCTTCAGGGGCTTCCTGGATTTCAGCCAGTGGTCAGTTTAGCTCCTTTTTTCATGGCGGCATGGTATGATGTAAATTGGCAACGAGGACGTGGTGGTTTCAGTGGGATTGTTGGCTTTTAACCTCTTTTCAACAGCTCTGTGATTTCCACGCTAGCCCACACCGTTGGAAGTTGACGCCTTTTTTCCTTGGCGATAACGTGAATATGATGTGATGTGACTAAGGCAATGCCAAAGACGTCTTTCTTTTTTACCCCCAAGGGGCTACAGATCGAAGTCTTATACATGTATGTGAATTTCAGACTTGAAGGCAATGTACTTCTGGGCCAGTAGGGGGCAACAATTCTATTTTCCTACAAATGGCAGCAACGGCTTGGACATGAAGAAGACAGAAGTTGGCAAATGGCACGCCGAGAGCAGGAAATGGCGATATACATGAAGAAAGCAGAAACAAAAATACAGACATCTGGCACAGTCTGGCTGTGGATCTGATACTGGTGACGGGAGTGTCACGATTGACAAGGGGTGATGGAGGTGTGGCTGTTGTTGACAACAGTAACAAGCTAGCGGTTAGCTTTGTTGAGCCAGAGCTCAAGCCCACCAGCAAGAAGCCAAGACCAGCCAGAAAATGTAGGGCAGGGGTCTCAAACTCAATTCACCAGGGGGCCACTGGAGCTAGGGTCTGGGTGAGACTGGGCCGCATCAGTTTTTTCAAAAAAAAAAACAAAACACATTTATTAAAAACAGAAAAATGAATAAACTTTGCTTTGGTTCCGATTTTCTACAAGAAAAGCTCTGATAAAACATTCCACTGTTCTCAAATATCTATATTTTATTTTTCTACACAAAATAAGATGAAAAATAAATAAACAAATTAAAAATAAAGAAAATCAATCAATCAGTAATGAATAAATATAATAATAATAATAAAACGGCAAATAATAAAAACTTAAGAAACCACATATAGTTGGTGGGTAGACAAATTATTTTTTTTCTGATTAAAATTAACAAAGCATTATTAGAGCCCTGGAGACATGACAAAACAGTCACATTTATACTCTTTTTATTTACAACATATTGCGCAACTGCAGGGTCTTGAGACACATGCTAACTCGCAAACTAGAGAGCTAGCGACCTAAACGGTAGCCTTCAAGTTATTTCCTTTAAACTTAAATAGCCAAAAACTTACCACTTCCACACGTATAGGGAGGATAACTATTAACAGTTATTTAACCTTTAACATGAACATTAATCAAATGTAATAATTTTTTCTGGGTACATGATACCATACAGCATCCATATCAAACTTGCGCGGGCCGCACTAACATTAAACTTTCATATCAAGGCGGGGGCCTCAAACTAGTGTCCTGCGGGCCACATTTGGCCCGTGGGCCGCGTGTTTGAGACCCCTGATGTAGGGCATGGAGGTGTCAGAGAAGTGAGACCAAAATGTGGTGCAGGTCCTGCTGATGCTCTCAGCCTCCTCTGCCTTAACCTTGTGAGCTGGTTTGCTTGCAAGGTTTTTCTGGGTGCACACAAAAAATTATTTGCATCCCAGTTTTCATCCTAGGGCTTTGTGTGCTGTCTGCAAGATGAAACTTTGTATAAAGGTGCTTAATGAAAACAGACAAACAGACTACATTGACGTAGTACGCTAAGCGTTCAATGCAGGATCTCTTCCTGTTTCCCAGAGTGCTTTGCTGTACTGTTTACCGTAAATTGATATGTTTAAAGCTCTGAAATATACCTAACTTCTTAGCATATGAACAAGTTGCATCCTTTCTTTTTCCACGAGTGGCCCTGGCTGTTTAGGGGCTGGTCAGCTACGCATCTTTGAGGCCATCAAACGCTTAACCGAGCTGCAGCTGGAAAGCAAAAACAAAGTGGTTGCGTGTTTGAAGCCGCAACCCATGGGAAAAGACTGACAAGTCCACTGGAGCCGACCCGGCGGCCCACGGGTCGAAGCTGTGGGGAGCGTTCCGTCTTTGCGTTGAACCTCCGAGTCCTCGCTCGGCTCTGCGCTTGGCACGTTAAACATACCGGAGACAAGCTCTGCAGCTAATTATCACACAACCTGCGGGCGGGCGGGGGGGTGATGGGATGACTTAACGACACAGGCATGTGTACATTTACAGAACATTACGCGTACTTAGTGTGAGGAACCTGAGCCCAGATAGCAGCCATTTCAGCCAAGGAGTTTTATGGAGGCTGGCCGGCTTCCCGACCCCGGCCCCATATGGTCATGTATTTTGTGGAGAGCCTGAATCGATGCCTGATACTTGTGCCTTACATTGCCAACTGCAAAACAGCACTTTGGATATATTTAGCTGTGGCACTAAAACATAAAATAAACAACTGGGCTGTTTGACAAGCACCAACGCAGTGATTGGGTGATTCCAAGTTGCCCGTTCTATATTTGCACAGCGCTAAGAAAACAATGTAAAGTCTCAACTGTGGCTTTCTTCTGGTTTCTGTTGGGAAAAAAAATTATATATATACTTATATATATATATATATATAAATACAGCGGAACACCATACGATGTAAACACCAGCTTTTTTAAACAAAAAACGCTCAGCTGCCTTTGGCTCATTGGAATTGAGACACTTACAAATGAATGACATTAATAATATAAATATGTCAGGGGTCTCAAACTCAATTACCTGGGGGCCACTGGAGCTAGGGTCTGGGCAAGGCTGGGCAGGTTTTCCAAAAAAAAAAAAACGCATTTATTAAAAACAGAAAAATATACTAACTTTTTCAGTGTTTTGTTCCGATTTTCTACAATAAAAGCTCTGATAAAACATTCCACTGTTCTTAAATATCTTAATTTTTATTTTTCTGCACAAGATGAAAAATAAATAAACAAATCAAGAATAAAGAAAATCAATCAATCAGTAATAAATAAATATAATAATAATAATAATAAAACGGCAAATAATAAAAACTTAAGAAACCACATATAGTTGGTGGGTAGACAAATTCTTTTTTTCAGATTAAGTGAGTGAGTGGTTAGCACACAGGCCTTACAGCTAAGAGACCCGAGTTCAATTCCATGCTCGGCATGTTCTCCCCGTGCATGCGTGGGTCTTCTCCGGGTACTCCGGTTTCTTCCCACATTCCAAAAATGCTAGGTTAATTGGCGACTCCAAATTGTCCATAGGTATGAATGTGAGTGTGAATGGTTGTTTGTCTATATGTGCCCTGTGATTGGTTGGTGACCAGTCCAGGGTGTACCCCACCTCTTGCCCGAGGACAGCTAGAATAGGCTCCAGCACCCCCACAGGGAGAACATGCAAACTCCAGACAGAGATAGCAGAGGGTGGAATCAAACTCAGGTTTCCTCGCTGTGTGGCCTGCTCGCTAACCACTCGTGCAGCCTTTAATGAGGGCATTTATTAGCATAATTAGTATTTATAAGTGGTTTATTAACATTTGCGCTTGAACTGATGTGTGTGTCAAAGATGACAGAATAAAAGTTGCAAAAGTTGTTAAAAGAACCGCAGTCTCACTTTAATGTCATTGAAGTCAGCTGACTAAGTGTGTACTAATAAAGTATGTGTAAAAGATTGTGTGTGTGTGTGTATGTCTCTGTAAAAGTCTGATTGCACTATGGTAGAAGGCCACAGTCCTACTTTGTGAACTACTGGGTCTTCTTCACAACTCTATTTTCTGTAAGTTGTCCATATTTATATTTGACACCTTGTTTTCATTTCACTTAGTTTGCAAAGCTTTATTTGTATTGTTAGTCACAATTATATTTTGTCATATGATTTGTGTGATGGACAGTTGACATATAGTCCTCATCTCTCTTTCAGGCTGGATGACAAGAGGCTTCACTCTGCAGCTGCATGTGCGTGTTGGTGCTACAGAGAGTGAACCCTCCTCCTCATCTCCTCCCTCTTTTCCCCCTATGTGGCGGTGGAACAGTAAATTAGCATATTGTGAGCCAGCAAACGAGTCCAAATGTAGGAATATTTCAACAAGGTGTCGCTCACTCATCACTCCAGAGAGCGCGTCTCTACTGTTCTATAGTCCAGTGGCGGCGTGCTTTAACACCACTGTATCCGGTGCTTTGCATTGCCTAGGTGATGCATGGCTTGGATGCAGCTACTCGGCCATGGAAACCCATTCCATAAGCTCTCTGTGTACTGTACTTGGGCTAATCTGAAGGCCAAGTGAATTTTGGAGCTCTGTAGCAATTGACTGTGCAGGAAGTCGGCGACCTTTGCATTATGCACCTCAGCATCCTCTGACCCCTCTCCATCAGTTTACATGGCCTACCACTTGGTGGCTGAGTTGCTGTTGTTCCCAAACTCTTCCATTTTTATATTAAAGCTGACAGTTGACTGAGAGCGACACATTCTTTCACAAATGTTTATAGAAACAGTCTGCATGCCTTAGGTCAGGGCTCTACATTAAAAACCAAAATGACTTGCCCATAGGGAATCCTTAAGGTGAGAACTACTTGCCCGAACTTGCCCCATGTAAAATGAAAAGACTGCCATAATGATATCATGTAATTTTTTGTGGCATCACATGAGAATCTCAAATAAATAAAATAATAAAAAAAATAATACTGTAGCGTTGCGTGTGTGTTGTATTCCGGGCTGTAGTTTCATGCATGGACGCTGGGGGGCAGTCATGTTCAGCTCGCGGTCTTGGAGCGGGCGTTTTGGGACCAAAGAAGAGGAACGAGAGGGAAAAAAGGAGAAGTTCGGTTGCCGTGCGCCCAGCTAGTTAGTTAAGTCTGCAACAGGCCAGTAAGTTGTTTTTCATGCTGCCTTGGAAATAAAAACCATGCAACGATAGAGGTTCATCACTTTTTGCTGTTTCCTTCAGAATTAGACGATGTTGGCAGCGATGCCATGATGGATGTTTTCGTAGTCAAACGATCGCTGATTGGTTGATCGCGAACAACGGGTGTGGGTAAAACACGGACTGTGGATTACGGACCGCGGTCTAAATAAACGATTCTGATTGGTCCATTGCAAGGATTGCTTTGCAAATTACCACCGGAATTACGCAGTCCGTGTTTTACCAACACCCAACAAGAACCGCTTTAAAAAAAAACTCTTGCCCGACGGGAATATCACTGATTAGATTTACTTGCCCGAATTTTGTTTTAACTTGCCCCGGGCCATCGGTACATCGTTATTGTCGAGCCCTGCTTAGGTGCTTGATTTTATACTCCTGTGGGCAGGCCAAGTCATTGGGATACCTGATTCTGATCAAATACTTTTGGTAATAGTATAGTGTATAATTCCTTAGCACAGGGGTCTCAAACTCGCGGCCCGCGGGCCAAATGCGGCCCGCAAGACGCTAGTTTGAGGCCCCCACCTTGATACCAAAGTTTAATGTTGAAATGACAGCTTAAAGCTGTGTGCACACCGGACACAACATGATTTTGCCCCGCCCATACTGTTACCCTACCCTGTTACCCCCGACCTGTTTTGCTTTGGATTAGCAATGAAGCTAAAGGCTTATGATGCTAGGTACAAATAAATGCAGGAAATGATTTGGAATAAAACGGAAAATACACATCAAGATAAATCTCATCAAACATGTTGTTAAAGTTACGACGCTGCTCCCAGATGGAACTGAGTACAATGCTAACTTGCTAATTGGGTAAAATTATTAAGTTTCATTAATGTTCATGTTAAAGGTTAAATAACTGTTAATACTGTACATTTTAATCTGAAAAAAATAATTTCTCTACCAACTGTATGTGGTTTCTTACATTTTTCTTATTTGCTGTTTTATTATTATTTTACTTATTTATTACTGATTGATTGTTTTATTGTCTTTATTCTTAATTTGTTTATTTTTTTATCTTATTTTGTGTATAGAAAAATAAAAATTAAGATATTTGAGAACAGTGGAATGTTTTATCAGATATTTTGGTGTGGAAAACCGGAACCAAGGTACTGAAAAAGTGTATGGTATAGCAGAAGCAAAAGCATTGAAGATAGTTTTTTTATTGATTTTTTTTCCAGTTTTTAGTAAATGCGTTTTGGGTTTTTTTTGAAAACCTGAAGGCGGCCCGGCTTCACCCAGAACCTAGCTCCGGTGGCCCCCAGGTAAACTGAGTTTGAGACCCCTGCCTTAGCATATGTTGTACATGCAAGTGGAGTTGGGAGCAAATGCATTCTTGTTGTCTCGTAGTTCATGCATGGAGGACGAACAGCTCATCAGACTATCTGCAGGACAGCCAAGAGCTACACAACAGTTTGGCTTTCATGTCAAACTAGTCCTCATATGAAGAACGCGGCTATTAAACAGAGAATACCAGCGTGCTTTGCCAAACAAAGGCTTACTTAGAACATCCACACTGGAGATTTATTCTGCTTTTCTAAACACTGTGCAGCACGCCGCCTAATCAGCGTGAGCCATGGCATGACCTTTGTTGACACTCTTCCTCCAGGCTGCAATCAGTCAAAGTGCAGCCATCCTGGATGCTCTCGCCTGTCCTCTAAAATAGCATGGTGTCTCTCCAAGGAGGGGATGCAAAGGGGAAGGATGTGGTGGTGGATGGTGGGGGGGGAAGGAATGTGTCCTTTATTTATTTATTTTTTGCTGTCCCGTCATGTGGGTGCCTTGGGGGCGTCATCTACTGTATGCCCCGGGCCTACCAAGTATACCGCTGCTACGGATGGGACGAGGAAAGGTCAATGGAGTTCAGGCAAGATCAAGACTCAGTTGGGCAGCTGTACGGCACACACAAGGAATGAGTCCACTTAGTTAGCCTTCCTCAGGCGACACTACTTAACCTTTTAAGGATTGCTTGAATAACGCAGAACCCATGCAACCTTATACTCTATTTCCTTTTTTTGTAATTGGCATGTAGTCTTTCCTCACCACTCCGTGGCTTCATTCATCACGGTTTTTCAAATATAATAATTTAGGCGTGTCCAAAGGGCTGCCTGGGGCCATTTTATGGCCCAGGCCTTTTTTTGTGGGCCGGCCTCATTCAAAGAATATAATTTATCCAGAAACCTAAAAAGGAAAAATCATTTCAAACCATTTCACAAGAAGTAAATACATCATAATATTGGAAAAAAATAATTAGTCGCAGAAAGCTGAAATATCAAGGAGAAATAAACAAACTACATTGTAAATGTTCATTTTTGGAAAATTGATACCAACTGCTGATACCAACCAACCATCCTTGGCCGATACCAATTAATTACAAATTTTTCCAATTTATCTATAACGAAGGTGGAAAAATCAGGACAAATGCAAGGTCTCCTGGCAGCCAGGGGACCCCAAAAATAGGTAATTACTCTGGGTGCAACAATACACTATTCACGGTTCGGTTCAGTACATTTGTGTTACGATTCCATACGTTTTTGATTTAAAAAAATTACCCTGCCTTTTTTAAAATTGAATTTTATTGAACAGATGAGCAAATATGACAAATAAATAAATATTAAATAAGTTGATGGAACAAGGCATGCTACAGTCTGTGCAGCAATATATCAATATGTTCAATATGTGTATGGAATAGCTGTAGGTGCCTTAGAAGCCAGTTTGACAGAGAATACACTATAAATATGATGAAAATAATAAGAGTCAAATAAGTCATTTTTGTAGCAATGATTTGAAAATATTTAAAGCCATAATACTATGACAAACAACCTTTTTGAAACTTTTTAAAAAGTCATAAGAATATGGGAATAAAGTCAAAATATTATGGGAATAAAGTTATCATCTTACAAAAAAATTCAAGATTATTTAAAAGTTGAAACATTTCCAAAATAAAAAAAAACAACATAAAAAATGATACTAATAGACTTTCTCATCTACAGTACATGACAAAGCTGAGGTACAGTTTTTTCTTCAAACATACGTATGTATATAACTTCTTAGCATATCGCTTTTTTGTGGTTGGCATATTATCAGTCAATGCATATTTAAGAATATGCACCTAATATTAATTATAGCATACCCGCGACCCTGGTGAGGATAAGCGCCATAGAAAATAGATGGATGGATGGATATTAGTTTAGCATTTTCAAGCATAAAAATGGCTAAATGAACTAAAATAGGCGTGTCAACAATTGTTGCTGTACACTACTGACTGGATAAAACAACAATGTCTGTTTTGAATTGTGCTGAAAGTACAGCTTTCTGAAGTCACAAAGTCGTCACAAAGATAAGAAACCCAAACGTTTCATGACTTATGAAGGCTCTCCTAACACGCTAATAAAATAAACCCTGACACATGAAATCCACGTCTTCTGTAAGTCAGCAGAATTCTATGTTTTTGTTTTTTTTTTTTATATACAGTATACTTCCTTTGGAATCAAACCATTATCTCAGTGTCAGAAACAGTTCTTAGAATTGCTGAACCTGGCCAAACCAAAAGATAAACTCCTATGATCCACATTCATTTTGCGTTGTAATGAGAAGGGAGCCCACAAAGTCTCCATAGAAGGATTCCCTAATGAATCCAAGATGCTTCAGTTGATTTATGGCAGCGGGTGATAAGACAAGGCGCTGCGTTGCGCTGCTGGTGCTGGCAACAATGTGTCATCCAGCAACACGGACTTACTCAAACCCAGCTGGGTTTTGTAAAACGGGATTATTTGAGTTGCTTGAGAGTCCACCAAGACCTCGAGCATTACCTGAGTCATGAGAGGAATGTGAAGAATGTTAATTAGATCCAGGATAGATTTTCCATCGCAATGCTCTAACCCACTTTGTTACACCATGTGGCCTAACGTCGATTGCAGGTGTCCAAAGTGCGGCCTGCAGCACTTTCTAAAAATAGAATTTAACAAAAAAAGTAAAAAAAAAAATTAAATATTAAAAGGAAAAAGTTGTAGCAATTTCACAAGTAATATTGTTAGGAAAAATAGTCAATTTAGGAGCATATTGTTCAAATATTTAAAAAATCATATGATGAAAAATGGATGGATGGATGGAAGATGATAGATGGATTTTCTTTATTGTCATTGCACAATAACACAGCATTGAAATTGCCAACGAAATGTCGTTGCCTGGCTCCTGTATAATAATAAATAATAATGTGGAGAATAAATACATGACATCAAATATGAACAATGTACAGCGTAAACAGTAATTTATACAAATAATTTAAATAATTTAGAATAAATAACAAATAATAATAATTTAACAAGGTGTAAATTTGGTTGGGAACACATCATAATATTATGGGAATAAAGTCAAATTACGAGAAGAAAATTTTAATATTTGAAAAATAACTTTCAAATGCAATAATTGAAAAATCAGCAAAAATTATCATCAAGTCAAAATATTAAGAAAAAAATATTTTTATGAGAAAATATATTGTCATTTTAGCAATATAGAGTTGAAATATCCATTTATTTTTTAATTTTTTTTTAATTATGAGAAATAAAACTAAAAATAAAGTTGTAATTGTAGAACAAATCATTTATGACAAAATAAGGTAAAAATATTATGGGAATAAAGTCATTACAAGAAGAAAGTTGAGATGCTAGAAATGGAAAAACAGCTATAATTTGCTGGGACTAAAGTAAAAAAAAAATATTAACAGAAATAAGTTGTAATCGAACAAGGAAAAAAGTTTAAATCTTACCACAATAAATTTGTAATGTGGGGAAAATAATAAAGCAGCATTTCGCGTATAACACAAAAGTGAGATGTTGTTTTTCTTGAAATATACATCACACTCCTGATCAAAATGTTAGGAGCAGTGGAAAAATTGCAAGAACATTTACATTTTGCACTGTTGCATCTAAGGAGGTTTGCTTCAAAATGCAGCAAGAAGAAATGGGCGTGAGATAAAAAGCATTTTGCGTAAGCAATTTATTGCAAACAAGCATTAAGTGAAATAGACTGATCAGCTGATCAAAAGACCATCACTCGGAAAAAACACTAAAATGGAAATAAAATGTTGCAAAAAGGAGTACGTAAGGAGTAGCTGCAGAATTGTTGCTAAAGGTGAAACATGGGTTTGGGCACAATGCCAGTGTTTGTGCCAGCCCAGGGCCAGTCACATTTTTCTGGGTCAGCTACTGTTTTGTCTGTTTGAAGAAGTTTCAACTGACTGTCTTACTGCGTCCAACCTCAGCAGCAATGGCATTTGTGAGAGGCCTTATTATGCAGCTCAACATCCCATCACCTTCAAAGAGAGAGATCCTTTTGCCTTTGTCATGAAGAGATCATGACAGTGTGAATACCTGACCCAAAATCACATTCAATCCACATTTCTGCCAAAATATTGCTTTTTCGAGACTGTGGTCTTCAACTTTTAAACATCTGATAAACAGTTGTTTTCAATAAGTTGCTTCCTTTTTTAGTCCTACATAGAACCTCCTTAAGATCCATCGGTGCAAAATGTACATTCTGGACACGCCTGATATGCAGTATCTGAATGTTACATTCATGAGACAATAGCCCCTCCCGGAAGTACAGAACAGGAAGTCAGAAAAGAAGGACAGCAACCAGGAACTCTGTGTCCGTATGTACAGTATGTGTGAGTCTTTCTCTTATTATGTCTACTATATGGGGTAATAGGGTGGAAAGGTAACTATAGCAGTATTTAATCATGTCGAGAGGACTCCAAAGATGAAAAAAGTGTATTTAGGAAGTCGTAAACAGGTTTTCCTTATTTTCAGTTCTGATGTCTACTAGATTGGGGAAATAGGAATCTAAAGGTAATGATAGTGATGTTATTTCGTGTCTAGAGGGCTCTAACAATGTTAAAAAGCTTATATAGAAGGTCATAAACAGGTTTTCTGGGTGTTGTTTTCTCTTATTACATCTATTATATTGGGAAATAGAAGTGTAAAGATGTCTATAGGGGTGTTATTTCATGTCTAGAGGGCTCTAACAATGTTAAAAAGGATATATAGAAGGTCATAAACAGGTTTTCTGGGTCTTATTTTCTCTTAGATTTTTTAAAATGGGAAATAGGAGTCTAAAGGTTTCTATAGGGATGTTATTTCAGTCTAGAGGGCTCTAACAATGTTAAATTATATTAACATAAATTAGAATGTCATAAACAGGTTTTCTATGTTTTATTACATTTACTACAGTACATTGGTTTATAGTAGTGTAAAACTGACTATAGGGTTGTTATTTCATGTTAAAGGGCTCTAACAATGTTAAATTATATTAACATAAATTAGAATGTCATAAACAGGTTTTCTATGTTCTATTACATCTGCTACAGTACATCGGGTTATAGTTGTGTAAAACTGACAATAGGGTTGTTATTTCATGTTAAAGGGCTCTAACAATGTTAAATTATATTAACATAAATTAGAATGTCATAAACAGGTTTTCTATGTTTTATTACATTTACTACAGTACATTGGTTTATAGTAGTGTAAAACTGACTATAGGGTTGTTATTTCATGTTAAAGGGCTCTAACAATGTTAAATTATATTAACATAAATTAGAATGTCATAAACAGGTTTTCTATGTTCTATTACATCTGCTACAGTACATCGGGTTATAGTTGTGTAAAACTGACAATAGGATTGTTATTTCATGTTAAAGGGCTCTAACAATGTTAAAATGCATATTTAGAAGATGATAGACAGGTGTTCTATACTCTAACTACTAAAATGTTCCATTCATAAATAAGGAAATTCGTTTATCACCAATGAGTGAGGGATAAATGAAGAATTACTGTCCTATACACACACTATACTTGCATTTAACAACACACTGGATGAAGTGGAATACTTTTGAAAAGTAAAAATGTGTGTAAGAGAACTTTACAATAGTGTTAAATAAATCCTCCCATGTAAAAGTGACATATAAAGTAAATACATCAGGCTGCGTTGAACGTCCGCCACATCGCCTGCGAGTCTCTATTTATGGCTTTAAAAGATAGATAGATTGTGTTAGGGGAGACAAATACTGGGAGATAAGAGAAGCAAAGCTTCCAGTAAACTAGAAAAAGACTTTCACGTGCTGCTTATCTCGTTAGAGAAAATATTCCTTTTGCACGTCAGCAGAAGAGAGGAGTGCCTAAATCACGACTGTGGACTCCATGTATGCCGTCACATCGTGCTGGCAAGCGTAGGGCCGTCATGCATCATTCAGACAAAATCAAACATTCCACATCTCCAGGTACCGCCAGCTATCAGAAAGAACACAACTGCACTGGAAACCTCACATTCCCTGAAGGATGGCCAAATCTTGCCAGATTTACCAAAAAGAAGCCCTACTGTACTCTTAAGGTATTTTTGATCACAAAACCTCATTGTTAGCACCCTGTGAGCTTGCCAAGACATTGAAACAGGAAGCAGGAAGTCAGCTCCCTCTCCTACCTATGACGTCAATCAGCAGTTGATTGTGTAGTTCTAGCTAGTTAGCTAGCTAGCTAACACAGTTACGCCACAAGACTTATCTTAGAGATTCTTCATCCTCCTCAAAATGATCATGATTGGGGTCGGGGATGCTCGCCGACCGGAATAAATAGCCACAAACACCAACAAAGAAGAAGCAGCGGCTAATACTTTGGATTAATCATTAAAAAAAACAGTTGGCTCAGTGCAACATTTGCAACACTGTGGTACCGTGCACACGAGGGTGCATGGTCACACACTCATGATGTAGAAACAACAGAGAAAAAAAAAAAACAACAACTTTGGTTGGCAGACTTATTTAAACCATGCAAACTTTTACAACCTTCGTATTGCTCATCTCTACATGCATGCTATGGTTGCCTATAAGCACTCACAGGCGGCTCCATCTTATTTGTGACGTTAAAAAACCCAGCAACAAAATGCAACATTTGTAGTTCACAAGCGATTGGGTTTGCTTTTTATGTTATTTTGTCACTTTTTTGCTAATGCGTCATGACTGAATAATCATCACCCCTGTAACAAATAGACTGCAGGCCAGTCAGAAACACCAAAATGCTCGTACATTTAATGAAACATTAAATATAAGCGTAAACATCAACACGCCAGACCTGAGAGGTTCTGTGGTGTTTTTCAAGCAAAGTAAAGGTTAGAAGCTCACCGGGTCCACTTGAGGGTGTCGATGTGGTGCTCAGTGATGAAACATTAACAAGAAAAGGTAGCCAATGTCAAACCAGCCACTTTACACGACACAAGCCAGCAATGTGGCCTGGCTCTTCATCACACCAGGAGGCATGAAGTGGAGCCTTAAAACGAAAAAAAAAAGCCCTGCTGTTTGAACTTTGGACCACTTTTGGGTCGATGCAAAGAAATGACGAACGCAAACTCACACAGGCGCTGCTGTTTTACCGCCTGGAATTAAGCGACGAGGCCATCGTTGGTAAATGATTACACAGTCAACAGGGAGGTGAACTTTATAAGCCCGGCGTTTGGGGAGGTGAGTGGACATTAGAAAGGAGCACAGAAGTCCCCTATTATGTAAAAGTGACTTTTTAATAACCTTGGAACAATAATTCTGAGCAACAAACCTGATAAATCTCTTCTCAATATCAGTGAAGAGGCCCTCAAAGACTTGCTTGTCTCACATTTTTGCAGCTTTCTATGGCGTCATGAAGGAAAAACTTCCCACCTTTGTAACAAAAGCAGGCTTCGCTACACATCTTAACTCATTCAATGCCAGCCATTTTTCAATTATTTCAATTATTTTTTGATTATTTTGACAGATTTTTCAAGGCACACAGAATATTGGGTCCTAGGAGTATATAAAAATTGCATATACCAAGAAAAAAGTTTGTTTCAACCTTTTTCCGTAGAACATAGGTTCTAGTTTCAGCAAAATATCAGTTCTCAACAACAAAAGGTAGAAAAAATGCTACAAGGTTACATTTCAAGCATAACTATACTATAACACACATATTTAGCCATATATATTTAGCCAAGGGGCTGCACGGTGGGCGGGTGGTTAGCACGCAGGCCTCACAGCTAGGAAACCCGAGTTCAATTCCACACTCCGCCATCTCTGTGTGGAGTTTTCATGTTCTCCCCATGCATGTGTGGGTTTTCTCCGGGTACTCCGGTTTCCTCCCACATTCCAAAAACATGCTAGGTTAATTGGCGACTCCAAATTGTCCATAGGTATGAATGTGAGTGTGAATGGTTGTTTGTCTATATGTGCCCTGTGATTGGCTGGCCACCAGTCCAGGGTGTACCCCGCCTCTCGCCCAAAGACAGCTGGGATAGGCTGGGAAAGGTTTGCAAGTCACATGACTTGTAGGTTCCTGTGTGTGGAGGCGTGGCTACCAAGCATTCATTTCGTCTGTGTGGACACAATGTTTTGTGAGTGACAGGAAGAATTGCTGTTTTTTAATGTATTCTCTGTCATACACACATGGAGCCATAACCTTTAACACTGACACGCTAGACCAGTTGTTGCTTTGATTCAACTCAACAGAAAGGAAAAAGGAACACAGTCGGGTTACCTTGGTGATGAGCAGAGCTTCACGATGCTCCAGCCCACCTCGGAGTGTAAATCCCCATGGCGCACCTCCAGAAAGGAAGACTTCCACCAGCTTCCAGCCGTCCCCATCTCGGGTCCTGGCTGCCTCTAGCTCTCCTGTTTCGTGCCTCAGGTGCCAGTGGCTGCCAGTTTCTATGTAGTGTGAATCTATCACGTACTGCTCGGAATCCATGGCACTGCAAGGAGGAAAAGAGTCGGGTAACTCACAATAAAATGTGTTCCAATGTTACTTCAAACAGTGCCTATACAGTAAATAAGATGATGGCACCAGTTTGACCTGAGAACAGATTTATTTTGGAGTCATAACAACTTGGAAGTGCACTGTGAAATACAGTAGGGGTGTGCAAATGTTCTTCCAGTGGGGCCCTCTTAGGGAAAATGAAAGAATGCAACTTTGCTACTTTGATATTTGGGAAAGATATGCTAAGAAGTTATAATTATATCACGAAAAGGCTCTGTGTTAGGTAAATATGATATTAGTTTATTCTCATATATTGTGACTTTTCCTTATTCAATATAATTATCTTAATATTTTGACTTTATTCTTGTAAAATAACAAAATAAATGTTTTCTTCTATTTCTGTGGGTTATTGTTTTACATTTCCTCTTGCAAATAAAAATTTCTTCTCATAATTAGGACTTTAAATCATAAAATTGTGAGCTTATTCTCCTAATATTATCGTTTCCAAAAATTACAACTTCATCCATTGTTCAGTTTTTCATAATATCATGCCTTTAAAAACACAACATAGTTTCTCTTTCATATTTTAAATCCATGTAAGTAAAATTACATTATTTTTCCTCATAATATAAATGTTTATTCTCGGAGAATTAACATTCATCTTTTTTTGATCCGCAGATAGCTGTTTTTTTATTCTGCTGTTTTTTTTACATTTTCAATAATTAAATTTTTTTTAATTTTCATAATTATGACTTTATTCCCATAATATTTTGACTTTATTCTTAAAATATCTTCTTCTTTATCTTTTGGCTTTTACCTGGATACGGAGTCGCCAGAGCGGATCTTTTTTTTTTATCCGCACATAACATGTTCCCCCAAAACTACATTTCCATAAATGACAGCTTCATTCTTTGCTTTGGTTGTATTACATTTTTTTTAATCCATTAGTATTTTGGCTTTGAAATGAAATTTTTATTTTTAATATTACCTTGTGGTCGTGAAATTCTGCCTTATTTTTTATGTAGCGCAGGCATATAGAATGGTTTAGGTATGTGAACGTATGTTTGGCTCTTCTCAACGAGCAGCGGGTTCTGGTTGAAGCCCATGCTAAAAAGATCCAGATTCTTTACAGTGTGTGAATATCCATTCTGGCAACTTCCACTATCTTTTTAAGTGATTCCCTTTTCCCGTTTGCAACAAGAGTTTCCACTTCTGGGCATGTGCTTTCATTTGGAACGTCTTAACGTTCGACAAGTGTTTCTTTTTGGAATGTTGATCGATGCACTTTTCAACATTTGTTTTGTTGTTTTAACACAGCAGAACAACACAACAAAGACGATAACACCTGTTGTCACAGTCCAGACGGGCCAGCTTAATGCTCTTAACGCACAGAATGGAACACAACAAAGGCGACCATCTTCGTCTATAGTATCGACAATATACGGGCAGCAAGAGTCGCTTTTTTGTTATTTTAACAGAAAAAAGTGAAACGGCAACGCTCCAAAAACAAACAGCAAAGTGTTGTCTTGTGAGGAAGAGGAACAAAAGTGGAATTTAAAAGGCTGGGCTTACCTGCTGGGAGTTGGACTTGTGGATCGCTGCCGCACTCGCCTCTCTGACCAACTGATCTCCTTTGCTCTTCATTTACACTTTTTCATATTTTTTTCTCGTCCTACTTCTTCCAAGCGCATCTCTCGTCGGGCACAAAAGTGTGCGAGAGCCTGCCCGGGGAGACGGACGTCGGAGTGGGACACGACAGGCGGCAACACACCGCCGACACATTCACAGATAGATATACATATAGTTTATGAGCTAGCTAGCTAGCTACCTGTGGAAGTACGTCACAACAGCGCCCTCTACCGCCACTTCCACAATACTACCACTCACTGTCTAAAATACACGATGGGACTCCTCTCCTCAATTTGTTATTCTCATTAAATACCATATATATACTACATTAAATACTTTAACGTGTATTTCACAATAAATTATTATCTGGAATTGACTCCAATTGGCTGTCCTTATACAGTAGGTGCTGGCGGTAGACGACTGCCAATATTGGCTTTGATCCGATACTAAGTATTGCCGATACCATTTGCCGATGCTTTTCACTTCAAATTTCGCAAGCTTGTTGAATGATTTTGCATTAATTTGCTTATCATATAATATTCAGAGTAAACAATAGGACAAACTTGTATTTTTGAAATATCGACAAACTTAGTTGTTGCTTTATTTTGCTTGAGCATTTGCATGTAATGAACGGGAATATGTGTATTATTTTGTTGATATTAGATTACTGTATTAAACAATATAAAGGTTGTAGGTACAGTACAGGTATCGGATTGATACCATAATTTGCAGTATTGCCCACCATCAGCAAGTCCCACTTCCTGTACATGTACGTTGGATCTCCCTTTCATACAAGTGTTGTGGTTTTTTTTAACCCCTCATGCTGTGTAAAAGGGGCACAGACTACAGTGGTTATGAAGAACAGGTAATCCAGACTGGTCTACTGGCAATTTTACAGAGCCATTAACGTTAACTCAGAACCAGGAGCTTTATCCCAGCACCAACGCCTTTACATAAAACCAAAACATTAACCCAGAACCAGGAACTTTACTTAGGAATGAAGAATTGTACCTGGAACTAGGAACTTTACCTTAGAATCAGCCACTATATTGGAACTCTGTACTTTACCCCGGAACCTGGAAATTTAACCTGCAACCAGGAACTTTACCTCAGAACTATGACGTTTACCTTGGAATCGGTGACCTTCAACTAATGCGAAGAGTCCACTGGGCCGGCGCCAGTTGGTGCCAGTTCGCGCCAATGCAATTTGCTGTGGCGCCAAGTGTCACCAATAAGGTGGCTAGTGCCGTGCTGTGGCTCAAACTGCCTCCCAACTGGCTCGTGGTGGCCCGTAACGGTGGCAAAAATTGAGTTTGGCGCCAAGAAAATTTGTTTAAATGTACACCAAGTGGAACCAAATGTCACACAAAGTCCACCTATTGGAATCAAATGGAATGTAATGGCACGAGCCAAGTTGCGCCAATGATGCTAGGAGTGCACTGGGCCGACGCCAGTTGGTGCCAGTTTGCACCAAAGACTATGTGATTGGCGCGTAGTGGCTTGCTGTGGTGCCAAATTAATGTTAACTCGGCACGTTGCCATTATATTAATCTTTTAATTAATCGTTATATTAGTCCAGTGGACTCCTAGCCTAAAAACTTTACCCTGGAAGCAGGAAGTTTACTTGGAATCAGCAACTTTAACCTGGAAACTTAAATTTCACCTCGGAAATAGGGACTACGCACCAGTACCAGAAACCTTACCTCAAACTAAGAACTTCGAAACAAGGAATTGTACCTAGAACCAGGCACCCCACTTACCCCAACTTTACCTGGAATTAGTAACTTGGCCTCGGAACCAGGAACTCAGTCTGATGAGATCCTTCCCACAGAAACAAGTTTCCAGGTACAATCTACAGTACTTCCTCTGATAAGTACTGTACTATAGTCATTTTAATAAGCATTTTCCAGTGTTTGTTTTCAAGCTCAGGCCGCCTTCCAGTGCATGAATACAACAGACAACCAACATGAGTATAAAAGTACTTTTTTTCCCATAACTCTTTGGTTCTGTGGGTGTAATATTTTGACTTCCCTTTTTAAACGCTAAATATAAGGCTATATAATATACATTTGCTCTTTGGTTCTGTGGATTAAACACTAAATATCCAGTAAAGGCTATACAGTACACATACACTCTCCAGTTACAGTTCAGCTTCTGTCAAATAGACAATGTTCTGGAGAACACTGACCCAAATACAAAGAGTGCTACGTTAAAATAGAAAAAAAAAAGCGATTGTGCGAGTATGTTGTAAAATTGGCCGCACACAGCAGGACGGATGGAGGCGTGGCCTGTGGAGGATGTATTATGTCAATCCGATTTCCTCCAGGACACTCCGTGGGATCTCTCCATCCTGTGGAGGAAGAACAACAACTACATTAAAGGCCAAAAACACACACTGACAAAGCTCAGCATTCGTCAGTAATAAAAGTAATAAAAGTTATATGTTGAATACATAGAGACAGTGGTTCCCAAACTTTTTTTTTGCAGATTATTATTTTCAGGCCTTCCGCTTTGGGTCATACTGAGGATTTTTGTCATTTACGGTATGCATTTATCTCTAATCATATTCAAGCGACAACCTTTTGAAATAGTCATATCAAAACTGAATATTTTACATATTACAGAGGCGGGGTACACCCTGGACTGGTCACGCCCAGAGTTCCTTCAAGCAAAACTGCACATTTTTGGGAATTTTGCCCATCATCAAAAAGCAATGGCCAGCTAGCGACTAGCTTAACCAAGAAAGGTAATGCTAGATGTAGCGTTTCTTTCTATGTTGTGAATTCAATACACCCAAGGCTTAAAATGACAACTGAATACTGTACTAGATTTTATCATCATGATTAACATTGTTCACGGCCCAGCCTTGCCCAGGCCCTAGTTCCAGTGGCCCCCAGGTAAATTGAGTTTGAGACCCCTGGTCTAAGCCCATGTAGCTCACGTTCCCCATTAGTGGATGAACAACCCAACGCTTGGTGAATTCTAACTTTAAAGAAAAACTGCACTTTTGGAATTTTGCTCATCATCCACAATCTTTATCCGAGATGTGAACACACATCTTTCTCTTTTAATGCATTCTAAAATATATAAAAACTTGGGATGTCCAACATATTGATGACATATCTCCCATGGTGGAATGAACACATATGTGTTGTATACAGCATTCTTTAAATATTGGTTTTCATGAAAGGGAAAAAAATCATATACCTACATATATCAACTGATATCGCATTTTTATTCTGATAGTGGTACTGATAATTATTGGACATCGCTAATAAAACCAGATAAAAAGGGGCAGCTCATTAATGCACACAATGAGACATACCAATTTCACCTACAGAGCCCGCTATGGTTTTCTAACCATGCAGTGAACTTGGTGCTGGCAAGTGTGTGGCGTAGGTAGTCCCTAGCTGGCAAAGTAGCTCGCCGGTGTGGTATGTCGAGGTATCACTACGCCATTATCGTACTAGTTAATGTTAACAATAATAGTAATAATAATAACATTGGTCGATGTAGCTTGGTTAATGTGCATGTAAATACAGCATTTTTGGTGCATTTTGGAGTTTTTACTTGCATTCTTAGCTGCTTCTTTTTATCAGTTTTGATATGTTTAGAACGTGCAGAAAGAGAACGCTGTGTCTTCCTGTCTCACATTGAAGTGCAGTTTTCCTTTTGCGAATATATAACATTTTCATAAAAATAAATGTTTTTAGATTAAAAAAACATCGATTTAAGAGTAAATATATTTGTAAATATGAAAACAGCTTTCCAATCCAGTTGTACAGTATATCCTGTTAATGTATTTGACCCATTAATGTTATTATTATGACCTTTTTTGCTGGATAGCATTTAAGCAGCACTTACTTTTGCATCCTAACAGGACATGATGAGCATAAAGTAAAGAGAAAAAAACTTCATCAACCTTCAGAAAGTACATATTTTGACACAACTAAATAATAAATACAACATTATGAGACATGAACCCGTCCAGATAATACCACATAAAAGAGACACCATCGTGCTTCATAACAGGAACCATTTATTTACCCATCATCAACATTTAAAAGTGTCTATCGATGAAATCAATGCCATCAATCAATAGATTGCATTAAAACATTTTGGGTGCTTACCAAAGTGTGAATTTTATAAATTCTCAAGCTAATTATTCCAACATAGTTTTGTGCCAGGCCAATCAAGACCCTTATTTCATAGTGGTATTTCAGATGAACAATAAATCATAATGTCTTCTAGTGTATTGATGCCTGCCAATCTAAAACACAATCAGTACATACCATTACATAACAGAGACTACTGGTATGGTAACTTGAGTGAATACATGACACAAAAATAACCCGAATATCTTCTTTGAAATGCAGCAATGCACATCTCTAGCTTACTGAAGGGTAGTTTTCTCCTAATTACCCTCTTATGACCGCTGGGGGGCACACTTCCAAGCGTCTCACAAGGGAATATTCCACATCCAAGAACAGAATTTTTAGCATTTTGTTATGTAGTACTTAAAATAAAATATCTTGCTGCTAAAACATAACAGAATATAGTTGGGGTGTTTCCAGCGAGGGCCACATTCTACTTATTATTATTATTGTTATTATTATTATTATTATTATTATGTAGCTCAATATATTTCAAGACAAACTGCATCTCAGCTTTGTGATATACTGTAGGTTTAAAAAAGTGTATTATTAGTATCAACTTCACTTTTTCTCTTCATAGGTTGACTTTGTTTTTGTACAATTCTAGCTATATTACCAATTTCTGTTTTTTTTTTTTAAAACCAAGATCTAATGTGTTTTTTTTTCTGGTAATATTTTTTACTTTTTCCTCAACCTAATTTTCATAAAAATTACAGGCTGGACTTACTGCTAGCAATGCGAACCAAGCTCCTACCCCGTTTATACAAGGACCGGATGGCACGTAGTAGCCCTCCCCCCCCCAAAGAGTGTAGAGCTGGTCCAGTGTTCCGCGACCAGGACAAAAACCGCATTGGACCTCTTGTAGCAGGGATTCGACCAACGAAACCCGTCCACCCCCGGAGCTTTGCCGCTGAGGAGCATTTTGACCACCCCAGATACCTCAGCTAAAGTGATGGAACTGTACATGTATGTGTCCTCAGTGTTCCTCTATGGAAGGTATGTCAGTGGGATTGAGAAGGGCCTCAAAATATTCCCTCCACCGTCCGACTACATCCTCAGTCGAGGTCAGCAGGCCCCGGCCACTGCTTCCCTTTTCCGAGGCGCCGGATGGTGTACCAGAAAAGTCGTGCTCAATAGCTTCACCAAATTCCTCCCACACCTGATTTTTTTGCCTCAACCACCGCCGAAGCCGCGTGCCGTATGGTCTGGGGTCCCACAAGTGTATCCACAACTCACCGTTTCTATTTCACAAAGCATTTATTTCTAGTCTTCTCAAATTATCAACTGAAAACCTGAGTGAAAAGCACGTATGCTTTCTGAAGCACGGATGCAGCCGACTCACACTTCTCTGCCTGAAGCAAAGATACAATATCAGTGTGATATCAGTGTGGCGCAAACACTCACTGGTCACAGGTCATCTATCATTTTGCTGTCTGTTAACAGTGCATTGTGTATAACTACTTACTGATCTAACACTGTATTACGAGATGTTTAAAAAAGAAGCGTTCCCGGGTAGACACGGCCTAAAAGCACTGAATTGAGTATCTCTTGCTTTCTCCTACAGGTATGAAGAGTGTGCTTCTACACTTGCTCCATGTGTTAAGGGCTTTCAAATAATCTCTGTTGTGATTTGGTGTAAATAAAACTGACTAGAAGAAAGTTGAAATAGTTGGAAAATACACAAAAAAAACCTGCAACAGTAAAAACCTTTTCAGCAAAATGACAAAGCCGAGATGCATTTTTCTTTCTTGCAATATACAGTATATAACTTCTTAGCATATCCGTTCTTCACTATGTGGCCCTCATTTGTACACCTGATTTACATGAATGACTATGGGAAAGGTAGCAGCATTTTTGATTCCCTCGTTAAAGAGTTACAATGGATGTTTGATGAGTCCAGTAGGTTGAGCTGTAGGGACATTGTAAGCGTTGTTGTGTCAGGACAGGGACAAGGACATGGAGCATGCATGAAGGACAGCAACAGCAGCAGCAGCAGCAGCCATGGCAGCCATTCAGTACACTGGTACGGTAAAGTACTCATGACGGGGCTGAGGGAGACAAACTGCTTTTTTACAACAGGCTAGAAGGTGATTTATTACAGCATTCTGATGTCTACCTGCAATGAATACTACATCAAATTCATACATACACATGACATGACACACAGAACTACTACATCATCATGCTGTCTTACATCAGGGGTTCCCAAAGTGCGGCCCGAGGGCCATATGCAGCCCAAAGCGTTTTTTTGTTGTTGTTTTTTAAATTGGCCCACTGCACATTTTAAAAATATAGTCAAAAAAAAGAGAAATCAGCAAAACAAAAAGTCTATTATGAAGTTGAGGGACATTTTTAAAGTGATAATATTACAAAAAACAAAACACATTTTTGTGGAAAATTAATAATATATTAATTATATTAATTAATATATTATTTCATAATATATAATATATTATCATATTTTATATGAGAATAAAGGCAAAATCTGAGGATAAAGTCAGAATTATGAGAAGAAAATTTTCTCAAAGAAAATCTGAAATAGTTAAAAATGAAACTTAAAAAAAATATCAGAAATTAAAAAAACTGCATTAAGAATAAAGTAAAAAATATTAGAAGAAAGAAGTCATGTTCTAACGAAAAAAGTCACAATTTTACAAGAGTATACTCATAATATTAAAAAAAACAAGCATCATTGTAGTTGCATAGGGTTGAAATAATAAAGAAAATTGATGACGTTTTTTCCAACTCTATTACGATTACTGTGAGTAAACAAAGTTTGAGAAAATTTGGTTCATAGTGGTAATTATGTGAAGAAAATTTAAAAGAAAAAAGTAGAAATTGGAAAAGCCAAAAAAAAGCAAAGACAGCATAATGAGTATTATTAGTTCATTAAACTAATAGTGTTTTATTTAAACATACATCACAAAGCTGAGTTGCAGTATTTTTTCTGTACAAAAAATGAAAGTGGAAGCGTTGCATCCTTTAATTTTTCACTATGTGGTCCTCCCTGGAAAAGGTTTGGACACCCCTGTCTTAAGTGAAGTATCAGGACTTGGGTGAAGGGTAAGGGGTTGACTTGTGGAAAAGGAACCAGACAAGGAGTGTTGGGCCTGTAATCTAAGCAGCAGTACTGGTCCAGAAACCTGACCTGAACAGGACTGAGGGAGACAGGACCAGGAAGTCAGAGCAATGAACCAAGAAACCAACCAGGAGAACTGGACCTGGACCCGGACCATTTAACCACAAAACTGACCAGTACCACTGAGCCAGGAACCTAATGGACAATAAGCCAAGCTAGGAACACCAGGCTACGAACCAGTAGACAAAGAGCACTGAACCAGGAACAGCAGACCTGCAATCAGACAAGGAGTGCTGGACCAGGAAGCAGACTACAAACACTGGACAAGGGAGCAGGTGTAACCGATACTTGACCTGGAACACTGGGCTTCAACCCAACCAAGAGCACTGGTCCAGGACGTTAACCAGAAGACTGGACATGAACTATAGACAGACTACAGATGTAAAAAGACTATGGTCTTTATGGTGTTACCACTACAGGGATCTTCTAGTACTAGTACTAGTGACCTAAATCCATATGGAGTATTCACCTCAGCGGGTCAAGTTCTGGAAGAGACCAGAAGACTCTGAGGTGACATTTGGGACCGCCATACCTGAGAGTACATAAAAAGCAATAGGACGTAAGCTCCTGGACTGTCCTCATTCTCTCAGCTTCATTTTGGGATGTCTTAAACAAGCTCAGTGTGAAAGCTTCCGGGACGTCCTCATTCCAGCCAAGACCTGAATCTGGCTCTACACAAAAGGAGCAGCTCGTGGGAAGCTAATATCCTAAAAATGCAATCATTTATCCAAGTGGCTCTCCTAATGCTGTATGGTTCTTACAACATGGGTCGTTGTGATCATGCAACTTGTCCACAGAGCACAGACAATGTGGACTAACTAACTGTGTTGCCAACTTATCCTATAATTAGCAAGGATTCAGACTAGGGATCGACCGATATGGTTTTTTTTTGGGGCTGATGCCGATACCGATTTTTTTTCTATCACCATCTAGCCGATGGCCGATTTTGCTTGGGCCGATTTTGCTTGAGCCGATATTTGTGGCCGATACTGCTTTTGATCCCTCAATTTACATGAAAAAATGACGATGATAACAAATATTACAGGTCTCATGTTTAAACAAATATTTATTGAAATGTAAACACTGAACACAGTAGGATTCAGCTTTCTTAAACACACATTTAAACAGCATTATGAACTTTAAAAGGAATAAATATTCAACCATGTGCAAAACATTTCTGTCATAGTTTAAGTTTATCTAGCATTGATGTGATGACTGCTCCTCCGTAGCGTGCCTGTAAATCATGCGGTGGAAAAATACATCGGCGAACCCATGCGTGTATTGGCCGATACCGATACAAGCAAAAAACGCAAATATCGGCCAGATATATCAGGCCGGGCGATGTATCGGTCGATCCTTAATTCAGACCTGGCACAAAATTGTAGCAACTTTCTCTGATCTTACTGAACACTTATGGTGTCTCCCATACATCCATTTATTTATGGCAGGGCTCCCACACTCATAAACACATTATAATGGGACCATGAATGCAGTCTGCCAATCTCCAAAGAATAGTTGAGGTCATAACTGTGTTTCTTAAGGGGGACCTATTATGCTTTTTCCACTTTTCTGACATATAAATGTGGATAAAATGCTGTATTCTCGTGTTAAACAATGCCAAAGTGCATTTGGAAGTGAGCCTTGAACGACATTTGGGATGGCTCAAAACGCTCAGTTTCAGAAGGCATGGTAAAACCCATTTGTGATGTCACAGAGGAGCAGATATCCTTATATGGGCGTGGCTATAGATAAACTCCAGATAAACTCTCTGCCTTCCCCTAAGCTCTGCTTACCCTGGCCTTCCCCAAACTCTCCTTCTCTGTTGCCAGCAATGGCTCGTAAGGGAATGCCACAGCAAATCAACTGCCTCCATCCAATCCTGTCTTACGCATTTGTCTCTTACACCAACTACCCTCATGTCGTCCTTCACTACATCCATAAACCTCTTCTTTGGTCTTCCTGTACGCCTCCTACCTGGCAGCATCCTTCTACCAATATAGTCACTATCTCTCCTCTGGACATGTCCCAACCATCTCAGTCTGGCCTCTCTGACTTTATCTCCAAGGCCTCTAACATGTAATGTCCCTCTGAGGTACTCGTTCCTAATCCTATCCATCCTGGTCACTCCCAATGAGAACCTCAGCATTCTCATCTGTGCTACCTCCAGTTCTGTTTCCTGTCTTTTCCTCAGTGGCACTGTCTCTAGACCAAACAACATGGCTGGTCTCACCACAGTTTTGTATACCTTTCCTTTCATTTTTGCTGAAACTCTTCTATCACACATCATGCCTGATACTTTTCTCCACCCGTTCCATCATGCCTGCACACGGTCCATCACCTCCTTTTCGCAATATCCATTGTTCTGAACAAGTACTTAAAATTCTCCACCTCCACATCATTAGCAGAACTTCCTTCCTGGGTGCATTGATTGCACATAGCAACATAGAAAGGTAGTTCCAAACTACTACTACCACTAGTGGCGGCAGCTCCAATATGTAGCGTTACCTTTCACTAGTAGCCTGAGGCATTGTTAGAGAGTGTGTGGTGAAGCTAGTCACTAGCCGGCTGGTACCAAGCCGGTGTGGTGTGACGAGGTGTCACTATGCAAGTAACGTAGCTCTACGACGTAACAAGAAGGCTTTATCTGTGGAATTGGTGGAACCCATTACGTGTATTCTTAGCTGCCGCTTTTCATCTGTTTTTATATCTTTACAACACAGAGACAAAATTGCAGTGAGGAGGGGGTAAGGGGTGAGAACAAGTCATGCAGACATAGGAATGTCAAATTATGCAAATGAGGTCAGCCAATAGCTACTTTGCTTACAAAGGAGTTGGCAACACTTGAAGGCTGTCGCCCTGAACATGCCAATGGAGCCCTCAGCACAACAGCTTGCTACTCAACCTCACTGGTCTCCAGTCTGGTGCTACGACTAAGCAAGTGAGCCAATCAGATAACGTCCTGCCCCCTACGTGACTGTCCAATCCTGCCCTTTAACTTGCATTGCGCAACGCAAATACTGTAAGTCAAAGAATAGTTAGATTTGGATGGTGCTTGTAAAACATTGATTGACAGCTTGTCCACAGTGGGACTATGGAACTTGGAAGGGCTATGCTTGGTTTGCAGCCAATGTGGTATCCTCTCAGGACTCATTCTATGGCACATTTCTTCCCATTTATGACTTACCTCACGACTTTATGTTCCCAGCGAGTGTTGACTCACCACTTCATAACAACATGAAGTGTTTTTGGCTCAAATACTGTACGGTACCGTACAACAGAGGAGTTATTGCTAAACAGTGGCTCCAGAGCAGTCATCACACTATATAGATACCAAAAACATAGACATAGATCAATTGTTTCACAAGAAAAATACCAATAAACATGGGGAACATGTTTCCTACTTCTGGATTGTACAGATTTTTAAAAAATTATTTATTGTGTTCCAATAGGGAAAATGTAGTGCATCTCAAACACCTTAACTGCAAGGCATTGAATCAGTGGCAATTGGACTGATCAGCAAACATTTCACCTCTCATCCGATCCGAGCAGGCTTCATCAGTTCATGCTCAAAGACTAGATAGGACAGCTGTAGTTTGACCATAGACTGTTGGCATGTTGAGGTCTAGTCTCACTAGAGAAAAGAGCGGATAGACTTTTTGTTGGTCTTTTGGGAACTGTTTTTTGGGGGGAGGTACTCAGGGTCTCTCCTAAGTGTCCTGGGAAGACCTGGAGCTGGATGAAGCATCCTGGGAGAGAGAAGTTTGGTCTTCTCCCACAACCCAAAATCAATTAAGCAGAAAAAGATGGATAGATGGACATCTTATTTCATAAACAGAAAGTTATATGTCAGCATAGCGCCATCATCAAGGAAATATGTGGTGGTCCTTAAGGTTCAATTTTATGTGGGATTTTTAAAAATTATTTATTTACATGCTGCCACTAGAACAGGTCATCAGGAGACACGGTATAAACCTCCATACTTATCCTGACCATACCAAGCTACCCACCTTCCCGTGCCTGCTGACGACCCTCTGGACACTCCGGACGGCTGCTTACTTTCCAAACCGAGGCTCTAGTTATCGGGCCCAAAGCTCAGAGAGAAAGGCTCCAAACAATCTCCCTCCAACCGAGTGAACACCTTAAAAGACTTCAAAGTGTGAAATGACTGTGAGCTTGACTTGACTTGAAAGCCTGCATCAGGTCCATGACTAAGGTAGAATGTTCCCAATAAAATGACACTGCTAAGTGTAGCACCCTTGCTGTCCCGAGCCAATGCTGATACTTCATCCGTGCCTGACTATTACAGAGCTCTAAAGTAGCTATACTTACTTCACAAATCAGCGGTGCGCCTACTCACGGGAAGCAGAAAGCGAGAGCACATTACAACTGATGAAGCCTGCTCAGATGAGTGGCAAGTTAACAGTCCAGCTGCGATTGGTTGGTTCAATGCCTTGACAAAACTTCAACATGGGGTTTTCACTTCCTATAGCCACTGTAGTACTAGTAGTAGTAGTAATAGTAGTCATCATAGTAGTAGTAGTAGTGGTAGTAGAGTACACGGTGCTGTCAAAGAGTAACTGGTAAAAGTGAACCATGGTCTAAAGCAGGGGTGTCCAAAATACGGGCCAGGGGCCATTTGTGGCATGTGTTTTTTTTTTTTTTGTGCCGGCAATAAATACATAATGTAACAAAAAACAATTGTTTACAATAATAACATAATGAGGAAAACATTTTAGTAGCAATTTTAGTAGCATAATTTTGAAATTATGCTACAAATTATGCTAAAAAAGTTTTAATTTTATGAAAGTTAGTTCATATTTTCCATTTAGGAAATAGTGATAATATTATAGAAATAAATGGAAAAATAAGACAAGAGCTGAAATCGTTGCAAAGAGTTGTAAAAGTAATAATTCTATAATTTTATACAAAGGTATACTACAAAAACAAAGTCTAAATATTCTAAGAATGCAGTCATAATTACAAAGAAAATTTACTGGAATAAAGTTGAAATTTCTGGAAAATTAAAAAAAGAACAGAATTGGAAAAACAAATAGCTGGAATAAAAAAAACCCGAAAAAAGTTGGAATGTTGCATTTTTAATGAGTATAAATTGTTGGGAAAAAATGTCATTTTAGTGGTATGGAGTTGGAATATTATGGAAAAAGTATTATATTATGAGAAACAAAACAAAATAAAGTTAGGAAAAAACAGGAAAATCTGGTTGGGGGACATTTTTTGTTTTAAAATTATGGGAATAAAGTTAAAAAGCTGAAATATTTAAAAAAAAAGTTTAAAAAAAAGGAGTGAAGTTGATATAATAATAGGCAATATGACAAATCTGAGCTGTAGTTTTGTCTTGAAATATACAGTATATAACTTCTTAGCATAGCTGCACGTGTTGATATATAAAATAGCAAGGTGACAAATTTGCATCCTTTCATATTTTACTATGTGGCCTCATTGGAAAAAACATTTGGACACCCCTGATCTAAAGGGTTTACAGCCTTTTAGCGGGTCTACTGTGTTTACTTCTACTGCGCTAACACTACTAGCATGAGGGCTAACAGCAAACGGTACCTGCAAACATGCGCATCTGAGAGTCTATGTTCTGCAAGTTGCACCAAAAATAGCAAAAGAATACACAAGCAAAGAGAGAAATGGGATTTAGACGCTGAGGAGACAGGAAACAGACAATCAGAACAACAGCAAGCCTTAGCAGAAAAGCACTGTTAGCATGCACCCCCCCAAAAAAAAGAAGAAGAATGATTTGACAGGATTCATAGACAGGAAGTGATATTAAATTATAGTTCCTTTTGTTGTTTAGTCCTTTGACACACATAGAACTGCAATACAGACACTTTTTACTTTTATACACAATACAGTCGCCCCTCGTTTATGCAGTTAATTGGTTCCAGACCCAGACTTTTTGACTCGCGAGCCACATTGGGTTGGAGGTGCTGTCTATTATAGGTGATCATCAAATGACCTTCTTGCTCACCGTACAACGAACCAAAAACACATCTACAGAAAATAAACGCATCACAAAAATCAACCACTACTATGTAGGTGATAAACCACAACTAAGAGCTAAAAAAAACTGTAATTTCAAAATGCCCACAAGGTATGCTGGGTAGTCGAGCTGCATAATATGATCTATGATTGGCTATCAAGTGTATTTTTACTCCTCATTTACTTCTCTGAACATATTTTGCAATCATTAAAAAATGCAAGAAATATGGCAAAATGTTACCATGTTACTGGGTACCACAAGTTACCCAGCATGCCTTGCGGCAGGAACACAATTTTTTTTTTTGGCATGGCAATTGTGAGTAGATATTTATTTGAATGCCCATATGTTACTTTGTGTTCTGTTGTGCATGACATTTTTGTTGAAGCTACAGAATTCAGCTTCTGGCAACTCAAGCATGCTACAACCGCACTGCAAGTCATGTTGCGAGCTGCAGTTTCGATGTTAGAGATTTGAAAAAAAAAAAAAAGGAATCTGGATTGAGACGCTTGGTAGGCTTACCACTTCCCCACGGAATAGGAGGAGAACGTCTTTATTTATTATTTATTAATACTACTTTAATACTTTTTTATTTATTAATACTAATAATGGGCCAACCACAAAACCATGATAGAGCGAGGGACAACTGTACCAGTAGTATTCTTTATCATTTCAAATATGAACGATTCATAGATGATTTATAACTTTAAAGAATGCTGTTTTATTGTATGTATTCATCAAGATGGATTATGCAAGAATATTAAGCCCTTCACAAAAACAGTAATTAATTTTGTATGCTTCTTATCCTCACAAGGGTTGCGGGTGTGCTGGAGCCTATCCCAGCTGTCTTCAGGCGAGACTGGTGGCCAGCCAATCACAGGGCACATATAGACAAACAACCATTCCCACTGACGTTCATACCAATGGACAATTTAGAGTTGCCAATTAACCTAACCTAAGAAACTAGGACAAAACCCATGCATGTATGAGGAGAACATGCAAACTCCATCTGGAGATGCCCACACAGAGATACCAACCCAGACCTTTCACATCTTCTGACTGTGTGGCCAACATGCTAACAACTTGGCCACCAGGCCGCCCCTTACAATAACGAAACAAATGAAATTCCCTCACCTCCTGCAGCAGGTCGCCCTGCTCGATGGCCTTCAGCACATTCTTCTTGGATGTCTCCTGAGTCTCGCCACCCAGAAGGAACTCATCCAGGATGAAGTAGGCCTTCTCAAAGTTGAAGATGATGTCCAGTTCACAAACCTGTCCGCACAAAAGAGTGTTACGAGCAAAGGGGGAAAAGCATGGCGGAGATAAGAAAAGCGATGAGGGGCTCACGCTGCCAAAGTATTTGTCCAGCAACTCCACGTATCTGTGGATGACCTCCAGCGTGATCAGCTCATTGTCCTGGGACTCAATGGCGCAGCAGAAATACAAGCTGGCGTATCTGCAACACCGTAAGCATGCAAGGGTGGCTTGACAAAGTCTTCTCCGGACATTTGTATTATGACTATAAGCAGTATTATCTATTATAAGTACAAGCACTAAATTGAAATATGTGTACAAGTAATGCAAAAGATCCACTTTTCCAGAATTTAAGATATAATATTTTTTCCACTCCAAATTGTCCATAGGTATGAATGAGACCCGAGGTCAATTCCACACTCCGCCATCTCTGTGTGGAGTTTTCATGTTCTCCCCGTGCATGCGTGAGTTTTCTCCGGGTACTCCGGTTTCCTCCCACATTCCAAAAACATGCTAGGTTAATTGGTGACTCCAAATTGTCCATAGGTATGAATGTGAGTGTGAATGGTTGTTTGTCTATATGTGCCCTGTGATTGGCTGGCCACCAGTCCAGGGTGTACCCCGCCTCTCCCCGAAGACAGCTGGGATAGGCTCCAGCACCCCCGCGACCCTCGTGAGGAAAAGCGGTAGAAAACGAATGCATGAATGAATATTTTTTCCCACTAATTATATGTACAATAATAAACATACCAGAATATCATTTTTGCATGATCAATTATGGTATTTGTATTATTATGACCTTTCTTCACTGATTAGCTGTGAGAAGTCACATAGTACAGGCCTTATGAGAGGTGTTCACTTCATCCTGCCGCAGGTTCTTTAGCGCAGATAATCCCTTGCATGCTCTTAAAGCATCATGTGACCACTGGCTAACAAAGGAGGTCCTCTGCTGATCCCACAGCGACTGTTGGTCCAAAAGCGATGCAGACATCACAGGAAGCAACTTCCCTCCAACACAATGACTTCATGAATCCATCAGGGCAAATCAATTGCAATATTAAACTGAAGAGAGTACCGGGCCTTACAGCAGTCTATTTGAGAGGAGTACAAATGCAAGTACATAGCCATTACCAAATGATAAAATAAATATTACAGTTTCTTCATCGAATTTTAAATTATGAAATAGGGGGCATAGAAAAAAAATAATACAGTTTAAGTTTTTTGTTGTTTTTTTTTTTATTTTGTAATTTTTTGTCCCGTACCGAAGTACGAGGTGATATGACCATACAATGCCATAATGGGTACCATAGTAAGTGTCAATATAGTGATATATATAGCACATCATGACTGGTTCAAGACTCTTCATCCTTGTATTTAACAAACATCAACTGCTTGTTTTGTTTCTTGAATTGGCTCATCGTTGTGCATTGTTTGAGTTCCTTACTCAATCCATTCCATAGTTTGATTCCACATACTGAAATGCTATGGCGAATTATGTCGGGAGCCACTTTGATATTTTTCTGTATTTTTACATTTTCTAAAAAGGCTAAAAAAAACTTTATATATATTTAAAGACAACAGTTTGTTTTATTATTAGTTATTAGTATGGACTTTCACCTTCTCTTACATTTGGACTTTTTTCTGTATTTTTGCTCCATTTCTTCTGGGTATGTTCTTGGTTTAACTTTATTTCTATTAAGTATTAAGTACAGCAGGCCAATAAAAAACAAACTTGGTGTCCCGGGCCACACTTTGGGTCTACAGAATAAAGTAGACATGCGATGGCGCTAGTATTTAAAGGGTTTATACCTCACACTAACCTGCCATCAGCTATGTAAACGCCAACTCAAATTGTGGCCACAGGCATTTTGCTTGTCAACTGCAGAGAGTAGCAAGCATTTATTTGAAGGAGAGACATATGGATTGGTGGTCTTTTTTGTGCTACTTGGGAAACGAAGAACAAAAAAACTCTTATGAATAAAAGGCTATCAATGGAAGAACTATGTGACAATGATGATGGCAACTGTCAGAGCAGAGGCCACCACTGATTGTTTTCATTCTACTTACCTCTTGTACACAATCTTCAGATCTCTCCACTCCAGGAAGCTGCACATTTTGGGTTTACGGGCCAGTATGGTTTGCACTAACTCTCTAGTAATCTTTTTCTTCTCCTTATCAGACAGCGGCACATACCACTTCTGGAGTCGAAGTTTGCCCTGTCTGCTAAAAAGAAGCATGAACTGCATCTGCGATGAAAGAAGGACACAGTGAGACACACTGGACAAAATGTCCTCAGCAAAGGCGTTTTTAGGACAAGGAAGTGAAAAGTGGACAAATAGTACATCAATACGTTTTATACGATGTCATTTAAGAAATTGTAGAAAGCCAACAGACCAGAATCAGCAAGTTAATGAAGGTAGAAGTAAAGTAAAAAAGAAATAAAAGGTGACGCGTGACTCGAGACGAACATAACAACGCTAACGGAAGTAAAGTCGCCGTTATTCGGCAATTACTAGCTGGATAGAAAACACAATACCCAACAATCACGCGTCAGCCTAAATTCAAATAATAAAAGTATTACAAAAAAACTTCTTACCTTTACATTAACACTGCTTTTCCCTCAGAAGAAGAAATGTACCAGCCATCACTACCCGTAGCCGCTGCTGAACACCATCAACTTCCTGATTGGACAGAGAATGCAGAGGTTGATGTTTCATTGGCTAAGGTTTAATTTCCGCCCTCAATATGATTAAATTCTGTGACACTCACTTGTAATGGCTGTCATTTACGTCAATCAAAGCTCAACGACGCGGATTGGACGAGGTCATAGATATAACGGCTAGGCTTCAGATCAAGAAAATACAATAGAATCCTGTGTCATTTTCCGTGAAACAAACCGCACAGTTTGGTTGCCATGATGGTGAGCAGAATGCACAAAATATACACTCCTAGTCCCCCACTCCCAAAATCATTATGTATTATGTTATTATGTTATTATTATTTTATTATGTTTTTTTTATGTTTGTTAGACGTAACCAGATATGGGATTTGCGTCTGTGCTACATTGCTTTTTACACAGCTTAGTATCGGTGGATGTCATAAGACAATATGCTACCCCAGGGGTCTCAAACACGCGGCCCGCGGGCCAAATGTGGACCGCAGGACACTAGTTTGAGGCCCCCGCCTTGATATGAAAGTTTAATGTTAGTGCGGCCCGCGCAAGTTTGATATGGATGCTGTATGGTATCATGTACCCAGAAAAAATTATTACGTTTGATTAATGTTCATGTTAAAGGTTAAATAACTGTTAATAGTTATCCTCCCTATCCGTGTGGAAGTGGTAAGTTTTTGGCTATTTAAGTTTAAAGGAAATAACTTGAAGGCTACCGTTTAGGTCGCTAGCTCTCTAGTTTGCGAGTTAGGATGTGTCTCAAGACCCTGCAGTTGCGCAATATGTTGTAAATAAAAAGAGTATAAATGTGACTATAGTCGTGCTTTTCATGTCTACAGGGCTCTAATAATGCTTTGTTAATTTTAATCTGAAAAAAATAATTTGTCTACCCACCAACTATATGTGGTTTCTTAAGTTTTTATTATTTGCCGTTTTATTATTATTATTATATTTATTTATTACTGATGGATTTTCTTTATTCTTGATTTGTTTATTTATTTTTCATCTTATTTTGTGTAGAAAAATAAAAATTAAGATATTTGAGAACAGTGGAATATTTTATCAGAGCTTTTCTTGTAGAAAAATGGAACCAAAGCGAAGTTTTTTAAAAATTTTTGTTTTTAATAAATGCGTTTTTTTTTTTTTTTTTGTGGAAAACCTGATGCGGCCCATAAAATCTGATGTAGATTTACATCCCTACTCATAATAGATAAAAACCTACTCCTTGCTGTGATTAATTATGAGTTAACTATGGACAAAATGCGATTAATCCCAATTAAAGCGTATAATCGATGGGCAGCCCTAACAAATGTATGTACGTATACAGTATGTACTGTATAATTGATATTTCATTACCTAAAAATGTACAATAATAAGTTATATAAAATAAGTTTGCAGATGTACAAGAATAATTAGTCATTGGTAGGACAAAGGCCAAGGAAAATACCTCCCAAAAAAGGTCAGCCTTCCTCCTCTAAAGTTGTTGTCAGCCAATGAGGAGCATTAGAGAAGATAACGCCACCAGGCCGGTGGATTACTGTAATCTCATCACTTCACATTTTGAGCGCAAGAAGAGGAAGATGAAGGTCTCCACTGGTTCAGCGGCCGTCCTCTTCCTCCTCATTCTGTGTCAGGGTAATACAAAGATCTCTCATGAAGATGTTTGTCAATGCAATCTTCACATGTGTCTTTTGACCTTGCGTACGTGCTTCGATGTCGTTCAGCCCTGACTGCCGTAGACACTCAGGAGGTAGGAGGAAATGTGTCAACACCACAAAGTCCTGCAACGCCACTCATGGTTGCTTTCACAGCTTTTCCACTTTCCGTTCCAACTTCCAACAGGAGGAGGAGATCCTCCATGAGGAGGAGCAGCAGATCTTGGAGACCTGGACAGGGAACGTCCAAACGTGCACCTGTGACTGTGAATCGCCCACGCGATTCCCGCCCACCGACGCCACCACCTCGCCTCAATCACCATTGGCAGCGCCTCCTCAAGGTCACCTGCTGACTTGCATGCCAGGTGAGGTCACCTGGAATTACTTTTTTGTTCATGTTTGTCCTCTCTGATCATGACTTGGCATTTCTTGGAATGCCAAAGGAATAGTTTGGTGGATATTTTATGTTCATGTTCACAAAAATGCTGTTGACAAATGAAAATATTTCTTTTCTTGCTGGGAAACACCAACCACTTCCGCCTGAGCTTGCCTCCTATAAAGATTTCCTGGGAGCCATAGCTAACAGCTGTAAACAGAACCAAGCAGAGCAGTGGGGAGGGCAGTCCTAGAGCATATCTGGCCTACAGCTCATGCCCAAATAAGGAAGCCGGGCTCATTGTGATGTCACAAAGACCCAGCGTTGTCTCTAAAGCTCTCTGAAATCGAGCGTTTTGAGCCATCCCAAACTTCTTTCAGGGCTCACTTCCAAATGCGCAAACCTCATTATCTGAAACTTAGGCATGGTTTAACACGAGAATACAACATTCTAACTACATTTATAGGTCAGAAAAGTGGAAAAAGCATCATAGGTCCCCTTTTAACATATACATATATATATTTTTTTTTTCAGATTAATACATTTCTTTCATTTATTTTAATAAAATGTATTATTTTAATTTAAAATTATTTTATGATCATACCTGGTAATAAAATAATTTCTGATCCTGATATTTCAACTTTATGCTATGATGTTATTTTTTTCTTATAATATAGTCTCATAATTTCACTATTTTGGGGGGTTAAAGTCCAACTTTTTTATATATATTTGACATGACGGTACTCTCTTAAAAATACTTTAGATTTAAAATTTTTGCTGTTTTCTTGTTAAATTCTGTTTTTAGAATGTATATTTTGTATATGTATATTTTTACAATTATTATTATTCATTCATTCATTCATTTTCTACCGCCTTTTTCCTCACGAGGGTCGCGAGGGTGCTGGAGCCTATCCCAGCTGTCTTTGGGCAAGAGGCGGGGTACACCCTGGACTGGTCGCCAGCCAATCTATTATTATTATTATTATTATTATTAAACTGATTTGTTTACTCTTGTGCAAACAAGTTCCCATGCCGCTGTTTTTTAATTCATTCATTCATTTTCTACCGCTTATCCTCACGAGGGTCGCGGGGGTGCTGGAGCCTATCCCAGCTGTCTTCGGGCGAGAGGCGGGGTACACCCTGGACTGGTGGCCAGCCAATCACAGGGCACATATAGACAAACAACCATTCACACTCACATTCATACCTATGGACAATTTGGAGTCGCCAATTAACCTAGCATGTTTTTGGAATGTGGGAAAAAATCGGAGTACCCGGAGAAAACCCACACATGCACAGGGAGAAATTATTATTATTGCCATGTTTTATGCATGCATCAATGTGGAGTTCTTGGTGTGTTGTGGTCCACAGAGTGTCCGTACCACAAACCGCTGGGCTTTGAATCTGGATCAGTGACGTCGGAGCAGATCAGCTGCTCCCATCAGGACCAGTACACCAGCTGGTACTCCTCCTGGGTCCCCAACAGGGCCCGCCTCAACAACCAGGGCTTTGGGTATATAGGTCCTGTCATTTACCCCAAAGACGTGCCTTATCGTATTCGGGTGACAACAGAGTATTGATGATGTGTCTTGCCAGGTGCGCTTGGCTCTCCAAGTTCAACGACCAGTACCAGTGGATCCAACTGGACCTGAAGGAAGTGGGCGTGGTGTCAGGCATTCTCACGCAGGGACGCTGCGACGCAGACGAGTGGATGACCAAGTACAGCATCCAGTACCGCACCGTGGAGACGCTCAACTGGGTCTACTACAAGGACCCGACTGGCAACAACAGGGTACGTTTGAATACCAAGATCCTCTTCCTTGCCTCCGTCACCACAACGCTCGCTGGCGTGCTCCTTTCAATGGAAACAAAAGCTGTACCGCCAACAACAATGGCCCATCCCCGCAAAAAAAAGTTAGCATAGAAGAACTGATTTCTCAAAAAGTCACAATCTATTTTACGAAGAATAAAGTTTGTACTGTACTGTAGAAAAAGCTTGTACTCTTGCAGTAGTAGACTGAAGACTGAAATCATTTTGCAAAAAAAAATATTATTATGCTCATTTTGGACCCTTTGTATTGAGTTGTGGACTCCTATAGAGCAGCTACACACAATAACCAGCACATAAAGCTTTCTAGATCTTCCAGAATCTGCACCTATTCAGCGGTATTTTTTTTAATTTGTGCTCCCCGCGAAAACAGGCTGTTTTAATGTATTCCACCAATGGCCCGCCTCCAGGTACGCCTACTCTGCTGTGGTTGGTCACACTCCCAAATACATCGTAAGACTTCTGGTTTGTACCGCTAACTGCAAACCAACTTTATAGGAGTGGATAAACGGCCATGTATTTTTTTTTAAAACATCGGCTTTTAACATCCAGCCATTTGTGTTGGATCCCGATCCAGAAGTAGAGACTGGACAGTCCGAAGTTTCTCAAGAAAAGAGGTTACTTCAGGACGTCTCTTAATGGCAAGTAGCTTTAGCATTTTAGCATTAGGTTTTTTTCCAGCATCGGTCACGTGTAATGTGTTTTGCAGGACTACGAGAGTGTTAAAAAACTCGAGTAGAGCCACTAATTGTGGTGGGAAAAGGCTATTGGCAACCCAGCGTCCTGTATGCACACTCTATAATGCTACACAGAAAACCACTTTTGCTCCATGACTTACATAAATAAATAAACACAGTTAGGACACTGATAAATTAGGGTTAGGGTTAGGTTTACTTACTGCTTGCCCACACCACCAAGTAACATTGGAAAGGTGAAGGACTTCAGCAAGTTTGTGGGCTAGTCCGCCCCTCTGTGACATCACAAATGAACAGTTTAACCACGCCTTTTCAAACCGAGCGTTTTGAGCTATCCCAAACTTCTTTCAGGGCTCACCTCCAAATGCTCAAAACTCATTATCTGAAACTTTGGCATGATTTAACACCAGAATACAACATTCTAACTATATTTATAAAAGCATCATAGGTCCCCTTCATTAAAGTTAATATTTTTCAGGAAAATATAAAGATAAAAAAAATTAAAGTATAATTTGTTCAAGATGAAAGTCATTTTTATAGAAAAAAGATTATAATAATACAAAATAATCTCAGTTAAAAAAAACACTTGTCACTGGAGTGTAAAGCAGTACAAGTGTTTGAAGTACTTCATATTACATAGTCTACATACAGCATGCAAGTGCTTGAACGTGACAGGATGCCTTCACACTCAGGTGTTTTACGGGAATTCGGACCGCTCGTCCACCGTTCAGAACCTGCTGCGTCCACCCATCGTGGCCCGCTTCATCCGCCTGCTTCCTCTGGGCTGGCACACCCGCATCGCTGTCCGCATGGAGCTGCTCATGTGCATGAACAAGTGTGCTTGAATGTTCTACGTGTCGTCCATGCAGGCTTGGAGGGAATACACAATCTCCCCTGGCATCAGACAGCACTTTGACAAGAGAATATACAGTATAGCATAAAGAACTAATTCATACTAGACACTACTTCACACTAAGACAACTACAGTACTTTCAAAACTGCCTCCAATGAAAGTCGAAACGGGGAAAGAAACATTTCAGTCAAATCAACGCAAGCTGGACTATTCCACAATTAAAGTCCAAATCTTGCAAGAATCTTTTTTTTTTCTGTTGTTTGACTTAAACAAGAAAATGTCTCACAAGAGCCAAGTCTTTCACATCTGCATCATACAACAACGTAATAATATCACATGAATAAAGTTATACTTATTCAGGACAATGTCATCATCTTCTAAGTTCATTTTAGTTGCCAGTAAAAAAACGTTACATGCATACGTATTGTGGCGCTCAAGGGTCTTGCTTTGCAGAGATCAACTTTGAGAGAGTGAGAGAGAGAGTGAGAGTGTGAGAGAGAGAGAGAGAGAGAGCGAGAGAGTGAGAGAGAGAGAGAGAGAAAAGTTTTGCAGCTCAAACTACAAACGGACAAACCAACCACATCGGCAGCACCGCAAAGCACGCTGGGAACAAGGAAGTGCCACCAGTGACGCCACAGTATCAAAGCCAAATGTTTAGAAAAATAATGTGATTTAAAGTTATCATATGAAGTCATTTTTTTACAAAAAAAATAGATGAAAGTTAAAAAAAACAGAATTGCAAGATGAAAGTAATCTTTAAAAAAAATATGTAATGATACTTAGGGGTATTATATGTTATGTGTTGTATTTGCGCATGTGTTGCCATGGAGATATATGTTCAAGGGTTGGGAAGGAAATGGGGTGACGGACAGGAAGTGAAGCAGAACCCGCATGTTGTTTGTATCTACTGTCGCTGTGTTTGACTTCTCACGGATTCCATGGCCTGCCAGAGACCGGAGCAGTGCAGGTATTGTTTTTATTGTCATATACAGTGCTACCTTGGCATAAGAGTGGCCCAACTAACCAGTGCTTTTCACATTTTTACATCTCTCATTGAACTGCCAGCTAAATTGGACTTCCAGCTGCTATTGACGGGCTGTCAATGTGATGACCGTGGCTGAAGTCCAGTGTTTTGCTAGCGTTAGCCATTTAGCATGGAACTACCACAATGATGCACAGTAGCACTCAAAGTCATCAAATCTTACCTTTATGCATTCCCACATAGTATCAGCATTCGGGAGCAAGTATGAGGTGAAAGAAAAAGGGGGAAAATACATCCAAATACATCCATACAGCCCTCTTGGCATCGGAGAACGGTGCGTCGGTGCGTTCAATGACCGTCCAAAAAGTAGGACAAATCGCAAATCGCATTAAACATTCAAAATCTGTAGAAATAGTTAGAGTATTGTAGTGAAATAATATTTACTGTAGTATAATGATGAATTTCTATGTATTTTAATGTATTTTAAAAGAGAAATGATATGACATTAGGTTTGCAATTTGGATGAAATGTTTTATGACTATTGCCCGATGTTTTAGGTATTTTCATTTGTACATTTCATGAAGGAAAGGTGCATTGAGGCAATTCTTTAATAATAATCGTTTCTGAAGTTTCCTCAATAAGCTTTTTGCTCGCAAACATTTAGAATTTAAAACCAGTATCATGAATAAACAAATCTTATTCTGAGCTGACACAAATAAACAAAAACATGTTAGTGTGAGAGGTCTCACTTACTCACATTTTAGATTTGCTGAACGTTTGTGGGCGAGTTTAAGAGCTAATATGCTAATAATAAAGAAAAATAGTAATACAAAAATATGCTTGCTGACCGTATTGTTTAAATAATGGCGCAAAGTTCCCAAATTGATATCCCTTTACATTAAATTTGATGTAATTATCGTTGTAGTTGCACATTGAATTGTTTACCACAAAGAGATTTCCCACACCTATTATAGATTTAAAAAATATTTTATCTGCGATTAATTGTGAGTTAACTATGGACAAATGTGATTCATCACAATCAAATATTTTAATATATATATTTATATGGTTATATAATATATAATTATCAATTGACAGCCCTAATAATTATGAATTCTAATAAGTAAAGAATGAGGAGAGAGTGATATTAATGTTTGTTTTATTGGAGCTTTGGAGTTACATTTGGAAACATGAAAGAGCCACATTTGTTTGTCTGAGGAAAAAAAAGAAACAAAGCAGATAGAGATGTGGACTATGTTACAATTCAAGTCAATATTCAATATTCATATTCATATAATACACAGCACGTCGTCAGGAAGAACCGACAGAATAGAAAGTGAAAAGTGCAAGATTGCAAAGCTTTCTCCAAGCTCACTGATGGACAAAAAGTCAACAAACTCACATAAAAAAGAAAAAAATAGATATATCCGCCCTGGAGAAAATGAAATGTGTTGCATCCAACCATCCATTTTCTACCGCTTATCTTCACAAGGGTCACGGGGGTGCTGGAGCCTATCCCAGCTGTCTTCAGGTGAGAGGCGGGGTACACCCTGGACTGGTGGCCAGCCAATCACAGGGCACATATAGACAAACAACCATTCACACTCACATTCATACCTATGGACAATTTGGAGTGGCCAATTAACCTAGCATGTTTTTGGAATGTGGGAGGAAACCGGAGTACCCGGAGAAAACCCACGGAAGACCCAGGAAGACCCTCCTGGCATGTGCAAGATCAAAGGTTTTTTTTAAAGAAATAAAGTGAAATATACATTTTTTTTTAAGTTAGAATCTTGCAAGATTTATCTCATTTTTATTTTGGGGGGAAAAAGCTGCAATCATGCAAAATGAAAGTATTTTTAAATATAAATACATCTGTTATTTTACAAAATTGAAATGTGCGTTTTTTTACTAACAAAAATTGTAATCTTGCTGATTTTTTTCTTGCAAAAGTTAAATTAAAAATGGAATCTTTAAAAATGTAAGTATTTTTGGCAGAAGTATTATGTAAAAAATACACAAGCTTTCAAGATTTAAGCTTTTTAAAAACAAATATGTCATCTTTAAAGAACTTTAAAGTACTTCTTTAGAAAAAAATGTTGTAATGTTGCAAGATTTAAGTACTTTTTCCAAGAAAATACATTATTTTTTGCAAAAATATTTATTGTAACAGAAAGAATAGTTTAATTTCTGAAAAAATACTGCAAATCAAAATTTTGCAATATGTAATATAGCAAGGATTTTTATTATAATTAAAAATAAAACCTTTAAGTATGGAGCAATACATCTGTTCTTCATATTGTGTGTTTAGTTTGTTCCCTCATCATGTACAGCGCTGTGAAAAAGTGTTTGCCCCCTTCCTTTTCGCACATTTGTCACACTTAAAGGTTTCAGATCATCAAACAAACAAAAATATTAATCAATGACAACACAACTGAACACAAAATTAAGTTTTAACAAAAAACATATTATTAAGGGGAAAGAAAATCCATGCCTACATGGCCCTGTGTGGAAAATTAATTAAGACCTATCAGTGTCAAAAAGGGTAAAAAGCTATTTCGGGACCCCAGCAAACCATAGTGAGAGCCATTATCCACAAATGGCGAAAAAATTTAACCGCGGTGAACCTTCCCAGGAGCGGCCGGCCAACCAAAATGACCCCAAGAGCGCAGCGACGACTCATACGAGAGGTCACAAAAGACCCCACAACAACATTCAAAGAACCTTAACTTGCCTCAGTTAAGGTCAGTGTTCATTACTCTGGCATAAGAAAGACACTGGGAAAAAACGACATGCATGAGTTCCAACACCAAAACCACATTAAGTCACCTCTTAATTTTGCCAGAAAAAATCTTGATGATTCCCAAGACCTTTGGGAAAATACTCTGTGTTCTGATGATACAAAAGTTTGACTTTTTGGAAGGTCCATTACATCTGGTGTAAAATTAACTCTGCATTCCAGTAAAAGAACATCATAGCAACAGTAAAATATGGTGGTGGTAGTGTGATGGTCTGGGGATGTTTTGCTGCTTCAGGACCCGGAAGACTTGCTGTGATAAATGGAACCATGAATTCTGCTGAAGGAGAATGTGCGGCCATCTGTTGGTGACCTCAAACTGGAACCAACTTGGGTTCTGCAGCAGGACAATGATCCAAGGCATGCCCTTAAAAAGGCTTCATGCTGGAAAAGCCTCCAATGTGGCTGAATGACAACAATTCAGCAAAGATAAGTGGGCCAAAATTCCTCCACAGTGCTGTAAGAGACTCATTGCAAGTTACCACAAACGCTTGATTGCAGTTGTTGCTGCTAAGGGTGGCCCAAGCAGTTATTAGCTTTAGGGGGCAATCACTTTTTCACACAGGGACATGGAGCTTTGGATTTTGTATACAGTATCATAAGTGCTGTGCAGTAAAGTCTTACTTCCTCCAGAGGGCAGCGTGGCATACAGTTTCAAGTCCATCCATTTTCTATTCCACTTATCCACATCAGGATCGTGGGGGTACACTGGAGCCTATTACAGCTGATTTTGGCCGAGTGGCAGGGTACACCAGCAGCCAATCACAGAGCACATATAGACAAACAATCATTCACACTCACATTCATACCTATGGACAATTCCTCCTGACTGTGTGGCCAACATGATAACCACTTGGTCACCGTGCGCCTCCAGTTTCAAGTCCAAGTCATGAAAAGAAAGAATGGAATGGAATGACCGTAGCTGAATGGTGGGCAGGATGACGTCACTGACGACAGAAAGTCAAGTCTACAATATACCATGTATATGTATATTTACTGTACAGTGAAGAAAATAAGTATTTGAACACCCTGCTATTTTGCTATTTCTCCCACTTAGAAATCATGGAGGGGTCTGAAATTTTCATCGTAGGTGCATGTCCACTGTGAGAGAGATAAACTAAAAAGAAAAATCCAGAAATCACAATGCATGATTTTTTAACAATTTATTTGTGTGATACAGCTGCAAATAAGTATTTGAACACCTGTGTATCATCTAGAATTCTGACCCTGAAAGACCTGTTAGTCTGCCCATTAGAAGTCCACCTGCACTCCATGTATCATCCTGAATCAGATGCACCTGTTTGAGGTCGTTAGCTGCATAAAGACACCTGTCCACCCCATACAATCAGTAAGACTTTAACTTGTAACATGGCGAAGACCAAAGAGCTGTCCAAAGACACCAGAGACAAAATTGTACACCTCCACAAGGCTGGAAAGGGCTACGGAGCAATTACCAAGCAGCTTGGTGAAAAAAGGTCCACTGTTGGAGCTATCATTAGAAAATGGAAGAAGCTAAACATGACGGTCAATCTCAATCGGAGTGGAGCCCCATGCAAGATATCACCTCGTGGGGTCTCAATGATTCTAAGAAAGGTGAGGAATCAGCCCAGAACTACACGACAGGACTTGGTCAATGACCTGAAAAGAGCTGGGACCACCGTTTCCAAGGTTACTGTAGGTAATACACTAAGACGTCATGATGTGAAATCATGCATGGCACGAAAGGTTCCCCTGCTTAAACCAGCACATGTCAAGGCCCGTCTTAAGTTTGCATATGACCATTTGGATGATACAGAGGAGTCATGGGAGAAAGTTTTATGGTCAGATGAGACCAAAATAGAACTTTTTGGTCATAATTCCAATAAGCGTGTTTGGAGGAAGAAGAATGAAGAGTACAATCCGAAGAACACCATCCCTACTGTGAAGCATGGGGGTGGTAGCATCATGCTTTGGGGGTGTTTTTCTGCACATGGGACAGGACGAGTGCACTGCATTAAAGAGAGGATGACTGGGGCCGTGTATTGTGAGATTTTGGGGAACAACCTCCTTCCCTCTGTCAGAGCATTGAAGATGGGTCGTGGCTGGGTCTTCCAACACGACAACGACCCGAAGCACACAGCCAGGAAAACCAAGGAGTGGCTCCGTAAGAAGCATATCAAGGTTCTAGCATGGCCCAGCCAGTCTCCAGACCTGAACCCAATCGAAAATCTTTGGAGGGAGCTCAAACTCCGTGTTTCTCAGTGACAGCCCAGAAACCTGACTGATCTAGAGAAGATCTGTGTGGAGGAGTGGGCCAAGATCCCTCCTGCAGTGTGTGCAAACCTGGTGAAAAACTACAGGAAACGTTTGACCTCTGTAATAGCAAACAAAGGCTACTGTACCAAATATTAACATTCATTTTCTCAGGTGTTCAAATACTTATTAGCAGCTGTATCACACAAATAAATTGTTAAAAAATCATGCATTGTGATTTCTGGATTTTTCTTTTTAGTTTATCTCTCTCACAGTGGACATGCACCTACGATGAAAATTTCAGACCCCTCCATGATTTCTAAGTGGGAGAAATAGCAAAATAGCAGGGTGTTCAAATACTTATTTTCTTCACTGTATATCTATATATGCTGTATATATTCCTCAATTCAAAACAAAAATACACTTTCAATCTACACCTTGTCTATGTATTTCCATATTGCACATGTACATTTATATTCAATATATAAATAAATCTAGTCATTTTAGAAAGTCTATCAAACATGGAAGCCTTTAAAAAAACACTCTTGAAGCTTTTAGTGTCTTCTTGTGTGGCACAATTTCACACCTTCATTGTGGGACGGTTTGTCTAGTCCACATGAGACAAATGAGAACCTGGTCTTGTTTCACGCCCCCCCAGAGACCGCGTGTGTGTGTTTGTGTGTGTGTGTTCTGGCCTTCACAGCGCCGTCTCCTTAAGGTCGTTGAGGTTGGCCATGCGAGACCTGGAGGGGCGTCCAAAGCCATGCCCGTTCTGGCCCCCTTTGACGCCCATCTGCTCGGGGTAGGGGTTGCCCTCTGGGCGGCCCAAGGCGGATGAGTGCCAGCCGGGCTCCAGCTGTCCGGGCAGCGGGTAGGCAGACTGTCTGCTCTTCAGCTGCGGGGTGGCGAGCCCCGAGTGACCCCGTCCCTGAGCGTTGGTGGTGCCGGGCAGAGGCTGGTAGCGCATGTCACCGGATGCCGTCTGGTTGGAGGACGACGACGACGAAAGATGGAGGAGCTTGCGTAGCGACTTGAGGGGTTGGCTCTGATTCAGAAAAGAAAAGCCTTGACGTCATCTGTTTTTCACAATAAAAGCATTGCTCCAGGCGTGGACGTACCGGCGAGTGGGAATCTGCAAGCTTCTCCGGCCAGTCCTTGTCCCGCTCTCGATCCTGGTCCCGTTCTCTGCTCTTGTCGCGGCCCCGGTGGCGGCCGCTCTGGTGAGACCTGGACACCTTCTGCAGGACTGCCTCCTCGCTGGGGACCTGCCCCACAAGACAAGGACTCAACACACTTTTTCATCGAAAAAACTTGCAAAATTCAAGCATTTCTCCTTCCCAAAAAACACTGGAATCTTGCAAGACTATTTAAAGTGTTTTATTATGATAAAGTTATCTTGGAACACAACTAGCAATTAAAGCATGTTTCTTTATTGAAAAAATTGGACTCTTGCAAGATTAAAGGTTTTTTTTTTTTTTTTAGAAAACAGTTGTAATCTTGCAGGATAATTTTTTTTTCTAAAAAAAATTAATCTTGCAAAATTTGTCTTTTTTTTCTTATAAAAAAAGTTGTAATCTTAGGATTACTACAAGAACCATTTACTACAAGATTTGTAGTTAATATACAAGTCTGTTATGTAAACGGAATACTGTTGCCATTTTTATGAGTTATTATTTTTTTAAATATGTATATCCAATGACGTACATTGTTAGCTAGCTCATATTGACTCGTTTTGTCACATATTTGGTCAAATATGTGATCATGTTTCACATAAGGATGGGAAAGGATGGGCAAAATGTCCTAAAAAGTGCAGTCCCCCTTTTAAGTGTTTTCTTTTAGGGGTGTCAATCAAATAAATCAAAATTAATCACACTTTGTCTACAGTTTACTCAGAATTAATCACATTTAATCGCAGGTAAAAATAAGTTTTTATCTATAATAAGTAGGGTAAATATCTTTGTTGTAACTTTGTTGTAACTCGATGTGTAACTACAATGATAATTACATCAAATTTTATGTAAAAGGATATCAATTGCAGAACTATGGGTCATTATTTAAAACAATACTGTCAGCAAGCATATTTTTGTATTACTATTTTTCTTTATTATTAGCTTATTCCCTCTTAAACTCGCCCACAAATACAAAATGTGAGTGGGCTAAGGGCTTATCATGAAAACAGGGCAAGATGCTGCGACTTATCATCAGTGTACGTGTTCATACATGATCACGACATGAATATCAAACCATGCAACGTTGTTAGAGGTTTTTTTTTAGAGGGCTTCATAGACAAAATAAGTGGATCCCAATGACGGCATTGTAAGCTAGCTGAAATTAACTCGTTTTCTCGTGTTATAATGCACAGAAAAGGGAAAGAAATATGTTTTCATGTTTCGCATAAGGTATGGCACTTCCACTTTAGGCGCCTTAAGTTTTTTTTTCATTTTGGACGATGCTATTTCAAAAGGATGTAGCTTAAAAATGGTTAGAGATAAAGCCATACTGTAAATTAGTATCACCCAAAGTTTATGATGGAAGTAAATTCACCCGTCTAATGTGCATAATACGATGTCACCAGGGTCTGAATTTGTCAGATCCCCATCTCCACGATCATCACACCATCCATCCATCCATCCATCCATCCATCCATCCATCCATCCATCCATCCATCATCATTCCTCCAGGTCATTGTATTCTCAGGCCACTCCAAAGCAAAATATTGTCAAAAGTACCGTATTTTCCGGACTATAAGTCGCTCTTTTTTTCATAGGTTGGCTGTTCCTGCGACTTATAAATGAAAAAACTGTTTATGTTACATAAACACTGGACACCTTTTCTGTTCATGTTTATTTTTTGTGTAGCTCAATAAGCATTGTGTTAGCATATCTTACACCTATTCAGCTTGTTCTCTATTCTTTTATTACTGTTAGAACTTGCCTTCCAAGAGGACGTAGTGTCTGTTTTGGTTAAGTAGTTTGCAAAATAAATTACCCACAAAGAATGCGACTTATACTCCAGTGCGACTTATGTATGTTTTTTCTATTATGCATTTTTGGCATTGTGCGACTTATACTATACAACTATACTCTGGAGCAACTTATAGTCCAGAAAATACGGTATATGCTATTTAGTTTAATTTATTTATTTATCTCGTATTTTGTCTCGAAAAATAGTTGTAGGTATTCCGAAGGTACGTCTTCGGAAAACAAAAGTTGTAATCTTGCAAGATTTCATTCAGAGAAGAAGCTTCAATGTCCTTACAGACCCGAAATAAGCCTAACAAGTCCCCTATGACGCTTGTCTCAAATTGTCTTTTCATGACATCATGATGGAAAAACCTGAGACCATAGTGACCCGCCCCTAGCGAGGTGAGCCTGTCCCGTCAATACACTAAACTACTTTGTAGAAAAAAAAAAGTAGGCTTCACTACATATCTTAAACTGTCCGTCAGCGAGGTAGGCTAAGCTAGCATGATGTTAAATTGTAATGTTAGCACTTAGCGTTACTTAACTCTGTGTCCATCATGTTGCTACATGCTATATGACGATGCAGTATATGCAGTGCAGGTATGGAATTTGTCCGTGTTTTTGCTTCTAAATGGTGACGCGTTCGTGGCTGTCTGACAAGCACAGGAAGTGTGAAAGTGCAGTAAAAAAGAAATTGCAAGCTAAAAATAACCTCATGCGGTTGCCTGCTGGCCAGATTGCGTGTATTTGCGCTCCGTCGTCAGCTGCGGCCCTCCTTGCTCCAAACTCAACAAACACACATGTTAAAAATAGAAAGTGGCTTGAGTTGACACCTGTTTCATGCTGCAGCCATTGCAGTTACACACACACGGCCGAATGAGTGTCATCATCGAGAAACCAAGAATAACATTTGATGTTACATTATCCTCAGAGAGTTTGAAGAATTCCAGAATTCTTGCTTTATGGTAATCATCACACTTTACGTCCCTGCGCATGAAAATCTTCAAAACATTCAATGGCCCATTCATGTTTCACATAAGCATTGCAAAATTCCTCCAAAAAGTGCAGTTCCCCTTTAATTGGTCAGCAACCATGTGGCTCTTCAGCCTCCCTTTGAAATGTTCGAATATTTTTTTAACACCCCAGTGGGGAAAATGCACATCTTTATAATGAGTTAAAAAACTTCCTGTGAGACCATGAATGCATCCTGGCTGAGTTCTCACTGGTGATTGGATGAGCAAACAGGATGCTTCAGTTCTCTCTCACACAGGTAATCATGGAGGAACAAAGTACATATTTTTTAATTTGACATTTCTAAAAAAAATAAATTTGAGATAATAAAAAAAAAAAACAGGAGACCCGAGTTCAATCCCAACCTCGGCCATCTCTGTGTGGAGTTTGCATGTTCTTCCCGTGCATGCGTGGGTTTTCTCCGGGTACTCCGGTTTCCTCCCACATTCCAAAAACATTGGTGACTCCAAATTGTCCATAGGTATGAATGTGAGTGTGAATGGTTGTTTGTCTATATGTGCCCTGTGATTGGCTGGCCACCAGTCTAGGGTGTACCCCGCCTGGGAGACAGCTGGGATAGGCTCCAGCACCCCCGCGACCCTCGTGAGGATAAGCGGTAGAAAATGAATGGGCATGGGAACTTCTTTGCACAAGAGTAAACAAATCAGTTTCCAGTAATTTACACATATATTTACACATATATTTATGTAAGTTTATCTCCAATACTAGTGATCAATACTACTTGATAAACTCGATAAACCCTTACTGGTTGGCATCCCTTACACATGCACACTCACCGCACTTTTATTTCTTCTATTCTCTTCTTAGGCTTTAGAAGACCTTCTTTTAAACCTAGGTTTTGCGGCTCCAGGCTATTTTCCTTTAGTGGGCAAGGGGGTAAAATGTCTCTTTTCATAGTAAAGGTTGCCGACCCCTGACCTCATCAATCATTGTGTACGAAGGTGAGCAGGTATTTAGCAGGTTGTTAGCCTAGTCAATCATTGTGTGCCATGGCGGAGGACTGTCACTGAGAAGTTATGTTTTTTTCTGTTTTGGGACTAAAGAGAGGCTGATGGGACATCACAAAAGAGTTGCATGTTTACTATGGGGGGGGCAAGTAAACCGGATGTGACGTTGGAATGCCAAACTCACCATTTGAGGTTTTTTCTTTTTCTTCTTCATTGCTCTGAAGAAACCCTGCTTTTCCTTTTCCTTGGATGGTTCAGCAGTATTCAGCACCACCGTGTCTGGACCCGTCCTTTTGAGTCAAACAATCTGTATTAGTAGATGATGGACAGCAAGCGGCAAGGACAAACGATACTTGGAGGTGGAGGTGGTTACCAGGGGTCAAAGGCTGGCTGGCGCTTGGAGTGGTTGGCCATGTTTACGCCGTCGGCCGCCATGACCGATCCCCGCCCGAGGCCATCGTGGAAGGAGTTGTCTGGCCGAGGAGACGGAACTGTTCCAAATAAAGACATTGCCTCGCGTTTTTATGCGCCAAATGCAAAGAAAGACATTCACTGCTTCTTCACAATGTTAGCAGATTCCAGTTTTCACTTTGATATTTGAACCTCCAACCTCAAATGGCCAAAGGGTGTAACATTTGGCACTCAAACAAAAGCCAAAAACAGCGTGATGATAACCATAGAAGCAGATGAAACTTAGTTACGGTTCTGGTTACTCAGTACAATATGAGTAAAACAATTACAGTCCATGTTACACAATTAATACTTCCTTTCAATTACCGCTGGGTCACAAAATTACATTTTTTTTTTACTAAGCCCTCGAAACTTTCACTATATGCGTTACATTAACGCCCAGTTTGGACTCTTAGGAAAACAATCAGACTGCACTTATGGAATAACAAACAAAAAACAGACTGTGTACATATATTTATACTGTATATTCTGTATATTTTGTATTTTTCATTCTTTTTTAATAGATGTGTCTGCACCTACTTCACCAAAACAAATTCCTAGTATGTGTTTGATCATACCTGGCAATAAACCATTTTCTGATTCTGATTCTGATGTACTGTACCTTCATTGAAATGTCATGAATAATCAGCTTCACTTGTTTTAATGCTGACTCAGTACTCCTTACCGCTGTTACAACATTGGTTGTGCTGCCGCTGTGTTGTGCAATGAAAGCTTGTAACCAGACGTAAAATAATCACATGTAATGTAAACAGGATGATTTCGCAGAAAAAAAAGAAAACCCCAGCAGACTGCATAACAAGGTTCCATCTGTGGCAGACTGAACCAACCTCTGTAGAAGCTGCCCACCCTGCGAGGCATGGACTCACTGTAGATGTTACGGTTCTCCTTGGAGGAGGCGCTGTCGTCCGCCTGAGACTCATTATACAAGCCCACCTGAGTCACAACAGAGAAGGAGGGCGGGGTTAGCCTGCGTGGGACCACGTGAACACATTTCAGAAAAAAATTAAGTGTGTATGCACAAGAGCCCTGGTGAGGAAAGTGTGCCGTAATTGAAGCGACAGCTGTGGTGGCAACACTCGTACATTGTCACGCTCGCGCAGAGCAAAGCAAGCCGAGAAAATGAGGAGGCATCTGATGACAAAAAGAGAGACAGAAACTTCCACCCACGTCTGCACTCTGGAAAGATGTGGATGTGGGCAGCAGAAAGAATGGACCTTCCTTGCATTGAAAATGGAGGATGATGGATGGATGATGGAGGATGGGGGATTGATAATAGGGGTTGGATGATGGAGCACTGATAATGGGGGATGGATGGATGATGGGGGATTGATGACGGCGGATGGGGACAATTGATAATAGGGGTTGGATGATGGAGGATGATGGATGGATGATGGGGGATTGATGATGGAGGATGGGGGATTGATAATGGGGGTTGGATAATGGAGGATGATGGATTGATGATGGGGGATTGATAACGGGGGTTGGATGATGGCGCACTGATAATGGGGGATGGATGATGGATGGATGATGGGGGATTGATAATAGGGGTTGGATGATGGAGCACTGATAATGGGGGATGGATGATGGATGGATGATGGGGGATTGATAATGGGGGTTGGATGATGGCGCACTGATAATGGGGGATGGATGATGGATGGATGATGGGGGATTGATAATAGGGGTTGGATGATGGAGCCCTGATAATGGGGTTGGATGATGGATGGATGATGGGGGAATGATGATGGCGGATGTGGGCAATTGATAATAGGGGTTGGATGATGGAGGATGATGGATGGATGATGAGGGATTGATGAGGGATTGATGATGGAGGATGGGGGATTGATAATAGTGGTTGGATGATGGAACACTGATAATGGGGGATGGATGATGGATGGATGATGGGGGATTGAAGATAAAGGATGGGGGATTGATAATAGGGGTTGGATGATGGAGCACTGATAATGGGGGATGGATGATGGATGGATGATGGGGGATTGATAATAGGGGTTGGATGATGGAGCACTGATAATGGGGTTGGATGATGGATGGATGATGGGGGATTGATGACGGCCGATGGGGGCAATTGATAATAGGGGTTGGATGATGGAGGATGATGGATGGATGATGGGGGATTGATGATGGCGGATGGGGGCAATTGATAATAGGGGTTGGATGATGGAGGATGATGGATGGATGATGGGGGATTGATGATAGAGGATTGATGATAGTGGTTGGATGATGGAGCACTGATAATGGGGATGGATGATGGATGGATGATGGGGGATTGAAGATAGAGGATGGGGGATTGATAATAGGGGTTGGATGATGGCACACTGATAATGGGGGATGGATGATGGATGGATGATTGATAATAGGGGTTGGATGATGGAGCACTGATAATGGGGGATGGATGATGGATGGATGATGGGGGATTGATGACGGAGGGTGGGGGCAATTGATAATAGGGGATGGATGATGGAGGATGATGGATGGATGATGAGGGATTGATGACAGAGGGTGGGGGCAATTGATAATAGGGGATGGATGATGGAGCACTGATAATGGGGGATGGGTGGTGGATGGATGATGGATTGAAGATAGAGGATGGGGGATTGCTAATAGGTGTTGGATGATGATGTGGCATGGATGATAGGGGATTGCTAATGAGTGATGAAGGGTGAATGGATGATGATGATGGGGGATTCATAATGGATGATGGGGATAGGGGGGTGGGTCACCTCAATAGCGGCTGAGGTCAGGTGAGGCGTAGGGTTAGGTCAACATTGCACACACAGAGCAAGCAGCCTGACATTTGCAATGTCAAGGCTTCTGACATGTTGAAGTAGAATTTAAAATGCATAGAATGTACTGAGAGGCTGCACAGTGGACGAGTGGTTAGCGCGCAGGCCACACAGCTAGGCGACCCAAGTTCGATTCCACCCTCGGCCATCTCTGTGTGGAGTTTGCATGTTCTCCCTGTGCATACGTGGGTTTTCTCCGGGTACTCCGGTTTCCTCCCACATTCCAAAAACATGCTAGGTTAATGGGCCACTCCAAATTGTCCATAGGTATGAATGTGAGTGTGAATGGTTGTTTGTCTGAAGTGCAGAGTTACAGTGTGCATAATGTACTTTATATAAAAAGGACCAAGTACACAAAGGTGCTTCCAGGTGACCAAAAACAGCTTATCAGTTTTAAAGCTACACCTGCACACACACACAGGTGTGGGTGTGGGTGTGTTTACGAAAAGCACTTTGAAGCCATGTCTCATTTTCAGCATTGAGGATAGATTTTAGACCTCTGAGACTTATTTAAAATATTTGAAAAGAAAGTTACAATGTTGGGTTTGTTGTGGGCAGACTGACCCTGCTCATGTCCTCCTCCCTGGAGGCAGAGTGGCGAGGTAACGTGCGATGCTGCAGCTGAGGGGACAGCAGCTGTAGACTGCTAGCCCGTGTGGGGACACCTTGTCCCACCAGCAGACCTTCCTCGGCCCCATGAGTCCTCTGGTGGTCCCTGCGTACATACATGGAGTGGCGGTGCGGCCTTTGTTGAGAAGAGAAGGGGCTGGTGTAGCCCTGCCCGTAGGACAGCTGGTCATGTGGGGCGGACAGGGAGTGGGCGTGGCTCCTGTCCACGCCACCCTCCCCTGGCTCGAGACTATCTGGCGACTTGGCCTCCTCTGAGGCCTTGTGCCGGATGGACGAGCGCCTGTAGGAGGAGTCCAGGGTGTTGCTCTCACGGTCTGACCGCATGCTTCCTCTGGCGCCCAGGCGGTCTATCCTGCGTACCGCAGGGCTGCTGGGGGCCGTGAGGTCCAGGCAGCTGGAGGGGAAATAGCGAGTAGCAGGCTCATCGGCGTAAAGGTGTATGTCATTCAAATTCCCCACTGACTTGGCATCGCTCAGTGTGCCGTAACTCTTGGACAGGTTCAGGTAGGAGAACTTGGAAGAGGAAGGCGAGTGAGCGTCCATGTAGCCATGCTGGCTGTGTTTGTCCCCCGATTGGAGGGTGTTGGTCTTCCCCTCCACGAAAGAATGGCGGTGCTGCTGCAATCGAAAGTTGGACTTGAGGTACTTGGCCCCGGGCCCATCTGAGCCCTTGGAGCCCAGGCCGACGTCAAAGTCGCCCTTGCCTTTGGCGTCATTGGGGGTGAGCAGGTGGGGCAGGTTGGTGGCGGCCAAGTCCATGTTGCAGGAGGTGGAGTGGTTGAAGAGGGGCTGCTGGTAGCTCTTGGGGTGCAACGTCGGGCTCAAGTTGATGGCCGCTGGCATGTTGCCGTTGAGGAAGCCGTCATTGCTGGGGTGGAGGTCCTCATGGCGGGGCAGGCTGGAGCACTCTCTGGTGCTGGACCGATGGCTGCCTGAGCTCTTTCCCCCGTGACTCCTGGACAAACAGACAACACATCACAGCTTTTATTCCTATTTTTTAACGGCGCACCAGTTCAATACATCCACATTACGTGCTTGTTTGCATTAGTGCAGGGCGTTACCCCCCGTGGGGCTTTGAACACCTGTTGAAGTTGATTTAGATGTGCATTCCTGTCTGAACCTCCTCTAACAGAGCATGAATGGAAGCTAACGGGAGCTTAGTTTAGCATGTCTGTGCGGTGATGTTTGCGTAACTGGATTAATATATTTTTACCCTAATGTACGGGACATTTTACAATGCCTGATGAGACGTGCAGGTTCCGAGTGAAAAAAGACTAGAAGCACATTTATTCTTCCACCCAGTCCAGCTCGCCTTACGGGCATTATCAACATACAGATAACACAGCTTCAAAATAAGAGCATGTTTTGCCGTCTAACTATGTAACAAATAAATAAGACTGCCATAAAAAAATAGCTGGAATTGCATGGGTGACTACATCTTTCTTCATCACAAGCACAGACATTACGGTTTGTTGAAGATTTCGTAGCAATCTTGTGCAGAGGCTGACATCCCATTAGAAATACATTAAATACAATAAATACATGGGCTTTACCATTTGAGACAAGTGTATTTCATTGTATGGGTTACGGTTTGTAGCTTTTTATACAAGACTCTGAATTTAAATACCAAAATATTCATTCATTCATTCATTCATTTTCTACCGCTTTTCCTCACAAGGGTTGCTGGAGCCTATCCCAACTGTCTTTCTTCCTTCGCGGAATGCGAATCGACACAGAGATGGCCGAGGGTGGAATTGAACCCTGGTCTCCTAGCTGTGAGGTCTGCGCCCTAACCACTAGACCGCCTTGCCGCCCTACCAAAATATTTCATTTATAAATACGGAATCCCATTTCACGCAAATTCACTTTTCATGGTTGTGTCTGGAACCATTTAATTATGTAAACGAGGAACTGTACAGCTGTATGCCCTGCATTAGTGGCATGCCTGACCTGCTGGGGGTGGTGTCTCCATGGTGAGGCTTTCTCTTGGAGGATCGTGCAGGCGTGGGTGTGGATGGGCCGGAACGCTCCACCAGCCTCAGGGTCTGGAAGGCGTGGTGGTTGAGGCTCTGCTCCGTCAGGAAGCGTTCGGTGGGGTTGAGCAGCAGCAGACTCTAGTGCGCGCACACACACACACACACACTATGAAACAGCAGTGCTGTTACGATTCATCGTAATTCCTATAAGAAGTCACACTGATGCTGCAATTATTAGTCTTTCATGAGCGGCAAACAACAACATTTGTTGTTAAGAGGCTGTTGCGGACGTGTCCTGATGTCATGTTCTGCAAGTTCAAGGATCACATGACGCAGTACCTTCAACAAGTCCAGCAGGGCTCCCCCGATGATTCCCAGGTAACGACGCTCCAACGTTTGGGGATGATTAACCGCAGGGAACTAAAGAGAGGAAGACACATCACATCAGTCAATCACCATCAGTCAGCGTACTATTTAGTCACTTTTAGCTGCTCTGAGATGTCAAAGTCAAAATCTTTTTTTTTTTTTTGTCCCGTCCAGCCATTGGGGCAGATAGTATTGTAGTCTCGATAGTCTCGAAGATAGTATCTTCGAGACGCTCCCCTTTGGCAGGAGGCTGCGGTCCATCAGGACCAAAACCTCACGCCACAAGAACAGTTTCTTCCCGTCTGCTGTCAGCCTCATCAACAAGGCCCGGAACCCCACCTGACACTCTTCACACCCCACCTCTGCCTCATCCTGCCACTTTGACACTTTCACTATATGTGTTACATTAACGCCCAGTTTGGACTTTTAGGAAAAACAATCAGACTGCACTTCCGGGATAACGAACAAAAAACAGATTGTGTACATATATTTATACTGTTATTCTGTATATTTTGTATTTTTCATTCTTCATTTTTTATTCATTTTCATTTTACATTCTTTTTTAATAGATGTGTCTGCACCTACTATACCAAAACAAATTCCTAGTATGTGTTTGATCATACCTGGCAATAAACCCTTTTCTGATTTCTGATTTCTAGTATTGTTGAAAAAAAAAGTCAAAATCAAACTATGTCATTCATTTGCCATGTATAATTCAAATCTGTTTATTATTCTGTTTTATTCTATTTATATCTGTTTATTATCTGGATTATTATTATGTATAAAAATAGTAGAACTATCCAGGCATACAGCAAGCCATTATTTGTTATATGTACATTGCAGTGTGTGTACAGTACAGCTTTATCTGTTCAAAAATTAAATACAGATATAAACTCAATTCAAAAAATTATCCATCCATCCATTTTCTGTGCTGCTTATCCTCACTAGAGTTGCAGGTATGCTGGAGCCTATCCCAGCTGTCTTTCGGTGGCCAGCCAATCACAGGGCCCATATAGACAAACAACCATTCACACTCACATTCATACTTTTGGAATGGGGGAGGAAACCGGAGTTTCTCCACAAAGAGATGCCCAAGCGGCGACTCAAACCCAGGTCTTCCTGAACTCCTAACTGTGTGGCCTACATGCTCCATTGAAAATATAATTTAGTAAAATTTTTATTTTAGTAATTCATACTTTTTATGATTATTGAATTGCCTTGTATCAATATTTAATTCAGAAAATTCGGGTACTTCGGTTTCCTCCCACATTCCAAAAACATGTTAGGTTAATTGGCGACTCCAAATTGTCCATAGGTATGAATGTGAGTGTGAATGGTTGTTTGTCTATATGTGCCCTGTGATTGGCTGGCCACCAGTCCAGGGTGTCCGAAGACAGCTGGGATAGGCTCCAGCACGCCCGGGACCCTCGTGAGGATAAGCAGTTGAATATGAATGAATGAATGAATGTTTAACGTGACCCGGGTTTTCAAAGAAATAAATAATAAATAATATACACTGCAAATTAGACAGAACGACAGAATTATTCTTTAGAAATGTTGTTTTTAGAGATGAAAGTGCTGCTTCAATGGCGAGGTGTGGGCACGCAGAGGAACGGTTGGGGTTTGAGGTAGCATCACAAGAGAGCTTCCACACCGTTACTCACTGTCATCCAATCACAGACAAAAAAAGCTATGGAGAAACAAGGAAGTGGACAAAGGAGAAAGACGAGAAAGTTAGCAGCCGAGGAAGATGGAGGGTGTTTACCCGTAGCCCATGGAAGCGAGGGTTGTTGTAGAAGAGCTTCATCTGCTCCGGCGGCAACGGTCCCAACACTTTCTGGATGGTGAAGAGCTGGTCGATCTCGCTCTCGCCGGGGAAGAGAGGCTGCCCGTCGCTCAACTCCCCCAAAATGCAGCCCACCGACCACATGTCCACCGCCTTGCCGTATGGAGCCCTGGAGGCGGGACAAGTACTAGGCTTGGACACGTGGAACAATTGCAGGATGTGCAAAAAGTCCATGTAAGAATTAAAACAAAAAACACACCCTTTGAAAGTACATTATACATTAATTTATTAATTATTAATTTAGGGGCATCAAACACGCGGCCCGCGGGCCAAATGTGGCCTGCAGGACACTAGTTTGATATGAAAGTTTAATATTAGTGCGGCCCGCGCAAGTTTGATATGGATGCTGTATGGTATCATGTACCCAGAAAAAATTATTACGTTTGATTAATGTTCATGTTAAAGGTTAAATAACTGTTAATAGTTATCCTCCCTATCCGTGTGGAAGTGGTAAGTTTTTGGCTATTTAAGTTTAAAGGAAATAACTTGAAGGCTACCGTTTAGATCGCTCGCTCTCTAGTTTGAGAGTTAGCATGTGTCTCAAGACCCTGCAGTTGCGCAATATGTTGTAAATAAAAAGAGTATAAATGTGACGATTGTCGTGTTTTGTCATGTCTACAGGGCTCTAATAATGCTTTGTTCATTTTAATCTGAAAAAAATAATTTGTCTACCCACCAACTATATGTGGTTTCTTAAGTTTTTATTATTTGCCGTTTTATTATTATTATTATATTTATTTATTTATTACTGATTGATTGATTTTCTTTATTTTTGAATTGTTTATTTATTTTTCATCTTATTTTGCGTATAAAAATAAAAAGTAAGATATTTGAGAACAATGGAATGTTTTATCAGAGCTTTTCTTGTAGAAAATTGGAACCAGAGCAAAGTTTTTAAATTTTTTTGTTTTTAATAAATGCGTTTTTTTTTTTGGTTTTTTTTTTTTGAAAACCTGATGCGGCCCAGTCTCACCCAGACCCAAGCTCCAGTGGCCCCCAAGTAAATTGAGTTTGAGACCCCTGGCATAGACAAAAAAAATGTAGTAATGTAGCATCTTAAGGACGGCTGAGCTTTCCTGTCAAATGGAGGATCTTTACATACCCAAGCAGGAGTTCTGGAGAGCGGTACCATCTCGTGGCCACATACTCGGTGTAGTTGGCATCCGTCCCCTCAGAAAGATTACGTGCAAAGCCTGGCAGGAGAAGAGAGAGGAGGCGAGAGGAGGATGGACATGATGTCCTCAAAAAGGGAAGCTGGGTCAAAGCACTGACATTGGCCACATCATTAGGTACACAAGCCTACTCTCCCATCCCACGCTAGAGCTCCAAGCTGCACCATTCAACTAGCACATAAATAATAGACCCCGCTCCCAGCATGTATGAGCTTATAGGGGGTCTTGTTGGCCTACATGTACTGTGTGGATCTTTGGACGGCGGGCCTCCTGTCTCTCACAGCAGATTGCCAACATTATGTTTTCCCGCACCCTACATACTCCCCAGCCCATGTTTGCTTTGCGTCCAGATCGGATGAAAGGCTGCAGCGTTTCTGACACCTTTCATGGACCCAGGCATGTAAACAGCGGCAAGGTTTCTTTGACGCTCACCAAAATCACACAATTTGAGGACGTCATCCGAGCTGATGAGAAGGTTTTCAGGCTTGATGTCTAAAGAAAAAGCAGAAAGACAAAGTGGTACGTCATCACCGATCCGAAACATTCTTAAAATGAAAGAAGAAAAAAAAGCAGACAAAATTGAGCAGATTGCCAAAGAGGGAAGTCCATCAGTTATTGATAAAGGCCTTAAAGAGGATGCTCATATGAGACGCCACGGGCCTTTTGGATGCCCGCGCTACCCGCATAGCGCCATCTGCCCTTCTTCCTGCTCGCCACTTGTCAGTGTTAGCCAGCACACACAGCTTACACCACGTTTATTATACAGTAGAAGCAATGCAATGCAGGTCAAGACGTTCAAAGAGATTCAATATAGACAGTATTTGAGGAGAAAAAAGATACTAAACTCGAGGAGGATTATTTTAATCTACAAATATACTTCATTATTTTGGTATCATCTTTTTCTCCTGTGCCTATTCTAATAGTATATATAGATGCATATATATGTAAATGCATTGCCTTGGTGATGTATGGCTTGGATGCAGCTACTCGGCCATGGAAACCCATTCCATAAGCTCTCTGTGTACTGTACTTGGGCTAATCTGAAGACCACATGAATTTTGGAGCTCTGTAGCAATTGACTGTGCAGGAAGTCGGCGACCTCTTTGCATTATGCACCTCAGCCTCCACTGACCCCTCTCCATCAGTTTACATGGCCTACCACTTGGTGGCTGAGTTGCTGTTGTTCCCAAACTCTTCCATTTTTATATTAAAGCTGACAGTTGACTGTGGAATATTTAGGAGCGAGGAAATTCCACGACTGGATTTGTTGCACAGATGGCATCCGATGACAGTTCCATGTTGGAATTGACTGAGCTCCTGAGAGCGGCCCATTCTTTCACAAATGATAATGGTTTTATTTCATTTGAACATGCATCAGATTACAATTGAGTGCATCCCATAATCAGTTCACAGTTCCACATGTCCAAAAGGAGTAGGAAGAAGCAAAGCTTATTAAATCATACTCCTCCATCTGGTAATTTTACAATCAGTAACTGTTACATTTGTTCACTTCCTGCCTTTTTAATTTAATTTAATTTAATTTAATTTAATTTAATTTAATTTAATTTAATTTAATTTAATTTAATTTAATTTAATTTAATTTTGTTTATTTTATTTTATACCAAAGTACGAGGTGATATGACCATACAATGACTTGGGTACCATAGTAACCAAATGTTTATAGAAACAGTCTGCATGCCTAGGTGCTTGATTTTATAGACCTGTGGCCAGGCCAAGTCATTAGGATACCTGATTCTGATCAAATACTTTTGGTAATATAGAGTACATTTTTCCCTCCTGGGTCTTCTTATCTCAGTTAAGTCAATCATCGTAGTTTCTCAATCTACAATTTTCATTAAAAAGGGCACCAATTATGCTCGTTCTTTGGCCCTTTGTTATTGAGTTGCGCAGCAGCTACACACCATAAACCGTACAGAAAGCATTTTAGATTTTCAAAAATTGGCACAATTTTTTTCTTGCTGGGAATCACCAACCACTTCCGCCTGAGCTTGCCTTGTAGAAAGAGTCTAGTCTTGTTGGTGGTCTTGTAGTTTGTTCTAGTACATGTGCAGGGCTACAGTATTGTTGTTTGTTTTGTAGTCTTCTCTGGTTTTGTGTGTCTACAATCATTTTGGTAGTCTTTCAGTCCATTCTGGTCTTGTGCAAGTCTATACTTTAGTCGGTGCTCTTTTATTCTGCAGTGTTTTTTGGTGGTTTTGTAGTCCATTCCGGTCTTGTGCATATCTACAGTGGTGGTGTTTTAGTATGTTCCAATCTTGTGCATGTCTACAATCTTTTTGTTGGTCATTCAGTCCATTCTGGTCTTGTGCAGTTCTATGCTGTTGTCGGTGCTCGAGCATGCCCATATAAGGAAGCCCGTCACAAAGAGCCAGTGTTCTCTTCGAAACAGAGCGTTTTGAGCCATCCCAAACTTCTTTCACGGCTCACTTCCAAATTTGCAAACCTCATTATCTGAAACTTTGACATGGTTTAACACAAGAATACTACATTCTAACTACATTCTATTATAGGTCAGAAAGGTGGAGAAAGCATCATATGTCTCCTTGAACTCTAAGATAATTATTCAGTCTGCCTTTTTGATTTAATAATGGAAATTTCAACCGCTTCTTTTTTTTAAAAGTTCTTCATTTGACAATTTCAATTATATACACTCAAATATTCCTAAATATATTTTTTTCTAACTTAAATGATTGCTGAATATTTCATTTCTAAAATTATTTAATAATTAAATTTTTTTTAATTATTACTGAATATTTCGATTTAAAAAGGAAACCATATCCTATTTTTACATTAAATTTTACTAAATATCCCATTTTAAGAAAAATGCTTTTTTCCTCAATAGCCCATTTTTTAATGCATAGTCTATTTATTCCTGAATGTCTCATTAAAAAAAATATAATTTCATTGAATGTCCCATTTAAAAAACATTTAATTATTCCTAGATTGGCCCTGTTCTCGAAATTAATCAATGGATAGCCAATTTTTAATGAAATTATTCCTGAATAAAAATATATATTTCTGAATATGGCTGCACAGTGTGCGAGTGGTTAGCGCGCAGACCTCACAGCTAGGAGATCAGGTTTCAATCCCACTCTCGGCCATCTCTGTGTGGAGTTTGCATGTCCCACATTCCAAAAACATGCTAGGTTAACTCCAAATTGTTGCTAATTAATTTGAAATGATATAAGGCAAGGACTCTTGCCAGTTCATAACTTTTTTTTCCCCTCTTCTACATGGAGCACTTCTTACCGCGGTGGACAATGTCATGCTTGTGGCACCAGTGGATGGCCTTAATCAGCTGGTAGATGTAGCTCCGCGCCTTCTCGGCTGGAACGCCATTGGGAAGCTCCTCCAGCAGCTCAAGCATGTTCTTGCAGACAGAGAGGAAGGCACATGCTTCAGAGTCATAACAGTCCTCCTGGGGGGGCCGCATGGGAGGCTCACCTTCTCCACGTACTCAAAGACCAGGTACAGCTTTCCTCTCCTTCGGAAAGCCTCTTTGAGCTCCACAATGTTCTCCTGCTTGAGGGAGCGCAGCATCTTGAGCTCACGCAGCGTCGTTTCTTTGACCTCCTCATTTTCTGATGGCGGGGATGTTAGCATGTTAATAAATAAGTAGTCAAATAAATAAATAAGGGAAACAAAAGTCATTATAAAAAAATACAATACATTATTAAAAAAATACATAAAAAGCATGAGCAAATCAAAGTAAAAAGTATTTTTTAAATATTTGAACCTCATTAATAAATACTTAATTAATACAATTAAATTAAAGGTAATAAAAATAATCGAATGTTTACAAAATAAATACGAGAAAAATAATGAGAAAAGTATAGTAAAAAGTAGTACAAAAAGTTTCATTACATAAAAAACAAAAATACATACATATAAGAAAAAAACATGATTGAAAATAGACAAAATATATAAGTAAATAAAGCAAACAATTGCAAAATGTAATACAAGTGGTACAAAAAAATGAAATACAATTTACATGTGTGACTAAGGTGGACTACAACATAGTAAAAACAATATTTTACAAATAAATAAACATAAACAAAGTGGATTAAAAGTAGTACAAAAAATTCCCATAAAAAATACAAATAAACGCATATAATTAAAAATATAAATGTCTGGTTTCTAGGAAGGTCAAAATGGCAAAAGTGGCAAAGCTCTGGCGGTGGACAAGTTTCGCTCTAAATTTCTCAAGGCTCTGGATGTTGAAGGACTGTCTTGGCTGACACGTCTCTTAATTGCGTGGAAGTCGAGACCAGTACCTTTGGATTGGCAGACCGGGGTAGACTTTTGAATAAGGGTGACCGGAGGGTGTGTTCCAACTATAGGGTATCACACTCCTCAGCCTGCTGGAGAGAAGGGTATGACCGTTGGTCCAACCTCTTCAATGATGCGATTTTTGTCCCGGTCGAGGAACACTGGACCAGCTCTACACCCTCGCAAAGATCTACATGTGCTTTGTGGAATCTTTTTGGGGGTGCTCCAGGAGTACGGGATTGGAGGCGTGGTACTATGTGCCTTGTACAAATGGAGCAGGAGCTTGGTTCCCATTGCCAGCAGTAAGTCCAATAAAAGTTGGCCTCCACCAAAGCTGCCCTTCTGTTCATCATTTTCATGGACAGAATTTCTAGGCACAGCCACGGCATTGAGGGCGTTCGGTTCTGGGGCCTTGGGCTCTCATCTCTGCTATTTGTGGTCCTCAGTGTTTACTGGGACGGTTTGCATCTGATTGTGAAGCTTCTGGGCCTCCAAATCAGAGGCCATGGTTCTTATTCGGAAGCGGGTGGCGTGCTCCTCTGAGTTGGAAATGAGGTCCTGCCCCAGGTGGAGGAGTTCAAGTATCTTGGGGTCTTGTTTGCGAGTGAGGGAAGTTGGGAGTATTCATGGATAGGTGGATCGGCGCAGCGCCTGCAGTCATGCGGTCGCTGTACCGGACCGTTGTGGTGAAAAGAGAGCTGATCCGGAAGGCAAAGCTCCCAATTTACCGGTCGATCTATGTTCCCACCCTCACCTATGGTCATGAGCTTTGGGTCGTGACTGATAGAATGAGATTGTGGATGCAAGCTGCTGAAATGAGTTTCCTCCGTAGGGTGGCTGAACTCACCCTAAAAGATAGGGTGAGGAGCTCAGCCATCCGTAGAGCTGCTTTTCCTTCACATCGAGAGGAGCCTGGTGAGGTGGCTTGGGAATCTAGTCCAGATGCTCCTGGACACCTCCTTAGTGAGGTGTTCCGGGCATGCCCAGCCGGGAAAAGGCCCCGGAGCAGACTCGCCGGAGGGAATATGTCTGCCAGCTGGCCTTGGTGGAGCTGGAGGAGGTGGCCGGGGACTGAGAAGTTTGGGCTTCCCGACTGAGACTCCTGCCCCCGCGACCCGGATCCGGATAAGCGGAGAAGAATGGAATGGAACAAAGTCAAGTAACAAAAAAAATAAAAAGCTAAAATAAAAAAATAAAATAATTTCAAAATAATTAAAAAAGAAAACAATCAAAAATTAACATGAAGAAATAAAACAGCATGAGCAAAGTGGACGGGCATTTGTAAAGGAAGTCTTACCTTCACTGTCTTTGAACTTCTTTATAGCAACTATTTCATTGGTGTCCTGCAAGGAAACACAGCAGGAAAATAGGCTTCAAAATAGGTACTTTTACAGCTTCTTCATGCTGCCCAATAGGATTTGGAATTGTCCCGCTTTCAGTTCATCTTGACCTTCTCTTGCATTATTCAGCACTTGGAAAAAATAACAAAAGCAGGACTGGTTCAAAGTCACTCATATTTCAGTACCCCATCATCGCCGTTTGGCATGTGGCGTTATTTCAAGGTCAAGGTTCGCATCGTTGTGGGGAACACATAAAAACTTAAAGCCAATTCTTTCCTGATTTTTAAAATGAAACTACAGATTGGAGATGTCCAATTTTCAAGCCAATACCAATAACTTTCTGCTTTTCCAGACCGATACCAATAACTTTCTATAAGGGCTGTCAAATGATTACAAATTTTAATGAGATTAGTCACCGTTTTTGAACTAATAAATTACGATTAATCACCACTAAGTATTGTGTCTGAAATAAATTTTTTACTGTATTAAATGAATAGAAAGATGATCTACAGCAGTGATTGTCAACCACCAGGGCTCGACAATAACGATATACTGATGGCCCGGGGCAAGTTAAAACAAAATTCGGGTTTATCGCCAATTCAACCTGTTTAGGTTGGGAGGGGATTGTTCAATGTTTATAATGATGCTGTGCCACGACATTAGCATTCCCTCTCCTCACAATGACAGCATTTCATTCATCTTATTTATCCTGTTACGTTCTCCGTGTTGGTTCTACTTATTTCCTGTTTTATTTTGCAAGCACTTCCTGTTTTGTACTATTTGCAGTCACCTTTACTTCATTTCTACGGAAGCTACAAGTCCCAGCTGATTGTGACTGGTAATTAGTTGGCTTCTACAGGGGAGTGTGTGGCTTGTCTCATTTGCTGGTTCATTGTGAATGTTTGATGCTATATGCTACACTCTATGTTTCCCCTTTGTGCCACTTTGGAAGGAAGCTCGTCCTATTGTGAGGTGCTGCAACTACTTGTGGTTGCATTAAAGACTTTTTACCTGCACTACGCTCTTGTGGTTACATCCTGGGGTCACAACCATGCCTAAATGTGACCTATCCGACGTTCAACTTGCCATGTTTACTTTTATCATTTATACCGTATAAGTAGTATAAGTCATTTTCTTGTCATTGGAAGAAACTATATATCGATATATAAAATATATCACCTAATTCATTCATTCATTCATTTTCGACCGCTTATCCTCACAAGAGTCACAGGGGGTGCTGGAGCCTATCCCAGCTGTCTTCGGGCGAGAGGCGAAGTACACCCTGGACTGGTGGCCAGCCAATCACAGGGCACATATAGACAAACAACCATTCACACTCACATTCATACATATGGACAATTTGGAGTCGCCAATTAACCTAGCATGTTTTTGGAATGTGGGGGGAAAACCGGAGTACCCGGAGAAAACCCACGCATGCACAGGGACAACAAACTCAACACAGAGATGGCCGAGGGTGGGATTGAACTCGAGTCTCCTAGCTATGAGGTCTGTGGCCTAACCACTCGACCACCGTGCAGCCAATTACAATGTTATTATGTATTATTATATCATTACAACTTTTTCTCATGAGAGCAAAACATTGATGTCGACAAAAACAGGCACCATAACTTGTGTTTTTTCGTCATTCACTAGCAGTTTGCAATCAGTACCCCTGCTTTTATTATCGGTACCCCTGCTAATTAAAAACAATAAAAAAAAACAGCTGTGAACTGAAAATGGCTGTGGGCCACACTCCGGCAACCCCTGCAGTCGCCTTTTCTGGATAGAAGAACACTCTGCTCAAGGTGACCTATTTCAAGTCCCCTTTTTCCTCTGTCCCACTTTCCCTGGGCTGGCGACATAAATAACTGTTCCCTTCACGAAAGGGGGCGGCTCAACACGTTCAGACATGACTGACAGCCAGCAAAAAAAAGGAAAAAGAATCCTAAAATAAATGAAAGCTGCAGTGTTGAACGGGCCCTCGGCCCTCATGCTAATTGTGGCCCTGGCAAGAACGTAAACCACTTGCGTCATTTCCTGTTACCAATGGGTGGCGCGGTGATTAATTCAGGTAGTGACCAGTGGTGCCATCTTCATCGAATGCAAAACATTTTGATGAAAATCTTATATTGTGTTATTAATGTTGACATTGTTGTGACTTCCTTTCAAAAGGCCTCTGTCTCACACGTCCCATGATGTGGAATAAAATGCTTCACTGTTTGTCATCGTCCAACCATCTAGCATCTGTCACTTTGATTTGGGCTCATTTGGTCAAAATCCCAAGAAGGAGTTGGGGTGTTCAAAGCGTGGCCCGCGACAACTTTGAAAGATATTATTTAAAGAGAAAAATTTAATAAAATTTTAACAGAAAACACTTGGCAAAAATCTGCTGAAATTTTCCAAGAATTAATTCAAAATATGAAGAGAAAAAGTCCTAGTCTAAGATGAAAGCAAAGTTAATTTTACTATCATAAACTCCTAATATTTTGATTTATTTTAGTAGCATAGAGTTGAAATATTAAATAAGAAAATTTCAATATCATAATATTATGAGAAACAAACAAAACAAACAAACAAAACAACAAATAAATATGTGGTTGGTAAAAGTCATAATATTACAAAAATACATTTACAATATTATGGGAAGAAGAAAATATAAAAAAAGAAAGAAAAGACAGCAGAAAAGGAAAAAAAATGTAATTCTACACAAGCATAACGTCAAAATGTTGAGAGAATAAAGTTGTCATCGAAAAAGAAGGTCATCATTTTACCAGAATAATGTCCTAATATTATGAGTAAGTAGTAGTAGCAGTAGTAGTAGTCATTTTAGTAGCATAGAGTTGAAATATTCAAGCAAAAATAAGTTACTTTTTAAAGCTGTAATATGATTAGAGATGGACGAGTGGTTAGCGTAAAGGCCACAGCGAGGAGACCCGAGTTCGATTCCACCCTCGGCCATCTCTGTGTGGAGTTTGCATGTTCTGCCCGTGTGTGCGTGGGTTTTGTCCTGGGACTCCGGTTTCCTCACACATTCCAAAAATATTACCATACCATGTTGGGATTTACACCATGAATATTAGTCCTACATTTATTTTATCGACTGCATACTTACATTGCTAATATTAGCAGAGTGGTTAGCGCGCAGGCCTCACAACTATGAGACCAGAGTTCAATTCCACCCTCGGCCATCTCTGTGTGGAGTTTGCATGTTCTCCCCATTTTCTCCGGGGACTCCGGTTTCCTCCCACATTCCAAAAACATGCTAGGTTAATTGGCGACTCCAAACTGTCCATTGGTATGAATGTGAGTGTGAATGGTTGTTTGTCTATGTATATGTGCCCTGTGATTGGCTGGCCACCAGTCCAGGGTGTACCCCGCCTCTCGCCCAAAGACAGCTGGGATAGGCTCCAGCACCCCCGCGACCCTTGTGAGCATAAGCGGCAGAAAATGAATGAATGATGAGAGACAATCAAAACAACAATAAGTTGCCATCTTTGGAAAATCAGGCTGGTGAAAAAGTCACAATATTGCGAGAATAAAATTGACAAAAAGGGAGGGAAAAAGGGCAAAAAGCAAATTTCAGAATATATAGTAAAAATGGGCTTTTTCACCTACATCATTACATTTTTTGTCAGCCTATCCACGTGTGTTGCTTTACAAAATATATATCAAAGTTACATCCCTTCATTTTTCACTATGTGGCCCTCACCAGAAAAAGATTTGGACAGCCCTGGTGTACACAATCTTACCATGTCATGCCAGGGGGTTAGCATTTAGCATCTCCTATGCAGGAATCGAAGAAGCTGCTTATGCAAAAGCACAAAATTCATTCAGAAACACTTTAAAAATAGCTTTTGTCGGTGTATCCATCATTGTTTTTCCCTCTGCCAATACCAGTCCATCTAAGGTTGTTTCATTGCGGTGGATGTGTGGGATCTGCGGGTGCGAAAATAACAATTATGTTTTATGACGCATGATGGATGTCAGCTGGTGCAACAAAGTACAGTACAAAACCCCCCAAATTCAGTACAGCCCTCACATTTCAGCAAGCATCAACGCCCAGTAGCAGTCATAAAGTAGTCTATATATAGTGGTTGAACTCCATTATAGTGAACTCCATTTGAAATATACCCATTTACTTGCTTGTTAATTTATTTTTCCAAATTGGCATACATTTTTGTGGTGTTACTTTGATTTTGGCTGCATTATTTTCCTGATAAGTGTCTCCTTTTTTGTATACTTGTAATGTATTTGTTGCTAGACCCAATGCTAACCAGTGTTAAAGCGTGGACTGTATAATGAATGCTATGCAGTCTGATTGAAATGCTATTGAATCTATGAATAGAAATCTGAATTAATTAATTATGTGTAATAGCCTCTATTGCCATACTGGACTCAAATGTGAATTGCATAACTTGTTTACCGGTAAAATTTTGAGAATGTGAATATATTAGAAATATAAATATAGCGTATATACTTAGTAGATCTCTCTCTCTCTCTCTAGCTTTGTTTTTAGTTGCTGTTAATTATTAGTTGTCTAATGGGTCACTTTCTCTGTTTCCTCAAATTCTGCTCTGTCTTGAAACCTTACACCACAATGCGTGTCTTGGCTCATTTGCATACTAACAGTTACATGGGGGTTACTCGGGGGTCTGGGCTGTGAAAAATATACCATTGAAGGTATATGACAGAGCAGGAATGCAGGTGGATCACAAGCACGATGCCTGGATTAGCCTGCTGCTGTGTTTAATGTAACTGTCACAAACAGAGGTGGTCTTCATGGTGTCGCGCATTGTGGCCTCTGATGCGCAGTCCAGTGGGCCCTGCGCATTTTCAGGCGATGAGAGGCATTCACTTGATTGGTTAAGATTACACTCGGCTGTGTTAAACCCTCTCACGCCTTCTCTCTTCCCTCTCGTGTGGGTGCGCTGCGCTGGATTGCAGCGCTCACAAAAGTACGCTGGCCATACCCCGTTGGCAAGGCGTAGGCGCGGATGCAGGGCAGGTGTTCAGTGTCCATCATTTGTCATTTGTAATGGTTTTTGCTTTATTTTCTACATGTAAAACTAGAATTATTCAAATAAAAATTTTGCGGTGTCTGGATTGCATTTTTTTAAACATATTTTTATTTTCAAATATTTGAAAATTGTATTATTTTTACACATGCTACCACGATTGTTTCAGTTTAATTAGAATGTTTTAATTATTATACGTGATAGTATGAAAGGTGTTTTAAAAATCTAAAAATCCATCAGTTTTTATTCTTCATATTGCTGCCTGATGCATCATATATTACTTTTTAAATATTAATTTATTTGGTATTTCATGGACTATTTGTGACCAAAGGCTCTTCAAAAAATATCTTTACAATGTAACCTCCAAAATGCTCCTCTGGTCTATTTCTGTCCCTTCTTTCGCCACTCGTGGTATCCATTTATGCCACAAAATGCACTCATTGTACTTTTAATTTGGGGGGCGTGGACGGCGAGCAGCTGCCATCCGACAACCGCCATTTTCTCTGACCCTCATGCTGACTCTCCCGCTGCATCTGTGCCACGTTTGTGTGCCATTCTGTGTTTTGTGTGCAATGAAACACACACACACACGTGGGCCCATTCACTGCAACAATACAATAGTTTCCAGATGGCAAGAGTCCATATTGATCAGCAGCCAAAGATTTCATTCCGCTGTGCTTCCACACGTCAAGCAATACATTTACCAGTGCCATCAAACGTCCACGGTTGAGTTTCCAGCGCACACAAGTCACGCTCCTTGTTTGGCCGATGAATATTGAACAACATGACACCTGGACTTATGAATTAAGAATACTGTAAATGAAGATTCAAATGAAGACTAGACAAGCCCGCCCCATGAATAAACCTGACACTTTGTAGAAAAGCAGGTTTTGCTACAAATATTAAAACAAAACCTTCCTCATGGACATGATGCGGTCTCTAAAGTACCTCTAGTTAGATGAGCCTGCATATTAAAAAAGCAGGCTTCGCTACACTCTTGGTTACCATAAAAAAAGACTCAAACCAAAATGGAATCTAACCAAGGCAAGTTTTTCCATAGAAAATAATGTAAGTTCAATTCATCTGTTCCAGACACCCAAAACACATTTTATAAACAACAACTACACTTTCACATGCACATACTTTTACATACATGACATATGAAATAAAATTTTACTTATGTGGTGAAAATTATGTGCAAGCAACGTGGGTGGTGCTTACCAAATCGTGCCTGTGTGTCTCATTTACATGAATGAATTAACCTTTGCAAACGTAAACCAAGGCAAAATTCTAGCAAAAATTTGGGACGTGAAGCAAAAAACGCGCTAACCAGGACGGACCGGGTACCACTGAGAAAAGCAAGCTTTGCTACAAAAGGAGCCTCTGACTTGTGTAGACGCCGGACAGGGGACCGTTTATGCTTCTTCCACATTTCTGACCTATAAATGTAGTTAGAATGTTGTACTATTTTGTTAAACGATGCCAGAGTTTCCGATAATGAGGTTTGAGCATTTGAAAATGAGCCCTGCAAGAAGTTTGGGATGGCTCTGAATGCTTGGTTTCACAGAGTTTTTTTTTTTCCGAAAACTGGCTCACTGTGACTTCACAGTGATCTGGACCTCCTTATATGGACGTGGATTTCACAGCATTAGCATGAAACAATGGCTTCCAGGTTTGAGGGAAAGCTAACTTGCCTAAAGAGGCAAGTATGGTGAAGAGAAAAATATGGAGTTGTTTGCAAGCATGAGCGAAGTTAGAATATTCGCCTAATATTCGGCTTCTGATGTCTGATGCCTTTCGGCAGTTGTCTGTGTAGTATTATAGAGTGTGCATTCAGAGGGCTTTTTAACTGCATGCATGCAAATTACTAGCTCACTGATGTCTGGAGTCGTTAATAGCCTTTGTCCACCACAATTGATGGATCTAAGTTTTTTAAACATGAGTAATCCCGCAATAATGTGTCATGACCAAATTTTGACAACCAATGTTGTGTAAAGATTGTCTGCATTCAGTACACGCAGATGTACGTTACCACTCTTTGAGTTCATGGGGGTCTACAGCCAGTTGCCCACGAGCTCACTTTCTGTGCCGGTTATTGTGTGTAGCTGTTCTATAGGAGTACACAACTCAATACAAAGGGCCGAAAATGTGTCCCCTTCAATAAAAAAAGTAGACTTTGTGACACTTGTGACCCAGCTACAGATGTCGCACTTGTGAGTTTGATTTTTTTATTTTTCTCATGTTGCTAACATTTCCTCCTGTCCTGCTCCTTAGAGGCACTATGCCTCTTTATCTCCAAAATATACCACAAAAAACAAGGGGGCGAGTACTGGTTACCAATAGTGGTTTCAGTGAACAGATTGGATGGACAGGACAATAAGTACGTCAGTCATACTGCATTTTTGTGGTATATCCACTCGATGGGTCAGCCAAACCTAATAAGCTTAGCAGATGTGTGCGCTGTGTCAATCGGACCGATGCAAACACCTTTTTTTTCGGCTAAACACATAAGAGCATCATTGTGTCCTCCTGCCTGGTGCTGGGGGTTGCTTTGGTGCTGCTGATGAAGGATTTTCACACAAATAAGCTAAAAAATGAAGAGGCAGAAGATTCAGCCTCCATCTGTCGTGTGCAGAGAAAGCGAGACGCTGGCATGTTGCAGCTGTCGAGTCAGTCTGAATGATGACTAGTCATTAGCGCAAGCTCTCATTAAGGCTAAAGTCTCATATTTGATCAACTTCCTTGACCTCGCCTTGGCTGGAAAGGTAACCAAGCGAGGTTGTCGCTAGGGCTGGGACGACGCATCGACGTCATCGATGATGTCGACGAACTGCATGAACTGCATGTCGATGTGTCGTCACCCCGAATCAAAAATGGCGGCGGCCGCCACGGCATCAAGTAGCAACAAGTCTGGGGAGAAGAGTTCTTGCAATAGGATGTCAAAAGTATGTGAGTACTTTACATGATTCAGTGGTCTGTGCCTTGTGTAAAATGGAGATAGCACCCATAAAAGCACCACCACCGTAGCAAGATGGAACGATAAAGTGCTCTTGCAGGAACACACACACATAGCTGCTGTTATTTTTGATTTAATTTATCTTTATTTTTTTATTCAGATTGTGTTTTTTGCACAATAGTTTTATGTATTGAAAGAAAGTTTAATTTATTATTTTGTTGTTCTAGGATTCATTTGTGAACTTTATTGTTGTATTGTTCAATACAAATAATTTTTTAACTTGTTCATAAAAATATATTGGAAAGAAGAAATTTGTGTTGTATTCATGGAAATAAATTAGCATTAATTGCTATATAGGTCAAATTATGGGGAGGTAATCAAATCAAAATCAGATGAAATCGGATTTAAACATTAATTATTAGATTAATCGATGCATCGAAAAACTATTTTGTAGATTAATCGATGACAAAAATAATCGTTTAACCCAGCTCTAGTCGCCACACAAGAAGAAGAAGAAGAACAACATCAAAACCGTTGCCAACTTGGAGAGTTTGTTTACTGCCCATCTCCTGTCTTTGTGTCCTCCACGTACTGGTGCCAACTCTTGGAGACACAGGACAATACCAGTGCTCCCCTCTTCTCCTTTATTCCCCGATTTAGTTCCTTGGAAGCCACTTAGTGCTCCACAATAATTTATCAGGAAGTCGTTATGTGTTTGATTTTGCAGCGGAATGATAGGATAACAGCAATCCCTCACCACTTAGCGCTTCCAGTTTTGAGCCGTCACTCTATTATGTTTGTTTTTTTCAAAAATACATAAATAAATCATGCAGTTTCCTTATTGAATAGGGCCTATTATTAATACAACATGCATATTATAGTTTTTTGCTAATCGTTTATGGTGCTTAATTGGCTCCAGACCAGGCCGCAGTAAGACAATTTCTTTCATGTAGAATTAAATGTTTATAAATGCAATATTTTGATAGTTACAGCATAGAAAAGCTGTCTACAACCTTCTAAATACATGATTAGACATAAAGTAACATTCCTTTAGCCACCTTTACACTCCTATAACACAATACAGTCGACATAAGACACCGAAGTAAGTCTTGTTGCTGTAAACATGTTCCCTCGCAAAGCTGAATGGCGGGCGGACAGGAAGTGATATCAGAGGTTCAGAGTTGACTTTTATCTTGAGGTGGGTTACGGCTGCAACAGTAGCCTGTTATTGTGCCTGATGTCAGATCATTCTAAGCTGCAATAAGTCTGGCACTTGTGTGTCTCACCGAACATTACAGTCACATGACCGATACCTAGTGACCAGTGTATCATAACATTGTTGTATGCGTCTTCTGAATGCCATATATTTGTATTTTACTTCGTTTAGTCATTTTTATGCTGGAAAATACTGCATTTAAGCCAGAAATATGTCAACTCTAAAATATACACGTCAAATATGTAAACTTTTGTAAATGGCTTTCAGAGCTGGAACATGACAGCAGCTGGCTTGTCGTTGCCGTGAAGACAAGCAAACCGCTACTTTCTGAACGATGACAGCACCGCCCCCATCGCCGTCCCGCAGTCGACATTCTCCTGATATTTCTTTGTCTCCAAAATGACTGGCAGAAGTAATCCACTTCATTGTCAGTTTAACTAGCGCTGGGAAGCAAAAGATAAAGGACCTAATGTTGGTTTTGGGAAGCAGGAAGTTATCGGTCTCGTCATTGGCCATTATATAAAAACAACTGTGTTTAGAAGGTTAACAGGTTTTCATTGAAGCCTGTTTACGCCACTGAAAGAATGGCATAATCATAATGGTGAATTTAAAAATAAAAATTAAAATAAATGATGATGAAAAATTTTCACCCAGAAATCCGTTACCGTCTGTATGTTACTATTCGTGAAGAAAAAACAAAACAAAACAAAAAAACACACAGTTTGGATGCCTTTTTAAAATGTTCAACCCGGCCAAAAAATAATAATAATAATCAAATCCCAGGGCCTAAAATTTAACTCTGAACCCCCAAAGTCACTACGTCATGCCTGCTTCCCAAATCACTTAGCACATTTACAGTTCTTGTTATGTCTTGTAATTGTTGTAATTGTCTAATAATTGTTTGTTATTATGTCTCCTGTATTGGGTAATAGAACTTTAAAGGTGACTAAAGGGCTAAAATAATGTTAAAAAGCGTATTTAAGAAGGCCATAAACATGTTTTCTATGTTCTATGACAATATTCCGTTTATAAATAAGGAATGCTACTTGGTGTAAATGGACTCATCACGGTCGGGTCTGGAACCAATTAAGCGGCATAAATGAGGGAATTACAGTAAACACAACATAACAGCATGCTCTTCTTACCTTGTGTCTGCACTTTAGAACAACACCATAGGCACCTAGAAAGGAGGACAACATACAGTGAGTCAGTTCATCATACTACAGTGTTTCCTGTAGAGTCATGTTGGCCTTTGCTAACACATTAGAGCATAAGTGTTTACAGCACTGCTTCTCAAATAGTGGTCCGGGTCCCCTAGGGGAGGGGCGAGAGGCTTTCATGTCAATGCAATGCACTTTCTCTAGTATTTCAATTAATGGGGGGGAGTCAGACTCCTCTAGATTCTCTTTAACCAAGAGGTTGCGAGAAATACTTTTCGTTCAACAAAAAAAAACGTACAAAAACAACAGACATTTACTGTGTGGAAGTCTGTATGTGTCATTCATTTCATTCATTTTCTACCGCTTATCCTCATGAGGGTCACGAAGGGCGCTAGAGTCTATCCCAGCTGACTTTGGGCGAGAGGAGGGGGGTACACCCTGGACTGGTGGACAGCCAATCACAGGGCACATATAGACAAACAACCATTCACACTCACATTCATACCTATGGACAATTTGGAGTGGCCAATTAACCTAGCATGTTTTTGGAATGTGGGAGGAAACCGGAGTACCCGGAGAAAACCCACGCATTCACGGGAGAACATGCAAACTCCACTCAGAGATGGCCGAGCATGGAATTGAACTCGGATCTCCGAGCTGTGAGGCCTGCACGCTAACCACTTTTACCACCGTGCAGCCCAGTCACAATTATGAGTTAAAAAGTCATAAGTATGAGATTTTTAAAAAAAAATCTAAATGATGGGATTAAAAAGTCAAAACTAAAAGATCGAAACTGCACATGTGCTGAGTGCCATGCAACAAGGGAGCATATGTGCAGTTATCTCATATAATATCTCATAATTTCATTTATAGAATAATTTCATAATTAGGTTAATTGGCGACTCCAAATTGTCCATCGGTATGAATGTGAGTGTGAATGGTTGTTTGTCTATATGTGCCCTGTGATTGGCTGGCCACCAGTCCAGGGTGTACCCCCTCCTCTCACCCAAAGTCAGTCTTGTGAGGATAAGCAGTATAGAAAATGGATGGATGGAATTTCATAATTTCTTGTCTTGTAATTATGACTTTCTTATCTCATGATGTTGAATTTTTCTCTCATGATTTAAATCTTGTCGACGAAAGAATGTAAATCAAATTCATACGTTTCAGAAACATGAAAATATTTAAAAATTTAAAATTAAAACAATTTTTAAATAAAAAAAAAGAATGAAACTGAAAATATCATTCATTCATTCTTTTTCTACCGCTTATCCTTACGAGGCTCGCGGGGGGTGCTGAAAATATGTTGAAAAAATATATTTTATAGGCCGTAATTCCAGTTTTCCCAATTACATGCACATGTATCATGACCAATTACGCAAGTTAGATGATAAAATCATCGAGCAACCGCCCCCCCATCCTCCACCACAGATAGATTGCAGTTCAGTGGGAAACCACCGCAACAACAGCTGTTTAGTACATTTTCACCCCGTGCCACAATATTAGGAACAACTATCAGTACAATGCAACACATACAACAATTACAATAACTAAAACTAATTGTTCTATCAAGTTCAATCTTTGTTGCAGGTGTACTTCGTGTTGTGGCCACCTGTGGAAGCGAATGCAAGTGTTTCTGGCCACTGTTGTTGTCATGCCAACGGCAAAAAAAAAAGACATTCCCCTACAACTGCACTGTCTCCTTGATGACGCAGCGTCGTTCTCACACATTTTGCTCCTCGTTTGCGACCCAATTAGAAGAAACATCTCCGGTATGCTGCTTGCCCTGATGAGATCATGACGCGCATATGAGCATCGCCGCTAGCATCAGTGATCTCGCCTTGGAGCCAGAAAGACTGGCAGCAATCAGACTGATGCTCTAAGACGTCGGTTATCTCCATAAACCTGTCAATCTTGTTGTATTACATAAACCAGTGGTGTCCAAAGTGCGACCCGGAGGCGATTTGTGGCCCATGGCTGTTTTTTTTTGTTTTAAATTGTTTTAAATGGAAATAACATTGTAAAAATATTGTGATAAGTTCATATCGTCCAAAGCTAATTTCAACGCTATGCTACTAAAATTACATTATTTCATTAAATAGTCCAAGTTTACTCTCCTAAAATTGCTACTTTTTCCCCTGCTAGAGTACAACTTTTTTGTCTCAATAGTTTGACTTCATTCCGATGATATAACTTTTTCCCCAACCTAAATTTCCAAAAATAACAACTTTATTTTGTTGTGTTAGTTTCTCATAGTATTATTTCTTTAAAAAATATATTTTTTCTTTAATATTTCAACTCTATGCTACTCAAATGAAAGTTACGCCTTTTTTTCTAGATTTGTTTTATTTTAAATTAATTAAATCATATATTTAGATGGTGCCGCAGGCCAATTAAACAGCCACTTTGGACATCCTTGACCAAAGTTTGCTCCTTGCTGCTATTCCAACATTGGTTGTGTTCTTGCAGTGTGGTACAATATACTGTACTTGTTCATAAATGACCACATGGGCATGGGTTAATTGGTGACTCCAAATTGTCCATAGGTATGAATGTGAGTGTGAATGGTTGTTTGTCTATATGTGCCCTGTGATTGGCTGGCCACCAGTCCAGGGTGTACCCCGCCTCTCGCCCGAAGACAGCTGGGATAGGCTCCAGCACCCCCCGCAACCCTCGTGAGGAAAAAGCGGTAGTAAATGAATGAATGAATGAATGAATGAATGAATGAATGAATGAATGAATCTCGGTACTAGAGGTTGCTATGATATGTTTTCATATTATGATACGTATTCATAAGCATGCAGGGGTTCCTGTGATACATTGTGGTCAGCATAAAAGTAATAAATTCTCTATTTAAAGTGAAGCTGCAGAGAGAATAGAGAGGTAATTTTTCCAACTGTAACTGTCTTAAAGGCCTTTTGATGGAATGAAGAGAAGCATCCCATGCTACAAAAGAGGACAGGTGGCTAAGGAAGTAGGACACGAGCGTTGGCGTGCTCCCGCCCTCTGATGTTATCCACCCTGGCAGTTGCTCATTTGGCCACCCCCCGGAGGGGGGAGGATTCCAGTGGGATTCTTGGAGCAGGGCATGCAAATGATGAGCCGCTCGCCGCTCCGTCTTTGCCTGCCCATCTTCGGGGCCTTGCGACACCAGCAGCTCTCATTACCAGTCTTCTTCAAAACAGAGACTTGAAATGGAAGAAATGGAACACGGTGGACTTGTAGACAAAGCTGCAGATCTGTTTCAACACTGCGGAGGATTTCATAAAAGTGCACACATGCGGGTGACTAATCCCTAAAGCAAATTAATATGATAAAATATTACTTTGGTGAGAGGAGACCACAGAGAGTTTGGGATCATTTGAAATAAATGTTTGTTATTTCATATCCGACTCTTATGTTATACTCTGGACACAATTTAGTCATTCCCACAGGTCAGCAATCTATGTATGGTGGAGCCTTGTCAGTGCAGGAGATGTAGATGATGTCATGGACTAATTTGCATAATGGGCCATGACGCCATTTTTTAAAAAGGCTAAAGAAAAATGACAAACATTGCACAGTAATCAGTAATCCTGCATCACTTCACACTTCAAATTTTGCAGCTTCACTCTACCACGGTTTTTAAAAAATAGTTTCACTAATAAATCAGGCTGTTTTGTACTTGAATGCAGCCAATTAGTAGAAATCAAATATACATATTGAACAAATGTATATATTCATTCATTCATTCATTTTCTACCGCTTATCCTCACGAGGGTCTCGGGTATGCTGAAGCCCGCGAGAGGCGGGGTACACCCTGGACTGGTGGCCAGCCAATCACAGTGCACATATAGACAAACAACCATTCACACTCACACACTCATACCTATGGACAATTTAGAGTCGCCAATTGACCTAGCATGTTTTTGGAATGTGGGAGGAAACCGGAGTACCTGGAGAAAACCCATGCATGCGTGGAATTGAACTCCGGTCTCCTGGCTCTGAGGTCTGCGCGCAAAATGTATTTTTTTATGAAGCATTTTCAAGCATAAAAATGTCAAAATTAGGGAAAATACAAATAAGCATTCAGATGCATTCAAATGTTGCATTGCACACTGGTCACGATCAGTAATGTTACTGTAATATTGGGTGAGACACACAAGCAGCGAACTTGATGGCCGCAACAAAAGGCTTTTAGCTTTCAATGATCTCACAACAGGCATAATCATCTAATCATCTAATCTTTGTGGGTACGGGAGTTGATAATAAATGAATAAAGCCTTAGGAGAGCTACTTGAAAAGTGGTTAGGCGCTACTGGTAGCTCATGAGCTTACCGTGTATGAACTCAAAGAGTAATTGGTAATGTAAGGTTGCGTTTACTGCATGCAGACGATCTTGGCACAACATCGATATGGAAATGTGGTTATTACACAATTTTTGTGGTGACACACCCATTGTGGACGGCTATTAACAACTCATTTAAAATTACATTGGTGAGCTTGTAATTTGCATGCATGCAGGTAAGACGCTCCCTGTATGCACACTCTATAATGCTACACGCAAAACCGCTTACTTACACAAAATTGGAAATGCATTGGACTTCTGCAACAGTTTGCCGTATTGTCCAACTTCACCAATGTTCTCTAAAGAGTCACATATTTTTCTCTTCACCTCGAATTTTCAACTCCAACCACTTCTACTTGCCTCTCTAGGCAACTGTCCTTCAAAATCAAGGCTGAAAAATATTGGTTATATATCATATATCGATATTCAACATAAATATATCAGGATATGACTTTTGGTCCATATCGCCCAGCGTTAGCAGACAGGATAGTTTTTGTTTTGGCACGCCTGAGTGTGAAAGAAAGTGGGAGGAGGAAGCTACCCAAGACACTAACTGGATGCGGTTATCGTTATAGGCTGCAATAGTACAAGGTACAGATGATTGGCTTTGGTGATGCCTATCACATGATTTATCACAGGAATCGGCCGATACTGATCAATTTTTTTTTATTTTATTTTATTTCTACAATGTGTCATGGGACAAACCCCCACCACAAAAAAACAAACAATGGTCCAAAAGTGGACACCCCTGGTTTTACACATTTCAGCTGGAAGGCAAAGTGTTATGAAATGACTAAAGAGTGTCTCCAGGATAGTCAGAGGCGGGGCTGCACATGTGTGGAGGTGTTCCACAGACTTCCTCATCTGGCACTTTGACGCCGGTGGTAATGCACACTCCCCGGACTTGTGGATGTGCCCTGCATATGTGGATGTGGACTGTTACCTGAATCTGAGGCACGTACGAACCATGATGATGGCGTACCGCTACACGCATAAATAGGTTCTTAGCGATTTACATGTGGAAAACCGGAAGGTGGCAACAAGTGAGCTTTCTGTCACCCACGGTGCAATCGCGTGCAGCGCTGCATCCACAGGCATCGACCACATTGACTGACCTTCAGGAGCTGTAGAACAAATCCATGCTTAAAGTGGAAAACTCCATGCCATTCCACTTCACTTCCAATTTACAACTGAGATTGTAAACAATTTAAATTCCAATTCATAATCTTCCATATTATATACAGTTTTACATATTCCATATAAATATTATTACTATAAACCACATGTATGTACAAATTTAATGATGGCAAATGTAATTCAATTAAGAATAAGCATATCTCCTATCAAATATATTGTTTTATTTGATGTACTATAACTTTAAAATTATAGAAAATGTTGGGAAAATACTTTATACTTTCCCAGAATTACATACACTCTTCTGCAAAAGGTTGGGAACACCGTTCCTGCAAAATTTTAGAGGGGAATGCACTTTATCTAAGTATTAAAAAAATAATACAAATAATAACGCTCGGCCACAGAGTCCAACATTCTATTAGAACTTTCTGACCTGAACACATCAACAGCAGTACAATTCCAACACGCGAATATGAATAAAGACACAGAGGTGTAGCCTTCCTCCCGACAGTCAAAACTTACTGACGCTTTTGACTGGCAGAGTAAATAATAATGTTCAGTGTCGCGTGCTGTGGTCCGGCTTGTAATACACAGCAACACGGCTCAAATATGACCCACTTGGGTAATTTAACAATACACTACATTAGTGGGTTTTTTTTCTTAACAGAGACAATCTTTCTAACGTAGCATCACTAGCCACGTATACATGGACCCAAATATTCCAATTGCATTCAGTTTATTTGCTCAAACAGAAAGAATGTAACTTTTGTATACACCTCATTCCGAAAGAAAATCTTGCATCTTGTACCCGCTGAAACGAAAAGTTGTCAGGGTGCGTTCTTCGCTCGGCTGGTTCCGACGCTTCTTTCCAGAGCTCCGCCTGGTCAACGCGGCTTTCAGCGGTACTTCAGCCTCAGTTTGAGGACCTGCTAGCTCAGGTTAGCGCCAGGATTTCCAGGCAGGAAACCAACTATAGGCGCTAAGTGCCTGTCTACCTGTCTCTGGTGAGTATATCGGTGTTTGTTGTGTCCAAATCAATAAATAAGGTGCTGTCAATGCGCTGTCTGGTTCAACAACAACTACAACATTGTATTAGCAGTGAAGCTACAGATGCAAATAAATGCAGGAAATGATTTGGAATAAAACTCTAAATACAAGTCACAAGATAAAGCAGCTCATCAAACATGTGGTTAAAGTTACGACGCTGCTCTCAGATGGAACAGAGTACGATGCTAACTTGCTAATTGGGTCAAATTATGAAGTTTCATTAATGCTCATGTTAAAGGTTAAATAACTGTTAATACTGTTCATTTGAAAATACCTCTTTCTCTACCCACCAACAATATGTGGTTTCTTAAGTTTTTCTCATTTGCTGTTTTATTATTATTTTATTTATTTATTACTGATTTATTTACTTATTTTCTTTATTATTGATTTGTTGATTTATTTTTTTATCTTATTTTGTGTAGAAAAATAAAAATTAAGATATTTGAGAACAGTGGAATGTTTTATCAGAGCTTTTCTTGTGGAAAACCAGAACCAAAGCACTGAAAAAGTGTAGGGTATAGCAGAAGCAAAAGCATTGAAGACAGTTTTTTTTCTGTTTTTAATAACTGCGTTTATTTATTTTTTTAAAACCTGATGCAGCCCAGCCTCACCCAGACCCTAGCTCCAGTGGCCCCCAGGTAAATTGAGTTTGAGACCCCTGTTCGGGATTCTTCTTGAAAGCGTATAGACTCTGTCCTCTGAACATAGTTTTTGGACAGTCTTTGTCGTCTCCATCAGCCTTTTTTTATAATGATGCTTGTAAGTTGTGAACACTGATGTCATTAATTAGCAGGCCACTCGTGGTATTCGTTATCAAAGTCATTGGTCAATATTTTATAGATTAAGGTGGCACAGTGGTCTGGTAATTTTGGGGAAATATACTCAAGGTGTACATTGTGTCTATAATGTCATCAATCATCTTATTCTCGTGTGGATTGAAGTCTCCACATATGAAAATTGTGTAAAGTCCATCGTTTTCAGCAGGTTTTTGAAGCCGTTTTCTCCATTATTGCATCAGGCACTACTATACGTATTATTCTTGGTAGTGAATTCACGTTTCCCGAGATAATAGAAAGTAACGAATCTCCGCTTCCTTGCTTGACTTTCATCTTAGTCACGGCACACTGTCAACTTGATATCAGTAAGTAGACAGGGAATCACACCAATGTGGCACGTGAAAGATGACCTTATCAAACCGCCTCGCAAGTATGTAACAAACGTTGGTTAGCAAGTTTGCTTGCTCCTTCCATCCATCCATTTTCTAAGTATGCCGCCTATCCTCATCAGTAGGATGTAACAATTGTAACAATCTGGCACTAGGTCTACATGAAAATTATGAAATTATTGATTTTCTTCCCTGCACTTTTGGATGATCAAAAACATCCTAATTGCTGATCTCTATCCATTAGCTTCACAACACATTTGTGTTGTCATGTTACACTTATCTTTATCGGCTGATATCGGTATTGGAAATTGAGAGCTGGACAATAGAATATCGTCCAAAAAGCCAATATCGGACATCCCTAATATATGATATGTACGTATACTGTATATACATACAAGCTTGTTTTAGTGTGCCCTGCGGCGATGATGTGTGACACATTAGAAACTCGGGACGATATGAGCAAGCATGTAAAGTGGGCCAAGGGTGTGTCGTCACCTTGGGCCTCTCCTGCTTTGTCGCACTTACAAAACTCACACTGATTTTGAAAAACAAAACCAAAAAAAGTGCTTTGATATAAGAACAGCCCGACGACCCACTCACCTTCTCCCACAATCCCAAGAACCTCAAATTTATTCATGTCATCGCCAGCATCACAGCTCGTCCTCAGGTGAAACGGTCATGGTGCCGCTCAGGCGGCGGGGGTGTGGCCAGATGCCGGCCGCACCGCCCATCCACTGGCGTTCACCTGCAACCAAAACATTGCCGTTAGAACAAAAAAATCTGCATTTTTCCATGTATTTACACCACCATTAGACTTAGAGATATTTTTTCTCATGAATGTAATGCTAACTTATGCAAAATCAATAAACTTTTATTTCTCAAGAGTACTGAACATTGTAATTGGAATGTGAAGAGCTTTTAAATCAAATAAATAAACAAATAAAAAAAGACTACTTCAGAAAGTAGATCACTGAGACATTATCTATCTATTTTTCACAGAAATGGAGGACACTGCAGGGACACAACCAACTACAACAAACTAAGACTTAGTGACAGCATGTCTGCTGTCAATCTGAACCGATTCCGATTCCTAACTATTCTCGATTCTGATGCTTGTGAGAGTAAGGGTCATAAACGTTTGCATGGTTTAAATTAGGGCGCAAAACTGAATTATTTTCATATGACATGTCTGATGTATATTTAGAAGGTGGTAAACAAGTTTTCTATGTTCTATCTACCAAAATATTATATTATGAATAAGGAATATATTAATGAATACATCAGTTCCATGGTTGAATATACTATTCTTATTTGACTATTATTGGTCAAACATATCCATCGATCCATCCAATTCAGCTACAGCGACAGCTTATCCTCACGAGGGTCGCGGGGGATCTGGAGCCTACCCCAGCTATCTTCGGGCGAGAGGTGGGGGGTACACCCTGGACTGGTGGCCAGCCAATCACAGGGCACATACGTATAGACAAACAACCATTCACACTCACATTCATACCAACGGACAATTTGGCGTGGCCAATTAACCTAGCATGTTTTTGGAATGTGGGAGGAAACCGGAGTACCTGGAGAAAAACCACGCATGCACGGGGAGAACATGCAAACTTCACAAAGAGATGGCCGAGGGTGGAATTGAACTCGGGTCTTCTCGCTGTGAGGCCTGCACGCTAATCACTCGCCAGCCGAGATCAACAAGTACGATCAACAAGTAAGTATGTGGGTGATTCACAACAACTAAGCGCTAAACATAACATAACTTTAAACCGTTATTTCCAAATGACCGCAAGACATGCTGGGTAGTCCAACCACAATATGAACTATGAACAATAAAACATTGGATATCAAGAGTGTGTTCACTCCAATTTGTTTACTTCTCTGACGATCTCAACAAATTTTGCGACAAACATTGCAAAATGTTGGGAGAGTACCACAAGTTACCCTGCATGCCTTGCGGCAGGAATACATGGGTATATATAGATATTTATTTGTATGCCCCCATGATGCAGTTGGTATGTTCTGCATGTATCATCTTGTCAACCCCCTCCATCTACAATCACTCAAAGGCGGCTGCATCTTAATTTGTGACATAATTTTTTTTTTTTTAGGTATTTGTTTTTCATGTTTTCTGTTACACTGCATCCATAAAAATTACATGTGTAACGGCCACTACACGTCTTCAAGTGCACACCTCAATGTGACTATGTTGTATGTGATATACAGTGGTGGAAGCGAAAGGGATGCTTTTTCAGGAAACATGAAAGGAGCTTAATTTTGTCTTTGCTAGCAAACTATGGGACTGAAAACATAACTTTGCCCCTTCCGAGGTGGAGCAGCGACATCGTGAACACGCCCACAGGATGGAGGAGGGTGTGGGGGCTGCGATTAAAGCTGTCGAAGGGTGTCCTCTGTTGGTGCTGCATTCTCTTTGCTCAGGCGAGTCCCCAGATGCCACTTACTTCCACTTCATCTTTTCATTTGCTGCAGGAGCTGAAGGACTCGCAGTCCTCATCCCCTGTTGGGGGATGCCAAACATCCAACATTGGACATTCTCTGTTTTGACCCCTGCATACGCTTTTACACTGCAATGCTATTCCAGGTACGCATTTCCTTGGTTTCAGGTTCAACTTCAGTCTGTACGGCACAGGTACATCCACAACGTCAGCACTCCGCTATTTTTTAAGTCCCAATGCAACAACGTTAATCAAAGATCCTATATATGACAGGAGCCGCCTGATGTTTTTAAGTAACAACTGCAAAAATGCTCATCAAAGATCCCCTGAATGACTGGAGCGATCTGCAGTTTGTAACGACCACCAAAGATCCTCTATATGGCAGCTCTGCTGTTTTAATGAACAGGCTGCAAAAAAACCTAATCAAAGATCCTCAATATGACATGAGCGCTCTGCTATTTTTAAAGGCAAATTGCAAAAACGTAGGCCTGTGACCAGGGGCGTCACTCGGTTCTGAGGACAGGGAGGCTTAGCCCCCTGGAGATACACAGGATATGAATGTAGTACACATTCAAAAAAATCAAAAATATCAAAAAAAACAAATAAGGAACAAGAACCGGGATATAACTTTTCCTACAGATTTAGTAGAGATACGCAATTGTTTTAGGCCATCATTAAATTTACAAAAGTACACACAATCTACACTGCAAAACCGCTGCTCAAGCTCTGCAACCATTCTGTCCAGTGGACAGTGATCAATTATATAGTAATCATTATTTTATTATTAATTAGCCTATTATTATTACTATCATCATTACTATTCTTCTGATTATTACTACTAATACTAGTAGTAATACAAATTTACAAATAATACAGATTATAATAAATTATAATTATAATAATACAAACTTTTAAAAATCAATAAGAATATCAAATTATTTAGGGGGGCTTAAGAACATTTTAGGGGGGGCTGAAGCCACTTGGGTCCCTCTCATTCACACACATATACTCTGTTGTAATGTCCCTCTGATGGATTCGTTCCTGATCCTATCCATCCTGGTCACTCCCAATGTGAACCTCAGCATCTGCATGTCTGCTACCTCCAGTTCTGCTTCCTGTCTTTTCCTCAGTGGCTCTGTCTCTAGACCAAACAACATGGCTGGTCTCACCACAGTTTTGTATACCTTTCCTTTCATTTTAGCTCTTCTATCACACATCACGCCTGACACTTTTCTCCACCCGTTCCATCCTGTCAGCACGCGCTTCTTCACCTCCTTTTCACAATCTCCATTGTTATGGACTGTTGACCCCAAGTACTTCAAATTCTCCACCTTCTGTATCTCTTCTCCCTGTAACCTCACTCTTCCACTTGGGTCCCTCTCATTCACACACATATACTCCGTCTTGCTGCGGCTAATCTTCATTCCTCTCCTTTCCAGGGCAAACCTCCACTCTTCTAGCATCTCCTCCACCTGTTCCCTACTCTCACTACAAATCCCAATGTCATCTGCAAACATCTCAGTCCATGGAGATGCTTGTCTAACCTAGCCTGTCCATCACCATAGCAAACAAGAATAGGCTCAAAATGCTTGTCAAAGAACCTGACATTTTGACAGGAGTGTGTTGCTGCTTTTCAGGATTGACTACAAAAACACTTGCCAAAGATCTTCTACATGACGGACTCCACTGCTGTTTTTAAGAAGCAACTGCAAAAGCACTAGTCAAAGATCCTCGATATGACCGGAGCTGTTTTTAAGGATGGACTGTGAAAACGTTCATCGGTGGTTGTCTTTACGGCAGATGCGTTTTGCTGTTTTTAAAGACTTGCTGCAAAACTGTTCCCAAGTTTATAAAATGAACTCAGGCACTGATCTGAAGTGACTGGCGGGCCAGATTAGGCCTGCGGCCAACAGTTGAGGGTCTGTGGCATGGATGAGTGTGTGGATTGTGTGTGTATCAATAGAGTGTGACTCATGCGTGGTTGGCATTCAGGAGTCTGTGAGGAAAATATGTATACTATATCATATACACATATAAATACAGTATATATACACTATATCTCCTACTTTCAACCGTTCTGCAGTACACCATCCATGCATCATGGTAAATCGCCTCCATTAGCCTTGTCAAGTGACACTAAAATAACAAATATTTAGATTTTTCACACATTGTTGGCGATGCAAATATGCTGTGATTCATTTGTTGTATAGATGAAAAAAATGCAATGAATATTTGCTTGTTTTTTGTTTTTGAACACACACTAGCCCTGGACTTGAAGTGCGTGCGTGGGCACAGTATGAATACAACTCCCACCCGAACGCAGCCAACAAGTCCAACACACACCAAGCAAATCATCTGGGATAAATGTCCTCATGTGTCCCTCCATCACGAGCATGATGTTAGTTAGAACCAGGCTAACTTAGGCTAATATTAAGCTAGTTAGGTCTTTTTCTCGACACCACCTAAATGCGTGCTAACTGCTTACGCCCCCTCTCACTCCAATGTACTGTATAATGTACTCGCGTCGTCAGAAAATACAAATGAAAGTACTCACTGTGTCAGTATTGGAGAAGAATATTTCAAAGTAGGGCGCATCCATCCACCCACCGACGAAGGAGATGTTTTCATGGCAGCTCACTGGCTGCCTGTGACAAACTGCGAGCTGACCGTCACCAGGCAACATTCAAGAATGGCGGCTGCCAGGGCCAATCAGATTAGCCTAAGCACTTGTTTCGGTGACGCCCATCCCTCAATCTGACCACTCAAGATCACGATCGCCTCCGAGAGCGGAAAGAAAACTGCTGCTGCAGGCTGGCGGTGTTATTATTATGTCAGGTGGCGGTGATTGTTTTTTTATTTCTTCTATTTTGTCAATGACATAACTCACAACTGACAGCATAGAATCACAGCATCATCACACGGAATAAAAAAATCCCAAAACATAATCGATAGAACTACATACATTAGAAAACTTATGTACAGGACTGTCCAGCAGTGAACATTGACCTTAAAATCCACACTACTATTACTAACTAACCATACACTAACTGTGTAAATCATGCCATGCAACACTCGCATTTTCCCGGGGAAACTCCTCTCGTTTTAATAGCACAGCTTCCGGTCTGTTCGGCAACACTCGGGCAACATCGGTGCAACAACAGTCGGTTGCCGGTTGAAAATAAAAGTACACCAGTAAAATAAGACGGTTGCACTACAGTCCAAAGTGGTAAGATTGACATAATTGCTCATATTTTCCGTACATTTTAAGAAATTAATGGTACAATTCCTTTAATTCTATATAACATAAACTATATTTTTGTAATATTATTACAAATCCTGCCTTGTATTTTACAACAAGTATACATACAGTATTAATAATGTAGCCTCAATGGGGTACAAGCCAGTGCCTTGTTGTGCCATTCCCAAGCCTGGATAAATAAAGAGGGTTGTGTCAGGAAGGACATCCGATGTAAACATTTTGCCAACACAAATGTGCAAATCAACAACACGACTTCCATACTGGATCGGTCGAGGCCCGGGTTAACAACGACCGCAATCGGTGCTGGTCACCTCCGGGGTGCCGGTGGAAATTGGTTTACTGTTGGTCAAAGAAGGAGAGAAGGAAGATGTGCCCGTAAGAAGAGAGAGAAGAGGAGCGCCAAGAACCTAGAACTGAGAGTAGGGACTTTGAATGTTGGAACTATGACAGTAAAAGGTAAAGACTTGGTTGACATGATGCAGAGGAGGAGGGTAGACATACTGTGTGTCCAGGAGACCAGGTGGAAAGGTAGCAAGGCTAGAAGTTTAGGAGCAGGGTTCAACTTGTTCTATCATGGTGTAGATGGGAAGAGAAATTGAGTAGGAGTTATCCTGAAGGAGGAGTTGGTTAAGAATGTCCTGGAGGTAAAAAGAATGTTAGATAGGGTAATGAGTCTGAAGCTAGAAATTGAAGGTGTGTTGTTCAATGTTGTTAGTGGGTATGCCCCACAGGTAGGATGGGAGTTGGAGGAAAAAAGAGAAATTCTGTCTGGACCTTGATGAAGTGATGCAGAGCATCCCTAGTAGGGAAAGACTTGTCATTGGGGCAGACTTGAATGGACATGTTGGTGCAGGAAATAGAGATGATGAAGAGGTGATGGCAGGTTTGGTATTCAGGAGAGGAAGGCAGGACAGATGCAGGGTGGTTGACTTTGTAAAAGGATGGAAATGGCTGTAGTGAATACTTTCTTCCAGAAGAGAGAGGAACATAGGGTGACCTATAAGAGTGGAGGTAGGAGTACACAGGTAGACTACATCTTGTGTAGACGCTGTCATCTGAAGGAGAGATCAGTGACAGGTGTGACAGGTGTGACAGAAGAGTTCAAGGTGGCGGTGGGATTGCATCAGGGATCAGCTCTGAGCCCCTTCTTGTTTGCTATGGTGATGGACAGGCTGACGGATGAGCTTAGACAAGAATCTCCATGGACTATGATGTTTGCAGATGACATTGGGATTTGTAGTGAGAGTAGGGAACAGGTGGAGGAGATGCTAGAAGAGTGGAGGTTTGCCCTGGAAAGGAGAGGAAGGAAGATTAGACCATGTAGTTTGGTCTACAGACAGTGCCACTGAGGAAAAAACAGGAAACAGAACTGGAGGTAGCAAACATGGGGATGCCGAGGTTCACATTGGGAGTGACAAGGATGGATAGGATCAGGAACGAATCCATCAGAGGGACATTACATGTTACAGGCCTTGGAGATAAAGTCAGAGAGGCCAGACTGAGATGGTTGGGACATGTCCAGAGGAGAGATAGTGACTATATTGGTAGAAGGATGCTGCCAGGTAGGAGGCGTAGAAGAAGACCAAAGAGGAGGTTTATGGATGTAGTGAAGTAGGACATGAGGGTAGTTGGTGTGAGAGAGACCGATGCAGAAGACAAGGGTTGGATGGAGGCGGTTGATTTGCTGTGGCAATCCCTGAAGGAAAAAGCCAAAAGAGAAAGAAGAAGATACACAGAATTAACAATTAACAGACGCTGACATAAAGCCAGGGGTTACATTAAATAAAAACATTTACATCTGAATAAATAAATACAATACAAATAAATAAAATACAAAATCACAATTTTATACCAAAGCTAAAGTTTAATATTGCACCAAAAAAGGTTAGGTTAGGGGTGTCCAAAATGTGTCCTGAGGGTCATTTGCGGCTCACGTCAGCTAGTTATTTTACAAGATTGAAATATTGAGAGAAAAAGGTTGTAATCTAATGATAAAAAGTAATATTATGAGGAAAAGTAATGCCATTTTAGTAGCTAAAGTTGATATTTGAAATACCTTTTTATAGCCATAATATTATGAGAAAAATTTTTTTATTTTTATCATTTTTGCAGAAAAAGTAATGCTATGACAATTAACAGACACTGACATAAAGCCAGGGGTCACATTAAATAAAAACATTTAAATCTAAACAATTTTTGTTTATTTGTTTGTTTTGAGAGCTTTTTGGGGGGGACTAGAAGCTAGAAGCTATAGTGTTCAACATCTTTCAGAAAAAGAAAAAGTTTGGCCAAAATAATTAACAGATTTATAATAAAACTGCCTTTCATTATCATGAAGTCCCCGAAGAACCTTCATAAGTTTTTGAAACGTTCAGATTGCCATTAAAAGAAACAATACTGTCCTCTAGTGGAACGAAACAAAACTGGGGACATCAAATTATAAAAACTAAAAATGATTATAGTATACCACAAAAGTAGCTTGCATTCCTTAGCCTAAATTGAAGCTGCTGTAAGAGAAGTGTCTTTTCCCCCCCATACAACCACACACACAATATAATTTACATTTAAAGATAGAAAAGGATGCCACATCTATCAAGCACACTGTCTCGCAGTAGAAACATGTGACCTATGCCAGCCGGAAAAGAATAGTAGCTCATTAATGTCGTGAAATAAAAGTACGTTTCACTGCTATTTCAGTTTGCGTAAAACACATTAAAAGGGTTGAGAATGAGCGTCTTTTGCAATCATTTAGGGTTAATAATAAGTACCACCAGTTAGACTGAGTATACATGGATGACATCACTGAGTGACAGATGAATAAAAATACCCAAATAAACTATGATACTGAACGCATCCGTTGTCCTCTGCAGCGCGAATATAAATGTGTCTTGTTTTTAACTTTAAAATACTCCAAAAGACATGCTATGCCTCATTCACTTGTAAATTTTAGGCCAGGAATTGTTCAATTAAAGACTACGAACAAATGCCACAAAATATGTGGAGTTTCGCTTCATTAAATTGCATATGATCTATTATTTGTTATGAGTATGAGACGAGCGAAGCGGTAAAGATTCTACAAAAGCATAGATGTGCCACTCGTCTCCGTTGTTTGCGTGCCGAATTTGTAGGCCACAACAAATTGTGATTGGCTGTGCGATTGAATACACTCACAGCTCATTGGCTCGATCCGCTGTTCGCCCAGTCCCGCTCTGTAGCTTGCGTTGACTTGCAACGGCATGCGATCTTTGGCACACATTACAACCACACTGGACGAGGGAAAAGATGGCAACTGACGATTAGAAAAAAATACAAACATTTTTTGGATTCTTTCCCAGGAAAGGCGGCACTCGGTAAGTTGGTTGTAGTTACTGAACGATATCGAGTATGATATCGAGTCGGGGAAAGCAGAAATAGGCTCTACTGTGATCGATAATAGAGAAGCTATAAAAGCTAGCCAGCCTAGTTAGCAAGAGCAGCTCTAGTTAGCAAGAGCAGCTCACTTGTCAACACTGGGCGCCGGCTATTACCTGGAAGATTATGGCGTAATGTTACACGTCATCCGGTTTCCGATGGCGAATATTCAACATTCTTTTATTATTTTTTAGACAGCAGGTGAACACAACGTTAGCACTTTCCCACAAACACCAGCTGACTTTATAATAATAGTGTCTTACATAACCTTTACCACTGCGCTACATAATAGTCTTCATTTTAAGCTGTTGGTGTCACTGTTTTTTCCCAGCAACGAGTTTATTAAAGTCAACAAGCCTACTTGTTTTATGATACACATTGTCATTATCTTTTATGGCAAAGTTCGTAATTACCAAATAATCTAATCAGTTCAATTGGATTTGCACAGTCATACCCCATCTGCTTTACTTCCAACACATTCCAAACTATAAAAATGAAATACAAAATGAAAATGAAAATGGAACAACAAGGATAAAGTTCTAATACTTAATATAAAATATCAAAGTTGTAATAGTACAAGCATGAAGTCATAATATCACAGGAAAAAAGTTCAGAAAAAGTTTAGAATGTTCCAAATTCACCAAAAAAATAGGTGAAATACTGAATGAACTCGCAAAAAAGATGAGACAAAGTTTGAACAAAATTGAATGGCAAAAACACAGGAAATGTGTACATTTGCATAAATTAAGAGGCATAATATTGGCAAGATGCAGTGAATATTGTGAGAATAAAATTGTATGATAATAAAGTTGTTGTATCGTGGGAATAAAGTCTTAATATCACTAGAAAAAGCTCTTAGTAGTTGTGAAAGATGTATTAAAAATAGTGTTCAGATCTGTTTTGTCTCCCAACACGTTCCGAACTACAATTATATCATGATTGAAAGATAAAATACAAAATCACAATTTTACAACAAAGCTAAAGTTTAATATTGCACCAAAAAAGGTTACGTTAGGGGTGTCCAAAATGTGTCCTGAGGGTCATTTGCGGTCCACGTCAGCTAGTTATTTTACAAGATTGAAATATTGAGAGAAAAAGGTTGTAATCTAATGATAAAAAGAAAAGTAATGCAATTTTAGTAGCTAAAGTTGATATATGAAATACCTTTTTATAGCCATAATATTATGAGAAATATTATTTATTATTTTATATTATTTTTTATCATTTTTGCAGAAAAAGTAATGTTATGACAATTAAGTCCAAATATAATGGAAATAAAGTTATATAATTATTAGAAGAAAAATTACAAGAAAGTTTAAATTTGGACACCCCTGTTTCAGGAGGATAAACATGAGACAATATTATGAGACTGGAGGCACACTAGGATGTGAAAAAAGGTTATTTATTTCCCCTAAGTAAACTTTAATATGACTAGAATAGTTATAATATAATAGAATGTCATAAGAGAAAGTTCCAAAACAGTTGTAAAAGTTGTACAAATGTGAGTGAAAATATCACAACATGAGAATAAAGTTGCAGGAATAAAGTCTGAATCTGAGCGTTCCACTTGGACAAAAACAGAGTAAAGTAATGAGTTGTCGTCTCACCTGAATATAGGTGAATAGAGTAACAATATCGTCTTCAAAATGTTGTACGTTCATGAAAATAAAGTGATAATACTCCATAAATAGTTTGAAATGGTTATGGTGGTATGTCATTCAACTTTTAAAAAGTCATATGGCAAGCATAGTTTTTCAATTTGAGCTGAATAAAGTTGTTTAATATACTGAGGACATTTTGTCATTTTACTTGAAGTCCTAATTTTGAGAGAGTAAACTCGTATCAATGAGAATAAAGTTGAAAGGTTACGTGACAAAAAGTTCTCAACGAACATGAATATATGATGGGAAGTCAATATTGAATAATCACGTTGTCATTTGGCAATGATGACGGTTGTCATTTTAGGAGAATAAAATCCTATTTTATGTTATATTTTCTTAATATTGTATCATAGTAACCATGAAAATGTTATTATAGCATATATATATATATATGTGTGTGTGTGTGTATATATATATATATATATATATTTGTATATATATTTGTATATACGTATATATATGTGTGTGTGTGTGTGTATATATATATATATTTATATATATATATATATGTGTAGAAAATGAATGAATGTATCATAGTAACCATGAAATTTGTTGTTATATTGTGTGTATATATATATATATATATATATATATATATATATATATATATAATACTCACTAAGATACAATATAAAAAAGATTTATTTTTTTTTTTAAAGTTGTGATTGCAATTTTAAAAGTCAGGATTGTAAAGGGCAGTCTAGCATTGATGGTGTTACGAGTTGAACAACAAAGTAGTAAATTGCTCTTTTGATCTGCTTGCTTGTGAAAGAAAGGACTGGGCTGTCAAGTTGAGCACCAAGTGTCACCATGGGAAAAACAACACTCAAAGGTACACATACACTTCACACGGTTAAGCTAACATGAAATGAGGCCACATAGAAAGCCTACACAGAATATCATTTTCGAAGTTGTCTTTCTGTGCTGCTTAGATCAAAGGGATGGCAGAAAGGACAAAGCAGCAGGAACAAACCCAGAAGCAACCAAAGGTGAGCCACCCCAGTATACAACACCACTTTTCACATGGGGGTCTTAAATGAAGCAAAAAATGTTGATTCATTAAGTAAAGTTAGTAAACCCACTATTGTACTGTATTGTATTGTACTGTATATGTTATATTTGTAGAATGTGGAGCAGGCCGATAATTAAATTGCTGCAGGTTGCAAATGAACTACACCCACAGGGCTTAAACGTCACAAAAAAAAAAAAAATCAGTTCAAGAAAGGTACTATAGCGCCTCACTGGGCAAGGTCATCATATTAGGTCAAAAATAGGAGTGAATGACATGATGCTTGCAAGCATGAAGTGACAACATTTACATCATTATTTGGAATCTGTAAGTACACTTGTGTTTTTTTTCTTGTCCTCAGAATCCTTCACTTGGGAAGAATATCTTAAAGAAACGTCATCTGCACCGGCGCCACCCAGTTGCTTTCGGCAGGTATGATGTGGCTTTTTCAAATGTTACCCAAGGTTATGATGATGGGCTGAAATGAATACTGTCATTTGTTTTAAGACGCGTCATGACTAGGGATGTCCCACATTGGCCTAACATGAGACATCGGATCACATCGCTTTGTCTGTCCATATATAGCATCCTATGATTTCCACGTTCACCAAATTACGGATGCAGTCACGGAATTGGCCAATAAAAATGAAATGTAATATTTAACGCAGAATCACATGGAAATTGACATAATGAATGAGTGAAGGAATGTTGTCATGAGGAGTTAGAAATGTTTGTGTGTAAGGAGTATTTCCCCGGGGGGTGGCTCAATCGTGGCAGTCCCCTCCCACCAAAAGGTGCACCAAGGTGCATGAATGGAAGCTGGCAGGTTAGCTTAGTTTAGCATGCCAGTGTGGTTGTGTGTGCGTCCCGCAGGTTGGATGAGTATATATTTACCATGTTGTGTTTTACGGCTTCAATGTGAGGAACATTTTACAATGCCCGATGACGACGTGCAGGTTCTGAGTACCGTATTTTTCGGACTATAAGCCGCACTTTTTTTCAAAGGTTGGTTGTTCCTGCGACTTATACTCCAGAGCGACTTATAAATGAAAAAACTGTTTATGTTACATAAACACTGGACACCTTTTCTGTTCATGTTTATTTTTTGTGTAGCTGAATAACTATTGTGTTAGCATATCTTACACCTATTCAGCCTGTTCTCTATTTTTTTTATTATTGTTAGAACTTGCCCTCCAGGAGGACGTAATGTCTGTTTTGGTCAAGCAGTTTGTAAAATAAATTACCAGCAAAAAATGTGACAAATACTCCAGTGCGACTTATGCATGTTTTTTCTACCTAATTATGCATTTTTGGCCTTGTGCAACTTATGCTCCGGAGCGACTTATAGTCCAGAAAATACGGTAATTGAGTTGATTTTTGAACAGAACACAAGAACACGCTTTCGTATTTGTCCTTCAAAATAAGAGTGCCGTTTACCCCGTGTCTGTGTAAACAAAATAATATAATATGCAGTATAATAAAATATGCAGTTGGTATTGCTTTCTTAATCACCAGCACAGGCATTACTGTTTGTTGAAGATATAGTTGCAATGTGTGCAGAGGCTGACACTCCATTAGAAAAGGCTATATCCGTTTCTCAATTACTGGACTAAATTCTCCACTGATGTACCGCATCAATAAATAGCAGGATTTTTTGCATTTAATTTACAGACATAAAAAGTAACCCAGCTTTGCTGGTAAAAATAAGTTTTAAATGCGAAAAACGTAATTCTATAAAATTGTAAATGGAAAAACCTAAAACTGAATTTGGGAAAAAATAAGAATGGATTTCATAGCGTAAACAAGCGACAAGCTTTGTATGTACTATGTGCAATGTGCAATTATTAAAGGGATAGTTGGGATTCATCCACGAAAGTACACCTACTATGTATCTTTTGTGTTTTAACCACATACAGTCACAGTTTCAGCTTTGACTTTGGAAAACAGTGATGGTCATTTTTGCCTCATTTCTGACACATACATACAAATACCGATCACATGGATGCTATGCGCATATATATATATATATATATATATATATATATATATATATATATATATATATATATATATATATATATATATATATATATATATATACGTGTATAGCATATATATAAATATATATGCTATACGCATGCTATTGACCAGGGTTTCCGTAAAACGGGGAAAAGGTCCCTTAACTGCCAGGAGGTCCAAAAATAGGTACAGTAATTACTAACAAAATTAGTAATTAAAATGGGCCAATACTCATTAGTGGCCAATCAATCGAAGCACCCCTAATTCAAAGTAGTGCCAAAATCCCATCTTGTTCTCGTAGACTTAATCTCGTGTATCATCTTATCTCGTGAAGTGTCTGGTGACACTGGTGAATTAATTATGCATGATTACTGTGATCAATCATGAAGGTTGACTGTTAGTAGTTAGAAATACTATGTATACATATGTAAGTAAGTTGTTCAAATTTTTGCCCACATGAAGTATTTTTATTTGTGGATGTGTTGTGTATCCATGGAAACAAAATGTACACATAAGGGAAATTTAAACATTTTGGCTCCTACCTACCATCATGCTTTGGTCCAAAGGTTTTGCCCTCATTAGCAAGAAATGTGAAAATCAATATGGCCGACTGCTGCTAAGACAGAAAGGAGGTGTTGACAGTGCGATGACTCTCACCACAGGCGCGAGTGCCACCATCCAACGACTTCAAGGTGTGCATGAAACTGGAAGCCAGGGACCCCCGCAACTCCACCTCAGTGTGCATCGCCACCGTCATGGGCCTGACTGGGGTTCGCCTGCGACTCCGCCTGGACGGCGGCGACAACAGCAACGACTTCTGGCGGCTGGTCGACTCCTCGGACATCCAGCCCATCGGCACGTGCGAGAAGAACGGAGACATGCTGCAGCCTCCACTGGGTAAGAGGGTCCGTGCCTGGAAGCCGGATGAGGTGTCGTTAGCTCTAGGGGTTATTGCATCACAGCAGAAATGAGGTTTATGCTTTACAGGGCTTTGAAATGTGAGACATGAGCTCGTGTTTTTAAAAACAAAACTGGGATTCAGCCTATGTTAGGAAGTTGCGGGAGTTGCTTGTGGAGTACTCAGCATACTAAGAGTTAAAGCGTGCACTTACTTGTGATTACATACATACTGTAGAATATGGTAGTTCATGTTGTGTGTTTAACATACCCTTTATTTGCACTTCTTCGTCAAGCTATCGTTTGCAAATTGAGAGCACCAAATTTCTCTGTGGCAGTTCAATTTAATAGTGGCAGTCTGCCTGGCTTGATGTGACAAGTGTAGGCATACTTTGAAGTCATGGCAGTGCATGATATGCTGCTTGTGTATCGTATCACTAAGATCTGCAGACAAATAGGACTACACTGGCATCACGTGATTTGAGGCGCATGCTCTTTCCAGCACCTTGCTACATTTGGTCCTGATGAACTTCCTGGTACTTATGCGTTGAGTATTAGTCAGTAAGAGTCAGTTTGTTTTCCAATATTAAGTATTTTTGTTTTTTTTTGCCAGGATTTCGCATGAACGCCTCATCATGGCCCATGTTCCTACTGAGAACCTTGAATGGAGCAGAGATGGCTCCAGGAACAGCCTTCAAAAAGGTTCTATTCTCATTTCCTCACACACAAGAGTCGTTGCAATGACCTCACCATGACCTCACATTGCCTTTCAGGAGCCCCCCAGGCCCTCCCAGAACAGCTTCAAAGCCGGCATGAAGTTGGAGGCCGTGGACAAGAAGAACCCTCACCTCATCTGCCCCGCCACCGTCGGGGAGGTGAAGGGCGACGAAGTCTTCATCATGTTCGACGGCTGGAGGGGCGCATTTGACTATTGGTGCAAGTACGACTCACGGGACATCTTTCCTGTGGGCTGGTGCTCGCTCACCAAGCACAGCCTGCAGCCCCCCGGCAACAGTGGTAAGTGTGTCCTTACCACTTGGGGGCGGCACTAAAGTTGAAATATTAAAGATAAAATATGTTTTTATCCTTTTTAAACTTATGTGAGAATCAAACAGAATCATCATATAAAATTGTAATTTTTTGAAAATTATGATAAAGAAGTTAAAGTTAGAAGAATACAGTTACAATATTATGGGAATAAAATCATTCATTCATTCATTTTCTACCGCTTTTCCTCACGAGGGTCATGGGGGTGCTGGACTGGTGGCCAGCCAATCACAGGGCACATATAGACAAACAACCATTCACACTCACATTCATACCTATGGACAATTTGCAGTGGCCAATTAACCTAGCATGTTTTTGGAATGTGGGAGGAAACCGGAGTACCCGGAGAAAACCCACGCATGCACGGGGAGAACATGCAAACTCCACACAGAGATGGCCGAGGGTGGAATTGAACCCTGGTCTCCTAGCTGCGAGGTCTGCGCGCTAACCACTCGACCGCCGTGCCGCCTGGAATAAAATCATAATTACAAAAAATGTAAAGAAAAGAAGGTTTAAATACTTGGACAATTAAAAAAAACAGTCAAAATAACAGCAGATATCAAACCCTTCATTTTACATATTAATTTGACAAAAATAAAGCCAAGCTAATAAGAGTGGGAAGTTGAGTGGGGCATCACAATAAAAGAACCATGTGTTCATTCATTCCACAACATATCACCTGACATTACTGTGTTTGAGGGAAGATCTGCTTCCAATCTCCATAAGAAAGCCAATATGGCGCCTCTTTGTTCACGATATGTTTCACATTCTTTTACAGTTACGCTGCCCAAGAATCTGCAAGTTCTGCCTTCGTCGTCACCTTCCAAGCCCAGCCGGCGCTCCCTGCAGATTCCTTACAGACTCCCCAACCCACTACCACAGCTACCTGTCAGGAAGGGGGTACGGGGTCGCCGGCCCAAGAGCGAGACCCTAGCTCTCCTCAAAGCTGTGGCCGAAGCCGCCGCAGCCCAAAACGGCAGCACAGTCCACAACACACAGCTGGTGTCTCGGCCGCACAAAAAGAGAGGCCCCAAACCAGGAAGCAAGGTGAGACCATGTTGTTGTGCTTTAGTTTAGTGGTAGAATCATCCTGAACACTTTTTCTGTCTTTAGAGAAAGCCTAAGGTTCTCCAAAGGGTGTCACATCCTAGCCGGCCCACCATCGAGATTCCGCATGGAAGCCCAGCAAGCCTCCCATCTGTCGTCTCAACAGGTGCATTTCAAGTCTGCACCAGTCTGGGCATCACCCCCATCCCACTTTGATTTTTCTTTCCCCAGTGTGCATCTACGTCAACAAACGCGGAAACTGCGGCCCACACCTGGATCGGAAACAAATGCAGCACCTTCCAGACCACTTTGGCCCGGGGCCTGTTAACACTGTGCTGCAGCAGGTGGTCCAGTCCTGTTTGGACTGCGCATACCAGCCCAAAGTCCTGCTCGGCGCTCTGCACACGCAGTCTGGAGGCGGCGAGGTGGTAAGAGGTATAATCATCACCACTGTACTTCCATCGCATTTCCATCAAACGCTCAGTGATCAGGAGTTCACATCTTCTAGTGAGAACAGACGGCGGGGTCCGTGTGGTCAAACTACCCTCAGCGTCCAGCATCGCCTTTGTGCTGCGCTTTTTGGAGACCATGTGCCGTCACCTACAGTGCGACAACCTGTTCAGCAGCCAGCCCTTCAGCCACTACAATGCCTACGACAGGGACAGGACCAAGTCAGGTAAATGCAAACACGTTCATCTGCCCACACTGTAAAAGCTCCAAATAACACAGGGGTGTCAAAGTGTGACCCACGGCAGAAAAGGCTGGTATTTTATAAAAACAACTTCATTTTAGTAGCATAATGTTGAGATAATATATACATTTAAAATGATTTCTAAAGTTGTAATATTAGTATGAGAAACATACAAAATAGGCCGCACTTGGGATAATATGGGATATTTACACAGAAAGACACTCTATAAACCTTGCAATCTGATCTGCACTCGGTGTTCCTACCATCACTCCTTAGCTTTGTTGGTTTTCCATCGGAATTCAACAGCTGCAGGAATTCAAGAGGCGGGGTACACCCTGGACTGGTGGCCAGCCAATCACAGGGCACATATAGACAAACAACCATTCACACTCACGGTTTTCTCCGGGTACTCCGGTTTCCTCCCACATTCCAAAAACATGCTAGGTTAATTGGCAACTCCAAATTGTTTATAGGTATGAATTTGAGTGTGAATGGTTGTTTGTCTATATGTGCCCTGTGATTGGTTGGCGACCAGTCCAGGGTGTACCCCGCCTCTCGCCCGAAGACAGCTGGGATAGGCTCCAGCACCCCCGCGACCCTCGTGAGGAAAAGTGGTAGAAAATGAATGAATGAACATGACTAATAAGTCACGCACGAGCAATTCATTTCATTTCCTAGTGTTGTGTGTTATAACCTAAACAGTTGTGGTGTTGTATTCTAGTAAAAGAGGAGATGCCGGACACACCTTCGCTGGCTCGGGTTGGCAAACGAAGCCTCGCCGGGGTGTCGCCGCCCTACGCCGCGCCCCTGTCTCCAAAACATGTACGCACCGACGCCCACCCTTCAGAAGGTATACTTTCTATATTATCCGTCACTGTGGGAATGACAGTGTCGCAGTTCTGTCCAGGTCCATTTATTAATACTCAATCATCTAAAAAGAGAAACATGTGCAAACATGTGTTCCCAGAATATTCTTAATACAAATGTACAAAATGTTAAATACATGAAATACATATTCAATTGTGTGTCAAAGAGGCAAGCAGCGGTGTCATATATAAGAAAGCTAAGGTGCACAGAAATTCAGAACATCTCTTTCCTCGTGTTGTATCAACAACTTCCACACCAGGAGTGTCCAAAGTGCAGCCCAGGGGTCATTTGCAGCCTGTGGCATTTGACAAGAATACTACACAACAGCAGCAGCAGCAGCAAAAATGTTTAAATCTGCAGTTTTAGAAGAATAAGTCAAAAGTTGTCGTGTAATGAGGAAAAAGCTGTGATTTTACAAGTCATGATATTAATACAAATGTCATTTTAGTAGCATAAAGTTGAAATATTAGAGTAAAATGACTTTTTAAAGTTGTAATACAAATAAAAAAATGAATAAAACTGTAAAATTCTGTTGGAGAAAAATGAGGTCAAAACATTATTGGGAATAAAGTTAGAAGAAAATGTACAAGACGGTGAAATAGCTGGAAAATGTTTTTTTTTTTTTTTAAAGCAAATAGCTGGAAAATGTTTTTTTTTTTTTTAAAGCTGTAATTTAACGAAAAAAAGCCAGTTTCACAACAATAACCTTATGATAATATTATGAGGAAAATGATGTCATTTTAGTAGTTTAGTGTTAAAGAAAAAATACCTTATGAGAGCTGGGACACAGAGCTGGGATGCATAATTTCAAGGTGGCAATGTTGCAGTGTTTTAGTTTTCAGGATGTGGGCCCCCCCCCCATGGAAAAAGGTTTGGACACCCCTGGCATAAGTCAATAAAATGTAGTCATTAGCCATGTAAATAGTGTATATTTACATAGGATTCCTCTGACAAAAAGCCACATTAGTTTAAAAGCTGAACCCTCAAATTGGTCAGAGCTGCACAGATTCGGAGGATTTTGTTGATTTGAGGTGCCAAAGTGGTGGAAACTCCCTGCGAAAGTATTTTGTAAGTGTTCAAATATTGAATGGCTTCGATCACATGACTTTCCACGTGTGCAATTAGTTCGGAGTTCTGGGGCTTCTCCTCAGCTGGCCGCCCGCCATCTTTGCTCAAGGATGACACCACCAAGTTGACATGTCTCTCGAACAGCAAGTCCTTAATCCTCAAGCCTCCGTGAGTCATGACCTCATCTCCTGGTGTTAAGAGGTCTAGTATTCCTGAGTTGGCCGTCATGTCCTTCTCGTCGCATCGCTCGGCGTAGACGGAGGAGATGAATGTTATCAGACCGCATGGGGCCACAGCCAAGAGGTACTTCACCGTGCTGGGTGAACGTGCTTGGCTGTCCAGTTTTCGGGGCTTATGCAGAACGCTCTCACTATAGCCCAGGAAGCATGTAGTATTTGGAAAGTTCTTCTTAAACTCGGCAGGCATTGTCGCTTGAATGGCTTTTTTGGGAAGCCACGGAACAGCAGGCCGCAGAACCACCTCAAGGAAGTCGATCCAAAATAAGATGATCTGGCTAGCTGTCGACTCGGACGTTTTGAAGAAAGTGCTGAGTTCGGCTAAAGGACGGTTGGACTTAAACATCATCAGTGTCATGAGAACCTGAGCTTGCACGCACATAGTGAAGGCATCGTTGTCATACGGCTGCAGAGTGTCCACCAGGATGTGGAAGTTTTCCACTGAAATGCCCGTGTGGAACAAAGCTGCCTCGTTACTTTCACGTATGAACTTGTCAATGATGTCCCTAAAGGTCCTGCATCTCCGCTTTTTCCTGAATCTGCAAGTGCAGAGCGCCTGGCAATACGTGTGATCATTTCGCATGGCCTCTGGTGATGCTTGTGTCCTGGTCTGGTCTGAGGAGCAGTCTAACAACATGGACAAAAAGGAAAATTGCAAATTAGGCACACAAACACACAAAAAAACAATACAAAATTATGGGCTGCACGGCGGACGAGTGGTTAGACACAGCTAGGAGACCCGAGAATTCCACCCTTGGCCAGCTGTGTGGAGTTTGCATGTTCTCCCTGTGCATTCGTGGGTTTTCTCCGGGTACTCCGGTTTCCTCCCACATTCCAAAAACATGCTAGGTTATGTGCCCTGTGATTGGCTGGCCACCAGTCTAGGGTGTACCCCGCCTCTCGCCCGAAGACAGCTGGGATTAAACTTATACAGTTTAACATCGCCTGTAGAAATAACTTGACGGTCTGTTGCTAGGTAAACTAACCTGCTAACGTTCACTATAATAAGCACCACCACGGCCGACAATCAAGTGTAATAGCCAAACAGGTGACTGTCATGGAAGACACTTCATCCATGAATCATTCATACGTGTTTGGTGGGAGTGAATGGCATCATGCAAATTTGTGCAGTGGCAATGCAGTGAAGGTCTGCCCACAATCACGTGCGTGATTTAGGAAGAAAAAAAAAACTTAATCTGGAACTCACCTGCCTTCCTTTGCTGACTGAAAGACACAGAAACGCACACTGTATGTATGTAAATACAGTCAGCACAACCCCTTCATGGTTTTGTTGTGACAATACTACAGAAAGTCCACTTTATAGTAGTCCGTGTGTTACAGCCTATATAGTATTATAGGTGTGATTGCAACACAAATGAGTACAGCACAGTGAAAATGTCCAGATTGTGTGTGAATATTTCGTGTACACACCAATCTTATTTTCACTTAGCGGTTCGTAGGCCTATCAGGATCAATAAATCAATGAACCGCCATGATATACTGTGCACAATACCATATTGTTGATATCAATATAGACTGGATTTGAGCTGTATCTCACTCATGCCTGCAAAAAGGAGGGAGCAGGGGCGGAGCAGAAGCCCAGAGGCTCAGTAGATGCTAACAGGCTAGCACGTCTGCGGTGGAAGAACTCGGCAAGGAATATGCAGTAATTTGGTAATATGGAGGCACTTTCAGCACCTTAAAACCTGGCATAAGCTCCAATATGAGGAATGTGTGCGATGTCTGCCGCGCTCCTGTTGCGTTCCCCATGAAACATTGCTAATACAATTATATGGTCCCCATTGCAGCAGTGGACAAAACGCTATAAAAACCTGCTGAAAAGGATGTACTCGCTATGTCCAGCGAGGTTTTGAAGTCACAATTATTTAGCATAAACAAGCTCTAGCACAAATGTACAAGGAAATTAGCCTGATGCAGTCGACACGTTGGTATTCCCGCAACAAAATAAGGACATGCTTGTGTCTTCTGGAGAAGTTTATTTAAAAATACTACTATTTAGTTTGTTAACATTTAAAATGTCCTCTTCAAACAGGCACTCAACTCACTTTATATTTTCTTCTTGGATTTGAGCATAGCTAAAGCTTTGTTAAAAACATATATTATATTTGACCCTGTCTATATTTATTTAGAAAAGAATGGCACACTTTGTTATAGTGACTATTCTTAAATGCTATTTTTTTTAAATGTGTATGAAGCTTTAAAATATAAAAGAAATCCTCATGTTAAGTATTTATTTTAATAAAACAAGGGGACACTCACATTTGGCTTTAATTTTGTCCAAACTCCTTCTGTGGAAAAAAATATCGAGATATATATCATATAGCATATAGATATTCAACCTAAATATATCGGGATATGAGTTTTATGTAGAGCACTTATGTAGTGCACGTAATATGTAGAGCACGTAATTTCCTCCATTATTGGAAAATAAACAATAATACATCAAAAAAAGAAAGCCCATGAAAATAAAATGGACTCTAAATATCTTTGAGCAAATAATTGCACTTCAATGAAAATCATAACCAAAAACAAAAAAATAGACCCTACATAAAAAACACACAAGTATCTGTAAACAAAATTGCAGTTAAATAAATATGAACATAGGGTATTTTTCCTTAAAGTGGACCTATTATGCTCATTTTGGGCCTCAATATTGAGTTGTAGACTCCTATAGAGCCGCTACACTCAATAACCCGCACTGAAAGCTTTCGAGATCTTCCAGATTCTGCACCTCTTGTGTTTCCATTGATTTCCATTACCACCCCCGGTCCTCCTCCACTGTATCTGACATGTCTGGGCATGCCCATATAGTCTGGATCAGTAGAACTCAGTGTTATAAAAGCATTCAGTAAAACAGAGCATGCAGAGCCATCCTAACCTTCTCTCATGGCTCACTTACAAGTGCCGAACCTCTTTATCTGATGCTTAGGCATGGTTTAACACAAGAATACAACATTGGAACTATATATATAGGTCAGAAAAGTGGTAAAGCATAATAGGTCCCCTTTAACACGTACCAATTTGTGTCGTTTTGTTTATATTTACTTTGCCAATCTCGCGCCTAAGTCAGCATTGCTGTCGGGACAAGGCTTCACTGCATCTTGAGCAGCAGTAGGGAAACTGGACAGGATGGTTGTATATTCCCTTTGTAATGAGTTGTGGACTCCTGTAGAGCAGCTACACACAATATCGCGTACAGAAACCTTTTTAGATTTTTCAAAATCTGCACCTATTCCAGCTGTATTTCCTTTGATTTGTACTTCTTGTCAAAATGGTCTGTTTTAATTTATTCCAACCACAGCCCGCCTGGTCACGACTGGCCACACGCCCAAAAAGCTTCCTAACTATGAACCATACAAGGAAGTCCACCCCTCTGTGACATCACAAAGGAATGGTTTTACCACACCTTTTGAAATTGAGCGTATTGTGAGCCATCCCAAATTTCTTTCCGGGCTCACTTCCAAATGCACATACTTCAGTATCGGAAACTTTGGCATCGCTTAACACGAGAATACAACATTCTAACTACTAGGGCTGTGAAATGCAGCCTGTATTTGTATTTGATGAGGTCGGAAAAGTATTTGTATTTGGAAAAAAAAAAATAATTGACCAATGACCAATAAATCCATCAATAAACCTGAATGTAACAAAATTATGACAGCCATAACATCATTGATGTCTGAACCAAAAACTAGAAAAGTGGATAAAGCATAATAGGTCCCCCTTAACCGGCCTGTTTGGTAGAGACAGGAGAAAAACAAACATGCATGTACATTTTATTACGATTTATCTATAAAATGAGCAAGTTTGTTTATTTATGTGTGATTCATTTATTTTATCTATCATGATCATAAGAGTTCAGGTTAGCCTTTTCTGGTCACAATTGAGACAACATGCTAAGCCAGTGATTTTCAACCACTGTGCTGCGGCACACTAGTGTACCTTGAGAAACCGTCAGGTGTGCCGTGAGGAATTATCCAATGTCACTTTTTATAATTAACATTTATTAATCATCATTTGCAAATATTATGTCAATAGTATACATGGACCCAAATATTCCAATTGCATTTGGTTTATTTGCTCAAACGGAAAGAATTGAACATGGAATATTCCTTTAACCAATCTGATTGAGGTATCTTGTACCCGCTCAAACGGAAAGCTTTCGTATGCATTACCGCCATTTGTGGAACAGAAGTTATCCCGTATGTGTTCTTTCAGCGCATGCTCAGATATGACGTAACATGCATCTTCAGATGTTCTTCAGTTTTAAAAATGGAGGCGAGCAATCGGCATTGGACTAAGCAAAGTTTGTTTTTGATTCAAACTACATTTCAAGACTGGACAAACGAAAAACTGACAATACGGAGTTATTCCAACAATTGAAAGAAAAACTCGGGGATGTCGGTATCACGTGATGTTGATGTTTACGTTTTACTGCGCATGCCCTATTGACTATTCTGGTTGATTTTCACAGTGCATGTAGACAAGAGATTGGAATATTGCTTTCTATGGATACCATTGTTTCCCGAAAGGTCATTCGGAAAGAGAAAAACTTGTCATGTAAAAACGTAGCTACTGTCGAGTGTCTGTGGCGTAAAGACTGGCAGAGCAATGTAATATTGGTCCGTGTGGCAACACCTACCTTGTTCCTCCGATAGACTTTTTGATGCACGTGTGAGGTTGTGGTGACATTTTGTAACATTTTTGGTTAGTGGTGTGCCACAAGATTTTTCCAATCTAAAAAAACGTGCCGTGGCTCAAAAAAGGTTGAAAATCACTGTGCTAAGCACTACTTAAGCTGTGCTTGCAAGGTGATAACATGCTACTACAGTGACATTATTATTTATCTGCCATTTGGCTCGGATTGACCACAGCGGCTGTGGCGGTGGTGTTCTACTCCGCTAGTCCAACCGCATGTCCTTGACCTCACAGGCGTTTGCTTGCCAATCAAAAGGTGGAAATACAAACTACACTAGCGTAACAAAAACAATGGCTCTTGACGGAGCTACTAGTCGTAAACGGAAGTAATACGATAAGTTAAGCAAATAAAGGTTCATTTAATGGCATTCAGAGAGAGAGGCGGGTTTCCAATGAGTGATTTGTCACCCTGCGTACTTACGATCGTGCTTCTCGGTGCCGTGCTCGCTCGGCGGAGAGTCCATCGGTGCTCGTTCCGGCGGCCCAGCTTCGGTTCTTTGGTCCAAGTGTCCCCTGCACACCCCCCGCGCCGACCTACAATGGGGTAATTAAAATATAAGAAAAGGCCAACATGCCATGTTGTTCAGAATGCGTTGTAATAAACGTACGTACACAAGCTAGCTCCTAGCTAACAACAGCGGTCGGCGGTGACAAACTTCGTGTCAGTCTTCGTCCATTTAACATTTACTAATCTTCTTATTCCTTTTCGTTGAAATATGTCATTTTTTTAAACGACTTAAAGTCAACACAAGTATTGCCTCAACTGTCGTGCACGAGCTGGTGCCCTGACTGACAGTAATGATGATTCACACTGAAACGGAAGCACCCTCTCACAGCCTGCCTGACGTGACATCCGCCCACCGGTGACTTCAGCCAATGACACGACGAGTTTAGTGAAGTGAGCAGCCAATGAGATGACGAGTTACCGCCTCTTCCCCCGGCAACCAAAACAGCAACAAGGAGCCACACGTGCTCATGTGACTTGAGAACCAAAACAGAGATCGTCATGGCTGACGGCTGACTTACAATACACTATAAATTATCAGAATACAAAGTTATCAAATATTTGAAAAAGGTAACCACAGAATGACATGAGAAATAATTTTGCAGATATTGCGTGCTTAATTTTGGGTTTATGTAGGCAGCCGTATCATTTTAAAACAAATGTACATACAGCCCAGTCTCAGTTACTATGCAACTTTTCACATGGGTTATCTTTGATATTACATATCACTAAAAATATTAACTGTGTGTGTATATATGGTATAAATAATATTAATATAAAAAATGTGTCTTCTAGCCGAGACACTGCCCCACCAAGACAATGTCCTCATAAAGGAGCAGCGCTACATGGACTCTGCGTCCAACTCCATGACCCCAGCACCTCAGATGTTGCGTAGCTGTTCCGAGTACCGGCCCCCATCCACCGGCCTGGCCCCCGTCCGTCGCCTGTTGTCCAATCCCGCCTCCGCGCAGCTGCTCAGACGAGCTGAAGGTACGTTTCTCAGGAAACGCATCTCTTCTGGACTTGAATCTTTCCTCCACACCTTTGCAGCCAGCTCCACCACTGGACCCGACAGCGCCTCCTCCCAGCCAACACCTGGGAAGAACCCATCATACTGGTCCATCGAGGAGGTGATGCGGTTTGTGAGGGATGCCGACCCTGCCACCTTGGCGCCACATGCAGAGTTGTTCAGAAAACACGTAAGTATACGTACTTCTATATCATCTGCACCAGTAACAAACAAGTACATTGATGACAACATGTAATACTTACAGTATCTTGCTGTATTTTGTGCATATTTTGCTGTATATGTGAACAGACATGGGCAAATGCAGTGTTTTGTTTTGCAGACGTTAACTCCTTTATACACTTTTTAGCCAGCAAATATTTGGTAAAACATTGTTTTCAATAGAACAGAACGTAGACATTGTGGGATACACTTTTGGATATGAACTCTGACCTCTTCCTTGTTGTCACTTTGACACAGACCAGCAAAAGCTGTGGAAAAAAGTCTGTTCTGATATTAGTATGACAGTAGAACGTTCTAATGTGGACTACAGGTTTCTGACGGAGACAGTTTGATTATCTATGTGTCCATTGTTTCGTGTGAGAAAAAAGATTCCAGTGTAATATTTCATGAAATTCATCTCAAGTCAAAAAGACAAACAAACAACATTTTTAAAAATACCATTCATAAAATGTTTTTTTATTCATTGTAATTAATATGGAGTATGGAAAAGGAAAAATCTACATCTAAAACCCAAATAAAAATGAATTAAATGAAGATTAAATGTAATATATTTGCAATTTTGTTATTTCATAATATGAAAAATGATCTAAAACCATAATAAAAAAACAATACAAAAATTATTATGTACCGATGTATCAATGTAATGTTTTAAAAAGATGATTTTGGCATCTACAACAATAAAATTGTCAGTTTTTTCATAATATGGAAACTCATCCAAAACCAGAATACAGCTCAAAATGAACTAAATTAGTAAATATTTTATTTTGTGATGTATTTGTTCATTGTGGAAAAAAAGTGAGTAAATTATTGTTGGCTATTATCTAAAACAAGATTAAAAAATAAAAAGAACAACACGATTAAAAAAAAAAAAAATCTTCATTATGAAATGTCTTGTTTCTTTCAAATGATTGACATCTACAATGAATATATTGTTAGTAAAATGAAGAATACATATTTTATTTTCTAATGTATTTGTTCATTGTTCTTTCGTTCATTTTCTACCGCTTATGCTGGAGCCTATCCCAGCTGTCCTCAGGCGAGAGGCGGGGTACACCCTGGACTGGTGGCCAGCCAATCACATGGCACATATAGACAAACAACCATTCACACTCACATTCATCCCTATGGACAATTTGGAGTGGCCAATTAACCTAGCATGTTTTTGGAATGTGGGAGGAAACTGGAGTACCCGGAGCAAACCCACACACGCACAGGGAGAACATGCAAACTCCACACAGAGATGGCCGAGGGTGGAATCGAACTCGGGTCTCCTAGCTGTGTGGCCTGCATGCTAGCCACGTCTTTTTTTCAATAAATATATGGTAAAAATTGGCATATTTTAAACATTGTGAGACATGGTGATTAATCATGATTAATTAATTAGACAACCATGATTAATCTGATGAAAAATGTTCATTTCAATCATTTGACAGCTCTAAAATATATGGTGGAAAGTGTCTAGCCTTCTAGCTAAGCCTGTGTGTGTTTTTTGTGTGCAGGAAATAGACGGCAAGGCGCTGCTTCTGCTGCGTAGCGACATGATGATGAAGTACATGGGCCTCAAGCTGGGCCCCGCCCTCAAGCTGTGCCACCACATCGACAGGCTCAAGCAGGGCAAAGTGTGACACGAAGACAGATCACATGCCTTGCAACACACCGCCCCGACGGGTTTGGACGTTTGACCGCGGCCCACTGAACCCCGCACCCCCAACCCCACCCCCTGTAGTGTTTACATCACTTAGCAACAGTCGTTACCCCTCACCCGACTCGAAGACAGAGATTGTTTCTTCTTTTCTAGTCTTCTGATGACTTGCCTGACTGATGACTTGTCTGTGTCAGAGGAATGGTGTTGGGGCCGAAAAGACACGGGGTCGCTTTCACTTCCTGTTTGCCTCACGTGGGGCGACTCCCACCTGCCTGCCTGAAAAGAATGTCTCTGTACTCATTCCGTTCCCTTCCTTCGTTACCTTCACATGCTGGCATTTAGAAGAACAGGGATGAGCAAAAAGGCGTCAGTACCGCTTTTAACCAGCAGAGGTCAGCAATGCTACCTCTTAAAATTGAAAATTTAGCTAAACTCGAAGCTACTTTGAAAATACTTGAGGTAATCGTGTTATGCTTCATGAAATAAATATTACAAAATATGGAAACACCTCCCTTAGTATTTATGCCATCTGAAATTAATATAGAAATGATGGTAGATTTGTCTTTTTTTATTCCAGTTCAAAATTATGAAAAAAAGAAATGTTTTTAAATAATAAAAACTTTTTCAAGTTAAAAAGTTATTTTTGAAATAAAAATCGCCCTGGAAACCTTTTAGCTAAACTGAAAATGAAATAAATGAAAAATAAATACATGAGTCTTTCTGCATTTGGTCAAAAGATTGTTTTGTCTTTTACTTCAAATGGAAAATTATTTTTGAAAAATCACAAATCTTAATACTGAATTAAAAAGATATTCATGAATTTTAATTAAAAACATTTTCTGTTTGCTTGTTGTGAATGAATAGGTGTTATTCTTGAAATAAAGACATCATTATGCACATTATACACCCTTTAGTATTTTTAGTATCTAAAACAGGAGTGTCTTAAGTACAGTCCGTGGGACATTCTAAAAAACAATTTAAAACATTTACAAAAACCCCAGCAACAATGAAAAAATCAAAACATTAAGAGAAAAATTTGGTAATCTAATGAGAATGACGTTGAAATATTTTAAGGAAAAATAAGGTCATTTTAGTAGCATAACATTGAAAATGTTTTTCTTTAATATTTCTTGAAGCTGTAATATATTATGGGAAACAAACAAACAAACAAAGTTGTAATTTTTGCAAAATTTGATTGCAGAAAAAGTCATAAAGTTAAGAGAATGAAAGTCAAGATATGACAAAGTCAGAATTATGAAAAGAAAGTTGAAATAGGAGGAAAATAAAAAAAATTGAAGAGAATAAAGGAAAATATTAAGAGAATAAAGCTGTTTCAAGAAAAAACTTCACAATTTTACCAGAATAAAATGGTAATAATATGATTAAAATGTAATTTTAGTAGCATGGAGTTGAAATATTAAATGCAGCAAATCAAATGTAACAAATGAAAGTTGTAATTTTTGGAAAATTAGGTTGAGAGAAAAATGTCTAATATTGTGGGAATACAGTCGTGATATTACGAAAAGAAAATGTACAAAGCTTATTAAAGATAAGAAGACTAACCACAAGCAGGACAAGAAGGATGGATCATTGATGAATCATACCAAAATAATAATCCTACATTTTCTGGAATCAGTTGTTGATATTTTGTAGAACCTGTTGGAATATGTAATTGTATTTTTATTTTATTTTATTTTTTTACCCAAGTGCTCTGACCATTTTTGGAGTGGAGTTATATACAAAAAATTCTGAAAAGGCTGAAAAAATATCTCACAGTATTAAAGAATCATTTTAAAAATTCCTGGATCCTGGAAAATAAAAACAATAATAAAAAAAAATACCTGGATCCCAGGATGATCCCAACATTTAATCAGTTCTTCCATATCCTATTTCCGACAATTCCTGAACATTTCTAATTATTTTGAATTCAAACAGACAAACACTGGAAAAAACATAACCTCCGCGCTGCTCTTGGTGGAGGTAAAAATGTCATTTACTAGCATAGAATGTCACTTTTAAGTTGTAATCAATTATTTTCAGAACAACAATTAGGTTGGGGAAAATGTTGTGGGAATAAAATGTCCCAAAAAGAAAAAGAAAGCTGAAATATTTTGAAAATAATAAACAAAACTAGGAGGGGAAAAAAAAGCAGAGTGAAGTTGAAAGCAATAATATGTTTTATCAGCTATGTGACAAAGCTGAGATGCAGCTTTATTTTGAAATAAATAAAATTTCTTAGTGTTGCTTTACAAAATATGCAAGCGGTATAGTTCATTTTTGGACACACAATCGTATGTGCGTTTTTTTATGTCGCCTTCAATAAACAACATTAAAAAAGATCTTAAAATGCTTTCAATATCATTTGCATTTTGTCCTTTCTGTTCTTCATTTTGAATAAGGATTAGGGGTGCATGAGAAAGTGAAAGGCATAAAAAAGACTTTTGAAGCAATAAAAAAAAAACAAGCAAGTGTCAAGTCAGCAAAGAGGTTTAAGAAAAGATACATTTAGTGTATAAATAAGCATTTTGACAACACAATAATAAATTAGTGGTGTTACAATGAAAGCGTTGCAAACATATGAGAATCATAACAATAATAAATACATCTTCACGTTTGTTGCATTTCTTCAAATCATCATCTCAACAGGCAGCAAACAACCCTGTCACCTTTTTTCTTGATTTTTCTTATGCTAACTACCACAAAGTGCACGGGAGAAGGTAAACTAACACACACACACACACACACACACAGAATGGAAGAAAAGAATGCAATGTCCTACCTTGACTTTTTGGAGTTTGTGTATAAAAGTCTTCCAAGTAATAAAAGCATTATTGAGTAAAAGCAAGCCTGATGACGACTGCTGCTGTGTGCCACCCCAAGGAGGGTGGGGGCTGGCATTCACTTCCTGGGAAAGAGCGCCGCCAGTCTCTGCTTCTTGATAGGCAGGAAATGGATCTCCTGTGAACTCACCTTCTTCAGCTTGATGGCTCGGTTTTTCGAGGTCTTCTTCAGGTGTTCGCCGGTGTCGTGCACCTCCCCCTGGGGTCCCGGCGGCACACCAAAGAGCTGTTGCAGCGGTGCCCCCTGCTGGTCTCGCTTGATGGAGAAGTTCTTAGTGGACGAGCTGGAGAGGCTTTTGATCTTGCCACAGAGGATGGCTGGAATGGCGTCCTTCACTGAGACGATGACCTTGGCGGTCTGGGAGGCGCTGACAATCTCCAGGTTGCCTGCCCCAGGGCCAAGAGAAGTGGACCCCCCGGCACCGCTGTCCACCATCCACTTGTGCTGCCGGCTGAACTCCAGTGAGGCCAGACCCCCCAGCAGCTTAGAGTCCAGACTGGCAGGGGTTCGTGAGCGGACACATTGTTTCCTGCCAGCAGGCACTGACAAGTCCAGCACGCTGTCTTGCTGCTGTGGGCTGAGGTATTCCTGTTTGGGTTCTATAGGACAGGCTCGCATGGACAGGTCCAGGACCTGTGGGGACGTGCTGGTTGAGGGAGGGGGGTTGAAGTCTCTTGGCGTCTGAGTGCTTTTACTTTCTGTGCAAACAGCTTTGGGCAGGTTGGTCTTGGAGTCCACTGAGCTCTGAGGAATGGGAACAGGGATGGGCAGCGGCACAGGCAGCGGGACCGGCAGAGGAATGATGACGGGGTAAGGAACTAGAAGGGTAGCAGGGGGGACCAAAGGGGCCAGAGGGGAGGAGTAAGGCGGAGTGAGGGGAGGGAGTGGGAAGAAGGGAGAGCCGGGTGAGTGGCAGGTGGATGGAGGGGTTTGAGAAGGGAAAAGGTCCTGCAGGATGCCAGCAAAAGCCGGATTCTGGAGCAGGGTGAGCAGGTTGGGATCCTGCTGCGGGCCGGCGGACTTCTGGTCCAGGGAAGCGGGCAAACTGAAGGATAACGGATTCTGATACAGGATGTTGTTCTGGGGAATCACAGCAGGACTCACATGCTGGACCACTTGTTGATCCAGAACCAGAGGCAAGGAAACCGGGTTGGTGCCCGACAGCAAGTACGGCGCCGCCCCCATCTGGCCCAGCTGGGGCCCGGTGGCCGCGGCCATCTGGAGGTGTATGGGCAGCATCAGCGGATTGTCCCCCAGGCACACTGGGTGGAGAACAGTGGTGGCCATTTTCAAAGCCACACCCCCTGGGGGATCAGCAGGGGAAGGAGGTGCCACCGGGGGTGTGGGTGCCTCAAGCAGGCCCCCTTTGCTTAGTCCCGCTGCACAAGGCTCCTGGGAGGTGGACACAACCGCCAATGCATTTTCCTCTTTCCCAGGGAGTTGTGATTCTCCTGCCCCGGGGTCGTCCACATCCGAGTGGGCCGCGTTTAGAGAACATTCAGCAGAACCTTCCATTTTCCCACCTTCTGAGTCTTCATTAAGCGCTAGTGGCAACGCTCATCCATTATCTTTCTGGGAAAACCTGAAAGACAAAACACAGAAGGTTCTGAAAACCAACACCTGCAGCCCGACTCGTCTGCGTTTTGTCCCGCCTGTCAAGCCTCATCCATCCTGGCGGGAGCATGGTCTCGCGGGGCCGCTGACAACCGGTGTCCGATGTAACCCATCATCAATTATTCATGGTGACTGACGGGACGAGAGGGCCGTCAAAGAAGAACGAAGACATTTGCTAATTTTTGTCTGGAAAATGTATGCACATTCAAGCCCGTCTTGTCAGCTCATGGATATGATACCGCAGGGGTGTTCAAAGTGCTGCACGGGAGCCATTGGCGTTCCACAGCTGTTTTTCATTGGCCCGTGACACATTCTAAAACTTAAACAAACAAAGATGAACAATAACCTTAAAAAAATAAACCCAAAATATTCAAAGAAAAAAGGTAGAGATAATGTTATACTTTTACAAGGAAAAAAATTGTTATGAGAATAAAGTCAAAATATTGTGGAAATAAAATAGTAATTATGAAATTTACAAGATAAAAAATTTAAAAATATTAAATTAAATAGAATTTAAAAAACACATTTTATGAGACTAAAGTGAAAATACTCTAATTTAGTCTATATTACAAGAAAGAAAATCCACTTCCTGGAATGACATGACCAAGAAAAAGATTATTATTATTATTACATGTATTATTAGATTGAGAAGCTCAACATTGCATATTAAAGCTGGAGTGTTTTCATTGAGTCTGAGCTTGTGTGCTGCAGTCATTGACTAAATGGGCAAAGAAGAGATGTCCCACAAAGCCAAACAACAACAAAACCTTAGTTATCATTTCCACATTACCTCGCTTCTTTTGTCCATTGGTTATCATTGCCAGAATGTTTGCACACTCACTTTTACAGATGATAGGCTGGTAATACGCCATGATAGAGCTCAACTGGAGCGAATCACGTCACATTTACGCCACACTTTCCGTGCAAGCCTATTACTTAAAAAAATTAAAAAAGAAGGCTGCCCTTTAAGACAGAAACTAGAAAACCTAAAGCAACAGGTAAAGGGGCCCTATTATGCTGTTTCCAATTTTCTGACCTATAAATGTAGTAAGAATGTTTTATTCTTGTGTTAAACCATGCCAAAGTTTCAGATAATGAGGTTTGCGCATTTGGAAGTGAACCCTGAAAGAAGTTTGGGATGGCTCAAAGTGATCGGTTTCAGAGGGAGTTCTGACACTGGCAGTTTGTGATGTCACAGATTGCCGGCCTTCCTTATATGGGCGTTTGCAGTAGGCCAGATACACTCTTTGCTCTACCCCCAAGTTCTGCGATGGCTCCCAGAAAGTGTTTCTTCGTGTGTAAGGGATCCATATTTGTTTACAATACCTAAAGACGCCACCATCAGGAACAGGAGCTCCTGATTCCATCCATTCCTTTTCTATACCGCTTATCCTCACGAGGGTCGTGGGTATGCTGGAGCCTATCCCAGCTGTTTTTGGGGCGAGAGGTGGGGTACATCCTGGACTGGTGGCCAGCCAATGGGAGGGCACATATTATGTTTTTTTTTTATCTAGCATGTTATCTTGATGAAAAATAAGTCTGTTTAAATAATGTGTCTCAATGGCTATGCTGGTCTATGATGAGAAAAGGAACTGGTTGTCATTGTGTTGGCTAATTGTAGACTTATGATTTCAGTTTTGGCTCAAAATATTGCTTTATAGTCATGTTATTATAACCGGGTTGAAACCGACCGTAACAATACAGTGGTCATAATTTCAACCAGACCATTTTAAAATTTAGTAAAAATTATTTTTTTTGGTTTTATTTTGTTGAAATACAGTTTCCTGACAAAGTCAAAAAGTCTTGATGCAATAAACAAATGTTATGAGATTGTTTTTATGCATTAAAATGTAAAACGGGTCGGTGCCAACCCTAACACAAGAGGAGGGATACGCAAGTTAACATCGATTATTATCCTAACTACCCTATATATGTATATATACTACCCTGTTCGTCTTTTCATTCAAATGGCACAACTTTGACACCTTAACACGTATCTATTTAAATAAAACAAATACAGTACATTGTGATGTTTCAGGCAACATCGACTGTATTTCGTTGTGACCAGTAGATGGCAGTGTTGTGCGTGCTAGAGTATTCCCTGCTCTGAAAATCTCCCTCACTTACCGATGGTTAACATCATCACGAGTGCCCCCCCCCGTGTTCCCTCGGGAACCTCTGGGTTGTCAGATATTAATGCTATCTCCTAATTAGTTAAACAGTGGCACTGTTTTTCCACTCATTTTAAGATGAAACCCTGGACATAACCTGGTCCTAGCCGATGTTACCATGGCGATACAGCTGCTTTAACCAACTGAACTCGCGCCATGACACCGGAAGTTTAAATCTACACGTCCATATATAGCTTGACATGTCCACTACTAGTTACATACACATAAACAACAAAGACAGACAGGTAAAGACACCATATTGCGGTTGTGGCGGAGGAGGAAAAAAAGACCGTTGACCGTAACGCAGCTCGGGAACGCGCTCGTAGCCATCACTGGCACGCGCCTCGGTTGCCATAGAAGCAGAGCTAAGTGACAGCTAAGCTAAATGACTTAGCTAGCGCGTTAAACAAGCTAGCAGCGCTAAGGGATAACAAACAAAAACACACGCCGCGCAAAGCAAAAAAAACAAACTCTTACATTGCCAAACCTCGCGTATGTTGATGTAATTAGCGACACATCAACGAACACACATGAGCGAATGTTTCAATCACAAAAACCGAATCAAACGAGCCGAGCTAGCCTGCGTCATCGTCGCTTCCTGCCCTTTAATGTCAATCAAACCGGAGATAAACAACGAGCACAAACTACTCACCTGGGAGGCAGCGGGAGCCTTCAGCAGCTCTCCCAGCCGAAGAGTCTCTGAGAGTTGTGGACGAAAGCGTGAGATTACAAAAGCAAAAAAGAACAAAACCCCGAAAAGATAAGGCTTATCTCGTCATTGCAGTTCTGCAGAAGACGCCAGACAGAAGGTGCGCGCGCATTCTGGTCGGTAGCTCCTCCCCCTGCCCCTCTTTCGGACTATTTTGAAAACACTTATTAAAACACTTATACATAGCATAACCATACTAAGATTACATGATATCGATATTTATTACCATATACTTATTCAATTGTACACTGTATAGGCGTAAATGTGTGTTTAATTGACTTTGTATGGCGCGATTTCTCTTAACAGGCGGATGGTGGAGGATGGAGTCCAAATGGGAGTGTAGAGACAGATGCGTTCGGGGGTAGATCCCCCCTCGCGTGTTCCCTATCGTCCCAAACAGCATCAGGGCTCCCGGGGGGCTCTTATTGTTCGTCAGGGAGGCACCTCAACGCACTTTAACGAGGCCCAGTAGACACTTCAATTAGAAACAATTAGAAAGCTATGGTCTAATCATAACAACTATCTAATAATATAGATTAACGCCCCCTAGTGGTCAGGCATCACTGCAGGATGGCCTTTGTCTTCTTCCATTCATCCATCTTTGGACACACCGACGAGAACAAAGTGTGCTTTTGTACGAAACTGTGTGTGAGTCCACAGTGTCTGTGACAAGATCCAGAACCAAACAGAAACACCCCCTACCCCCTCCATCTACCTCTGGTTTTGGATCGGTACCAGGAAAATATCAATATGTTCCTGTGGAATGTTAAATGAACAAGTGTGGTCGTTCAATAAAAACAAAAACAAATACCTCATTCAATCCCCGTCTAATTTGTTATTTAAACAAACTTTCAAGCAGCTTGTAATAGCAGTACATGTAAAATGTCGCCACCTGCCGGTTGACATTTGACATTACATGGTCAATTTCTATCCCTGATGGGAAAAGTACGAACGTTTATTCATTCATTCATTCATTTTCTACCGCTTTTTCCTCACGAGGGTCGCGGGGGGTGCTGGAGCCTATCCCAGCTGTCTTTGGGCGAGACTGGTGGTCAGCCAATCACAGGGCACATATAGACAAACAACCATTCACACTCACATTCATACCTATGGACAATTTGGAGTGGCAATTAACCTAGCATGTTTTTGGAATGTGGGAGGAAACCGGAGTACCCGGAGAAAACCCATGCATGCACGGGGAGAACATGCAAACTCCACACAGAGATGGCCGAGGGTGGAATCAAACCCTGGTTCTCCTAGCTGTGAGGTCTGCGCGCTAACCACTCGACCGCCATGCCGCCCCTCATATTTATTATATCTACTAAATTTGCACTTCATTTTCACAGTCCAAATCCCAATACATTTCAGTTGGCTAATAAGGTTTTTGTGTGCTTGATGCCCCCCCCTCATTGTGGAGCATTTGGTACAACTACCATGTGAAACATCTTCCTCGGGGGGGGCTCAGGGGAAGGTATGACAGGCCATTACTTTCACAGACATGAGGGGAAAGGAGCGCTTGATTTGCTCACGCTAACAGAAATGTCCTTTAATAGCACTATGCTTTAATGCAGGGGTGTCAAACCCATGCCATGCAGGGCCGAGACACTACAGGTTTTCTTTCCAGCCGGTCATTAAAGCAGGTGATTTGAATGATTAACCCTCCTTTGGTTTGAGGGAAGTAGCTTGTCAATGAAATCACCTGCTGGAGAAACTGTTTTTGGATAGACAACCTGCATTGCTTCGACCCCTTTAATGGAACAAATAAGAATTGGGACAAAAAAGGGTATTTTGTATAGTAAAGTTAGTTTCAAAGCCCTGTCAGATAGCTCTGAGTTGAGCTCTGAGTGGTCACAAAGTACGTCGACTGCCAAAGACAAGTGAGAAGATAGAGGAGCACTGCCGGTATTTTTTATTGTCATTTATACAGTGGTATCTTGGCAGATTTTTTGCTTTGAACTACAAGCTAAAATTTGGGTTAAAAGTAAGTTACCTGCAGGCATAACCATTTGTTTTTTATGTGCATAGTGTCTTAATGTGTTTTAACTATCAGCACTAGCATTAGCATTCGTAGCACGAGCAACACACTAGCTAGACACCAGGAAAGATATTCAACACATCAACATATGTACATTATAGCGATCTAATTCCCACATAGTATCAACATTTAGGACCAAATATGTGGAGAAAGAAAACATACGAGTATAGTAGTCTGTCTGTGTAGTGCGGGAGAAAGTTAGATGGTGTGTTCAAGGACTGTCCAACAGAGTAGGACAAGTCGCACACTTAAACAAACAACTTGGTGGTAGCCGGTGGTTGGGGAACCATCACCTGTAGTTCTGCCTTTTCATGTTAAAAAGGAAGCTGCTTTGTGTTGTTTCTTTCAAAAAGCATATATTCTTGAATAAATCGTCAAAAAAAAAATTCCCGAAAATTGTCCCTTATTACCCTGCCGTCCCTTATAACCCCGTTTTACGGTATTCTTACACATTTGAAAATACTGTAAGAATACCACTTTTATACATTTGGCTTCTTTGTTTTACAATGGAAGATTGTCTACATTAATAAACGTAACTGTTGAATCAAATGTAAAAACATTTCCGCCCCCAGGGGCGGAGGGGGGAGGGGGGGCATGGCAGACGATAATTGAGAAACACTGCCCTAGAGTCATTGGTATGACATTAAATTATAAAAAAAAACACACGAGAAGAACCCAACACTTTCTTTAGTTTTTTCCCCAAACAGTCACATTTATTCATGTTGTTGTGGACACATTTTACTTAGCAGCCAGTGCTGCGACCTAGCACTGGCTGCTGATAGGATTTAACTTTCCACAAATTTTACTACAAAATAAATACAAGACCAGATCCACAACTCTGAAATGTACAACAGTTCATGTAAACACTTTTTTTTTTTTACACAGAAGCAACTATTATTCAACACGGGTGTGTTATTTCCCCATTTGTACAAAAAGATCACACAAAGGTGGATTTGTCCCAGAATTCATCTGATAGCATCATAGAAAAAAATACTAAAGTGAGCTTTGTCCTTGTTAATTCCGAGAGAATAAGAGAATTCATCAGTGCTAAAAAAAAATAAAAAAGCAACAACCCAAAAACAAGAAATAAAGTTGGAATGAAAGCTCCTGTTGTGTACCCTGTTAGCATGCTCGCTATCATGCCGAGTCATCTTCATGACGCTTCATGGCCAAGCGGACAGAACAGATTGGCAGTGTAGCCACATTTGCATAAAATGATCTAATAAGCGACAGCGTCGTGATGCATCTTATTTATAAGCAGCCAGTGTCTCAAAATAGCTTCTCTGGTAAAAAGCAATCTGATCTAAAAATAGCCTCATTGTGTGGGATAGTTAAAAAAATAAATAAATACACATACAAGCCGGGAGGGGCCGCCTCACAAAACTTTGCTAGCGAACACCTAACAAAAACATTTTTGCACATTCCATCTCCAACATCCCACAGACTTGCCACATGCCTCCTTTCGAGTATTATAAAAACACACCAAACCAAAAAAATCATCATCGTTACTATTTATTATTGTTGTTATTATTATTATCTTAAAACCTGTCCAGCCACTGACGTTTCTCTGTCTCGCTTCAACATCACTTCTTCCTGCTGTAAAAAACACTTGCTGTCACAAGGTTTTTTTTGCCCCAAATAGAAAAAGAAAAAAGGAGTAGTTTGAGGGAAGGCTGGTACTCGGTGGGTATTCACAGAATACGCAATACATCATATTTCACAACAAAAAGTACTCAAACACATCATACCGTTTGTCCTACGTGGAGCCTGGTGATGACGAGCGTTCGTCATGGGGGCTTCCGTCCGAGTTCTCTGTCTCGCCCTCTGAGATGGCCTGCATGGGGACAGAGTACAGCCGACCCCGAGCGCCGTAGCGGCTGCTGTCTGCAGGCGGCGGGATTCTCGAGCGACTCTGCCTGGAAAAGGCCGGCGAAAAAAAGGATCTCGGTGAGAAGCCCTCAGCGTTGGCATTGGGGTAAGGGTTGGCGGGGACATCTGGCATTGTCTGCAAGGGGGAGGCCACCTCGTCCGCATAGTCCCCGCCTTTAGGAGTGACAGGGCTTTTGAGGATTTCGGTGGCCGACATGCGATAGCTAGATTCGGAGCGGCTGCCCTTCTTGAGCAGCAGCAGTTTGAACTCCTCGTTGGAGGTGCTGGATTTTTTGGCATTCCTGTAGATGGGGCCTGGAGCTTTCTGCAGGCTGCAGGGTGACCCCGCGGGACTCGGGGAGCCGGTGGCACTGCCTGGTGGCGTTGTGCCGGATGCGGCGCTGAGGCGGTTTCTGACACCGACCTCAGACGAATCCTTCCTGCCTAACACTTTCCTCTTTGACCTGAGGGGAGACACACTTGTAAGTCTTAAAAAGGTCACCAACATCCCCCTGAACACCAAACCGTTCCGTGCTGGTTATTGTGTGTAGCTGCTCTATAGGAGTCCACAACTCAATACAAAGGGGCCAAAAAAAAATAACATCCCTTCTTTAAATTAAAGCTCTGCCAACTGACTAGGGCCTGACGTCTCACCTGTGTATCACAGCAAAGAGGTCATCGGTGGTCCGAGTCTTAGTGGGCGAAAGAAAGACATTGTCATCCTCTGACCGCGACTCGTCACTCAGCTGGGATGAGGCCGAGTCGCTCGGCGTCAAGTCTGGCAAAGGAAATTCCGATACGATGGAATGTGAGAAGTGAAGGGGAAAGCAATACTTGGTGGATGCGTCCAAAAGCAAAATGCAAACATGACTGTTGACAAGCACAACATACGCCAGTACGCCGATACTGCACTGACCCTCACATAGGGAAGGCTTAGGTCTGAGCTCTATTGATATATGCATGCTAACAAAACCTCTCCGCTTTTCTTCCTGGAGAGAAAAAAAAATGCCTTAAAAGTTGTTAGCAAGTTGGCAAACAGCAAAAGAGTTGTGATGCTAATTTGAAAACAAAGATCTTATAGTCAGGGTGATCTTATAGTCAAGATGGTCTTACATTGGGGGTGGTCTTATAGTTGTAGTCTTATTTCTGTGGCGGTCTGATACTTAGGGTGGCCTTATATTCAAGTGGTTTTATATTCGGGATGGTCTTATATACATGGCTCTGTTATACCCAGGGATATCTTGTATTACTGTATTCATTACAGCAGGGGTCTCAAACACGTGGCCCGCAGGACACTAGTTTGAGGCCCCCGCCTTGATATGAAAGTTTAATGTTAGTGCAGCCCGCGCAAGTTTGATATGGATGCTGTATGGTATCATGTACCCAGAAAAAATTATTACGTTTGATTAATGTTCATGTTAAAGGTTAAATAACTCTTAATAGTTATCCTCCCTATCTGTGTGGAAGTGGTAAGTTTTTGGCTATTTAAGTTTAAAGGAAATAACTTGAAGGCTACCCTTTAGGTCGCTAGCTCTCTAGTTTGCGAGTTAGCATGTGTCTCAAGACCCTGCAGTTGCACAATATGTTGTAAATAAATAGAGTATAAATGTGACTATAGTCGTGTTTTGTCATGTCTACAGGGCTCTAATAATGCTTTGTTCATTTTAATCTGAAAAAAATAATTTGTCTACCCACCAACTATATGTGGTTTCTTAAGTTTTTATTATTTGCCGTTTTATTATTATTATTATATTTATTTATTTATTACTGATTGATTGATTTTCTTTATTCTTGATTTGTTTATTTATTTTTCATCTTATTTTGTGTAGAAAAATAAAAAGTAAGATATTTGAGAACAGTGGAATGTTTTATCAGAGCTTTTCTTGTAGAAAATCGGAACCAAAGCAAAGTTTATTCATTTTTCTGTTTTTAATAAATGCGTTTTTTGTTTTTTTGTAAACCTGATGCGGCCCAGCCTTGCCCAGACCCTAGCTCCAGTGGCCCCCAGGTAAATTGAGTTAGAGACCCCTGCATTACAGTATTACTGTATTCATGGTGGTCTTATATTCAAGTGGTTTTATTTCACTCTGGTCTTATATTTGAGTGGTCTTATATTCCAGTGGTCTCACATTTGGCTCAGTACAGTATTTTTATTTATTTATTTATATTCTTACATTCAGAGCTAGAGGACTACTATAAACAGAGTGAAAACATCTTCATTCTACCTTTACTGAGGAGCTCATCGGCAGTCGTGTCTTCTTCTGTCTCGTCCCGAGTGGCACCTTGGGAAGCATCATCTGCTGACTCCACCTCCTTGCTGCCAGGACTCACATGCAGCACCTGCAACTGGGCGTCGGCAACAGGTGCTACTTCGAAGCTGCCGTGCAGATTAGGGACTAGACTCGACTTTAGAGTATAAAGTTCTTCTCCGGGTGGCGGCGGGGAAAACTGGGTGATTTCTGCCAATTCATCATCTGGGGTGGGCAACGGCTCGCTCACCAAGTGTGGACTCTCCAACGAGGCTGGAGCGCTGCTGGAGTTTACGGGGGGACAGTCCGGTTTTGGGCCGTCGTCAGGACCTTCGTCGTGTTCCCTGCTGATAGAGCTGATGCTCACGGAAGGGCTGTTGGAACTTTCCGCTTTGGGAAAATCTTTTTGCTTATTTTCCTGAGTCCAGTGACTTGGAGCTTTGTCGTTAATACTGTGGAAGGCACTTAAGTCCAGGTGGGAGGGCGGGATTATCGGCAACTCCAGATCTCTTTTGGAGGTCGTGCCAGTTCTTCCGGACAACGATGAGAGTGACGACTTCCGCTCCGGCACTCTGGGTTTCCTTTTAACACTAGATGGTGATAGCGGGCCAGGGAAGAAAGCAGCAGGGAAGGAGGAGGTGGGGGTCTCTGACTGGCTGGAGTATCCACTGGAAGGACTCGCCAGGCCCGCCAGTCTGTCTGGCGATGTCAGCTTGAAGTCTCCCTCCACGGATGGAAGTGAGGGGGTAGTGGCCCTGGAGCCCGACTGGGAGGTCTGCGACTCGGAGCTGTCCTGCGACTTGACGCATTCAATGACTGTTGTGCCGGTAGCTGTGCTGGAGTTGGACAAGGATCTGTAGGGGTCAGCGGATTTTAAATCGTTCAGGAGCCAGAAGTCTGCATAGTCGGCCTGAACGACGCCATCGTCTTTGAACGAATGAGCATCTGTCGAGCTGAACACGCCCAGGTCAGGCACGTCCAACGAGCCCTCAACCCCCCAGACCCTAAGGGGCTCTTTGGCCGGAGAAGAATTAGCTATATGACGTGCAGATGTGGATAAAATGAGTTGCACTTTCTTCTCCCTGGACAGTGGAGGCTGCTGCCCACAGCTGATCTTTGGTTCTTTCAGGATGGGAATGTTTCCCTCACTGCATATTTTCCGAAGTGACGAGCTGCGCTTGGGTGGACACGGCTTCGCCTTTGGTTTCCTTAAGGACAGACAGCGTCTCCTCGAGTCTCCAAGAGTCATGGGGCGGCTGAAGTCAAGCAAGCTGGAATTGGAGCCTGAGGCTGCATAGTTATATGTGAAGCTCCTGCTGCCTTTAAGCCCACAGTCAAAGTGCATGGAGGTGTAGTAACCTTCAGTGTCCACGGAATAGTGTGAGACAGCGTCGGCTTTTTCCGACAGCGGCTTGTCGGAGAAGCTGCTCTCGCATGTGGCCATGCTGGTGAAGCTGGGGCAGCCCAGACTGCTCTCTGTCTCCCTGCTTGGCTCAGGGCTGAAGTCCTGAGGGCCAGGGGGATCCGGGTGGGTGTAGTTCCACTCCCCTTCCACAGGGGTGCTGACTTCTGCTTCCTCTAAAATGTCCATGGCCATGGAAGAGAAGGAGCCCGCTCTCTGTGTCCTGAGGCCCGTGTAGGGGTCCAGCATAAAGCTGCCATGTTCCTCATTAGCGTGAGGCGTGGTGTTGAGGGAGCGCTCAGAGTCACAGTTTGAGGAGCCGGTGAGCGGCGGCGAGGCTGCCGGTGGGAGGGTCTCTGAGGTCTGGGAGGGACAAGTGGAGTTGCTCCCACTCCAGTTCCCACTAGAAGACTGGTGGTCATCTTTGTGGTCCATCTGACCTCCCAGGACCCCTGCGGCAGTGACGGAGTGCATGGGGCTGCTGAATGTGTCTGAGCTGGAAGACATGTCACAGCTGCCCAAGTCTGCCTTCCTGGGCAGCTGGGACCTGGTCCTCTCCATCCAGCCTCGCTCTGGTGTCTCCAACAACGGCTTGTACTTCAGGCACTTGGACCCCACTCGGTCATCAGCCCTCCCCTCCTCACCCTTTAGGATTATCTCACCGTCTGCTTGCAAGAAGTCCTCCGCACTAAACGGGGAGAGTTCTGCCTCCTCGTCATCAATGTGACCGTTCTCCATCATCCTGCTCCTGTCACGGGGGAGACTGCGGGAGCGCAACCGGTTGCCCATGGCAGCGGCGAACATGTCTTCCCGGCTGTCCCGCAGAGAGGCAATGTTGCCTGCCGATTGAGAGAGGCACAGCGGTGCCCCCTGGTGGCCACGCTGGGCATGGATTCTCCTCCGAGAAGGCGCTCCTGAGATCAGGAAGTCCTCTGTCTGGCAGCCCGAGTCTCTGGTGTCCAGATGGCTGGCCAGGTCCTCATTGAAAGGGGTGACGTCCAAGGTGGCGTGGACGATCACAGTGCGCTCTCTGGAACCCGGCGAGTCATCAGAGTCTGACGGAAGAGAGAGGAACATCACGACGCTTTCAACTCTGTATTACACCAGATCAGGGGTCGGCAACCTTTACTATCAAAAGAGCCATTTTACCCCCTCGCTCACTGAAGAAAAATAGAATGGAGCCGCAAAACATAATTTAACAGCAGAATATAGGGGCTGCATTGCGGTCGAGTGGGTAGCGCGCAGACCTCACAGCAAGGACACCCGAGTTCAATCCCACCCTCGGCTATCTCTGTGTGGAGTTTGCATGTTCTCCCTATGCACGCCTTAAGAAATGTGTAGCAACATGCTCACATCCAGAGCAATTTGCTAGTCTCCCAAGATTTTGATTGAGGGAATTTTGGGATATCACAGTAGAGAAAAAGTGGAGTTGATCAAGTACTCTTGCTAGTATACGGCCTCACAGAAAGTCGGATTTTGTTCAAAAGATGCATATTTTCCTCATTTGGGTGTTAAAACAAATATTTGAGCATTGCAAAGGGAGCCACAACAAAGAGGCTGAAGAGCCACATGCGGCTCTGGAGCCGTAGGTTGCTGACCCCTGCACCAGATGATACCATTTTGCAAAAAAAAGCATTTTTTAAATTTATTTAAAAAATCATTTAATTCTTAAATTCTATTCAAATTATACAAGTAATTATATATTATTACATTTAATATATATGTTAATATATCATATTATATCATATTATATTATATTATATTATATTATATTATATTATATTATATTATATTATATTATATTATATTATATTATATTATATTATATTATATTATATTTAATTATATTTAATTATAATTTCAATAATTAATTCATAAGTTGCGGAAAAAAGCAGGCTTGGCTCTTTTAAAATGTTACTTTGTAAAAATAGCAGGCATTTATATATAGATTTTTGTTTGTATTATTTCTCGGGCCGTCAATCGATTCAAATATTTGATCGCGATTAATCACAATTTGTCCATAGCGAACTCACAGTTAATCGCATTTATGTGCCCTGTGATTGGCTGGCCACCAGTCCAGGGTGCACCCCGCCTCTCACCCGAAGACAGCTGGGATAGGCTCCAGCACCCCCTGCGACCCTCGTGAGGATAAGCGGCAGAAAATGAATGAATGAGTTTTGAATGGGTGACAGCTGTGATACTTCTAAGCTGTAATTTACAGCAATTGAAAACTTCCCTGAGTGGAAGTTTTGCAGAGACAAAGCAATTATCCATGAAGTATTTCCATCAGATTGTATAATAATGAGCAACAACTACGGCAAGGTGGAACTTGAAGGGAGTTGCGTCCTGCCACAACAAGATGGCAACCAGAAGTGTGCCACAACTTCAAGCACACTTCAGGGCTCTGTTTTGGGTCCGATTTTGTTTTTGTTATACAGTGAAGAAAATAAGTATTTGAACACCCTGCTATTTTGCTATTTCTCCCACTTAGAAATCATGGAGGGGTCTGAAATTTTCATCGTAGGTGCATGTCCACTGTGAGAGAGATAAACTAAAAAGAAAAATCCAGAAATCACAATGCATGATTTTTTAACAATTTATTTGTGTGATACAGCTGCAAATAAGTATTTGAACACCTGAGAAAATGAATGTTAATATTTGGTACAGTAGCCTTTGTTTGCTATTACAGAGGTCAAACGTTTCCTGTAGTTTTTCACCAGGTTTGCACACACTGCAGGAGGGATCTTGGCCCACTCCTCCACACAGATCTTCTCTAGATCAGTCAGGTTTCTGGGCTGTCGCTGAGAAACACAGAGTTTGAGCTCCCTCCAAAGATTTTCGATTGGGTTCAGGTCTGGAGACTGGCTGGGCCATGCTAGAACCTTGATATGCTTCTTACGGAGCCACTCCTTGGTTTTCCTGGCTGTGTGCTTCGGGTCGTTGTCGTGTTGGAAGACCCAGCCACGACCCATCTTCAATGCTCTGACAGAGGGAAGGAGGTTGTTCCCCAAAATCTCACAATACACGGCCCCAGTCATCCTCTCTTTAATGCAGTGCACTCGTCCTGTCCCATGTGCAGAAAAACACCCCCAAAGCATGATGCTACCACCCCCATGCTTCACAGTAGGGATGGTGTTCTTCGGATTGTACTCTTCATTCTTCTTCCTCCAAACACGCTTATTGGAATTATGACCAAAAAGTTCTATTTTGGTCTCATCTGACCATAAAACTTTCTCCCATGACTCCTCTGTATCATCCAAATGGTCATATGCAAACTTAAGACGGGCCTTGACATGTGCTGGTTTAAGCAGGGGAACCTTTCGTGCCATGCATGATTTCACATCATGACGTCTTAGTGTATTACCTACAGTAACCTTGGAAACGGTGGTCCCAGCTCTTTTCAGGTCATTGACCAAGTCCTGTCGTGTAGTTCTGGGCTGATTCCTCACCTTTCTTAGAATCATTGAGACCCCACGAGGTGATATCTTGCATGGGGCTCCACTCCGATTGAGATTGACCGTCATGTTTAGCTTCTTCCATTTTCTAATGATAGCTCCAACAGTGGACCTTTTTTCACCAAGCTGCTTGGTAATTGCTCCGTAGCCCTTTCCAGCCTTGTGGAGGTGTACAATTTTGTCTCTGGTGTCTTTGGACAGCTCTTTGGTCTTCGCCATGTTACAAGTTAAAGTCTTACTGATTGTATGGGGTGGACAGGTGTCTTTATGCAGCTAACGACCTCAAACAGGTGCATCTGATTCAGGATGATACATGGAGTGCAGGTGGACTTCTAATGGGCAGACTAACAGGTCTTTCAGGGTCAGAATTCTAGATGATACACAGGTGTTCAAATACTTATTTGCAGCTGTATCACACAAATAAATTGTTAAAAAATCATGCATTGTGATTTCTGGATTTTTCTTTTTAGTTTATCTCTCTCACAGTGGACATGCACCTACGATGAAAATTTCAGACCCCTCCATGATTTCTAAGTGGGAGAAATAGCAAAATAGCAGGGTGTTCAAATACTTATTTTCTTCACTGTATGTTCTCCCTCTAGGAAAGATTATCCAGGATTTTGATGATGTCTTCTACCATCTGTTTGCTGACGACATTCAGCTGTACTGTTCTTTTAAGGCTTCGGAGATACAAAAATTGAACTCTTTAATGAATTGTTTAGTGCAAATAAAACAATGGCTCGGCGCTAATTTCCTTCAACTAAATTCTGGTGATTGCCCCTGATGAAGTTATTCCAGGGATCAAACAGTATTTGAGTGTTCACAGCCTGTCTTGTAAGACAAGCCTCAGAAATCTTGGAGTAATTTTTGACAAGGAAATGTCATTATAGCACCACTCAAAGCAGCTCACTCGGAATTGTTTCTTTCAGCTAAGAAAAATCTCGAAACTTCGAACGATTGTATCTAAAGGTGAGCTCGAGATGATAATCCATGCCTTTGTGTCTTCTCGTTTAGACTACTGTAATAGTTTGTTTTCTTGTCTAAACAAAAAAGAGTTGTCTCGTCTGCAACAGGTTCAAAATTCTGCTGCGCGGTTATTGACTCGATGCAACAGAAGGGCTCACATCAGGCCGATTCTGAAAGCTCTCCATTGGCTCCCGGTCTCATTCCGTGTGAATTTTAAAATCCTGGTGCTCACTTTTAGAGCCTTACACGGCCAGGCCCCTGTCTACATACAAAACTTGTTGCGTCCCTATACCCCCTCTCGGAGGCTGAGATCGTTAGATCAAAATTTACTCATGGTCCCTCGTAGTCGTTTTAGGACCCGAGGAGACCTATCTTTTCAGGTTGTTGCGCCGAGGCTCTGGAATGACTTTCCACCCTCCCTGCGTTCGCTTGACTCTGTCGATGCATTTAAGAGTAACCTTAAAACTCACTTGTTTTTGCAGGCATACCCAGCTCAGTAGATTTAGGGTATTATGACCATCATATATTTATGTCTATTTTATTGTATACTGTTTTTATGTACTGTTTTATGTCTATTTTATTGTACATTGTTTTATTGTTTTATTGTATTTTTTATGTGTATTTTAACCCTGTGTTTTGCCTTTTGTGAAGCACTTTGTGACTTTTGTCTGAGAAAGGTGCTATATAAATAAAATTTACTTACTTACAACTTACACCAGTGTGTGTACTGCTGTCCAATGGCCATTTCCTGTTGTATGGTTTTCATTATATGTCTTGGTTGTACAATGTGACTACTGCCGATTCAAAGTATGATCTTTGCAAAGACTGACAAATGAAGAGTACAAATTGAAGTGATAATTGAATAATAACATACCCAAATCCAGCTGCACCTGTCTGGGGACGCCGGCCACCGTCCTTCGTCGCCTCAGCTTCCTCCTCCTCTGAAGCAAAGACTGTGAGTGGACGAGCGAGCAGCGCACACTAGCGTCTCTGTCAAAGCCGACGCCTGCAAAAAGCAGCCAGGGTAGGGGGTGGGTGGGGAGGAAAGGAACCATGTGAGGGACACTTTGTCTCGTAAAAAACAAGAAAAAGACACCAAGCTGCAGCAAATGTCTCTGAAGCAAAAGGCCCCAGTGGCTGCACAGAAATTGTAGCAATAAGGCCCCAAACTATCAGGATGGCCTTTTGGCTTGTTTTACTGTGAGTGTCATGTGACTTGGCACCATGGTGATAGCGCCACTTTGCTTACTATGTGGAATTGTTGGGAAATTTGGCCTGCAACTGCCCCTTCGGAGCAAGCAGGAGTCAATAATGTTCTTTTCAGCTCTTTGGACACAACTCATTGGCATTCATGTCACGCAACGACACAAAAAAGCAGCATGACTTGAACACCACACACTTCATTCTCTGTGTTTTTTTTTTCTTTTTCTGGGTGCCACTTGTGTTTTGTCACATCACAGCCATTATTTCTATGTTGCCCAGCAATGCCATGTGACTGTTTAATGTTGCTTAATAATGCATTCAACAACAACATCAATACACTTGACTTTCAGTGTAACTATGCCATGGATTTGTTCAGGAATAAGGCACATGAGAGTTTATCTGTGCAGGGTAACAAGAAGTAGCACGAGTCCACCATGATTCTGAGGACCTGTCCACAGAGAAACACTCCTAAGATCTTTTTTTTTTTGTTTTGCCGGGTTAAAAAAAAAAAACCCTGCGTCCACATTGTGTCATCTTAATTACTGTATTTTTCGCACCATAAGGCACACTGCGTTATAAGGCGCAGTCTCAATTCGGGGGTCTATTTCTGTATTTAACACATATATAAGGCACACCATGTTATAAGACGTATGCTAAAACTGTCTGAGTGTGAAAATGGAGCTAGCAAACTTTATTTTCTTGTTCAACATGAACTCACACTTGTAACTCATAGCTAAAGGAGAGGCCAAAAATCACAACCAAGCGGTGTGTCGGTCATGAACGAACGGGTCAAAAGAACTAGTTCTTTTTTGTGAACGGAATGAATGAGGTCACCGTCCCTAAAATACCCGTTCAGTCCGTTCAGTTGCAAGTAGCTGGAGAGTCAGTCAGTTCACCTGTCTTATCCTATCGTCGTGGGTGGGTGGGGTACGTGACGGTCGGTCTTTCTGACTGCAAAGACCGAGTCAGAAAGACTGAGGTCTCCGTCTTTCAGTCAGCTAACGCCACCCATCCATAGAGCGAGTCGCAACAATCGGATAAGACAGGCAATAGTGGTGTGTCGATCAATTTGATCGACACTCGTCGGCCGTACATTCATGACTGCACATGGGGGGGTCGTAACGACGGATCCTTTATCCAAGTCATCACGTGTTGTTGCGCTGTGGAGTCAGAACGACCGTGAACATGAGTGAACAGACTGACTCGACACGGCTGACCGGGTCGATGCACAGGGGGAGATAACACGCAAACGACCAATTGACTGCAATGAACGGATCTTTTTACTGAATGAACGGTTTTGCCCACGACTACTTCTTCCTACTGCCTGAACCGTTCGGGGGGCAACGACCTTAACTTGTATAGTTCCGGGGTGAATTACTGTATGTACCAACCCCCAATTCCTAGACGCTCTTAAAAAAAGGGCAACGGAAGCAAAACAGTGAGTTTAGTTGAACTTTATTCTACTATTTAACAACAACAAAACTTTATTGAAAGCAATTTTAATGAAAGCAGGTACTTTAGCCCAAGCTCCACTCGCCGGGTGCTTCCTCCATGTCAATTTCGCCATCAAACATGCCGGTTCTCTCATTATTGTCGGAGTCTGTTGTCTAGTGGTGTGTCGGTCATGAACAAACAGGTCAAAGGAACTAGTTCTTTTTTGGGAATGAACAAGGTCACCGCCTCTAAAATACCCGTTGAGTCCGTTCAGCTGTAAATGTTTCTTTTTTTGATTGGCTGGAGAGTCAGTTCACCGTTCCTTTTGCAGGACGGGACTATCTGTGTGCTTGCCTGACTGGAAGACCGAGACTGAGGGATTGACCTGGTCAATCTCATGGTTGATTAAAGCTTCTAAACGTCACAAAGGCCACCAAAATTGTAATCATCCCCTCCCAAGTAGAACACAACCTGGAGAAATAAAGGTTGCTAAGGGGGAAACTAACCTAAACGGTGCCGCTTGATGTTACCTGTCACATTGATGGGGATGACACATGAATTGATGACTCTGGAATCGCATTTCATTCTCTCCTCGGGCGTCGGCAGGGGCAGGGCAGCGGACCAGTTGGTCTGCTTGTCCAGGGTGCTGGGCGTGTTGGGGACAGGCAGCTTGGCGCGCTGACCCAGCGACGCCCCGTCACAGTCGGCGGGGTTTGAGGCTGTGGCCTGCAAGGACCAGATGTGAATTATTACCATCATTAGTATTAATTATTACTATTATTATTACAGGCCTGCATGCAGAGTAGTGGGGACACTAGCAAAGTTAGCATTCAAAGGGCCTCATAGGAGCAGAGTTGCAATAGGAGTGCAGTACATTCAACCGTGGACATAAGAGTGCATGTCGTAGTAACGTGGAACCCCTGGAGAAGTATGACGATAACCATAAAACAGGAATGGAACTTATAGCGATGTAGGAAAGTGTCTCACACACACACACACACACACACACACACACACAGACAGATCCCCCCAACACTATATGTTCATGATCAGAGTTTGTAGGTTTTAGCATGGCATTTCCAATTTTTTAACAGAACATTTGTGGAGCTGTGGAGCAATCTAAAAATTTAATTCAACAAGAAAATTTAAACAAACAAGAAAAGCAAAAATGGAAAAATCAGAAGTAATTTTGCTAGAATATATATTATACATAAATATTAACAGAAAAAAGTTGTAATCTAATGCCCAAAAAGACATAATAATGGTAATATAGTAATATTACAATAATAATGTTGTTTAATTTTGTAACAAAAAATATGTATTTTACATAAAATTTAAATATTTGTAGTATTTGCAGTATGATGAGAAACAGAATAAAGCTGTAATTCTTGGAAAAGTTATAATATTACAGGAATAAAACATTATTGGAATAAAGTTTGAATTAATAACTAAAAGTTATAAATCATTTACAACATTTCAAATATAATATTAGGGAAATTTACATGCAGAAAGTTGTAATATTTTGATTTTTTTCTAATATCAAAAAACTGAAAAACAAGCACCAATTTTACAAGAAGAAAGTCAAAATATTAGTTGAAAATAATCACATTCCAACAAGAAAAAAGTTGCAATTTTTTTCTAAATCATCTAATTTTAAGAGCATAGTTTTTGAAATATTAAAATATTAAAGAATTTAAAAAATATATTAGAAGAACTAAAACAAATTATTATTATTATTTTTTTTTTTTTTTTAGAAAACTGTGTTGGGGAAAAAGTTACAATACTATGAGATTAAAGTGCAAATATTATGAGAATAAAGTTGATGTTGAACGTCGACTAGCCTGTTTAGGTAACTTCTTTTTACACTTGCATGAGGTTACTAATATTTAAAATAAAGTGTGTTGGAAATCAACTCGCCTTTAGCAACCGTTCCTGTGTCCCTTTGTAGTTAAAGTTCAGAGCGTGTAAATAGTCATTTTTAGGTTTTCTTGCAGAGATGAACTTTTCTTCTTTTTACACTTGCATGAAGATCAATGTTGATTTGATTTAAATTTCTTTTTCCTGAATTGTTGCCTAGCCGGGTCCTAAAGGTTTTAGGATGGCTGCAGCTGGAATGTGGAACAGATGAACTGACATTTTGGGGGGGGAAGTTTTGAGTTGAAACTTTGGAGGTTCCTTTGTGCTCCACTCAGTCGTTTCACGCAGGAAGGAAAAGACAGAAAAAAAAAGGCGTGTCAAAAGATGCGTTTCTAGCCACAACGGTCCCCCCCCAGTCGTGTCATGGTTATTCAGAGTCTCCTGCTCTTTCTCTCTGTCACATCCCAATCCATCTCATGTTAAAAGCTCTTACCTTCAGCTTCCAGCACCGGCAGCAAACTGGAAATCAAACTGGATCCTAATGCTCCCACTAACCCCCTCTTTCCCCGCCCAGTTGAAAGCCTGCTCTACAGCTTTTGTGTTCCCTTTGCAGCGACAACCCCCCCCTTCAAAAAAAAAAACAGCAACAAAAGGTTTCCTTGGAAACTTCTCTCCACAAAGCGGCAGAAAGAAGCCCATTGGTTGATGGAGAAGGACGTTTGAAAAAAAAGAAGAAAGTAAGAGAGATGATGTGATGCGTTCACACTGGCTCAACAGCTGGAGGTCAGAGGGCAACTCATCGTGAGTAATCACACTCTCACACACACACACTGCTATGAAATAACAAGAAGAAAGAAAGGAGAGGATGAAGAAGTTAAGGAGGCCAACAGGAAGAGGGTAGGTGTGGTGGGTTGGGTTTAGCAGTACCTTGGTGTTCCAGGGGGAGAAGTGGCAACATTCGATGGGGGAAGGCGGGCGGGTGTTGGTTTGGAACTGAATTGAAAAAGAAAATAATAGCAAAAAAAACACACAAACATGACAAACAACAAATGGACATGGAGATAGTGTTTCACAGACACAAAAACGTAACAACAAGGAGGACGGGTTTTTGGTTGGGGGAAGGAGGTGTGGTCAGGATGTCAATTAGGTGGCCATGAGAAAGACACAACAAAGCTTGCATGTATCATGTACTTTTTATACTTCATCATCATACATAAACACAAACGTTCTTTACCCATGTACTTTTTACTCATCATGATACTACCAAACACAAACGCTCCTTCACCCATGTACTTTTTACTCATCATGATACTACCAAACACAAACGCTCCTTCACCCATGTACTTTTTACTCATCATGATACTACCAAACACAAACGCTCCTTCACCCATGTACTTTTTACTCATCATGATACTACCAAACACAAACGCTCCTTTACCCATGTACTTTTTACACTTCATCATCATACATAAACACAGACGGTCCTTTACCCATGTAATTTTTACACTTCATCATCATACATAAACAGAAACGGTCCTTTACCCATGTACTTTTTACACTTCATCATCATATATAAACAGAAACGGTCCTTTACCCGTGTACTTTTTACACTTCATCATCATACATAAACACAAACGGTCCTTTACCCATGTACTTTTTACACTTAATCATCGTATATCAACACAAACGGTCCTTTACCCATGTACTTTTTACACTTAATCATCATATATAAACACAAACGGTCCTTTACCTGTGTACTTTTTACACTTCATCATCATACATAAACACAAATGGTCCTTTACACATGTACTTTTTACTCATCATGATACTACCAAACACAAATGCTCCTTTACCCATGTACTTTTTACACTTCATCATCATATATCAACACAATGGTCCTTGACGCATGTACTTTTTACACTTCATCATCATATTTAAACACAAACGCTCCTTTACCAGTGTACTTCTTACACTTCATCATCATACATAAACACAAACACTCCTTTACCCATGTACTTTTTACTCATCATTATACTACCAAACACAAACACTCCTTTACCCATGTACCTTTTTACTCATCATTATACTACCAAACACAAACACTCCTTTACCGATGTACTTTTTACATTTCATCATCATGTATAAACACAAACCGTCCTTTACACATGTACTTTTTACACTTCATCGTCATACTACCAAACACAAACGCTCCTTTACACATGTACTTTTTACTCATCATGATACTACAAAACACAAACGCTCCTTTACACATGTACTTTTTGCACTTCATCATCATACATAAACACAAACTGTCCTTTACCCATGTACTTTTTACTCATCATTATACTACCAAACGCTCCTTTACTCATGTACTTTTTACTCATCATGATACTACAAAACACAAACGCTCCTTTACCCATGTACTTTTAACTCGTCACCATCATACTACCAAATACAAACCCTCCTTTACCCATGTACTTTTTACTCATCATCGTCATACTACCAAATACAAGAGCTCCTTTAACCATGTACTTTTTACTTGTCATCATGATACTACCAAAAACACACGTTCCTTTACTCATGTACTTTTTACTCATCATCATTATACAAATACAACTGCTCCTTTACCCATGGAATTTTTACTTGTCATCGTCATACTACCAAACACAAACGGTCCTTTACCCATGTACTTTTTACTCATCATGATACTACCAAACACACACGTTCCTTTACTCATGTACTTTTTACTCGTCATCATTATACAAATACAACCGCTCCTTTACCCATGTACTTTTAACTCGTCACCGTCACACTACCAAATACAAACCCTCCTTTAACCATGTACTTTTTACTCACCATCGTCATGCTACCAAATATAAAAGCTCCTTTAACCATGTACTTTTTACTTGTCATTGTCATACTAACCAAATACAAATGCTTCTTTATCCATGTACTTTTTACACTTCATCATCATACATAATAGGGTTGGGCAATGTATCGATATTTTAAAAATAACAATATTTATTTTCAGCACAACATCAAAAACAAGAATATCGTTCATATTCATATAGGCTGGATTTGATGCTGAGGTTTCAAGATGGCACAAGTGCAAGCTCGTCCCGTGTAGTTCCATGGGTTGTTTGCATTTTCATAAATCTTTGCATATTTGGCTTTGACTTTTGTCTCAACTCACTTTGTGGAAACAATATCCGGATATACAGTATATTGTATATCAATATTCAACCTAAATACTGTATATGCGGATAGGATATACATAAACACTAATACTCCTTCACCAATGTAGTTTTTACTCATCATCATCATCATTATTATCATCCATAAAGACAAGCGCTCCTAAACCATGTACCTTTTTATACTTAATTATCATTAGACTAAACAAAAATGCTCCTTTGTAAGAAAGGCATCTTGGGGAAAGTTAGCTTCCTCACCCACGTCAAGCGTGCGCCCTTCTTAGCTTTCCTCCGGGCGATGGGTGTCAAAGGGTACATGGGCATGGGGGGCAAAGCAGAGATGGAGATGGTGACTCGCCCCTCCACGCTGGACCACCGTCTTCTCTCATGGTCTGTAACAACAACAACAACAACATGATTTCCACAGATGTTAATCACAAAACACTACAAACATCTCTGCAATCAACTTTCAGCATCAATCAACAGCAATACACACCACTGTGTAAAAGCAGCTTTCACAACATGTCTTAAAATTGAGCTACAGACGATATTATATACGGTACTATACTATAAACTACATAAAAACAGGGATTCCCCATGTCTCAGCAAGGCAACAGAGTCAGCCAAGATGAGACAATGTCACAGGAAGTGATGTCATGGGTTGTGATCAATCAGGAGTGAGCCAGAGTATCAAACTTCCTTTTTCATTCAGAAGTCGGAAATTGCAGTATTCTGACGCTAGTGGGCCCGACACTCTCGTGTTGTTTCTGTAGGTTTTGTAGAAAGCAGTGAAATTTGAGGGTGAAAAATGCTAACATGCTAACATGCTAATGCTAAAATGCTAATATGTGATCATGCGTTTACATAAAACTGCGACAAGATTATATGTCCATTTATAGACATACACCCGATACGTCTAGTAAGCCAAACTTTTTTCACTAATAACTAAAGACAACAGTACTTAGTAGTTAATTTAAGAACTTTGTTGTTGTCCTGATCTACATGGGGGTTGCTATCCCGCCTGCTGTTGAAGACTACTGGGCAATGGAGACCAGGCTTGCAAGTTGCTAACCTCATGTCGTCTAAGAGGTTCAAGGTCCACTTCAACGACAACAATCAGATCCCTCGCACTGTTGATCAATTCTTCACAGGAAGACTACACTTGGGGCTCATGGTGTCCTTCTCACACCTGAACAAGAGGCCTGAGGTGCTACCAGTGCACAGTCTCCGTACTGGCCAGCACTATGTCTGCCTCCACCACCATAGCCATCTTTGAGGACAAATTGGTGCAGTACGCCAAGGAGAGGGACATAAGGTACAGAGGGACAGCCAAGGACAACAGAGTAAGGAAGCCTCCACTCAAGTCCATCAAGGAAATGGAGAAGGCTGCTCTATGGGGTACCTGCAGTTACATCACCAGTGACAATGGCATCCTGGCTCTAAGGTGGAAGGACAAGACTGTCACTCTGCTTTCAACAGACATGGGGGTGTCGCCCACGTCCTCAGTTCAACGGTACTGCAACGGTACAAAAGCTACAATTGTAACATGGGAGGGATTGGTAGTCCATCTCTACCGTACCCCCACCTGTTTGCATATTCAGTTGATGTCAGCCTTGCAAATGCCTGGGTCAGCTACCAGCAGGACTCCAAGGCTCTTGCTATGACTGGCTTGTCACTAAAGAACTTCAGGATTCAGGTGTTCAGGTTTGCCTGCACCCCGAGGTCGGCAATGTGTCGCCCCCAAAGGAGATCAGGATCTCTACAGATAACTACAGTACCTCTGTTGATGCCCCCAAGCCTGTACGGGGACACCGTAGCCACACCACAAGTGACCTTGTGCAGTTTGAGCCGAGGAACTGTATATGGTAACTTCTTTGATCTTGATTTGCACCCTAAACCTGAAACTTTTTTAAAAAGTGAAAAGAGAAAAAATGATATGAAATGATCTTCTTATAGCCCCCAATAACACTCAAGGATTCAATTGAATTTTTACATTTCTAAATATTTCAGTGAGTGCCCTGTAAAGGGTTAAGTTTGTCCAGCGAGGGCCACATTGTGAAAAACAAAACTTTGATTCCACTTTGATATTTTGGAAAAGCAACAGATGTAGACATGCTAAGAAGTTATAAACCTGTATATTTCAGGAAAAAGCTGCATCTCAGCTTTGTCATATAAAAGCCAATTATTAATATAATAATATATTACTTCAGTCTTTGCTCTTTCTTTTCCACTGTGGCTGTTTTTTTTCCGATTATCATGTAGCAGTAGAGCTAAATGTTTCATAAAAAATAACAGTATAATGAAAACACTAACATATATGCTGACACATAAACTCACACAAAAACCAAAAAATGTTAGTGTGAGAGGTCACACTTGCTCACATTTTGCATTTGCTGAACATTTGTGGGCAGAGTTTAAGAGCTAATATGCTAATAATAACGAAAACTAATAATCCAAAAATATACTTGCTGACTGTATTGTTTTAAACCATGGCCCAAAGTTCCCAAATTGATATACTTTTACATAACATTTGATGTAATTATCGTTACATCAGTTGCACATCAAATCGTTTACCACAAAGATATTTTCCCTACTTATTATGAATAAAAACTTATTTACGTCTGTGATTAAATGCAATTAATTGTGAGTTAACTATGGACAAAATGTGATTAATCTGATCAACAATTTTAATCGATTGACAGCCCTAATATATATCAATATACATATATACCAGTATATAAACTTTTGAAAAATACGATAAATTAGATTTTATGAAGTCGGCAGGCAGGGCACAATTTCCAAATCCCATTAGGTTACTAATTGACTTAATACTTGTTGTATCTTTATTTTTTCAAGAATATGTCAAATAAATCACCCAAAATGCTTTTTTAAGGAAAATTTTACTTTTTGGAATTTTGCACATTATCCTTATGTGAAACGAGAAAATACGTTTTTATGAGCGAGCTAACACTAGACGTCATGAGAGCTAAAACCCTAATAACAAACACCTAAAAAAAAATGCCAACAGTGTTCCATCTTCATAACAGACTTGTATATTAACCAAGCTACTGCCATATTGCTATTGTAGCACCTAAAACTATATTTATCTGGAGTTATCATCAATGTACTAATGTATTATCACAGCATCTATATCACACATAAAAAGCAGGAGCACTACATAGTCTTAATAGCTATTGTAACTCCCAATGACATGCATTGTTAGCTAGCTCATACTAACTCATTTTCTCTCTCTAATGCACAGAATATGGAAAGATGTGTTGATGTTTCACATAAGGATTGTGGATAATGGGCAAAAGTCCAAAAAAGTGCTTCATTTATAGTCCTAGTAAGAATGTAACAACACACTTGTCCACTAGGAGGCAGAGTGACACCAATAAACATACTGTACATAGAGTATTGTCCAGAAAAAAAAATGGACCAGTTAAATGTTGAACAATTATGAACAATGAACGAGGTGAGAGTCTCACCTCGGTGCAGGACCCACAGATTGGCTTCCCTATACAGCTCTTCTACACACGCTGGCCGCGTGGAGGGCCGGAAGACGTTCCTCTGCTTGTGCCAGGGAGCTCGGTAGTGCAACGTCAGCTTACTCTCCACATCCAGGTTGGACACGGCTGCAAGAAGGAGACCCAGATTAGACATTCAGGAGTTTTGGGCAAGCTGCTGGAAGCATATTATGGTCTGGATAAAAAGGGGGCCTATCCTGTAATTGTATGTGTTATCAAAGTTACAGAAGAGTTTGGGGACACCTTGTCATCAGATAGCATGAAAAAGTGTCTCAAAACTTTTGACTTGTAGTGTCTGTGTTTAAAATGTTGTAGTTGTGTTCTACATGACTAAAACAAGAAAAAAAGGTGGCATATTCTACATTTGCAATGACTCAGACAAAAAGTATCTCTAAAGCAGTGGTCTCAAACACACGTCCCGCGGGCCAAATGTGACCCGCAGGACACTAGTTTGAGGCCCCCGCCTTGATATGAAAGTTTAATGTTAGTGCGGCCCGCGCAAGTTTGATATGGATGCTGTATGGTATCATGTACCCAGAAAAAATTATTACGTTTGATAAATGTTCATGTTAAAGGTTAAATAACTGTTAATAGTTATCCTCCCTATCCGTGTGGAAGTGGTAAGTTTTTGGCTATTTATGTTTAAAGAAAATAACTTGAAGGCTACCGTTTAGGTCGCTAGCTCTCTAGTTTGCGAGTTAGCATGTGTCTCAAGACCCTGCAGTTGTGCAATATGTTGTAAATAAAAAAAGTACAAATGTGACTATAGTCATGTTTTGTCATGTCTACAGGGCTCTAATAATGCTTTGTTAATTTTAATCTGAAAAAAAATAATTTGTCTACCCACCAACTATATGTGGTTTCTTAAGTTTTGATTATTTGCCGTTTTATTATTATTATTATATTTATTTATTACTGATTGATTGATTCTTTATTCTTGATTTGTTTATTTATTTTTCATCTTATTTTGTGCAGAAAAATAAAAATTAAGATATTTGAGAACGTGGAATGTTTTATCAGAGCTTTTATTGTAGAAAATCAGAACCAAAGCACTGAAAAAGTTTGTAAAATGGTTAGAGTGCAGGCTTCACAGCTAGGAGACCAGAGTTCAATTCCATCCTCGGCCATCTCTGTGTGGAGTTTGCAAAGTGTGCATGCGTGGGTTTTCTTCGGATACTCCGGCTTCCTCCCACATTCCAAAAACATGCTAGGTTAATTGGCCACTCCCAATTGTCCATAGGTATGAATGTGAGTGTGAATGGTTGTTTGTCTATATGTGCCCTGTGATTGGCTGGCCACCAGTCCAGTCCTCTCGTGAGGAATGAATCAAGTTTACAGTGTTGTCAAGGAGGTCACAAACATACACTTGCAACTTTTAAGACTTATAGAACAGCACTAGTCCAAAGTTTGGCGACACCTTGTCATTGAAGGAGAAAAATGCAGATTTACCCTACACAAAAGGCCTCAGATTTTTGTGGGGGTTACACTGGCGAAAAAAATGAGTAATTGATATGTTTGTAAAATGTGTTTCTGACATGACATAGGGTGAACGAGATGTAAAGATACATAAGGTTCGAGGAAGGGACAGATAGAATGGGGCAGGGATCAGGCCACACAGGTGGAAGCGACGTGGAAGAGGGTCAGAGTGGGACATGATGCAAGACTATCCTGCTGAGATGTGAACTGCTGCCCCCCCCCCCCCCCCCCCCCCAAGACCGTTCATGTCTAGTGTTGAGCGCAAAAGAGCCTTTTGACAACAAGTAGGACAACAGACTGACCTCCATTTTCACTTTCCCCTGCGGCTAAAAATAAAAGGAAAAAAAATGGCAAATGTGTGAGACCTCAGACTTTTAGCTCAGTCAGTAACCAGCGTGTGAGAGCTTTTTGGGAAGTCACATGTTACATTTGGACTTGAATGGACTTTAACGCTTTAATGGCACAGCAGTGCTCAGCTGTTAGCACACAGGGAGGAAGCCAAAGAGAACACATTAGCCCTCCTCCTTTTCCTACCACCATCTTGCTCAAGATCGGGACAAACGTTGCACATGGCCTCGGTTGAGTAAAAAACTATTCCGGTGTACTCACACCAGTCTATTTTTATTGTTACTCATTTTCTATTAGATTTACTACCAAATCATTCATTATTTATATTCTATTCAGTCATCCATTTTCTATGCTGGTGGTATGCTCGAGCCTATCCCAGCTGACATTGGGCGAGAGGCAGCGTACACCCTGGACTGGTGGTCAGCCAATCACAGGGCACATATAGACAAACAACCATTCACACTAACAGCTAGGAGACTCGAGTTCGATTCCACCCTCGGCCATCTCTGTGTTCTCCCCGTGCATGCGTGGGTTTTCTCCGGGTACTCCGGTTTCCTCCCACATTCCAAAAACATGCTAGGTTAATTGGCGACTCCAAATTGTCCATAGGTATGAATGTGAGTGTGAATGATTGTTTGTCTATATGTGCTCTGTGATTGGCCCGCCTCTCACCCAAAGACAGCTGGGATAGGCTCCAGCACCCCCACGACCCACCATAAACGGCAGAAAATGAATGAACCCTTTATGTCACATTACTATCGTAATAAACTGATACACATTCGACAGTAGATTAGTCATAATTAAGAGAAAGCTAGCCCTCCATACAACTAATGTGTTAGTAAGGCACCGTACATTAACCTTGATCTCCCGGATTTGCGCTATGCTAATTTTGTCAAGGATCTCCATTTGGGAGATGATGCAAAATATAAGCTGTGCTGTTGTGGTATGTGCCAACTGAAATTGAAACTGATACCAGGACATTCATGAGTCAAATTGGTAATTGTAATGGTAATGTTAATGGCTTTGGATGAGCCAGATACTCGTTATAAATGAGTATCCGTTACGGATAATGCAGCTACGAGTATGGAACGAGTACATTTGAACGTGGCGCTTTTGAGAAAAATATAGACAACAAGGCTGCCTGATTATATCCCTTTTTGCCATGTTTGCATGAATCACCAACTTCACACAGCTCATTAAAAATAACTACAATAAAGAATAAAGTCTCAAGGATTGCATACACACACAGTACACATACAGCTGAATAATAAACAATACTTATAGCAACTTTTGGTCAATTTCAGATTCAAAATAATATAGGTATTACTGCGTGCATACAGAAAATAATTTGGGTTAAGATGCTGTCTGCAGGATAAAACTCCCTCTTAAATTTCTTTGTAGAAAGGCACTTAGTGAAAACAAGACAACACATCTGGCGGCGACGTTGACGTAGTATGTTGAGCACTCGATGTAGGATATCTTCCTGTTTCCCCAGAGTGCTTTGCTGCAGTGTTGTTGTAAATGGCGAATAAATTTCATCTTTAAAGCTCATGTAGTTGTTGGTTATTATACATTATTTGCGCCTTGTCTGTTGTTATCTACATATTACATTGTTGGGTGATGTTTTAGCACTTTCTTAAGACACCGTGAGTAAGAAGGTAGGTGGAATATTAACCCGCCTTGGACTTCAATCAAGCTGGAGCGGTCATCATTAGCGCTGATGTTGCGCTCCTTGTACGGGGGGCCACAAGGATCATGTTTAAGTAGGGCTTAATAGCCATCACAGGGACCATTGGAGCAACACAGTGTGAACTGCATTTAGCTACAATCTCTGCAAATGCCATGTTAATGCTAGTGTGCGCCATCGGTTCTCATGAAGGGCAGATACCATCCATTTATTCATTCATTTTCCACTGCTTATCCTCACGAGGGTCGCTGGGGTGCTGGAGCCTATCCCAGCTGTCTTTGGGCAAGAGGCAGGGTACACCCTGGACTGGTGGATAGCCAATCACAAGGCACATATAGACAAACAACCATTCACACTCACATTCATACCTATGGATAATTTGGAGTCGCCAATGAACCTAGCATGTTTTTGGAATGTGGGAATGTGTACCCGGAGAAAACCCACACATGCACGAGGAGAACATGCTCCACACAAAGATGGCCAAGAGTAGAATTGAACGCGGGTCTCCTTGCTGTGAGGCCTGCATGCTAACCACTCGTCTGCCGTGCAGCCCCAGATACCATCCAATTATTACCAATTATGGCCAATATTATCAGACATCCCTAGTTATAATGTATACTTTATTATATAACAATGTGTGAGGATAAGCGGTAGAAAATGAATGAATGAATAATTTATAGTGACCGATATCAATATAAAAATGTGATCTGTATCCCTTTACTGAAAGCCGATGTAGAGCATGTAATTAATACATAATTAATACTGCGCCGCTCATAAGTTTGAGGCATACGGGGCAACTCTTTACTCATCAAGCAGAGTAAACAACGGAGGTCACAAGAAACTTAGCAGCTCCGTAGGAATTGCGTGCATGTTAATATTCCACATAGCATTCTTACTTACGGTGTCTTAAAGAAAGTGCTAAAACATAATATGTATAATAATAATATGTGGATAATAACAGACGGGACACCACCAACCAATAATACAGAATAACCAACATCTAGCTCTAAACATGGACATTATGAGCCATTTACAACAACAGTACAGCAAAGCATGCTAGGAAACAGGAAGTGCTGTTGTAAAAACTATATACAGTACTACAGTATTGAGCGTATGTGGCAAGGCTGCGCTGAAAGTAAAGTAAGTACCATCTGAGAAGATCAAATACATTGTTTTTGGTGCCTAATTGTTTCCCAAGTATAAATGAGTGGCATTAACGAATAAATGAAGTAGTAATATTATAATCAGCTATAGTGCACAATCAAAAAAAGCCTGCCTCCCTGTCTTACTTATTTCCACCAGTCCTGTGAACCTTCTTGATGACAGACTATCATCTGCATCCTGACACCATCTACCAAACATCCTCCTCCTCAACTTTTGCGCCCGGATCTTCCCGATAACCTCGCTGCGGTGAGACCTTCCAGCAGCGCTGCGGGGCCACGAGGATCATGAAAGCCCGCAGATCGCCTCTGCCTTGTAATTTGTCCAGAGAGGAGCCTGGCAGATCCTCCTCACATACCAACAATTTAGCCTGGGAAATGTTGACAATCACGTGATGCAAACACAACAGTCACAGACATGAACAAGTCACGAGAGCGATGGACAGGCATGCTGGCGTCTGTGCTGTGGGCGACTGAAAAACAAAATAAGGAGCGAGTAGTAAATGACACGCCACCTCCAGCTTTGAGACAGCGTATGGAAACCATGTGCCTGGAACACAACGCCTCAGTCCTCCTCCTGAATGTCGCTCATGCCTTTCCAGCAGAATGACGTGCTCAGGCCCTACCAAGCACGCTGAACCACAGCTTAACAATACTGGAACATCTGCTCACACTGCTCCCTCACATCGCTACCGTGACCTAGCCTTATCCAAGGCGGGCCTTGTTTAGACCGCTATTCTGTTTATGTCTTCTACAGGACTACACGCATGAGAGAGGAGAGTATGACGATGTTGTCAGAGTAATACTGTCCATCTGTGGACTTTAGCATGTATCCGAATATTTTTAGGATGTATCATGATATAACGATATAAAATGTTATAACATTTTAATTGTGAAGCAAATTTATTGGAAACAAACTGGCTAACTTTTTTTAATGGGATGTCAGCCTTTGCACATATTGCTAGTAAATCTTCAACAAACTGTAACGCCTCTGCTTGTTATTAAGGAAGATGTAGTCACCCATGCAAAAGATGACACTCTTGTTTTGTTTACGCACACATGGAGCAAACGGCGCTCTTATTTTGACTTCCCTCAGAAGTCTAAAAGATTTGCCGGTGTTCATTCATGGATATTAAAGCTGCCAGTCAGCACAAAAATCAAGTAAAAATCATGATTTTTGAATTTTATTCATTAATTTTATTCCCAGTTTAGAAGCGACACCTCCTGAAATGTTCCAAACCCCGCCTTCACCTGCAGCTTTCATGTGGGAACAGGAGGTGGGCGTCATGACAAGCGTCTGCAATCTGATGCTGGGAACCAGCAATTAGGCACCGCTTCGCTTCCTGACGAGGAGCCGATGTGAAAAATGTCTCTGAATCAGCATGTACATGCTAGGTTAATTGGAGACTCCAAATTGTCCATAGGTATGAATGTGAGTGTGAATGGTTGTTTGTCTATATGTGCCCTGTGATTGGCTGGCCACCAGTCCAGGGTGTACCCCACCACTCCCCCAAAGACAGCTGGGATAAGCTCCAGCATGCCCTTAAGTGGATTAATGGATGGATGGAATAATACCCTTGAATACAGAGTCTCTATTTTATTGGTTTTGGTTATATTTGTGACTTTTATTTAAGTGTGAGACTAAGTCTCTCCGTGTGGCCTGGGAATTCTGGGAACGCCTCAGGATCCGCTTGGAAAAGCTGGAGGAAGTAAGTGGGGAGAGGGCTCCAGAGCCCTCTATTCGGTTCCCAAAACTGTGGAATGCCCGACCTCTGATATAACGCAAAACCAAAACCCCCCAAAATGTACAAGAGTAAAGTCAAACTATTAAAGGGAAAAAGTTGCATTTTAATGAGATAAAGTCGTAATATTACAAGAAAAAAGTAATTTTAATCGCATAAAGTTGAAAGAAGTAATGATATTTAAAAAATTCAAAATTGGATAAAACAAAATAAAAAACAAAGCGTCTGTCTCTGGTGCCAGCACCAGACAGCCTGGCAAACGGAACGAGGGATGGGAATGCAAGCGAGGGACAAAAATGCAGAGTGTGGTTTTGCAGAGACACAATGAGGAGCAGAGTGAGGCTTGGCCATTGCCGTGGCCATGCGTCTATAAATGAAACATGCGGTCAGGCTGAGGTCGCCCCCGCCGTCCTGCAAATACCCCCGCTTGGTGGAAAAATGTCAGGACTGACAGGAAGGAAAAAAGACTCCACCGTGACAGGAGCCAACATGAATATGGTATGGATTTGTTGGGGGATGATTCCGATATTGTAAATATATCGGTCAATCACATTTTTACATTTTTCAATTAAGAAAGGATTACATACTGCTTTTGATAGCTTAAATCGGGGGTCGGCAACCCCACTCTAGTGGCTCCCTGGAGCTTTTTGAAAAATGTTTGAAAATAGAAAAAGATGGGGGGGGGGGAAATATATTTTTTGTTTTAATATAGTTCCTGTAGGAGGACAAACATAACACAAACATTCTTAACATTTTCCAATGTTGTAAAAATATTTAATAATAATATTTGAAAGAATATTCATTATTAATATAATTAAAAATATTTTTTAATATTTTTAAAAAAATATTATATGAGTAAATATAAAATTTCAACATTTCTGTCAAGAAAGATTTGCGTCATTGCCAGCGACACACGTTTCTATCAGCAGGGCGGGATGCCAGGCAGGTGGCTGTTGTAAACAAACCAGCAGCTGTGTGATGGGCCATGGATCCCAAAGGAAAGAAGAGAAAAACAGAGGATTAAACGTTTCTTGGACCCAATCATTTGCATTCATTGCATTCATCTTACATGCCCGATGTTGAGAAGCTGACCAGTCATGTCCGAAAACAGAAGTCACATTAAACGGGTAAGAAAACAATCCTGTCATAGGCACATATTTAGTAATAAAGTGGCTGTTTTTATGAAGTGATTCTTCGTTTTCGTCAGTATATATTTGGAATGACACTTAGGGATATTATTGTGTTTTGTTTCTCGGGCACAGGCATTTGCCTTGGACAGCTATGTAGGGGGAACTTGCATGACCTTTGAACCAGGAAGTTCGTCCGGTGTGAAATGCCTTGGCGCGGGAATGTTAAAATAGAGTTAGTTAGGGCTAATATAGCTAATATAGATACATACGTACAGCATGTGTTGCCTTCATTATAAGGCTTATATAAGGCTTTGAATTTTTGCGGGTCCAGACATATTGTTTTTTTGGTCCAATATGGCTCTTTCAACATTTTAGATTGCCGACCCTTAGCTTAAATATATGTCCCGACACAAATATATAAGTTGAAGGGGGAACATTTTACTACCATATTTTCCACACTTTTTTTTTTTTTTTACAATTTAGCCCATCACACACAATCCTTACATGAGACATAAACACACGTCTCTCTTTTCTGATATAAATCCAGATAGAGTAACCGCAAACAAAGTGACATCTCGCCACACCAAACCGGCTAGCTACTAGCCAGCTAGCGACTAGCTTCACCACACATGCGCTCACACTACAAATCAAGAAGTCAACAAGTCGCATCAGTCCAAAAACTGTGTGAGAGAGTAAAAAAAATTTAAAAACATACAGTCCCTCGCTAACATGGCGGTTCGAACATCGCATCCCCACTAAAATGGTTTTCCACAAAGTAATTAATTTACAAATTATGTCTTTTTCGTGGTTGAATATGGTCATTATTAGCAAAAAAAATGCATATTTAAGCAAACTGTAGTACTTATTCTTGGCCCAAATTCAGCTTTTCAAGCTGATGAAATGGCTAAATGGTGGTGGCATACTTGCCTGTTTTTTTCGCAGGAATGGAAATACATAATTTGAGCATGGATACTCATCCCTTCCCTGCAGGAAAATGCTGAAGACCTTGCAAATGTTTTTTTTCATATTTTGCAACATAGCAGGTGTCCATCTTTCCAGCAAGGGCCATTAAGTGAACATATTAGTAATTTTAAAAACGTATTTAAAAAATATATACTTTGCAAAGATTTTAATTTTCTATTTAAAGAATCTTCCATAATTTTTTTTGTGATGTGACTTTATTTTAATATAATAAATAATTGTATAATAGATTTATCAATCTAATAACATGTATATTTGACAATAATTTACCTCACAACATTAACAGTTTCTTCTTGTAATTTAAAAAAAAAACTTTATTCTTATTTTTTCCAAAATGACAGCTTTAGTTTGTTTAGTTTGTTTCTGATAATATTAGGACTTAAAGAAAACAGTTTTTGATAATATTATATATTATATTATTAGAAGTTTATTCTTATAAAACCGTCTATTTTCTTTTCAGAATATGACTTTTTTCTCATAATATTTTGCCTTTATTCTTGTAAAATTGCTGATTTTTTTCAGTTTTCTTGTTGAATTATATTTTTAGAATGTTTTTTTAAGAGAAAAAGAAGACAAAAAATGGAACTTAGCTATTGGGCATCAGCAGGAAGTTAAGAGTAACTTGGAAAGAAAGTGAAAAAATTATCAGTTGATTGGTGTGGAATATCATGTTGTGATTCTTCCATGACTATTTCAACTCTCCCACTCCAAGCCTTATCTGTTGCCGCATGCCGTGAGGCAGTTTTGGACAGGAAGCAGAAATCGTCACCTCGCTTTAATCTTTGACATGTTCTGGACTTTCTCTCGTCTGAGCGAGACGGCTCACGTGCAGTGAAAGGCTCGCTACGTCCCCGAGGAGCTACCTAAGGGAAATAACGGAAACGGTCCTGCAGAGGAGAAATGAGCCTGCGGGGCTCTGTGGTCTTACACTGTGCTTTCATTTGTGGTTTGGTTAAAATGTAAAAAAAATAAAATAAAAAAATATATATATTTAAGATACTTTCGTGTGGTTGTCTTACAATTCATGCTGGTAAGTTTCTCATTAAACCAAAAGCTGTAACAGGAAAGAATATATGCACTCAGTACAGACTTGATTGGACAGCTTTAAATCACATGACTTGATTATGTGGCATCATTTTATATTTTTACCATTTTACCAAAAGTTTGTAAAACATACTTATAAAGAGCTTTTGTGACGTCTTACTGAATAATCCAAACCACAATATCATCTGCTGGGTTAAATACATAGCTTGTTGTTATATTCTGCTATATGAACCATCTTAGATGTTATCATAAGCTTGTTAAATATACTTTCACAGAGATTTTGTTACACATTATGTAACCTAACTAAAATATTCCAAACCTACATGCTGCCTGCTGAGTTAAATAGTAGACAACAATAGTAGACATAACTTGAATATCACAAGCCAAAATGCCATCTGCTGGTTTGAGGACAGTTCTACTGTATATTTCCATTTTGGCTATCTAAGCTATCACAAAAGGCTTGTAAAATATTTTTGGAAAATTCTTACGCGACATAACTCAAATATTCCAAACCAAAATGTCATCTGCGGACATTTGGGGTTGTTTGTGCTCAGTTAGGGAAACTCGACTGTGGTTGGTCAAATTTGGAACCTCCTCGGTCTGTACAGCTTTGACTCAAACCGAGAACAAGATGTAGGAATGTACCTCTGGTGCTCTAAAAAGAGCAAAAAGATTAAAAAAAACAAACAAACACAAAAGGCAGTGAAAAACATCGCAGATCACACAGCCTGGAGGTCAACTTGATAGATACAAGAAACTGTAAGCCTTCACACTGGGCAGGATGCACTAATTTTAGAATATAACGAAGAAACAAATGGAGAAAAAAAATGAATCTAACAGGATAAAGTCACAATTTTACAAGAATAAAGTTAAAAAAATATATTGTTGTAACATTATGGTGACACATACAAAACATTTTTCAAGTTATAAAGTATAAAGTAAAGATATTATGGGAATAAAGTCATAATTATGAGAACAACATTTACAAAGAAAGTTACAGGAATGGAGAAAAAACAGCTGTAATTTTTAAAAAATTAAGTCAAAATATTAACAAAAAATAAGTCCTGTCATATTATTAGAAGAAACAAACAAAACCAATCTGTATGGTTTTTGGAAATTATGTGCAGAAAAGTCAATGTTCAGAGAATAAAGTCAAAATATAACCATAATTATAAAATATAAAATACATTTTAAAATGAATTTAAAAATCATACAATTTAAATATGAAAAAAAACATATTAACTAGAAGAACATTTATAACAAGAGAGTTGGAAAGGTTGGAAGATTTAAAATAAACAGTGTAATGTTAAGAGAATAAAGTCAAAATATTAAAAGTAAAAAGTCTTATTCTAACAAGAAAAACTAGAAGATAAAATTAGGAAAAATAATGGAATTTTTGTCACACAAAGAAGAAACATTCAATAAAAAGGCATATTTTCAGTCATAATATTATGAGAAACAAAAAATGTAAAAAAAGTTACAAAAATAAATTCTAGATATTATGGGAATACAGTCGTCCCTTGTATAGCATTAACAGGATTCAGTGTTATTAAATTGAATGTTTTGTTTGTTTATGACTTTCTAAATACATTTGTTTTAATTATTAGAGCCCTTTAGACATTAAACAATACACCTATAGTCACCTTATGCTGCAGGGACTCAAGACACCCGCTAACTAGCAAGCTAACCAGAATACTTCATATCACTTTTCACATTTCAACATTCATTCATTCATTCATTTTCTACTGCTTATCCTCATGAGGGTTGCAGGGGTGCTGGAGCCTATTCCAGCTGTCTTCGGGCGAGAGGCGGTGTACACCCTGGACTGGTGATCAGCCAATCACAGGGCACATATAGACAAACAACCATTCACACTCACATTCATACCTATGGACAATTTGGAGTCACCAATTAACCTAGCATGCAAACTTCACACAGAGACGCCCAAGGGTGGATTCGAACTCAGATCTCCTCACTGTGTGGCCTGCGCACTAACCACTTGGCGGCCGTGATATGAATGTGAGTGTGAATGGTTGTTTGTCTATATGTGCCCTGTGATTGGCTGGTCACCAGTCCAGGGTGTACCCCGCCTCTCGCCCGAAGACAGCTGGGATAGGCTCCAGCACACCCACGACCTACACAAAGCAGTCCATCATAAGAAAAGATAACCTCCACGCTGCTTCTCAAAGCACTCTGACATGTCCGGCCTTGATAAATTCATTTTGTTATTGCAGGATTTTGGATTCATGACTCATTTGAGTTCCCAGCATGGGTGGCCAGGCCACTTTCGGAAAAAAGTTCACGCGCTCGACTTGTTTCCTAATTCTTCAAGCAGATGGCTGTTTTCACCGGGAAAATCCCGTGGAGGCCAACCCCGCCTTCAAACAAAGAGTCCATCTCAACCCAAACGCAAGCCGACGCCATGCAGTGGAGCAGAGATCATGTATCCCTGCGCTTAGCCAGCATTGTAGGGTGGAAACACTTGACTAGATTCCCTGCTGTGCAAAAAAACACAAACAATGGTCCGCTTTCAGGGATGCATAACAAGCAAGTTGGACCTGTTCCCTGCCAGCACCTGTAGGAGCATCCAGCCCAGCTCCTCCAAAGATCAAAGCCTTGGAGGCTACCTAAAGTACATCTGTCATGTCGTGTCAATGTCACCATGGAGACCAGGAAAGACTTTTACATGGTCCTCTGGACCAGGAACATGAACCAAGTGGACCTTTGATATCACCAACCTGGACCACCTCGACTCAGACAGTCTTTTTAAACTTTCAAGATCCTCCGCTACAGAAAAACCTGAGACATTTGTACCTCGTGGTGAAGAACGTCCCACAGAAAATGCCACCTTTCGGCCCTAACAAACTCATAATGTTCATTTTCTACTTTTAAAATAATCCTTCAGTGTTTCAACATGTGATCTATAAACACTAATAAGCTTATATTTATTGTTTTATCTTTATTGCATTAATTGTATTAATTTATGTAAAAAAAATGGGATAATGGGAGTTCATGCTGAGGAAGTCACCGTTAGCTCTGCCAAGTTGAAAAGGTGTTACTTAGAACAGGGGTGGGCAAACTACAGCCCGAGGGCCACATGCGGCCCACCAAGCATTTTAATCTGGTCCACCAGTTGCTTTCTAAGTATTTCAAGTCTTAACATACAAACTGGCAACATGACTTGCAAGTCGGATGTCTTATTTAGTAAAAAAAAAAAAACACAACAAAACTAAAATTAAATGATATAGTTTGATGCGGTCTGATGTTTAAAGTGCTGCTGAAAAAAGAGATATGAGAACATATACAGCTGATAGTATAACACTTTTACAGATAAAATTCATTCAAGGAAAATTGTAAGCACACACTATTTTGGTGTGTATGTTTTAAATATATGTTCTGGCCCTCCCGGACAATTTTGTTAACTCAATGTGGCCCAAGAATCAAAATATTTGACTCGTCCAACCAACCAAAAAAATAAAGAAATTAAAAAAAATAAAAAAAAATAAAAATTAAATTAAATGATATTTTTGGCACAGGGCCAAAAATGCATCATTAGGTAGAAAAAACATACATAAGTCGCACTGGAGTATAAGTCGCATTTTTTGCGGGTAATTTATTTTACAAACTATTTGACCAAAACACACATTACGTCATCTTGGAAAGCAAGTTCTAACAATAAAAGAATAGAAAACAGGCTGAATAGGTGTAAGATATGCTAACACAAGGGTTATGCTACACAAAAATAAATATGAACAGAAAAGGTGTCCAGTGTTTATGTAACATAAACAGTTTTTTCATTTATAAGTCGCTCTGGAGTATAAGTCGCAGGAACAGCCAACCTATGAAAAAAAAGTGCGACTTATAGTCCGGAAAATACGGTATCTGATGCACTCAATTGTAATCGGATGCATGTTCAAATTAAATTAAACCATTACCATTACCCCTGACTTAGAAGAAGACATTCCCAGGATTTCTAGCAAAAAGGTCATGTTAAGGATTGTTGTGCCTTTGTGGATGTGGGAAATATTTATTTCAACATGGCTGCTGGCATGCTGGCTGGCTGCCTAACTAAAAATCCCAAGTCAGCCTGAGGGTGCCATCCTCCTCCTTATTGGGTGTTGTGTTTCCCAATATGCATCCTTCCCAGAAAGCTTGTGTTTCCTTCATGGTTTCATGCTGACAATCATCTCGCACTTAGGTACCAAAATGTAGTCACGACTCGCTTTTTCATTCCCTCCCCTTGCCGTGTACTGCCAGTGTTTACTTTCATTTTCCTTCTATCTGCTATAATGTCAGGCTTTCTGACCGTATATAGACATCCCCCCTTGCTCTTCCTCCAACAACACGCCTTCCAGAGCCAGGAGGACATTCCCTGAAGCTCCCCTTGTGCCTTTAGATCCCTTATGGCTCCAATAGAGTGTTATTTAGTACAGTAAAGCATAATTCGTTATGCGCAATGTTGTACCAAAACAGAGACAACATTTTTGTCTTTTCACAAGGTTTGACTGTACTTTTAGACAGGAGGTTGAGGGGAAAGAAGGGCAAAATGTGTCAGTTTCTCAGGAGGTTTTAATGGTGATAATATATATTTACATATATATATGATGTCATATTTTAATCACAACCTACAGGAGTTAATTCAGGACTGCATTTGCATTGAACCTTTGACAAAGCCTTGACACAATGCCAAAAAAGAAGCATCTCAGATCAGAGCCCCTGAGAAAATAATACCCTTGTGTGGTGGACACAATCTGCCGAGACCTGCCGACCCACTGGTGGGGGCCGGATTATGTAAGAGGGAAAGTCCATAGTAGTGTGAACAACACCGGACCCCAGTGGATGGTCTTGATTGGTTGATTTCCATCAGAAACTATACATTAGACGCTTCCTTTCAAACCATTTCAACCACAACACACGCCAACTCTACGCACGCTCCTATTGGTCACAAGTGCGTGGTCTGTCACCCAATGGCATCACTCTACTTTGTGTATGCGGCATCATCCCCTCCCCACAACAAGCCAGAGGGTGGGAGGGGGTGGCAGCCCAGTCATGCAGGATTGATTTCATTGTCTGCTTCCTTTCATTGGCCATCCACATTTTGGGACTTGGACAATTGCTTAAATAAACAAACTCCTGGAAGTCACATGACCACTTTTACTCCTTTTCATGGTGTGTATGTGCACACACGCACAGACACACACCGACCGTATTTCTTCCCACTCCAGTCCAGATACCACCCAACCACAGCTAGTACATGCTGCATGCAAAAGCAACCAAACCTCACTGTGGCAAGCAGTTTGGTGACAGAGGAAAGGAAAGCTCATTCTAAGGGAGAGTGTTGTTCAACTGGCGGCCTGCAGGCCAAATCTGTCCCATGAAAGACATCAGAGTGCCAGTTTGCATGGGAATCCTTTGATTTTGCAGCAGAATCCCAAACTTCTGACTGAATTTCTTGCAGTAGGTCCATAAAAAGTCATTAAAAACAGGCACGCTCTCCTGTTATCCTCACGAGGGTCGCGGGGGTGCTGGGACATACGCCACTGTAACAAGTTTGGGAACCACTTTTATGGACAATCTTTGACTCGGGCTTTCATTGGATTAGGTCCTAAAATCATCAATTTTGTGACTAGCATAAACATTTCTTTTTTTTTAATGGATGATATCAGTAGTGTTAGTAAAAAGAAAATAACAACAGGATTAATTAATTTTCTACCGCTTTTTCGCGAGGGTGCTGGAGCCTATCCCAGCTGTCTTCGGGCGAGAGGCGGGGTATACCCCGGACTGGTGGACAGCCAATCACAGGGCACATATAGACAAACAACCATTCACACTCACATTAATTCAGACATACAATGTACCAGGTCATTAGCATAATGCAAATGTGCAATATTTTCCATCACTGCCTCTGTTACTACCTCAATCATATTTATTTAACAACCCAATACAATACACTCATATGTGACTTTATTCATCTGTACACACCAGTCATTATTTGCACTATGACCCATTGATCATTGCACTAAAATTAATATATCTGCTCCTGCATATGCTCCTGTGCAATACTATGTGTATATTTTGGATATCTTGTATATATGTCTTGTATATATCTTGTTAAATTGTCTTTTTTACTCTACTTTATATACTTTTTTGTTTTTTAAACTTGACTACTGCACTGAAAAGAGAAGCTCTCCAACTTTGTTGTACATCTTGTATAATGACAATAAAGGCCATTCCATTCCATTCATACCTATGGACAATTTGGAGTGGCCAATTAACCTAGCATGTTTTTGGAATGTGGGAGGAAACCGGAGTACCCGGACAAAACCCACGCATGCACGGGGAGAACATGCAAACTCCGCACAGAGATGGCCGAGGGTGGAATTGAATTCTGGTCTCCTAGTTGTGAGGTTTTCGTGCTAACCACTCGACTGCTGTGCCGCCCTCAACAACAGGATGATAATAACAATTATTATGAATAAATAATGATAGATGCTTGTATTGCATAGAAAATAAGAATAAAAGTGATGTGATGTATGCTGATTTCTAATCAGCATATAGGACTAGATGAGTGCATAGTAACCATGTGGTGCCAAGCAGTGATACAGCACATGTATAGTAGGTGGACAAAAGGAGAGCATGTGAGTGGCGATAAAGACACTAGCACATCTTGACATGAAATACACATGCAAACGTGTCAAATCGAAATAGTGATATCAGGCCGCAGCACGCCAGATGTCGCCGCGTGGCTTCCCGGGTGGGCGGGGCCCACATGGGAATATTAATGAGGAGGAAGATGGCTTCCGTATGTGTTTTGTCTTCGGCCGCCGGCCGTGCCAACGAGACTTGCGGCCTCATACCAGATCCCCTCTGAGCAACAGATTAGGGGCACCCAACCCAGCTTCCCGCATTAAAGGGGTCAGGTATGCGGGTGACACACATTCTTTAACAATAACAGCCTTTCAAGAGCATTCAGACTTTGTTTTCATGTTGACAATACATTACTACTTATTTTTTTGCAGTGAATTCTTTCTGTAAAAACAGCAGTGAAGCACTTTTTGACTATGATCTATGACTGTTGTTTTATGGAATTAACGTGCCCAGGTGCTGAAACCATAGTACAGTCTTCTTGTCTGTTTGGAGGTGAGAGACGAAAACAATAGACAAGCATGCATATGGTAACACATTGAGCCCGGCAACATTATTTGGCCATTTTGTGTATTGCCTTTATTAAGCAGTTAATTTATTATTGTCCCAGGCTTAGTGCCCACTGAACGAGAAACTTTGTCACGTTTTAATCTGGCAACATCTTGTGAAAGCCCTATTTTTCATTGTCTTTTATGACGCTGTAAGGAATATCTGCTGGTACCACATGGTTCGGGTGTGTCATGGTGATCAGAGCGGTGCCTTTAAGGGGTGAATGAAAGTTGGGTGAAGTGTACCTCTCCATCTGGTCTTTGGCGCCACAAAAGTGGGCCGAGGCAGAGATGAAACTGGAGGTGTGGCGCAGTTGTGTTTCTTCGCTAACGTGGGTGTGAAAAGCACACGTGAGTGGCATGATACGAGCCTGCGGAGTGGATTGCCAGCGTTGGTGCTTATTGACGTCATTTTGCAGCTAACATGACATTTATGCATCTGCAGTGTCAACTGCTACTACTCCGGATAACAAACGTATTGGATGTCTACCTTTCATAAAGTGCTAGGAATGCCATCTGGTCTCGATCATGGCATGCAAATAGCAGGCTTGTGTATATTTTCACAATGCCTCGCAACTGTGGGACTGCAAGACACGACCTTGGGTCAAATGCCGAGGTCCTTAAGTACCACAGCCAACACGTACATTTCTCACAGATGGAACCTCTTCTTATTTGAGTATATATTATATTTGTTGCTGACATGGCACGGCTGGGAAGGCAATGTTCGGCTGATCCAAGCAGCTTTGTTTCAAAGCAACACCCATAGAGAAAGTACTTCATGACTCTTTGACCTTCACATTTACAAGCAACACAATCTCATTTGGCTTTCAAGTAAAAGCAAACCAGCTGAAAACTTTTTACTCGGCATCTTGAATGAATCACACATGACCACCTGGAGCTATTCAAGTGCGGCGGACGCAATGTTGTGATGCTTTCAAATCGCAATTTATTCCCGAGAGATGATTGCCAGGTGAATTTGGGCACTTTTTATGGTGAAGTTCAACGTGAACCCGCAGACTTTCTAGGCAAAGCACCAGCGCTTATGATTGCGTCACCCTGACACCCATAGTTTCAAAGTCTGTAGCAACAAATCTCCAAGCCACACTTTTGCCAGGATTTTGACCAATTTTCATAAAATGTTGCTTCGGTTGTCACATTGCCGAAGAGAAATGTTAAAATAATGGTAAAATTTGACTAAAACGAACTTGTAGAAACACTGGGCTATGAAAATTTTTACAACAATTTTTTTTAAACACAAACAATTGAGGATAACTTTTTTATGCAACCCGAATCCTACCAAAACTGGTGCGTATGAAAACCGAGGTATAATTCAAATGTTTGACAAAAATTGCAGCTTACAAAAACCGAGGCAAAAAATGTTGCAAACATTTCTTATAAAAAGAGATTATTATAAAAACTGAAAAAATATAAATTTAAAAAAATGAGGCAAAATTAAGGGAAATGTAAAGGAACATGAAAACTAAGCAAAAAAAAAAAAAAGCAAACCCTAGGTAAAAATTGACAAAAACCTAGGCAACATTTTTAGGAAAATTTTTAATGCAACCCAAATCGTACAAAAACTGGGGCGTATGAAAACCAAACTTCAATTTTTTGACCACTGAAAACGGGGATGTACAAAAACATTTTTGCCAAAAACACTTGTCCTTAACAAAAACAGAAGCAACATTTCCAGAAAAAAAACTGGGGTGTATGAAAACCAAGGCATAAACAGGTTTTGTGTACGTCAGTTTTTCCTCAAGCGTTTTTGCTTAAAATTGTAGCTCGGTTTTCATACACTCCAGTTTTGGCATGAGTCAAATATTTGCTTATGCTCCAGTATTCAGCAGAAAATTTGCCATTTTTGTCAAATTTGCCTAAAAATTTGGTATTTGTATTCTTTTGTTTGCTAAAATGGTGCCTGGGTTTTGGTGGTGTATATATGGCGATTACATTAGAGTGTAAGTTTGTTGTTTGGATACCTGCAGTGTTCTGCGCGGTGCAGTTAAATGGTGTGTTCAACGCATTACTTTTTGGTTGCACCATTAGCGAGGTAGGTGTTGGCTTTGATGACCTCCTGTTGGTTTGTGTTCAAAGTGTCATAATAGACATTTTATGGACATCTCATTTACTCGTTTTTTTTTTTTAATAATAACAATAGTAAAGATAATAACAATCATGGGTAGATTACCAAATAAGCACCTTTGTGGCTACATTTCGCCAGCAATCGTACCCTTGTAAACCTAGTGGAAACACTGAAACCCTAGTACTACAAAAACTCAGAGCCCCCACCCCTCTCAAGGCTCATAAATGACAAGGTGTTCTGCAGATAAGCAAGAATTAACCACTGAGGTAAATCACCCCGACAACCTCAGCCTTGGGTCTTTCCCAACATCTCATGTTTCCAAAGAATTCCCACGTCCAGCTCACAAAAACAAAAGCAGGAGGAGACACGATTGCACAATCACTCGAAGGACAACTTTAAGCCAGAACACATCAAGGTATACAGTACAGTGTATACGGTATAGTGTATATATGAAGTCTATAGGACTGATGTGTGTGTGTGCCAAACAGAGACACAGCAAGTATAACATTGGAACTTCCAAGCAAAAATTAGCATTTATACATGAGTAAAATGGTAAAAATATGAGAAAAGATGGAATATTGGCCAGAAAAAATGCAAAATTTGACATTTTCATGACAAATTATTGCATTTTTTTTCCAGAGAAAAACTGGAAATATGGCAAAAAAAATTCTTGTTACAATATATTGTAAAATATATATTTCCCTTTTTTTTAAAAAAAAGAAGAAAAACAAATCTTATTACTCTTAATTTTACAAAATAAAAGTTGTCATATTATGAAAATAGAAAGGCAATTTATTAGCATAAAGTTGCAAATATACAAGAATTAAAGGTAACATGATAAGAAAAGACAGAATATTGCCAGAAAAAAGTTGCAATTATTAAAGATGAAAGTTGCAATTTGACAAAAAAAGATGGAAAAAGATTGAATATGACAAAAAAATATAAAAATATTATTAAAAATATTTTTTTTACATATCGATATTTCTGTTAAGCACAATATTAAAAACAAGCATACCGTTCATATTGATAGAGACTGGATTTGATGCGAAGGTCTCATGTTTCAAGATGTGTCTCCTGCAGCATTTTTAGTATTGAGAGAGTTCTTTATATATTACTTCCTTATTGTTTTGTGCCATACCAACCCCTTAAGCAATTGATGTTAGCATATTGTATCTTATAATATCTGTAGCTTGCCGCATGTGCCACTGTTGACACTATGGAGCAGCTGTTAGCATCCCTTTGCTACGTCGAGTAATAGAATATCCCAGCGGAAATATGGAAATGGATAGGCTGCATAGCGGCGGTGAATAGCGAAAAAGACGGTATAAAAGTCTTCAAAGACGACATCAACCATATTTACCGTCTGTTGTCATGGGGAACTTGAGATGGAAGCGCTAACGGCGCTAACCCGGCTGCAGACACTACCATGAGTGCAGCACTGGGCCGCATCAGGTTTTCCAAAAAAAAACAAACCAAAAAACGCATTTATTAAAAACAAAAAAAATTTAAAAACTTTGTGCAGGGTCTTGAGACACATGCTAACTCGCAAACTAGAGAGCTAGCAACCTAAATGGTAGCTTTCAAGTTATTTCCTTTCAACTTAAATAGCCAAAAACTTACCACTTCCACACGGATAGGGAGGATAACTATTAACAGTTATTTAACCTTTAGCATGAACATTAATCAAATGTAATAATTTTTTTCTGGGTACATGATACCATACAGCATCCATATCAAACTTGCGCGGGCCGCACTAACATTAAACTTTCATATCAAGGCGGGGGCCTCAAACTAGTGTCCTGCGGGCCACATTTGGTCTGCAGGCCGCGTGTTTGAGATCCCTGGCTTAGACTTTTGTCGACATTCACTTTATGGAATTTTATTGTCGCTTGCTTAAGGGGTTGGTATGGCACAAAACAATAAGGAAGTAATAAATTAAGAAACTCTCCCAATACTAACATGTTTTAGTCTATATTTATGTCATATTTTCTCTCTCTCTGCCTCCTACATTGGGTAATAGGAGAATGTAGAGTGTGCTAATTAGGCAAGAGCCGGTATGAGATTCTGACGGTATGATAACCTTGATATCATGACGACAGTATTATAATTACAGCTCTAAAATATGTTATTTTGAAAGATTTATATTAAAAAGAGTATTTTAAAAAATCATTTTAAAACCCTATAAACACATTGAAAGTGCAACACTGTAAAGAATAAGAAGCAAATTCTTTCTAAATAAATATGCAATCTACTGTGGATATTTCTGCAACTCAAGTCACAATACAAAGCAAAATGCCAATAAATGACACAAGAACATTTTTTTTTACTTGTAAAGTTACATTAGTTCATACTGGCAGGTTGCACTTTTCCAAAAACTTGCCTTTCCGAGTCATGAGATTGTTGTGAGCAACAGAAACATTGTTAAATGTTTTTTTGCTTGTTGTTCAGTGGAGAGTAAACATTTTATACAACTTATCCTCCACTCCTGTCTCCTTCTCAATCACACATCTGCACATTTGCTGACACTCCCCTGAGCAATATGTTGACGATGCTAACGAAGCAGCTAACAGAGCCTCTGCTATCGATATATATGCCTGACGTATGGCAACACAGCACACACCTGTGGTTCCAAGTGCAAGAAATAACACAGGAAGTGACAAATGTATTTCCAAGTAGTGGCCATGCTGGAGCTCTACTTTCGCTCATATAGTAGAAAATATGACGTACATTTTTAGTAGTTTTAACAGCGTGACTTTTTCATACCATGGTATACCTTGAAAACTGGAAACTGGTCGATCACATGTTGGAAAATGACCAGATGGATGAACAATATAATCTCAAAGTGTATTCTCGTCAGATGATATGAGAAGAATCCTCGGCACCTTGACACCCACAACTCCAAGAACGGGAATAACGACAAGTCTTTCACTTGTATAGCGCTTTTCCACCTCCAAGGTGCTCAAAGTGCTTTGACACTGATAATGCAGCATCAGGACCAACTGTGGGTTCAGTATCTTGCCCAAGGATACTTCGACATGATCACAGCAGGACGAATGATCCAACCCACAACCTTCAGGTTGGGAGACAACCACTCTACCACGCCGCCCCAAGACCTGGTGGCCAAAACTTTGCTGTTCCTCCACGTGGCTAAAATGCAGCGCCAATCCAGAGATCAGCTGGCCCCTCCCCTGCATACTCTGTTCAAACACACGAGATCAGACGTTCATAATCTGCATTGTCCCATCCTGGACAGGAGACAGGGTCGGACCATGGCCCACTTTAACCACCAGAGCCATCTGCAGAGTCACAGATGGCACCCGGCAGTGCGGCCACCCAGATCTCACGCTCAGAATGTAGGCTTATCGGGATGCAATCTGGTTCAAGGAAATGAAAAGTCCATATGACACCCACCCCCAACACACACACCAAACAAATTGTTTTTGCTGCTCATTATGATCAGTCTTGGTATGCACTTGCTGGAAAACAGCGCTCAATAATGTACATACTTCATAATGTACAAGAAGAAATCTTCATTTGAAAGCAACTCGGAAATTACAAGATGAAAGTAGGGCTGCAGCTATCAAATATTTTAGTAATCGAATATTCTACCGAAATTCCTTCGGTTAATGGACTTATCTGAAAAAAAAAATTTTTTTTGCTTGTTGAAAGAGTAATAATAAATTGACAAGAAAAATAAAACATTTGAATATCGGTCCAAGCAAAATCGGCCATCGGCTAAGTGTGATGGTAAAAATCGGTATCGGCATCAGCCCGGAAAAAAAACATATTGGTCGATCCCTAGTATTAACAACCAGCACCATGACGCAACACTCCGGTCACAGTGAGGGGCAATTACCACTGTTGCCATGCACTTAATATACAACATCCAGAGTAAAACTAACTTCACCACAGTACATTGCGGTGTTGTGTTTTCTTCTTCATGCAGGTGGTGGGAGAAAAAATTTTAAAAAAGAAAAAAGTTACATTGGTGAAGATGGAAATTGCAATTTTACGTTGCTCATTTTTTGTTGGCATGGTGTAATAATGAGATACACTATTAGATATTAATGAGATAGATAATTAATTCCATATAATTTAATTTGCTTTGCAGTGTTTCCAATACAATCATTGAATCCAAGATGTAAAGCTTGTGGCCGTTCATCTGCCGCTCATCATGCCCTCTCGTGAAGGTGGAATGCGGACACACCCCGGCCTGATGGGACAGTGCGCTCCTGCTTTGGGTCCGTAAATGGAGAAGTAACCAGAAACACAAAACTTCCCAGCAGCCGTTTGGTTTGGCCAGCTGGCATGCAGCTCTCCTGCACAAACAAATGTGCCGCGCTAGGCCTTCGCCCCAACGCAGGCCAGGCATCTCAGCGTGGCGGCCACTGAATTCAAGTCAAGCTTTACAAGCTTTTATGTCTGCGTCTCAGTCGGGGCGGGTCCACCCTTTTTTTTTTTTTTTTACAGCATTTCAGGGCCTCTGGAGAGTGATCTTTTTTTTTCTTGCGTTAAGAACTAAAGTCAGACTGATCAGATTACAGGTCTGAAAGCCTAGAGGAGTGACGCGCACTAAATACAGCAAGAATGCATCCACTAACCACATTCACGTTGACCACACATGCTGCTGACTGCTCCTTTACAAAGAAATTACGACTAGGAACAAACACTGCAATGCTGAAACATTAAAGTGGTAATACCATGAGAAAAGTTGCAAGTTTACCAGAAAAGGCTGCAATAGTACAGGACGAAAGTAACTATTTTACCACGAGAAAAAAGTTGCAATATTATGGGAACAAAATTTGGAATTTTACCCGCAAAAATTCTTTGCAATTATTAGCCCCTGTAAACATTTTTTACAAGAATAAAGTACCAAAAATATCAAGGGAAAAACTAATAATTTCTGAAGTAAAATACTGCAATTTTGGGCGGCACGGCGGACGAGTGGTTAGCGCGCAGACCTCACAGCTAGGAGACCAGGGTTCAATTCCACACTCTGTCATCTCTGTGTGGAGTTTGCATGTTCTCCCCGTGCATGCGTGGGTTTTCTCCGGGTACTCCGGTTTCCTCCCACATTCCAAAAACATGCTAGGTTAATTGGCGACTCCAAATTGTCCATAGGTATGAATGTGAGTGTGAATAGTTGTTTGTCTATATGTGCCCTGTGATTGGCTGGCGACCAGTCCAGGGTGTACCCCGCCTCTCGCCCGATGACAGCTGGGATAGGCTCCAGCACCCCCGCGACCCTCGTGAGGAAAAAGCGGTAGAAAATGAATGAATACTGCCATTTTACGAGAAAAAAGTCTGAATAGTACAAATAAATGAACATTTCACTACTACTACATTTCACACAAGATTACTTGTGTACCGCAAGATTTTTTCCAATGTAAAAAACAGATTGTGGCTCAAAAAAAGGTTGAAAAACACTGTCCTATAGAGCAGCTACACAATGTATTCCACCCATGGCACGCCTCCAGGCACGCCCACTCTGCTGTGGTTGGTCACACTGCTGAGTACATAGAAACACTTTTTAAAATGTCTGCTTTTAACATCCAGCCATATGTGTTGGATCCCGAATCCAATCCGGAAGTATAGACTGTGCAGTCCGAAGTTTCTCAAGAAAAGAGGTTACTTCAGGGCCGCATTTTAGCGGTTTTCTACAGCATCGGTAACGTGTAATGTGTTTCGCTGGACTACCAGTGCGTAAAAACTGAGGTATAGCTTTTACCAACACCACTTCCTGTATGCTATAATGCTAGACAAGCGCTTTTGCCTCATGATTGCCATAAAATAAAGACAGTTAGGACGCTCATAAACTGTTACTTAATGCTGGCCCTTCTGACTCTTCCACACCACCAAGTAACGTTGGAAAGACCAACGTTCGTGTCGGGCTTCAAACGTCATTATCTGAAACTTTGGCATTATTTAACACGGAAATACAACATTCTAACTACATTTACAGATCAGAAAAGTGGAAAAAAAGCATAATAGGTCCCCTTTAAGAAGCTGCATCAAATATTAACCAAAGTGATTTAGCATTAGCAACACTACAAAGCATTCCAGGAACACAATGGTGAGCAGGTCATCCATTTTTTTCTTGCCATACAAGGACTACCCAGCGGGGATGGCAGGACAGACAGCCGGACTGACCGCCCCCCCGACTCACACACGCACACACCCACCACTCCGGGATAGAGAGAAGAACAAGAGCGCCCAAAAAGCATGCAGTCAGAAACAAAGTGTCCAACATGCCTATGGGGCCAGCTGAGAATTAAAAGAAGAATCAGGAAGGCAAGGGAGCACCTTCAAAAAGGACGAGGGGGGAAATACCAAAAGTGAGGAGTCGCCGCCTTGCTTGTGCTTCAGTGCACAGCAGGATGGCGTCTTCTCACGCTGACTTGCGTGGAGACCACAGGTCAATCCCATTTACTACTGAAAACAGAAAGCAAAGGAAAAACACCACAAGCGTGAGCACATTTGGGTTATAAAGTGATTAACAACGCTGTGGTATGATAAAAAGCAGAGCCATTAAAATGCTGCTTTGGGAGTGTGAAGCACAAGATGAACTTGAGCAGCAAAACAACGAAACAACACCTTATTTTGTCACATGACTGGAAGTGATGTTTGTTGGGCGGCCTATGGGCTGTAGGACATGCTAATATACATATGTAATGCATTATCAAACGGCCTAATAACTGCATAACACAGTAAGGATGCATGTTTTGACACAGTTCACCCTTTTTCATTTTTCTAGCGTTATTCATTTTACTTCATCATTTATGTATGTATTAAATTTAAGTCTGAGCTACAAACCTTAAGTCATATAATGAAATACACTTGTCTCAATTTGTATAGCACATTTATTTATTTGTAAAAAACTGGCTAACTTTTCTACATCAGCCTCTGCACACATTGTTACTAAATCTTCAACAAATTGTAATGTCTGTAAAATAAAATATATCATCCAACTCTTGTATGTATTAATTGTATTTTCATTATTTCTATTATTTATTTTTTCCACTCTATTTATTCATTATTATTATTATTATTCATTATTATTATTCATTCATTTAATTTATGTATTTATTTTATGAATGTATTTATAGTGCAAGTGTCTGTTATTGTATTTATAAACTTGGATTGGCACAAATAGATTTAACACTACCTGTTGGCCCTCCCTCATGAATACATAATGGAACTGTTGGCACTGTTCATTCATTTTCTACAGCTTATCCTTACGAGGAACGCAGGAGGTGCTGGAGCCTATCCCAGCTGTCTTCAGGCGAGATGCGGGGTAAACCCTGGACTGGTGGCCAGCCAATCACAGCGCACATATAGACAAAAACAACTCCCACCCACATTCATACCTATGGACAATTTGGAGTCGCCAATTAACCTAGCATGTTTTTGGAATGGGGGAGGAAACCGGGGTACCTGGAGAAAACCGGGGCGAACATGCACTGATGGCCGAGGGGGGAAATGAACTCGGATGTCCGAGCTGTGAGGCTAACCACTCGCCCACCGTGCAGCCTGCACTGTTGGCAATTGCTCATAAATACATTCAAATGGGACACGGCCCACCACAAATGAATTTGGTGCAACCTGTTCACCCTTGCATATAAACACATTACAATACAACACAACCCGCCACAAATAGATTCTGTGCTACCTGTTGTTCCTCGCTCATAAACCCATTAGATCGAGACACGGCCTGCCACAAATGAATTGGCATAACCTGTTTACACTCACACTTACACACAAAGCAATCGGACACTGCAAGCCACAAATAGATTTGGTGCCATCTGTTTGCCATAGCACATCAACCCATTTTAACGGGGAATGGCCCGCCACAAATATATTTGGCTTTCCCCGTTGGCCCTCACTCATAAACACATCTGTGAATGTAGCTAGTGGTTCCAACTCTGGACAGTAGGTTACATCATAACTTTGCCTCTTAACACACCTTATTCACATCTGCTCTTCCAGAGAATAATAATATGTAGCAGGAGGGACACGCGCTGCTAAAGTGGCAACTTGGAGACTATATTTACCAACAAATATGAGACCCCTCTCTCCTGTTGCTAAAATGTGAGCCTGCATTAGCAACCCAGCATATCAAAGAATCTTGAGGCTCCGTGATGCGCACACATGCTTTTATTTTAGCATCCGTGGTAGTGGTGGTGAAGGTAGGATGATTGATGAAAGGACTTCTTTTTCCTCAAGGTTGGCAGATCGGCAGGCAAGGTGAGTGGAGTTCACATTCCAGTCAAATCCCCGTCTAAACACCTGCATGGCCTAACCACACATTCACACATGCTTGACTTCCTGCTCCAAAGCTTAGGTGGGGTGTTTGACTACCAGCACCCTCCTTTATACCTTCTAAGAGCTTTTTAGCTTTTGAGAACATTTAGCTATGATATTTTATAAGCCTCCACTGGCCCAAGAAGATTTATGGAATATGCTGCTCTCTTTTTCACTCTCATATCCTCTAATCCCCCTCCCCTCCTGTCAGATAATAAGCAGCTACCCCAAAAATGTATTTTTCTTTTTTAGCTATCTTCTCTGTAAAAGTAAGTCATATTCTTCACCTTTAAGCCTAACTTTGTGGCTCAGGAAGTACGGTGTTAGATGGTATCATTTTAAATACTGGAATGTAATAGGTACTTGATGATGATGATGTAACAGTAATATGTACATGTTGAGGAGCAATAAAGATGTTCAAAATGCTACATATTATATTCATTCATTCATTCTCTACCGCTTATCATCAAGAGGGTCACTGGGGTGCTGGAGCCTATCCCAGCTGTCTTCAGGCGAGAGGCGGGGTACACACTGGACTGGTGGCCAGCCAATCACAGGGCACATATAGACAAACAACCATTCACACTCACATTCATACCTATGGACAATTTGGAGTCGCCAATTAACCTAGCATGTTTTTGGAATGTGGGAGGAAACCGGAGTACCCAGAAAAAACGCATGCACAGGGAGAACATGCAAACTCCAAAACATGCAAAAACCACTCGTCGACTGTGCAGCTACATGTTATATTAATTGTGAAATTAATTTCCACCAATAGGGGCGACATAGAAATGATTCATCCATGAATTTTCAATAGGGAGAAACAGAAAACATTGAATCATGGAAAATGTGGCATCGTCTCAACAGGTAGCAGTTGTGACGGATTGCCTACATCACCTAAATGAGCGGAAAAATTAAAAAATCATACCTAAAATCGGTAAAAAATTGATTGATCTGAGGATGTAACCAGCAACCATGGCGTTTGGAGACGACCAATATACGTAACACCTAAACCACCCTTCCACCCTGTAGTGGAAGTGGAATGTTACAGAAGTGGAAAATGCAAAACTATATTTCACCAGTGGGGTGGTGTGTCGATTCATTTGCCCATTCCTTTATACCAGACTAAACCCAAATATGTTTTTTCCTTTTTGAACAGCCATAGAAGTTACAATGACATACTTCACATAATCCAATTCACAATTCCACATGTCCAGAATTAGGAAGAAGCAAAGTAAACATTAAAATATATACATATGACGGCTAATGGGCTGCACGGCGGATGAGTGGTTAGCGCGTAGGCCTCACAGCTAGGAAACCCGAGTTCCTAATTCCACCCTTGGCCATGTCTGTGTGGATGTTCTCCCCGTGCATGTGTGGGTTTCCTCCCACATTCCAAGAACATGCTAGGTTAACTGGCGACTCCAAATTGTCCAGAGGTATGAATGTGAGTGTGAATGGTTGTTTGTCTATATGTGCCCTGTGATTGGCTGGCCACCAGTCCAGGGTGTACCCCGCCTATAGCCCGAAGACAGCTGGGATAGGCTCCAGCACCCCCGTGAACCTCGTGAGGATAAACGGTAGAAAATGAATAAATGACGGATAATATTATTCTTGTAAAAAAAAAAATTCTCATTTTCGTCTGAATATTTTGACTGAAAATTACTGTGGATTTTCCATTTTTGCTGTTGTTTTGGTTTTAAATTATATTTTTAGAATGTGCTGCCAGCCAATAAAGAAAATGGCCTCCAGAACACACTTTGGACACTCCTAAAGAAGCAGAATAAATAGATGAAAAATGCTGTAAAATTTTCAATAAATACAAGTATGGTACATTTCAAATGAGGGCAAAACAAAATGCTAATGGCTATCATGGCTACTGACAATTTTTATTGCCTTCTGTACTGTTAATATTTCCCTAGGTTGCCACGGGAAAGAATGCAGGCAGACGTCGTAAATTGACGGTGGCTTCAACTTGGAAGTCAAAAGTATGTTTGTTTGAGCACAAAGCCAAAGAGTCTGCAGACAAAATGCTGAATCAGGAAGATGAAGAGAGAATCATAGGTATCTATTGCCAAAAGTTATTGAGTTGATGCTTTGATGAAGGGCGCCGTGCCGCTCCGCTGACCTGCAGCCATTCGCCACCATGTCAAACATCAAATCCACTCTAATTGGCCCTTCACATCTTTCAAGCAAGATGGAGACCGGCCGTGTTTGCTCTTTTGTGTTGTGAAGACAGGGGTGGGTCTTTGGGAGGAGGTGGGAGGGGGTTGAGGTTGCCAGGTCAGCTCGCTTTTGAGGCCAGGGGTAGATGACACACTCCCTCCCACCAAAACAGACTTGAAGAAAGCATAGATTATCATCCCTGCCAATGTCTGCACAGATGAATATCCAATCCAGACCAAATCAAGCTATCTGTGGTGGTCCAAATTAATAACAAATTAAAACTCAAGGAGTATGGGACACATTGCATGTATTTTCAAGTTTTTCCCCAGTGTCTGTTGTCCCAGGACAACGTGGGGTCGCAAAACCATTTTCATTTTATTTACTCATAAAACAGTAATACCTCACCACTTTGCACCACTTTAAAATTTTGCAGCTTCACGGTTTTGCTGTCATGCTGTCTCACGGTTTAATACAGCCTATTATTAGTCTTAAATATGCATATTGAAGTAAATATTAACAAACATTTTCAATGAAAACAAATTAAACAAAAAATTTACAAATAAATTACAAAAAGCAAGGCTTTTTTCAAAAATATCTTAAAAACCCTGAATCATAAGAAAATCTTTGTGTATGAAAATCAAAATTAATGTTATGTGAACATTTTCAGCAAAAACAATTCACACAAAAACTGGGGCGTAGAAAAACAAGGCATATTTTTGGCAAAAAATGTACAATTCATGTATCATACAAAAACTGGAAAACTGAGGTTTGCCAGTATGGTGTACACAGGAGTGGGCAAACTACGTCCCAGGGGCCACATGTGGCCTACCGAGCGTTTGAATCGGGCCCGCCAGTATTTTTATATATATATTCATTCATTCATTTTCTACCACTTTTTCCTCACCATGGTGCATAGGGTGCTGGAGCCTATCCCAGCTGTCTTCGGGCGAGAGGCGGGGTACACCCTGGACTGGGCGCCAGCCAATCACAGGGCACATATGGACAAACAACCATTCACACTCACATTCATACCTATGGACAATTTGGAGTCGCCTTATAGATATATATTTTAATATATTTTTATATTGCTAGTATTTCAACTTAGCTGCACGGCGGTCGTGTGGTTAGCGCACAGACCTCACAGCTAGGAAACCAGGGTCAATTCCACCCTCGGCCATCTCTGTGTGGAGTTTGCATGTTCTCCCCGTGCATGCGTGGGTTTTCTCCCGGTACTCCGGTTTCCTCCCACATTCCGAAAACATGCTAGGTTAATTGGCGACTCCAAATTGTCCATAGGTATGAATGTGAGTGTGAATGGTTGTTTGTCTATATGTGCCCTGTGATTGGCTGGCCACCAGTCCAGAGTGTACTCCGCCTCTCTCCCAAAGACAGCTGGGATAGGCTCCAGCACCCCCCGCAACCCTCGTGAGGAAAAGCGGTAGAAAATGAATGAATGAATGAATGAAGTATTTCAACTTTTAACATACAAACTGGCAACATGACTTGCAAGTCAGATGTCTTATTTAGTAAAAAAAAAAAAAAAAAGCTTAAAAAATTAAATGACATAGTTTGATGTGGTCTGATGTTTAAAGTGCTCCGGAAAAAAGGGACATGAGAACATACAGCTGATATGTAACACTTTTACTGATAAAATTAGTCAAATAATTCCAAGGAAAATCATAAGCACAAAATAGTATGTGTGTTTTAAATATATGTTGCGGCCCCCCGGACAATTTTGTTAAGTCAATGCAGCCCACAAGTCAAAATATTTGCCCACCTCTGGTGTACAATGTGTACGCCATTCCTGAGTGTGTGGATTTTGACAGTGTAGTGCTGTCCAAAATCCATTGCACATTTGTGGCGAATGAAAGTCACAACATTTGCCCTCATGCTTTTCAGCAGGATGGGGAGAAGGTAACCATGCTCGAGAAGAGCCTTGGGGTTTTTTTCCCACCTGCATTCCAATAGAGGACTTTCCCAATACAAATGTTAGCTTATGCCAGTTATAAATATACAAAAAGCTTTGTAGAGGGATTCCAGGCCAACCCCCCCACTCAATCTCGAATGCACTTGCTCTCAGGGTCCCACTGCAGGAATGTAAAGCGTAATCACTCGCACATTTGCTACCCCGACCCAATTAAAACAGTCAACCTTGGCTTAAGCTTCGACACCCGCCCCCAAATCATGCCAGCTAGCAAGGGAGCATGTGTGGGTGGGCAAAGTTCTTCAAGTATCAACTGGCCTTGTGGTTTTCTAGTCACAGGCTTTTTGGGACAGTTCAGTAGAAACCACTTCAAGGCAAACCCGGCGTAGACCCGTTTGCTCCGAAGGCCCCACTTGTCATATTGAGGATCTGACCAAAAATCTGGTGATGATAACATCAAGAAGTTAGGACACCCAACAAAACCTCTCCTGACTCCCCAGCCCGAAAAAACGCAGTGGAATCCTAGTGGAAGCGGCAGGATGAGATGACATCATTGCAAAGACAGCGGAATAATAAAAAAAACAGCATCAAGGCTGCCTGGGGTCTAAATCATGTCTGGGAAGTAAAAAAGGGCGAAGAAGTGTGGGGTGGGGGGCAGGAAGGCTTTGAAATCCTCTCTATAATTAGTTATCTGTCTGGACCTGCACTAACATGCCTTCTGATAATGAAAGAGAATAGGAAAAGCTAAGGGGGATCGTTATATGGCGTAAAGTGTCAGAGGCACCCGCCCCAACCCCTCTTCTAACCTTTGTGTTAGCATGAGGCTTTTGGCGCCAAGAGTAGGGCTGGGTTAAATGATTATTTTTGTTATGGATTAATCTGCAAAATAATTTTTCGATCCATCGATTAATCCAACTATTCATTTTTAAATCCAATTTGATTTGATACACCCTGGACTGGTGGCCAGCCAATCACAGGGCATATACGTATAGACAAACAACCATTCACACTCACATTCATACCTATGGACAATTTGGAGTCGCCAATTAGCATGTTTTTGGAATGTGGGAGGAAACCGGAGTATCTGGAGAAAACCCACGCATGCACGGGGAGAACATGAAAACTCCACACAGAGATGGCCAAGGGTAGAATTGAACTCGGGTCTCCTCGCTGTGAGGTCTGCGTGCTAACCACTCTTCCACCATGCAGCCCAAAATATAAACAGCAATAAAAAAATAACAGCAGCAATGTGTGTGTGTTCCTGCAAGAGCACTTTATCTTTCCCTCTTGCTTTACGCCACCACTCTCACTCCGTGCGTGTGCGTGTCTACTCAGGTGTGTGTGTGCGAGGAGCACAAGTTACGTGGTGCATGACAGGGTTAATCATTGCAAACTGGGAAGGAAAAAAAGTTGAAAACATACGGTGTCCACACAAGCAGGTCCCGGGTGCTAGTGCGTCGCGGTAGTGCTTTCATGGTACGGTATCTCCATTTTGTACAGGGCACAGACCACCGAATCATTACCTTTAAGTGTAAAGTACTCACATACTTTTGACATCCTATTGCAAGATCTTTTCTTCTATCCCGACTCGCCGCCATTTTTGATTCTGACTGATGACGCATCAACGTGCAGTTCTTGCGTCGACATATTTTTTGCATCGACGTCATCTAATTTGCGCTAGCTAACAATGCACATCATTGGGGCACACCTATTTCGACTACAAAGCCCTCTAAAAAATCTACACGTTTTATCATTTAATATACATACTGTGATCATGCAATTGATGACAACATGTAATATCTTGCCGTATTTTGATTATGTAAAACATTACCAAAACTTTCCAAGGGGCATTGATTTCACATCGAGCTTTTAACTTGTGCTAGTTCCGTCAATAACGGCAGCAAGAGTTAGGATGTCCACTTTCATTGGGATGGCTGTGTGTTCCAGTACCCAGGTAAAAAATGCTGACGGCAAAAGAGCATCATGTTGAGTCTTTGTAGCAAAATTGACAGCTAGGTATCCACTCATTTGTCTCTGAATGACGCTGACATGAACGGCTAGCAAGTGTTGTGTTAGTCAGCCAGATAAAAATATTTTTTTGTGTTAGCTGCTACAATAACAATATGGAAGTTATGTAAATAGAACATTTTTTGACTTTCTTGAGGGTTTTTGTGATGGCTTTCGAGTCAAAATATGCATTTCCCATGACGTCCATTGTTAGCTAGCTCATATTAACTTATATTAACATATAAACTTGCACTAGAAAGCACAGAAACGGCAAAGGATTGCGTGTTCATGTTTCACAAAACAATTGTGAATGACGGGAACATTTCTAAAAAGTTGCAGTTCCCCTTTAAAAAGCAAAAATGAAAAAAGCCTTTGTAATAATAAATAAAGAAAAATGTCAAAATAATAAAGGAAGAAAAGTCACAATTTTAGGAGAATATAGACAAAAATGATGTCATCTTAGTAGCACAGAGTTGAAATATTAAAGAAATATATTTTTTCATTAGAATTGTAATATTATGAGACACAAACAAAAATAAAATACAAATAAACAAAGTAAAGCTGCGATTGGAATAGTTGTTTGTCTATATGTGCCCTGTGATAGGCTCCAGCACCCCCGCGACCCTTGTGAGGATAAGCGGTAGAAAATATTTGGACATTAATTCATTTTTCGTTCATTTATTCATGTTAAATTACAGCTGATTTTTTTGCAATTATTTTTTTCTTTTTTTTAGTTTTCTTACTATTTTTAAAATGTGCCGCGGGCCAATAAAATTGGCCTCAAATGGTCCCTGGCCACACTTTGGACACCTCTGTTCAAAATTGTAATATGGACAGCTATTGATTCGGAATGGAGCATCCACGAAAGTCCCATTAATGGGTCAGATCAATCCAATGTAAAAAGAGGTGGCGGTGTAATGTGGCATTCAAGTCAAGGCCGCTTTGCTGTCGCGTGCCTGTCAGTGTCGATGATGTGTAAAAGTTGACATCCCCCGCCATTGAGGCTGAGGGATGGACTGTGGTGAGCAGAAATGCTTGACTCTACTGGCGTCGCTTGTTCAAGGAAGCAGAAGAAAAAATTCCGGTCTGGTCTTTCGTGGAATGTTATATAAGACGGGTCGAGTCCGGATTTAAAATTACTGGAGCGAGTGTATGTCCAAGCAGAATGACTGGACTCTCTCCTGTCAGGAATGTGCTGAGCTCCCAGCCATGTGTTGTCTCCCAACCAGGGAAGCCAGCAGGCCACTTGCTGCAACAAGAGCTCCACAAGCGGCCTGTGTAACCTAAAACGCCGGTGCTTAAACGGGGTCCAGCAACCCAGTCTCCTCTGGGGCTTTGTGTGCCCACATTGATGAGGTGCCGCTAAAGAGCTGTCCAAGCACACGCCTGATACGTGCCAGACGCCGTTACCAAATGAAATGACATAGGAAAGCTAGCTTGCAGTCATAAAATAGTAGTAGCTTGCAAGGATTACTTCAAGGAGGGTACACAGGTCCCCTTCAACTCATCCAGTACCGAAGAGGTATTTTTTGAATCCTGAACACCCTATCCCTATGACATATTTATATGCGTTTATTTTCTTTTTGCCCAAGAGGCAAAAAGAGGTGATGATGCAACTTTTATTCACCTTATTATCACATTTAACATTACAATGGAGCATTGTGGGGCAGCTTGAAGAATAAAGTCATAAAATAAATTACAGTTTTTTCTGGACTATACGTCGCTCCTTAGTATAAGTCACACAAGTCCAAAAACGAATAATTAGGTCGAAAAAAACATATATAAGTCGCATTTTTTGCAGGTAATTTATTTTACAAACTACTTGACCTAAATAGACATTATGTCATCGTGAAAGGCAAGTTCTAACAATAATAAAAAATAGAGAACAGGCTGAATAGGTGTAAGATATGCTTATTCAGCTACACAAAAATACACATGAACAGGAAAAGGTGTCCAGTGTTTATTTAACATAAACAGTTTTTTTCATTTATAAGTCACTCTGGAGTATAAGTCGCAGGAACAGCCAACATATGAAAAAAAGTACGACATATATTCTGGAAAATACGGTATTTGAACTGTAGTGCAATGGTAAATTACACCTATTTAATAAAATTGTAATCTGAAAACAAACAGTACCTCAACTTAAACTATCCGTAATCAAATAAGAAAATGAAAGTGCTTCAGTATCTTCTTATGAAGCTCCAGCAGAGTTTTCTCTGTGAAATGGAGGCAAGAGGGCAAATCATATTGGGCTTCTAAGTGCTCCATAAGGATAAGAAATCCCAGGTTTGAGATGGAGGCGTGTTTGAGGGGTCCCCAATACCAAAAATATGGACGTCAGTCGCAATTCTGCTTGAATTGAATTCTTGACTTTTCTCTGTTTTTTGGTCAAAATCTGGTGACTTTGCTGAAACCACCCTATGTTCTACTACCAATTTATAAAGATCCAAAAAGGCTAGAAACAAACTCTTTTTTCTGATAAAAGAAAGTATAAAGTTTCTTGACATAGCTTCAATGTTCATGTAGTCCTAAAACTTAATATTCTGTGGGTCTTGAAAGTTGAGCAAAAATGCCCAAAAACTCTCTCTTTGAAAATGGCTGGCAGTGAATGGGTTAATAAATGTTGTCAAATATGAACATTAAAAAAAAAAGTCACATCTTTTCAACACTAATGGTTCATCATTCTTATTTTATGATAGATTTGGAGCTTAGCAGTTCCTCCCCCCCAAGCCTTAAAGTCCACAACCCCCCTGCATGCCCCATTTACACTTACTGTTATTTAGATGAGACCCGGCTTTGTTGTTTATGGACGCCCCTAACACCATTCATGTCTAAAGAACAATTAAGGGTAATTAGGCTTTTGCAGGCGAAAAAAAAAGAAAAAAAGCATTTCTCTGCTGCCCTGGCACACATACAACAACATGTGGCACAGAGGGATTTGATGCGTTTCATCCGAGATTAGAACATCAACTTTATTTGAACTCAACGTTGGCCTTTTGTTATCAATCTGAGCACAAGCTGCTCTTTTCATAAGAAGAATTGATCTTCCATTAGTGCTTGCAAGACTTTGTTTAGTGCAAAGGCTATCAGACATGAACAGGAACTGATCTCCTGGTATTTTTATATCAATAGAAAGGGTTTTTTTCACTTTGTGCTTTTTAAGTTTCCCATGTAGTGGACATTTGTTGTCAGAACAATGAAGGATTATGATAGAAGTCAAATGCATGCATGTGCATAGGCCATTATTGTGCTCAAATTATAAATTAGTACATCGATGTTATGGCTGTTATTTTTGCCTTACAGGTTTGTTGGTGGATTTATGAAAAATAAACTGGTCAATTTATTCGTAATTATAATTACTTTTAATTTTTTTTTTACTAAAATAGAGATACAAATACTTTTCCAACTTCAACAGATACAAATACAGGGTGCGTTGCACACCCCTAATCGCCAATAATCAAGATTATTGACAACATTTTTAATACAATTTTTTCATAAACGACATGTCATAAGCAAAGCATGTCAAAAGAAAACATTGTAACATTGTAATTGGGATGTAGAGCTTTGAAATTAAATAAAAAACATAATCAACAGGGAAAAAAAGACTCTGGAAAACCCAAAATAAAAATGACTCTTTTAGCAAAACAATGCACTTAAATAAAAATCCATAATATAACTAAAAACAAAAAAAAGACCCTCTTTCTGTTACAAAAAAAAATCACACACAACAATAAATACAATAAATAAAAGTAGCAAGTCTCTGTAAACAAAATTGAACTTGAAAAAAAAAATCAATATTTGGTATTATTCCTTATCGGGAAGGCTTAACATACAGTATAGCGACACTGTCTATGAGCACCAGTTTTTGCTGTTTTGTTTATATTTACTTTGCCGACCAACCATCTCAGTCAGCATTGACTATCGAGTGAAGGCTCAGATAGTTTTTTTTCGCTGTTACAAAAATGGGACAGGATGGTCGTGTTTCAAATGCCCTTTTTCCCAGTCACTACTTTGCTCATGTATTCACTTTGTTAATTCTGTACCAAAATATTCGCTTTTGTGCCTTCATTCATATACGCGTTTGCTTGCTCACAACACTAATCTATGCTGACGCTAGCCTGGCCACTGTATCAACTCACTAGGAGCCCCGCCTCCACCTACTGGGACATAGAGGCTGAATGACAGAGTATGGGTGGACTATCTCCATTCACTCAAAAAACCAACGCACCTAGACAGATGCAGATTGAACCCTCTTGTCAACGAGCCTGTGTGGTAAAGAGAGAAGTGAGGGAGGCAAACAAACACGCTTGCAACATGTCGATTTACCGAGGCCGGCAAAATTATCATCTTTGTTTTCGATGTGTTAGGCCTTCATGTACAGAGTTCTGTTCAAACGTTTTTTCAAACCGACTCTTTCACAGACTGCCAAAACCCTGCAAATTCACCGTTCAGGACGATGTTGGTAGGACCATTGCAAACCCAACTCATGCATAGATTCATTTACCGGTAAAGGGTACCGATTAAGCTTTTTCCACTTTTCTGACCTATAAATGTTGTTAGAATGTATCATGCCACTCCCTCCATTCATTTTCTATGCCGCTTATCCTCCTAGGGTCACAATATGCTGGAGCATATCCCAGTTGTCTTTGGCCAAGAGGTACACCCTGGACTGGTTGCCACCCAATCACAGTGCACATATAGACAAACAACCATTCACACTCACATTCATAGCTATGGACAATTTGGAGTCACTAATTAACCTAGCGGAGCTGCATGGCGGTCGAGTGGTTAGCACGCAGACCTCACAGCCAGCAGACCTCACCTAGACCTCCCACCCTCGGCCATCTCTGTGTGGAGTTTACATGTTCTCCCTGTGCATGTTCTCCCACATTCCAAAATGTTAGGTTAATTGGCAGCTCTTTGTCTTTTGTGTAAGTGTGCAGCTATGGATGTTCATCTTAATACGTTTTAGCTTGCTGTTTGCTCCATTGTTTACACATGGGAGCAGCTGTTAACTTTGAGTACCCCTTGGCTAACACTGAGTACCCCTTGGCTAACACTGCGGAGATACAAAGGAGACAGGAAGGCTGCACTGTGGGAGTGAACGGCGAAAAAGACGGTATAAAGGTTACTGTATAAAGACATTATCAACCATGTTTACCCTCTGTCGTCATAGGGAATGTGAGATGGAAGCGCTAACAGCACTAAACTGGCTGCAGAGAGACTACCGTGAGTGCAGCATGATTGCACTGAAGATTGAACGATATTAAACCTTTTCTATATTTATTTTAAAAGGAGAATATATAATTTTATTTCAGCAGCTATTTTTCTACAAGATTGTTTACATTTTAATACAACCTTGCACACATATGTGGCTTTGACTTTTGCCTAAATTCAGAAGAAAATCGGGATATATATCATATCTTGATATTCAACCTAAATATATGGGGAGATAAATTTGGTCCATTAAAAACAACTTACAAATGGAAGGTTGTTCAAGGATGCATCCAAGTTTGAGCAGTCACATTTATCTTAGTTTTTAGCTGTTTTCATTACAAAACTGTGTGAACAAACGCTAGCGCTACACCATACTGCATAATCAGTCAATTGACCTACGACCTCTCAGAATGACTGAAAACAGACACATCGCACACATGCCAGGAGGTAATCAGCCATCACAGACGCTTCAAGTGGGGGGGGGCAGATTTTCATATTGGCATCAGTCCTTAGCGATGGTTCAATACTTCCAAGCAAAGCAACAAATAGCATTGGAAGCAAGTGTGGGGTGGGATGATGGTGCCTTTGCAAGGGCTTGTCCAACACGACTGCAATGGGGACGCACACATTTCCACAAAGAGCTTCCTGGGGTGTGTGGCCTTTAACATAAATACACTCTCTCTTAACATAAACCAGGAACACACGCACATACACACCTTCCCCTTCGCCTCAACATTCCCTGGGGGGGCACTTTAGCTTAAAAGAGCCAGGCATGGCCACATGCTGTGTTATCTGGGTCATGAAATCTTACGGGCAGCCATGCAGAGTTCAAGCTACGGCGTCATGTTTACCCCCAACAATTAGCAACCACTAAAAAACACACAACTCACACATGTTTTTTATGCGGAAACAACACAACATGGTTGACACCAGTGAGCTATGACTTCATTATCACTTTATTTATCTTCTAAGATCAAATGGAAGAATTCTTAAGTTGTATTTTTACACAATGCCACATCTACAGAGGAAATGTCATTCAAATTGAACAGTGCAAAATATTTTTTTTGTCCAGAAATACTACATGTGGCGTTTGCATTGTGGTTAGTGTTGGGTGAAAAGGAATACACAGCTTGCAGCTGCACTGCAGTGTGAGTCATATACACGAAAAAAAACTGTATAATACTTGACTTTCTTCCCTGGACTTTTTCATTATCAAAAAAATGTCAATGGATGTTCTGTTGACTTATACAACAGATTTTCACAGCCTGTTATTATATATTTTGAAGTAGGTTGTAATGGCCAAGGTCCATGGGTCAATCTCAGCTTTTGTCTTGACTCAATGTTAAAGCAATGGGGAACCAAAGGCACTATTTAACAGTGCAAAATAAACATTGAAACGTCTTTCATATTTGGGGTACAGAAGCGAATGAGGTATCAAATTAAACTTCCAAGTCGTGTTTTACCAGATATAATTAATCGCAAACTTGTTTTTACACATTTCAAAATGTTGTGACATTGCTACCTAATGCATTTTTGCACTTTTACCAGCACTGTATGGCATGCTTGATACATACACACACACCATAATATAATAATGTACTATGATTATACTTTGGGAAGCGAAAATAAGTTCTACTGTGCCGCAAACAATGACTTTGGATGCACTTTTAAGTTGCACTTGACTCAGCACAGCACATACTGTACTTACAGATTATACTGTACATACATAAAACTCCAAAAAGTAACCAGTTCGAACACTCCAACAACTTTTCCAACGTAAAACACTATGCAATCACATATTTTGGTTTGAAGTAAAATTATTTTTCCAAGGCTTTCCAGTCAAGGTGATGTTATGAAGAATCATGCCGTAAATCGTGATGAGGTAAAAGCAATGTGGCTAAACTAGCAAAACAACTATCACGCGCTCCTTTGTAGAACTCACACAAATGCTACAAAAGCCTGTAAAAAAACGCAAAAAGACAAAAATAACACATGTAAAATACACAAAAACACTTTAATAAAGACTCTTTATGTGTAGTGAATGTTCAAAGCTTAACTTCTCTTTCTTTTGTCAAGCTTTCTACTGTACTAGGTAGTGATGGCATTAAGAGAAGATCCCAGACTGCAAGCTGTACTCACGGACTGCCTCCTGTTTTGGGTCCATGTCGGAGCAGGTCTGCTGAAGTCGGCCAACCTTCCTCTGCAGCCCCCGGAGCCGCTGCGTCGTGGTCTCCAGGTCGCCCTCCAGCTCCTGGAAGATGGAGCAGGCGTGTTTGGCCAGGTCCGACAGCTGGCGCAGGGTCCTCGCCAGAGCCACATTGCTGATGGAGACAAGGTCCTCGAAGGCTGGAACCTCCGGGTGGTCGTCGTTTGTGACTTGGTACCGCCGGCACAGCAACTGTGGCTCCACGAGCCGTTTGACGAACGGCATCTCGGTGCGTAAATCCAGCGAAAGTGAGAAGAAGATGCCCTCTCCTCGGACCCCGGACCTCTCGGCGTGGATTCAGTTGCCCCCCATCCTTTCATTGGGAGGACCAAGCTCTCCTCGAGGCGGCAGAAGAAAAAGTCGGACTTTTTACACGCTGCAAAGTGGAAATAGTTCTTTAAAAAGAACTAGTGGGGAGGCTGGAAAACATGGAAAACATGGCCACCACGGAATGGACTACAAAAAAAAGCTACCATGATGCCTTTAGGGACACTCGGCAAGCAAAATGGTCAGGCCAAATTTCGCTTGCAGGGGCGTGGCTACACCAGATGGAACCAATGAAAACACAAATAACGATATTTGATTAGATAGACTTTTTAAACTCGTAAAAGAAAATACAAAAATAAATATAAAATGACCTTAAATAAAGGTGGGTCCTGACTTAATGGCCATTTGAACATGTGGCTCTCAGGTTGAGACATTTGGGACTACCACACAGGAAACTGAAAAGGTACTGAACCAGAGTTGTGGTGGCTCACTTTCAAGGAAACAACATTGTGGTGGTCTAAGTTCCTAAAGTGTGGAACGCGTACCCCCAGGGGTACATCAATTGTCAAATGGTGTACGTGAATAATAAATGAAAAATTATTAGCACCAGACTATTAGCACCTAATGGTACAGTTATGATTGCACCTTAACGCCTCACGGCTCCAGACTGGAACAGTAAGGAGACAAAGCGTCAAGTTGTTCATTGTGTGCATTAGGGGTGTGCAACACAGCCCGTATTTTAATTTTAATTTTAATTTTAATTTTAATTTTAATTTTAATTTTAATTTTAATTTTAATTTTAATTTTAATTTTAATTTTAATTTTAATTTTAATTTTAATTTTAATTTTAATTTTAATTTTAATTTTAATTTTATACAGTTAAATGCAAAAATCATCAGAGAGATGTAAAAATGTAAAAAAAAAAAACACTGTTTAATTGGTATTGCGTCTGGGTGATAAGTGCAGGTGTGTAATGGGGGGAACGCTTGCCTGATTCGAAAGCTCATTGGTTCACACACTGTGGTGAAAATGAATGAGCACGGGCCATAAGCGAGACGCCACCGGAAAGCTAAAAAAATCCATATCCATTTGTGGTATAGTTGTACCGCTGCTGTTTATGTGTGCCGTTGTGTGCAGCCTTGTGTATTGATGTTGGGTTAATGTAATCCACGTGGCGTTGATTTGTAGCGCTTTCACTGAGACAAGGACACTTTTCCTGTTTGTGGTGCCGGTTGTAGCTTCCGATTGGTTGCCTCCCTGTTCGCATTGCACGTTGGGTAATGTAGTCGTTTATATGTCGGTGGATTTCAATTGTGCGGTGTTACTATATTAAACTACGGTACTCAATACTTTACACTAATATTTGATGAGTTTATCTTGACTACCTAGATTAACCCTAATTTATCTTACTTATAACTCCTTTTATACTACTTTGAACTACTTTTTAAACTTTTTTAAACCTTTTAACTACGTTTAAAATGTATTTATTTATTTATGTGTGTGTGTATGTATATATATATATATTTGTGTACTATGTACAGTGATGTCTTTTTATTCTCAGGTTTATAACCTATCATTTGTGGACAAATCTGTTGGAGAAGAAAAAAATAGATAAAATAAATCAATAAATTTCTACATTGAGTTATAACGTGTCCTTCTGGCGATCCTTTTCGGTGGGAAGAAAATAAAGAACCCAACAGTTGGGCCACTCTTATGCCAAGGTAGCACTGTATATGACAATAAAAACAATACCTGCACTGCTCCAGTCTCTGGCAGGCCATGGAATCCGTGATAAGTCAAACACAGCGACAGTAGATACAAATAACTTTGGTCTTGCTACAAGAGCCATCTGCCAGGGCTTTGAAGCTAAATTTACCAATCTAAATACTCTATTTTATATACGTATTTGTTCCAGCTTGTTGCTACAGAGTTACCGTACTTCAACCAAACTACGGTGAGGGCAGAGGGTCAAACAGGAAGAGCGCACGTTAATCACGCATCAAAATATTCCTGCCATTAAAGGAAACTTCTGTTAACATGACAACTTTGTATATTATCACTTAAAAAGTGTACTGTACTGTAAACAATGACTTTTGATGCACTGTTAAGTTGTATTTTTTTGTATTTTTCCCCAGCACTGAATAGTTTATTTTTTGTAGATATACATACTATAATCTATAATTTTACTTGATCATGTGAAAAAAGGTGTTCCTATACTGTAAACGTCAAAGTTGCATTTTCACACTGTTCCCAGCACAGTAAAGTTTATTTGTCCGTGTTGAGGTTGAGCTTTGCTTTGATGTCCCGTGCGCGTGCTGTCGGGCCGCGCTGTCATTCAGATGTGCTGAATGAGTGTTTAGTTAAATCCATGGCTCAACAAGAGGTGGCAGACTAAAAAGGGCTTCCTGTTGCTCGACTCGTGTCGTGCAGCAGAAGTGCAATCTCTGCAAAGTGCTGCCCGGGCGACAAAGGCTACGCACGCCACAAAGATGCAGGCCGTGACGTCATCGTTCGGGGTGGCGGCGCCGCCAACAAAAGACAAAAGCTGCTAATCTCGCAGTGAGAAAGTTGGCCTTAGCCCTACATCACCACAAATTGGCACTTTTAAGTTGAATTTGGAAACAATTGTTACTGTTAAGCGGAATTCCCGATGAGATTATGGAAGGAAATAAATACGCCTGTTTACATTTGAACAAACATCAAAAGACTGACTGCACAGTTTGCTTTTTTCTTTGGCTTTTTTGCAACACTCATCCCAAAAGGAGGGGCAACGAAGCTCAAGAAGGTGTGATGGGAGAAGAACACCCACACAAAGTGATGTGAAATATGCATTCCGAGCCCCCACCACCACCTGTCATTGAAGCGAAGAGAAGATTCTTCTTGTTTTTACCTTTTGAGTACTTCTTTTTGTGCGACTTCAAACATTGTATGAACATTTATGGTGGCCACATTTTGACATTGGAACACATTCTTTACTATGGAAAGAAAATGTCTCCATTCAGTAACAAAAGTACACTCTGCAGTGCATGCCATATTAACACACAGCTAGCCACATGCTAGTACGCTATTTTTATTTGTTGTCACATTTTAATGTTTCAGATCAAACATATACAAACATTAGTCGATTCCAATACAACTGAATACAAAATGCATTTTTTAAATGAAACTTTTTATTATTAAGGGAGGGAAAAAAGTTGATTGCCACAAATGGCAATCACAAAGAGAGTGATTGCCATTCCTGTTAAAACATAACATCGATCAGTCTGGAAAAGGTTATAAAGCCATTTCTAAATCTTTGGGACGCCAGCCAACCACACTGATAGCCATTATCCACAAATGATGAAAACTCATCCAAGAGGTCACAAAAGACCCCGCAACAGCATCCAATGAACTGCAGGCCTCACTTGTTTCTTAGTGTGTGGGTTCATGACTCCACCATAAGAAAGACACGGCCTGCAAAACCAGAAGAACATTAAGGCTTATCTCAATTTTGCCAGAAAACAACTTGATGATCCCCAAGACCTTTTGGAAAATACTCTGTGGTCTGTGAAAACAAAAGTTTGACTTTTTGGAAGGTGTCCCCCTCATTACATCTTGCATAAAAGTCCAAAAAAGAGCATCATAGCAACAGTGAAATATGGTGATTACGGTTACAAAGAAACAAATAAACAAAGGAAGCTTCACTGAAGCAAGAATTACTTGTCTTGCTTTAGTGTACGGAGGTTTCGTGTTGTCTCCTGGCTTGCAGTCCTTACACTAGACCCCTTTCACACACATTACTATCATTGTTGTCACTTAAAGGTTATTCTAGCAGACAGTGGCAGAGCCACTTTCATGGGGGTAGCTAAGGTGAGACCATTACTCTTGATCAGAGGTAGGCAAATGTTTTGACTAGCGGGCCGCATTGCTTTAACAAAATTTATGGACGCCCAGACTATATATTTTATACATAACAGTCCACCTGGGAGTATTTTTTCTGTAAAAGTATGTGTGTTGTGTCCTTTTTTTCAGGAGAACTTTGTAAACAGGAAACCACATCAAAAAACCAAATTGATAAAACAGCTACTTAAACCATCAAAAGGTTGGCTCAAGCCATGATGCCAGGTTGTATGTTAAGTTCAAGTTGAATACTTTGGAAAGAACGGGCGGGCCGTATTTAAACACTTGGTGGGCCGGATGTGGCCCCCAGGTTGTAGTTTGCCCACACCTGCTCTAGATAATCTAGATAGCCTGTGTGGTGGCCTTTCCCAGGTGACTATTGGCGAGAGGCAGGGCACAACCTGGATTGGTCGATATACGTATATATGTATGTGTGTGTGTATGCATATGTAATTAATCAATCTAAATTATTAATTCATTCATTTTCTACCGCTTTTCCTCACGAGGGTCGCGGGGGGTGCTGGAGCCTATCCCAGCTGTCTTCGGGCAAGAGGCGGGGTACACCCTGGACTGGTGGCCAGCCAATCACAGGGCACATATAGACAAACAACCATTCACACTCACATTCATACCTATGGACAATTTGGAGTTGCCAATTAACCTAGCATGTTTTTGGAATGTGGGAGGAAACCGGAGTACCCGGAGAAAACCCACACATGTATGGGGAGAACATGCAAACTCCACACAGAGATGGCCGAGTGTGGAATTGAACTCGGATCTCCTAGCTGTGAGGCCTGCGTGCTAACCACTCGACCGCTGTGCAGCCTGCAATAAATATTTTACAATAAAAATAATTTTAAATATATTTGCAAAAATTCATAATATTTTTAATGACCTCTCATGGCTTACCTGCAGTACCACTACAGCCCACAAGGGGGCCGCAGCTCACACTTTGGGAATGACTGGTCTAGAGTTTGATTAACCACCTGAAATGTACTGCAGTAATGCATTTGTCCTACTTGTGCACTTTACTCTAGACTTCTAAAGCATTACTGATAAAAACAAAAGGAAAATCACTTAATCTTATTTATTCAGTAAACATCTGCAAATCGAACATTTCCAAAAGCAAAAAAATTCAAATAAAGCACCCCTACATCTCTGGGTTCTTTTATATCCATAGTGTAAGAATAAATGAACAACTGTTGTGTGTCTCTTCGGGGAATCATTTTTTGGGAAATAAACGGTCTTGTTTTCATTTTTGCAAAGTGGTCAATCACTTAACTTGGAAAGTTGCTCACTCTCCACTGACATGTTGGCAAGATGTTGAAGCCTATCCTGCCCCATTGTGCTTCTCAGCCAAGTGGGGAGCCATTTTAGCACACTGAACGTCATCAAAAAAATCAACATTTTCAAAAAAACAATTTCAATATCATCATTGATGCAGAGGTCCTGCAGACCATAACCAACATTATATTTCATGCTGATGAAACTCACTGGAAATTCCCCAGACAGCTCATACAGCAAATTAATATGCTTGTCTTGACACAAGGAATAATGTTAGCTAACTTAGCATTAACTTAAGACAGACTTATGTCGCCTAGCTAGCTAGGACTTCACTTACTTCTCTCATTCCTCGCTACTTTGTCTCTGCTGCGGGTTAATAACTTTCTGATATGAATCTAGGTGGTATAGTTAGTTAAAACAAAATCAAAATAGTATATTTAACAACTTGTTTTTGACTAATGTGGCGCCCTTAGTATTACTTACTTTTAACCAAAAACCAATGACACTTACTTGCTATGCTAGGTTGGGATAACTGGAAGCCCATTGTTCATTCACTAAGAGTCACACGAGTTGAAAGTTGAACAGTGGCAACATTTATTGCAACACAATGAATCAACAACGTGAACACTATATAGAATAATTGAAAATAAAAATAGAGCTCTTAAAATAAATGGGTGGGAAAAGAGGTTGTGTCCCTTTTTAAGTTTGTGTGTGTGCACACCGATGTTTGTTTTATCCTTGTTATGACTACCCGGAAGTTTTTTGTGTCGGTGGACGGTACCACGTCTTATTTGTTTACTTATTTTACTTACCTTTCTGTTTTTTTGCCTTTTTGGATTGTTCTTTAGAAAACCAAAAAATCAAAACCAAACTATTGTTTTTGTTATTATTCTGGTGTTGTTGGGTTAGTTTATGCTGTTTATTAAGCATCAACTACGAGATATGTAGTTTCATTTGAACTTGTGGAGAGCAGCAGTTTCATTTGTTTGTGTGTGCTGCCATCGAGTGGCCATTTTATTTCTTACAACTACTAAAAATTGTATAGGTATTTTCTTTTCTGCCGTGTGAATAGCAGTGATTGTTTGCACAATATGGCTGCAAAAAAACCAGGTGGAATGGATCGTGGTGTCCCATTAAAAAGAAGGGAACACGTTTCCGACCCCAATCCCAACCAGCTCAGGTCGGAGGGGCTTCCGATCCACCAGAATGGCCAGAGCTATCCCCCCCTCCCCCATGCCTTATCAGGGTCAGGGGGGCATTATCACTAACCCTAACCCTGACAGGGGGCGGAGATTAGAATGGTCTAGGGCAGGGGTCAGCAACCTGCGGCTCCAGAGCCGCATGTGGCTCTTCAGCCTCTTTATTGTGGCTCCCTTTGCGATGCTTGAATATTTTTAACACCCGAGTGGGGAAAATGCACGTCTTTTGTAATGAGTTTTAAAAAATCCAACTTTGTCTGAGACCATGAATGCATCCTGAGTGAGTTCTGACTGCTATCCAGTTCAGTACATGAAGAAAAACAAGTAATACTTACCTACAAATCTAAAAAATAAATTCGAGATAATTTAAAAACAGCGGCATGGGAACTTGTTTTTACGTTTACAGTAGTTTACACATACATTTATGTAAGTTTATCTCCAAAACTAGCAAGAGTACTCCAACTCGTCTTTTCTTATCTGAACTACTTTGATACCCCCAAATTCCCTCCAATGTTGTTTTAAACATACTATATGTTTTGCGGCTCCAGGCTATTTTTCTTCAGTGGGCATTGGGTAAAATGGCTCTTTTCATAGTAAAGGTTGCCGACCCCTGGTCTAGGGCAAATCCATGGGACCCAAGCCGCTTGGGAAAGAAGGTTGCTGGGAGCAGCCGATCGGACACCAGGGAAAAATGGCAGCATGAAAAAAATATTAAAATCTGATTTTTTTTTTCATACCACTACACACACACACACACAGAGCGATCCATACGCTACTGGTCAAAAGTAGGGTGCTTTGATCGATTGAACACGTATCGGTATCAATCCATATCAATAAAAAAGGAAGGTATTGACATTGGCCGATACTTGCTTTAAAACGCTGATCCCACTGCCGATAAGCACCGCCCCCGCTGCAGCATTCAGAACAAGCATGTCGGCCGTGTGTGGGACTTCCTGTCTTTGTGAGTGGGAAGTGGGAAGTTTTGCACCCTGAAAAACATGCCTCGGTGTGGCATTTAGGGACCAACACTGAGCAAGGTGTGGTCATGTGATCATCCGTCCCAATATTTGGGGATGAGTACCCTGAGTACGGATTTGGGAGCATGCAGACACTTTGGTTATGTTCATACTGCAGGGTGTGATGCCCAATTGGGATTTTTTATTTAAATCAGATTGGTTAGCGTGCAGACCTCACAGCTAGGAGACCAGGGTTCAGGCCCGCCCTCGGCCATCTCTGTGTGGCGTTTGCATGTTCTCCCCGTGCATGCGTGGGTTTCTCCGGGTACTCCGGTTTCCTCCCACATTCCAAAAACATGCTAGGTTAATTGGCCACTCCAAATTGTCCATAGGTATGAATGTGAGTGTGAATGGTTGTTTGTCTATATGTGCCCTGTGATTGGCTGGCCACCAGTCCAGGGTGTACCCCGCCCCTCGCCCGAAGACAGCTGGGATAGGCTCCAGCACCCCGACGCTCGTGAGGAAAAAGCGGTAGAAAATGAATGAATTAATGAATTTCAATTTGGATTGAAAGTTGAATTTTTCATTGCCTTGTTCTTGTCTTGTTTGTAGCAACAAATGACTTTCTCCAGTGCAATGCTGTTCTAAGTGATGTTGACGACAGTATGGTGCAGACAGAGGAGGTAGTAAGTACTCTGGAAAAGTTGGCACAGTCGTAGGAATGGGTAGCACCAACTGCCAAGGCTTGATCAACCTCAATTTCTACACAACAGCTTTTAATTATTGAGCCATTTTGCGCTTCCTGAAACGGCATCATTCTGAAATCGAGTTTCTTTTTCTCTTTTGGCTAACCTTACCTTTTTTTTCCAGCCTCTGGCACTTCACCACTTACCTTTGTGCCATTTTAAACTATTCACTGGACTTCAACCACTTCAACTTCAATAAATAACTGCAACAATTGGGCTGTTAGAAAACTTTTAGTGTATGTATAACTTATATATATTGTCATATTTTGCCTGGTTTTGTGTTGTCATTGGAGCTTTTGTTTTGTCTCGCCTAGATCACTGACTCCCTGTCGTGGGCGGCACTTGTTGTCTATTGGAATTAGTGTTTTTATTTGACCCACTCCCACACGACTGTGGTTGTGGGGTTGTTCTCTCACTTCAAACCACGTAGCTGACCCTTATTTTGTAGAATCTAGTTTCCTTGTACTTACATGTCTCACAAGCCACCTTTTTGGGGCCTCTTTTGCTGTATTCAGCTTTTTCCCAGGTAGGTTTTTATCCTTCCCAGCCGGTGACTTTCTGTTGCTGAATAGCTTTTGGTGGTGGTTAGCACGCAGGCCTCACAGCCAGGACACCCGAGTTCGATTCCACCCTCGGCCATCTCTGTGTGGAGTTTGCATGTTCTCCCTGTACACTCGTGGGTTTTCTCCGGGTACTCCGGTTTCCTCCCACATTTCAAAAACATGCTAGGTTAATTGGCCACTCCAAATTGTCCATAGGTATGAATGTGAGTGTGAATGGTTGTTTGTCTATATGTGCCCTGTGATTGACCGGGCACCAGTCCACGACCCCACAAGGGTCGCGGCATCCTGGGATCTTCCTCATGCACACACACATCTGTTTGCATTATATGTATGGATTACCATATTGTCCCACATGTCTGTTGTACTTTCCCACATCATATTTTATGTATGAGTAAAGCAACGTCAGGGATTTTTAGCAAACATCTGTAAGAAATCAAATCATCGCAGGGGGTGAAGAAGTGATCATGAGTGCTGTATTGTTTTCTTTCACTACTTTCAACACTACATTCCATACAGAGAAATGTACACCACCACAGAGGCTTCAGCCAGAAGGCAATATTTACACATTGTTACTGTTTGTTCACCCAAAAAGGCAAAAGTCTTTGCTATTGCACAACATGATCAACTCCGTATTTGCAAAACTTGCTGCGTGTTGGAGGAGTGGCATAAATAAAAAGTGTGTGTGTGTGAGTGACCACAGTGGGGGTAAAAGGGGGCGGGGTTAGGCAGGCTGATTTATATATGCACAAAATACGCACAGAGACACACAAACCACTACAGTGTCCGTCGGCAATCTTTGTGGTGAATGTGAGCAGGTAAGTTTCTCTTTTGACTTGTTATTGTCGTGCTGTAAAATGTTGACCTTGATGGTTTACATTTGGGATGTGGCAGTTGCTAAATGTCATTGTTGTCCTCCCATAATTCACAGCAGCAGCCAACATGAAATTCCAAGCTCTTTGCTTCCTCCTGCTCATCCTCTGCACCACCATGTGTGTGGCACAAGGTTAGTGTTGGTTAGCTCAAAGGATCCGCACCAGTAGACTCTTCCTTTCATGGCATGACACTTCAGATGTCAGAAAGTAGCGCATTATCTCTAGTTGTACACAAATCTATCATCTATCTTAGAATACATGCCATACATGCACATTAGGTATGAGCCAGTACACCACTATCTGCATCTGTATCTGTATCTGTAGGGTTAGGGCTAACCCGAACTCGGAATTGGCGGCGAATAAACCGGACGTGGGCATGGTTCTCTGTACATTATTTTAAGTCTGAAATTGACATGGATTGATGAGAAATTGCTATATTTATTATTATTACGATACGTGTGTACCTTGTATGTGTGTAAGAGATCTGTAAGACTTATTATTTTATTATTTTTTAATGATCTGTGTAATGGTTGTTTGTCTATATGTGCCCTGTGATTGGCTGGCGACCAGTCCAGGGTGTACCTCACCTCTCGCCCAAAGACAGCTGGGATAGGCTCCAGCACCCCCGCGACCCTCGTGAGGAAAAAGCGGTAGAAAATGAATGAATGAATGAATGATCTGTGTGAAGTTGGTGATTGATGCAAACATGTAGTGATGGCAAACAGGGAAATCATCTGTCAGCCTTGTTCACTGTGTGACTGGCCAATCACTGCATAAAGAGTGAATACATAATGAGCATTTTCTTTTAACGTGAATACGGATAATGACCAAATGTACTTGTTTCATACTCATATCTGGCAAAAAATGCATTATCCATAATGGATACTCATTTCAACTCATCCCAAATGCACACATCCTGTATGAGGGAAAAGTCACTTCTCAATTACTGCTTTAAATAATAATAGTGTAAATAACAATAGCACATGTACACTCAGTGCAAGTGCTGAGTTCACAATATTACAATATTCTCCACCAGATCGCACCGTGAAACCAAATCAAGAAAGGAATGTGTAATATAAAAAAAAAAACACATGCTCTACTGTGCTACTGTGGACATGATTATTGTCTCTGCAAGAGACCAGAATCTCAGTTAGCATCATTAAAAGTGATGCAAACTCTATCCAAAACTACTCTAGTTTTTTTTCCTAAGGTTTTTCCCTTAAGTCAGGGGTCTCAAACATGCGGCCCGCGGGCCAAATGTGGCCCGCAGGACACTACTTTGAGGCCCCCGCCTTGATATGAAAGTTTAATGTTAGTGCGGCCCGCGCAAGTTTGATATGGATGCTGTATGGTATCATGTACCCAGAAAAAATTATGACGTTTGATTAATGTTCATGTTAAAGGTTAAATAACTGTTAATAGTTATCCTCCCTATCCGTGTGGAAGTGGTAAGTCTTTGGCTATTTAAGTTTGAAGGAAATAACTTGAAGGCTACCGTTAAGGTCGCTAGCTCTCTAGTTTGCGAGTTAGCATGTGTCTCAAGACCCTGCAGTTGCGCAATATGTTGTAAATAAAAAGAGTATAAATGTGACTATAGTCGTGTTTTGTCATGTCTACAGGGCTCTAATAATGCTGTGTTAATTTTAATCTGAAAAAAATAATTTGTCTACCCACCAACTATTTGTGGTTTCTTAAGTTTTATTTATTTGCCGTTTTATTATTATTATTATATTTATTTATTACTGATTGATTGATTTTCTTTATTCTTGATTTGTTTATTTATTTTTCATCTTATTTTGTGTAGAAAAATAAAAAGTAAGATATTTGAGAACAGTGGAATGTATTATCAGAGCTATTCTTGTAGAAAATTGGAACCAAAGCGAAGTTTTTTAATTTTTTTGTTTTTAATAAATGTGTTTTTTTGGGGGGGGGAAACCTGATGCGGCCCAGTCTCACCCAGACCCAAGCTCCTGCCTTAAGTAGTGATTTAATCAGTAATTCATCATAAAATTCCCCCAAGAAATGAAAACAGCTAAGGTAGTTCTAATTTTTAAAAACAAACGTCAATTTACAAACTACCGGTCTCCTTACGACTGCAATTATCAAGAAGCTATTCAACAACAGGCTGGATAAATGTATTTGTCACGGTCCGGCTTGTGAGCTTTGTGGTTCGACCCCAGGATGCAGAGATTAGGACCCAAACGCAGGTAAAATATATTTATTAATGCTATGCGGCTGTATGGCGCAGTAGCAAGGCAAACTCAAACACAAGACAATGAACCGACAACAAAGGGAGCGTGCACCTGAACAAAATAGTCATCACCGATTGAAGACAGGTGTGGGAGAAAGGAACGGAAAACAGAACAGAGCAACAGAGGAAGTGAATACAAAATAAGGGCACGAACGAGGAACAGAGAGGAAAGACGAAAACTAAGAAAGCTGTCACAAGGGAGTGAAGCCCGATCGTGACAGTATTAATGCAAATGAATTACTAGACGGAAAGTCATTATGGATACAGAGCTAACATTTCTACCTCCATGCCACTGATTCAAATTACAGAGGAAATCACTAACGCTATAAATCATAGGAAGTGTGCAGCCGCAGTATTCATGGATCTAACAAAAGCCTTTGATACAATCAATCATGACATCCTAATAACTACATTAGAAAGGTACGGAATAAGAGGATTAGTTCTGAACTGGGTCAAAAGCTACTTAGCTGACAGGAAGCAATACATAAAGCTAGGAGAATACACATATGCAAGTTCATATAATACATGCGGAGTACCCCAGGGGTCAATACTGGGACCAAAACTGTTCAACTTGTACATCAATGACATTTGCAAGTCATGAAAGACTTAAAGCTGGTATTGTTTGTCGAGGATACCACTGCTTTTTGATTAAATGGTCATATTAAAACGATGGTTTGATGATAATAATAGATTATTCTTGAACCTAAGTAAAACTAAAATCATGCCGTTTGGTAGCAGCAGAAAGGACATGTACCAGCAAATACAAATAGACAGTGTAGACATTGAAAGCGTGAGGGGAAAATACATTTCTGAGGATCACAATAGATGAAAATATGCGTTGGAAGCCTCATATTACAAATATACAACATAAGGCGGACAGAAATATTTCCCTTCTGGGATGAGACCCAACACCTCCAAATCAGAGGCCATTGTTCTCAGTCGGAAAAGGGTGAATTGCTCCGTCCGGGTTGGGAATGAGGTCCCACCGCAGGTGGAGGAGTTCAAGTATCTTGGGGTCTTGTTCACAAGTTAGGGAAGGTGGGAGCGTGAGGTCGACAGGCGGATCGGCGCAGCGTCTGCAGTAATTTGGTCGCTGTGGAAGGCAAAGCTCTCAAATTACCGGTCGATCTATGTTCCCACCCTCACCTATGGTCATGAGCTTTGGGTTGTGACCGAAAGAACGAGATTGCGGATACAAGAGGTGCAGAAATGAGTTTCCTCCGTAGGGTAGCTAGACTCGCCCTAAGAGATAGGCTGAGGAGCTCAGTCATCTGGGAGGGCTTCAGAGTAGAGACGCTTTTCCTTCACACTGGTTCAGGCATCTCGTCCAGATGCCTCCTGGATGCTTCCCTGATAAGGTGTCCTGGACAAGCCAGGAAAAGGCCCCGGGGAAGACCTAAAACACGATGGTGGGATTATGTCTCACAGCTGGACTGGGAATGCCTTGGAGTCCTCCTGGTGTAGTTGGAGGAGGTGGCCGGGGACCGGGAAGTCTGGCCTTCCCTACTGAGACTACTGCCTCTGCGACCCGGGCCCGGATAAGCGGAGGAAAATGTATGGATCACTTACACACATACACATTACACTGAATTATAAACAATACATATAGCAACTTCTGATTAATCCAAGTCAATTTCAGACTTAAAATAATGTTCAGATTTAATCGCTCATCCCTTGTACCGAGGCATATGAGTGCCCAATCTGTCTCTAGGCAGATTTTTTTTGTTTGGAAATGTGAGCTAAAATTTGTGTACTTGCTGCTAGTTGGTAAGCAGACATAGCCTATAGGACAGTTATGTTGGGGTTTTGGTCATGTCAGCGCTAGCATTACCTAGCATTAACTAACATTAGCTTGCATTAGCAGTGTACTACCATTAGCATGACTGTATCGTGTTTTTGAAGCCACCATCCACCAGTACCGGCATGTATTAAAACATATTCACACTACCAATCAATAAACTCATCAAATCTTATCTTGATGCATTCCCACAAAACTGTGGTATTTTGAATTGTTCATTATCCATACATCCATTTTGTAGAGGGTATGCTGGAGCCTATCACAGCTGATTTTGGGCGAGAGGCAGGGTACACCCTGGACTGCCAAACGCAAAACTATATATTATTTTTTGAATAATATAATGGCCCATATTTCCAAAAATGACATCAGCTTATCGTAGTTATTGCGTATCAAATCAAAGAGATTTACATCTCTTCTTATTGTAGATAAAAAAACATTTTTGTCTAAGATTAAACGTGATTAATTGTGAGTTAACTATGGACCAAATGTGATTAATTATGCTGAAATATTGGAATCGATTGATTAACAATATATATCATACATTGAACACTTTCTTGTGGTAAATTTAAGACTTTATTCTGAAGGTAAAGCAGCAGCTGTGGGCACTCCCATGCAGTGGGAATGGTACAGTCTTGGTCACATGACATTTTCATTGGGATGATAGTCGAATCTGAACCCCCCAAATCCATCCATACATACATTTTCTATGCTGCTTATCTTCACTAGGGTCGTGGGTATGCTGGAGCCTATCCCAGCTGTCTTCGAGTGAGTGAGGGGTAAACGCTGGACTGGTGGCCAGCCAATCACAGGGCACATATAGACAAACAACCATTCACACTCACATTCATACCTATGGACAATTTGGAGTCGCAATTAACCTAGCATGTTTTTGGAATGTGGGAAAAAAACGCATGCATCACACAGACATTCCTAGCAAAGAATTGAACCCGATCTCCTGACTGTGTGGCCTGCATGCTAACCACTTGCCCACTGTGCGCACCCCCCCGAAACCATTCATTCATTCATTCATTTTCTACTGCTTTTCCTCACGAGGGTCGCGGGGGTGCTGGAGCCTATCCCAGCTGTCTTCGTGCGAGAGGTGGGGTACACTCTGGACTGGTGGCCAGCCAATCACAGGGTACATATAGACAAACAACCATTCACACTCACATTCATACCTATGGACAATTTAACCTAGCATGTTTTTGGAATGTGGGAGGAAACCGGAGTACCTGGAGAAAACCCACGCATGCACGGGGAGAACATGCAAACTCCACACAGAGATGGCCGAGGGTGGAATTGAACCCTGGACTCCTAGCTGTGAGGTCTGCGCGCTAACCACTTGACCGCCGTGCCAGCCCCCCCGAATCCAATGGCTAAATATTGTCGGACATGCATATTTGGCTGATACTAATAAGTCTACATTTACACACCAAATACTAAACTAGTCCTGCTGGTGGTCTGCACTCACACTGACTTCTTAGATGACCTGACTTCCCTCTGCAGGGTCTTACGGCAACTGCTGCCTAGGCCACGTGCGCGGGATGAGACCCACTGCCAAGTACAACATTGAGAGCTACAGGATGCAGGAAACAGATGGAGACTGCAACATCAGAGCTGTTGTGTGAGTCCTCACATCTTTGCTACACAAGCAATGATTTGTCACTGATCCGTCAGGGTGATCATGTGGTCAGGTTTGTGATGAAGAAGAAGTCTGGACACAAAAACCAGCGCACCGTCTGTGCCAACCCGGACAAGAAATGGGTGCAGGACCTGATGGAGGCTGTGGATGTGAGGATGTTGTTGGCCAATTAGGTACAAGATTGCACACATTGAAAACATCATGTGACTTCAATTTACAACAATAACAATCTCCCCCCCAGCAGAAAGAAAGCAAGAGGTGAGACCTGGTACATCGTTCTCCCCCAGCGCATGGATCCCATTAGGCACTTGGACATTTGCCATTTCCTGTTGCTGACCAAGAATGTAAATCACATCTTCTATTTTAACAGTAAGTTTCACTGATTGTGTTTGAAGCCTGCAAGGAATGAGCCACTATTCGGCAGCTTTTGATTGTAGATGTGAACCTCATATGTTCATATTCTGGCCATATTTCCACTTCTGATGTCACATTTAAGGTGAAAAATGACACAAGAACGTCATCAGTAACTGAGACGCCCATAAAAATGTCTAATTTGCCAACCAAATGTCTCCCTCACAAGACATGACACACTAAGCAACCGCACCGCTCTCACGTTACTATAAAGGTACACAAAAATACAGTAGTTAACTCAGGAGGAACTACTGTGTAGTGGTTAGGGTTAGGTACCGTATTTTCTGCATTATAAGGCGCATTTAAAAGCTTTTAATTTTCTCACAAATCCACTGTGTGCATTATGTGTGCATCTGTGAGTTGTTTTGGTAAACACACCACTTCATTGAGTGTTATACTACCCTGGCAATAGCCACGTATACATGGACCCAAATATTCCAATTCGGTTTATTTGCTCAAACGGAAAGAATGTAATGTTTGTATACACCTCATTCCGAAAGAAAAGTGCCAATCCGAATGAATATATAATCGGATTCACAGGGGTGGAATATTCCTTTCCCCCAATCCGATTGAGGTATTTTGTACCCGCTCAAATGCAAAGTTGTCAGGGTGCGTTCTTCTTTGTGGTGTTTCTCTTCTTCTGTTGTTTATTGGCGGTTGGCAAGCAGCTTTCAGTGTGCATTACCGCCATCTGTGGAACAGAATCTAAACCCTTCTCACTAGGTTCTGAGGACGGGGGGGCTTAGGCCCCTGGAGATGCACAGGATATGAATGAATGTAGTACAAAAATATCCAAAAAACAAATAAGGAATATTTATTTAACCGGGATATAACTTTCCCCCTTTTGGACAGATTTAGTAGAGATACTCAACCGTTGTAGGGCACCAATACATTTACAAAAGTACACACAATCTACACTGCAAAACCGCTGCTCAAGCTCTGCCAGTGGACAGTGATCAATTATATAATAATCATTATTATATTATTAGCCTATTATTATTACTGTAAGATTTTGAGTTGGAAAACAATGGCCTCTTACTAGCCCGGGATAGCCGTAGCAGCTGAAATGTACACCAGACATGGGCTTGAGAGCTCTTCAAGTTTATTTTACAAGACAGTGCAGCAGCATTTCCCCCAGCACACACAACAGGCCTCTCTCAAACAATTTCACCCAGCCCCTTTTACCCGTGAAGGGCCAACCACAGTTCCCAATGAGAGGGTGAAGCAATAAGTCCAAAAGGTACCCGATTTACATTCACAACATCCTTCATATTAAATATAAGTCCTTCAAGAGTCCCACACTGAAGTGTCACTTCCTGTATATATATATATATATATATATATATATATATATATAAACACTCAAGTACACCTAACAAACTTAGATTCCCCAACTACCACCCAGTCAATCCCCCCCTCCTCCAGGTGGCACTTGGGAGAGTCCAATTAAGGTGATCAGCCTCTGGCCTGCACTCCCATGGGCACGCCTCCATGTTTGTTCCACGACCAATCACCTAAAAAAAAGGAGAAACTGATGAGAAATTAGGAACAACACAAATGACTTCTAAATGAAAAACTAACTAACTAAAGTGGCACTTAAACTTAAATGGCAAACAAATATAATTAAAGCACTAACCAAAATATATGTAAATAACTAAAGCCAACTATATACACAAAGAGAAACCGGACAGTTTAGGTGGGGCATACACCTGATCAGTGAGGGAGGATTGGCAGCTCCCTCACAATTACTATCATCATTATTCTTCTTCTGATTATTACTACTACTAGTAGTAGTATTAGTAGTAGGCTAATACTAGCCTGCTTATTGGCTTGCTTATTAGCCTGCTTTTGCATTATTATATGAAATTTGTCAGATTTTTTTTGTAAAAAAAATAAAATCAATAAAAATATCAAATTATTCAGGGTGCTTAAAAACATTTTAAGGGACCCCTATTATATGAAATTTATCAGAGATGTTTTTTGTAAAAAAAAAAAAATCAATAAAAAAATGACCAGTCCAGGGTGTACCCCGCCTCTCGCCTAAAGACAGCTGGGATAGGCTCCAGCACCCCCGTGACCCTCGTGAGGAAAAGCGGTAGAAAGTGAATGAATGAATGAATATCAAATTATTCAGGGTGCTTAAAAACATTTTAGGGGACCCCTATTATATGAAATTTATCAGAGATGTTTTTTGTAAAAAAAAAAAATCAATAAAAAATATGACCAGTCCAGGGTGTACCCCGCCTCTCGCCCGAAGACAATTGGGATAGGCTCCAGCACCCCTGCGACCCTCGTGAGGAAAAGCGGTAGAAAGTGAATGAATGAATGAATAAAAAATATCAAATCATTTAGGGGGCTTAAGAACATTTTAGGGGGACCCTATTATATGAAATTTGTCAGAGATTTTTGTGTAAAAACTATATCAATTAAAAATATAAAATTATTTAGGGGGCCTTAAGAAAATCATTTTCTTAAATGAAGCCCCCCTAAAATAGACCTAATGACGCCACTGCCTTCTATACTTTTATATCCATTTTTGATCCAAACTACATTTCAAGACTAAATTAACAAAAAACTGGCAATACTGAGTTATTCCAACAAGTGAAAGAAAAACTCGGGGAAGTTGGTATCACGTGATGTTGATGTTTACGTTTTACTGGGCATGCCCCATTAACTATTCTGTTTTATTATGGCGGCGCACGTAGACAAGAGATTGGAATATTCCTTTCCATGTATACCATTGTTTTCGGAAAAGTCATTCGGAAAGATTCCATTTGGAAAGAGGAAAAACTCCTCATGTAAACGTGGCTATTGCTATTGCTGACAACGAGACCGACTTTGCCCAGCTGTTCAATTCAGATACAGAAGATGAGGACTTTGGTGGATTTGTGGGAGAAGATTCATTAAAAATAAGCTGGGTATTGTTTTGGTGTGTGTATTGTTAAATATTAGAATAAAGTTCACTCAACTCAATTTTGCTTCCTTTACCTTTTTTTGGAGGCCGTATGTTTTAACATGTGCCTTATAATCGGGGTGTGCCGATTATAATAACACGCAGAAAATAAAACCATTTATTGTAACGTATAACCTGCAAGGCATGCTGGGTAGCTTCCTGTTGGAGATGTATGTGCACAGGCTTTCCAGCATTCTCTGAAGGGAGTTAGTGGGTCACTGCATCCCTCCTCCCCCCCTCTGCAGGAAGATTAAATTTGCAAAATGAAAGAAACATGTCTTTCCACAATATCGAACCCTTTTTAGCGCCTTCTTCTTTCATTTCCTGCCAGAAGACACAAATGTGGCAGTGATACGAATGTGTGTGTGTATACATTTAATACGCGAGTGTCAGATAGTTTTGTAATTCACAGCAAATTGCCATATTTTTGTATCAGCACTCCAGTTACTTATTAAAAGAAAAAAAGGATACCAAACGTCTCCTGTCATTTTTGCGAATTCCACAGGGTTGATGCGGGTGAAAGTAGTCACCACTTCCTCTTGCAGCAATGTTTTGTTTTCATTACTAATAACAGTCGGGCTGTATTTTGTAAATGACACTTAAAATGGGGATCAAGCGCCTCCCACTGAGAGCCCTGACAGGACACGCTGAGGTTAGCTCCTGATTATTGGCAGCACTGCTCGAAAAAGAAATACAAACAAGCAAAAAAGGTTCATTCATTGTCACAATGACCTCCAGGACACTGCTGGGCTGTTTTTCTTTTTAAACAAGGACAGCAGTATTTCGGCCCTTTGGCTAAAAAGGCCGCCAGGCAGGTCATATTTCATAACAATGGAGGAGCTAACAGGATGTGAGAACATTTTCCCGTAATCTCGCAGAGCATTGGCAGCACATGGATGAGATTATGAAACACAAACGCAAGTAAGAAGCCTTGAGAGGCCTGCGGGGAACATGTTACTATAGAGCAGGGGTATCCAAATACCAAATACCAAGCCAAAGTAGGACAATTACAGCACAAAGACACAAATCTACAATACAAATAACATATTCAAATGGGTTTTGGGTCAATCGATTTAAATATTTGATCGTGATTAATCGCACTTTGGCTGCAGTTAACAATTAATCGCATTTAATCGCAGATGGAAATAAGTTTTTATCTATAATAAGTAGGGGGAATCTCTTTGTGGTAAACGATTCGATGTGTAAATTTTATGTAAAATTATTATTATTTGGGAACTTTGGTCCATTATTTAAAACAATACAGTCAGCAAGCATATTTTTGTATTTCTATTTTTGTCTATTATTAGCATATTAGCTCTTAAACTCGCCCACAAACGTTCAGCAAAGCCAAAATGTGAGCAAGTGAGACCTCTCACACTAACATGTTTTTGGTTATTTGTGTCAGCTGAAAATAAGATTTGTTTATTTATGATACTGGTTTTAATTTCTAGATTTTTGTAAGTAAAAAGCCTATTTTGGAACATTCAGAAAGGATTATTATTAAAGATTTGCCTCAATGCACCTTTCCTTCATGAAATGTACATAGGGCAATAGTTATAAAACATTTCATCCAAATTGTAAACTTAATGTCATATAATTTCTCTTTTAAAACACATTGAAATACATACAAATTCATCATTATATTACAGTAAATATTATTTTATTACAATACTATTTCCACAGATTCTGAGGCAGGTGAGTTCAATTCTGAATGTATTGAGTCCAAAGAATAAAAAAGGGTGCCCATGAAAAACAGCCAAAGCTGCTGAACGCATAAATTACACTAACAGTACCTGGAAGCAAGGCAGCAGCACAGGGTGGCGTTGCCCACCTTTAAGTACTCAACCAAGGTCATCAACTTCAGGTGCGTTCAGCAGCTCCACCTCCAGCCAGGATCAAGCGATCTGGGAAAAACAAAACAAAACAAACAGGAGGGAGACAGAGGCACAAAGCAAGGACACCCAGACGTGACACATCCCCAAACTGTCACAGTCTTTAATAGCTTTATCCTTAGCTGAACTCATCAAAATACATGATATTCCAAGCCATATAGACAGTACGTATCTCCAAGCTAGGGCTCCTCACTTCCTCATTGTCACCGGGGCAACCGTGAGATGCATTCATGGACACTCCGACAATCATAACGCGCGTGTGTGGTCTCAATAAACAGAAAGCCAAAGAAAAACAATAAGTGAATATTCGTACCTCTAATGTATACTTACCGTGGAAGTACAATTTGATGCATTTACTGTTGAAGTAGATTAACATGTGCTAGCATCAAAACGATAGTTGGAATGTTTTGACATCCCCAGTAGCAGTATACTAGTACAGCAGTGTTTTGTGTTATGAAGTGTATTAAAATAAGAATTATTATTATTATTTTTCTTTAAAATGATGCAATTTTATTTTTAATAACGATATGTGAGTGTAAGTTATGCTTTTCATTATATGTTGGCATTTATAGAAAAACAAAAACCTTATTTGGTGATCAATCAGTGAAGAGAAAAAACTAGAAAATGTTGTCATTTTTAAAAATTAATATTAGGCATTTATTAATGAACAAATTGTTATGGTTTTGAATTGGGTTTTTTAATTGGTATTTTTTTATTGCATCCTGTTTTCATGCATTTGCTAGATTTAGTAATGGTTCAAAAAAATGAAAGTAAGAGTGGCCTGAAGTGAAAGTTATACTCCTATCTGATTGAGCAAGACTTTGCAAAGCTGCACGTCTGAAATCACATTCCTAGCCGTCCAACTGGTTCCATCTTGCTGCAATTATGCAGCATTCAGTGACTTTTTTTATGTCCTAGCCTCATGTTGCTCAAAGACAAAAGCAGCGTTTTTTTTGCATGTGTGTGAGAATACCACACTGAGTTGAAACTGTCCATAAAAGCCAATGAAGTCTCCCTCACACAAACATCTCAAATCTTTCTTGTCATTAAACAAAATACATCTCAGCTCGACACAAGGAAGCCAGGACAATAAAAAACAATTCTTAATACACGTGCAAAAGTCCTGATTTCTTCTTTTTCTGCATCGTTGTCACACCTAAACGTTTCAGATCATCAAACAAATGACAAAGGGAGAAAAAGCTAAATGTCCTTGTGTGAAAAAGTGCCCCCCCTCCCCTCACAACATAATTTAAGTGAGATGAATTGAGATCTATCAATGTGGAAAAGGTTTTAAAGCCATTTCTACAACTTTGGGACTCCAGCCAACTGCAGTAAGAGCCATTATTCACAAATGGCCGGCCAGCCAAAATAACCCCATGAAAACCCCACAAAAGACCACATCAACATCCACACACAACAACATACAAAGAAGTGCAGGCCTCGCTTGCCTCAGTTAAGGTCCGTGTTCATAACTCAACACTGGGCAAAAACGGCCTGCATGGCGGAATTCCAAGACCAAAAGCACTGCTGAACAAAAAGAACATTAAGGCTGGTCTCAATTTGGCCAGAAAACATCTTGATGATCCCCAAGACCTTTGGGAAAATACTCTGTGGTCTGGTGTAAAAGCATTTCATAGCAACAGTAAAACATGGTGGTGGTAGTGTGATGTTCTGCTGCTTCAGGACCCAATCAATGGGAGCATGAATTGTGCTGAAGGAGAATGTGCGGCCATCTGTGGGTGAGCTCAAGCTGAAAGCAACTTGGGTTCCAAAGCAAATGAAGACTTTGGAGTGGCCGTCTTTATCAACAGTACTTAACTGCAGAGAGTATTGGTTGTTTATTTAGTGTTGCATTTATATCAACAAACCCATCTATGTAGACCAACTCATCAAGTCCAGATCCAACATGTTCTTCTGACTAAAAATGGGTGCCATGTGGGGAGGTGTGGCCTCCTAGCCCAATCAGCCAATCACAGGGCACATATAGACAACCATTCCCACTCACATTCATACCTATGGACAATTTGGACTCGCCAATTAACCTAGCATGTTTTTGGAATGCCGAGGGTGGAATCGAACTCAAGTCTGCTAGCCGTGAGGCCTACACACTAACCACTTGTCCACCGTGCAGCCTACATTCTACATAATTTGTCATGAAATAAATGATGACTGGGTTATTAACGAATCAACATTCACCTTAGTAATTAAGCTAAAAAAATTTTAACCCTTTCTGTGTTCGATACTTGTATGCTGTTAGCAAATGGCGCACATTAGCACAGCCAAAGGTACAATCACTTACTGGATGACTTTTCATAAATACAGCATTAAGGAGGACTTTGGATTTGGAATGAAGATTGAGCAAGATTCTTACATAAACAACACGCCAGGGTGGCGTGCACACACAACGTGTCCATTCCTGTGGGAACAGGGTTGGCTTGGCGGGAATGGACAAAAAGCTTATCATTAGCATCAGTGCTGATCAGACACTGGCAGGCGGCTGTCAAAGATTAGCACGGCATTAAGTGGACATGCTAAGTCCAGAAAGAATTTCAATCTGAAAGCAAAAGCACTCCCTTGTGTTCCCAAAGGAAATGTCCTCTTCTACAGACAAACTTACACACATGCACACGCTCCTATTCCTATTGTTTTAATAGTTATGGTTGTGGCAAAAAAAAGTAAAGAAAACCAAAAATCCCTATCTCAAAAAATTTGCATATTGTGATAAAGTTTGTTATTTTCTGTAATGTACTGATAAACATTAGACGTTCATATATTTTAGATTAATTACACACAACTGAAGTAGTTCAAGTCTTTTATTGTTTTTCATATTGATGATTGTGGCAAAAAAGTAAAGAAAAAACAAAAATCCCGAACTCAAACAATTAGCATATTGTGATAAAGTTCATTATTTTCTGTAATGTACTGATAAACATTAGACTTTCATATATTTTAGATTAATTACACACAACTGAAGTAGCCCAAGCCTGTTATTGTTTTAATAGCGATGATTGTGGCAAAAAAGTAAAAAAACCCAAAAATCCCAATTTCAAAAAATTTTGCATATTGTGATGAAGTTCATTATTTTCTGCAATGCTCTGATAAACATTAGACTTTCATATATTTTAGATTAATTACACACAACTGAAGTAGTTCAAACCTTTTGTTTTAAGATTGATGATTGTGGCAAAAAAGTAAAGAAAAACCAAAAATCCCTATCTCAAAAAAATTAGCATATTGTGATAAAGTTCGTTATTTTCTGTAATGCACAGATAAACATTAGACTTTCATATATTTTAGATTAATTACACACAACTGAAGTAGTTCAAGCCTTTTATTTTGTATTTTGTATTAAAAACACTTTTATTGGTCAGATGGAATATGCAATTTTTTTGAGATGGGGATTTTTGATTTTCTTCATCAATATTAAAACAATAAAAGGTTTGAACTACTTCAGTTGTGTGTAATGAATCTAAAATATATAAAAGTCTAATGTTTATCAGTACATTACAGAAAATAACGAACTTTATCACAATATGCAAATTTTTTGAGAAGGGCTAGTATATATACCGTATTTTCTGGACTATAAGTCGCTCCGGAGTATAAGTCACACAAGGCCAAAAATGCATAATTAGGCAGAAAAAAACATACATAAGTCGCACTGGAGCATAAGTATTTTTTTCAGGTAATTAATTCTCCAAACGACTTGACCAAAACAGACATTACGTCCTCTTGGAAGGCAAGTTCTAACAATAAAAGAATAGAGAACAGGCTGAATAGGTGTAAGATATGTTAACACAATAGTTATTCAGCTACATGAAAAATAAACATGAACAGAAAAGGTGTCCAGTGTTTATGTAACATAAACAGTTTTTTCATTTATAAGTCGCTCTGGAGAATAAGTCGCAGGAACAGCCAACCTATAAAAAAAGTGCGACTTATAGTCCGGAAAATACGGTATATATACGTATATATTCTCCAAGTGGGGTTGGGCTTTATTAATAAGCACAAGATTCAACATTTGCTTTAGCGCAATATTGTATGTTCAGTGAGAACCTGGGTGTTGGAAAACCAAGGTTTCATTCAAAATTGTAAGGGTCTCTTTATAAAGACATGCATACCATAAAACGGGGTTTTTCAATCTGCCACCCCCCACCGCCCAACCAACCCCACTTAAGTGGTGAAGGAGTGAGCACCCACATATTCCATTGTGTCAGAGTATAAGACAGACAGCAGAGGGGTTGTGTTTGTCCACAGACGCTACACACCAGTTGGCGGAACTCTTGCACTCATCTGGCCGAAGCGCCGCATAGCCCAAAGCCTCCACAGACCTCCTCTTCTGCACCCGGTGCAGTAGGATGCGGTAAGTACCGGTCAGTGGGCTCTTGGCATCTGAACAGGGGTTGTTTTGCAAATGAAGTGCCAAAATTCCCAGATCAGACATTAGAGTTTTCACCTCTTCTTCTTCTTCACTTAGAACCGGAGCAGCCTGAGCAAAGTGGGCCGGGGACAGCGGCAGGGATACGTAAGGACGAGGGCGCTCGATCCCCCTGAGCCAATCACTGTCTGATATTTGGCGAAGAGAGGAGCGGTCCACTGGTACTGGACGCAACATGCCTTTGATGACAATCTGGCACTGGTCAGACACATAGGCGGGGATGCTGTAGGACCCCTGAAGGATGCAACGCTTCAACCTCCGTAAACTGTCCCCGAAAAAAGGCAAGGTGGTGGTCACCATAAAGTAGAGAAGAATACCTAAAGCCCAGATGTCCGAGTAGCATCCCATATAGCCTTTTTCCCGAAAGAGTTCAGGTGCTGCATACGGAGGGGAGCCACAGAAATTGGTGAGCGGCTCGTTGGGTCCCCTCTCGGTGCTAAAGCCAAAGTCACCCACCTTGATGCAGTAGCTGGTGGTGTAGAATATGTTCTCAGCCTTGAGGTCCCTGTGGATGATGTTGTTGTCGTGCTGAAATGACAACAAAAACTTACATGTTGTGGTTCACTAACATCGTTTTCAGTTGTGTGATTACACAAAAATCCCTAGTTTTAGGATAGTTTAGATGTTGGGGTTAGAATTAGGGTTAGGCTTAGGGTTAGATGTTAAGGTTAGAACAGCAGTTAGTCTCTTCGGGAGGTTTCTGTGATGTATTGCAATGTAAGTTGGATGCATCGTCAAGTAAATTAAACCATAACCTTAACACAGAGCAGGTTAAATAAGCCTCACACACTTACTAAATACATGTCAGTGGAGCCTTATATAGGTTTGCGTGGTTGTTAGCACACAAGGCTAGCAGGCTTCTTGAAATGCTAGCCTCTTGTCACTGTCTAGCTAGTGCTAACATAGTCAAACAAACGTTTGCGTCTCAACACACAACTTACGGTGCGTTTACAGGCCGCCAAACAAAGTGCAAAATCTCAACACCTGACAAAAAACATCATGACAGGAGCATAAAGACATAAACATGTCAATATTGTGTGAGTTTTATAACATGGTACATGTATGCTGTACATTTATTCATTCATTTTCTACCGCTTTTTCCTCACAAGGGTCGCGGGGGTGCTGGAGCCTATCCCAGCTGTCTTCGGGCGAGAGGCGGGGTACACCCTGGACTGGTGGCCAGCCAATCACAGGGCACATATAGACAAACAACCATTCACACTCACATTCATACCTATGGACAATTTGGAGTCACCAATTAACCTAGCATGTTTTTGGAATGTGGGAGGAAACCGGAGTACCCGGAGAAAACCCACGCATGAACGGGGAGAACATGCAAACTCCACACAGAGATGGCCGAGATATTGAACTCGGGTCTCCTAGCTGTGAGGTCTGCATTCTAACCACTTGACGGCCGTGCAGCCCAACTGATGTGATCAATCCATGTCAATTTCACACTTTAAACAATGAACGCCCATTTCTGGTTAGTTCCCAGAGTACGGCGTCACTGATGCTCACCATGTGTTTCACAGCAGACACCACTTGTGCAAAGATCAGCTTGGACTCAAAGTCGGTCAGCTTCCCCCTCGTGGTGATACGAGAGAACAGGTCGCCGCCGCTGCCGTACTCCATCACCAGGTAGAGCTTCCTGCTGGTCTCCATCACCTCGTACAGACGCACTACGTTGGGGTGGCACAGCTTTTCCATGCAGCGGATTTCTGAGAAGGCAAAAGGCTCGCCTCCCTTTTCCAGACGCTGCTTGTCCATGATCTTCACTGCTACTCTTTCTGCGGAAATGACAGGAGAGGAGATTCACTGTGTTAATAGTTATCCTCCCTATCCGTGTGGAAGTGGTAAGTTTTTGGCTATTTAAGTTTAAAGGAAATAACTTGAAGGCTACCGTTTAGGTCGCTAGCTCTCTAGTTTGCGAGTTAGCATGTGTCTCAAGACCCTGCAGTTGCGCAATATGTTGTAAATAAAAAGAGTATAAATGTGACTATAGTCGTGCTTTGTCATGTCTACAGGACTCTAATAATGCTTTGTTAATTTTAATCTGAAAAAAATATTTTGTCTACCCACCAACTATATGTGGTTTCTTAAGTTTTTATTATTTGTTGTTTTATTATTATTATTATTATATTTATTTATTTATTACTGATTGATTGATTTTCTTTATTTTTGATTTGTTTATTTATTTTTCATCTTATTTTGTGTAGAAAAATAAGATATTTGAGAACAGTGGAATGTTTTATCAGAGCTTTTATTGTAGAAAACTGGAACCAAAGCGAAGTTTTTTTTAAAAAAATGCTTTTGAATAAATGCATTTTTTTTGTTTTTTTTTTTTGGAAAACCTGATGCGGCCCAGTCTCACCCAGACCCGAGCTCCAGTGGCCCCCAAGTAAATTGAGTTTGAGACCCCTGGTCTAAAAGGTGAAGAGCAAGCACTAAGAAGCAAGCACAATAATGAACAGGAGCTACTGTACCTTTGGTCAAAGCGTGGATGCCCAATCTGACAGAGGAGAAGTTACCCTGTCCAACCTCTCCGCGTAGCTCGTAGAATCCAACCCTGCGCCCGAGGATGATGTCGTTGACCATCCTCTCGTTGTGTGCTAGGTCGTAGACTGCCCTCTCAAATGGCGCCTGCCGCATCCTCTCAGCATCGCTCAGCTGCGGGATGACTCTTCTCACAGAAACAGCAAAAGCAGAAGGTGGCGGATTGGGGATCTTTTCCAGCTTCTGCGACTCATCTTTGGCTTTTTTATGGCCGTTCTGCTTGGGCCAAAGCTTTGTTTTCAAGGCTTTTGGAAAAAGAAGACACAAAAGGAACAATGTTTGAAATTATCATGACTTTTTCAGGCATCTGAACCCAACAGGCACTAGCGCAGGGGTCTCAAACACGCAGCCCGCGGGCCTAATGTGGCCCGCAGGACACTAGTTTGAGGCCCCCGCCTTGATATGAAAGTTTAATGTTAGTGCGGCCCGCGCAAGTTTGATATGGATGCTGTATGGTATCATGTACCCAGAAAAAAAATTATTACGTTTGATTAATGTTCATGTTAAAGGTTAAATAACCTTAATAGTTGTTAATAGTTAATAATAATGTTAGTAGTTATCCTCCCTATCCGTGTGGAAGTGGTAAGTTTTTGGCTATTTAAGTTTAAAGGAAATAACTTGAAGGCTACCGTTTAGGTCGCTAGCTCTCTAGTTTGCGAGTTACGTAGCATGTGTCTCAAGACCCTGCAGTTGCGCAATATGTTGTAAATAAAAAGAGTATAAATGTGACTATAGTCGTGCTTTGTCATGTCTACAGGGCTCTAATAATGCTTTGTTCATTTTAATCTGAAAAAAAATAATTTGTCTAGCCACCAACTATATGTGGTTTCTTAAGTTTTATTATTATTGTTATTATATTTATTTATTACTGATTGATTTTCTTTATTCTTGATTTGTTTATTTATTTTTCATCTTATTTTGTGCAGAAAAATAAAAATTAAGATATTTGAGAACAGTGGAATGTTTTATCAGAGCTTTAATTGTAGAAAATTTGGAACCAAAGCGTGTTTTAAATTTTTTTTGTTTTTAATAAATGCGTTTTTTTGTTTTTTTTTTGGAAAACCTGATGCGGCCCAGTCTCACCCAGACCTGAGCTCCAGTGGCCCCCAAGTAAATTGAGTTTGAGACCCCTGTCCTAGCGGGTTCACTCTGTATCTGTCTGTGTAGTAGAATGGATGGAGAGAGCTACTAGCTACTACTGTAGCAGCAGTTAGCTTCCTGAGTCAATATATGCTAACATGAATGACAACACAAAGATGATTTTAAGTTTTTAAGTTGAATGCCACAGCCTCAATGTGGGACTATCCATCCGTTTTTTATGCTGCTTATCCTCACCAGGGTCGTGGGTGTATGCCGCTCTAAAAAATGTGTACTTGTTCTTCCAAATGTGGAGTGTGTCTTGCCGGAAAGTATTACAGTGTTGTTTCATACACACCAATACTCATGTCATTTGGCGGCCCGCCACAAATACATTTGGACAGAATAGATTTTTAGAGAATAAGGCAGCAGTGTCGCAGACACAACATTTGGTTGCTATATTTGGCCAGTAATCAGACCCTCCAGATAATCTTTTTCAAAAAAGCAACTAGCGACAAATCTAATGAAGAGATTAGTGGAGAGTCTGAAAGCACGTATCGCTCTTCCAGCCAACGCTGCTCCCCTGGCTCTATTTTCTATGGGAAATTTGTCTCATTACGTATCTGTTAGAAATATATATATACTGTATATATGTTTATTTTTCCTGTCTCTCCTACCTTGTCTTCTTTGTTTAATTTTTATGTCATTGAGTTCATTATTACATTTTTGCAGAGCTGCTGGAAATGCACATATCTCTTGGAGATGAATAAAGTATCTATCTATCTATCCATCCATCAGCCGTCCATCCATCCTTCTATCATAGTGTACATTCATCCATCATACTGTATATCCATCCATCCAAATATCTATCCATCATCCATCTATCATACCTCCATCCGTCCATCTATGCATCTATCTATCATCCATCTATTTATCATACAGCCATCCATCTATCATAATGTCCATCCACCCATCTATCATACTGTACATGCACCCACCCGACATGCACCCACCCACCCATCTATCATACAGTCCATCCATCACTGTACATGCATCCATCTATCATACTGTGTAGCCATCCATCCAATCTATCATGCATGAATCCATCATACTGTACATCCATCCATCCAAAAATCCATCTATCATGCTGTTCATCCATCCATCTATCATGCTGTTTATCCATCCATCCAATCTATCACACATCCATCATACTGTACATCCATCCATCCATCCACCCAACAATCCATCTATCATACTGTACATCCTTCCATCTATCATGCTGTTCATCCATCCATCTATCATGCTGTTTATCCATCCATCCAATCTATCATACATCCATCATTACTGTACATCCACCCATCCTCCAATCCATCTATCATACTGTTTATCCATCCATCCAATCTATCATACATCCATCATACTGTACATCCATCCATCCATCCATACAACAATCCATCTATCATACTGTACATCCTTCCATCTATCATGCTGTTTATCCATCCATCCAATCTATCATACATCCATCATACTGTACATCCATCCATCCATCCATCCATCTATCATACTGTACATCCATCCATCCATCCATCCATCTATCATACTGCACATCCATCCATGTCGATTTTACTCTTCATGTTTTTGACTGATTCTTTTCCAATGCGTCATGGCCAATTCCATTGAGGGAAAGGATTTGGGTTTTTTAAGGTCCAGTATGAGAGTGTCACATCTAATTAGTGAAGGCTACTGGTGTTGAAAGCCAGGTCATGAGAAAGGCCTACCAGACTACATTTGGGTTCCTTTTGTCATGTGCTATAATTGTCATTGTGGTACCTGTACTGTACTGTACTGAATGCAGTGTTGTAGGGGTTTTCCCAAGGGTAAACACAGCCACTTTTCCAAGAAATGTCTTCCACAAAGTAAATGTGTGGAAATCCAGAGTGAAAGCAAATATTGACAGTTTGCCGCATTCTTGTTTACAACTACAGGAAATTTTCTTTTATTCAGTTTACATCATCACTATGATTAAATTGATACATTTTCAAACACAAGGTAGAGAAAGAAACACATTACACATCTCCAATCTTACAATGTTGGTAACATTGTAGTCACATGACACTGTGCACAAATATATCTTCAAAGAAAACTAATAAATGCAATACATTTCAATATCTGTGTGAATATATATATATATATATATATATATATATATATATATATATATACACAAAATAACTGCACGCGATCAAGATAGTTTCTATGGCTGGAATTCTATTGGAAGAGCGCCACTCTGTGGATGCTTCAGGTATTTCACCACAAGAATTCAAAGTAGTGGACATTATTCATTCATTTTCTACCGCTTATCCTCACTAGGGTCGCGGGGTGCTGGAGCCTATCCCAGCTGTCTTCGGGCGAGAGGCGGTGTACACCCTGGACTGGTGGCCAGCCAATCACAGGTAACATATAGACAAACAACTCACATTCATACAGATGGACAATTTGGAGTCACTAATTAACTGCATGCTAACCACTCATCCACCGTGCAGCCGTAATGGAAATAATTTTGATTAAAATAAAATGTTATATTCCATTAGTTTCTTCATAGTGTATGTCAACAATATGCTACGTTTTTGCCTTTAATTTTGCCCAACCCCTAAAACACCAGTAAAAACAATGTTTCTCTAAACAGCAGTCGTAGGAGAAAAGCCAAGCAAGAGAAATAAATATACCTGCATGTTGTGAGTCCTTCATACTGTCTCTCAGGCTGCAACACTTGACTGCGACTGAACATGTGAAGCTATCTTCATTAGACAATCCTATTAAGGAAGAGCATTAGTGGGCCTTCTCACTGGCTCTGACACCAGCTCAAAGCATGGAAATGCTGCATACACAAGTTTTACACAGTCAACCATTCGTGGGTTTTAATAACTGCATCGCTGATGGTCAACAACAACAATGGCTTTGGAGTATTTGTTGAACCAGTTATGAAAATGTGTTTTTTTGACAGATGCATTTATCATGCCTGACAGATTGGCAGTTGTATTTTTATGATTGATTTTATGATTGATGCACATTGGGAGTATACCACCAAAGTGGCTCGACAACCCAGGCCTTGTGCTCAAGATGCAGCTCAACAAAACCCAAGTTCCCAAAGCTAAACGCTACCACAGCAGCGGTTGTCAAGTCCGCTTCTAAGCTTTGTACTCATTCACACAGACGTCATATTATTCTACTTAAGCTCAAAAGCGAAGGCATCCCAGCCAGCTTAGTTTACACAAGACAAGCAAGCCAACAGAACAAGGGCGTACCACTGTTAAAATAATGCTGAGCATGTAAATACACATCTTTTAATAACAACTTGTAAGACTGATGATTATATAACTATAGTATAGTTACAGTATATATTAATAGAGTCGTATGGTATAGTTACTATATACGTTGTTCATAATAGACTAGTAGGTTATAGTAACTACCTACTAGTCTATTATTAAGAACATATAACACTGATACTGAACTGAACTATACGCTAGTAGTCTATTATTAACATTGCTCTAAATAAATTGTGACACTGTCTTCCAATTACACAGTGAAACAGCGAACCCAATTTAAAATGACGTTTGGACAAAACCTGGTTATGAGTTACCATGGCGATATAGCTTCTTTGAAGGAGAGCCGAACCGGCATTACCCTCAAAATAAGTAAAATAAATAACTAAATATATATATAAAAGTGAAATAATAAAACAAATGCATAAAGATGTGGACGTTTTGTATCAATATTAAAGACAAATACATTACCATTGAGCCTGTGTGATGAAAGTATTTATAGCTTTAAACGCTCTTAAGGCAGCAAAACATTTTCGATGGAGTGCACTTCCGGCCAATGGCAAAGCGTTAGTTTCCCGTGAAGCCAATCACAGACGACATTTTAGTTGGCGGGAGAGGAAAAGGCGGGACATATGCAAAGCTTTTTGACCAATCAGCGCACGGTAAACTCAGGGACACCGGAAACACATGCTAATGTTCGCCTGTTTTGTCACGACAAAAGATATACTTTTGGCTACAGTGGAAGAAAGGAAAAAATGGCAGCGACACTAGCGTCGCCTGTCACCCACACGGAGCTGGAGCCTGACCGCTGTGGAAGCGAGGAAGAAAGTCGGGGGTGCGCTAAGACGACGGAGGAGATGACGGGCCTCGCGGCCACAGGGGGTCATAGCCGGCTCTCCAAACTACCGCTGGCGCGAATCAAGGCCTTGATGAAGACCGACCCAGACGTGTCCCTAGCCAGCCAGGAGTCCGTCTTTATCATCGCTAAAGCCACGGTAAACAACACTGTCTCTAATGGTGTTCATGAGGCGATTCATTATCGCGATGTTTAGCTCCTACGTGATTTGCCATACAGAAGTGCCTTCGTAGTAAAAAAAAAAAGTTAAACATAAATAGCCAATAAAAATAAAAAAAAAACATTCATTCATTATAACGGGTATTTAACGACAATAACGCACCAAAAAATACAATAAGCAATATAAAGCAAAGGTTGGTACAGTATACAGTGAAGAAAATAAGTATTTGAACACCCTGCTATTTTGCTATTTCTCCCACTTAGAAATCATGGAGGGGTCTGAAATTTTCATCGTAGGTGCATGTCCACTGTGAGAGAGATAAACTAAAAAGAAAAATCCAGAAATCACAATGCATGATTTTTTAACAATTTATTTGTGTGATACAGCTGCAAATAAGTATTTGAACACCTGTGTATCATCTAGAATTCTGACCCTGAAAGACCTGTTAGTCTGCCCATTAGAAGTCCACCTGCACTCCATGTATCATCCTGAATCAGATGCACCTGTTTGAGGTCGTTAGCTGCATAAAGACACCTGTCCACCCCATACAATCAGTAAGACTTTAACTTGTAACATGGCGAAGACCAAAGAGCTGTCCAAAGACACCAGAGACAAAATTGTACACCTCCACAAGGCTGGAAAGGGCTACGGAGCAATTACCAAGCAGCTTGGTGAAAAAAGGTCCACTGTTGGAGCTATCATTAGAAAATGGAAGAAGCTAAACATGACGGTCAATCTCAATCGGAGTGGAGCCCCATGCAAGATATCACCTCGTGGGGTCTCAATGATTCTAAGAAAGGTGAGGAATCAGCCCAGAACTACACGACAGGACTTGGTCAATGACCTGAAAAGAGCTGGGACCACCGTTTCCAAGGTTACTGTAGGTAATACACTAAGACGTCATGATGTGAAATCATGCATGGCACGAAAGGTTCCCCTGCTTAAACCAGCACATGTCAAGGCCCGTCTTAAGTTTGCATATGACCATTTGGATGATACAGAGGAGTCATGGGAGAAAGTTTTATGGTCAGATGAGACCAAAATAGAACTTTTTGGTCATAATTCCAATAAGCGTGTTTGGAGGAAGAAGAATGAAGAGTACAATCCGAAGAACACCATCCCTACTGTGAAGCATGGGGGTGGTAGCATCATGCTTTGGGGGTGTTTTTCTGCACATGGGACAGGACGAGTGCACTGCATTAAAGAGAGGATGACTGGGGCCGTGTATTGTGAGATTTTGGGGAACAACCTCCTTCCCTCTGTCAGAGCATTGAAGATGGGTCGTGGCTGGGTCTTCCAACACGACAACGACCCGAAGCACACAGCCAGGAAAACCAAGGAGTGGCTCCGTAAGAAGCATATCAAGGTTCTAGCATGGCCCAGCCAGTCTCCAGACCTGAACCCAATCGAAAATCTTTGGAGGGAGCTCAAACTCCGTGTTTCTCAGCGACAGCCCAGAAACCTGACTGATCTAGAGAAGATCTGTGTGGAGGAGTGGGCCAAGATCCCTCCTGCAGTGTGTGCAAACCTGGTGAAAAACTACAGGAAACGTTTGACCTCTGTAATAGCAAACAAAGGCTACTGTACCAAATATTAACATTCATTTTCTCAGGTGTTCAAATACTTATTTGCAGCTGTATCACACAAATAAATTGTTAAAAAATCATGCATTGTGATTTCTGGATTTTTCTTTTTAGTTTATCTCTCTCACAGTGGACATGCACCTACGATGAAAATTTCAGACCCCTCCATGATTTCTAAGTGGGAGAAATAGCAAAATAGCAGGGTGTTCAAATACTTATTTTCTTCACTGTAAATATCTCATAAATTATCAGAAAGATGAAATATTTGAATTAGAATTTCTAAAGTTTTACCAGCTTTCCCAGTAACCTCATTAATTCACTTAATCTCTCAATGTACAATATTCTATAATGTACAGTACATTTCCATGCTTGTATGGCGGTAAAACTAGTATGGGGCAGAGGGGAATTGCAAATGAAAGTGATGTCCTTTTTAAAGTCAATACCTTCAGGATTTTCCCACAGGTACATAAGATCAGATTCTACTGATGTTGTATGTGTAACGAGTGCTTGATACTGAAAGTTGTTACAAATGGACAGATACAAATAGAAACATACTTACAACATGTTCATTCTATGGCTGCTGACAGATAAAAAAAATATATGGCGTATTTGCTGCTGCCTGTCCAACAGGAGTTGTTTGTTGAGATGATCGCCAAAGATGCTTTGGTGTATGCACAGCAAGGGAAGAGGAAAACGCTGCAAAGAAAAGACTTAGGTGAGTGCACAGAAATACTTGAAATAATCCTTTCAGTCAGTGAAGAATTTGCTGAAGTCAGCCAAGCAAAATCTAGCATTATTGTTACACAGTGAAGTATGCGGTATGTGTATTTTTGACTAACTTAGAATTATTGCTAAGGATATTTGAAAATCACTTCTTTTCCTTGGTGTGTCTGCAGATAATGCCATTGAGGCCGTAGATGAATTTGCATTTCTGGAAGGTGAGTGTCATGTGACGAAAATTAAACAGTCTAATCTGTAGAGCAGCCATCAGAAAATGGTGCACGCAGGTTCAGATTCTTTATCGACCACCTAAAGTGAATGGGAAATATAATAACTAGGGCTGCAATGATTATTCAGATAATTAAAATACCTCAATTACAAACAGTCGAGGGGGTGAACGCCATTGTGATAATGTGTTTTTCCTCATGGGCTTGTTTCTTCATTTGTTATTGCGTGACTCGGTGACTAGTGGCTTAAGTTTTTGTTGTGTTACCTTTATTTCAACTATGTTTTGGTTATGGTTTTTAAATAATTGTCTCTGTTTGTTGTATCTTTAATGGTTGCTAAGCCCTGAACTGAACTAATTAATGATCTTTTACCAACGAGACTCTGGGAACTGTCAACCTCCATGAAAGTATTATTTTGTTTCCTTTTTACCAAAAAAATGGCGTACAGTAAACAACTTAAGTAAAAGCTGTGGTTTTGTGTTAGTTAGTTAGTTAAATGGGTAAAAAAAAAACTTGTCAGTGTGGACCTAACTGTATTTCTTTCCCTTTTCTCTTCATTATAACGAGAGAAAGCAAGTTGTATGAGCTAGCTTACAATGCTATCATTGGGACACACACTACCGAACAAAAAACTTAAACCAAAAAAAAACAAAAAACCTCAGTGTTCCCTTTCCATAACTGACCTGTATATTAACCCAGCTACAGCCAGTATCACAGCGTCTTGGTATAGGTGTTGTGAGTAAAGTCTCAGCGTCACTCACAACGCCTCCAGTGACTCCCGAGTAACGCTCCCTAATCATAAATTTTAATTTATAACACACTTTACATCAAATAAATTCTCTCAAAGTGGAAATGCAGCAATGTTGTTAGTTCGGAAAAGTTAAGCTAGGTTATCAATCATGCCTCACATATATATAGTTGAAGGTTATGGCAATAAGCCCAATAGTTGGTCGAGTCTGAGATTATTTCACAAGCTAGCAACAAAACAACTGGACTGAAGGACAGGACACCAGCTCTCAACTTAGACCCAACATGCTCTACTACTGGCTGGCATTGACTTCATCAACCATTAAAGATACAGTAAACTGAGACAAAAACAGCTGAAATCAAGCCAACACAACAAAAATGTAAGCCAAAGACGCCACTAGCCACTTGGTCGGGCAATAATAAATTAACAAAGTACATGAGGCCATGGCATGATCAAACAGTAACTTTTCCATTTACATCCTGTGTGCAGGTGACATACACGCGTTACAACACGAGCGTTTCCTCAAAGCAGAAAAAAAATAAAATTTGAATAATCTTTGCAAAAATTGCATAAATGGACCTTGCCATTCCTGCCATAGAGTTTCTCTAATGTTGCCATTATTTCCCATTTTTTGTGATTCCAGGTACATTAGATTGAATGATGCTTCAGGAGATGAGAACAACACAACTGCAGCCATTTTTGTTATATGGACACGATCAACATATTTTCTTTAAAACATTTTCAACAGCATGCTTAACTGGTTCTGCTTGGGTTCTATACATGTTTGGATGGTTCTGGTTGGGTTCTATACATGTTTGAATGGTTCCATCTGGGTTCTATATGGGTTTGAATGGTCATCTTTCGTTGTTTACATTGACAATTTTCTCCCATCGTATGTAATAAAAATGACCATTACCATTATGTGTACATTTAATGTAAATATTCGTGAAATGTTGCTATGTGTCAAATAAAGTTTAATGGAACCTCAGTAAACTTGGATGTTTATTTGACACACATACATAGACAGTAATAAAAAGAGCAGAGAAGACTAGTACTGCTTAATGTGTACTGTATTTAGTACTTAATGGTAATGGTTTAGTAGTAGGAAGTAGGAACATGCAAAGCTTATTGAATCCTACCCCTCCATCTATTACTTTCACGATCTGTAACTGTTACATTTGTTCACTTCCTGCCTTCCTGATATATTAACACATACTAAAGTGTAAGGTGATGTAACCATATGATGACATAATAGGCAGAAAAATAGTTCTTCATGCGAGCTGCTAACCCACCGTGAATCACCATCTTATCATGGTGGAGGGGTTTGAGTGCCCAAGTAATCCTAGGGGCTATGTTGTCTGCGCCAGGTAGGGCGCCCAAGGCAAACAAGTCCTAGGTTATGGGCCAGACCAAGAATGACTTATGAAAAATGCAAAAGGAGGATCTACACCTCACCCGGATGTGGTATACTGGGGCCTCATTCTGGGTCAGGTCTGGGGGAGGGGCTCGCAGGTGAGCACCTGGTGGTTGGGCCTTCATCCGTGGGGTCTGCCTGGGCCCAGCCTGAAGAAACCACACAGGATCCCTCCCTTGTGCACCCACCACATGTGGAGGCAAGCATAATGGTCTGGTGTAATGTGTTTTGGGTGGTGGTTGAGGAAGGGCGCAGGGGTGACCTGGTCTTTGGCGGCCAATGTCACTTCTCTAGCTGGGAAGGAGCCCAAACTTGTGCAAAAGTTTGAGACATAGTCGGACTCACCTCAACCCACAGTTTGGTTTCTGGAACCAAACTACTCCAGATGGGCCGGTCTCACAGCTGGCCTAGCCTCGGTGTCCTTCCGGTGAAACTAAAGGAGGTGTCTGCGGACCGGGAAGTCTAGACTTCTCTACTGAGACTGCTGCCCCTGTGACCCAAACCTGGATAAGTGGATGAGGACTTGGGAGTGGGACCAATCAAACCAGAGTGGGTGTGTCCAGAGGCGGGGCGTGGAATAAATGAAAATATAGCGTTTTGGAAATCCAATGAAATCCAGCTGGAATAGGTGCATATTGTGGAAGATCTCGAAAGCTTTCTGTGTTGGTTATTGTGTGTAGCTGCTCTATGGGAGTCAACTACTCAATACAAAGGGCCCAAAATGAGCATCATTGTAATTATAATGATTATTATTGTAATAATAATTATTCTTAAATTCTTGTAGCTATTTTTGTTCCATAGCAAAGATTAGAGCAACTGTCTGCCTTGTGCATTTTATCCCTGAGAAGTCCCTTCCAGGTACAGCGAGATCTCTATTAGAAGAAAGAAAAGCAAGTGATCTGAGCTGCACTACCCCGACCACAACCCCCTCCTCCCTCTAAGAGGAAGACGTTAGCGTTTGACTCCAACTTTTATTTGATTGCTGGCATTTTTGAGAGTGTGCACACCTTGACAGGAGATATTTTAATCGCTACAGAGCTATGCAGAAAATGTCCCTGGCTCAACAAGCAAACCTGTGTTCATGTGGAAGGTATGTTTTTGCAGCTGAGATTCCAACCTGATTTCTTGGGTCACATTCTTGAACCCATCCCCAACGTGTGCCCACACACACACACACACACGCACGCACGGACATACTTGTACTCCATCCTCAACCCTTCACTGCTCCCATGGCTCAAATAAGAAGGCCATATTGTTACCTTGCTCTCTGAATAGTTCCTCAGTTTGCCCAGAGAGCAAAAAAAACATCTTCAACTGAGTGAAGTGTACTGTACTATATATCAGCCAAAAAACAGTTCCACAATGTGCTAATTAAAGATGACCTGTGATGCTTTTTCCACTTTTCTGACCTATAAATGAAGTTAGAAGCTTGTATTCTCGTGTTAAACCATGCCAAGGTTTCATATAATGAGGTTTGTACATTTGGAAGTGAGCCCTGAAAGACGTTTGGGATGGCTCAAAACGCTCAGTTTCAGAGGGCGTGGTAAAACTGGAGGTGTGTGATGTCACACATGGGCGGGCTTCCTTATATGGGCGTGTGCTGTTGGCCAGATACGCTCTCTGCCTTCCCCCAAGCTCTGGTTCTGTGTTGACAGTGTTAGCAATGTCTCCCAGTTTTAGCGAATCCCGATGCATTCCCAGACCAGTTGACAGACTGGGTGTATCCCGCCTCTCGCCCGAAGACAGCTGGGATAGGCTCCAGCACCCCATGATAAGCAGTAGAAAATGAATGAATAAATGAATGAACCGCCTCAGTTTGCCTATCAACCTCGCACCGGGGTGGACAAGAGCACTGTGAGAATCATGTTCTTTGATTTCTCTGGTGTGTTCAACACCATCCAGCCAGCACTTCTGAGGAACAAGCTGGAGCACACAGGGGTGGACCTGCACCTCACATTGTGGATACTGGACTACCTTACCAACCGTCCACAGTATGTGAGGACACGGGACTGTGTGTCCAACATGGTTGTCTGTAGAGGGGGCCCTCTACACTGCAGACTTTTCATACAACACACCAACCTGCCACCTGCAGAAGTTCTCTGATGACTCTGCAATCGTCAGTCAGATGGGGACGTCAGGGAGTACAAAGGACTGACACATGACTTTGTGGACTGGTGCCAGCGGAACGGCCTCCGGATCAAAGCGGGAAAAACCAGAGAACTGGTGGTGGATTTCCGCAGGCACTCTCCTCCAACACCAGTGAACATTCAGGGAATGGACATTGAGATGGTGACATCTTACAAGTACTTAGGTGTTCACCTCAGCAATAGACTGGACTGGACTAGACCAGGTGGACTGTTGGGTGGCTGAGCAGACTTGTATATAATCCTGGGTACAATTATTCATTCATTCATTTTCTACTGCTTTTCCTCACAAGGGTCGCAGGGGGTGCTGGAGCCTATCCCAGCTGTCTTCGGGCGAGAGGCGGGGTACACCCTGGACTGGTGGCCAGCCAATCACAGGGCACATATAGACAAACAACCATTCACACTCACATTCATACCTATGGACAATTTGGAGTCGCCAAGTAACCTAGCATGTTTTTGGAATGTGGGAGGAAACCGGAGTACCCGGAGAAAACCCACACATGCACAGGGAGAACATGCAAACTCCACACAGAGATGGCCGAGGGTGGAATTGAACCCTGGTCTCCTAGCTGTGAGGTCTGGGCACAATTATTACATTGTTAATACTTTTTAGGTTGTTTATATTGTCTATTTTTAGATTTTTTTTTCCCCTGGCCGCGAAGTTCCGGATCCGAGGATGGAGACCAGGTGGACTGTTGGGTGGATGCACATGTTCGTGAGTGGAACTGTGGCCTTCACCTCTTTGTTTAGTTTGTTTAGCTCCATTAGGTGGGGATGGCAAACAAGCATTTTCGTTATTGTCTGGGGATATCAATATCCAACTTATTGGACTGAATCTCTCACTCCGAACATACTGCCTGAATATGGTAGCCGGGTACCCCATATTCCGGGAGTACTTCCACAGAATTCCACAAGGAACACGCTCCAATTCCTTCTCTAAGTCCACAAAACACATGTCGACTGGTTGGACAATCTCCCATGCACCCTCAAGGATCCTGCTGAAAGTGGTGGTCCACAGTTCCACACCCAGAACCAAAACCAAACTGTTCTTTCTCAATTCCAGATTCAACAATCCCCTCAAGAAGCCCCAAATAGACCTGTGTGATCCCACCATAGTTTGAACACACCCTACAGTCCCCCTTGCGCCTCCTCTGCCAATCCAGAGGCACCACAATATATACCATGATGCTGCAGAGTTGTGTCAACCAAGACACACCCAAAGCATCCAGGGTCGCCCTCATGCACCCCCAGGGCCCTTCCACTGAGAAGCTTTTTGACCTCCTCAGTCCTAGAGATACAGCAGGAGAACCCTCCGCGGTAGCATCATTGGGACACGCAAACGTTGAAACGCTGATTTCGGATTAACATTTGCAATCAGCGCCAATTATTACATTAGACTGAGCTCAGTATGCCTCACACACGTATTAAAGACATTTACAGTATAGAATGTATACCATGTACAATTATACACGTCTCACAGCAACTACGGTGCATTCAAGTACCACCAAACAAGGTGTGAAATATCACTCCTTAACGAAAAGATATCATTCATTCATTCATTTTCTACCGCTTTTTCCTCACGAGGGTCGCGGGGGTGCTGGAGCCTATCCCAGCTGTCTTCGGGCGAGAGGCGGGGTACACCCTGGACTGGTCGCCAGCCAATCACAGGGTACATATAGACAAACAACCATTCACACTCACATTCATACCTATGGACAATTTGGAGTCGCCAATTAACCTAGCATGTTTTGTGAAGCATAAAGACATAAACATGTAAACATTGTGGGCAGTGGTGCATGTATGCTCTTTTATCACACATTTATAAATACCATACTACAATCAACAAATACGCATTTTTCAGAAAAACAAACGTAGTCCATATATTTTGACCAAAAAGCTGTGACTTTGTGGGGCTGTGATTGTATCGCTGATATTTTCCCTGAGCAGCCAGAGGCTCCAAGTAAAATTTCTGGCTCTATGGTTATCATCACTAACACAAAAAAGATCTGCTGATGACACATGGTTTTTTTTGTTATGGTCAAACTCCAAATGGTATTACTTTCCAAGGATACACTGTACTGGAATGAAATGTTGCCAAATAACTGTCTTTAAAACCGCCTCATTCCTCAGGAGGCAAATGCACTTTAGTGCAGAGAAGTGAAAGAATGTGGAGAGATGGTTCATCTTCTGATAAGACACACACGCGCGTGCACACAAGAAGGCGGGTGAGCAGTGAGGGAGTGGAGTGTGAGCGAGCGTGACAATATGGTAAGATGGAAATGGACAAACAGACGGAGGGAGGGAAATATGGTGAGACAAAAAAAAAAAGAGCTGGTGGAAGCGAGTGAGTGAGAGATGGGCAGGGAGGTATAAAACGAGGGAGGAGCAGCCATAGAGGGAGAGGTGAGCGAGTAGATCATCCTCCTCTCAGCTCTTCTCCTCTGCCAGCCTCATCATGTTCATGCTGCAGATGTTGACTGTTATCTCCTTGACTGTCCTCCTCCTGGCATCAGTGCAAGGTAAGACACAGCTGCTCACTCTGTGTGTGTGTGTGTGTGTGTGTTGCATGCACGGAGGACAGTATGGCCAGAGGAGCAATGACGAAGCTGGAAATCTACAGGAGTAAAAGCAGCAGCACGGTAAGCGGTGCAACAAGGGATGTAAACAAGAGCCTTGCGTGAGGGAGAGTAGGAGGGCATGTGATGGTGTCGCCTCGTTTCCTCGCTTGTGCGAATAGACTGAGCTCTGGTTTGCTAAGCAGGCAGCACAGTGCTATTTTGTACCACGCTATACTCAATTCACACTTTGGATGCAAGCCTCCACACACACACACACACATACACAATCAACACACACTGAAACACAGCAGGATACCATCGTACCGCTCCAGTCTCCATATGTGCCAATCACACTCAAATATAAAATATACAAATATAACACCTGCTATCTTCAAAAGTAGCTGAAAATTCCTGAACCTGCAATATTAGCTACTGTGCTCAACTTTCATAATCACATTTCGAACTTCATAATCCAACTTTCCTGGAATAGCCTTTGTGGTTCTGTATAGTGTTCCCTTCTTTATCACGGGGATAGGTTCCCAAAGTAGCCCACAATAAGTGAAATCCGCAAAGTAGCCAACTTTATTTCCAATGATTCTATTTGTTTTAAGGCTGTAAAGGCCCTCACCATACACTTTATACTAGCCAAATACTCGGATAATGCATTTTTGCAAAGCAAATATGAGTACATTTCATCGTTATCCATATTCGTGTTAATTGTATTCATGTCATGATGTATTCACTCTTCACGCTCTGTGATTGGCCAGTCACACACAGCGACCGCCTCTCCCGAGACGGCGACAGTGGCGGTGGGCGCCTCACACGGTGTAATTGGGAAATTGAAAATGGCTGACACATCATTGTTTGCGTGAATCACCAACTCTACACATACATATGCCAATGTGAATTCATTCATTTTCTACCGCTTATCCTCACGAGGGTCGCGAAAGGGTGCAGGAGCCTATCCCAGCTGTCCCACTTTGTCCCACTGAACGCTGTGCTAAAAATACAGTCAGCAAGACTGACACATTATTGTTATGGTTATTGACATGTCTGCAACTTCACACAGCTCATATACTGTATATGAAATAATTATAATATATAGAAATAATGAAAGAGTAAAGTCTCAAGGATTACTTACATATTTAGCGGAATAATAAAGTATACATATTGCAACTTCCTAACACGGGTCGCGGGGGTGCTGGAGCCTATTCCAGCTGTCTTCGCACGAGAGGCGGGGTACACAATGGACTGGTGGCCAGCCAATCACAGGGCACATATAGACAAACAACCATTCACACTCACATTCATACCTGTGGACATTTGGAGTTTGAATTAACCTAGCATGTTTTTGGAATGTGGGAGGAAACTGGAGTACCTGGAGAACATGCAAACTCCACACAGAGTTGGCCGAGGGTGGAATTGAACTCGGGTCTCCTAGCTGTGAGGCCTACGCGCTAACCACTAGTCTTGCTTGCTCTCTTGAGTTTCCAGTTATTTCTACAACTCTCATTTTTCTCTGATAGAGTGATGGAACAGATACTTCTTTGTCACAAAAAATATTCATGAAATTTGGTTCTTTTATGGCTTTATTATAGGTTAAAAGAAAAAGTCACCAAATCTGCTGGGTCCAAATTATACATCCACAATGCTAACATTTGGTTACATGTCCCCTGGCCATTTTTACTTCAATTAAACGATTTTGGTAGCCATCCACAAAGCTTCTTGTTGGATCTTTGACCGCTCCTTTGACCAGAATTGGCGCAGTTGTGTTAAATTTGGACCTGTTTCTTCAGCATTGTCCACATGTTCTCAATGGGGTTTAAGTCAGGACTTTGGGAAGGCCGTTCTAAAACCTTAATTCTAGCTCAATTTAGCCATTCCATTACCATTTTTGATGTATGTTTGAGGCTGTTGTCCTGTTGGAACACCCAACTCCATCCAAGACCCAACTTTTGGGCTGATGATCTTGAAGAATTTGAAGGTAATCCTCTTTCTTCATCACCCATTTACTCTCTGTAAAGCACCAGTTCCATTGGCAGCTAAAATAGTACTACCACCACCGTGCTTGATGGTAGGCATGGTGTTCTTGGCCTTGAAGGCCTCACCTTTCCTCCTCCAAACATTGTTGGGCATTGTGGCCAAAGAGCTGGATTTTTGTTTCGTCTGACCATAGAACATTCCTCCAGAAGTCTTGTCTTTGTCTTTGTGATCAGCAGTGTAGAGGTTTGATTAGCTTGAGAGCATTTAGCTTTGGCTTACACATCAGTCTATTGCCATAAGTTGAACTCCACAGGCCGTGTCCGTAGCGCAGCTGTAGCTCCACAAATCCACACAGGAGAGCGTTTTGTTTGTCACGAAAAAAATGTAAAAAATCTCCACATTTATTTCCAAAAATACATACAAAATAGCTGGCTAACACAATAGTTTTCAACTAACTGAAAATAGACAAAAGAGGTAAGAAAACCGTATGCCTTCTAACTCTCAAGCGCCAACTGACGGCTAAATGTGAACCAGGAAGTATATCAGCATGTACTCTTAAAGGGGAAGTACACTTTTTAACAATGTATCCAAAATCTTATAAAAACATGAATTCCAATAGACCTTGAAACATTTTAACTATTATATGACGTTATAAATGAAATGATTAATTATTAAACTTCTTTGCACTTATATCATTGAACATGCCCCTCCCCAACAACTTCAATCACATGAACCGAGTCCAACCACAATCTGCACCTCTGCCTCTACAAGCAGCAAATGTCAGTCAAACCTTAAGGTGCCGCTTTTGGACCTTGGACGGCGGCCTCTCAGTCCATGGCGATGCAAAACAAAAAACACTTGATTGTGGACACTGACACTTGTGTTCCAGCAGCTTCTCATTCTTGGCAGATCTGATTTTTGATGGTTCTCGGTTGACTCTTCACCTCCCTGACCAATTTTATCTCAGCAGCAAACGATAGCTTGCATTTCCTTCATTTCCAACAGTGCCATCCACATCCACGTTATACTTCCAAACTATTGTTTTCACTGTTGCTCTTGGACCTGCAGCTGCTTTGAAATGGCTCCAAGTGAGCTTCCTGATTTGTTCAAGTCAATGATTGGCTTTTTCAGATCCGTGCTGAGCTCCTTTGACTTTCCATTGTAGGTTTGTGTGTGTTTGTATCCAATGAGCCATATTTACATGGTCTCAGTGAAGTCATTGGCTGTAGTCGCTCATAATCACTCACAAGAAGTTAAGAGGCTATGCTATGAAGCTTATTTCATTTACACAACTCTCTCAGTAAGGGGTGGGCAAACCGAGGCCCAGGGGTCACATCCAGCCCGCCAAGTGTTTATATATGGCCCCCCGTATTAGCAATTTTGATGACTTAGAGTCTAAGTCATGAAAATTGCTAATTCATGTTGCTATATGTATATTTTTGACCCAACAGATATGGTCACTTTTTCTCTTAACCTATAATAAAGTCATAAAAGTTCATGAAATTTTTTTGTGACAAAGAAGTATCTGTTCCAATCACTCTATCAGAGAAAAATGAGAGTTGTAAAAATAAGAGAGCAAGACATTATGTTCTTTACAAGTGTATGGAAACTTTTGACCATGACTGTACATCTTTTAAGTGATGAATGTAATGTATTGTTCCGCCAGTACGAGGCATCCCTGTACTGGGCATGGCACATATTCTTCCACTGGCCCATGCTATAGCAGCAAGTCTGGTGTTTATGGACCAAAATCAAGTTTTTCATGAATTCATGGAGCATGTTCATAACTACAAAACTTGGTAACGTGGAATTTTGTAAATGAAAGTGCACGTATGTTTGCAGGTAAAGGTGTGCAGATGCAGCGGGATGTCCAGTGCTGCATGTTGTATTCGCACGGCAAGGTGCGCACCAAGGATGTGTTGCGCTTTGAAGTGCAGACAGAAGGACCAGACTGCAGCATACAAGCCATCATGTGAGTATTCCAACTGTCAACTCTCGGAGCTCAAGACACCAAAACATGCCAGCTGTGGGCCAAGAACCATTGTCATCTTTGCTTTCAATCTTTTTTTATTCAATCTGCAAGCAGGTCAACATAATCCTGTCTTTGGTTTCAACATGCAAAAACTAACCTACTTACCTTCAGTCAACAGGAATGATTGTTCTTTCTTTCATCAGTCTTTACACCAAAAAGACAGTCAAGTGTGCCGACCCCAGAGACCGCAAGGTCAAGAGGTTGCTGAGGAAGCTCTTGCAGAGGCAGAGAACCAAGGCCCATCGAACAATGTGGCTTCTTCCTCACGACAACCTGCCTGTCATGACAGAGGTACACATCATCATCACAACATCATATAGCAGGAAATAAACAAGGGAATTATTAAAAATGTTTTCCTGATACAGTGGTGCCTTGGTTAACATCATGAATCCGCCTCGGACTTAAACGGACTCAAACCAAAGCAAATAAATTCACCCGTCCAGCCAGACACATAACACATTCTATAAACAATAATTACAGTTTTAGTTTTACAGTTCTATGTATTTTGATGTAAATTCTAGTATCTGCCATAATGTGCAGCTTGCTAGCAGCCGGACCTGACCTACTGCACAAGGCTACTGTCTGACCGGCTGGGTATGTGAGAGACTGTGATGGGGGGGAGAAGCTCCGCATCTGCCGCTGCACGTTGGGTAAAGAAATGCTAGTTGTTATTAACAAAGACAAAGTTGCTAGGAATGGTTAAAGTCTCCGGATCAGTTCAGAACATCCATCCATAACATTTTCTACTGCTTATCCTCACTAGGGGAACAGGGTTCGATTCCACTCTGGGCCATCTCTGTGTGGAGTTTGCATGTTCTCCCCGTGCATGCGTGGGTTTTCTCCGGGTACTCCGGTTTCCTCCCACATTCCAAAAACATGCTAGGCTAATTGGCCACTCCAAATTGTCCATAGGTATGAATGTGAGTGTGAATGGTTGTTTGTCTATATGTGCCCTGTGATTGGCTGGCCACCAGTCCAGGGTGTACCCCACCTCTCGCACAAATACAGCTTGGATAGGCTCCAGAGGAGGAAGGTAGACATACTGTGTGTCCAGGAGACCAGGTGGAAAGGTAGCAAGGCTAGAAGTTTAGGAGCAGGGTTCCACTTGTTCTATCATGGTGTAGATGGGAAGAGAAATGGAGTAGGAGTTATCCTGAAGGAAGAGTTGATTAAGAATGTCCTGGAGGTAAAAAGAGTGTCAGATAGGGTGATGAGTCTGAAGCTAGAAATTGAAGGTGTGTTGTTCTAAGTAGTACAGTTGTTTTATGATGACTTTATGGAATAAGACAAAAATATATTTCAAGGAAAATGGCGGTCATGCTCCCCCTGATGCATAAGTGACTGACATCACACAAGCCCACGTACGTTGCCAGTCAAGTTTACCAATTATCTTTAGATGCAAACACAAATAGAGGCAGGCTGAAGAAAACTTAATAAAGTGGAAGCAGAGTGACCAACCATACTCGCAATTTTCAAAAATGCATTATCCGTAATGTATACTTGTTTATAAGAAGTATCTGGCTCATCCCTACTCTCTACAACTCTGACAAACGCTGTTGTCCTAAAATGGTGCATGTGCCAGCACTGTTAGATTTTGTCTTGTGCACTTGATCCAAGATGGCGGCGTAAACAAACTAGATGGTATTTTGGATGGTAACTGAAAAAGGCACTAACCAGGCGGATGTTAACTGAGGTACCACTGAATTAACATGTCTCCCAATAGTGTCGTGGTCCACTTGTTTGTTTTCTAAACAATTTCTTTTTATCCGACTGTCTGACAGTCTGCTAAAAGGAAACTGTATGCAGTGGCGTCATTATTTTTTTATTGTTGTTGTTATTGTTTTTATTTTACAAACAAATCTCTGAAAAAAAATTCATATAACAGAACCCCCCTAAAATGTTCTTAAGCCCCCTAAATAATTTCCTATTTTTTATAGATTTTTTTATTTTTATTTAACAAAAAAATCTTTGAGAAATTTCATATAATAGGGGGAAAGCAGGCTAATTGTCACGGTTTGTCTCGAGAGCTTTACGGTGCGACCCCAGAATGCAGAGAGCAGGACCAAATGCAGGTAAATAATATTATATTATTCAATATTAATATAATATAATATTATAATATTCTGTGCAACAGCAGCAGAAGAAAAAGCAACTCAGGTAACAGACGGACAAACGACAATGATCCCACACAGGGAGACGCACACACCTGAACTAAATAGACACTCAAATTAGGGACAGGTGTGGGTGACTAAGACAACGGAGGCAGCCGAAGCAAAACAGGAAGTCAGACAAAATAAGAGCGTGCGAAAAGGAAACCAAAACCCAGACCGGAAACTCAAACCCAAACTGTCACTTGGGAACCCCCACAGGGCGTGACACTAATAAGCAAGCCAATAAGCAGGCTAATACTAGCCTACTACTACTGCTAGTAGTAGTAGTAATAATCAGAAGAAGAATAATGGTATTAGTAATAATAATAGGCAAATTAATATTATAATAATGATTATTATATAATTGAATACTGTCCATTGGACAGAATGTTGCAAAGCTTGTGCAGCAGTTTTGCAGTGTAGCTTGTGTGTACTTTTGTAAATTTAATAGTGACCTAAAACAATTGACTACTCTACTAAACTCTACTACTCTACTAAATCTGTCCAAATGTTCGAAAGTTATATCCCGGTTCTTGTTCGTTAGTATTTGTTTTTTGGATATTTTTATTTTTTATTTTTTTGAATGTCTACTACATTCATTCATATCCTGTGTATCTCCAGGAGGCTAATCCCCCCCCAGGCCTGCCATCTATTTGTGGTGCTCTTATTTGTACAACATGCCACAGGCCTGTAAAAAAACAAGCCACCTTACAGAAATGGCCGCAGAAGTAAATGCCTGATGCAAGAACCCTTCTGTCTTTGCCTTTTGATGCGTATTACGTTATTGTTATGATACACGCTGATGGTGATGGTGGTCCACCACAAACAAATGAATGTGTGGAAACACTGCACTGTAGCTGCACTTGTACAACATAATACGTCATGTACAAAGTAGTGACGTTAAGGAGTCGGACAGGATATGTGAGCTCTTGTGCTAACTTTAGACATGTATGCTAGCTTGAGTTATACGCTGAAGAAAAAGTAAACGGTCAAACTTACAGCTGACTGACTTGGCAAAGCACACACACATTCCAAAAACATGCTAGGTTAATTGGAAACTCCAAATTGTCCATAGGTATGAATGTGAGTGTGAATGGTTGTTTGTCTATATGTGCCCTGTGATTGGCTGGCCACCAGTCCAGGGTGTCTCGCCCGAAGACAGCTGTAAAGTGTTTCTTTCCTGATGCCACAAAAACCTGGACCTTCTCTCAAAAAAATACTTTTTCACCCCAGGATAGGAGACCCGGGTTCAATTCCACCCTCGGGCATCTCTGTGTGGAGTTTGTGTTTTCTCCGGTTTCCTCCCACATTCCAAAAACATGTTAGCTTCATTGGCCACTCCAAATTGTCCATAGGTATGAATGTGAGTGAGAATGGTTGTTTGTCTATATGTGCCCTGTGATTGGCTGGTGAAGACAGCTGGGATAGGCTCTAGCACACCCGCTAAGCGGTAGAAAATGAATGAATGAATGAATGTACTTTCAATTGTCAACTCTCTTCCCTTCTGCAGTTTATTTCTTCTCCCTACCGGTGCTGATGGAAATTTTGACATTTGTCATTCAGCCACATTGGAGGCTTTTCAAGGCCTTTTGAAGGTCATGCCACAGCATCTCAATAGGATTCAGCTCAGGCCTTGGACTAGGCCGCTCCAAAGTCTTCATTTGCTTAGGTGGACTTGCTGCTGTGTTTTGGATCATTGTCCTGCTGCACAACCCAAGTTGCTTTCAGCTTGAGCTCACCCACAGATGGCCGCACATTCTCCTTCAGCACAATTCATGCTTCCATTGACCACAGCAAGTCTTCCGGGTCCTGAAGCAGCAGACCATCACACTACCACCACTGTATTTTACTGTTGCTATGAAATGCTTTTACACCAGACAAATTCAGAATTGAACTCGGGTCTCCTAGCTGTGTGTCCTCCGTGCTAACCACTCATCCTAGTTCCGAGTTCTAATATTTACATTTGTTTGTTGATGTGAAATATTAAAGTGTGACAGAAAAGAAGAAATCAGGAAGGGGGCGGAGACATTTCCACACCACGGTATGACGGTTGCATAATGGAGACCTTTCAATGTTCCCTTTCGTAGGACAGAAAAGACAACTGGGCCATGGTCAATGAGGAGTGATGCCAACATGTCCAATATGGAGAAGAATAAATAGTCCTAGGTATGTTGCTCTTTTATATGCTGTGTACATATTTGTGTCATTTTGTAAATATGTTTCTACCCAACAGGCCAAGTGTCAACTGTCAAACAGCAGAGTTAGCTGACTTGTCCAGTTGTCCCGTGTCTTTTATCTTGTCTCCAGTGGACCAGACCTGGGCAGCAATATCTATTTCAATGGCTTTCCATATTCAAATAGCACGAGTGCGGCCTTGAAGGATTCCCAGAATGAGTGAGGAAGATTTTCTTTTTTTTTTTCATGTAAGATAAGTCGTGGCTCTTAACTGTTATTAGCCAGAGTCTGCCTCAAAGCGTCTCCCCTCCTTCTCTCCATCCATCTATCCATGTGGCTAATCTGTGGAAATGTGATTTTTGAAGTATAAATGAGCAGTGACTTGGATATCGTCTACTTATGTGCTTATTTGTGCTGCTTCGTAAAACGTGACTCATGGGCTCCAAGTTGTTCAGGTTTTGTGGAGGGGGTGCAGAATTTAGGGGACCTTTTTTTCGTGTATGAATTCAATTGACTTGCACCTTGTTTTTTTGTACAATTCAGGTTTCATGGTTCAGACTTTGACCTAATGTTTGTGACTGTTACACCACAGAGTGAAAAAAAGCAATGTTCTGTATTGACTGTTCTTAGCGGTAGTCGGCCATGAATCTATGCCAAAGTACTCATCTTGACCCATTTCATTCATTTCATTCCAAAGCTGTGACAAGGCTCTTCAACCTTCTGATGGCGCCATTGTGTATGAAGCCTTGCCTTATAGAAGAACACATTCTATGTCAAGTCAACTCTTTTATAAAAGAACCTGAAATAATACTTGTCTTGTCTTGTCATTTCACACATAAACAGATAATCAGATAGGTAGATGGACGGGCAGTGATAGTAATCTGCCACGCTTTGGTGCAATGGATGATACAGGTTATCCATGATGGAAAGGAGCTCTGCCACAGAACAAAGGACACTGTCCATCTCACTGCCAATGATAGCAACCGCAACTGTTAGTTACTAACTAACAGTTGCTAACTAACTAACTAAAGAGTCAAACAGGAAGTAATGAAAGAAAGACAACTCAGCATCAACTCAAGGGATCCAACAATAGCCAAGTTTACATGAGGAGTTTTTCCTCTTTCCGAATTGAATCTTTCCGAATGACTGTTCCTCGAAAACAATGGTATACATGGAAAGGAATATTCCCATCTCTTGTCTACATGCGCCGATATAATCAAACAGAATAGTAAATGGGGCATGCCCAGTAAAACGTAAACATCAACATCACGTGATACTGACTCCCCCGAGTTTTTCTTTCACTTGTTGGAATAACTCCAAATAATTGCAAGTTTTTCGTTCGTCCAATCTTGAAATTTAGTTCAGATCAAAAACAAACTTTCTGCAGCACCTGGGATAAATTTAAACAGGAAAAGATAAAATTCAATCTTGCTAATATTTTACAATTTATAATTAACTCGGGACATGTTTTAGGGTTAGATATATATACCGTTTTTGACTCATTAATTCTGAGTAACTACTCTAAATGTATGTGGGCTTAGTCATTAGTTCCTCATTAGTTCCCCAGTAACTCCTCTAAATGTATGTGCCTTAGTCATTAGTTCTTCATTAGTTCCCAAGTAACTACTCTAAATGTATGTGTCTTCGTCATTAGTTATTTATTAATTTCTGAGTAACTACTCTAAATGTATGTGCCTTAGTCATTAGTTCTTCATTGATTCCTGAGTAACTACTCTAAATGTATGTGCCTTAGTCATTAGTTCTTCATTAATTCTAGAGTAACTACCCTAAATGTATGTGCCTTAGTCATTAGTTCCCCATTAGTTCCCCAGTAACTACTCTAAATGTATTAGCCTTAGTCATTAGTTCCCCAGTAACTACTCTAAATGTACAGTGAAGAAAATAAGTATTTGAACACCCTGCTATTTTGCTATTTCTCCCACTTAGAAATCATGGAGGGGTCTGAAATTTTCATCGTAGGTGCATGTCCACTGTGAGAGAGATAAACTAAAAAGAAAAATCCAGAAATCACAATGCATGATTTTTTAACAATTTATTTGTGTGATACAGCTGCTAATAAGTATTTGAACACCTGAGAAAATGAATGTTAATATTTGGTACAGTAGCCTTTGTTTGCTATTACAGAGGTCAAACGTTTCCTGTAGTTTTTCACCAGGTTTGCACACACTGCAGGAGGGATCTTGGCCCACTCCTCCACACAGATCTTCTCTAGATCAGTCAGGTTTCTGGGCTGTCGCTGAGAAACACGGAGTTTGAGCTCCCTCCAAAGATTTTCGATTGGGTTCAGGTCTGGAGACTGGCTGGGCCATGCTAGAACCTTGATATGCTTCTTACGGAGCCACTCCTTGGTTTTCCTGGCTGTGTGCTTCGGGTCGTTGTCGTGTTGGAAGACCCAGCCACGACCCATCTTCAATGCTCTGACAGAGGGAAGGAGGTTGTTCCCCAAAATCTCACAATACACGGCCCCAGTCATCCTCTCTTTAATGCAGTGCACTCGTCCTGTCCCATGTGCAGAAAAACACCCCCAAAGCATGATGCTACCACCCCCATGCTTCACAGTAGGGATGGTGTTCTTCGGATTGTACTCTTCATTCTTCTTCCTCCAAACACGCTTATTGGAATTATGACCAAAAAGTTCTATTTTGGTCTCATCTGACCATAAAACTTTCTCCCATGACTCCTCTGTATCATCCAAATGGTCATATGCAAACTTAAGACGGGCCTTGACATGTGCTGGTTTAAGCAGGGGAACCTTTCGTGCCATGCATGATTTCACATCATGACGTCTTAGTGTATTACCTACAGTAACCTTGGAAACGGTGGTCCCAGCTCTTTTCAGGTCATTGACCAAGTCCTGTCGTGTAGTTCTGGGCTGATTCCTCACCTTTCTTAGAATCATTGAGACCCCACGAGGTGATATCTTGCATGGGGCTCCACTCCGATTGAGATTGACCGTCATGTTTAGCTTCTTCCATTTTCTAATGATAGCTCCAACAGTGGACCTTTTTTCACCAAGCTGCTTGGTAATTGCTCCGTAGCCCTTTCCAGCCTTGTGGAGGTGTACAATTTTGTCTCTGGTGTCTTTGGACAGCTCTTTGGTCTTCGCCATGTTACAAGTTAAAGTCTTACTGATTGTATGGGGTGGACAGGTGTCTTTATGCAGCTAACGACCTCAAACAGGTGCATCTGATTCAGGATGATACATGGAGTGCAGGTGGACTTCTAATGGGCAGACTAACAGGTCTTTCAGGGTCAGAATTCTAGATGATACACAGGTGTTCAAATACTTATTTGCAGCTGTATCACACAAATAAATTGTTAAAAAATCATGCATTGTGATTTCTGGATTTTTCTTTTTAGTTTATCTCTCTCACAGTGGACATGCACCTACGATGAAAATTTCAGACCCCTCCATGATTTCTAAGTGGGAGAAATAGCAAAATAGCAGGGTGTTCAAATACTTATTTTCTTCACTGTATGTGCCATAGTCATTAGTTCTTCATTAGTTCCCAAGTAACTACTCAAAATGTATGTGCCTTAGTAATCAGTTCTTCATTAGTTCCTGAGGAACTACTCTTAGTCATTAGTTCTTCATTAATTCTGAGTAAGTACTCTAAATGCATGTGCCTTAGTCATTAGTTCTTCATTCATTCTAGAGAAACTACTCTAAATGTGCCTTAGTCATTAGTTCTTCATTAATTCTGAGTAACTACTCTAAATGTATGTGCCTTAGTCATTAGATTTTCATTGATTCCCGAGTAACTACTCAAAATGTACATGCCTTAGTCATTAGTTCTTCATTAGTTCCCCAGTAACTACTCCAAATGTATGTGCCTTAGTCATTAGTTCCTCATTAGTTCTTGAGTAACTACTCTAAATGTATGTGCCTTAATCATTAGTTTTCATTAATTCCTGAATAACTACTCTAAATGTATGTGCCTTAGTCATTAGTTCCTCATTAGTTCCCCAGTAACTACTGTAAATGTATGTGCCTTAGTCATTAGTTCTTCATTAGTTCCCAAGTAACTACTCTAAATGTATGTGCCTTCATCATTACTTCTTCATTAATTCCCAAGTAACTACTCTAAATGTATGTGCCTTAGTCATTAGTTCTTCATTGATTCCTGAGTAACTACTCTAAATATATGTGCTAGTAATTAGTTATTCATTGATTCCTGAGTAACTACTTTAAATGTATGTGCCTTATTCATCAGTTCCTCATTAGTCGCTAAGTAACTACTGCATTTTGGTGTACCTTATTGTAAGAGACCAAAAGAGTGAGTTGAGTTGTGAGACCAAAAAGAGTAAAAAGGTAAGACATTTAGCAGAAAAAAAAACTGCACTATATTGAGAACTATATTAGCCAATTAATACTGTACGGAAAGTCGTAGACTGTTTGGGAATTTTTTAAATTTGCATAACATTAGGACTTTTTTGCTGTAATTTAAGAAGTGTGTCTCAAGCAGTCCTCTATAAGTCATTTCCTTTAGTGTGGACCTTGGTTTGACTGCTGCCTCTTCTGTCTTTTGTCTGTGGGATGTAAGGATGTGGGATCTTTCCGTGGTTACATGGTGCTCTCGCTGTTGTGGCTGTGCACCGTGTCCTTCTCCTGGCAGATGAGCCGGTAGGGCTTCTCCTTCTCTTCCATGACACAGTTATGCACCTCGTCGTCCTGACTCTGCAACTCTGCACGAGAGAGGTGCTCCAAGATGCCTGCCCCGAGTGAGTCGCCCAACACATTGGTGGTGGTCCGCAAGCGATCCCTGGGGTGACCACATACACACACCGTCACACAATGGCTATTGTGTAGCAGCGATGACAACACAACAATGACATTTAGACCAACCCCATCACCCTGACACTGAGCCCAAACTCACAGGAACCAATCCACTGCGATGATGAGTGTTATGTCCTCTGTGGGCAGTCCCACCGATGTCAACACTATCACCATGGTAACCAGGCCAGCCTGAGGGATGCCTGCTGCTCCGATGCTGGCGGCGGTTGCCGTGATACTGCGTGGGCGGTGGGAGGTAGGATGTAGGAGGAGGAGAGCTTTGTTAAAAGGGGATGATGTGGTCACATAACATTTGATGCTAAATCAACTTTTTAACGTCAGTCAAACACTAATATGTGTTAAAAAAAATTTATCTGATAGGTATCCATCATCTTGTTGGCCGTATCTTTGAGAGAAAAAGGTTGTGTCTTTACATGACATCATAAAGGAAAAACCTCCTTCCTCATAGACATGATCCTGCCACGTTTCAGACAAATATTTCCTCAAGTATCCAAAGTTTGGAATTATTTGGATTTGAGAATCCATTTTAGAGGATGAAGAGCTAGTATCGTAAATATCAATATTTCAGTATCAATCTGCACATCACTATTGTCAAAGGCAAAAAAAAAACAGTCTTGGCTTTACATTTTTAAATATTAATATAAAGCAGTGCCAAATATCCATCATGGGAAATCTGATTAATCATTTTCTTTATAAATTATAAGAATAACATCCCATAGAAAAGGGAAGTTTATAAAAATGGCCATCTGTTCCAGACATTTGATGTTCTTTCAAGAAATGACTTTTTCAAAGTGTTTTTTGTCACACTCCCCCATCTTGCTTTTGCATATTGTAATTCATATTGTACCTCATTATGATCAAAATGTGCAAAAGATACATTCTAACTATTTTTACACATTTTCATCAGGTCTGTATGATATGGGGTTGTTAGTTCACATCAAAGTATATATATATACCATAATATCTCTTATTATGTTACCTGATGGTGAGAATCTGGCCAAAGTTTAGATCCATATCATTGACTTGAGCAATAAAGATGGCCGCCACGGCTTCGTAGAGGGCGGTGCCATCCATGTTGATGGTGGCACCCACAGGAAGAACAAAGCGCGTGACACGTTTGTCTACGTGGTTGTTCTCCTCCAGGCAGCGGAAGGTGATGGGCAGGGTAGCCGAGCTGAGGACAAAGCAAACCTTGAAATGACTTCTTATTGCAGTTGGTGTAGTATTAGTCTTATTCATATTTGCAAATTAATATTTTGTTCATCAAAAGTGCAAGGAGGGCTAATACAGCTTGCATAGTCACAATTACACACTAACAGTCCAACAAAAGCCGATACATAATGGCCATGGTCATGGTCATGGTCATGGTTCCAATTGGTCAACACACAGAGACGTTTCAGACATTTCCTCAAGTATCCAAAGTCTGCAAATATTTGGATTTGAGAATCCATTTTTGGCCACGGTCATGGCAATGGTAATGCACCGGGAAGGCTAAATGTCCTAAATGAGTTGAGAATTAGGATTTTGGAACGGTCTGAATGGGTTGAGATATGTGGAAGTAGGGGCTGCACGGTGGTCGTGTGGTTAACGCGCGGTTAACGCGCAGACCTCACAGCTAGGAGACCCGGGTTCAATTCCACCGTTGGCATGTTCTCCTCGTGCATGTGTGGGTTTTCTCCGGTTTCCTCCCACATTCCAAAAACATTGCAGACTCCAAATTGTCCATAGGTATGAATGTGAGTGTGAATGGTTCTTTGTCTATATGTGCCCTGTGATTGGCTGGCCACCAGTCCAGGGTGTACCCCACCTCTCGCCTGAAGACAGCTGGGATAGGCTCCAGCACGCCTGTGACCCTCGTGAGGATAAGCGATAGAAAATGAATGAATGAATGAATCCATACAATCCTCAGTAACACTCATTTGTACATTGCTGTGCTGTGAATAAATGTTATGATTTTTCATACTGGGCTGCACAGTAGTCAAGTGGTTAGCACGTGGGGTCAACATGTTAGCTTCATTGGCGACTCCAAATTGTCCATAGGTATGAATGTGAGTGTGAATGGTTGTTTGTCTATATGTGCCCTGTGATTGGCTGGCCACCAGTCCAGGGTGTACCCCGCCTTTCGCCTGAAGACAGGGATAAGCGTGAGGATAAGCGGTATAGAAAACGATTGGATAACGTTATTATCCAAGCTGTCACCTGAGACTTGGGTGCATACTTTCTCTGGGATGATGTGTGTTTTATCAGGTTATGTTGCGTCCCATGTGTACTTTTGAGCAGTGCTACAGTACATACGGTTTCAGGGCACATGAAACTCAGCACTTTGACACCAGATTGTGAAAGAACGAACATCAATGAGTCGGCATATGGACTAAGGTCTGCCATGTGGTACTAGCCTGACAACCAGGCTAAAGGCTACACTGTGACTCCCATTCCATCCGTCAATTGATCATCTCCCATGATAATTGATAAGCAGGGATCTACAATATTGGATCTTAAAAGATGGCGAGTATACCCTCTTAACATCTGAGACAGTCACCTGGAGGAGGTTCCCAGAGCCGTGATGAGAGCCTGCAGCAAACCGCCAATGAAGCCGTATGGATTCTTCCTTGTCGCCAGGAAGTAGAGCAGCGGCAGGATGAAGAGACCATGAATGAGGAGGCCCACAATAACCGACACGGTGTACATCCCCAGCTGGCCACCCATCACTGCCAGATCCTTCATCTCCACTATCTTCCCCGCAATCAGGAAGAGGATGCCCACTGGGGCGTACCTGTAGCACATACACAACACATACATGCAGATTAGTGTACATATCACATCACGTGGACCCGCAGGGATTTACAGCAGTGAGAACCGAGAGGGACACAAAGGCATGTGGAAAAAGCCCAGGTGGGGGACTTATCATCTACAGTGGCAGACGCAGCTGCTGCATGTGAGAGAATTCACAGCGTTACGGCACGGCTGCAAACACAACATCCTGAGGCCTTCATGATCATTTCTGGAGGCCCTAATACCAGGTGGTTGACTGCCCCACCAGGAAGAACAGGACGATTGACTTACTGTATACCGACATCAAAGAAGCATACAGAGTTACTTCCCTGCCGCCCCTGGGAATGTCAGACAACAACCTGATGTACATTCAGCCCCAGTACACCCCCATGGTCCAAAGACAGACTGCCTCCACCCGCTCCATCAGAAGATAGACTCCTGAAGCAGAGGAGGCCCTTAGGGACTTCTACAGCACCACAGACCGGGACATACTGCTGGGTGGACATGATAAGGACATTGATGGGATGACTCACTGTCTGACAGACTACCTCAACATCTGTGTAGATGTGGTTGCCCCCACCAGGACTATGGAAGCCATGGATCACACAGTGAGTCAAGGAAGCCCTCAACAGGAAGAAAGAAGGCCTTCGGGTCAAAGGACAAGAAGGAGATGAAAGCAGCACAGAGGTAAAATACTGCCTGAAAGAGGCAAAAGACACCTACACCAAGGTGGAGCAGAAGCTGAGGGAGAACATCTGGGATGGTGTTAAAACCATTACAGGCCACAAAGACAGGAGCGAACAGGTTCTTCAATAGGTTCAGCCAGTCCACCTGACACCAGCCCCATGCCTCCTCCTCATCAGCCCACCCCAAATCAGCGCCCTGTCCCCCACTGGTGAGCCTGGTGAGGGACTTTGTTGTTTGGTGCCACAACAACAGTCGGCAGCTGAATACCTCCAAAACTAAGGAACTGGTCATCGACTTTGAGAGGAACAGACCCAGTCCTAGATCAGTTCTTATGGTAGCAGAGGAGGTGGAAGTTGTTCAGAACCACAACAAGCTGGACCAGTCATGCAACACGGGGAAACTGTATAAGAAAGCTCAGAGGGGGATGTACTTCCTGAGGAGAATGAGAACTTTCAACATCTGCAGGAAGCTCCTGTGTATGTTCTACCAGTCTGTGGTCCATCGCTCGTTCTTATGCTGTGGTGTGCTGGGGAGGGAGCACAACAAAAGCAGACCTCTAGGCTGGAGAACCGGATTAAGCGGGCCAGCTCAGTGGTCTGGATGAAGCTGGACTCTCTGGCAACAATGGCAGAGAAGAGGACTCTGAAGAAACTGCTGGTCATTCTGGAGCCACCTTCTGCACACTGTCACCACCAGAAGCCTGTTCACCGAGAGGCTGCACCTCCCCAAGTGTAGCACTAACAGACTGAAGAACTCCTTTGACCCCAGTGCCAAAACCCTGAACCCAACTGTGAGATGTGTTGCCACAATCATGGCCGGGTGCTGTACACAGATGACTCTGAAAGTTATCCTCGTGGGGTGTTCACCAACCAGATGATGATGGCCACCAGCCTCATGATGGCTTCATTGAGGCAGTCAAAGAAGTCCCTGAGAGCCTGACCCTGTTTCTTCATGTTGCCGATGACCAGACCGAAGGACAGGGAGAAGAAGACCAGACCCAGAGCGTTGACGCCGCTAGAGGAGCCTGTCACGGGCACAATCTCTTCCACCGTCTCCTGGGGAGAGAGGAGGATCATGCTTATGTAACACAAAGATCAGGTGAAAAGGTCACGGGGCCTCACCTGGAAGGTGTGAAGTAGCGCAGTGGCGTTTGTTGCACTGAGGTTCCTGCTCACCGTCACGTTCCTTGTGTGAACAATCTTGGTGTACAGGGTTTTGTACTGAAACACAGAATGCAAGCAGTAATCACATCATCAAGTCAGCATCTTATTTCACTGTCAACATCACCACAACAGCATGCTAACATGCTATATACACACACAAAAAGTTAGCCAGACTAACTGGAAGTCCGGGGTCACCAGACCTGAGGCCTTTGAAGACTTGATAATTAATACTTGATGTTATTATAGAGCAATCCTTTGTTTTACAGTTTACTTTGTAGCCTTGATAACTTTCTGGTGGACTTTTGTAGCCTTCCTTTCCTGGTAGCCTTGCTAACTTTTTGGTAGCTATGCTAACATCCTGGTAGCCTGGCTAAGTTCTTGATAGTTATGTTAAGATCCTGTTAGCTTTGCTAACTTCTTGGTAGTCCTGCTAAAATCCCGGTAGCCTTGCTAACTTTTTGATAGCTATGCTAACATCCTGGTAGCCTGGCTAAATTCTTGATAGTCATGTTAAGATCCTGTTAGCTTTGCTAACTTCTTGGTAGTCCTGCTAAAATCCCAGTAGCCTTGCTAACTTCTTGGTTGTCCTGCTGACCTCGCGGTAGCCTTGCTAACTTCTTGGTTGTCCTACTAACATCCTGGTAGCTTTGCTAACTTATTGATAGTCCTGCTAACATCCTGGTAGCTTTGCTAACTTATTGGTCGCCCTACTAACATCCTGGTAGCCTTGGTAAATTCTTGGTAGTCCGACTAACATGCTGCTAGCCTTGCTAACCTCTTGGTAGTCTGACTAACATGCTGGTAGCCTTGCTAACTTCTTGGTAGTCCTGCTAACCTTGTGGTAGCCTTGCTAACTTCTTGGTTGTCCTACTAACCTCCTGATAGCTTTGCTAACTTCCTGGTTGTCCTACTAACATCCTGGTAGCTTGGCTAACTTCGTGGTAGTCCTGCTAACCTCACGGTAGCCTTGCTAACTTCTTGGTAGTCCTACTAACCTCCTGGTAGCCTTGCTAACTTATTGGTAGTCCGACTAACATGCTGGTAGCTTTGCTGACTTATTGGTCGTCCTACTAACATCCTGGTAGCCTTGGTAAATTCTTGGTAGCCCTACTAACATCCTGGTAGCCTTGCTAACTTCTTGGTAGTCCTACTAACATCCTGGTAGCTTTGCTAACTTATTGGTAGTCCTGCTAACATCCTGGTAGCCTTGCTAACTTCTTGGTAGTCCTGCTAGCCTCACGGTAGCCTTGCTAACTTATTGGTTGTCCTACTAACCTCCCGGTTAGCCTTCCTAACTTCTTGGTAATCCTACTAACCTCCTGATAGCTTTGCTAACTTTTGGGGAGTCCTACTAACATCCTGGTGGCTTTGCTAACTTATTGGTAGTCTGACTAACATGCTGGTAGCCTTGCTAACTTATTGGTAGTCTGACTAACATGCTGGTCGCCTTGCTAAATTCTTGGTAGTCCTGCTAACCTCGCAGTAGCTTTGCTAACTTTTTGGTAACTTGCTGGTAGCCTGGCTAAGTTCCTGCTGTCAAAAGTAAACATTTTCTGGGCGTATCAATGACTCCATGTTTGCTGTTTGCTGTGGTCTGGGAAGCAACCTCCCATGGAAAGCAGGGTTCTCCTGTATAATGTCAAGGACATGATATTGTCTCACCTGTTTGAAACAAGCTTCAACAAGATTGGGTGGAAACATGTTCCTGTGAAGAAAAGAGGAAATGTATTTCTTTTACACCACCATACTAACGTACTATGTGATTACCTGATGAGATCCAGGAAAGCATCCAAAGCCTGGATGGCTTCTATGTTTCCACTCTTGACCATGGGACTTTCCCTGCTGCCTTTCCCGGGTTTGATGATGATCACCACCACGATACCAATGAAGACAGCAATCAGGGTGGTCACCATGTAGTAGACCACAGCACGCACGCCCATCTTACCCGAGGCTTTGCTGTCCAAGGAGGACATTCCTGCGACATCATACCAAGCTAGTTAGGTCAGGAGTTGAGTTTGAAATGATTAGACAGTATGAATGATCCAAGTTATTCCAGATAGCTGAGATGTTTTATATATCACATTCTTATAGTGTCTCCAAGCTTTGGACTGGCGGCTACTGCAACTTGCTAATCATTCCATCCTCTGCTGATTGTGGTCTGAGCCTGGTAAGCCAATCCAGGCCTGCTGGGCGTGTGCAAGGTGCACCTGTGACCAGACTGGAGATGATGAGAGGCATCACCAGCATCTGAAGCATCCTCATCAGCAGCTCCCCAGGAAAGGCGAAGTACTTGACCTGTCTCAGGGACAAGTTGTGGGAGCGTAGAGCAAAACCCACAATGATGCCTGAAGAAAGCAGAGTTAGAAATCCTCAAAGGAAAGAGGAAGAACACAAAGATGTGTGCACTGACCCAGAAGCACAGAAGCAACCGTCAGCAAAACAAAGAGGTTTCTTTTCAGGAAACTTCTGATGGTGTCTTTGTTGATGGACAGCATCCTCTCCTTCATGCCATCTGCTCTCCTCTCCATGGCGCCATGCACTCTCCTTCTCAGGGCTCCTCGCTCCCTCGCCGGGGGTTTGTCTGCATCCTCGTTGAGGAAAAGGCTAGTGCAGGTGGACGGCGTCTCGTTCATGATCAGCTCCAGAGCCTGGTCCAGGAGGGAGGTCTCGTGGGAAGCTGGCCATGGAGGATATGGATGGATGGAAGAAGAAGACAAGACCAAATGGACACATCATTAGGTACTCTTGCATCGCATGACCAACCAGATTTATGGGAGTCTGCATGACAACCCGCCATGGGGCCAAAAAAAAGTGCATCTAGAAATTGTTGAATTCAAGAAACAACTCATGGCAAATGATGATAAATGCTCAATTGTCCGTTGTATTCATCATTTGTCATGATTTCCCATTGTTTTGTGCATGTGAAATGATGAGTATCCTCTATATATTGATGTATTGTTGGTTCATAATTTGGAACAAATGAACAGGAAAAATAGCTATGACTTTTTGGAATGAATGAATTACAAAAAAGAAATGATGACAACAATTAGGTACCACTGAACTATAAAACGTATGGCAAATGCACATTTTTTTCAAATCAATTCAGAATAAAATACATTGTAATCTATTGAATATACGATGCTTTTCAACTTATACCCACTAAATTTGAAAGTGGGGTTCGGCAGTACCCCAGAAATCTTTGGCAAAGCTTGGGAGTGTGACCAATTTCAGCGGAGGCGGGCCATGGGTGAAATAAATGAAAATGGAGTATTTTTGAAGAATTCCAACTGGAATAGGTGCAGATTGTGGAAGATCTAGAAAGCTTTCTGTGCTGGTTATGGTGTGTAGCTGCTCTATAGGAGTCCACAACTCAATACAAAGGGCCATTATGAGCACATCATGGTTTAATTTCATTTGAACATGCATCAGATTACAATTGAGTGCATCCCATAATCAGTTCCCAGTTCCACATGTCCAAAAGGAGTAGGAAGAAGTAAAGCTTATTAAATTCTACCCCTCCATCTGGTACTTTTACAATCAGTAACTGTTACATTTGTTCACTTCCTGCTTTCCTAATATAATTGAAGTTTATTTATTTATTTATTTGTATTTTATTTTATTAATTTTTTTATTGTATTTTTTAAAACAAGCATGGAATAAAACAAATAAAAACAAGCATGGAATTATGTCATGGGAAATTTGTTACAGCAGTATGTTAGGACAAAAAAAAGGCAATAAACACTGAAGAGGAATATTTGTAGTAAAACAAACAGGTTCCAATCTCTGCCTTGCCGTTTATGTCATTCTACCTGCTTTCCCTCCCCAGGCTGTCCCTCTACTCATGGTGATGCACATCAGCAATTCCCTTAAGCATGACATACAATATCTGTTATGTGTACAGGATAAGAAAATAGTATTGTAAATAATATATCATCAGCTACAGTCAATATGCAATACATGTACAGTTTTAAGGTACTTTTCCTTCCTAATGGCACAATTTTTCCCACAGGAATTCATATAAGTACCCTTACATATATACTCAATAAAAAGCAGCGAGTGAGTCTGTAATGATTTGTGTGTGCGCTTATGTATTAGATATGTACACAATATTGTACGAGGCAGAAATTTGTCATATATTTGGTTTAAAACATAATCATATGAGAAGTGAGGTTTGACTAATACATCTTATAGACAAAATTATGACAGCTCTTTCTGCCTTCCTGTCTGTCATGTGACCCTGAAAGACTCCTGTGATGCATCCTGCTTTCAACCACGAAGAACAAGCAGCCCGCTATGCTATGAAACAAGTTGATAACCTTACCGTTTTGTGTGGTGTCGACCAGTACAAAGCAATCGTTGCTGCAGCTTACTCGTGGCGGCTCGTCTGGAGCCTCTTATCTAAGTAGGTTACAAGGCTTCCTCTACAAACACGCTAAACGCAAGTACAAGTTATCGGTTGTCCTTCAACGTGTCATTTTAGGTCGTGAGAAAACATAAAACACTTTTCATTAGCTTTTTTTTCCTTTTTATTAGACCTCCCCTATAGGATAAACACACTGTTATGATCTCTGAGATTTCTATCTTTTATGCTTCATGTCCATTGTGTTCCTGTTGGTCAGCCTAAACAGAATATCAAATTAAGATCAGATAAAGACAATAGCTGCAGTACATGTTGCAGCTTCAGGTGTATAAAGGTGGGAGGGTGTGTCAAGCATGTTTATGTTTCTATAGTGTGTGTTCTTCCACAACATCCTTAAAGGGAACTATTATGATCCTTTTGGGCCCTTTGTGTCACGCTGGGGGCTTGAGGGCTTTACGGTTCGACCCCAGGATGCAGAGAACAGGATCAAATGCAGGTAAAATTATTTATTCCTTGCAATACTAGCAGCAGCAGGATGAAGCAGACTGACAAAAGATAATGATCCTCCGCAGGGAGAAGCACACACCTGAACTAAATACAAACAGCAGAAATTAGGAACAGGTGTGGGTGATTAGGGCAACAAAGGAAGACAAGGCAAAGCAGGAAGTTCCATACAAAATAAGAGTGTCCAAACAGAAACTAAAGCCCAAGAAGGAAACATAAGCAAACTGTCACGCGGGAGCCTACATAGGGCATGACAGTACCCCCCTCAAGGACAGGTCCCAGACATCCCAAAAAAGTTTCAAAGAGGGATGGGTGGTGGGGGGAACCGGAGGTGGGTCGCCGACAGGACCCTTCTGGGGGTTGGCCGGGGCGGCAGGCCCAGTGGAGCCAGCAAGACCAGCACATTAGTCATAGGTGACTCCATCACCCGTAACATTAAGCTTAAGAACCCAGCCACTGTAATGTGGATTCCTGGGGCCAGAGCACCCGACATTGAAGCTAACTTTAGGGCGCTGACTAGGGGTGAACAACCTCACTCAGCCAACTTAACGAGACCATAATCTCAACATAATCAGTTTTTTGCGAGACCTGGTTGAAAACAAATGATTTTATATCCGTTAATGAGGCATCTCCAGCTAATTTTCTGAATTCTTAGATTTCACAATCGCAGTCAGAGTCCTTCCATATACAACCGCCGTGTCTGACCATTAGTTCATAACATTTGAAGTCTTGACCCAATGCCACCGCTCTGACCGGAATCAGTGCTCTAGCAGTCGTAATATTAGTTCTTCAACTGTTACTGCACTTGCTGAACGACTGCAAGTGGCGTCATTAGGCTTATTTTAGGGGGACTTCAGCCCCCCCCAAACGATATTTTTTATTGATTTTTTTTTTAATTATTTTGTTTTTTATTTTATTTTTTTTTGTTCATGTGTGTTGTCCTTATAAGCCAATGACAAATGGCTTTTTAAACATCATTGACTCTTTTAATCTTGCGCAGTTTGTGTCTGAACCCACAACCCACAAGAACACGGACACACATTCGATCTTGTTTCATCTTACGGTTTGCCCGTTTTTAATCTTGAGGTTTGTGACGCAGTCTGAATAATTTCAATATAGAGTAGATAGGCTGTTTCTACTGTGTACAATATGCATTAGTTAGCATTTATATTATTTTAGGGGGGCTTCAACCCTAAAATGTCAGTGTGAGAGGTCTCACTCGCTCACATTTATTATTTGCTGAACGTTTGTGGGCGAGTTTAAGAGCAAATATGCTAATAATAAATAAAACTATGCTTGCTAACTATATTGTTTTAGATAATGGCCCATAGTTCCCAAATTGATATACCTTTATGTAATTTGATTGTTGTAATTTGTAGTCCTACATAAAATCGTTTACCACAAAGCGATTTCACCTACTGACTATAGATAAATAAGTAAAAAACCTATTACTATCTGTGATTAAATGTGATTAATTCTGAGTTAACTGTGGACAGAATGTGATTAATCCCATTCAAATATTTGAATAAATTGACAGTCCTAGTACATACCATTACTGATATATAATGTAGAAATATATAAAACACACTCAGTGTGAATGGTTGTTTGTCTATATGTGCCCTGTGATTGGCTGGCCACCAGTCCAGGGTGTACCCCGCCTCTTGCCCGAAGACAGCTGGGATAGGCTCAAGCATACTTGCAACCCTTGTGAGGATAAGCGGTAAAAAAAGGATGGGTGGATGGATGGACACACCACAGACTTTCTTACGATAGCATACAAGTACACACTATTATACTATGTACTATTGTACTACATGTATAATATTCATGTATAATAAAATAACCACAAAAAGCCCAAAACTCACCACTCATGGTTTATGTCAAAACAATCCCTTCTATGCTGCGTGACATGTAGCTGTGACTGTTATGTGCATGTGTGTGTGTGTGTGTGTGTATGAGAGAGAGGGGGGGGGCATCCAATGATGCTGCACTGCTCGCCCTCCTGAGCAGAAGGACATGAAAAGGCCTCACACATGGTCTGACCTTATACCCACACACACCTAACGCACTGCAAAATCACTTGAAAGGTCAAAGTCATCACTACCTACAGTCAGGGGCGGAGCTACCATTGCCTGGGGCCGTCTTATAAAAACTGAATAGTGATTTTTTTTTTTAATTTAGAGTAAGATAAGATATCTTATTATTATTATTATTATTATTAATAGAAATTCTATGTTCGCAGCAGCAAAGCAGAGACGAAAAACTCAAAGAGCATCGAAAGTGTCGCGTCAGTGTAATACAAATCAAGACGTTATATACAATATTTACAGCTGTGCAAATGTTGATCTGCAACAGGTGTTTTGCACAGTTATTGTACAGTTTATTGCGTGGTAATGATATAATTTATTGCACAGTTATTGTACAGTTTATTGCATGGTAATGGTACCGTTTATTTGCACAGTTACTGTACAGTTTATTGCATGTAATGATACAGTTTATTGCACAGTTATTGTGCAGTTTATTGCATGGTAATGGTACCATTTGTTGTGCAGTTATTGTAGTTTATTGCATGATAATAGTCCAGTTTATTGCACAGTTATTGTACAGTTTACTGCATGATAATAGTAGTTTATTGCACAGTTATTGTACAGTTTATTGCATGGTAATGGTACAGTTTATTGCACAGTTACTGTACAGTTTATTGCATGTATTGCACAGTGATTGTACAGTTTATTGCATGGTAATAGTACCATTTATTGCACAGTTATTTTACAGGTTATTGCACAGTTATTGTACAGTGTTTTTGGAGCAGTAAATTTGATGGCGTCTGACAGCTGCAGAAAGGAAATACATGCGATATTACTCCTTTACACACTTAGGATGTATCATCCTGTAACTAATGTAAAAGTAAGCAAAATACTACAGTTTTTGCATGTGCTGAAAAGTGTCTGCCCCTCCCTTCTCATGAAATGGACTATTTCATGTTTGCATGCTTTATCAAAGCAGGAAAAGTGGCCTAAATTATACTCACATTTTGTAGCAATGATATGGAGGACCTCAGTGACTAGCTTTGCCTTGGGCCCCCAAATGACTAAAAATACCCCTGCCGACAGTACCTTTAGAGAGTCATTCACATCCATCTGTAGCCCGGCGGTAATATAGGACAATACTACACATGAAGTGTTACTGTCACCATCAGGCTTATAGGCGTTGCGATGCTATTTCAGGATGCAGAGAGCAGGACCAAGAGCAGGTAAAAAAATCTATTCTTTTAATAAAGATCTCGCTGTGCAGTGTCAGGAAACAGCAACTGAGCAGAGCAAACCAAACCAACAAATGACAACGATCCCACAAAAGGAAGAAGCACGCACCTGAACTAAATAGACACAGCACAAATTAGGAACAGGTGTGGGTGGTTATAGCAACACAGGAAAACAGAACAGGGCAATGCAGAAAGTAAGTACAAAATAAGAGCGTCCAAACAGAAATTAAAGCCCAAAAAGTGTCACACAGTGGCCAATACAGGGCGTGACAGTTACTTGAGAAAAGTTGGTGGTTCATCCTAAAGGTGTTATTTGTATCATCCAGCGTACGTTTTATTGACTATTTATGTCTTGGGGTGAAATTGTCACACACTCAGTATGAATGGTTGTTTGTCTATATATGCCCTGTGATTGGCTGGCCACCAGTCCAGGGTGTACAACACCTCTCGCCCAAAGACAGATGGGATAGGCTCCAGCACCCGCCCGCAACCCTTGTGAGGATAAGCGGTAGAAAACGAATGAATTAATAATTATTATGGACGCTATGGGTAGATGGATAGACGCTATGGGTAGATGATGAATAGGTAGATGGATGGATGCTATGGGTAGATGACGAATAGGTAGATGGATGAATAAACGCTATGGGTAGATGACGAATAGATACGTAAATGGATGGATAGACGCTATGGGTAGATGACGAATAGGTAGATGGATGGATAGACGCTATGGGTAGATGGTGAATAGGTAAATGGATGGATGCTACTGGTAGATGACGAATAGGTAGATGGATGGATGGACGCTATGGGTAGATGACGAATCGGTAAATGGATGGACAGACGCTATGGATAGATGACGGATAGGTAGATGGATGGATAGACACTATGGGTAGATGACGAATAGGTAGATGGATGGATAGACGCTATGGGTAGATGACGAATAGGTGGATGGATGGACGCTATGGGTAGATGACGAATAGGTAGATGGATGGATAGACGCTATGGGTAGATGACGAATAGGTAAATGGATGGATAGACGCTATGGGTAGATGACGAATAGGTGGATGGATGGACGCTATGGGTAGATGACGAATAGGTGGATGGATGGACGCTATGGGTAGATGACGAATAGGTGGATGGATGGACGCTATGGGTAGATGACAAATAGGTGGATGGATGGATGCTATGGGTAGATGACGAATAGGTAGATGGATGGATAGACACTATGGGTAGATGACGAATAGGTGGATGGATGGACGCTATGGGTAGATGACGAATAGGTAGATGGATGGATAGACGCTATGGGTAGATGACGAATAGGTAAATGGATGGATAGATGCTATGGGTAGATGACATATTGGTAGCTGGATGGATAGACGCTATGGGTAGATGACGAATAGGTAGATGGATGGATAGACACTATGGGTAGATGACGAATAGGTAGATGGATGGATAGATACCGTTGGTTGTGGTCAAGCTGCCATGAGTCTGATGGAGTTTTTCAGCAGAAGAAGAAGCTGCAAAGCAAGGATGAAAAGTGTCATTCTAGAAGAAGCCAGCAGGCCATATTAGCATGTTGAAAAGCTTCCACACACCGGAGCTGGGGAAGAGATTTGTCCGTCTCGCTGTCTCCAGCCGAGAAGCTGATAATGAAGTGACTCGTCTTGCCCACACGCTCCACACTTCTTCACCAGCAGGACTTTTTGCTGGTCTGGGAAGTCCCCAGCAGGGATCAGCGCCTGCGTGGGACGAGGTGAAGAGGTTAAGGATCCACTAAGATCATGAAGATGAAGCACGTGCTGCTCGCGAGCATCATCTGTACTGATGATGAATTGAAACACGCATGATGGCCACTTTGCTCGTCTCCTGTTCTTCTTACCTCACACCCAGCAGTGATGCTGCCAGTGCTAACACGCTGTCGCTATGACAACATGCGTCTGCTCATCGCTCAGGGGAACCTGCCCAGCCCACTCAGCATGTTGGCAAAATTCATATTCATTACTCTTTTCCAAGAAATCACTCCATATGCCATCTCAGTAAAGCAATGTTTTATTGTCATCTGATTCCAAAGTATCATTTTCTCCTATTATATTCTAATTTAAATGTTTATGTACGTACTAGATAGGACTGTACTGTAGATAGAAGTAAATGTGTGTATTTTTACTAACCATACCAAGTAACCATATTTTATTGGCAAGCAGTATTCATATTTATCATACAACTGAAAACAATCAAATGTGTACTAATACTTTAATTTTTTTTTATTTTGATTTATTATATTATCATATATAAATAGGATTAATAATTATTTGTAACTGCAAATAAAAGTAGTTGTAATGTTTACAATCCATCATATGGAGCCTATAGAGCCAAGCTGGAGCCTATCCCAGTGGACTTTGGCGAGCACCATTATTTACAAAAGTAATTAAGAACACATGCTTGATGACCCAATGTCTGAATATGTGGAACAGACTGCATTACCATGGCAACCCAATACGTGGGAGGGATGTATGAGCCACGTTTAGGTGGAATTATTCAGTGGCTAACAGCAGTCATTCAATCATCTGTCAGCATGGTCCCGTCATCTTTGGGGCCATGGTAACAAAATCACGAAGAGCAGCCATCATTTGGAACTGCTGGTGGGCATGAAAGCACACATGAATGAATTGACATGACGAGGCCACTGCAACCACTTCCACACGTCCATTAGTTACCTCGCAACATGAAATGTCTTATTAGCCAGAACAAACTCAGCAGTCTTTATTGGAGCTTTATTGGATCTGGCTAATCGGAGGAACATGCCCAGGCGAGGGGAATGGACCATGCTTCCCTCCCTCACGCACACGCATACACATATGCGCACACACTTTGTTAATTGATAATTTGTCAAAGAAGGAAATGAGCCGTGCCCCAAATGGAAGCAAAGCCACTAGATGACAACAAGCATGTTCATTCCCAGCAGAAAACATTCACAGCACACCACGTATCTACATGCCTGGCATTACCATACCCAAATGTATGCATACATACTATATATATTTATATACGTATATATATACATATATGTCATATACATACTATAGTTATATAGTACATAGTACTATACAGTCATATACATACTTACAGTCATATATGTATATACTATACAGCCATATACATACTATACAGTCATATCCATATTATACAGCCAAGTATACATATTATACTAACAAGATCTCAGTGTATAGACTGGTCATATATCTCATCTCGTTTCATATTATCTACATACTGTATTGTATATAACTCTGGGAAAAACTGTTGATTTTGTTAATACCAAATGTGGCCCACAGGACACTAGTTTGAGGCCCCCGCCTTGATATGAAAGTTTAATGTTAGTGCGGCCCGCGCAAGTTTGATGCTGTATGGTATCATGTACCCAGAAAAAATTATTACGTTTGATTAATGTACATGTTAAAGGTTAAATAACTGTTAATAGTTATCCTCCCTATCCGTGTGGAAGTGGTAAGTTTTTGGCTATTTAAGTTTAAAGGAAATAACTTGAAGGCTACCGTTTAGGTCGCTAGCTCTCTAGTTTGCGAGTTAGCATGTGTCTCAAGACCCTGCAGTTGCGCAATATGTTGTAAATAAAAAGAGTATAAATGTGACTATAGTCGTGTTTTGTCATGTCTACAGGGCTCTAATAATGCTTTGTTCATTTTAATCTGAAAAAAATAATTTGTCTACCCACCAACTATATGTGGTTTCTTAAGTTTTTATTATTTGCCGTTTTATTGTTATTATATTCATTATTACTGATTGATTGATTTTCTTTATTCTTGATTTATTTTTTTATTTTCACCTTATTTTGTGCAGAAAAATTAAAATTAAGATATTTGAGAACAGTGGAATGTTTTATCAGAGCTTTTATTGTAGAAAATCGGAACCAAAGCACTGAAAAAGTTTGTATATTTTTGTTTTTAATAAATGCGTTGGTTTTTTTTTGGAAAACCTGATGCGGCCCAGCCTTGCCCAGACCCTAGCTCCATTGGCCCACAAGTAAATTGAGTTTGAGACCCCTGCTCTAAGGCCTATTCTAGTTATTATTGTCATTAATATTGTTATGCCCAAGAACTACATCACTGGTGTAGTGACACCTCGCCACACTACAGGGGCTAGCAACTAGCCTGCTAGCGACTAACTCGATGCCTCAGACCGCTAGCCAAAGGTAATGCTACATATTTTAGTTTTGGAGGCTAGGTGTAGCCTTCCTTTCGATGTTGCTATGTGACATCAATGAACCCAGGAAGGAAGTTATATTAAAATACTCCAACTATAACATGTTAGCATCAATGTACCTGTTACTACATGCTCACATCATGGGTACACAAACCTTGGTGGAGCTTTTTGGGGCTCTTTGAATAGCTTTGAATAGGTGTGTCCCATGACGTGAATTAATCAGCCACCTCTTTTCACCTGTTTTTCTATCTCTAGAAGAGCTCGGCTGCTAAGAGTGCCAAGGATGCTACAGTATTTGAAGGGTCTCGTGTCAACAAAGCAACAAGGCATATTTCATATTTGTGTGTTTTTAATGCCAAACAAGGGAAGAAGTTTATAAAAGTAGAAATAGAAAAGATTGGTATTTTTCCAAAGCTGCTTGGGGGGGGGGCTGGACCACCCAAGAGTGTCTTCACACCAAGTGTTTGTTTTCAAAATCTTGATCCCAGTAGTTTGATTGCAAGGACGCACATGATTAGCACCCTACGTCAGGATTGCTACGACTTCAGTTTCACAGCTCTGAGGAATGAAGGAATAAATTCAATGCTTAGTTGACAAAAGATCTCACTCGAATGGAGTTGGAACGCATCCTCCATCACTATGGCAACACAGCAACACATATAATGCAGGATACAGACAATGCATATGATGCATTATATGCATACAATGTATGCAAACTCTGCATATGCATATCCTTGCTGGATCATCCACAAATGATATCATATAATATTTGTGTAGCATGAAAAGCTAGTGGCGCTCTGTAAATGTTTGGTTAAATATGATAACATGCACAATACAGTAGATCCGTGCATGTTTGCACATTTTTGCGCTTTTTCCTTACCTGTTATTGAGGTAAAGACAAGTTGCTATATGTCATGCCAGGAAGGGCTTGGCATTATATGGATAGAGCGTATGTAGCTTGCTAGCATGATGAGCAGGCTAACGGCTTACATTGTCATTGGTGAGTGTAGAGTGTGCAGACATTAGAATGTAGATTGCAAGCTGGGGGTGAGCCCACGGTTGTCATCTTATTCGTATAGAAGGCGTCGGCAGAGCGCCAAGGTTGATTTTAAAACGTGTAGCGAAGCCTGGTGTTGATCATCTTTGGAATACAAGACGGTGGCATGTCGTTTATCAATAAGAAGCCTTGTCCTCTCCATAGGGGGGGCGGTGTTGTTGCTCCTTCCACTGTGATGTGGTGCTGTTTTCTTCCTTGTCGTCGTCAGCGTGGCAATGACCCTTTGACTTGCTGACGGCATCCTGCAGGGATTTCCTGGTGACCAGCAGGCGCACCACATCTTCTTTCTTCTTGGTCAGCCTCTTGCGAGCCCGGTCGTGGGTCACCATGGTCATGTCCCAGCCGTTGACCTGCCACAGCCACATAGAAACGCTGATTCTCCATGCTTCCTCATTCTACCTGGACACACTGCCATCTAGTGGAGGGGTTAACCACCTGCATGATTTTATCACCCATCCTCAGGCCGGCCACATCTGCTGGGCCTTTGGGTGTGATTCTGGTCACATAGATGCCCTGAAATAAGAAACACATCAGGTAATATCAGTCAGATGAAGCCACGTTTTGGTATATTCTAAGAACACAGAAGCGGCGAGTCGTGTGTCAACCTGCCATCTTCGCCATGACATCATGTGAGCGTGCAGGGTATGACATGTTCAGACCAGTCCATGAAAATATGCCAGCACTCCTGTTGTGTTGCTACTTTCCATTCGTCAGGACAGACTTACTTTGTCACACTTGTCCTCAGAGAACGGGTTCTGAACGGGATCCTGGTCGATACCTCCTCCGATGCTGAACCCCAGAATCAGGTTTGGTCCTTGACGCAACTTTTGGATCTGAATTTTTTCCTGCTCGACAGAAAGAGGACAGACATTGAAAGGGAAGTTGTGAGAGGAAGCATCATCAGCAGCCTGGATGACTCTCACCGCCGGACACACATAATCATCATACACACATCGTGTGTGTGTGTGTGTGTGTGCTAAAGTGCTAAATCCTACCCGATTTAAAGGCCAGTTTACACAAATAATTAATTAATTAAGTAATTATAATTACCCCCCCACCCCGTCCAGCGCACCTGTTTGTAATGTGTACAACTGTGGTTATTCCCAGGGCACCCGAATGCAGCATACATGTTATGGAGGATCACAGTGACGGTGACGCCCATCCATATGCTAACAACCATTTGACACATTTAAACAATGACAAGAATCCTATTTGAAGGCTTTAAGTACATAATGTTTGTTGTTTTCTTGTTTCCTTCCAAAATGAGAGCACAGTAACTTAGTACATGTTGCTTTGACGTGTTCGATAACGCGAAAAATCATCCGAGCGAGCAAGACAGCAAATAATCTACAAGAAGTAAACAACAATTAATGCGGTTATTTCCTCCAAGTAGTTCTTAATTTAAGATTGATTTAGAGAAAACATACTTGTTTTGCTTGAACTTGGCGTCATAATGTGAACAATGGAGTACGTTCGATGGCCCAGTCCGGCTGTCCAACTTACCACAACAGCAGTCACCGGCTGTCCAGGGACAAAGGACATGGTGTCAATAGTCTTTTTTTCTGTTACAAAAAAATGTGAAAATAAATAAAAATCACAACTGACAATAACGAGCGAAAGTGAGAAGAAGTAAGAAAGAGCGATCCAACTTCCTCGACGGTCGCTTCACGACTTAGGAGAAGCTGAGTCGTCTTCTTCTTGTTGATGGCGGATCGCTGCCAAGATTTGTGGTGAACACCGCCATCTACTGTACCGGAATGTGTACTGCAGGGTGTGTACTGAGGTTACAGGAGGGGTCTCAAACTCAATTTACTTGAGGGCCATTGGAGCTCGGGTCATGTTATATGGAATGATTTTAGGATGATGTTAGGATGATTTATGTTGCATGGAATGATTTTAGGTTGATTTCATGTTGTATGGAATGATTTTAGGTTGATTTCATGTTGTATGGAATGACTTTAGGATGATCTCATTTTGTATGGACTGATTTTAGGATGACCTTAGGATGATTTCATGTTTTATGGAATGACTTCAGGATGACCTCATTTTGAATGGAATAATTTTAGGATGACATTAGGAGGATTTAAGTTGTGTGGAATGATTTTAGGTTGATTTCATGTCGTATGGAATGATTTTAGGATGACTTTAGGATGACTTCATGTTATATGGAATGATTTTAGGATGATGTTAGGATGATTTATGTTGTATGGAATTACTTTAGGTTGATTTCATGTTGTATGGAATGATTTTAGGATGATTTCCTGATGTATGGAATGATTTTAAGTTGATTTCATGTTGTATGGACTGATTTTAGGATGACTTCATGTTATATGGAATGATTTTAGGATGACGTTAGGATGATTTATGTTGTATGGAATGATTTTAGAATGATTTAATGTTGTATGGAATGATTTTAGGTTTATTTCATGTTGTATGGAATGATTTCAGGATTACCTAATTTTGTATGGACTGATTTTAGGATGACCTTAGTAAGATTTCATGTTGTATGAAATGATCTTAGGATGATTTCATGTTGTATGGAATGACTTTAGGTTGATGTTAGGATGATTTATGTTGTATGGAATGATTTTAGGTTGATTTCATGTTGTATGGAATGATTGAGTTCGTGTCTGAATTGTACTCTCTAAATAAACCTGCTTTGCCATGTGTGTGTGTTTTTTGGCCTCTTATTGGTTTTAATTGTTGATATTGCCATAGTGGTTGGTCCTGTACATTTGTACAGTACTTTGGGGCAGTAGTGGCCTTTTTAACACATAGGGCTCTATTTTCTTAGACCAGGCACAGGGCAGGTGCGCCGTGCCTACGCCGCGCCAACACACTTTGCATTGAAATGTGCATGACACTATGAAAACCCTGCCTGTGTGGTTTTGGTGACGTGTGTATGCTATGCTAATTTACCACTGCGCAAGGTGCGCTTTGCCTACACCAAGATCAGATCCCGTTGGCCCAGTTTTGGCATGCTTTTTCACTGGTGCGCCGCCATGCCCATCTCGGTGCTGCCCAGTCCACCAAATTACCAGACTGGCTGCACACAATGGTGCGCTGGACCAAATTACCATCGTAGGGGATGTGCTGCACCACAAAATTACACCCTGTGCTCTACAAATAATGTTGATCCAATTATCCATCCATTTCCTGTTCCGCTTATCCTCACTAGGGTGGAAGTATCCTGGAGCCTATCCCAGCTGTCTTTGTGCGAGAGGCGGGGTACACCCTGGACTGGTGGCCAGCCAATCACATGGCACATATAGACAAACAACCATTCACACTCACATTCATAACTATGGACAATTTGGAGTCGCCAATGAAGCTAACATGCATGTTTTTGGAATGGGAGAGGAAAGCGGAGTCCCCGGAGAAGAGCCAACATGGTAACCACTCCATCACCGTGCAGCCCCATGCCTTGAAATTCACCATCTTACAGCCAACCATCCATCCATCCATTTTCTAAGCTGCTTATCCTCACTAGGGTGGGGGTATGCTGGAGCCTATCCCAGATGTCTTGGGCGATTGGCCAGCCAATCACAGGGCCTTACAGTAAATGGTTTTGCAAAAATATCAAGCTTGACAGAAATACAATTTTTATTCACTGAATATAAATTTGTGGTTATGAAGGTTGGTGTTGTGGTATTGATTCAATGGTGAAAAACATCGAACATAATCATAATCATGACACATCATATCATTTGCTCATTCAAGCATGAGCATGTCGTTAGATGAGATGCTGTTAAAGTCTGACAACTTTGGAGCTTCAGATAAGTTTCAGACCTTATTGACTGTCTCCTGTCTGGAAACCTGGCGCAAAGGGAGGGGGTGGCGAGTACTCCTGGGGTAGTCTTTCACTCTCCTCCATGTAAGGAAGGAGCACCGCATCGAAGAGCTGCTCCCACGTCATCTCCGAGCCGGTATCGGGTGAGGCTGTCCTGGGCTGGTCCATCATCTCCGTGTCCGGAGGAGGACGTGGATTGACATCAGTGCTGTATCTCTTCCTGCTCTTTGGAACGGGCTTCACACCAGGAGCACAAAAACACAGAAATGTTATGCGTTAATATGTTTCATTTCACCATCTCATCACATCTTTGCAAGGGCAAATCAAATAGAAACACTTTAAATGAGTCAGTGTACAGCTTAAATGCAAGTAGAGTAGCTTTTTAGAGTAGTATTAGAGTAGTATTTTGTCAACCGTTGATGAATGTATTAGTAGTAGAGGTATTATCATCACATTGCAATAAGCAACAACACTTTGCAAAAATCAATAAATGGTTCGGCCTAATTCTACTTTGTCAGGCTGTAGCCAGGGAGACGGAGCATTAAGTCTACAATACGGATCTTTTCCCTGCTACCAAGTTAGCATGGAACATGGCACTTCATGGCAGGGAATCGCGTTCACAGACATCGGGTCATTACATGGTTTTATGGGGAGCAAAGACCCTGTGAAGTAGATCCAGGTTTGGATTTGGATGTTATTGAAGATGAAATGGAAAGCTACTGAAGGTGAGTTCAGGCGGACTTGGATGAGTGCTGAGGTTAGCGAGGTTAAGCAAGCATGAAATATACATCAAATCAATCCAAATGACCGTGGATGGAGGCATACGGCTGTTCCCGTCTTCTTTAGGATGGCTGACCTCCTCTGATGTCTTCTCCACCTCCACCTGGTTGTCGCTGTCATATTTGCTCCAACCATCTGGGCTCTGTAGTAAAGGTACATATTTTATTAAACACTATAACCCTGATTATTTACTATGAAGACATACTGTAAAATGCATTTGTCAACTCCATGATATTTTTTTAACTTGTTTTGTTCTGGAATTAATTTTCTTCATTTTTGAAGAAATTATGAATCTTGGCTTCATGGTGGTCAAGTGGTTAGCACACAGGCCTTACAGCTAGGAAACCCGAGTTCAATTCCACCCTCGGCCATCTCTGTGTGGAGTTTGCATGTTCTCCCCGTGCATGCGTGGGTTTTCTCCGGGTACTCCGGTTTCTTCCCACATTCCAAAAACATGCTAGGTTAATTGGCCACTCCAAATTGTCAATAGGTATGAATGTGAGTGTGAATGGTTGTTTGTCTATATGTGCCCTGTGATTGGCTGGCGACCAGTCCAGGGTGTACCCCGCCTCTCGCCCGAAGACAGCTGGGATAGGCTCCAGCACCCCCCGCAAACCTCGTGAGGAAAAAGCGGTAGAAAATGAATGAATCTTGGCTGCATGTTGGACAAGTGGTTAGCACACAGGCCTCACAGCTGGGAGACCCGAGTTCAATTCCACCCTCGGCCATCTCTGTATGGAGTTTGCATGTTGCATGCGTGGGTTTTCTCCGGGTACTCCGGTTTCTTCCCACATTCCAAAAACATGCTAGGTTAATCGGCGACTCCAAAAAAAGCGAATTACAATCTTCAGTGCAAATATGCTGTAGTCACGCTAGTTTCTCTGCAGCCGGGTTAGCGTTTCCATCTCACGTTCCAAGACCACGGATGGTAAACATGGTTGATACCGTCTTTTATGCTGTCCATTGCCGCTATGCAGCCTCTCCTCCTCCGTATCGCCACAGGGATCTCCAGTCGCTCTGCGTACCAAGGGGTGCTCAACGCTAACAGCTGCTCCCGAGTGTAAACAATAGTGTAAGAGGCCAGCTACCAACGTAACAAGATGAATTTCCATAGCTGTACATGTGCTTAAGGGGTCGCTATGGCAAAAAAACCCAATAAGAAAGTCATAAATAAAGCACTATTAAACACAAAAAAACGCAGCAGAAGATATGGAGCAGCCTTAAGTAGCATGAGACCTCCGCATCAAATCCAGTCTACATCCATATGAACCATATGCTAGTGTTTCATATCCTGCCTAAAAGAAATATCCATATTGTAAAGATATCCATATATCGCCCAGCCCTACGTCATCCTGAACATCGTTGTCCAGGGCTGCTGTCAACAAGATACTTTATGAAATACATAGCTGGGCGGGGTGAAGCATGTATTTCGGTTGCATGGTATTCCTGTGGACCTCGTCTCTGATGGGGTTCTCCGTTTGTGTCCCAGGTATGGAGGACTATTTGCTTATGCCAGTTTATCCTCGGGATACCACCCCCAGATGAACAGCCTGGGTGCTCTTTGCTGCACCTCCCACCAGCATAGCTTTCAGGTTCTTGCAGTTCCTCACCTGTTCACAGGATGCAGTCAGTAGCTCTGTGTAAGGCGTGATGGGAATCTTCCTGTGATAGTCCACCAGCTGCTGCAGACTCTGGTGACACCTGGCCTCCCCCACAATGCTGTAGGAGCCGTCCTCCTTTGTGTCAATCATGAAATGTCTGCAGCGTCCCTCAGCACTGAATCAGTCAATCAGACCACCAAAGAAAAAGCCGTCATTCAGCAGCCTGGAAGCTACTTTTCAAATCCCTCAAACATCTACTACAAATACAGTGGTATGAAAACGTTTGGGCACCGCTGATAATATTCAAGATGTTCCCTTCTCAATGACTGGTTGTCGAAATCAGCCATTCCAGGTAAATATATCATATAGCAGACCAACACAGGGATAGATGAGAAGTCAAATGAACTTTATAGGATTTACAGAAAGTCTACAACTAAATGTCAACTAAAGTAGTATTGTAGTATTGATTTGAATACCTTTAGCACTAATTATTGGAACACAACTATGTTTGGTAAGCTCAGTGACCCTTGACCTGCATAGATAAGTGAAGCCAATCATGAGAAACGGTATTTAAGGTGGCATCATTTAAAAAACAGCGGCATGGGAACTTGTTTGCGCCAGAGTAAACAAATCAGGTAAGTAATTTACACAAAAATGTATGTAAGTTTATCTCTAATACTAGGAAGAGTACTCCATGTACTATTCCTGGAAAGAGTATTTTAAAGAGTTGATGAATGAGGAAAAGGAGAAAGAAGGAAGAGTAGAAGAGGTGTCCAGGAAGTAGCAAAGATTGGTAAAGAGGAAGTGAGAAGACCATTGAAAAGGATGAAGAGTGGGAAGGCACTTGGTCCTGATGGTATACCTGTGGATTTATGGAAGTGTCTAGGAGAGGTAGCAGTAGAGTTCCTGACTGGGTTGTTCAGTAGGATCTTAGGTGGTGAGAAGATACCTCAGGAATGGAGGAGAAGTGTGTTGGTGCCCGTTTTTAAGAACAAGGGTGATGTGCAGAGCTGTGGCAACTCCAGAGGTATAAAGCTAATGAGCCATACAATGAAGTTATGGGAAAGAGTAGTTGAAGCTAGACTACGGGCAGAAGTCAGCATTTGTGAGAAGCAGTGTGGTTTCATGCCAAACAGTGGTAAGATATGCTGGAGGTGTGACAGAAGAGTTCAAGAGACTGCATCAGGGATCAGCTCTGAGCCCCTTCTTGTTTGCTATGGTGATGAACAGGCTGACAGATGAGCTTAGACAAGAATCTCCATGGACTATGATGTTTGCAGATGACATTGGGATTTGTAGTGAGAGTAGGGAACAGGTGGAGGAGATGCTAAAAGAGTGGAGGTTTGCACTGGAAAGGAGAGGAATGAAGATTATCGCAGCAAGAGGGAGTATATGTGTGTGAATGAAAGGGACCCAAGTGGAAGAGTGAGGTTACAGGGAGAAGAGATACAGAAGGTGGAGAATTTTAAGTACTTGGGGTCAACAGTCCAGAACAATAAAGATTGTGAAAAAAATTGTGAAGTGTGTGCAGGCAGGATGGAACGGGTGGAGAAAAGTGTCAGGCATGATGTGTGATAGAAGAGTTTCAGCTAAAATGAAAGGAAAGGTATACAAAACTGTGGTGAGACCAGCCATGTTGTTTGGTCTAGAGCAGGGGTCTCAAACTCAATTTACTTGGGGGCCACTGGAGCTCGGGTCTGGGTGAGACTGGGCCGCATCAGGTTTTCCCCCCCAAAAAAACGCATTTATTAAAAACATTTTTTTTTTTCAAAACTTCGCTTTGGTTCCAATTTTCTACAAGAAAAGCTCTGATAAAACATTCCACTGTTCTCAAATATCTTACTTTTTATTTTTCTACACAAAATAAGATGAAAAATAAATAAACAAATCAAGAATATAGAAATTCAATCAATCAGTAATAAATAAATATAATAATAAAACGGCAAATAATAAAAACTTAAGATACCACATATAGTTGGTGGGTAGACAAATAATTTTTTTCTGATTAAAATGAACAAAGCATTATTAGAGCCCTGTAGACATGACAAAACACGACTATAGTCACATTTATACTCTTTTTATTTACAACATATTGCGCAACTGCAGGGTCTTGAGACACATGCTAACTCGCAAACTAGAGAGCTAGTGAACTATACGGTAGCCTTCAAGTTATTTCCTTTAAACTTAAATAGCCAAAAACTTACCACTTCCACACGGATAGGGAGGATAACTATTAACAGTTATTTAACCTTTAACATGAACATTAATCAAACGTAATAATTTTTTTCTGGATACATGATACCATACAGCATCCATATCAAACTTGTGCTGGCCGCACCAACATTAAACTTAAACGCGGGCCGCGTGTTTGGGACCCCTGGTCTAGAGACAGTGCCACTGAGGAAAAGACAGGAAGCAGAACTGGAGGTAGCAGAAATGAGGATGCAGAGGTTCTCATTGGGAGTGACCAGGATGGATAGGATCAGGAATGAATCCATCAGAGGGACATGACATGTTAGAGGCCTTGGAGATAAAGTCAGAGAGGCCAGACTGAGATGGTTAGGACATGTCCAGAGGAGAGATAGTGAATATATTGGTAGAAGGATGCTGCCAGGTAGAAGGCGTAGAAGAAGACCAAAGAGGAGGTTTATGGATGGAGTGAAGGAAAACATGAGAGTAGTTGGTGTGAGAGGAGACAGATGAGGAAGAAAGGGTTGGATGGAGGAGATTGGTTTGCTGTGGCGACCCCTGAAGGGAAAAGCCCAAAGAGAAAGAGTGTTTTTATGTGATTGATTACATAGCCGTTGAGGTTTAAATGAATAACAATCATCTGTAAAATTCAATTTACACAATACGTACACATCATTTGATCATGAATGAATTCATACTCCTTTCAGTGAACAGAGCCAAAACAAATGGGTCGTGTCATAGAACGACTGGAATGTGCAGATTATTCATGATAAGCCACACAGTTTGTAGAAAAATCTAATCCAAAAGTCACGTCCACAGCACTCTGTCATGCATTCATCCATAATAACAAGCCTGGTGTGAGATGATTGGCTCACCGATAGGACAGCGTGTATCCAACTCTGCTCTCACTGACTCTGATGAGGAAGTAGCCCAGCGGCTTGGACATCAGGAGTTCCTCTGCCGACCTGCAAAAACACACGTCACGCTCTTTGACGCACACATGCCCTCCCTTGTGACTTACTTCCTGGTCATTCTCCAGTGAAACCATTCAGGTGTCAAAGCATGGTTTTCCATCCAGGTGAGTTGGGGCGATGTGTTCCAGGAGATATCGCTGCGTCTGTGGGACAACTGGGTCATACTGGGAGATGATTGACTCGATGGTGTCTGTGTAGAAACGTTACAGACGTTAAAAAGGAAATACAGCATCACCCCCCACTTCCTGGCTTCACGTTGATGTTCTCCCACGATTTTGGATCAGCATTGCAATAAAAGTGACTAGTGGTGTTATTATCCGGGTTACTGTTGGAGCTACTCACCACTAATCATGGAAGATGACACACATCAAATACTAACATCTGTTATGCCACAGTCTCAACGTAACTTCATTCTCACTTTAACACATCCACACACAGCAGTTCAATTCCAACATCATATAACTCCAACTCACTAAAAAACAAGGCTTGGCCGCTGCTGCGATACGTCAACGTCGCCGCCATATTGAATGTGTCAAGGCTGCCGCTGTACAAAGAAATCTAAGCTAATGTCTCTCGTCATTACAATACATTTACATTAGTATTTAAATTACAAACAATATACTAATATACTTGGTAAGCAGTAGACATCAAAAACTGTAGTTTTATGGCAGTGACGTTAGCGTACGGCTCAGCGTCATATGCTTTCGGTCCTGGGAACCGCACTTCCTCATGGTTACGCGACAAACTTGAGATGCGTTCACCGACACTCCGAAAATCAAAACAACCCATTCATGATGCGCGTATGTGTGATCTATATAAGCAGAAAGACAAAACAAAACCTAAATGGATATTCTTATCACTCACTAACATAACTCTTACAGCGGAGGTGCAATTCGCTGCGCTCGAACATCCCAGAAAATACATCCGTACTCAAAACATGTGAATTCTAGTTAATTTCCGTGGTGTTTTTGCTAAAGAAACCAGCCTTTCCAGACATTTTATCTGAACTGAAACGTTCAGTTCATTTGGAGGCGTTCACGGATACAAATAAATGTCGTCCTGTCCTGTCTCTTCATAAATTACAGCACATGTGTAGTGTCAAAATTGTGATTAATCACGATTAAATCATTTGAAAATATGATGGAATTGTATATTCATTTGACAGCCCCATCATATCAAAATGATGGGCATTTTTAAGAGTCATGACATATTCCTTTATGAATGATTAGCGTGCATTTGAAGACATATTTATGAATGATTAGCCACTTAGGCTGAATGAGATGTTCTTCTGTGAAAAAAGGGCCCATTTGTGGTGTAAAAAATGTTTAGTTGTGATTTCTTCAAGCAAATATCTGCCAGTTTGGGCCCTGCATGTAGTACTATGTACGGGTAAATACTGTACATGTACATATACAGTAAACTTGTATGTCTTCCCACAGAGCAATCCTTCATTGTCGCCTTCATAACCCACATAGACAACTCTACACTTTTCTACAAGGACAGCTTCTCTGTGAGGGGGGAAAGGCTACGTTACTCACTACATCACACTGGACACCCAGCTAGTGGCTTTGAAGGCTGGTGCTACAATTTGTAAATTTTGCAAAAGGAGAAAAGAGCAACTCACCTGCTCTGCGAAGCCTGACTGGTGGTATGACGGCACAACACACACATGTGACCAAACCTGTCCTGTCCGGGGCGGGGACATCCCGTAGCTCCTTGGGAAATCAGGTCAAGTGTGTACGTAGCCGGCAACACAAGATGATTGCATCCGGCACGGTCAAACTGGCCTAATGGTCTGGGGCTGCATGAATGCTGCCAGCACTGGGGAGCTGCGGAAACATTGGCAGTGATAATGCTCATATTGATGCCAAGGACACACCAAGGACATTGGACTCGCGTGTTGCCAAGCTGAAAAAAAGGTCTCATGGGGGCTTTAAAATAATGTAGCCTTCCCATTTGATAAGATTGTTTTGAGTAGTAAATATAATTTTGTCATTCGACTTGTACCCTGGCTGCACGGCAGTCCAGTGGTTAGCGCGCAGGCCTCACAGCTAGGAGACTTGAGTTCACTTCCACCCTCTGCCTTTTCTGTGTGGAGTTTGCATGTTCTCCCTGTGCATGCGTGGGTTTTCTCCGGTTTCCTCCCACATTCCAAAAACATGCTAGGTTAATTGGCCACTCCAAATTGTCCATAGGTATGAATGTGAATGGTTGTTTGTCTATATGTGCCCTGTGATTGGCTGGCCACCAGTTGACAGCTGGGGTAGGCTCTGGCACCCCTGCGATCCTCGTGAGGATAAGCGGTAGAAAATGAATGAATGACTTGTACACGTTTTTGGAGGACGTTCACTCTTTAGGAAAATGTCATGTCATTGAGACATACAAAAGTCATGCTCTCTCGAAAAAAACACACCCCCGGTCAAAAAAAGGAACTCTTCACACATATGTTTGCCATTTTGCGTCCATCCCGTGTTTCAGGTGTCAATCTCCAGGCTATTGTAAAAAAGGAAACTGTTATAAACTTGGCACACTTCATCTGTTTCTGCGTGTGGTTGGTTCTGTGTTATTTCCATTTAATATATTTCATCAGCTTGGCTTGATTCACCAACTATCTAGCTAGCTAGCTGTGATACGACGAGAGGTAGTGACCCAAAATAGTAATGGTAATCAGATGAGGTGGCTCGGGCATCTACTCCTGCCTGGTGAGGTCCCCAGGGCAGTCCTCGGACACGCTGGTGGGATTATGTCTCAGAGTTGGCCCGGGAACGCCTTGGTGTCATACTGGAGGAGCTGGCCTTGGACATGGAAGTCTTCTGGGCTTCTCTACTGCGACTGCTGTCCCTGCCACTTGGAGCCGGGTAAGCAAAAGACACCTTTAACATTTTTAATCCCATCATTTAATAAATCAACCACATGAGCTACAGCAGGTGTGTAGTCAATACGATTTATGAAAGTAGATCTTATTTACAATTGCTGGAATGATGGAAAACATCTAGAAGTCCATTTCCATCCACAGCTTTACAACAAGAAGAGGAGGTGATGTGATCACATTTGGAATGACAAGAATGTGAAAGAAAGCCAACATGCATCCCCAATGCAGGGTTCAGACGGCGGCGTTTCACCCACCCGCTGAGGGAAAGCTTCAACACGCCATCTTCATCTTCATTTCAGTGCTCCGCTGTGGAAAGCATGCATGACGGTGGACTTTCGGCAAACACAGATTTGGTCATGATGAAAAAGTGCATGATCAATAGAAAGAAGATAAAAGGCCACTTAAGTCATTTTGGGGCAGATGTCTTCTACTGCTACAGGCCGTCCAAGGCTGGATCAATACTCCACACACCATCAATGGAACTCCAAAGGCGTATGAGCCCCAGTCTTTCTATACATGTTGCATTTGTTGCACATGGGAACTGCAACCACCGAGGCAGCACTTTGCTGAAATTATGTGATTGGACGTGTACAGTGGAAGCCCTTTCAGTGGACATTTACTTGGGACGAAAGAATGGCTGATCACAGAGGATGACTAAAGCTCATTTGGTTGGCTATAATGACAATAAAGCTTTCTTCAAAAGACAAACGTCTTAATACTGCCATGCTTTCCTTTCACACGCCATCTTATCTTGTGCTTTGGATGATGATGATGATGATGGAGGGAAAGCACATCCTGCATAGAAATCACTTTTTAGTATGATGAAGCCATGCTGATGCCACCTCCATGTGGACAGGTCGTCCACACTGATGTGGACAGCTTGTCCACATAGCGGGCTGTACTAAAGAGTAGATGAGCTGACTTTGGGCTGCTAAAAGATGCTGAGTAATGTAAAGCTAAGCGTGTTGGGAGTTAAAAAAAGGGAATAAAATGGAGGTGAGCACCATACAGGAGATATGGATGTAACAGAACAACTGCTGAACAAAGGCAACACAGGACAGCCAGCTGAGTGGGAGGAAGACAAGTTAAGACATTTTTTTGTCCAGTTGTGTCCAGTGGTGGACAAAAGTTAAGGCGATGGTGGATGCAGACACAGCGCGCTTCCTTCACAGGAGCGAGCAGCGGAAGAAACTACTTTTCTTGGGCTGTTCTGTAATCTTGACTCCTTGACTGCTGCCTTGTGGGCTGTTGCCTTCCTGCAAAGCAGCAGAGAAGATACAGTAGGCGTTAGCAACAACACAGGAACACAACATAATCATGTCCGCTCATCTTTGCTTACCAGCTTCTTGTCCATCTTGGCTTTGATATCTCTGGCCAGGGATAGGAAAGCCTGGACAACATCAGCAAGTGCTCACGTCAGGGTGTTAGCATCAGCAGCTGATACCAGCATCATTTACATCTTCCACATTATCCACAGTATCAGCATCATTGACATAATAAACTACCTATAGCAGATACTATTTACCATCCATGACCCTCCTCTGGTATCATCACATCACAATACCTAGCCGAGAAGACGGAATATCACCGTAACTAGCCGAGAAGACGGAATATCACGGTACCTAGCCGAGAAGACGGAATATCACTGTACCTAGCCGAGAAGACGGAATATCACCGTACCTAGCCGAGAAGACGGAATATCAACGTACCTAGTCGAGAAGAAGGAATATCTTCGTACCTAGCTAAGAAGAAAGACCATCACCGTACCGAGCCAAGAAGAAAGACCATCACCGTACCTAGCTAAGAAGACGGAATATCACCGTACATAGCTAAGAAGACGGAATATCACCGTACGTAGCCAAGAAGACGGAATATCACCGTACGTAGCCAAGAAGAAAGACTATCACCGTACCTAGCCAAGAAGACTATCACCGTACCTAGCCAAGAAGACGAAATATCACCGTACCTAGCCAAGAAGACGGAATATCACCGTACCTAGCCAAGAAGACGGAATATCACCGTACCTAGCCAAGATGACGGAATATCACCGTACCTAACCAAGACGACGGAATATCACCGTACCTAACCAAGAAGGACTATCACCGTACCTAGCTAAGAAGACGGAATATCACCGTACCTAGCTAAGAAGACGGAATATCACAGTACCTAGCTAAGAAGAAGGGATATCACCGTACCTAGCCAAGAAGAAAGACTATCACCGTACCTAGCCAAGAAGAAAGACTATCACCGTACCTAGCCAAGAAGACGAAATATCACCGTACCTAGCCAAGATGACGGAATATCACCGTACCTAGCCAAGACGACGGAATATCACCGTACCTAACCAAGACGACGGAATATCACCGTACCTAACCAAGAAGAAGGACTATCACCGTACCTAGCTAAGAAGACGGAATATCACAGTACCTAGCTAAGAAGAAGGGATATCACCGTACCTAGCCAAGAATAAAGACTATCACCGTACCTAGCCAAGAACAACATAAGCATACGTAGCTACAATGGACAGCCAGGCACAAGTCACACATGCTACTTAACACACTGAGGCTATGGAAAGGACATGTAATACTAAACACATCCAATAGATCATGGGAAAATCATTCATTATGTTGGAAAAAAGACAGAATAAAGTGTGGCAAAAGGTTGAACTGTGTTTGTGATACATACGTTCTCCACGTTGATGTTGGCCTTTGCACTGGTCTCCATGAACTTGATACCATACTCTAAAGCCAGCTATATGCACAAATACAAGAAAATATGAGCCAATAAGCCTTGTGGGACTATTGAACAGGGTTTCGCTGATCCTTATGCAACCACCAACCTTCTCTCCTCTTTCTCTGGACACCTGACGCTTTTCATTGACGTCACATTTGTTCCCAAGGACCATCCTCTCGACATCTGCAGAGGCGTGCTGGTGACAGGGGAAGACGATTACAACCGACTCAATTATAAAGCAATACCTTGGACAACACATGACAAATGGGAACATTTTCTTAGAGCACAGATAACTTGTTTGGTGATTCCCAGCAAGAGAAAATTATTTTCATCTGTCAACAGCATTTCATTCAGGACTGTTTTTGTGAAGATGAACGCGAAATATCGCCAATATATAGCTGCCAGTAGCTCATAAACACTTTTCACTTGGCTCGCCATAGACTTTATTCATTTATTATAACTCTCACACCCACTATATTAGAAAGTGGGGTTCCTTCGTAGTTAGGAAGCACAGCCACATGCAGCCCAAAAGTAGGTGATACTTCCATTACTGTTTATGCTGTACATTGTTCATATCTGATGTCATCTATTTATTCTCCACACTATTATTTATTATTATACGGGAGCCAGGCAACGACATTTTGTTGGCAATTTCACTGCTGTGTTATTGTGCAATGACAATAAAAAAAAGTCCATCTATCTATCTATCTATCTTAAACAAAGCTTTATCATGATTGGTCAACGTCCCCCTTCTATTTGCTATGAAATGAATATGCAGACTTATTTTGTAGTCAAGCAGAAAACAGCATGATTGATTCAAGTGAGATTGGAAATTGCAATGTGGCGAGGGATGACTGCATGTCCAGATCTTACCTCCTCTATGTTTCGTATCCAGTTCTTGATGTTGTCAAAGGACTTCTCGTTGGTGATGTCGTACACGAGCATGATGCCCTGCAAGGTCACACGGGATTAAATGTACATCAGTCTTTTCCATACATACATTTATCTCTTGATATGAATAGATTTCCCACCACACGCTTTAATGGGACTAAACACAGCTGGGGATCAGGGATCTTTCCAAGTCGTCAAACCCTCCCGATACTAATGCTTGATAAAATCCGTTATTAATGGAACAATGACAAACATGTTGCTCCTCTCAACAAGCGGTGAGTGCCGACGTCATCCCCTCCCACATTTCAAAGCAGGCAACGCCGTCTTGTGACATAGATTTAAATAAACAGCTGATGAAGTGCTGAACATCAATCATAAACCATAAATTGTGGATGTGAAGAGAACATCCTCCCAGGCACACAGTAGGCTTCCCTCTGAAGGGATCATTTTCATTTCACTTATTTTGGGGAGGAATCATTTCTTGTAAATATGAACAAACTGGAGCGCTACCAACACCCCCAAAAGGACTGTCTGGCCTTTACGCTTCCACTGGATCATGCTGCTGTGAGGACATTATCAAGGACCAGGGATGTCACCCAGTTCACAAAGGGACAAGTCAGGATTTTAAAAAAAGTACAATGGAAAAAAAGACTGACTGATGAAAGGGCTCACTCCGTTCATGCTGTTGTTCTGTGGAACAAATGTGCCAAGGTGCTGAAAGCAATGCATAGACTGAACCCTTTTCCTACCTGTAGCACTTCAGTATGGACTGTAAAGTAGCATAACAACCTACCATGGCTCCTCTGTAGTAGGTTGTTGTACATAATAAACACAGTAGTGGAATATGAACTGTAAAGTAGCAGAGCAACCTACCATGGCTCCTCTGTAGTAGGCTGTTGTGATGGTCCTGAACCTCTCCTGTCCCGCTGTATCCCTGTAAGGCAATAATACAATGCATTCGGTACAATCCAAAATCAGCAAGATATTTATCTTTTATCTTGTCAAATGAAAATTGACTTTTGTATGTGTATGTCAGCACTATATTACTGGTGCTGATCTTACCATATCTGTAGTTTAATCTTCTTGCCATCTAATTCTATTGTTCTTATCTTGAAGTCAATACCTGAAAGCACAAAACATGAATTCCATTAGCCTGACAGCACAAACACTGTTTATTGAAGTAGTTGTCACTGCCTTCGACTCAACGTTCTGGGTGACAAAAAGAATACTTCCAAGTATGCTCACGAGCTACCTAGCCACTGTGGCTAACCACTAGCTTTAGCTTGTTGTAGAAAATGGGCAGTTTCGTAGAGTCTATCTCATGACACAAAGTGGGAGATAACAATTCTTAACTTTAGATTCGGGGCTTTCTAAAAATAAGTATAGATTGACATAACATTTCACCGTTCAGTAAATAAAGATCCCTTAATCAGACGAGAGGGCTGCTTCCTGCCTGGCTACGACGACAGCGATGCTAGCCAAAAAAGTTAGCAAGAAATTAGCAATGACGGGATGGGCTGGTCTTCTAGTCAACACTTTGTCGGTAGGAATGGCACCGCTATTTAGTCCTTTACCCACCTATAGTGGAGATAAACGTAGAGTTGAAGGCGTCCTCTGAGAATCTGAAAAGCACACACGTCTTCCCGACCCCGGAATCACCGATTAAAAGTAGTTTAAACAAGTAGTCGTAAGTCTTCGCCATGTTATTAGCTAGCTTACTAATGCGGATATCCCGCCTGTTTGACGTCATCGTCAGTCAAGTTGCCTTTTGGTCTAATCAGCCGCCACTCATCCGTGGCCGCCAGGCACCGGAAGTCTCTGTGAGGTGTGTTGGATTTTGACAGTGTTTACCCTCCATTTCCACCCCGAAACATAATAATAAATAAATGGACAGACAATGTTCTTTACGCAAGCATATCAAAATCTTCTTGGCTTAGACTTGTGACTTTACGGTAAGAAGTTAAAACGGTAAAACTGGTGTGGACCAGTTAGACCGGCTACGTCTGCTTTCGTGAAGAACCGCCTGCCCCGCCCGCCCCGGCACTTAAACTAAACGGTCATTAACACTACCGACAATATCGAAGTAGAGAAGACACATTTGCACATCACAGCTTCTTCCTTAAATTTTTTTTTTCGAAATTCGCAATTTTCTTAAGGGATAGAATTGTGTGATTTGAGCAAAATGCCTGTAAGTAAGAATTTATTAATTACATAATAATATACCACTGCATTTATGGGGGGAAATGCAAGAATGTAGACACATTTAGATTTTTTGTCATAAAAATAATGAAAACATTTTTATTTTGTTTAATTAATTAATTAATTGGGAACTTTATTCACGGTTTGATCAAGTGATGAGGTTAATATTTGTAATTGATCAATGACTTGTAGGCTTGTGGAGGCTTGTCCCCATCAGGTCACATTCCTGTCTGGATTCCATGTGCTCTGTTAACGTCAAACAATGCCACTGTCTTCTTCACCTTCTTTCATTTGCACCTTCATGTAGCTTTATTACTCTCACTATGCTGTAGAACACGTGTTGGTGCAGGTGAAAGGTCAGTCCTCCGCACCATCCACAGCTCAGAAACTAATATAGACCAAGAGTCCAGGTTGGGAATGGAACATTCTATTACTTGTACGGCAATGCGCGTTAGACGTGTCCAAAAGTGGGCTTTTCCAGGCTGTTTCATCTGTGTTCCAGTGGGTTAGGGACATGATGTATCCCACCTTTGCGGAGGAGAAGGCCAGACACAAGAAGAAGCGTCTGGTGCAGTCCCCCAACGGCTACTTCATTGATGTCAAATGCATGGGTAGGGTGTCCTCACTCAGCAACTATCAGCTGAATGATATCAGCGTGATATCAGGCCCAGCGTGTGGTGATCTGGCCCACCCTGATGAGATCTTTACAATACCAGGCTGCTACAGGATCACCACCATCTACAGCCACGCCCAGACGGTGGTGCCCTGCGTTGGATGCTCCTTGATTCTCTGCAGGCCACGCGGGGGGAAATGCAAGCTCACCACAGGTAACCAGCAAAGCGGTCAGTCAGAAACGTGTGAAACACGAGCCAAGATTTAGTCAGTAACGTGTGTAACAAGAGTGAAGTGGTCAGTCATTAACGTGTGTAACACCAGCGAAGTGGTCAGTCAGTAACGTGTGTAACACAAGCAAAGATTTAGTCAGTAACGTGTGTAACACGAGCAAAGATTTAGGCAGTAACATGTGTAACAAGAGCGAAGTGGTCAGTGAATAATGTGTGTAACACGAGCGAAGGGGTCAGTCATTAACGTGTGTAACACGAGCGAAGATTTAGTCAGGAACATGTGTAACAAGAGCGAAGTGGTCAGTCATTAACGTGTGTAACACCAGCAAAGTGGTCAGTCAGTAACGTGTGTAACACAAGCAAAGATTTAGTCAGTAACGTGTGTTACACGAGCGAAGTGGTCAGTCAGTAACGTGTGCAACACGAGCAAAGATTTAGTCAGTAACATGTGTAACAAGAGCAAAGTGGTCAGTCAATAACGTGTGTAACACGAGCGAAGATTTAGTCAGGAACGTGTGTAACAAGAGCGAAGATTTAGTCAGTAACATGTGTAACAAGAGCGAAGTTGTCAGTCATTAACGTGTGTAACACAAGCGAAGTGGTCAGTCATTAACGTGTGTAACACGAGCAAAGATTTAGTCAGTAACGTGTGTAACACGAACGAAGTGATCAGTCATTAATGTGTGTAACACGAGCGAAGTGGTCTGTCAGTAACGTGTATAACACAAGCAAAGTGGTCAGTCATTAACGTGTGTAACACAAGCAAAGTGGTCAGTCATTAACGTGTGTAACACAAGCAAAGTGGTCAGTCATTAACGTGTGTAACACGAGCAAAGTGGTCAGTCAGTAACGTGTATAACACGAGTTTTTGTCCGTTGCAGGCTGTGCCTTCAGAAAGAAGTATCAGTGAGCTGCGACGTCGCGGCACACCCACGGCTGGCAAGGTCACCCGTCTGACAGCTTTAGTCCCGACACCTCATTAGACAATCCGGAGAAACCAATGCCGTCTCTCCACGGCATAGAAGCTGCCTTGCTAGAGGGTACCCCAACCCCTCCTATTAGCTTTATCATGCTCACTTTCATTTGGATTTTTAACCAAAACTTTCATTTTCATTTCATGTCAAAGTGAAAACAGAATTAGAAAATTGGTGTCAGTGCATTAAAATATACAAACTACACAACTGCAAGTATTCACGTCCTCATTTCAAATGTACAAAATACATGACCAGGGCCACACGGTGAGCGAGTGGTTTGCATATAGGCCACACAGTCAGGAGAAGAAAGACCCGGGTTGGAATCTCCACTTGGGCTTCTCTGTGTGCAGATGGCATGTGAATACTTTTGTAAGCATGCTCATGTTAGTAGATATCTATGATTCTAATTATCTGTTATCTGTAATAATCCAGTAGTATGAATATACTTTCCCAGCACAATTAGACTTCTACAATTCCAGAAAAGAGAAGGAAAAGCGAATGGCCAGGAACGAGCCGGGATGTTTGTGTCATTTCATGCATGTCAAATACATCAACTTTTCTTCTTCTTCTTCTTCTTAATTTATTTCAGACATGCATACTATGTTACATTATTCTTTCTCACATATGCACTTACAATATCTATTTATATATATATATATATATATATATATATACACATATATACGTACATATACATACACACATATCTACATACATATATATATACATATATACACATACACATACATGCATACACACAACACCTCATTACTACACATGTCTGAAAAGGAGCAGGAAGAAGCAAAGCTTATTAAATCCTACCCCTTCTCCACGCCATAGCAGTTACCAATTCAATAAGTTGTTTTTTTTTGTTTTTTTTCACACATATAATCACAGAATCTTACATAAGACAAAACAACAAAAGAAGAGTGGGAACATCGGACACCCCAGCAAAACCCCAGAACATTGCTGAAGCACACCACCAACCCCGCCAGTCAACCCACCTGGCCCCGACCCCCCTAGCCCCTGAGTGCACCCCAGCAGTCCCCGCACACCCCGCTGCCCTACAATAAGACGCCATTTTGGCTGGACCCACAAGTATGTGTGATCCTTGGGCGGGCCTACATTTGGATGGATTGTTTGTTCTGTTATCCAACTTTTAAATGTAACCTACAAAAAACATCACAAAATAAGCCATATGTATACATGTTCATCATTCAAATTGATGGCAAGTACGAGTGTGGTTAATATCTCCTATTAATAACTCCCTGACTCAACAACCCAACTTTCTATCTTGGAAAGGCAGCACAGAAACACACACAAAAGGGTGAAAGGTCACTGCCTTTATTGGCAAAATGAGATGACATAATGATAAAAAAACCCTTTCTTTGGTCTTGAAGGTTCCCCTGGCATGAGGAAGTGAGAAAAAGACAAAATATAGCTAACATCTACTATATACATTAGGATGGGTCAGACTTGCTGCAATTAAAAAAAACGTTGCCAAAGAAGGTGAAATGAGATGGTCCAACATACAGTACAAACTTGTTGGACTGTACCGGGGCTGGAGAACACACCCCAAAGCTGCTCGTGTTGAATTCTGCCTTCATCTATCCTCCCATGAGGGACCTACCTGCATTCACCAGTAGGAGGCGTGCAGGAGTCCATCAACGTTAATCTTGGATTGGCGAACTTCTCCAGCCACTGTGTGCCAACATGTGCCAACTCTTTGGCTGGAAGTGGTTATTCATGGCTAACATTTCTGATGCTGGAGTGTCTTTTAACTTCCTGTCTTTAAAAAAAAACTAAAGTTTCTCCTTCAAAACAAACAACAAAAGAAGTAAGCAACCATGTGGGGATTCTCTTCCTGGACTTGTGGAATGGAGTCCAACTGAAATGGAATGTTACGTCTCATCTTTTCTCTTTGTGTGTGTGCGTGTGTGCATGTGTGTGTGTCTTTATAAGCTGTTCAGTTCCTGGAGAGTCTGGTCCAGGACTTGATGCATACCCAGATTCTCCTCCTTGGCATGTGACAGTTTCTCTGCAGAGTAAAAGCAAAGAAAGGTACAAGGGAGTATTAGAGCCAAATATAATATAATATAATATAATATAAAATAATATAATATAATATAATATAATATAATATAATATAATATAATATAATATAATATAATATAATAACAAATAATAATAATTGTTATTATAATAATCTGAGATGTCAAGAATAAATGTCAGAAATGTAGGAGCATGGGTGGATGGATGGAAGGATGGGTGGGTGGATGGAAGGATAGGTGGGTGGGAGGATGGAAGGGTGGGTGGATGGATGGATGAATGGATGGAAGGATGGGTGGGTGGACGGAAGGATGCGTGGGTGGGTGGAAAGATGAATGGATGGATGGAAGGGTGGGTGGGTGGATGGATGCATGGATGGATGGGTGGTGGATGGAAGGATGAATTGATGGATTGAAGGGTGGGTGGGTGGGTGGGTGGATGGATGGATGGAGGATGGATGGGTGGGTGGATGGATGGAAGGATGGGTGGGTGGGCAGATGGGTGGGTGGATGGATGGATGCATGGATGGATGGGTGGGTGGAACAATGGGTGGGTGGTGGATGGAAGGATGGATGGATTGAAGGATGGGTGGGTGGATGGATGGATGGAAGAATGGCTGGATGGATGAATTGATTACTGAGAACAATACGTGTTCACGTCTCATGGATGATCTTTCTGGATGATGGACATAAAGATACATAGGCAGGTTCTATTGTACTGCAACTATGAATGCTTGGAAATATTAAGTTTGTTAATGCAAAGTACAAGCATAGTACCAGTAGCATGCATTTCCATTCCTAATATCCAGAAGTTCTTCGACTGGATCTCCTTAGAGTGTGAATAAAAGCAAGCATAGTGTGAAATAGTACAGTAGTCTCACCTTGGCTAAAGCCAGCCTACTTGATCCCAGTCAAACTCTACAGTTATTGTACACACACGAGTAAACCATGACCAATGAAGCTATGAGATGCTACGTGGGAAAGAAGAGGCTTTTAATTGGTCAAATGGACAGAAGGCACATGATGAAGATGAATGAAAGCAAAACAGCACAAACTACAGAGATGTCATGTCATTGAGGGCATGGTCCAGCTCCTCGCTAATGGCCTTGTACTTCAGCTTCTGAGCGTACAGCTCGTCTGGAGCCCACCAAGAAGTACAGGTACCCAGCAGGAAGTACAGGTAGCCAGCAGGAAGTACAGGCAGCCCACCAGGAAGTACAGGTACCCATCAGGAAGTACAGGCAGCCCAGCAGGAAGTACAGGTACCCAGCAGGAAGTACAGGTGCCCAGCAGGAAGTACAAGTAGCCAGCAGGAAGTACAAGTAGCCAGCAGGAAGTACAGGCAGGCAGGTGTGAAGGTGTGATGGACAGCGGCCACACAGACAAGCCCATAGAGCGGAGGGAGAAGGAGAAGAGAGAAAACCAAAGACACGTCAAGCATGGATGATGGCATGGATATTCTCCATCATTTGACAACACACGTTTACTTGCTGAAAGAAATATAATCCATTACACCCCCGCTTTCCGGAAGGGGTTATGTTGTCAGACCAAAAAAACACAACTATTTAAAAACAGTTCAAGAGCACTTTTTGAAGTGGCCTTTTATTATAGCCACTCCAGTCAGCATCTTCAAATAGCACAGCTGTGATAAGGATGGATTATGAATTATGAATGAAGAATATTTGACACAGAGCGCCATAGAAAAGCTTTGACACGTTTGTAGGTCTGTCTGTCTGATAATGAGAGGAGGGTTCACTCACTCTAATCATTCCACTATAGAAGCAATGCACACAGAACCCTCATGTCATCCAGCCTGTGTGGTCTACTAATACTCCTGCCGTGCTCTTTAAAAGACGCCTAAAGAAGACTATAAAGACTATAGAGATGTTGAATGTGTCATCTTCTCTCTTGTGCAGTATTTTATGCTCAATGTTATCACCATGTCAAACCGCTAATGCTAATGGGATTTTCAATTTTGTGTGTAATCATTGATTTCTGCATCTTCTGCTATGCAGTCATTTCCTTCCTAAAATGTAAGCTACTTGAGGTGCCCAAGTTGAAAAATGTGGGCAAGCAAAAGGAGCTTGCCAACTACCGTAGCACTTGCATGCACTCGTTCGCTAAGGACTTGATAACTCATACCTTCCAGGTCATCGATGGACTTTTCCAGCTTGGCCACGGTTCTCTCGGCAAACTCTGCCCGAGTTTCAGCCTGATGGGACACACACATGCAACATGCCACTATGACTACATTTTAAACATGTTCATCTTGGATAAGCTCAAACAAAACACCACCAAGCATCCCACTGGCCATCCTCCAGATGTCTATATGACATATATACAACATAACACACAACATCTCAAGTAGACATTTCAAGTTGTGGGGTTGTGGTCCAGGAAGACCCATCTTTAATCTTATGGGATTGATTGGTGTGATAATGATTGAATGATAATTCCCTCATATGATGGGCAAAAGAAGAAAATGTGATAGCTATGTTGACATCATACAGTAAGTACGGTTACCAATACGCTACATTTGTCTGTATGACAGTACTGTGATGAAGAGACGTGTCAAGGCCAGGAAGCTATTGTAGCACATGAACATGATAAATATGTCATTCCAAAGTCTTGGCTTAAGGTCTGTCACCATAACTGATTCAATGAATGATTAAAAAAAACAGGTTGATAATTACGACACGCTCAACAAATTGACATTAGTCGGCAATATAAACAAAACAGTGCAGAATAGTGTGCGCTCACCGACAGTGTTGCTGGCTATATTGCAAAAACATATGTACAGGCTATGCCTCACTTAGGCACACAGTTACACAGGTAGACACTTACTGAGTAGTTACTAAAGAACCCATGAGGAACTAATAACTAAAGCACATACATTTAGAGTAGTTACTGAGGAACTAATGAGGAAGTAATGAGTAGAGTAGTTATTGAGGAAGTAATGAAGAACTAATGAGCAGAGCAGTTACTGAGGAAGTAATGAAGAACCAATGAGCAAGTAATGAGCAGAGTAGTTACTGAGGAAATAATGAAGAGCTAACGGGGAACTAATAAGTAGAGTAGTTACTGAGGAAATAATGAGGAGCTAATGAGGAACTAATAAGTAGAGTAGTTACTGAGGAAGTAATGAGTAGAGTGGTTACTGAGAAAATAATGACGAGCTAATGAGGAACTAATAAATAGAGTAGTTACTGAGGAGGTAATGCGTAGAGTAGTTACTGAGGAAGTAATGAAAAGCTAATGAGGAAGTAATAAGTAGACTAGTTACTGAGGAAGTAATAAGTAGAGTAGTTACTGAAGAAGTAATGCATAGAGGGATTACTGAGGAAATAATGAAAAACTAATGAGCAAGTAATGAGTAGAGTTGTTACTGAGAAAATTATGACGAGCTAATGAGGAACTAATAAATAGACTAGTTACTGAGGAAGTAATGAGTAGAGTATTTACTGAGGAAGTAATGCATAGAGTGGTTACTGAGGAAGTAATGAAAAGCTAATGAGGAACTAATAAGTAGAGTATTTACTGAAGAAGTAATGAGTAGAGTGGTTACTGAGAAAATAATGACAAGCTAATGAGGAACCAATAAATAGAGTAGTTACTGAGGAATTAATCAGTAGAGTAGTTACTGAGGAAGTAATGCATAGAGTGGTTACTGAGGAAGTAATGAAAAGCTAATGAGGAACTAATAAGTAGAGTATTTACTGAAGAAGTAATGAGTAGAGTGGTTACTGAGAAAATAATGACAAGCTAATGAGGAACCAATAGAGTAGTTACTGAGGAATTAATGAGTACAGTAGTTACTGAGGAAGTAATGCATAGAGTGGTTACTGAGGAAGTAATGAAAAGCTAATGAGGAACTAATAAGTAGAGTAGTGACTGAGGAAGTAATAAGTAGAGTAGTTAGTGGAGAACTAATGCGTAGAGGGGTTACTGAGGAAGTGATGAAAACTAGTGAGGAAATAATGAGTAGAGTTGTTACTGAGGATGTAATGAATAAAGTACTTACTGAGGAAGTAATTCGGAACTAATGGGGAACTAATAAGTAGAAGAGTTACTGAGGAAGTAATGAGTAGAGTAGTTACTAAGGAAGTAATGAAAACTAGTGAGGAAGTAATGAGTAGAGTTGTTACAGAGGATGTAATGAATAAAGTAGTTACTGAGGAAGTAATAAAGAACTAATGAGGAACTATTAAGTAGGGTAGTTAGCGAGGAAGTCATGAGTAGAGTAGTTAGTGAGCAAGTCATGAGTGGAGTCAAGAGTAGTTACTGAGGAATTCATGAGTAGTGGTTAGGGTTAGGTAGGTTGGTTCTTCATGAAGTAGTGTCATTCTTGGTACTCCCAGTGTCTCACACAGGTACATTATACTTTAGTGCCATCTAGTGGTTGAAATGAGAATGACCGCTTTCATGACCATAGCCAGTGCAACAATGGATAACATGGAATCTGCAATATGGATGATACGTTGTAGCACAGTTACGGAGCAGCCAAATGTGTTATGGTGCCAGGCTCACTAGGCTTTATGAATATTTGACAGTCAATAAGGAGAAGCATCCAACACACCTCCTTCAGTTTGTCAGTCAGAACTTTGATCTCCTCCTCGTACTTGTCCTCTTTCTCCGAGTACTGTTGGCCAACACATACAAGCACTCTTATACTCAATTTGTCCTTGCGTAAGATGTCTTTCATAGAATATACTGCAGTCACAACCACTTCCTCACCTTCTCGGACTGGGCTTCTAAGGATTTCAGGTTGTTGGTGACATTTTTCAGCTCCTCTTCTAGGTCGCTGGCTTTACTGTGGAAACATTGGGACTTGAAGTAACACATTATGTCAACTGTCATTCCTAACCAGACATGCCTTCTTCCTGTATATATCCTATATATATCGGGATATGAGTTTTGGTCCATATCACCCAGCCCTAGTAAGAACCTAACGATGGAACGGTGTGAGCGTCCAAGATGCTGAAGATGCTGGTGTTTTTACCATTCAGAGAGCTCGGCCCTCTCCTCGGCTCGTTCCAGATCTAACTCCAGGATCACCAGCTTACGAGCCACCTGCAAGAAGAATGAGGAGTGTGTCATGGTGGAGTGTATTCCCATGAAACTGTGACTGTATTTAGATGTTTTTCCTGACTTCTTCATATTTGCGGTCGGCCTCTTCTGCGATGTGCTTGGCCTCCTTCAGCTGCATCTCCTGAATCTCCATCTTCTCCTCGTCCTTCATGGCTCGGGTTTCTATCACCTTCATGCCTCTGATGGATGCAAGTACAGTAGGACATGATTTCATAGCTTTTTGTTCCGGATCATCAACATGAAAACATGTCACAATCTCATAAATCCATCATCCATCATCCAGAATGATGAAGGCCAGTGTCTGAAGCCCTTCAGCCATGGAGCCCTACTCCAACACACATTTTCACCGTGTTGGTTGAGGGTAAGGCCCACGAACCGCTCATCTAATGACTTACATTTCTAATCTCATGAAACATCTATCAAAGCCTAAACCTAGTCCCAACACTAATCTGGTGAAACATCTATCAAAGCCTAATCCTCGTCCCAACACTAATCTGATGCAACATCTATCAAAACCTCATCCTCACCCCAACCCTAAGGCTAACCCTAATCTCATGAAACATCCATCAAAACCTAATCCTAGTCCCAATCCTAATCCTAATCTCATGAAACATCCATCAAAACCTAATCCTGGTCCAAACCCTAATCCTAGCCCTAATCTCATGAAACATCCATCAAAACCTAATCCTAGTCCCAACCCTAATCCTAACCCTAATCTCATGAAACATCTATCAAAACCCAATTCTAGTCCCAACACTAATCTGATAAAACATCTATCAAAACCTCATCCTCACCCCAACCCTAATCCTAACCCTAATCTCATGAAACATACATCAAAACCTAATCCTAGTCCCAACCCTAATTCTAACCCCAATCTCATGAAACATCTATCAAAACCTAATCCTAGTCCCCACACTAATCTGATGAAACATCTATTGAAACCTCATCTAACCCAACCCTAATCCTAATCTCATGAAACATCCATCAAAACCTAATCCTAGTCCCAACACTAATTCTAGTCCCAATCTGATAAAACATCTATCAAAACCTAATCCTAGTCCCAACACTAATCTGATAAAACATCTATCAAAACCTCATCCTCACCCCAACCCTAATCCTAACCCTAATCTCATGAAACATCCATCAAAACCTAATCCTAGTCCCAACCCTAATCCTAATCTCATGAAAAATCCATCAAAACCTAATCCTAGTGCCAACAATAATCCCAACCTTAATCTCATGAAACATCTATCAAAACCTAATCCTAGTTCCAACACTAATCTGATGAAAGATCTATCAAAACTTCATCCTCACCCCAACCCTAATCCTAACCCTAATCTCATGAAACATCCGTCAAAACCTAATCCTAGTCCCAACCCTAATCCTAACCCTAATCTCATGAAACATCCATCAAAACCTAATCCTAGTCCCAACACTAATCTGATGAAACATCTATCAAAACTTCATCCTCACCGCAACCCTAATCTCATGAAACATCCATCAAAACCTAATCCTAGTCCCAATCCTAATCCTAATATCATGAAACATCCATCAAAACCTAATCCTAGTGCCAACAATAATCCCAACCCTAATCTCATGAAACATCTATCAAAACCTAATCCTAGTCCCAACCCTAATCCTAATCTCATGAAACATCCATCAAAACCTAATCCTAGTGCCAACAATAATCCCAACCATAATCTCATGAAACATCTATCAAAACCTAATCCTAGTTCCAACACTAATCTGATGAAAGATCTATCAAAACTTCATCCTCACCCCAACCCTAATCCTAACCCTAATCTCATGAAACATCCATCAAAACCTAGCTAGCAGCGCTGCTAAACTTTCATGGGAGTCCCTGGTGGGATTGATCAAGTAGCCGTTTTATTTATTATATCTTTTAGCATGATATGTTGGCATGGTAGCACTCTAGTCTTCTATCTATTGCTTTAGCATGTGTCCATCATTCATTCCCCACCATTGTAAATAGCATCTAATGTTTTATAGCTAGCACTTTAGCATGAGATTAGCATTCCGTGTACAGGTTGTACAGGTTGTACAATGAATGCAATCCCCCCCCCCCCCCCCCCACAGACGCCATGTCTGTTCATCATTCGGGGGAAGAGCCATCACGTCGATACCAACCTCTCACTCTCGTCTGCAGCCTTCTCCGCCTCCTCCAGCTTCTGCAGCGCTGTGGCCAGCCTCTCCTGGGCCCGGTCCAACTCCTCCTCCACCAGCTGGATACGCCGGTTCAGAGCTGCAACATCTCCCTCCGCCTGGAAGAAAAGACTTCTTTAACCTTCTTTAACCTTCATTCCTTCTTTAACACATCCAAGATGCCCCCCTTGCCCCCCCACACATACCATTCACCCCTTCCATTAACAGGGGAAAGGAGGATAATGGGGTAAGAAGAAGGACTGCAAACGGACACCATGTTCACATTTCATTCTCAACGAGAACGATGTGATACTGGCATGAAAACAGGAGTACAGAACAGTGTGATATTTAAAAAGCACTCTGTCTTTTCCAAACCAAGATTTCCTTGGTATTTTCCTAGCTGAAGGACTAAACCCTCCTTGTTCTTGAAATAAGGACACATTCTTCCAGAATAACATGAGATGATCATACAATGACGGGATTGAACTAACTCGTCCTGTCAACTTCCGGTGACCATGGACTACAACACTCATCCCTCATCTGCCCTCACAAAAGCAAAGCACAAGAAGGTCCAATCTAGTCTGACAGGTGTGTGTCCCACCTAGTCTTTGAGTATGAACTAGTCTAGAGCTGTCCTATCTAGTCTGACTGATGTGTGTCCCACCTCGTCTTTGATCATGAACTAGACAAGAGCTGTCCTATCTAGTCTGACTGGTGTGTGTCCTGCCTAGTCTTTGAGCATGAACTAGTCTAGAGCTGTCCTATCTAGTCTGACTGTCTGTGTCCCACCTAGTCTTTGAGCATGAACTGGACTAGAGCTGTCCTACCTAGTCTGACTGGTGCGTCCTACATTGTCTTTGAGCATGAACTGGACTAGAGCTGTCCTATCTAGTCTGACAGGTGTGTGTCCCACCTAGTCTTTGAGCATGAACTAGACTACAGCTGTCCTATCTAGTTGGACTAGTGTATCCTAACTAATCTTTGAGCATGAAGTGGACTAGAGCTGTCCTATCTAGTCTGACAGGTGTGTGTCCCACCTAGTCTTTGAGCATGAACTAGACTACAGCTGTCCTATCTAGTTGGACTAGTGTATCCTAACTAATCTTTGAGCATGAACTGGACAAGGACTGTCCTATCTAGTCTGACTGGTGTGCCCTGACAAAGCATCCATGTGTCGGTGAATCATTCTCTGAATGCATCTTGGTTCTTTTAGCTTCAGGACACTATAGACAGATTCCTGGTCATTTTTATTTGTTTGTATGTGTGTGGTTTATTTGTTTCTAGAACACACACAGAACAGTGGACAACTTGAAATATATCTCCTTTCTTCCTTAATGGCAATCACTGCTGTCCATAAACATGGACACTGTGGATTGGATACAGTCCAGGTCCTTAGGGATTGGCCATAAAAGATACTGCAAGGGAGCATAGTATCAAATGAGAGAGAAAATCAAGGACAAGGGAGGAATCTAATTACGTTTCCAGGGCAGTGGGCTAATGAGTGACACATCGCTGCTGGGGTGTTCAGTTCATGCATGTTCTGTTCAGGAAATGCATCTACCCGATCATACAGGGCCTCAAGTCATACGTTAGCATAACAAACAACCTTATCACCTGTAAATTAACTTGTCATGGCCCCTCAACTAGCTGACTGTCGTCAACATACGCGGTTGTCAACATCACCCAAATTTAACGCAAAACTAGCCACTGTTTGCGGTGAGGTTCCGATTCAATCTTCAAGCTTGGGATTGGCTGCTGATCTAAGTGCGGTAATGCGTCTTAAAGCCGGTTGCCGCTTGACTCCTGCCACCCACAAGGAAAAGAAAAGGCAACACCGCCATGCAGACATGTCTGCCGTGTCCTGTGGTCAAGTTAGTTTCACGTTGGATATTAGCTACAGCGCTAATTCCTCCTCACTGCGCCCGGACCGCTTGTCATGGCGCAGGGAGCTCGCACAGGAAGCGCCGCTCTAACCACTGGTTGGTTACACTAGGGACCATCAATAAATGTCTCCTACCTTTAAGAGAGTTTGTTTTAAAAAATGGATCTGTAAACACGTGAAATGATTAGTCAAACCCTGAAAGTATTTTTCACTCTAATATTCTCCCAAATTGACCTTTTATTGAGTGGACGTCTATTGGATCTTCTAATGGATGATTGTTCCAATATTGTTGGTCATGCTGTGGAGTGGATTATCTCGCCCCCACAAGCCACGATGTGGGAGTGCTCCCCGGAAGGCCTGCGACTGACGCCACGCAGAAATAAGTCTTGTTATATTTGGAAAGTCCAACTAGTCCCTGGGAGAACTTCCAAAGGAAACAGAAGCAATCAGGAAGACTTTCTCCCCCCCCCCACAGAATGTGAGCGCGAGAGGCCCAACAAAGCCACCGCATCACTCATGACATCTTCCAATCATAGCAGCATTTTACCCAACCCACTTCTGCATTTTTGGGGGTGTAAATGATTGATAGTGGTAGGACTAACTGGGATTGTTGGGAATGGAGCAGATTAGGGTTGGCCGATAGCTGCATTTAGCAAGTGTTGTTGACTCCGGCTTGCCGAACATCTTCACCACTTGAAGGTTCTATAAGGCCCCATGACAATTATGCAAGTGATGAATAAAAACGGGACACGTTTATTCTTGTACCCAACTCGTCGTGCACACACAGGACCTACTACCGGCCTTCAAAATAAAAGCGCTGTCCAACTGTAAATAAGAGTAATTGTTTAAATTTAGTAGCAATGTGTGCAGAGGCTGACATTTCATTAGAATAGTTAGCCAGTTTGTTACCAACAAATACATGGGCTTTACCATTGGACAAGTCGATTCATCATATGGCTTAAGCTTTGGAGCTTTTTATACAAGACTCTGAATTTAAATTATATATTAATTCTGCACCGCTTATCCTCACGAGGGTCGCCAATCTTATATGACTAGAAGATACAGTATATATAATAATAATAATAAATATTATGATATTGTAAAGGTATGATTTAGTTGAAAGTAATGTGTAATGTAAGGTGAACAAAACAAAAACTCAAGAATATGTCTTTTCTCTAACAAACCTTTAGCCTTTTAGTCTTAATAAAGTCATGATGATCTCTCTCCTCCGCTAAACACCTCCAGACTGGGATGGATACACAAAAGCATCATCATGGAGTCCTTCAGACCCAAGGAAATACACTTTGTTCCTATGCACAATGTCCTTTGAACAAACACAATGCTTGGTTAGCTAAAACATTCAACCAATTGGTCCTTTATTATGAAGTGAAATATCTTACTTATCTTACTCTTGTGCAGTAATAATTCTTCTTTTCCCAATAAAAAATATGTTGTATCCAATTACTCAATGAATCAAAAGGAATATACAGTAGAATACTCAAATATAAAATATAATATATATAAAATATTCCATAGCTGCAGCCCTAATTTAAAGAATTAGTAGCAGTTGTGAAGGAAATGAAATGTCACCAGATTAGAACTTCGCCATAAATAAGGTTCAAAGTTGTACAATAAAGTAGCAGCATGTTTACGGGAAATGACGGGAGTTAGCAAATGAACGTCCCTTGGAGAAAATGTAGTATGGTGTCAGCTAAGCATCCAAGATATGTGTCTACATACTTCGAAGTGCCAGAAGATGCAACGTAGCAAGGTAAAGTACAAGAGTTGGGTAGGTGCCAACGCCATCGCTCCCACCCATGATGATGAATATTATTGTCAATATTACGCCCACTGCAAATACATTGTGCTTTCAAGTTTACCAAAGCGGCTTTTTCCCCATGTGCGATGCTCTGAAGGCACCCCCATTAAAAGATCCTTTCCCTGAGGTCAGTGGAAAAAGTCATCAGTTAGCAGTTGAAATAGAAGTACAAATTAAGCAGATGATTTGTTTCTGTACACTAAAGTACATGGCAGAGTGTGCCAAGGTCTTGCCTCAAGTGATCTCACTCCTCCTAATCAGAAATGTGGGTTGGGCTTGAAGAAGCCGTCAGCGTTTAAGTCTGACAGCTGCGCTCAAGGCAAGCACATCTCAGGCCAAAACTGCTGGCAGTCAAGGTGCAGGATGGGAAATGTCGCTGCCAAGTGCTGAAAGGATGACGAAAGTGTGGAAAAAAAGAAGCTTGCTGTCTCGGTCACAGGAAGTGCAGACCAGATTTGGCAGACGACGGGGCAGTCAGGGTTCTACAGGAGCATGCTTTATGGTATATGAAGCTTAAAAAAGAAGCCATCAAAACAAGTCAAATGGAAGTCCGTCAACCAGAAGACATCACGACTTTACTTGACACGCAACTTCTATCCTTCTTTCATGTGAGAACTCAGCGATGTTCTTCTCTTGATGTTCCCCATTCTCAAATGAAATCACTTGATTATTAAAGGAAGTGTGCACCTTTCACATCCCCCGATCATCATTGTGAAACATGAACACCGAGAGTTAGCATGAGGGAGCTAACAATGCACGTCATGGGACGCACTTACAGTAGTTCCACTATAAAGCCCTCTAAGAAAGCTGAAGGAGGTTTTATGGCTTTTTATCCATGCTGTGAGCATGTAGTAACATTCATGATAGCATGTCATACTTGTAGTATTTTGCTGTATTTTGATCATTTAAACTTCTTTCTTGGGCCCATTGATTTCACCTCCAGCAAAGAAAGCAGCAGCAAAGAAAGAGCATGTGTGTTTAACTTCATGACAGCCGCCACTGATGGCTACTTCTGGACAAACGAGGAAGCACAACCATGTCTTTTCAGCCTAATCGATATTATCAGCAAGCATTTTTGAGACTTCAGTTTTGAGCTGGTAGTTCTCAATCTGCTAGATCTACCACCGGGAGGGCCTTCAGCACCTGTATGTTATGTCGGTAGCTTGCCTCTTGCTCTATTGTTTGCACTCTGGAGCAGCTCTTAGCATTGAGCACCCCTTGGTATGCCGAATGACTGGACATCCCATGGAGTCACAGAGGAGGAAATGCTGCATAGCGACAGTGAATAGTGAAAAAGACGGTATAAAGGTTGCTGGATGAAGACGCTATCAACCATGTATACCGTGTGTCATGGGAACGTGAGATGGAAGCGCTAACAGCGCTAACCCTGCTACAGAAAGACTAGCATGACTGCAGCATGATTGATATTGAGTATATTTCACTTTTTCTATATTTATTTAAAGATAATATACTATTTAATTTCAGCGGCTATTGTTCTATAAGATTGTTTACATTTTTATAAAACTTTGCATGCATATATGGCTTTGACTTTTGTCTAAACTCACTTTGTGGAAAAAATATCAAGATATTTATGGTATAACCTAAATATATCAGGATATGAGTTTTGGTCCATATAACCCAGCCCTAATCAGAGTTACAGTATATACTAGATCTATTTACTACATCTATTTACTAGATGTATCTATTAAGTCTATCTACTAGATCTGTCTATTAGGTATTTTTAGTAACTGTATCTATTAAGTCTATCTCCTACATCTATGTACTAGATCAGCCAGGTGAGGTGGCTCGGGCATCTAGTCGAGATGCCTCCTGGACGCCCACCCGGAGAAGGACCCGGGGCAGTCCTAGGACACGCTGGAGGGATTATGTCTCACAGCTGGCCTAATAAAAGTTGCTTATGGTTCATTATGAAGGGAAATGTCTTATTCGCTCTTGTGGACTACTAATCCTTCTTTAGCCAAGAAAAATATGTTTTGACTGCATTCATGGAGGGAATATTGGATGGAATACTGGATGAGTCAAATATTGTTCCAAAGCCTCCATCATCTCCCATATTTTCATCACTCTCTGTGGCCTCATCCTGTCATGAAGCTGAACTGAGCAAAATCTCTCTGGAAATCTCTTTTCTATTTAGGACCGTTTTTCTCTTCAATGTACACGTTATTTTCCTTTGGCATCAAGAGATGATGACAGTGTGAATAGCTGACACTACATCACATTCATTCCAGATTGTGCCTTTGAGAGGCTTCTTTGTCTCATTCCTTCTCTTTGCCTCTTCATACTTACTGTACAACCTCTTTAGGATCCTACTTACTGTACAACCTCCTTAGGATCCTACTTACTGTACAACCTCCTTAGGATCCTACTTACTGTACAACCTCCTAAGCATCCTACTTACTGTACAACCTCCTTAGGATCCTACTTACTGTACAACCTCCTTAGGATCCTACTTACTGTACAACCTCCTAAGCATCCTACTTACTGTACAACCTCCTTAGGATCCTACTTACTGTACAACCTCCTAAGCATCCTACTTACTGTACAACCTCCTTAGGATCCTACTTACTGTACAACCTCCTAAGCATCCTACTTACTGTACAACCTCCTTAGGATCCTACTTACTGTACAACCTCCTAAGCTTCCTACTGACTGTACAACCTCCTTAGGATCCTACTTACTGTACAACCGCCTTAGGATCCTACTTACTGTACAACCTCCTAAGCATCCTACTTACTGTACAACCTACTTAGGATCCTACTTACTGTACAACCTCCTTAGGATCCTACTTACTACTGTACAGGTATTATAGCATTATACAGGATGTGCAATAGTACTATACAGTATTTGTATTAGTATTATAGAGTATGTGTATTAGTACTATACAGTATATTACTACTATACAGCATATATAATAGTATTGTACAGTATGTGTATTAGTATTATACAGTATGTGTATTAGTACTACATAGTATGTGTAAAAGTATTGTTCAGTATGTGTATTAATATTATACAGCCTGTGTATTAGTATTATACAGTATGTGAATTAGTACTATACACTATGTTTATTTATAGTGTAGTACAGTGTGTGTATTAGTACTCTAAAGTATGTGTAATAGTATTGTACAGTATGTGTATTAGTACTGTACAGTATGTGTATTATTATAGTACAGTATGAGTATTAGTACTGTACAGTATGTGTATTAGTATTGTAAAGTATGTGTATTAGTACTGTACAGTATGTGTATTAATATTGTACAGTATGTGTATTAGTATTATACAGTATGTGTATTATTATAGTACATGTGGTCATCGTCTTGAAATGTTATAAGCGCGATAAGTTAGCTTACCATGCTCCACCATTAACTGGATCAATACACGAATCAATACGTGTAGTACACGTTTCGAATGTACTTGTGAATGATGGCAAACTGTTGAACTTGAAGAAGTCACTACGCATGCGCACAAATCTCCAGGAATCCCAACTTTCCCCCGTCCTACGGAAACAGACCAACGCCTAGCATTGTGGCAGCCAGCGAGGCTGCCTGACCCCCGAAGGCTCCGCGAGATGAAAAGAGACACGAAAGTGATAAAAAGCCGATTGTCTCACTTTCTCCCGGAGCTCTCGTTCGCCGTCCAGTTCACTCTGGAGGACCTGAGCCCGCTTCTCGGCGTCGTCTGCCTGCTGCTGCAAACACTGAATCTTCCTCTTTACAGCATCCACGGAGTTCAAACCTGCCATGGTGTCTTGCTTCCAAGTGTCTCTAGAACCCCGACGTTTTAAGGCCAAGGCCGAGCGGGAAGTGGAGGAGTGGAAGAAGTCTTTCCAACAATGTTCCTCTGCGGCGAGGAATGGAGAGAAGCTTAGCTGCGTGGAGGAGAACCAGCTTGTGCTGGGAATGGAACACTTTGTCGGTTTGGACCAGAGATTTGATGGGGCAATTACGTCACAGGGGGCGGGGCCCCATCGTGCGTGTGCGTGTGTAAAACAGCGCTGTCCAACAGGACTTCAATACATTTTCATCAACATCTATTATGATTTCATACATTCATTTCATATTCACTTTACTATTTCAATCTTTCGCTAAGAAATGCTCCACAAGCTCCTTCAGCAAATCTTGGACGATGATGCTTCTACCATGGAGTAGGAGCACCATGCTCCACAAAACATCTGACCAGAGGCCTCACTAGGTTCTGAGGACAGGGGTAGCTTAGCCCCCTGGAGATGCAAAGGATATGAATGAATGTAGTAGACCAGGGGTCTCAAACTCAATTTACTTGGGGGCCACTGGAGCTCGGGTCTGGGTGAGACTGGGCCGCATCAAGTTTTCAAAAAAAAAAAAAAAACGCATTTATTAAAAACAGAAAAATTAAAAAAAACTTCGCTTTGGTTCCAATTTTCTACAAGAAAAGCTCTGATAAAACATTCCGCTGTTCTCAAATATCTTACTTTTTATTTTTCTACACAAAATAAGATGAAAAATAAATAAACAAATCAAGAATAAAGAAAATCAATCAATCAGTAATAAATAAATAAATATAATAATAATAAAACGGCAAATAATAAAAACTTAAGAAACCACATATAGTTGGTGGGTAGACAAATTATTTTTTTCAGATTAAAATTAACAAAGCCTTATTAGAGCCCTGTAGACATGACAAAACACGACTATAGTCACATTTATACTCTTTTTATTTACAACATATTGCGCAACTGCAGGGTCTTGAGACACATGCTAACTCGCAAACTAGACAGCTAGCGACCTAAACGGTAGCCTTCAAGTTATTTTCTTTAAACTTAAATAGCCAAAAACTTACCACTTCCACACGGATAGGGAGGATAACTATTAACAGTTATTTAACCTTTAACATGAACATTTTTTTTGGGTACATTATTCCATCCAGCATCCATATCAAACCTGCGTGGGCCGCACTAACATTAAACTTTCATATCAAGGCGGGGGCCTCAAACTAGTGTCCAGCGGGCCACATTTGGCCTGTGGGCTGCGTGTTTGAGACCCCTGTATTTGACATTAGGAAATCCAAAAAACAAATAACAAACAAGAACTGGGATATAACTTTTCCACTTTTGGACAGATTTAGTAAAGATACTATATATTTGTTTTAATCATAAATTAATCACAGTGGAATCAACTCAATAACCCGCAGTGTGAATCCATAAAACATTCTGTTGATTTCTGTTAATACTTGGGTTGTTTATATTGTTTATTTTTCTATATTGTGTATTTTGTACTGCTTAACTGACTCTGTACTCTTGCTGCTGTGCAATACAAATTTCCCCACTGAGGGACGAATAAAGGCATATCTTAATCTTAATCTTAATGTGAGACACAACACAACTGATGCTGTGCCCCCAAAAACTGCCCCCAGTGCACACTTGACACTACAACCAGGACCATGACATTAGCTACTGGATAGCTAATTAGCATATGCGATGTTGCAATCTACCTCTTGGCCGCAAAACAATCGCCTATACATCTTTTTTTCATTTCATTTATTTATATTTTTCTTTTTTTGTAAAATGGAAAATGCTTGGTTCATGGTTCTGCTGTTAACTGTGGGATGGAGCTAACTAATTGCTACCAGCAGTGATGAATACTTACTTTTTTGAAAAACCTTTGTATATCCATTCTTCTCCTACTGCTGCTCTAGTCAATAGTTGGCTCTGTGTGCTGCAAAGGTGCGCGGACTCATGGACTGGATTCTGAGTGATGTGGGTGTACTCTACATGGCCGAGTGGAATAATTGTGCAGTGAAGGGGCTCTCTACCTTACACCATGAAATAAAGGGAAATGGACAGGCTTATGATTATAAATTAATTTCCACCGGCACCTTGTAGGTGACCAGCACCGATGGCTGTCGTTGTTAACCCGGGCCTCGACCGATCCGGTATGGATCGTGTTGTTGATTTGCATATTTGTGTTGGCAAAATTTTATATCGATGCCCTTCCTGACACAACCCTCTGTATTTATCCAGGCTTGGGACTGGCACAACAGGCACTGGTTTGTACCTTATTGAGGCTACATACGTAAGTATGAGACTATAAAATGAGAAAGCATGAGAAGAAAGTCCTACACGTGTGAGACGATAAAGTGTGAAAGCATGAGAAGAAATGTAACTATGAGGTATGAGATGTATGAAAGGGAACATAGAGCATGAGGATGAGGATGGGGGGTTGCTATGGAATGCCAGGAATGCGGCCGAGTCAAACAGAGGAGCCAAGAAGTCGTGTCTCCAATGAAATTAGCCTACCTGAGGGGGGGGGTTGATTGATCCTGAATAGAAATGCTTGTGAAGTACTTGTGTATCATACCTAATGATACTCAGGAGTTTCATTTAGCCACGCCCACTAGCAGGTTTTCCGTGGATGAGAAGAACACACACACACTTATGGTTAAGTTATGACAAACCAGGAGCACCTGGGACAGAGAGCTAAGGTGACCCAACCAGTGCTTGCTGGGGCACTGCCGTTACGTGTGTGCCCCCTACATCCAGGAAAACCTCCCTTCTGGTCCCCAGACACAAAACTTAACCTCAAACTTAAAAGAAAAAAGTCACACATGTACAAGAAATAAAGTGGAAAGAAGTTGGACATTTTGGAGAATAAGTCAGAATCAGTCCTGTACAACTTAGAGTGGTTCAGGATAGAGACGGTGCTAAGGATGATCAGGTGAAAGTGTGAGAGGTGTCCTCACCTTTGTCAGGTACTTCAAACTATAAAGAGTGCTATGTTCGACCATTCTTGTTTTGGTTGCAATGATTCATGGTGACAATCAACACCGAACACACACACACGTCAGTCTTCTTTCTCTTCTGGCTCCTAAGTCTGAGCTTCCCTTTTTGGATTACTTGGCCCCCAAAACCAAACTTCATTTTCCAATGACATTTGTAGCAGAAAACTTGGCGAGGAACCAGTGATTTAGACTGGGATGGTTAGGACACAGTGATTTAGACTGAGATGGTGAGGGCCCATTGCCTTAGACTGGGATGGTGAGGACCCAGTTATTTAGACTGGTATGGTGAGGGCCCATTGCCTTAGACTGGGATGGTGAGGACCCAGTGATTTAGACTGGTATGGTGAGGACCCATTGCTTTAGACTGGGATGGTTAGGACCCAGTGATTTAGACTGGGATAGTTCGGTCCCAATGCCTTAGATTGAGATGGTTCGGACCCATTATTTTAGAATGGGATAGTTAGGACCCATTGCCTTAGACTGGGATGGTTTGGAATAGTGATTTAGACTGGGATGGTTAGGAACTATTGATTTTGACTGGGATGGTTGGGACCCAATTATTTGGAATGGGCCAGTTAGAAACCAGTGATTTAGATGGGGATGGTTAGGACCCATTGCCTTAGACTGGGATAGTATTTAGGACTGGGATGGTTGGGACCCAATTATTTGGAGTGGGCCAGTTAGGAACCAGTGATTTAGACTGAGATGGTTAGGACCCATTGCCTTAGACTCGGATAGTATTTAGGACTGGGATGGTTGGGACCCAATTATTTGGAGTGGGCCAGTTAGCAACCAGTGATTTAGACTGGGATGGTTGGGACCCAATTATTTGGAATGGGTCAGTTACGAACCAGTGATTTGGACTGGGATGGTTGGGATCCAATTATTTGAAGTTTGCCTGTTGGTAACCAGTGATTTAGACTGGGTTGGTTGGGACCCAATTATTTGGAGTGGGCCAGTTAGGAACCAGTGATTTAGACTGGGATGGTTAGGACCCACTGCCTTAGACTGGGATAGTATTTAGGACTGGGATGGTTGGGACCCAATTATTTGGAGTGGGCCAGTTAGCAACCAGTGATTTAGACTGGGATGGTTGGGACCCAATGTCAAGTAATTGAGCAGTTGGAGATAAGAAATTCTGGAATTTGCTGGCCCATGGTGTACTAAATTGTGTGTGTGTGGTGCACTGTGGTTATGGTTAGGGTTAGGAATAGAGACTGGGGACTAGAAGAAGAATGACATTTGGGGAAACTCTTGTCCCACTGTGACTCTATTCCGCATTCACCTTGTCAGCGCGTGCATGTGTGTTTATTAGCTTACATCTGCAGCTTTCTTTTCCGACAGTTCCAGTTTTTCCTGAGCGTCTTTCAGGCCCTCGGAGAACTTATCCAATTCATCCTCAGTCTGCTTCATCTTCTTCTGGAGGTCGAGCAGTTCTTCTTCCAGCTGAAGGAGAAAGCAGTGGTAAGAAGCAGAAGATGGAACAGCCTTGCTGTCATTCTCATACGTACGTAGTCAGGATGTCCATGTACAGTAGGTGTGGTAGATGGACTCTATACTGATACCAAACTGTGAACTGCGAAACTAGAATAGGCGACTAATACAATCGTGGTCAAAAGTTTCCATACACTTGTAAAGACCATAATGTCATGGCTCTCTTGAGTTTCCAGTTATTTCTACAACTCTCATTTTTCTGATTGGAACAGATACTTCCTTGTCCCAAAAAATATTGAAATTGAACATGAAAAACATGAAATTTGGTTTTTGACTTTATCATAGATTAACAGAAAAAGTGACCAAATCTGATGGGTCAAAAATATACATATAGTAACATTCATTCATTCATTCATTCATTTTCTACCGCTTTTTCCTCATGAGGGTCGCGGGGGTGCTGGAGCCTATCCCAGCTGTCTTCGGGCGAGAGGCGGCGACCAGTCCAGCCACATATAGTAACATGAATTAGCAATTTTGATGACTTAGAGAGTTGTGTAAATGAAATAAGCACCATAGCATGGCCTCTTAACTTCTTGTGAGTGATTACGAGTGACTACAGCCAATGACTTCACTGAGACCATGTAAATAGGGCTCATTGGATACAAACACACACAAACGCTACAATGGAAAGTCAAAGGAGCTCAGCACGGATCTGAAAAAGCCAATCATTGACTTGAACAAATCAGGAAGCTCACTTGGAGCCATTTCAAAGCAGCTGCAGGTCCAAGAGCAACAGTAAAAACAATAGTTTGGAAGTAGAGTCAAGAGTCAACCGAGAACCATCAAAAAGCAGATCTGCCAAGAATGAGAAGCTGCTGGAACACAAGTGTCAGTGTCCACAATCAAGTGTGTTTTGCATCGCCATGGACTGAGAGGCCGCCGTCCAAGGTCCAAAAGCGGCACCTTAAGGTTTGACTGACATTTTCTGCTTGTAGAGGCAGAGGTGCAGATTGTGGTTGGACTCGGTTCATGTGATTGAAGTTGTTGTGGAGGGGCATGTTCAATGATATAAGTGCAAAGAAGTTTAATAATTAATCATTTCATTTATAACGTCATTTAATAGTTAAAATGTTTCTAGGTCTATTGGAATTCATGTTTTTATAAGATTTTGGATACATTGTTAAAAAGTGTACTTCCCCTTTAAGAGTGCATAGAGCAGATATACTTCCTGGTTCATTTAGCTGTCAGTTAGCCTTGAGAGTTAGAAGGCATACGGTTTTCTTACCTCTTTTTTCTATTTTCAGTTAGTTGAAAACTATTGTGTTAGCCAGCTATTTTGTATGTATTTTTGGAAATAAATGTGGAGATTTTTTACATTTTTTTCGTGACAAACAAAACGCTCTCCTGTGTGGATTTGTGGAGCTACAGCTGCGCTACGGACACGGCCTGTGGAGTTCAACTTATGGCAATAGACTGATGTGTAAGCCAAAGCTAAATGCTCTCAAGCTAATCAAACCTCTACACTGCTGATCACAAAGACAAAGACAAGACTTCTGGAGGAATGTTCTATGGTCAGACGAAACAAAAATCCAGCTCTTTGGCCACAATGCCCAACAATATGTTTGGAGGAGGAAAGGTGAGGCCTTCAAGGCCAAGAACACCATGCCTACCATCAAGCACGGTGGTGGTAGTACTATTTTAGCTGCCAATGGAACTGGTGCTTTACAGAGAGTAAATGGATGACGAAGAAAGAGGATTACCTTCAAATTCTTCAAGATCATCAGCCCAAATTTTGGGTCTTGGATGGAGTTGGGTGTTCCAACAGGACAACGGCCTCAAACATACATCAAAAATGGTAATGGAATGGCTAAATTGAGCTAGAATTAAGGTTTTAGAACGGCCTTCCCAAAGTCCTGACTTAAACCCCATTGAGAACATGTGGACAATGCTGAAGAAACAGGTCCAAATTTAACACAACTGCGCCAATTCTGGTCAAAGGAGCGGTCAAAGATCCAACAAGAAGCTTTGTGGATGGCTACCAAAATCGTTTAATTGAAGTAAAAATGGCCAGGGGACATGTAACCAAATGTTAGCATTGTGGATGTATATTTTTGACCCAGCAGATTTGGTCACTTTTTCTGTTAACCTATAATAAAGTCATAAAAGAACCAAATTGAACCAATTGCAACCAAAGTGTATGGAAACTTTTGACCACAACTATTAATGTCTGCTGCAACATGTGACCTGATAGAATTCACTGACATATATGCTCACCTGTTTGCATTTGTCCTCAGCCGCCTTCTTGTCCGTCTCAGCCTGCTCCGCCCTGTCGATGGCGTTCTCCTTGTCCAGCTTCAGCATCTGCATCTTCTTCTTGATGGCCTCCATGGTGTCAGATTTGGCTTGGCCAGAGGAGAAAACGGCAGCTTCAAGAGTCTTCTCAGGCTTTGGGAGACACTGGAGGACGCTGGAGGTGTCCACGGGGGAATAAAGGAGGAGAAAGAAGGGAGGGCCCTATATGGGGAGTGATGTCAAGCACCACATCCATCCCTCCTTCAACGCTCTGCATGCACCCCATGCCGTACCCTACCTATCACCCTCTCACACCTCCCCTATCTCGCCACCCATCCTGGAAGGACTGGTCTGGATCACTTGTCTGCCTTCCTGGGACATCTCCTTATTTGGCAGTGGTGTGTGAGAGAGAGACGCCACTCCACATCCAAACAAAGCACATACTCCAAAGGACCTATTTTAAAGAAAATACTGTACGTCCACCATGTATGTCCACCATGTACCTCCATATCCACCATGAATGTCCATCATGAATGTCCACATCCATCATGTCCATCCACCATGTACATCCACTTCCACCATGTATGTCCATCATGCATGTCTACGTCCATCATATATGTCCACCATGTACATCCATCATGTCCACCATGAATGTCCATCATGAATGTCAGTCATGAATGTCCACATCCATCACGTCCATCCACCATGTACATCCACTTCCACCATGTATGTCCATCATGCATGTCTACATCCATCATATATATCCACATCCACCATGTATGTCCACATCCACCATGTACATCCACTATGTATGTCCACTATACCATGTATGTCCACCATACACGTCCGCCATGTATGTACACCATGTACACCCATCATGTAGTATGTTCATGTACACAATGTACATCCACATCCACCATGTACATCCACCATGTATGTCCACCTCCACCATGTACGTCCACCATGTACGTCCATGTCCACCATGTACGTTCACATCCACCATGTATGTCCAGGATGTACGTCCATGTCCACTATGTTTGTCCACCATGTACTTCCATGTACACCATGTACGTCCATGTGCACCATGTATGTCCACCATGTATGTCCATGTCCACCTCCACCATGAACGTCCAACATGTATGTCCACCATGTACGTCCATGTCCACCATGTATGTCCACCATATACATTTACATCCACCATGTATGTCCATGTTCACCATGTACGTTCACATCCACATTGTATGTCCAGGATGTACGTCCACGTCCACCATGTACATCCATGTCCACCATGTATGTCCACCTCCACCATGTACGTCCACCTCCACCATGTACGTCCATGTCCACCATGTACGTCCACCATGTACGTCCATGTCCACCATGTACGTCCACCATGTACGTCCATGTCCACCATGTACGTCCAACATGTACGTCCATGTCCACCATGTATGTCCATGCCCACCATGTATGTCCATGCCCACCATGTATGTCCACCATGTACGTCCATGTCCACCATGTACCTCCACGTCCACCATGTACCTCCATGTCCACCATGTATGTCCACCAAGTATGTCCATGTCCACCATGTATGTTCACATGTACGTTCACATCCACCATGTATGTTCAGGATGTATGTCCATGTCCACCATGTACGTCCACGTCCACCATGTATGTCCACACCCACCATGTACGTTCACCATGTACTTCCATGTCAACCATGTGCCTCCATGTCCACCATGTATGTCCACGTCCACCATGTACTTCCATGTCCACCATGTACATCCACTATGTCTGTCCACCTCCACCACGTATGTCCACCATGTACGTCCATGTCCACCATGTATGCCCACCATATACATTCACATCCACCATGTATGTCCAGGATGTATGTCCATGTCCACCATGTATGTCCACGTCCACCATGTATGTCCATGCCCACCATGTATGTCCATGCCCACCATGTACGTATGTCCACCATGTACGTCCATGTACACAATGTACATCCACATCCACCATGTAGTATGTCCACCTCCACCATGTACGTCCACCATGTACGTCCATGTCCACCATGTACGTTCACATCCACCATGTATGTCCAGCATGTACGTCCATGTCCACTATGTTTGTCCACCATGTACTACTTCCATGTACACCATGTACGTCCATGTGCACTATGTATGTCCACCATGTATGTCCATGTCCACCTCCACCATGAACGTCCAACATGTATGTCCACCATGTACGTCCATGTCCACCATGTATGTCCACCATATACATTTACATCCACCATGTATGTCCAGGATGTACGTCCATGTCCACCATGTATGTCCACCTCCACCATGTACGTCCACCATGTACTTCCATGTCCACCATGTATGTCCATGTTCACCATGTACGGTCACATCCACATTGTATGTCCAGGATGTACGTCCACGTCCACCATGTACATCCATGTCCACCATGTATGTCCACCTCCACCATGTACATCCACCTCCACCATGTATGTCCATGTCCACCATGTACGTCCACCATGTACGTCCATGTCCACCATGTACGTCCACCATGTACGTCCATGTCCACCATGTACGTCCAACATGTACGTCCATGTCCACCATGTATGTCCATGCCCACCATGTATGTCCACCATGTACGTCCATGTCCACCATGTACCTCCACGTCCACCATGTACCTCCATGTCCACCATGTATGTCCACCAAGTATGTCCATGTCCACCATGTATGTTCACATGTACGTTCACATCCACCATGTATGTTCAGGATGTATGTCCATGTCCACCATGTACGTCCACGTCCACCATGTATGTCCACACCCACCATGTACGTTCACCATGTACTTCCATGTCAACCATGTGCCTCCATGTCCACCATGTATGTCCACGTCCACCATGTACTTCCATGTCCACCATGTACATCCACTATGTCTGTCCACCTCCACCACGTATGTCCACCCTGTACGTCCATGTCCACCATGTATGCCCACCATATACATTCACATCCACCATGTATGTCCAGGATGTATGTCCATGTCCACCATGTATGTCCACGTCCACCATGTATGTCCACCTCCACCATGTACGTCCACCTCCACCATGTACGTCCACCATGGACTTCCATGTCCACCATATATGTCCACATCCACCATGTACGTCCATGTCCACCACGTATGTCCACCATGTATGTCCACCATATACATTCACATCCACCATGTATGTCCAGGATGTATGTCCATGTCCACCAGGTATGTCCACCTCCATCATGTACGTCCAACATGTACTTCCATGTCCACCATGTATGTCCACATCCACCATGTACGTCCACCATGTATGCCCATGTCCACCATGTACATCCATCATGTACATCCACCGTGTACGTCCACCATGTACTTCCATGTCCACCATGTACGTCCATGTCCATCATGTATGTCCACCTCCACCATGTACGTCCACCATGTACTTCCATGTCCACCATGTATGTCCACCTCCATCATGTACGTCCAACATGTACTTCCATGTCCACCATGTACGTCCACATCCACCATGTACGTCCACCATGTACATCCACTATGTATGTCCACATCCATCGTGTATGTCCACCATGTACTTCCATGTCCACCATGTACGTCCATGTCCACCATGTATGTCCACCTCCACCATGTACGTCCACCATGTACGTCCATGTCCACCATGTATGTCTACCATGTATGTCCAACTTTTTTGGTTTCTTTGTTCCAACCTACCAGTATAGCTAGTTGTAAGATTTTTGTTGGGAAAATTGCCTCTTACTAGCCCAGGATAGCCATAGCCTCTGAAAGGTACACCAGACCATGGGGTTGAGAGCTCTTCAGGTTTATTTTTACCAGACAGTCCAGCAGTATTTTCCCCAGCACACACCAGGCTTCCCCCCAACAATTCACCCAGCACATTTTACCAGTGAAAGTCCAACCATAAATCCCCAATGAGAGGGTGAGGCAACTTCTATAAAAGGTACCATATTTACATTTTCAACACCCTTCCCTTATGTTACAAAAGCATTTCAATATTACATTTAAGTTTTATTTTCTGGATATATTTTAACAACTATTTTTACCTATACATTTACCAAGATAAACTACCCAGTTAACCTCCCCCTCCTCCAGGTGACACTTGGGAGAGTCCAATCAAGGTGATGATATGCATCTGGCCTGAACTAACTAACTAAAGTGGCAATTAAACAACTTCAATGACAAACAAATGTAACTAAAGTACTAACCACAATGTTTATGTGTAACTAACAGAAGAAAACTACATACACAAATAGAAAACATGACAGTGTGCAGTACATAGAAATACTTGATACTAAGACTAAATAGAAATACTATACTGCAGTACTTGATGCTCCAACACTGTAGGAGGTTGTCTCATATATCCAAGCATAGCATCTGTACCTAATATTGTGGCTGTTGGCCGTACGTGTGCGTGTCCTCGGCAGGCAAAGCCGTGTGGCTGAACTTATCACTGGAAGAGCTCATGCAGGAAGAATGTGAAGTGATGTGATCGAGGCTGCTGATTGGCTGCCAGCTCCCAAGGGCAAAGGTCAGGCTATGCTGGTATAGGATGAACTCAATCAAACATTGATGATGAGGAGAAGGAGGAAGCAGGCTGACCGCCTGCTGCCACTCGGGGTTCACTGAAAGAGAAGAACACAGATCATGGCAGAAAGTATGGACAGTATGTCATCGTATTCATAGCCATGGATGACAGCGCCCTCTTATGGATGAAAGCAACATTACACCTCGTTGAAGGTCAGAAAAACAATGACGTCATAAGCTTGCTTCCCGTTCAAAAATAACACGAAAAGATATTGGATATTAGCCCTATTCATATATCCATACCTGTACTCGTACCTATACCTGTACCCATACCCATACCCATATCCATACCTATACCCATACCCATACCCATACCCATACCCATACCCATACCATACCCATACCCATACAAATACCCCTATCCAAATCTATACCCACACAAATACCCATACAAATACCTGTATCCATACCTAAGCCTATACAAATACCTGTATCCATACCTATACCCATACAAATACCCGTATCCATATCTAGACCCATACAGATACCTGTATCCATACCTAAACCCTATACCCATACAAATATCCATACAAATACCCTTATCCATACCTATACCCATACAAATACCCATACAAATACCCGTATCCATATCTAGACCCATACAAATACCTGTATCCATACCTAAACCCATACAAATACCCGTATCCATATCTAGACCCATACAAATACCTGTATCCATACCTAAACCCATACAAATACCCGTATCCATACCTATACCCATAACCATACAAATACCCGTATCCGTACCAATACCCATACAAATACCCGTATCCGTACCAATACCTATACAAATACCCGTATCCATACCTATACCCATACAAATATCCATACAAATACCCTTATCCATATCTATACCCATGCAAATACCCATACAAATACCTGTATCATACCTAAACCCATACAAATACCCGTATCCATACCTATACCCATACAAATACCCATATCCATACCTATACCCATACAAATACCCATATCCATACCTATACCCATACCCACACAAATACCCATATCCATACTTATACCCATACAAATACCCGTATCCATACCTATACCCATACCCACACAAATACCCGTATCCATACTTATACCCATACAAATACCCGTATCCATACCTATACCCATACAAATATCCGTATCCATACCTATACCCATACCCACACAAATACCCGTATCCATACCTATACCCATACAAATATCCATACAAATACCCTTATCCATATCTATACCCATACAAATACCCGTATCCATACCTATACCAATACAAATATCCATACAAATACCGTTATCCATATCTATACCCATGCAAATACCCATACAAATACCTGTATCATACCTAAACCCATACAAATACCCGTATCCATACCTATACCCATACAAATACCCATATCCATAACTATACCCATACAAATACCCATATCCATACCTATACCCATACCCACACAAATACCCGTATCCATACTTATACCCATACAAATACCCGTATCTATACCTATACCCATACCCACACAAATACCCGTATCCATACCTATACCCATACAAATATCCGTATCCATACCTATACCCATACCCACACAAATACCCTTATCCATACCTATACCCATACCTATACACATATAAATACCCGTATCCATACCTATACCCATACAAATACCCGTATCCATACCTATACCGTATGATACCTATACCCATACAAATACCCGTATCCATACCTATACCCATACAAATACCTGTACAAATACCCATATCCATACCTATACCCATACCTATACACATATAAATACCCGTATCCATACCTATACCCATACAAATACCCGTATCCATACCTATACCGTATGATACCTATACCCATACAAATACCCGTATCCATACCTATACCCATACAAATACCTGTACAAATACCCGTATCCATACCTATACCCATACAAATACCTGTACAAATACCCGTATCCATACCTATACCCATACAAATACCCGTATCCATACCCATACTGTCCAACACATCAATGGTAAGAGATATCAACCCATAACGATAGAGGTGTGTCAAAGACATTCTTATGGGCATCTCATCATTGGTTGTTGTTTTTGACATTAAGTACTGTATTGTAGTGTACTGTACTGTATTGTAGTGTACTGTACTGCAGTACACTGTATTGTTATGTACTGTAGTGTAGTGTAATGAAAGAATGCAGTACTTTCCTCAAAAATCTAGCACTTTTGCCATAGAACACAATACTTTTGAGGGTACGCAAAACTTTTATAAGAAAACCAAATACTTTTGCCAGATACTACGCAATACTTTTGTGAAATAACGCAGTACTCGTGCCAGCTAATGCAATACTTACAAACTGCAAGATTTCTTCAAAATTTTCGATGAGGATCGTTGTACTTCCGTGTTGATAGCTGATGTTTGCGATGAAAGGTCAAATAAAGAGCAGCACTGCAGCTGAGTGTGTTACTTGTTAGGACAAGAGTTGTTAGCATTATATTGAATTTACAAGGAAAAAGTTGTGAACATACTACAATAAAGTTGTACATTTAAGAAAAAGTTGAAATTTTCCATAAAAGACCAGGCGCAGCGCCACGCAGGTAGGCCAGGTGTGCCTTATGTCTCCCTAGCCAAAGTCTTCCTTTGGAAGTAACAATATGCTGCATTTAAGTGCGCTGGGAAATCACACAAAGTACATCCACACTGTGAACAGTGAATTGGGGACCTACAATGCTCATGTCGGCCCTTGGTATGGAGTTGTGTGCTCCTGTAGAGCAGCTACACACCATAACAGCACACAAAGCTTTCTAGATCTTCCACAATCTGCACCTATTCAGCCCGCCTCCGGGCACACCCACTCCACTGTGATTGGTCCCACTTGGTTTTCACTTGGTTTGGAGCCATTAATACTACATAGTCATACTTATCATTGCACCACAAAATGTATGACATGACTTTCTTTTGCTAAAAGCTCTATTTCCTGCTACGTCCTGCAGGGGGCGACATTGCACTGTATGTGAAAGTTTAGTCCTTTTTTTTTGTTATTTTTTTTAAAGTGATAAAGCTCCTTTCCCATTGCCCTGGCATGCAGTTCATTTGTGAAAACATGCTTCTATAATAATGTTTGGGAACATATGCCATATGCTTGCATGTACATGTCTCCATGGAACACTTGGCACCATAATCACATATCGTATTACTTCACAGACTGTATATCACAGAGTATTAGCACCACATTTACCAGAATAAAGTCTGACATTTCTCAGAAAAAAATTGTCAATTTACGAGAAAAAAAAGTTATACATTAACCAGAAAATTACGACAATAAAAGTGGTAAATGCACAAGAACAAAGTCATAAATTTACAATAAAAAAATTAAAAGTAAGTTTTCGAGAATAAAGTAGGACATTAATGAAAAAAATTATATTTTGATGATAAAAATGTGAATTTTTGAGAACAAAGAAGAAAATATATAAAAGAAATTCATTCATGAAAATAAAGTGATACATTTACAGGAAAGTACCGCATGGTGATATGAGGAGGATGAAGTGGTACATTTCTGTACCAATGTGCATATAACTACAATCCAACAAATTCCTGGATCTGGATCAATCCCAAAATGTAATCAACTCTTCCATATCCCATAATTTCTGGAAATTTCATCCACATCCATTCAGATCTTGACGTTATTCTGAAAACAAACCAAACAACCCAAAAAGCTAGAAAAGCACTCAGAGAGCGCAAAGCTCTCCCAAGTGCCATAGTTCCCCCATTTTATGATTTACACCACAAATGTTAGCCCTACATTTGTTTTACATATTCAACATGCTCATGTCATGCTAACACCTAGCATAATAGAGGTGAGTCTTTATATGTGTCTGACTATAGCAATGGCCAAAAATGCTACGATGCTAATGTTAACATGCTACCAATGCTCATATGATAATGTTAGCATACAAATGTTAGCATGTTAATAATGCTAACATTAGCATGCTAACACCAAGCATAATAGCTGCAATTATATGTGTCTGACAATAAAAATGGCCAAAAAAGCTACTATGCTAATGTTAGCAATGCTAACATGCTAACATTAGCATACTACCGCAGAAGATGTTTACATATGTGTTAAGCTATGAAAATGCTACTACGCTAATGTTAGCATGTTAGCAATGTTAACATTAGCATGATAACACCCAGCATGATAGTGCCAGTCTTTATATAAGTGTCCACCTATAAAAATGTCTGAAAATGATCTTATGCTAATTTTAACATGCTAACAATGATAAAATGCTAACACCTAACATGATAGTTCTAAGTGTTTACATATGTCCAGCCATGAAAATAGCTACCATACTAATGTCAGCATGCTAACATTTAGCATGGTAGTGCAATGTACTGGGAGGGCTAAATGCCTGGTATGAGTTGGGAATTTAGACTTTGGAAAAGTATTAATAGGTTGCTAAACGTGGGAGTTACATCTGTTTACGTCAGTTAAGGCATTTTGTTTTGCGGAAGCAAAAAGAGGGATTTTTTGTGCTGTGGCTAATCGCACAAATGTCTTGGAATGAGGTTACGAAATGATGTGGATGTGGTCGGAAAAGTGTGAATTTTAGCAACATTTTTTGATAAATATTTCAATAAGTGATTGACTGCTGACTTCCGACAACTCCCGAAAATTTTTATCTTTTTGAGTTATTTTGAAGACAGACAAACGCTGGCAAAAACATAAATACAGAAATGCTCACTGGTTAACTGGGTAGCGTTGGCAACAATAAATACAATACAAACAATAAACAAAGGTGAATGCGGACAAACAGCAAATGTGGCATGACGGAACAGAGGGCAAGGTAAACAACAATCTGGCAACCTGGCGAGCAGACAGCATGGCATGGTAACTGGTAACTGGGGTGTGTTGCAGCTGTGCCCATTACACCAGCTGATAGGAAGGACCTGAGTAAAAGTGGCTCCCCACCTCACTCAAAACTGTGGTCAAATATGCTCTTTTTTAGTGCTAGGTTTGTGTCCTTTGTGTCAGTTAAAATGAATGTTTGTGCTGCTTTTTTCTAGGTCAACCAAAGTAGACCCAGCCCCCAACATCCCACTCTACAAATGTGCAGCATCTATAATCAAACATGGTTCCATACCAAGTTTTTCTGCAACATTTTGGAGACTAAGTGAAATGTGGCTATGGTTTCCGTGCCGTGTATGTGTTGAGTACAATGCACTCATTGTGTACGTCACACAGGCGGGATATTGTCCGGGAAAAGGGGTCAGGTTTGGCAAGTGGGGGGATTGAGTGCACAGTTTGCAAAAAAGATGGTGTTTGATCATTCCCGTACCCTATGAACTCCCACAAGCAAAGAACCTCCTGATCTTTTTGTCTGCGACTGAATGGCACATATTCCATAGACCATAAACGCCTCACAGCCATCACTTCCATCTTACTGGAGTTTGGCTTCACCTTTGAAACTCACCATCCTAATGTCATCTTCTTAGTGACGATAGTACAGCTACAGGCTTTAGTAGTACTGGGCCTATGAAGGGGGTACTGGATGTATTTATTTCAACATTATCGTGTATATGAAGACGTACGTATGTCAAGGTAACGATAGTACAGCTCGAGGTTTTCGTAGTACTGGGCCTATGAAGGAGTACTGGATGTATTTATTTCAACATCATCGTCTGTTGGAAAGGTTACAGAAGTCCAATGGAAAGTGTGTTTCTCAAGTCCGGGTGATCCTCCGCCAGCCAATGGGTGATGAGAGGGAGGGTTCTGGGAGTGGTGAATGATTAATTGGGGGCAGGGTGGAGGGTGTTTTGGATGTGGGGGTGGGGTCTGGTGTAGGATCCAAGAAACAGGTTTAGGGTGCAGTGACCTGCTGTTATGTCATCTGGCTTCATGCATTCCTTAGCTAAAATGTTTATTCTTGGGGGGGGGTAGGGGGGGGCGTTTTGCTTTTTGAGGAATGTTGACCCTTATGTGGGACATGAACTACATATTATAATAATATTGGTCTAATATTTGTAATATTTGTCTTTTCTGCGCCTACTATCAAAAGAGCTGAAAAAAGTGGCATGCCCATAATGGGACACACCTAAGTCAGTTTTTAATCCTGTCTTGCTAAATGAATTAATGACTGATGTCCGCCTCCCAGCTAACACCACTAGGAGTCAATAATGTTCCGTTACCATAGAGATGGGACATTGGAGTGAAAAGAAGTTCTCCTCACATTCAGTGTGGAAGTGGTATGGTCTTCCAAAAGCCTTTTTTAAAGGAAAAGCACACTTTCTTTAAAATTCTGCCCATCAAGTAAGCGGCTCAAAAGATCCGCTGTAGCAACTCCGAAATCAGGAAAAAGCCGGAAAGAGACATGAACACGTCTTTCTCTTTTCTGTGTCTTCTAAAGATATACAAACGGATAAAAAGAGGCGGCCAATGGGACACACCTATTCCACCTATTCAGCCTTCTGAAAAAAACTCCAACATGTTCATTTTGGTAGAACTTCTAGCAAAGCTTACATTAAAATTAGCATCCTAAAAATGTAGGCTGATGCTTTTACTTTACCTAGCACAACCCGTGTTTTCACTGAAGTCCATACTTCTTAGGCCTCCTCTTCCAGTTCCACCTGGGTGGACACCATAGTGGGCGTCCCCAGGCCAGCTGTAAAACAATCCCTTCAGCGTGTCCTAGTTCTGTCCCGTGGCCTCCTTCTGGCTGGGCGTGCCCAGAACACCCCACCAGGGAGGCGTCATCGGGACTAGATACCCGAGCCACCTCAGCTGGCTCCTCTCCATGTGAGGGATGGAGAGAACTTCCGGGTTCACGTTTGTTGCTCTTTTGGTGGCTAGCTAAAGCTCGGAGGACCGATTCACCTGTCCATTTCATGCCCCTCCCTTGTGAACACGATCCTGAGGTTCCTGAAGTCTTCCACCCGAGCCAAGACCTCAATCCAGCAGATGTGCAGTGTAAGGTTTGATCGCATCTTCAGGTTCCAACTTGATTCCTCAAACCTGACTGCCTGTGTTTTTCTTGTCATGGTGTGCTCCACAGATTTGGTGGGCCTGCATGAACACTAACAAGTCTGAATCTGCCTCTGCACCGACTTCCCAACACCACGCATTCTTGCTTCCAGGGGAGACCGCGGATTTGAGTCCCTCAAGGAGAGAGGTGGTGAGAAGGTATGAAGGAGAAGTGGAGGCGGAAACGTGAAGAAGACAGAAGAGGACGAAGACAAGGTGGAATGAGACCATCATGAGGGTTGACGATTGCTGCCTGCTGGTTGCTGGTTGCCTGTTGGTGGGCAGCTGGGAAGGGATTGCAGGTAGGACGGATGTCTTTCTCATAAACCAATCTCCTCTGTCATCTCGCTTGTCCAAAGCCGTCCTCTTGCCAAAGCTGCTGGTGACCATCACCTCTGTGTTTCTGGAATAAGTACGTAGGTTCTCCGTGTGGACAAGCGAGAACATGTTGGCTTGACTTTGGGATCCCAAATATCTCCAACACACCGCAACCTCTTTTATGGACGTCATATTCAACGTGCTTGCTAACTCAACAGACGGCTTTGGGATCTGTTCAGTTTCTCACCTTCAACTTTGTTTCTTGGAATGTTTCCCACAATCCTTAGTATCAGAGTAGATAAATCAGGGTAATACAAATCGGAAGTTCTATAAACTATAGTACACATATGGCCAAGTCACTGGTTTATTGCACAGTTTATTGCACGGTTATTGTACAGGATGTTTTGGTGCAGCTGCAGGAAGGAAGAACTGCAACATGGCTCCTTCACACACTTGGCTGTATCATCCTATCATTCATGGAGATCCTTTTTTTTGGGGGGGGGGGGTGCATCAATGCTACATCTGTGCTACATATATATGCTATATATGCTATATATGCCATATATTATCTTATCACTCATGGAGATCCTTAGTGCAGTTAGTGTGTGTTTTGTGGGGGGGGTTGCATTGATGCTACATCGGTGCTATATATGCTTTATAGCTAAATATCATCCTATCACTCATGGAGATTTTTAGTGCAGTTAGTGTGTGTTTTGGGGGGGCTGCATCAATGCTACATCTGTGCTATATATGCTATATATCATCCTATCACTCATGGAGATCCTTAGTGCAGTTAGTGTGTGTTTTTTTTGGGGGGGGGGGGTGCATCAATGCTACATCCGTGCTATATATGCTATATATTATGCTATCACTCATGGAGATCCTTAGTGCAGTTAGTGTGTGTTTTTGGGGGGGGGGGGCTGCATCAATGCTACATCTGTGCTATAAATGTTATATATGCTACATATGCCATATATTATCCTATCACTCATGGAGATCCTTTGTGCAGTTAGTGTGTGTTTTTTGGGGGGGCTGCATCGATGCTACATCGGTGCTATATATGCTTTATATGCTATATATCATCCCATCACTCATGGAGATTTTTAGTGCAGTTAGTGTGTGTTTTTTGGGGGGGGGCTGCATCAATGGTACATCTGTGCTATATATGCTATATATCATCCTATCACTCATTGAGATCCTTAGTGCAGTTAGTGTGTGTTTTGGGGAGGGGGGGTTGCATTGATGCTACATCTATGCTATATATGCCATATATCATCCTATCACTCATGGAGATCCTTAGTGCAGTTAGTGTGTGTTGGATGGGGATGGGTGGTTGTGGGGGGGGGGGGGGGGTTGGGGGCATCTATCTGCATCTATCCTATATAATGCTTCATTTGCTTTAACTTAATCTAACTTTTTTTGCATGCCTTGATAGTTGTACTACTTTTTTATTACTAGCCTGTTTTATGTTACACCATCACACTGCAAAAAGGCCCTACTTTGTGTAATCTGCACTGACAATGGCAATAAAAACTATTCTGGTTCTTTTTCTTTTTTCTTTCTCTGTCTTCTGTCTTCTTTTCTGTCAGATAAAAGAGGCAGCTGATGAATGCATGTCATGGCTAGAAAGGCAGCTATTTAAAGAGCCCCAAAAAACTCCATCAATGTTTTCTATCCATGCTGTGAGCATGTAGTAACAGGTACATTGATGCTAACATGTTATACTTGGAGTATTTTAGTATAACTTCCTTCCTGGGTGCATTGATGTCACATAGCAACATAGAAAGAAAGAATATGTAGCATTACCTTTGGCTAGCGGCCTGAGGCATTGGAAGTCAGTGTGTGCTAAAGCTAGTCGCTAGCAGGCTAGTAGCTCACTACGCTATTAATGTAGTTCTTGGGTGTGGCAATGTTGATAAGAAGAATAAAATCAATGTGCTTCATATGAAGCCTGGACATGGAGCCTCTTTTTATCTACCAATGGACTACCAAGTTTTGGAAGTGACAAGAATTAGGTGATAAGTGGGATAGGAGCAGGATTATGTCATGGTGACCTATGATGGGATGAATGTAATATATAAATATAACCAGACTGCAAGGACGTGGGCAGGAGTGAATCAACACTTCCTTTTTTTTTAGACTTCTTTGTGTGTTCCTGCAGTCCTTGCAAATTCACGGGATGTCCACGCTCTTGATAGTGTTTTTGGAACACACGTCAACTTTGATTCACTGATCCAGCTCTTTTTGGAGGTCAAATGTGGCGAGACATAACAGAAAATGGGAACAGAAGAGCAACGGTGCAGCAAGAATGGGATAGAACAAATATACAGCTGAATTGTAATGTAAAGAAAATCAAATCAATAAAAATAAGATGGATCTCAGGCTAAATAGTAAACATGACATGTACTACTGTTTACTACTATGTAGTACCTCGGTAAGCATCCGCCCCCAGTAAGCCTCTCTTTCTGTCAAAGTTGACAATCTACACCACAATTTTGGCATTTACATACAGTAGTACAATGTCACCGTACTACTGTAGTACAATCACCATCACATGCTACTGTAGTACAAGGTCGCCGTACTACTGTAGTGCAATCACAATGTTTGTATTACTATAGTACAATGCCACCGTACTACTGTAGTGCAATCACCATCCCCGTACTACTGTAGTACAATGTCACCATCACCATACTACTGTAGTACAATGTCACAGTACTACTGTAGTACAATCACCATCCCCTTACTACTGTAGTACAATGTCACTGTACTACTGTAGTACGTGGTTGTACTACAGTCCGTAGACATTAACTTGGCTCATCTGTAGCAGTCAACTGCAGCATTTTCTTTGCTCTGCAAAGGTAGAATGTTTGATACCAAGCTGCTGTCTTCCTGTACCGTAAGGCACTGCAGGATTGATCAGCCCGTACATAAGTCACTACGAGGGGATCGCATACGACAAGGAGGATCTCCACAGGAAGCACCTACGAGCCCGGAGAGCCGCACAACCTCAGAGACGCACGCTGGACTTGGACTTTACTGCTTTTCACAGGTGTGGACTTGCTGTCACCATGGTCTAATGTCACCTAATACGCCCACACTACCGCTTTGTCTGTAGAAACGGGGAAACTGCAAAGTCAATCATGTGAAATTTCAAAGATGACACATCAAAAGCATTCATTTTTTTGCCATGCCACAGATAAAGCGGAAGTGAGGAACTAATGAGTGGAGCAGTTAGTGAGGAAGTAATGAGTAGTTACTGAGGAACTAATGAGTGGAGTAGTTGGTGAGGAAGTGACGAGTAGAGTAGTTAAAGAGGAACTAATGAGTAGAGTAGTTAGTCAGGAAGTAATGAGTAGAGTAGTTACTGACAAACTAATGAGTAGAGTAGTTACTGAGGAACTAATGAGTAGAGTAGTTACTGAGGAACTAATGAGTAGAGTAGTTGCCAGGAACTAACGAGTAGAGTAGTTAGTGAGGAACTAATAAGTATAGTAGTTACTGTGGAACTAATGAGGAACTAATGAGTAGAGTAATTACTGAGGAATTAATGAAGTAATGAGTAGAGTAGTTAGTGATAAAGTAATGAGTAGAGTAGTTACCAGGAACTAATGAGGAACTAACGAGTAGATTTGTAAGTGAGGAACTAATAGAGTACTAGTAGAGTAGTTACTGAGGAACTAGTGAAGAAGTAATGAGTAGAGTATTTAGTTAAGAAGTAATGACCAAGTAATGAGTCGTATAGAGTAGTTACTGAGGAACTAGTGAGGAACTAATAAGTAGAGTAGTTACTGAGGAATTAGTGATGAACTAATGAGTAGAGTAGTTACCGTGGAACTAATGAGTAGAGTAGTTAGTGAAAAAGTAATGAGTAGAGTAGTTACCAGGAACTAATGAAGAACTAACGGGTAGAGTAGTTAGTGAGGAACTAATAAGTAGTGGTATTACTGAGGAACTAATGAGTAGAGTAATTACTGAGGAATTAGTGATGAACTAATGAGTAGAGTAGTTACAGAGGAACCAATGAGTAGAGTAGTTAGTGAGGAAGTAATGAGTAGAGTAGTTACCAGGAACAAATGAGGAACTAACGAGTAAAGTAGTTAGTGAGGAACTAACGAGTAGAGTAGTTCCCGAGGAATTAATGTGGAACTAACGAGTAGAGTAGTTACTAAGGAACTAATGAGGAACTAAGTAGGAACTAAGGAGTACAGTAGTTACCGAGGAACTAATGAGGATTTAACGAGTAGAGTAGTTACAGAGGAATTAATGAGGAACTAACAAGTAGAGTAGTTGGTGAGGAAGTGATGAGTAGTAGTCTGGGTTAGGTACGATGGTTCCTCATGAACTAGTGATGCTAGTAAAAGGGTGTCTAAAGTCTTTGTGCATGACTGCCTGCATGGTCATCGAGGTTTTGGAAGGTGAAAGCCTGACCCAGGAAGTGATTTCAACAGCAATGTTTGAGACGTGTGTCGTTGTTTCCTGTAGAACATTCCGCTTGCGCCTGAGACGAGCCTCCCAGGAGTTCTCCAGCGACTTTGAGGTGATCAGTGAAGATGGCGGCGCGGCGCCCGACCTCTCGCACTTATATTCAGGCACCCTGGAAGGTGAGCGTGTGAAGCCTTCAGAAGGATTCACTCAGGCTGACGTGGTTGTCTCTGTCTTGGTCTTCTTGCAGGGGAAGACGGTTCAGCGTGTCATGGATCGGTGTTACAGGGCCAGTTTGAAGGAACCATCAGCACGCTGAACGCCACTTATCACGTGGAAGCGGCCCACAGATACAACATCATCCATCACCACTCCATCATCTATCGTGAAGATGACATGGGTGAGGGAACACGTTGCAGCAGCATGAAAGTGGTGACTGATTGGACGGACTGATTGCACCCCTACCATATTCCACCTTGTGTGCTCCCATGTGAATTTCCATCATAACACTGAGCAAATCATGCTGGGGGAGCACCAACCACATACAGACAATGTAATGTATTATTTCATTGTGATACATCCCATAATGACTGGACACAGTAGCGCTGCACAAGAGGATTGAACACAATCCCATAAACCCGCACGTCTGATCCCAAAGACGTCTTTTATATGATGACATGTAGTACAATGTTTGACCGCCAACATGCCAATGGTGCGTTTGAGTGCTTGTGTTTTTGTTGGAACCAGCAATGAATGCTGTGGATGGAAGACGTCACAGATGCCGCAGCACTCTTAGGTCAATTTAATAATCAACATGAAAACAGATACGTACGTGTTAGTACTTACTCATTGTATGAACTCCAAAGTGTCAGCTTGGTCTGTCTCATGACTCTACCAACTGGACTTTTGAGCTAAACTGGGTCTCTTTATTCATCACCCTGCAGCCTGAACTCTGGTCTGCCACTTTTTAGACGTCCATGTTAAACCCAGACAACAATAACAAGTGCTGTTGTTGCAAAAAGGCACCTATGATGTGTTGTTGTCTTCAAGAAGTGGTGGTGTCTTTCATGTCCCTTTTCAGCTGCCGTAGCGTGAGCATGAGTTGCAGTGTCGTTCAAGCACATGTGATGAAGCAATAAAGAAGATGGCTACCACCACAAACTCACACAATTGGTGCAGTCTGGAATACACATTATTTCAGAGCACCAAAAAAAATACCTAAACCTACGACACCGCGGCTGTGTAGGCAAATACGTCTATTGTTTACAAGAACTCCCTGAATACAAGACTAGTTATTGCAAACTTCCGGTATACAAGACTAGTTATCGCAAACTTCCGGTATACAAGGCTAGTTATCGCATCAAGATCTGCTCTCATGAGTGCAGGTTTCGTAGCCAAAGCTGACAGCCCCCGCAGTGCCTATTTCTTTCTGGCACTAGGCGGCAAGACAGATGTGACCAGGACCACCGCCGTAATGGATCCAACATGATCGCGGGGTAAATGGTTATATTCATGTAAAACATAGATATAGTGAAATTGATGCTTGATACGTAACCCACAATAAGCCACAATAACCAGTAAACCCATAAATAGACATAATAGATCATAATAACGCAATAAACCCATAATAGACCATAATAACAATGATAAACCCACAATAGACCATAATCGACCATAACAACCCCATTTTTGACTACAATAAACTATAATATCCATAATAAACCCATAATAAACCATAATGACAACAATAAAACCTACAATAGACCATAATAGACCATAACACCCCCATAATAGACCATAATAAACTATAATAATCATAATAAACCCATGACATACCCATAATGAACCCATAATAGACCATACTAACCACAATAAGCCCACAATAGACCATAATAAATCCATAATAGACCATAATGATGATGATAAACCCATAATAACCATAATAAACCCACAATAAACCCGTAATAAACCCATAATAGACCATAATAGACCATAATAGCCATAAGAAACCCATAATACCCATAATAAACCCATATTAAACCATAATGACCATGATAAACCCACAATAGACCATAATCGACCATAACAACCCATAATAGACTATAATAAACCGTAATAACCATATAACCATACAAAACCCATAATAAACCCATAATACACCCATAATAGACCTTAATAACCATAATAAACCCATAATAAACCATAATGACCATGATAAACCCACAATACACCATAATAGACCATAATAACCATAAGAAACCCATGATAAACCCATAATAAACCCATAATAGACCATAATAACCATATTAAACCATAATAAACTCACAATAGACCATAATAACCACATTAAACCACAATTAACCCATAATAAAACCATATTAAACCATAATAAACCCATAATAGCTAGACACGTGCATGAGTCTGCCGTTTATCAGGTCCAAAGCCGTACTGGGAAACTCCTCTGCACTGAGCAAACGTACATGGGTCAAATCAAAACCACCTGGTTCTGATCCTTATGCCCTTAAAGGTACAGTACCAACAAACTAGACCAGAGTGGTCACACACCCTAAAGAGTGTGGCCTTGTTCCGCCCCCTCTGAACGCCACAGCCAAACAGAGAACGTCCAATTATCTTGCAGGAAAGGGTGAAGAATGTGGCACACGGTGTTTCCACACAACAATGGACGCACCCCATCTGTGGACGGGCACACAGCCAGTGGACATTCTCGTCTGGTAGGACCTGTTCTTCCACTTCCTGTGGACGTGGTCTGGGAGCTGAACAAAAGCTTGAATGTCCTTGGAGAGGCATGGCGTCACCCGCGGACGTGGGACCCCAGTGTGGCCCCAAGGGGTTGGATTTAGAGTTGCTGTAGATCTGAAATGATTGGTGGCTCTACCCCCCCAGGATTAAGTTCATGTTGATTATGAAATATTGTTCAAATATATGACTTTTTATGATCAATAGCACAATATTATATAATTCCAGTTTGTGCCACCAGCTGCGAACCCAACTTTCTAGAAGTTGAAAAACCGTATAGGAGTTTCTAAGGAAAAGGGGTTCCTTCAAGACGTCTCTCAATGCTATTTAGCTTTAGCATTTTAGCGTTAGGTTTTCTACAGCATGGGTAAAGTCTAATCTGTTTTGGGGGACTACCAGTATGTAAGAAACTCTGGTAGAGCCACTGATTGCGGTGGGAAAAGTTTATTAGCAACGCCCTCCCTGTATGGACCCTCCCTTTTGCTCCATGACTTCCACTTAGGGCTCGTTGGTAAACGATTCGATGTGCAAATACGACTTTAAGATGACTTTAATATTACTTTAATCTTACATTAGTATGACTTAAATATGACTTTAACATGACTTGAATATGACATTAATCCCACTTTCATATCACTATAATACAACTTTAATATGACTTTAATAAGACTTTAATACAACTTTCATATCACTTTCATACAACATTCATATTACTTTAATAAGACTAATATGACTTTAATGTGACTTTAATACGACTTTAACACGACTTTTATAGGACTTTAATATGACTTTTATAGGACTTTAATATGACTATAATATGACTTTAATATGACTTAACTACGACTTTAATACAACTTAAATATGACTAGACTGTGGATGAGACATACTGTAATATTGTAGTCTGTATATGTTGGGCCACGTGACAGTAAGATATGAATATTTCAAAAATGTCTGGGAATACTGCACGGCTATTTTGTCATCTTTTTTGCTAAGCCGGACATTTTCTGTCAGCCTCTGGGGCCTGAATGTGGACGTGCATGTCCAAAAGTCGTTTTAATATTGCGTCAAAGTGGCCATGAATCATCCTGTCATGTTTTCAGAATCGCTGGTCAGCGGCTTTGCACAAGGCAGGGATTGAGAAATCATGTCGTTGTTTCCAAACTTTGATTAGTGTGGTGTTGAGTCACCATGCGGTCTGCAAAGATTAGCATGCATCGGAGGTGCCTGCTATTGAGTGGATTGCTGTGTGCACCAAGTTGATCGGCGTACAAACAAGGCCAAAAGATGAGCGCTTAGCTCGGGACCTAAATGTCATCTACCCCACAACCACTTGTGTCACGTCTGGCACAATAGTGCAGGTTTGTGATTGGCTGCATGAGAGTTTTGTGGTGTGGTGTGACCCCATGGTGTGTTGTGACTCTACCGGGCTGCAGAGATGCGTTGGCAGGACGGGAACGCCTCCTTGGCAAGCTTTGAAGTTAGCCGACACGATAAAACAAACAACGTAAAAGTCATCCCAGGTCATGTGACTTAACACAACATGGAGGATTGGCTGCCAGACGATGCCTTAATGTCTCCACCTGATGCACTCTTGGCTGACTTGGACTCGCCACTGATGGAGCTGCACCAATGCAACGGCTCCCCTGTGGGCCAGCATTATTTCAACCGTCCCAAAGTCAGACCTATCCCGCTGATTTCTCCAGAAAGCCCTTTGGGAATGCCACATTTCCAAATCTGTCTGCTCTGTGTTGAAAGTCCGCCAGTGCTCATATTTGCTTTTGGATTGACTGTTTCTCTGTCCACTCTTTTATTTGTATTTGTGTCATTCCCTTTTCCGTGTTTTCTAAAGAGAGAAAAACAGCTAGCATGTGGCAGCTAAATATGCATGTAATGGTTCACACCAGTACAGTGTTCCCTCATTTATCGCAGGGCGTGGGTTCCCAATACAGCTTGCAGTACTTAGCCTGCAGTAGTAAAGTAGCCAGCATCATTTTTTATGCAATTATTTTGTGTTTTAAGGCTGTAAAAGATTTTTTAAGACAGGTATTAACATTTTCTCACATTTCTCTTAAAAATTGTCTTAAAGTTGAATTTTAATGAGCTCCTCTTACCGTGCATCTTCACAGTTCGGCTGTGGCGTTTTTGTGTCCTTGTTGAAGCGTTTTTTTATTCCTTCACGTCGTGACTCGAGGATTTGTGTGTTTCCTGTGTGGCTTGCCTACCTTCGGCGTGTCTGGAGGTCCGGCTTCTTCTGCCATTTGGGTGCAGAGCATTTCGGTTGGCTTCTTTTGTCCCTTCTATTGTTTACAGTATTAGCTAGTTTGCTAGCCATGTATGGCCGGGACCCCAACAGCTGGTGGTCTACAGCCAATCAGGACGCAGAAGACTACAACACGCAACTTCCCACATTGCAATTCTTCTTGAAGGGCCAGGCTCGGCCTGGAACAACGTTCATACACTGCAAAAAATGTCTAAAAAAAGCACTAAGATGCACCAAAGAAAGAAACCTGTGTGTGAAAGCTGAAGTGCAATGGAGCAAATAATGCAAGTTTGACATTATATCATGAATGTACCTGTGACTAATTGCTCACATCATGAATAGAAAACCACATTGCATGCATTGTTATGCCCCCTTTTTCATATCTATAGAAGGCACAGACGGGGAATGAAATATGTGTTCCTGTTTCACAAAGGATTGTGGATGATGGGCAAAAATGCAGTGAAAAAGAAAGAAAAGAAGTGCACTTTTCTTTTCATAGGCTTGACAATCACATTGCATGGTCATGTGACACTCTTGCAAATACAGGCGGAGAGATTTTTAGGATTCGTGAAGAATGCATCCTGGACTTGATGAAGGTGGCTCACACACTTGAACTAAGTCTTCCCTGGGGAGTGGCAGCTGTTATCGCTGCAAAAAATATTTTCACTTCCTGTGTTTTCACTTTCCCCGGCCAAGTGTCCCAAAACTATTGTTAAGATTGCAATGTGCAAGCGCCAAAGGAAAACATTGATATCCATATTGGACTTACAGATAAGGAGATAACGTAGGTTTATAGCTACCACAACCACAATACAAGCACGTCTCTGTCTCCAGGCGCTCTTCAGCTAATTCTTGGCCGCACCTGGATCAAACACGACGCATCTTTATGACTCCAGGAGGATAAAACACCTTGATTGGTCTCCCCCCCTGGTAGTGACCTTGGCCTACATAACAATGGAAGCTTCTCTGTTTGTTTAAAACCAGCTTGCAGACGTTAACTGTGCTATGGTTTACTTTATGCTAACATACAACATCACAGCTTATTTCATCCCATCTTACTCTTATTTATTTGACTTCTCCTACTCTTCCTGTACCTACTTTACCTGGATAAATGCATTAATGCGAACAAATTAGTATCAGTAAGTCATTATGGATACAGAGCTAACATTTCTACCTCCATGCCACTGATCAAAATTAGGGAGGAAATCACTAACGCTATAAATCATAGGAAGTGTGCAGCCGCAGTATTCATGGATCTAACAAAAGCCTTTGATACAATCAATCATGACATCCTAATAACTACATTAGAAAGGTACGGAATAAGAGGATTAGTTCTGAACTGGGTCAAAAGCGACTTAGCTGACAGGAAGCAATACGTAAAGCTAGGAGAACACACATCTGCAAGTTCATATAATACATGCGGAGTTCCTCAGGGGTCAATACTGTTTAAATAAAACCATTATCATTACCATTACATGGAATACGACACTTATGATACCGCACAAACATTAACACCAGAGAATCAGATGAACACTGACTGTATCATCAGTGACTGTATCGACAGTAACAAATGAATAGGTTCAGGACTATGATATCAGACACGGTGGTTTTGATTAAATGGTAACAAATGAATAGTTTCGGCATAAATGATATTAGACGCTGGTTTTCATGAAATAGTAAGAAATGAATAGATTCAGGATAAATGATATCAGACATGGTGGTTTTCCTTAAATGGTAACAAATGAATGGATTCAGGATAAATTATATCAGACATGGTGGTGTTCCTTAAATGGTAACAATTAATGGATTCAGGATAAGTGATATCAGACATGGGCGTTTTCATTAAATGGCAACAAATGAATGGATTCGAATAAGTGATATCAAACATGGTGGTTTTCCTTAAATGGTAATAAATGAACGGGTACAGGATAAATGATATCAGACACCGGTTTTCATTAAATGGTAACAAATTAATAGTTTCGGCATAAATGATATCAGACGCTGGTTTTCATGAAATAGTAACAAATGAATAGATTCAGGATAAATGATATCAGAGATGGTTGTTTTCCTTAAATGGTAACAAATGAATGGATTCAGGATAAATTATATCAGACATTGTGTTTTTTTCCCTAAATGGTAACAAATGAATGGTTTCAGCATAAATGATGTCAGACCCGGTGGTTGTCCTTAAATGGTCACAAATGAATGGATTCAGGATAAATGATATCAGACACGGTGGTTGTCCTCAATTGGTAACAAGTGAATGGATTCAGGATAAATGATATCAGACAAGGTGGTTTTCATTAAGTGATAACAAATTAATGGGTTCAGGATAAATTATATCTGACACTGTGATGGTTGTCAGCATTCTTCTTGGTCCATGGGTAAGTAGGGGGCACGGGGGGGACAATAAGAAGTATGTATTGATTGTCCATGAATGATGAATAAAGATTGAAGACAGAGGTTAGCATTCTAATGAGGTGTGTTGGTTTTCCTGCAGTCCTCCCAACGAGACAAACTGGACTTGCGCCTGGATTCTGTGGTGTTGAACATCTAAATGTACTTGCCCAAAGCCTAAAACTCCATGAGGTAGGAAAGTCCACTGTGTCCATCACACACTTTAAACAGATATACATATAGCTCATACACTGCACATCAGTGTTTTTCAACCTTTTTTACATTGGAAAAATCTTGCGGCACACACACAGGGTGTCCACATGTGCACTTGGCACCGGGACACCCTGGGCTGCAGTTTGATGATTGACTTTGAGGTCGTGTCATCAGACTTGCTGGTTCAGCTCCTCGGTGGCAGGGCTCCGGGGGTGAATGAGATCTTCCTTATGGTCCTGGATTCTGTGGGCGCACCTTGGTTGACATGGCTCTGCAGCATCACGTGGACATCGAGGGCAGTACCTCTGGATTGGCACACCGTGGCGGTGGTCCCCCTTTTTAAGAAGGCAGACCAAAGAGTGTGTTCCAACTATCGTGGAATCACACTCCTCAGCCTCCCTGGTGAGGTCTATTCGGGGGTCTGGAGAGGAGGATCTGTCCGACAGGTGAATCTCGGATTCAGAAAGAGCAGTGTGGTTTTCGTCCTGGTCATGGAACTGTAGACCAGTTCTACCCTCTCAGCAGGATCCTTGAGGGTGCATGGGACTTTGCTCAACCAGTCTACATGTGTTTTGTGGACTTAGAGAAGGCATTCGACCATGTTCCTCTGGGAATTCTGTGGGGAGTACTCCAGGAGTATGGGGTATCGGACCAGCTAATCCATACTGTTTGTTCCCTGTATGACCGGTGGGTCGTGACCAAAGGTACAGGCGGCCGAAATAAGTTTTCTCCGTAGGGTGGCTGGGCTCTCCCTTAGAGATAAGGTGAGAAGCGTTGTCATCCGGGAGAGACTCGGAGTAGAACCACTGCTCCTCCGCATTGAGAGGAGCCAGACGAAGTGGCTTGGGCATCTGGTAAGGATGCTTCCAGGACGCCTCAGGGAAGACCCAGGACATGTTGGAGAGACTATGTCTCCCAGCTGTCCTGGAAACGAGAGGCAAGAGGAGAGGGAAGTCTGGGCCTCCCTGTTTCGGTTGCTGCTCTTGCGATCCGACCCCGATAAGCGGTAGAAGATGGACGAATGGATGCATGCTTGTGCAGGTGTAATTCATAAGGGAGCATTCATACCAATGATAGTATCTGTACAGTACGGCTCAACTGTGTTGACAAAAGTCGTCCAGTAGACATCCGCCTCGTCTGGACTATTCAGCTAATGTTCTCTTTGGGTCGCCGGCTTATTGTTCATCAAGGGAGGTGATGTCCCCAGCGTCCATTGTCAACACAGACTGTGGAGACATTTATTCCTATCATGCCTGCCTGGCTGCATCACTTCCAATCTTGGGTTGCTGTCAAATGGTCTGAGCAGATGTTCTTCCCATCAGTTGTGTTCCTGCCGGTTCTCAACCGTGACCCCCCTCCCTCCCATGTGACCCTTCCTCTCACCGTCCCGCAGGAGGCAGCAGTAAGCCGTGGCAGGAGAACGGCGGAGGAGGCCAAGATCACCTGCTTGCTGCACCTCACCGCCGACCACCTCTACTTCAAGAAGTTTAAGTCCATGAAAGCAGTTGTTGCTCAGGTGACCTTCACACAGCATGGACCTTGGGAAGTAACATCTGTACTATGTCTGTAGTTGATATGAAGTATGTAGTGTACCCCCAACCAGTAAAACCCTGATTGATTGTACCAGGATTTCTGTGATATGAGTCAATGTTAATAAATGGAATAAAAACCTCTTTAGGACTTTTTAGTCACATGTTTTAGCATTGTTGGAGCCCTGTAGACATGAACTAACACCCTTACTTTTACACTCCTATGATTCTTTGTTTACATCATATTGCCCGGTAGTCTGTCTCCATGCAGTGTAAAGGTCAGGCAATATAACCTCATGTCTCATCATGTCGCTGATGCCTAGTGACCACAATAGGACACACATAGAACTTGTCTCTCGATATCTGAGTCAACCACCAAACAGCCATCATTTACTCATTATTTGAAACACTGGGAGTGCTATTTGAACTGTGATGTAGCGAGTGATTACCGTACTACCAAGAAGCTCATTTTCTATTTGCATGAAGACACTGATATTGACAGTAAGCCAGCCTCTGACGTCCTGACACGTTAGCCCTGATGTGAACTAATGGACTGTGCTGTATTCGACATCTGAGATGTTACTGAATATACCAAATAGAAAGAGAAAGGCAATAGTGGTGAATTGGACAGGTCAAGCACCTCCACTAATAGATAGAATATCAATAGAAACACACTTGGTTGGGCTGCTGATGTGGCATGCATGATCTTTTCACAATGAACATAATGCAGCTAACTTTGCAGCTAACTTTGCAGCATTTTTTCCGCATAAAGCAATCACACATACACACACACACATATGTTGTTATCCCTGGCTTCCTGCCAGACCTGCAAGGTGGTATGAAAACATAATGTAAGTGATGCCGTGACATGATCTTTAGCTGTAAATAGACAAAGGGCTATTGTCAATCACCTGCTGACCTGCTTCCCTGTCTCCTTTGTATATTTATAATATTTACTGGTAAAGTCCAAGAAATCCCTACCGCTACCCCTCCCCCCGCTGGGGTTTGTGTGTGTTCCATCTCCTGCAGTATACGCTCTGACTTTCACGTGACTGCTTTTCACATGCCTCTTTGAGCTTGTGACCACCACACTGAAAAACACCCTAACCTTAACCAGCACACTGAAAAACACTCTAACCCTAACAGCAACCCTGGAAAAACAACCTAACCAACACATTGAAAAACACCCCAACCACCACACCGAAAAACACTCTAACCCTAACAACAACACTGGAAAAACACCCTAACTACCACATTGAAAAACACCCAAACCCTAACCTCCACACTGAAAAACACCCTAACTACCACACTGAAAAACTCCCTAACCCTAACCACCACACTGAAAAGCACCCTAACCCCAAACCACCACACTGAAAAACACCTTAACCCTAACAACAACACTGGAAAAACACCCAAACCCTAACCACCATTCTGAAAAACACCTTAACCAGCACACTGAAAAACACTCTAACCCTAACAACAACACTAGAAAAACACCCTAACCACCACATTGAAAAACACCCAAGCACTAACCACCTCATTGAAAAACACCCTAACCCTAACCACCACACTGAAAAGCACCCTAATCCCAAACCACCACACTGAAAAACACCTTAACCCTAACAACAACACTGGAAAAACACCCAAACCCTAACCACCACTCTGAAAAACACCTTAACCACCACACTGAAAAACACTCTAACCCCAAACCACCTCACTGAAAAACACTCTAACCCTAACAACAACACTGGAAAAACACCCAAACCCTAACCACCACACTGAAAAACACCTTGACCAGCACACTGAAAAACACTCTAATCCCAAACCACCACACTGGAAAACACCCTAACCACCACACCGAAACACACCTTAACCCTAACCACCACACTGGAAAACACCTTAACCAGCACACTGAAAAACACCCTAACCCCAACCACCACACTGAATGTGTTTGTGTTCCCAGGTGGCGTCATACATGCGTGCTGTTAATGACATATACGACAAAGTGGAGTTCGATGGCATCAAGCTGATCCACTTTCAAGTGAAAGCCCTCACTGTATGAGCTAAACTTGTATTCGTAACGCATAATGGCTCAACGCTACAGTCTCATATGTAGTTCTTCCTGTCTTGGCCAGGTCATGACAGAGGAGAACAAAAAGCATCCTCTGCATCCTCTCTACATCGGACCAGAGAAGCTTCTGAGTCTCTACTCGGAAAACAATTGGGGCAACTTCTGCCTGTCCTACCTGCTCACCAACCGAGACTACAGCGGAGTGCTGGGCCTCGCCTGGGAGGGCAAGCCTGGTGAGTTAGAGGCAATGCATTCTTAGCATTAGCATTAGCATGTATTAATATTAGCATTCTATGTATGTCATTGTCTTAGCATGCATTAATATTGACATTAGCATGTATATAATTGTCTTAGTATTAGCATGTATTAGCATTAGCATGTATTAATATTAGTATTCCCATTTATCTCATTGTTTTAGCATATATTATATTGACAGTAGCATGTATCTCATTGTCTTAGTATATATTAGTATTTGCATTAGCATGTATCTAATTGTCTTAACATGAGCATGTTTTAGTATTATCATTAGCATGTATCAAATTGTCTTAGCATTAAGATATTTTAGTATTAGCATTAGCAGGTATTTAATTGTCTTAGCATTTATTAGTTTTAACATTAGCATGTATCTAATTGTCTTAGCATTAGCATGTTTTAGCATTAGCATGTTTTAGTATTATCATTAGCATGTATCTAATTGTCTTGGCATTAAGATATTTTAATATTAGCAATAGCATGTATCTAATTGTCTTCGCATTAAGATATTTTAGTATTAGCATTAGCATGTATTTAATTGTCTTAGCATTTATTAGTTTTAACATTAGCATGTATCGAATTGTCTTAGCATGAGCATGTTTTTGTATTATCATGAGCATGTATCTAATTGTCTTAGCATTAAGATAGTTTCGTATTAGCATTAGCATGTAATTGTGCTAGCATTAGCATCTGTCTTATCATTAGCATTAGTATGTACAGCATCTAATTGTCTTCGCATTAGCACATGTGTCATTGTAGTAGCATTAGTATGTGTGTAATTGCGTTGAACAGCAGAAAGGCTCCCATTCAAGTGGAAACATTCCAATCTCCCAGCACTGACAAAGACCCTATGGAACCCAAACAGAAATGGGAACGTTTGTGTGTCCATGCTCAACTTGAAAGTTGAAATAATGTTTTTCTGCTCTGCGTCCATGTTTGAATCTCTGCACGGGGCAGTGTTGATGCATTGAGGCGTAGCAGCCTATATGACTTGTAGGACTCCCAGGTCATGACCGGACACCAGCTTTCTTTAAAACAACAGGTACCCAGGGCCAAGAGTTGCTGTTGAGTAGCAAAAGTCTAACTTGAAGAGGTGTACTATAGCTTGGAAATGGCTTCCCTGTTAGCAGCGTGAACCGAGGCTCTGCCGGGATTCAACATCCTATCATTTGGGTCTGTTTTGCAGGCAGTATTTTGGTTTTGGCAACCATAAACCACATGTGAGCAAACTCCTCAACCAACATGCCTGACATCCAAAACTTTTAATAATTATATTCCACTCAGCTTTCAGCATGATAATTCTAGAGTAGTGACACAGCGAGTAGATTAGAAGTGTTTTCAGCTTGGATTTGAACTCTTCTGGAAAGCTGTTCCTGATTTTGGCATTATAAAATTGAAAGGCAGCCCCACCGTGTTTAGTCCTGACTCTGGATACCACTCAGGAGACCACTACCTGAGCTTCTCAGACCTGGCTCTAAAATGTCAGAGATGCACTTTGGCCACCGAGACATGAAGAGACTTGTACACAAGCAGAGCTGCCAGTGCAGAGTCCCAAGTACTGGACTAATGTGCTCATACAGCTGGTTTCGATGAGAAAGGCCGTTACAGTAGTCCAGCCTGCTGGAGACAAAGGCATGGATCAGTCTAAACCTACCTTCAGCACTTTTTCCCTTGATTCTGCCAATGTTTTTTTTTTTAGCAGATAAAAAGCTGATGATTGATTTCATGTAGCTGTTAAAGTTGAGATCTGAGTCCATTGTTACGCTAGATTTCTCAAATGATGATGAAGTTTTAGAGAAAGAGTCTCAGGGTGACTGATAACACTTTGTCTATGTTTCTGTGGGCCAAAGACAACAATTTCAGTTTTGTCTGAGTTGAGCTGGAGAAAGTTGTTTTGATCTGTTTGAAGCAGTGACAAAGTAAACGTGCAGAGCCATCAGTAACACGTAGAGCTGAGTGTGGTCTGCATAGTTGTGGTAGGACACGCAAATGAGCCGGCCTAAAGGAAAGCATGTACAATAGGGGTCCCGGGATTGAACCCTGGGGAACACCCCAGGTCATAGCTATTTGGTCTGAGACACAGTTACGTGCATCAGCTCCAGGGGGCTCATTCAGAAAACATGATGTAGAAATCGTACTAAAAGTGTGCGTATGCCCAAAAGCTGAAAATTGTGTATGCCTACAAATATTCAGATTTATAAAACGCACGCAATTTTACCATGAAAGGTCCATGCTAAGTACCTCATGAATGTTGCGGCCATATTTAATCAGCCTTGCTTGCATTTCGCTTGCTCCTTCTGAATCATGGCCGCTCAGAAGCCAAAGACGAAAAAGCAGAACTTCACTGAAATTGAGGTGGACATCTTAGTTGGAGACCTGGAGGCCATAAAAACATCATCATGGAGGACATAGCAGTGGGAGAACAAGAGGAAGATGAGCGAGTCACCAGCATCAGTGGAACGGGGCGCACCATAATAGAAGTAAAAAAAAAAGCGGTCGGATGTCAAAGAATACATTTCTATTTTTTTGTGAGCATGTTTTGTACATTTTTGCTAATTGATAGCACATTTGAGATAATATAAGCAAAGCAATGACAAAACCAGGATGTCGTAGTTATGTTGACAAAAAATTGGCTTCCATTGCGTGTTTATTTCTACCATATGATTTCACTTCACACTTCTAATATGTGGCCTTATCGCCACGTCTCCAAAAGATATATACGGCAACTTTGTGGTTGGCGTCCCGGTGCGCACATTCTCACGCTAAGTTTATTTTATAAATCCCAACCTTTGCCCGTTTTGTGTGTAAGCACGTTTTATAAACGAGGTGCCGGGTGTTGAGCTGGCTGCAGAATAGTTAGTTCATTCATTCATTCAGTCATTTTTTACAGCTTATCCTCATGAGGGTCGTGCGGGGTGCTGTAGCCTATTCCAGCTGTCTTCAGGCGAGAAGTACACCCTGGGGTACACCCTGGACTGGTAGCCAGCCAATCACAGGGCACATATAGACAAACAACCATTCACACTCACATTCATACCTATGGACAATTTGGAGTTGCCAATTAACCTAGCATGTTTTTGGAATGTGGGAGGAAACCGCAGTATCCAGAGAAAACCCACTCAAGCACAGGGAGAACATGCAAACGTCTCTGAAAAGGTATCCGAACTGTGAGGCCTGCGCGCTAACTACTCGGCCGCCGTGCAGCCTGAATAGTTACTTATTTTACTTAGTTACTTATTTTTTATACCTTGAAGTCATTGCACTTCCATGTATACATGAACTATGAGGGCAGTGAAAGTGGAGGGTTTGTTCATCTGTTCACCGTACCAAACAATACAGCAGGGTTGTTACTAAAGTTGGTAATGATTTCAGAAAAATAACTCTCTTGTTTACACGAGTTTTGGTTGAAAACACATAGCTAGCTTTTCTTTGTAAAGCAAACACATCAAATCGGTACAGCATACACAATTGGTTCTATAGTATGTGGGAGAATTACACTTTCTCCACTCACATTTTTTTTTACCACAGAGCTTTTACGACGTCACGTGATGTATATGCACATATATACTGTATATTTCCAATGTATCAACATAAATGGTCTATTAGCATATGGAATATGTGTAAGATATTGGAGATTCCTTTCCATAATGAGGCTTATTAAAAGACTTGGCCAGCATGTAGATGGTCTTTCTTCACCAAGCGTGACCTCAGGCAGCACATGCACCACAGATGTAGAAGGCGGAAATAACAAAATGCTTTGCAAAAGGAATCTAATAGATTGATATCCTGTATTTAATGCAAGAGTCATAGCAAAGAGACGGAAAGACGATATGCAAAGGTCCAATAAAACATATGAAATGCACTTTCCATGTGATACGTGCACTCTCACCCTATGGCCAACACGCCACCCGTTTACTCCACACGCATGGAGCACCATGGGCGTACGTTTGTCTTTCAACCGGAAATAAAGGTGCGTGAACAAAGAACCTCCGTGGCTGAAATATCAGCACATCACATGCACGCCTTCTGGGCTTTGCTTACGGCAAAGCCTGTATGGCCATTGGTAACCTCAGTAACTACTCTAAATTTTTGAGTGTTGGTCATTAATTTTTCATTGGTTCACAGGTAACTACTCTAAATATTTGTGTCTTAGTCATTACTTTGTCATTAGTTCCTCAATAACTACTCTAAATGTTTGTGTCTTAGTCATTACTTCTTCATTAGTTCCTCAGTAACTACTCTAAATGTGTCTTAGCCATTACTTCTTCATTAGTTCATCAGTAACTACTCTAAATGTTTGTGTCTTAGTCATGACTTCATTAGTTCATCAGTAACTACTCTAAATGTTTGTGTATTATTCATTTTTAATTACTACTCTAAATGTAATTACTACTCTAAATGTATGTGCCTTGGTCATTACTTCTTCATTAGTTCCCAGTAACTACTCTAAATGTATGTACCTTAGTCATTAGTTCCCCTGTAACTACTCTAAATGTATGTACCTTAGTCATTAGTTCCCCAGTAACTACTCTAAATGTATGTGTCTTAGTCATCAGTTCCCCTGTAACTACTCTAAATGTATGTGCCTTAGTCATTGATTCTTAATTAATTCGTTCCTCGTTAGTTCCTCAGTAACAACTCTAAATGCAAGTGTCTTAGTCATTAGTTCCCCTGTAACTACTCTAAATATATGTACCTTAGTCATTAGTTCCCCTGTAACTACTCTAAATGTATGTACCTTCGTCATTAGTTCCCCAGTAACTACTCTAAATGTATGTGTCTTAGTCATCAGTTTCCTAGTAACTACTCTAAATACATGTGCCTTAGTCATTAGTTCCCAATTAACCACTCTAAATGTATGCGTCTTAGTCATTAGTTCATCTGTAACTACTGTAAATGTATGCGTCTTAGTCATTAGTTCCCTAGTAACTACTCTAAATGTATGTGCCTTAGTCATTAGTTCCCCATTAAACACTCTAAATGTATGCATCTTAGTCATTAGTTCATCTGTAACTACTCTAAATATATGCGTCTTAGTCATTAGTTCCCCACTAACTAGTGTTTGTGTGCATGTTGTTGTAAAGTGAGAGTTGGGTTTACTGACTTTAGGAGGAGCTGGTGGTGTGTGATCCATGAATAAATGTCCTACTTCTATTGGAATTCCAAGTTTTGACATGATGCATAGCCCAAGACGACGGCTCAAAGCAGAACCAGTAGATATTCATTGTGTGCAGCAGGAAGTTTGAAACGTATGCGGGAATTGTGGTGCTAAGAGGATTCTTCCTGCTTGTTCCTCCAAGGCGCTTTTTGATTGGCTGAAGTAGGGGAGGCGTGAGAGCAGGCATGTGATTACCTTTGACACCCGAACACCCCCCCCCCCAGCACCCCCCCCCCAGACGTCTTAGAGGCTACATTCCACAGTGCGATCACCATGGTGACGTCTCACGTGATTGTGGGCAAGAAGCTTGTTGTGATCCTTCTAGCACTTTGTGACCATGTAGAGTTTCCTTTTTTTGACCTCATATGGCCACTGGTGTCCTGGGACACGCCTCTGCCTTCATGGCATGGCTTCAGGAAGGCCGCCCTAAGAAGTAGGCCAACACCATTCATGCCATGGACCGGCTGTGGCGACTCCTGACAGAGAAGAGCTGAAAGAGAGGCCTGAAGCTCATCTGTATCTCCTGTATCTCCTTGACCCTAACCTTCCTTGACTTACATTATTGCTGGTGTTGGCTAATATGTGGCTTAAACCCCCCTCCAACGGGTGCGCCGTGCACAAACATGCAGACACACCACCCTCACTCCTCCCCCAACTCCTCTCCTTGCCTTTCTGACAGTGGAGCACGGGGGGGGGGGGTCACATCGGTGTCCAAATGGCCTCAAGCGCTGAAGTGTTGACACCAGTAAAATTCCATCCTCACTCCAACGTTTGCTGTCGGGAATAACGCCTGCATTTATCTACACTCCTGATCCAAGTGTCCAAGGACAGGAATGGACTTTTGGCATTCCTGGATCTTCAGGAGCTTCAAAATGCAAAAGGAAGAACTGAGAGGGGGCGAAAAAAGTCATTTTCAAGTGAAATACGCTGTTCATCAAGACCATAGCTTAAACCAGAATCCGCCTCAAATAGAAATAGAAAGTATGAAAAAGGAGTGGGTAACTTCACTCATTCATTCCCAGCCTAGTCAACCCCTCCACTAGCCGCCATTTCATCCCTTTGAAACAGGTTAGGTTTGACATAGGCATTATAAAGATGTAGAAATATGTCTTTGTTAGAATTGAAAGAGTTAATCAGATGAAAAATGGGTTCGGGCAAACTGGAATGTTGTCATTGATGGATGAGTAATAGTAGTAGTAGTAGTACAATTCCCAGGGACACTAAATTACAGTAGTTAATAAGGAGCCAACCTACCTAAACTACTCATCACTTCTTTAGTTCCTCAGTCTTCTTTCTCTTTGGGCTTTTCCCTTCAGGGATCGCCACCGCAAACCAATCTCCTCCATCCAACCCTTTCTTCCGCATCTGTCTCTCTCACACCAACTACCCTCATGTCCTACTTCACTACATCCATAAACCTCCTCTTTGGTCTTCCTGTACGCCTCCTACCTGGCAGCATCCTTCTACCAATATAGTCACTATCTCTCCTCTGGACATGTCCCAACCATCTCAGTCTGGCCTCTCTAACTTTATCTCCAAGGCCTCTAACATGTAATGTCCGTCTGATGGATTTGTTCCTGATCCTATCCATCCTGATCACTCCCAATGTGAACCTCAGCATCCTCATCTCTGCAACCACCAGTTCCTCCAGTACCAGTACCTCTCACCACAGTTTTGTATACCTTTCCTTTCATTTTTGCTGAAACTCTTCTATCACACATCACGCCGGACACTTTTCTCCACCCGTTCCATCCTGCCTGCACACGCTTCTTCACCTCCTTTTCACAATTTCATTAGTTCCTCAGTAACTACCCTAAATTGGTGTGCCTCAGTCCATCAGTAACTACTCTCCTCATAACTTTCAAATTTGTTGCTCAGTAGCTCTAAATATATCCGCCGTAGTTCCCTAATAACTACTCTCCTCATTAGTTCCTCCATAACTACTGTAAATGTATATATCTTGGTTCCTCAGTAACTACTCTTCTCATTAGTTCCTCAGTAACTACTGTAAATGTATGTGCCTTGGTTCCCCAGTAACTACTCATTCATTCCTCAGTAACTACTCTCATTAGTTCCTCAGTAACTACTGTAAATGTATGTGCCTTGGTTCCTCAGTAACTACTCTTCTATTCGTTCCTCAGTAACTACTCTTCTATTCGTTCCTCAGTAACTACTCTTCTCATGAGTGGTTCATTAGTAGCTACTGTATTTCTCGTCGTAAAGTGAGAGCCAGTTCTTTCCAAGTCACAAACCATAGGCAGCATTTTATCATTAAAAACAGGAAACGTCAGCAAACGTTGACTGGAAAAGTCCCCCAAACTCCAAATAAGAGTCTCGATGAGATTAGGCTGTACGACCTTGACCTTGAAGCTTTTCTTTTTGTTACTTTCCCATTTGGGTAAGTAAGGGCCTTATCACCTCAGCATTCCTGGAGCCCCACGGCAAAGAGAGGTGATAACATTCGCCAAGACCTAAAGAGTAGCTGTCTGAAGAGTACCTAGACTTGGACCTGGAGGTCATTGAACTCTGGTGACGCATACTGGGAAGGAGGAAAAGAAAGCTTGTGGACTATTGTCAGCCTTTGTAGTGAACAATGTGCCTCAAGAGGCTTTTATCTTTTATGTTCATCTTTTATTCCCTGAACCTTTCCTGATGTGTGACACCATCCAAACAATCAAAGGAACTAAGTCTTATCCACCGAGTCTTTCATGCCGTCTCTTTTCCAGGATGACAAGCCAGAAGGGAATGCGTCTGCTCACCCTGCCAAAATCCCCAGTAGACCTTTCCAAGTAGCGGTCTTTCTAGGAAACTCAGTTCCTCGAATGAGCACAACAACATTGGACTCCAGAACCAGCGAATCCTGGATCAGCTCGGCTGACCGTGTCTTTTAGCATTTAGATTCAAGTTCAAGAAGAAAGTTCTCATTGAATTGACCACTTCCTCGCTGGGGGAGGAGGGGGGAACTGTTGCTTTGTTTGCCGACCACTAAGCGTCCGGCCCGTGGAAGTCCCAATGGCCCCCATGACAAACACTCTAATGTGAGATCCAGATGCCCACAGCTGGTTCCCACAGTGCTCTACGACACCCAGTGAACTTGCCTTTCCTCCAAGTAGATATATCTTTAACAGAACAGCATGTCCCCCACAGGTGGGATTATGTAAGAGGCGTTATATAAAAAATTTTAAAAAATCACATGAGCAACCTAAAGCACATGGTTGGAGACACCTCCAGCATCTGATGATGTTTAGGTGCTCATGGCCATCTCTGTGTCAATCATAGCCTCAGGTCAAACACATTCTATTCTCTTCAACATCTCATTTGTTTGCACTTTCCAACAATGTATAGCAAATAATGGAAGGTGCACATCATGTCCTGCATCATAGCAATGGAATCATGTTGTCTTCTTCACCACTGTGGCCTGATATTTGTCCAAAAATGGCTGCCAATTGCTTTACCCCAATACAAACCGCGAGGGGAAAAGTGAAGTAATGGGTGTGGTTATAGGTAGGTTCCTCATGAACTACTGTCATTTTGTGTACCTTATTGTAAAGTGCCACATTGGTCACTAGCTGCCAGTGATCGGATTGCCGGGTAAGAGAAGCCCCCATGTGATCACCAGAAGGACAGGCTTTCATTTCACATTTAAATGATCTCAGAACAGGCGCAATAATACAAACAAAATAAGCAGAATTACAATAACATGGGCTACTGTTGCGGCCAAAAGCTGAAACTCAACTCCGAAACTCCTTGTGTGCCACCCAATCTGCTACCTTTACAAGCACCGGAACACATTGACAGCAACACACACAATAAATAGCTTTATTTAAGTCTTAAATGTCTTATTATGTCTGCTTTATTGGGTAACATGAATGTGAAGACAACTCTAGGGCTGTTATTTCATGTATAGAGGACTCTAATAATGTTTTTTAAATTGTATTTAGAAGACTGTCAATAAATTTTCAATGCCATAAGTTTGAAATTTCCTTGTCGTGGAACCAATGAAGCACCATAAACTGTGTGGCACCCGGGCCAAGTTCTGGCACACTCCAGCTAAGAAATCATGACCATTAGCAACGATCATTCCAGGAAGTGAAACAGCTTTCTGTGGTTGCTGTTGACAACATGACCTCATCCTGTCAAAGATCCCACCGTACCCCCGTGGCAGCCCCACTCTAGTCATGTGACAGCTGTTGGTAAACAAAGGGCGTCCTTTTTAGGAGCGTTGCGTAATCCCAAAGTGTGCGAGGTGGGGATGTTGACGTGTGGGTTTTGTATGATAACTTCAGCAAGCAAAGCCTTGTTGGTTGACGGTACATACAGCAGCTCAAGGTCACTTATGTAATCCTGTACAGTAGCTTGTCGGAGTCCCTCATGGCACCTGTCCATTTCCATTTCACAGATGGTATCGCTGTACATCTGCTGTATATACAGTAGGGTAGGTTCAGATTTACACTATATGCCTAACACCACTTGTTAGCAGGAAGGTCAAGCTAGCGGTTATGGTTCCATATCAGAGGAGCCTGATAACTAAATGCTCTACCTCCCATTCTACTTATAAACATGCTAGGAGTGGAAAGTGATAGGAAAGTGTCATATAACTATGTAGTTCATAATAGTACATTTCCATGCTTCCTACCTTAGACTTTATGATAATAACTAGTGGATAATAGCTGATTAAAGGTGTAATAAGATAACAGGGACGGTGTGATCATGAGTAAGTTCTGGCTACGTACACACCAGAAGAAAGAGTTAATGGTCAGTGTGAGAGTGATTAGACTCAGCATTGTATCATTCAATTCTATATTCTATTTTAAATTCATATCTCTGATTCCATAAGAGTGATTAGACATTGTATGGCATTTTTGATTAACTTTCAAGACCCACATAATATTGACTTTTAGGACTATAAAAACATTGAAACTATGTCAAGAAACTTTAGACTCTCTTCTTTCATAAGAAAAAGCTTGGTTTTAGCCTTTTTGGGTCTTAATAAATGGGCAGTAGCCTCAATGGGGTACAAGCTGGAAGGACATCCAACGTAAACATTTTGCAAACACAAAACACAACAACACATGCAAATCAACAACACAACTTCCATACCGGTTCGGTCGAGGCCCAGGTCAACAACGACCGCCATCGGTGGTGTTCCCCTGCAGGGTGCCGGTGGAAATTGGTTTACTGTTGGTCAAAGAAGGAGAGGAGGAAGATGTGCCCGTAAGAAGAGAGAGAAGAGGAGTGCCAAGAACCTAGAACTGAGAGTAGGGACTTTGAATGTTGGAACTATGACAGGAAAAGGTAGAGAGTTGGTTGACATGATGCAGAGGAGGAAGGTAGACATACTGTGTGTCCAGGAGACCAGGTGGAAAGGTAGCAAGGCTAGAAGTTTAGGAGCAGGGTTCAACTTGTTCTATCATGGTGTAGATGGGAAGAGAAATTGAGTAGGAGTTATCCTGAAGGAGGAGTTGGTTAAGAATGTCCTGGAGGTAAAAAGAGTGTTAGGCCGGTGTGGTGTAATGAGTCTGAAGCAAGAAATTGAAGGTGTGTTGTTCAATGTTGTTAGTGGGAATGCCCCACAAGTAGGATGGGAGTTGGAGGAAAAAAGAGAAATTCTGTCTGGACCTTGATGAGGTGATGCAGAGCATCCCTAGAATGGAAAGACTTGAATGGACATGTTGATGATGGGCCGACTCCACGTGGGAAGCAGGCCCAAACTAGCAAAACCTGCTACCATAGCTGAGCTAGTGCTTTCTAGAAATGGTGCATTTCGGTGCATCACCTACCTCCTAAGGCACAAAATGCTGCTGCGTTCATAGACACTTGGAAATCACAGGAAAATCCAAAACTTGCACATGCGGCCCCAATGAAACAATGTGCTCCTGATAACAGGCATAATGAACACCCCAAGTAAAATATGTTCATCGTCAGTTTGGGGCTTTCTTTTTAAAAGTAGCCCCCAGGCTGAAAAAGTGAACTAATCTGTGAGCAGTAGAGCTAAATGCTCCCTTGCGTGACTTTGTCATCCTCACCATGTCTTCAGGAAACTGGGGAGGAATCTGTTCAAAATACACCACCCTACGTAACGGCCGCCAGTCCTCCCTGAACACGGGCCTGGTCACCATTCAGAACTACGGACAGTTCCTTCCGCCCCGGCACGTCCAGCTGACCTTCGCTCACGAACTCGGACACAGTCTGGGTTCTCCGGTCAGGTCTAACCTGCACCCACAGCACAACATTAGCATGTGTGTCAACTGCATGTTGCCCAAAGAGAGACTTGCCCATGTCTGTTAGCATACTTAAAGAGGTGTTTGGGTTGCTAACCCAAGCTTTCCCACATCCAAACCAGACATTCCTCCAGGGATGTCTTTGTTTTGGCCTATTTTGCATATTTATCAGCTTTACTAAAGCGCTTTTCAGCAGGAAATCAACATGACAAAACATAGCATACGTGCGCACACTGATGCGTTCATGCACCTTTCTATGTATGACTGCAAACACCCTCACTGCCAACCCAGCCCCTTTCTTACATGCCATCCCAGCAAGCCAAAAAGAGGCTCCTGAGCCGATTAGTTCTGCTCCAGCAGCCTCTGGCCCCTCTTAAGTCCTCCATCTCCTTCCTGGCATCCGTCCGGTGTCCTGATAAGACGCATGTGTGGTTACTTCAAGGGAAGCTGAGTCATTGTGTCATTTGTAGGAATGAAATCCAAACAGCTATTAGCCTTGTTTACGTCCCAGCATACACAATCTCCCTCTGCTGTTTGTGCAGCTCATGCTTTCAAGCATCTGTGGCTCGTCCACATTCCCTTTTCAATACATTCAAAGCATCTGCTAGTTGATTAGAATGGAGCGCCATTTCCCTGTTTCATAGTCAATACAACCATTTATTCCTTCATGCACAACCATCACTTGAATAATGCCAGAATATATGCCACTCCTACCTTAAATCAAGTCAAAAAAAATTATGTTGCCCATCATCCACAATCCTCATGTTTATCTTTTCTGTGCCTTCTAAAGATATAAAAACAGATTAAAAAAAAGAGGTAGCTTATGAATACACATCATGGGCCACACATATTGGCCCTAGAAAAGCGGCTAGTCAAAGAGCTCCAAAAATCTCCACCAAGGTTTTCTATTCATGCTTTGAGCATGTAGTGACAGCTACATTGATGCTAACATGTTATACTTGGAGTATTTTAGTATAACTTCCTTCCTGGGTGTATTGATGTCACATAGCAACCTAGCCTCCAAAACTAAAATATGTAGCCTTACCTTTGGCTAGTGGCCTGAGGCATCGGGAGCCAATGTGTGCTAAAGCTCGGTGTCACTACGCCAGTAATGTAGTTCAATGTTCATAAGAATAATACCAATGTGCTTCATATACAGCTCACATGATGGAGTGGAGCCTTGGTGGCTTTTTTTGGAGGTGTGTCTCGTTACATAACTGCCTCTTTTTATCTGTTTTGATATGTTTAGAAGACACACAAAAGAGAAAGACGTGTGTGTTCCTGTCCCACATAAGGATGGTGGATGATGGACGACATTCCAAAAAAGTTCACGTTGCCCTTGAAAATCCCAAATAAATGTGCAAGCAATGGCTAGTTTCCATAATGTTGACAAGCGTTTATGTCAACAAAAGTCAACTAGTGCCAGCAACTTAATGGTTTCCACTGTTCCAATCCTGCATACTTGTTTCCTAGCACGATGAAGGCTCTAATTGTGGCAGCCTGGGCTCGTCTGGTGGAAAGGGCAGGTACCTGATGTTCCCTCACGCCACAGACGAGGTGCGTGAAAACAATGACAAACTGTCCACCTGCAGCATCCAGCACATAAGCGAGCTCCTGCGCACCAAGAAGGACGACTGCTTTGTGGGTGAGCACATTGCAACATGTGTTTATGTGGAGTCACAAATACTATTCCCTCTGGATTGTCACGGTATTCTCTCTCTCTCTCTGCTCAGTCAGCGATCAGCCCATATGTGGCAACCAGATGGTGGAGGAAGGTGAGGAGTGCGATGTGGGTCACGATGACACCGACCTCTGCTGCTATAGCGCTAAACAGGCTGTAGGGGTTCAATGCCGCCTCAAGCCTGGTAAAATCTGCAGGTACTCCTCATTGGAAGACACCAATCACTCAGGTTGGGAAGGATACCCTTATGGAAAAAAAATATTGCAGTATATTGGCAAAGATAATGCAATGTATTAGGAAATATATTTCCATATATGGGATCTTATGTTTATATTTTCCAATATATTGCAATATATGCATAGATCATATATGTGTATACATTGATACATATAAAAAACATAAAAAATATCTTGCAATCAAGATAATATATATTAATATATTTCAATATATTGAAAGCGGCAATCATTTGTATATTCTGCAATATATTGCCATATATTACATGAATATATAATATATTGTATAATATATGTACAAAAATATATTATTCCATGTATTCATAATATATAATGTATTGGAAAATATAATGGAAAAATAATACATTATAATATAATACAATATAGGGGCGGCACGGCAGTCTAGTGGTTAGCGCGCAGACCTCACAGCTAGGAGACCAGGGTTCAATTCCCACCCTCGGCCATCTCTGTGTGGAGTTTGCATGTGGAGTTTCCCCGTGCATGCGTGGGTTTTCTCCAGGTACTCCGGTTTCCTCCCACATTCCAAAAACATGCTAGGCTAATTGGCGACTCCAAATTGTCTATAGGTATGAATGTGAGTCTGAATGGTTGTTTGTCTATATGTGCCCTGTGATTGGCTGGCGACCATGTTGTTAGTGGGTATGCCCCCACAGGTAGGATGGGAGTTGGAGGAAAAAAGACAAATTCTGTCTGGACCTTGATGAAGTGATGCAGAGCATCCCTAGTAGGGAAAGACTTGTCATTGGGGCAGACTTGAATCATTGAACATGTTGGTGCAGGAAATAGAGATGATGAAGAGGTGATGGCAGGTTTGGAGAGTAGACAGGACTGCAGAGAGATGAATCATAAGGTGAAAGTAGAGGTGGCAAAGGCCAAACAAGAGGTCTATGATGACTTGATAGCTAGGTTGAACAGTAAGGAGGGAGAGATGGATCTCTACAGGTTGGCAAGGCAGAGAGACAGTGATGTGAAGGTTAGGGTGGTCAAGTATAGGGATGGAAGTGTACTGACAGACGCCAGTAGTGGGATGGGAAGATGGAAAGAGTATTTTAAAGAGTTGATGAATGAGGAAAACAAGAGAGAAGGACGAGTAGAAGAGTTGTCTGCTGTGGACCAGGTAGATATATGGCATTATATGATATACGTATATGGTATTATATGGTACCATATGGTATTATATGGTATATGTGGTATTATATGGTATATATGGTATTATATGGTAGCATATGGTATATGTGGTATTATATGGTATATGTGGTGATATATGGCATATATGGTATTATATGGTCTATGTGGTATTATATGGTATATATGGTACTATATGGTAGCATATGGTATATATGGTATTATATGGTACCATATGGTATATATGGTATTATATAGTATATATGGTATATAAGGTATTATATGGTATATATGGTATTATATGGTACTACCATATGGTATATGTATATGGTATTATATGGTACCATATGGTATATATGGTATTATATGGTATATATGGTATTATATGGTATGTATGGTATTATATGGTAGCATATGGTATACATGGTATTGTATGGTACCATATGGTATATATGGTATTATATAGTATATATGGTATATAAGGTATTATATGGTATATATGGTATTATATGGTACTACCATATGGTATATGTATATGGTATTATATGGTACCATATGGTATATATGGTATTATATGGTATATATGGTATTATATGGTATATATGGTATTATATGGTATGTATGGTATTATATGGTAGCATATGGTATACATGGTATTGTATGGTACCATATGGTATATATGGTATTATATAGTATACTATATGGTACCATATGGTATATATGGTATTATATGGTACCATATGTTATAATATGGTATATATGGTATATATGTATACATATATGGTATTATATGGTAATATATGGTATTATATGGTATATATGGTAATATATGGTATTATATGGTAATATATGGTATATATGTTATAATATGGTATATATGGTATTATATGGTAATATTTGGTATTATATGGTATATATGGTACATGTGGTAATATATGGTATTGTATGGTATTATATGGTAATATATGGTATCTTTACCGGTGAATCTAGAGGCGTATGGTCTACCACAAAGAGATTGACATCCTGACCAATAACATGCTCACCAGCTACAAACAAACCTGCTCTTTTCCAGTCCCAGTCAAGGTCTCTGTTGCAGTGAGGACTGCATCTTCAAGTCCAAGGATGAAAGCTGTGATGAAGAGACAGACTGTCAGAGGGAGGCTGTCTGTTCAGGTGTTTCGTCTCTGTGCCCAGAGCCAAAGCCCAAGGAAAACTTTACCGTCTGCAGTCACGGTACACGTGTCTGCCTGAATGGGGTGAGTCAGCTGAGAAGTGCATCTGTTTTTCACTTACTGGTATCACAGCAGGGAAGCTGGAGCTGAAACATAGTACAGTTCTTATCTGAGAGAGGGTCGTGGGGGCGCAGGGAAGCCCAGACTTGGTCTCTCCGATGTGTCCTGGATCTTCCCTGAGACCTCCAACCTTCCAGCAACTCATTTTGGCCCCATGTACCCGCCATCTTGTCCTTTTGGTCACTACCCAAAGCTCATGATCATATTCTGGTTCAAATATTGTTCCCTCACTAAAAATAAGAATATTGAAAGATAAGTCCTCTGTGGTGTTATGGTCACTCAGCATCATTACATTTGATCACATTACCTGCATGGAGACTGAATAGGGAGCCATCATAACCCAGCCCACATGCTGTGGCTGACATGAACATGCCATTACTGTGACCAACATGCCATGGTCCAAACGGACATGCCACGGTCCTGACAGACATGCCATGGTCCAAATGAACATGCCATGGCTGTGACAGACATGCCATGGTCCAAATAAACATGCCATGGCCGAGATGGACATGCCATGGTCCAAATGAACATGCCATGGCTGTGACAGACATGTCATGGTCCAAATAAACATGCCATGGCTGAGACAAACATGCAATGGCCAAGATGGACATGCCATGGTCCAAATGAACATGCCATGGCCGTGACAGACATGCCATGGTCCAAATGAACATGCCATGGCCGTGACAGACATGCCATGGTCCAAATGAACATGCCATGGCCGTGACAGACATGCCATGGTCCAAATGAACATGCCATGGCTGTGACAGACATGCCATGGTCCAAATGAACATGCCATGGCCGTGACAGACATGCCATGGTCCAAATGAACATGCCATGGCTGTGACAGACATGCCATGGTCCAAACAAACATGCCATGGCCGAGTTGGACATGCCATGGTCCACCCACATGCCATGGCTGAGACGGACATGACACACATGCCATGTTGCAGACAGACAGTCCTTCTTACCGCCAGGTGTGCCATACTAAATTAAACGTAAATTCTAAAAAGTAGAAAGTTATAGTTATCATATTGGTTTTGAGAATCAGAAAGTTATCAGTTTGAAGAAAACAATGTCATGTCTACTTTATACCCATTAGCATGACATGTTTTGCTAATATGCTACTATGGTGTTTCTTGTGTGGGCAGGTCTGTGCTGCGTCTGTGTGCCTGAAACACGATTTGGAGCAGTGCGACTGTCCTGGTGACTCCAAGAAGGAGAAATGCCACATGTGCTGCCAGCAACCTGGTAAGCCCCCATGGTCACCACTCATCAACCTGTGTCCATTTGCTCTCATTTGGGTCTGATTCCTTCCATTCGCTTCACCCACAGGAGGATATCAGTGTTTGTTCCAAATAAATACTCATCAATCCTGTACAATATTTTCTGTGTATCCATGGTAGGTACACCTGGGACATGTGCAAGCACCACCTCCTCTGTCTTGTCCCGTCACTTCCAGAGAAAGGCCTTGCCCCTGGTGGGCGGGGCGCCGTGCATGGCCAACCAGGGTTACTGCGACAAATTTCAACTTTGCCGTCTGCTGGACGCGGATGGGCCCATTGCCAGACTGAAGAACTCTTTCCTTCATCTGGACAAGTATGAAGACCTGGGAGAGTGGATGAAGGTAGTACCCAAACAAAGTCAGATTGATGATGGCTGTGGAAGTACATGAGAAGGAAATGCAGTACAGTACATAAAGTGAAGCACAAAGTTACATCAAAGCAGGCTGTCACGGTTGGCCAAGGCTAGTGGACAGGAATCCAAGATGCAGAGGCAAGGATTCCGTGTACCAATTCCGTGCAATAAACCAACATTTTTTTAAACAGAGGGGGAACTCGCAAAGTGAAAAATGCAACACAGTACAACAGAAATACACGGGAACCTAGCCACGGTAAAAACACGAAACAAAAAGTGCTGCCGAGAACCAAGCTGGGAAAAACGATAAGTAATAAGCTGAAAACCAAGCAGGCTAACAAGAAGCTAACCACGGCTGTAGAAAACCGAGCAGGGAACAAAGGTACTCACAAAAATACATGATACATGAATGGACCAGAAAGTAGTGAATAAGGAAGAACACAAAGCAGGGAGGAGCGGGATTCAGGCAAGGTGCAGGGAACAATCTGGCGGCGAGCAGACTAAACAGCACAGCAAAAAGACCGTCACTGACTTGGCAGACATACGTTAAAATCTACTTCCATTGGAGCCATATCATTTTTAACATTGAATACAACATTTTTAAGCAGGAAAACAAACACTTGATGTGTTTGTTTCGACTTGAGTAGAATTCAAAGTGTTGTGCTTCCGGACTGAAAGACTTTAGGAAGCGCCATTGCTGTTTACGCCCTGGGCGTCTTGACCTATTGGGAATATCTCGCTTCAGTTAGTAAATATCCTGACATCTGTCTTAGATGTTCCATGCCACATGGCTTTGAGGTTCAGATCTTGGTGACGGCGTGGCAAATCTGGAATGCCCGGGTGTCTGGCTTGAAGAGCACCTCGATGAGCCGTTGCACGGATCAGTGACTCCATTCCTGAATCCTGAATTATTTGTCTTTGTAAGGCGGTCGAGTGGTTAGCATGCAGACCTCACAGCTAGGAGACCAGGGTTCAATTCCACCCTCGTCCTTCCACCATCTCTGTGTGGAGTTTGCATGTTCTCCCCGTGCATGCGTGGGTTTTCTCCGGGTACTCCGGTTTCCTCCCACATTCCAAAAACATGCTATGTTAATTGGCTACTCCAAATTGTCCATAGGTATGAATGTGAGTGTGAATGGTTGTTTGTCTATATGTGCCCTGTGATTGGCTGGCGACCAGTCCAGGGTGTACCCCGCCTCTCGCCCAAAGACAGCTGGGATAGGCTCCAGCACCCCCGCGACCCTCGTGAAGAAAAGTGGTAGAAAATGAATGAATGAATGAAGATGGAGGGAAACTAATCCCAACTTATGTTTAGATGACCCAACGTTACGTTGAGTAAATCCATGGCACCACCCCCGGAAGTAGACTGCTCGCTGACACACAGGATGGCAACCTTCAATGTAAAGCTTGTAGTAAATACTGACATGAATAAATGCCATCCACAGGCTCACTGGTGGGCCATCATGTTGGCTATCCTGACACTGTGTGCCATCATGGGCTGCACAGTCTGCCTCTGTGGACAACCTCTGGATACCAGAAACCGGGACTGACCCATCTCTCAGACCACAGACATGGAACTGACGTGGCTTCCTGGGACCTCACGTTGCTTTTTGGTTAACAGCCTGCAACGGTATCATGTTGCTCTTCTCGGTCTTCTTCAATTTTCCTTGTTCTTACTTCTTTTTCTCCTTCTCCAGTCACCATATACGTACATCTTGTAGCAATAAACCTAGTCATCACTTTGACGACGCTGCACGGGTTGAACGTGCTTGACCAGCAGAGGCTAATGTTTGCGTAGCAGTTTATGGTTGGCAAATACGTACTTGCTGAAATATGCATCAACACACAAAACGTACGAATCATTGTTATTTAACAACCCACCTTAACACATTTGCATCTCATTTGCATACCTGGCACCAGTTGCACACTTTCACGGCACTGCACAGGTTGAATGTGCTAGACCGGGGGTCCCCAACCACTATAGAACAGCTACACACCATAACCCGCACAGAAAGCTTTCTAGATCTTCCACAACCTGCACCTATTCCAGCTGGATTTCATTGGATTTCCAAAATGCTCTAGTTTAATTTATTCCCCCCCCGGCCGCCTCAAAGATGCGCACTCCACTGTGATTGGTCACAGTCCCAAGCGCTCCCGAGGACTGTCGAACTACTGCCGAAACCCCACTTTCTAATTGTGTGGGTATAGGAGTTATAATACATGAATAAAGCCTTTGGAGAGCTACTTGAAAATTGTTTAGGAGCTACTGGTAGCTCATGATCTACTGGTAAGAGACCCCCCTAACGTGGATGAACTCAAAGAATACTAAGGTAGGTCCGCGTACTGAGTGCAAGCATAGCTTGTCCGACATAAATGCACCTTAACCGGCGAGCGCACGCTGCTTCTGGCTTCAGCAACAGCAACGAAGATGCTGTTGCAATGAAGATACAATGAAGATATTTTTCTCTGACTGGGAATCACCAACTCCAACCACTTCTGCCTGACTTTGCCTCGTAGAAAGATTTCCTGGGAGCCATAGCTAACACCGGTAAACAGAGTGAAGCACAGCTGTGGGGAGGGCAGTCCTAGAGCATATTTGGCCTATAGTGTATGCCCATATAAGAAAGCTGACTCCTTGTGATGTCACAGAGTGGCCATGTTATAAAAAAACTCTCCGAAACCAAGCATTTTGAGCCATCCCAAACTTCTTTCAGGGCTCACTTCCAAATGCACCAAGCTCATTATGGGATGCTTTGGCATGGTTTAGCACCAGAATCCAACATTCTAACTACATTTATAGGTCAGAAAAGTGGAAAAGCATCATAGGTGTCACGCCCTGTGTGGGTTCCCTCGTGACAGTTTGTTTGGTTTCCTTTCTGGACTCTTATTTTGTATTTAACTTCCTTTTGCCCTGTCTTCCTTGGTTGCCTCACTCATCCACACCTGTCCCTAATTTGTATTGGTCTATTTAGTTCAGGTGTGTGCTTCTCCCTGTGTGGGATTATTGTGGTTTGTCCATCAGCAAGTTGAGTTGTGTTTTCTTCTGCTGCTATTATAGCCAGAATAAATATTATTTTACCTGCATTTGGTCCTGCTCTCTGCATCCTGGGGTCGCACCGCAACATCGACATGCCGAACCGTGACAATAGGTCCCCTTTAAAAAAATACATTTGCAAATAACAAAAATGTAAATGCTTATAATTTTTTGAAATATTATTATTATATATTATTATAATATTACTTTATTCACTAAATGATACAAATCCCATAGTTTTTGCATGTTTAAAGAGAGTGGTAACTTGTCCCACTTTGTTGGACGGTCCTTGAACGCACCATTTTGGATTGTACCAAGAAATATCCACATTGGCACTCACTAAGCTCATCAAATCCTACCTTGCTGCTCTTTTCAAAAAAGCTGTTTTTTTAATTGGCAACTGATATTTAGCTGAAACTTCCCTGCTGATACTAAAAAAGGTAGAAACAAACTTTAGTTGTGATGAGTCTTTCTTTTGGTAGGTTCCATGTTGATATAGCCTTAGAAGACAATACCCTGTGTGCCGTGAAGATCTGGGACTGAACAAGTACAGTGGAAATGGTCTTTGACAGCCCGAATTCTTCTACATGTTTACTTTGCAGCAGCATAGTAAGATAGTGGATCATACATTTGCCTTACTGTCTGGAGATGCAGGTTTGAATCTCTGTTCCAACATCTCTTTGTAGAGTTTTCTCCCAACTGAGAGCCGAATGAGGAGCACGGATAAAAGATGAGTGGTTGAGTATTTATTGTGTTATGGTATCTTTTACTGCAGCAGCATACGGTATGTGTAGCAGGTGCATCAACGCTCTCCTCACGTTACAGCAGCATGTGTTGTGGAAAAAGACAACTGTTGGCCAACATGCATATACGTAGCCAACACACCCGCATGCAAAGATGCAGCGACTTTCCCCACCTTGTCACCGTGTCCTTGTCGTATTTCAACGTGAGGGCTCACACAGGCCGGCATGACGTCCAGCTTTCCATCACGCCACTATCCGTGATGCTGGCGCTGCAAGCCATGACCTCTACTCTAAATATATTTCATTTGTTCCTCTGTAACTACTCTAAATGTGTGTGCCTTAGTCATTACTTACGATGGGGTGTGTTGGCATTGCGTTGCGACCCCAGGATTCAGAGAACAGGTCCCACATGCAGGTAAAATGTCTTTTTAATAATAATTGCGCTATGCAGCAGCAGCCAAACAAACCAAACAAATGATAGACAATGAACCAACAAAGGAAGGAGCACACACCTGAACTGAATAGGAAACAGAAAATTAGAGGCAGGTGCGTGAAAGGTGTGGGCGTACGGAAAGGAACAACAAAGGAAGTGGCTACAAAATAAGGGCATGGAAACAAGAACTAAGGCATAGGGAAACTAAATGAGCTGTCACGGAGGCTAACTCCCAGATCGGGACAACTTCCTCAGTAACTACTCCAAATGTATGTGCCTTAGTCATTAGTTCTTCATTAATTCTTGAGTAACTATTCTAAATGTATGTGCCTTGGTCATTAGTTCTTCATTAATTCTTGAGTAACTATTCTAAATGTATGTGCCTTAGTCATTAGTTCTTCATTAATTCTTGAGTAACTATTCTAAATTTATGTGCCTTGGTCATTAGTTCCTCAGTAACTACTCTAAAAGCATGTGCCTTAGTTCCTCTGTAACTACTATAAATGTGCCTTAGTCATTAGTTGTTCATCAGTTCCTGAGTAACTACTCTAATTGTATGTGTCTTGGTCATTGGTTCTTCAGTAACTACTCTAAATGCATGTGCCTTAGTCCTTAGTTCCTCGGTAACTACTATAAATGTATGTGCCTTAGTCATTAGTTCTTCATTAATTCTTGAGTAACTATTCTAAATGTATGTGCCTTGGTCATTAGTTCTTCATTAATTCTTGAGTAACTATTCTAAATGTATGTGCCTTAGTCATTAGTTCTTCATTAATTCTTGAGTAACTATTCTAAATGTATGTGCCTTGGTCATTAGTTCCTCAGTAACTACTCTAAAAGCATGTGCCTTAGTTCCTCTGTAACTACTATAAATGTGCCTTAGTCATTAGTTGTTCATCAGTTCCTGAGTAACTACTCTAATTGTATGTGTCTTGGTCATTGGTTCCTCAGTAACTACTCTAAATGCATGTGCCTTAGTCCTTAGTTCCTCGGTAACTACTATAAATGTATGTGCCTTAGTCATGAGTTCTTCATTAGTTCCTGAGTAACTACTCTAAATGTATGTGTCTTGGTAATTAGTTCCTCAGTAACTCCTCTAAATGCATGTGCCTTAGCCATCAGTTCCTCTGTAACTACACTAAATGTATGTGCCTTAGTCACTAGTTCTTCATTAGTTCCTGAGTAACTACTCTAAATGCATGTGCCTTAGTCGTTAGTTCCTTGGTAACTACTGTAAATGTATGTGCCTTAGTCATTAGTTCTTCATTAGTTCCTGAGTAACTACTCAAAATGTATGTGGCTTAGTCGTTAGTTCCCCACTAGTTCCTCGCTAACTAGTCTAAATGGATGTGCCTTAGTCATTAGTTCCCCATTAGTTCCTCAGTAACTACTCTAAATATATATGCCTTAGTCATTAGTTTACCATTAGTTCCGCAGTAACGACTATAAATGTCTGTGCCTTAGTCATTAGCTCCTCTTTAGTTCTTCAGTAACTACTCCAAATGTAGTATGTGCCTTAGTCAGTTCCCCATTAGTTACTCTGTAACTACTCTAAATATATGTGCCTGAGTCATTAGCTGTCACAGACCCGAGTTCAATTTGGCCATCTCTGTGTAGAGTTTGCATGTTCTCCCTGTGCATGCGTGGGTTTTCTCCGGGTACTCCGGTTTCCTCCCACATTCCAAAAACATGCTAGGTTAATTGGCCACTCCAAATTGTCCATAGGTATGAATGTGAGTGTGAATGGTTGTTTGTCTATATGTGCCCTGTGATTGGCTGGCCACCAGTCCAGGGTGTACCCCGCCTCTCGCCTGAAGACAACTGGGATAGGCTCCAGCACCCCCACAACCCTTGTGAGAATAAGCGGTAGAAAATGAATGAATAAATGAATGAATTAATGTCTTCTAACGTTTGATAGAAAATGCTAAGTGGACGTAGTACATGGAAGTGTGTGTACACCGAGCAATACCTAGCTATTTTCACAGTCAGGTATTATGTGTCATTATATTTCTGGCCATAATGAACTGAATTGTAGGCTTTGAACAATGACAGTGAAATACTAAACATTTTCAAAGTTTACTGCTTCGATGTTGTGTATGTTTTCTAGCTAGAAATACTAGATACTTTTTAAAGGTCGCTCTCAGGCCGATAGTTGTGAGCGGCCCTGATCTCAATGATCATCAGCCTGACATCCTTGGTGTCCTGACGGCAAGGACATATTTCTGATTCTTTATCAAAAACATGGACAAAGGAAGGCAAGACGACCTTTCGTGTGTGTGTTGCTTGATTGAAGAACATCCAGGCTGGCAGATATTCCCTCAGGGAAGGAACACCAGGCAATGGGACGGACACCCACATGTATGTGCCTTAGTCATTACTTCATCATCAATACCTCAGTAACTACTCTAAATGTATGTGCCTTGGTCATTACTTCATAATTAGTACCTCAGTAACTACTCTAAATGTATGTGCCTTGGTCATTAGTACCTCAGTAAATACTCTAAATGTATGTGCCTTAGTCATTACTTCATCATCAGTACATCAGTAACTACTCTAAATATATGTGCCTTAGTAATTAGTCCATCAATAACTACTATAACAACATGTGCCTTAGTCATTAGTCCATCAAATACTACAGAACAGTGATTAATCAGATTAATCACTGTTCGCAAATTAATTAATCATGATTAATCCCCATGTCTCACTATGTCCGAAATTTTTACCATTTTACCATTTTACCGTATTTTTATTGAAAGAAAGACACATTATAGGGCAGGATTATGTATATTTGTATGTATTAACAGCGCCAAAATTTAAATCAAATGAAGAGATGGTACACATGTCTGAAAATATGTTGACCTAACACTGCTTTATTTAATTCTCGCCTGAAGGCAGCTGGGATAGGCTCCAGCATACCCTAGTGAGGTTACAAAGCACAGAAAATGGATGGATGGATGGTTGGATGGTTGGATGGTTCCTTTAATATCAGATTATTTTAATCAGACTTGAACTGTTTTATTATTAGCAATGAGGACTTGAGTTCAAGGAGCCAGTATTACTTGGTTTACAGTAGCTAGCTTACTTTGGTTAGCTCGCAGTAGATAGCTTACCATAGAAGCTAGCTTACTGTAGCTAGTTTACAGTAGTTAGCTTACAGGAGCTAGTTTACTGTAGCTAACATACAGTAGTTAGCTTACTAAACTTAGAAGTTTACTAAACTTACTAATTTAAAGAAGTTAACCTACATAAATTAGCTTACAGCTAATTAGCTTAATCCATCCATCTTCTACCGTGTATCCGAGGTCAGCAGCAGCCCAACCCTCTCCCCGGCTACTTTGTCCAGCTCCTCCCGGCGGATCTCAAGGCGTTCCCAGGCCAGTTGAGAGATGTAGTCTCTCCAATATGTCCGGGGTCCGAGTTTCTTTCAGATGAAGATCGGTATTATACAGCAAGTATCGGCCGATATCAATACCATGCTTTTCCATGAATGGCTTCCATGCTAGCGGTGTTAAAGGTATGCAGGGATATGCTTATGCTAAACTAGCCACTTTATGACATTGGCCAGCAAAAGCAGTGATGTGATGACATTCATAGTGCTTACACGGCAGCCAATCAGCTTTGCTGTGATGTAATCCCTTGTGTCACTGCAGGCCAATAGCGTTGCTCGCTATCTTAAGGTGGTTTTAGCAGAAACATAGGTGCAAGTTGTTGTAGCCACACGGGTCGGTCAAACAACAAGCTATTTTCAGACAGGAAAGCGTACTAAGTCGTCGTGTCGTCGGTCACCTCCACAGCTGCCTGGCATTCCGATTGGCAAACCAACGCACAAGAGGCCTCTTGAGGACAGCAGCAGTCCCCCTCTTTACCTCAGATGCCCTCCTGTCATGATCTAGACCAGAAAACCAAGAGCACAACAGGAAGACCAGACTGACTGGAGTTTATGACAAACAGGCTCTGGTCATCTTAGCATGAACATTAAAGGTAAACATGGTGATAGGAAGGTGACAAAGAAGAAAAAGTGTCATTAAAGGGATAGTGAGATTTCACAATGGCTCCCAGGGAATGTTTGTTTGTGTGTGAGTGGAAGCTAATTCCTAAAGAGACAAGCATCAGGTAGAAGTGGTTGGAGTTCTGATTCCCAGCCAGGCACTTGATGCTACATTGAAATTGAATCATAAATAAACTTTGGAATGCTTTGGCTGTCAAAATTAGAACTTTAACAGCAATAATTTGTATCGTAATTAACGCATGTGCACCATGTCAAGCAACCCCTCTCTGTTGTGATGGCAGACGGGAGGTACAGTGGATTGTCTGCAGAATCTGCCGCTCTGTAATAATTTTTATTACTATGTGTGGTCTAAATGAACAGAGAAAGTGGATATTCTTACCACTCACTAACTCACTCTTACTGCGGAAGTACAACTTGATGCATTCAAGTATGCTCGGAAATCTCAGAAAATACATCTACACTCCAAACGTGAATTCAACTTCAGTTACATGGTGTCTTTGAATGCAACTCTTCATGGCATAAAGTAGAGTTGACAAAATGGTCCTCATTCACATTTACTTGCAAATGGTGATTAATCATAATTTGATTAAAATGTGAACTCATTTGACAGCCATAGTTGGAATGCTTGACAAATATGTTGGAAAGGGTTAGTACCATATTATCATTTTGGCAGTGCTGACGTACAAAGTATGGATTTCGCTGTAGAATATGATGTTGGTGCGGAACAAGATCCAAGCAGTCAGGAAGTGTCATTTCAAGAATTTATTCAAGCATCTTTAGACAGTGCACTGCAAATCAGCTCATGAATGCACCCAGCAGCTGGCATCCAATTGGATCCTGCAGCTTGTGCATGACATAGAATCACAAAACGCCTTTCAATTATGTATATATTACAGCTTAATATACAAATATATAAATGTACATTCAATAAATACAATATGGCATATTTTAGAGATGTATCCTGGCTAGTGTGGGCCAGTGCATCCCACTTTGCATATGATGTCATATTTGCAGCCATCTTGCAAGACGCATGCGAGGCTGCGCTAAGCTAACGAGGGATTCAGTGCGTCCCTGCAAGGCTGTATCAGCGTAACATTTCTCAAAGTCTGCAGGGGCGCAGAAGAAAGCGTTTTAAAGTGACCTGTGACACAAACGCAGTCAAGGCTTCAGGACAAAAACATAATTCATAATCCAAAATATATAACACTGACTTTTCTTTCAAAACCAACTATGCTTATTTACAGCACAATGTGATTCTCAGCAGACACTCAATTCTTCTTTGGTCCATGTCCATGGGTGGCAGGTAGTGGCTGGGTCTGTGTCTATGGGTGGCAGGTAGCGGTTGGGTCTGTGTCTATGAGTGGCAGGTAGCGGATGGGTCTGTGTCCATGGGTGGAGGGTAGTGGTTGGGTCTGTGGGTGGCCGATAGTGATTGGCTCTGTGTGTATGGGTGGCAGGTAGTGATTGGGTCTGTGTCCTTGGGTGGAGGGTAGTGATTGGGTCTGTGTCCATGGGTGGAGGGTAGTGATTGGGTCTGTGTCCATGGGTGGAGGGTAGTGATTGGGTCTGTGTCCGTGGATGGAGGGTAGTGGTTGGATCTGTGTCTATGGGTGGCAGGTACTGATTGGGTCTGTGTGTATGGGTGGAGGGTAGTGGTTGGGTCTGTGTCCATGGGTGTCCGGTAGTAATTGGGTTTGTGTCTATGGGTGGTAGGTAGTGATTGGGTTTGTGTCTATGGTTGGTGGGTAGTGGTTGGGTCTGTGTCTATGGGTGGACGGTAGTGGTTGGGTCTATGTGTATGGGTGGCCGGTAGTAATTGGGTTTGTGTCTATGGGTGGTAGGTAGTGATTGGGTCTGTGTCCATGGTTTGGCGGGTAGGGATTGGGTCTGTGTCCATGGTTGGCGGGTAGGGATTGGGTCTGTGTGTATGGGTGGAGGGTAATGGTTGGGTCTGTGTCCATGGGTGGTAGGTAGTGATTGGGTCTGTGTCCATGGGTGGTAGGTAGTGATTGGGTCTGTGAGTCGTGGGTGGTGGGGAGTGGCTGCTGGGTCTGTGTCTATGGGTGGCAGGTAGTGGCTGCTGGGTCTGTGTCTGGTGGGTAGCGGCTGGGTCTGTGTCTGGTGCGTAGTGGCTGGATCGATGTCTGTGTCCGTGGGTAGTGGCTGCTGGGTCTGTGTCTATGGGTCTATGGGTGGCAGGGTCTGTGTCTATGGGTGGCAGGGTCTGTGTCTGTGGGTGGTGGGTAGTGGCTGGGTCTGTGCCTGTGAGTGGCAGGTCGTGGCTGAGTCTGTGTCTATGGGTGTCACTTGTTTAATCAAAAAGGGACAAAACACTACAAAAAAGAAGATGGTGCCTGTCACCCTGGATCAAAAGAATCCAAAGGTCATATAGGCCATAATGACTATATGGATTACAAAAACAAAGATTGCAAACTTTTGTTGGTTTGTTGTCAGCAGCAGAGGTCAAAGGTGAAAGGCAGTGTTGGTGTGGCTATGCATCGCTAAAGTCCTCCTTTGGTAGTGCATGATGGGCAGGCTGATTGGTGATGGGAGGGCTTGGGGCGTGTCTCCGAGGACATCAGGCGTTGTTCTGATCAAAGAGACTACCCTGCGTTTTCATCTTGTGCATCCTGCAAAAGCAGAGAAGAAGATGAGGTTTAGAAAAGACACGCCTGCACTCTCACTGACCTGATAGAAAGAACTTTCAGGACTTAAGTGTCCTGAAAGTCTTCCTCTTGGGCACGCTGGAGATTATCATGGTTATTAACCGTTGGCCGGGGCGATGGCACTGATCATGTGACTTTTGGGATTATTTTGAAGCTTTCTATTGATTATATACCATGAATAACACAACGCGTGGGCTTTGATTTTGATTTAGAATAGTTACAAGTGATGACTAAGGCACATACATTTAGAGTAGTTACTGATGAACTAATGATGATTTAATAGGTAGAGTAGTTACTGGGGAACTAATGACTAGGGCACTTACATTTTGAGTAGTTACTGAGGAACTAATGACTTTGGTACATACATTTAGAGTAGAATTAATGACTGGGACGCTTACATTTAGAGTTGTTACTGAGGAACTAATGACTTTGGTACATACATTTAGAGTAGAATTAATGACTGGGACGCTTACATTCAGAGTTGTTACTGAGGGAACTAATGACTGAGGCACATACATATAGAGTAGTTACTGGGGAACTAATGGCTGGGGCATGTACATTTAGAGTAGTTACTGTTGAACTATTGACTGAGGCATGTACATTCAGATTAGTTACTGAGGAACTAATGACTGGGGTACATATATTTAGAGTAGTTACTGATGAACCATTGACTGGGACATTTGCATTTAGAGTTGTTACTGAGGAACTAATGACTTTGGTACATACATTTAGAGTAGAATTAATGACTGGGACTCTTACATTTAGAGTTGTTACTGAGGGAACTAATGACTGAGGCACATACATATAGAGTAGTTACTGGGGAACTAATGGCTGGGGCATGTACATTTAGAGTAGTTACTGATGAACTATTGACTGAGGCATGTACATTCAGATTAGTTACTGAGGAACTAATGACTGGGGTGCATATATTTAGAGTAGTTACTGATGAACCATTGACTGGGACATTTGCATTTAGAGTTGTTACTGAGGAACTAATGACTTTGGTACATACATTTAGAGTAGAATTAATGACTGGGACTCTTACATTTAGAGTTGTTACTGAGGTAACTAATGACTGAGACACATACATATAGAGTAGTTACTGGGGAACTAATGGCTGGGGCATGTACATTTAGAGTAGTTACTGATGAACTATTGACTAAGGCATGTACATTCAGATTAGTTACTGAGGAACTAATGACTGGGGTACATATATTTAGAGTAGTTACTGATGAATCATTGACTGGGACATTTGCATTTAGAGTTGTTACTGAGGAACTAATGACTTTGGTACATACATTTAGAGTAGAATTAATGACTGGGACGCTTACATTTAGAGTTTTTACTGAGGGAACTAATGACTGAGGCACATACATATAGAGTAGTTACTGGGGAACTAATGGCTGGGGCATGTACATTTAGAGTAGTTACTGATGAACTTTTGACTGAGGCATGTACATTCAGATTAGTTACTGAGGAACTAATGACTGGGGTGCATATATTTAGAGTAGTTACTGATGAACCATTGACTGGGACATTTGCATTTAGAGTTGTTACTGAGGAACTAATGACTTTGGTACATACATTTAGAGTAGAATTAATGACTGGGACGCTTACATTTAGAGTTGTTACTGAGGTAACTAATGACTGAGACACATACATATAGAGTAGTTACTGGGGAACTAATGGCTGGGGCATGTACATTTAGAGTAGTTACTGATGAACTATTGACTAAGGCATGTACATTCAGATTAGTTACTGAGGAACTAATGACTGGGGTACATATATTTAGAGTAGTTACTGATGAATCATTGACTGGGACATTTGCATTTAGAGTTGTTACTGAGGAACTAATGACTTTGGTACATACATTTAGAGTAGAATTAATGACTGGGACTCTTACATTTAGAGTTGTTACTGAGGGAACTAATGACTGAGGCACATACATATAGAGTAGTTACTGGGGAACTAATGGCTGGGGCATGTACATTTAGAGTAGTTACTGATGAACTATTGACTGAGGCATGTACATTCAGATTAGTTACTGAGGAACTAATGACTGGGGTGCATATATTTAGAGTAGTTACTGATGAACCATTGACGATGCACTTGGATTTAGAGTAGTTACTGATGAATTAACTGTATTGTATAGTATAGCATAGCATAGTAATGTGGTCACTTGTCAACTGTCCAATCTAAAGCATCCTTATTGTGATTTTCTTTGTGAACGTACAGTTTTTCTTTGCGGCTCATGTTGTCTTCTTTGAACTTGACAAACACGGCAGCTTCTCCGCCTCTCAGCAGCTCAGTGAAGTCGCCTTCCTTGGCACGGAAGATGATCCTAAAAGAAAAGTTCAAGCATGAGTCGTATGGTGAAATGCCGATGGACGGAGCGAGGGGGCATACTTGGACTGGGTCTCCCCGGACTTGACACGTAGTTTGCGGACATGGAACTTGCTACTGCCCCACCAGTCCGACCAGCTGATGATGGCGTCCTTCTCCCAGCGCAACTTGACCATCATCAGGTCGCCCATGTCCACATCGGTGGTGATGAGGAAGGACAAGGAGGTGTTGCCGTTCATGACGGGCCTGTTAAAAATGACAGGGGTGTGCGTGAGTAGGCATTGTGCACACAACCTCTGTCTTCTTTTACACAAACATATTCATTTTACCTTGATGACATGGTATTACATGGTAATTACATGGTACCAGCATTTGGGAGTAAATATGAGGTGAAAGAAATACAGCACGGTCGATCTGTGCAGCATGGGACAAACATGGGGCGTTCAAGGGCCGTGATATAAAGTGGAATTTGTCATTACTAGCATTGCAGATGAAAAAAGTGTATCAATTGGAATGATAATATATTTTGAATAAAAGAATGACCCATTCTTCCAAACTTGATAACCATTTACATACATGATATGTAGTTATGAACAAATGTTGTTTGTCATTGCAACTTCAGGTTTCCCAGTTTGGCCCCACCTTGGGCCCCATCCGGGTGTGATGGATAATGAGCTACTTACAGGACTCGAGGGATGTCCTCCTTCTCTCCGTGGGTCCCGTACAAGGACACTTTGATGGGCTGCTCAGTGAAGCTCAGGCTGTCCTTGCTGAACAGATGCATCTTGACTTGGTAGTGGAAAACTACGGAGCACGTATACAAACATCAAACACTGCCGTCCACTCCAACCCCCCCCCCACAGTATCAAAAATGTCCTGTCATGTGACCTCCTGTTGCACATATTCAATATTCCATTTTATATTTCATACACAGCACCTGTGTGCCATTCCCATTTGCACACGTGTAGTTTGCTTTGACTTGCTGCTGCATGCAGGGGCAGAACGTATTCAAACCACCCAGTGGGCATGGCCAATGTTACAGATGTTTACAATTATTCATTAGAATAGCAGTTTTGGAGGTAGCACACCTTCAAAGTGCTAGAGACAATGATGGCGTCCTCAGCATGCAGTAGTTGTTGTAGTTGTTTACCTTTGTATGGCATCATCTCCCGAGTCTTCAGGTACATCTTGGCGCTGCGCGTGGTGCGCACCCTGTTGATGTTGTAGCCGATCTTGTTGCAGCGGTTCTTGCGGCAGCTGAGGCACAGGCCCTTGTTGAAGGCCTCCTTGGAGTTGCAGCGGAAGGCCACGCTCTGCTGCTCCGTGTTCAGTAGCGAGTCGATGAACAGGTGGATGGAGCGCTCGTGGGAACACTTCACCAGTTGGTCCATATCTGCACATATTGCCCATGTTTACATACACTGCACCTCATTTCTTCCTCCTAGCTTCGCTACCTAAGGCTTGCCAGCTTTTTTATTCTATTTATTTCCCATTCCACAAAGATGGCCGACATATGAGATATGCAATACTTTGTTTCAGACAAAAGTTATGAAATGATAATATTCATTAAGAAGAAAATTCAGTTGAACACATACCTCCACCAAGACAAAACATCAGAGTTCATTCTGCTAGCTTAGCGGCTAGTGCCACAAACATGGCCGACATGCTGCAATTCCACATTTTGCCATGTTTTTTTAAGAATGGAATAAGGACATGTATTATTATTATTAGGGCTGTCAATCGATTATTATTTTTGATCACAATTAATCGCATTTCCATGTCTACAGTTAACTCAGATTTAATCGCATTTAATCACAGATAGAAATAAGTTTTTATCTATAATAAGTAGGGTAGGGTAGAGTAAATCTAGTAGGGTAAAAAGTAGGGTCAATCTCTTTGTGGTAAATGATTCGATGTGCAACTACAACGATAATTACATCCAATTTTATGTAAAAGAATATAAAAAGGAACTACGGGCCATTTTTCAGCAAATCCAAAATGTGAGCGAGTGAGACCTCTCACACTGACACAAACTGACACTGACCCCATGTTTTTGTTTATTTGTGTCAGCTCAAAATAAAATTTGTTTATTTATGATACTGGTTTTAAATTTAAAATGTTTGTGAGTAAAAAGCCTATTTAAGAACATTCAGAAAGTTAATTATTATTAAAGAATTGCATCCAATGCACCTTTCCTTCATGAAATGCACAATGAAAATACCTAAAACATAGGGCAATAGTCTTAAAACATTTCATCCAAATTGCAAACCTAATGTCATATCATTTCTCTTTTAAAACACATTGAAATACATAGAAATTCATCATTATTGTGACGATCACCTGTTGCCTCTTGTGGTGCTCGCTCTCTCTCTCTCTCTCTCTCTAGTCTATAGCCCGCCTGGAGCCGGGACAGCTGGACGCACCTGTTCCCCATCAGACCGCTCCGCTACTTAGGCTGATTGGAGGCAGCTGGGAGTCGCTGGTTCTTTGGCACTCTACCTGACGTTCCCGCACGTCACGACCTTGCTGCCAGCTCTCTCGCTCCTGTCCAGTGGACTCTAGCCAGTTTCCTCATCCTGGTGTGCCTCTTCCACCAGCACCCTTAGGTTGTAACTCTTTTCTTTTGTTATTAAAGAACGTTCAACTCCTCCAACCTGCATCTGCATTCTGTGGTTCGCTACCGCGAACACGTAACAGAAAGAACCAGCGACTCCGAGCTGCCTACAAATAATGTAGATACAAAATGCCTAGATACAAATAACTTTGGTCTTGCTACAAGAGCCATCTGCCAGGGCTTTGAAGCTAACTTTACCAAACGAAATACTCTTTTCTTTCTCCATTTCCCATCAATATTTGTTCCAGCTTGTAGCTACAGTTACCGTGCTTCAGTCAAACTACGGAGGGGGCCGAGGGTCAAAGAGGAGGAGCGCACGTTCATTGCGCCTCAAAAAGTACCGCCGTTAAAGGAAACGTCTGTTAACGCGCCATTAACGTGTTGACTTTGACAGCCCTAATTATTATATATGATTGACCCTACAGAGGATAAGCGGTACAGTAGCAACATATTCCACAAAGATGGCCGACATGCTGGCTTTAAAACACTATACTTTGCCTCACATAAACCATTTTTTTAAGTATTATGGAATTATGGGTACATACTTTGTAGGCCCTTGATGCCTTCCAGTGCGATGCCCATCAGGGTGTTCTGGATGTTGCAGCCCGGCTGGAAGGTACCCCCGTTGGGGTAAATGTCGATGTGTCCCACTGCCTTTTGGATGCCGATGCTGCGGCCCGGTGAGCCTCGGGTGTTGGTGTGCAGGACGTCCACAAACTGGGCGTCATCTCTGGACAGGGTGTCCTGGTCCTCTGCGTGTTCGAAGGTGGGACCAGCGGGATCCAGTCCTGACAAGATACACATGTTCAATAGCCTGACGCCAGCCTGACGTCTCATCATTGTTTTGGTAGGTTCTATGTTTATATAACCCTAGAACACAATATTCTGTGTTCAAATGGTCTAAAATGGCCACTGAATGGGTTGTCTTTTGAAGAATGGCTGGGATTTAATGAGTTAATAAGAATAAGATTGCTCTTGTCAGTTCTGCGTTGCCGTTACCTGTGATCCTGCTGATCTTGTGGCCGGTGAGGTCTCCGGCGATTCCGGCCACATGTGCCCCCAGACTGTAACCCAGCAGATGGATCTTCTCCCAAGGCAGCGGCAGCTCTTTCTGCAGACACGCCACAAAGAAGGAATATCCTTCACATGCTGGAACACTTCTTGCTAGAGTTCCAGTACTTGACCGGGTGGAACTTGGACAGTACGGTAGAGAGTATCCATACTGGACTACACTCCCAATGCACAGGTTGGAACGTACACAGCAAAGAAAACTGTGTCACACTTTAGCTTTAGCAGGTGTGTGCTCTCGTTAGTCTCATTTTACGGGAAAACCAAAAACAGAACTTACACAGACTAATAAGAATAATATGAAATGTACCGTGTTGCTATGGACACTTATTCAATTCACCACTAAGTCTCCAATAGTCGCCAGGTATGTGGGCTACAAAAGTAAATAACATTGCCAATAACAGCTGTGGCTGTAGGAGACCACCAAGATGGTGGTAGCTGCATGTGAAGGATGAGGAATGGTCAGCATCCAGCAACTATACCTATTTCAACAAATGTAACACCAATTATTGCCATTTTGCAATTAATCAGACAAATGTATCTCCAATTATTGCCTGCTCCCGATTATTACAACAAATGTAACTCAAATTATTGCCAGCTTCCAATTATTACAACAAATGTAACTCCAATTATTGTCTGCTTCCGATTGTTACAACAAATGTAACTCCAAGTATTGCCTGCTTCTGATTATTACAACAAATGTAATTCAAATTGTTGCCATTTTGCGATTAATCAGACAAATGTATCTCCAATTATTGCCTGTCTCCGATTAGTACAACAAATGTAACTCCAAATATTGCCTGCTTCCAATTATTACAACAAATGTAACTCCAATTATTGCCTGCTTCTGATTATTACAACATATTTAACTCCAATTATTGCCTGCTTCCCGTTAATCAGAAGAATTTAACTCCAATTATTGCCTGCTTCCGATTAATCTGACAAATTTAACTCAAATTATTGCCTGCTTCCAATTATTACAACAAATGTAACTCCAATTATTGCCTGCTTCCGATTATTCCAACATATTTAACTCCAATTATTGCCTGCTTCCCATTAATCAGAAGAATTTAACTCCAATTATTGCCTGCTTCCAATTAATCAGAAGAATTTAACTCCAATTATTGCCTGCTTTTGATTAATCTGATGAATTTAACTCCAATTATTGCCATTTTCTGACCAATCATAAGAATTTAAGTCCAATTATTGCCTGCTTCCAATTAGTCCAATAAATTTAACTCAAATTTTTGCCCACTTGCAAAATGTGGGTAAATAAAGGCTTGGGTTAGAGTTAGGGTATTTTCTATTCTTATAAATACACGTATGTGCATATGCTGTACAAATGTATTACATACACGTACATAGTTTATGCTAGTGTACACGGACGCCGGTGCACTGACCTGAATCCAGGTGATAAACTTGGCCACGTCTCGGCCCACCAGCTTGGTATAGGCGGCAGAGGTGGGGTAGTGCTGATTGGCCCGCGTCAGCCAGTCCACCACGATCACGTTGGCGCTGGGCTCACGCTCGTAGAGAGCCGACACCAGCTTGGGCACCCAGCTCTCAAACATGCCCGTCACCTACGAAGTGAGAGGCAGGTCGGTCTGGATGTATGCGTCCGCAGGAAGTCAACTTTTGAATGAGGACATGAAGACGTACCGTCCAGCCGTGGATGATGACAAAGGTTTGCGCGTCACGGTTGAATTCACACTCTTGGATGCTTTCGGGCCTGCCGGCCACCAGGTAGCACATGTCATCATCGGGAATGTCGGCCGTGCGCAGGGAGAACTTGGACACGATGTCAGTGTAGTCCCTGATCCATTCAGTGGTGGTGGGCAGGAAGGGAGGGGTGGTGGTGTAGTTCACTGTTGCCAATCACCCACACACACACATAGAGGTCATATGGGCACCAAGGTCACACACAGCGCACAGTGCAATCAAATGTCATGAACTCCTTAGTAAATGAAACAAGTTTTTACACAAGACAGCACCATGACTGATGTTCCACTTGTTGCCTAAAACAAGACTCTGTCGCCCCCTTTTGGCTTTCCACCATTTGTACCACAAACAAGAAATCTTGTTTTTCCCCGCCACCAAACAATGGCGTCACCACCACGTGACCAGAAGTGACCGTTGACGACGAGCCAGCATAATATGTGAATATTTGGACGGACATGATTCTGACAGCTGACATTCTCCTCATATTTTCTTGCCTTATTCTCCAAAACGACAGCTAGAAGTAATTCCAATTCGTCGCCTTGGAAACCAGAGGACAACGGATTTAAACGCATGCGTTCTTTCTTCTTCTGGAGTTTGGTGTGTCACGTGGTTTCGTCTGCGTGTGTGTTTACAGCGCCACACGTAGTTGTGCCTTGTGTATGAGATCCTCTTATTCCCGCCTGGATCCAAGTATTTACCGCTAATCCGTGTATGGACCCGAATAATTTGATTTAATTATTGATTTATTGATTTAATTGTTTAAAACCCCAGGAACCTTCCCGTGTCGACAGAGCCTTGGATGAGTCAATTGTAAAAAAACGGTCAGAAGAGGATTTTGGCGCCACCTCCAGTCTACACGCGATTTTGCACACACACTGCGCAGCGCTCGTGCGCAACCTACGGAAACGCTGTAGGGACACACTAGACGGCCCTCGCTTTTGCTAACCTCTACATGCGGCCCAAAACCTTAGGTCCCTAGACTCTATACAAGTTAGCATTCATGTTTTGTGGCAAAAATGGAAGTTATTTTCTCCAAACCCTAGCCTGAAGTCAACATACGCTATGTGAAACGCGTTACAGGTTGCCTGCTAGTTCTTTAAAAAGTCAACAGAAGCAATAATTATCTTAAATTAGCGTGGAATGTAATTATTGTAATGATATGTGTTCACTTATGGCAATGCATGTATAAGACATAATGTATATGCAGACCTGCAGGAGTCTACTCTGAAGCTTAAAATACACACACATGTTATTTTTAAATATGGGATAGAAATGTGTCGCTCCTACCATAGACATTAGTGGTGGTGTGTTCAGGGTCAGAACAAAAAGTAGCCAAGATTTTTCCCAAAATGATCCAAGCAGTGAGAAAACGTATATTTTCTTTTCCCATATTACTAAAACGTTGGTCCTGTGAGGTATCCTAATATTAAAAAAAATGGAGGGGAAATAATAGCCTTGATCGATCACTTTGACAAGTTAAAAAAAATAAATTAAAGAAAGCGCGGTAGAGTCCGAAGTGCCCTGAACTTACTTTTACGTCTGTCACCGCTCAGGGAACAACGCGCCTTTAAAAGTACTTTATTTGCATATCACAAGCTGATTGGTTGGTATTTTAAAGGCGTGGCTTCCGCAGCCTATTCAAGACGAGAGCCGGGGTACACCCTAGACGTGTCACCAGCCAATCACAGGACAGGACACAGCACCTATAGACAAACACACGCTCATACCTATGGACAAATGAAAGTTGACCAATGAAGCAAACATGCATATTTATGAAATGGGGGAGGAACATGCAAACTCTAAACCACGACGTTGTTGAAGGAAGATGTATTTATTCATGGTGATCTCCTGGCTGTGTGGCCAAGATGCTAACCACTCGTACACCGAACGGCCGCCAAGCGCCACAATTCCCCCCATATTGTGATTTACATATTAGCTTATTTTATCTACATATTTAGATTTCTTGACCATGTAAACACAGCATTAGCAATTGGATTCATAATGACATAAATATTGCTTGAGTAGTTATTGACAAAAATGGCATGTTCCATAATGGCGCTTTTCTTCTGGCTCTAGTGCCATAGCTTTTGGAGATAGGACAAAATCCAGATTCCATATGGTCTGTCTGGGCTATATACAACATAATATTGCTGGTTGCATTTTATAGCTTCATTTCTTCTCTTCCTGATGAAAATACCAAAGGTTTGTACAACCTGTTGGAAAATTGACCTGCTCTGACCAGTGGCGTCATTAGGCCTATTTTAGGGGGGCTTCAGCATTTTACAAAAAAAAATCTCTGATGAATTTCATATAATAGGCTAATAATCAAGCCAATAAGCTACTACAATGAGTAGTAGTAGTAATAATCATAATAATAATAATAATGATGATAGTAATAATAATAGGCTAATTAAAAATATAATAATGATGATTATATAATTGATCACTGTCCACTGGACAGAATGGTTGCAGAGCTTGAGCAGCGGTTTTGCGGTGTAGATTGTGTGTACTTTTGTAAATTTAATGGTGGCCTAAAACAATTGAGTATCTCTACTAAATCTGTCCAAAAGTGGGAAAGTTATATCCCGGTTCTTGTTCATTATTTGTTTTGTTTTTTTGTTTTTTGGGATTTTTTTGAATGTCTACTACATTCATTCACATCCTGAGCATCTCCAGGGGGCTAAGCCCCCCCCCATCCTCAGAACCTAGTGACACCCATGGCTCTGACCATTTATTGTGGAGTTCTATGCAAAATGCTGAAAATGTTTTTTAAAAACTTGCTGGTTCCAGATGGTGATCCCGATCATCCCCCAAATTTGACCACTTTTTCCATACCCCATTTCCCACAACCCCTGAACATGTCATCATTCAGAACTTTTCAAGTTATTTGGAACATAAACAGTCCAACAATATTGCAGTAAAAGTTATTGGACACAATAAGTAGGAAAAACAATGGGTTGGTATCGCCATTGGTCCGATACAACCCAAATATACTGGATTGGGGCAAATGAGGGGTTTAGTGGGTTTGGATTGGTATCAGTAACGTTATTCATCCTCAGTCCAGAATACTGTCTATGTACAGAGATCTTTACATGTATGTAGAGCAGTGGTGGGCAAACTACGGCCCGGGGGCCACATGCGGCCCACCAAGTGTTTGAATCCGGCCCGCCAGTTGCTTTTTCAGTATTTCAACTTTTAACATACAAACTGGCAACATGTCTTATTTAGTCATTTTTTTTTTAAATGTAAAATTTAGTGACATAGTTTGATGTTTAAAGTGCACCTGAAAAAAGCGACATGAGAACATACAGCTACAATTAGACAAATCATTCAAGGAAAATGTGTGTGTGTGTTAAATACATGTTCTGGCCCCCTGGACAATTTTGTTAACTCAATGCGGCCCACGAGTCAAAATATTTGCCCACCCCTGATGTAGAGCTACATGAAATATAAAAGGAAGCAGGGACCTCTGGTGGTAAAAGGAGAAAGTTGCAGCTTGCAGAAGCTGAGATTCTTCCATGATGACAGCGGTCAGGTATGTTTGGACTTGATGAAGACAATCCTGTCAAACTCTGCTCAAAGTTATATTGTAGTATCTTCTCTGATGTCTGCATGGCATGGAGCTTCACAGTTTGGTGAAGATAAAGTCATTTCTCAACCTCCTCCAGACGTCTGGCTCAGTGCTTGTACAAGAGCTCCCAGAAATACATCCATATGGAGATGTTTAGGTTTCGGTGTGCTGGGACGTCCACCCGGTGATTAGAGACAGGAACTATGCTGTGTCGGTGCTATTTTGGATCTGACCCAAACAGAACATGAAACATTCTTCAACATGCATACAATGGTACCATGTGTTGCTTTTGTGTGCGGCCTTCTACCTGACGTCTCAGTAGATGCTGCTGCTTTGATGAGCAACAGAATCAAGCTTTGAAGGTCCATGGAGGAAAAGGCAGGAAGAGATGAGTGTGGAGGGCAAATATGTTTCCAACTGGTGGAGGAATTCCTTCCCCCCGTCCTATAGGAAGGAAAATCTATACATGCACACATGCACATGTGTTTCACATTCCCACCATGTTTGCAGTCCTCGCTGGAGGACGCCAGGGACGGCAAGTTGCGAGACGCTTCCTGTATTGGACTTTCGGTGGGGGTGATGTGAACATGGACGGGCCGCGGTGTACGTTGCAGTGATTAGGGGTTACTACAACGGAAGAGCACACGTCATCAGCTCGCAAGCAGAAGATGCAACCTCAAGTTGTGATGAGTCAGCAAGGCAGCTTCTAGGAGATAATATTCCATAGGGGTTCCTGTCTAATGCCGGCCATGTGTGCATACAGGACAGGCTGTTATTCTGCTGACTTTCCATGGGAATGCTGCGGATGTGGGGTATTATTGTGTGAATGCCCACAAGGGCGTGCCCACTTTTCATTTACCTAATTAGATCTAATTAGATCTAATTAGATCGAAGGCATTTAGACTACATCCGCATTTCTCAACAAATTCCAACTGTTCCAACATCAACATGGACATTTTCTTGCTCCTGTGCTTTTATCCACAGCATAAAAATTCCCACTTTTACAGATGCATTTCATCTAATTAGATCAAAGGCATTCAGCAATGACTTCCACATTTTTCAGCAGATTCCAACCATCCCAACATCAAACTATTCTATCAATAATTGAGGACATTCATGCTATTTTCAACATCACAGTAAATCCCACTTTTCCCGACATTCCTTTTTTCCAGAATACTGAATGCCTTTGATCTAATTAGCTCAAGACATGCAGCAACTACTTCCACATTTCTCAACAAATTCCAACCCTTCCAACATAATTTTGTTGCCCCCCCCCCCCCCCCCCATCACACTCGGGCATTCACATGCAATGACTCCAGATATTGCAATCATCTAGTTATGTTTATGATTATGATTACTATTACTGTTCCAAGCACAGGCACAAAGCCCAGTGCTCATTTAGCATGGCATTAGTTGTGTGCTAGCAAAGTGAATGAAGCATATTGGATAGCTCATTTGTCAACACACAACAAGTAGCAATGGAAGACTTTAGCCAAGATAGCCTGATCACAGGTGCAAGGCCGTGTTTGATCATTTTATCAGCGCTCAGACACAACAGGAGACGAGCAACAAAACAAAAAAAGACCTTGCAAGAGTAGATTCCTGCTCCGGAAGCCTTAATCCAGCTGGAGAGAGGATCAAATCAAATCATAAAAATTCCTAAGTAAGATAGACTCATTCGGCCATTGAGAAATGGTTGTTGGGATCAGCCATTCCAGGTAAATATATCATATAGCAGACCAACACAGGGATAGATGAGAAGTCAAGTAGATGCATACATTTGGGCACCCCAACAGAAAAATGACTTTCAATATTTAGTAGATCCTTCTCTAGCAGAAATAAATGGTTCTTACAGCTTCTAATGGGAGTCTGGATTCTGGTTTGAGGTACTGTATAGCATGTTATACGAGAGATAGAACATGTAATACATGAGATATAGTGTGTTATACATGAGATATAGCATGTTATATGTGATATATAGCATGTTATACGTGAGATATATATATCTGCAGTAACATCCAGTCCGAGGCCTTGCATATATGAGATATACAGTATTATGTTGTACATGAGATATAGCACGTTATAATTGAGATATAGTATGTTATATGTGAGATATAGCAGGTTATATGTGTGATATAGCATGTTTTATGTGAGATATATTATGTTGTATATGAGATATAGTATGTTGTACATGAGATATAGCATGTTGTTTATGAGATAGAGCATGTTATACATGAGATATAGCATACCAATAAAGTAAATATTACCCAATGTAGTACTTAACAGAGACATGATATGTTCTTTTATACAGTATATGCTGAGGGACAATTAAAAAACAAGCTATGGACCAAAAACGGGCCACGGGCCACACATTGGACACCCCTCATGTAACCAATTCTACTCTGGTACTTTAGCATTGCATTATTAGCAGTGCTCGTGTCTGTGATAGTTACTGTTGCTTGACGGCAGTATTGCTGTTGCCATGGCAACACCTGCAATTTACATCCCCTTCCCTCCCCGGCACGAGCTGGAGCAAATTAGGAACTGACGGAAGTCCATGCTGGAGCCTATCCCAGTTGTCTTCTTGCGAGAGGCGGGGTACAGCCTGGACTGGTAGCTGACTGAAGTCATCACAGGAAAAAAAAATCTAACTCGTCAACTTTACCCAGCTAAGTTGTTCTTCTACCAAAGGGACATCTTCGTCCACGAGGGTGCGCAATAACATCGCTACAATCGGTAACATTTTCACCAATTTAATAAATCAACAAAGATTCCGGTGTTGTGGAAAGGTGGTGTGTTCGAAGCATGTTCGTATGTCAATATACACTTTTTCAACAGCTGTTTCAAACATACTTCTTCCTGGAGATGTACTTCCTTTTTTTTTTTTTTTATAAAGACCTGATGGGGAAAGTCCCCTCAGCGAAAGTGACATTTTTACTGGTGCTACTTCCTTTTGAGTAATTTGTGTGATGTATTTCCTTTTGCCGTCCAGCAGACATACGGATGATGGAGGAGTGTAGCTCCACTATTGCTAATCTGGGAGAAGAAGTGATGGACAGGTTGGCCAAGATGTTGGATAACGCCAGCTGTGGATGGAGGGAGCTAGCTACAGCTGTGTCTGAGCAGCCCGAATTACACTGCAGGTGAGACCTGGACCGTACAAAGAAGATGGAGTTGTGTTAGTTAAGTTAGAGTTTACCTATCAGGATGACGTAGTGTGGTTCTAGTTATTATACTGTAAACAGCAGAATAGTATACTGTAAACACAGCCATTTTCACCACTTTACAAGCCAGCAACTGCACTCGTCGTGACAGGAAGTGCCCACGTGGCCATTAAAGTAGTCAAATATACCACCTCGTGATATTTTCTAGCAGATTTACATATAGTGTGTCTGTGGAAGATGTAACTTCCTGTGACGGGGGGGGGGCGTGGCCACCCACTGGCTGCCTCGTAATTCAGGTATCAAATTGTGGAATCATGGTCTCACCTTGGCCACCCCAATGAAACATTTCTGGCTCCACCACTGCCTGTCAAGTAGCACCAGGTCTGAATTAGGGATGTGACGATGTCACCGTTATTGTGACGTCAGTATTATTGTCAGTATTTTCAGGGCATTGTTGATGTTTAACCAGCACTGATCTACACACACCCAAGTCTAACAAAGGGGTATTCTGTCCAGCCAGTTTAGTGGGCTAGCAAGCTTTGTTGAGTGGAAGGTAGCAGTTGTATTGCCGTGGTAACTTTGGGTAAGCCCATAGGCTGGTCGATACCAGGTTATGTCCACTCTTGCACTCATTTTGGAGATGAAGAGTACCAAGTAATATGCAATATGAATACTCAGCCTGTGTTATGTTACCTTATAGCCTTATATTACAGTAGCCTGTTAGTCTTATTCTATTACAAAGACATTGGACACAAAAGACTGCCATGGAAAAAAAAGCAAGTTCTTATTTATTTTTACACACATGAGTGTTATTATGTCCAAGTTGTGCAGTGTTTAGCGTTGATCAATGAAATAATAGTTGGGATGTTAGTGTAACACACTGGACACGTTGCTTGGTGGCATCCCTGCAGTCCTCCCTTGCTGCGTTGGCCTATATGGCTTTTAGCGCTCATGATAACTATACGTAGTCACTTTGTGTCAAATGCACAGGCTGGGATGGCTTCACTTCTCAGCAAGTAGACTCATATGAGCCCAAAGCTGAGAACCACAATGGCAGTGAAGTGTGATTGCAACTATTGGGGTATCACACTCCTCAGCCTCCCTGGGAAAGTCTATTCCAGGGTACACAAAACAAATTGGAAAAGTAGTTTGGGGCAAAAGGCCAATTATAACGAGAATAAAGTCATGATATGAAGGGAAGTTGACAAGGATTATACTGTGAAAGAAGAAGAGTGAAATATTTGGAAAATCAAAAAAGAATAGAGGGCGGCACGGCGGTCTAGTGGTTAGCGCGCAGACCTCACAGCTAGGAGACCAGGGTTCAATTCCATCCTCGGCCATCTTTGTGTGGAGTTTGCATGTTCTCCCCGTGCATGCGTGGGTTTTCTCCGGGTACTCCGGTTTCCTCCCACATTCCAAAAACATGCTAGGTTAATTGGCGACTCCAAATTGTCCATAGGTATGAATGTGAGTGTGAATGGTTGTTTGTGCCCTGTGATTGGCTGGCGACCAGTCCAGGGTGTACCTCGCCTCTCGCCCAAAGACAGATAGATAGATAGAAGACAGATAGGCTCCAACACCCCGCGACCCTCATGAGGAAAAAGCGGTAGAAAATGAATGAATGAAAAAAGAAAAGGCTGAAATTCACACTTGTAGGTCTTTTCGTGTGTCATCAAGCTGAGATCATTTTTTTCTTGAACTATACTGTATTTTAGGCCTCTCACGATAACATCCATCTATTTTCTATGCCTCTTATCCTCACGAGGGCCGTGGGTATGCTGGAGCCTATCCCAGCTGTCTTTAGGTGAGAGGTGAGGTACACCCTGGACTGGTGGCCAGCCAATGGCAGGGCACATATAGACAAACAACCATTCACACTCACATTCATAGCTATGGACGATTTGGAGTCGCCAATGAAGCTAACATGTTTTTGGAATGGAGGAGGAAACCGGAGTACCCGGAGAAAAGCCACGCATGCACGGGGAGAACATGCAAACTCCACAGATTCTTGAGCTGGGACTCGAACCCGGGTCTCCTAGCTGTGTGGCCTGCGCGCTAACCACTCTTCACCATGCAGCCTGTCTAATTATTGACCGATATTCCATCAATTCAACCTTTTCTTTAACTCTACAAAATGAATCACTCTCATTCAAAGATCATTGTGTCGCTAGATCAGGGGTGGGCAAACCATGTTGAAATGTTAGTTGAAACACAGCCTGTGGACTTGATAAAGAAACCAAAGACAGTAACAGAAGGATTTCCTTCTCGTTCGTCCATGACGTCATCCCTTTGTTACCCTGCAGTGAAAGGGACGTGACCAGATGCTCGCTCCAGGTGCTGAGTGCTGCAGGAAGTCCGGGACGCAGCCTCTTAGGTCTACTGGCCGATCGATGCTGCTCCCAGGGCTTCCTGCTCCGCTGCCTGAAGAAGATCGGCCACCAGGAGGCTGTACAGCTCCTCACTGCGACGGGTGAGGGTTCTAATCGTCTCTTCTGCAGCAAAGACTTACTGTATCTGCACGAGGCAACTCCAAGACCTCATTTGAGTGGTCTTTCCACACAGAACACCCAGAAACACGGCAGATCCGGGTTACAGCACATCCCAAGTCGCTGCAGGCGGAGCTGGGCAGCAGGGTGGCGTTGACATGCAGTGCCTCGGGACCGGCCGGTCTTAGTTACCAGTGGTTCAGAGGCAAAGAGGAGGTGAGCATTGTGATTAGCGTGATGTGCTTTCACACATAGATCCCAGTGTTAGTGTGGTGGAGCCTTTTACATAGAACCCACATTTACACCACCTGAATGAAGTGGAACAACTGGCACCCACTTCTCCTGTGGGTTCTGTGTAAGAGGTGCAGCTAAATGAGAGCAGACGTACTGGTCTGGCTGTGCTCCAGGATGTGTTTGTCAAAGAGCTTCCTCCTCTGTTGAAGATTTTGGAAGCGACTGGAAGCACCCCTGAGCTGGTTCTGTGTCCCTTGGGCCCCGAGCACCAGGGTTGGTACATCTGTCGGGTCAACCACGGAGACACCTTCTGCTTCTCCCAGTGGGCTCGGGTGCGCTCGGTTCACCTGCCATTCGGCACCGATCCAGGTATTATTCTCATGTGTGAAATTGCCTTTTTATCCCACAAAAGTGTTGGATGATGATCTGTTCCTTGCACTGTTGGACCGATCAGTCTTCCTTGTGGAGTAAATCTTGTCTTTTCAGGCTGTGGTGGTGCCCTCTTTTCAGGGTCGGCCAGTGGTCTGCGTATCATCTACCAGCCTCGTTCCCAGGCCGTGTCTGATGGTGATGCGCTGCTCCTGGAATGCAACGTCCTGGCAGAGCCCCCTGCCCAGTACCAGTGGTACCACGACTCCGTTCCCATGCCACAATACAAAGCGCAACAACTTCTAGTAAGTCCTACCCGACCAAAACACCCTCTAGTCTGCTTTAGTCCTCTTGGCCTAAACAGCACAGTTATTTAGCAGTTGCCCTCAAGTAGCCAGTTAGCACCCTGTTTGGGTGCTCTATTCCCGCAGTGATAAATGCGTACTACTTTCTGACCTGCAACTCTCAGGAAATTTAACACAATATAACTCCTACGTTCATTCATTCATTCATTTTCTACCACTTATCCTCACAAGAGTCGCGGGCGTCTTCGGGCGAGAGGCAGGGTACACACCGGACTGGTGGCCAGCCAATCACAGGGCACATACAGACAAACAACCATTCACACTCACATTCATACCTATGGACAATTGGTAGTCGCCAAAGAAGCGAACATGTTTTTGGAATGTGGGAGGAAACCGGAGTACCCGGAGAAAACCCATGCATGCACGGGGAGAACATGCAAACTCCACACAGAGATGCCCGAGGGTGGAATTGAACTTAGGTCTCCTAGTTGTGTGGCCTGCACGCTAACCACTCGGTCACAACGCAGCTATAACTTCTACATGTACCAGAAAAAAGGCGTCCGTCCATCCATCCATCCATTTTTTTATACCGATCATCCTCACTAGGGACAAGACGTACATTTGTTACATATTTACGAAAAAAGGTCAAAGATTGTCAAGAAAAAAAGTTGTTCATTGGTGTGGAAAAAAAGCCCTAAATTTACAAGATTAACCCGGACTCACACTGGATCCATCGTGGCTGCGGTCCTGATCCAGTCTGTCTTGCGGCAAAGTGCCACTCACCTGGCTCTGGTCTAGCCTTGTATACAGGAAGTTCTTGTAAACAGTAGCCGTACTGGCCTGTACAGAGGCGGCGGCGCAGATTTCTGTGTTTTTTTGGTGCCTATTACTTAATACAATGAGTACATAGAAATGAGTATACAATGAGTATGTTTATGATTAAATTGACCAGAGAGTGCGCTGGCGTCGGTAATGTCTGTGGCATCCAAAATTAAAGTTAGAACCTGAAAAAGACAGAAAAAGACTTTTAAATTTACGAGAAAAAAGCCACAAAGGGGACCTATGTTGCTTTTTCCACTTGACCTCTGACCTTTAAATGTGAGTTAGAATGTTGTATTCTGGTGTTAAACGAAAGTTTCAGATCATGAGGTGTGTGCATGTAGAATCTCGGGATGGCTCAAAACACTCGGTTTCCAAAGGAATGGTAGAAACAGTTCCTTTGCGACGTCACAGAGGGACGGACTTCATTATATTGGCGCGTATGTAAGCCAGAAACTCTCTGCCCTCCCACATGCACTGCTACGCTGTTTACTTGCTAGGAAAGCCACATTTGTTTCCAGTTCCTAAATATGAGAAGAAGTCGTGCATCTATGTCCTAGCTGTCCCAGGCGATGCCTGTTTTCCTACATAGTAAAATGTGGGTGCTAACCCACAAGTAACCAAAGGTTTCTTGGTAATAATGGTGGGTTTGCCAGAAGCCCTCGCCCAGCTGTGTCATGGCGAGCGTGGCCAATAGCGGTCATCATAGTATTAGCATAGAGTAAATAGCGTACTGGCCAATATCATGTGGTGGCTGCGGCTATGCTCCCGTGTCAGGTGGGAGCATGGCTGTGGGAAAGTGAAAGATACACAAAGCGAGCGTCACTGTGCTACTTTCAGATCCCCAGTGTGACCACGGCACACAGAGGCCAGTACAGGTGCCGGGTCTTCAACTTGTATCACCAGGCGTGGAGCGAGGCAGCAACTGTCACGATAGGTCAGCTCGCATCTGCCATCACCTGACATGATCACATGACACATGACCTCGTGTCACCTTCTATGCAGGCCCGACCTCCATCACAGATGTGTCGTTGGTACAGGTTGATCGTGGCGTAGGTACGTCACTCCCTCTATTCGTGATGACGCCATGTGCTCATCCTGCTAACAGCGTGGGAGTACTGCATGTGTGTTTCATGTCTTACAGAATCCCGTCAAGTGGACAGATCCGTCAGCAGTGCAGGAAGTCCTCCACCACGAGCACCAGCCAACACTTTCTATGGTAGCTACGTCTCATCAACACACCAACAAGCAACACTGAAGGCCATCAAGCCAAATAGGCTGTTCATCAAAAGTGGAAGTGCCCAGCCTTTAAGAGGGGATGGAATTTAGTGTCAGTGTCAAGTTTATTTATATTTAAGGAACCTCAAAAGTCAGGCATTCACACTGGAATCACCTCTTGATGGCAAAGGCAAAAGCTTTCTCTCTTTCAACTCGTCTCACTGCTGCTGAGCTTGGATGCAGTAAGATGGTCATTTCACACTTCTCATAAAACATCCCGTGGCTCATGGAACTAAAACGTCAAGACATGATCCCACTGGCTATCTGTCAAGGCACGGGAACATCCTTGCCCAATTGGTGCCGAGTGCAGTCCCATAACCATCAGACAAGGGATTCAAAAATGAAAAACATCTTCAAAGGCCTGGTCTCCTTCAAGTTCTGGAATGAGCAGGAGAGCAAAAAACATGGGACATTGAGAGGTGGAAGAAGGTTTTCTTCTCCCTTGACGGCCCTGATCCCAAAAAAGTACATTTATGAAAAAAAGTCATACCGGAAAAAAAGCCATATATTTAAGAGAATAAAAGTTGTAAATTTCTGGAGAAAAAGTCTGACAAAACTTTAAAATCTGCACGAAAAACTACAAAAAATTTACGAGAATAAACTTGTAAATGTACGAGGAAAAAAAACATAAAATTACGAGAAAATAGTTGTACATTTACGGGAATAGAAGTCTTAAACGTCTAAATTTACAACGAAAAAAAGTTGTACAATTTTTTGAAAAAATCATACATTTACAAGAAAAAACCTTCAACATTTATGGCAATAAAACATTTACGAGAATAAAAGTCAAACATTTATGAGAAAGTGTTGTATATTTATGAGCAAAAAATTCTTAAATTTCTGACACATTTCTGAGAAAAATTGTTTTTTTTTTTACAAGAATAAAAGTCGGAGTAAAAAGCTGGACTTTGACGAGAACAGAAGCTGTACATTTAGGGAATAAAAGTCATCCATTTCTGAGAAAAAAGACATTAATTTACGAGCAAAAGAATTTCTGAAACAAAAACTGGTGGCGCCATTTATCACCTAATTTCTTTCAAGATATTGTTTCCATTTTGTTTTTTTGATCTGTGGTCTTAAAGGGGACCTGCTATGCTCATGTTGGCCCTTTGTATTGAGTTGTGGACTCCTATAGAGCAGCTACACACAGTAACCAGCACATGAAGCTTTCTAGATCTTTCACAATCTACACCTATTCCAGCTGGATTTCCTTGGATTTGTGCGTCCCACCAAAAGGGACTGTTTTAATTTATTCCACCCACAGCCCACCTCCAGGCCCGCCCACTCCACTGTGATTGGGCACACCAAAGTACTTCTTAAGTACAGACTTTGTCAGAGACACTGCTGGTGCGGTGGAGCTCAGAAGCCAGGCATGAGGGTGCCGCGTGGACGCACAGCGGGTCTGACATTAATGCACCTTTCCCAACCAGAGTGCGCTGCTTCTGGCTTCAGCAACAGTTTGGCGGATATTTCACGTTCATGTTCACAAAAACAGTCCTATGTGAAATGCCGTTGACAGATGAAAATATTTTTCTCTCACTCCAATAACTTCTGCCTGATCTTGCCTCATAACCAGAGAAGCAGAGCTTGGGGGAGGGCAGATTTGGCCTTCAGCCACGCCCATATAAGAAAGCCCGCTCCTCTGTGACATCACAAAGGAACAGTTCTACCATGCCCTCTGAAAGCGAGCGTTTTTTAGCCATCCCCAACTTCTTTCAGGGCTCACTTCCAAATGTACAAACCTCATTATCTGAAACTTTAACACCAGAATACTACATTTTAAAGACATTTATAGGTAAAAAAGTGGGAAAGCATTTTAAACTTTTGATAAACTGATGAAGAGCCTATTTCACTTCAATGCTCCTTTGTAATCAAATGTTTTGTCCATCCATCCGTCATCCACTCATCCATCTCTCATCCATCCATCCATCCAGATCGGGACCCAGATAAATGGAGGAAAATGGATGGCTGGGTTTATTTGTCTCACTGCCATTTCTTCTTTTTGCATGTGAAGCTGGTTTAGGTCCAACAGTGCTAAATGTCCATCAACATTTGGATGAGGAGTGTATCTTTACCAGCCTGTCAGTGTAGACCTGCTGTATGTTCTGCAGCGATTCCTTGTTGCCTTGATCATCTGAGGACAAGGTGACTTTTCTCATGTGTCACGTCCACAGCAACAGACAAGGTGGCTCTCCTGATGGGAAACCTGAACTACCGGCACCTCAATGAGCTGTGTGCTCCCATGGCGGATGTCCACCAGTTAAGCAACCTGCTCAGACAAATGGACTTCAAGGTGGTTTCTCTGCTGGACCTCAATTGGCAGGAGATGCACAGCGCCGTCACCGAGTTCCTTCTGCTCCTTGGCAAAGGAGTTTACGGTTTGGCATGAAAGCATTGACTTCCAAACAAGTCCTCTACCAAAAATGCCCTTGGTTTTTCTCCTTGTGCAGGATTGCTGTACTTTGCCGGCCATGGCTATGAGAACTATGGCAACAGTTTTATGGTTCCCATTGATGCACCAGCCTCCTACACGTCAGAGCACTGCTTGTGTGTGCAAAATATTCTTACTAGGATGCAGGAGAAAGAGACGGGACTCAATGTCTTCCTGCTGGACATGTGCCGCAAAAGGTTTCCTTTGACTTCCTCCTTCTTTTACTGTCCTATGCTAAAGTTTGGCCACCCCTGGTAATTCCCATCATTTTCTTGTGTAAATCAGTGGGGGTTTGGCTCTGTTATTTCATTGTGATAACTGATGGACACAGTAGTATTAGGAGTATAATCGAACCAAGGTTTCTAGGATGAACACACATGAAAACAAAATGCAGGAATGTGGGCACCCCAGTCATGGCGTTGATTTGAACACCTTAATTGTTGATTGTTCAACATAATACCATGCTCGAAATGTTAATTTTGATGTTAGCATGCTAACACCTAGCATAATAGTTCCAAGTGTTAATGTAAGTGTCTAGCTATGAAAATGGTTAAAAAAAGCTATTATGCCCATGTTAGCATACTGGCAATGTTAACATGCTAAAATGTGTCTAGCTATGAAAATGCCTAGAAATGATTCTATGCTAATGTTAGCATAAGAGGTGAGTATTTATATAGGTTTCTAGCTATGAAAATGTATACAATTGCTACTACGCTGATGTCACAATAATCTTAGCTTGCTAACTCCTAGCATGATTGCGCTCTGTGTTTATGCATTTACTAGCAAGCCTAACATACTAACGTTAATATGCAAACACTTACCATAGTAGCAACCGGGAAGGCCAAATGTCCCAAATGAGGCGAGAATTTTAATTTTGGAAGGGTTGAGAAACATGGAAGTGAAGTCGCTAGAACTCCTTAGATTCTGGAAGAAAAAATTTTGGAATTTTTGGGCTAACCAGCTAATAAAATGAATGTCCTGTTGAAAGAGTTGATGTTGGAAAGAGGTTGAGAAATGTGGAAGTTGTAGTACATCAGCAGTTTTAGGGGAAAGTGTGAATTTTCAGTATAAAATGTCTGAATGTCTTGAACATGTTCAATAGTTTGATGTTGGTATACCTTGAATCGGTAGCAGATAACGGTTTTAGAAAAATTGAATAAAATTTTGGGGGAAAATGTTTGGATCATCGACAAAATGTAATCGGTTATGCCATATCCCCTCTCTGACAGTTCCTGAAAATTTCATCCGAATCCATTCAGAAGTTATTTTGAACACAAAGAAACAGATAAAACAGAACCTCTGTGCTAGGCTGGTGGTTGGCGCTAACCTCGGCTGGTGCTCGGCGCTATGCTCGGCTGGTGCTGTGCTTGGCGGAGGTAGTGATGGAATTGGCCAGGGGTGTTCAAACGTTTGCTTACCACTATATTCTGTATTTTTGTGCTTCAAGTGTTTCTGTCCCCTTCAGAAACCCAAATGATGGAGTGGTGGTCCAGCCTGGAGAGGTGAAGGTGACGGCCAACATCGTGTTTGGCTACGCCACGTAAGCTGCAGCTCTTCTACTATCTACCGTGCCTCCAGGCGGTGAAGACATGAATGCATGAGTAAACGTTGGTGTTTAGGTGTGTTGATGCAGAAGCTTACGAGGTGAAGAGGGAAGACGTGTCCAACGGCATCTTCATAAGCTTCCTCAAGCGCCGTGTGTGTGATGGCGAGAAGGTCACGGTCATGCTGGACAGGGTGGCGGAAGGTATGTCCAAAAGTCAGCCAGCGATGACAAGTCAATTGATTCATACGTGCTCAGGCACCCGTATCTGTAGAAGGCCCCACAGTGGGCTTACAGCATGAAGACAAGTTTATAAGGAAGTGTGGAATCTCACAGATTGAACAATGAATACTACTGGCTCTCCATCTGGCTACAGCAGTAAAATATGGTGGTGGTAGTGTGATTGTGCTTCAGGACCTGGAAGACCTCCTTTTTCAAAATGCATTCATAGCAGGGGTGCTTCGATCAATGAAGTTATGGGAAAGAGTAGTCGAAGCTAGACTAAGGGCAGAAGTCAGCATCTGTAAGCAGCAGTATGGTCTCATGCCAAAAAAAGATGCATTACTACAAATGCAGTATTTGCTTTAAGAATATTTATTGAGAAGTACAGAGAAAGTCAGAGGGAGCTGCATTGTGTCTTTGTAGATCTGGAGAAAGCCTATGACAGGGTGCCTAGAGAGGGACTGTGGTATTGTATGAGGAAGTCTGGAGTGACAGAGAAGTATGTTCAAGTGGTGCAGGACATGTATGAGGACTGGAGGTGGAGGTGGGACTGCATCAGGGATCAGCTCTGAGCCCCTTCTTGTTTGCTATGGAGATGGACAGGCTGACAGATGAGCTTAGACAAGAATCTCCATGGACTATGATGTTTGCAGATGACATTAGGATTTGTAGTGAGAGTAGGGAACAGGTGGAGGAGATGCTAGAAGACCTGGAAAGGAGAGGAATGAAGATTATCGCAGCAAGATGGAGTATATGTGTGTGAATGAGAGGGACCCAAGTGGAAGAGTGAGGTTACAGGGAGAAGAGATACAAAAGGTGGAGAATTTTAAGTACTTGTGGTCAAGATTCCAGAACAATGGAGATTGTGAAAAGGAGGTGAAGAAGTGTGTGCAGGCAGGATGGAACGGGTGGTGGAGAATCTTCCAGACAATCGCTTCAGAACCGAAGTAAAATGTTTCAGTTAGTTGGTGAATTGCAGTGCTCCTGATTGTGCAACACAACATCACATCAGCCATCCCATAATAATCCATCACTTCTGTCACGCTCTCACCAGACATGGGCCGCTTTGAAATCACCCGAGGGAGGCAGGCTCTGGAGCTCCGCAGTAATCTGTCTGAGCCACGATCCCTCACTGACCCCATTCTGACCCGGGACTGTTCTGCAGCCCATTCAGCTCGGAACCTCCAGTGGGCCGTCGCTCATGGTACTGACTACAGTCTTAGCTCAGTGGGCTATGTTTCATCTGGGTTTGTGTCCTTTCCAGTCCTCCCTGAGAGTCGTTTCATCCACTTTGACTGCGGTGTGAAGGTCCAGCTAGGGTGCGTATCAAACTCTCCACCCATCTTCCTCTTTCTATTCCAACCTCTTCATGGGCTTATCGGAACAGCTTGTTCTTCACACGCTCAGAGCTCTGAGGTCCTGTGACTTTCACACTGGATTTTTAATCGGTCAGGTTAAACGGTAATGTGCCTGATAGGTTTGCTGCTGAGTTCTCCAACATCATGGTCATCTACACGCACGTACTGGACAAGCCCAAAGAAATACATTCATGCTCCGCTCAACTGATTGACTTCCCTGAGGTACACACTGTGCTTCTTCTACATCTTATGTCGTCAATTCTGTGGAAAAGATAGCATTTTGTCCTCTAATGGCAGGAGGTGGACATCGACCTGAAGAAGAGCAACCAGGAAAGCCTGCTTGAAGCCGGCAGTTTGTTATTAATCAAGGAAGATCTCCCCTCCCCAGAACTCCCCAGTCTCTACACGCGCATTGGAAACCTGCAGAGGCTGAAGGTCAGGCCTTGGTCCAGTGAGACCCATTGTTCATAGTCGAGAGGCCATCATGTCAACAGAGACGGACTGTAATGTCTTACAGAAGGAGCTGACGTTCTGCCTATGTCTCCATTATATTTACTCCAACATGGAGGAGGAAGTAGAGGAAAGGCGAGCCATTACAGTCGGAAAACCGCTGGTCTCCAAACTCAACCTCCATCAACCACGACCTCCTCACGCAAGCTCCGCCACCGCGTCCTTAAGCCTCGACTCATGTGATGTCTCGGAGGTCTCTTGTTTCTCGGAGGACTCTTCCTCCTCCAATTCATGTTGCAACTGATAAATGTGGGCACAAACATTGATGCTGATCATGAAAGCTCTCATGTTGGACTAAGTAGCGAAAACATCAGCAAGCACAGTACGTGGCTAGTTGTCTTGTGTCGCTGTCTAATAAGTCCCACTGGAAACACCAGCTTCTCTCTTTCTCTTGTTGTCATGCTAATGACTCCTGTTTGCTGGGCTTCAGGAATAACTATTCTACACGACACTATGTGCTGTACTACTACCCAGTATTAGGGCCACATTCCACAATAAAGTCATAAATTTACCAGAATAAAGTTGTAATATTACCAGAACAAAGTCTACTTACTTCTAGTCTCATTTCTACATGCAATGCTGCGACTGGAGTAGATCTAACAGCCCCGCATCCCAACTGCAAAGCCTGAGCCTGTATTGTATCTAGTTTCCTCAAGACTGTCTTTGATGCAGACCCATACGCCGTGCATCCATAATCTATTGCCGACCTTATAAGTGCTATATATAATTTTCTCAGCGTTTCTTTACTTGCTCCCCATTCCCTGCCTCGAAGGCATCTCATGATGTTTATTACTTTCTTGCATCTATCAACCACCTTATCCACATGTCTTGTAAATGTTAGTCTTTTGTCAAACCAGATTCACAGATATTTAAATGACTGGACCACTTCCAACTGTTCATCATGGAGTTTAATCTGTCCTTATTTAATCTTTTCTGTGCAAACTACAACTTTTGTCTTTCCCACTGAAAACTTAAATCCCCACTCACCAGCCCAGTCCCGTTCCTGCCACACACGCGACATTTCTCTCAAATTACTCCATCATCTGCAAACAAGGAGACTCCATATGAGCCATCAACTCGACTAAAAATTTCATTGATCATGACTGAAAAGAGGACTGGACTAACAATACTCCCTTGAGGTGTACCATTTTCCACCGTGAACCAAGAACTATGTTCCCTCCCAACTCTCACCGAGTTCTTCTCTGTTAGGAAGTTCCTGAACCACTGACCCATCCTTCGTCTTATCCCCAGCCTCCAAAGTATGATCAATAACCCCTCATTCCACATCATATCATATGCTTTTTCTAAAACAAAAAATACAGCTATAAGATTTTCCCTGTTAATTTGTGCTTTCCTTATCTCATCCTCTAAATATAATGCTGGCCCTATGGTGCTCCTTCCCTTTCTAAATCCACTTTGATATGGTTTTAACAGCTCCTTTGTTTCTAAAAAAATAATTCAACCTCTCATTAATCATTTTCTCCGTTTCTATAGTCGACTCCTTCCACGCCGTTTTCACCGTGGACCCTGCACACTGCTCTTATTTGAACATGCGCAGTGAGCGGCATCGTGGGCCCTGCACTGTACTTCAACTGAGCATGCGCAGTGACGTCACTGACTAACCAGGGTCTCCATTTTGAACTTTTGGACACAAACACGGTGCAGTCAAATTGATTTCTTTTCAAGCTGAGCGAGGATCTTTCCCAGACAGAAGGATGGCTGATCCAGCAACTGATGTAGATCTTCCAGAGGGCTCAGAGGTTCGCAAACTATCGGACCTGAGGGTTATTGATCTGAAGGCCGAGCTGAAGAAACGAAACTTGGACACCACTGGTGTTAAGAGCGTGCTGTCGGAGCGTCTGAAAAAGGTCTCATTCATTGGTCTTCTCTTTACTACTACACATTCAAATATCACTTTATTCACCGCACTGCATCATTTAGCCTTATATTAATGTACACAGCAGGTACTGATACTATATCGTAAATGTGAAACTGCTAGCTCGTATGCTAGTCATACTAACATGAGCAGCTAACGCTATTAGCTCATGTAGTGTACAATTGTCTCCTTCCAACGTCACGTTGTGATGAATTAACTCTTCGTGGAGCAGCCCTGCAATGTCATTCAATTTGTGTTTGTGTTATTTGTATACGCAGGCTATCGAGGAGGAAGGTGGAAACCCCGACGCTATTGTTATTTCACCCGAGTCAGCGTCCAAGAAAGCTACGCCGAGGCGGGCCGCTAGAGGTACACACGAAAGCTGATATTTGCCAACATGTACACACCATTTGCAGAAAACTGCGAGTGAGCGTGGGAGTATGAGTGGAAACCTTGTATTTACGGCCACTGTGGATTGTTCTGCGTGTTCCTTTTCAACTGTAATCCGAAATTACGGAACACTGAACTTCACCCCCCCCCACACACACACAACACTATAAATTATAGGGCCCTGTGATTTCCACATTAACAGAGTCATGGAATTTCACTGAACTTGATTGTCATTTAGAGCTGGGTGATTAATTGAAAAACTAAAAAAAAGCACTTGAAGTGCAGACCTCCGAAAAGAAAGGTATACAAAACTGTTTTGTGACCAGCCATGTTGTTTGGTTTAGAGACAGTGCTCTGAGGAAAAGACAGGAAGCAGAACTGGATGTTGCAGAGATGAGGATGCCGAGGTTCTCATTGGGAGTGACCAGGATGGATAGGATCAGGAAGGAGTACATCAGAGGGAAATTACATGTTAGAGGCCTTGGAGATAAAGTCAGAGAGGCCAGACTGAGATGGTTCGGACATGTCCGGAGGGGAGATAATGAATATATTGGTAGAAAGATGCTGCGTTTCGAGCTGCCAGGTAGGAGGTGTAGAAGAAGACCAAAGAGGAGGTTTATGGACATAGTAAAGGGGGATATGAGCGTAGTTGGTGTGGATGATACTGTTACATTGATACACATTTGTAGTATGACGGGGAAATGCTTGATGGGAAATTTACTTCTGGTGGCAGTGAATCACCTTGATGGGGAAAAGATCATAATCCCATATTAACACCTAGCATGATACCGCCGAGTTAATGAAATTGCAGAATGTCAAAAATGGCAAAATTTGTCAATATGCTAATGTTGGCATGATAATCCAAGTGTTCGTATCAGTATCTACCCATTAAAACCCCTCAAAATGCTATTATGCCAATGTCAACCTGCTTGCAATGCTGACAGCTACCATGATAGCACAACATATCAGGAAGGCTGAACATCCAAAACAAGTGCTCTGACCACTTTTTGTGGAGTTATATGCATAAATGTTGAAAATGGTCCTGTCTTGCGATATTAAAGACTCCTTTAAAAAAATTCCTGGATCCAGATGTTGATCTGGATCACCCCCAAAATGTAATCAGTTCTCAATATCCCATTTCTGATGGTTCCTGAACATTTCATCCAAATCCATATAGCACTTTTCAAAATAAATTTGAAGATCAACATAACCTAAGCTGTGGTGTTAATAACCAAAACGGCCTTTAAAGCTTCTAATCGACATATGCCCTGTTGGTTATTTGCCCAAAATTGGCCACTCATGTTTTGCATCTATAGATGGAAGGGTTTTTGCATTTAGTCCATGGACATTTCATTCACAAGCTTGGAATGCACACACTCTGGTGTGGTATTAAAGATATCATGTGGGAACCTAACACCAAAATAAAAGGGATTTGCTTGGGCCCTGTTCCATGCACAATGGAACATCACCCCACAGGCAAAGCAGAAGTGACTTGGTGCATGAGCAGGGCAGGAAGCTACAAAAGCAACTCTTAACATGCAAGCTCATAAGTCCTCATCCTGGACCTGACCTCTGTGGAAATGCCTTTTTGCAGATGTCAGACAGGAGAACGATGAACCCGAGGATGCCAATTTAGAAGAGGACTCCCACGACGGCAATGTAAGTTTTAACACACCCACCAACTGAGATAATTAAGATGTCAACAGAATCTCGCTTGCGCTCAGGATGAACATGAGAACATGCAGGACATGGACATCCTGGACATGAATGTGTTGGATGAAGCCGAGCATGACAGCGGAATGCCGATGGAAGACGACGTGGACGAGCTGGGCAACTTACTCAATGGGGATGAGGAAGAACACCTGGGCGATGACGATGATGACGACGAGGTAACTCTCGACTCTGAAGACGAGGTGAGGAACTTTTTTGGCTGAAAACAATAGTGCATTGCATATCAATATCCAATATCCACGTTCAAAATAAGCAAAAACAACCAAAACGGTCTATTTCCACATGCATCAAATGTGAATTACCAAAGGGAAACATATTTGCATAGTATTTAAGAGTGCCTTATTGCTGCTACACCAGGGGTTGGCAGTCGTTAGCATGCAAAGAGCCATCTGACCTCCTCTTCAGTAGAAAGAGTGGCTGCAAAAATGAAAAAGAAACCAACTTAGGCGACCTCTTGTGTAGCCATTCGATATTCCATACACAAAATGTAACATTACATGTGACTTGACCGTGATTTGTACGAGTGATTTAACAGCTTTAGCATGAGCAATTCAGAGCTGTGCTCCCACAGTCATCCCTGTACATTTCATGTTCAAATATCCCGAAGCAATATTTCTAATATTTCAAAGGGGAGCTAATGAATTGCAATGTTGTTTTCAGCAGGTGAATGAGTCTGGGCAGATGGATAAAGATGACGATATGTTCTCCTCGCTTTATATGGTATGTGTCTTTGCACAAAGAAGGGAAGGTACGTAAGATGGTGATTTTAAAGGGCTGGTGTATGTTTGTGTGTTTCAGACGGTGGATGCAGGTGCAGACAGCCTGATGGAAGAAACAGGTAATGTAGATACTTGGTCAGAAGAAGAAGAGCTGTGTCTCTATCGCTTAGCTTGGAATGCAAACACTTTCTTTTCAATTCAGCGAGGGAGAGACTGGAAGCCCAAAGGTGATTGCTGGTTGTGTGCCAGGAAGGTGCTTAACTGCATGTATTCCAATTGGAAAAACAAAAACGGCCAAACAATCATCCAGTGGCCTTTTTGGGCCTGTTTGTTATGGTTAACACTTTTGCCGCACATTGCCAGCAATCGAAGAGAAGAAGAGTTAGGATGAGCTGATGTAGGCTGCCAGCAGGGGGTCCTGCGTGAAGATCCGTCAAGGTTTCAAGCACCATTTCACCACCACGCTGACTCAAGATGGATATGAAAACAGTTGGACTTGAGATGGAAGCTTTGTTCAATGTGCGCTGGAAGCCCAAGCAAAAGGAGTTGCAGCGCCACATATCTTCCACCGTGGACTGCTTGCTTTGGATCAGTTAGTGCCCCCCACCTTTGGGCTCCCTTCCAGTCTCTCCATAGGGTCTACTTAGTAAGAGCACAGGCACGTGGCCTTGCCAGTTCCTCCTTAACCATTGCTGTGTTTCAGAAGTGATTAAACTCTGCCATTCTATTCCTGTTAAATCCGTAGAAAATGACAAAGTAGCTGGGTCTTGTTTATCTGAGCCGCTTATCGAAGACCGCCACCAGAGCCGCGAGATGAGCGCCGAAGATGATCAGGCTACCGCCACTCCCGTCACCACCGCCACCGTCAACGCCGAAGGGGAAGACCAGGTGTCCGCCAACACTGGAGCCAAAGCCGACGTGGCTGTCTCCAGGGATGCGGAAATCGACAAGGATGCTATTGAGACGGACGCCACCGAGGCCGGGGACGCGGGGAAAGTCCCAGAAGAGACAATGGACAATGAAAAGGGCTCGCAAGCTGTTAGTGTAAGCGAACAGGACGTTGGGGGTGAAACTGTTGGTTCAGAATTGGGGTCTAAGAAGGGGGATGAGGATGAGAAGACTGAAGAGAATGCCACTTCGGATTCATCCTCGGCAGTGAAAGAGTCCTCCTCTGTAGAGGGCGATGATCAGACCAAGAGGTTTGTTGCTTTCTGTCTACTAGAAACCAAAATGGCTATCTCTCTTGCATTGGCTCCTTTGTGCTTTTAAGAATTGGATGTTCTTTTGAAGTCTTTCGTATCTCCCTCCCTGCTCACCTTTTTTATCCAGCCGTAACGCATCCGGGTTGTCTGGGGTCAAGTCCCGTTTACTCGCCTGTAAAATCTTCCCACAAAGGGTTGCTTTTCGTACAAGGACGTGCAAGTGTAGGCCCCCACCCCCCAGCGGTGTTTGCAAACATCCTCACTCTTTTTTCTTTGACTTTCTCTAGTTCCCAAGGCACAGACTGCAAGGACGAGTCCAAGGATGAAAAGGGTGAGTGTCTTCTGTGATGATCACAGAGACGGCTTGCTTCTTCTTTATTCTTATCAGATTGTCTCTCATAAGCCACTGGGAGCAGAAACCTGTGGGTCAGCGGTCTCGCCTCCACAACCAGGGCGACAGATCTGAAGACACTCTTCAGCAAATATGGCAAGGTCAGTGGCAAGGACAGGAATACAGACTCCTAAGAATGCTGGTCAGCACTGGAATTTAAGTGACTTGTATATTAACCAAGCTATAACAATATTATGATTGTAGCAGCTAACAGCAAAAACTCTATCTGGCGGACTAACACGATCCTCGCTAGCCGCTAGTCTCAGCGTCATTCCCAGACGGAAGAGTGGATACCTAGCTCTCCATTTGGCTAGATGCTGGTTTGCCGTCAGCATTTTGTCCTGAAGACTGGAACACACGTCTGAGACGGGCATTAACACGTCCTCTCTATTGTTGAATGAAAAACCTGCTTGGTTGGACGCTTGATTCACTGAACATGGCTCTTTGCCATTCAGCTGTGGCGTTTTTGTGTCCTCGTTGAGAAGTCTTGCTCTTGCCGTCGTGTTTATTGCCCCCTGTGTTGAGGATTTGTGTGTTCAGCTGCCTGGCTTCTGCCTTCCTTTCAAGGGTCTGGGCTGCCTTCTTATACCATCTGGGTTCAAAGTGATGTTTGTGGGGAAGTTACATGGTTGGCTATTGTTTACAGTGTTGGCGCTAAGCAACCACTCACACTGGTAGCTAGTTTGCTAGCCTGCCACGATGACAGTTGTAATTTTTGGACCCAGCGCCTTTACAGTACAAATGTATGACTAAATATACGGCATGTTCGAATTGCCCCAATCTAATCCTTTAAATATGTACTTGTGGAAACACTATTACCAAGGTGGTCCAACATAAGGGAGCAAGAGGTACAGCAAACAACCACAACACGGTGTGGAGCCACCATTCTTTGTTTGCTCACTCTGTCTTTACCGTTTCAAACAACTGAATGCGCAATCTCAGTCGCAGTTTATACTCTAAGCCAGGGGTCGGGAACCTTTTTGGCGAAGAGAGCCATGAAGCCCATATATTTTAAAATGTGTATCTGTGAGAGCCATATACATTTTTTTAAACACTGAATGCAATAAAATGTGTGCATTTTTATGTAAGACCAACAGTTTTAGATATAATGGGCTCTAATTGTGTAGACCAGGCACACTACCGCACGCCAATGGGGTGTGGCCAGCACACGTGAGCAGCGCAGTGTCTAATAATAAATCAAATACTTGTTGCCATTAATACAACTTCTGCTGCTGCATAATTTTGCACTATACATTTCATTCTTTTGGCCATCTTTGCCAGAAGGCTTGGTTCTGCAGCTTTAGCTAGGTGACTATTTGACTAAAGGAGGAAAGTTTATATTTACATGTTGACATCTCAATGACCGAGGTAGACTACCGCATTACCCAGTAATAATCGAGTTTTGGTGTTTGACCTGGAAAATATCAGGAAAGATGGTCGGCCGTATTGCAGTAGAAAATAGATGGACGAATTAAAATGCATAATTAAAATGCATAAAAAAGTTGTTGATTTTTAATATTTTCATTTCTGTGATGTTTACTTTAAAATGTTTTTATTGTGGTAAGAAATGCTTGAGAGCCAAATACAGTCATCAAAAGAGGCTCCCGAGCCATAGGTTCCCTACCTCTGCTCTAAGCCGATGTAAAACATGACTGGACTTGAAATCATTGAATAAACATGAGAAGTCTTGCGCCAAGATTGCAAAGTCTGATATAATGAATGAAAAGAACAAGGAAATGGCAGACTTACCCGGACCCAGGACAATCCAGGTGCTGTGATGCCACTGTCCCGTGGTTTTTATGACGTCGAGAGGATGAATCCATCCAAAATAATCACAAGTCACCTTATGCACGCAGTGCCATAGTCGTATATATCATCTGTTCACATTCTTCGTGTTTATGGCGGAAATGATTTTTGACCGCACTGTTGCTGTAAATTGTTGATTGACGTGTGTGTGTGTTGAACAAAATTGACAATGTAGTGAGATTTGTAATTTTGAAACCGGGTATATTTTTTAAATTCCACTAAAGTCTCTTTGAAGAATTGATGAATACAAAGGAAAAGAACTGTGTTATAGTTGGGACTAATCCATACCCTATTGGGGCTTAGGTTGTTGGCGCCAAGGTGGTGACCAATGCTAAGAGTCCCGGGGCGCGCTGCTACGGCTTCGTCACAATGTCTTCTACAGACGAGGCGGCTAAGTGTGTCAGCCATCTTCACCGGACGGAGCTGCACGGCAAGATGATCTCTGTGGAGCGGGTTCGTGGTGTCACCATCAGTTCCAAGACCATGCAGAACTACAGCAGTCCAAACCTCTTCCCCCTCATATTGACAAATTCCTTTTAACTATTGATGCAGGCTAAAAATGAGCCAGTGGGCAAGAAGCCAGCAGATGGTGATGGCAAGAAGTCAGGCAGCGATCGGAGACGCTCTTCTGACTCCAAGTAAGATTGATAGATTTCTGATAAAATGTCCAGGTATTCCCTGTCAGATGTACTGTCCAATCCGTTTAAGTCCACGCCCCTCGGAGTGGCAGGCACCATGTGCCTCGTATTTTTCACAACACAGTGAAAATGTATTCATCCAGCCTGAATCACCCACACAGTTGGACTAGCATGCTCTGCTAAACTAAGCTAAACCTGCTAAGAGTTTTTCACTGGTGTTTCACATTGCTGTTTCCACATGTTTAGTTCGGGGAGGGAGCTTTGTCACCACCATTGGGAAATACACTATATGACCAAAAGTATTTGCTCACCTACCGTGACTCGCATATGAACTTAAGTGCCATCCCATTCGGAACCCATAGGGTTCAGTATGATGTCGGTCCACCTTTTTCAGCTATTACGGCTTTAACTCTTCATGAAAGGCTGTCCACAAGGTTGAGGAGTGGGTTTATCTGAATTTTTGACCATTCTTCCAAAAGCACATTGGTGAGGTCACACACTGATGTTGGTGGAGAAGGCCTGGCTCTAAGTCTCCGCTCCAATTCATCCCAAAGGTGTTCTATGGGGTTCAGGTCAGGACTCTGTGCAGGCCAGGTCAAGTTCATCCACACCAGACTCTGTCATCCATGTCTTTATGGACCTTGCTTTGTGCACTGGTGCACAGTCATGTTGGAAGAGGATTTTTTTTCTATGGGAAAATGTGCTTTCCTTTAAGGGGAGTTACTTCTTGACGTACTTGCTCCTACGTGGGGATTGTCACATGAGGCATGCACATGACCCACACAGATTTCCAAACCAGCAGTCAGTAATGCAAAGCCTGTAGGAAGGGAATTGGGATGCAGACTATTTACATGTGTGCATGCAGGAAAATGCAGCCAGGTTGCAAGGGCAAGGCGGGGGAGGAGTGCGTATGTACTACATTGTTTACATTGTCCAACCTCGGCACTGGCTCCTCCTACAGCGGGCGACATACTCCTCCAGTTGTACACTGTGGTTCTTTCCCAGCCATGACTGGCGGCTTCTCCCACTGTATGCTCTGGTTCTCTCTGTCACAATAGCCGTAGGTGGCCTAGGAAGCTACTACGACCACTTTAGTGTCTGTTTTGGTTTGAGTCAGACCTTGTGGAGATTAGTGGTGATAACCAAAGCACCACTGCTGAGTAAAAATGTCATGTACAGTATACACAATGTGTTGGTGTTGATGAAGTGAACAATACAACACATGTCCACAGAAATGACCCATTTAGTGTTCATAAAAGCGGGGACCACGTATGTGGACATCTCCATTTTTACGAATAAGATGATGGGGGACCGGGAGTTGGTCTACATAGACTGGTTGTAAACTTATACGGGTTGGACTGTACGAAGTAAATGCATAAAACCTTCAACCTTGGCATGTTAGACATTCCATAGAAACAATGCGACATGAGCTGACGGGGTTGTCTTCCTGCAGGTCTGACGGAAAGGATGACAGGGAAGGCAAAGGTGAGGTGTTTGTCTGGCTTCGTATGAAGGAAAAGTATTCCCTCTTAACGGCTGTGTTTTTTAACAGGGGACGAGAGGACTGTTGTCATGGACAAGTCCAAGGGGGAGCCTGTTGTCAGTGTCAAGGCCAAAAGCAAAGAGCGAGTGAGTGAGCTGAACCTCCAGCAGTGCAGGAAGACGCTGTGAAAGCTAGCTTTCACCCAATGCACTCCTCTTCTGTGCCTCCAGAGCTCTAAGAGTCAGGACCGCAAGTCCCCCAGTAAGGAGAGGAAGGGCATCTTGTCCTTCGACCAGATCAAGGAGCAACGTGAGCGAGAGAGGCAGAGGCAGCGTGAGCGAGAGATGCGAGAGGCAGAGCGACGCAGATACACGTAAGGAAGCGAGCCATGGAACCTCACCCTTTTGCAATAGTGCTCACTAGCCGCTGTGACTTTGGCAGGAATCGCGGGCATGACAACCGCCCAGACCGCGAGCGTGAGCGAATTCGCATGTTCCGTGAGAAAGAGGAGCGGAAGCATTTGATGAAGAAGAGACACTGGCTGGAGGTGAGGTCACCATACTGTCTTTCTCTTTTTCACACTTGAAACGCCACTTTGATTCCTCAGCAGACTGAGAGAGAGCGCCTCGATGCGGACCGCATGGAGCGCCAGTACCTAGAACGGGAGAGGATGCGCATTGAGTACGAGAGGCGGCGAGAGCAGGAGAGGATCCTGAGGGAGCGTGAGGAGCTCCGAAGGCAGCAGGAGCAGCTACGCTACGAGCAAGACAGACGGCCCATGAAGAGGCCGTGCGACATGGATGGCAGGTATGCAAAGCTGACCTCACATGGCCATTATTTCCATCCTCCTTCTCACATTCTGCCATCTTGTCAGGAAAGACGACTGGCCCGACAAGCGCATGAACATGGATGACAGATACGGCCGCTCAGACTTTGGCCGGCAGGATCGCTATCAGGACTTTGACCACAGGGACAGAGGGCGCTACCAAGACGACATAAGGGATGGCGGGCGTGGTATGGCTGACAGAGATGGTCCGGTAAGACCTGGAGCATTCCTCAGCTACAAAACATCTGATTATTGGTGAATGGGCTTGAAAGTAACACCTGCATTCCATCCTACCTACTTTCACTGTTTCACGCTTCCATGCATACATCAGGCTTTAGGCATGTGTCATTTAGCTCAATGACTAATTAGCTACACAGGATGAAATTGGGATTTGTAAGTCCCAATGTTGTAAATTTACCTACACAATCCAACTAATAGAGAATAAGAAAAGTATAAATTTAATTGTAATAAATTTATATCAATCACAGCCATTTTTCCAAATTCAATCCTTTCAGTGGCCCATCTTTCAAGCAACACAATATTGTGATCTATGGCCGTATAATCATGTTAAGTACCAAAAGAAAAATCAGTCATCTTTGTCCATTCTTTAGCAATCGGAAATAGAACAGTTGGAACCTACACCTTTAGCTCAACTTAGACACATCGTCAGTGTTCCAGTCTTGGTTCACTGGGTGAGTCGAGTCTCACAACAGACACTCTTGCCCAGGAGACCCAGCTGGGGTGATCAGTCCCAGCCTGTGTCTAAGTAGCCTTCGCTTGATCCACAGTCATCTAGACGCCTTTTGTCTGTGGCTTTCTCCATCCTCTGTTTCGATATTGGCCTCCTCCCTCCGGTCTTCCCAGGGAGCAGTCAACTCCAGCAGGACCACTTTCTTAGTTGTTGGACCACGTCTGGCCTCAGAGTGGTTGGGCTGTCTCCCTAGGTCGACTTTCAGCTGCCAGCAGCCCCCCTGCTCGACTCCAGCACTAACAAAGGCAATTGATTGCTTTGTTGGTTGGTTACCGGGGGAGATCCTGTGCTGATGACCTCTGCGATGACCCAATGACTTTGGCCATGGTGCAAGTGGTATCTCCCAACTTCCAGTGCCCTTGGGCAGCATCTCCTATGTGTATGCTATAGGGGTGGAGCCGAACCCGAATACGGTATTCAGAAAGGCATGAATAATTATTTTTTTTTTACAAATAATTAATTCAAACAAACACTTAAAATGTTTGTATTCTGCAACAATTAAAACATATCAGAAAGCTGCGTTTCTCCATGAGACCGCAGTCCATGCCCGGTTCAGCCAATGAGTGACTGGTGTTCAGCAGTCGGGGGTGGAGACTGAGCAGTTTGCCTGCCCCTCACAAGTCTGAACTTGGTAGCATCTGTATTTTGCTTTATAAACATACTACCTTTCACCTCAACTGGGTTTCATATGCTGTTTTCAACTATCAGTAATAGCGGAGTTTGACCTGGAGATTATTCTGTTGGGCTGCATTTAGTTGCCATTTACTTCTCCTGTTGCCTCTGTTAGCATTAGCTTGCTAACATTAAGGCTGTTGACATTGGTTTTAAACTGTTAAGTAAGTAAGGCTTGGCAACTTGTGTAGAATTGGATGCACTTCTGGGTGCTATTTGGTACCTCTTCCTGGATCAGCTGACTGCTTTCCTTTCCCTGGGCCTTGTTGAAGGGAGGTCCTGGGTTGCTCTGGAGACCTGAGCGTCTGGATGCGGGGCTTAGTCTCGTGGACTGCTTCATCAGCCTTTCACTTTCTGCCAGTTCTTACTGCTATGCCAGCCGAGGAGACTTTGTCACTGGAGTCACTATACAGCAGCACCTCTCTTGCTCGGGTGACCAAAAACCCCTCCGTCAGACAACCGAAGGGCAGTTTCACCTTGTTGTTCCTCCCGTACAAGGCGATGCAGCTGAGGCTTCATTGTAGGTCCACCCACCTCCGCAGGAAATGGCTGACCTTTTTCTCAAAGCACACAACGGTGGTCAGTGGCACATCACAGCCCAACGGTTGCCAGAGTAGTCGTGACAGGATGGCACTGGAGACCTTCTCCTTTGGGATCTAGACACTCGCTGCGGGTTGCCACTGCTGTGCTGGTTTCCTTTGTTCAGATGACATTGAGGATCATCCATAGTCACTTCAAGAGTCTGGGCCATCTCTTTTAGACAACATATGGCACTCTGCTGGAACCTGGTACTGAGCTGGATCTAGCTGCTTGACAAACTGCTCTTCTTTCAAGATTAGCTCATTGGTATTAAATGCTGCGGTGGGTTCTGGTGGAGTTAAGGTCCTGCATGGCCCAAGATCTTTCCCTCTCTCACTGTCACTGGGGTACTTATTGACAACCTCTTCTATGCAGTCAAGTTGGCCACATTTGTCTGCCTGAGGATCTTCTTTGTAAAGCCCAAGGGGTTTGCGGTGAAGGCAACCCGTTTCTTCGCTCTCGATTTTCCATTAGCAAGCTTTGTTGCCTGTTTCATCCTGTTTGACTGCTCATACCCCACCGCCCCGTCACATGTGATTCTTCAAATTCACATGCCGACCTTGGCTGGTGGCTGTTTTATATGGCTTAAAACCGAATTTGGTGGTGCGCACCTGACAGGCTATGGTTAGTTATTGAGCCTGGCACTGTGATCATCAGTCGGGCGGTGGCTAATACAGTGTGCATCGCTGTCGGAGGTCTAATGGGCCTTGCACACAGGAGGGCAAGGCGCAGCAAACCACGCGCACGAAGGCGACAAACAGCTGCGACCAACTACACCGGGAATAGTAGCTGGTGTTGATTGGCTCTGGTGCTTTATGTGGATGTTTCCGCTGTCTTCCTGTCAATGAAGGAATGGCAACAGCGCCATCCACCATCCTACTCTCATACCGGGGATATGGTCCTAAAGAAGCCGTACCATGGATGGTGCTGTTGCCCTGTCTTCATTGACAGGAAGACATAAATCAGCTGGCATGACCTGTCACAGGACCATCATGTGACCACTCTGATGAAGACTGCTAGCAAGCAGTCCAAACTGTCAGGTATGACAAAGAAGTCTGTTAAAAAGAATCCTTTAAGAATACCAAAACAGCATTTTTGGACGAAGAACTGTATCCTGAATAAGGTGACAGTAACTAGTAAGTAGCCAACAATAACGGCACTGGATGACATGGGAAGTGTTCTCTGCTGCTCAATAAATGTTTAGTGAGATGAAGATTAATGATCTGAATGTGGAATATCCATATAGTTGAACATCATACAGCAATGGCATGTAACACCCAGAGGAACACAGCAAATGGGTTTTGGTGGACACTGAGCTGATGGTAATGGTTTCAACTTATTCTGTGTGCAGCATTTCTCAGACAGACACGGCCGAGACTCGTGGGGCGGAGGCTATGACAAGCGCATGAACTCCAGGTGAGCAGCTTCTTACACCTCCCCCACGGTCCAAATGTCCACCTTGGCCTGTTCAATCGGGGTGTGAATGAGCGCACACGTGGAGCTGAGGTAGGCCGTTTCATGTACTCTTCTGAAGTAGATGTTTGCATTGCAGGGATGGGGGGCGTGACTGGGACTCTGGGAGGAAGATGGATGGTGAGCGGCCGTGGCAAGGTACAAACTCATTTCATCGTCTGCTACCCTTTTATGGTTGCAACCATCTACCCTAAGTCCTGCTCCGTCACTAGACTGTCCATGTCCACATCCTTTGTGAAAGCCAAAAGACTAATTTCTATGGAACATGTTGGCCATCATCCACAATCCTTATGAGACATAGACATACATCTTTTTCTTTTCTCTATTCTAAAGATATAAAACAGGTCAAAAGAGGCAGCCAATGAATGCATGCTTAATATTCCTGCATACCTACCATTCTTCCTCACGGTGTCTCAAAGTGCTAAAACATCACACAACAATGTAATATGTAGATAACAGATAAGACACTAATGCAAAATAACCAGCAACTGTGAGCTTTAAACATGTCAACCTTGCAAGCAACCAGCTGGCACGGTAAGGCAGGGGAGGAGTGAGAGAGTCTGGGGTATAAAAGTACATTGGCCCTTGCCACAGTAGGGGCTTCTTCTTCCCCTGATCCTGCAGTTTCTCCTGCTGTACAATCTGGCCACGGCCGACACATTTCCCAAAAACTGCAGCTCCTGTGTGTGTGGTAACAAGTACATTAGGCTGCAAGTTAATGCCTCTGGTTTATACGTTCTCACACTCTTAACAACAATGTATTATGGCTTCTAAACAGAATGTACATGGAAAGCTGTGTAGCTGATCTATAGGAGTCCACAGTTCAATACCAAGGCCAACATGAGTATCAGGTTCTCTGGAAGACCACCAGCCTGGTTGATCTCAAACATCTTGCTAGCAGCAGCTTGCACCTCGGCCAATAACATACACACAGGCAACTGTGGCTCACACGGTGGACAATACTAGAGTACCACCTAGTGCTCCAAACACCTCATGACAGTTCAAGAAAAAAATAGCCTTAGATTGTTTGTTTGTTTGTTTGTTTCGGCTTTTTCCTGGTTATGGAGGCGCCTCAGCCTGTCTTTTTGATCCGCATACTGATTTGGCTTACGGAGGATAATTTGTAGCACAACTGTCGACCAGCAGAATGTGTGGTGGTGTCTCATTGTGTTGATGTGAGTGGCCAGTCAGTGGGCCTGGATTTCCACTGACCCACTTAATTCAGCATGTCCTTGTCAGGTCGTGATGGCGGTATCCCTGGCATGGCACGCGGAGGAGGAATGGCAGGGTGAGTTTCATGTCTTGCCTTTCAAAGCTAAAGTCTCCCCATTGCTTGTACTAAATACTTGGTGTGTGTGTGTGGCGTCACCAGGCGTGGGGGCTACATGAACTCATCCCAGTCTCTCTCCGGGGCGCTGAACCGCCAGAACCAGATGATGCAGGGGGGCGGCATGCAAGGTGGAGCCTTCAATCGACGTTTCTAATCTTTTAGTGTACGCAAGACAGCAGTGGTGGGCGTGGTCGTGGTGGATTTTACCTTTTTTCCAGGTTTTGCCTTTTTCTACGTCATGTGGTCACAAACCTGCAGTGTCTTTTATGTTGTCAATGGAAGTGTTATTTTCACACATGGTTGATGGACCTAACTAACCCTCGTCACAGCTCTTCACGGTGTACTTTTTAGACGGCTTCTGGCTACGCATCCTAGTCAATGGACCGTCCTCGTCAGTTTTCCACTCAATAAGCCCCCAAATGCTAGGATCTATTGATGTGCCGGTGATACTCCGTGGAAGACTTTCACATCCACTACGTTATTTATGTTGACACTCTGCTCATGTCCTCCAACAATAAAATATTTGGTCTCTTTAAACATGCTTTTCATTCCTGACTTCAAAACTTACTAGATGGCAATGGAGACCTTGTCAGCATGAGATGAATGGAAGGAATGCCGATACAAGAACTAGCGAAAGGCAGCCTGTGATGAAAGTTTCATTGTTTCAGCAGTTTGAAATCATTGTAGGCTCATAAAGACATCATGAAAGGAATACATGTTCTCACATTGCTCATCTTAGGGGATCTATTTGCTTCACTTCCTCCACAAGCCAATGGCGTCCACGTGGTGCGGGGCCCTGAGGGGACACTTCCAGGCGTAGCTTTCCTCCACGGGGTAGAAGTGCATCCTTTCATTTCCCTCTTCAGCATTTGTGCATGCAGTACTGCGCGGTTGTACTGGTATGAAGTGATCCTGTTACTATGGCAACAAGTTTTAAATTCTGTGATGGTTATTTGGTTCGACTGAAAATAAAATGCAAACATCCGGCCCAAGCCTGCGTTGTTGGAAAGCATCTCCTGGAGTACTGGTACTGGAAAGGAGTCTTTGACTGGCATGTACTCTTGTCCTACAAGTAACAAACCCAGCCACAGTGCTGCTTTTCATTTGACCTTTCACCGGAAATATCCGCTCTCAACACGTAAGTAATCATACAGGAATGTCCTTGGGAAACCCAAAACTCTTTATTGTTGGTGCCTAACTGATTCCCGAGCATATTGGTGTGTGTGTGTGTGTGGCTGTCAACTTCCATTTCTTCGCTGATGGACCAATGAGCAGACATCCCGAGCGGCTGATGCTCGTCCTTCGGGGGGCATTCCCAACCCCGCACGTACTTTCCTATTGTATGTTGATGAGCGTTCCCGGCGCATGACATTGCACTCCGCATGGCGTCTCTTCTATATGCATTATCAGTAGGGATCGACCGATATGTTTTTTTTCGGGCTGATATCGATTTTTTTCCATCACCCTTAGCTGATTGCTTGGGCCGATTCATGTGGCCGATACTGTTTTTGCGCCCTCAATTTACATGAAAAAATTAAAATGATAATATTACAGGTCTCGAAGTTGAAACAAATTTATTGAAATATAAACACTGAACACAGTCGGATTCAGCTTTCTTAAACACACATTTAAATGGTATTATTTAACCTCAGCCCGGCGTTGGCTGAATGAAACTCCCACAAACATCATGGGACTGAATTAACAACGTTGACAATAAACCGGTGTTGGTAACAGCTGTACATATTAGCCTCCAACAGCTCCCTAATTCCAACGGTAGGCACTTTTAAAGATGAAGCATTCAGCAGCATTCCTGGTTTTCAGACCCACAAACTAAACTACGTATATTTTAAAGCACATATATTGCATGCACTTGGCATTCATGTTTCCTATTTCAAAGCAGGTGGCAATATTTCAAGTTTAACTGTTAGAGGCTAACTGAGAGTTGAAAATGTACCCTTGTTGTGATTCACCACTCTTGCAGTGTGGGAAGGGGTACCGTGACTGTGTGATCCTCCGGCAACACAAAGCTGCCTGACAGATGCCTGTCTGTAAATCATGCGGCAATACATTGGTGAACTCACGCGCGTATCGGCTGATACCGATTCAAATACAGAACACAAATATCGTCTCGATTTATCGGCCGGCTGATGTATCGGTTGATCCTTAATTATCAGCGGACGTCCCACAATCACGGTCAAACATTGCCGTGCTCTTGTGTCGCCAGCTTTCAGTAGGTTTGCACCCCTGGTCCTGAGAAAGATAAGACCAGACTAAAGCAAAATAGAGTGAAACAATGAGGGAAAGTTATTGAGAGATGCTTTAATCAGAGAGGGTCAAAAGAAAGCACATGTAATCTGCCTGCATACACATGGGCTGAAGAACAAGCCATCATTGTCAACATATCAACAGTTTCTTCAGCAAGACCATGCAGAACCATGGCGGTGGTTGTCCGGGACCGTCCCATCCAGTCCAGTGGATGACACTCTAAAACTTCTTTCCTTTGCTTAATCTGTTGTGACGCCAAATGTTTTCCTTTCGGAGACGCTTCCAGTATTCCCAGCTCTCTTTCTCCAGTTCGTGAAGCGCCGGGGTCGGACCCAGGTTCAAGTGGAAGAGCCTGAGAGAAGACGGGTGCACACAGGTAGCTCTTGGTATACCAAGTACAGAAAAGAAGCGCTCATCTCCACTTGTACGGTGGAAGCAGTCCTTACCAGTCTGGGTACTCTTCAGGCGGCTTCAGTTTGGGGTCTTCTCCTTGTTTGTAGATGTTGGCCCCCACCGCATACGTGGTCAGTCTGACTGGATCTCTGCACACCTCTGGACCTTTCAGCTCCTCTTTCACAAAACCTTTTCCTTTGCCTTTGGCCGCTGGGGGACAAACATTTTCATTATTAGAGCACATCGGGGACGGCAGTGGCTCGAGAGGTAGAGCGGGTCGTCCGGAAACCAACAAGATCCCCCATTCGATCCTCACTCCCTCAAACCCAGTCACTGTCGTCATGCCACTGGGCAAGACACTTCACCCGCCTTGCCTCCAGCGGCATGCCATGTTTGCATCAGACTACGTCGGTGCGGCTGTAGCTACACATGTAGAATACCACCAGCGTGCGACTGAGGAGTCATGAAGAATGGCTTCACTTCATTGGGTTCCTTGGGAGCTCGTTTTTGTGTGATGGGGAAGTTAAAGTAGCTTTAATAGAGCTGCAAGTTGGATACCATCAAAAACTTGACCCGTCAACGGACCTACCAATGAGCAGCGAGTGCCACTGTGGGCCACTCCTTTTTCTAAAAGCATTCACACGCTCATTCAGAGTTCCAAAAACATTTTCATTTCACGTTTCATGTTTTTGCACACTTTTTACCTCCCCCAGCGTCCATAAAAATGACATCATCTCACCCCTCAATTGACTCACTGCCATAAATAGATTGCAGTCCTGTGGTAATCACGATAGAGAAACTGTATCACTAGTAATATGTTGATATTAACACAATAAAGCAATGGTTTTGAGTGTTTGTGTCCCCTGTTGGGATAGGCTCCAGCACACCCCGCCATCCCCGTGAGGATAAGCGGTTGAAAATGAATGAATAAATGAATGACTTCAATTTAAGCAATGTGGTGCTACAAATTTACACAAGATTATGGATGTAAACTATGATTCAGCTGGCACCAGACACCGTTTCTTTCACACAAGACGATTATTTAATACTAAATAAAATCCTATTTATTTGAGTCTCGTGATGCTAACGCGGCAAATTGCGGTTTCCGCAATAAAAACACAGTGAATATGCCCTCAGTATACTCACCTGCTTTTTTCGCATAGCCGCACGCTTGGAATCTGTTGCATAGGTTATTCCTACGTAGCGTTAGTAGCACACTGTTTGCTATGTGTTTTGTTAATAAAGAAACCCCAAACAAAGAATAACTGGACATTTTTTACATTGACTTACGAACTGCGATTGCCCATGCTACATTTGACATTCAGAGTTTAACTTCCGGTTCCGGGTTGTAGGGTTTCTCTTCCCAGCAAGGGTTGCTTACCACTGCCTGTATTAAATCATCACTGCCCCCGCTAGTCGGGAAGACGCATGACATGCTATTTTGTGACATGATAGGCTTTGAAATTAAATATTTTAAGGCTTAAAATGTTTAAGTTCCCATTAAATGTCTTTAATGGGAACCGAAACTTCTCCCTGAAATATCTAAAATAATTCACGATTGAAGCATGACTCAAAATGACATTGGTGATTGCTTCCACTAGATGGCGCGCGCACTCTTTACATTCCTCCTTCAAAACCCGAAGAAGAGACAATTTCCAGCATTTCTTGAAAACATGTCAGAGTACGACACTGTTCAGAAAAGTGCCCTCAAAATTAAGGGTGTGGGAAGTATTTCTTCTGGCAAAAAGTGAGTAAGATGCAAAGATTTGTTGTTTAACTACGGTTAAATACGTGCCTGTTGTCGTTGCGTTTCAAATAGCCCGTATGCACTCGAGTTAGCTTACATGCTAGCACAACACTAAGCGAATCGGTCTTTCTTGGTGTTTATGTAGACGCAACGCTCTTGAAAACACGTCCTTGTACAATAAAACACGACCCTCCGGCACTGTAGTCTTCCGAACGTAAGCCAAACTGCTACAAACATTTTATAAAATGAGGTTGAGGTGGCAAGTTTCAGGCGCAGTATGGTTTGTCGTGTTTCTGTACGTTTGTTTGCACAAATCCTACAAAGTCAGTCACTAGTGCGTGGGTCTGATAACACCACTGTCTATTTTGAAATAAGGTCAATTAAAGATACTGTATCTTACATATAAAATGTACTAATACCGATGGACATACGTTATAATGCGTGATCCAGTCAGCTGTGGTATGGGCATATGAGTATTGTAGCTAATGGCTGCCTTAGCGTTGAGTGACGTCATCATACCATTTTCATACATGTCACGGATGCTGTGTAACCTCGTAGGAGAGACAAAAAAACTATAAACACCTTGATTACATTTACAACTACAAATAAACTTGATCGAGTGAGTCCCAATGAGGCCCGAGTGTAAGTAAGTGTGTAAGTAGCATTCATGAATATTGAAGTATAGCATATTAACATTTACACATAGGAGCCCAAGTTGTTTTCACTGTACATTTTCAGGCTATACAGTATATAAATACGTGTTGTTGTCCAGGAAGAAGAAGAAGGACAAGGAGAGCAAGCGTCGGTTAGAGCAGGTGGTGACCAATGAAAACGAGGAGGAGGTGAAGGCCACCAAGACGTACATAGACAAAAGGACGCCTGCTCAGATCGCTTTTGACAAGATGCAAGAAAAGAGGGTAAGTATGTCAAATATCATATGAGCACACAATATATGCTTTTGATGCATCTTATCTTAGTATGGCTTTCTACAGATGTACCTTACTGTCTCTTTAAGAGAACTTGGGTGAACTTACTTGACAGCTTCTATTCCGTTATGAGGGGCGTGGGTTAACCAAAGTGATCAATAGCGAACACACCACGGTGACCTTTGCTCCGTAGCTGGGAGATTACACACTGGGCTTCCCGCTTCTACACAGTCCTGGTTCCTTCTTTTTTTGCATGTTTGTCCCACTTCAATGTTTCAGCTCATCACACAAATGTAAATATTAGGCCATGACAACACAACTCGACCCTTGATGAACTTTGAACCTTTTATGATGAAGGGAGGAAACGGGGCGGAGCTCCATGTCCCTGTGTGGAAAAGTGATTAGCCTAAAGCTAATAAGTAGCTGGGCCACCCTTAGCAGCAACAAGTACAACCAAGCCTTTGTGATAACTTGCAATGAGTCTCTTCCAGCTGTGGAGGAATTGTTGTCATTCAGCCACATTGGAGGCTTTTCCAGCATCAAGGACTTTTGAAGGTCATGCCACAGCATCTCAATAGGATTCAGCTCAGGAGCTCAAGTCTTCATTTGCTTAGGTGGACTTGCTGCTGTGTTTTGGATCATTGTCCTGCTACATAACCCAAGTTGCTTTCAGCTTGAGCTCACCCACAGATGGCCGCACGTTCTCCTTCAGCACAATTCATGTTTCCATTGATCGCAGCAAGTCTTCGGGGTCCTGAAGCAGCAGACCATCACACTACCATCACAATGTTTGACTCTTCTCTCATGCAAGATAGAACGGGACACACACCTTCCAAAAGGTTCAACCACAGAGTATTTTCCCAAAGGTCTTGGGGATCATCAAGATGTTTTCTGGCCAAATGGAGATCAGTCAGTGTAAATGTTCTTTTTGTTCAGCAGTGCTTTTGGTCTTGGAACTCTGCCATGCAGGTCGTTTTTGCCCAGTGTCTTTCTTATGGCGGAGTCATGAACACTGACCATAACATTTTGTTTGGCCGGCCGCTCCTGGGAAGGATCATCACTGTTCCATGTTTTAGCCATTGGTGGATAATAGCTCTCACTGTGGTTGGCTGGAGTCCCAAAGCTTTAGAATGGCTTTATAAAATATAGAAAGTGATAGATCTCAATTCATCTCAGCTGCGTCTTAACAGGGGGACCTGAATCACTTTTTCACACAGGGACATTACGTTTGTTTGATGATCTGAGACATCCAAGTGTGGCAAATAAAAAAAAAAAAATGAGGAAGGAGGCAAAGACTTTTCCGCAGCACTCTATAACAGTAGTACAACATTCTAATCATCCCTCACGCTTATTCCTGTTCTTTCTTGACAGCAAATGGAAAGAATACTGAACAAAGCATCGAAGACACACAAGCACAGAGTGGAGGTATGTCATGACACAAAACAGGTCGATGATCCCCAAACACACTGTTTGCCTTGTCTGTTTCAGAGAGCACACATCAGTGTTAAGGGGGTAACCATACACGTACCAAGCATTTGTTCTGTTTATGTTGTGGCATAGTTGTTTAGATATTTGGGCTACATTTGTGTCAAATTAAAATATCTTTTCATGAAAAGCTGCTTTTTAGTTGAGGACTGATATTTGGCTGAAACCTCCCCATGTCCTAACACTGATTACTAAATAATTCCAAAACGTAGAAAGAAACCTTTTTGTGATGAAAGATGAATCTAACCTTTGGTTTGGTCGGGTCTATGTCTCCACCGCCCTGGAAGAAAGATCAGTCCAAAATGGCGGCCACTGGGCGGGGTATCTTTTGAGAATTGTCTGGTTTTGAGTGAGTTCATAATGACAAGAGACAATTTTATTGTAGCTGTTCGGATGAGAATGTCAAGGGAGGAGGCGGATTGGGGGGGGTAACAAAATAAATGTCTCAGGACCTGATAGGGCCGGTGTCAATAATAGGGACTAGAAACGCCCTGGTGTTTGTGTCCAAAAGTAGTCCTCCTGGATCTACTGTATTGTCTTGGAGCATGCTGTGAAGAAACAGTACCTGCATAGACTAACCTGTCCGTTCTTATTCTGCAGGACTTTAATCGCCACCTGGACAACTTGACCGAGCATTATGATATTCCCAAAGTCAGCTGGACCAAATGATTCTCCATATGTTTTGTCTTGGAAGGTTATGTTGTGCTTGTTTAATGTATTCACTTTTTGATATGAAAGAATGAGGAAGACATGATGGTGTTGCTTTTTTTAATGGACAAACCACAGTCCTATTTGGAAACAATGATGGCACATGATGGCAAATCCAATAAACTGCGTTTGTGTCACGGCTTCATGACCACGTCTGGATTTTTTATTAGCGGGCAGACAGTCTAGAACCGCGCGGTCATTGGTTCCATTCCCCAAAGTCATGATAGTTCCACACCCATGTGTGACGTCACAGGAAGAGTTCACTTTGGTCCAAGCATGTCGCTGGGCTTCACCCACTGGTCAAACTGCTCCTCCGTGAGGTATCCCAGCTCCACGGCCGTCGCTTTCAGCGTGGAGCCTTTCTTGTGTGCCGTCTTGGCGATGGTGGCCGCTTTGTCGTAGCCGATGTGCGGGTTGAGGGCGGTGACTAGCATCAGCGACTCGTTCATCAGCTTGTCGATCCTCTCAGTGTTGGCCTGGATGCCCACCACGCAGTTGTTGGTGAAGGACACGCAGGCGTCGCCCAGCAGCCTCGCCGAGTTCAGCACATTCTTCACCATCATGGGCTTGAAGACGTTGAGCTCGAAGTGGCCGTTGCTGCCACCGATGGTCACCGCCACGTGATTCCCCATGACCTGGGCGGCCACCATAGTCATGGCCTCGCACTGGGTGGGATTCACCTTCCCCGGCATGATGCTGCTCCCGGGCTCATTCTCGGGTAAGATGAGCTCTCCCAGCCCGGAGCGCGGCCCCGAGCCCAGGAAGCGGATGTCGTTGGCGATCTTCATCATGCTGACGGCTGTTGTGTTCAAGGCTCCGCTCAGCTCCACTAAGGCGTCGTGGGCCGCCAGGGCTTCGAACTTATTGGCGGCCGTGATGAACGGCAGCCCGGTGAGGGAGGAGACGGTGGAGGCGATCTTTTCCGCAAATCCGATGCGGGTGTTGAGTCCTGTCCCGACAGCGGTGCCTCCGGCTGCCAGCTCATACACCCTGGGCATGGCGGCTTCCACTCGCAGGATACCGTACTTCACCTGCTGCACGTATCCACCAAACTCCTGTCCTAACGATAGCGGCACCGCATCCTGAGTGTGCGTGCGGCCAATCTTGATGATATCTTTGAACTCCTGCGCCTTTGCAGCCAAGGCATCATGCAGGGTCTGCAGGCCAGGCAGCAGAACTTGATGGACCTCCGTGGCTGCAGCAATGTGCATGGCAGTAGGGAAGGTGTCATTTGAACTTTGGCTCTTATTGACGTGGTCATTCGGGTGGACTGGATCTTTAGAACCCAGCGTCCCTCCCAGAATCTCAATAGCTCTGTTACTGATCACCTCGTTGACGTTCATGTTGGTTTGGGTACCAGAGCCGGTCTGCCACACCACCAGAGGGAAATGATCGTCCAGTTTGCCGGATGAAACTTCATCCGCTGCCTGGCAAATGGCGTCCGCTATCTTCGGGTCGAGTCCATAATCTTTGTTCACCACAGCTGCCGCTTTCTTCAGGATACCAAAAGCCCTGATGACCTGGAGGGGCATTCGCTCAGATGGTCCCCCTATCTTGAAGTTCATGGTGGATCTGACAGTCTGCGCGCCGTAGTACTTGTCAGAGGGGACCTTGAGCTCGCCAAACGTGTCCCGTTCGACTCGAAAATTTGAGCTGGCCATCCTGGACGGGTTTATTACAAGTTTACAATTGACGCCAACTTGCAGCACAGCCCGGAGACTGTGGTTTAACCGCTGGACGTGAGCGAAAGAGGGGAACATGGCTGCTCTTTAGAGGTGAATCCGTAGGACGTAAAAGCTGCCTTTCACTTTGGGAGCTGTGATTGGGCGAATGTGACGCTGAGGCCCCAACAACCAATTGGAAGAGAGAGAGAGAAGCGTAGGCGGAATTTTCTGAATTGGTGACCAATCAGAGGAGGACCGTGGAAAGAGTTATAAAATGGCAAGCGTCTATTTCCGTTTTATCACTGAAACTAAGACTGGTCTGTTTATATATGGTAATCACTTGCGTTGAAGCATTTAAAGAACACTTGAAAAAATCAATCAGTTTTTGTTTATATTTACAAGGAATACATAGAATTGTGTTTGTACGCAAATCTTCATTTTTTTTTATTTTGAAGCGAGAGAACAACCTCTCACCGAAAGTCCATTGTGTCATTACTATACGTACTGTGAGACAGAAAGTCTGGACAAAATTATAAATACTGTCGACGGGAAGCTCGTAGAAATACTAAAAGCTTGTAATTTCCCCACTGAGGGACGAATAAAGGCATATCTTAAGGCATATCTTAATATCTTAGTTATACATTTACATAAAAACAAGGGAAATGCAGAAAAATATCTATTCACGCCACCATTTTATGTATTACCATTAAAAGACCACACATTAATTTTTTTGCAAAATTATTTGAAATGCAATGTGATTTATTATTACTTTCGTACTACTACACTCCAAACCAGAAGTGTCTTTATTTTGAAGTATGTCTACAAGCTCTCACCGGAAGTGAGTCGCGTGGTTTCAGTCCATTCACCCTGCTTGTATCTTCTCGCGGTATCGTTAGCATAGTACACGATTAGCTTCCTTAGCTAGCTCCGTCGTTTTCAGGTTTCGTGTCGACCTGACGACTACAGCCAGGGAGCGACACGCAAAAGGCTGCATACATATTTATATTTTTGATTCCAAGCTGCTGACGGGACCAGGACCATGCCGCACAACTTCCAGCCGGGAGACCTGGTCTTCGCTAAAATGAAGGGGTACCCCCATTGGCCAGCCAGGGTAAGTTAGCTAGCAGCAGCAGAGGCGAAGGCATCCTTCCTTGCAACCGTCCTAACACGGACGCATAGAACACACTCTGATATTGTGTATATCTTCACGTGGCGTTGATCTCATTTGCTTATTTTCCAAGTATGCAATTTAGTAAAAAATAATAATGAACATTTGCATGCCACAATGTCGGCCTGCGTACACCATCAGCCAAGCTAACGTTCATTTTAAAGTGACGTGCGACATATTTGCTTAACAACCTTGTTGGAAATTCTTCACCAGCATATGCCGGAATGATGTAAAGATTGAACAAGCATCCTACTGCCCAGTAGTGCAGCAGCTATGTGTGCTATTGTCTTTCTTTTGAAATGGAAAACATGCAAAGTTGTCTTGTTTATTCCTAGATTGAAGACGTGGCTGACGGAGCAGTGAAACCGCCACCTAATAAAATTCCAATTTTCTTCTTTGGGACTCATGAAACGTAAGCATTAAACCACTGTTTGATGCCGCAACATGGGTGGGGGGCGGGGGCACCTGCTGAATCTTTTCCATGATTCTTCTGCAAGAATTTCTGTACGGTTGTGTGGTATACAATTCATGGAAAAACAGACAATATTGATTCATTCATTCATTTTCTACCGCTTTTCCTCATGAGGGTCGTGGGGGTGCTGGAACCTATCCCAGCTGTCTTCGGGTGTGGGCGGGGTACACCCTGGACTGGTGGCCAGCCAATCACAGGGCACATATAGACAAACAACCATTCACACTCACATTCATACCTATGGACAATTAGGTGTCACCAATTAACCTAGCATGTTTTTGTAATGTGGCAGGAAATTGGAGTACCCAGAGAAAACCCACGCATGCACGGGGAGAACATGCAAACTCCACACAGAGATGGCCGAGGGTGGAATTGAACCCCGGTCTCCTAGCTGTGAGGTCTGCATGCTAACCACTCATCCCCCGTGCAGCTCACAAGATCGATTATTGAAGATAATTTGTACCACAGTTATCACAATTTTTGTTAACCTGTTGAAAGAGAAAATAATAGGTTTCTACTTCTGGGAAAGAGGTTTTTCAGGGAGCTTGGGCTGCAATCTGGCCGTGATGGAGGGAGGTGGGACATGAGGTCATCTACTAATTTGCTTAATTGTTCATAACGCACGTGCAAGTGACCAGTAGATGGTGCAATGTCCCCAAAGGTGCGACATGAAAGCCACTGTTTTGTTCCACAGTGCATTTCTGGCAGCCAAGGATCTTTTCGCCTATGAAAAGTACAGCGAGCGCTATGGGAAGCCCAACAAACGGAAAGGCTTCAATGAGGGCTTGTGGGAGATTCAGAACAATCCACATGCCTCCTACAGTGCTCCACCTGTGGTAAGCTTCTCTCTTTGGGGGAGACGTGGCCCCTCAATGATGTTTGGTTGACTTGGTTCTTCCTTCTCAGCCCGCCAGCTCATCTGACAGCGAAGACAACAAGGCCGGTGGTGGAAGCGATGATGACGAGGAGGAGGACGAAGAAGCCCCAGTGCCCAGGAGGGCAGACTCTGCAAGCGAAGTGGACTCTGATTCTGCCAGTGAAGACAGAGGAAGGGGGGGAGGAGGAGGAGTGAAGCGGAGGCCGCAGCCTACAAAGGTAAATTGTTTAGCTTTGTTTATCTTCCAATTAGCATCACAACCCCCCCTCTGTTGCTGGCTAACATGCAAACCTTTCGGATACTTGTACCATGTGTGAGTGACGGGAAGAAAAGCTCTGACATGCTTGGGGAAAGAGTTGTTTGGTGCCACCTTCTGGTTTGCAAGTGTAAATCCCCAGACCCCTTCTTGGTCAGACCGTGTAGTGTCCCGCAGGACTGCAATCTATCTATGGCTTTGGTGGATTGTGTGAAATAGTAGGTGCTTGGAGATATCCTCCAAACAGCCAGTGACTTATGTAGAACAGCTCCCTCTGTGCAAAAGCCCAAGTCTTTCCTCACATTGGGCCGCTGCCATCCGCTATGCTACGCTTTATCCAGCAACCTTTGATGTATTTATCTTTAAAAGGGCTGAAAGAAAACTCCAATGCTTTATTTCCTATTATCAATGCAATCCATAATTGCCATTTAAACCACGTTGCATCCATATATGTCATCCGACCGTCCAAAGACCGGGTATCCACATGGATCCTTCCTGCTCCATCTTCTTCTTCATGAATGTCTGTTCAATCTGTCTGTCAATACAGTACGTACGGTACGTGGCATGACCTCACATTCAGTGCGTCCGTGTTATCTCTCAGCGGCCGCCTCCCCCGAAAAAGACCCGCCGCTCGTCCAGCGACAGAGACGAGGAGAGCGGATCCCAGTCGGAGTCGGAAGCCACTCCCTCAGAGTCGGACTCTGGCAAGAACAGCGACCAGGTGATTTCAGCGCGAGGTGGCAGGATAGTGGCGGTGTTGGGACGCGGGCACCAAATGTAGCGTGTGTTTTTCTGATGCAGGATTTCACTCCCGAGAAGAAAACAGCAGCCGGCCGAGCTGGAAAGAAAGCAGCAGGCAGAGGAAAGAAAAAGGTAAACAAGAACCAAAACCAACTTTTTTCAATTTATCTTCATCTTTGGCACGTGATTGTCAGTTTACTCAGGTATTGCTTAGCATGTTGGCTGACACCTTTCCCATGGCCACACTAACTGGCCAGTGAGACTCGATCGCCATCACACCGTGGCATGAATGACGTAATGATGATTTTTAAATAACTATCAATAACTATCACAATAATGATATTGCAAATGATATTCTGTGTTTGTAAGCCACAAAGTGTCCCAGACAATTTCAGTCTCAATCGTGTGTGCATGGCTTACAGCAGTGGTTACAGCATGTAGGGAAGAGTCACTCCCACAAGTTTACCCAGCATGCCTTGCGGCTTGTCAATGTGGGTATATCCTTGAACAGCGAGGTTACCCAGCATTTCTAGCGGCTGTGAATGTGGGTCTAATTTTGCACCACAATGTTACCCAGCATGCCTTGCAGATTGTACTGTAGATGTATAGTTTTGTCCCCAAGGTTACCCAGCATCCAGCATGCCTTGCAGCTTGTCAATGTGGGTATAGTCTTGCACAGCGAGGTTACCCAGCATGCCTTGCGGGTTGTAGATGTGGATGTGTTTTTGCATGGTGAGGTTACCCAGCATGTCTTGCGGGTTGTAGATGTCGGTATAATTTTTAATTGTGATGTTAGCCAGCATGCCTTGCGGCTTGTCAATGTGGGTATCGTCTTGCACAGCGAGGTTACCCAGCATGCTTTGTGGGCAGCAGATGTGGGTGTGGTTTTGCACCGTGAGGTTACCCTTCATGTCTTGCGGGTTGTAGATGTCGGTGTAATTTTTAATTGTGATGTTAGCCAGCATGCCTTACGGCTTGTCAATGTGTAGTCTTGCACAGTGAGGTTACCCAGCATGTCTTGCGGTTTGTAGATGTGGGTATAATTTTGCACCGTGAGGTTACTCTTCATGTCTTGTGGGTTGTAGATGTGAGTGTGGTTTTGCATGGTGAGGTTACCCAGCATGTCTTGCGGGTTGTCAATGTGGATGTAGTCTTGCACATGCCTAGCGGCTGTGAATGTGGGTATAATTTAGCACTGTAAAGTTACCCAGCATGCCTTGCGGGTTGGAGATGGGGTGTGGTTTTGCAGGGTGAAGTTACCTAGGTATTTCAGTAAATGTATTGTTTTTGCTTTTGCGTTTTGGAGCAGAAAGATTCATCCGACTCAGATTCAGACTCAGGATCTGCATCAGAGAAAAAAGCGGCAGACAGCGACTCGGAGGACGAGAAGCCTCGACCGGCCGTGTCTGGTTCCGAGTCTCAGTCTGGCTCCAAGTCTGAATCAGAATCCGACCCGCCTCCCCGGAAGGCGCCGCAGGCACGCAAAAAAGTGCCAGGCAAGTTTGACAGATTCCTGTCACCATCTTTTTTTCTTTTTTTGTCAGTCATGTGTTTAAAAACAGAACACCCCGTTGAAGATGACACCCCATCAGCCATCCACAGGGATTGTATTGCCTTCTTTTGGTTGGGTCCATGTTGTTATTTGCTGTGGGAGAATCCACAATAAGCCATAAGCCACCATTGCTATAATGATCATGAATGTTTGGGGATAATTGATTCAATTTATGATGGTGACTGTAAACATATGAGGATGCATGCTAGCATGTCTTGATTGCTTTGTATATTTGCCTTCCACAGAGAAACCTGCACCCAAACCCCGCTCACGGAAACCCAAAGCCGCGCCTCCCAAACGAGCAGCGGCAGCATCGTCGTCATCGTCAGACAGCGACAGGTCAGCCTGTCCCCCGCTTCCCACCCCACCATGCCAAAGGGCTTTCCGGTCATTATATGAGGGATCATGATGTCATAGCAATGGCCGCCATAGCTAATGATTGAAAAAAGAGGCCAAATTACTTGGGCGAACAAATCAGGCGCCCTGTGATGTCAACAGCCTGTCCAGCTAGCTCTCTTATAAACAAACATTGTGCCGCCATGAGAGGAAATACGCAAAAAAGTGCTAGAGGTGTCACAGCGGCTCGGAGTGTGTGCCTCAATACGGTGCACCTTGCTGGGCCACAGCAGGTGGCTCCTCCCCCTCTAGCCTCTGGTTCTCCTGGTAGTAGTCATTCATGATATTTGATTAGGACCCATTCATCCAATCCTCATTTCATTGCACTAACTAGGCTTACATCTACATTGGAAAAGTAGATATCAAAAGTTAGCCGTTTGAGAAAAAGGATATATCATGCGGCGTCTCTCCCGTGCATCCATTTCTGTTGCGTGTCCCGACAGCGACAGCGAGCCGGACCGCATCAGCGAGTGGAAGAAGCGGGATGAGGAGCGCCGGAGGGAGCTGGAGGAGCGGCGGAAAAAGGAGGAGGCTGAGGAGCTGCGGCGGCTACGGGAGCGGGAGAAAGAGGAGGAGGAGAAGCGGAAAAGAGAAAAAGAGGTGAAAAAAGTGAGCGACAGTGACAGCAGCAGCTCGGATGAAGGCGTGGACCATCACCCCTTGAAGAGGTCCAAGAAACCTCCTCCCCCGCCCATCCCCGCTCCCTCCGACTCCGACTCTCCTCCATCAGCTGAGGTGCGTGTTGATGAAAGCCACAGAGCGCAGGAGAAGAGTCGTCTCTGACTTGTGTTGTTGTGCTGAAGGTGAAGAAAGCAGCCAGGAAGTCTGACAAGCAAAGTAAAAGCAGAATAAAGAAGGAGAAGGAGAGGAAGGAGAAGAAGAGCAAACCTTCTGAGGAGAGATCCAGAGCCAGGTGAGGGCGCCACAAGCTCATACGTGCTGATGCTGCACACATAGACCTGCTCTCTCTTCTTAGGTCCAAACCTGACAAACCCAGACACAAACCAGAGAGGCTTCCACACAAGAAGGTGGAGCAGAAGAAAGGTTTGTGTCTTATGCTTTTTTTATTAACATGATGGTCAGATCCACAGAGCACCATGACATTGGTACCAGGGGTTGCACCACACACCAGGGGGAATGTCACAGCAGATTGCATCAGCACCTTTAAAACTATCCACTGCGTCGCACTCTTGTGTACACCAGCGGCCCCGCCTCCACCCACACTGCAGATGAATTTGGGTTTTTTCGTTCATATGCAACCTGTGTTTGATTCTTTATAATTCACATTCATTTTCCCATGTGGCTCTATCCTTGTTCGTGTGGAGGTATAGATCTGATATGCCCATCTACTGTTCCGTATATCCCACTTAGACGTGGATAAAGGTACCCACTGTCTGGGCTAAATGCCTCTTCTAATGTTCTTCTGCAAGCTTCCGATGAGAAGAGGAGAGGCAGCCACCAGCAATGGCTTTGTCTCCTCAGACCATCGACACCAAGATATGTGTGTGATGGTTTGTCATCGGCACCTTGCGCTGTGCAGAATAGAACACACGAGCCCAGCACAGCCTATCTCTGGCCTAGGCACACCTTCTCAGACTGTTGAAGATGTGGCGATTCTTTATCTTGAAATGCATGCTCATCTATTCAGCCAAGAAGTGAAGAAAACAACATCCCAGCAAGTCCTCCACTATCTTACTTCTTAATCTCCGACGTAGAATCCTTTGGGCAGAAAATAGTGACTATCTTTGCACGAAATCCTTGAAATGCCACAAACAAGGAGAGCACACACCACAGCAACCTGCGTGTGACGTCGTGCACAGCACTTCCCAGATGCTTGGCTGTCACGTGACCAGAAAATGTCACCTGTTAATGTGATCAACCATCAAACATTGGAACCCTGCATTGTAAACATAGACAAAGAGGCCGTATGGCCGACGTCACTCCGTTCATGCCGTTGTTCTATAGTGCTGAAGGCAGTGCACGGCGTGAACCCACGCATACACTTGGCAATGCATCATTTTCATTGATCCTGTCATTGATTGATTGGTGATCCTCCAAGGCCATTTTATTTCTGAAGGACAAAGCTTTGATGTTTGGAGATGTTGTGACTGCCCTCCTCAATCTACCTAATACATTACAAAATAAACATTTTTCCACTCATTTAGCATCCCCATCCTAACAATGGAAAACTCTTTCCTATAAGCTCCCATGGAAAGTGTCCAAGTTGGAGTTGCTGTGTAAAAGAATTGTTTGATATTTCAGAAGCGTTGCCAGAAGAGAAACTTCAAAAACTCCACACAGATATTAAGTTTGCGCTGAAAGTGGACAACCCTGTAAGTTTGAATTGATGGCAGAGAAAGATGGTGTGCAGGAATCAAAGGAGTGGACGTGTAACCATCTTGCTGTGTTGTGTCTGTGGAGGACATACAGCGCTGTCTCCAAGCCCTGCAGGAGCTGGAAGCCGTGCCCGTCACCAGCCACATCCTGCAGAAGAACGCAGATCTCATCGCCACACTGAAGAAGGTACGTCTCATTCAATGGCGTCTTATTCACAAAATACAGTTGACTGTAAATGCAACTTAAATCACAACAATATTTTTTTGTAATATACCAACACATTTTCTGTGATTACCACTTTGACAAAATTATTCAACCCCTTGGTCACATAGTATGTCTTTAATAGTTAGTAAAACGCGTCCTTCAGACCTGACACACAGCTTGACACAAGCTTCTTGCAGCGATCGACAGGAATCTTAGCCCATTCCCATGGCCAAAGGCCTCCAGTTCACTGGCATTTTTGGGCTTTCATGCTGCATTTCCCTTCTGGAAGTCCCACCAGAGATTCTCTATCTGATTTAAGTCAGGCGATTTGCAAATGCCACTCCAGAATCTGCCAGCCATTTGTCTGCAACCAAGCTTTGGTGGATTTGGAGGCACACTTGGGATTGTCGTCCCTTGGAAGGTCCAATGTCTTCCAAGCTTTAGTTTTGTCATTGCCTGCGTGACATTTACACCCAAGATTTCCTGGTGGTGAACTGAATTCATGGTACCTTGCACACACTGAAGATTTCCTGTACCTGAAGAAGCAAAACAGCCCCACAGCATGACTGACCGTCCACCATGCTTCACAGTAGGCATGGTGTTCTCTTCTTTCAAAGGCATTGTTCTTCCTCCTCCAAACATATCATTGAGCCATAGGCCCAAATAGTTCAAATTTTGTCTCGTCGCTCCATAGGACAGTATCTCACAACCTTTGTTGGTTTGTCAACGTGTTGTTTGGCATACTGGAGTCGACCCCTCATATAATTTGGAGTCAGCAGGGGGCTGCGTCTGGGAGTTCTTGCATGGGGACCTTCATCTCGCAGTGTGCGCCTTATGGTCTGGGCTGAAACCTGGGTACCTCCCTATGATAAGTCCTGTCATAGTTCCTCAGCTGTCACCCGAGGATTTTTCTCCACATTTGGCCTCAGGTACCGGACAGCAGTCGCTGACAGCATCCTTTTTCTGCAGCACGCAGGTCACATTTCCACTGTGCCTTGAGCTTTAAATTTGCAAAGAATGCTTCAGATTGTGTCTTTTGAGACGTTGAATTCCTTTGCTATGTTTTTATATCCATGTCCTTGCTTCTGTGAAGAAATGACCTTCTCTCTTGGCTTCTTTGATAATTCCCTGGACTTTACCATGTTGCAAAGACACCACTGACTGTCTAAATCTGCTGGATTTTTGCTTGTTATGGTTCTGTCCACATCTACAGGTGTTTTCAACACCTGGCTGAAAACACATGATTGAAACTGCTGTTCTTATGAGTGGTCATCTTTCAGGGGTTGAATCGTTTTGTCAGTGAGCAAACCACTAAAAGGGCATTTGTTATTGTATTAAACAAATATTGTTGTCATTTTCGTTGCATTTAGTTATTTTAGAACTTCTTGTAAGATTTTATTATAAACATGATTTAAATGTTTTTCCAAAAAACCTTTCCTGCAATTGGGGGTTGAATAATTTTGAACAGTATATACAAAAATGTACAAAAAGAATGAAACACATGAAAAATGAAAGCTGGGAGCAGATTGGCCACTGCAGACGAAAAGGCATGACTTACTGTTTGTTTGTGAACAGCCTTTTACGTGCATCCGGTCATGATGGTGGCAGGGCCAAATTAAAATGTATGGGGGGGTGCTACCTGGTCAGTTTGTCCACATGAAAATAGCAAAATATGCCAGCATGCCAATGTTAGCATGCTAACATTAGCAAATCCATTCAGAACAGAAGTTATTTTGAACACAAACAGATAAACATAAACTCCACTCTACGATGTGCTTGGCGGAGGTAATAATAAGATAGTCGAGCACTGCTACAAGGTATGTGTCTCTCCCTTCTCGTGAGCTGACCAGACAAAGTCCCTCAATGTAAGACCACATGCAACTTTTAGGAGTTGTTGTCCATAAGCTGCATGCAAGGGCTTAGAGGTGGCACCCGCTGCTCGTTGAGAATATTGACACATTTCCTGGGTTTCCATGAGGATATCATGCCACTACTGCGTTGCTGTGCTTTTCACAGGTTTTAACAACAAATGCATGAAGTAACTTTCATTGCCTTTTTCTCTGCCTTTTCTTCCACTTCTTCTCTGTCAAGTGCCAACAGGGCAGGCATGTGATTCCGGTGCATTCATTCATTCATTCATTTTCTACTGCTTATCCTCAAGGGTTGTGGGTGTGCTGGAGCCTACCCCAGCTGTCTTCGGGCGAGAGGTGGGGTACACCCTGGACTGGTGGCCAGCCAATCACAGGGCACATATAGACAAACAACCATTCACACTCACATTCATACCTGTGGCCAATTAACCTAGGATGTTTTTGGAATGTGGGAGGAAACCGGAGTACGCACGGGGAGAACATGCAAACTCCACACAGAGATGCCCGAGGGTGGAATCGAACTCAAGGTCTCCTAGCTGTGTGACTTGCGTGCTAACCACACGGTGACCGTGCAGCCCATTCTGGTGCATGTTTTTCAAAATAAATGTAGTGAAAGCTAGATATTTGATTTCAAGTGATATTCTAAATATGTGTACATAAAGATATCTGATTTCAAATTGGTGTAAAAGCTTGGAGGTTAGTGCAGGAAGCAGCCACCCCATCGTATTGTCTGGCCGTAACAGCGTGTGGTCTCCCATGTAGATTCGGCGCTACAAAGCCAGCTCAGCCGTCATGGAGAAGGCCAGCGAGGTGTACAACAAGCTGAAGCTTCGCTTTGTGGGCAAAGCAGAAATGGCAGCCAAGGCCAGGACCGACAAGGAAGGCGAGGACAACGAGAAGGAGACGGAGAAGCCAGGTAAAGTACCATGAAACACGTCATCTGATGCCTGAAGTGATGGCCTGTAACCCCTCCCCTCTGACCTGGATAGATTCCACCGCAGTCAACGGACAGTCGGAAGAGAAAAAAGAGCAAGAGGAAAAAGCAGTGGAAGATGACGGCAACAACCACGCTGCTTCCAGTCCAATCAGGTCAACATTTTGATATGATTATTTCTCCTTGATTCACATTTTCACCCACGTTACCAAAGACAGAATAGAACAGTCATCCGTCATGCTGCAATCACCAACCAACAACTGGCACCCAGTAGCAGAAAATTACACTTTTATTCTTCTTTCATGAGCGTATTTTCCAGAGTACAAGTCGCACGAGAAAAAAATGCTTATTATGGGCATGCCTGGGTACCCTGGAGGCCTTCCTAGATTTCACTGTGTTAGCACGGTGCAATGGCTTCCAGGAAATGTTCGTTTGGGTGTGAGCCAAAGCTGTCTTGCCTAAAGAGGCAAGCATCAGGCAGAAGTGGTTGGAGTTTGTGATTCCTGGCCAGCATGAGAAAAATACAGGAGTGTTTTTTGAGAATGGGCTGAGCTGGACTCTCGCTGAACCCCGACACCTTTCCAACGTTACTCGGTTGTGTTGAAGAGTGAGAAGGGCAAGCTGTAAGTAACAATTTCCTTGTGTCCTAACTGTGTTTACTTGGTCTAAGTTATTGGACAAAAGGGATTCGGCAGCTTTGGTAGAATCTGGAAGTCCTCGGGAGCACTTGGAGTGTAAAAGACATGGGGCGTACCTGGAGAAGGGCCTGGGGTGCAGTAAATTAAACAGACCGTTGGGTGGGAAGCGGGAAATCCAAGGAAATACAGTTGGAATATTTTCTGGAAGATCTCGAAAGCTTTGTGTGTAGATGCTCTAGAGGAGTCCACAACTCCATGCAAAGGACCCAAATGAGCATCATAGGTCCCCTTGAACAGTTATTGACATAACTATAGGCTAAATAACCTGCCAAGTCATCAATATTCGTGGCCTTGGCACCTACCTGGCCGTGGAGACTGTTGGCAGGCACCCATTTGTCAACTAGTTCCAGAAGAATGAAGGCAGGCACATAAGTCTGGCATCTTGCACTTACGAGAAGTGGTATTACTCTGAGGGTTAGGGTGGGTCGGTGATGTCATCATTCTTGTATTCCCTGCATACACCCCCGCCCCCTGAAGCTGTTTCAGGTCACCCAGAATGCCGTTCTCTTGTGTCTAAACTACTTTGTGGGGGGAGCCCCTTAGCTGTTCACATTGTACATTTTCAGTGGCACAGGAGTGATCGGAGTAGCAGATACTGGCACACAAGCTTGGAGCGCCCTCTCCTGGCTGTACATAGTGTCCAAGTGGCTCTGGGGTACAAGTGGCAGGACTAGCCAAACCATGTAACAAAGTGTGACTTGTGGTCTGGAAGATACGGTATATGAGCTGACAGACCACCTTCCATGATAAAGTGTGGAAGTAATCCATATCTAGCAGTCAAAGGCTCCAGTACGCTTGCTCACGCACAATCCATGCACACGTACAACACAGACATGTCTTATCAGCCACATGACATCCTTTCCTAGTCATCCACATAGAGCAGCCAAAAGCCCAGCAAGTACTGGGAGGCCAAATGAGGGAATGATGATGTCATACCCATAAATCTCATAACATGAAAAATACATCATGGAAGCCTTGTTGATCCATTGGAATGCTGCTACTACCGGAGGTACATTAATACTACTTTCTACAGATATCAGGATGATAAACCACAGGAGGTCATAAAAGTTCAATTTCAGAGCTGATTTCCAATCTTTTCTTCGTCAGAACCAACATCACTTCCATAGCTAAAAAACTCAACTCTTATTTTACTTGTCATCATATTTGTCCAATAAAGCTACCCTTGGTTGTAGCAGCCATTCAAACCACAAGGCTGCTGTCATCCTTGTTTCCATGACAAGCTCCCATAAGCATTAATTCAAAACGCTCAAATTCAGCAAGATAAGCTGTACTGTGTAGGTGAGCAATCCAAGTGCTCCTTTTTTCTCCTGCTGGTGACGTTAATGGCCTGTCGAAATGTCCCCTGACTAAACAAACTTTCTACTAATCTACTTTCTGAGGAAGACATGTCGTGTGCTAGTTGTACCAAATGCTTTACGACAAGGGTAAAACCCCATGGAGCACAAAACACCTGATCAGCCGCCAAAGCTGCTCGCGTGTGCCCCAGTACAGTGCACCTTGCTGGGCCCCAGCAGGTGGCTCCTCCCCCTCTATGCTCTTCTTCTACTGGTAGCAGTCATGTCAGGATATTTCATTAGGACTCATCCATCCAATTCTCAATTCCTCCTGTCAAAACTACACTTGGCATCTCTGCCACGCTCTTACCAAATGCACTTGCCACCCTGTAGCCGTTTGGATGTCTTAAAGGGGACCTGCGATGCTCATGTGGGCCCTTTTGTGTTGAGTTGTGGACTCCTATGGAGCACCTACACACCATAACAGCACACCAAGCTTTCTAGATCTTCCACAATCTGCACCTTTTCCAGCTGGATTTCCAAAACGCTTTGTTTGCATTCATTCCACCTACAGCCCGCCTCCGGGTACGCCCACTCTGCTATGATTGGTCAGCTTGTACAGCTTGTACCCGGGCACGCCCATGTAAAGAAGCCGGTGCACTGCCAAATTCACAAAGCTCCTGATGTGAAACGTTGGCACGGTTGCCAACACCAGAATCCAACATGCTAACTACATTTATAGGTCGGAAACGTGGAGAAGCATCATAGGTCTCCTTTAAGGCTGCTCTAACGCTGACATCCTTTGCCTCTTTTTGCCTCATGGCACACTTGCTCACAACATAGACACGTCATCGAGTCTTCCACCTGCCAGTTATGAATGACATGATGTCATATTGTATTTTTTTATGTCATGATGGTTTTCATCTCTACAGTCCATACAGTACCTGATGATTGGGGAAATGTTACTGTATGTGCTATAGAAGGCTTAGCCCACTGGAAAGGCACCGTAAGGCAGCCAGGCGTGTGTTCACGTGTGTTCATGCTGGCTCGATGTGAAGATGTAAACTGTGCATGCATGTCAAAAGTGGTAACCATTGTGTAAAATCACAGGCGGAGCCTAGACAGTCCACTGCAGACAAACCAGTACGACCAAGCTAACAGCAACAACTCCGCAGAGATGCAAGCTGAAAGTTAAAAGACGGAAAGACCCCCCCACCCCCAGCAGCTAGTATTTGCTGGATATCAGACATGATGATGGTGATGATGATGATGATGATGGACCTGTACCAGCTTTTTGGGAAGGAGGAAACTGGGGTCTGCTTTGTGCCCTCTTCTCTAACACCATCCTGCCCGTCCGTCTCGGATGCCTTTTCCCTCCCTCCATCCATCCATCCATCCTCTCCGGTGAATACACGTGCACTTGGTTTAGGCTGAAGCATCATTGAGGGGCGGTACTGTACACACGCTACACCTTGGCGACATCACACCCACCTTTTGGCGTCCTCCACACTGCTCAAGCGCTACTCGTCTTAAGTTTTGGTCTCTTTCTGTTTTTTAATGTCAACCTGAATGATATGTAAGAAAATGAAATTTGTTCAAGTCCATCTGAGGTCCACTGACTTTCTTTATATCTATATCAATGTATATACTGTGTGTGGAGATACTGTATGGATACTGTATGCATACAGTATAGGCCTGTTTAGACCTCTATAAATACAGTGGCATTGCACACATACGTACCTACATGATGAGTACGTTGTCTTGCGGTGACCTGTGCTTATGTTAGTAGAAGGGGGGGGGTTGTGTTTTTTTTACTCGCAGGCCACAACACAGCCATAGCAAGTTAATGCATCACGTACATAGACTTCTATGAACAGACAACACGTAACTCTAAACTGGTAATTCCAAGTGCCCGCAAGGCGTGCTGGGTATTCCAGCAGCAACAACAATGTGAAGAAAAAAAACATTAGCTATCACGTGGAGTATGCCAACTCCTCCACCTTCTCTGACCATCTTCTCCACATAATTGCCATCCAGCAAAAATGCCACAAACACGGCAAAATGTTGAAGGAGCACCACGAGCTACCCAGCATGCCTTGCGATGAGACTATATTTGTGTTTTTTGGCATGGGTATTACATGTGGATATTTGTTTGGAGGCCCATGTGGTGCAGCAGGTAGGTTACTTTGTGCGATGTTGTGTTGTTTGGATGGCCATTTTGGCGAATCAAGAGTGCCACGGCAGCCCTGCAAGCACCGTTACCCGCTATTGCTTTCCATGCTAAAGTCAACAGAAGAAGGATGTGCCGATGAAGATGGGCCTGTCGTTGTGTCATTGTACCGCTCATGGCGTGACGAGCCGTCCAAACACGGTGATGCGTCCTGCAGACTAAAATGGAATTTTCAAACACCTCCTGGAAAACCTCTCCTGGAAGGTTATCCTGACCAATGATATCTCCTCCTGCTGCCTGGTGAGAGCACAGGTGCGTCACGGGGAAAATATCAAAATGACTCACTCCATTTATGCTGTTGTTCTATGGAGCAAGCGTGCCAAGATGCTGAAAGCAATGCACAGGAGTGCACTCCCGTCATATAGAGGATTTTCGACTAGCATTTTTGCAGCAACTTTTTAAAAGCAGCAGTGCACTCCCGTCATATAGAGGATCTCTTCTCTCAGCAATGGATGGAATTTTTGTGACTTTGGTGCAACTTCTAACACTCTTGTGTGGACTTTAGGACTGTGCCCGAGGGACCCCTGGATGCATGGCTGCATGGTTTACACAAGGTGGGGGTCAGCAGGTTTTTGTGGAATCTGCTTCCAGGGGGATACGGATGAGAAGGTGAGGCTGCATAGTGTGCGAATGTGGGCTCGTTCTCCAACAAGATGGAAGAGCTGATGAGGCTGCAGCGGGAGAGCAGCACTCCAGACTTTCTGCCTTGACCCGGCACCTGGAGAAGACCACTGGGAGGATCGTTTTCAGCTGGATGGTCCCATCATCAAGCTCATACATAGCCCCCTGCCCCACCTGGAGACCACCCCAAGTCATGTTCTTCCACTTCTCCAGCGCTTTCAAGTTAGCTCATAAACTGGAGGAGGTGGGAGTGGAGCATCAAGCATGCCACAGACCAGGCCAGACGAATACTTTGGAACTGCTGGAGAGCTGCAGTTTTTGCGGTAGATCCTTAAAACCAACAAAGTGCTTCTGTCACGTAGAGGATCTTTGACTACATTTGTTTGTCTTTGCAGTAGCTTCTTAAAAACAGCACAGTGCTCCTGTTGTGTAGAGGATCTTTGACGTGGATTTGTGTCTTTATGTGCATCCTGAAAAACAGTAAAGCACTTCCTGTCTTAGAGAGGAACTCTGAAAAGCGTTTTTGCAGTCAGTCCTTGAAAACAGTGCTCCTGTTGTATGGAGGATCTTTGACTGGCATTTTTTTCTTGTGCAACCTGAATAGCAGCAAAGCGCTCCTGTCATATTGAGGATCTTTGACTTTGATTCCCCTGCAGTAGAGTCTTAAAAACAGCAAGCTGCTCGGTTGTATAGAGGATCTCTGACTAGGGCAAACTGTAACTGTAAAGGTTTACGACAGCAATATTGTTTTGCTGCTTATGACATTCCAAGTATATTTTGCATTTAGAGTGGAAATGTGGGTGAGTGAGGATGCCAGGTGTAAACGTGTAAATGGTGTGTGTAGACCTTTAATTCCCACATGATGTGTGCTAATACCCCAGTCAGCTGACTCGGGACGCCATTTTGTCAGCCTTTTCCTCCATTGAGCGTCTGCCAGCTTCCCCCGCACGCAGCACAGGACGCTCCGTCTGCGGCCTCAGCTTCAGCAGCCCCGGCTCCCTCGACAAGCTGCGGCTCCGGGGTACATGAGAGACGGTCTCGCGGGTCGGTCGACGTCCCAACTAGGAGCCTCCGAGAGGCGCTTTTGGCCGCCAACGGGAGAGGAGCAGCCATGGCATTGAAGATTGTCAAAGGGAGCATCGATCGGATGTTCGATAAAAACCTTCAGGATTTAGTACGTGGCATCAGGAACCACAAGGAAGATGAGGTAAACGAGCAACCAGCACTCGGTAGCGATGTTAGATTGTCAAGTCCACCCCAGCGTGTAGTTTGAAGCCAAGCAAAATGACCGTAATATATCTCTGTGGGACTCGGAGGTGAATTGATTGTATGGCAGGCTAATGCTAGCTGGGGCACCCGCTAGCTAAGCATTAGCATATTACACTTTAGCTCGCGGCGTTTAATTGCAACTTGTACAAAGTCATCTACAGTAACACACGATACCGTTACTATTCCTGCTGGAAATGGAACCTAACTTTAGCTGTCTTGTTGCTATAAAGTTAGCAGCTAGCAAGAGGAAGCCGTGCATCAAATGATGACACATTAGTCTTCCTGCAGAAAGCCATCATTCAGCATCTTTCATTATGGGCATGAACCTACTTCATGGTGTGCTTGATGCTTAGTTTATCTACGGTGTTGATTCCAAATACTCCTTTTATGCCCACTGGACATCCTAAGCTACTTGTGTAATTCATCCTAATACTTCAGTCTTGCTGTCCAGCTTGGACTTTTTGCTCTCGCCTACATTCTCACAGCAGCGCAGTCGTGACGTCATCAAAAGCCGTCACTGTCAATAACATGCAATAAAACGCATTTCATGGTAGGATGAGCTGTTCACATGCAATAAAACCAATTTAATCGTGGGATGAGCTGTTCACATGCAATAAAACCAATTAAATCGTAGGATGAGCTGTTCACATGCAATAAAACATATTTAATCGTAGGATGCGCTTTTTCACATGCAATAAAACACATTTAATTGTAAGATGAACTGTACATATGCAATAAAACCTATTTCATCGTAGGCTGAGCTGTTTACATGCAATATAACATTTAATGTAGGATCAGCTGTTCATATGCGATAAAACTTATTTAATCGTAGAATGAGCTGTTCATATGCGATAAAACCTGTTTAATCGTAGCATGAGCAGTTCATATGTAATAAAACCTATTTAATTGTAGAATGAGCTGTTCATATATGATATAACATTTAATCGTAGGATGAGCTGTTGATATGCGGTAAAACTTCTAAATCGTAGAATGAGCTGTTCATATGGGATAAAGCCTATTTAATCGTATGATGAGCTGTTCACATGCGATATAACCAATTTAATCGTAGGATGAGCTGTACGGTGGACTCCAAACTCCTGACGCGTGTGTCGCTAGTAACTCCTGACGCGTGTGTCGCTAGTAACTCCTGACGCGTGTGTCGCTAGTAACTCCTGACATGTGTGTGCTAGTAACTCCTGACGCGTGTGTCGCTAGTAACTCCTGACGCGTGTGTCGCTAGTAACTCCTGACGCGTGTGTCGCTAGTAACTCCTGACGCGTGTGTCGCTAGTAACTCCTGACGCGTGTGTCGCTAGTAACTCCTGACGCGTGTGTCGCTAGTAACTCCTGACGCGTGCTGGTATTTCCAGGGAGGGGTTGCATTGTTGGGAAGGATGAGTGGATCACTGGAGGTTATTGTGAGTGAGGTAACCCAACCTGTGTGTGGCCAGATAAGGTGATGGTCGCCCTGCCAACAGGGAAGACTTTGCTGAAATATTAATATGCAGCCATGTTGCCGTCACATACTTTTCCTTCAAGTACACGTCACTAATGCCAGGGTGTTAGTAAGACATAAGAATTTATTTTATGTCATTTCAACAATGTGTTACAAAGCATACAAGATGTGGCGTTGTGTTATGTAAGTTATAAAGGATATAAGATGTGGTGATGTGGTATGTAAGTTACAAAGGATATAAGACGTGATGATGTATGTAATTCACAAAGGATAAAAGACGTGGTGATGTTGTATGTAAGTTACAAAGGATATAAGATGTGATGATGTTGTATGTAAGTTAGAAATGATATAAGATGTGGTGTTGTATGTAAGTTAGAAAGGATATAAGATGTGGTGATGTATGCAAGTTACTAAGGATATAAGATGTGGTGTGGTATGTAATTTACAAAGTATATATGTTGTATATAAGTTACAAAGGATATAAAATGAGATCATGTGGTACACAAGTTACAAAGGATATAAAATGAGATTATGTGGTATGTAAGTTACAAAGGATATAAGCTGCGATGTGGTATGTAAGTCACAAAGGAGATAAAATGTGATGATGTGGTATGTAAGTTAGAAAGGATATAAGATGTGGTGATGTTGTATGTAAGTTACAAAGGATATAAGATGTGGTATGTAAGTTAGAAAGGCTGTAAGATGTGATGATGTTGTAAGTTAGAAAGGATATAAGATGTGGTATGTAAGTTAGAAAGGATATAAGATGTGGTATGTAAGTTACAAAGGCTATAAGCTGTGGTGATGTGGTATGTAAGTTACAAAGGATATAAGATGTGGTGATGTGGTATGTAAGTTACAAAGGATATAAGATGTGGTGATGTGGTATGTAAGTTACAAAGGATATAAGACGTGATGATGTATGTAATTCACAAAGGATAAAAGACGTGATGTTGTATGTAAGTTACAAAGGATATAAGATGTGATGATGTTGTATGTAAGTTAGAAATGATATAAGATGTGGTGTTGTATGTAAGTTAGAAAGGATATAAGATGTGGTGATGTATGTAAGTTAGAAAGGATATAAGACGTGATGATGTTGTATGTAAGTTACAAAGGATATAAGATGTGGTGATGTTGTATATAAGTTACAATGTATATAAGATGTGGTGGTGATGTATGTAAGTTACAAAGTATATAAGATGTGGTGGTGATGTATATAAGTTACAATGTATATAAGATGTGGTGGTGATGTATGTAAGTTACAAAGCATACATGTCCGCATGTACGCCTTGCTGGTGTTTACATTTTCCTTTTCTGCTCTTTGGTCGCTTTCTCTTGCCTCTTCAATCTTCTGGCGCCATCCACATCCTTTTTCGTCCTCTGCATGGGTGACGTCAGCGTTTCCTAGATAACTTTTTGGTCATCGAGGTACCGGAATTATAATCAGGAAGTGTTGCACCTTTATGTCTCATCTTGCTGTTTATTGAGGAACATGGCAGAAAAGCCAAAGAAAAAGTTGCTGCCTGAAATGCTACAAGTTGGACTGTAATATCAAGACTGTTGGTCCATTATCCCTCCTTGCTGTCAAGCAAGCCATCTTTGCTTGGACTATTGTCCATTCTAGTTGCAGAATGTGATGTGGAAATCTGCTGATAATGTCTTGAATTCCTCTGCTTGTGTCACCCAGTCTCTGAGCTACACACAAACACACACACACACACACACACACACACACACACACCATGTCACTGCAGTGTCTCATGACTGCACACACATGACCAGCACCGTCTATGCAGCTTGAAGTGTTTGTTGTGGTTGCTCCTCAGCCTTCTTCCTGTGCAATAGTGGATGGAATGTGGAGTGTTGGACATCGCTTCTACTTTCCATGGTCACGCGCCGGGGAAACATTGTAGTGTCCTAAACGGCCAAGGACATCATGTGCAGGGGTGCCTCTGTTAATGTCTGCCCGGGTTAGCGTGTTTTTCAGTTAACATCCAAAGTTCTCATGATTGACTTCACTTGGGAATGCAGGTCAGGGGCCCATGAGCTTACCAAACAAATGTTGTGTTCCAATAATTAGTGCTAAAGGTATTCAAATCAATACAACAACAAGGGTGCCCAAATTTATGCACCTGCCTACTTTAGTTGACACAACTAACACAACTAACACAACAGACTTTCTGTAAATCCTGTAAAGTGAATCTATTCCTGTGTTGGTATGCTATATGATATATTTACCTGGAATGGCTGATCCCAACAACCAATCATTTAGAAGGGAACATTACCAGGGGTGCCCACACACTTTCACACCATACCATACCATTCGTACAGACAGTACACAAAGTGTATGCTAATCACACGTCAAGCAGAAGGGGGGAAGGGGCGGGGCAACTGCACAGAACACAAACTATAGTCATGGTGTCAGGTAAATAGAAGAGAACAAATACGTACATACACACTGTGTATTTACTTATGTACCTAATACACAACATCAAACACCTAATATTAACAACTGTTTAAAAAGCAGTGCCACAAAGCATGATGGGAGATTGTACTAGACCTATCTGGCATACCCTACTGCTACCCAAATTGGGGCTAAGTAGTAACAGTTGTATAGCACAGCTGGTAGAGTGCTTGGATCAGAGATGGTTGGTTAAATTTAGGAAAAATATGCTTTGGTTAGAGTCCGTTCTGGTTTGAGTGGGGCCTTCTGGAAGTAATGACTGATGTTACCCAAGGCACCACTGAATTTGGTTGTGACCAGTGGTAATGCTGTCATTTAGCCAAGGTTGTTATCTGAAGCCGATAGAATGTGGCGTTATTTGGAATCAGGTGCTGGTTGAATCAGAGCTGATATTTCCCCTACTTTGACAACCCATTATGCATGATGTGTACTGTATCACCATTTATTTGAGTTATTTCCAATGATTTGGAGTACATGAGAAAGCGTATTGAACACGGCAACAGCAGAACCAGCGTCCAATTGTCGTGAACTTAATGACTGGGGTAGGTTTCATTTGGCGTAGCACAGCGCAGCCTTCATTGTGACATCACTGAGACGTTTGGTCGGCAAACCTAAACAAAACAGAGCAATATGAAAAATAAGTCTCAATGAAAAGAATGATCTCAATAATGCTGCCGATGATATCAATGATGGAGGATTGTTTGTATCACGTTGGTACAGAAATATATCCTAGTCCAGTTCATGCTGGAGTGCCCAGCATGCCTTGTGGGCACTTTGTAAATGTATAGTGTAGAATGCCAGTTCATTGTTGTTGTGTCATTGCTTTTCAGCCACATTAGGAACGTCTGGTGATGACATGAGTTTGCTTGCAGTGTTGTCAAGCCAACTGTTTGCTATGGCTTCAGGTTTCTTGTTATTCTTTACAATGGAGTAAATAAATGGCCTATATGGACATTATGAGGAAGTTTCTTTGCATTTTGATGACTTGTCTGTGAACTAATGCTTGTTTGTCTATATGTGCCCTGTGACTGGCTGGCCATCAGCCCAGGGTGTACCCCGCCTCTCACCCCAAGACAGCTGGGATAGGCTCCAGCTTAGCTGCACCCTTAGCGAGGACAAGTGGAGCAGAAAGTGGATGTACGGACATCTGGGGACTGGACATACATTGATGAGATCAAGGAATATAATTCCACCTCATCTGATCCGGGTCTGTTGTCTGCCCTCAGGCCAAGTACATCTCCACCTGCATCGATGAGATCAAGCAGGAGCTGAAGCAGGACAACATCGCCGTCAAAGCCAATGCAGTGTGCAAGCTGACCTACGTAAGATGTCTTCATGCGGTCTAGCAGCACGTGGACACGAATACATGTACAGTACAGGCTGACATTCCCGTGTGTGTTCTTCCTTTTCTGCAACACAGCTGCAGATGCTGGGCTACGATGTCAGCTGGGCGGCGTTCAACATTGTTGAGGTCATGAGCTCCTCCAAGTTCACCTACAAGGTAAAGCTGCTTCAAGTCATTCTCCTCCCGTTGTGCTGCCCTGAAAACTAAGTGCTGCTATGTTCACAGAGGATCGGCTACTTGGCAGCCTCGCAATGCTTCCACGAGAGCACTGATGTCATCATGCTGACAACTAACCAAATCCGAAAGGTTAGTACCCCACTGCTTTTCACATGCCCTTCCTTCTCTTCTTCTCATGTCGTGTGTGTATGATGCATGCAGGATCTCAGCAGTCCCAACCAGTATGACACCGGTGTTGCCCTTACTGGCCTCTCTTGCTTCGTCACCCCCGACCTGGCTCGGGACCTGGCCAATGACATCATGACGCTGGTTAGCCAACATGCAGAGGGGTGGAAGTGTGGCTGATGTTTAAGTCTTTGTTGTCCTTCCTTTTGGACAGATGTCTCACACTAAACCCTACATCCGAAAGAAAGCGGTGCTCATCATGTACAAGGTCTTTCTCAAGTACCCCGAGTCCCTCCGCCCGGCTTTCCCTAGGCTAAAGGAGAAACTGGAGGACCCAGATCCAGGTAACAGAAGCTCCATGCTGATGCAGATGTGGAGGCCGATTGAAGAATGGCAAGAAAGTACATTCTGAACTGTTGGATCCAAACACTGTAGACGCCATAGTTTTTTTTTTTTTTTTTAATTTTGAGGTTATATGTCAAAAGGTTTTAGCTTGAAATGGTTGAAGATAAAAGCATACTGTACATAAGAAATATCATCAATATGACCCAAAGGTTATGGTTTACTCATCTAATGGGCACCATCTTATCAAAATGTCCGATTCACTTGTGATACTCTTCCTCATCGCTGGGGCACACCCAGCCATCATCATCAGCACTTCCAGCGGTATCTTCCACACCACTGCTGCCTCAAGTGCTAATATGTACTGCTAGGACTACACAGACCCATAGAAAGTACCATGATACTGTATATCATGCCTGTCATATATGTGATCAATCATGCAGCTCTCATCTACCTATTAGCAGTGCACCTTGTGTCCAGGACACTCCCATGCATACGACCGGCTCTATTGACATTCCCGCTATCCCAAACACATTGAAGCAAAGCATCAGCCAAAGTATATGCTGCTTGTGGACTGTGATGTGGTCGTTGAAATCCTATAAACTCTTACATCAAACCACGCCTCCACTCCTATTAGCTCAATATTTGCTGAATTGGCGTGTTATATTCACCAATGCTGCTTGGACCTTCAAGGGTTAAGGAGGTTTAAGTGGAGCTTGAAAATGCCAAAAGAAGAACTGGCAGTGAAATAGGATGTTCAGCTGATGAAAAGTCGAAGAGCATAGCTCAAACCTCCTTACGCTTCAACAGTGTTGGCATTGTTCAGCAGGTCTGAACATTTTGATGAGGTGTGTGTTTGTCCCCGCAGGCGTACAGTCAGCTGCAGTCAATGTCATCTGTGAGCTGGCCCGCAGGAATCCCAAGAACTACCTGTCTCTGGCCCCACTCTTCTTCAAGCTCATGACCTCCTCTACCAACAACTGGGTTCTCATTAAGATCATCAAGCTGGTGAGTCCATAGGACGCACACATGCTACACAGTCCATTACTAGCAGCGCAGCAACAGGCCTGCCGTGTACTACATCGTCCAAGTACTGGAACGGTGAAGCCAGTGCTCTTATTTTGGATGGAGACTGCAAATATTGGGCTTTGACACGGAAAAATGGATATGAGAGCAGCCTTTACCTCCAGGTAGTTACTGTGGCTGGATGCACAGCTTAGAAGTTAGCAACCTTTTGCCTTGCTTGGTCCATTGACCCGAAGAAGACGATGAGAACAATGGTGCCACCACAAGATTCAGAGCGCCCCTCAGCATTGAGAGTAGGAAGAGTTGAATATGAATAGGAGCATATCTTAATGTGCCTGGGCGTCCTCAAGGTGATCCACTCTGTTTAACAGTTTGGCGCACTGACTCCGCTGGAGCCACGTTTGGGGAAGAAGCTGATTGAGCCACTTACAAACCTCATTCACAGGTGAGATGAACTGGTCTTCCTATTGCCACATGAGTACACATGCCAGTATTCTAATCCAGCTTCCCCCCCCCCCACAGTACCTCGGCCATGTCGTTGCTGTACGAGTGTGTGAACACGGTCATTGCAGGTCAGTAGCTGTATTTTATTGCCATTGTCTTCTTCTCCCCCTTTCATTCTTGATGTTAACATGTTAGCATCGTCATCATGCCAGGCCACCCGTCTCTGTGATATCGGCCACTAAAGCCTCCCCACAGAGTCACATTGTGTCTGGCGCTCTTTAACTCATTCACTACCACAGACCTACCTATAGGTTTAGGTTAGTTCTCAACTATAAAGCAGCTTTTTTACATTTCAAGCATAACTTTCACTTTGATACATATGTAGCCATATATATAAATATATATATATATATCCCAAATATCTAAACAAATATGCTACAACTTGAAAGTAACCATTTATTTACTAATTGTTTCACATTTGGGACTGATCTGTGTGTGTGCATTGTTACATTTTCTCTTCAATTGATTCATCTTTATCTTCATCTGGAATAGATGGGGAAGATGCATGCCCAGCTCTTACCAAAGGCACTGCTGCCACCAACATCTATTGAGCATTTGCATCATCCCCTCTTTGCCTGTCACTCAAAAAACAGTTTTGGGATGGGGCGTTGCGTTGGAAAACCTATATAACTAGGTCTTTGGTATTGAATGCGGTAAGAGGCTAATGCTAGGCAAATCCATGTGTGCTATCTTTTAGCTTGATTGAAGCTTTGAGTTCATTGGCAGCACTTCATCTCTATGTACAGTATATACTGTATATACATATATACTGTATATACCTATACATCGTTGTAGCAGTTCTCTTCATAAACTACAGCAAAAATGGGCATATTAGTGGCATAATGCTGATGGATCATGATTTATTCATGTGTAATGTGTGATGGATGAGATGGAAATGTAGAATCATTTGACAGCCCTATAAAAAATGTGACCATGACAGATCTTACTTTATGTTACTGTAAATGTATTTTATATGTAATAGTTTTAGTGTACAATCACAGCTCGGTCATCGCTCCCTCCCCGAGGTTTTCAAGAATGAATGAATAGATGATATTTTGTGGTCGTCCAAAAGATTGAAATACAAGCTGTACATAGTGTTGTGGCCACCAGGTGTCACTAATGTTCCACGATGGAGACTTGACTTGATCAGCCCTGGCACGGTCACCCCGTCCTCCCATTCCATGTGGAAGGGCTCTTCCCCACTCTTTCTTCAACCCTTCAAGTTGACAATAAAGTAAATACACTGCTCCAAAAATAAAGGGAATACTAAAGTAACATGTTGTAGATATGAATGAATGAAATACTTTGTTCTTTCCATAGCTGAATGTGCTGAAAACAAAATCAAAATCACTCAAAATGATCAATGAAAATCAAACGCATCCACCCATGGAGGTCTGGATTTGGAGTTATAGTCCAAATGAAAGTGGAAAAACACTACAGGCTGATCCAACTTTGATGCTTTAAACAAGTCAAAAGGAGGCTCAGTAGTGGGTGTGGCCTCCACGTGCCATCCAGGCATGCCATCCTGGATGGCAAGAAGGTTTGCTGTGTCTGTCAGCGTAGTGTCCAAAGCATGGAGGCGCTACCAGTAGACAGGCCAGTACATCAGGAAACATGGAGGAGGCCGTGGGAGGACGACAACCCAGCAGCATTACCGCTACCTCCTCCTTTGTACAAGGAGGAACAGGAGGAGCACTACCAGAGCCATGCAAATTGAGCTCCAGCAGGCCACAAATATGCATGTGTCTGCTCCAACAGTCAGAAACAGACTCCATGAGGGTGGTGTGAGGGCCCCACGTCCACAGGTGGGGGTTGTGCTCACAGCCCAACAACATGCAGGACGTTTGGCATTTGCCAGAGAACATCAACATTGGCAAGTTGGCCACTGCCATTAGGTACGGAGATGAGATCCTCAGACGCCTCAGGAGACGATATGCTGGTGTGGTTGGCCCTGGGTTCCTCATAATGCTAGACCTCATGTGGCTGGAGTGAGTCAACGGCAGGTTGCACCACAGACTGTACAGGAGTTGGTGGATACCTTAGTCTAGGTCCACTTTCATTTGGACTATAATTCCAAATCCAGGCCTCCCTGGGTTGATACGTTTGATTTTCATTGATCATTTTTAGGTGATTTTGTTTTCAGCACATTCAACTATGGAAAGAACAAAATATTTCATTCATGTTACTTTAGTGTTCCCTTTTATTTTTTGGATCAATGTACATTAAATCCCGTAGCCTGCACTCTGCCGTTGAGCAATCTGGTGTTAGCAAAGAATAATTGGAGTGTAAAGGTGACTATAGGGCTGTTATTTCATGTCTACGGGGCTCTGTAGACATGAGAAATACTATTCAGAAAAGTCCTAAACAGGTTTAGTAAAATGTGGCAATGGACTTACGTGGAACCAACAAAGGAGGGCTGACTGACTGAGTGTGATAATGATGTACTTGATGTGAAATGACATTTGCCATGCTACCTCTGCTAATCGAATTGCTTGTATGCCTTGTTTTGCAGTGTTGATTTCCTTGTCATCTGGGATGCCCAACCACAGTGCTAGCATCCAGGTAGGCTTGTTAGCCTCCCTTTCCTTGACAGTCCAGTTCTAATGCATGCTTTACCGTTTTTCCTTCTATCTTCCAGTCACATTATTGTTTACCTCGGAGGTGTGCGTACATAAGTGTGTAAGTGGAGTGTGAGGGCGTGTGCTCCCGTTAACGAGTCCTCCCATCTCCCCCCTTCTCTCTCTTGCAGCTCTGTGTCCAGAAACTACGAATCCTGATCGAAGACTCTGACCAGAACTGTGAGCCCTCTGTCAATGCCTGCAGTGTGTCTTTTTCTCATTGTCTGCGTGTTTCCCACTCTGGACCACAGTCCACCCCTTTAGGACCCCACAGAACCCCTCACTCTGGATAACTCGAAATTCACTTCACTTCCACCCCTAAGTCATCATTCAGTCATTAGAATGGGCTTTTTCCTGGATTGACAGATCATCAGTTACTTAGGGAGAAAGTTCTTAACTTCTGTTTCCATGAAGAATAATGGAGGTCTGTGGTGATGTGGCTCAGCATGCCATCGCTGATCAGATCTTGGTTAGTTAGATGGCGGTTGAGACAGCAGCAGTGTAGTTTACCTCATGACTCCATTCGTCTGTCACGACTCCATGGCTGTCCCTCCCCAATAGGAACTCTCCTTTAGATGCCTTCATACGCGTGCAGTGGCAGTGCAAGCCATTCGAGTTATCTGGATCACCCCCTGGAGTAGATAGTTGTGTCTAGACTAGACCGGGACTAGGGTTGGGCATCGTTTGAATTTGAGCCATTCCGATTCCTCCTTTTCGTTCTGCCTCTGATTCTCCATTCCGATGCTCTTGGGAAGTTAGCATGGTTTAAATGAATGTGCTAACTAGAGTGTTTTTCATGTAATGTGTGAACATTTCCTAGAATTGTTTCATGACATGATTAACCTTGCTATGAATTTCAACTTGAATATACCCTAAACACTAAGAAGTGTCCTGTTGCAGGAGGACATGGGCCCGGGCCACATGTACCATATCATATCTCTATCTCATATGCCTGCTAATCTGTCTTTTTATAATGGAACACATCTTACAGAACAATAGCATTGTACCTTCTCGCTTTAAAATACATAAAAGCCAAATCTAACCTTTTAACCATGGGCATGTCAGTCATTCCCATAAAGCATGACTGGAACCCTAATTTCCTACCTCATTTGCTCTTCTAGCCAAATATTAAAGACGTTAGAGCAGATGGGGTGTGGGACAATGGTGCCTTTGCTCCTCATCGCTTTCACATTGAGTCAAGACCAAAACTGTCATCCAACCACAGACAACCCTACCACCAAAGATAACACATCTTATAACGTCGAGTGGCCATTTCCATGTTTTTGATCACAGTCCAAGGAAGAAAGTATATTTCATATGGAGTACGTGCCTCTCACTGCAGTGTATTCCAATGCAAACGTCACATGTCACTATCTCCAGCTAATACAAACATATTAGATTATTACTGCAGCTAGATAGGAAATGAATATCCATATACCTTCTATCTTCTTCCATAGCTTGGCTCCATGACTTTGAAAGGCTTCAAGTTGGACCTGACACTCAATATAAACCCCAATCTAGATAACCTATATACCTGGTATACGTATGAGAATGTATTATAATTATATTTAAAAAATATCAATATATCACCCATCCCTAGGAGGACACTCACAAAAGATGTTTACTTTGAAAAGTAGCTTACTTGGTTTGCTGGCTCAGTGATGCTGTAAGCGATGTTGTTTAGTTAACACAAGTCAACAGGATGCAGCCTGAAACGCTGCTGTTGTGAGCCCGGGGTGACTGCCGCAAACAGCTAGCTTCCTGAAACCCTGGCTTACATTGGCATAACACACACGCCTTTACTGTTCCCTGGTTCTGATTGCTTAATCGGACGCAGCGCTTGAAAGAGGAGGCAGTGTGTTATTTCTGCACAATCAATGGTGTTGGTGGTGCAGCCTTCTCTGCGTGATGTCATGATCCCAACGCCCCTTTTTAGCTGGCTTCATTGAACGATCCTGGGGGAATCGGAATGTTAGTCCCGGATGCCATCCATGCTCCAGACTCGATGCCCAACCCTAGCTGTGACCTTCTGAGGTGGGCTGCACCAAGCGATCCTCACTAACTGCTGAGTTTTGTCCTGTTTTAAGGCAGTCTACGATGACCCGTCTTTACTATTAGCATCCATGTGGATGTCAAATGCCCAGACAATGCAGTCCTGTGAGTTCACCTTTAGAGGACAGTCTGGCATCAAGATGGTGCCCCAATTCCAAATATCCGATTGGTCTAGCCCCCGTGTCCTGGTGTGAGTAGAGCAGACTGTGCACCTGTGTAGAAGAAAGAAAGTGTGATCTTTAGTGTGTTGACACATCTTGGTAGCAGGGCCGCATTGAAGCAGTCTTAGCGTATTCTTCAGCTCTCACGGTGCGACTGCTCGTCGTGGCTGTACCCTATCGACTGCCGCCATCAGCCCAGGTCACCACCACATGCACACGTATTGATTTACTTATCAGTTGGGAATTTGAGAGGCTTTTGTCTGTGCCATAGAGAAAGCGCACCTTCATGTCGTGATTCAGATATTTCCTGAGGAGCAAAAACGCTTCCAGGGATAAGACAGCAAAGTCAAGTACAGGTCCAATGTGTTTGTCTTGTGCTTACATGTTTGTCCGTCCTTTCTATTCATCTTTTTGCTTTGGCTTCTTTTCCTCTCTGACGTTCACACTTGACTTTTCCCGAGCCAGCATACGCTAACATGAATGATGGCACAAAGGGATCGTTTCTAAGGCTAAGGCCATAGCCCCAGTTTGGGAAGATGTGGGTTTTAGAATGAACAAGGTCAGCGCATGAACACGACCGATTGAAGGGCCTCGGGCAGCTTCATTCCGACAGTTTACGCTTACTGAGGCGTTTGGTCAGCAAAGTACATAGAAACAAAATGGTGCACGTTCACTGACTGCGTCGCTTGCTAATGGGCAAAGACATACATACATGCAACATCAGTGTGAAGCTAATGTCTTACACAGATACACCATACGCTATTGAGTGCCATCTAGTGGTTCAAGTGCGAGTTACACCTCATTAGGATCAAAAAGATCTGCTGTGGCGACTCCGTAATCAGGAAAAAGCCAAAAGAAACAAACAAATTTGTAGCACAACTATCAAACAGCAAAATGTTATAGTGACAGGCCTAGTCGTAATTGCTCCAATTATTAACATTATTCATTTACATTATTATTAATCATTAACAGCTGTGGCTGTAGGCAACCTCCTAGTCAATTCTTAATACTGAAAGTGTGATGGAGAATTCTTCATGCGGAACAATCAAACTGATATAGTGGCGGACCACCACAAATGATAACACTGAATACTGACTGACCACTATAGCAACATTGGTTCTATTGCTGCTAACGAACCACGATTGCAACATTGGTTCTGTGGCTGGTGGTTAATAAATGAGCATGTGGTCATTTCTTTGCATTTTGTTATGCGCTGCAAATCGTTCAAGTAAAAAGTATGTTGTTCTAAAAGTAGCTTAGAAATGTCATAAAAACATTTCCTTCCAACAAATGACCCATCCTTTTTGCGGTTGAGTTGAATATGCGTCCTGGCCACAGTGCGAGCATTTACAGTATCTATACTATATGTCTCAGGACATGATGGCTTGTGGTTTTTAAGTGTACTGAGCAAGTGTGTGTGTGTGTGTGACTGTTGATTCAGTGAAGTACCTGGGCCTTCTGGCCATGTCCAAAATCCTGAAGACCCACCCCAAGTCGGTGCAGAGTCACAAGGACCTGATCCTCCAGTGTCTGGATGACAAGGATGAGTCCATCCGCCTGAGAGCTTTGGACCTACTGTACGGCATGGTACGTGGCTATAAAGTATCATTTTTGGTCCACAGAACATTAAAAACACAGTAAACGATGGCTATGTTGGCACCTTGCTTGTTTTACTTTGAATATTTGGAGGCAAAGCTGCTCATAAATGCCCTGTATGTTTTCTGTTTGCAGGTATCCAAGAAGAACTTGATGGAGATCGTGAAGAAGCTGATGCTCCATGTGGACAAAGCGGAGGGAACCACGTATAGGGATGAATTGCTCACCAAGATCATTGACATCTGTAGCCAGAGCAACTACCAGTACATCACTAACTTTGAATGGTCTGTTCCCTCCACCTTCATCAGCATTTAATGTCGTACACGTGCAGGATTTTCAGCTGCATTTCTCCCATGTATGCTTTTTGGACAGGTACATCAGCATCCTGGTGGAGCTGACGCGATTGGAGGGCACGAGGCACGGTCACCTCATCGCCTCTCAGATGCTTGATGTTGCTATTCGGGTGAAAGCCATCCGAGTGTTTGCTGTGGCACAGATGGCCACCCTGCTGGACAACGCCCACTTGCTGACTGGCAACATGCAGAGGAACGGCATCTGTGAGGTTCTGTACGCGGCGGCCTGGATATGCGGCGAGTTCTCTGAGTATGTTGCTCTCTACATGCAGGGCTTAAAGTATTCCGGCGTTTGAATATGACCAATGAATGCAGCTATTGCTAAGCCCCACTCCCCACACCGCTACTGTCCAATCCTACAATTATGCTGCGTTCAAGTTGGGGAAAGGTGTATGTTTTTGTGTGCTGTGCTAGAAGCTAGTGTATGCTATAGGGGTGGAGCCGAACCCGAATACGGTATTCGGAAGGGCACACTGGTCCATGTTTACAATGATATTTTAGTAGTTGTTTGTTCAGACCGATCGTGTTTGTGATTTGATATTCTCAGGCTCAGGCTTATTTTTATTATTATTTTTTACTTTAAGCCCTGTACACGTCATTCAGGGTCCTTCAAAGCAACTGGACTTTATTGGCAATGACTGCAGTCATACAAACCCACCCTCCCCATCTTTAGACACCTGGAGAACCCGTTGCAGACACTAGAGGCCATGCTGCGGCCAAAGGTGGCCACCCTGCCGGGCCACATCCAGGCCGTCTACGTGCAGAATGCTGCCAAGCTATTTGCCACCGTGCTGAGGAGCCAAGAGGGCAACACTGACAGCACGACTGCACAAGAAACCAGCCAGCTGATGATCGACCGACTGCCGCTTTTTGTCCAGAGCGCCAACCTGGAGGTGCAGGAGAGGGTAAGATGCAGGAAGGACATGGCTGGTATCATTCTGACACAATGTGTATTAATAAGATATCTGTACCATGCTTTGGTAAAACGAACAGAGCAGCCAGTACGGGGGCCTGCGCTCTCTCATGCAGATGAGCCACTGCTCACCGACAGGCAGCTTACCTGACAGTATTCACCTGGATCCTACCACCTTTTCATATGTACCCTTCAACTTAGGTTCTGAAGCCTGTCACAATAACTAATTTTGCGACACATTATTGTCCATAGTCGATTTTATCAACCATTTTCTACTGCTTATCTTCACGAGGGTCATGGACAAGCTGGAGCCTATCCCAGCTGTCTTTGAGCGAGTCGGGGTAAACCCTGGACTGGTGGCCAACCATTCCTGTTTTTGAAATGGTTTCCAGGTTTTTGAAATGGTGGAGGAAAGTAGAGTACCCGGAGAAAACCCACACAGGCACGGGGAGAACATGCAAACTCCACACAGAGATGCCCGAGCAGGGTATCGAACCCGGGTCTCATAGCTGTGTGGCCTGCATGTGCAGCCATCAAGCATTGTTCATTCATTATTGTTATGAGATTATTACTGTTATTCATTTATTATTGTTATAATTTACATTTCAGTCACTAGATGGTAATCTAGTGTAGAGTGTGAGCCTACTGTCTGTCAAACATTTGTTACATTTCCCCCAATGTTGGCTTTTCAACCATGTTGAGAGGTTGCATTTCTTTTGCAATCTAGTGAGCAACACCGTCTGCTAGCGTGCACCATTTTCTGTCAACATCTCGGTTTTTTTATCATTGGGTACATTGTTCATGGATTATGGGGTCAGGCCGAGTGGTGATCAGCAAAGTAGAAAACAACGCTGACTGGTGTCTTTCTATGTATCCACACTGGACAGGCGTCTTGCATCCTGCAGCTGGTGAAGTACATCCAGAAACTGCAGCAGAAAGATGTGGAGGTAGCAGAGGAAGTGATCGCACTGTTTGCTGGAGAGCTCAACCCCGTGGCCCCCAAGGCACAGAAGAAAGTGCCTGTCCCTGAAGGGTGAGCACACAATACCCCCAACACGTGCTGGCTGCGAAAGCGTAACCCCACTGAACTGTGTGACGTGCCCACGCAGCCTGGACTTGGACACCTGGATCAACGAGCCTCCCTCTGAGAGCGAGTCTGAGGACGAGCAGCCCAAGGCCATTTTTGCCAAGGAGGAGCCCAAACATTCCCGTCCCAGACATGCGGAGGTGGATGAGAAGGAGCTGGCGAGGGTGGGGTCTTTGTTAGCTTTGAACAGCGTTGGCTGGTGGGTTCCCATGTTTCCTGTAACATAAGCAATGTTGTGTCACTCTTTTTAACCAGAGGAGAGAAGCCAGAAAACAAGAGCAAGCCAACAACCCCTTTTACATCAAGGCCTCCCCCTCCTCGCACAAGGTATCCCATTTCCCTCCAAACTGTCCAACTTAGCGTCTACATGATGGTGTGCTGTATGCTACATCTGGCAGGTGTACCAGGACACACCTGGAGTGGAGCACATCCCAGTTGTTCAGATTGATCTCAGCGTGCCTCTCAAAGTACCAGGTGCGGCCTCCTACTTTCCATTCACATCTGGACCTGGATCCAGTGCTCCAGTGCGAAGACATCAGACAACCACGTGTCTCCCTTAGGTCTGCCCATGTCCGACCAGTATGTCAAGCTGGAGGAGGAGCGTCGGCAGAAGGAGAGAGCTGAGAAGAAAAAGAAGGAGAAGAAAAAGAGGAAAGAGAAGCGCAGCGGACGAGGGAAGAAACATGACTCGGGCCCGGAGAGCGAGGAAGACATCACGCCTGCGCACATGGTGGATATCGTTACCGAGGAGATGCCAGAGGTAGAGGCTTGATCCATTAGGAATGGTGCAAATTGTGTACAGTTGATGATTGATTAGTTCAAGTGTCATGAAGCAATGGAGGCAAATAGGCTATAGTACTGGGAGTAGTACAACCAGCAGAGGCACTCTTGGGTCAGCCTCAACTTGTTAAGCTACAGCCAATCCTTGTGAGACGTGAACACATGTCGTTATCTTTTCTGGGCCTTCTAAAGATATAAAAAAGGTAAAAAGAGGTAGCGAATGAATGCACGTCATGGGACACACCTATTGGCCCTACAAAGGTGGCTATTCAAAGAGCCCCAAAAAGCTTCACCAAGGTTTTCTGTCCATGCTGTGAGCATGTAGTGACAGGTACATTGATGATAACATGTTATACTGGGAGTATTTTAGTATAACTTCCTTCCTGGGTGTATTGATGTCAGATAGTAACATAGAAAGGAAGACGACACCTCGGCTCCAAAACTAAAATATGTAGCGTTGCCTTTGGCTAGCGGGCTGAGGCATCGGGAGCCATTGTGTGCTAAAGCTAGTCATTAGCCGGCTAGTCACTAGGTGTCACTACGTCAGTAATGTAGTTTTTGGGTGTAACAATGTTCATAAGAATAATAGCAATGTGCTTCATATGAAGCTCACATGATGGAAATGGAGCCTTGGTGGCTCTTTTTGGAGTTTTTTTCACAAGGCTTTATAGGCAGAATAGCTGGGTCCTTTTTACATGCATTTTTATCTGCCTCTTTTTACCTGCACAGCACAAAGTAGTGCGTAGGTTGCTTTTTCTGTTGTTTGTTTGTGTTGAAATAAGTTGGATTTGAGTGACATTTTCAGGAATTGTGCAATATGGAAGAAGTGATTACATTGAGGGACGGTCCTGAACACTGTCTGGATCCAGGAATGTTTTAAATTATTCTTTAACATCGCAAGTTAGGACCTTATGGTACATTGCGCTATCATGGTAGGTGCTACTGTTAGCGATCTAATGGTAGCATACTAGCATTTTTTGCTATTTTTGTAGACCCATATAAACACCGCCTTTATTCTGGGTGTTAGCATGCGCATGTTAGCATTGTTAGTATTCTTTAGTATTCCAGGTGACTTGTTTAATGCCGTGTTATTGATTGGTCTCCCCTCAGAATGCCTTACCCAGTGATGAGGATGACAAGGATCCCAACGACCCCCACAAAGCCCTGGACATTGACCTGGACAAGTGAGTCTACACCATGGGCATCCAACTCTAGAACCTTTTTATGTTCTTTATGTTTTTATGCAGTTGTAATAAACATTACAGCATAACCTGGGCACAAACATAACCACACTGACTTCCTGTTCATAGTAAGCTTCAAAATAAGAGCATTGCGGTATGACCCACAAAGGTGTCCACCGTGTTTTGTCTGTTTGGATGTGATGATGTTGTAGCACGGCCATTGTAGTTGCTGTGTACTGTACACGCAACATGTGACTTGATGGCTCTTTGCTTCCTCTCTCCTCTGCAAACACATCCTTCACAGCTTGCTGGAAATGTCTGGGCGCAGGTGAGTAGCGCCTCAGCCACATGACCTGCAGCTCCCAATGCTCCTGATCGCTCTTTAGTCGGCTTGCTAACTTTGCTCGTCTTCCTGCTGCTTTATTGCTGCGATGCAACATTTGGTCTACCTTGCTATGTAGCCTAATCATGACAGCAGCATTCTAACAATGACCTGTGGGCCTTTCTGCAAGTGAGGCTTCACAGGAAATCTCCCCGAAAGGGAAGGATGTCTCAGTCTGAAAAACGAGCACTCGGGTAGAACAATGACTTGAATTGGATGCTGCACGGGTGGATGAGAACTTGGCATGAGATGATGCACACCCCAAAAACATGCATGGTAGCTTCATTGGAGACCCCCAAGGGGGGAATGTTTGTTCATACCATCGGCTAACTACTCCACTTAACTCGTCTCATTACTTGCTCAGTAACTACTCTACTTCTGACTTCCTCACTAACTACTCTACTCATTACGTCCTCACTAACTACTCTACTCACTAACTACTCTACTCGTTACTTCCTCACTGACTACTCTACTTGTTACTTCCTCACTGACCGCTCCACTCGTTACTTCCTCACTGACCACTCCACTTGTTACTCCCTCACTGACTACTCACCAACTATTCTACTCGTTACTTCCTCACTGACCACTCCACTCGTTACTTCCTCACTGACTACTCTACTCACCAACTATTCTACTCGTTACTTCCTCACTGACCACTCCACTCGTTACTTCCTCACTGACCACTCCACTCGTTACTTCCTCACTGACCACTCCACTCGTTAGTTCCTCACTGACCACTCCACTCGTTACTTCCTCACTGACCACTCCACTCGTTACTTCCTCACTGACCACTCCACTCGTTACTTCCTCACTGACCACTCCACTCGTTACTTCCTCACTGACCACTCCACTCGTTACTTCCTCACTGACTACTCTACTCGTTACTTCCTCACTGACTACACTACTCACTAACTACACTACTTGCTAGTTACTCACTAACCACTCTACTCCTTAGTTCCTTAGTAGTTCATAAGTCACTACTCTAAACATAACCAACTATTCTACTCGTTACTTCCTCACTGACCACTCCACTCGTTACTTCCTCACTGACTACTCTACTCACCAACTATTCTACTCGTTACTTCCTCACTGACCACTCCACTCGTTACTTCCTCACTGACCACTCCACTCGTTACTTCCTCACTGACTACTCTACTCACCAACTATTCTACTCGTTACTTCCTCACTGACCACTCCACTCGTTACTTCCTCACTGACCACTCCACTCGTTACTTCCTCACTGACCACTCCACTCGTTACTTCCTCACTGACCACTCCACTCGTTACTTCCTCACTGACCACTCCACTCGTTAGTTCCTCACTGACCACTCCACTCGTTACTTCCTCACTGACCACTCCACTCGTTACTTCCTCACTGACCACTCCACTCATTGCTTCCACTTGTTACTTCCTCACTGACTACTCTACTTGTTACTTTCTCACTGACTACTCTACTCGTTACTTCCTCACTGACTACACTACTCACTAACTACACTACTTGCTAGTTACTCACTAACCACTCTACTCCTTAGTTCCTTAGTAGTTCATAAGTCACTACTCTAAACATAACCAACTATTCTACTCGTTACTTCCTCACTGACCACTCCACTCGTTACTTCCTCACTGACTACTCTACTCACCAACTATTCTACTCGTTACTTCCTCACTGACCACTCCACTCGTTACTTCCTCACTGACCACTCCACTCGTTACTTCCTCACTGACCACTCCACTCGTTACTTCCTCACTGACCACTCCACTCGTTACTTCCACTTGTTACTTCCTCACTGACTACTCTACTTGTTACTTTCTCACTGACTACTCTACTCGTTACTTCCTCACTGACTACGCTACTCACTAACTACACTACTTGCTAGTTACTCACTAACCACTTTACTCCTTAGTTCCTTAGTAGTTCATAAGTCACTACTCTAAACATAAGTGCTGTTGTCATTAGTTCATGAGTAACTACTCCAAACGTGTAACTACTGTACTCGTTACTTCCTCACTAACTTCTCTACTCACTAACTACTCTACTACTTGTTACTTCCTCACTGACTACTCTACTTGTTACTTCCTCACTAACTACTCTACTCACGGACTACTCTACTCGTTACTTCCTCACTGACTACTCACCAACTACTCTACTCGCTAGTTCCTCACTAACTACTCTACTTGTTAGTTCCTTATTAGTTCATAACTCACTACTCTAAACGTAAGTGCTGTAGTCATTAGTTCATGAGTAACTACTCCAAACATGCACACCGTAGTCATTAGTTCATGAGTCACTACTCTATATGTGCACAGCGTAATCATTAGTTCATGAGTCACCACTCTAAACGTAAGTGCCGTCGTCATTAGTTCACGAGTCACTACTGTAAACCTACACGCCTTAGTCATTAGTTCATGAGTCACTACTGCAAACCTACACGCCTTAGTCATTAGTCCATGAGTCACTACTCTATAAGTACACACAGTAACCACTCTAAAGGCATGTGCCTTAGTCAGTAAGTGCTGTATTTTTGTGTTCCTGGTAGTAAAGTGAGAGCTTGAAGCTCTGTGGTTGGGTTTAGGCTGTAGCTTTTAGTTGTTCCCAGCTGTCCTTGGTGGAGGGAGCAAGTACACGTTTGTCGCCTTTCAGCAGTCATGCAAACGTGGTCTATGGTATTGTTTTCTCTTCATCCAGTCAGTTAAGCTAACATCAATGATGTTCATCTGACACATTTGTAGTTTGAAACTAACATGCTCCAACATGACCAGTTGTTGAGTTTGGGGGGGGGTCAGATGGGGCCCCGCCTGTGGCAAGACAGAGAAATAAGCCACAGCGATATAGTGCAGCTGTTGTTCTGGGAAAGCACCAACAGGGGGTGGTGTTGCATGTTGTGGTCCTTGAGGCCCAGGCCAGAGTGATAGACGGAAGACAGTATTGGCATGTAGAGCATGCCTATCCATGGTGCTGACACATGCTGAGCCATAGACGGAAGCAGCAACACTAACTCAAGTGGAAGGAGGAATAGCCTGGGAAATGATTCACCCAAACTGTTCCTTTGTGTCCTGCAGGCCTCTTGCAGACAGCGAGAAGCTGCCGGTGAGGTCCCACCGTGCGACGGAATGTCTTAAAAGCCCAGATGGAGATGCAGAAGGCACCTCGCAGGAAGCCAAGAAGAAAATCGGCAAGGAGAAGAAGGACAAAGTCCGGGAGAAGAAGGTCAGTTGCTGTGGTTGACCTCTTGCTCCTGGTGAACGTTGGCGTCATCACTTCACTCTCTTCTTCCTCTCACCCTGTAGAAGAGCAAAGAGGAGAAAAAGAAGAAGAAACACAAACATGAGGACAAGGGGGTGGATCTTCTTGGCAGTCAGTCAGATGACGCTGTCATCCAATCTGAAGGACCCTGTGAGGTGGGGGCTCCTCCCACTTCCAGTGCCGCCGAGGTATGCCTTCTAGCAAAGGATATGTGGAAAGGTCACATCCGAGCTAACAGCTGTGTTGCTTCTAGACCCTTTTTATTGGCCCCCACCGCATTTTGAAGATGGAATTTAAAATCTGAAGTTGTATAACGCGAACATATGGTCATTTCAGGAGAATAAATCATGCAATTTTTGAAAAATGGCACAAATGTTATCAAGTCAGTATAGGAAAAAAGGCAAAATAATTACAAAAAGAAAATTGACAATAGGTGAGTTCAAACATTTTTAATAAGATGAAAATATAAAGAGAAAACAGTCAAAGTCAATAAACTAGGGCTGTCAATCGATTAAAATATATAGCCACGATTACAACAATTATTACATCAAATTTTATGTAAAAGGATATCTATTTGGGAACTTTGGGCCATTATTTAAAACAATACAGTCAGCAAGCATATTTTTGTGTTACTATTTTTCTTTATTATTAGCATATTAGCTCGCCCACAAACGTTCAGCAAATAGAAAATGTGAGTGAGACCTCTCACACATTTTTATTTGTGTCTCAAAATAAGATTTGTTTATTTATGATACTGGTTTTAAATTCTAAATGTTTGTAACTAAAAAGCCTATTCAGGAACATTCAGAAAGGATTATTATTAAAGATTTGCCTCAATGCACCTTTCCTTCATGAAATGTACAAATACCTAAAACATAGGGCAATAGTCATTTCATCATCACCTTCATTTTTCTTTTAAAACACATTGAAATGCATAGAAATTCATCATTATATTACAATAAATATTATTTTATTACAATACTCTAACTTTAATTTCCACAGATTTTTAATGTTTAATGTGATTTGCAATTTGGGGCTGTATGGATGTATTTGGATGTATTTTCCCCCTTTTTCTTTCACCTCATACTTGCTCCCGAATGCTGATACTATGTCGTAATGCATTAAGGTAAGATTTGATGACTTTGAGTGCTAATGTGCATCATTGTGGTAGTTCCATGCTAAATGGCTAACACTAGCAAAACACTGGACTTCAGCCACGGTCATCACATTGACAGCCTGTCAATAGCAGCTGGAAGTCCAATTTAGCTGGCAGTTCAATGCCAAAATCATCGGTGAAAAGCACTGGTTAGTTGGGCCACTCTTATGCCAAGGTAGCACTGTATATGACAATAAAAACAATACCTGCACTGCTCCAGTCTCTGGCAGGCCATGGAATCCGTGATAAGTCAAACACAGCAACAGTAGATACAAATAACTTTGGTCTTGCTACAAGAGCCATCTGCCAGGGCTTTGAAGCTAACTTATTTACATACTAACATGCAACAATCTAAATACTCTTTTCTTTCTCCATTTTCCATCAATGTTTGTTCCAGCTTGTGGCTACAGTTACCGTGCTTCAATCAAACTACAGTGGGGGCCGAGGGTCAAACAGGAAGAGCACACGTTAATCGCGCATCAAAAAATTTGCAGCTGTTAAAGGGTACTTCTGCTAACGCGTCATTAACTCATTAACTTTGACAGCCTTACTATAAACTTGTAATATTCAAAAGAAAAACTGTAATTTTGTTGAAAAAATATTTTCAAAAGTTATAAAATGTTTAGAAACAAACAAAACAAGATAAAGTCATTTTTGGAACATTAGGTTGGGCAAAAAGTCCAAATATTATAAGGAAATGTCGAAAGATTATTTAAAGGGGACCTATGATGCCCCTTGGTATTGAGTTGTGGACTCCTATAGAGCAGCTACACACAATAACCAGCAAATGAAGCTTTATAGATCTATTCAGCTGCAGACTGAGATGCAGGCTTTCTCGACATATATCCTGTGTAACATCTTAGAATTCCAAAATATCCTTTTATTGCTGACTGTGGGCCCCCTGGAAAAGGGTCTAGGCTGTGAATGGAATGAAAGACTTAGTCAGCATTCCATATCGTAGGACTAGGATTGCAGTTCTTTCTGTCCAAATGATGGATTTGTTGTTTGTGTGTCTAGCCCTCTCACCACCTGGCACTCCTCTCCCTGCCTTGCTCTTCTAGGTTTCCCAGCTGGATTTCTGGCTCTCAAACACTCCAGCGCCCTCTCATGCCCAGGTTGAGTCCCAGCCCTATGTCCTCCTCGTCGCTGTATTTGACTCACCCCCGCCTTCCCATTACTCCACTTTTTATTGCTCACACTCCTTTCAATGCTTCCTCTCATCCTCCAGACATCACCATCGGGGGGCCAACCTTCTCTCCCCACAGGTTGCACCACACATTCCTCATCTTCCTCTTTCTAGCATGCCTGACTATTCTACTCTACTCTACTCTACGGTGTGTTTCTACCACTTTAGTCATGTTGAGCTCCTCTGGAGTCACTTCCTGTTGTTTGGTGTTGGCCCACCACTGCACAGTACGAATGGGTGAAGTGTAGGTGTTAATGACGATGGTGGTGATGATTGATGACGTCATGTTAGGAATGGGCTAGCTTAAGTGCTGTGATGAGTGTATTGTGAGGGCATGTACCGTATGTGCCAGGGTCTTGATTGGAGACAAATGCAGCTTAGAGTGTTTGACCACATCCAGTATGTCGGGTACTGGACAACAGGCTGATTGAAACATATATGCAAGATTTTTTTTAAACTCTGGGTCTGGGACTCTGCCAGACCCTCACAATACTGTGACGGGCACAGAAGTCCAACAACATAACATCGCTCGGGTTCAGATCGGGGGGGGGGCGTTCCTCCCAATCACGCCTCTTCAGGTCTCATTGCCGCTGCAAACATGAGCGTTGAAGTCCCCCAGTCCAAGAAGGGAATCCCCTGAGGGAGCTTTCAGATCTTGGATCTACTGCATCAGGGTTTGATTGTGTAGATCCATCTTCTTGTCCATCTGTCCGAATTTCTCCTCCACCTTCTGGTCCATCTGTTCCAGTTTCTCCTCCACCTTCTGGTCCATATGTTCCAGTTTCTGCTTCACCTTCTGGTCCATCTGTTCCAGTTTCTGCTTCACCTTCTGGTCCATCTGTTCCAGTTTCTCCTCCACCTTCCGGTCTATTTGTTCCAGTTTCTGCTCCACCTTCTGGTCCATTTGTTCCAGTTTCTGGTCCACATGTTGTAGTTTCTGCTCCACCTTCTGGTCCATCGTTTGTTGGCTTTTGACTGTTTCATGTCATCTTTGTTAGCATCTTCGTTATGGCCTCTTGTGTACTAATCACCTCCATCAGCGTCTGCACCAGCTGGTGGTAGAGATAGCTTTCATTGACCTCAGCGGGTCTTGACGGCAGTGGCGAATCATTAAAAGCTGTCTGTGTGCTTGTAATCGTATCCAGAGTGCTTTGACCTGAGCTACATGAGCTAGCAGGTATGCTAGTTTGTCCGTGGGGTGAACCCTTCCCCTTAGATCTAGGCATTATTGCGGTTGCTAGGCAATGCCGTATGCTAACACCGTCTGATTATGCTGTTAGGTTACCTTAACAGCTGTCTTCTGTGTTTAATGTTGGTTGTTATAGCGAGTGTTGTCTCTCACCAGTCGATGTTACAGCCCGGGAAGTCCCCACGAAGATTCCGAGATGTTCAGGCTAAGAGCAGCTATTAGCCAGGCTAGTTAGCTAGCCTTGTAACTGCTGTCGGCTCCTTACTGTTGGTTTGTTATGGTGACTTCGGACCTCACTTGTCCTGAGTGAGGTCACAGAGTTGCAGCGCATTTATTTATTTATTTATTTTAGAGGTGCGGACTTCCAAATGCACAATGCTAATTATGTGATGCTTTGGCATGGTTTAACACCAAACTACAACATTCTAAGTACATTTATAGCTCAGAAAAGTGGAAAAAGCATCATAGATCCCTGTCGTACATCAGGTGATTGAACATCTTCTGAAAAAACAGCCAAAGTATCACTTAATGCAACAAGGTTCCCTTTATTTGGAGGCCTGTCCTTCCTGAGCACATTCCAGCAGTAGTCAGCAAGCATAGATGGATTCCACTTTCCCTGATATCTTTTCTCCATAGCTGCAATGTCCTGTTGGAATCCTTCCTCATGCTCATCACCTTCTCCACACTTCCTGGAAACAAATCTAGATGAAATGCATCTTCAGGGACATATTGCAGCCAAGGGATTTGTAGGACTTGAGGGGGGTTGCCACCAGCTGCTTATAATCTGCCTTGGTGATTCCAAGAAACTCTGATGCAAAAGTCCATTTCTGCTACCCTTCATGAGGTTTCTCTACATGCATGCATATTGTATACTTCCCATTTCTGCAAATAAACCCCCAAACATGTGATGTGAAAACTGGAGCCACATTAAAAAGAATGTGTGCTTTCAGATAGAGGTGCTAGCTTGTATTCACACTCTACATTCTCATAAACTACCGTTCTGCCTTATTTTCACCCAATCTCCCCTCTGACTTACTTTTTCTTTATTGGTGACCTAAAACAAGAAATGCCACTGCCTTTCTTCCGGAAGCAGTGTACTCAAAACTCAAACAGCCTGACTCAGGAGGACAGTTAGCTTGACTTTGGGGGCGTTTGTTCATGAGAGATCATAAGAAGGGCTCCTGTGGCGAGACCACCACAAGCCAGCAGCCCCCAGCATGGCTGCTAGGTACGGTATGGTGGCACGTGTGTTGTTGGGGTGCTTTGGTCTACACTCCAGAGGCTTCACTGATGCTGCTCCCTTTCTGTGCTGTCATCAACTCACCAACGTGACTTGACCTCCAGTTACCCAGACAATGCTGGGTGCTTTTCTCATGCTCAAGCCTTTGTGTGTACAGGAAGCAGCAGCCCCTGTCCCCCAGGCAGCCTCTGGAACGCCGCCCCACTCTGAGCCCGATGAGCCCAAAGACGTGGAGATGGAGACGGAGGAGGCTGTGAGTGACCTGGATGATGTTATCTCTCCTCATAGGAACGTGGCTGACTTGGTTCTTTTCAATGTGCAGAACTCCTCCAAACACAAGAAGAAGAAGCAGAAGAAAGAGAAGGAGGACAAAGAGAGGAAGAAGAAGAAGAAGAAGCATCATCACCATCACCACCATAGCGATGGAGGTGGAGAAGGCTCGGTGCAGAATGGCACCGTGGAGGAAGAAGAACCTCTACCGGTAAGTCCGTCAGGTGGAGGTACAAACATCTACCATGAACTTGATGATGGATGTCAACACACACACACACACACACGTGCATGAGCTGAGCAGCTCCGGTTGCCTGCTTAGCCTAGTGAAGAATGGAGAATGTCCAAACTGACCTGAGCTCCTCTCTCCTTCCAGCCCATGTCCAATTACTGCCTCCTGGCTGAGAACTCCTACATCAAGATGGTGAGTCAGTTAGCTCTTCTCGGATGTCACACACAACATGGTCGCTACCAAATACCTATTTAGTGTTTTCTATGTCCGGTCCCAATGACATAGAAGAGGTCATGTTTGTGCAGTTCTAAGCTGTACCACAAGAAATTTCCCACCAATCCACAGCAAGCAGATAGTGGCATGGAGCTGTGTTGTGTACAGTTCAGTTCCAAATGTGAAACTTGTAAATACTGCATGGTGTTATTGTTATTATTGGTAAAAATGGTTATTTACATGGAAAGAAAGAATTTGTTTATGTTATGGCATAGTTGTTTACATATTTGGTATAAATATATATTGATACATTTGTATCAAAGTGAAATGTATCTTTTCACTAAAAGCTGCTTTTTAGTTGGGAACTGATATAGAGCTGAAACCTACCTCTGTTCTACTGCTGAGGACTAAAGAACACAAAGGTTGAAACTAACCTTTTCTTCAGATGAAAGATGAGTCTAGTCTTTCATTTGGTATGTACTGTGTGCCTTGAAAGATCACTCCAAATCATCAAAAATGGCCGCTACTGAGAGGGAAGTCTTTTGAAAATTGGCGGTGCCCTTTTTTGGAGTCAAGTCATCTAGACATGAACACACATCTTTCTCTGATTCACTCTTATTCACTCCCAGCCAGGTTGCCAAGATAACCCCTTCGGTAGCGGCCATTCTAGACCATTTGGACCGATCTTTAAGGCACACACAATTCGGGCTACGTAGGCATGCTACATACCAAAAGAAAGATTAATACCTTTTTGTGTCTTTAGTCATCAGTTGTAGAACAAACTAAACAACTAAAAGGCAGCTTTTAGTGAAAAGATACATTTTACTTTGACACAAATGTATATATATAAATGTATGTATGTATATATATTTATCCCAATATCTAAACAACTATGCTACAATGTAACACCACAAGGGAAGGCTTCCTTTACATGAAAATAACCATTAATTTACCAATATAACACCATCTACTATTTACAACATTCACATTTGAAACTGAACTTTATGTGCACAGGAATGTGCACACAAAACTTCCCTTCAATATGAAACCTTGTGCTACACGGCAATATGCCATTCCACTTCCTGCTTGCTGTGTGTGTGTGTGTTGGGGGGGCTTTAATAGAATGGGGGCTAGCACTCAAAGTCATCCAATCTTACCTTTATGCATTTCCACATAGTATCAGCAATTGGGAGCTAATAGGAGGTGAAAGAAAAGGGGGGAAAATACATGCAAATACATCCATATATCCCCCTGGGCATCCGAGAACGGTGGATGGTGCGTTCAATGACCCTCAAAAAAGTAGGACAAATCGCAGCTTGCATTAAACATTCCGTTGTAGTTGCACTTTGAATCGTTTACCACAAAGAGATTTGCCTTGCTTATTATAGATAAAAAGTTATTTCTATTTGCGATTAAATGCAATTAATTCTGAGTTAACTGTGGACAAATGTAATTAATTGCAATCAAATACTTGAATCGATTAACAGCCCTAATATGAATAATTTTTGCTAGTAAATGAATTAATATGTATCTCCCGTGATGGAAATGGAGCCTTGGTTCTTCTTGGAGGTTTTTGAATGTGGATGTTAGTGGATGCTTCAGTGGTAAGTCGCCATGCAGACGGTAATATGGATGCTTCAGTGGTAAGTCGCCATGCATAAGGTCTCATGTGGTCCTCTCCCTCTTTTGAAGATGATGGAAGATGCTGATCAGGTACCGGTTGTATTGGAAGTTGTGTGGCGGGCAGGCCATGATTGAAAGGCTGCCCTAGACGTGTTTTCTTCTGCTTTCTTCTCAGCCAACTATCACCTTTTGCTTCTTCCTGGTCATGCCAGTGTGCTGTGGTGTCGGCTTGACTTTGTGTATCATTGCCTGGATACAACTAAAGGCTGCATGATGCTACAGTGTCGTCACCATGACGACTCTTCTCACCTTACCTGCCAACATTGGGAAGGTTTTCAGCCCCAGTGCAAGCATGACATTTAGTGATGGGGTGTGCACCCTTTTATTTTGAAGGCCTGACTTTACCGACTACTGAATGTGTTAGGCCAATGTTTCTCCAGCAAAATATAAAAAAGAAGACAAAATGTTTCCTGGTGAAAGCGGAATAGACGGGTATGCTCCTGATGGCGTCACCATTCTCTTGGGGGGGGGGACATAGTTATATAAGTGCTGATATTTCAACATTTCACTAAGACGCTACTCAGTTTGCTCCTTTATTTTGTTCTTTTGCCGAGTTTACGAATGGAGCTTTCCCAGGAGGGGGAAACAGGAAAGGCAACATTGCGGAAATGATGGATGTCTACCCAATCACAGCTTAGTGCTCTGCATCACCGTGACCCAGGGTAGACTTTTTGCTGAAAGGTTTGGCCCTGTAACGGTGTAATGCTGTAATGGTATGATGTCATGTAACACATGACGCTGTAATAGCGTGACACAGTAGTGGCATCATGCTGCTACAGTAGCAAACCTTTCAGCATAGCACAAAACTTGGATAGGTTAGTGATTTTGGTATCTGTCGTCTTTGGGACCAGGTCGTTGGGTTGAAAAAAATATATATATGAATGGGTTTCTGGTTATGCGTAATGGTGTGACACTGCAGTGGCATGAAGCTGTAATGGTGTGACGCTGTAATGGCGTGATGGTGTAGTGGCGTGACGCTGCAGCACGGTGAAAGTAATGGTCTTGATACCATGTGTGTTCCATGCCACTAAGGTGTGTGACATCCAGGGAAACCTGCAAGATGGCAGTCAGGTGGTGGTGTCGGTCATCTTCGAGAACAAGTGCGAGAGCTTCCTCAAATCGATGGAGTTCAACGTCCTGGACTCGCTCAACTCCAAGCTGCAGAGGCCAGAGGGGGCGGGTCCACACGACAGCCTCACTGTCCCATTCCAGCTGCCCCCTGGTGAGTCATTGTGTGCATTTCATCTCCTGCTTGGCCTTTTATTGACTTCATAGATCAAATGATGACCGATGTTGGAGCATTCATGAGGAGTCCTACTGACCCTGAATGACCTGCTTGCAGGGGTGTCCAATGAAGCACGCTTTGTGTTCAGCGTGCAGAGCATCATCATGCCACAGAAACTGAAGGGAACACTCACTTTCATTGTCAAGGTTAGGAACCCTCAACATGTTCCACCATCCCACACAATTCCTAAAAACTCCTCCTTTGCCTCCACCAGAATGAGGAATCATCGACTCATGAGAAACTGGACTTCAAACTGCACTTTACTTGCACCTCCTACCTGATCACCACCCCATGCTACAGGTGAGGCCTCCACTAGCCCCCCATCTCTTGACAAGCACTAGAGGGCGGTACGTGCCAGGAAGCTAAGCCTTTGGGTAAGACGATGTGTTTGCTGGACATGCAGACAACAATGTCAACAGGTTGTCAACCTTCTAAAAATATCATTTAACAAGACAACTACTGTACATTTAAAAACCACTGCAGTAATATAACAGCAGCAAGTGGTCATTTCATGGGAATAATTCACAGACTTTAGTATCAAAGTGGCAGTTGGACTTTTTGGCTGGAGAAAAGGTTTGACCGTTAAAAACTCAGAAGTCAGAATATTATAGGAAAAAGGCAATAATTGAACAATAATTACCAAGGAAATTGACAAGGTGAGTTCAAACATTTAGAAAATAACTGTACAAACGGAATAAAGTCAAAATATTAAGAGGAAATAGTCCTATTCTAATGGGAGAAAAAGGTAACAATTTTACAACCATAAACTTGTAATATTCTACAGATATTATATCATTATATTATTCAGATATATTATTATATAAAACTATTCAACTGACTATAAATTATCTATGTAATTACTTCCAAACATTGTAAGATGATGAGAAACAGGATAAAGTTGCCTTTTTTTTGGAAAATTAGTTTGGGGCAAAAGTTTAATTATGAGAACATACTACAAGAGGAAAATGTGGATTTAAGAAGTTCAAATCTTTGAAAAAGAAAAGGAAACAAAAGAAACAGAAAATATATATCATTAATTCTGAATGATCCACATGACCCCCATCAACACCCCAAACATGCTGTGCTTGTTTGCTTTTTGGTTTTCTGGCACAGCGATGCCTTTGCAAAGCTGCTGGAGTCCGGCGACTTGAAGGGCAGCTCTGTCCGACTGGAAGGAGTCAACATGCCCTTCCACCATCTTCTGGCCAGGATCTGCTTCCATCACCACTTCTCTGGTACGTTGTGCTGCTCCTGACACCTCATGACAGTAATGCCTTAAAATGCTCGATCAATGATGATGGTGATGTAGAGTTAGGCGAGCCAGCCTGATTGAAATCGTCACGGTTAGACCAGTCTTGTTTCTGCTACTTGTTGATTTGAACAGCTGCTATCACTGTACCACTACGACTGTGATACCGAAGAACACAATGAACAGGACAACATGGAAGGCCTGAAAGCTCCCTTTCTGGGCAGTACAATGCCATAGCCATCCATGTCAGAGGTCAGCAAGGAAATGGCTGCATAAACAGTCAACAAATGCACTGAAGACACAAGGTGCTCTAATTACTGTGGTCTGGTCTCTCCTGTCACATTGAGACGGGATCAGCGGCGCCTCTTGTGGCTGCAGCCAGCAGTGCAGGCGATGTGTGGTGACGATGTGCTGTGCTGGCAAAGGAAGTTATGCTGAGTTATGTTGCAGTTGTGGAGAGGATCGACTCGTGCGCCTCCATGTACAGCAGGTCTGTCCAGGGTCATCATGTCTGTCTGCTCGTCAAAACCGTGAGTGCTCTTCTTATTGGCTCGTCCCACATGAGCGTCCAGGACTGACCGCTTCCTTCTCTCGCAGTCCGGTCAGACCGTGTCCATCGACGCCAAATGTGACGAGTCCACGCTGCTGGGGAACGTGCTGGACGAGATCAAGCAGACCTTCTCTCAGTGCTGATTGTGTCCGGGGTCGACCCCACCCCCCCCACCAACCATCTCACTGAAACGCATCATGATCACAACGCTTCCAGCGTGGCCCTATTTATTCTTCTTGAAATGTCTCCTCTCTCCCTGGTGGCTTCTTTCCTGCTATGCACCCTTCTCACCCTCTGCTCTGCTCTTGGATGGCAGTCTGTGGCATCATGTGACCTCATGTTGACGTCACGTGACATCATGTTAACATCATGTGGCATGTTGACGTCATGTTGACATTACGTGACATCACGTGGTCATCATGTTACAACTGGACTTTTGCTGATGATGGCTGATATTGTGTTTTTACTCTTTTCAACACTTTTGGTTTGTATTGTTTTTTTTGTCTGTGCCGTGTGTGTGTTTGCGTGTGTTTGGGCCTTGGAAGCATGTCTCTTTGTCAGACTCCAAAACAAAGGGCAGCCCCCCACCCCCAGAGCGTTGAAGCTAACTTCCTGCAGGAGATGGTGTTGCTATGAAGGTGTGAAGATAAAAGTCTGACATCCATCCTTCTCTGACAACAGACCCCACCAGCCCTCGCCACAAACTCTCTGTAGCCTAGCTCACTAACGGATGTGCAGGGCTTTTTGCCTGCGGGATATTTATATATATATTTTCCCCAAATTGTTTTTTGTGGAGAACGCCGTGGTGGTAAAATCAGGTTGGTTTCGGTGATATCAATCCCATACTTTGTGCAAACGCTCCTAATGTGTCTGCTACATTTTCAGAAGGAGTATACAGTATCTGAAATCAGAGGATAAAGAATAAAAGACATCATACAGAAGAAACACCCTATTGGCCCCCCAAGGTAGCTCCGATAACTACAAAAAACACCCCAATGAGGTGAGATTACCTCTACTGTGCAGGTGAGCAAATCAGGTGCTCCTTTTTCTCCTGCCTCTGACTTCCCTTGAGCTCACTTGGAAACAAACATTCACTTTCCGAGGAATTCCCTTTCCGAGGAAGGATGTCGTACCAACTCCTCTACGATGAGGCAAAAGAAACCATTGAGCACACCAAGAACCTGAAACACAAGCCATGGTGTTTGAAAATTGTCACAGCAGCTGCTCACGTGTGCCCCAATACAGTGCACCTTGCTGGGCCACAGCAGGTGTCTCCTCCCCCTGTATCCTCTGCTCCTCATGCTAGTAGTCATTCATGATAGTTCATTCGGACTCATCCAATCCTCATTTCTTCCTGTCCTCCTTACCTCCAGGGGTGCACCAACTACACTTGTATGACAAAAGGTTCTGGTTTATCTGTATGATGTCAGTCTATGCTGTACGACCGCTTGTGAGCTCCACTTAACACAATATCCCAGTTTATCCATCGAGACACTTCAGTTCACAGACAATCAATTTCCTTGGCTAGCATATGAAAGTAATCAAGTGTACAGCTAGGATAGCAGTACTTCCTGTGCACTGCAAATGGGTCAACAGCATTATTAGCCATTGTTGTGTAAATAAGACATACTCATGATCATCACGCACCGCCTTGATGATCTTAGGCATGGAAGTGAGCTAAGCTGCTCTGGAATCCTCCACCTTTCATCCTTCCTTGTTTCCCCATTCTTCACAATGTCCCAGTCTTGTGAACCGCAGTGCTGTCAGCACTCGTACAGCCCCAGACTTGATTGACACAATTATCTTTCTGCTCACACTTTTACTGCGAAGTATTTACACAGTCGTGTCTATCGCTCTCCAGGCTATAGGTACAGAGAGTTTCTGGATGAGGACATCCCAGTGGGACTGGTTGCCTAAGAGTCATTATCAGTATTCATGGATCTTGTGAGAGCTTTGTTGCACCTCCTCTGTCACATGTACCCGAGTGTGAACGGCACGCTTCCCATTTCCCCCCAACGCAACTCAGGCTGTCCAGCCCCCACCGATGTAGACCACACTTACTCTTACCATCTGAACATGATTTTAAAGCGTGCTCCTGTCAGTGTCCCACCCAGTGATGGGCTATGCCAAGGTGGGGGTGCAGCAGACTAGTGAAGGGTGACTAGACGGGGAGAGCCTGTGAAGATGTTTGTGGCCTGAAAGTCAGCAGCCGTTCCATGACTTTGTCAACTCCATCGGCCGTAACCATGGGAATGTCAAACAAACCCAATGTTTCCCATTCCATCCCATGGCTTATCTGTCATTGGCACCTGCTCCTACTCATCTTTTCTTTCCATTTTGTATACCACATGATTTGAATGTACTTTTTTATGAACCGTTTGTCTTTCTTTTCCACACATTCCATCTTGTCCTTTTTTTCTTGATTTTGATGGCCTGTGTTTTTAGCCATTCCAAGACAAACACATGAATATTCTTGGACGGTATCAGCGATGAACCAAGGGATGGAGAGGATGCTGAGAGCTTGGGGGGTTAGGGGCTTCGTGATACAGAAGGTCATAATCCAGGTTGAGTTGTAGTTTTATTTTGGAATAAAGGTTTGGCTTGTGACGTGGACATATACTCTCAACATTGATGGATTTCCAAAGGTCCTGTGTCTGTATTTGTTTCTCCATATTATCCCGCTGTAAAATGTCATATGTTTCAAAAAGGGGGCTTGAATTGCATTCACTCCCTCCAGATATCCAACTTCAAAGTGAAAATAAAAGCTGTAAGATGCGACTGTCTTTTACTGTATAAAGGAGAAAGCACAAAGTTACAAGATGGCGACATGCCTGACATAGAGATGTTTTTTTATGTGACATTGCCATTTAGGGTATCATAGTAGTCTTGGTGTTGAATTACACCACATCAGACAGCTCCATTTCCACTTACCTCGTTTAGCTACAAGAACCACATTTCCCATCAGTCCTTACGCGAGTTAGCAAGGACGCTACACCATTCACCAAGCCAAGTTCAACGAAGGCGTCCGATTTTATGGCATACTGCGTAAGCTTTTAATTTAAGACCATTTAACTCAACCGATGTTTTTTAACATTAGGAAAGGAAGCATTTACAATACATTAAGTGTTGAATTACACCACATCAAACGGTTCCATTTCCGCTTACCTCATTCAGCTGCAATAACTCAATTTCCCATGACATCTTGCGCGCGTTAGCAAGGACGCCGCACCAGCACGGAGCCAAGTAAAGTTCAACAAGGGCATCCGGTTTTGGGATATCCTGCGTAAGACATTTGTTTAAGACAATTTAACTAAACCGATGTCTTTTTTTTTAGAGCGGGTAAAGGAAACATTCACAATACGTGCGACAATTCCCGCTAGCACCCATGCTAGCACCCATGTTATTATCGTGTGTTCCTTTACAGCTTTTCAAAATATAAGTGACGGATTAGGACGCTTTTAACTAGAATTTTTCTTTCAGGTTAGCCACCCTTATCGAAAAGTGTCTAAAATGGAAGTATAATCCGAATGTAGCAGTTTGAAAATCTTCATCGCTGTTCGACGCCCCCGCCCCGTCATTGGTGCATTATTTAAACGGATATTCATTCCATATCATGTCCTGGTTTAAAGAAATGACGCGTGTTTGACAAAGGGTATCACGCCAATTAAGAGCCTTTTTCGCACGCTTTACAGTTCATATAACCACATGGTTATTGTCTGGTTTCATTTCAATGGTATCTTCTTGCCGTGAGAGCGATGTGTTGGCTTTCTGTAGGGCTCACCGACAGATTGGCAAGCTATTATTTCGAAAGCCCCTGCCGGAAGTGAGTGCAAGGTGCGTGAGATGATAAATTGAGTAGCGCTCGCCGGGTTTCTTCACAATAACACAGGAAGGAACAGCATTTTTTGCTCCAGTAAAACCGAGTAACGCGTGGAATCGATGCCGTTTTGAAGAAGCCCGAAAAAACAAAGTGCCGTTAAATCATTGTTGTCCACGGAAGTCCCTTTTAATGCCTGTCTTTGTTTGTTGTTAGCGTCTAGAGCTGTGTGGCTGCCAACATTTGTCCAAGTGGTGGTTGGAATATGGCTCAGCATGGACATCATGTAGCCAGTTCACAAAAAGCACTCATGCTGGAAATGAAAAGTCTGCAAGATGAGCCGGTGGAAGGCTTCAAAATAACTTTGGTCAACGAGTCGGACATGTACAACTGGGAAGTGGCGATCTTCGGACCTCCCAACACACACTACGAGGGGGGCTATTTTAAGGTGAGTAGCTAACACTAGCTAGCAGGACGTCTATTGTTCCTTTACTAGCACCTAAAGTTGCCTTCTTTATCATAAATTGGCCTGAAAAACCATAATTTAAAGCTTTGAACATTGTGGCATTGTCTTTTAAAAACAAGACGGCTGCCAGCGTCCCCCATTAGGCTGTATGCTCTTGAGTGCAAGTTAACCATAGTCTCTATTCTAATGCTAATAAAAAGTTAGCATAACAATAACATAGCATAATACTTCTTTGTTTTACTCATTATTCGCCCATTCTTGGCTGTGTTATGTATTTATGAACGTCTATTGGTGCCTTCTTTTTAGTTTTTCTAATCTCAAAACACGTTTAAAAGCTTTCGGGAAGAAGTTCTTTATTAATAACAAGAACGCTGACCGGATTGCTACTAAAATAGCTTAATCACACTTGTATTTTACTAGGACTGTCAAAAATAATGCAGACAAAATAATTATTTTCCCTTAATTACGATAACATTTGTAGCGTAATTAACGCATGCGCATCATGTCGAGTCACATTTCTCTTGTCATGACAGAACAATAGCCTCCTCGAGGTCTGCCGCTCGTGAATAATGTTAGTCTCACCTGGACACACCAAGAACGGTTGGATTGCAACATATACTTCCTCATTGTCACGAGACGACAACGAGGTGCATTCAGGGACACTCCGAGCGTCACAAAAACGAATTCTGATTGTATGTGTGGTCGAAATAAACAGACGACAAAGTGGCTATTCTTATCAATCACTACTGTACCTCTTACTGCGGAAGTACATATTTCTGCATTTATGTATGCTCAGAAATTACAGTAAAATACATCTACATTCCTAAAGGTTAATTCTACTTAAATTACGTGCTGTCTTTGAACGCAACTCATCTTTGCTGACAAAGTGAGCTCAAATGTTCTGCCAGTATTAAAGTGTTGGGCTCTTCATATGGAGATGTTGACCTACAAACATATCAGATCACTTTACCTTCTCTTCATATAATCCATTAATAACGAGCATATTTCACATGGAGTCAAATGGTGGTGATCGTGATGAATGTATCATTTCAACTGTATCTTCTTGCTATTAAGGAACCCCCCTGTTATTATTGTTGATATTTGAAGTGCAAGTTAAGCTAAGGCTCTATTGTAACTCCAGGAAGAACCAATCTATGTTGTATCTGTCTATGTCTATTAGTCTGTTTGTGTGTCTAGTTTCAAGTCGTGGTGGAATGTCACATGTCTATGTTGTGATGACCTTTTGACCTGTTGATTAGCAGCTGTTAGTGCACTCCAGCTTTCCTTTTCTCCATGGCGGGTTATTTTGCAATAAACATACATGGACACCAAGGCAGCCTCAACACTAGGCTGTTTTGTTAGGACACTGGATTGGGCAGAAGGATGCAGTCCAGTGTTTCTATGCAAAATATGTTGGTATTCATTTGTGTCCTGTGGGAATCGGCTGTTTTAGGCAACTGTGGATTATGTAGCGCTAGCCTGACTTCCATACTGGATCGTTCTGTACCATGGCTTTAGTAGTGTGTTTAGTAGAGTGACAAATGGCAATTAAAGAGATAATGGGAGGGTTATGCAGCTAATTATTAGAAGTAGTTTGAAGAACACAGAACACTCATGCAGCTCAGGCATTTTCAAAGTCAACACTGGCCTGTGTGGTTCCTCTGTGGTTCCTCTGTGGTTCCTCTGTGGTTCCTCTGTGGTTCCTCTGTGGTTCCTCTGTGGTTCCTATGCTTACAAAAGGCTTTTTCATTGTGGTGCGCCAATGCTAAGTGGTATAGAAGCTGTGTTGTTGGCATACAGTGGTATGAAAAAGTATCTGAACCTTTTGGAATTTCTCACATTTCTGCATAAAATCACCATCAAATGTGATCTGATCTTTGTCAAAATCACACAGATGAAAAACCAGTGACTGCTTTAACTAAAACCACCCAAACATTTATAGGTTTTCATATCTTAGTGAGGTTTGCATGCAAACAAGGACAGAAGGGGGAGGAATAAATAACTAAACCCCTGCCTAAGGGGCCATCCATAATTTTCAACATTTTCACGAGCGTACAAACCGTACGAGGGGGGGAGGGAGTTAAGACATCAACGTACGCTTTTTTGAAAACCAGAAAATGTCGATGTCTGTATGTTCGAACCGCGGGACGCAGTCAAATTTTAGCGCGAATAGACTGGTCCCCTGTCGTCGTATGCTAGCGCGAGAGCGTACCAGTCCACGCGATACTCCACGTAGCTCTGCGTGCTTCGCATTCCAACACAACAATCAGACAATGGCCGACCCCGGTGATTTCGATTACCTATTTTTGTTTCATCAAAAAGAGAATTACTGCCATTCATCGCTCACCGAGCAATGCATACAAACAATACATCAATGTTTACTGCTTTGTGCGTTCGGAAAGAAAGCTGTCGCGGCTGGCCAGGCGGCTTGAAAAGGTTCCAAATCGAAGGAATCGAGCAGGGCGGATTTGTTCCGAAGTGCCGTTGCGAAAATGGAGAAGACCAAAACTAAACCGACCATCCTGAATCTATTTGCCAGCTCTGTGTTTATTTTCTATATTATTATTATTTATTTTCTATATTTATTTTCTGAATGACTCTGTGGTGGTGAATTTGACTTTGTGGACAGTGCAGTAACAATCAATGTGATTTTCACTACCTGTGATACACGGACTAGACTATAGGTGTGATTGTTAAGCCTTTTCAGTTGTGGCATCTTTATTGCATACTTCGCATAGAGTTGAGTTCAAGGGTTGTGTCCATCATTTCAAAGAAGATTTTATCTCCTCAGGCTTTTGGAAACCAGGGGCAACTCTTCTGCTCCTTGAGTAATCATGTGTGTGTATACAAGAAGTATTCCCTTGTTTAAAAAATCCTGTGGAAAACAGTTGTTGCATCAGGACTTTTCTACATGTATCATTTGATAGAAAGAACAATACAAAAAGACCAAATTTGTAATACATTTGTATTTTCTTGAAAGAAAAATACAGTAAACCTCGGATATATCGGATTCAATTGTTCCCACTGGTTTTGTCCGATATAAGCGAAATCCGTTATATGCGTATACCGGAAAACGTCCGCCACATTCATTACACGCAATGCCATGGGGGAACTTTCTTTGATCCATGTTCACAGCCAAAGCTGAAGATTATAACATCTTTGTATGAATTACAGACATGTACATGAGCATGTACAACGAAATAAAAAAAAATCTCAAATCTGTAGAAATGCCTTCTTGTTGCTATTAGCGAGGTCACCGGCGTCACAGGCTATTGACAAGTCGGCAAGTTCCCATACATTTCAATAGCATGTGACATCATTATCGTTTGCACTTACGTTTATCGTTTGGTTTCTAAACCTCGCTAATAGCAACAAGAAGGCATTTCTACAGATTTGAGAATTTTTTTTTTTATTTCGTTGTACATGCTCATGTACATGTCTGTAATTCATACAAAGATGTTATAATCTTCATCTTTGGCTGTGAACATGGATCAAAGATGGATCAAAGGCCACGATGCGGCCATCCGATATATGCCAGGGAAATTGGGACTGGAGATTTTGTCCGAAATAGGCGAAATCCGTTATAAAAAAATCTGATATATGCAATGAATTTTTATTGGAAATGCATCACAGAAAAATTGGTTCTTTTTTATCTGTCCGTAGTGAGCGAATTTCCGATATATCAGAGTCCAATATATCTGAGGTTTACTGTACAAAAAAGAGGCATTTGATATAATTTTTTATCTTGCTCGTGTTCAATACAATGTTGATGGGCAGTGACTGATTGACCAGAGTCCCAAAATACAGCCAGAGAACATGATTGGATTGGATATGTTCGAATTTCCTGGCTGTATTGGGTCAGTTGGTCATGGACCTATCAACATTTTTCATTTGGGATTGTACTCTTTTTAGGGGGGGGGGGGTTTGCTCAAAAGAGTACTCTTTGTACTCTTGTGAAAATGTTTAATTATGGATGGCCCCTAAGGAGACTTAAAGAGCAATTGAAACCAATTTTTACCAAACAATTTAAGTCAGGCGTGTGCCCAATCACTGATGAGTGGCTTAAAGCTGCCCTGCCCACTATAAAACACACACCTGGTAAGAATTGTCTTGATGAGAAGCATTGTCTGATGGTTCGCTCAAAAGAGCTGTCTGAAGACCTGCGATCCAGAATTGTTGATTTGTATAAAGCTGGGAAAGGATACAAAACCATCTCTAAAAGTCTGGATGTTCATCAATCGAAGGTTGAAGAAGTTGTCTAGAAATGGAGAGAGTTTGGCACTGTTCTCTCTCCCAAGGAGTGGCCGTCCACCAAAGATGACGCCAAAAGTTCAGCGCAGAATACTTAGAGAGGTAGATCAACTATATGTAAAACAATGGCCAAGAATGGTGTTCATGGGAGGACTCCACGGAGGAAGCCACTGCTGTCTAAAAAAACATTGTTGCTCGTTTAACGTTGGCAAAAAGGCACTTGGACACTCCACAGAAGTTTTTGCAAAATATTTTGTGGACTGATGAAACCAAAGTTGAATTGTTTGGGAGGAACACACAACGTCATGTGTGGAGGAAAAATGGAACAGCTCACCAACATCAACACTTCACATCATGGTTTGGGGCTGTTTTGCTGCCTCAGGGCCTGGACAACTTGCAATCATTAATGGAAAAATGAAATCAAAAGTTGATCAGGATGTTTTGCAGGAAAACCTGAGGCCGTCTGTCAGACAGTTGCAACAAGACAATGAACCAAAACACAGAAGTAAATCAACTTCAGAATGGTTTCAGAAGAACAAAATACATGTTCTGGAGTGGCCAAGTCAAAGTCCAGACTTTAAGATGCTGTGGCATGACCTCCAGACAGCGATTCATGCCAGACATCCCAGGAATCTGATTGAACTACAACAGTTTTGTAAAGAAGAATGGGCCAAGATTAGTCCTGATCGATGTGCCAGACTGATCTGCAGCTACAGGAAGCGTCTGGTTGAAGTTATTGATGCCGGGGGGGTTCAGTTACTTATTCCTCCCCCTTCTGTCATTGTTTGCATTAAAATATGAAAACCTATAAATGTTTGGGTGGTTTTAGTTACAGCAGATGCTGTTTTTTCATCTGTGATTTTGACAAAGATCAGATCACATTTTTTACCCTTTTACTGAACCATACTCCAAAGATGGTGATATAATGGACATGGACTTAATGTGCAGACTCTCAGCTTTCATTTGAGGGTATCACATTCAAATTGGATGAAGGGTTTAGGAGTTTCAGCTCTTTAACATCGGCCACCCTCTTTTTAAAGGGACCAAAAGTAATTGGACAATTGACCAAAAGGCTATTTCATGGGGAGGTTTGGGAAATTCATTCATTATATTACTATAAATTAAGTAGATATAATGCCTGGAATTGATCTGAGGTTTGGTGTTTACATTCGGAAGACTTTGCTGTGAAGACATGTGGTCAAAGGAGCTCTCCATGCAGGTGAACCAAGCCATCCCTAGGCTGTGAGAACAGAAAAAACCCATCAGAGAAATTGCTATAATATTAGGAGTGGCAAAATCTACAGTTTGGTATATATTATATATATATATATTTAATTTGTCCAATTACTTTTGAGCCCCTGAAATGAAGGGATTGTGTTTAAAAACTGCTTTAATTCCTGGCATTTTAATGCAATCTTTTTGTTAACCCCACTAAATTAAAGCTGAAAGTCTGCACTTGAACTACATCTGAACTGTGTCATTTCAAATACATTGTGGTAGTGTGCAGTACCAAAATTAGCAAAACTTTGTGCCTGTCCAAATATTTATGGACCAAACTGTAACTCCCACTTATTATCCTGCACGCCAACAAAAGCTTTTTTTCCCTTTATATGTCTGTGTTGTCTTCCAAGCACAGAGTCTCCACCAGGTTCACCATGAGACAGTGGCATTTTGCAGCGTGCCCCCCCTCCCAGTGCACTGTCCCTTTTATGGTAATGGTAATTGGTGTACGGTACTGGGAACGGCGGGTACTGTTTTACTGTTTTACACCACTGGGAACGGCGGGTACTGTATTATGCCACTGGGAACGGCGGGTACTGTATTACGCCACTGGGAACGGCGGGTACTGTATTACGCCACTGGGAACGGCGGGTACTGTATTACGCCACTGGGAACGGAGGGTACTGTATTACGCCACTGGGAACGGAGGGTACTGTATTACGTCAGTGAAGCAGAGAGTCCACAATGTCTGTACACCCTCTTGTCCATCAAACACTGAGCATGTTCCCACAGTGTTTGTGCTACTTGATCATCCGTCATCATAGTCACATTCATGATATGAGCAGTGTTTGTGCTGCACTGAGTGGCATACAGTGTTACCATGGATGGAAAGGCAAGGAGGACACCGCTCCAAGAGACCGCATCACAACCCAGGAAGAATTGTTAGCGCTAGCAAACCCTGCAGTGACTGAAAGGTTTTTTGGGGGGATGAAGGACAAAATAACATGTGCAACTTCCACATGGAATGGAGGAAAACTTGTTTTCACTCTTGTGTGACATGCCATGTCTCACTACATGCTGTGTGAAGGTCATGTCATGTCATCAGTGTATAAGCGCTATTAGTTCTGATAGTGTATATGATGTTAAACGTAGCATCGGCAGTGTTGTCATTGTACCTTTGCTTTTACTGTACAAATAAAAAGTCCCAGCAGGGGTAGAGAGACAGTTTCAGGTTGGACGTCTATCAGGGATCCCTACGCCTCTACATAGAATGCAAGGAATGAAAAGTGTGCCTGGCCATCTGTTGTAGCAGGTCAGACATGGGTCCCTGTAGTGTATTGTGTAATAGTATGTAGTATGTTAAGTCAAGCGTGCATCCTTCATGGTTACCAGTGAGAGAACCCGACCCACCTGTGGAGGGTTGAGCAGGGCGGGGTGGTGGGGATCATGTTCCCCACCCCCCGTGGCGGTGTCACATGGTGAGGGAAGATTCAGAGCAATGTACTTCTTAAAGAGCTAAAATAGCTTGGAGAAGTTTCCATCAAGTACAGGTCATGATGTAACACTCAATCCACTGCTGGTTCTGGTCCATGATCTGGTCCATGAAAGGGTCCTTGACTTGAATCATCAATGTTGCTTAAATATGTTCCACTGTATGTTGTACGTGGTTCCATTTTTGGACGCCAGTGATTGTCCAGAACGACCTGCTAGCTTGCGTATGAGGCAGGGTATCAACCATGTGTTGGTGGTTTTGAAGGAGAAAGGAAGGAAGGAAGAACATTTAGAACATGGACATAAGCTTGAAGACATAGAGATGAAGATTTGTGGCATTTCCAAACACAGAATGGTAAGGCTAAATGACTCTGGACTTATCCTTCAATTAGTCTCTTAAACGGCTTCTTCGTGAGCGTGAAGGGCTCTTTGTAGCCGTTTTGATTGACATTTTTACAGGGGGACTGCAGATCAATACTGGGGCACGTGTCCCAGTGAAATCTGTCTGGTGACGCCGCTGCCCCCCAGTATGGCAGTGAACAGATGTTCATATAAGAAGCCGTTTAAGAGACTAATTGAAGGATAAGTCCAGAGTCATTTAGCCTTACCATTCTGTGTTTGGAAATGCCACAAATCTTCATTTCTATGTCTTCAAGCTTATGTCCATTGTCGCGATCATGGAGTAGTGTTTCCCAGACAGTATGTAAACAAAACATGGCTTACTACTTCAGTGGTCCTTCTTGTCATTTCTTTCCCCGTGTGCTGGCGGAATAGCATCTTTTTCAAAATGCATTCATAGCGTACCTTGCAGGCAAATGCTTCTTGTCAAGGTGTTCCTTCATAGCAGTCATCACTGAAATGTTCACTTCCTGGACATGACACCTTCTTCTAAATATATTAGAGCTTTCTAGACATGAACTAACACCCCTATAGGCACTTTAACATTGGTATCATTAGACAATATAGAGCATATAAGCAGAGAAACTCTACATTGTAGGGATTCAGAGATGAGTTCGAGTTTGCTGTGGGCTGTGGCCACAACAGTAACTCGTGTTATTTGTACCTATGTTTGCTGCTGGCTCGGGTGTCAGTAATTGTTACATTGATGAGACGATGAAAGGAAAAGAAACATTTGAGTCTGTTGAGTTTGTTATGTTAAGATGTTTTATTTCTCTTATGTGTACAATATTGGATAATACAATTCTGAAGGTAGTTATAGGGCTGTTATTTCATGTCAATAGGGTTCTAATAATGTTAAAGTGGATTTAGAAGGTGAACTGCTTTTTTTGTCTTTTGTCTACCATATTTTGTAATGGTAGGGTAGGACCATAGGAGAGTTATTTCACATCTAGAGGGCTAAAAGCATATTTAGAATGTGGTAAATGGGTTTTCTTTGTCTTTCTATGTCTTATTTTCTCTTATTACGTCTACCTTATTGGGTAATAGTAGTGTAAAGGTTACTATAGGGATGTTATTTCATGTCGACAGGGCTCTAATGTTCATTTGTTCATTCATTTTCTACTGCTTGTCCTCACCAGGGTTGCTGGAGCCTACCCCAGCTGTCTTCGGGTGGGAGGCGGGGTACACACTGGACTGGTGGCCAGCCAATCACAGGGCACATATAGACAAACAACCATTCCCACTCACATTCATACCTATGGACAATTTAACCTAGCATGCTTTTGGAATGGGAGTGGGGGGGAACCCACGCATGCACGGGGAGAACATGCAAACTCCACACAGAGATCTTATTTTCTCTTATTACATCTGCCAGTTACCAGATTGGGTAATATTAGTGTAAAGGTGACCATAGGGGTGTTATTTGTTGTCTCAGGGCCTCTAATCATGTTAAAAAGTACAACTGCTGGCTTTTACCAGCGGCCTGAAAGCAAGCCACTAGCCAAAACATTGTGTACAATTGCAAGACTGGCTTGGTGTGAGTAGAATGATGATATTGTGGTTGTCCTCATGCAGGGATGTAGAAGTGTGCCGTGTCGCCTGTTAGTCTGCTAGTTGAAGCGTTATCTTTCATCAATCATCTTTCCTATTCTATGTTCTTCCACTCTGGTGCCTGTGCAGTAAAAGCAGTGTTCCATCCAGTACTCCTGTGCAGCTGTGATGTTTTTCAGTGGGGGTGACCGTGACCCGCCCCCGATGGGCTGTGCATCAGGCGCGTGGCGTCAGAACGCAAATAGCCGCCTGAGAGACTCCCAGACCGGCCCATGAAAGCCGATGAGGTGGTGACACATGTCTGCACCTCGTTTTGTCATATGGTTGTACTGTACTACTACAGTAGTATAGTATGGTGTGTGTGGTGGCAGGGCACAGCAGGAGACACTTGGTGGAGGTTGTAATGAGGAAGTATGAGTATGACGTGGTGTCATGCTCAAGGTACGCTGGGTGCTGCAGGTTGGTCTTCCTTATATTGGTTACAGTGGTCCCCTGTAGGAAGGTAGGACTGTTCCCATGGAACAACTTCTGAGCCATCTTCAAAGGACAGTTTGATCTGACAGTAAGCTGCATGATATTCTTTGGTATGAATGATGTCATGGAGGATGTTAGAAGGTGGGCACCTTTCCAGCAGACTTGGAGGTGGTGCCCTAAGGCCAGTGTTTAATGTTGAGTCTTATTCTAGACATGGCAAACCTTTTTATTCTGGACTAAATCCCCTCACCCTCTGTCCTGTTCCCATGGGAGCTGTGGCGCCCACCAGCTGACCGTGCCGAATCAGCAAACATGCCTGTGTGTGTGTGATGGGAGATGCTCCCCCTGCTGCCTCCCATTGCAGGCTTAATGAACGGGAGGGGTTCCTTGCACAGTGTGTAGTCATGGGCGTGGCCTCTCTCCTATAACAGAGTATGGGTGTGAGTGCTGGATTGTCTTGGGTTGCTGTGACAGCTGGAAAGGCACAACCCCCCCACACACACACACCCTGTGTGCATGTCATGCCAGTGCCAGCCTCCCATGCCCCCTCCCTCCTTGCCATATTGTGTTACAGTGTCATGAAGTCCTTGGTGGGTTGGTGCTGATCTATTTTCATCTTCTCAATGACAGTACAGCTTTATACCTTTACACCAATTTGCTCATAATATGCTGATACGCTCCTATTTCATTCTATCTATCCATCTTTTATTGGTCCTCCTGAGGGGAGCGTCCATGTTGTCACATAAGTGTAAATGGCGCCCCATATGGGTGGTTCCCAAACACTTGACCTGCTAGCATACATATAGTCCAGCTATACTGTATGTAGGGTGACCAGATCCCAACTCACCATATGAGGGACAGTGAGTATGCTTGTGGGGGGAAATGTGGGACGCAGATGACGCTCGCGGCGGACATACATATATATACATATGGCATAGCTTGCCAACTGTTCAGTAACATATAATATATACGACTGTAACAAAATAACAACTATAGATCTACAAATAAAAACATTCATTCATCTTATCCTCCCGAGGGTCGCGGGGGGTGCTGGAGCCTCTTCCAGCTGTCTTCGAGCGAGAGGCGGGGTACACCCTGGACTGGTGGTCAGCCAATCACAGGGCACATATAGACAAACAACCATTCACACTCACATTCATACCTATGGACAACTTGGAGTGGCCAATTAACCTAGCATGTTTTTGAATGTGGGAGGAAACCGGAGTACCCGGAGAAAACCCACACATACACGGGGAGAACATGCAAACTCCACACAGAGATGGCCGAGGGTGGAGTCGAACTCCGGTCTCCCAACTGTGTGGGCACGTAAAATATATCAACTATGTTGTAGTAGTTGATAGTGGTTGTACAGCACGTATAATATATCAACTATGTAGTAGTAGTTGATCGCGGTTGTACAGCATGTATATCAACTATGTAGTAGTAGTTGATAGAGGTTATACAGCATGTATATCAACTATGTAGTAGTAGTTGATAGAGGTTATACAGCATATATAATATATCAACTATGTAGTAGTAGTTGATAGTTATACAGCATATATAATATATCAACTATGTAGTAGTAGTTGATAGAGGTTATACAGCATATATAATATATCAACTATGTAGTAGTAGTTGATAGAGGTTATACAGCACGTATAATATCAACTATGTAGTAGTAGTTGATAGAGGTTATACAGTACATATAATATATCAACTATGTAGTAGTAGTTGATAGAGGTTTACCGTGGCTAAGATACAGTATATATAATATACAACTATGTGTCGGTGTGTAGCTTTGCCGTGTAGCTAACGTCTGGTCTTGTCTCACCCCAAAGGCTCTCCTCAAGTTCCCAGTGGACTATCCCTACTCCCCACCCGCCTTCCGCTTCCTCACCAAGATGTGGCATCCTAACATTTATGAGGTAAGCCAAACGGTGTCAAGTTGTTGCAGACCCATGATGCATTGATAATACTTGTGTGCCAGAATGGAGAAGTTTGCATCTCCATCCTGCACCCTCCGGTGGACGACCCCCAGAGTGGTGAGCTGCCCTCAGAGAGGTGGAACCCCACCCAGAATGTGAGGTAAAGAGCCTGTAGCTAATAGCTTTTATAGCCATCAACTAGCATGACTTTGCAGTCATATTGCCACAGTAACAGTAGATGCTCCAAGGAAGAATCCATGACATCTAGATAAAGGGGATAACACAGGAATCAATGATGATGATAATAATGATGATGATCGTGTGAATTATTAATAGTGATCACGTTAGCAAAGACGAATGGTGGCTGTAGGCTGGAGCAGATGGGTGGTGTTGACACTGAACCCTCATCTCCTGGCCCAGCTCCCTACCTGTGTCCTTCTCATCCTCCTCCATCACCTGTCTCCCTCACCCAGGACCATCCTCCTCAGCGTCATCTCCCTGCTGAACGAGCCCAACACCTTCTCCCCGGCCAACGTGGACGCCTCCGTCATGTACCGCAGGTGGAAGGAGAGCAAGGGCAGGGACCGGGAGTACATCGACATAATCAGGTAGGCCTGGACCCCTGACCATCTAACCATCTCCATGTTGGACACATCAACATCATTCTTCATCACTATTAACAGCATTTTGTCCATCGCTAACTCCTAATTAATCACAGATAAGACGTAGGGAGGTAAATCATTCAATAGGCATGTCCATGGGTTAAGCATCATAAAGCACATGGGGAGGGGGGGGCTATATGCCCTTGGTAGGGTCTCCCAAGGCAACAGGTCCGAGGTGACGGGACAGACCAAGAGTGATTCAGAAGACCCGTATGAACAAAATCAAGAGGAGGAACCGTACCTTGCCCGGATGTGGGATATCGGGGCCTCACCCTGGAGCCAGGCCAGGGGGAGGGGCTTGATGGTCGGGCCTTCACCCGTGGGGCCCGGCTGTGCCCAGCCCGAAGAAGCCACACGGGTTGGTCTGGTTCTTGGGACATGGAATGTCACTTCTCTGGTGGGGAAAGAACCTGAACTTGTGTGAGAGGTTGAGATATTCCGACTAGACATTGTCGGACTCACCTCGGCCCACAGTTTGGGTTCCGGAACCAAACTCCTCGAGAGGGGCTGGACCTTGTTCTACTCTGGAGTTGCTGCAGGGGAGAGTCGGCGAGCTGGTGTGGGCTTATTAATAGCCCCCTGGCTTGGTGCCTCTGTGTTGGAGTCAGCCCCGGTGAACGAGAGGGTCATTTCCCTATGATTTCGGGCTGGGGAAAGGGTCCTGACTGTCATTTGTGCGTATGCGCCAAACGGCAGTTCGGAGTACCCGGCCTTCTTGGAGTCCATCAGGGGGGTGCTGGAGAGCACCCCAGCTGGTGACTTTGTCGTCCTACTGGGAGACTTCAACGCCCATGTGGTCAATGACAGTTGAGGAAGAGGTTCTGGCTTCGGGCTGTGACCTTCAGCGTTTACTGGGACGGTTGGCATCTGAGTGTGAAGCGTCTGGGATGAGACTAGGTACCTCCAAATCAGAGGCCATTGTTCTCAGTCGGAAAAGGGTGATGTGCTCCCTCTGGGTTGAGAATGAGGTCCTGCCCCAGGTAGAGGAGTTTAAGTATCTCGGGGTCTTGTTCACGAGTGAGGGAAGGTGGGAGCGTGATGTCGACAGATGGATCGGGGCAGCCTCGGCAGTAATGCGGTCGCTGTACCGGACCGTCGTGGTGAAAAGACAGCTGAGCCGGAGGGCAAAGCTCTCAATTTACCGGTCGATCTATGTTCCCATCCTCACCTATGGTCATGAGCTTTGGGTCATGACCGAAACAATGAGATCGCGGATACAGGTGGCTGAAATGAGTTTTCTCCGTCAGGTAGCTGGACTCACCCTAAGAGTTGGAGGGTTCAGAGTAGAGCCACTTCTCCTTCACATCGAGAGGAGTAAGTTGAGGTGGCTCGGGCATCTAGTCCGGATGCCTCCCGGACGCCTCCCTGGTGAGGTGTTCCGGGCATGCCCAGCCGGGAAAAGGCCCCGGGGCAGACCTAGGACACGCTGGAGGGATTATGTCTCACAGCTGGCCTGGGAACGCCTTGGTGTCCTCCCGGTGGAGCTGGAGGAGGTGGCTGGGGACCGGGAAGTCTGGGCTTCCCTACTGAGACTGCTGCCCCCGCGACCCAGACTCAGATAAGCGGAGGAAAATGGATGGATGGGGGGTGTCTTAGTACAATGATAACATAAGTACATATAGCTGCTGATTAACTTCATATCTGTTTTGAAAACATTTCTTTATTCAAAACATTTTGCTAAACTTTGTTGGACGGTCCTTGAAGGCACCACATACGTAGCTGCACAGATTATCAGATTATTATTTCTAGCCTTATCTTTCAGCTCATATTAGCTCCAAAATGCTGATGCTGTGTGGGAATGCTTCCAGGCACGAATTGATGAGCTTATGGAGAGCTAATGTGGATGTTTGTTAGTCCAGGCTGGTACTGGTGGATGCTGGCTCTGTATTCATTTAGTGCCCTAGTGTTTTGGAGGCGAGGTGTAGCCTTCCTTTCTATGTTGCTATGTGAAATCAATGCACCCAGGTAGGAAGTTATACTAAAATACTCCAAGTATAACATGTTAGCTTCAATGTTACTACATGCTCACAGCATGGATAGAAAACCTTGGAGTTTTTTGAAGGTCTTTGAATAACCACCTTTCTAGCCATGACATGCATTCATCACCTGTCTTATACCTTTATACCCTGTCGTATACCTTTAGAGGACAGAAAAGACAAAGACGTGTTCATGTCTCACATAAGGGTGATGGCTAACAATTTTTGATGCGGGCTTTGATTTCCACATCACTGACTCTGACTTCCAGAGATGTTGAGATGTTGGGGTTTTCGCTCCGAGCATGCTCTCATTCATCCATCCTCTTCTCAACCACCCTACAGGAAGCAGGTGCTAGCAACCAAAAGCGACGCAGACCATGACGGCGTCAAAGTCCCTGTGACGCTGGACGAGTACTGTGTGCGCACCCAGGTGCCACCCACGGACGACGGGTCCAACCTGCTGTATGACGACTACTACGACGATGAGGACATGGAGGATGACGAGAACGACAACGAGGACTGTTGCTATGACGACTCGGGCACAGAGGACTCCTGACCTCCTTCCTCTTTGGGACTTTCAATCTCCCGCCCTCATCTCTCACCACAGACCCCGCCCCTGCCTCCTCCTCTTCTTCTTCCTCCTTCCACATGTGCAGTCAGTTTGTGCTGAAATGTTTTTCTTTTTCTCACACACACCACAGAACAGTGGTGTGTTGGTCTTTTTTGAAAGGATAAGGACAAATGTAAGACGGATGAAGACCAGCCACCTGTGATTAGAAAGCTGTGAGTGTGCTTTTTGAGCCACTGCCTCGCTGGTGCCTTTCCCCCATCATTGCCTGCATGGCAGCGCTTGGGTTGTTCTTGGTGACCCTGACGTGATCTCCAACATTGTGGATGAGATCATGTGAGCGCCCTCACCTGCTGGAACGCTCCTGTATTTCCTGCCAGCGTCCGTCAGACGCGCTGGCGTCTTGGCAGTCAAGCAGGGAGCGCAGACAAGGAACGGTGCTAAGGCTCCGGCCAGGCGCACACCCCCACCTGCTGATCAGCGGCGTTTGGTCTGTGCTGCATGGTGTCAGGAAGGGGTCAGGGGTCAATGTGGGCGTGATGTGTTTGTGTATGGGCTGTGCAGCATTCGGGCTGGGCTTCGTGGAGCCAAGGAAGACCGGCTTCACTGCAACGTGAGCCGAGTAGCATGGCGTCACTGCTCTGCTTTCTTCAACAAAAAGAGCTCAGGAAAACAAAACATCTTTTTTGGCTCATGGACTGTTTACACTTAGCTAGCTTGGTATGCACCAGCGCATACTTTTCACCATCACTTCTTTTCTTTTTTCTTATGCTTTGTAAATCTATTTAAAAAAAAAAGTGAAATAAAGAACTTTATATGCTTTTTTTTGCTTGTGCCTGACCATTTGCTGTCATCTCTCGTAGACACTAAAAGGTGTTGAGCGGTAAAAAGGTAAGACTTATTGATTCTACTTGACTAGCCTTCCTTTCTGCATATGCTAACATCTTCCATCATCTTTCTGCAGGTCTCCGTGCAGTGTTGGCCACATGTGCAGGCCCTGTGATTGGCAGGCTGGCCAGTGCGGCCACGCCTCCTCCCCAATGGCAGCCGGGGTGGCCCCACACCCCGAAGTGCAGAAATGTAAGCAGACTACTAGAAAAAATTAGGGGTGAACGACTTTGATGTGGGAATTATCAGGTCATACAGGTGAATCCACTAACATTTAAAAGCGTATCCAGAGTATTTTCATTGCCCTTGGATCCTTCAATCACATTACTGTACCGTCTATTAGCTTTGGATGTGCGCGGTACCAACACGTGTAGTTGGAGCCATGCATCTTCACTGAGTGAGCTAGCTGTCCGATTGCGTCTTGTACCCATGACTTCACACATGAAGTTGGCGACTAACCGAAAAAGCTGGCACTCACATGGTTTGTGTGTTAGTAACACACACACACAGCTGCATTAGCATGCTCAGCTAAACTAGGCTAACCCAACTAGCTTTCACTGGCCATCCTGTTTGACATGTCTCTATGACTGATCGGTCTGCTGGGGGAATATTTCCCCACATGAATGTTCCTTCTCACGGTCAGATTCCACGATCAACAGTAGAGAAGCTCTTTATTGGCCACCTTGACTATTCTGAAGATGGCTGAATGATGAATGACGAGGCCCTAGTGATGACACCGAGCTGGGGGGGCTATTACCAAGCCCACGCCCACTCGCCACCTCTCCACTGCAGCAACTCCAGCGTAGAACAAGGTCCAGCCCCTCTCCAGGAACCAAACTGTGGGTCGGGTTGAGCGTCTAGTCAGAATATCCCAACCACTCACAGAAGTTGGGGCTCCTTCCCCACCACAGAAGTGACATTCCATCTCCCAAGAAACAGATTTGGCCAGATTGCCCGGGCGCCTGCCCTCACCTGCCACCCAAGACACACATCAGACCCTTATGTTTGCCCCATGGGAGATCCCATGTGGTTTTCCGGGTCCCACAGGTAAAGGCCCTACCACCACGCCTGGTAGACCTCCGTCGGGCCTGGCTCTAGGGTAAGGCCCCAGTATCCCACGTCCAGGCGAGGTGCGGTCCTTCCTCTTGTGGTGGTTCTTAGTGGATCACTCTTGGTCTGACCTATCACCTACAGTAGGACCCTTTGGCCTTGGGAGACCCCCCAGTACCAGTGGCATATGGCCCTGGACAACATGGCTCATAGGAGCACTCGCCACTCAAAGTGAATAAGGTGAAGATGATAGCTTTCCTTTTCTATGGTGCACTGCTGCTTGGGAGACATCATTTAGTGTAGGAGGGAACTAATACAAGACATTGTCCTTCCTCATAGATACATGTCATATTCCCATGAGTTGGAACACCAAAACAAACGTATTATTACTTCATAACACCTTTCCACAAAACATTTTACTAGCATGCTAGAACCTCTAGCATGAAATCTATGACATAGTATATATGGAGGTGGGGTGCATGATGACACGAGTACTCTGCAGTCATCCTGAGAATGAGGATGGTGGAGACTTGAAAGGATTTTCTGATGCACACACCCACTGGCCTCCAGGGGGCAGCATCAGCTCACGGTGGTCCAGGCAAGCCTATGCAGGAGATAAACCCCTTTACCAAACTGCTAATATTGTGGTTTGTCCTCCTACAGTTTGTGTCAAGTCCGACAGTCAAGTTGATTCCAGGTAGGAAGATCTTTTCCTTCACCTTTTTCACCAATCAATGACTCCTGATTCCTGCAGGATTTGATCCCAGCAGCGTTTCCATCTTGCTAATTTAACAATGTTTTTTTGTTTGCTTTTTATGTAACATCCGTTGCATGAGAAGAACATCCATGTTTGGGAAAGAAGATATTTCTTGGTAAGTGGAGTGAATAAAGAACAAGATATGAATGTACAGTAACCCCTCCCCAACCATCCTCACTTCCCTCACATCACTCTTTCGAAAAGTCATTCATCAATAAATGATAGCTGTTGTCTGCATGAATATGGCTTATTAGTCAACAAAAGTATTAAGCTGTTGGACTTATTCTTATGTTTAAACTATGAAACTAAATGAGGTCAAATACAAATAGAAGTCAGAAGCAGCATTGTAATAGTGAATGTAGGGTTCTACATTGGCCACTAGGTGTCAGTGTTTGGTGGGACCGGCACTAGACACTCCACTAAAGGTTCCCGAACACATTGACTGTAACACTGCTCAAACAGGAGTTCTATTTATGTCCTCCATGGCTTATTTACTGTTATTATGTCTACTATATTGACTAATAACTGTACAGATTACTATAGGGGTGTTATTCACATTTAGAGGGCTCTAATGTTTAATCATAATTAGAAGGTGATTAACAGGTTTTCTATGTCTTATGTCTACTATATTGGCTAATACAAATGTGAAGTTGACTATAGGGGTGTTATTCATGTCTTGAGGGCTCTAATCATATTTAACAGGTTTTTCCTATGCCACAAGTACACAGGTATTGTGTGTATTTGTGAGTATTGAATGCTACATGGCAGGCATGTAGTCATCATGGGAGGGGGGTGGAATCAATGAACCCCCATAAACCAGGGATGAGAGTTCACACTGCTTTGTACAATTGACTAGATGATGCGGTAGAGACCACAAGCAGGGATTAGACAGACAGACAGAATACTTTATTAATCCCTTTGGGATTCCCTCAGGGAAATTGGCATCTCCATTGCTCCACATGTAGCACTATTCAAAGTAAATACATAGAATAAAGAATAAATATAAAGTATAAAAGAAAAAAATATTAGGATTAGACCCACTTAAAGGAAGTAATAATACAGTACTTCAACATATTATTCTTTTTCTTGATGTAAATGTACATCTTCATTCTCTTATTGTTATGAATTCTGTTTTCGTGAAGTTACTACTTTAGTTTCATGAGTTTATGATTTGTCAAAATGTATTTATCACTTTATTCTGATAAAATGAGCACTGTTTTCTTCAATGTACCACTTTATTCTCCTAATAATATGACTTTTTCTTCTTGAAGCTGTAAAACTTTATTCTCAGAACCTTCCCTTTTCTTCTTGGAAATGTAGGACCTTATCGTGGTAAGTTTCCAACATTGTTCTGGTGAAGTTATGATTTTATTGTGGGAATGTGGCCTCATGTAGACTAGAGTCAGCATGGTGGTACCGGTTGGTGCTATGGCAGTACTAGGAATGTAAAGGTGTATTATACAGAAACGTACAGTAGCTGGTCATATAGTAGCTGTTCTTTCCTAGAGGTCCTAAGAACATCAGGAAGACATATCATCCAACCAATGTGCCCTTGTGATACGTGATGAATGAATGAATGAATGAATCTGACATTCCTGAGCCTGGTTGAACCAGCCCATATAGTAGCAGCTGGTAGCGTCAGCACTATCATGAATGAAGCATGGAGGTGATGGAACATGTGACCTTTATGAATAAACACTGGACTGAGGGGAGAGGGGGGGCAAATGGGCCTCAAGGAGGAGCCGCACCACTCAGCGGTACCTCCATCCATCCATCCTTCCGTCCATGCTGGGCTCGGCCAGGCCGGTGGGGGCTGTGGATGAGGAGAGCAAGGTGGCGGGTCCTGTGGCTGAGAAGAAGAGGTAGGAGAGCAGGTTGGAAGAGAATGCCAGGAATTGACACGTCTCCAAGGCAACAAGCGTCGGAACGTCAGGGCGCTCGCTTGGTGTGGAAAATAACCTGAGTGAGAACAATACCAGGAAGTCAGGCTGAAAATGGATGCTGTGACCGGTTGGACATCTTTTTTTTATCTGATGTGTCAGTCATCCAATGGGTTAGCGCTTTGGGCTTTTGCAGACTTCCGTTCTTGGCACCGGAGAACAAAAAAGCCATTCCATGGTGACACTTTCTATTCTTCTATTCTATTCTTCTATGCTGTGACCAGGGGTTAACATGGGTAAACACAAAAATAATTCAAAACACCTTCAACCCATGCAAATGATGCAAGCACATCCATCATGCAACTTCTCACAACAAAATGGAAGTTGTCCAGGCTACTATGTTTTTAGCACACAAGCACGGTGTACCACCCATCACATGTTTAGCACCCAAGCACGTTGTACCACACATCATGGGTGCACTGTCCATCATGCCAGTGTGTACCCCGCCTGTCACCCAATGGCAGCTGGGATAGGCTCCAGCATACCCCCACCCTAGTGAGGATAAGCAGCATAGAGATGGATGGATGGATGTATCTCCAATCAGGGTTATGAAGGTCCATGTACCAGATGCACCTCCCACCACAGATTTCCTTTTGGTTGTAAAAGGTAGTTACTTCCTGTGTTGTGTTGTTCTAATGGGAGAGAAAAGAATAACATGTGTAGCAAGTGACTACAATGAAAAGATATAAATCCATACATAATAAAACGCATAGAGAGTAGGTGAATAAAGGAGCCAGTAGGAGTAAATGATGTCATATTCTTCATCTGGAGGAAGCAGTGGAATGGATGTGTTGTTATCGTCAAGCACAGGTGGAAGAACAATGCGTGTGTGTGCGTGTATGTGATCATACTAACAGTACCAACTGGTCGTGGAGGGAACTCCACGTCTGGAAGCTGATTGGCTGCTGCACGCCGACTTTGGGTATAAAGCCCCGCCCCCGGAGGTCCGCACGGCACAGACCGGCGAGGACGCGCAGCGGCAGCCGAGCGCTGGGCACTCCACCCGGGTAAGGAAACACCTGTGGCTGCGGGAGCGCAACAAGAGAAAATAAACAGAAATCAGCAGCAGTGTGAGTATTCATGCCAGATAGCCTCTTTGCTGCTAGCTTTGTTCATTTCACTGCTTAGTGTTATTTGTCATCCAAAGCCGAAGAAAAAAATCTCAAGCCGCGAGTTGACGCCATTATTTTGTCTTTAGCAACAGTTTTTTTTAAAGTCAAGTTTGCCATATTGTCATGTTTTAAAGAATGAAATAAAATAGAAAGAAAGCTGCTTGATTCTTAATGACGACCTAAACAAAATCTTTTTACTTTCACTGGTGTCTTTTCTAAGCACAGGCCACAATATTAGGAACAGTAACCCCCCCCCTCCAAAAAAAAAAACAGTGCCAACATCAAACAGGACTCAACCATGTTGGCTAAATGAGCCTGGTGGGCGTTGGGAGGGGTTTTGCTTGTGCATGGATGGAATTAGACGTGCAGGTCTACCTAATGTAATGCTGTGTTAAGTGCAGATCCAGCCGAGCGTCTGGGGGCCGCCATGTGGGTCCTGGATAAGATCCGGGGGTCGGTGGAGACCGGTGACAGGAAAGAGGTGGCCCCGCCCTACACCAACGTCCTCACCCCTGACAGCATCCCGGACTTTTTCATCCCGCCCAAGCTGGTCAGCTGCCCTGCGGAGCCCGAGGCCCCCGCCGTGAAGCCCAAGGAGTGCATGCAGCCGTCCACTTCAGAGCAAACCATTTGCGGTGGGAAAAAGATGGGCGCCCCAAAGAGTCCGCGTCTGGTCGCCAAGCTCGCCGGGGACACTAAGAACCTCCTGAAGGCGGCAAACCGCCACATCATCCAGATCGAGAGCGCCGATGACGTCACCGGGGACACCAACGCTGACCCCCAGTCGCAGAGCGCCATGTCTCTCCCTTACATCCCCAAGACCCAAACCTCCTACGGGTTTGCCACCTTGAAGGAAAGCCCCCACACTCGGCGTAAAGAGTCGCTGTTCCACTGTGACGCCATCAGTCCCGTCCCCTCCCCCAACAGTCAGAGGAAGACGACGAGCAAGAGCGGTGACGGCGGGAACCACCTGAACCCGGCCGACTGTAACGTCTCCCACATCAACCCCTACCGCTATTTCAGCGGTGGCGAGAGCGATACATGTTCCTCAGCCGAGTCGTCCCCCTTCAGCTCCCCCCTGCTGTCCCGCTCCGCTTCGCTGCTCAAGATCTTCACCCACGAGACGCAGGCCAAGGTGGTGAAGGCCAAGCGCACCTTCGCCCGCCACAGCTCACTCTCCACCGACGAGTGCAGCTCGGCCGAGCCCAGCCCCAGCCTCCAGCGCCGCCTGCACATCCCCTCTTTCCACTGCGCCCCACCCGCGCAGGAGCACGGCCTGCAGCAGGAGCACACCATCAACCTGCACAAGGGCGGCACCGTGAGGATCTGCGCCAACTACGACGCCGGTACATCCCGCCTGCGCATCCGAGTCCTTGCAGCCGAGAGCCTCTACGACGCACACTACGACATCAAGAGCATCAACTGCTGCGTGGCGGTCTACCTCAACCCCGGCAAGCTGCAGAAGCAAAGGAGCAACATCATCAAGAACAGTCGGAACCCCGTCTTCAACGAGGACTTCTTCTTTGATGCCATCAGCTCCGTGCACGTCAAGAATCTCTCCGTCAAGTTCAAGGTGGTCAACAAAGGCACCAGCCTCAAGAGGGACACGCTGCTGGGAGAGCGAGAGGTCCTCCTGACCAAGCTGTTGTCCGGGATCTAGACCCAGGATCTTGAGCCAGGATATAGCCCTGGACTTTGAAGACTCCTTCTGTCTGCACTTCAGGGGAGAACAGCATTGCCACCTTTCCACCAAGCAATATGCTTCACTTTGGTCCACTTTGGGCAGCCCTGATCTTACTTGAAAGGTACCATACTATAAAAAACAAAGATTTGGATTCACAAGAGATTGTTATTCATCCACCAAACAATGGACTGCACAAAGTAACCCCCACTCCTTTGGAATCCTAAAGCGGTTAGCACCACAACTGAAGGGTACTAAAGTCCCGCTGTGATAAAGGTGGGGATTAGTGGAACCACCACTTGGGTACTTTGGGTATGGTACCACTGCGGTTGTTGTCCATCCAGAAGAACAGTCAGTACCCTCACTAAGGGCTACCAAAAACATCTAATGGATTCATAAGTTAGACCTTATACGGCAACCAATGAATAGACCCCCTTAGTTGCAGGGTGGGACCAATCACGTTTGAGTAAAAAAACATAGATGCGAGCGGAAGCGTACCGCTTGGTGGAAACTTGTGCTGTTGCATGGTGGTCTTCTTGTCATGTGGTCTTGTCATGTGACGCTGATGACGTTCAAAGACGATCATGCTTTTGTTCAACGCTGTGCTTTGAAGCCACGCAACATCCTGATGTGCAAATCCTGCTTTTCATCCCAACGCCTTCATGCAGGCCGCACTGTAAGCCCCCCCCCCATTCTTTCTCTGTGTAAATAGATGTAGAATGCAAGTAATCCATGTCTTGGTACTTTGATTGGAATGGTTTTCTACATCTCCTCTCTGCTACGGATTGTATCTTATCTTATATTTCTTAACTTTATTTTACGTTACCTTCAAATGGGGCTGTCAAAAATAACATGTTCAAACTCATTGATTTCATTAATTAGATAAAAATTTGTATGGTAATTAACATACGCGCACTATGGTAAGCACCCCCCCCCCCTTCAGCTTCTGTTATGACAACAGCTCAAAGTACAGTACATTGGTGTGTCCTCGCAGAATCTGCCCTTCTTGTCTTACATTGGTGTGTCCCCGCAGAATCTGACCTGACCACGCATGCATGCATCTCGTCCTCCTCGGAACCATGCTTCCTCACAACAGCGAGATCCATTCACAGACACTCTGAAGATCACAAGATCAACTTTATTAAGCATGCGTGTGGTCTACAGACAAAGAAAACCAGCAAGTGGATGTTTTTATCGGTCACTAACGTAACTCTTAATGCACAAGTCCAATTTGATGCGTTTAAGTATCCCAGAAAATACATCTACACGCTAATCATTTTGTTGATCAAATACAACAACAAGGTGAATCATGATTCATTTCAACTATTTCACCAGAGGATAGAGGTAATGACATGAGTACTAGTACTACATGACTACTACTACGAGAAGCGAAGGATAGAGGGGGAGGAGCCACCTGTGTGGTCCAGCAAGATGTGCTGTATTCGGGCACACACTCCAAGCAGCCGCTATGACACCATGGAGGTCTCTGGGAAAGCTTTCCCACTTTTCAAATGTGCCTGCGTTCTAGGTGGCTGATTGGTCATTGTTATCATGTCATAATTCCCTGATATCGGCCTGCTAATTAAGGTGCACCACTACATATACTTTATAATGTTCTCCATCAGAATGGACTCATTTAATTGGAATCAATACTGCTGGTTTTGCTATGTCTACCTCTGCTGGTCAACTCAAATATTACACTTGTTAACTCTTCTAAGAGGCGTACTCCCCGGTCACCATCCATGCCTTGCTAGCTACCCTGTGGTATCGTACCCGTGTGGTGGCTACCCTTTTCAGTGTGTAGCAAAAAAATACTTGGGCGAAGTGCTCCGTGTGGCTCCGCCCTTGCCAGCGTACAACAACACAGTAAGGTTTTTCAGCTGCTTTCTCTGGCATGTTTCCTCTTTGAAACGCTGTGCATGAAGACGGCCTGCTTGAAGGTCTTGCGGCGAGGTCCTGATGTGATGTTTGACACCCTATTGTGTGTCCAGTGGTGCAAAAATGGCTGAGGCGTGTGAGACGGTGCATGGCACCAACACCCTCCCCCCGAGGCCTTACTTCCTACTTCATCCTCACTGAACACAACCTTAGCTACACCTTCATCTATGTGCTCCCCTGAACTGGTGTGCAGTGTGTGTGTGCATGAGATAATGCATCATTTCTAGTCCCAGTTTGGCGTGTGTGATGTGTTCAGTGAGGGTAGGATGTTTGCATGTTGAGTGTTTTTTTCAAACTAAGTGATGTTGGAGTGGGCGTATCCCCAAAAGTGATCCAAGTGAGATGACGCAAAGAACGCTGTTGATGTTCCGGCTGCTTGACTTGTTGTCATGTGACTCAGTGAAGTCCTTTCTTGTGGGGAAACAGTCCGACGGAGACGCCCGCACTGTCTGTGAGCTCAGCTAGCAGGAATCCAATAAAAGACCCCACGGTTGCCGCCAACAACGGACTCTTGTATGTTGGCCCTAACTTGTTGTCATGTCGGTGAAGAAGATGAAGAATAAAGACTTGAAGAATGTCAAACCTTTTCAGATTCATTTTATAACAAAATCATTGATTCAGTCATTTGTAGGTATTTTATGAGTAAAATATGAATTTATTGGTTAGAATTATTTTAGTCAGTTGCATATTTTATGAATACAATATTAACCTGTTGATTGATTTATTTAATAATTTGTTATTGTCATGAATTTATTGTAAAAAAAATTAATTTGAAGAATATTTTGCAAGATTGTGAAAATAATAGCTTTTTTAAAAATTCTTTTTTGATTTTTGTATTTTTTATTTGATAGCATTAAGATTTGCATTTACGTTGGTAACATTACAGTTGCTTTCTTTCAAAAGTCATTTTCAGAATATTCAGATTGTTATTTTTGCGAGGTTGCAACTTTTAAAAAGTCAAAGAGTTTTCTTAAGATTTTTGAAAAATTTATATTTTATTTACTTTTATTTGCATTAGGAATTTAATTTAAAATGCATTTATTTTGGTAAAGTTCGCATAAAAAACAAAAATGTTACAACATGATACCACTAACCAAAAGTGTTACAAAATGATACCACTAACCAAAAATGTTTCAACATGATACCCCTAACCAAAACTGTTACAATATGTCACCACTAACCAAAAATGTTACAGCATGATACCACCAACCAAAAATGTTACAACATGATACCACTAACCAAAAATGTAACAACATGATACCATTAACCAAAAATGTTACAAAATGATACCACTAACCAAAAATGTTACAACATGATACTCCTAACCAAAAAAGTTACAAGATGATACCACTAACCAAAAAAGTTACGACAGGATACCACTGACCAAAAATGTTACATGATACCACTAACCAAAAATGTTACAAGATGTCACCACTAACCAAAAATGTTACATGTCACCACAAACCAAAATGTTACAAAATGTTACCACTAACCAAAAATGTTACAGCATGTTACCACTAACAAAAAATGTTACATGTCACCACAAACCAAAATGTTACAACATGATACCACAAACCAAAAATATTACAACATGTCACCACAAACCAAAATGTTACAGCATGATACCACTAACCAAAAATGTTACATGTCACCACTAACCAAAAAAGTTACATGTCACGACAAACCAAAAATGTTACATGATACCACTAACCAAAAATGTTACAATATTTCACCACCAACCATCTCACGTGCATCACTAAGTCTATTGGAGGTACGAGGCCATCAGCTTTGTGTTGCCACATGGACCAATAGTACATTGCTCTGGCAGTCTTTACACCATGGACACTCGAAAAATGACATAATATTTGCAGAAAATAATTAATAAATGTATGGTGATATTGGATAATTCCCCATGGCACACCTGACAATTTCTCTGGTCTCATATGATGACTTCATTTCAAAGATCCAGTAATTGATTGAAGAGGAAATGTGTCTTTTTATGAATAGACTCTTTTTATCTCAAGCAGAAATACAACTTCTTTTTGAAAAAATAAAACGTAAGTTGTATATTGTGGCTCAGCGGTCGAGTGGTTAGCGCGCAGACCTCACAGCTAGGAGACCAGGGTTCAATTCCACCCTCGGCCATCTCTCTGTGTGGAGTTTGCATGTTCTCCCCGTGCATGCGTGGGTTTTCTTCAGGTAGTCCGGTTTCCTCCCACATTCCAAAAACATGCTAGGTTAATTGGCCACTCCAAATTGTATGAATGTGAGTGTGAATGGTTGTTTGTCTATATGTGCCCTGTGATTGGCTGGTCACCAGTCCAGGGTGCACCCCGCCTCTCGCCCAAAGACAGCTGGGATAGGCTCCAGCACCCCCGTGATCCTCGTGAGGATAAGCGGTAGAAAATGAATGATGAGCTTTTCTGAGAAAGGCTGTAATGATGTTTATATTCCAAAACTCTTTCAACATTTTTTCTCCAATAGATGAAACCTGATTTGGAACTTTCCTTTCCACAAATCCTGACTCTGTTTCCGCAACAACAGGATGACACCACTGCAACTCCTGTTTGACATTAGCAGTATGGACACCAAGAACAAAGGTCAACTAAAACTCACCACGGGAAAAAAGAGAAACACAAAATGCCGCTAGACCCAGGAATAGCAGGAAGCGGCATGGAAAAGTAAAATAGCTCATAACGCAAATGTTCAAATCAAAAATCAGTGGAGCGACGACTCGCAAGTGAAACACTGGTTGGTTGGGACACCGCTATGCCAAGGTAGTATAAAAGACCACAGGAAAGACCTGCTCCAGTACCTTCTCACATCTCACATTAGAGACTCCACCTACTCGGTGCAAGTCAACTCCCAGCGACGGCAGGTCGGACTAACTTGGTCTTATGGAGAGAGCCACCTGCCAGGCTTTGAGGCTCTTCCCATCGGTATGTCTTCCCTCATGCACCGCCGCGTTTCCTCAAAGTCTGAGGTGGGCCGAGGGTCAAAGCGGCTGTGGGACCAGGTACCTTTGACGGCTCTACGGAGGATCAACCCAGCCAGCCGGTGAAGGTGAGGCTGAGCGTTGAGGTTGGTGCTTGTTGGTGTGAAGAAAAGGAGAAGTGCTGAGGTGGTATGTTTGTTCATTTGCATCTGGATGAGACTGGATGAGACTCCTCACGCTGACTTCATAGGTTTGTAATTATGTCATTATGGGCCTGCAGGGCGGCCATGACGGAATGAAGGGTAAATTAGATTGGGGCCGTTTGGATCCTCCAGCTTTCTCGGCAGCAAGCAGGGAGGCTTTATCGCTGCTTTATTGGCTTTGGGGTCGCCATGGTAACCGCAGAGCACGGAGCAAGAAATGAAGGAATACTACAGTACATTTACGACAATATTCCTCTTTCCATTGGCCGCCTTGTCGAAGTACTCCATCCTTTGGCTTTACTTCACATCTCGACTGTGTACTCTATTACCGCAACGTGCTACCCCAAGTAGTACCCCAGCTGGTACTAAAGGTGACATCAAAAGTGGTATCCAAAAATAATACTCAAAAAAGGTACCCAAAGTAGTACCGAAAAGTGGTACCCACTATAGCACCCGAGCTGGTACTAAAAGTGATACCAAAAGTGATATCCCAATGAAGTAGTACTCAAATTAGTAGTGTGATACTGAGTATTTACCAGTGGAGTATTGTTGTGTATACTTGTACAGTAGTTGGTGTGATACTACAGTATGACGTGATGGAAGGTGTACACAGTAAATAGGTGAGGTGAAATAGAAGTGAAAGTTACAATTAGTTTGGCAAGAAGACAACACCAAGGGGGTATAGAATAGAACATATGGTATATTAGCCAAGCTAATGGTGTACACACATGTTCATATTTACTTATATAAAACATATGGTACAGTATCCAAGCTAATGGTGTACACACGTGTTCATATTTACTCATATAGAACATATGGTACAGTATCCAAGCTAATGGTGTACACACGTGTTCATATTTACTCATATAGAACATATGGTACAGTAGCCAAGCTAAGACATTGGTATATTGATAAATATTGATATACGTATATCATGGATTCCTTCATGGTGTCCACCCAGCTGCTTGTGGTTCTGATGCTGATGTGGCTCCGGTCGGGGTGAGGATGGCGCTGACTGCAGGAGGGCTGACAAGCGCAGGTAACCATGCTGGCTGGGTTGCCACGGCAACAGAGGAAACCTACACAGGTGAGGAATGAAGGTACTGCTTAGTTACACTGTCAAATATGCACACTTCCTCCTGCAAAGTATGCTTCACAATAAAAGCATGGCAGTATTAATGTGGACTGTAGCACAGTAGATTGAAAAAGCTTTATTGTCCTTGGAGTCTAGACAGACAAGACAATGAAATATAAGGCATTAACATAACATATAGGGCATAAATATGAGGAGAAAAATCATGTCATCATCTCTCATCAGTAATTCTCCTTATGAACAAAGTCAATGTGCAGGTGATGGCTATTGTTAGTTATGTTGACAACTGCTTATAGCTTGTCCGAGGGGTGTCAACATAAACAGGTTCCTCTGCAGTTTGTTCACCTTCAGAGTGTGGACAAGCTTATAAAGCCATTTCTAAAGCTTTGGGACTCCAGTCCAGACTCCAGTGAGAGCCATTATCCACCAATGGCCAAAACATGGAACAGTGGTGAACCCCATGAGGTCACAAAAGACCCCACAACAACACCCAAAGAGGTGCAGGCCCCACTTGCCCCAGTTAAGGCTCGTGTTCATGTCTTCTTCACAGCAGTGTATGATATATGAAGTAACATGAAGAGTTCATGATCAGGAATTGATCCAGTGTGAGTAACAGAGATTAATCTGCGTGGCATTTAGGAGTGCCATCAATATTAATAACAATTTCCCCAGCGTTTGATTGGCTGATGAAGTCCATGGCAGACGTTGGTCTTTCCCGGCCCACCAAGGACAGACCTCCTGTGTGACACCAGGGTATCATTGTCTTTTATTTTCCCACAGAAAAGCAAAACAATAAAGCCACTTGTATAAATCAAAGCAGTTTCATCAGCATCACGCAGACTCTTTCCCTCCACAAGCTCTCATCGTGTTAGGAAGCTCGTGAAGGAATCATTTCTTCTTCTCTCACAAAGCAGCCAGTCGTCGTCCTCGTGCTGCTTCTCTACATGGTCATCAGGTTACGAACATCAGTACATCTTTATTTATAGTTGACATATTTATATATATATATATATTTTTATTATACCGTATTTTCTGGACTATAAGTCGCTCCGGAGTATAAGTCGCACAAGGCCAAAAATGCATAATTAGGTAGAAAAAAACATACATTAGTCTTGAGTTTAAGTCACATTTTTTGTGGGTAATTTATTTTCCAAACTACTTGACCAAAACAGACATTACGTCCTCTTGGAAGGCAAGTTCTAACAATAAAAGAATAGAGAACAGGCTGAATAGGTGTAAGATATGCTAACATAATAGTTATTCAGCTACATGAAAAATAAACATGAACAGAAAAGGTGTCCAGTGTTTATGTAACATAATTCATTTATAAGTAATTCAATTAATTTATAAGTCGCTCTTGAGTACAAGTTGCAGGAACAGCCAACCTATGAAAAAAAAAGTGCCACTTATAGTTCGTATTTACATTTATCATGAGGCTCCTTTTGACAACACCTTCTACAATCAGTACCAAAGTCCTCCGGGTGGCAAAAATGACATTATTAGATGAATCAGGGGCCCACTTACCATTAAGCAATTATCTTGTGCCTCGAGATTTCCAGGGCCCTCAAATGTCTCATAAAAACCGATTAGTGATTTTTTTCCTTCAATTTAAAGAAAATGTGTCCTTTTGTAGCAATGCTGCCCATCACCCACAATCTTTATGTGAGACACCGACACGTCTTCCTCTTTTCTGTGGTCAAGGAAAACTGAGAAAAAGGCAGCGAAGCTGATGAGGCCAACCTAGAAAGCCTTCTGAGGAAGCATCCAAGAAGCTAAACACTCCATTTCCTACCTACCTACCTCACTTACTCCTCCCTCCCTCCCTCCCTCCCTACCTATCTACCTACTTACCTACCCACCCCTCTACCCACCTCGCTACTACCTGTACTCAACTACTCTTTAGTCCCTCATTAATTCTTCATGAGTTCCTTGGTAACTACTCTAAAAGTACAGTGAAGAAAATAAGTATTTGAACACCCTGCTATTTTGCTATTTCTCCCACTTAGAAATCATGGAGGGGTCTGAAATTTTCATCGTAGGTGCATGTCCACTGTGAGAGAGATAAACTAAAAAGAAAAATCCAGAAATCACAATGCATGATTTTTTAACAATTTATTTGTGTGATACAGCTGCAAATAAGTATTTGAACACCTGTGTACCATCTAGAATTCTGACCCTGAAAGACCTGTTAGTCTGCCCATTAGAAGTCCACCTGCACTCCATGTATCATCCTGAATCAGATGCACCTGTTTGAGGTCGTTAGCTGCATAAAGACACCTGTCCACCCCATACAATCAGTAAGACTTTAACTTGTAACATGGCGAAGACCAAAGAGCTGTCCAAAGACACCAGAGACAAAATTGTACACCTCCACAAGGCTGGAAAGGGCTACGGAGCAATTACCAAGCAGCTTGGTGAAAAAAGGTCCACTGTTGGAGCTATCATTAGAAAATGGAAGAAGCTAAACATGACGGTCAATCTCAATCGGAGTGGAGCCCCATGCAAGATATCACCTCGTGGGGTCTCAATGATTCTAAGAAAGGTGAGGAATCAGCCCAGAACTACACGACAGGACTTGGTCAATGACCTGAAAAGAGCTGGGACCACCGTTTCCAAGGTTACTGTAGGTAATACACTAAGACGTCATGATGTGAAATCATGCATGGCACGAAAGGTTCCCCTGCTTAAACCAGCACATGTCAAGGCCCGTCTTAAGTTTGCATATGACCATTTGGATGATACAGAGGAGTCATGGGAGAAAGTTTTATGGTCAGATGAGACCAAAATAGAACTTTTTGGTCATAATTCCAATAAGCGTGTTTGGAGGAAGAAGAATGAAGAGTACAATCCGAAGAACACCATCCCTACTGTGAAGCATGGGGGTGGTAGCATCATGCTTTGGGGGTGTTTTTCTGCACATGGGACAGGACGAGTGCACTGCATTAAAGAGAGGATGACTGGGGCCGTGTATTGTGAGATTTTGGGGAACAACCTCCTTCCCTCTGTCAGAGCATTGAAGATGGGTCGTGGCTGGGTCTTCCAACACGACAACGACCCGAAGCACACAGCCAGGAAAACCAAGGAGTGGCTCCGTAAGAAGCATATCAAGGTTCTAGCATGGCCCAGCCAGTCTCCAGACCTGAACCCAATCGAAAATCTTTGGAGGGAGCTCAAACTCCGTGTTTCTCAGCGACAGCCCAGAAACCTGACTGATCTAGAGAAGATCTGTGTGGAGGAATGGGCCAAGATCCCTCCTGCAGTGTGTGCAAACCTGGTGAAAAACTACAGGAAACGTTTGACCTCTGTAATAGCAAACAAAGGCTACTGTACCAAATATTAACATTCATTTTCTCAGGTGTTCAAATACTTATTTGCAGCTGTATCACACAAATAAATTGTTAAAAAATCATGCATTGTGATTTCTGGATTTTTCTTTTTAGTTTATCTCTCTCACAGTGGACATGCACCTACGATGAAAATTTCAGACCCCTCCATGATTTCTAAGTGGGAGAAATAGCAAAATAGCAGGGTGTTCAAATACTTATTTTCTTCACTGTATATACAGAACTCATTCATGTGTTTCTTGGTAACTACTCTAACTACTTTAAATTTATGTACATCATTCATGAGTTCCTTAGTAACTACTCAAAATGTATGTGCCTTATTCATGAGGTCCTTAGTAACTACTCTAAATGTGTGTACATTATTCATGAGCCCTCTAATAACTACTCAAAATGTATGTACTGTATTCATGAGCTCATCAGTAACTACTTTAAATTTATGTACCTTATTCGTGAGTTCCTTAGTAACTACTCAAAATGTATGTGCCTTATTCATGAGCTCCTCAGTAACTACTCTAAATGTATGTCTCTTATTTATGGGTTCCTTAGTAACTACTCTAAATGTGTGTACATTATCCATGAGCCCTCTAATAACTACTAAAAATGTATGTACTGTATTCATGAACTCCTCAGTAACTACTTTAAATGTATGTACCTTATTCGTGAGTTCCTTAGTAACTACTCAAAATGTATGTGCCTTATTCATGAGCTCCTCAGTAACTACTCTAAATGTATGTATCTTATTCATGGGTTCCTTAGTAACTACTCTAAATGTGTGTACATTATCCATGAGCCCTCTAATAACTACTCAAAATGTATGTACTGTATTCATGAACTCCTCAGTAACTACTTTAAATGTATGTACCTTATTCGTGAGTTCCTTAGTAACTACTCAAAATGTATGTGCCTTATTCATGAGCTCTTCAGTAACTACTCTAAATGTATGTATCTTATTCATGGGTTCCTTAGTAACTACTCTAAATGTGTGTACATTATCCATGAGCCCTCTAATAACTACTCAAAATGTATGTACTGTATTCATGAACTCCTCAGTAACTACTTTAAATGTATGTACCTTATTCGTGAGTTCCTTAGTAACTACTCAAAATGTATGTGCCTTATTCATGAGCTCCTCAGTAACTACTCTAAATGTATGTATCTTATTCATGAGTTCCTTAGTAACTACTCTAAATGTGTGTACATTATCCATGAGCCCTCTAATAACTACTCAAAATGTATGTACTGTATTCATGAGCTCCTCAGTAACTACTTTAAATGTATGTACCTTATTCGTGAGTTCCTTAGTAACTACTCAAAATGTATGTCTTATTCATGAGCTCCTCAGTAACTACTCTAAATGTATGTATCTTATTCATGGGTTCCTTAGTAACTACTCTAAATGTGTGTACATTATCCATGAGCCCTCTAATAACTACTCAAAATGCATGTACTGTATTCATGAACTCCTCAGTAACTACTTTAAATGTATGTACCTTATTCGTGAGTTCCTTAGTAACTACTCAAAATGTATGTGCCTTATTCATGAGCTCCTCAGTAACTACTCTAAATGTATGTATCTTATTCATGGGTTCCTTAGTAACTACTCTAAATGTGTGTACATTATCCATGAGCCCTCTAATAACTACTCAAAATGCATGTACTGTATTCATGAACTCCTCAGTAACTACTTTAAATGTATGTACCTTATTCGTGAGTTCCTTAGTAACTACTCAAAATGTATGTGCCTTATTCATGAGCTCCTCAGTAACTACTCAAAATGTATGTGCCTTATTCATGAGCTCCTCAGTAACTACTCTAAATGTATGTACCTTATTCATGAGTTCTTTTGTAACTACTCGAAATGTATATACCTTATTCTTGAGTTTCTCGGTAACTATTCTAAATACATGTACCTTATGCATGAGTTCCTCGGTCACTACTCTAAAATTATGTTCCTATACATGTGTCCCCGATGAGTACTCTAACTATATGTACTATATGCATGAGTTCCTCGGTCACTACTCTAAAAGTATGTTCCCTATACATGTGTCCCCTAATAAGTACTCTAACTAGTATATGTACTACATGCATGAGTTCATCGATAACTAGTCTAAATGTATGTACCTTATTCATGAGTTCCTCAGTAACTACTCCAGATGTATGTACCTTCTCCATTAATTCCTCAGTAACCACTCTAAATATATATACACCTCAGTAACTACTCTAAATGTACGTATGTACCTTATTCATGAGTTCCCGGTAACTACTCTAAATGGATATTGTCACGCCCTGTGTGGGTTCCCTCGTGACAGTTTGTTTGTGTTCACTGTCTGGGCTTTAGTTTCCGTTTTTGACACCCTTATTTTGTATGGAACTTCCTACTTTGCCCTGTCTTCCTTCGTTGCCCCAATCATCCACACCTGTCCCTAATTTGTGTTGGTATTTAGTGCAGGTGTGTGCGTCTCCCCGTGTGGGATCATTGTCGTTTGTCCGTCTGCTACCTGAGTTGCTTTTCCTTCTGCTGCTGTTATTGCACAGAATAAATATTATTTACCTGCATTTGGTCCTGCTCTCTGCATCCTGGAGTCGAACCATAAAGCAATGAAGCCCGATCGTGACAGATATACCTTATTCATGAGTTCCTCAGTAACGACTCTAAATGTATGTATCTTATTCATAAGTTCCCCGGTAACAACTCTAGATGGATGTACCTTATTCATGAGTTCTTCTGTAACTGCTCTAAATGTATGTAACTTATTGTAAAGTCAGACCAGTATGGTTATGAACATTATTACACCCAAGAACTACGTTACTGGGGTAGTGACACCTAGCGACTAGCCGGCTAGCGACTAGCTTGAGCACACACTGGCCCCCGATGTCTCAGGCCAAAAGGAGTAGGAAGAAGCAAAGCTTATTAAATCCTACCCCTCCATCTGGTACTTTTACAATCAGTAACTGTTACATTTGTTCACTTCCTGCTTTCCTAATATAGTTCAAGGTTTTTTTAATTTATTTTTTATGTTTTTATTTTTTAATTTTGTCACGTAAAGTAAACTGTTTATAAAGTAAACAGTGTACATTCTACTCTTATTGTCACCATATTGTACTGAGCAGCCAGGACAAAGACATGTAGTGTTTAATTCCTGCTTCTATGGTTATCAACGCACTCTTTGCTGTCATTTTCTTTCCGGTCAGCAGCTTCAATCCTTTCCAGGAACAAGTGTTTCCGCTTTGCTAACCATCCAAGCTACTCTAAGATCATTTCCTTTGGAGGAGGACCAGCGTCAGGAGCCCATGCCATGGAGACCCCCGCTTATTGAGATAAATCGGTCCCAATAAGCGGGCGCCAGAAGAATGTGTGTGTGTGTGTTACGGCTAAATGGCATACCTTGAGGTTGCCATGGTGACTGGCAGGGTGCAGGCACCTGTGAATTAACATCCACCGCTGCAGCAAAGCCAGATGTTAATTAGAGAAGCAGGGAAAGAGCAGAGTGGCCTCCCTTCAATAAATGTGTTATGGACGCTCCTCATCTACTCCGCGAAATCAAAGAGTTGCCGTTGAAAAGAACAGCTGTGGGTTCTCGTAGATCCACAAACCCAGGTGTATGAGAGATGGAGAACATCAGCTCGCATCCAATTCCAATGGGTTCTGGACATGCTTATGTAAGTATTATTAATAAGCAGTTAATATAGCCATAGAAGCCAATATTCTGAGTGCCTTGAAAGATCCGTCCAAATGGTCTACTGAGGATGTAGCCGCCCCTCCTCCTTTTAGCTCGTGTTCCTCCCGATAGCGCTACTGAAAGTACACTGTGAGTCAACCAGGGGTGGAGAACCTTGCTGGCTATGAGAGCCATGAAAGCCACGTACTGTATGTCCTATTTCCATTCGAACCCTAACATCGTTAGGTTTAACATCAAATACAACTAAATGTATGCACAGACTGACCCTCTGAAAATGGAATATGTATTCTTTAAAATACTTCTTACCATTAATACAACATCTGCTGCTGTATGTTTTTTTTGCCATCTACTCCATCAAAAGGGTTAGCTAGCTAACTGCAGTGTCCTCTCGCTACATCGTGATGTTTCTATATTTTTTTAACAGCATATGAACAGTTGTGATCTGTGTCCTTGTGGTGTATTAGAGCTGTCTATTGTATGTTTGTTATTGTATTCACTCTTGCTACCAGTAGAGGGTGTTGTATGCTCATGTTGAAGACGTGCATGTCCACCTGTCTCACTATGTGTTGACGTGCTTGCATGAGCAATTAGGAACCCACAGCAGACATTAGCCGGCCAATAGCCTTATGGGCTGTAGACCATCGCCTACCGTTGTAGACCTTTGTGCTGTCACAAGCAAACTGCTTGCTAAGCGCCAATGAGCATGAGAAGAAGAAGACCGGAAAAATGAATCTTCGGTTCAAGGAGGACGACAGCAGGAGGAATGTGTTTTAACAAGTACAGAAAAATGCTACAGCTGAACGGCGCCAAGATGCAGTACAGTCAGAGCAAGGAATATGGTGAGTCATCATTTATTGGGTCCAATCTACTAGATACAGTTTTAACAAAATTTGAACTTTGAGAGTGTTTAAAATGTGATTTTTTTTGGGTGTTCAGCCATATTTTGGGTATTACCATATAGACTGCCAACACGGATGCTGCTCTGGTCAGGACAGGGCAGAGCTGTCTGTACTCCCTCAGAACGCCGGCATCCTTCAAGGTATGCAGGATCTCCTACCAAACTGTTGGAGCTCCCTCCCTCCTGTATGCAGTAGTGAAGTGGGGGGGCCCCCTTCAAGAAGAACGAAGCCACACGCCTGGACAAACCGGTCAGGAAGGCAGGCCCTGTCTTTGACACGGAGTTGGACAGCCTGACATCCGTGGCAGAGCAAAGGACACTGAGGAGGTTCTGTCCATCACGGAAGACCTGGATCATCCAATCCGACAGTGGCAGATTACTATCACTGTCCGGCTCCACTGAAAAACTAAACAGATTGTTCGGGGTGCTCCGATCAATGGGCCAGGAAAAAACCTTAGTGATTACTAATACGGCCAGTAGTACATTTGTACTTCTATGTGATCCGTATTGGTATCGGCCAATTTCATTCATGGATGATCAGGATGAGTATTGGCAGCATAAAGATCTGTTGCTGTGCACAAGCCCATGATGCTAGGAAGAACTTGACCCAGGGTTCGCTATGCTTTTGCTAGGAAGAACAACACTGCAGATGTCAAAGTCAATACCAGGAAGGACAACAACAAGGTCAGGAGTTATTCCGGCCTGATAGGGGAAACGATACATCAACATCTTTTACAAAGGACCATATAAGGACTTGAACTACCCCGGGATCACACTCAATCCGTTGTGGCCGCCAGAAGCATTCTACAGGATTGAAATCCTTGTAGACCCGCACCACGTCTGTGCGGTGCAGCTCTGGTTCCGGCGCTCATACCCGCACCATGGAAATAATCCCTTTCCGGTGTGACCCTTTTTTCATATCATCGTCATATCAATACGAGAAATGGATCATAGTTACAGTGTAGATTTGGATGATATCTATGTACATCGTACACTCAAAGAATAAACAACAACATGAAGGTAGTCAATGATGAAATGTCAGCAGACATATAACTCCAGAATCACTCCAGGACACTGGCGTTTGTGAGTGATGGGAAGAAAAGCTCAGACTGGCTTGTTTTGCATGTACTATCGGTGTCTTGTCACCAGATACAAGACGACCCAGACTGAATTCTATTCTTGTTGACGTGGTGTCTTATTATTGTTTATGTCTGCTTTCTGCTTATTAAATGTAACCATAGTGAGAGTGGCAATGGGTTCTCTTCTGCAAATGAATGTAAATGGACTATAGCCACAACATGAACACCAAACAGCACGTTGTAATCGTCTGTTAAACGTTAGGCGGCTTGCATTCATTACCGTCCAAATTGTCAAGGCGCAAGAGTTCAGAGACTGTGGTTTCTTTAAAAAAAACAAACAAACATTGTAATCATTTCACCTCTTGGCAGTACAATGAAAAGAGAATACTGGTTTGTCTAGACGCCTCTTTTCCATCATGCCGCACCTTAACATGGTATCCACATGATCAGGCTTCTATTGTCTCGGCTGGGCTAAAAAAGGAGCCTGATGAACCTGGTCTGATGATGAGGTGCTGGAACCGGCGATGCTAATAGCAGGCCCGGACCTCAGTAGCGTGATTAGCACAACAAAGAGTCTCAATGGGACGGAAACGGTGAATAAAGAAAACACGACACATGCGGAAACAAGCAGTCATGAAGCCAGCACATTGCTTTTCTTTCTGATTACCTCTTAATAAAACCTAGACGTGCATGCGCACACACACACACACGCACACACACACGGATCTGTGATTGTGAACAAATCTTGCCTTGCTTTATTCTAAATACCAGAGTTGGTGCCAAGACCTAAATATAGTACCTCAATATACCTCAATTGCAAATTTCCCCACTGAGGGGCGAATAAAGGCATATCTTATCTTATCTAATAACACTACTACACTACAGGACTTAATAGTACTTAATAGTACTTAATAACACCAGAAGCATTCAAAAAGGATTCAGCTCAAGACTTGGACTAGGCCGCTCCAAAGTCTTCATTTGCTTTGGTGGACTTGGTGCTGTGTTTTGGATCAATGTGGGTTTGAATAGTCTTCCAGGTCCTGAAGCAGCAGACCATCACTCTACCACCACCATGTTTGACTCTTCTTTTTCTCTCATGCCAGATGGAATGGGACACACACCTTCCAAAGGGTTCAACCACAGAGTATTTTCCCAAAGGTCTTGGGGATCATCAAGATGTTTTCAGCCATTTTTCAAAAAGACATCTCCCTCAGTAGTGGACGTTTTGGACCATTTGGACTGATCTTTCAAGGCCCACAGAATACTGTGTTCTCGGGCAAGTAAACATGGAACCTCCCAAAAGAAAGACTACACTCTCATGTTTCATCCGAAGATAAAAAAGTTTGTTTCTACCCTTTTGTGGGGTTTTTTTTGTATCAGCAGTAGAACATCAGTAGGTTTCAGCTAAATATCAGTTCCCAACTAAAAGGCAACTTTTGGTGAAAAGAAACATTTCACCTTGATCCAAATGTAGCCATTTATATTCATCCCAAATATCTAAACAACGAGGCCACAACATAAACAACACATGAAAATAACAATTTCTTTACTAATATAACACCAGGGGCGGCATGGCGGTCTCGTGGTTAGTGCGCAGACCTCACAGCAAGGAGACCAGGGTTCAATTCCACCCTTGGCCATCTCTGTGTGGAGTTTGCATGTTCTCTCCGTGCATGCGTGGGGTTTTCTCCGGGTACTCCCACATTCCAAAAACATGCTAGGTTAATTAGCGACTCCAAATTGTCCATAGGTATGAATGTGAGTGTGAATGGTTGTTTGTCTATATGTGCCCTGTGATTGGCTGGCCACCAGTCCAGGGTGTACCCCGCCTCTCGCCCAAAGACAGCTGGGATAGGCTCCAGCACCCCCGTGACCCTCGTGAGGAAAAGCGGTAGAAAATGAATGAATGAATATAACACCATCTACTATTTACTAATTTAATTTAATTTGGAGTGTGTGTGCACACGTTTACACATGTGTGTGACTGCATTAACCTACATGCCTCCTTGACTTCCTGTCTGCTGTATTTAGACTACATGCCAAAGACGCGTGCCTTTTTATGCCTTCAAACGGCACCAGACATGATCTCGCCTATTGTGCAATTGCATCATCGCCTGTTTTTGCCTGTCACTAAATAAAACGTCAAAGTACATCTGTGGGATGGGCGTTCGGGTTAAATAAATGTATAAACACGTCTCTGGTCGCCAATGAGTTCAAGGTTTTGTTCACATTTGGCAAGTTTTTGCCAGTTAATGTTGACAGGGATCTCCGGAATGTGACCTCAGTCTCCTCTGGAATAAAACTAATTCCCTTCCTGTGGCCAACAACCACCGGCTCAGCAATCCAATAAATACCGGAGACCCTCAAAGTTTGTGTTTCATTCTGATGAATGTCGGCCATGACATGAGGCAAGTCGTGCCACTCCTGGAGACGGGTCATAGGTCACCAGCAAAACGGTATGAAACAAAATCACAGCCTCCCTGGAGGAGGTAACAAGGTGACCTGCATGTCCTGCATGTCCTGCATGACCCCCCCCCAGGGACACTTGCATGCTGTTCATAATTGGTTGTCAGCGGTTATGGTGCGTTTAGGATCCAGGCTTCTGAAGGAATGCTTTTGTAGCCCGAGCTGCTCTTGCAGTTGCTCAACGGCTTCCTGTCAGCAGGGGGTGAAAAGTCCTTCCTGTGAGCGGGCAATTAGTTTAGCGATTGGCCAGATCAGGGTGGACAGCTCCTCATTGATCCACAGTGTGGAAGTAATGACTCTCTTCTCACTCAGGCTTCAGCCCACGAGTCAACAAATTGTCCATCTCTGCTCTCTAATTCACTTCTCCACTTTACAACCGCGTAGAAGCGGTGAACCCAAAGCCACCCCCCCCCCCCCCCCCCCCCGTCCAGATATTCATGGATGCTGCCGTGTCCTTCCAGTTTCTCGGAGGAACGGCCCAGCCTTGCCATCGATTGATGTGAGCTATGTTTAGAAGCCAGCGTCGTACCAAAAGGCTTCTTTCAAACCCCCCCAGCACGCCTCTCATTTCCAATTGGCATTCTGCAGAGAGAGATGAGAAATCAGGCGCAGACAAATATGAGGGCGAGAATGTCATTTCGGTCGCTTATTGGAACATCTTCTCTGCACAGATGCTGTGATCATTTCTCTGGATAACCATGCTGTAATTATCTTTTCATCAACACACAATTCAAAATCATCAATAGAGTTGAAGAGGCCTTCTTGCGTTTCACCGGTTCCATGTAGGAGGCGGTACATGGGGGGCAGGGGGGGCAAACATTGGCATGAAATTACAGCAGGTGGCATCTAGCACAAGGACATAATCGCTCACGGTGCAACAAAAACAATATATGGGTGTTTTTTGGCATGAGGCCTTCTTGCGTTTCACCGGTTCCATGTAGGAGGCGGTACATGGAGGGCAGGGGGGCAAACATTGGCATGAAATTACAACAGGTGGCATCTAGCACAAGGACATAATTGCTCACGGTGCAACAAGAACAATATATGGGTGTTTTTTGGCATGAGGCTTTCTTGCGTTTCACCGGTTCCATGTAGGAGGCGGTACATGGGGGGCAGGGGGGGCAAACATTGGCATGAAATTACAGCAGGTGGCATCTAGCACAAGAACATAATCGCTCACGGTGCAACAAAAACAATATATGGGTGTTTTTTGGCATGAGGCCTTCTTGCGTTTCACCGGTTCCATGTAGGAGGCGGTACATGGGTGCAGGGGGGCAAACATTGGCATGAAATTACAGCAGGTGGCATCTAGCACAAGGACATAATCGCTCACGGTGAAACAAAAACAATATATGGGTGTTTTTTGGCATGAGGCCTTGCGTTTCACCGGTTCCATGTAGGAGGCGATACATGGAGGGCAGGGGGGCAAACATTGGCATGAAATTACAGCAAGTGGCATCTAGCACAAGGACATAATTGCTCACGGTGCAACAAAAACAATATATGGGTGTTTTTTGGCATTAGGCCTTCTTGCGTTTCACCGGTTCCATGTAGGAGGCGGTACATGGGGGATAGGGGGGGCAAACATTGGCATGAAATTACAGCAGGTGGCATCTAGCACAAGGACATAATTGCTCACGGTGCAACAAAAACAATATATGGGTGTTTTTTGGCATGAGGCTTTCTTGCGTTTCACCGGTTCCATGTAGGAGGCGGTACATGGGGGGCAGGGGGGCAAACATTGGCATGAAATTACAGCAGGTGGCATCTAGCACAAGGACATAATCGCTCACGGTGCAACAAAAACAATATATGGGTGTTTTTTGGCATGAGGCCTTCTTGCGTTTCACCGGTTCCATGTAGGAGGCGGTACATGGGTGCAGGGGGGCAAACATTGGCATGAAATTACAGCAGGTGGCATCTAGCACAAGGACATAATCGCTCACGGTGAAACAAAAACAATATATGGGTGTTTTTTGGCATGAGGCCTTGCGTTTCACCGGTTCCATGTAGGAGGCGGTACATGGAGGGCAGGGGGGCAAACATTGGCATGAAATTACAGCAGGTGGCATCTAACACAAGGACATAATTGCTCACGGTGCAACAAAAACAATATATGGGTGTTTTTTGGCATGAGGCTTTCTTGCGTTTCACCGGTTCCATGTAGGAGGCGGTACATGGGGGACAGGGGGGCAAACATTGGCATGAAATTACAGCAGGTGGCATCTAGCACAAGGACATAATCGCTCACGGTGCAACAAAAACAATATATGGGTGTTTTTTGGCATGAGGCCTTCTTGCGTTTCACCGGTTCCATGTAGGAGGCGGTATATGGGGGGCAGGGGGGGCAAACATTGGCATGAAATTACAGCAGGTGGCATCTAGCACAAGGACATAATCGCTCACGGTGAAACAAAAACAATATATGGGTGTTTTTTGGCATGAGGCCTTGCGTTTCACCGGTTCCATGTAGGAGGCGGTACATGGAGGGCAGGGGGGCAAACATTGGCATGAAATTACAGCAGGTGGCATCTAGCACAAGGACATAATTGCTCACGGTGCAACAAAAACAATATATGGGTGTTTTTTGGCATGAGGCTTTCTTGCGTTTCACCGGTTCCATGTAGGAGGCGGTACATGGGGGATAGGGGGGGCAAACATTGGCATGAAATTACAGCAGGTGGCATCTAGCACAAGGACATAATTGCTCACGGTGCAACAAAAACAATATATGGGTGTTTTTGGCATTAGGCCTTCTTGCGTTTCACCGGTTCCATGTAGGAGGCGGTACATGGGGGATAGGGGGGGCAAACATTGGCATGAAATTACAGCAGGTGGCATCTAGCACAAGAACATAATCGCTCACAGTGCAACAAAAACAATATATGGGTGTTTTTTGGCATGAGGCCTTCTTGCGTTTCACCGGTTCCATGTAGGAGGCGGTACATGGGGGATGGGGGGGCAAACATTGGCATGAAATTACAGCAGGTGGCATCTAGCACAAGGACATAATCGCTCATGGTGCAACAAAAACAATATATGGGTGTTTTTTGGCATGGGTAGATGCCCACATAGTGTTGTTTGGATGCCTTTTTTCTACAAGCTGCAGATTGCAACTGACTGGTGGGCCGGATTAAGATGCTTAGCGTGCCCCATGTGGCCCGCGGACCGCTGTTTTCACACTCAAAGTTTTCACTGACAAAGCTGGAACACTGAAAGCCACCACCAGGTGAAAGACGATTCCACGTGTTGACACACGTGCGATGTATGAAGATTCCGTTCCTAATAGTTCACTTTATCCATTTTTCATTGTCTTTTCCCAGCGTTCCTCTGGTCTAGTCTGATTGGATCAGATGGCGTCTCGCTGAAGGTTTTAAGAGAGCGACAGGAGGATTAGGAGGAGATTTGCTGTGTTTTGTCTGCAGGCTGAGAGCCTCCCAAAGCAGACGAGCTAGTTTGCATTCCTAGAGTTAAACCTGCTGCTTTAACTCGCCCTCACTTGTCAAAATCTGCTTCACGAGTGGTGGAAAATCCATACATGTGGCAGACAAGCTAATTTAGCGAAAGTGTTGCACTCATAATAACGCAGCGAGTTTTATGTACTGTGACTGTGAGAAGCTCATCACAGGTACTCGGTATAATACCCAAAAGGTGATGCATTATGATACTCTTGGAAGTTAATTAGTCTTTTAAATGAGAGGCCAAATGTCACTGTTGTTGTTTCAGGGAACTTTATTGGGTATGTCCGTACGAGATGCCAGGTATATTTCTTGAACTCTGGTAGTACCCCATCAGTCACTTTAGGGTTAGGGTTGGGGTTTAGGGTCAGGGGGCAGGGTCTGAGTCCGTCCCCTGGATAGGGCAGGAGGAGCACGCTCCATCCCTCGGTCGCTCCTGTCACCCTGGACCCACTGCGATTGACAGAGGCGCTGGCGTCTCCTCCCATAACGCACGTCCCCTCAAAATCCCCCATTGTGTTTTTTTTTGTGTGTGATATCACCTTTGTTATTCTATTATGATAAACTGTATTTGAGATTATTTTTTATGAATTCTTATGTATTTCTTTATTTTAATATTCATTCATTCATTCATTTTCTACCGCTTTTTCCTAACGAGGGTCGCGGGGGTGCTGGAGCCTATCCCAGCTGTCTTCGGGCGAGAGGCGGGGTACACCCTGGACTGGTGGCCAGCCAATCACAGGGCACATATAGACAAACAACCATTCACACTGACATTCATACCTATGGACAATTTGGAGTGGCCAATTAACCTAGCATTTTTTTGGAATGTGGGAGGAAACCGGAGTACCCGGAGAAAACCCACGCATGCACGGGGAGAACATGCAAACTCCACACAGAGATGGCCAAGGGTGGAATTGAACACTGGTCTCCTAGCTGTGAGGTCTGCGCGCTAACCACTATACCACCGTGCCGCCATTTATTTTAATATGAAAAATGAAATCAATTGAAATGCAAAAAAAATGGAAAAAATGATTTTTATGAAAAAATAATCAAAATTCTGTTTAATATTTTAATTCCCGAAATTTAGTAATGTGCCTGTTGCAACTTCTGGCTTGGGCACAGTGGAAAAAGGGGAACCTGGTTATGCAGTCTGCCGGCTGAACGATGTTATACCTTTGGTGGTCAGAGCAAGAGTGTGCTTCCTTTTCTGTTGGTCCCTATGGGGTCTGGTTCTAATCTAACTTGCTAATGTTGCAGGGCTCGACAATAATGATGTACCGATGGCCCGGGGCAAGTTAAAACAAAATTGGGGCAAGTAAATCCAATCAGTGATATTCCAGTCGGGCAAGTGCACTTTGGCATGCCATACTGCCAAGAGTTTTTTTTTTTAAAGCGGTTCTTGTTGGGTGTTGGTAAAACACGGACTGTGTAATTCCGGTGATAATTTGCAAACCAACCCTCGCAAATCTTGAAATGGACCAATCAGAATCGTTTATTTAGACCGCGGTCCGTAATCCACAGTCCGTGTTTTACCCACACCCGTTATTGTTCGCGATCAACCAATCAGCGATGGTTTGACTAGGAAAACATCTATCATGGCGTCCCTGCCAACATGGTCTAATTCTTCAACAACTTCTGAAGGAAAACACCATAAAGTGATGAAACAGTGCCTCCTAAATGAGAATTTTATTAGCGGCAGCAAATCAAATGATGGCACAGGTGAGTGCTTCACAAATTATTGTTTGACCATTGAGCATTTTTTTCTGGATTAAAAACACTTTACTAGTACACCAATGTGTCTATTCAATAATGTTTCATTGTGGTGCACAACTTATAAATATCACTGCTTACTACGACTACCATGTGTAAGGTAGTATGGCATGCCATGTTAACATACATCTCCACAATTTTTCAGACATTACTCCAAATTAAATGCGTCAGTACTATTATCTGATGAATTATCTATGATGATCTATGTAGGAAAACAACCACAAGAAATGATATTCATTTCATCTTTATTTGAGATTCTCATGTGATGCCACGAAAATGAGATGATTATCATTATGGCAGTCTTTTCATTTTACATGGGGCAAGTTCGGGCAAGTCATTTTTGTTTTTAATGTAGAGCCCTGTGTTGATTTACTTAATAACTTTGTCTTATGCTTTATGAATGCTTTTAAAATTATTCATTAATTGAAAAAATGAAGCTTTTAATGTAATTTTAACCAATGTAATTTTAACAAATATAATATATGTAATATACAAATATATCTGATGTATAACTCCTGTAAATGTATCATTAGGATGAAATTTAAAAAAAACTTGTTTTTAAAAAAAAACCTATCCTTATTTCGCTATGGTTAAAAACGTTTTATAATCATTATGTTTTAACTATTTTTGTCTTTGTTTTTTAAACTTTTTATAGAACATTTTTGTTCATTTTATGTTTTGGATTTAGGGGTAGAGTTAGGGGTAAGAGTAGGGGTAGGTTTAGGAGTAAAGTTAGGGGTAGTGTAGAGTAGGGGTAGGGTTAGAGTTAGGGTTGGAGTTAGGGTTAGGGTTGGGGTTAGAGTTAAGATTATGGTTGGGGTTAAGGTTAGGGGTAAGGGTAGGGGTAGGTTTAGGAGTAAGGTTAGGAGTAGGGTTAGAGTTAGGGTTGGGGTTAGGGTTAGAGTTAGGGTTAGGGTTAGGGTTAGGTTTGGGGTTAGGGTTAGGGTTAGGGTTAGGGTTAGGGTTAGGGTTAGGGTTAGAGTTAGAGTTAGAGTTAGAGTTAGAGTTAGGGATAGGGTTAGGGTTAGGGTTAGAGTTGGGGTTGGGGTTGGGGTTGGGGTTAGGGTTGGGGTTGGGGTTAGGGTTAGAGTTAGGGTGAGAGTTAGGGTTATGGTTGGGGTTAGAGTTAGGGTTGAGGTTGGGCTTAGGTTTGGGATTGGGGTTTGGTTTGGGGTTAAGGTTTGGGGTTGGTGATAGGGTTGGGGCTAGGTTTAGGGCAAGGCTTTGGGTTGGGGTTAGGTTTGGGTTGAGGTAGGAGTTAGGGTCGGGGTTAGGGTAAATTGGGGTTGGGGTTAGGGTTGAGGTTAGGGTTGGCGTTAGATTTGGGGTAGGAGTTAGGGTTGGGGTTAGGGTAAATTGGGGTTGGGGTTAGGGTTGAGGTTAGGGTTGGGGGAAGGTTTAGGACTAAGGGGTAAGGGTAGGGGTAAGGGTAGGGGTAGGGTTAGAGTTAGGGTTGTGGTTAGGGTTATGGTTGGGTTAGGGTTAGGGTTAGAGTTAGGGTTGGGGTTAGAGTTAGGGGTAGGGTTAGAGTTGGGGTTGGGGTTGGGGTTAGGGTTGGGGTTAGGGTTAGAGTTAGGGTGAGAGTTAGGGTTATGGTTGGGGTTAGAATTAGGGTTGAGGTTGGGCTTCGGGTTGGGATTGGGGTTTGGGTTGGTGATAAGGTTGGGGCTAGGTTTAGGGCGAGGCTTTGAGTTGGGGTTAGGTTTGGGTCGAGGTAGGCGTTAGGGTTGGGGTTAGGGTAAATTGGGGTTAGGGTAAATTGGGGTTGGGGTTAGGATTGAGGTTAGGGTTGGGGTTAGGTTTGGGGTAGGAGTTAGGGTTGGGGTTAGGGTAAATTGGGGTTGTGGTTGAGGTTAGGGATGGGGTAGGTTTAGGAGTAAGGGGTAAGGGTAGGGGTAGGGGTAGGGGTAAGGGTAAGGGTAAGGGTAAGGGTAGGGGTTGGGTTAGAGTTAGGGGTAGGGTTAGAGTTAGGGTTGGGGTTAGGGTTAAAGTTAGGGTTGGGGTTAGGGTTAGGGGTAGCGTTAGGGGTAAGGGTAGGGGTAGGTTTAGGAGTAAGGGGTAAGGGTAGAGGTAGGGGTAGGGTTAGAGTTAGAGTTAGAGTTAGAGTTAGAGTTAGAGTTAGGGTTAGGGTTAGGGTTAGGGTTATGGTTGGTGTTGGGGTTATGGTTGGGGTTGGAGATGTTGGCTAGCAACCCTTGATTGTGGTCTGCATGTCAACACATAGGATTCCACAGTTGTTAAAACAGATAAATATATAATTCATCCCATTGTGCAAACTCCTGAACTACCAAATAGAGTGTTGCTTCACGTTGGCATGGGTTAGGGTTAGCTGACATTGACACACAATGTCAACTTATTTACATACGTGTTGTTTCTCTGTTTTTTTTCTGGTTCAATATTCAGACAATACATCACAAAAGTGAAATATTGTTGCTAAAAGTTGACATGATTGCAATGTTGGAGACTCTTGAGAAATGGAAGTCCGTTGCTTTTGGTCAGGTGGACTGGCATCATTATGCCGTTTATTACCATTACCATTACATTCATGACAAATGCTCTCAAAGTAATGTTGCCGTCCATCGGCAATAATGTGTAGGACAATTATGGTGCAACTACATGTGTTATCCTGACAGGCCTAAGTGTACCATACCGTTGGCATGGCAACAGCCAACAATGCAAATGAGCGCAGGATGTCATTTCCCACATAAACACCCTCAGCTACGTTGGCGCCGTGACCCGTGGAGACATCGGAGATATGTGTGCACGTAAGCAGACCTCACCAGGCCATTTAAAAAGCCAATCGGGGGAGTAATGGCCGGGGAGATGGCGGGAGATAATGACCGTGGGGAAGAGAAGCAAGAGAGAGTGGAGTATTCATAACGGCAGGCATTTAGCCTCACAAGTCAGGGAGAAATCAGCGGCTGTGACACACTCACATGTAAGCAACCTGTTGCCATATCCCAAAAGTGGATGTTGCCCTGCACTGGGAACGCAACAGAAACATGCCAACGCGAAGCAACACTCATAGACTCTGTTTGGTAGTTCAGGAGTTTGCACAATGGGATGAATTATATATTTATCTGTTTTAACAACTGTGGAATCCCATGTGTTGACATGCAGACCACAATCAAGGGTTGCTAGCCAACATCTCCAACCCCAACCATAACCCCAACCATAATCCCAACCCCAACCATAACCCTAACCCTAACCCTAACTCTAACCCCAACCCTAACCCTAAGCCTAACCCTAACCTCAACCCTAACCCTAACCCTAACCCCAATTTACCCGAACCCCAAACCTAACCCTAACCAAACCCCAACCCTAACCTCAACCCTAACCCCAACCCCAATTTACCCTAACCCCAACCCTAACTCCTACCTCAACCCAAACCTAACCCCAACCCAAAGCCTAGCCCTAAACCTAGCCATAACCCTATCACCAACCCCAACCCTTAACCCCAACCCAAACCCCAATCCCAACCCTAAGCCCAACCCCAACTCCAACCCCAACCCCAAACCTAACCCAAACCCAAACCTAACCCCAACCCAAAGCCTAGCACTAAACCTAGTTCCAACCCCAACTCTAACTCCAACCCCAACCCTTAAACCCAACCCAAACCCCAATCCAACCTCAACCCTAACCTCAACCTAAACCCCAACCTCAACCCCAACCCCAAACTCAACACTCAAACCTATGTGAAACCTATCCGTAACTCTCACTTTAATGTACTGCTATTCAACTTGGGAAATACCATCATCTAGTGGTCGTTTTAATGTAGTGCTACTCTACTTGGGAAATACCACCATCTAATGGTCATTTAATGTACTGCTATTCTACTTGGGAAATACCACCATCTAGTGGTCACTTCAATGTATTGCTGCTTCTGACAATGCAATCTCGATGGATGCCACTTTTTTCGCCGCAACTTTTTTCCCCCAACTGTCCATCACGTACCCAGCGGTGTACGTTCCGTCAGGGCAGACAGGTTCCTCCGTACCTGAGCTTCTCGTCGAGAAGATCGTGTCAATCGCGTGGAGAGACCAGTTGATCAATTCCATGATTTAGGTTTTTGGAGAGCAGTGCAGTGAGAGGCTCTTGAGGAAGTATAAGACGAGATTAGACAAGACAAAGAAGCTAAGCAGGGAAGCTAAGGGATAGGGAGGAGAGGGGAAAGATGCGACCGCCTTCGTTGAGAGCCAGAGAAGAAGTGATGCATTCAATGATAACTCCGTCAAAAGAGGAGCGATATCGCTGCATATCCACCAAAAAATGCTATGATGTGTTCAAACGAAAGCTCGGGAAACAGAATGTTTAGGTTTTGAAGAGAAAAGAAAAGCAGCGAAAATGATAAATGTTAGTTTAATAGCTACTACTAATTCATAGTAACTGCTACTGTTACTATGAATTTGGATGACTCAAACACACGATGTCCTTAATTTGTTTTTATTTTTGTTTTGTATTTGATATAAGTCAAGAGGAGTTTAGTAGCACCTTTTGTTGTCAGTAACAACAGTATTATAGGTATAAGCTATAAAAAAACACAAAGAGGTTGCTTTTAACCTTCAGCCAAGTTTTCAATCATGTGATAGTTTTAATGTTTTGGCCTATATTGTAATTAGTGTAACAAGGTATATCAGATGAATAAATGTTCTTAAATTTTACAGTTTATTCCTGTAAAAAATTAAGCTCCCAACATGAATTATCCATTATTTTAACACTTTCATGCTGTAATTGTGACCTCATTGTATTGTCTTCTTGAGTGTTGTGGAGAACAGGGATTTCGTTTGTTGGCGTGTACTGCCATCTAGTGGTAATTTTAATGTATTACACCATATTCACTCCGACACCTCACGTAACTCTACTGCCATCTAGTGGTCACTTTCTCATTGCAAGAACAAAAGTCTTCAAAGATTTAACCCAAACTTCGGCTGTTATTTGCCACAGGATGTCGGGCCAAGTGGCCACAAGCTTTTGTTGGAGAGGGGAGGACTTGGGAGAGAAGGACTTAGTTTCATCCTGATAGGACTTACCGTTCTTCAGTTATTTCGTTATAGTGATAGCAGCTATCAAAGCTCCTCCAACCTTAACCCCTAACCCTAATTATTCATTCATTCATTCATTTTCTACCGCTTTTTCCTCACGAGGGTCGCGGGGGTGCTGGAGCCTATCCCAGCTGTTTTGGGGCGAGAGGCGGGGTCCACACTGGACTGGTGGCCAGCCAATCACAGGGCACATATAGACAAACAACCATTCACACTCACATTCATACCTATGGACAATTTGGAGTGGCGAATTAACCTAGCATGTTTTTGGAATGTGGGAGGAAACCGGAGTACCCGGAGAAAACCCACGCATGCACGGGAGAACATGCAAACTCCACACAGACATGGCCAAGGGTGGAATTGAACCCTGGTCTCCTAGCTGTGAGGTCTGCATGCTAACCACTCAACCACCATGCCGCCTAACCCTAATTAGCGCTGTCCAAAAAACCATTGTTTTAATAGACATTGTGGAACGCTTTGGCATCACCTATTGTAAGATTACAATTAATTTATGTACTATATATAGTACACCATGGAAAACGATGCGCACAAATGGATTTAAATGTCCAGTACATGACAAGTGGAGTGATTGTAAACTGGAAATACTGAAAAACATTCACGATACAAAGTGTGACACACCTGTTAAACAGAGCTCCGTCAACCTTGTGTGTCTTGTTGCTGCTCCAGAGGAGGGGGGGGGGGGGGGTCATCTCCTTTGGGTCTGTTATGCGTGCCGGACAGCATCCCCTATATTAAAGTGGAGGCTGGAGATCTGGTGACTGAAGGGCTGGAGATGTGGAAGCTGGACGCTGAAGGGCTGGAGATGTGGAGGCTGGAGGTTGAAGGGCTGGAGGCTTCCTGAGTTATTGCAACAGCCATTCCTTCCCAAACACCTCTTATGGCGACCTGGCACTTAAGTAATGCCCCCCGGGTCAGACATTGGACAGCCCTGCTATCTGGTAACATCCCAAGTGTTGTCAAACAATTATCCAAAATTGACTGAAATTAAAAAATGTCATGTTGCGAGTATGCCGCACGGTGGACGAGTGGTTAGCATGTCAGCATGCCACACAGTCAAGAGATGGGGAAGACTTGGGTTGGAATCTCCGTTGGGCATATCTGTGTTTGCATGTTCTCCCCGAACCCTAACCCTAACCTAACCCTAACTCCTAACCCAACCCAACCCTAACCCTCCTAACCCTCCTAACCCTAACCTAACCCTAACTAACCCCAACCCTCTAACCCTAACCCTAACCCAACCCAACCCTAACCCCCCTAACCCTAACCAACCCTAACCCTACCCTAACCACAACTCTAACCCCCAAACCCCGCTACCCTAACCAACCCTAACCCTACCCTAACCACAACCCTAACCCCCTAACCCCCTAACCCTAACCCTGACCCTAACCTCCTTCACCCCTATACCTAACCCTAACTCTTTAATGTACTGCTTAGGAAATACCACCATCCAGTGGTCATTTCAATGTACTGCTACTCGGGAAATACCACCATCTCATGATCATTTTAATGTACTGCTATTCTACTTGGGAAATACCACCATCTAGTGGTCATTTTAATGTACTGCTATTCTACTTGGGTTAGGGACGGACGTTTTTTGCCGGTTACGCCCACTTCCGATGGTCACAGGAAGTCGGGGGTAGTCCCAAACGAAAGTCCGTGCCCACTTCTGGGGGGGACAGCCTCGGGAAAAACTTGATAGGACGTACAGTTCTCGAGTTATTTGCGGATGATAGCAGCTATCAAGACCTCCTTCACCCCTATACCTATGTGAAACCTAAGTGAAACCTAAGTGAAACCTAAGTGACAATAGTGAAACCTTCCCAAACACCTCTTATGGCGACCTGGCACTTAAGTAATGTACTGCATGTGCAGGATTTTTTAAATTTATTGAATGAATATTTGATGTAAGTCTTTAATATCATAAAAGTCAGACAGGATATATGTATGATTTGTCTTTATTCTAGTTACCGATAAACAGCATTGGTTTTGCAGCAGTGTGCTGATTGATGTTCAGCTGTCAGGGACGTTTGAAGGAGAAGGTTCTGCAGTGGTTCGCTGGTAAGCACACAGTTGAAACACACCTAAAAGACATAGGGAGTCGATATTATAGTGACATGTATAATGATAATATAAATGTGGCCTGGATTAGGGTTAGGACCTGATTCTCAAACTGTGGTACAAGTACCCATGCTGGGTCATTTCGTGATACTTCTTGCGGCGTCTTTTGTTGTACTTTGTTTTTCCTCCTGTGCGCACCCTTCGTTTATTATTAAATACCTTTTTAGTACTTTTTCCTTGGTCCCTGCTCTGGTGTCTTCAACACCTGGCACCAGTGCCACCCAGCGTAACAACAGCAGGATGATGCAGCCACACAGACACTGCATCTTTTTTTGAGAATGCAGACTTCACACGGCATACAAGTGTTCCAATGTTGTAAATCCATCCCATAAAACCAGGCTTATGATCAGTAATATTCACCATGATTTTGTAACTTTATATTTTTACGTTTATTACTCTTTTGTATGCTGTAAAAGCAGGCGATTAAACATGACACTATGGGGATGTGACTTGCAATGAGACAGGAGTCGAGGTATGTGGCACTACAGCCGCCACACGACCCAGAACCGGAAGAACCCTTGGTGATTGTCTCAAAGTAACAATATTGAGGGTCACCACACAGCCCTCCCCAGAATTTACACAAAGAACCAGCAAGACAAGATCTAGTGGCCATTATGGCTGCACAGGAGGACCATCCTGCAGGGGCAATCACAGGCCTCTGGCTTGAGCCTGAACCTGAAGGTTGACCACGACGAGAGAACCTGGCCACGGACGTCCCCTCAAAGGCCGGGCCAGACAAGTTTGGCAACTACCATCCTACCATACCAACCTTTAACCCCTACATTTATTTATTCAAACAAACCACAACAAAGGATGAATATGAGAAATACCTGCAGCAAAAGCCAGGATGACGGCCACCCAGCCGATGATGTAGGACCAAGAGAATCGCCAGTCCACAAAGCGTTTGCCAAAGAATGTCACGGTCACTCCTGTGTAGATAGAGAGAGCCAACAGCGCAAGAAAACCTGGCAACAACAAATAATGAATGTTGATATTTTACATGCAGAATAATATTGTATAAAATCATATTGTATGTGCATGCTACCTGAGAGGACCAATGCGATGCCCCCCATGCGGACCCTCTTGTTCTTGGTTCCGTTGGTGAAAGCGCTCAAGCCAAGCACCACACCAGCAAAACAGCTGAGCACAGCCAACAACATGAAGGCCCGAGTTGCGTCCCAGAAGGCTGTGGGTCACATGATCTTTTAGAAGGCTGAAAATGGCCACTTGTGTTTCACAGATCGCAAATCCTTCACATTTTAGCAACTATTTTATAATAGCTTCTCAAGGGACAATACTATCAAAATGATATTTGGATGCAACTTAGAGTAGTCAGTGTACAGCTTGTATAGCAGTATGGATTTACTATCTGAAAATAACTTTGCCACCATCATTGTTGTCTAAATTGCTGGCAAAACAAGAAATCTTCTTTAATCATATGCACTTACCTACAGTTATGGTGTGAGCATGACATTTGTGGTTGATGCAAAACCTCCAAAGCCCCTGATTGGCCGAGCTGCCCGAGTAACGATACTGCATCCAGAAGTCGGTCGCAGTGGAGACGATGAGGAGCACAAGTGCAGCCACACCACAGAGCGTGCCTCCTCCTGCCAGAGTGTACAGCATGGTGGAGATCTATCCTCCTGATACAGCGGGTAGGAAGGGTGGAAGAAGGTCAAATCAGATGAGTCTGAAGGTCACGCTTTATCACCAAGGGGTTAGTAAATTTAACGATGTGGATTAAAAACATTATTATGGGCCTTTAAAACAATTTACTATTATATTTTGCCACCACTACTGGTAGGAGAAACCATTCAAAGGATGATCGTAGAGACTCTGCTATTTATATTCTGTACCATTCTGTGTAACCAAGGCAACATAATTGACAAGCAAATTTACCTACAGCCACTTGACTAGGAACCCTCCCTTCAGCCCAACACATGCTAAATTGCTGGATATGTGGGTCGTGGGTATGCTGGAGCCTATCCCAAATGTTTTCAGGCGAGAGGCGAGGTACACACTGGACTGGTGGCCAGCCAATCACAGGGCACATATAGACAAACAACCATTCACACTCACATTCATACCTATGGGCAATTTGGAGTCGCCAATTAACCTAGCATGTTTTTGGAATGTGGGAGGAAACCGGAGTACCCGAAGAAAATCCACGCATGTACGAGGAGAATATGCAAACTCCACACAGAGATGGCCAAGGGTGGGTAATTTCAGTCAGTTTTGGGTAATTGTTTGACAACACTTGGGATGTTACCAGATAGCAGGGCTGTCCAATGTCTGACCCGGGGGGGCTTTTTAGTGGCCCCTGGCTGTCTGTTTATTTTCTGTAATGATATTTTATTGTTTCACATATGTAATCAAGTAAATAAATCCATTATTGTCAAGAGGTTATTTATATTTTTTCGATTACTATTAATTTTATTATTCTGTGTTTGGCCCTCATTGGGGAAACTCAGAAAACTCCCCTTTTAAAGCACATGGAATGTACAATAAAAACAAAATGGCGTGTTCATTTCCCTCAGGTTCACAAAATGGTTTGAGGCCAACAAAACACTAGACAATGAGAATGCATGATAGGCTGTTCCCAGCCATTGTTCACCACTAATCCCCCTCTGCGCGACACAGAGGTCAGCACTAGCCGTCAAGCCAAACACACACTCGTACTTTCAATTATGTCTAATATTCTCGTTCATCCAGGGCTTTGTAGTCTCATGCATTGAAACCATCACCACTGGACTGTTGAGATGTTTCACCTATCAAAGACTAGACAGGACAGCTTTTGTCTCGTCTGGCTAGTCTAGTCAAAAGCGTATTCACATTCCTATGTGCGCATGCAAAACAACACAAAAAACAACACAAAACACTCAATTAACTTTCTAGCCTAAACAAGATTCAACAACAAGTTCAAACCTATTTAACAAACCAGTGAACCACCTCGGAGAGTCAAGTTTAAAAGGTTGTGAAAGTCCGATACCTGTCGCTTGCTTGATCTCTTCAGGCAGGCTGGCTGGTGTTAAACAGCATGCGTATGCTTTTTAAGCCCCCCGAACATCGGTTGCCATTGTCCCCCCTCACAAAGGAGCGAATGATCGAGCGCAGCATGTGAGTGATGACTCTTTTACCCTCCAATGACCTTCATCACTCCAATAAAAACATATGTGGTCATCTTCATTCATCTCTGGCAACCAACCTCAAGTTCCTCCTCTGGTCTCTCAATCGAGACCCTAAAGGAAGTTTATTTGTTGAACTTCAGTGCTGCATTTTGAACTGTGTTGTCCCCTCAAGTCCACAATGTAAGCACAACACGATCAAGGGAAAGCATCATCGGGTCATTTGTAACCCATCCATTCATCTATTTTCTATACCGCCTATCCTCACGAGGGTCGCAGGCATGCTGGAGCCTATCCCAGTTGTCTTCGGGCAAGAGATGGGGTACACCCTGGACTGGTGGCCAGCCAATCACACGGGACATATAAACAAACAACCATTCACACTCACACCAATGCACAATTAACCTGGAATGTAGTATGAGTGAGTACCAGGGCACGGGGAGAACATACAAACTCCACACAGAGATGCCCGAGCTGGGAATCGAACCCAGGTCTTCTAGCTGTGTGGCCTGCGCTCTTCATTCATTTTTTACCGCTTTTTCCTCACGAGGGTCGCGGGGGTGCTGTAGCCTATCCCAGCTGTCTTCGGGCGAGAGGCGGGGTACACCCTGGACTGGTCGCCAGCCAATCACAGGGCACATATAGACAAACAACCATTCACACTCACATTCATACTTATATGGACAATTTGGAGTCACCAATTAACCTAGCATGATTTTGGAATGTGGGAGGAAACCGGAGTACCCGGAAAAAACCCACGCATGCACGGGGAGAACATGCAAACTCCACACAGAGATGGCTGAGGGTGGAATTGAACCCTGGTCTCCTAGCTGCCTGCGTACTTTATTCTCATAAAGCTCAGATTATTTTAACACTCTGTTGTAAGAGGCATTTCCCGAGAGCAAATTCATAATTTTATTCTCATAATATTACAGCTTTTTTCTTGTAAATGATGACTTTATTCTCCAAAATTTACAGCTTTAATCTCATAATAGTATAACTATTTCTGGTACATTTAGGACATTCTCCATAATTTATGTATTTGTTCTCATAAATGTACACCTTTATTCTCATAGATGTCGATGAGATATTTGTTATTGTCATAGAATATCTTTAGATTTGTTGTTTCGATATATGTACAGGTAATATGGCAAAGTACAACCATGTGTGTAAGAATGTGTTGTTGCCATTGTTTTGGACAGCATCGATGCAGCATTTTTGCAGAGTTTCCATGCAAAGTGGCTCTCGTGTTGCTGGAAGATAATGTTTGTTCATGTTTGTGTTTGGGACTGAATGGCACATGCAGAACAACATATTGTCATATATAAAACAATTTATATAAAACAAAGGCAACATTTGATGGCAAATGCAACTTTATTCAGTTATTCCTTTATTCCAAAACAATAACTGGTCACACTGTTTTATTACAACGAACTGAAATCTATAATGGTAGTTCGGTCACGACTGTGACTCACAAAGGGAACAACACGCTGACAGGACATGTGGAACCAACACTGCACAACAACGTGGTGTGATGAAAGACCTCTACTGGTGAGGTGCCAGCTCTCTCAACCGCAGCCACCTCTTCTTTTATTAACTTGGGTCTTGAATGCGTCTTGCAGTACTGATTGAGTTTCAAAGAATTCAGCGTCATTTTGTGCTGTTCCGTCACTCATAGTGCTGACTGTGACTGTGCTCACTTTGAAAACCACTTGCTATCTATTCATCTACAAAATGGTGCAATTAATTCATTGTTTCTGTGTGCAATTAAACATGTGACACGTCCACATGCTAGTCTCTGTTTCATACATATGCAATGTGATCACGTGACCTACTATTGAGTTCCATACTAACATGATATTAGAATGTGCACAATGCTATAAGAAATAGACGTGTCAAGGCAAGTGATAAAATAGATAAAACTACATAAATAAATACAGTACATCATTCACTTATACTGCAATTATTCTAAAATCTATTCAAATGGTTTAAAAAAAGGCACATTATGTAACAAATTAAATACATTTTTAAACCACATTTTTTGCCTTTTTCAATCAACGATGCATCATCACAATACTTTTCTTCCCATTCCAGTGTTCTGCTTACAAAACACAAGCAGAATGGCATGAAACACCCCTCAGCAATTTTGATTTAGTAGTTACTTAGTAGTTAGTAGTGTAAACCACACCTTACCTGTTCTATGGAATATTATTTGGCTTTATTTGATGTGTGTTGTTGTGCAAATTTGGAGTGGCTGGACCGGAGCAGGAGAGGATAGAAAAGAAGAAAAAGAAAACAGAGGGGGTTGTGCAACAACAATTGCAATGACAATAACAGAACAACAGAAACAAACAGGACTACATCAGCAAATGTCAAGTATCAAAACAGCCACAGTGATAATACTGAAATGAAACAGTCAAATATATTAGTGGTAATAGTAGTCATGAAGATATGAACCGAATGACAGTGACACACAATCGTAATAACTACAATCTCATTATTACTGTGATAATAGCATACCAATAGCATAACGACATAGTGGGTGTTGGTGTGTTGTGCAGAGAAGTACTTATGTACTGTGAGTGTGTATATGGATGTGTGTATTTCTGTATGCGTGTATGTACTAGAGCCCGACCGATATGGGATTTCTGGGTCCGATGCCGATACCGATATTTGGGACTGAGAAAAAACGATATCCGATATATCGGCTGATGGGCCAATATATGAAACAAGACAATTAATATACACAGGATATAATACTGTACATAAACATAAATTCGTATAATACTCAAATAATACTGTGGTTTTGATGCGTTGGCCCGTGCCACTGCCGCCTGTGCATCATTAAATGCCTCTTTGTGATTCATTTTTAGGTGTTGCCACAAATTTGTCATGTTCTTTGCTCTACTGGTACTGGAGCCCTGGCTGACTTGCACACCGCAGTTCGATGGCATCAAACACCCGTTGAGTGTTTTGTGAAGTGTCTCCACACCTTACTCTTCCCCTCTGCCTGTCAAATAAAAATATAAATATTTAATTTAATTCACATTTCAATAATGGTATTTGCCATTGGATTTGTAGCATAGGTTTTGATGCTACAGTTGACCATTTCAAATAAAAACAAGTGGCTGCTTTGGGTTGAAAGTGATCATTCAGAAGCTAATATGAGGTTATAAAAGACGTATTCAGGAAGACATCTTACTAATATCAGTGAGTCATATTTACTACTGAAAAGTTCCATCTGCAGCCACTGAAACAAAAACAAATGCTGCAGCAAACATTAAAAAGAGGGGGAAAAAGGTTGACTCCAAACTAAAGAAGAAATTATCTAAACTTGCGTCACGCTACTAGACTTAATACACGGGACTAAACTATATTTTATGTCACAATTTCAAGGCAGGGCGGCACGGCGATCGAGTGGTTAGCGCGCAGACCTCACAGCTAGGAGACCAGGGTTCAATTCCACCCTCAGGCATCTCTGTGTGGAGTTTGCATGTTCTCCCCGTGCATGTTTGTTTTTTCTCCGGGTAGTCCGGTTTCCTCCTACGTTCCAAAAACGTGCTAGGTTAATTGGCGACTCCAAATTGTCCATAGGTATGAATGTGAGTGTGAATGGTTGTTTGTCTATATGTACCCTGTGATTGGCTGGCGAGAGCCACCCACAAGAGCAGCTCAGAGAGATAGAAAGGGAGCAACAGAATCTTGATGTAGCCAAAATAAGTTAATATATCGGCTCCATTTTCACTGATATTGATTAATCTGTGATATGTGATAATCGGCCCCCCGATATATCAGTCGGGCTCTAGTGTGTTCATGTATATGTACATAAATGTGTGCATATGTGTGAATGTGTAATTGTCACTGAAGGAGTGTCAAAATTCTTGATGGGTGATTTTAAACACTATTGTCAATTGTCAATTGGTGAATCCCTTAAGGGATTTGAACAACACACTGACTGCCCACACGACTTGGCAAAACATTGGACAAATGCTACGGTTCTATTCCCAATGCTTACAAGTCTTGGAGAGGCCAAGCACCAGAGCCAAGAAGGCAAGACCAGCGGTAGACCACCTGACGGACCCCACCAGCCACCAGTCCTTGCGAGCTAGATCACGGCCCACCAAAAACACACAGCCCAGCCCCCACAGAAGCCACCACAGTGCAGCAACCCCAAGCTGCTGCCGTGGAATTCAGGCCACCAGCAGCACGGGCCCCATTGCCCGGAGACTGACGAACCCCCACCCTAGTGCAAACCGCGCCCACAGCAATCGAGATTTAAAGACATTGTCAGCATAATTGTTTCAAAAGTAAGAAAATAAAGTGGACATTTGAGGGCAGTACACAGGAACATTCCACTTTCCACATGAATTTGAAACTGTCCTTTCATGGTACCAACATTTCAAACTGTGTCACCACTTATTTTCTTTAATCATAAAAATATTTTCATATACCTTCTCTTTGTGGCATTTTGTAAGGACATTCAGTGTTTCCCATACATTCATTTATCTGTGGTGGGCCACCACCAATACATTTGGATTGACACAGATAAATTTTGAGCTTTGGGTTTTTTTTCAAAGATATGATGTTTGTCCTTGTTCACAAACACATTATAACGGGACCGTCTGTATAACTGCTTCTTAACATACCTTATAGACATTAGAACGCATTCATAACTATGATGAGATACTAGATGTACAATGACATGTACATTATCTTGGCAAACAGAACACTTACATGGAGCCGGATGAAGCGACAGCCATGAACAGCTTAATGCATAGACGCCGGGATGAATGTGGTGCTCGATTATTGCTCACTCCTGCTTTTGCCATGAGAAATCGGACTCTCTGCGGCGCCTGGAGCCCATAGGGTGACAGTACGGTCAGCCGAGGAGGAGAGGAAGGTTCTATCTTTTGGATGCCACCGACACTGGATCACCTTGTCACAGTGTTCCCCTGCTAATGTCTGAGGCAGCGGTTTTGTCAGGTCACCTGCGTACAAATGAAAAGGAGTCAGGTGATGTGGTGTTTTTGTAATCACATGACATGAGTCAGGGTGATGCTACCTTGCAGGTCACTGATGATGATTTTGTTGTCATAGGAACCAGTGAGGAGATGATGGGCTCTGGGTGAGAAGCGGACTGAGCGAATGTCACTGACGTGGGGGCGGTACGTCTGGACGATGCGGCCTCCTCTGATGTCATAGAGCATGCAGGTGCTGTCCTCCTGGCCGGTGGCGAGGAGGCGGCCGCTGGGATCTACTGCCACTGTAGCCACTGCGCTTCCTGTTTGGGGAATACAGACATATTTTAAAGCATTTATCCAGTGTTGCCCTTACAGTCATACAATTAAAATATAATTGTAAAAATTGTCTGTATCTGCTTTGGGATCCAACTTATTTAGTGTCAAACCGTAATCGTAATACTGTGTAAATGTGCGTTAATGGATGAGGCATGTAGCACAGCAGTACATGCATTTTTATCCTAAATGCCCGGTAGATCCATCCATCCATTCATTTTCTATGCCTCACTAGGGTGGGGGTATGCTGGAGCCTATCCCTGCTGTCTTTGTGTAAAAGGCGGGGTCCACCCTGGACTGGTGGTCAGCCAAATGCAGGACACATATAGACAAACAACCATTCACACTCACATTCATACCTAAGGACAATTTGGAGTCGCGAATGAAGCTAACATGCATGTTTTTGGAATGTGGGAGGAAAGCGGAGTGCCCGGAGAAAACCCACACACGCACGGGGGTGAGAACATGCAAACTCCAAGCAGAGATATGCTCGGTACAATATTGCTAATAACAAAATCCATGTCCAGGCCACTTGGTAGAAAATAACACAAGATAAGATAAGACAATAAAGGAGGATAAGAATAAAAATGCAAGGTGACAAGGCGACCTACCTGAGCCATGCAGGGTCGTACCCACCACACGCACGCAGCTGGGCACCCGGAGGTCCCAGAAACGGACTGTCTTGTCCTGGGATCCAGACGAGATCATCCACCCTCCCCATGTGTACAGAGTCAGAATGTGACCTGTTCAAAAACAAAGGTGAAGACTGAACACACTGTATATTTGTTCTATTACATGTCAGGAATAACATCCAATATTGATGAGTGAAAACGTGTGCCCCCGTTGTTGAAAACAGGCTTTTTTTTTCCTGGGTTAGGGTTAGAAAACAAATCTCAGTCACCATAGGTTGGTAATAATTTACAACACACATATTCTTAGAAAGCCCACAGTTTCTCCATATTTATATTTATGTTATGTTTTCACTGATAATGTCTTTTTGTCAAGCACTGAAGTTCCATACTTTTCAGCGGTCTTTGAATGCATTATAGTTTGTGTATCAATATACAATCAACACAATCAATATACTACATTGAACAATGGCAGTTGAAGAAGGAGGGGGGGAGCTGACTCTAATCCAATAATTACAAAAGTTACTTGTATTGTTAAACAGATAAATAAGCAAGCTTTGTGTCCAGTGCCCCCTTGTGGAGAGTTATGTGGGGGTCAGTGGTGAGCCCATTGGCCATGGCCATCCAGACATTTCAGGTATCAACTTCTAGCCACCCCTATGTGAGTAATGGTCTCACCTTGGCCACCCCAGTAGAAAAAGAAAAAGAAAAAAAAAAGAAAATACAATCTGTGATTTGTCCTACTTTGTTTACTGTCATTGAACGCAGCATCTAGTTCTCCAATGCCCAGAGGGATGTCTGGATGCATGGATGTAATTTCCCCCTTTTCCATTCATCTCATATTTGCTCCCAAATGCTGATACTATATGGGAATGCATAAAGGTAAGATTTGATGACTTTGAGTGCTAATGTGTACAAATGTGGTAAATAACGTCTCTGAAAAACAAAGTCCACCAAGCGGATGGTGGCTCTGTATTCATTTAGTGCTTTTCATTTGATGTTGTTCCTGCCATAGCTTTATACATCATAAATAGGATCAATCACATGGCTATAATGTACCTATGTTTTACCCAGATGTTGAAAATCTTCCCCGAGCTAGTTCCATGCTAAATGGCTAATGCTAGCACAACACTGGACTTCAGCCACGGTCATCACATTGACAGCCTGTCAATAGCGACTGGAACGCCAATTTAGCTGGCGGTTCAATACAAAAATCATCAGAGAGATGTGAAAATGTGAAAAGCACTGGTTAGTTGGGCCACTCTTATGCCAAGGTAGCACTGTATATGACAATAAAAACAATATCTGCACTGCTCCAGTCTCTGGCAGGCCATGGAATCCGTGATAAGTCAAACACAGCGACAGTAGATCCAAGTAACTTTGGTCTTGCTGCAAGAGCCATCTGCCAGGGGTTTGTTCCAGCTTGTGGCTACAGAGTTACCGTGCTTCAAACTATGATCAGATCAGTATTGTGTACAGTTTTTTTGGTGTTACGATTGTTGTGACAGAACTTTGCCATACTACTTTTTGCACCATTCTATTGAGCTACCAAGTGCACTAATACAGCATGGGGTGACATCAGATACCAGTATGCCCACTCAGGGCGTGAAGGCCTTGTCCTCTCTGGCAGTCAGTGGTGTAGATGTTACAGTCTCCAGCTCCAGCACTTATCAAGATGGACCCCCCGGTCTCGGGACCCTCCATGAAGGCCAGGTCCCTGATGGTACCGTCATGCATGCTGAACTCTAGATCGGGACCTGAATCACATCAATTGTCCACGTCAGTATAGTCTTGATTCTGCTTGAATGTACATGAAGCAATGTGTTTATAGTCAAAGTAAAAACAACAAAAAAAGTCAAATATAATAAAATGGCACCTGTCGCATTACAGCTGTCAGCGTTGAAAGGCAGAACTTTGACATATTTGTCATTAGAGCCGGTGGCCAACAGCTGTCCGCAGTGGCTCCAGGCGACACAGTAGATGGAACCTTTGTGGTGTTTGTTCCTCCTGAAGCGTACCACCGGCTGCTTGACTACATCCGGAGTACTAAACATGACAAAAGAACTGGCTGTTAGGAACATCTCAAGGTATTGGTTTAAGTGCTATGCTGCAACCTGACAGTCTCTCCATCATACGGCAATAACGTGTGATGCTTTAAATGGAGTGGAGCAGTCCACACCTGGTCAGCTGCGTGTCAGGATAGGCACAAACTCGCAGAGTTTTAGAGTTGGAACCAACAGCATAAAGTGATCCAGAGGGATGGAAGGCTACTGATCGTACTGCCTGCGTGTCTTCAAGCTGGTTCACTTTGACAAACCGGGTTTTGGACTTTCTTTGCTGCAAAAAACAATATTTAGTGCTATGATTTGACACAGGGATGCTGCGTTTAGAGCTGGTAGCAGGTAGGAGACGTAGAGGAAGACCAAAGAGGAGGTTTATGGATGTAGTGAAGGAGGACATGAAGGTAGTTGGTGTGAGAGAGACAGATGCAGAAGACAGGGTTGGATGGAGGAGATTGATTTGCTGTAGCGACCCCTGAAGGGAAAAGCCCAAAAAGAAAGACGAAGAAGATTTGAAACAGGGTTCCCAAAATTTGCTAACTACCTGCTGTGCTGTGCAACGTGTCACATGGCTGCTGGGATCATCTTGCATTGATGTCTGCTCAGCGCTGTATTCACAATGCGTGCAAATAGGGACACATACACATTGCTTTTAGTCGCATCACTGTTACGACACTTAGTCATTTCGGACAAATGAACATTCATTACCTTCTAAGAACTGGGGGCACACTGGGGTGTTGCAGACTACCATTCCCGAATGTGGTACTGCTGTTTACACCACCTGCCTTTGCCCTGTGCATCACCTCTCGGTCTGTAGTGTCGGATGTGTTCGTGTCATCCGACAGTCCATTCCACTGCTGGCCTAACTGTGCCATCTCATCGCCACGGTGCTGGATGCCAACATTCATATCCTCCAGTTTCTGGATGGATCTGACAGAGGACAACATCGCTATGAGTTTTTGTGATATATGTAACTCAGTGTTTTCTCTTTTGTATGAAAAGCATGGCAAAGAATACAGTAAAATGTTTTAAATCACAAAAATCATATATCGCATTCCACAAAGGCTGCAATTGCATTCATTTCACAATACAAATTGCTGATGACAACCTTAATCAACTTACAAAAATGAAAACCAAGAGCGGCTAATCTATGTCATTTACTGTGCAAGTAATGATGCATGTGTCCAAACTTAAAGAGGACACAATTTGACTGTAGATGGACCCAAAATGAGGCAGTCAGGGCCAAATCATTTAGCCACAAGGGGGCAGCATAAATAAACTTCTGTTCTTTCCAAAAGCTTATATGATACATATATTTAATTACATTTATAGATAATGTGGCTGAATATTTAAGAGCAAAACCTACAAGAGGAAAACTTGAATATGTTATATATATTAATATATGTACAATATTAAGGAAAATTATTGCCCAAAATACTAGGTAACTATGCAGCCGAATGCCTACTATAAAACCAAAAATAACTTTTGCTGCTTAAGTAGTTACATAAAGTCACAAATACATGAAACAGCTATCGCAATAATAAACGTATTATTACATTGATAGAGCTTAACAGTACAGGTCAAAACTTATTCCAGCTCAAGTGTGGGTTCTGTAGGTTGCTCGTTCCTTACCGAGTGAGGAAAGTCGCAGTGAGGTTGTTTTGGGCTTCATCGTGTGGTTTCACTCCCCCCTCAAGCAGCATCTGCTGGTAAAGATGCCTCTGCTCTTGCTTCTGCTCCAGATGCTGTTGTACACGCAGACGCTGCCTGTAATACTCCTGCATATGCTCTGTGGATTCACGCCTCTGGAACATAAACAAGAACGAACCATGATGAGAAATTGTTTTATTGTACAAAAAGGAGAACACGGTGGGCTCTAATGTCGTGGCGCAGCGCAATGTGGTGCAGGATGGCGCAGCCCACGCAGTGTTAATATGGTCCAGTGCACCACTGTGCTCAGCCAATTTAGTCATTTGGTAGACTGGACTGCATGGCCGTGGCGGTGACAATTTTGTGACAAAACAGCCCGTCAAAGGTGCGGAGAAAGCTCGGCAGCTCCGGCCTGTTGCGCACATTTCAGTGGAAAAAACAATGACAGCAACCACTATTTAATGTAAGCGTCTGAACCAGCACGGACATTTTTGTATTCATTGTCCCATCACATTTGAGACGTCACGCATGAACTCAACCTGACGGCAGTTGATAGACTCTACACTGGGGGCGGGGGGTTGAGTGGCAGGGGACAACGCCCCCTAAATAAATGGTTTGTCCCCCGAAATCAACATTTTAGAAGTGAAAACTCAAAAAAACACTAGACTGCTCCACTCACATCTGCTCGTTTGCTAGCTAGCTTCGTTGACTGACTTCGTTGATTTCTTTCTTGCATATCACCAAAATTGATTTCGCTTTTCCGCTGGATTTTTTTTCTTCTTGCTCCCTAACAATGTTGACTTCTTGTGTTAGCTAGCCCTTCTGTGTTTGTCCAGCATTGCCAGTGTTTCCCAAAAACTCAGACCGACTAAACGTGAACTAAACGTATGGCTTTGTGCACAAGTTGTTCCCTTCTCCTCTTTCCCTGCTATAGGGACACAGTCTGGCTCCTGCACGATAGTCATAGGTGACTCCCCGTGACATCAAGCTTGAGAACCCACCCACTGTAATGTGTATTCCTGGGGCCACCCGACATTGAAGCTAGCCTTAGGGAGCTGACTCGCAACAGGCCTAAAACACCAACGTAAAGCAAACAACACTAGCTTTTCTGGCATAGCGATACACGTCGGCTCCAATGATAGCAGGATGAGGCAATCAGAGATTACAACGAGGAACATCCGTAAGGATTTGTAATGTCGCCAGAAAGATGTGTCGGCATTGAGTTGTTGTCTGTGGCCCTTTGCCTGCGAGAGGAAATGATGAGAGGTTTAGCAGATTATTCTCGCTTAACCGGTGGCTGGCTAGTTTCTGTAGCGAACAGGGAGTGCAGTTTGTGGATAAGTGGCCCTCCTTCTGGAGGACCCCCCGACTGTTGGAGTACAGGTGATTAGTGAGCCTGTCAGAACGGGTGTGGAGTCAGTAGGGTTACGGCAAACTGGCACTAAGCTGGACTTGAACAATATACATAGCTATTTATATAGAATAAAGCGGCATATTATGCACACTGATCCACATCCCATGAATGCACCACAGTCACCACTCAATCTTACTTTCTACTGAGGTAGCGCTTGGTGATAAATGTAATCCCCCTGTTCGATGTCTTCTATCAATTTTACTAGCAATAAATTGATAAATAGCTATCGGGCCACTAGGGTAGTAACTTCTTGTCATGCGCACAACAAACCAAATTCTACACAACATTCTACACAAAGCATTCTCATCAATATTACCACTATGAATACTCCGGGGGTGAACAGCCTCAGCCACTTAAATTTTCATTAAAGTGGACTTTAATGAAAATCGGCCTTAGGAACATTAGATCGCTCTCCTCGAAGGCTGTGCTCGTTCATGATGTCATTAGAGATCCCAATCTTAATATAGTCGGTCTTTGCGAAACTTGGTTGAAACCAAATGATTTTATATCACTTAATAAGGCCCCCCCGCCCAATTTTATGAGTTTGCAAGTTGGGCGTCATAATAGGAGCGGAGGGGGCATTGCCATAATCCATGAATCAGCACTTAACCTTAATACATGCTCAAAACCCAACTAAAACTTGTACTGAGGTGTGGGTGCGCCGCACTGTGCGGCGCTGTGTGGCACTGTGCCTGGTCTACAAAATTACAGCCCAGTATGTTTACCTACGTAGTTTGTTTTCCGAATAAATGGCATGTCATCCCAAACGCATGCTTGCAAACTCTCCCTAAAGAGCTCCAACTGCCAACTCTACACCGCTCAAGGCCTTATGCTTCATCATGCATGTCATAAAAAAAAAAGTTTTCAGGGACATCATCAGATCCAACCAGTACAGTCAACTCCCGCATCACCAGACATCCAATATGAAGACATGTCGCTCCATTAGATGGAAGCAGGACTGCATAAAGATGAGTGATGATGGAGGCAGAGGGCCATCTTGGGTGTGACTGCAAATCAAACCAGATTATCTGCCTCCTCTTCCCATGACCTCCACCACTTTCACGTGGCAGGGGGGGGCAGCAGGGCTCAAGCATCATCTGGACAATTGTGATGGTGCAGTGATGAGGGATTTATGAAGCAGTGGCGGTATGGAGATGAGGTGGTTCAGGGTGGATCTATTCTAAATCTCTTACATGTGGAGTAATGACTTCCAGGGGACTTGGCCTCACACAACCTTGGCTATTTGTTTTTACAGTCTTCATTCATGAAACTAATCTAGCGTGAGCAGCTAAAGGTGAATCCTTTTGTTTAGCTTTGACGTTTCTCTGTTTTCCTGTTCTTAATCTACAACCCATCACAGTCATGACATACTGCACATGCACACATAAATGAAAGGCCACTGTGCCGGACTGCAGACCTCCTTCAAGGTCCATGTCACTTAAACATTATTAGGAATGGAGCTGTTTCTTTAACAAAATAGATTTCAGATTGGCTTTACAGGGACAACTCGCTGGCCTACACTAAAGTCAGCATTTCTCCATCCTCTGAAAGCATAGAATGTGTCATCATGAACATGAACCAACCATCACTGATCCCGTTCCCACACAAAAAATGAGACAGACACGATGTTGTTCATCATTCCGTGTGCGTTATATGAACAAATAAGAGAGTTTATATAAGTAAGTCAGCTTGAGAAGTCTTCCAAACCAGTACTTATGAGGGAATGATGAGTGTGATGTAATAGATTTTTGCCTTGTTGTTTGTTAGATAAATATTGATTGTGAACTGATTGTGTCATGGTTTGGAGTTGTTTAGAGATGATATATTGGAAGGTAGAGGATGAACTGGGTTTCTTCTACCGTAATAATGCGATCCATCCCCAATTATGTAATGCCACGCATTGTTATATTGTATAATTGTGACTTGATAGTGTTGGTATTAAGAGTTGTCCCCACTGCAGGCCCAGATACAAAATGCACCACTCGCCACTGTCTCCCACAGTCCAAAAAGTTCTTGTTACCTCAGCTGTCTCTGTGCAGCAAGCTGTTCCACCATCTCTCCCAGGAGTCAGAGGGGCGCGTATGGTCTTGGAGTCTTCCAGTCCCCGTGGGTTCTTTCTGACAGCCAAGGAAAAGTAATTTGTCAGTTAATCTTAAGCCTATCTGAGGTTTTTAAGAACTTTTCAAGAATCAAACTGGAAGAGAACATTGACCTCTCCGGTGAATCATCCAGCTGGCGAACATTGTTCTCCACCAGGCTTCGACTGAGAGCAGATTTCATGTTGGCCTCCATGCCTCTCTTGTCCTGGGCAGCCAGGCCATGGGACAGCCCGTCCAGAGCCGGGTTCAGGGATCTGGACATGTAGGTGTCGGCTGAGTGAGGCCGCTGGCGGAAAGGAGAGGCTGGACAGGGGGAGAGACGGTTGATCAGCGGAGTGAGGAGATTGGCATGGCCCGCCTTGTTGGGCTTCACCAGGCGGTCCACGTGGATGCTTAGGGTCTTTTGTTGAAAGGCGCATGAAAATGCCCCAGGGGAAAGGTTCTGCAGCCAGGACAGTAGCGACAGATCCAGTTCATCGCAACCATTCCCACAGAGCAAGTCTACGCCGAGCAACACCTCGCCTTCTGTTATCTCCTCTCCGGTTGCTTTGCTCTGCAGAAAAAGTGTGATTACAGTTTTTCTCCATTGGGTTGGCTCATTTCTCAAAACAGAAATTACCTTCTCAAAATAACATACAAAAACCGACAACCACTTGGCAATTGTTAACAGAATTGAATTTCTCATTAATTTCATCAAATTGCAAATACTTTGTACATCTTTGCAAATGATTAAATACAGGTAACCTTTTGTTAGCAGTTACTCTACATTTAGCACAATTTCAAAGGGATTATATCTTGTTTATCTAAACTGTTTGATTCTTAGTCTAATGGTTATTCGCTCCAAAACATGTCAGCATCATCATTTCATTCTATGAGTCATCACATGCAAAATAGTCTGTTCAATTGTCAAAAGTCAGGAACATAATAACATTTTTATGAATCTCTTGGAATGGTCATTGTGTTCCTGCCACCTTACTCTCCTTTCCTTAATTCTATTGAGGAGTTTTTCTTCCGCTTAGACGTGAAGAATGTATGAGCATCGGGCTCAAGATCAGAGGTCCCTGCTACATGCAATGGACGCTGCTTGTGAGGATATTACAGGAGATCAGTGTAGGGCAGGGGTCAGCAACCCATGGCTCCAGAGCTGCATTTGCTCTTGAGCCTCTTTGCTGTGGCTCCCTTTGCAATGTTCAAATATTTTTGTGACACCCGAGTGGGGAAAATGCATGTCTTTGTAATGAAAATAAAATCCAACTTTGTGTGAGACCATGAATGCATCTTGGCTAAGTTCTGACTGGTGATTGGATGAGCACGAGGATGAACAGGCGGAATGCTATTCAGTTCTCGCTCACATGGAGGAAAAAAGTAATACTTTCCCAGAGCTATTTCATATTTCTAAAAAAATAAATTAAACTGACAAAAAGCCAAAAAACAGCGGCATGGGAATTTGTTTGTGCCAGTTTACAGTAATTTACACATACATTTATGTAAGTTTATCTCCTACTAGTATGAGTACTTGATCAACTGTTGGTGATGGAAATGTTGGTCGCCAGCTAAAAGAAACAACCTGTCAATTCACTGGTTGGCTATGTTGGTTGGTTATGTTCGCTAGACAAAAAAAAAACTTGTCCAGTAACCGTTGTCAGCTAAGGACTGGGCTAAGACTGAGAGGTGGACATGAGAAATATTTCAGTGGTACTCCAACAAAAAATCGAAAGATTTTCACTTGCAGGGCTTACACGATGGCAACGAGATGATGCATTTTGGAGGCATTGACTATTTTATATGAGAAAGGAATTTAGTTTTGACACTTGAGTGAACTGTTTTGGGAGCAATATGAGCTTTTGCAGATCAACTGTGGTGTTGTGTTGAACCATCCAGGTCATTTTGGAAAAAGCACCAAGCTTGTTGAGAATGTCCGGTCTGTTTCAAGCCAAAGCAATTGAAAAGGATCTTAGCAATTTGGAGGTATTGACTAAGAAATGGAGTTTTGACACGAGTGAACTGTTTCGGGAGATATGTGTGGTTTTGCAAGTGATCTATGGTCTTGTGCTGAACTGTGAGACTGTTTTGCCGAAATGATTTTGGAGTTTTGAGAATGTAATTTGTGTTTCAAGAAATGAGCCAAACCAATGGAGAAAAAAATGTAAGACCAACTGAACAGTCTTCCCTGCAATGGCCAGGTGAAGTCCTACTTTTTTCAATACGGTGTCATCGTGGTTCCGTTGTACAGCAATTTCATGACGAGGTCACCTCACCTGACAGAACTCAACACAGCACTCATAAAGGATCCCTTTAACGAGCAGCTGGAAGAGGCGGTTCCCACTCGCCCGGAAGCCAGCCTCGCTCAGCTTCCTGTCGGCTGGAATGAACTCAGCTGCCATCTGGCAGGCCTCCTCGAAGCAATGGACACGTGCTGTACTCGGGTTCCAGTCTTTGAACTCGGCATGGTGGGTAAGACGAGGCAGGGTGAGGAGGAGACAAAGCTTGCTGTAGTCCTCCTTAGATGGGCACAACTCCTCCAGGTTGTGGAGGCACTTGACGGCCTCTTGCATGGTAAGCTCCAACTGGACATGGCAAGTGAGTCACAGAGGACAACTGAGTGAGAGGCTGGCCGTATCCAGTTACAACACATAACGTATATAGTTTGGCTCTGGAAGACACCCTCCAAGTTACTTGCAGGGAGGAATGTATTAAACCTCAGAGATGTCAGTGCTTGCAGCCATCACAATCAGTGGAAGAGAATGCTGACAGATGCCATCACACTCTCAGAAAATTAAGAACACTGGTTAATGTATCATAGCATATCATAGCACTTTTTGGACACTGTGCAAATGTAACCCCTTGTTCAAACGCCCTAAATTAAAAGATAAAAGTGGTCCAGTTCAGGACTCCATCCATCTATTTTCTATGCCACTTATCCTCACTAGGGTGGGGGGTATGCTGGAGCCTATCCCAGCTGGCTTTGGGCGAGAGGCGGGGTCCACCCTGGACTGGTGGCCAGCCAATCCAAGGGCACATATAAACAAACAACCATTCGTCCTCACATTCATATCTATGGACCTATGGAGTTGCTAATGAAGCTAACATGCATGTTTTGGGAATGTGGGAAGAAACCAGGGTACCAGAGAAAAGCCATGCGGGCACAGGGAGAACATGCAAACTCCACACAGAGATGCCCAACGAAGATTCCAACCCAGGTCTTCCCCATCTCCTGACTGTGTGGCATGCTGACATGCTAACCACTCGGCCACTCATACTCCTTTTGGACATGTGTAACTGTGAATTGATTATGTGATGCATTCAACTGTAACCTGATGCATGTTCAAATAAAATAAACCATTACCAGGTAGGGATGTGCAACGCAGCCCATATTTGTATTTGTTGATATTGGAATATATAGCTTCAATACAATAAATATAACATAAACAAAGAAAATGGTCTAACCTAATGATAGGTCCGGGTTGGTTTACAAAGCCGCCTGGATCCAGATCTGAACTGAGGACCGCCTATTGCGGACCTGATGACATAAGTACTATGTGGTTTTACGCTGATGTCGTGACTTAATTGCAACATCATTGCTTTTCTTTTCATTATCTCCACTTTCATCTTGCAGGAAAATGAAGTGTTAAGTGAGTGTGATACTATTGTTAATAATAATAATATTAAAAAACACTTTAAGCACTGGTGTGCATGCTTATCTCTCAGCCAACATGTGCCTTTAAAAACATACATTTTGAGGATCTTCTGCTGCAGACATGGCGTTGTTTACACACAGCGCCTCAAGAAATGTCTGCTTCAGAATGATGTAGTGAAATCTGCAATCACAAATCATCGCGTTATGTGACATGGGTTCAATGAAATTCATCTGGGTTATGTCTAATTCTCTCACCTTTTCTTGTCAAACTTGTCCAGTCCTTCTAAAGGCTGAATAAACTGCATCACCTCCTCCCACTGGCCGTCCAGAATGAGTTGCCTGTTAAGTGACTGGATGACGAATCCGGTCTCGGTGGAAGGGATACTCTGGTGCGTGTAATAATACCTGAGGAAAAGCATGTCATCAGAGTAGAGGCCGTTGATGACGCCACTCTCCTTTTCCAAGGCCAACATGCTGATGTGCAGTTTCCGGGAGCTGAGGAAGTCGAGAACCAGCTTGACCACCTCTGCCTCCTTGATGTTGATGGTCTCCTCTGCTGTCATGGCGACACGCTCCGAGTCGTGGCTTACTAAGAGATGTGTTTGGAGAGAAGAGATTTTCAGCTACGTATTTATGATAAAGATGACAGCAATCATGTGCCGCTCGTCAAGCATTTGACTCCAAAGAGTTTGAGTCAAAGCAAAGAAACAAATAAACTCTGCTTCTTCCTACTCCTTTTCAAAGAGGTTGAATAGGTCAAACTATACACTGGAGATATCGTTCACTTTGCATTACCATTATTATTACTACTACTACTGTAATGATCACAATAATGCATGCTAGAATATTGTGGAAACCGTTTTTTTTGGATAATTCTGCTAATTAACAAAAAAATGTAACAATTATATATTTAACATTTCTATGACAGTGCTAAAAAAGGGGCATTACAAAAACGCTGTATAAATGAGATATGAATCGGTATAATTTTATTATCATAAAATGATATCAATTTTTTGCAGGGTTTTGATTTCTGTACTTGAACATGGAAAATGTTTATTTCACAAGCAATAAAAATAAATTGCTTTTATAATTACAATAAAACACCAAACTCACCAGCAAGTGACATCAATATTAAGACTTAAATCAGTTACTAATGTAGCGGGCGAAGTGTAGGGCGATTATAGTCGCTCTTTTTGGACAAAATCTCAGGAACTTGAGAGGACGTCTAGGTTCCGTTTATTGAACACAACAACACTGCCAAAAAAAACCTGCCAACCTCTCTACTACAGTCGCATTTCTTTGACGTCATCCGTGCACCCACTCTCCAGGCATAACCAATCAATTTACACCAAATTAAACTGTTACACTAATAATAATAACTTACTAATGATAATCATACAAGCTGCTACTCAAAATGGCTGGTTCTGTTCATCAATACACAACTTACAGTGATTATAAAACATTATTTGCCACTTGATGATTAGGATCTGTAATGTTGCCGTGAAACATTAAGAACAACAACAGGGTTGTTCTCGAACTTCCTTTACTTGTCTCGGTTTGCAACTAGCCTAAAACAACAAACATACGGGTACCTCCTGTCTTCAGCTAATGTGGTTCACACCGGCACAGTATATCCAAGCACCATCTAGTGGTTCAAACGTGAATCACATGTATCATGGCAGGGTCCAAGTTAAGGATAATGTTAAAATCTGCATCACCTTGAAGGTTATCGAGTTAGAATCCCAAAAGCTGCATGCCAGTGATGCCTTGATATACATCAACGTCCATCTCCAATGTTATGTCAACGGTTAATCGGCGTTAAAGACAAATATTAATACTGTACTGTATTACAACGTGTGTGGCAAAAAGGCACAGCCCCTTGCACGCGCGCGTACACACATCACGTCCCTCATTTAACGCTACGGACAGCATAGCGTGCATTTATTCGTTTAACGCTACAGACAGCATGGCGTTCATTTATTCGTTTAACGCCACAAACAGCATAGCGTTCATTTATTCATTAAACGCTACATACAGCATAGCGTCAATTTATTATTTTAACGCTACAAACAGCATAGCGTTAATTTATTCATTCAACACTACAGACAGCACAGTCACGTTTAACGCTTACAAACAGGATAGCATTCATTTAACGCTCCTGACAACATAGAGCTCGTTTAACGCTACAAACAAGATAGCATTCATTTAACACTACAGATAGCATAGTGTTGTTTTAACGCTAAAAAAAGGATAGCATTCATTAGACGCTACAGACAGGACGTTTCGTCAAATGGCCAAGTCCTGACCTGTCAAACCCACCAGCGTCCACGTTGCGTGACGAGCAACGGTCCCAATCGGCTCGCAATCAGTGCTTTCTCCTTCTGTCTTTATTTATTTCATTGTAGCGCACAGGTCGCGTTGCTATGCGGAAACACAGACGCAAACGCACGGTCAGGTGCTCCTGCGCCGCAGTGTGGCCACACCTTATATAGCTACAAACAGAGCACATAAAAACAGACATTGGGACAGTTGTGCTTTATTTATTATTTGATATTGATATTATTTTACATGTTTTCTATACAAATTGCCCCTCCTCTTCTGTATTTATTGTTCGGCAAAACTGCAAAAACAGTGACTAAAACCATATTTTAGTCATGAAAACCATCTGACATTGAGCTTCTATAGGAGATAATATAATATCATATCATATAATATCAATGAATGTTTGGTAGATGACCTGATAAATTTCAGATTGGATTTATATTAAGCGCTGGACAACATCAAGTCAATTCGTGCTTGGAAAAGAACAAAAAAGTACAACTTAAAGCCTGTCAAAACCAGAGGTATGGAATATAAGGAAGGTATTTGGAAGGTATATGGAATATTCATTTTCCTTCCATTACTACATGTGGCCTTTGCATTGTGGTTAGTTTCTTCCCTGGACTTTTTCATAATCAAAAGCATGGAATTGGCTACTCTGTTGACTTTAAAACAGGTTTGCTTTTACAGCCCGGGTTATTCAGTAAAAAACAAGTTGAAGTCTAGTTGACCAACATTAGAATGTATGCTTTTGATGAAATAGAAGTTTATTTATACACACTTTTGTTATTTGTATGGATCCACTGCAAGGAAAACCAAAATTGCTTTCCAGTATTAGAGAAAGAGAATTTTTAATTTTGGTCCATAAAAAAAAACAACAACACAGAATATTTAGGATTTTGAAATTCAAAAACACATTTTTGGATTAATTGAGTCTTTTTAATTAAGCTTCCTTGTTGCCCTAATAATAATAAAAAAGCACACTGTGCAAAAGTCTTCAGCAACTACTAGATGTGATATTCTAGCATGGCATCAAGAATGTATTTGTAATCACATTTTTGGTGTAATCCTGTTAATTGTCACTATCAAAACGATTACGGTCTAAAGTTTAAAAATCAATCCAGATGGTGTGGCCTTTGCACAGTGTCCCAAATCTGAAGTGAAACTAATTGCTTTTGCAAGGTCTGAATTACAAACACATACTATACTGTATTTGGAGGCCATGCTGGGTTTATTTAATGCAGCAAAACCAAAGGAAGTACATGAAAAGTCCTTATAGCAAGTATGCACATGAACACACCGACTGTACAATAATCTTACATATTCCCTTGTGGTCAATAAACCAGCATACCAGATGACAGCAAAAACATAAACAAAATATACATGCTCTCGTTCAGTCATAAATACCCGCCCCTACCCAAGTTAAAAATGTCAGCACGTGTGTTCGTGGCGTCAACAAAAGTGGTGCCTTTTTTACCCGTATGCAGCCTTCTACCGCGACAAAGAAAAGTAGAAAATATTCCTAATCTCCACATGTTGCAGCTAAAACGCTCTCATGATCATTGCAAACACACATTGACTACAAGAGGATTACCAGGCGATCATCTTTGATGTCGAGAGAGTGAACCTACAGATCTAAGAAAAAGTCGTCAGTGTGTGCTTTAGTCTGTGTGCACCATTTGTGATTGTACAATGTTTAAAACTAAAGTGGAACACTGTCACAGACCAAAGTGTTCAATACACACAAATTGATCACCTTTACATGGGACGTGATGGATGAGGGCGTCACTCAACATGGAGAGGATACTGGATCCGAGTTCCTGCTTTGAGGTTGAACAAGGATGCCTGGAAACTGGAGGAAAGATGGTAAAAATGAAGATGGCAGAGCACTGACAAGAAACATGGCTCTGATAGAGCATTCATCTTTGAAAGGAAATATGGTCTTTGATTCCTACCTTGGCATGATTCATGTTGAGAACCATTCAAAACCAACGGAGCTCTTAGGAATCACTTTGGCCATTTTATGCTGGATATCATTCAAAAGCATCTTTTTCAGTGCAATAACTAAATCGCAAATGAATCATTTCCGCTGTTTTGTCACTTTCACAAGATATGTGATGGAGTGATGGCCTACATTCCTCCAAAGAAATTGGTCCTGAAAAAGCTGAAACCGTTTGACTTTGTTGATTTGAACACACAAGTGGTGTGTGGCAAACGCTAGCTGTATGCAATCTTTTTGGCCCTTTTGATTTGCGTACTGTTACATACAAACATATCTACCCATAAACAAAGGTTTTCTTCAAATACATAAAAAGCAACAGAGTACGTCGGGTTACAATCACGTCATTGCGCTCTCACAAAAAACCAACATATTGCAAACAAAAACCAATCTGTACATGAATTGTAAACATTCAGTGCTTCAGTGTTCTGAGAAAAATGTCCTAGCATTCATACGGTTTCGTTTTTGACATTTGGCACATAGGAAATAAAAACGGTACTCACACATGCTTTCAGAAACTAGACTCCGACATGATTAGGCTTTAAAAAGTTACAGATATTTACATCATTCATCATCAGTGGTGTACATTGTTTGTCGTTTTGGAGCAGAAGATTGAGGGATGACAAGTAACGATGTGGAATTGCAGGTGTTGGAATCGTCATGAAAATATGCGATGAAAGTGCAATTTTGTTCAGTTTTCCATCAGGACTGGGGCACAGGCACGACTTTTTTAGGGGTGGCTGGCTTCTTGGTTTGCCACAGGTGGTTGTGGATGGTGACGGCGTCCACGCTGGCCGACATGGTTTTGGCTGGTATCAGGCTGAACTGCTTCTTGTCTGAATTGTACTTGTAGAGGCCGTCGATCATCTTGCGTGTGATGTTCTTCGGGCCGATGCCTGCCAGTTTGCTGATCTCCTCGGTGTCAGGGCAGTAAGTGTACAGGGAGCGGAACTGGCAGCCGGCGTCTCGGAATAAAACCATGAAGTTGTTGGCCTCCGATCTCTCCATTTCCTGTTTCCCAAATTAGGACATCAAAGTTCTACATATGAGCTGCAAAATAAAACTATTACATGGAAATTAAACAGCATACAAAAATGTACATTTATTGATTTTGGGGTTGGTTGGCTATGGGGGTTGTTGTGTTTTTTTCCTGTGTTGATAAAGATTAATAAATGTTTTTGTTGAGATGATGTTGGAATGTGGGTGGGACTAGATAAGTTTTGACTTCTTCCCACTCCCTTTCGACATGTGTACACATATGTACACATATGTATGTATTTTCTTTTACTTCGTATTGCTTCGAACTAAACTATTGAACTAAAAAACTAAACTAAAAAAAAAATGGAGTTCAGGGCTTGGTGGTGCCATCTTAAAAGATGAAAAGCCACCGTAATCACAGCCCTTTTTAGTCACAACAAAATAAAAAAAATAAACGATACTTAATCTCCCTCAAAGTGTCCCTGCAAGGCAAAAAATGCAAGCACATTCATGATATTGTTGATTTGTGCACACGTGATACTGCATGTCAATGGAGTCATTCATTCATTCATTTATTTTCTACCGCTTTTTCCTCACGAGGGTCGCGGGGGTGCTGGAGCCTATCCCAGCTGTCTTTGGGCGAGAGGCGGGGTACACCCTGGACTGGTCGCCAGCCAATCACAGGGCACATATAGACAAACAACCATTCACACTCACATCCATACCTATGGACAATTTGGAGTTGTCAATTAACCTAGCATGTTTTTGGAATGTGTGAGGAAACCGGAGTACCCGGAGAAAACCCACGCATGCACGGGGAGAACATGCAAACTCCACACATAGATGCCTGAGGGTGGAATTGAACCCTAGTCTCCTAGCTGTGAGGTAGACCTCAATGGAGTCAATAATAAACTCATCATCAGGCTGTAAATAAAAACAATGGATCTCGTGCTCTTACCTCTAGGATCTTGCTCTTCTGCCCCTCATTGACCTTTCCGGCGAGGCAGCAGTGGGCTAGTGCGTTCTGGATGATGTGTTTATTCGATTTGGCACTTGGCTCTTTGTAGAGTTTGGGTCCTGAACAGAAACAGAAAAAAAAGCTTTGAAACGACCTTGACGACCGTTCAAACTATAATGCAGTATAGTTGTAAACCACTGCAAACACATTTTGTCAAGATTTTATACGAGGACCACCTTTCTAGAATGTAACTTATGTTACATTCACACCAACCTGTGTACTCCGTGATGGATGTAACGGAAGAGGTGGTGGATCCATTCTCCCAGTCCTTCTCCCCATTCCTGCTACTGGAACGACTTGGGGACAGGAAACCATCTGCAGAATCAGGCCTGGAAGACATAAATCACAAAATATTAGGTCTCTATCAGTCCATTGGTATCAATACTATGTTTTATAATAACTATTTTCCCCCTCATCACTTCAATCAGTACGTAAACTGTTTAGCACCAATGCTAAAACTAACAATTAAGACGTCGACTGCTGCGTGGTGGCATAATGTTTTAATTACAGTTGAACAGCAAAGCTTGCAAAGCACAAGCGGTGGGTAGGGGAGCATGCTGGTGTGTTTAAGGTATACAAAATAGGCCAGTAAATTAAAACACGTGGTATTTAGAAGAAGTAACAAACAACCAAACACACCAAGAGAAAGGGAATGCCGGGAATGTGCAGTACTTATCTACGGCATGTTTCCACAACACCTAATTCCATGTGAATCCTGAAGGAGTGCTGGGAACAACCACAGCAGTCCAGTGATGGTGTTGCATATCCAGTACATACCATCAAACACACAAGCGCACTGTGATGACCAAAAAAAGTGCCGTGCTGGTTCAAGTCAAAGCCGGTGTGAGGACCAAGTGCATTGCAGGATCGGGACTACAACAACACGAAGCACCTTCAGTCACTACCAAGTGGGAACTCACCGTCTCCTTCTCAGTTTAGGAAAGCTAAGAAAGCAGAGGAGACTACCAGAAGCTAAACTAGCACTTCTGGCATGTGTGATAGAGCAGGAAAGAAGTAAAGGTAGGGGTAAGAGTGCAGGGAATTGATTAAAATGAAGACAAATACAGCACAGTTTCATACAGTTGTGACAATGCTTAGGTTGTTATGGGGTTCAGGCAGGGGTAATCAACTCAAATTCCAATCGGGCCGGATCCAAAAAACTTTCACTCATCTCATCTGCTTCTCCTCTCTTCTGTCTCTGATGTATTCAAAGTGACAATGTTTAGCAGCAACGCACATACGTATTTGATTGGCTGGGTGGCATCAATTCGCGCCATCACTGGTTTAGTCCAAAGCAAAGGCCTTGCATCAAAACTCACCTCTGTGCTCTCTTCTCTGATTGTACGCTGTCGCCGTCTCCCAGATTGAGGGATGCCAAGGACAAGCTGGAGACTGCAAAGAGATGCGAGTGTGAATCTGCATGCAGGAACACTTGCAGCAACAAGTATGCATGTTGAAACCAGCGACCGGTGCAATCGCAGATTGAAAATGAACACATAACACATACTACATAATACATGCATGAATATTCATGACAGCACCACACGTCACGCATTATGCAAGGGAGCTCATACGACTTGATGGTCACATCGACAATGCTTAGTTTGTAATGCATCCGGGAACACTGCACCAAATGAAGCGTCCTATGAGGGTGTATTTTTATTACAGTTCCAGATGTAGAAAATACACTTATCAAAACACAACAAGCTTGGGTTCATCGCTATGGTTACCTGCTACAGCTCGGATGGGAGTTTTTGGGGAGTCCAGGCTGTCACGATGGATCGACTTGGGTCGCCCTCGTCTCTGTCTGGTGCTGCCGGCTGGTCGAGCCTTGATGACGGTATCCATGTCCTCCATCAGCTTCAGCTGCTTCCTCCTGAGATACTCCTGCTTGATGAACTCCTTCCTGGCCTTGTCTTCCTCCTTCCTGACGCGCTCCTCCTCGGCTTTCAACCTGCGGCAAGATTACAAAAGTAAGCTCTTTTCTTCCGAGATGATGTCGTGTCTTTGTTGTTTCAGGCAAAGTCTGCTATTGAACCGTCCATTTATGGGATCTAAAAATAAACGCATACCGAGCCTCCTCCTTCTTTTGCTCTAGCTCCGCTTCCTGCTGCATCTTCCTCTGCTGGCTTTCCTTCTCTCTCCTCATCCTCTTCTCCATCAGGGCTGCCCTTTTCTGAGCCATGTTTTCCTCTGCTTTTCCGTCCTCCTGAGACAAATAGGAGACAAATACTTGAGGAGGACTGTACAGTAGCTTATGTACATACACTGCTCAGATACTTTTAACAAATGTTTGACAGCACTGTAAACTCGGCCTGTCAAAGCTATCAATTTTCCTTAACACTTTTTTTGGATGTGCGATTAACATTCACATGTCCCGTTTGACCCTCGGCCCACCCTGTAGATTAAGGACACGCGGCGGTGTAGCAGTTGATGGGGGACACAAGCGGGGAAAAATATCGAGCAGAAATGGACAATAAAAAGGTATTTTGTATAGTACTTTTAACTTCACAGCCCTGGTAGATGCCTGGCTCGACAAGACCAACGTTATTTGTTTCTACTGTAGCTGTGAGTTGCCTTTTTATGGTCATTTATACAGTGGTATCTTGGCATACGAGTGTTTTGTAGATTCCTGCAGGTCTCTGCTGATTTTTTGCTTTGGACTGCAAGCTAAAATTTGGGTTAGAAGCCGGTAGTTACTTTATGAGTGTTCTGATTATTATTTATTAACAATTGCATAGCGTTCGGGCTTGAACTGCTGTGTTAGTCAAAGATGACGGAATAAAAGTTATCCAGAATAAAAGCGGTGTCATACTTCCATGTTGTTCAAGTGGCCAGACTAAGAGGAAAGTGTGACAAAGTGTGTGGAAGAGTGTTTGTGTATTGTAAAAGAGTGTTTGCAAGTAAAGTTCTAGCCTGACTGTCCTACAGTATTAGGACTGCTGACTGTTCCTGAGGACTCAATATTTATTTCTCTTGCACCCTGTTTCCTTTCCCCTAGTTAGTGGGAGTGTTTGCAAACCTTTATTTGTAATTGAGCCACAATTATATTTTCTTTGATGATTCGCTTGAAGAGAATGATACTTGAGTGATGGACAATGTTTACTCATGTTTTTTATACATTGAGGACCAAAAATGTGCATAAAGCAAACATCCAGTCTCATGTTGATATGTAGGTGTATTGAACTCTAATATATTTCAATATCTGTGATTCATTACTTGCCACAGACAAAAGGAGATTAATCATGATTAAATATTTTACCCGATTCACAGAGCTACTGTAAACCCAAACAAATGTCAAAAATAAGTGATAGGTTGCTATCAACCGAACAACAAAAGAAAAATATCCAAAAAATACTGCAATCCCCGACTACTATCATTACAATTCTAAAACTCTAAATCTAAAACTGTAAGCTTTTTGAATGATCCTGCAACAAGCTGAGTCTCATTACTGTACGATGAAATACTGAAGTAGCAAAGATAACATTCTACCACATATACCAAGGATCCCTGCACATTCACAATTCAGAATTCACAATATTGCAAATTTTTAGCATTAGCTTGCTGGGGCGTCCTGGGGCATCCTGGGGCGTAACTCCTGCAAAAAGCAGGGCTGTACTGCGTGGATACATAAACCTAATATACAACGCAGGTTACTAAGCAGTAAATAAAAGGTTGGTTTATTTTGGTTCTTTCTTTGATGTGAACATCCCCTACCTATCATTCTTGATCCATGCAACTTCCCTACAAGCATATCGCCACTGTGACGCCTAAATTATTCACATCAGACCCAGTTTTGTGACCTACATGGAAGCCCGCAGTCTTCACAATGAACACAACAAACAGCAAGATGATGTCCTCATGTTTCCTGAATCATTGATGTCATCACGCTAGGTAATGTACGACATTTCAGGATTTCAGCAGTTGTACAGAGGACAAACTCCATCAGAAACAGCAACTGACCTTGAAGAAGAAGCCACGACACAGCCTCTGTTCCTCCTCCGCGACATCCACACCTCCAAACTCCAACTCCATGCTGCCATCAAGCGTCAGATCTTCCAGCGGCTTCACGACCGACAGAGGAACCTCAATTAGGTGGCTCTTGACTTCCGGCAACACGGGGATCTCTGTGGGGGTCACCGTGAAGGTCTCTACTACTGGATGGGTCAGAACTTCAGGAAATGACGTCTGTGCACGTTTAAGATCAACGCCAACGGTTTCCATATCAGTGGAGCGGCGGCAACAGGTGGGAGATTCCGGCTCTTGGCATTGGGCCTTTGAGTCCTCCTGTGTTTGCTCCCCTTTAGGAGAGCTGGGAGGAGATGCACAGACACCACTGAGCTCCCCGTCTGGGGAGAGGAGCGAGTCTGTCTCCTTGTTGGCTGATTGGAGGCCGGAAGCTGTCGGCTTCTCCCCCATGTAAACAAAGGAGCTGGCTGTGGGGGGGCAGGGAGAAAAACGCCGCAATCGGGGGATGCTATCCACAGACTGAGGGGCGGTGAGGACACGGTGGTACGGGGCCAACTTGAGTTCACTGGGGCGGACGCTGCGAGGGTTGCGTGAGTGGAATGAGGCGGATTTGCGCTTGATGCTGGTTGGAGAACGGTGGGCCGGGCGAGGCGAGTCGGCTGGGGAGGAAGGTCCTGAGGATCGAGTGACGGCACCACCTCGGCTGTACTTTTGTGGCGAGTGGCTTGCGTGAGACGGAGGGGCGACCCGCGCCTGCTGATGTTGCTGCTCCCTCATGGCCATGATGACTTCCTGCTGCTGAGCCAGCCGCTGCATCTCAGTCTGGAGGAAGGCCAAAGAATGGTTGAGTTTCTCAATGGAGCGCGTATACTCGGTGAGATCGGCCTCGGTGTGCTGGGCGTGGCCTTGTCCACCCTCCTCGCCTCCACCAGGGGACTTTTGCCAACAGGAGCTCGTACTGCTTTGCTCCGCCCCGTCAGGTGTGTCTGTGCTGCTTCGACCACACCTCAAGATGGGACTTGCAGCCATGCCCTCGCCATCAACTTTGCCCCCTTCATCGCCCCCGCTTGCCGCTCCGTCGCCCTTTCTTTTCACCACAGTAAGAAAGGCAGAGTGTCCCACCTTTTGCCGGTGCCTGGTAAAAGCCGCCTCCACCTTCTTCTTTTGCGCTTCAATGGCTTTCCTTTTTTCCTCCAGTCGCATCCTCAGCTGGACCATCTCTGTTGCCATGACCTGAGCAGGGTCATTGGGCGGAAGCTGGACAGATGACGCTTTAGTAGGGACGGTTGGTGTTTGTTGATGAATGGGACTGTGTTCAGGAGTCGGAGCCCATGAAACTGATGGCAGACCTAAATCTGAACCCTCTGGTGTAGTTTTTAGGGAGCTGCTGCTCTCCCGCCCAGAGTCGGTAGCAGACGGATTCAGTTTCTTCATTTTCTGCTCAGCAAAGTTGGTCATCCTCATTGCAGAGGGGGATTTGCTCTGACTACTTGAGCAAGGGCTGGGTGTATCCATGTCCAGGTCCATGTTCACAGAGCAGTCTTTCAGCGAGGAATCCTCATCCAGCATGTCTTCTGTATGAATGTGGATACCAGTGTCAATCTCTGTGGTGTCCGTCGGGCTCAGAAGTCCTTTGGAGTCCAACTCGGACACTGGCTCCAAGCTACCGATGCCTGTGCCGAGGTCCGGACTATGCAGGAAGAAGCCATTGTTGATACCTTCCACAGGAGGCCTGCTTGGGCTGTGAATGATCTGGAGGGCTTCCTCCATGGAGGGAGTTGTTGCTGTGACTCTGCTAGATCCATTAGGGTAGGTCTGCCTGTCAGGTTCCATTCCTGCTAGGCTATCTGGGCAACCCTCCTCCTCAATGCCAATGCTTTGACCATTCACTGGCTGGAAGGACAGGTTCCGCTTTATCCCACCAGGAAATTGGTGGACCTTGAAACCAGAACCGTCATCAGTGCTGATGGACCTGACCATACCACGTGTGGCGGAATGAGGTGCAGGAGAATTTTCCTCTTTGTTGAAAGGGATGTCAAAGGAGACTCCATAGGGCCCGGGCCTGACAAAACAGAAAGGCTTGTTAAAGAAAACCTAAGGGTTGTTGAGGAACCAAGATACTACATTATGAAGTAATTTGTACTGAAAATACATTTCAATGAAAATATATTTTCCAGGCACAGGGCGATGTGTCGCGAGTAAAATAATCACCTTTTCTCTTTGGGCCAGGTACCGAGGTTGCTATCAACAAAGGACATGGACGTTGACCTTTTGATTTCAGCTGGAAAGAAACAACCATCAGCACCACGCATGTCAAATATGCATTCGTGTTGTTATTTTGAATATCGGACTACATGTACAATGTACAGTATGTCATGTAAACCACTCTCATCAGGAAACTAAACACACATTAGGAGGTGAACATTACCTGAATTTCCAGAGAGAGGTCGCAGGGGCAAACTAGAAAGACAATGAGAAAGCATGACGGATGTACCGTAACAACGGACTAACAAGGTAAGACAACAAAAACTTATTGAAAACTTATTTTATTTGTTTTATCACAGCTACGAGACCCGAGTTCAATCCCACCCTTGTCCATCTCTGTGTGGAGTTTGCATGTTGTCCCCGTGCATGCATGGCTTTTCTCCGGGTACTCCGCTTTCCTATACTATGTGCCCTGGGATTTGCTAGCCACCAGTCCAGAGTGGACCCCGCCTCTCGCCCAAAGACAGCTGGGATAGGCTCCAGCACCCCCACGACCCTCGTGAGGATAAGCGGTAGAAAATGAAGGATGAAGATAAGACACGCTAGACTGTATCAGAAGTAGCGTTTCCCTGCATTCACGGATTGCACAGATGAGGAATAATGAGGTGGTTTGTAGTGTGATTGGCTCAGTTGAACTGCTTTTTTTAAACTTAAAACCCTTTTTTGTGGACGATGGATGAGGCCCAGCCTCACCCGAGACCCGTTTTCGATGAACATACCTTGGTCTTTCAGGACTGGGAGGTCTTTCCATGAAGCTGCTCTTGGTTGCCTTTGAGATGGCTGGGATATTCTTCAACAAGGATGAAGGGTCTGGGCAGAAAAACATGGACACGTCTGAATTGTGTCATATAGGAACAGCCAATCAACACCACTGACTTACTTTGAATAGTTTATTTTCCAGACAAAGTATCTTAAATAGAAGACGTCTTACCTGTGGCTTCGTGGTCCAAGATTCTAGGCTTCACAAAAGAGGGCTTAACGTCCTCAAACCACCAGAACAGCTCCGCCATGAACGCCAAATAGTTATTCTGAAAAATACAAACAAGAGAAAGATTCATTACTCTGATTGACATTTTAGAAGGCAGAGCATATCAGCGACCTCATTGATTTTCTATTTTTTAAAACTTGTAATTCATACAAATAATAGCTTCCTGGATCCCCAGTTATTGACTCAAACCAAATATAATTGTTTTGCTCAAACTACCAAAGTGGACCTGCGTTCGGTGGAGGTACTGCAAATATGGTCTGTGTCCAGAGTATCCATTTCTCCAGCAGAGAACCAGATATCATGACAGTCCTAGCCTTCAAAGGTGCAGTCTAGGACTCAATAGTACCGCTGTTTACATTCAGGACATATGCAAAGTTCAAATGATGTCAACACAACCTGCGCAGTAGAGAGCCAAGATTAAGGCATTAACCTCATTTCTAAAATAGAGGTCAGCTATTTATTTCTGTTCTCAATCACCTGCATGCAGAACACTTGGTGCAACTGGGCATGTCTGTACTTTTTGGGTAAGAAATTGGGTAAGACTACATTCTCCATTTGCTTATCAAATATTTGCACAAGTGAAAAAGTTACATTGTCATTTTACCTACATGAAGGTCAACTTGGAAGCAGGTTAAATTTACAGTTCCATTCCTTTTAGATGAAACATGTGGCTTTAATGCAGGCATGGTTCAACACTTCCAGAAATTCAAGTGTCATTAGTCTGAAGTGGGCAGTTCCTGAAGGGGACCTTCTGGCACACACGCAGACACATGCATATGCAAAGTGAGCGCAGTGTGACGGATACGACCTTGAGGAAACAAGCCACCCCCATCAGAGACAACGCTGCACAGCTTAACTCTCAAGATAGCCAATTTTCTCCATCAGCAACATTACTCTCAACCATGCATTGGCACGTCTACATGCCCCCCCACACACACACAGTAAAAATAGCCCAAGCACACCAGGGAACTGGAGGCAATTAATGTAAGGTACAGGCCACCCCCCTCATGTGTTACTGCAGCTACTTATCACTTCACATGCCAACATGCAGAGTTGAAAATACCAATAAAAATACCACATCATCACCAGTTGCCAATAGTAATGCCTGCAATATCACATAAATGTCTCCTGTTACTTTGGGATGACATAAAAGTACGAGGACAACATTGTTGTATAAACATTGTTACCTTTGGCAGTGCTCAGCATTCCTGTTGTTTAAGGGGACCAGAAGACAAGGGGAAGAAATGTGAACAAAAGAAAGATCTCCTGCGGTCTGTCTGGCCCACAATGGTGGCAACAACCCAAGATGACGCCTCTCGTCCCATCTGTCAGTTTAAGTGCTGCCGACCGAGAAGGTGTGAGTGCTACAGCTTAATGCCATCAGTCAGCAGCCGCACGCATGCTCTCCTCATTGACTGGCATTGCAACCTTGTAGTCTGGCGTGGTTTGGGTAAGGGGAGGAGGGTAATCCTCCACAGAAGGGAGGGGCATGTCAACTGACTATCGCTGCTATCGCTTTGTGTTAATTGGACACAGGAGGGCCCTCTATGCCAGAAACACAAGTACACATACCTGCTATGCATTCATTCACAGGGCATCACTGTCAACAATTATTGGGCCAATGATTGGTTAAAGGTGTGAGGCTCAGAAACAGCAGCACTCCGATAGATGTCAATCAATTAATCATCTTGAGACTGACTGAGCGAAAAAAATACTCTAATCACTGATGTTTAATATTCCAAAACTGAAAAATCCCTCAACAACTACAGGGCACTGAATGGATCACAACTGGACTGTTGAGGTTGTCTTATCCTCATTTGGTCCTCCGGAGTTATCTCCCTGCCTTCAAATTCTATTGCTTTGCTTAATATTGCCCCTCCTGTTGACTTTTTATTTCCAGATCAACACCTCTGTCACTCCACACGCCATAATGAGCTCTGTGTTCGAGTGACGGCCCAACAGTACTGCTGCGAAGGGTGTGACTGCAGGGGGAAACTAGGTCAAGGTTGCTGAATTGAATGTGCTTTTATGCAGCATGAACTGCACCACTGCTTTCTTACGCAATCAGGTGCAATCAGTGTCAGCTAAATACTGAAACTGCCAGCCTGACATGATTCAATTACTTTCAGGTTGCGTATGAAATTGGCATTTGGTGCACGAGACGATGCAATTTTGGCCTTGAAGGAGAGACACAGTTACATCTGCACTGATGGACGGCGTTGTGTTTGTGCTGACACAAACTGCTGCATCATACCACATCCTAGGGCAAAGTCAAATTCCACTTGTTTGAAAAAAACGGCTTGTTTTTACACTAAAAACTCATTTATGCTTACCAGTGGCATCACACATATATGCTTACCAGTGGCCTCAGACATATATGCAAATATGCGTACTATTTTAAGAAGGAAATAAAACAGTCCGGATGTGAATGAGATATAATGAAAGACCAGCTAAGGGAGGCTAGTGGTTACTTGATGAAGACAAATTTGGATTGAAACGTTTTTCCAGTCTGAGTCATAGGCGCTCATTTCTCCTCTTTCACGCTGACTTTCTTGGCTCTGGAGTGTACCATCTGTTTTTCTAATCTTTTTTTCTGTGCAAATCCAGTAGAAAAGAACAAGGTAGCAGAAGCACACACCGATTTGTTAGGAGTGTAAGGGGCTGCAAACACTTTCCGTTTGAAATGGTATTTTGTCCTTTTCCAAAGGGAACCCCGTACGCAAAACAACAACAATGGTGGACTGCAGAGCTGCGTCTGTGCTGCAGTTGGCGCCATTAGCACTATTGCAACAAAACCTTGCTTTTTGTGTGTGTGTCACTTGTGTGCAAGCTTTCTTCTTTTATAATTTGGTGTGTCGCATTTTTAAGTCTTATGCAGTGATCACGTTTTGTCTGACACGTCTTACGTATGTTTGATCAAGTGTAGAATTACTACAGCTTCTGTTTGAACCGACTGAACTGAAAATGAGACTGACAAAATGTGTGATGAAGGAATTATGAGGCTGTTCAATTCTGATGCTGAAGACGACAACTTTAGTGGTTTTAGTCCCCAGGAAGAGGATGACTTATCTGGTAGGCTCCTGTTTAACTAGCCGTATTACACGCACTGCTCAGGGCTGTTTGGAAAACCAAAAGTTGAAAAATATTTTTCTGTAGTAACATATTTCTTTGCGCCACATATCCTGCGTTACGTGATGTTACTGCTTTTTATATATAGCAGAGGAACAGGATGCTCACTTCAAGCCTTTACTGGTCAAACATCTGACCATACTTTGATTATTCCAATGAGTTGAGAAAATACCTTTAGGCTGGACGAGGCATACAACATGTCCTCCAAACTGAAGTGGCAGCAGCCGTCCAGGTTGTCTCTGCAGAAGTCCTGAATGAGTTGCACGTTGTAGAGATGATCGGACAGTGTCATGTTCTCCTTCAGACACACATCTGGGAGCACAGAGGGAGCCATCAGTGTGGGTTAGCGTTACTGCTTTAGTGTAATGGAGTTGGAACCTTTTGAGTTATTTATGTGTTAGTAAGTGAATGAACGTCATCATCGAGGGGGCGGGGACCTGTTCCCGTAATTGATGACAAGACAATGCACACTGATTGATCTTTTGTTCTGATGAGCAAATGTGTGAGATGGGCTAACGAGCCCAGCATCACACATTAACACATTTGAACACATATCTGATGGGATTATGGCACATGGTTTTAATATGAGTGCAACAGAAACGACTCTTGTGTCATGATGATAGTGTATACCTACACATACAAACATATCGTGTATGTATGCATTCGGATAGAATACATAACACCAGTCGGTTTTCATACCATCCCCAAACTGATGCTTTTATTTTTGTCCTATTTTAACCTGCCTGATTTTTCCCTTCATCTTCCATCAAATGTTGGTACTGTACTTCAAATCAAGCTGCCCTCAGGATGAAAGGAGGAAATTAGCCACCGGCTACAATCTTTCACATTCACATGAAAACACAAGGTGCCTGTCTTTCAACAAATACAGCTTTCAATGGAATCTGAATGTGAACATACAATAAGATAAGATAAGTTATGCCTTCATTCCTCCCTCAGTGGGGAAATTTGCATTGTACAACAGCAAAGAGGACAGAGCCAGTTAAACAGTAAAACATAAACAATATAAATAACATAAAAGTATGAACAAATTAACAATTTGACCCAGGGTTAGGGTTACATACAAATACAGTTTACAAATAATCATGCTCAGGTTAGACTAACTGACTGAAAATCAGAGTATAAATACCATAAACATCAACATGTCAAGAATGATCTATTTTAAATGTATTTCTTTACTTAGATTTTGATCTAAAAATGATGTTGAGAGCAATGAGAGGTCACTTCATATTGCTATGATTTGCTGTGATATAGGAGCGGAATGAGAGCAAGGATTGAGTGCATCTCCTTGAGGCGGTTGAGTTGTTCATTAGTTGTGAAACAGGAAATCTGGGGGATCATTTTTGACATTGGATCAGATAAGTACCATGGAGGGGCAGCAGCTGGGGGCAGTAAAAGTGCAGGAGAGCACCCAGTGCTGAGCCATCTGTGCTGTCCTTCAGCAGGTCATCCACCGGAGGGATCCAGGGAATCACCTGAGCGCTGCTTTGCTCTTTCCTGTAGCGGGCCTGGATGACAAACATGAGAATGTTCTCTTAGTCTCTCATATCCGCTTTTTGGTGAATCAGCAGGTTTTAGGGCTGGGCGACATGTTGATATTTTTTAAAGTAGGGATATTCCTTTTAAGCACAATATGATAAACAAACAGGGCGGCACGGCGGTCTAGTGGTTAGCGCGCAGACCTCACAGATAGAAGACCAGGGTTCAATTCCACCCTCTGCCATCTCTGTGTGGAGTTTGCATGTTCTCCCCATACATGCGTGGGTTTTCTCCAGGTACTCCGGTTTCCTCCCACATTCCAAAAACATGCTAGGTTAATTGCCGACTCCAAATTGTCTATAGGTATGAATGTGAGTGTGAATGGTTGTTTGTCTATATGTGCCCTGTGATTGGCTGGCGACCAGCTGGACAGCTGGGATAGGCTCCAGCACCCCCCGCGACCCTCGTGAAGAAAAGCGGTAGAAAATGAATGAGTGAATGATAAACAAACATATGGTTCATATGGATATGGACTGGATTTGATGAGTAGGTCTCGTGTTTCAAGATGGTGCCCGAGTAGCTACAGCGACAGCTAAATTAGCTACAGCAGTTCTGTGTTTCCTGCTGCGTTTTTGTTTAATAGTACTTTATTTATTACTTCCTTATTGTTTTTGTTTTTCTGTATCGTGTATGGACATTCTACCTAAATATGTCGGGATATGGGTTTTGGTCCATATCGCCCAGCCCGAGCAGTTTTGATTAAATGTTTCACATTTGTAGGAAGCAATGTGAAAGCAAACATCATTCAATTGCTTTGAACGTCAGTTTGCTGATGGAAATGTGAGGAATGCAACATAATACTGTGGAAAGGTTAGACAGCTCTTCCAAGAATCCTAATATCTCCATGTCAGCTGTGTTTATACATACATATATTAAACAGCGTTCCAGTGCTGAATGCGGACAGTCCACAAGGAGAATCATTTCCTGCCAAGTGCTGTGAGACTACGAGAATCTACAATTCTATGAAAATGGCACTGTGCTTATGTTATTGTGCGCCCCACCGTGATCGGAGGATGCAGTCTACAGTAGTTTCACAGTTGACATCCTCCATTTTCCACATTGCTTAATCCTGTGTTTCCGTCATCTCTACCTGTGCTGGAGGTTCCCACAAAGGTATGAAGCAAACATGGCTTATATAACAGTGAAGATGTGATACAGAAACAGGCAGTTTTACACCACAGAAATGCCATAGAGGAGTACCTTGAATCCCCACCCACCACCATCGCGTGCAGCCTTTATGCTAAAATGGTACTGATGATAGTGGGTCCGAATGTAAGCCACTAAATAGGGAGCATTGTAATTTAGGTCTTCTGGTCTAAAGGCTAAAATGGTGGGCTGCAAAGTCTTGCTCCTTGTGGTGTAAACCTGCACGAAAGCAGCCAAGTGAAGGTACCCAGGGTCGCCACGGATGGAAGGGATTAACTGATGTGTGGACTTACAGGCACAAGCTTCATGTACCACTTGGTTGGTGACTGCAGCAGCAAAAGACAGCAACAACAAAGAAATAGCTGTTAGTGAGATCAGTCGCCAACAGGGTTGGCACACACAAGCAGAGACAACAAGAGCATGAAAGAAAAAAACGTGACGACTAAATAAGCAAATCATATGGTGTGGATTTAAATGAGACATTTAAGTCATGACCTAAACAGGTCACAGAAGAAGAAAGAAATGAGTCCTCGGCTTTACAAGTATCAGATGAAATATCGAGAGAATGTCATGACACTCAGATATGATGGCTTGTTGTCAAAGCACACGTTTGGTCAGGTGACGTCATCCTTTTTAATTGGAGTGGATTTGCTCATCCATATGGAACCTGATTTTCCCACTCTGGAAGCCACCTTCAAAAAATACAGCTTCAGGTCACCCAGAATGCCGTTCCCATGTGGATGAGAGCCAAACGATAAAATACTGTTTGACCTGAAACCCTTTCCGTATGGATGGCCCCTAAGACTGTGAACATTGACTGTGAACGGGAATGACCCCTCAATCAGTGCAAAAGGCAGCAAGAAGATGGCGGGATCGGTGGTTGCTTACTTAGATTCCCGTCGTGTGGTTCAAGTAGCAGGACTCTGAATGCTAATGAAGTCAGCAGCTGACGCCTGATGGCATCAGAGCAGGAAAATAATCCAATCCACGTTTATCAATTTGTTTGTTTGCCTTGGTGATGCAAATGCGATGCTGCTCACGCTGTGGTGCAAAAAAGAGCCCCCCCCCCCCCCGCCCCCTTTGAAGTGTTCTTAAGGTTGGCCTGCTTGCCACGAAACAATGAGTGCATGAAGATTTGCATTTATACAAGAGTGCAGATGAAAGAGTTGGAGTAGTGATAAGGAGAGTTCATAGTGAAATGTTTCAGCTTAGATTTGAACATTGCCCAGGCTGAAGATTCGCACATCTTATGTTGCAGATTTTGGCAGCGTATAACTGAAACGCAGCCTCAACGTGTTTAGCCCTGACTCTGGGCGCCCGCAGGAAACCGCTACCAGAACTTCTCAGAGCCCAAGATGGTTCATGTGGCTCTAACATGGCAGAGATGTACTTTGGAGGGGCAGCGCGTGACAAGATGAAGGATGGAAGAGACTTCGAGTTATGACAAATTCTCAAAGTGCCATGAATTTTTAGTCTGGTAAAAAAATACGTGATAATAAAGAATGTCAGGGAACTGGAGTCTGAAGCCTTCAATTGAATCAAAAAACACCAAGTACAGTAGCGTAAAGCCTCATTTATTGCGGCTAATTGGTTCCAGAACTGACTGTGATGAGTGAATGTCTGCCAAGGAGGAGTGTAAATGGAATTATAGTTAGAGCATATGAAATACTGTTTTTAACACCATCACAGCCCCCCCATAGTCACCGTTACACCACTATTACCCAATACAGTAGACATCACAGGAGAAAATAAGACATATTGGACATCAATAAGACAACATAGACACAGACACGTCAGCAGTGGGAGAATTTCTTGTCTTTTTCTGACTAGCGTACTTCCTGCAGAGGGTATTGTCTCATCAATGCAACACTACTGACACTTTACGACTGTTGTAGAATTGTAGAATAATTTCAATACATCTTCTGATGCCTTATTTTCATTCATTGACCATTTTTACACCGGACAATGTCGTGTATACGTGCATACATATCAAATACAGAGGCATGACCACATTGTCAATACAAAAGTGTTTGCCCCCTTCCCGACTCCTTGTTTTTTTTTTCCCACACTTCAATGTTGGATGATGCTTCAATGCAGAAATCGATGCTGTCCAACATTCGTATTCGTATATGGTTGACGTTAGCTTGCAGTTCATCAGTCTTGTTGCAGAGTGAGACAATGTTAGCAAGAATGACTGAAGGGAGAATTCAATGTTTCACATTCCACCGCTTTAGTCTGGAGTATCTCTACTGGCAGCTCCTCTGAGGACAACTCGGTCGGCCTGCAACCGCGAAAGTGAATCCCTGGAATATGTAGTCCGCAACGTGTCCGGAGGACCAAGTCCATTTATTTTGCAGAATAAAATGCTAAATAAATGGACATAGTCTTCCGGTCCAAAGGACTGGGAGACATTTTCAACACAAGCTATCCACACTTCCATTTATTTCCATGTAGATCTACTGTATATATGTATACAGTAAAGTCTCGTTATATCGATATCGGTTAAAACGAATTACTACTTATTACGATACTATTTTCATTTCCCGGCAAATTTCTAGTCTTTTATGATATAATTAGCTCCGTTAGTACGATACACGGTTATTATGATAATCCGGTTACTAGGATGCCCTTTTCATCTCCCGCCAGCCAATTTGGTCTGCTTATATCGATACAAAAGCAGCTTAAATCAATCTTTGCTTAAGGATTTCAATACCAAAAAAGAACACGGCGAACGGCTGCTTCCAGTCAACTTTATTTTTCACACTTTCACCACCAGAGTGCAGCACACACAGCGGAAAACACCCGTCCCTCGCGCCTACCCCTCCGGGTGGCAACACCTTCCCTATCGATAGTTCCGGGGTGAATTATGTCCCGGTAACCGGTAATCACTACAGCGTAAGTTTATTTTTATTTACTGTAGTACAAAATTTATTGTAGTACAAAAGCATGCTAGATACGCAATCCATGAACTCAAGGAGAAAATTACATGCCATATCAAAGATCCGCCCACTTTTAATGCAGTTCGGCGCAAGATCGGTTATATCGGTATTTTTTCCGACTCCCGAGAATATCGATATAACGAGACTTTACTGTATATTTCTACTGTATATATGCAACAGTGGTCATCCCTGCAGTGCAACACTGACACGATGGGCTGCAACGAGAGACCACATGTGATTGGTGGGCTGCACACACGAGGCCAAGTCATTAAGGCCCAGCCACGTGTGTTATTGTGCGCTAGTGCATGTCATCGTGCACGCGCTGGCTGGTGACAGCATCCCAGAAAGCACTAAAGTCTTGATCGTTGTCGCGAAGGCAAGGACCAATCAGCTGGCGTTTCATTGACTGACCGACCAATGAGTAGACAGGATGCTATTCAGTACAGTACTTTTACTGGTAACTAGTTACTTTTTTGGAGAAGTAAGTCGTAACTATAACTAGTTACTTTTTGAAAGTAACGTGCCCAACACTGCTTATATAACATACTGGGTGGGACTGCAGGCTGGACATTCAGTGACCTCCCACAAAGCAACTATTGGCCTAATTAGACGGTAGAGCGCCGTTTTTCTGGTTAAAGCACAGATTTAGCCAGGGATTCTTGCAAAGATGAAATCCCAGTGTGTTTCCTTGGATGAAGGCTGGATTTTGATGGCTTAAGTTCTGTCGAGGAAGCAGCTTCCAGATAGCCGAGTGACACAGACGTCAAGGACTTCAATTCATAACATGGATTTTGCTGAGCTCGTCTGAGGCTGTCAGTCAAAGTAAATCTGCATGTTTTTGCTGAGAAAGGAGTTAAGACTTACCCGAGGATTTCCTGCAGTCTCTGCAATTTGTGTCTCCTTTTTTGTCTTCTGCTCCTGAGCCACAATGTCTCTCAGATACTCATTTATCTAAAGGGAGAACAAATACACTGATATAGTCTGTATATACGCTGTATATAGTCCGTATATAAGTGAAACCTGTATCCCACTCTACTCGGCTTCATATTGATCAAGTTTAATCAGCTGTTAATCTGGTGAATTTTAGACTCTGCCTTAGCACTCCAGCAGAAAGCCATATGTCTGCACAGCAGGAATCGCATTCTGTGTGTGTGTGTGTGTTGCAAGCACAACCAGAAAAAAGCAATTAGACTGAAATTGGCAAGCCAAATTAACAACCCCCTGCTACTGTATTTACAGATTTAAAGCACTTTGGTGCTTACTGCATGTGCACAAGCTAAAACCGGCACCAACCTTATTCATCCAGGTGGTGACGGCATCCTCTGTATCGTATGGTGTATCCTCCTCAGAGTAGCGGGATGAATACTGGCGAATGCTAGCCATCACCTTCTCCACACTCACAGTTTTTGCTGCGTACGCTAGCAGCAGAGAGTCAATCAATGCCAGATGAGCGCTCTGCAAAAAGAAGAGGGAGAATGGGATGGAGGGGGATATAAGCTGTGTTATGTCATTGAATGTATGTGACATTTTTACATTTACAGTTAACATATGTGATCAATATCGGTATGGGACAATCTCAGTCATGGATGATCAGTATCAAAATCAGGAGCATATATCCCGGATGGTGCATCCCTACAAATAGGCATCCACACCTATGGACAGTGTAGACCAGGGGTCGGCAACCTTTACCACCACAAGAGCCATTTTTATTTAATTTGCCTGCCCCACTATTTGAGAAGCGCTGTGAGGATTTGAGGATTTACCAAACCCACTTCGATGAAAGCCTTTTGTTCTGTGCTCATATGCTACGTCATTGATGCTGCCACTGATGCGGTGAAATTTAACTTTGTGACAAGGGCCGCAACTAATCCTTAATCTGAAACTTGTTTGGATTAATGGAGTTGGCGCAAGCTGGACCGAGTCAATATGAAGCAAACACAAACAGTTAGTGGTTTGCTCAGCAACAAAAGATGCAAACATGTTGAGGACTGTTTCCCAAAGTCAAAGCTGAATATGTAAAACACAAGGACAATAGGTCTGAGGAAATGTCAACAATATTCATGTTTTGACTTAGTGATGATGTTGAATGCTTTATTCTAAATGCGTTCGATGTTGCAAGCCAGTAAAAAGACAAACCCATTGATGTTCTCCTTCATCGAGTCAGTCCAAACACTTGGGAAGTCCCAGCTGAGAGACGCTAACAAACCAATAAATATAAACATGTAATGAGAAGGTGGTTCTATTCCTGAGAGACCTTTTCTTTCTGCAATCTAACATCCTTTCTGCATCAGGTCTGGATATTGATTTGAACCTGCTGCGGTCTGAGGACATTAAGTGCTCTATTGTGTCGACCAGGTGCAGCCAACAGCGCACCCACGCCTCCATCCCTCCCAAGTGGCAAAGAGGGTAGAGAGAAGGCGTGAGAGGGTTTAACACAGCCGAACCCAATCTTAACCAATCAAATGAATGCCTCTCATTGCCTTTAAATGCGCTGGACTGGACTGCGCATCAGAGGCCACCATGCGTGGGAGCAAAAGGTCACGTAGGAGCAAAATAACGTAGAAATGCACGGCACCTAACTGTGGGGAGTGGAAACCAAAATATTTGAGTAAGTTTTGAGCTTTGAGGAAGAGTTGCTGTGTAACAGAAAAAGAGTGGGAGGGAAGGATCAGCTGACCGTGTGGAAATGTCAGACACAAGCTGGGGGTGGAAAAGCAGCCTCGGTATCTGGATGGATGCTCACCACCCACAGAAAAGGCTTTGCCATTTGAAATAAGGACTCCCCTCTCTCACATGCATTCATTTATTGTGATGTAACCTTTAGATTAGCGCTGTACATTTTCCTTCCTTCCTTCCAGCCAAATAGTCTACCATGACTCACTCGGGATCCCTTTGCTTTCATCAACGATATTTGCTACCATTTTTGCATCCTGTAAGTCTAATGGCAAAGCGTCCAAATACTTTTGTCCATAAAGCAGTTCACCTCATAGGACCGGATGCCCTTGAAAGTCAGCGACTTCTAAGCTGCCGATGCCAACCCTGTGTCTAGTAAAAAAGGATTTCCAGTGAGAAAATGAACCGAGGGTCGTGGGGGTGCTGGAGCCTATCCCAGCTGTCTTTGGGCGAGAGGCGGGGTACACCCTGGACTGGTCGCCAGCCAATCACAAGGCACATATAGACAAACAACCATTCACACTCACATTCATACCTATGGACAATTTGGAGTCACCAATTAACCTAGCATGTTTTTGGAATGTGGGAGGAAACCGGAGTACCCGGAGAAAACCCACGCATGCACGGTGAGAACATGCAAACTCCACACAGAGATGGCCGAGGGTGGAATTGAACCCTGGTCTCCTAGCTGTGAGGCCTGCGCGCTAACCACTCGTCCGCCGTGCCGCCCATCGTAATTATACTTGATCTAAATGTAAACGACTTTTATTTGATTATTTACAATTATTTTGATACTTACAGCTAATAAAATCCCCCAATCTAGTATCTCTTCAATATTTTCAACTGCTGGTTTGTGGTCTAATCTGCAAATGAACTGCAAAATCTTCCTGAGCATTTAGTTTGGTTTCCTAGTGTAAACTGAACTTTTGTAATAACTTTTGCACAATAAGCATGCCATCTCAACTCGTAACTTTTCCATCCTATAAAAGAAGTTAGCAAAGGAGAATAGGAATTTGAGCAGCCTGCAAATACATTCAGTGTTGTTTTATTAGCGTAGATCTCTGAGATCAACATATAAACACGCCCGGGTATCCATACTGTACTACAGTTCCTTTAACAGCCTGCCCAACTCTCAGCTTTGGACACACAAACGGTGTGGTGTGGAATTGGCTCTGGGAAGGGAGCTTTTGAGCGGTATAGCTTCCTCCTCACTGTGCTGCAAAACCTTGCAATTGAAACAAGAACCTCCAAGTTAACCGTAGGACAGCAGATAACGCCAACTGGTATGAGTCTGCAATCATAGCTAAAGTGTGCACTGATGAACATGAATGCAGTCCCGCTTATCACTGAATTACTTTGCAAGCTCATCTGGTTTACCAGCGAGAAGGTTTTCCACAATCAGAGTCACGGTGTTCAAGTTACACACTGTATGTGTTTCACAACAATGGTGCGTTTAAGGTGCGTTTAAAAGAGCAAAATCGCAACACAAAAAACAAACAAAACAAAAAACAATGAATAAAAACTGGGGGCGTTTTTCACAGTAGAACATATCTGCTGAAGATTTTATCCATAGGATCCAGTATTTTAGCGTATATTATTACCAACTCAGAGTGGATGACATGTCGGCCTATTTTTGGAAAAAGACGATTTTTGGACCGGACATTTGCAGGGTCATTAATGCTGAATGACATGCAGGGATAGGGCGTATGGGGCGTAAAATAAAATGGCCGTCCAACTATGTCACGTGCACATGCACGTGCACATGCCCATCCATGCTGTGTTGCCCCCGAGTAGCCGCTGGCACGAGCACAACATGCTGGCTGTGACTTCGCTGAGGCTGACGACAGCAGCCTGTACTTGGCCCGCCCTCCCTTCTGCCCTACTGCTTCCACTCGTCTTTTGGCCATAAGAACAATTGCAGAGGAAAATACGAAGGGCAGTGGGGGCCAGTTTAATGTTGACATAATTACTGAGGGATACCACATCTTACAGATTCTGCTTTGCATGCATTTATTGTTTGACAAAATTCAACATTCCTTGCCTCGAAGCTAGGCGTTCAAGCCCCATCATAAACACACTGCACATATGACACAGTCAGGAAAAGCCACACACACACACACACGGTGTAACCATGGAAACAAAGCCTTCCCAATAGTGTGATGGAAGCAGATGGAGTGTTCACCCCCATCATCTAAGATAAAATACTTTATTTTTTTAATTTATTGACATGTTTTATCAAAATGCATCGGCAGGAAAAAAAAAACCTAAATCATAGTCGATATATGTGTGTGATTGCAGAGAATATAAGGAAATGGTGCATTGTGTCTGTCCCTCCACGGCTTCAAGCACACAAAGCATTCCCTGACGTGTGACATTTCTGTGATACGCACTCATATGGCCTCTAAAGTGCGTGAAATGTCAACATCTTAATGAGCTCCAGATGCTGACAATATTCATCAGCAATCCTAGAATAAATGCTAAACATTGAATGAATGGATTCAGTTGAAAAAAAAAAAAAAAAGAGTGTCCAATCAGATGCGAGGAGTGAGCAGAGAGTGCTGGTCTCTAACTACCTGCAGGGATACCCGTGTGCCGAGGCCTTGCATATGCAGTATACAGTAAAGTGATGGCGATGCCTGATCAGCTTCTATCTCCGTTTGGACGTGCAGTTCAACCATAGAAATGTAGCCGGTATTATTCATCACCGCAATCATTTGCTCTGTTTGCATGGACATAGTTCTTCCCCCTCACCGTTTCCATGGCAACACATTCAGACTGACTTGTGTTCAAATGAAATGTTGAATGTTTCCTCCATCACAATATTCAGCATGGGAAAACATTTGCTAACTTGTGGGTATGGGATGGTGAGTCACGTCAAGTCAAGTGCCCTTCATGACCATATGACACCACCTTAGTGTTTTGCCATAAGATATTTCTTGGATTCAATAGTTTCTCACCTTCTCTATCAACATGCTGGCATTTGAAACTTCCTTTGACTCCATTTTGGGTTATTTTGCAGCCATACCGCCAATAAAAAGGAGAAATGTGTGTAAGAAACACTTTTCTATTCCAGAAATAACATTTGGATCTCGCTGCCATGTTGTGTCTTTGGCAACAATCACGTCTTCAACCAAAGCAGACGTGTGTTCAGTTATTTTCATCTATTTGGTATGCCGCTGCACGGTGGAGAAGTGGTTAGCGTGCCACACAGCTAGGAGTTTCGGGTTTGATTCCCCACTTGGGCATGTTCTCCCCGTGCACCCCCCCCCCATTCCAAAAACATGTTGGCTTCATTGGCCACTCCAAATTGTCCATAGGTATGAATGTGGGTGGGAATGGTTGTTTGTCTATATGTGCCCAGGGATATGTGCCCAGGCAGACCACCCCGCCTCTCGCCCCAAGACAGCTGGGATAGGCTCCAGCACCCCCGCGACCCTCGTGAGGATAAGCGGTATACAAAATGGATAGATATTTGATATGCATTTGAAATTATTTTCTGTATGTCAAATAGAATAAAAACCATAAAGTCAGGTTTTGTGTATTTCTGGAACGTATTACAGTAATTGGATTGACATGATTTGTTATGAGACAAACTGATTCCGTTAGAGTACATAGGGACCTTCTGGAGCGGATTAAGGATGCTATGAAGGGTTATTTGCATGTCTGTTGCACATGGCTGAGGCAATCATGCAGATAAGATCATCATCATCATCATCATCATCAGCAGCAGCAGCAGCATCAACATCAGCATCAGCATCAGCATCCCGTCACCAAAGCGTTCTTTGTCCAGGCAATGTTGTCCTATTAATTTAAAGAATATTGATCATGCACATGTAGAGTTAGGACAGTCACTGTGCCAAGATGCATTTGGGATGTCCCGATCCACCGTATTTTTGAAGATCGGATAATATCGTCTTCTGCCACAAGATCGCGCTGGTTCGGTTGCCACAACATGTTGGTAGGGCTACACACCGACATGCTAGGTGCCACTCGACTCCTGACTCAAGCACATGAGCAACCTCTGCGTTACCAAAGGACAAGGACAGGAGCATTGATGATGGAATGATCACAGGTTAGGAGGGCAAGGTCCACTGAGAAACATCATAGGGAAGAACGCTCATAAAGAATGTATGAAGGATGGAGAATGAATTGATTGTTCCACAGACAGAAGAAGGCATTATGAGGGAGAATCGTGGAAGCCAGAGACAGGACTAACGTCTGTAAGCTCACACCAAGTGTGTGAAATGTTTGATGATGATGATACAGTATACTGATGCATTGATTCCAATGACATACCCCTCCTACCTCTTTGCCTGTTTGGAAAGGCGGACACTGTATGCTTAACACACTGTGCTGTTCTACATTGAATGGCATTTCTTCCATTGCAATTCCATTAAAAGTAGCATCTACATCAGGTCTGCTGTCTTCGCTGTCCAAATTGCAGCACAACTTAAATAACCTTTTAATTAGCAGGGAAGAGAAATTGAAAGCTGCAAGACTGTGCAAACACACTGCAGGCATGTTGTGTGCTAATCATTTCTAGCACAGTCACTAGCGCTTCACTGAGGCAGAGAAGCCTCCTATGGAGACGTCGCTGCAAACTAACCCAGATGCTTCAAGTCATCTTCATGAGGCGTGATCGTGCCATATATTAGTAGCCGGTTAGCTAGGTAGAAGAAGAGGAATTATGGATGGATGGCTAGGTTGGTCAGTAGTCTGTATGAAGGTAGACTGGTCTGTATCCTTATCTGTACTTGGAGTGGGTGGGGCATAAAGTGGGTGTGGCTTAACCAGAAATGGATGGGGCTCACATCTGTACAAGATTCGAAGTGTGACATTGACATGGATTAGAAGTGCATGCGTGGCTTTTCTCCGGGTACTCCGCTTTCCTCCCCCAAAAACATGCTAGGTTAATTGGCCACTCCAAATTGTCCATAGGTATGCATGTGGGAGGGAATGGTTGTTTATATGTTATATGTGCCCTGTGATTGGCTGACCACCAGTCAAGGGTGGACCCCGCCTCTTGCCCCAAGACAGCTGGGATAGGCTCCAGCACCCCCGCGACCCTCGTGAGGATAAGCGGTAGAAAATGAATGAATGAATGAATCACGCCTGTTTTTGATGACTTCATGCAATAAGACCAAAATGCATGTCAGTGAGGAAAGCTATCCTTGAATTGCTGCATCAGATGATGTCAGAAAGCCTGCACAGTGCTGTCTTGTCAAAAGCAGCGCCTACGTTCACACCCAGTATCCAGCTGATCTGTACTGGTCTTTACAAGTTGGTGGTAGGCAGCAACCCCAGTTACAACAGTAGAAAACTATGAAAAAATGTCCTTCCTACCATTTGCAGGGGCCGCTTTTGAAGGTCCCTCTTGGTGACAAGCCGATCATGGTCAGTGACACAGAGTCCTTGCCGGGCCAGAGCCTGGATGACAGCGTCGTGGCCCTGTAGAGGTTCACCGTTACCACTTTTCAGGATAAGGCTGGCGGCCCGGCAGTAGAGGTCAGCGGATAGCAGAAGACTAGCCACAGGGGGTTTGAGGTGCTCCTGCTCATACTGGTCCGTGTAGAAGGGCTCTTTCATGTCTGCTGGGATGCTGTCTGTTTCATGAATTGGGGGAGAGAATAACCCAGGATGAGACTAATCTTTCTTTGTCCAACATCTTTGCCTTCGCTTAATTGGAGGAACAATAAACATTTTCCCTGAGGTAGTAAACACCATAAGGAGGAGGTCAGGAGGTCATTGCTCCACCACATTTCTCCAATAACCAATCAGAGCTTGGTAACAGTAGGTGCATTGCAGCAATGCTTGCCTCATCAGTGGACAGAATATTGTTTTGCTAATGTTCCCCACCATGCTTTGGCAGTATCCTGACATGTTGATGAGTGGATAAACCCGGACGTTACCATAGCAACCACAGGAGGAGCACAGCCTAATCAATTAATCTTGTCTGCATCTCTGCAACATTGAGCCGGGAACACCCCGTCTCATCTCTGTGAGGCTCTCTTTGCGTCCGTGTCTTTGTGTACAGGTTCATGGACGTGTACATGCCAAGCGACTGCTTGCTCATCACGGCAGAAGAAGTGTATCTTTCATGGGGCGGTGACCCTACAGGACGTGATAATGGTAGAAAATAGGGAGTTTGTATTGGACAGGTCTGTTCTCTCATTAGGGTGAACCATGGGACAGAACAGAGCTTTCCCCAAACTGTTTCCACCAGTCTTGGTAAGACTATGAATTAGGATTGCAAGTGGCTGAGGCCAGGCCTGGATTAAATCACCCATTTCTTATTGTGTGTATGCAAGATGACGAGAAAAATGTCTGAACACACTCGTGTTATTAAGTCCATCTCTATGCCAACCCCACCCCCCCCCATGACCAGTATCAATGAGGTCATCTCCAGATAGCTCTGTCAGCAGACATAGACCAACGTAGCAGGTAGGAACTCCTCAGCCATTGCTACTGCATTTCTACATTGCTACTAAATAAGCAAAAATAGTAGCATTTAAAAAATACCCATAACCGTGAGAAGAAGAACCAAATTCAAACAACAAAACATGGAAAATAATCCACTTCTTTTGTGCAAGCGCCATGGCATCACGTGGGCAGATGTGAAGGGTCCCCATGATGACTCCTTTCAGTATTTTCTAGCACCATTTCATTCACTTTCTACTGCGTGTCCTGTTCAGGGTCAGTAGAGATTTGGAGCCTCTTGCACCTGATTTGCTAAGAGGTGGAGTTCCCTCTACCCTCTGGACTGCAAGATGCACGCCTGTGTGGATGTACATGAGGAAGATGCATGTGAGACATCCAGCATAGAAGAGTGTAGGCTGAGATCTGGATGCAAGCCTGCTCTATTGCTCACCCTCTCTGGGGGGCTATATTTTTGGAATCAGCTCATTTCATTCTCTTCTAGTTGAATATGCAGTGAGGATCTGCAAGGGATTTCATGTTCGCAGGACTTTTACAACAGCACATTCTTCTGTATCAGTCATCTCAGAGCCCAGGATTCCAAAGTACAACACTGGAATATCGATATTAGTGGGTGTAAGGACAATGGGATGAGTTATTTTTAAGCCATTTGTTCATCATGATAAGTGTAGAAATAGCAAATACTTGAATAATACTGAATATTTATACAAAACAACAGAAATGTCATCATTTTAGTATTCAGAGTATTTGTACATCAACACTTCTGACAGTAAGAGGGGTCCTTGTGTAGTGAAGATGATGAAGCCCATGTGATGATGATGGCTTCCATTCCAAATGTCACACACCTTGACACCATGACATATTGATCACTATTGATCACTATCGATCACTGTAAAGCACGCAGTTCTCCATTCACTTCATCTAGAATGGCCCCCAAGAGCATGCGAAGTGATGCTGGATGAAAAGCCCCCCAAAGGTGTTCTATTTGTGACGCTACCAATTAGCAGTATGGCGCTATCATTCAAGTATGCTTTATATTGGGTGTGTTTTGCCGATATTTTAATCAAACCCATGTCACATTATAGATGATGACGGAAGTAGAGAGAGACAATGACATAAAACAAGGAGATGATGCAGCTAGCTGCCCCACCTACCTGCCCCGTATGCTTTGGACAGCAGCCATGATAGACTGCAACAGATCTTAGCCCGGGAGAAGTCATAATGCTCAAAAGGCTTGACAGCCGGTGCCACGAAGACCTTCTTCGTGGGCTTCGGGTCTTCAACTTCACCCATATTTCCACGCTGTCCTTTTCTTCAGCCCTTCGCAGCAGAGCAGCGCTAAAGCATCCCGCCAGTGGAATTTTGACGGAAAACAAATAAAGAATGTATAGCGTCTGGCTCCTGGGTTGGAATTGTCCAATGAGTCGCTGTGTTTTTCATGCGGTCAACAAACGAGACGGGCTCCTTCGCACAAAGCAGCAGCGCCGCTTTCCTTGGATTTCACAGGGGGGAGTGCTCTTCAACGTGGACGTTTCCATTTGGGATTTGTGGAATTTGAGCGTTTTTCCTTTTCATGTCAAAGTGTTCCTGTGAGGAAAACTGCTGTAATTCGCGTTTTATTCCTTTTTCATAATCCTGGTGCCTCGGTGCGGTTTCTCTGCAGCGAAGAACCACTCTCCTACCACGCTTTGCTGCACCGTTTTTGCCGTAGTACGCATGCGCCAAAGACGCCTTCACGAACAGTCTGTAAAGGGGATTTTTTGTGTACATAAACAAACCAATTAACGAGCTACAGCGAGGATGCAACTGGTTGCAAAGCATGATGAGCCTCTTAATGATTTAGGACACGATGGCTCTCTGGGTAAATATTACTAATCATGAATTATTCATGCATATGCTTTACTTTTGGCAAGTACGGGTACAAGCAAATGTAGCAGAGACATATAATGCCTGAAAACATCATCCATCATCATCCATCCATCCATTATATATCCATCCATTATCCATTCATCCATTATCCATCCATCATTCACCCTTTATCCATCATCCATCCATCCATCCATTATATATCCATCCATCATTCATCCTTTATCCATCCATCATTCATCCATCATCCATTATATATCCATCCATCATTCATCCATCATCCATCCATCATCCATCATTCATTATTCATCCATCCATCATCCAACCATCATCCATCCATCAGCCATCATCGATCCATTCATCATCCATCCATCCATCATCCATTCATCCATCATTCATTCATCCATCATCCATCCATAATTCATCCATCCATCCATTATATATCCATCATTATACATCCATCATCCATCCATCCATTATACATCCATCATCCATCCATTCATCCATCTATCATCCATCCATCCATCATCCATCCATCTCTGGGATGGATTAGGGCCGCCATGTCCAAACCTGCCAAAACCGAGATGATACAAGCGCAAAACCACCATAAAATAAATCCATCCATTTTCCATGGTGCTTATCCTCACTAGTGTCACGGGTATACTGGAGCCTATCCCAGCTGACTTTGGGTGAGAGGTGCAGCCATAAAACAAACGCAATGGGAAAATGCTCCAAACATAAAATGCTACAAGTTCAAAAACAAAATGCAGGAAATGTAAAAAAAACACCCACACACCTCAAAACAACCGCATGAGACTTCAACATCACAATTTAGCATTTAAACATTTGCTTGTTTTTGATCTTGCTCTGTTAAAGTCATTGCAACACTTTTTGCAGCGTTGCCCTGTTACATAGTGCATGATTTTTTTGAGCCTTTGAGCCTACATGTTTGCCCCTATCGGTCACCGTATTTCAGGGTAACATATCCATACTGGTGTCCCGTGTTCAACGTCAATCTTGTTTTGGCCCGTAAGCAATTCATATAAGGCATGAGGACAATTTGCTAAAATATGTCACATATTTGTATGTACGTTAACGAATGCTTCTATGAGTGAGTGTTGCACTCCAAAGAGACATATATAATGTACAATTATATGTAATGTATACAAATACAATGTCGTATTTTCATACATGTACGGTTTGAAACTACTGCCGAGCGCTCTCCTGGTTAAAAACGACAATTCCCAGAATACAGAGGCTACGCAGCTACGTCATCACTTTGCGACCGTAGTTGGCATGGGACGGAGAAAGATTCGTAGCGACTTCGCTCCTATATATCGATATAAACATTCAGATATCTTATGGATGCTGCGGGTTAGTATGATTTTTAAGCTACGATTATGTGATAATCGACATGGTAGATAAATCATCATCTCATATTACGAAACTTTGGAAAAACAATTGTACCATATATTCATGTAATATACAGCAAAGCGAGCATACGAATGATGTTTACATTAAGCTTGCATGCTTACGTTTGTGTGTGTCTTCCCAGATCACTAGCCTGTAAAATGTTCATGCCAAGAGCCCTTAAAGTGAAGCGCCCAGCAGAAGATCCCAACCAAACCTTGAAGAAGAAGAAAGTTCAGGTGGATCAAGATCAGGAGAATGAGGAAGGAGCTTCTAAGACACATGCTGATCAGGAGTACAGAGACAGCACGATTGAAGATGGCAGAGTAAAAGCAGCTGCAGAGCCCAATGCTTTGGATGAAATCCCGCAGGAGGAAGAAGAGAATGAACCAGTCAAATCATTCCGAAAGAGTCAGAGATGGCCAGAGCCAGGAGAACCTATTTGTGTGATGTGTGGTCGCTACGGCGAGTACATCTGTGACAGCACCGACAATGATGTTTGCAGTCTGGAATGCAAAGCCCGTCACTTGGCCCAAATGGGATTGGGCACTGGAGCGCAAGCCTTTAACCCAAAGGACACGAGTGGAGACAAACGGACTACACAGGATCAACCTGCGTGCACTTCTGTAAATACATTTGAATTGAAGTATTCTTACCAAGAGGATACATTCATATCAGGTCTAACTGATGAGCAGGTGCAGAGGATTAAACAGGAACTAGGCATTGAAACCCAAGGAAGAGATATAAGGAGGCCCATTGTAGAGTTTGAACACTGTGGCTTTCCACTTAGTCTTAACAGCAACTTGAAGAAGGCCGGCTACGAGGCACCCACACCAGTACAGATGCAGATGCTGCCTGTTGGTCTGAGTGGCAGGGATGTGATCGCCAGTGCTGACACAGGCTCGGGAAAAACCATAGCCTTTCTGCTGCCAGTTATACTACTGGCAATGAAGGTACACAAAGTTGGAAAACTAAGCTAAACATCGCTTGGATGAAATGCATTACGTGAATGGCCTCTTTTTAGCATTAGCACTCAGGTGTGATGTGCCTTTTGAAACCCATGTGCACGTCATTGAATTCCTTCATCCGGTTTTCTTTCAGGAACAAAGTCGGAGTGCGTGCAGCCCCGTGGCTCTTATCTTGACACCCACCAGAGAGCTGGCCATTCAGATAGAGAGACAGGCCAAGGAAGTGGTGGTTGGCCTGCCTAATATGAGAACCGCCCTGCTGGTGGGCGGCATGCCCCTCCCCCCACAGCTTCACCGCCTAAAGAGCAGCATCCAAGTAACTGTTTACAATGATGCTCTTTTCTTAATGAAAAATTAGTATGTCATGTGGCTATTTCCCAAATGTGTATTCATGTATGGATTGCTTGTAGATTGCCATAGCAACACCGGGGAGACTCCTTGAGATTTCCAAGCAGAAGGCTGTGCAGTTGGATAAAGTGAAGATTGTTGTGGTTGATGAGGTATGACCATCATTAAGCTACTGTCAATAAATCAACAGTAATTGGCGGTTGTCAGCTTGGTAAATCAATGTTCTTTCATTGATGTGTGTGTTGTCATATTCTGCAGGTTGACACTATGCTAAAGATGGGCTTCCAGCAGCAGGTGCTAGAAGTTTTAGACCATGTCCCCGAAGTCCACCAGACCCTACTGGCGTCAGCCACCATCCCAACGGGGACGGAGGAGTTGGCGTCCCGGTTGGTGCGTGACCCAGTCCGCATTGCTGTAGGAGAGAAGAACCAGCCCTGTGCCAACGTCAGGCAGATCCTGCTGTGGGTGGAGGAGCCCTCCAAGAAGAAGAAATTGTTTGAGATTCTCAATGTAAGTTCGGTGATTTTTTTTGTAGCAAATATAGCTTTGCCACCGCAAGTTAATCTATTGTATTGTACAAAGGAAAATTGCATAGAATCTTGGTGTAGATAGGTTAAGGTGTGACTCCTGGTATGAAATGTTCATGTTTGGCTCAACATTCCATGCAGTGAGCCTGCTGATCAATAAATTCATTAGTATTTGGGTTTTCGTTGGATTATTGCCAAAGATATGTCTTGGTTTTTATAAGCTCTCTTGGTTGTCGTGCAGCCAGACAATACGGCTAACAAACTAGTCCCTTTGCCCGCAGAATCGAGTGCCCAAAGTGTGAGGGTGGTTTATGTCTTCATAAAATGCCCACAGAATGATCAAGAACTGCGTAGCTGTTTCCTTTCCTCCTACGAAGCACTGTGGCCTGCACTGTTGAGGCGTTTAAGCGCGTAGCATATTTCTCAATGTCAAAAGAATAGGCTTTCAGAACTGTATTTGGGTTTTTTTCCCCTGCTGAATGGGAAGGGTATGTTTGACTGAGTATCTATTAAATGTTTATGTAGTTGATATTTTCATGATGCACTGACTGTTTGGCACTTTTTAATGTTGTTGTACATTGTTCATTCCATTCCATTCTATTTACCTTGTAGGATGACATTAACAGTACATGTTTTGCTTTACAGGACAATAAGTTATACCAGCCCCCAGTGGTGGTGTTTGTCGACTGTAAACTTGGTGCTGATCTGCTGTGTGAAGCGGTCGCCAAGGTGACGGGCCTCAATACAGTGGCAATCCACTCTGACAAGAGCCAACTGGAACGTAATCGCATCCTCAAGGTGAGGCGAGTATCGACCAGAAGGTGCAAGGTTGAGCGTATGCGCTATCCACACTGAATTGGATGTGGTTATCCTTTTTATCTTACTGCTCTCTTTGCTTACAAACTCAACATATAATATATGAATATGATGTAGAAATAGTCATGAAGACATGACCAGGTTTGTGAAGCACCTTGAGTCTTGGGCCTTGGCCTTTACCCCAGGGGTTAATACTGGGACCAATACTGGGACATGTGGAACTGTGATGTAATTCCATCGTAACGTGTCTGCGTGTTCAAATCAAATGAAAGCATTGCCGTGACCACAGTGTAGCACTGACTTATTGTCCTGTCTTCAGGGTCTTCTGGATGGGGACTTTGAGGTGGTGATCAGTACAGGTGTGCTTGGTAGAGGACTGGACTTGGCAAATGTTCGACTGGTGGTTAATTTTGATATGCCAAACACCATGGATGAGTATGTCCATCAGGTCAGTGGTATTGGACACCAAGATTTCCATTCAACTTCTAATCATTGCAGCACTAAGGCTTGTTGTACCTCTCATTTCTTTCTAGGTGGGAAGAGCGGGTCGCCTCGGTCACAGGGGAACAGCCATCACCTTTCTCAACAACAACAACAAACGTCTGTTCCTGGGGGTGGTCAACAGGGTCAAACCGACTGGAAGCATCTTGCCCCCACAGCTCCTCAACTCACCTCACCTCTACGAGCAGCAGAGGAGAGAAAAGCAACAGGCCAAGCTGGGGCCTGGCGACACACTGGTGACCAAGACTAACCTCATCGACATTATCAAGAAACACGACAGGCGTAAAAAGTAGTTTGGACAGACATGCTGATGATGTCCGATGAGTAAAATGTCATTGAAATGCACGTACTGTACTGTACTGTACTCTCTCAATGAGTATTTGGAAGACTGGCAGAAGGTGTGCAAGTTTTAGGTCTTTACCTGAGATGTGGATATTTTCTGTCAGTTGTGCCGTGAAGTCGCCTGTTCATCGTTGATGCTGATGGTGTTTGACCAGTACTGTGTGTCAGGTCCAAGCACCTTGACAATGAGAAGGAAGAAAGAAGGCAGCAGTTTTCTATTTTACTCGCGAGGAGAACGGTAGAGATGTACTCAAACTCGCGAGGAGAAACGGAAGAGATGTACTTGTCATACAATCTCCAACCGCTCTGAGTACACTCTCCGTTGCCTCCCTTTTTATTTTCGTGGGGTCTTTCCTAAGTTACAAAGTTCACAATGCAGCCCTAAAGGACAGGGAAGTGGCTGTTGCAATGTGATGTGATCAAGCTTACACAACCTAACAGTTGATGGCATTTAGATGGATGATAAGAATACAATTGGTGGACTTCGTCGTGCCTCTGTGTGCCGCTGTGGTCAGATGTTTTCTGTTTCCTCTTCACAATCTTGACTGTCTTGAAGTCTTCTATTCCACACGGACACTCATCCGAAGGTCAGCAGGATACAGGGTACATACATACAATGTTTAAATATGTTCACAGTCAAATATATGATAACTTCAATGAACATTAACCTATCATTTCCCTCCTGTTTATCATGTATTTGCACAAATTCACATATCATTCGCTAACTTCTTCTTGTAGGCATTTTCTGCTAGGAAGTCATTTTATGAAAAAATACATTTACTCTCAGAAGGATATTCCGTACGTTTTGTCGTTTACTCATAATCCCCTGATTCTGGGAACAGGTTTGGGAGATGGAGGTCCTAGCTGTCTCATACTCTCTGTCACTTTCCTCTTGATCCAATAAAAGATACATTTGTACCATCTTAGTCTCTATGGGTGTAATAGCAGCTGTAATTAATTGGTCAAACAACCCTCGTAGACAGGGAATAACACAACATCCACACAATGTTAAGATGGCTGCAAAAACTGCGATGGAAAGCAATAGTGTGGACACGAAAGATTTATACTCGCCGAACATGCCAAACCAATCATCCCACCAACTGGTATTCACTCCAGAGTGTTCTTTTCATTTTACCGTTCAAGGTGCGGAGACCCTCCATGGCTTGGGTCAAGCTGCCATCGACAGCTGTGTTGTTAGGAATGAAGGTACAGCATTGTTCACTGAACATAGCACAAACGCCTCCTTCCTTTGTCAACAACATGTCCACCGCAATCCTGTTTTGGTAAATCATAAGGAATGTGGCTTTCAGCTGATCACGCACTGTTTCAAACCCATATTGTGTCCAGTTACCCAATTTTTGTACATTGTAGTGGATGTAGTTTATTCTGTCCTTATTTTATTAATTGTAACCCATGGGACAATTGACTCCCATCCAGCGGCTATTTGATTCACTATTTTATATTCGTCTGGCACCCCACGAGGTACTCCGATGGCATCAATGTATTTTGGATCCCTTTCACCTAGCCAACTTGGTTGAGACATTTTATTTTCCTTTTCGGAATGGATTATTCCATATGTCAATGTAGGGTCATTGTTTTACTAGTTCACTCATTGACATAGGAAAGATAGAAACTGGTAAAAGGCAATGTTCCCAAGGCACACAATCCTGTGGCATTTTTTTGCTAAGGTGTCTAATAATCTACTATCGCCGCACCACCACCAAACATCACTATGTGACACAGGAGTAAATGGTCCGACTGTAGGGGAGACTATAGTGTTACACCAGTCAGACGATAAGTTGTCAAGTTGTTTTCCTGTTCCTTGCAATCGAACACAAGTGAAGTTATTTCACGCTACATGTTTAGAAAATATGTGTTTTTGTTTTTCTTTTAAGATGAAGGGAAACTCAGTATCCCAAACTTTACAGGTATCATTAGGTACAGTGTTCAACATAGTTTCAAACACACACTGATCAGGCATTGTCGCCGGTATTATTCTAAGGATTGGTCTTGGTCCCATACATACTACACAATGTCCTCGATATGACACTTTTGCTGCTTGTTCCACTAACAGCAGCCAATTATTGTTTTGTTGTGAAATGCCTGCAGTGACACAAAACCAATCATCTGCATTACAGCCATTTTAACACCAGCGTGTCGCGTATAGTCATTTGTGATTGGCAGATCAGCATATGTCATTGTTTGATTTTCACAAATAGTTACAGGGAATTAGGGGTCTGTCCCAGATGAGTAGGCCCATAAAGGACAACCCCAACATGAAGTATTGAAAATAGAACCCAATGGCTCGTCATGTGGGTTAAGTTTGACTGAACTAAAGGCAAAGGTCATACTTAAAACGGGTCCTTGTTTTCTCAACATAATCTTATTGTGAAAATGTTAAAAAAAACACATGTCCAGTAACATGAACTAGCATATGTCTTCCCTGATAATTAATGTCCGTTTGAAAATCCTTTCAACGATGATATGGGTATTTGAAGTTCAGTGGTCGTATTCGGAGCTATGGTCACACATATAGCGTTGTTGTATGCCCCGCTAATTATCCAAGGTGTTCGTACGATCGTATTTACATTTTGTTTGGTCTTTTCTTTCATCAACGTGGTATTCAGTGGTCCAAAAATGCAATTTTGTAATCAATCCTATTCCTACCAGAAACATGGTTAAAAACCATACTCCTACTAAGTATTTCATTCCAGTAAACATTTCTGCAGAAGTCTTAGGTCGCCCTCCTCTACTGGGATTGGTGTCTTGGAAGGCTTCACTGACCGTCAGGTATTTTCAGACTCTAAATGTCTGCACCCACCTTGCTGTCAGACTTTGCTCACCTTTCCCGTCGGGACTGTCTGCAGAAAGGATCTTTTTACAATGGGTCATGTGTATCCACGTTGTTCTTTCAGCTATTTTTAACGATGTAGGCGTTTTCAATAAGACCTAATATGGACAAAACGGGTACCATAATCACTGTAGATGGTTTCTGGGATACCATGTCGGGGTATGATATCCTTGCAAAGAGCTTTTGCCACTGTTAATTCATTGAGGTGTTTTGTCGGGAACAGGTCGATCCATTTTGAGAACGTATTTAGAACGCATCTAGAACACATCTATGATGACCTATGACGCATCTATGACAACCACACAAAATTTCTTTCCTTCATATTGACAAAAATTTTTGAATAAAAAAATAATGATGTATCTGGGTCACCATCCCTCCTGTTGAGACATGTGATACACCATGGCTCAATACAGCAGCCCATTTATACAAAATTTTTTTATAAAAATTGGTTTTGATTGTTGGTCGACATAGATGCCGTCTTTCAATATAGCTCCTTGTTTAATCCAGAAAGCGATTTCTGGAGCAGGACTTTGTTGTTGCATTTCTTTAAGGGTATCATTATCTAGTTGTTGTTGTTGTTCAGCTAACAAGACACTGATCAGTTGTTCTGCAGCTGCCTTAGCCATTTTATCTGTGAAAGAACTTCCCTTTGAAATACTATCAGTTCCATTTGTATGAGATGAGCACTTACAAATGGCCACTTGGTCTGGCAACTGCACCGCAGCTATAAGATTTTGCAGTAGCTGTGCATGCGTAACGGGTTTTCCAGTGGAGGTGATCATTCCCCTATTCTTCCAACACTGTGTAAATGTATGTACAGTCGCATATGCATATTGACTGTCTGTGTAATAGTTGCCCTTTTATTCTTTATCAATTTTGGTAATGGGGCTGTTATTTCAGCATAATTTGTTATCCATCTTCAACAATAATTAGTCAACCCAAGGAACGACATCATTTGTTTGTTTTTTTTTTATTGGTTTTGGTACTTGTAATACTGCTTTTTTTTCTATCTTCCAGTACAGTTCGTCCTGCTGCATTTAATTGGTGCCTTAAATATTTGACGGTTTCTTTACAAAACTGTAGTTTGTTTTTGCTAACTTTATGCCCTTCATTGGCAAGATGATGCAGCAGGGTGTATCCATTACTCATGATTTTTTGTTAGGTGAGGCTAGAAGGATATTGTCAACATATAAGAAGAAAACTTTGCCATGCTTGTGCTCATAACCTGAGAATAAATTGTGGGACTTTCACAATATCCTTGCGGTAGTCTTGTATATGTATATCTCTTCCCTCTAAAAGAGAAAGCGAACCAAATTTGATTGTCTTTATCTACTGGAAAAATTATTATTATTTTAGCTGTTATCAATTCATCAATCACAGGTTTTATTCCTTCATATGCATCTGGTTTCAACGGTATTGACGCACACAAGGTCTGTGTTCCGTTTTTGCTCTAATTAGTACTGGTAAAGTTCCCATAATTAATCCTACGTCCGATGGTCCTTTTGACCATAGTGTTTCGGGAATACCGTTTAAGTACTCCTCCTCTTCACCGGTTAATAAATATTGTCACTCTATTTTATCTTGTAAATGTCTCCTCGGCCATGCCCCTTGACTTCGGTCTCTATATACATATATTCCTCTTCCTACATTAGGTCCACTATCCTGGAAATACTTTTAAACATCTTCCGCATTGAAGGTGTCTAGTTTTTGCATTTTCAATCAAATGTAAAATAGCATGCATTTACAAAAAGGCCCACAGTCTTCCATTCATCATTGTCTCTTTTAGGAAAAGACACATGAAGAATAGAATCATTGACATCAAAAATATTCTACTCAAAAAAAACAACTAAAGGGCTCCCGGGTAGCGCTGATATGCCCAAACAAAAATATTTTGGTGTTATATATAACTAATATTGGCTCTCAAGTAATTTTTACTTCTTAATTCATTTTGAAGCAAAAGGGGTGTGTCCTGCGTGAGACAGGAAGGTCCCCTAGACATAAACAATAATGGCACCAATAACTAACAGACACACATACACTAATATTCACGATTAAGGAGGTATACCATATGCCGTTTTATTTTTCTCTTCGTGCCTGGTGAGACACGCCGTAGAGCCTGCTCTACGGATTATTTTTCTTTTTAGATCGTCTTTTTGGCGCAACAGGTCACATGCTCACCTGTGCTGAGTTTGTTTCTTTTTTTTTTTTTTGTTTTTGTGATATCACATCCGCGGTACAACAGGTACTGTTGGGTATCCTGTTGGATTTTTTCCTATTTTTCTGCCACCCTGTACTCTTTTTGTCTATTGTTTTTTTTCCTGTCTGTGTCTTTACTTCCTTTGCTGCACTTTCTTGTTCCTTTTTCTCTCTCTCCTCATTAACGTTTCTCTTTCTCTTTTATATTTGTCCTATTTTATTATAATTTTTTATGTATGGTTACTTTTAGTATCACTTTTACTTTCACTTTCACTTCTGTTGTCTTTCCTTCTCCTGCTTTTTCTTCTCTTCTCTTTCCTGCCTTGCCCTTCTTTCACCTTCCTCTCGCTGTCCTGCTATCTTCATCCAGACTTGTGTCTGCTCATAACCTTCCTCTTTCATTTTCTTCTCGTTCTTTTTTATGTTTTGTTGTAACTCCCTAATACATGCCGTGGATAATTTTCCGTTGAATTTGTGCTGTTTTATCCAATAATATAGGGGGTCTACTGCTTTTTCAACTACCTTCCAATCCTTACACGGGAGTTCTTCAAGGACCTTTTGTTTCTCTTTACTTCGTCCCTTCCCCATTTTGAACTAAATTTGGTCCCAACTAAGATGAGTACTCCTAGGGAGTCCTAGTAGTTGGGGATATTCTTAGTGAGGTGGTGATCAATGCCTTATTGTGGTAATTGTCAAGCTTCTACCCCAGTGAGGGCGGACAATTCTTGCCTTTGCATCCACAACAAGTCACCACTTACAATCTCACTGTTTGGTATGGAGTTCGAAACCTAGTGGTTATCTTACTCCCATTTACACTCTCATACACACTATACACACTGTCATGCACACACCTTTTAACGCGTTTTCCTTATGCCAGAGGACACCGCCGTCCTGACAGATTTTACTGTATCTTTCAACAGAGCGAGTCTATCCCTCTCGCGTAGACTTAACTGTATCTTTCAACAGAGCGATCAACAGAGCGAGTCTACCTTCGCGCGGACTTTAACTGGACTTTGTACCTGATAGAGTCTAGAATTGTCAGGGTTTTATACCGTATCGCCTAACTCTCTCCCCTTGAATACCTTATCGCCTAACTCTCTCCCCTTGAATACCGGTATTTTATTTCACTTCACACATTCCTTTTTTTTTTTTTTTTTTTTTTTTTACACGGAATTTAAATGCATAGGACTCCGCCGTCCTTCTTTTACACGTCACTCACCTACTGTTGTCTTCTTTCTTCGAGGTATGCCGTCAACCGTCAGACCCCAGCTGACGAGGCGAAAACTAGTCCCGGAAAGGGTCTGTATGCCGTGGCCACGGTCTTTCTAGTTGTCGTTTCCTCAGCTGGAATCCTCAGGTATCTTGGCATCCGGCTCGAAGGACCAATTTAATGTCAGGTCCAAGCACCTTGACAATGAGAAGGAAGAAAGAAGGCAGCAGTTTTCTATTTTACTCGCGAGGAGAACGGTAGAGATGTACTCAAACTCGCGAGGAGAAACGGAAGAGATGTACTTGTCATACAATCTCCAACCGCTCTGAGTACACTCTCCGTTGCCTCCCTTTTTATTTTCGTGGGGTCTTTCCTAAGTTACAAAGTTCACAATGCAGCCCTAAAGGACAGGGAAGTGGCTGTTGCAATGTGATGTGATCAAGCTTACACAACCTAACAGTTGATGGCATTTAGATGGATGATAAGAATACAATTGGTGGACTTCGTCGTGCCTCTGTGTGCCGCTGTGGTCAGATGTTTTCTGTTTCCTCTTCACAATCTTGACTGTCTTGAAGTCTTCTATTCCACACGGACACTCATCCGAAGGTCAGCAGGATACAGGGTACATACATACAATGTTTAAATATGTTCACAGTCAAATATATGATAACTTCAATGAACATTAACCTATCACTGTGTAGTGCTGATCAACTTGGATTAGCAATCGTACGCTGGGATGGAAGCAGAGGACTGAAGGTTGCCCAATATCCATCCATCCACTTTCAATACCATACAAGAGGTGGGGTACTCCCTGGACTGGCCATCAACCACAGGACACTTATAGACAACTATTCACAAGCACATTCACACCTATTGAGGACAATTGAGTCTCCAATTCACCCAACATGCCGGGTTTTGGTTTGTGGGAAGAAGCCAGAGTACCCGAAACAGATGGGGAGAACATGGACCTGTACATTCTACAGAGAGATGCTCAACAGTTTGATAAAACTTTGTCAGTTGCAAGAAAGGTGTTTTTCCTTGAAAAACAAAGACATGTCTAAGTGATCCCAAACTTGTGATTGGTTTCTGATTGTTTTCCTGGTCTGTGTTTGGTTTCCTTGGAAATAATATAATAATAATGACACAGATTATGTTGAAACATTCGGGTCTTACAGTACAGTTTCAATATAGGTTTAACTGGCAAGTTTCAGATATTGACTTTAGCCAGAATCCTAAATATATAAAAAACACATTTACTTCCATGCTACTTTCCAACGCTTCTTAAAGTATTTGACTTGTATATAGTTTGTTAAAGCCTGCCTTAAATATATATGAAATGAAATGAAAAATGAAATGAAAATACCCAACGTTTACCAAGCTCGTCTCTGCATTGGTTGGTAGCACGGTGCTGCCATCTAGTGCCGGCTTCTTGCCATAACGTGATTACTGTGACGAAAGAAGCCAGCCAATCAGCTGCCACCATCTACGGGGATTTGAATTGAGGCGGGTTGAAGGCGGAAGCGATGAAGGCAACTCAGTAAACAACAGTTTTACCGGCGACTCTGTTTTCATTGAAATTGAGTTCATTTCCTCTTTGAATTACAGATTGCTATTATTATCCAAGCAAGCAAATTATCTTCTTTTTTTAAATTTTTTTAGTCTTGTTCAAAGCTGTGGTCTAAAAATGTCATTATTGAGCGTACAGACGAGGAAGCACACAGCTTACAACAACCCCCTAATGTCGACAACCAGGACCCCAGGCAGAGAGTTTCTGGCCGAGAGAAAAGCAGTCAAGTCCGGAGTCTCCGCGTTTGAGGACGGAGATAAAAGCAGCGCCATTAATCGGACGTATGTCATCTCTGCACTGTCAAAACGCGGACAGACGCCCTGCCGAGGTCGGCTCACACTTCAGAGGAGGTCACGGCGAAAGACCGGAGTTGATAGCGCGGAGGACACGGCGATGGAAAGCAGTCAAAATAATGTCACAGCAGTCCCGGACAAGAGATTGACCCTGCAACGGAGGACCAAGACGCCCTCTGTGGATACAAATGCTTTGGTCGCCGTTGCGGGCTCTCCGGCAAGACCGAAAATCCTCCAGGAATTCAACGGAAGGACTGCCGCTTTGCACCGCTCTATCAGCTTGAGAGAGACTGCGAGTAAAGGACGCGAAGCCTCAGGTCAGCCGGAAACGCAAGGAAGGCCTGCACAGGACAAGACGCCACCCTCCTCCTCATTAAACCCCGCAGGTAAACCGCAGGTGGAGCAGGCCCACACATTCAAAACGCCCACCAGAAAGACACCCTTTGGAAAGATCGCAGCACGCAGAGACGTGTTCGAAAAACTCAATCTAAAAGACACCCCGAAACCGGTGCTGGTCAAATCTGCAAGTCTGGACAGGTCCAAATCCAGGAAGCAAGCAGAGTTCACCAAACCGGTGCCGACTCCTCACCTCAGTAAGGCTGCTGTGCTGAAAGCCAACACGGCAACACGGGTGAAGACCCCAGCTGGGGCCCTGGCCTCAAAGGCAGACCTCACCACAACCTCAACCTCTGCCCCAGCACCTTCTCAGCAGTCTTTGCCTCGTCCCAGTGAGGTCTCCAAACCACAGGACTCACTTAAGATGGAGAACAGTGCGGTGACCGTTGCAGTACGCGTGCGCCCTTTCAATGCCAGGTTTGTGTTCACATTATTGCTGTCAAACACATTTGGAATTCAGTCCACCTGCAGGTGCTTGAAATGGTTGCATATTCTGAGTTTTGGAAAGTGCTTCACCTCCACCCAGGCAGTTTAATGTCAATCATCACTTTAAGAACTTCACACCCCCTGAAAATGCTCTATGCCTCATTTTGGGGTCAGGTGATGTTCACAGAGAAATTGGGGACAGGACGCTGGAATCATCCACATCTTACTGCCGGGGTGCCCAAACCTTTTCCAGCCATGCACCTACAGGTGAAAAAAAACAGAGAGAAAATGTGGCTAAACAGCAATTGGAACACTGTGACGTCTATCAGTTTTAACGCCGGGCTATCTCCGTCGCCGCTTGCCGCTGTGCGCCAACAATGAAATCCCAACGGTTGCTGCTGTGGCTAAACTTAACCACCACCAACACTATGTACTATGTCAATTTAAGACATTCATTCATTAATTTTCTACTGCTTTTTCCTCACGAGGGTCGCCGGGGTGCTGGAACCTATCCCAGCTGTCTTCGGGCGTGAGGTGGACTGGACTGGTTGCCAGCCAATCACAGGGCACATATAGACAAACAACCATTCACACTCACACCTATGGACAATTTGGCATGTTTTTGGAATGTGGGAGGAAACCGGAGTACCCGGAGAAAACCCACGCATGCACGGGGAGAACATGCAAACTCCACACAGAGATGACCGAGGGTGGAATTGAACCCTGGTCTCCTAGCTGTGAGGTCTGCGCGCTAACCACTAGACCGCCGTGCCGCCCCCATTAAAGACATATAGTATATAAACATAACCACCACCAACACTACGTATGTACTATATGTCCATTTAAGACATATAGTATATATATATATATATATATATATATATATATATATATATATATATATATATATATATATATAGTAGTATTAAACATAACCACCACCAACATTATGTACTATGTCCATTTAAAAAAATGAAACACTCCATTAGCTCAATCATTCACCCAATTGCTCCTTTATTACTTTGACAAATGGTTAGATTTTTTTTCTACTCAATTTATTATTTCTCTTTAAACAAGCAAAACTGTTTTTTCTGATGACTTGATGGATCGACAAAAATGTTACTTGAATACTCGATTGCTAAAATATGAGATAGCTGCAGCACTTATATTTTTCCACACAAGTCAAAGTCAAATCAGTTCCACATTTTAAAGATGCCTTTAAACCACCATGTTTGTGTTTTTCATCATAGAGAGAAGGCAGAAAAGGTCTCCCAGGTGATCTTCATGAGGGGTCAGGAGACCGTCGTGCAGAATCCAGACTCCAAACAGAGCTATTCTTTCATCTACGACTACTCCCTGTGCTCGGTTGATTTGAGGGACCCCTCCTTTGCCAGCCAGCAGATGGTGTACGAGACTCTGGCGAAACCTCTGCTGCTCAGGACCTTTGACGGATTTAACACTTGCCTGTTTGCTTATGGTCAAACTGGCTCTGGAAAATCATACACGTGAGTGTTTTTGTCTGATTCCCTCATTTGTGTTAATTGTTTGCATGAATGGAGTGTTTGAGAAGTTAATGGAGCTTGAATGTTCTTCTGGCAGGATGATGGGCTATGGAGAGGAGGCCGGAGTCATCCCTCGCTTCTGCCAGGAACTTTTTTCAAAGCTGTCCTCCATGGAAAATGAGCAGGTAATTTCTGGTCATGTTTATGTCTCTTCAGAGTATCCATTTCGAATCATGTTGTAGGATAGGGGTTTCCCTGAGTCCGTGAAAATGTGCATGCTGGTTTTCCTTTGTTTGGAATTGAGGTTGTGATTTTCTGGAACAGTTTTTTTCACAAATACACATCATTCATGTTCAGGGCCTTGTATTTCCTTTGAAAGAAATGCTTTTCTTTTTGTCATTTCTATGAAAGGCTTGTCTGCTGTTCTACTTTAAAAAAAGCTTCCAATGGTCTTTCTGATGTTTTTCCTGGCAGGTCCCAGAACGACAGTTGATGGGGACTTACAGAAATATAGAAATATTTATAATATTCATTCATTCATTCATTTTCTACCGCTTTTTCCTCACGAGGGTCACGGGGGTGCTGGTGCCTATCCCAGCTGTCTTCAGGCGAGAGGCGGGGTATACCCTGGACTGGTCGCCAGCCAATCAGAGGGCACATATAGACAAACAACCATTCACACTCACATTCATACCTATGGACAATTTGGAGTCGTCAATTAACCTAGCATGTTTTTTTTGGAATGAGGGAGGAAACCGGAGTATCCGGAGAAAACCCACGCATGCCCGGGGAGAACATGCAAACTCCACAAAGAGATGCCCGAGGGTGGTATTTACAATATAATATTATAAATAATAAAATATTCCAATATAATATGTATAATATTATAGAAATGAACAGAGACAAAATAATCCATCAAGTCAAAAAATGGCATGCTGGCTCACTCTACAATACATCCATGCACTTATTAAAGACCGATCCATTCAACTGATAATTGATAGCCAATGCATCAGGGCGAGTTGGTGTCGCTGCCCTGGCTGGTGAGACCTGCTGGGGGCTGGACAGTTTGAGGAGCAAGTGGGGGCCCTTGAAGATTACACTTGTGATTACACGTGATTCAGCTTTTTAAGTAAAATATCTACAGGTATTTGTAAAATGATCAATATTTAGAAATTAGATGCCATGTTAATGTGATGCAATTATTTTTGATTGACTTGATTCAAGACTTCCTGTCTTGATTGAAACTATTTTCTAATAATCTGACCTGCACAATGAAATCACTTCGGGTTAATCATTTCACTTTTTGTCATTGTGGTGGTTTTGCTGTGATGCACGGAAGCATACTGAGGTGTTTCTACTCCAGTTACCTTATTTAGAGGAGCACATTAGACAACATCATTCATCAAATGACTCATACAGGGCTTTGCTTCCTAGGTCAAATGTCATGTAGAGATGAGCTACTTTGAAGTCTACAATGAGAAGATCCATGACCTCCTGGTGACCAGAGAAGACCCTAACCAGAGGAGGATGCCTGTAAGTAGTTGGCACCTAACAGAAGCTGGGATTGTTTTTTTGTTTTCTGCCAAAACGTGGTTAGCAGTGATCTTTTCAAATATTTTAAATGACATTTTGGGATTTCAGCTGAGGGTGAGGGAGCATCCAATCCATGGACCTTATGTTGCAGACCTCTCTATGTAAGAACATGCATAAGAACACATTTTAACCTTTCAGAATGTCCCTTATATCTTTTGAAACAGTTCTGACAGTCATTGCTTTATTTCTTCACCAGAACCATTGTGAGCTCTTACAATGATATTCAGGTAAGCCCATTTTTATACAATAAGAATTGTATAGTCCACATAAGAACGGACTATTAGGGGTGTTGCTAGGTCTATTGTGTCAAAGGTTTCACAAGGTTAATAATACCTGGCAACATTTCTCATTCAAAAAAAAGAGTTAACCCTCTAACCCAGGGGTGGGCAAACTTTTTGACTCGCGGGCCGCATTGATATGACAAAATTTACAGGGGGGGGGGGGGGCAGACTATATATTTTACACGTGACAGTCCACCTGGTATTATTGTATCTGTAAAATTGTCATGCAATCTGCTATTATTATTTATTATTTTATATTTATATTTAAATATTTAAAAAATAATAAAATATTATAATAATTACAATAAAATTAAAATCATAATTATTATATTATTATGTAAAATATGCAAATATAACAATAATATTATATATAATTAATATAATAATTAGCATTAATATAATAATTATAATCATAATAGTTCTAATAATAATTATAATAATCTAATAATAATTATTATTATTATTTTTATTATTATGTGCTTGTGTCCCTTTTTTCAGGAGCACTTTGTAAACAACAGACCATGTCAAAAAACGAAATAGATAAAACCATCAAAAGGTTGGCTCAGGCCATGATGCCAGGTTGTATGTTGAGTTTAAATGAAATACTTTGGAAAGATTGGGCGGGCCGTATTCAAACACTTGGCGGGCCGGATGTGGCCCCCGGGCCGTAGTTTGCCCACCCCTGCTCTAACCCCTAGGCCTGGGACGATCATAAAGGAATTAATTAATCACACAATAAATAGAAATTAATTTGATTTTTCAAGTGAAGAGTCTTCACATTGCTTTTAGCACCTTGGCAGTTAATACGATGTAGATTATATATCAACATGGATAATGTACAGAGCATGGAGTATTTTCAGACTGCAGAGGGGATGTTGTGTAGACAGCCACTACTTGTTAGTAACACCCCACAGTGATGATGGCTGTCATTTTTCCAGGGGTGGCTAGAACTAGGAAACAAGCAGAGAGCAACAGCCGCCACCGGAATGAATGACAAGAGTTCTAGGTCACACTCCGTCTTTACTCTTGTAATGACTCAGACTAAGGTACAGAATGTCTTTGTCACTTGCATGTATAGCACCCTCATGCCATAAACCCATGCATTTGAGTGTGCACGTGCTGGTTCACAGACAGAGATTGTGGAGGGAGAAGAACATGACCACAACATCACCAGTAGGATCAACTTGGTGGATCTGGCAGGCAGTGAACGTTGCAACACAGCGCAGACAAGCGGAGAGCGACTCAGGGTATGAAGGTTTTTTTTAAACACCAGTTCAAATGTTTTAGCTCTCTTGCTGCATTTCAATTACAATAAGTTATTTTTGCATTCTTAAAAAAATCACCAAGGATACTTTGATTTATCTGTGATTTTTAAGGAGATTTTTTGGTGTCATTAAAGGAGGGTGCCAGCATAAATAAATCTCTACATACACTGGGCAAAGTCATCTCTGCACTGGCTGAGCAAGCACTAACCACAAAGAAGGTCTTCATACCCTACCGAGAGTCTGTCCTCACTTGGTGAGAGAATTGTGCTTCAATTTTGTGCAATCCTTCATAACGGTATAGGTCATTTTCTCATCATTGGAAAACTATACCAGTAGAGAGCTCTATTAAACATATTGCCCAACCCTAGTTGGAACAATACAACACAAAACAATTGGGTACATCTGTGTGTTTTATTTAGAGTGTAGTGCTACCTTTTAAAATGGGTATTTTAGTAACTATGAAAGAATGAGAATATACTTTACATAGAATTTTGAAGCACTTACCTTTAGCTCTCCTTTAGGCTTTTAAAGGAGAGCCTCGGTGGCAACTCCAAGACAACTATGATTGCCACACTGAGCCCGGCAGCCAGCAGTGTGGAGGAAAGCCTAAGCACTCTGCGATATGCCCAACAGGCCCGCACCATCATAAATGTGGCCAAGGTCAATGAAGACACAAGTGCCAAGCTCATCCGAGGTCAGATATGCAAATGCTGTAAACGCTGGTTTGAACTAGTTGCCATTTGGGGCACAGTGATTGGAGTGAAATGGATTGTTTTTTTTCGGAGCTTCTGTGACTGACCTGTTGTGTGTTCACCTTGCCGCTTACACCTTGCCGCACAGGGAAAACATATTCATCTCCTGATTCACTTTTTTCATTCTTTTGTTGTCTGCTATTTGTGTTTCATTTGAGATTCCATCGTGCACTACACGTGTCTGTCACCTCTTTGCATGCTCTTTCTTTATATGTGAATCTTTACTTTTCTATTTATGTCTTGCTCTTGATCTCCTCTCTCTCCCCCATGCCCTCCTGTCTGCCCATCTATCCATCACCAGCTTATGCACTACCCACTTCAATTAAGGGCCGGGCCCTAACCTTGCCTCTGGGCCATATTTATGCACTGTCAGCTGCACATGGCGGATAACTGTCATGCAAGTATTATTTTTCATTCCATCATCAGACTGCCATTTGACGTTTTTAGCACGAAGGGGAGCTCATGCTGTGGATTTCTCTCACGTCCCCTGACACAGTATGAAAATCAAAGTGGATGTGACTCAGAGGTTAGAATGTGGGTCAATGTTAGCCCCATAATGCTCTTTTGATGAGCTGAACTTTTGTCCAGAGTCACCTGTTGACTTTTCTAACTGTGAGGTCATACTGGCATGAACACGCACTTATACGTTTGAAACCAATGCATGTGGCTCAGAGCTGAAAGCGGAGGTGGAGAAGCTGCGGGCGGCCCAGGCGAGCTCCCAGGGTATCCAACCAGAGCGCGTCAGGCTGTTTCAGCAGGAGATCACTGCACTGAAAAACCAACTCTGCCAGCAAGAGAGAGAAATGGTGGAGGCCAACAGGTCAGCATCAATGAAATGGCCATGACTATCTTCATCTGTCCTTCAATGTATCGTGGAAAGTCCAAATTGATTGAAAAAATGCAGAGAGGCACAGTGTACCATCCCCATACCCAGAAAACACAACACATGCATTCAGCTTCAATGTTGTGGCGTCTTTGAAGGTAACCCTTCATTAACATTAACACAATTCAAGTGTGATTGACTTACCGTACACCGCAGTGTGTTGGGTTATTTATTATTTTGTTGCTCGCGGTCACAAATGGTGATTCATCATAATGAATTCATTAAAAGTCTGATTACATTTTGAAATCATTTGCGTTATTTCTGTTACTTGAAGTAATATTGATTATACTTCTTCATTTCATCTTTACACATAATATCCATCAGTTTTCTCTTCTCTAATACAAAATATTATCCTTTTGACATTTTGTTTGAAGGGAAGCTTGAAAGAGAAGGACAGTTGATATGTTTTTTTTCTTTTTGTAAAATGTAGGGCATGGAGGGAGAAACTGGAGCAAGCTGAAATCCGCAAACGTGAAGAAACAAGAGAGTTGCAGGCATGGTGCATTGAGCAGAACGTTTACAGCCTCAAAAGATGAAACCATACACCAACCCCTTTGCCCTACATGTTTGCAGAAATCAGGCGTGACATTTAAGGTGGACAACCGTCTGCCCAATCTGGTCAACCTGAACGAGGACCCTCAGCTGTCTGAAATGCTTCTCTACATGATCAAAGAAGGTCGAACCGCCATCGGCAAACTCAAGTCTGACTCCTTCCACGACATCCAGCTGACTGGAGCCCTCATTGCTGACCAGCACTGGTGAGACCCAAGCATTCTTCATCCTCTATAGTGACGCTTATTCAGCCTGAGATCCAGGATATTAGTGGTAGGTTGACAAAAGCCGTTGTAGACCCCTGCAAACTGCAACTCTTATTATAAAGCCATTGTTATACAAAATAAACGAGACATCACTCCTGGGCATCTGATGGAGATATCCATGAAAAATCATGACAAATTCAGGAAACAAATCAAATAAATAGTGAAGCTTAAAGTAATACCTTGCACAGCACCTTCGTCTGGATGAATAAATGCAAATCTGAAGGCTTTCTTCCTTGTCCCAGTATTCTAACCAACACCCGTGGTACCGTCAGCATCACTCCCATGGAAAATGCCAAGACCTTTGTGAATGGGAACTTAATCAGCAAATCCACCGTTCTACATCATGCAAGTCTATGTTAAATCTCATTCCAAAGAGTGGGCGTCTCAATCAAATCCCTTTGCAAACCAATGTTATGTACATCTGTGTTTCCAGGGGGACAGGGTGATTCTTGGAGGGGACCATTACTTGCGTTTTAACCATCCAGCAGAGGTGCAGAGTGGGAAGCGTGTCTCATGCTGGACAGGTGCAGGTGACGGCCACAAAGACTTTGAGTTTGCCAGAAATGAGTTGCTCACAGCTCAGAGAGCAAAGTGAGTGCAAAAATGTTTGTCTTCGCCTATCATGGTGTTTTTGGGGCAGAATTCCCTTTTAGTTTTTATTTGTGTCCCAGGCTGGAGGCAGAGATTGAAGAGGCTCAGGTGAATGCCAAAAAGGAAATGATGCAGGGAATCCAGATGGCCAAAGAGGTGGCCCAAAAAGAGCTGTCTGACCAGAAGGCCCTATATGAGGACAGAATCCAAGTACTGCAAAAAGAGCTGGTACAGAAAAGTGTTGTTTATGCCCACAAGAATGAAAAGCAGAACATCTAGACTTTTCTTTTGTGTTAGTCAATGGTGATTGTAATGTTACACTTTCCTACTGATTCTTTTTCTAGTGACTCTCGACGGAGTTAGACCCTTGCTCTGTCTTTTCCACCAGTCCTTAGTTATACCAAAAATGTCATTCATTCAGAAGGAGGAAAATGAGCGCAAGCGTCTCCAGGAGCTCGACCAGCAGAGGGTGGCCAGCCAGATGGAACAACTGAAGATGGCCAAGCTGGAGCTGGAGCAGGAGGTGGACTCTCAGAGGAAACGCCTTCGTCTCCACATGGAGACGCAGGTCAGGGTTTGGACTAGAAATTTCATTTGAAAGTGGAAAGTTGGCTCATGTTGTGCAGGACAGGTTTGTTTTTTCTCCAGCTGAAATGTGGAATAATACTCCTACACACACCAGCTCTTCTTTACTATTAACACATCTAACATAACAAATACAGTATCAAGTGTACCCAAAGTTAAAGCCTTTCCATTACACTATGCCACATGCACATCTGGTTTGAATGTGGCCATTAGATAGACAGCCATGAGTTAAAGGTTGAACTGTTTACGTTTAAGATGGGTGACATAACTAACCCTAACCCTCATTCAATAGTGCAACAACAGACCCACTGACACAACAAGTTTAATGTTCATCACTATTTTTCACTTCAGGTGATGGAGGAACACCATGTGTGTCAGGCAAGGATTGTGGATGCATTGGAGGCAGAGAAGAGAAAGCTTGGCAAAGAACTTGAAGAGATGCAGAAAAGAGGCGCCATGAGGGTAAAGCACACGCCTCGGGATGGTGAGTGTTGCCGTATGTCCTGATCCATTCTGTTTGTTGTGTTTCAATGCGTCTTTCTGCCCTGTTTGTTTGGCTTTATATATTATCTTTAGGCACCTTAAAGCGCTACACAAATAAAATGTAATGTGATGATGAGGATTATGATTTTTCCCTCTTGGCATGAACCAAGGGGTACTGTGTGTTCGTTGGCCAGAATGTAATACAAACAGGGCGGCTGTTAGTTGATGAGAGAATTATTTTGAACAATTCCATAACACTCAGTGACCTCTCACAAGAACAGCTGACTATCACCATCATGGATTTGATGTCTCTTGATTGTAGTATGGCCACGCTGGGATGCTATGAAGCTGTCCTTGATGATTGAGGAAGCCAATAAGATCAGCGCAAACTTAAAGAAAAACACTGTTTTTAGCAGGTAGAACTTACTCTACACAATATTGAAGAAAGTACAGCGATATACAATATTTGACATCTGGATAATGTGGACTACAATTTGGATCATTCTGTATTTGTAGACATGAAAGCTCCGATGATGGCAGCCAAGGCCAGAGGGAGGTGCAGCAGGTGCGGGTCCAAAACACCAAACTGGGGATCTCTACTTTCTGGAGCATTGACAAATTTCAAAACAACATGGCTGCCATGAGGGAGCTGGAGCAGGTTTGTTTTCAACTGCTATGCTTTCAGATTTAGAGTTTGATTTTGGCTATATGAATTATTATATATATCATGTATATTAATGATCATGCAATGATCAGTGATTATGCTGGGAAGCGTATTGAGGTTTTTAAATGCATTTTAGGCTATTTCTAAGCGATATGGATATTTTACAAAGGCATACCAGTATGCTGGTGTGTGTTGTTTTCTCACCGCCACAAACAAAGAGAGCTTTTTGTTACGTGTCATTAGAAATGTGCCACATTGTCTCATGCTTTGTATAGCTCACTAACAACAGTTTAATTTCATGGAGCATATACACAACTTTGTGCTTTGTAACACACGCAGGCGATGAAAACAATAAATAATAATTTCTCCTAAGCTCCATGTAACAGCTAATGTACACGTTATTGTGCATCTATTATCTGACTATACGGATGGACAGCAGCATCACTATGAGTGAGCAAGTTAGCTGTGGTTGATTTGAAAGGTCAAATGTGCATGGCAGCCTATGAATGTGTCTTTATGTGGACTTTTGGAAAATGTGTTTTTCAGTTGACAGCCCTGTCCCCTCTCCACAGGGTGATCCTTCTTCCAAGGATGACGATGTCTTCTATGACCCTGATGATGAGTGGGAGCAAGACATATCTTCTTCCTCCACCTCCACCTTCTCACATCGAAGGTCATTTCCCAGCTTGTCACTCTTCTCCAACCCATGGAGCCTCTTTGCCACTCCTTGTATGACCTGATACTGTACTTGCTCTTCTTTTCCGCCAGTGGGTTTGTACTTGGTATATATTTTTCCTTTTCTTTAAACAATAACACAAACTTTTTTTAATCTTGTTTGTTCATTTTCCAGCATGCATAAAAGTTATTGTGTAAGAAGATCAAGCCGATAGTCGTGGGTTGAATGGCCCCAAACATGCAGAACGTCTGTCATCCATTATTATTCCTTCCATGTCATATGTTCTTCCATTTGGAAGACAAATACAACTTTCTCTCTCTCTCTCATTACATCAGTGTTACATGGCAAATATAATCCCGTCATGTTCATTGTACACTTACCACTGTTTTTCAGGAGAAGGAGTTTGTTAAAGAGCAAAAGACTCTCTGGGCGTCTTTATGAGATCCGTGTCCATCCCATCCAGAGTCTGCTCACGGGCTCCTCCCACTCTGACGGTACATCTGATAATCCAAAATGAATTATGTCTTGCTCCCAGATTGCTCATTGTAAAGGCATGAGAAAGACAAGTCATGCAATCCCTCTGGGTAGATATGCCCTGGAATGGGAATCTGGGAAGATGTACATTCCCAAAGTCAACCCCCGCTGACACCTTTTCAAAGTCCAATGTAATCCAAGGGTGTTGCCACTTCTAATATAAACCGAGTCCTGAGGGATTATGTGACAAATGGACTTTTTAATATGACAGTGTTGTAAAGATGATGTCTGGTGAAGTCATCGCCGTGTGTCTGTCCCAGGGTTGATGGGTGTGGCAACTCCGCCCTCCAAACATTCCAGCAGCACACAATCTGCCATGCCTGGTATCTGCAAGGATCTGGTGGGCCAATCGGTGGCTCGTCTGCGTGGTTTTGGAGGCACAGAGGAGAGCTTGGCTGATAGGCTGGTCTCAGATCTGCAGCGGGTACACACGGCCGTCCAGATCATTTCTGAGCTGTACGACAGTTTAGATGATGACAGCCAAGACAGCGGTGAGGGTTAACCTTGGTTCTGTTCACACTGATGCCAGATGCTGCTGCTACGTCATTGTCATTAAGACTGGGATATGTGTAGAATTGGCAAACAGATGTGGTGCCGTAAAAAGCGGCACATTCTTACTTTCAAATGTTTGTCGTCATCCCCCCACCCCCTGCTGTCAGTGTTTGTGTGTAACGTGTCGGCTCAGACCCAGCTGATCAAGGCCACAGCAGCCACAGAGAGTGCGGTGTTTGTCGTCACACAATGGTTGGCCAACGTGAAAGCCTCCTCTGGTCCAGTCTACACCCTCGCTGAGGAGCTCAAGAGCCAAGTCAAGAAGATGGGAGGATTTCTCCAGCTTCTCCTTCAAGTGAACAAAAAGAAATTATTTCACAGTCTGTTTTTTTCCTAGAGCAGTATTTGAGATACTTGAGATGGGTTCTAAATCTGAAGTGGAAAATCATTTAGAATATAGCATAGGGCGGTTAATAAAAATGCAAAGCATTGATTGACGGGTCTTAGCTCTGAGCTGTTTGAGCTGTGTCTATGGAAATGGCCAAGCGCAGGGAATTGTCAACCTTGAGCCTCAAACACAACATGAATATATGGAAAATGAATCTCAATTTCTAATAAGCCTCAGTAGCCAAACACTTGCATTCTTAGTGATTTCATGTATTTACAGACACCCACTTCGGATTCTGGGCGTAACCATTATTGACTAAAAATGAAGATATTCTCTCCATCCAGGGTTGTGAGTCTGAGATCACATCAATGGTGGCTGAGGCGCGAAGGAAGAGTGGCCAGTGCCTGGGTGCTGCGTTACTTTCACTTAGCCATCTGGCCACCTTGTCAGGAATGCCGCTTAGTGTTATGGAGCTGGATGGCCAGGCCACAGGCAAGGTAATGCCACCATTAATACCTGAGCAATGTCTGTGAACCCCGCCCCCCCCTTCCAACACCACCAAAGAATAAGAATGTAATATGAGTGTGATGGTAATGCAGATTTCTGGATCAGCATCATCACTTCTAAAAAGGATTTTGTCATAAACTAAAACATTTCATCAAGATCCAAATACATGTTGCTGTTTATTAACCTTGCAATTTTGTTCACATTTCTGAGAGCACAGGCTGGTGTCTGTGATGATGTTTGGCGCTTGCTTCGGCCAGGTGTGCCATTCTACTCTTGCGTCAATAACCATCACAATCCTGTCACATGCTTTTTTTCCCTAGGTGTCATGTGTGGAGTATCTACAAAAAGGGGCCAATAAAGGTCTCCACTCAATCCTGGAAGGAAGCCTCGGCATGGCCAGAGAAATGCTGAGAGATGCTCAGCTGGCTTATCCAAGAAGCCCAGTAAGATCCAAAGCCTATCAGTTATTTCTTTCAGCATTGCATTTGGATTAATTGTAATGCTTTTTAACTTAAAGTCACCTACAAAGCAGTACAATCAAGGTCATCCATCTATGTACAGGTGCTGCAGTGGCTTAAGTCCAAGACACTTGATTTGGCCCGCTCCTTGCAGACCTACATGAATTGTCACATTGTGGTGAGTCACAAGCAACTAAATGACATAGAGGACTGCATTTCCCTCCACGTGCTGCTTATTGCTTAGTTTCATCATTGTCTGTCATCATTCTGTACACAGCAGTGTTTCCCACAGGACTGCAATCTATCAGTGGCATAAGGGTTTGGTGGTGTGGGGTGGCGAGATCACATTATTGTGTAATCTGCGTAATTGGCCGAGGTAGCTTGTGTCATAAGAAATGTGTTTTCAAAACTTATTTAAGAAGAGAAAATTTGTTTGACTTTTAGGTGTTGGTAGACGATTTAAAAAAGCAATTCCCGATGTCTCCTGAGGTCTATAATTGTGCATTGATTTTAAAGATAATGTAGATGTTATTGTACATTTAACATCTGACTATACTATGTTACAATGCGGTGCTGTATGTGAGTATGAGGTGTGCCAAGAAGTGGACCTACAATGCCATCGACTGGATGGAGCTGGAATAACAAGCTACTAAGTCTGCCTATGATGTGTGTAGCTGGGAGTGAGGGTGAACAGGTCGCATCAGATCTTGAAAAACAAATTACAATTCAAGTTATCTGTGGCACTCCACATTTATTTAACGTATGGGAAAACCCGCAGTACTACATTTACTATGCCAGTGTATGGGGCAAAGCTGAATGGACTTAAACCACAGGTCAACATGGAAATAAAACAGTCAAATCTGAACAAAACAATCCATGCTTCGCAAAGCGTGCTCGGAGAAATGCTCCAATTATCTTTTACGGCACACAAACTTAAACTGAAACCCAGCACAGAGCCATTAAAGACGGCACTGGGCCTTTATGGTGGTGTAAATCTGACAGGACTTATCTTTCTGCTGTCGCTAGCCACCATCTTCCAGATAATGAATGTGTTGAATGAAGTGACATCACTCACAGCCAGCGCTCTTATTTGTCGTTATCTTTGCCGTCCAAACTAGCTATTTATTTCTTTTACCATTCATTTAGGAGCTGAGCTGTTTTAACAAGCGCGGTCACTGTTGTCAAACACGCCTGGGTTAAAGCTGAAGCAAATACTTGTAGGGCTTGTACAAGTGGTACAAGTACATGCACTGACGGCTTGTGGGTGCTTTGGGGTGGGGTGGATCTCTCGGCTGCACCCGCTGATGCTCAGTGAGAACACCAACTGCAGAACAATACACGCTTTTACTTTGAAGCCCCCAATACCAGAAACTCTCAGATGATGACGGCAGAAAAGGTTGCTAGATTTGTTGCTTTCCCTATTGAGAAAATGTGTAGTCAAGAGGGTTTGGAATGTTTCTTGTCTTTATTCAACACACCATGCACACTCACTCATTTATTAAGTACTTTCAATGGCCTCCATGAAGTCTTGAGTTGAATGGTTTTATTTCAGATTTTTGAAAAAATTCAATGTCAACTTGAATTTTCTGTTTCCAGATGTATTTTTCAAGTCCAAAGCATTTGGACTAACCTCAGGTATCAAACACCTGCTTGTGTCTTGTATGTATTTTTGTGTTTTTAGAGTATCAAAGAGGACAACGAGGCTGACCTGAAGGATGTGGAGGAAACGTCAGCCTCCAGACTGCAGACCGTAAGGGCTACCGCGGCCACGTTGTTCAAGTTGAACCACGCCATCGGGCAGCTGCACGGCTCTTTGCATAACACCCTGACAGGTGAGCTTGGGACACAGCACATATTCAACTTCACTGTGGAGACGTCAACTGCATACAACCATCCCCAGGTAAAGATGGCCACTCCACGCTGAGCAGCTCCAGAGAGCTTATCTCTTCCTCTGCCAAGGCTGTTGATGAGATTATCAGAGGTCTCTCCAAGGAAGCGGCATTTGTGCTTTCCCTGCATCCTCCCTGCGGCCAGGCTCTGACGGCTGCACAAGATGAGCTGCACTCTGCCCTGCAGTCTCTATCCGTGCCATGGGATCAGCAGGAGGCAGCTGAGATGACTTCAGATGAAAGCAGAGATGATGCTCGGGTACCCAAAGAAAGTGCTGCTAGACATGGAGGCGTTAATACGTTTGTATATTCCCTCCCCCCAGGCGTCACGTCCAATGGTAGCCCACGCTGGGTCTAGTATTTATCTCTACATAATGAAGGAGGTGCTGTAAAAAGTCCATACAGAATATCGTTTGCACTTGCTAAGTCATACGTTTGTTTTCATTCCTGATATATTTAGTGGCTGATGTGATGGGAGATCACTGCTGTTGGCTGGCTGAACAAGGGTCACGCTCTTTCTTTTGATGACACCATGTATTCGCTGTGGCAATGCCACCTTTATTTACATCTGCTTTTGTTGACGGGAGATTCAGACCGCTTTTTAATATGTTGGTCACTACTTAACCCCGATTGTTGTCGTTTTATTTTAGCATTTTCAGCAGTCTCCTTCTGTGTTTTCTCGTCCCTGGTACATTCCAATAATGGGAGCCTGTGAAACATGGACATCTGCTTCTTGCGTCAATAAGAGTTCAATAACTAGTGGCCAGGTGAAAGATGATCACTCCAACGGGGAGGCTCTTAGTATTTCTTCGCCAGGGAGTATATTTGCACTTCCTGCATGATCGCTACTAACGCTATCGATATCTTACCATAATACCATACAGTCTCTGATGTGATGGAAAAATGCACTGCTTCTAAACTTACCTTGTTGGGACACATCAACTCATGAGAATGAAATGCTTGCACCATCCAGAAGGTTTCTGCTGTCTTATTATCTTTCTTATTATCTATTATCTCTATCTGTCTTATTTATTTTAAAAATCGAATATGTATGACCTCTCAATGTGACCACAAGGGTGCACGTTTAGCAAGTGCTGCCAGCCACAGCGTGGAGAGAAAAGAAAGTAAGCCATGCAGTGATTCATGCTCCCAGTATTACGTCATTGGGCCAACCCCGATCCAGACTCGGGAGAGAGGAGACGTTCAAGGACCTCAGAGGATCCTTGGACTTCGGGGCGCTGTCTTTTTCTACTTGTTCCACCCACTTTTACAGCCTCCCCAAACTATCCACTCTAATGACGAAGTGACTGAGAAACAAGTATGTGCTAAACTCAAAACCAAAGTGGAGAGATCGATGCTGCGTTCAAGACCAGACGTGCTAATAGTTTCAAAGGCAGTTGTTTCAGGTAAGACGCTTTTTCTATTGAACATAATAAGGGAACATGAAGTTGTACAAATAACGACGACGACTTTCCGCGTTGATTTAACATGTTTGACTTTCAGGATGCACCAGTTAATGTCTCCCAATTTAAGTCTGCATGTAAGTACTGGATTACTGGTCATATTACTTTCACATGTTGCTGTGTGACCCACGAATGGACCAATAATTGTCCTGGTTCAATTAAATTGGCCCTCTTCACCATGCTGTTGACATTTTGATGCCACTTTAGTGGGTTAGAGCTGTGTCGAGTGGAAGGGACTCCTGTAAAGGCTCTATCACCATGGCAACTTGGGCTACATTGTACTACTTTGACATATTAACTCTGTTTCAAAATGCATTAGCTTGCATTAAAATCTTGTTTTAATGCAATATTGTTTATTTTCTTCATTTATAACATTTGCTGGCATGATTAATCACCCCCCCTGCTGAATATTTGGTATTACCCAACCTCTATACCTAATGTTCACTTTGCTTTGGCATGGATGAAGACAGCAGAACAGAAGAACCTTAATAAGAGCTCTAACAGACAAACATTGCTTGGTCCACACCTACAGCTAATAATAAGTAAAAAATCCCAACAAAAAGAGGTAAATACTCATGTTGCTAAGTTAGGTGATGATCTGAGAGTGGAGTTGGCAAGCCTACTGTTGGACCCCAGTGTCCTGTGAGGTGAAGCCTGGCCTGGGGGGGTCAGGGATGTACTGTCCTCGGTTTAGTGATGGTAACTTGGCTGTTTTCCACATCATCTTGTCAGCAGTGAAGGTATTTTAGTGATCAAATAACGCCAGAGCCTACACACAAGCTACTTTTCTCCTGGCATTTCTACAGTTTTAAAAGAGGATTCCGCCCTGCTGCGGGACGGTAACCATGGTGATGACAGACGCTCCTTCAAGTGTCCTTATGCACCAGTTCTGCTGCAGCGGGTGACGGTGGTGGTTTATTAGCTGTAGGTGTGGACCAACAATGTTCAATGTTGCCGCTGTTCTGCTGTCTCCATCCATGCCAAATTAAAGTGAAAATTAGGTATAGAGAACAGGTTGGGTAATACCAAATATTCACTTTTGGATCATTCGTGGATCACATACCTGTTACAATTTCAACAAATATTTTTCATCATACGAACTATTGTTTTACAGATGTTTTTTCATTGCTGTTTAACAGGTGAGTTGTTCATGTTTACATTAGGCATTTAGCATCAATGCTACACTTAGTTCATTATAAGCATAAGCATTCTATATACATGTACTGTATACATATACACATACATGTATACATACCTATGGTATACGTCAGTAGAGCTTATTAGAATAGATAGTATAAATCACAATACTTAGGGGTAGGAGAGAGAGGGTAAAAGAAGAGGCACACATAATAAACTAGCAAAAAGCATTCAAGAAGAAAAAAGTAATAGTAATATTCATAAAAATAGAATTTTTAAAGAATAATTTGCAGTGTATTGCTGATGATGCATCAGCATTCATTATTACTTGTGTTTGTGATTTCTAGTGGAATAGTATGTAGCTGTATACCTACTGAATCATCAGAATCCTTATTCCTCTTTCTGCCCAGCGTTAGGAATCTGCTTAAACGTGGTCAGAATAAGATTGGTTAGTCCCATCCACGATGGTATAGCGTTGAATCTACCTTTTGTCTTGACCTTTTCTATGTGCTGTATCTCCTCTCATGTCTGCTTTTTAAAACATTTTAGCAGCTTTTACACTGGAAACGTATGAGGAGACATCTTATGGGTACATTGCTGATGAGCTGCCGTGGGACAGTGCAAGGGAACGGTGTTACCAGCGATCTGGCTCCTTGGCCGGTGTCTCTACGCCGGTTGACAACAACGAGATTAACAACTTCTTAACGTCCTTGAACATTTCTGAAGCTGCGTGGATCGGCCAGAAATTCACCACTCATCTTCAAAGTAGGTTCAGTTGTTGCATGCACCTCCTTCATTTATTAATGACAGTGGGACAACTCTGGAAAAAGTGCCTCAGAAGTCGCATAAAACTTCTCAGAGGATGAAACCTGCAGTGCTGCGAATGTCCACTATGTCTCTATGTGTGGTGCAAAAAAGGTTCATCTGAGACTTTGATTCTGGAGGTCACCGGGCGCTCAGACCGGAAGAATGCCAGTCTTCTTCTCAGGTTTCCTTCCATGGACGCAGTGACTGCTCTTATTTAAGTTTTCACCCTAACTGCTAGGGAATCTTTTCTTATTCCATTCAGTCCCGTATTAATGAGTTCCAGCACCGTGCAAACCCGATCCAAGGAAAGCCTGTTCAGCTGACTCTGTTAGTGCACGCTATTCATGGCGCTTACCAGGAAGTCTTCAACCGTGACGGCTCCTGGCGCTGGACTTGCGTTTCTTGGAAGCAGAATGGCGGAGGCTGGACGCTATTAACTGATGGCTGCATGGTCTACACCGGCGATGGCTTGGACTCTTCTGACAGCACTGGGCCAGATGGACTATTTCTTATTGGCCAGGAGCAGGACACCTATGGGGGCTCATTTAAGAAGGATGAGTCATTCTCAGGAAGCACCACTGAGCTTCACATATGGGATCGAGCACTGAGTAGAAGCCAAATGGCCACAATGGAAAAGGAGCGTTCACCAGCTACATCTGGGCTGATTTTCAAGTGGAGCGCAGCATGGGTGGAAAAGGGAGTCCTCCCTTCCAAAGCTGTGGAGAAGTAGCCCATGTGAAAGTATACTGGGCGGCTTTCAGCATCGCGGGGATGGCTTAGCACGTTTTGATATGAAAGCGGATCTCAGCAAGAGCAGACAAGGACATACGATATGCACCAGGCTTTGCAGTTTGACTGTGCTGCCATGAGACTCGGGTGTGGTTGCTGTGCAGAGAAACAATGGATGGCACCCCCTCAGCAGACCCGAAAAGCCCCCAGTGTGGAGGACCCCCCTGAGGAAACACTGGAGTTAGAAGCTGAAGACTAAGAGCATAAAATAGGACTAAAAAAGATAAAAACATAACACTGCAGTTAAAAGCTGAAGACTAAGAGCATAAAATAGGACTAAAAAGATAAAAACATAAGAAAAATTAAAAAATATTAGTTAAAAGCCTGATTAAAAAAGGGAAGAAGGGAAAAGGGAAGAGGTAGTTAAATTGACATCCTGTACTAACGGTATGTGAGTAAAGAGCAAGTATATGTGAAATACTTGCAGTAGCAGCAGACATTTATCCACACGACAACACACAGGCTCATTGTTTATGTTTAATGGCTTTGTGGTCTCCTTTTCCTTCTGCTCAGCGTCAGTTAAGCTGCTTGCAGTTCTTGTAAATGTTTTGTGGCTCACATCACTCGTAATCCACCCTTCTGTCCTGTGCTGACATCATGGTCCCCGTGGGGACCGCTCCTCCCTCTGGAACGGAACACGGAGTAACACATGTGTACTCCTTCAGCAACTTCAGCTGTTGCTCTTTTCATTTAGAAAGTGTCTCTTTTGTCAACAGTCCATCGTGTTTCAAAGACGTATGCGCTGATCCCTGGTTGATTGCAGCTAGTTGCTTCCAGACACGGATTCCTGACTTATGCAGTCAATGTAATATTTCTGTAGTTAGAGCACAGAAAATATTTTTATGACCTTCTAAATATTGGAGACCTCTAGACATGAAATAACACCCCTACAGTCACCTTCTACTACCCGATGTAGTGGTCAGAATAAGAGAAAGTAAGACATAATATAGGGCAGCACGGCGGTCGAGTGGTTAGGGCACAGACCTCACAGCTAGGAGACCAGGGTTCAATTCCACCCTTAGCCATCTCTGTGTGGAGTTTGCATGTTCTCCCGGGTTTTCTCCGGGTACTCCGGTTTCCTCTCACATTCCAAAAACATGCTAGGTGACTCCAAATTGTCCATAGGTATGAATGTGAGTGTGAATGGTTGTTTGTCTATATGTGCCCTGTGATTGGCTGGCAACTAGTTCAGGGTGTACCCTGCCTCTCGCCCAAAGACAGCTGGGATAGGCTCCAGCACCCCCCGCGACCCTCGTGAGGAAAAGCGGTAGAAAATGAATGAATGAAGACGTAATATAGACTCACATGCTTGCTGTTTTGACTTCTTGTTTCTCCACTGTACTTCCTGCGATGGCTGTTGTCTCACCCTGGTAACATTATTGGCACAACATATCGGTATGGATCTTTTCAATTTGTAATGTTATTTTTTCTGCTTGGAAATGCTCCGTTTAGGCCACCATACATCACGTTTGCCTCATGATGCTAATTGGAAACTAATAATGGTCTGTTGTCAACCACAAAATGGCAATCTCCAAGTTCTTCAGTTTGTGTCTTACCGAGTGAAATCGGACAGCTTTGTGGGAGCAGACTGGGGAAGGCCCTTCTCTGTGCCAGCATGGCTGGGCCCCAGTGCACCAAGGAAGGTCCCTAAAGCCACGCTTGAATGACTTTAATGTGGGACAACTTAGAACCTGAAGATGGCCTAGACAACTTTTGGGACGAATAAGACCAGAATGTTGAGCTCATGTGCCATCTTTCGAGTCCAACGCCAGTGGTCATGTTTTTCTGGATTAGCGGACAAAATATTTCCCAGATGCTTCCCCAAATTGGAATTGACCAAGTCCTGATTTTCTCTTATGTTTATCGAGAGTAAGGCCATTTTTGATGAGCGGACAGTTCTGCCATGGTCGTTGGCAGCATGGCTCGGACGGTAGAGTGAATCTGTGATGGGCATTTATGCATCGTTCACTGAAAAATCATCTTTCTGATCATAACTATTGACTCGTTTCTCATTTCAGTTTGCTGCACATTTAACCCTCCTCTTTTATCTGACAAGGTAACATCTCCGCCTTCGATCACGCCTTTTTGGACTCCATTTTGGAGGGGAACGCCTTGCGGAATCAGACGTTCTCCGTGACGTTTGTGGACAGCACTCAGCCTGGGGAAGAATGCGGTGCCTTTGACCCCGCTACCGGGACTGTGATCCTGGAGAAGTGTGATTCCTCTAGAGGAGCCGTCTGCCAGTTTAAGAAAGGTGCCAGTCATGACGATGGAACTTATGTGAGGACATTGGAGGCTTTTTCAAAGTGTGGGACAGTGAGCCCACTTTGGTCGGTTCTTTACCACTTTAGCCTGCCTGAACCCGAAAATGCAGAGAAGATCGTAGAGACGCTTCAATCCAAGTCCAGTAGCTTATTTCACACCTCATCCGTTTACAGGATCTTGTCAGGTTAGGTTTATAACCATCTTAAGATCTTAGATCTTCTTCACCTTTTTAAATTCCGGCAGGCGAAAGTGCAAAAGAACTTGACAGTCCAAATTTTTAGGAGATTATTCCCGCTGGGGGGGCGGCACGGTGGTCTAGTGGTTAGCGCGCAGACCTCACAGCTAGGGTACCAGGGTTCAATTCCACCCTCGGGCATCTCTGTGTGGAGTTTGCATGTTCTCCCCGTGCATGCATGGGTTTTCTCCGGGTACTCCGGTTTCCTCCCACATTCCAAAAACATGCTAGGTTAATTGGCGACTCCAAATTGTCCATAGGTATGAATGTGAGTGTGAATGGTTGTTTGTCTATATGTGCCCTGTGATTGGCTGGCGACCAGTTTGGTTTTGCTAAACGTTGATCCATTTTAACATAACTTTGTTTTTGAGCTGCTGAGCCCCACCTTAAGTCTTCACAGCTCTCATGCTTTTCATGCTTTTCAATGAAATCGTACTTATTGCCTAGCAAGCATTAACATATTATAGTAGCAAGTGAGTCCATTTTTATTTGTGCTTTTAGAAGTGCTGGATCCTGGAAATTTCCCAAAGACAGCGTTCTTCAGCATGTTGGTACTGGAACCCTTAGCCCAGCCCGTCACCCTTTCATTGTGCTTGTTCCACGGAAGACAGATTGCTGGACTAATACTGATTTGCTTTGGGTTGATGAAGGAGCAGAGTAGCTACTGGGACGGTGACCTGCCTTTCATGCATCGCTTGACCCAGGCTGCCCTGCACATCATGGAGACCGGTGGCCCGAATGTCCTCACATCTAGCGATGTCCACTTCCTGTCTCAAAGGATGGAGATGGAGTTGTCGGCCCTGGCGAGCGGCCACACGGACAGAGCGGATGCAGCAGAGGCAATGCTGTCCATAGCTACAGATTACGTCAAAATGGCCAGTGTGATGCTGGAGCCGCACGTGGCTCAACAGTGGATGGGCCTCACAGGCGATGGGGTGAGCGCTTTTGTTTGGGAAAAGCTTTCTGTCCAATTGTCCTGCATGCATCAAACTGACACCATAGCTGCTGCTCGGAATGCTACTCTGGTCCTGGTAGACCATTCCGTACGCATCTTTGTAGATACAGGGGTTCGGATACGATTCAAAAGCATTGTATTTTGCACAAAGCATACAAATGATGATCTGATTCAATGGTTCCAATCAAAGCTAATATAATGAAGATAAAATAAAATAAATAAAATAAAATAAAGAAGCGTATAAGCGTGTTATGTCAAATGTGTACATCACATCGCAGCACATCTTATTTTCCTTCAAAAGCGCCGACAAAACAAGACGCTTTTTCTGCTGTTGTGTATTTGGGAACTCAAAAGTGAAGGGACGTGTTGTTCTGCAGGTTGTGTTCTCACTGAGCTGAGCTGTTGGTGCACGGTCAGCGTGGGGGAGGTCCACGCATCCGCCAGTCATGCATGTGTGACGTCATGGAATCAAGTTTGTTTGTAGTTCTAAATGGAACTAGGATGCTATGTTTTTTTAGCTTTTTTTCTCTACATCATCATATGCAAATGATATGCAAATTAGCCGATGAGCTCATCTAGCAATTTCTGGGACAGCCAATAGCTACTTGTTTTACCGGGTCTCCGGGGATTTATGGTGATCCCTGTCCATCCGGGAGGCTGATACCAATGCAGCCGCAAGCAGATATCGGGTCACGATGTATCATTCACAAGCATAGCTGCTACCTTGATGATGCGCATCTTGATTTTACTTCCACGTGATGGATTTGCATGATTACCAAATGTCCGTTTGAATTTGTTTGCCAAATTCCTTTTTTGTTGGATGTGATTGTCCAACAGATCAGCGTGGGGCCGTTTACTCTTGTCAGTAGCGTTGACAACCTGACTGCAACTCTGGCAGACGTGCTGTCTGCTGAGGGGAGAGGCTTCTCACTTTCTACCAAGAATATAGGTACTGGAACAGGTAGTACAATGGCAGTTGAACTACTACAGTGACAACTACAGGAAGTCATTTTCATTTGCCGAATGAATAATTGACCTGGTTATGTGGTTATTTATGATTTCTCATGTTTGCTGCTGTCTTCATGGCCAGATGTGTTCATCAGGAGCCACAAGCTGTCTGCAGAAAGCTGCTGTCAATCATTTAAACCATCCCACCTCGGCGTGAGGAGAAATGATCAGGATGAGCTGCTCATCCCCGACTCGGAGCTGCAGAGGATTCAGAAACTGGGTAAGGAAAAGTAAAACGGCATCCACGTTTATCTGTACAGCATCCCCATGGCGCCCAAGGTACGCCACAAAAATAACTTCTATTGCATCAAATAGAACAGGGTAGGATGGAATATGATATACACGTACAGCATCACGTCACGTGTCAAATGCCAGTCTGAAAAAAGACTTTGTAACATCGATAAACGTTGACTTTTATTTTTATGCTGCTGATGTACAGCTCTACCTGCCAGGAACGCTCTAGATCCCCTCCACTATGGCTTCTTCACCCAAATGTAGAAAAATATTGTTCAGCTAACAGGGCACTTTGGACACTCCTGCTGAGAAGATCCTGGCTGTGATGTTTGACAGCAGCCTGAAGCTTGATGAAGAACTGTGTACGAAGAGCAGCTTTTTTCCACCTCACCCTTTTTATCAAGAGCACAACGTGAAAAGGCTATTTAGACATTGATCAGCTATTTTTTTACTGGAGTAAATCTATTCGTCCTCCGCAGGCTCCAGTTGGTGCAAAATGCAGCTGCTGGCCTTCTCACTAATGTTCCAAAAACGCCCCAATGGCTCCATTCTCTTTTCTCTCCATTGGCTCCCCATATTTCTACCATCCATTTGTTTTTCTTCAAGGCCGTGAATGGTCTTGCTCCAGCATATTGGCTGAAGTTTGAACCATCCGCCGCCAATCCAGGCCCCTTCTGAATAAACAAGATGGGACGTCCCGAGGACCAGATGCACCTGCAAAAGAAAATCTGCTGTGTTGCGTGACATCATTTGGAAACCTTTGGTGTGTTTTCTTACAGGACACCAGGACGTGATGTTTATTCACACTCACTACAGCCATCTGGATGAGCTTTTATCGGGTACACCACAGCCTCTGACTAAACAAGAGAACATGAAAAGGTTTGCTTTTTATCGTTGATGAATGCTGGGTACCATTTGGACTCCAGCGATGGAGCTCATTTGCCATTCAGCATTTACTCCCCAGCAAATTGCCTTATTTTTATTTATTAAGCGCATTTCATTGACTGTAGGTTGCTAATAAATAATCATCATAAAATACAGTACAGCAGGCCGCATGGTGGACAAGCGGTTAGCATGTATGCCACGCAGTCAGGAGATGGAGAGTTCTCCGGTTGCCTCCTCCATTCCAAAACATTGGAATAGTCATTGGCCACTCCAAATTGTCCATAGGTATGAATGTGGGTGGGAATGCTGGGTTGTCTATATGTGCTCTGGGATTGGCTGGCCACCAGTCCAGGGTGTACCCCAGTCCACAGCTCACTCCACCTTTTGGCTTGACATTGACGTACGCTCCCGATTTCATAATCACATTTCCAATAAGAGTGACTGTTGTAATGATTAGTTGACACTCCAGAACCCTCCTCTTTTTCTCTTCAATTACCATTGCTCACTCACAACACAATCCAGGTTTGTGTCTCACTACCTATTCAAGGCATTTCAAGTAGGCATTTTAAGTATCAAACCTGTAGGTGCGGGCGGCACGGCGGTCTAGTGGTTAGCGCGCAGACCTCACAGCTAGGAGACAAGGGTTCAATTTCTGTGTGGAGTTTGCATGTTCTCCCCCGTGCATGCGTGGGTTTTCTCCGGGTACTCCGGTTTCCTCCCACATTCCAAAAACATGCTAGGTTAATTGGCCACTCCAAATTGTCCATAGGTACAATTTGCCCTGTGATTGGCTGGCGACCAGTCCAGGGTGTACCCCGCCTCTCGCCCGAAGACAGCTGGGATAGGCTCCAGCACCCCCCGCGACCCTCGTCAGGAAAAAGCGGTAGAAAATGAATGAATGAATGAACATGTAGGTGCTCACCACTAATGAAATATAATACAAGATGATTGATGGCTGCCAAACTAATGTTTTTGTCTCAGCACACAACCATGGTGCGTTCAAGGAATTGGTTTGATGAAAAAACATCAGTGACGCATAAAGACATCTTTAACGCTGGTACATGCGTTTCAACCTCTACTTTTTTACCTGAACTCCACTTTTGTTTGGCCAAAAGTCTGCAGTTTTGCCAGTCGGTGAATGCTGAATGGCCAATGACCCTGTGTGCGTCCCGAGGGCGTCTCGTCACAAGATAGTGAGGAAATTAAATGTATGTAATGTAATGTACGTGCCTTTCTTGCTTCCTTTTCCTTTTCAGAAGTGTCCTTGGTCACCTGGCGTCTGCTGTCATTTCCGCCACCGTCCGTGATGCCTCCAAGGCCCAAACAATCCCTGTTGCTGTCAAGTACAAGCTGGGCTTATCACATACGGTACTGCTACTTCTGTGCCTGCATGTGCGTCCTTTCCAAGGGTACATCGTTACATGGTCACGCCTACTAGAAGTATCAAGTACAAGTATAAACTAGACAGTGTAAAAGGGATCAAACATGTTTCCCTTCCAGCGTATGGCCTGGAGCAGTTCCAATCCCATTCCCATCCTGCATGCCTTATGAATAGCATCACAGTTGGCTTGTCATTAGTTTGCATTAGTAAATACTACTATTATATACTATATAATAATACTACTAACACACTATTAAAAGTTGGATTGTGTTTTTGTCTAGATGGAGAATGCACAGAGATTTATCCCGGTCTGCGCCTTCTGGAATTTCAGCCTCATGTAAGTTTCATCAGCAACCAATGATGCCATTGACTTTGCAGACCATTCCCTACGTAAGTGACATTTGTGTGATCTTACGCAGGGACAGTCACAGCAGGGGCTGGTCCAGTGAAGGCTGCAGCGTGGTCTTTGCTGCATCTGGTGTCACTTCCTGTCAGTGCAACCACACCACCAACTTTGCAGTGTTGATGAATTACTTGAGACCAAAGGTGAATTATAGTTGGAATGCGTACACTTAGGGCTGGATGATATGGACCACAACTCATATCCCGATATATGTAGGTAAAATATCCAGCAGCCTCTCCACCTCCATCCTCCGCGGGATATCCGATCGTTTGGCATAGCAGAGCAATGCTCAAAGCTAACAAAGCTAAGTGCTTGGTTCGGGCTTGCTTGGCATTGCCAGCAGTAAGTCCAGCCTGTTTATGGTGAACATTGGCCTCTGCCAAGGCTGCCCTTTGGCACCCGCTCTCTTCACAATTTTCATGGACAGAATTTGTACACACAGCCAAGGCGTCGAGGGGAAAATTTGAAATTCTTTCCATAATTGTATTATGTTCACCCAACAAATTATTTCTTTGAATGTGGAAGGCAAAGCTCTCAATTTATCCATCGATCTATGATGTTCCCACCCTGACCGACCCAAAGCTCGTGACCGAAAGGAGGAGATTGTGGATACAAACAACCTAAATGAGTTTCCTCCTTAGGGTAGCTGGACTAAGAGATAGGGTGAGGAGCTTTGTCATCCGGGAGGGGCTCAGAGTAGGACTCGAGAGGAGTCAGTTGAGGTGGCTCGGGCATCATCTAGTCCGGATGCCTCCCGGACGCCTCCCTGGTGAGGTGTTCCGGGCATGCCCAGTCGGGAAAAGGCCCGGGGGGAAGACCTGGGACACTCTCGAGGGATTATGTCTCACCTGGGACCCGGACCCAGATAAGCGGAGGAAAATGGACGGATGGATAAATAAAACTCTAAGAAGGCAGCAGGCGACGCAGAGCTGCTGTAACTGGTTTGCACTCGGGCGGCGCCATCTTGAAACATGAGACCTCCGCATCAAATCCAGTCGATTCCCACATGAACGTTATGCTTGTTTTTCATGAATGTCACCCAACCCTACGTACACGATACAACTATTCTGTGGCTCATCCTGTGCCAGTGCAGTGCAATTGAATTGCCAGTAGGTGGCACTGCTGGTGCTTTCCCATGTTTACCATTTGAAATGCAATAAGAGAGAGTTTCTTAGCGGCCGTCCCTCCTAAAAGCGGTGCATTCAACCTATAATGTCCAGGGTGACGAAGAGATCTCCCATCCTAACATCACTCTCCTCTCTCCTCATCCACACCCCATTCCTTCTCTTCTGACCCAGTGGAGTCCTGAGGAAGAGCTTGTTCTGACCAAGCTGACGTTCATCGGTTCCGGAGCATCTCTGTGCGCTCTGGTGGTGACCTTGATGCTGTTCACTGTGTTGGAGTGAGTAGCTGAACGTGAACGTGTCCTTTCTTTGCTTTGAGACAGACAATCGCTATTACCCAATTAAGGATGCTGTTCATTGATATGTGCATTTTTCCACCAAAAATGTGAATGCTTATGTGTGCGCCCGGGACGGCTTACACCTTAGCACATTTGTCAAACTCAAGGCCCGGGGACCAGATTGATGAACTCAATTTAAGTGTTTAAAAATGCACTTATCTTTCTTGCTCAATGTGCTAAAAAGGACCTTTTGAATCATATGCAGTTAGAGATAAAGCCCGTTTGAAATGAATTATAGTCATTTACTCCCATTTTTCCCGTGTATGTAAGCTAGCGAGTACACTACTTGCTAGCGGTGTTGGTTCCTGGTGTGTATAAAACACCATTTGATTTGTCAGTGAAGTGGATATGCAAATGAGCTGTCAACTTCAGAGTAGGCTGGCTTATCTTTTTGTCAATATTCAGACAATAAGAAAAGCTTTAATATCTGAAATATTGGCATCCAGTGTGACTTTTATTTAGTGCAAGACCAAGAGTCCATTTCACTTTCACCGGCTTTGCTTAATGTGCTTTTGGATTTGTTTCCATGCTTTCAATGTGAAATACGTTTCTTGCTTTTGATGCGTCTCCTGATAGATGATTCAATAATCAGTCAATAATTGTGACGTCCAGTTTTGGTGACAGGCCTAAGGGTGTGTCTTCACGGCCTTGGAGTACAGCTGCTGTGCTCGTGGTCACTGAATCAAACCACGGCGTTGGCCTGTCAATGTTCTGTATTGCTTTCTCATGATCAGCCTTAATTGGCTGTTTTCTGTGAGGGCCTGCCTTTATGTTTCAATAGAATGTGACATTTGTCTCCCAAGCATCCCTCGGTCTGACAGGACGTCCATCCACAAGAACTTGTTCGTGGCTCTGATCTGCGCTCAAGTCATTCTGCTGTGCAGCGGCTCGGCCGTTCACAACAAGGTACGGACCCGTGGGTTGCACACAGGGCGTGGAAGCATTGTTGGTGCTTGTCAGAAGATGAAGCAGCCACCTGCAGGTGTGGCATATCAAGATGACGATCGCACAGGCGGGACTGATTGGCCACAGTAAAAGGCCACTCCAAAATGTCCAGATGTAATGTAACATGTAATGTAGTTTTACATGTACGTATATTTCCATTTCCACGTTTGCTTAAAGAAAGTAACAGGTCAATGGTAGAAGTACTCCTGTGTGTGTAGAAATATCAGTAGTATCTTCAGCTGTATCGGCGTAGAGCGGAGGGAAATGTAACTTGGATGTGTTGCTGCGCTGGCAGCTGGCGTGCACGCTAGTGGCGGCGTTGCTGCACCTCTTCTTCATGGCGGCCTTCAGCTGGATGCTGGTGGAGGGTCTGCTGCTTTGGAGCAAAGTGGTCGCCGTCAACCTCAGCGAGGAAAGACACATGAAGTATTACTACCTCATCGGGTGGGGTACGCCGTATTCTCATTGGAATCATGTGACTCTCCGTCACAGTTGCTGAATCCTTTTTTCTTTTCTTCTTTAACCCCCCCCGCCCCTCCAGGTCTGCCAGTGCTCATCGTCACCATCACCCTGGCGTCAGCATCAGGCAAATACTTGGCGGATGGATATTGCTGGCTGAGTGTCCAGAACGGCGTCATCTGGAGTTTTGCCGGGCCCGTCATCTTCATCATTATGGTTAGCACTTCCTGGTCATCTTGTCATGCTAGCTCTCTTATTGCTGACATGCAATGCATGTACTGAAAGGCCTTTATTTATTCTCATCAAACAATGCACTTGTCCATTCTGTTGTTTCTATTGTTGGCCTTTGTTTCTTCTGCAGGTGAATATCATGGTCCTGACCAGGGTGGTGGTCATCACCATATCCACGGCCAAAAGGAGATCCATCATGTTGCAGATGGGTGCCAGCCCGCTGGAGCAAGCCTACGAGCAAGTTAGGTACTGGCCAAAGGGGGGCGCTATTTGTTCTCTTTTTACAGCTTGATGCAGGCTGTTTGACAGACGCAAGCCGGCCGAAGATGAAATATGCATCCATTTTCACCGTTTGGGATGCTTCACTTTTGACCAGACTACATTAAAAATTGCTTTTAAATGGACTGACAATGAGGTTACATTTTATACTGTAACAAACAATATCATCTTCTATTGTCAATAATATATCATCCATACTTTTTCCCCCCAAATCATCATTTGTGCATAATGTTGCATAGGTGTGTGTTCTTAAAGAGAGACATCAATTAAGACATGAAATAAACGACCGGATGGCATTTCCTTGTGAAAAGAATGACCCGGGCATTGAACGTAACAGCATGTCACGGTCCATGCTCCAGCATCCAATCCGTGGGAATCTCTCCCACATGCCATCCGCTGGATTGGGAATGATCCTATTGGTGGATCAGCCTCAGCCCACCAGGCCTCACAGTAGGCACACTATAAGGACTTTCAAAGCCGGCCTTCAACCGTTTGGCACCCCTGGGTGGCAGCCGTCTCGGAAACTCAAACAAATTCCTCCGCTGAACAAGCTAGGGCCCGCTGCCTTCCGTGTGACACGCTGCTGTGGTTTGGCGGTCACCTCATTCCACTCGAAACAGAATGAAAGGAGATTTAAGGTGGGACGATGTCACCCCGGCTGCTGGGGTGCAGCCCAGACCGCTCACTTTCATCCAAAAGTACAATCATAGATGATTCTAGATATTTGGCAGCATTTGGAGATGATGATAATACTTGGAACGGTTGCATCTTTTGTGTCGTGTGTGGCGTCGGCGTGCTTAAGATTGGTGTCATGTGACCGCAGGGCTGCTGTGAAAGCGGTTCTGGTTCTGCTGCCCATCCTGGGATTGACGTGGCTTTGTGGGGTCCTGGTCCCGTTTTCCATCATCATGGCCTACATCTTCATCCTCCTCAACTCCCTGCAGGTACACGGCCACTCTTCTTCTCATGTTTGATTCTGATAAAAGAGCCAAATGGCCATCAAGGCTAATGAATGAATCTTTCATCCTAAGCTGATGATATGACACCAAAGATGATAGCAAATAGCGACTATTATTCCAGTAAAACATCCATGAGAGGAGACCAGACAACCTTCTTTAGATCAATTGTAATCCCAAACGATTCATATTCCCAATAAGGCTCATGCTAAAAAAGCCATGGTGGTTAAGTCAAAGTGTAACCTATCTTAGGAAAATATCACCACCACCTTCATCATCGTCATCATCGAGAAGAAAAATGTGCAAGCCAAAGTAAAATGCAACTTTTCAGCAATTTGCAAAATATCCATCTGCATGTTTGTTGTTCCTTCGCGACAACTAGAAAGCTTTTCTATTATACGTTCTAATTGTGAACACACACGCACGTTCAAGGCTTTCATTTGTCAGTGGGAAGGCTGAATGCAGGAAGTGGAGCTTAAAAAAAGACTGGCGTTAAGCGACTGTTCCATTTGAAGAAAAAGGAAATCAACTTGTTTGTCTGACATTTGCATTATTCCCGGAATGGCTGCAAGGTTTCATTCGCTGGGCGGCCATTTGTCTGGACTTCAGGGACCAAAGGCCTGTGTTCCATCCCTAGCCATAAGCTCTATGGAAGGAGTATAGGCAACGGTCGGAGCATAAAAATTTCTTTCCATCTTGAAGTTCATTGTGACATGATGGAGCAGTAGCGCTGCGGCGAGGAATTTCATCCACCGTGGATTGGGTATCCTACTTTGGTATTCCATCAACCGGATTTGGATTTGAAAATGTAAATATCAGCCTCTCCGATGTGAATATTTGTGACAGCAGCCCTATTGTCCTTCATCGGACCTGGAAGACGCCCGTTCTCCTTCTCCTCTTGTCTTTGCTGACCCAACCAACCAGCGTTGGTGTTGGTTTAGCAGGTGGACTTGGCCTCTATTACCTCTTAACCTTCTTCTGTGTTGTCCCCATTTGCCGCTGCGTGTGACGTCGGTTGGTCACGTGGTACGGCGCGACCACCTTTTTGCCCCAGGGTGGGTTACGTACCCGTCAACCTGGGACGCTTTGTTCGATTCCTTGAAAGCGACTACTTTGTTCACTGCAATGTTTTGCAAATTGGAGTGTATGCAAACCGAGCTGTCAATAACGACCCCTGCAGTGAGAGAACCTCAGAGCCCGGACCTCAACCTCACCAAACACCTTTGGCGACAACTAGAACTTCCGGAAATTCCAGGTGAAGGACACTTGAAAAAATCTTATGGAAAGTGGAATGAAGAAAAAAGGAATCTTTTTAGGATACGCTGTCTTCATCCCACTGCTGGATTTGGCTTTTTCCATGTTTTCCATTCACTGGCAGCTCCACTCATTCCAAAGGATGAATGAATGTATTTCCACTGCACCTTTACTCTGTTCAGCCCGGTATTCACGACTTTTACTCCATGTACTCAATGTCAGCAGTGCACTTTTAGGTCCCTTTCCAACCTTCCCAAGTCACACATTCTACTCCATTTTGCCATTCCGAGATGTCTTAACGTAGAAATGTAAGCAATTATTGCATCATCAAGGATCAAGCCGCGGAACTCTGCTCGCACAAGATTGATGACATCATCAGCCGGTGTCTTTTGTTGGCTGTTGGTTTGCTGGTGTCAAAAACACTTGATTTAGCATCATGGACCCGGAACGCGTGTCCTCAAAGAGGAACCCTGCCAGGCTCCCATCTGTTCCAATGACACACGCCGGCCCTTGCCTCACTCTACCGTTTCATAGATCCTCTGGCCTGTTTCCTCTTCCAGTCTTGGTTTTACGTGTTTCACTGAGACGTGGCTGGACCAAAACACAGCTAATGTTGTCCTGATCCGGTCTAGTCCTCCTCAGGTCCGCTTTCTATCTGAAACAGGACAAAACCAGAGGGTGAGGGTGGAGGTGCCATATTTAGGGACACATTACTCACCCATAAGTCTTTGTTCTTCTTTTCACTTTGTGTCAGTCGTGGTACACGCAAATATACTTCCACACTTTATATTACTGTAATACTATATTTATATTATTATAACGATATCAAATAATAACCATCATACAGTAGGACCTGATTTAGGACGTGGAACAAAACTATGCAAACTCTACATAGATAATGACAGGGAGAGCTAGAGGGTGTTTATCATTTAATAACAATATGACTATGATTAGAGTTTACATACAATAATGGGTGTTTATCATTTAATAACAATATGACTATGATTAGAGTTTACATACAATAATGGGTGTTTATCATTTAATAATAATATGAATATGATTAGAGTTTACATACAATAATGGGTGTTTATCATTTAATAATAATATGAATATGATTAGAGTTTACATACAATAATGGGTGTTTCTCATATAATAATAAAAATAATAGAGTTTACGTACAATAATGGGTGTTTATCATATAATAAAAATAATAGCATTTACATACAATAATGGGTGTTTCTCATATAATAACAATAATAATAATAATAGCGTTAACATACGATAATGGGTGTTTATCATATAATAATAATAATAATAGTGTTTACATACAATAATAGGTGTTTGTCATATAATAATAATAATAATAATAATACTAAAAATAATAGCGTTTACATACAATAATGGTGTTAATCATATAATAATAATAATAGTGTTTACATTCAATAAAGGGTGTTTATCATATAATTATATTATGAATATGATGAGAGTTTACATACAATAATGGGTGTTTATCATATAATAATAATAGCATTTACATACAATAATGTGTGTTTATCATATAATAATAATAATAATAGCGTTTACATACAATAATGTGTGTTTATCATATAATAATAATAATAATAATAGCGTTTACATACAATAATGGGTGTTTATCATATAATAATAAAAGTAGCGTTTACATACAATAATGGGTGTTTATCATATAATAATAATAGCGCTTACATACAATAATGGATTTTATCATATAACAATAAAAGTAGCGTTTACATACAGTAATGTGTGTTTATCATATAATAATAATAATAATAATAATAATAATAATAATAGCGTTTACATACAATAATGTGTGTTTATCATATAATAATAATAATAATAATAGCGTTTACATACAATAATGGGTGTTTATCATATAATAATAAAAGTAGCGTTTACGTACAATAATCAAATGTTGTGGCAAATGTAATGGGGTTGTGTTGATGTTAAGTTAGTCCTTGCATTTGTGAGAAGCTTTTCAGCATATCCAGTGCTAGCATAAGTTGCTCCAAAGTGTCATGTATATTGAGCCCATGTAACGGCACTATGCGTCGAGAATACTGTGGGGGTTCTGCTGTACCGCTAGTCATTTTTTAGTTTTTTTTCCATGTTGTGTTTAGCGAGGCACAATGGCCAACAACCACCAAGTGTTTACAAAGTTTTAGTGGCCACGGTATTCTCCCGAGTCTATTAAAACTTCCAGCTCTGATTCAGTAGGTTTTATGAGCATCTTTATCGTAAATAAAGGCACGCTTCATCTGCTTCCTTATCAGACTACAGATGAATAGCACATATGGGGGGCAGGGGCAAGGGGCTGTTTGTTGGGGCCCATCAATCGCTCCACCATCCAATCTGGAGGCAATGTCATTCAAAACTTTAGGCCGATCCATTACTGAGGTATAATAGACTCCTGGCCCTGTGGTGTCCAGCCTATTATTAGCCCATAATTTCACACCATCAATAACTTGGAGCGGCGGGTGAGGTTGGGTGAAACGAGAAGGTAGGGAGGGAAGGGAAGTTAAGAGCTGGAACGAAAATGTTGCATCTTCCCAAGTCATCGAGTCGTGACCTGATTCTTCTCATTCGTACACTGAGGGTTTGCTTTTAAACAATCCGCATTTGATGGAAGCTTTTGGGTCATTTCTCTCCTGTTTTTCCTTATCTCCAAAAAACAATTTTTTTCTTCTGGGAAGACCCAAGCCAGCTGAGCGACTATGATCGGTCCATGAACGCACCATCGTTTGTTTGGCTACGGAAGCACTTGAATCCGGCCTCAGAACTTGCAGCAAGGTGTACCCATGTTGAAGAACCTCTTCCAGTGAGGCCACATAACTTTTCCCTCCTCTGATGGGGGACCAGGGTCAGTTTGTTTGTTCACGTTCCATGACTGGGGGCCAAGTGAGGTAGGGGTTACCGTTTCCGGTTTTATGACAGAAACTGCACCCATGTCAGAAAAGTACATGCTTCATCCCAGCGGGTACAGTTTTTGTCGTGACACCGGTTGTACCGCGGCAAAACAGCTGGAGGGACTGGTGGTGGGGGCGATATGCGTATCTCTGGTAGTGTATTGTCCAGGGGGGGGTCAAATGTGGAAGCGGGCCATGTCCGGCCCCGGGCCTTAATTTGGGGACCTCTGATATTAGATATATAAGATGTATTAGTCCCACAAGGGGACATTTCAGGTTTACACAAGAGAACAGTACAAGAGAAGATATTTCTTTCTACTATATCTACTATATCTATGCTATGTACTATATCTACTATATCTACGATATGTACGATATGTACGATATCTACTATATCTAGCTCTACACTGTACATGCTGACCAAGTCACAGGTTTACAAACAAACATCATAGAATATTTCATGCTCGTAGTTAATGGCAACAATATGATGTTGATGACTGGCTAAATCAGCAAACACATGACGGTGAAAGTAGCCGTAGGTATAATCATGGAGATTTATTTATAAATCCATATTTTAATTGGAGCGTGTGATAATTATGAGGAAAACCAAATAAATGCGCCACATGATTGTTTGCATTGTGGATGTCTGGGAAAAGAAGTTTCCCTTTGAAAAAGACTTGCATCCTCAATTAGCAGCAGCAGCATCAAAACAAGATTCCGAGAGGATCCAAGGTCAGACTCCTTCCCACCAAGCCTTGTCGGAGAAGCCACTGCTATTGAACAGCGTTTAAAAAGATATAAGTATTTATAGTCTTTTGTCTCTTTTTGTTCCTTGCGTCTGCATTTCTCTTTTCCATGTGTTGATGTAGAACTGATTGCTAATTTTCCTTCATCTACGTTTTAACAGACAGGGAATCACGCCAAGGTCTCAACACTGTGTTGCTATGAAAATAAACTAAAAGGACGGTAGAGGGAGGGTGGAGCGCTATCACATTTGAAAAGTAAAGCCAGAGAATAATAGACTTCCTGTCAAAAGAGGGAGAGAATTCCTGTCGTCAGACCTCGCCTTGTTAAACCTGCAGGCATTTATTTAGCTTAGAATTACCTGCAGCTCAATTTGCTAATAGCCTCTGTCATAAGAAAGCAAACCAAAGCCAAGCGCCCACACCTCGGAGTCTCACCCTGGTTCAAGCCAGTCCGCTGTATTGAAAGAAGGACCAAGCTGGTTTCTTGGAACTGGTCCACGTCGTTTCCACACACTGTGGAGTACAGTAGACTTCCTATCCCGGCTGCCTGGGATGACGAAGGGGACTGTCCTGCGTTGCGTTACTCTGCCTTTCGTGCATACTTGCTGGGTAATTAGCGAGGACGGGGTCAGCGCAGGGCAAGAAAGCAAAGCGGTGTTGTTCTTCTATGGGGTGGCAGGGATTGCTGGGATGGGGTTGAAGTGGGGGTTAGGGTGTCGGAGGTTAAAAGGCTGTCAGATATTAGCACCAATTCACATTGAGACATTTTCTTTTCACTGCATTAAGGTCAAAGCAAATAAGCAACGCCGTCTGTTCTTTTTCTCCACGACTTTTGGTAGATGGCTAACATATCCAAAACGTTAGCGCAATCTTCTCTTCTGGGTACTTTTAGAGGTTGTTAGTCGTCTCTGAAATGGATGTTTGGTGCTTGTAATAGCTACATGGTTGACTTGTAGTGATGACACGTTTGGTCTTGTCACGACCGATGATAACCCTGGGGAAAAAGCTGTCCCTTATATCCTGGTTCCATTGGAGGGAGGGGGTGCATCTTCTAAAACGATTTGGAGTGGAAGTCACTATGCACCGATGAAGTACAGGAATTTTGGAACTGTAATAATTGTTAATTATCATGGAAGCGCCATGAACGCTTTCTGTTTTGCACACCAGTTGCAGAGCAAGAAGCTAGGCTATAGTTATGACTGGCGGCGACGGCGACTCAGGAGGGGACTGCTAAATAATCGTATTTGGAGTTAAGGAATCCCACTTCACCACGGAATCAATTAACATGATCAACCAAGTTTCACAGCATTGGATTTTTTTCAGCGTACAACATTTCCTAGGGTTCCGAGTACGATTTTGGAGCGCTACATCCAGTAGATGACTTTGGCGTCTGATGAAAGTGCAGACATTTTTCATACCTCGATTCATGGCCCTGAAGTACTCCAGTACTACAATGCCACGTCCTCGCAGTACTGATTTATTGATTGTATGTCAGTAGAATTGCAACATTGAGCTAAAGAACAACAGCTCAGCCAGCGGGACACTGATTGGGATGCGGACGCTCGTCCCCGTTGCCCTCCTGCCCTTCCTGGGGTGGCCCCCACCCCAGCTCGTCCCCTCCTTTCCTACGCACACAGACATACACTCTTCCTGCTGAGTGTTTACAGCCGCATGCTGATTCCGATGAATCTGCTTCTTGTCGGGTCCTGGATGCTTTGTGTAGGACCCCCAGGCCGCTGAAGGTGGGGAAAAAGCCCCCGACTGACAGATTGCACCAAGCCTGGACCTCCTTTTACACTGAGCAGATGTGCTCTCCCACTTGTTTTCCTTAGTAATTATCCCTCGTTAAGTGAAAGCATGTGCCAATCAAATGGCTGGGCGAGCAAGAGCGGTGCCTGAGCCGGGGCAGAGAGAGAGAGAGGGAGGGAGAGAGAGAGAGGGAGACCTAGAATGACATCCCTCCCCCTTTTTAAAGCCCAGTGTCATTTCAGAGTCATTAGAAGATGAAAGGCAATCGTTGCCAGGGTGGGAGAGATCTGCAGCAGCTGCAGGAGACATTATTCCGCCTCGTTGACTTTCAAGTGCCTGCTAATTTGATGATTATCACCTTAGCACTTGTCATGTTGGATTATACGTAGCTTCACGTCATGTGCTTGTGTGACGATGCTCCCCTAACATCAAATATGATCATAGAACTTCTTGTTGGAAATCCAATTCATCCGCTCCACTCCCAAAATGTTAACACAAAGCACTTTTAAAATCCATAATCGCAGTTTCATATGCAGAACATTCCCATCACAACAATGGGAGGGACAAGTAAACATATAGCATATATAGACACATAACCTACAGCATGACTCTGAGTAACAAAGCTGTAAAACTACACCAGTGTGTCTAACCCGCAGGACATGCTGGGAAGCCCAAGCCACGATCCACATGGCAAAACTACCATCACGGCTAAATTTAGATTGCGAGTGAAGGGGGGGAAGCTGAAAAACAGCAGACAGTGATATGAAAAAAAGGGAAAAGGAAGATATATGAAGTCTTCATGTCGTTGAACTACCATTCATTTTCACTTTGAGGAGCTACCAACCGTAGTGAAGTGTGATTGCATGTGACAGTCGCCGTGTCTGCCTGTTTATCATGATGGATGCGCCCTCCGCCGTGGGGGGCGCAACACACTCTGTAGGTGCCGCATGACCCAAATATCACACACTGGAGAATCCTCCAACTTTGGACTAATTACCCAATTCCTGCTTCTCGGTCCCTGACAGATGCAAATGTCTGTGGAAGCTTCCACTGGCAGTTATTCACTTTGTCACGCAAAAATCTATCTGAAATGGAAGATTTATGAAAATGGAAGAGATTTACAGTGGATGCTTGGGATTTTTGTGGAGTGTGATATGTGCTCATAGTCGAGGAACTTATGAAACACAAGGTCACATGTCCAGCACAGCCACCTCCTCCGCCGCCTCCTTCCTCCCTGATCCTGACACATGCCGTTAACCTCAGCTGGAAGACCATCCCATAATGGTACCCGCAACCATCTTTTTTCCCCTCCTTTGTACCCAAAAGCAACTTGTTCAGATTTAGCATATTGCAGCCATTTGTCATCGCTAGTCAAGGGCACCGCATCGCCGTCTTGTCAGCGCTGCAATTTTATGTTTCTCTTCTTAACGCTGGCGTGTACGCGTGACAGTGTGCGCATCCACAAAGTAGAAGGCAGGGGATTTGAAATTTGTTTTCATGCCTACAAATGTGTGCATATGAATAAGTGGACGCCCGAGGAAAAGACCAAGGGCAAACATTCTGGTGCTCTTTCAGCACAATGTGCACTTTTATGGCAAAGGAACATGATAAAGTGTCCAAGTACAAGCTGTTGGATATGTAATGTAGGACTTGGATGACATCCATGCATGCTATTAGCTGTTGTTGGGACTTTTGTCTGAAGTATACTTCTGCTCCATGCGCTTGGTCTTATGTTCGTATGCCTTCTCCACGTGGCCGCTCATTTCCACCAAAGGATACGTCTTGTTCATCTCTGTGTGCTGCAAATGAATCGGTCAAGTTGACCTCAGGTTGATGTCAAATAATAAGACTTCTCAGTAATCACAATAAGTAAATAAACTTGACTTGACTCAATTCCAGTGACTGCATCGCACCCTCCATCCGTATATCATGCATATTTTCTTTGTACAATTAATGTTGCACTCTTATTCCCTGGTGGACTAGCTGTTTATCTTCCTGTGTAGTCACTCCATATTGTCCATAGGTATGAATGTGAGTGTGAATGGTTGTTTGTCTATATGTGCCCTGTGATTGGCCAGTCCACCAGTCCAGGGTGGACCCCGCCTCTTGCCAAGACAACTGGGATAGGCTCCAGCACCCCCGCGACCCTTGTAGGGATAAGCGGTAGAAAATGAATGAATGAACATTATTAGAGCCCTGTAGGCATACATTAACACCCCTATAGTCGTATTGCATAATACTGTGGACATAATAAGAGAAAATAAGAGCTGTAAGACAAAATATGCTAACTGTGGCTTTTGTCTCACCAATGTAAAATTACTGACACCTAGTGACCAATACATAACACTACATATCACAGTATGCCTTTGAATGTGTCTTCTGAATGCCTGCTGTTTGTATTCATTTAGGCTTTTGTGCTTGAAAATGCTTGAAAAATTTCAGAAATCATCGGCTGTATTCAACCAGGACACAACAGTGATTTATTGATGAATATATTTTTGCAATAGAGTGAACCCTGGACATCAAACTCCACTCGAGGGTTTGGGGGGGAGGAGTGAGGCGATGTTGGGTACGCTGGTGCTTATGATGCGATAACATACGTACGTCTTTTACTGGCTGATTGTGTACTGCTTCTCTTTGCCTTTTTTTGGACCACGCTGCCATCGGAGAAGTAGTCAGTTATCACCCAATTGAAGATATACATATATAGTTACTATATATAACACTTCAATACGTACCGTACGCACCGTATGTTGTGTTTAACAGGCCTTGACGCACGCTAGCTGCATTTTCCCAGGTTTTCCTCGCATTCAAGCCTTTTGCAAAACCTTGTGGTTAAAACCACTTTGGGATCGACAGTGGGCTCACATCCACTTTGACAAGGGGGCGCCCCACAAGGGCTCTGTGGAGCTTGTGCTATTGTTAATTCAACATAACTGTGCACTTTGCTTCCCCGGTTCAAAGGCTCCTTCCCTGACCCACGTGCACAATCTTTGGATCGCTTTTCTGCAGCTATGTTTTGCTTGGCTGCTAAAAGACGCCAAAGCCTAAATTGTCTTGTTCAAAAGCTAGTTTGTTTACAGTTCACTTTCTCTGGCTCTCCGTGCCCCCCCCCTCTCCGTCACGTTACCACATGTGCATTTCTCTCCCATTTTGGCTAAACATCTTTGAACGTCTGTTAACGTGTCTTACAACAAATAGAAGGCTGTGCCCCCCCCCCCACACACACACACCCTCTGTCATAGTTAATTTAAACATCAGGGCAAGTAAAGGAGAGCACTCATCTGCTATGGCTTCCATAACGTGTGTGTCTGATGGAAAATCAATATGACACAATGCTGGAGCAATGGCAAAGCTTGTCATTTGTCATGGAGGGGCAATAAAGATATACAATTGATTTTACTCCATTCCAATTGGCACCCCCCCCCCCCCCCCCCCCCATTTCTGGCTGTCTTATGGTGGCGGAAAAAAGAGTGGATGAGTTTTAGGATGAGGACAGAAGCACCATCTTGCCAAGCCAGTCCACGTTGAAGACCGGGACTGTGATGGGCGAGGTCTGGAGTGTTGTGTTTTCAAAGAGAGACGTCAACGCTCTTTTGCCGTTATTGACATCTGCGGCCATTTCTCCACGTTGTTTTTGTCAGAGCCTTGTGTTGCGGACAGAAGGAAAGATTAGACAAATAAATGGTTTCCTGTGCTCTCTACATGCGTGCATTCTCGCTGTCTCGGCGTCTTGTCAGATTCGCTCTTGTGTTTTGTCGCCTCCGGCTTGTGAGCGCCCGACTTGTGCCGGTGGTAGAGAGCAACATCTGTTTTGGGCTTGTTGTTCCTCTTGGCTGCTTTTCAATTGGATTTCCTCAAGCAGGGCCAAAAGCTGTCACCTCTGCCAGGCTCTGTTAGTGATCACTGCCGGCCCCTATATTAAGTAGGTGGTTCAGGGCTAAGCTAATAACTCTCCCTCCTCTCCTGGGCCGTGGCACACCACTGCTGTGTTTCCACCAGCATCGTGTGTGCACAATCCCCGTGTGTGGGTCCCACTCAGCGTGACAGCCCAGTTCAGTGCATGGGTGCTCCTCTGAAAGAATGACCAAGCCTCTTTATTGAGGACGCCACAATAAGCTTCAAACACATGTGTGCTCTTCCAATCAGGTGTCATCCAACCACCGAATGAAACATCACATGCTTCTTTCATTCCAACTCCACGCCTACGTTTCTTCTTTGGCTTTATTTCTGCCCACTAATGTTATTATGTACATTGTGTACATAGTGTGAATTGTGTGGCTTCACGGTTTGTCAACAATATATTCATGAATAAATCATGCTGCTTTGTTGTGAATATTATTCATCAAAAATATGTAAATGGAAGCAAATTGGACTTTGCCATTTTCAAGTATTGTGAGCCAAAAAACCCATCTAAGGCATTCACAAGACGCATTGAAAGACATGATGATGTGTACTATTCTACACTGGTCGCTAGGTGTCACTAATGTTACTATAATGTTAGCATGTAGTATTCTACACTGGTCACTAGTTGTCACTAATGTTACTATAATGTTAGCATGTAGTATTCTACACTGGTCGCTAGGTGTCACTAATGTTACTATAATGTTAGCATGTAGTATTCTACACTGGTCGCTAGGTGTCACTTAATGTTACTGTAATGTTAGCATGTAGTATTCTACACTGGTCGCTAGGTCTCACTAATGTTACTGTAATGTTAGCATGTAGTATTCTACACTGGTCGCTAGTTGTCACTAATGTTACTGTAATGTTACTATAATGTTAGCATGTAGTATTCCACACCGGTCGCTAGGTGTCACTAATGTTACTGTAATGTTAGTAATGTTAGTATGTAGTATTTTACACTGGTCGCTAGTTGTCACTAATGTTACTGTAATGTTAGCATGTAGTATTCTACACTGGTCGCTAGGTGTCACTAATGTTACTGTAATGTTAGCATGTAGTATTCTACACTGGTCGCTAGGTGTCACTAATGTTACTATAATGTTAGCATGTAGTATTCTACACTGGTCGCTAGTTGTCACTAATGTTACTGTGATGTTAGTATGTAGTATTCTACACTGGTCGCTAGGTGTCACTAATGTTACTGTAATGTTAGCATGTAGTATTCTACACTGGTCGCTAGTTGTCACTAATGTTACTGTAATGTTACTATAATGTTAGCATGTAGTATTCCACACCGGTCGCTAGGTGTCACTAATGTTACTGTAATGTTAGTATGTAGTATTTTACACTGGTCGCTAGTTGTCACTAATGTTACTGTAATGTTAGCATGTAGTATTCTACACTGGTCGCTAGGTGTCACTAATGTTACTATAATGTTAGCATGTAGTATTCTACACTGGTCGCTAGGTGTCACTAATGTTACTATAATGTTAGCATGTAGTATTCTACACTGGTCGCTAGGTGTCACTTAATGTTACTGTAATGTTAGCATGTAGTATTCTACACTGGTCGCTAGGTGTCACTAATGTTACTGTAATGTTAGCATGTAGTATTCTACACTGGTCGCTAGTTGTCACTAATGTTACTGTAATGTTACTATAATGTTAGCATGTAGTATTCCACACCGGTCGCTAGGTGTCACTAATGTTACTGTAATGTTAGTAATGTTAGTATGTAGTATTTTACACTGGTCGCTAGTTGTCACTAATGTTACTGTAATGTTAGCATGTAGTATTCTACACTGGTCGCTAGGTGTCACTAATGTTACTGTAATGTTAGCATGTAGTATTCTACATTGGTTGCTAGGTGTCACTAATGTTACTATAATGTTAGCATGTAGTATTCTACACTGGTCGCTAGTTGTCACTAATGTTACTGTGATGTTAGTATGTAGTAATCTACACTGGTCGCTATGTGTCACTAATGTTACTGTAATGTTAGCATGTAGTATTCTACACTGGTCGCTAGGTGTCACTTAATGTTGCTGTAATGTTAGCATGTAGTATTCTACACTGGTCGCTAGGTGTCACTAATGTTACTGTAATGTTAGCATGTAGTATTCTACACTGGTCGCTAGTTGTCACTAATGTTACTGTAATGTTACTATAATGTTAGCATGTAGTATTCCACACCGGTCGCTAGGTGTCACTAATGTTACTGTAATGTTAGTAATGTTAGTATGTAGTATTTTACACTGGTCGCTAGTTGTCACTAATGTTACTGTAATGTTAGCATGTAGTATTCTACACTGGTCGCTAGGTGTCACTAATGTTGCTGTAATGTTAGCATGTAGTATTCTACACTGGTCGCTAGGTGTCACTAATGTTACTATAATGTTAGCATGTAGTATTCTACACTGGTCGCTAGTTGTCACTAATGTTACTGTGATGTTAGTATGTAGTATTCTACACTGGTCGCTAGGTGTCACTAATGTTACTGTAATGTTAGCATGTAGTATTCTACACTGGTCGCTAGGTGTCACTTAATGTTACTGTAATGTTAGCATGTAGTAGTATTCTACACTGGTCGCTAGGTGTCACTAATGTTACTGTAATGTTAGCATGTAGTATTCTACACTGGTCGCTAGTTGTCACTAACGTTACTGTAATGTTACTATAATGTTAGCATGTAGTATTCCACACCGGTCGCTAGGTGTCACTAATGTTACTGTAATGTTAGTAATGTTAGTATGTAGTATTTTACACTGGTCGCTCGTTGTCACTAATGTTACTGTAATGTGAGCATGTAGTATTCTACACAGGTCGCTAGGTGTCACTAATGTTACTGTAATGTTAGTAATGTTAGCATGTAGTGTTCTACACTGGTTGCTAAGTGACTGGTGAGTAGGTCACTGACTCTAATAATGTTAACAAAACTACTTAGGTTGTAAACAGGTTTTCTAATCTGCAATTAAAAGCACACAATCCTACTTGGTGGAACTTCAGTTACCACTGTTGGGTCTGGAACCAATTAACCGTGATATGTGTCACATTGACATCTATAATGCGTTCAAGGACTGAAAAATGTCAACATTAGATAAAAGTACATGATAGATGAAGCATGAAGACATGAACAGGTGGGCTTTTTGACAGTACTACATGTGTACTGTACATTTGTATTTTATGTCCCCGCACACTCGTATACATTCTCCCAATGATAAGAAAATGACTTATACCGGTTTAAATGGTAAACATCCAAAAGCTCTGCGGTAGAATATAAGATGAATGAAATGCTGTCATGGCGAGGAGAAGGAACGTTGGTGTGTGGAAGTATTTACCCAGCAGACCGCTCAGTCATGGCACAAAATCATTCTAAACACTGAACAATCTCGTCCCCGCCTACACAGGTTGCAATGGCGATAACCACCACCCAGTGTTGGCTGAATCTCCTCTTCCAGAGCGTGAATGGAAGCTAGCGGGGTTAGCTTTGTGGTTGGTTGTGTGTGTGACTCAGGCTGGTTGAGTATCAGTAGGAGTATGAGTATCATGAATGTTCAGGGTTCCACCACGGTCTTACCTAAATTGGGGGGCAGCTCACTTGGTAGAGTGCTCATCTCCCAAGCGGGAGGTTGCTGGTTCAGTCCTCCGCCCTCCTGTAACCGCGTCAAGCATCCTTGGCCAAGATACTGAACACGCTCCTGATGCTGCGTCATCAGTTACCGTGGTTACCGTGTCAAAGTGCTTTGAGTACCTTGAATGAAGAAAAGAGCTATACAAGTGAAATTTCCTTTACTTTTTTTTATTCTTCATTGTCCTTCGCTACCCAGCGATTATACTGTCCTGCCTCGTGGGTCAAGCAAAGCCCATCTGGGTGTTAAAGCTCGCGTGGGGAAGTGTTTATCTTGTCAAACTGACAGCACGGCGGCCTGGCTGTCTACCTGCCTGCTCGTCTGGCTTCATGCGGTCTTGCCAGCTTCTCTGGCCAGCTGGAGCCGATAGACAAGGGTGGATTTGAAACTGCACAGCATCAACTCTCTGCTGCACAGCACTGACAGATACTTTGATTTGACACGCCATGAGCTGTTAAAGTGAAAGTTCTGTATACATGTTAATTAAAGTGTTTATGCATGAAGGGGTCAGAGGCATTAGCAAGTCCCAGTGCACAAGTGTGAATTTCTTGTCTTTTTTCCTCCATCACAGCGTTTTACCTCCTCTGTCTCCCATTTGCGTAATGACTACCAGATGCAAAGGCTACAGTTTGTGATAAGCGGGGGTGCAGATACCTCTATTTGTGTCTGGAAGTGTTGGAATTTAGGCCTGGGATTTTTGACATTGGTTTAAGTTGTTTTTTTCATGATACTGAAATCTGGAACTCTTTCAGTCTTCAATTTTACTCTCGAGCGGGGAAAGGGTAGCTCTTTCTTTGGCTGATTGGGGTTAGCACTAGCAGCCATTGGCAGTTGCAGAGGGTCATTATGTATAACGATATCATCGTCTGACTCATCTTACATGGAACACTACACCCATCACACTGCAACTTAACACTCAAACCATATACCAGATATACCTGAAAAATAGACAGTTACATACATATATATATATATATATATATAGATACAAGTTTAAACTGGAAAAAAACTCTTAAGTTTCTGCCGTAATGCATTGCGTCTGAGCTACGTGTTCATTGGGGTGCTGCAATGACATCAGCCTCCCTCTGGGGGAATTTCCATGAAGCATGGTTCCTTTGTCGTAAATCCAGCATTTTGATACTTTGTTTTTTTTTTTATAACAGTAAATGTTACTGTAAACCATGAGTAAAAACAGACGCCAAAGTTGTTTCAAAATCTTTGTAATATGAATGTGTTTTCTTAGTCTTAGGTAGTAAATATTGTACACACACCAAGAGAACATGAAAACTCCACACAGAGATTCCCGTTCTCCTGACCCACCTACATTATTATTATTACAATTATGATGAGTGTTAAGTTGCTGTGTAATGATTTTAGCATGAGAAGACACCCTGAGTCAGACTCGTAATTTATTATATGTTATATAGTATATTTATTATATATTGATGACATTCATTTATCTGTACTGTACAGACTGAACTTCAAAATGAAATCAGGAAAATGCAACAAAATGGAGAGCATACAAGCTTATTCAAGAGTCAAATTGGATGTTGAGTACTATACATTTTGTGCTTCTCTGGCTTGCATGCATGCTTCACATGAGAAATGGCGAGAAAAATTCATTTGTTGTTTTCTGCTGTTAAAAGCAGTCACATGAACAAAGATTATAGCTTTCAAGTTAAAATGATGTTTTGCGGCTCCAGTCTATTTTGGGGGTAAAATTGGCTCTTTTGATGTAAAGGTTGCCGACCCCTGCTCTCGGCAATCAAAACTTGGCCAAACGAGTAACATCCCAGCAGTTAGAGCCAACGTGTATTTCTGGGTTGCCTCGCATCGCCCTTCTCTCCAGGGCCGTAACTGTTTTTGGTCAAACATTGTGTTTGTTGGATTTAACTTTTTAAACATACAATTGTTGTGTAATTAGCGGGCTGCTAATTAATGTATGCTCCCTTGTTTGATGTGCAGTATTGCAGTACTTTGAAAGCAACCGTATTCATCCTTTGCATAAATTTGTAACACTTGCGGAGAGTTCAAAAGAAACAGGACTTGCTTTAGATAAGCCAGCACGCATTTAAATCATGTGGCCCAATTTTGTTTGTTTGTTTGTTTATAGTGGGAATATTAATGAATTAAGACTTTAAACAATCCATCATTATTGTTTTTCTGCCGCTTATTTTTAACTCAATTATATTCTAATAGATCACTTTTCCTAATGTGCAGTGCGCTTTGTTCAATGTGCAACACAAGATTCATTACAAATCACAGCAATGATCAAAAACATGCTAATCCAATTGAATGAACGACCTGGGAATTGCAGCACAATGAGGTGTGTGTTGCAAGCCAGGCAAACAACTTCTATGATGAGGAAAGATTTTCTGTCAAACGTCTCAGAAAGAAGCCACTGCTGATGTTGTCATGCGTTGACCGACTTCTGTTATGATGACGCAGTCGATACGTACCTCATGCGGCCATCGCCATCAGCTTTTGTCAGCAAGGGTTTGAAGCCGTGCGGATGCAGCCTGGCTAAATTAGTGATTCTTAACCAGAGTTGGGCCTCAAGCGGGCCTCAAACACCAGAGGTAGGGTAGCCGCTATGCTAATGTATGTTATCCATGAGACGCTCAGTTACAGTGCCGCTTCCGACCAGATGGTGGCGGTAATCTGTCAGTCGTTGTTAAACAAGCTCACGGAAGATCAGAAGAAGACATTCAACAACAACTAGCAATGGGGAAGTTTTTAAACGAATAAATGAAGACAAGTGGTGCCAGTCCTCGCCAAAAGACTCCATTCTTACATTTTACAATCCTGACTTCATCAAATACGGCTTTGTAAATGAAGGAAGAGCAACATCTGGTTTTAGCTTGTTAGCTTGTTAAACTGTGAGTGGATTGGATTTATTAGTGAGATCAATTAAATTGATACAGTTTTAATATTTAATTTTAAAACTCAGCACTTAGAAAATCGGGCCTCAACGTCCAAAAGGTGAAGAACCACTGGGCTAACGTGTCCCAGGTGTAGCAAAAGTTGAAAACATCATTTCAGGATTTTTTTCAAAAATGGTTTTATCAAACACTGAGATTTCTCACGCTGTTTGGCGGTCCTTGAACACACTGTAATTGTGTGCCGGCAGATGCAAGTGAATGCAGCAGTGGCTTGGACATGTGTTTAAGTTTTCCGTAGACACGTCTCTAGCCTGCTAGCCTGCCGACCAAGCTAAAGCTTCGACCGTGACTCCGATTCTGCATATCCGTGGATCAGCTTTCATTGTTATTCAGGAGAAGCGAGAAGCTATCGATTTTCTACTTGAAATGCATTTAAGACGTACGGAAGGCATTTAGAGCTGGATTGTCTTGCAAGTGAACAATGGTAATTAAAGAGAGAAGAGGTGGGTTCTTCCCCGGGGGGCTTGTGTCCAAAATCTGCATTGTTTTTGTGTGTATGATTTACTCTCCATTCGCCGACGTCAACGCCGACAGCCGGCATCAAATGTATGTTTGAAAGAAAGACGGAATGTTCTTCTGCCGACTTTCAGATCGACAGGACTTTGCCCAAGTTTTTCTTCTTTGTCGTCCATGTTTTGTAGCAGCGCTTCTCAGCATTTCCATCAAGGTTCTGGGTTTACATCAGCAGCGGCAAACGCGTATGTAAAAGATGTTTCTGTGAGCCAGAGCGCAGGCTTTATGCATCCAAGGCTCGCCATTGTTGGGGCCGCAGGAGGAGCCACGGGCCACGGGGTTGTGTGAACGCGCTCTTTGTGTCGTTTTTTTCATGATGTTCCTTTCTCCTTCTCGCTTGGCTTTCATCTGCTCTCAATTGCTCTCTTTTTGTGTCTCCTTTGCTATGTTTCTCTAGTGTTTGATATTGTGTCTGCTTGCACTTCATCACCATGTGAGTTTCTATCGCCATGGCAGTCTGTACGTTATTGACAAAAATGGGTTTGAACCTTGGACATTTTGCGAGGAAGCTTGAGTGAGGGACATCGCTATTGTAGACGAAACAAACGCCAGCTCAGCCATACAAAAGGGGGCCACAGTTTGGAGAAGTTCTCCTTTTAAGCGCCGCTTCTGGTCTCATCCCTTTACAAAATAAACTGCTCGCCGTGGCGCTCATTAGAGCTGATCTTTTTTTGATGATACGAATGTAACAACTTTGTCCTCCCACCTCGTCCCCCCTCCCTCTTTGTCTGCTTGCAGGGCCTGTTCATCTTCCTGATATATGGGGTGTACAACACAGAGGTAAGTCTGCATTGTGTCTCAAGGCTGTCGCCGTGAATGAGAGAAATGACAAGTTTCTGATGGGCTCCGTGGTTAAAAGCTGTGCCGGGGCGGGCAGGTGGGGGGGGTTGCTGCCAGTTGTGTGTGTGTGTGTGATGGTTGATGGCGGGAGGAGGGCCGGGATGAAGGGGAGGGGGACATTGTTTCCACGCCTAGCATCGCGCTGCCCTTCATGCTTGGACTAACTTATATGCATCCGAGTCCGACCATTAAACACTGACACGCCGCCGTTCTCAGCCACTCATTGCTCACCCACATTGGCTAATATTTCACTGCCTCTTTAAGTTTTTTAACTCACGGCCCCCCATTTAGAATCCTGACAAAGCTGCTCGGCCGGTGCTTTGCCAGGTCCCCGCTGTAGTCGTCATATGGAAGTTTACATCTGCAGATGCTGCGTTATTCCCGTTCAGACATGAAATGGAAGGAATGGCACTCACCTCAGGAAGAACAATTTACACCAGCTCAGGTAAAGCAGCTGGAATCCTCTTGGTCTCTCTTCCACACCTGATTATTCATGCAGGCCCGAGATGTTTTCATTAGGTTCATGGAGTCCGACTTTCACTGAAACTTACTCTCCGGAACAGATTTTCCCATACGGAATCGCCTAAATGGATTAGTCCCTTCCAGAAATCCCCAAATGCTTTTTCATGTACTTTTACTCACATGTATAAGACTTGAAATGCGTATAAATGGCAAATGAAAGGGATAAAAGCGCATTTAAGATGAGTGTCAAATCTGCACTGAAAAGGTTTACATTCAGTACGCAGGCCACACCGGCCTTGCTGTAACGTGGGCTGTTTCCATACACACACTAGAAACCTTGCAATCCTCCCGAGACCCGCTCCCAGTGTCGCTCCTTAGCACTGAAGACCGAGACACTTTTGGTCGTCGGTCCAAGCAGAAGGTGAAGTCATCCTTAGAAACTTTCCAACTGCTACTTTTCTAACGGTTCTTGGACGAGCCATGTGCATCATGCATATGGACATCATGTACATGCCACGGTTCGACCCCCAGTGTCTGGGAACTGTACTTCTTTTAGCCATGAAGTAGCCGCATTCATTGAAGCCGCAGCAAAGTCCGCTGCTGACAACATCGTAGATGGGTGACGGAGCCGACTTCCGGTTCCTGTTTGGATGCAGTAGCAAGCTAATAACCATATCATCTTATGATAATCATGTTGGCGTACATTGGTGGCGGTATCCGCTGACCCAGGTTGCCCTGAATATAACAAATGTTCCACATGGGACATGGAAGAAAAAGTCAAATGGAATATTATATTATTGATATATTTGTTTCTTTTACTATGTCCAGCCCAATACTCATTCACCACATAGTAAATAAACTATCAGATAATAAATAATAATAATATCAGAACCTGCTACCAATACCGTTTCAAATAATACTGTCATCTAATTCACTTCAAATATGCTCAAACCTCGGAATTCAAACACTTCAGTTTTCATATGATTTGGACAAAAATTATTACAATATTGTAGGAAATGACATGATCGAATGAAATTAATCCTTTCTTCGGCCTGCTGGTGCCACTGATGGACTTGGCATGGTTTCCTTGTGGGACGTTTTGGGGAAGGAATGAGAAAAGCGGAGGTACGAGTGTGTCCAGTATTGGGAAGCTGATGGAAAGTGTGTCAGCAGCCGGAAGCTAACAAAGTCATCAACACGTGTTGGGATGGGTAGAAACATCTTGGTCTTTGATTGAACGTCCAAGGTCATCACGGCTGAATCTGACAGCTGGTCGCTGGTTAGTAATGGTTATCCGTCTCGTCCGCCATCATTCTTCTTTTACTCGGGCGTGTTGGCAAAAGCCTCCGCTCGATCTGCTGCGTTAGCTGCCTCTGATTCCCTCAAGTCCTTTGAGTGCCGAGGAGCTGTCCTTCAGGCAAAGATGAGGCCCGGTCCAGAGGCGGGCAGGCCTGACCCTTCATGATGTCAAATAAATCAACGCTGAATTCTTGCTTAAAGCGGCCCTTTTTAGTGCTTTCGTTGCATTCATTTTCTTAAACCAGGGTCGTCCTTGATCCTAGGTTGCCACACATTGGGAGTACTACCGGTACATAATCCATGATCCGGATCACCACCTTGGCTGAGAAGTTCACGTCATGTTAGTGCCGTCTTTCCAAGATCTAAGACTGAGGATTGGCAATTTGTTGTAGCAGAAGCTTAACATGTTTGGACGTACGTGACGTGACCTTGGTGCTCATGCTGTGGCTTCCATGCTCTTCTACCTTCCAAGGAACTAACTGCTAGAACTCAGTGTCCCACATCAGATGCAGCGCAGGATCTTAGTGTCCTGTTAGCCGTGTATTATGCAATGGCATGATTAGTCTCCGTAGTACACAGCCTGACACTATCCTACAAATGGGAGGATATGAATACTTGGACTACGTTCTATTCATCCCCCATGAATGCACGTGCTGCCAGCGATCCTCCATCCCTCCACACGGTCACTTTTGCGTCCCTGGGCCAGATGCATGGAAGTATGGAAGTGGCTAGGTAAAACATAGATACATTATAGCCATGGGATTGATCCTATTTAGGATGTATAAAACTATGGCAGGAACAACATCACATGAATACAGAGCCACCATCCGCTTGGTGGACTTATATAATGATGAACTTCTCATTTCTATTTTTATATTTTAATGTGTTTTGAAAGAGAAATGAAATAATGAGTTTTCAGTTTGTATGAAATGTAACACAACATATAGACAAATATATCACATATAGACAAACATATAACATATAGACAAATATAGGCAAACATAACATATATATATATAATATAAATACTAAACATATAACATATAAACAAACATATAACATATGGACAAATATAGACAAACATATAGACAAACATATCACATATAGACAAACATATCACATATAGACAAACATATCACATATAGGCAAACATATAACATATAGACAAACATAACATATAGACACATATAGACAAACATATAACATATAGACAAACATAGACAAACATATTACATATAGACAAATATAGACAAACATATAGACAAATATAGACAAACATATAACATATAGACAAACATATAACATATAGACAAACATATAACATATAGACAAACAACCATTCACACTCACATTCATACCTATGGACAATATGGAGTGGCCAATTAAGCTAACATGTTATTGGAATGGGGGGGGGGGGCGGAGTACCCGGGGAGAAGCCACGCATGCACGGGGAGAACATGCAAACTCCACACAGAGATGGCCGAGGGGGGAATTGAACTCGGGTCTCCTAGCTGTGAGCCCTGCGCGCTAACCACTTCTTCTTCTTCTTGTTATTATTGTTGTTATTATTATGATGAATTCCACGGGTGGAATTATGATGCAACACAGATAGCGTTGACACGTGTGGCGCTAAAAAGGCTTAAAAGCAACCTGAGTTTCTGTTGCAAATTCGACTTTGATATGCAAAGGAAAATTGCCTCAGTGTCGGGAAATTCATGAAGCTGTTTTCCATCTTCATAAATATGGCAAAGACGATGGGCTTTGCAGCTAATATACTCAAAACGCGGCGTTTTTACTGGCTAATTAGCAGACAAAACTCCCCATTATTGGTTGCAATTAGCTTTTCCTTGGTGGTCACCTTGTATTAACGCGCTTTGATGACCTTTTATCTCCATCAGCTCCAAGGATGGCGCCAGGTGTTGCACGGCTTTCATATGTTAATTGCGTAACTTTGCATCACTGCGAACCTTGAGTGCGCGCTAAAGCCCTTAAACGCATAACAATCACCGAAAACAACGGCCTTCCCTCATTGTCGAATGATTCATTAGCTTGTCGTGGAACCGCAGCAAGGCTGCTTGCTATCCGTGAAATCATGGCGCCATGATGCGTTGCACTTGTTGCTCATCCCGTCACAAACGATGGCAGCGCTCGCATTGGTTCCGTGCTGTCACTTGTTAGTTCCTCTTCATTATGAGCGCGGTGCCATGCCAGATGTATGCACGTGCCGCCTGCCTGTCATCAGTCACGCCAAGATGAGACTTAATGACGCCACAATGCCCCGCCCCTGCCCCCGACCCCACCTGCTGCACGTTCACGCGGTACACACCAGTATAAAGTCCAAGTTTAGGAAGCACATTGTTGCCTTGAGTAACGGCGGCACGGACGTCGGCATCAGCTGTCATTCAGTCAAGGAGAAGGAAAGACCTGCTGGATGGGTGGAGATGATGACTGAATGATTACCAAGATGTTGGAGACCAAAACCAGTTGTTCTGTTCTTCTCAGTTCCCTGTCATAAGATAAGGCCTGCTGGATGGGTGGAGATGATGACTGAATGATTACCCTGTTATTGTAGACCAAAACCAGTTCTTCCGTTCTTCCCAGTTCCCAGTCATAAGATAAGCTACCATGATGTCCTTTCACTGCTGGCATGGCCTTTGAATGACATGTTTGAATGTTCTTATGTTTATGAAAATCAGCAGCTAACATGATAATAATAATAATAATAATAATAATAATAATATGTGAGTGTGAATGGTTGTTTGTCTATATGTGCCCTGTGATTGACTGGCGACCAGTCCAGGGTGTACCCCGCCTTTTGCCCAAAGACAGCTGGGATAGGCTCCAGCAACCCCCGCGACCCTCGTGAGGAAAAGCGGTAGAAAATTAATGAATAATAATCATAATAATAATAATAATAATAATAATAAATCTCTGAGACGATGAGAGGAATGCTGCATTCCCATCATGGGGTTGGTGATAAGATGCGTTTACTGTCTGGATATGAAACTTTTACGTTGTTGATGATATGATGAACTCCAGGACTTTTCCTGGGAAAAGGGAGGTGTCTCGTCTCGTCCGTATAAAAGGCCGGTCGCCCCCGCCGGACGCTAGCTGGGGGTCATCTTCTGACTTTGTGTCACTTTCCCTCCCACCAGGACGCACACCAACACTTTGACTCACACACTTGATGCTTTCTGTTCCCTGGCTTGTTCCCTTTCCTCCCCCGTGTCTCTGCTCTGCTTGCTCGTCGAGTGCTTTGCTTTGTGCGCCGCCTGTTTCCCGGCCCCTCGCCCCTCCCGGACCGGCTTCAAGTGTCTCTCGTCTTCCGTCAGGTTCGGAGCACGGTCAACAGGCTGAAGGAGAGGAGGAAAGCGCTTCATTTCTCAGTAAGTCACCTTGTTGTGTCCTACACACACAAGAACACACTTTTTCCTCCCAATGCTAACCAGGACCTGGCCCAGGAGAGCTGGCCGCACAACAGCCCCCCCCCCCCCCCTCACCCCCCCGGCACTAACCGGGAGTCCGTGTTGGATGCCCTTATAGATCAAATAGAGCCCGTTATAACCCCCCCCCCCAGCACCTTCATCCCAGTAATGTCAACCTCAAGTTTCTAATCCAGGACAAGCTGTCCCCTGACATTAAAGTGTCAGCCCGCTATTTATACCCCCTTGAACGCCTCACCCCCCCCCCTTCTGGCCTGGCTGCCTGCATGGGGGTGCATGCCTTTCTGGGTGTGCATAGGTGTGTGTGTGCATGTGCATAGGTGTGTGTGCATGTGCATAGGTGTGTGTGTATGTGCATAGGTGTGTGTGCGTAGGTTTGTGCATGTGCATAGGTGTGTGTGTGCATAGGTGTGTGTATGCATGTGCATGTGCGTAAGTGTGTGTGTGTGTGCATAGGTGTGCATGTGCATAGGTGTGTGCGTGTGCATGTGCATAGGTGTGCATGTGCATAGGTGTGTGTGTGTGCGTGTGCATGTGCATAGGTGTGTGTGCGTGTGCATGTGTATAGGTGTGTGTGTGCATGTGCGTAGGTGTGTGTGTGTGCATGTGCATAGGTGCATGTGTGTGTGCGCATGTGCATAGGTGTGCATGTGCATAGGTGCATGTGTGTGTGCGCATGTGCATAGGTGTGCATGTGCATAGGTGCGTGTGTGCGTGTGCATGATAGAATGCCAAGCCGAGGCGTCCCCGGCATGTCAAGTGTCAGGTACAGATGGCAAGCCGCAGTGAAGAGTAAAGTCAGACAGGTGGAGTGGGGGCGTTGGTAAAAAGTCAGGGGGGGTTGAGTGGTGGGAGACGGTTGGACGTTCTCATAGCCAATCCCATGATAAGATTAGCCCCATTCAGCAAGTCCAAAAAGGAGTACGAAGGACCCCCCCCCCCCATATTCTCTTGGCTTTTTCCAATGAAAGTTTGTGTTGAAAAGCGACAGACCCCCTCCCTCGGCATCCCCCGTTATGAGCGATCACATCACCAGCACCCTGGCCCCCTGCTCCCCACCTGGCACCCAGGTCATTGCAAAAGGAATGAAAGCATTAGCGAGTGCAGATTGATTTCCAAATATCATGCGCTCCGCCCCCCCCAGCTCAGAGATCAGAAGGAAAGAAAGAAATAGATCAGATGTGTCCGCCGGACCGGGTTGGGGGCTAATGGGGCCCCTTGCTAGCGGTGCTGCTTGATATATTGTCTGCTCACAGCATCAGTGAGGCCCCCCGCCATCTACTGTCATTTTTACTGCTTGCTCTCGAGGTGGTGGTTTTCCAATCTCGCTGGCTTCCGCTACCAGAACGCCTTTTTTAGCCATCGCCGCCACCTGACGGTTTTTAGCTAATGCTGTTTAGCGCCATAAATCTTCTCTGAAATACCGTATCCACCTGTCCTTTGCTTGGATAGGAGACATTTGGCTCTAGATGACCGCACATGCCCCCATACCCCCCAGTTGTAAAAGATAGGATTGCCTGCTGGGATGACTGGAAGACGCGTGGAGGCCGACAAAGAATCTGCGATAGCTGATGCGTTTGTCATGATACGTACAGCAAAAGCCGATTTTACATTTTACATCTTCACACATAATGTTTTTCCATCTGTTTGGTGGTCATTGAACGCACCACCGTACAGCTAAAGTAAAATGTATGTACGGTGGAACCAGGTTAGCATGGTTGTTGTTGAAATGAAATGTTGCCTCTGCTTGCATCTGCTGAGCGGGCAAAATGTCGCTCACTTTGCGAATCCAATTCTGCATTTATTATCGCGAAACGTCCATGTTAGCAGCTCGCTAATTCGTCAAACAGGAAGAGGAAGTTGGTTCCGTCGCTTGTCGATGATGTCATCAGTGCTCCACTGTAGTTTTTTGCTAACTGACACAGTTACGCTACAAGTCTCTGCTAAAACAACCCACAGTGGAGCCAAAGAAAGCTGCCACTTCTGACGCACACAACAAGAAAATCGCTCTTCAAGTAGTTGTAGCCATGAGACCGGCCACAAGGGGGCAGAGCGGGGCATGCAGCTCATGGATGAACATTCCCCACAGCAGGACAACGTGAGAGCGGAGGACAATGTTAGTTCACAGAGTGAAATAGTAAATAGCTGATGGTGCATTTGTAAGGAATTGTTCTTTGGATGTTTTGTTGGTGTTGTTTTCTATATTGATTATATATTGATTACAGCTGTGACAGCTGTCACAAAAGCAAACAGCTGTCTTCGGGCGAGAGGCGGGGTACACCCTGGACTGGTCGCCAGCCAATCACAGGGCACATATAGACAAACAACCATTCACACTCACATTCATACCTATGGACAAATTGGAGTCGTCAATTAACCTATCATGTTTTTGGAATGTGGGAGGAAACCGGAGTACCCGGAGAAAACCCACGCATGCACGGGGAGAACATGCAAACTCCACACAGAGATGCCCGAGGGTGGAATTGAACCCTGGTCTCCTAGCTATGCGGTCTGCGCGCTAACCACTAGACCGCCGTGCTGCCCGCTTGAAGCTACTTTTCTCCCTTCTCTAGTTGGGGACGGATATTTTCCTGAAACTGACCACGTTCGACTGCTGATTACTAAACAACACAAAAAGAAAGAAAGGAGTGTTTTTTTGAATGAAAGATGGGATGTCAGCTTTCTTGCGCTAGGTCCCATGTTCACGTAGGCATAGAAGACGATATTTCGTGTGCCTTGAAAGACGGTGGGATTGAATGAGACGCGATGTCTGAGAGGACGCATGGATTTGTTCAGGGTAGCTTTCCTAGGTTTCAGCACCCGGGAGCGGATGAATGATGCTAACCAAGGTTCCACTGTATAATTGATCACCTCATTGGTTAGTTTCAACAATTCTATTTTGCCTTTGGTTCGGTGAGGAGACACACGAGTGACCTTGACAACCTCATAAACAATTTGTTGTTATCACACATTCTCCACTCCTCCCCCCTTTTTTCGTTCCCTTAGCCCCCCCGATAGAGGCCCCACACACTTCTCCTCGCCCCCCCTGCGCTTTTAATTTGAAACACACACACTTGGACCAGTGTGGTTGCCTGTTTGATAGCAAGTACCTCTGACCCCCGACCTCCCTCGTGTACATACACAGCCAGATTGCTGGGTGAAATAAAGCTGTCAGTTTCTGGCCCCAAATAAAAAACAACAGATCCGTGGCCCTGACACCGCTGACGTATCGCTCGAAATTGGACGTGGATTAGTTCATTCACAGTGGGACGGGATATAACCTATCCGGGATGATGGAGGAGGCTACCGTTCCAAAAAGCCAGATGAGCAGTGGTGTCAAGTTCAATGCCTTCTCATGATTAATTAGTTGAACATCTGTGATTAATCTGATGAACATTTGTCGTCATTTACAGCCCCGATATCTAAATATGTTGGAAATGTATAACACGTATATTCACTGATGGCATGTCATTAGCATATTAGCATAGGGCAAGCCAAGAGTTGTATTGCTAATGTGGCTCGGCCAGGTGAGCAGTGGAACACAGGAACACAACGTTTGCTACAAATGATCATGAATGAGAGTTCCTACAGTCTTGTGATCTTCTTCTGATATCTCTCCTTCTCAGAACTGTGCGAGTTCCCGTCCGTCCAGCTCGGTCACCAGCTCTCGTCCTATCAGCTTGCCCCAAGCAACCACCCCCAGCCAGGAGGAGGCGAGCGCCCCCTTTTTCCTGCACAGAGAGGAAGACAGCAGCAGATGTAAGTTGTTAAGAGTACTACAATCCACAGTATGTTGGTTACAACAGGGAGAGATTTTCATTTGCTTCGGTTCAAAGAAATCCACCATTTGTCTCAGCAGTAAAAGATGTGGTACGATTCCAACACTCCCACCCAAACGTAACTTTAGGCATCTGTACTCCTTAGTTCTCTGATGTTCCAACTCAGCCTAAAGACATTTGGAGGTGGGGGGTCTCCCTATGTAGGACCTTGCTGGGTAGGTCTCGGTTTGTTGGCCACTTTCCCCTGGATCGAGACCTCTCATGTGCCAATGTCACTATTGACAGAAGAAAGCCTTTGGATTCATTTGGATAAATTGGATAATTGATGAATCATTGCTCCATGTATACTAATAATATTTGGGTACATATACATTATCATTACAATATGTATTTTGGCTCATTTATCATATTTATCAATGCATCATTTAGGCCAAAAATGTTTCAGATTTTCTGGAAACTGCAATATCATTTATCATGAGAATATTTGGAAACATCACAATCAAGTGAAGCTGCAAAAGGTTGGTGGTTCTTTGATGGATGGCTGGATGGATGGATGGACGGGTGGACGGACAGACGGATGGGTGGATGCACGGTCTTTGTGCATTCACAGCGATGCTCTTTTTCAAAGAACTTAGCAGTCATGATATCGCTCTCCCAACAATACGGTCTGAGCTAACGCTCAGACTGAATGACACTTGGATCAGATCCATGCGAGGGCAGAGAATCCACCCGGAAAAAAACTTCAGTGTTGAATCAAGTTGAATTCTTTCCTTAAAGTGTCAGTCACTTTTCCAGCGATGTCAATATTTTGGAAATAGCACAGTCCCTGAAAGTGCCCTTAAATGCATCCCATTTCCCCACCGTCGAGCCTGGGGCTTCTCTGTGATGCATTAGTGCAAGGCTGTGTGAAATCAGACATGAGGAATATCCTGTTGAAGTGGAACACTAAACAGACACTCTGACATAAATCTATGTGGCTGGGCGTGCTGCTCTGGCAAAACTTACCAATGCACTTGACTGCTTTTAAAAGTGGAATTACCCGTTTCAAGGTCACACTTGACACTTTAGGGTAGGCCAGATTAAAACATGATAGTAAATAAATACATCACACAATAAATGAAAATGAAGTCAATCATTTTGCTGGCCTCCTAACAGGCGGGAAGGGGGTTCACTCTGTGCATTGGTTCAGCACCCTCTTCCATGCAAAGCAGCCAGTATGTCCATTTGATTCAAAGGCGAAACCAGCGCACCCACCTCTAGCATATCCACTCCGCCCACTTTTCTCATCTGGGAAAAAAAGGACGCCTTCCTTCTGATGATGTTTGCTAGCCAAAGTAGGTGCAAACAGCACGAATGGTGCGTTCACAGTCATGACGTATTAAAGGAAATATTACTCTGCTAGATAATGAATGATTATTATTTAGAATGAAGATGACATATTAACATTGTTATGATATAGGATGGTATATATATAAGTGGACTATTTATGACTGAAAACTAGTATCATTTGTACTTTGGGGTGAATCATGGAGTTGGGTGTAGTGGAGGTAGTAGTAAGGCGTAGTTGGAAGAAATCAGGTGTGCAAACTGTCTGGTATTTGTGTAAAAGTGTAAAAGAGTGTGGTGGTTTGACGTCTTCCTATTTGTAGCACAAGTGCTGCGTGTAACACAGCGTTTCCATTTGCATGGTCCTCGGCGCTCCTAATGCCTTGCTCAGTCACAGAGGGCAGAGTGGTGAGTGTCGCTGCCTATGTCACATTTATGCCGGTGCTTTAAGCAGACGGATGAGGCCTTGTGCCACAAATAATGTGTTTAATGTAACACAATCACTAAAATAAATGTTTGTCACATGAGATTATTCAGACCATTTGCCGCTTCAATCTATTCCCGTCTCAATGCTACCGCATGCAAATTGCATGTGCATGATTGACTGGCTTTATGGCCGTGCACTCAGACGCACGGTACAGTAAGGACCTTTGCTGTGTCAGGGACACACACACACACACGCTTGTAGCCACAATCCAGGATGAGCAACCATGACAAAGTGACTGAATCTAATCATGTACGTATTGGCGAGGACAGAAAGGCAGACAATAGACGTCGGTGGGTGATTGGCTGCCTTCAAGGTTTTAGACTAGCTCGTTTATTTCTAGAGCACCGTCGTACATGAGGTCATTCAAGGCGCTTCACAGAAAAGAAGAGGAAGAACATTCCATAAAACCATTCCATAAAGCATACAACATGAAATTCCACCAGTCGCTCAATAGAACAAAACTAAATAGAATAAAGAAAAGAAAGAAATAGTTGGAGTTGTGTTCAGTCGGATTGGAACTTTGCAACATAAGACAGGGTCCTGCTGGGGACTCTGGGCGCCCCCTGGAGACCACTAGCTCTAACGGGTCCATGAAGCCGTTCCCAGTCTATACTCTGAAGGGGAACACAGAATAGAAGGGAACCAAATAGCAACAGGTGCCAGTGAAAAGGGGAAAGCAAAGCTGGCGGACAAAACCCAAACAGGAAATGCAACCAAAATAAGAGCATGAAACCGGAACTAAGGCATAGAAGCTGTCACATAGGCTGACCTGAGGGTCGTAGTACAAGTATATATTCTGTTGGGTGGTTTACTGCAGATGCATATTGCATTGTAGACGCCACACGTCACATTTCCAGTTGAATTAAACCTGGACTAAATGCTAAGCTAATTGTGATGCTAGAGTAGGCACTACCTTTGTTGCTACACACGACTTCCTGTACTTGTGGCGGCCAGCACAAATAGACTGGCGCTAGCTCACCTGCGAAGGCCATGATAACGGGCTGTGGCGTTCATCGCAACTTTTGCAAACGTGTGAGGTGCATTAAGTTACACTGCCATCTACTGTCCAGAGAATAAGAAGATGTAGCAGGAGGGACATCCCATTTACAGTTAAATGTACATAGCTGCTTACTTTTTGCACAGCCTCAGACTGGGTGATCTTCCTCCCTCCAATTTTCTGTTCACTGTTCGGGTGCTGCGTGAGCTGTGTTGAGCGTGTAAGCCGAGGAAGCACAAAGGAAGAGGCAGTAGACAAGGACGTGTGCAGTATGGCAGAAAAGGGGGTCAAGTGTTGGTGTTAGCGGTGGGTGGGGGGGGGGGGTTGAATAGAAAGGGGAAAGGTCAGGTGGGTGTTTGTGTGCGAGCATGAGTGTTGCATTCCCGATGAGGTGGCCCCACACAATCGCTAAGTTGAAGGTTGCCGGCCCTTTAAAAAGGAATAATATGCCGAGTCGCTGGCGTGAGCTCACGTCGACCTCTTGCTTTGTTAGCGCCTCCATCTCGGCGAGCACGGCCAAGCGCTTCTCCTGAAAGGCGGATTTTTATTTCTGCCTCATGCCGTCTAGCTGTTTTCTCTTTGGAATATGTGCCTTAGCATCGCATTCACCTTTAAACAAAAGAAAGAACCTTTTCAGCCCAGAAGGTGGACAATAGAAGACAGTAGTACTGCTACTGCTAGTACTGCTACTACACACTCCTGCACAACTGTTGCAGTGCTGATAATATTAGCAGAAATATCTTCCTCCTGCTGATCTGTTACGTTAAAAAATGTTGCTGTGAAAGTGTAGCATGCTAATTGTCTAATTAGTCTAAACTATCCTGCCCAACTCCATAAAGAGGCATGAGATGTCATACAGCAGCAAAGCATGCTGGGAAACATTTGCTCCTGCCCTAAAAGATGTAGAATGTACTGCTTTTTGGGGGTTGTGTTCCGAGCCTACCAGCATAACCTCCAAACCTTCCTGTTGTTCTTCCGTTCTTCCGCTCTGTTGCAATGATTCTGTCCATTCAGCTCCAGAAGCCTCCTTCAGTTACCATGGGTCACTCAGGATGGAAGCTAACAAGCTAACAAGTCCTGCTTCTCTCATCTCGAGAAAGATGGTCCACTCAAATATACGGCAGCAAACCTGATCCCGGGTGTCATTTCCACTTTCTGGAAGTCCACTTGTAGGAACCATATGCCCGCACACGGCTGACATCCGACACTAGCATGTGTTCCTTGGCAAACGCGAGGCCTTGTGAGTAAAGTGGCGTGGAGCTCTTCTGCATGCATCTTCTGTTGGCTCCCCCCCACCCTTGCAGCCTCTCTCTGACACAGCGCAACTTGTCATGCATATTTAGCCCCACTCATTGACATGCACCAGGATCCCTCCGTGTAATGACGGTGTCATCTGGGTACCGTTCCTCTTTGTGGAACAGACACCATGGAAATTACTACGCAACATCCACAAGGTCAAATGTCAAGTCATAACATTTCCTGGAGAAAATGAAATGGAAGACAGCTTGGACCGCGTCCTGGTTGGAATCATCATTTTCAGATGAATCAGCGTATGTGGATATGCTGTTTATGTTGACAGCGGGACTTTATCAAATCAACTCGGAAAGCGGAAACCAAAACGTCCCAAAAGGTGCAGAGCTCATCCGCTCATGTTGGCTGAGCTCTGTCACTGTTGGTGTACACCAGGTGTGTCCAAAGTAAGGCCTGGGGGCCACTAACCTTAACCCAAGTCATTTCACAGGAAAACTACCAAAAAACAGCAACATGGAGAAACCAGCATTCATTTGACAAGATGAAAGTCAGAAAATTAAAGGAGACCTAGGATGCTTTTCCTTGTTCCTGACCTCTGAATGTAGTTGGAATGTTGGACCGTTAAACCACGGCAAAGTTGCGCATTAGGAAGTGAGCCCTGAAAGAAGGATGGCTCAGAATGCCCGCTTTCAGAAGGCGTGGTAAAACACCCCCTTTGTGATGTCACAGAGGAGCGGACTTCCTTATACGGGCGTGGCTGTAGGCCCTCCCCCAAGCTCTGGTCCCCTTTAAGAGAAGAAAGTTAGAATTTACATAACGTTATGAGCAAAAATAACTTTGTTTTTGCAGCGTAAAGTTGAGATGTTCAAGAAAAAATACATTAAAACAAATCTTAATATCATGAGGAATAAAGAAAACTTAAAGTTATACAACTTATAAAGTTGTAATTTTGGGGGAAATTAGGTTGAGAAAAGGGTTGTAATGTTAGAATGAATAGATTGAAAATATGATGCCAGGAGTACGAGAAGTAGAATTAGACGCAAACAGCAGACATGGAAGAAAGTGCTGTCCTTTTGCAAGAATAAAGTGAAAATATTCCTTATTTCTTATGATGGAATCAGTGAATACATTTGCAATATTACAAAAAAACACGGCATTTTAGGTGAAATATTCAAGGAAAATGCTTTTTTCTGAACTTGTAATTAATATTATGAGTAACAAAAAAATAATAAAGTTGTTCCTTTTGGAAAATTAGGTGGGCGGGGGGGCAGATGATGTGAATAAAGTCATTTATTGCCAAAAACCTACCAAGATTATTCAAGTTGAAATATTTGGCAAATTGAAAGAAAGTGAAAAAGTTCCAGCCAAACGGGGAAATAATAAAGCAATAATAAAGTAAAGTAAAAATAATAAAGTGATGACGGACCTCCAAGTCCAACTTGGCGTATCTGCGTGGTGTTTGACTAAATATCTAAATGATGAATCCCTGCAGCCTGGCAGTTTCCAGGACGATGGAAAACGTTTGCACACCCCTGGTAAATGGTGGACGTGGTCTCAGCAGGATACGTCGCCATGGCGGAGCTAAGATGCTTAATGATCACAGCTGATAAAAACACCGGCCACTGATCAATAGCTTGTCTCTGAAAAATGTTCATTGACCGTGGAGGTCGGCACGGAAGATTGCATTTTCTCCCTGATAGCCGTGTCTCTGGAGAAGGAAGCGTGCGAGAAAATGGAATTCCAACTGGTGTAAAAGCTGAGTGATGTTCAGACGCCTTCCGCATGACCAGGAAGTAGCAGCAGGAAAAATGCACAATGCCGGTTTGGCTTTGGACCCGCCGTGTTGGTTGTCTTTCTGATGCATCTGGTCTTACCAAAAAAGGTCAGCCTGTGATCCGCCAACGAGTGGTTAGGCTTGGCTGTGTGTGTGACCGCTCGCTTGCTTAAATGGGCCGAGTGGGCCGGAGGATGGACTTGGGTTTGATGGCAGCCGGATAGTGCAAACACCCGAGCAAACAGGTGAAATGTGCTAAATGTGCTTTCCTGGTCCTCACTCCGACTTGCTCTCCCTTGCTCTCTGCTACTCCTCCATCAGATCAGATAATTGATAGCACCCCCCCCCCCCCCCACCCCCCGGCGGCTTGTACTTGTACTCACAACTAGCAGCCACACGTGTGGGGCCAAGTGTTATAAATGACAGTCCAAATGACTGAAGGCTGGAATTTGGATTGAACTTGCGATTGCTCTCGTTCTTGTTCTCATTCCTCATAATCATGTCAAAAATCACCAGCAATTGCTTAGATCGATTTCACCCTACCTGTGTACCCACCGTAAGCTCCGGCATTTGGAATCCATCACATCCAATGAAAGAAATCAGGAGATGAAATATGGAGCCCATGTGGGGGTTCTTAAGTGGCTGTAAGGGAAACTGTTTATGCACATTTGCCCAGCCGCTGCAAAGCGTGAAGTCAAATGTATTTTATGCGGCTGTTCTGCATAACAACGCTGCGCTGTCACACGCGGACCGGAATCTATTCATAATTCAGACAAACAGCAGAGCACGCCGCTGCTTTGTCACATATAACAAATGGAGGTGGAAGCAGGCTGAATTTCTACCTGCTTACGAAGGTTGACTGCATTATACATGGTGGGGCTGGCGTGGGTGCGTGCTAATGGGATGTATGATGGATGGCTCAGCCGCACGGGCCCCCATTCTTCTGGCTTATTCATCTGTTTATCTGGTATTTATTTATTGCTTCACCCAGAAGGACCCCGTGCACCAGGATGGCGCTATGAGGCCGAGGTGGGGTGTCGGCCATTTTAGGAAGCCGGTCTGGAAGTCGTCTGGAACTGGTCTAGAGACAGGAAGCAGAACTGGAGGAGATGAGGATGCTGAGGTTTTCATTGGGAGTGACCAGGATGGATAGGATCAGGAAGGACATGTTAGAGCCCTTGGAGATGATGGAGATGGTTGGGACATGTCCAGAGGAGAGATATTGGTCAATATATTGGAAGAAGGATGCAGCCAGGTAGGAGGCGTAGAGGAAGACCAAAGAGGAGGTTTATGGATGTAGTGAAGGAGGACATGAGAAGGCAGGGTTGGATGGAGGAGATGGTTTGCTGTGGGACCCCTGGAGGGAAAAGGCCAAAGAGGATGAAGAAGTGAAGAAACCACAAAAAGGGTGTTAGTTATTGTATAGAAAAAGTGTTGTTGTATAGTTTTAGTTGCATTTAGTTAATTCAGAAATCCTTGTAAAATTTTATTATGATTTTTTTCAATTTTCTAAAAGCCTTTCCTGCAATGGGGGTGTAATGCAACTGCAGCTGTGGAGTTCTGCATGAAAACACAAGCTGAACATTTTCTTAGGATGAGCTGCCGCCCTTGGACCCGTGTCTCCCTGAGTCAAGGTCACCTCCACTCGGCCACTCCTCGCATTGTCTTCTTGTAAATATGTTTTTGAGGCCCCGCCAATCCATTTTATGACCGCTCGTCTTCGCCTGTATGCGTGAAGCGTGTGACCAATGTAAACGTACACATGACGTGAGCGGCGCAGTCGTGACACGTTCACCACCGCAGCCATCCTGCAAAAGCAATATGAGCCCCGCTACTCCATTCCCCACAAGGGTTCTCCATCACACGCATCCCAACAGCCCGCAGCGACCATATAGCCGACAGCTTAGGATGAGCCAAAGTGGGGAAGAGGAAGAATGGGGGGTGAGGAGGGCCGTAGATCAGGGCAGAGAGGATGGCGGCACGGCCACTAGGTGACAGGGGAATAACATCCCTTTCTCCGGGATGGACAGGGACCATAACTCCTGCCTCCCCAGGGACAGATTGAGAAAGGCAATAGCCCAAGGGGCTGTGAAGCTCGGATGCTTAGGAGAATTGAAAGTTAAAAGAAAAAGTGGCTTTGCTGAGCCACCGCTACCCGTGCAGCCGAAAGCAGCGCTGGAATTCTCTTGGCCCACCAAGAATATTATTCCATATTCCAAAAATTGATATGGCTTTTCACAGCTTTTTCACCGGGCGTGGAATGTCTCCACCGGGGTTCTCAGCTGGTCTCCCCGTAGGAGATACATATGCACTACAGGCAATGGAAGTACCGAGGTGTGACTTACTTGGACACTCCAACCCAAATAAGAGATGCGTTCATGGGCTGCTGGAAAGGAGAGGATTATGCTTGGAAAGAGCAAGCCTGGCTTTAAGGCCTATGAAAAGGTGTGGAGATACTTCACATGTCTGGAGTGAGGGCTATACAGTATACTTAGGCTTGTACTTTATACTTTATACCTGGGAAATACTACTATTAATATTTAGGTTACCTCATTAGGCCGCATAAGCTCAGACTGACCTTTGACACCTCAGCTAGCAGCCAAGGCTAAACCAACTCAGATGGACTTGGTTTGCTCCTTTTCTCTTATTTGACAACAGCCTCGTCTTCCGCCATAGGCTGGGACCAAGGTCCTTCGGAATGCCAGTGGACAGTGCCAGGCGTGGCGCCCAAAGCCTGGACTGTCATCTCAACACTAAGCGCATCTTTAAGGTCGGGGAGTGAAGTGTTACAACGTACCAGCATGCCTTGTGGTCCGGGTCACACCCTGAGTGTGCTTGGACATGGTGACCCTCTGTCATTTTGTGGGGTGTGGCTGAGTGTTTGCTAACTTTATTGGAAGGGAATGCGTGGATTGAAGGAATTAAAGGAATGCGTGGATTACAGGAGTTATAGGGATGCGTGGATTACAGGAGTCAAAGGGAAATGTGGATTTGAGGAGTCAAAGGGATGCATAGATTACAGGAGTTATAGGGATGCGTGGAATACAGGAGTCAAAGGGTTATGTGGATTAGAGCAGTTAAAGGAATGCGTGGATTACAGGAGTTATATGGATGCGTGGATTACAGGAGTCAAAGGGAAATGTGGATTACAGGAGTCAAAGGGATGCATGGATTACAGGAGTTATAGGGGTGCGTGGAATACAGGAGTCAAAGGGATATGTGGATTAGAGGAGTCAAAGGGATACGTGGATTATAGGAGTCATAGGGATGCATGGATTACAGGAGTCAAAGGGAAATTTGGATTAGAGGAGTAAAAGGGATGCATGGATTACAGGAGTTATAGGGATCCGTGGAATACAGGAGTTACAGGAGTCCAGTGGTTGCGTGGAATGAAGGAGTTAAAAGGAGTTAAAGGAATGCCTAAAGTGGCAAACGCCACCAGATCCAATCATTCCGTATCAGTATGTCTCCCTCTAACTCCTTTAGGACGGATTTGGGTGCTCAGATTGGGGGGGGCAGCGTGAGCCTTTTATAGCCTGATCAATTTTTACAGTGGCTTATTGAGTAGCTTTTAATATCCCTCTTTATTTCCACGAGTATGCCGCCGCAGAGCCGATGTGATGCGGAGACGGACAATAAATTAGAATCCACGAGTGTGGAAAAGTACACATGTTTAATCCTTCCTTTTATTGCCTCATCATGATAACATTATGCCAGCAGCGAGCAATAAAAGAAAGCTTTTATGAGAATATAAAGAGTGAAACTAGGCTAGCATAACCACAAAGCCAGTCTTCCGCTTTTGAGCAAGTACATGTATACCATGTACTAGTTAAATACTGCAATCACTCAAAGGTGTTCAGCGATGCTTCATTCAGCGAGGTCTCAGTTACCCTTGAGCAAGGCATCTTAAGCCCCCGGTGCCTGAGTGTGACTAATCACTAATCACATAAGTCTGCTGAGGAGAATGTCAGCTTGGCGATGTTAAACATCACAAAATATCACAACCATAAAAGTATCTACTGACAAAGTACTTCCCCAGCCAGTGGCGTGTAGGATTGTATCTGTGCAAACAATTAACCTTTGACACCTCAGCATTGGGGACTTTGGGGCTAAAAATACTTGGCATAGATGGGGCAGAGACGCTCCGTCCACCCAAAGGTTTTCCAGCGAGGGGGGCATGCTGGAAGACCAAAAGTTTCCTAAATAGATTCCCAGAGACCTGATCTGGATTTCAAAAAGCTGCCTGCATCTCAGCTGTGGGATGCGGGCGACAAAACGTGCTTTTCCTTTCCCTATTTATTAGAACGTCAACGTTTTCCCAGCCTGCTTTCCAAATACTGACATATTTTGGTAAATACTGTACTTCAAAGAGGCTTTTTCCTAGTATTTCAACTTTTGACCTCTTTAGTTTTTATCTTAAATTTAACCCTAACCATTTTTTGCTGCTAATTTTTGATTTTTTTCTCATACGATTACAATGTTTTTCTCTTGCCGAGATACTAGTACTACTACTAGTAATGATGATGATAATAATAATAATAATAATAATTTTCTGATATTTTAGCTTTAATCTTGTATTTTTAAAATGAAACAATTCCCAAATAGCCCCGGGCCACAAATACCTCCCAGACCACACCTTCGACACCCCTGGGATTGATGAAGTAATTAAAATGGCTGCCGAAATACCTCATTATGTACGCATGCAATGTACCGGCTAATGAGAGAATAACGATCTGATAGATGTCCATTTATAGAGCAGCCTACGTACATATAGTACTGGTGTATGTACAAATAATACTAGATAAGTAGTACTATTTATATGTAGTACTGGGCAGTACTATATATGCATATATATATGTATATAGTATATATATATACATACACTATATCCCTATGTACAGTAAGAATAGTTTTCAATCTGATTCATATCCTATATGATAACTCATTAGCATACTGTACTTCTAATGTACTTCTAATGTACTTCTACTGTACCTCTAATGTACTTCTAAAGTACTTCTACTGTACTTTTTTCTAATTTTTTTTGTCTTTTTGTTGATTTATTGAAAGACAGTATAACACAAGACACACGTTGGTGAAATCAAACCTCATCTGAAGCGGAAATGTGGCCAAGGTATGAAATTTTGGGGCGTTATTGCCACCCTAATGGTTGTGCAACGGGACGAGACAATCAGTGTTTGATGGCGTGAAGTGCGGCGATGCCGTGGGTGCGATGGCGAGCGTACGCAGACATCTTGTGACTACTCGTGATGTCCTCCCACGCGGGCAGGCCGAGCTGCTCCGCTGAAGGTGAAAGAAGTGCTCACTTGAGCTCATTGAAAAGTAGATGTGACAGTAAATTTTTCAGGCCCTTGTGAGATGGGAGATCTTGTTATAGCAGTCAGGATGGGGGTCAGGGCAGCGGCTGCTTGATGATTGAGGAAAAGAGAAGTAAATTCATTCTGCTTGGGGCACTTTGTCAAGTGCCAGTAGCTTACCGTTGAGAGCCACTCACCCATCACCGTGTTACGGCCCCAGAGGTCACCTGGGCAGCCATAAATCTGCCTCGCCTCCTCGTCTGCTAAACCCATCGCCTTCCGCCGGCTGAGCACGAGTGGCGAGCACTGCAGCTGCCGGTCCTGGGATGAAAAAACACAGGAGAATTTAGATGCTGTGATGGCGTAAGGAGCCGTTTGAGGGGGGTTGGAGGGGGGCTTTCACTTGTAAAGAATGTGATGGTGGCGTCCTGAGTGCTTTACAGCGTGGTCATTTTCTCCTCAAAACGATGCATTGTTGGATGGGAACGCTACAGCGCGTTACGGTGGTCTTGCTGTTCCAGAAGGTTCGACCTCAGCAACAACGTTTCCCGTGTAGAGCCAATGAATCCGTTCCAGAAAGCCAAACACGTTAACGTCTAGCTTTGGAGTTGGTTTTGGAGAGTAGAGATGATGACTCTGGAATCAGTCAGGTCAAAGCGAGCAGAAATGTTCATTAGCCTTTCATTCCTCCGTCGTACGCTTGAATAAACTATAAACTCTAATAAACTATAAACATGTGTTTTGGCAAAGCTGGCATTAACCTCAAACATGCTAACCGGGGCGGATGCTAACTGAGGTTCTTTTTTCTTCTTGGCTTCTTTTCCTTCTCCTTCCCATACGACCACAAGCCCCGCTTGTGTTGTCATTGACTCATATTTGCATTTCTTGATGATGTGAAACAAACACCTGAGCGTTCCTTTTCATCTTAGGTTTGCCAGGCACGGAAGGATTTCTGGATCCTAATAATAATAATTCCATAATAATTCCATAGTGAGAAATACAACGGCCACTCATTGCAAATGTTGATGGGAAATGGCAGGACAACGCTCCGGGGAAGCTCGCAGGAGGGTAAGGAGTCGTGGGTCAAAAAGACACGCGTCCATCACCCACAGATGTTTACCATGGACTGATGGAGATGCGCTTGGAGAAAATACCAGGGCTGCCAGGTTGGGCTCACTGAAGCCGAGAGATCTGCAAATGACTTGAACGTCCACCCAAGACCAAGAAGATTCCGGCAAAGCAGGTATCTGGGGCGATTCACCCAGGTAGGAGAGAAACAGGAGCACATCAAAGTCCCATTGATTGGATTTGAGATGATGAAGTGGATAGAAGATCCTTCAGCTCTTTGTAGAACTTCCATTCACAGTCGACAGCATGCAAATAATGGAAAAGTACTTTCTGGTGTCGAAGAAAGAGCTTTGCAAGCGGCAAAATGAATAGTAAGCAGCGCGTATGAATTCCATCCCAAGAATGACTAATATTACTTTCTTCCTTTCAAGCTGACCTTGTGCTCCTTTCTGATGGCGGCAGGGTTTGGTGCTTCAAGGCTTAGGAACCTTCAGCAGTGATTTGGCTTCATTGTGACTCCTGCATTGAAGCCCCGAAGGTGTCGATACATGAAAGTCGTGTCAAGTTTCGTATTAGCTACAGCTAACAACTAGCACTGCCCCCCCACCCTCAATCCTGCTCTGCCTCACCAGGACAGTCTTGGACATTTTCCATGAAGGGAAATGGATCTAGTGTGTTGTTGTGTTGTGATGTGTGTGTGTCAGCTTGCTGAAGTGTGTCCTCATGCGTGGTAATTACACCTGCCCCAAAGTTTGTGGGCGTGGTATTTGAAGTTGATGTTGCTTTAAATTCCAGGCCCATTCCATCCCCCAAGACGCGCGTCCACGCAGCAGGCTGCTTCCAATACGAGCTGGTATTAGCTGCTCATTACCTCGGCTGCGTCTGGCTTCTTTCAGCCGCTGACTCCAAGTCGCAGAGGCCAGGGACATGAGGAAGAAAGGAGTGAAAACTTCCTGAACCCAGCCTTCACCCCCTCTACCCCCCCTCCAAACCACCAATGGCCAGCCTCCTATTGCGCCTGTTCTTGGGGGGCGGATTCCTTGGGGGTGTCGTGTATGACTGATGCAACAGTCCTCCAACCTCCAGATTCATTTGCGTCAAATAATTCCTGATATATATAATATATATGATATAATATATATAATTCATGATAGCTTCAGGGCGGCACGGCGGTCTAGTGGTTAGCGCACAGACCTCACAGCTAGGAGACCAGGGTTCAATTCCACCGTCTGCCATCTCTGTGTGGAGTTTGCATGTTCTCCCCGTGCATGCGTTGGTTTTCTCCGGGTACTCCGGTTTCCTCCCACATTCCAAAAACATGCTAGGTTAATTGGCGACTCCAAATTGTCCATAGGTATGAATGTGAGTGTGAATGGTTGTTTGTCTATATGTGCCCTGTGATTGGCTGGCCACCAGTCCAGGGTGTACCCCGCCTCTCGCCCGAAGACAGCTGGGATAGGCTCCAGCACCCCCGCGACCCTTGTGAGGATAAGCGGTAGAAAATGAATGAATGAATGATAGCTTCACATTGACTGTCATCGCAAACGGACTTGCCGCTGTCCAGCAGCTCGTGGAGACCCTGGTGTGTTCAGCACTTCCGGTTTGGTGTCCAGGACCTTGAAATGCGAGGCAACGCTATGGCACGGCCCACTTAACCAACCATTCACGCACATGGGCAGTTTCAGCCTCCTGGTAGCCTGCCTGCATATTTTTGGGGGAACCGAAAAAAAGCCAAGCACGCACGAGGAGAACATGCAAAGATTTGAACCCTGGATCTCCCGACCAATCCATGTCCACGGCTGTACGATCATTAAGGAATGAAAAACAAGGACAGGTGAAACAAGACAGAAGGAAGAAGAGCAGGATAACAGGCAGAGAGAAAATAGTCTGGCCGGGGTCTTCATAGGAGCCCAAACCTCAGCTGTCACTCCGTGGGCTTCCAAGAGCCAAACAATGGAGCGGACAGATGGTCCCAAACGCACCGCAGTGGGCTTGACGCTATTAAAAGCCTTTGCTTCATGCCAGACGCTAGCAGGAACGCTTTGTCTGTGAACTGGATGTCGTGTTTGACTACCAGCTTTTGTTTTGGCCAGCAAACGGCCATTACTGGTCGGACTGGTCTTCACTTTGCTCATAATTAAGAGACCATCAAAGGCAGCACATGTCGGAGATGGACCGACAATACGCCGATTAGTTTGCACGCTGTGGTTGCCAGCCGACGCTGCAGCAGCGATGAACTTTTGGCTGATAACCAAATAGGAGACACCCCACCGAGCCCCCCAGGCCACCTAGCTTCTCCTTGCTGCCATTTTCTCCTCATTCCTCTTTCCTCACCCACTTCCTAAAGAGAAGCTTGCTTCCGGGAATGATGGACTCCTCGGATCTGCTGCCCCCTCCCGTGTAGATGGGACGGACACAGAAGAAGATGTTTGCTTTGTGGGCGGGGATATCATGCAGGGACACTGACATGTTAGATAGTTTGGTGGAAGCGGACGTGGGCGGCCTGTTGAGGGAGCAGGCTGACAGGCGACACGGGCAAGGGATATGCCAGCACAGATGGTATCATATTCATGTAGTATCATATTCATACAGTATCATATTCATATGGTATCATATTCATATGGTATCATATTCAGGTAGTATCACATTCATACAGTATCATATTCATATAGTATCATATTCACGTAGTATCATATAGCATCATATTCATGTAGTATCATATTCATATGGTATCATATTCATGTGGTATCATATTCATGTGGTATCATATTGATACAGTATCATATTCATATAGTATCATATTCATACAGTATCATCTTCATGTAGTATCATAGTCATGTAGTATCATATTCACGTAGTATCATATAGTATCATATAGTATCATATTCATGTAGTATCATATTCATATGGTATCATATTCATGTAGTATCCTATTCATACAGTATCATATTCATATAGTATCATATTCACGTAGTATCATATTGTATCATATTCATGTAGTATCATATTCATATGGTATCATATTCATGTGGTATCATATTGATACAGTATCATATTCATATAGTATCATATTCATACAGTATCATCTTCATGTAGTATCATAGTCATGTAGTATCATATTCACGTAGTATCATATAGTATCATATTCATATGGTATCATATTCATGTAGTATCATATTCATATGGTATCATATTCATGTAGTATCATATTCATATAGTATCATATTCATACAGTATCATCTTCATGTAGTATCATAGTCATGCAGTATCATATTCACGTAATATCATATAGTATCATATTCATGTAGTAGCATATTCACATAGTATCATATAGTATCATATTCATATAGTATCATATTCATATAGTATCATATAGTATCATATTCACATAGCATCATATTCATATAGCATCATATTCACATAGTATCATATTCATATACTATATAGTATCATATTCATATAGCATCATATTTATATAGCATCATATTTATATAGTATCATATTCATATAGTATCATATAGTATATAGTATCATATTCATATAGCATCATATTTATATTACATATAGGCTATATTTCTTGTTCTTCCAAGGGGTCCTTCCAAGCTTCATCTTGCCTAACTTCAGTGAATCAGCTTCATATTCTTCATATTCATATTCAACACACATTACAGACGTCAACCCAACCCAAACGTCTGCCTCACTCACGGTGCAACAACAGCTAACACCTGTGGAACATAAAATATAATATATACAATATAATAAAATATACCCACGGACACGGTTCCACGCCAGGGGCCAGCACCCTTTCATGAAAGACATATTTGGTCCATATTTTTCCACGTCACAATTTCTAACGCATCCGCCCACATCCACGTATGACGCCCTGACACGTGCGTGTGTTTCTGTTCCCAGCTCGGCCGTCCATTCCTTGTTCTCCAAGCGGCGTCCACGAGCCCTCAGGCGCTCATCTGCAGAGGAAGGTGAGTCTGTGAAATGCACACACGCTCGAGTCCCTCGTAGCTGACCTTTAACCCTCAGCCACAAACAGTCAACACTAAATAGCGCTTTCTTTTCTTCATTCTCGCTTTGGGATTGATTGATTTGCCTTCAGCCATTGATTGATTTTGAAATACATTTCATGAGCATGCCAGCTTCAACAGAAAGGCCCATCCGTTCTTCAGGAGTACTTTAGGAGTACTGAATTTATGGGACAAACAATGTGGGTACTCTTAGTGCTTTATGGAGGTGGTAGAACGTCATGCTTCATGTCAAAAAAGCATTTGATTTCATGCCAATTAGTGGTTGAAATCAAATGAATCTAAGATAATCTAAGAATCTACCACCTGCCAGTACTGTATTCCTCTGCTGGCTCTCAGCTCCACTCTTGTCCCCCTGGTGGCCCCCCTCAGTATTACACCCCTGGTCTTTGCATAGCATGTGCTGTGCAATACAACACAATATGTTAGGGATTCAGTAAGGTATTTTCATAATAACACAATATTCTATAAAATGTCCAAACTATTGCACTCATTCTCCTCATTCATGAAATAACATTAAGCATAAGATGCCAAAATGGATGGCAAGCATATTATTTATTGGGATATTTACGTAATAAACATCATTTAATATCACATTTAGAGATGTTGAATTGTTGATGTTTTCTAGCATTAAAGTTAAAGAACAACGATGAAAAAGAAATAAGAATAAGAGCATTACAGTAAGCGAAGGAGCATGAGCTGAAAGGGCTGAATATTAGCCACTATTAGGAAGGTCGGCCTTTCCACCTTCCACCACCTTTTGGAGGCCGCGTCGGGCTGTCCTACCTCCAGAGTGATTGGAGCTGACTTTACTCTCCATCCAGCTTTGTTGTTTCTTCTCAGTTGTTGGGTGGTCCTTGTCTCTCTCCTTCTCCTCCACTCTATCTCCTTCTCCCTCATTGTCAACTTCATAGCGTCTGTTTCTCTTTGAGCGCTACGGCACCGGTCCACGCTTGGAAACCCGACACTTGAGTATACACAATTAAGTTCACGCCAGGGGTTATTGGATGGAAGTACGGACCTCCACACAATGTGTGAAGCAGGCAGAGGATGGGAGGGTTGGAGTTCTGGCAGGTTATTTGGTCAAGGTTGAATAAATACTGGGGTGGGGGGGGGGTGCATTGGCTGGTTTTTACCTTGCAAGCAAAGATGACCTTTTCTTGTTGTCGTGTTACCGTCGTTGTTGCTTTTTCACAGACATTGTCAGGCCGGAACATAACGAGTCAACGTTCAGCCAAACCGCACTTTTACCACTAAAACCAACCACTGCTAACGTTAACATGCTAACATTAGCATAGTAGAATATTTTGCTATTTTCATGGGTAAAAACATATATCAAGGTATTACTGCACGTTTCAACATTCAACTGTTTTTACAGCATTTTAGTTCTGCTTCAGATCATCCAAACTATTCCTGCAGTCAGTGTCAGGGCAAGGTCCCTTGGGGACTCAAAGCAAGAAATTAATGGGGCCCCCGACCCCATCCGTGCACGCATAAAAAAATGTTTTTTTCTGGGATAATTTGTGGGATAACTCCTGTTCATTGTGTCTCTCTTAAGTGGGGAACTTGGTGGCCGAAAAACAAACAAACGGTGATTGACGCAGACAGCACTGAGGGCAGATAGGGGCGTGCGGGGCCCCTCAAGGGGGTTTGCTATGTCGTTGTTTCATAATTGCATGGTAAATGCCCATTGTTGTTGTTTCTGTGCAGTACATGTATCTGCACTTGGGGCACCCGACCACTCAGGCCTTCCCAGCGGGTGCCCCCTATAAGCCGGGGCCCCAGGCAAATGCCCGGTGTGCCTGTTGGCACGCCACGCCTCTGCTTGCAGTCGTTCTTCGTTTCAACATTCAACAAAGTTCAGCTTCCGGTCGTCATTCCAAAGTCGTCCTACAATCGTTCTACGTTGCAACATTCAACAATTCAACAGCATTTCAGCAAAGCAGTTCTACAATTCAGTTATTAACATGAACTCAACTTTTCCTGGAAGGGATTATTGACATTGTCAGTATTTATTTGGTTAAGGTAGGTTTTGGTTAGAGCCGAGCCTTCTGATATGGATGTATGATGCTAACCAAGGTTCCAATGGATAAAGAAGAACTGCAAGTCCTTTTGAGAGATGCTAAAAAAGCCAAAACCACATAAAAAAATCAAACTAACAGACTGAAGAGAGAAATGCAGGCCCTTTGCATCCTCCAGTGTTCTGAACGAAACGGGAGTGACATGAGGAAGGTAGTGAAAGAAAAGCCTTCCAGTGTTTGCCCGGTTGACTTTTGCAGCCGGTTCAGTCTTTCAATGGTTTCACCCCCTGCATGCCCCCCCCCCCCCCCCCCACACACACACACTGGAGGCCAGCGAGTCCTTTGCTTCATTTGCTTCGTGAACGTGTGTAAGTGACGGGAATGTTTTGGGGGTTTCCTGTTTTGGCCCGTGTGCCTCGTGTGCTTCCTGCGGGGGGGCTGCCGGTGTCATGTCATCTTCTCCATTTCCCCACGGGCCAAACTGATGGGGTATTTTATAGACGTGATAGAATAAGATGTTTATGCAGCTGCCATCAAACACACTTGACATTGTGACACCTTGTGAAAACATCATCAAGTACTTTTACAACATTTCTCTGCTAAGGATCCACACAAGCTACTCTCTGAGCAGAGGTAGACGTCACCTTTACATGCACATGGTGAAAAGCACACGCATGAACAGCTTCCAAAGGTGCCGCCTTCTATTTGATGCCTTTCTATCAATGTCACGTTCTTCACTTGAATTGAAACATCAGACTGAAAGAAAGCGTTCAACTGATCAGCTTATCTTGCTCGACTTTGGAAATGTTCAGGTAAGATAAGCAACACATCTTTCCCTCTGTGTGTTTATTTATCTCACAAACACGCACACACGCACTCAGGATCATGTTCCATTAATCCAAAGCAGGCACTGCTGATTGATCAATTAGCCCTGCTTAAAGCTGTGGCTCAGCCTGATCAATATCACTGATCACCAGCCAAAGGTCTGCTGCTCTGCATGAGTGGACTCTATGAGCGTAGATCTAGATCACAGCCACTGGGAGGAAGGCCAAGAGGACGTTTCATTAGAAGTAATCATTGATCAGAGATTGGGTTAGCCACCATCGGGGCGACTGGTTGGAGTTCCTGAATCCCTACCAGCAAAGGAAAGGGCATTTCACACTTTAGTGAACATGGGCCAGTATGCAGTTGGGCTGGACGGAGTGGATGGACAACTGGGAACGAAAAGGAACTCGCCACCCTGGTAAACCGCCTGGACAGAACATCATCCAGATTTGGCATGGAGATCAATCCGAGAAGACAAAGTTGATGACAAACACCAAAAGAAAGATCACATCCAGTGGACAAGCACTCGAACACCTTGGAGCCATACTCAACCAAAAAGCATCAAAAGTGAAGTTCTAGCAAGAGCAGCACAAGCGGCAACTACACTTGCAAAGCTGAAACCCAGATGGAGTAACAAGAACATCCGTCTCCAATCTAAACTGAAGCTACTACATGCATTAGTCCTGTCCATCTTCCTGTAGCACGTGAGCCATGGACACTGACAGCAGAACGAGAGAGAAAGATACAGGAAGTGGAAATTAGGTGTTTCAGAAGGGATCGGGGATCCAACACATCTGGATGTAAAGGCCCACATTTGGCCCTTTATTATCAACTCCTACCGTTTATCAAATTCTATCAAGTTGCGTTTGGAAGTCGTCATTAACATTTGGGAGCGGGAAGCACGAAATCCAAAGAAATCCAGCCGGAATAGGTCCAGATTCTGGAAGATCTATAAAGCTTTGCGTGCTGGTTATGGTGTGCTATGGTTATAGCTGCTCTATAGGAGTCCACAACTCAATACAAAATAAGGATATATATATATATATATACACACATGGGCGGCACGGCGGTCAAGTGGTTAGCGCGCAGACCTCACAGCTAGGAGACCAGAGTTCAATTCCACCCTCAGCCATCTCTGTGTGGAGTTTGCATGTTCTCCCCGTGCATGCGTGGGTTTTCTCCGAGTACTCAGGTTTCCTCCCACATTCCAAAAACATGCTAGGTTAATTGGCGACTCCAAATTGTCCATAGGTATGAATGTGAGTGTGAATGGTTGTTTGTTTATATGTGCCCTGTGATTGGCTGGCCACCAGTCCAGGGTGTACCCCGTCTCTCGCCCAAAGACAGCTGGGATAGGCTCCAGCACCCCCCGCGACCCTCGTGAGGAAAAGCGGTAGAAAATGAATGAATGAATATACACACCCTTCCCCTTTAAAGGGGAACTTTTTTTTTTAAGTTCCCCTTTATCTACACGATGCTTTGCACTGAAAGGGCGGAGAACCCTGACTTGGACCCCATTAGTGTTCACTAACTCTGACTTGTAGTGCCGCCGTATCCCTGCGGGAGTAGACAGTCCAATGTGTTGTTTGGCTGGATTTACATCCCTCGTTTACCGTGGCTAATTGGTTGCAGAGCCAATTTCTTCTTAATAAAGGAGTATTTTTATACTTTTAAATTTTATTTTTATACTTTTATATTTTGAAGATATTTAGCGCCCTCTAGACATGACACACCGATAGTCACCTTTACACTACTTTACACTTTACACTTTATTCTTTCTTTCCATCACACTGTGCAACTGTTATGCTGCAGGGACTCCGGGCCGCCGCTAGCTATTACGCAATCTGGCAAGGGAGGGACAGGAGGAAGTGTGGGGAACAACTGCTATTATTATTATTTTCTTCTGAAATGATCTAGCCCCCCCCCCCCGGCCCTCCTTGGTGTTGAGTCTGGAGTAGAAAGAAGAGCATTCTGTCCTGTTGCATCTTTATAGCCTTTTATAGGCTTTTTTCCGTCTTTGCCCTTTTGTTGTTGGTTACCTGAAAAGGGCGGATGTTGCTGCAGCACAGCGATATTTCTGATATGCGACCCCACTGAACCCACGGGATCAACGTGCCCAAAACAAAAAAAAAAAACACCGGGCCGCTTCCACTGACGGACTCACCTTTCTCACCCTCCCCTGACCCCCAGGGGGGGCCGGGGCATTGTTTCACTTCAACAATCCACATTGAATGAAAAACACCAGGCTTTTGTTCAGCGAGGCTGATGCATGCCGCTGTCACGGACGCCGTCGTTAATGTGCCATCGCTACGTGTCACATCCTCGGCAGACACGGCCAGAGCTTCCTCCATCTGTGGGGGTGTGCGTGCATTGGTGTGTGATGGGGGGGCGGCAAGAGATGCTGTTGAATGAATAACGGAAGGCAGACAGGAAGAGATTGTCCCGGAAGTTGAGGCCTTTATCGGCAACACAGTAAACTAGCATTGAGCTAAAGGTACGTGAGGATGGATTGGGATTTCAACACACAGTTAGGTAAAGGCCTTGTGGAACTCTGGAACCCCATTCTTACTGGTTTTACTGGTTTCATTGGGATGGACAGGAGAAGACTGATATTTCCATGGGCTGCAGATGGGTGGAGCTGGGTGCAATGGATGGACAGATGACACCTTCATCCACCCCCACTGGGGACAGGAAGTCCCTATCAGAGCACAACAGGAAAGAGACAGGAGGAAAACAAGTGCGTGTCTTTTTGGACATTAAATCACTTCCTTTCTGGCCTACGCCCCCCCCCCCCCTCCATCCTCTGCCTCATCCTTCTCCCAGTGCAGTTAAACTACCCTTTTAGTGGACTTAGAAGAGAGATGTTTCGATTGGGAGGACGAAGACGAAGAGACGCCTTTTGGGAAATGTTCTTCCTTCATCCACAAGAACGTTTGCGAGGGAATGTTCCCACAGTAACATGCATCCAACTGGAATGGCCATTTCTTCTCTGCATCCTGTCCTCCTGGTTCTTTGGACCGCGTCGTCGTCGGAGACGTAGTTGATGATCACAATTGAGAAGATTTGGAAATTGTATGGAAACTAAGAGCAACAGCTCTGGGTGTCGCTACATCACCAGCGAGGAAGTTGGAAGAATCAAAGCCGGCAGTTGCCTCCAATTGCCCCCAGACGCCCCTTAGTGTGTCAGTCTCTTCCGCTGCTAACGGTTGCACAACTCTGGTTGTGCTGTGTGAGTGTGTGTGTCCAGAAGGTCGTCTATGAGAAGCCATCAGACTGAGTTAATATTCGACACAAGCAGCTGAAGAGTTAAGATCCAGTGGAAGGAAGGCTTTTAGTCTAAAAAAAAAAACTTTTTTAATACTGCTAGTACTAGTTCCTAGTACTACTAGTACTCCAAAATATGACTTCTGAACACAAACACCCTGTACTAAACAGTGTGTTGGCAAACTGTGGTAAAGGAAGTTTTAAATAACGCTCATAAAATGGCGTGAACCGTACAACTGTCACATAATGCTGTTGTCACCGCTGTTAAAAAGATGACTTCCTTCCTGTTGGACACTTCCTGTTTATGTCTGAATGCAGGTCAGGAGGCATGAATAGTAGTTCCGTTCCTGCTTCACTCGCTATCAGCACCTAAAGGTGACCAGATTTCCCTGGTCCCGGCCGGCTACTTCATCCAATCCAGTGGATCTGGGTCGTCCCCAGGGCCTCCCATTGGTTGGACATGGCCTGAACGCCTCCCCACGGAGGCGTCTGGGAGGCATCCTGACCAGATGCCCCAGACTCATGTGGCTCATCGCAATGTGGAGGAGCAGTGCTTGGACTCTGAGGGAGAGCCCAGCCCCCCTTTTGGCTGCTTGGGTAGAAGATAAGATATATCTTCATCTCTATAGGATATATATCTATATATCTATAAGATATGCCTTTAAATTTCGATATGCCTTTCCTGCCTTGCACTTGCGGCTCGTATTGATCGGCCTGCAGTCCAATGCCTTGGTGTCCAATGCCTTGGTGTCCATGTTGGGGCGTCACACAGCCTCAGCTGAGACGTCAAACATCAGTCAACATGGCTGTCTTCCTTGTCCCTTCCAAGCAGGCTGCTGGAGACGTCTTTCCGCTTCACCAATGTGCAGTATTATTATTATTATTAGTAGTAGTAGTAGTATTTGCTTCCATTACTGTACACAGTGACATGGAAGTAACCTCGAAGGTTGGCTGGACCTCCTCTTTTCCTCTTCCTCTTCCTCTCTCATCCTCCTGTCAAGCACTGCACCATGTGCCCATGATGCGTTCAGGCGCACTGTGTATTTCTGAGGCTTTGTGGAATCTCTATTTTTTTAAATTTAGGACGCCTGCCAAAAAAGTTGCGAGAGCAGAATTACAACATTACAATATGATATTACAGTAGGATATTACAATATTACAATATGATATTACAGTAGGATATTACAATATTACAATATGATATTACAGGAGGATTTTACAATATTACAATAGGATATTACAGTAGGATATTACAATATTACAGTAGGATATTACAATATGATATTACAGGAGGATATTACAATATTACAATATGATATTACGATATTACAATATGATATTACAGTAGGATATTACAATATGATATTACAGTAGGATATTACAATATTACAGTAGGATATTACAATATTATATTACAGTAGGATATTACAATATTACAGGAGGATATTACAATATTACAATATGATATTATGATATTATAATATGATATTACAGTAGGATATTACATTACAGTGGGATATTACAATATTACAGGAGGATATTACAATATATTACAATATTACAGTAGGATATTACAATATTACAACAGAATATTGCAGTTGGATATTACAATATTACAATAGGATATTACAATATTACAGTATATATACTGTTGTATATTACATTATTATAGTTATGATATAACAGTATTACAGTAGGATATTACATTATTGTATTTATGATATAACACTATTACAGTAGGATATTACATCACTATATTTATGATATAATAATATTACAGTAGGACATTGCTGTTGGATATTACATTATTCTAGTTTTGACAATCATACAGTAGCATATAATAGTAATATTACAGTAGAATATACCAATATTACAATAGGCTGTTACAGTTATGATGTAGCAATATTACAGTAGGATTATGGGATTATGCATGGATGCCCATAGCTGGTAAAGCCGCGTGTGGAGGCGCTAAGGGGCCGACGGTCCCGCTTTGCGTCCATGACACTGCTCTCCAGCGGCGGGTCACACGGATCAAGGCCGCCGGTGATCCCGCGGGACTGAAATGTGGTTTTATGGGCGGCGAGCCGAGGTCGTCACCTGTCTCTGCTTCCTTCTGCTGAATCTATTTTTTCACCGCGTGTTCCTTGGTTTGGCATCAAAGAAGACGCTGTGACCTCAGACGTGATCAACCTTTGACATTCCACCGTTAGAGGGACTTCCATTTCCCCAAAGATGTCCGTGCTTCTGTTTGACTGTAGGAATCCATCTCAGCCCAACCACGGCGGTAGTGACAGGTTTCCTGTGGTAATAAATACTTTACCATACTACTACTTTACTACTTGACCAATTTTTTTAAGTCATTTGGAGTTTTTTATTTGTAGATGTAGAAACGTGAACAAACATTAACATCCAGCTTCCACATGACAACCCAGCACCGTCCGAGGGCTAGCATAACTTTATTGCTATTTTTGCTGTTATTGCAGCCATTTGCTGATTTCCTGGTCTCCTTGCTGGTGTAAAGGTTGCTGAGATGGGCGCCACGGCCCGTAGCGGTCCCCATGCCGACTGACCGACGAGCCCCCTTGAATGATTTTTTGTCTCCTTCGTCCGCATGCTTGTGTTGAAAGACAAGGCGTTTTGGGGAATGCAGCAGAGCGTGTTGCTACATCCAGGTTGGCGTTCTTTGTCCGTCCCTTGGAGCGCTCTCCGACACCGTCGCCGCAGAGGTCAAGATTCATATGCAATCAAGCGTTGACCTTCGCCACTCCACCGAGCTCTGCAAAGACGAGGCCTTTGTGTCTCGCTCTCTCGATGCGCCGGGTTAATTTTTGCCACAATGGAGGCGAGCAAACACAGAAGGCGCGCGTGTGTGTGTGTGTTTGTTTTTAAAAGAGCGTTTTAACAGAGCAACTGCTATTGAATTGGATGACCCCCTGCTTGCTAAATGGATTTTTGAAGTGTCTGTAGTTGGAGGCTTTCAATTGGATGCAACCTTGAGTCCTTTTTTATGGGAGCGCTGTAGGATTTAAGTGGCGGTATAACATGAGCGCCACTGAATGCGCGCTCCTCATTTTTTGAAATTGAAAAATCTCCAAAGGCTCACGCCATTGTGCAGGCAATTAATGGAATGCTGGCAGCGAGGTTCAGGTGCTTAAAAGTTGTATTTTCTCTCCCTCTATGGCTCTCCTTTTAATTACTTCTAAAGGATAATCATGATGGAAAAAAGCATCATAGCGCTGTAGGCTTCCTCTTTATGCACAATGATGTATAATGCATGCTTTGAAATGGAACGCCAGTGGCCTTCAAACCATTCCATTTCCAAATCTTTGTGTGTTTGTTTAGCATGCCGCAGTCATGCTTTTGCATAACAATGACCGGTGTTCCCATTAACAATGCTTGCCTATTCATTTCATCCTTACATGTGTAAAGTTTGGCCGTCAGGTCGGCAAGCAATTGGTACCGCCGCTGCCATTAGCGGTTTGAAAGTTGGCTAATTGCCTCTCTGAAGACTTCTGCTCTTTGGCTTTATTTACTCTGTTGGAGAACCCTCGCTTTTTCTTTCAAATACTTTACTTGTCTGCTAAATACTCTGCTTTCTGATTTACAGATATTTCATATCAATGACTGTGATGTCAAGGGGAAATCTGTCGCTGGTTTCAAACGAGATAAGAAAGGAAACGAGTTGTTTGACAACAGCCGGGGATGGTTTAGCAACCTTGCGTGCAAGGAGACAAATCCGTACAGCCTGACGTCGAGAGAAATGTCTCCAGACGACAACACATGCGAGGGGAGGGGCTATTGTTGTTATTATTATTATTATTTCCTTCTCCTATGACGGACAGAGACAGCGAAGGGAAGACTCACATGCCCAGACACACAAGGCTATTTGAATCAGTTGCTAAACACGGAGGATTTATTATAGAACATCATATGACGAGACACGCAACGCAGATTGCATTCACGATAAATACTTAGCAAATATAACATTTAACACGTTCCACAGCCGACCATGATAACTACCTTACCACATAGTAGGAGTATTTGTGGAGTACAGAAAACCTGTTTATGACCCTCTAATGACCTTTTCTTGAAAAACATTATTAGAGCCCTCCAGGCATGAAATAACACCCCTATAGCCACCTTTGCACTCCTATTAGCCGACATAGCAGACACCATAACAGACAATAAGACATACTTGGCATCAATAAGACAAAAAAAGACAAGAGTTCCTGGCCAGCGTACCTCCCACGGTCCCATTGCTGACACCTAGTGGCCAGCGTAGAGTACTACATCTTCTGAATGCCTTCCAATAGGCAGTCAGTTGCCAACCACGAAAAAGCCATCATTGAAATTCCTGATCATATTTCCATATTTTATCCATCCATCCATTCATCCAGGGCTGCACGGTAGGGTGTGGTTAGCGCGCAGGCCACATAGCTAGGAAACCCGGGCTCGAGTACGCTCGGGGTCCGCTCAGGCATCTCTGCGTGAAGTTTGCATGTTCTCCCCGCGACCTCTAGTGAGGGTGGCTATGCTGGAGCCTATCCCAGCCTATATACATGCATATATCATATTTATCATATTTCATGTTTTTGAAGTGAGTGTGCAACACAGCGCTGCTCATTTGAAGGTAAAATACTACTACTACTATTACTACTACTACTACTACTACTAATAATAATAATAATCCTCTTCCTTCCTCCCAAAGCCACCTCTCCCCGACTCAGAGGAACACTTAGAAGGGACAGCATTCTTTGGGGAGCTTGCGTGTGCATGTGCATGTGTGAGTATGTACATGAGTGCGTGTGCATGTGTGAGTGAGTGTGTGTGCATGTGCGTGTGCGAGTGCGTTCCCATGCAGAAAGCGCATCCGGGCAAACGGGAGCGCCGCGTTTCCAGAGCGGAGAAGCCGGAGCGGACCGGCAGACACGACTAGCGGCTGTTTGTGCGACGGGAAGGAAAGGCTGTTTACAGACGGAGAGCGTTCCATCTGTGTGTGTGTAATCTTGCTTTTGGCAACTTATTTATGGGCCTTTTTTCCCTTTTTTTCTGGCTATCTATGTGCTTATCCGGACTCCAGCCGTTTGGAGCTGCCGTCCACCTTGGGGATGCACACCGCATGCATTTCTGAGTATTTCCACCTCAGGCTGCACTTGTTAGAGTCAGTGGATAAATTTATATCCATTATTTATACAAATTCCGGGCGAGTGAGAGCAGGCGGGGTGGAAGGCATTTATGGACAAGGAGGGCCGGCGCTGCTAGCCGAGCTCCAGGTGAGGGTTGGTGTCTGACCAGCAGGCTTTATTCTGCAGAACAATACGCTGGCGAGTTGGACCGGACTTCTGGATCTTTTTCTAATTTCCAATGCGTCAGCGGCAGCCATCATCAGACCATCTCTATAAATCTGTGCTTCTTAATTATTTTTGTGATACGCCCTGCCTAAAAAAGGTCAACACCTTCAAGAAGGACCTACTAGAAGAACAAACATGGGAGGGTGTGTACTGTGACAAAGACGTGGATGAAGCATAGCAACACCTTCTCCATACTTCTATGAAGCTGGACGATAAGAACCGTCCCTGGAGAGAAAGGTCCAAGAAGCAGAAGAAAAACAAAAGGACTCAGCAATGCTTGGAAGAAGAAGAAGAACATGCTGTACAAGAACTTCATCATTCAACCGACTAAAGAAGCAAAAAGAACATGTAAGACTACGGTCTTAGTAATAGTAGTAGTAGTATGTCTAGTGTACGTATAAGCAGGAATACTACAGCCATTCCAAATAGTATTATTGGGAAAAGTGGGAAAAGAGCGACTACCCTGATTATTTCATGGTGGGAAACACCCGGAATGATGATATGGATGACAGTTGAAAGGTTCAATTACCACTTTGGCAATATTGGTCCCAGACTGGAAGAAGGGATTCCAAAGCCAAGGACAATGGAGGAAAGGAATGAAACCATAGAAAGGAATCCTAATTCCATGTTTCTGAAAGAAGAAACAAAAAAGGGAATTGTCAAAAATTTGTACAGCAAAAACATCAACTGGAATCGAAAAACGGTAATCGACGAGATGGTAGAAGATGAGTCAGTTATCATTTCAGACCGGAAAATTCCCAACAAAATGAAAACAGCTAAGCTAGTTCCAAGTTTTAAAAATGGAGACAACACCAATTTACAAACTACCGGCCAGTCTCCTGACAACCGCGACTGTCTGAAATGATGGAGAAGGTCTTCAACAACAGGTTGGATACATTCAGTCCGATCTTTCTCCGGATGGAATAAATATGATAAATGATAAAATGATAAATATCAAACGGGATCTTTTTTAAAACCTCGCTTATTGAATATGTTGTTTCCTCAGCGTATTGTTATTGATAAACTCATTTCTTGCATTGGACACAGGAGCCCTCTTCCTCCCACGTGGATGCTGGCTGTAGTCTCCACGTCCCCATGGAGCTGGAGTTCACCGCTTCCTGCTTCTCATCTTCAGCTTCAGCATAGAAGGACGTGGCCGCCGTCATTCTCCTTTTCTTCTTCTTCTTCTTCTTCTGTTGCTGTGCATTTGATCATGACAAAAGTATTTAGGTAAGCTGTCTTTGTGTTGGAACTGAAGAACTCCTGAGGAACTTCCGAAGAAGTGGTTAGGGTTAGGTGGGTTGGTTCCTCATGAACTAGTCTCATGTTACCCACATCTCTCGTCATGTGTATCTATAAAGTCAATGCTAGCATGTTATACTGTATATCATATCAAATGACAGTAATTGGGGGGTGGGGGCATGATGCCAAGTCGGATATCCGCACACTTGGAGACTTCCCGGACACCATTCAGGGACTGGAGTTTGTTTTGGACATTTGAAATGACGTTTGTTTTGCTGTTTGAAGAAAAAGATGGAAGCGTGGACAAGTTGAATCATTTCATCAGGTCATCAGGTCATTCCGTGCTGCGTGATCAGGCATCCTCATTGGTCGTTGAGAGGAGCGCCTGAACGGAGCAACCTGATTCCTCTTGATTATCATAAATAAAAATGATTTTCATCTTCATCTTTTCTGCTTTGTTGAAGTGGTTGAAGAAGCCCCGCCTGTCGTCAGCATGTTAGAGAGCAGGAATGTCCGGGCCTTCTTTAAGGACAGACTTAAGAAACCAGCCATGTTGGTATGCAGAGTTGTTTTTTTTTAAGCTTTTTCACAACCAAAATTGCAACTTTATTTGTTGTTTTTATTTCTCATAATATTATGACTAAAATGTTAGTCTTTAATATTTCAAATGAACGCCATTTGTTCTTCACTCTCTTCATCATTTATTCATGTCAAATCTCTGCTTTTTACCCATTTTGTCTCTTGTTATTTTTTTATTTTCTGGTTTAATTATATTTTGTACTGAGGGCCAATAAAAAAGAGCCCTGTGCAATAAATGGGACTTGGGCCACACTTTGGGTGCCCATGTACGATATACAGCCTGTGTGTACATGATCCAATAGAGGCAAGATTAGATTCATCTGTATGGGTGGATGGATGGATGGATAGATAGATGATGGATGTATGGTTGGATGGATGGATGGATGATGGATGAATCGGAGGATGGATGAATGGATGGGAGGATGGATGGATGACATATGGATGACGGATGAATCGGAGGATGGATGATGATGGATGGATGGGAGGATTGATGGGAGGATGGATGATGATGACGGATGGAAAACCAGCCTGCATGTCATCTCCGTGATACTGGTGTGTATTTTAAGTGTATTTTAAGTGTATTGTGCATGTGGACTTTTTAGCCCAACATTACACTTTTTTTCCAAACCAAATATTACAACTTCCTGCTTGACCATTCTGACTTTATTGTCATATTTTGACTTATTATCGTCATATCATAACTTTTTCCCAACTGAATTTGACCAAAATACCGTTTATACTCATATAGTATTCATACAGTTTCTCACTTTTTTCGTTGAATATTTCAGAGATATTTCTTGCTTATTCTTAACCTCTGCTCCTTTTCTTTCATGCTAGCCATTTTTGAAAAGGTTCTTGTTTTTTGTATTTTTCGAACGTTCCGAGGGCCAATTATAAAACAGGGCCCCCGGGCGCCAGCATGGACACCCCTAATCCAAGCCCAAGGAAAGAAAAGCGGAGGATTCTACAGTAGACAAATTTATTGTGGCGCCCAAAACCTCACGTCATGTAACACAAAGATGGAAAGCAATAAATTATTTTCATTATTAAGCGTAACATTCTGTACATCAAAGAGGTAAAGGATATGGACGATACAAAGAAAGTGAAGCCTAACAGCAATACTTCCACCTCATACTGTAGTACTGTATGAATGCCAGCGCATGGAAATGAACATGTGTGATTCCTTCATGATTGTCGTGTCTCCCGACATCATTGAAGTACTGCTTGAAAGTCAAATGAAAGTCAAACACTGTACAGGCGATCAAGGCGGATAGAGTCGTGGATGTCATCTTCTCAGGAGTCGTTGCATCATCGGCACGCTCGTCTCCCACCGAGCGCATGAACGTAAACGCATCCTTCATACAACATGAATACTTGATTTTCTATATATATTTGTACATCTTTTCTTTCACATCTGCACGGTTAGCTAGCATGGTCATGAAATAAGGCAAGACTCACGTAACTGTGACATCACAATATTTTTTTTCGGACTTTTTTCAAAATAATACTGATTTTGTCTGTGATTCCCTTCTGTTGTGCGGCAGGCTTTGGTCTATCCGGACAAAGGCGGGCCAAGTCCACGTCCAACATCAAGGTTTTGAGGGGGTTCAAATCATACGAGGGAGTTTTTTGCAGGAGAAATGTATATACGTATGAAATATTCCTAATATGAAGTGAACCGGACCGTCTGAGGTACGGATTATGTCTTCTTTTTTCTTACTGAACTATTTTGTTCAATGAAGTAGAAGTTCATCCCTTCTTTCTTTCCTCCTTGATGGGTGGGTTCTCCCACTTTTGGTCAAGCTGCCGCGGCCTGCAGGTGAGAGAAAGCGATGGCGTCTGCGGCGGCGTCTGTACAGTACCGACCAATGAGGAGAGTCCAGCCGACACAGTCAACATCTGTACAAACGTCTTGCTTTGCTTCCGGGTCTTCCTCTTTTCCATTTCCTCCGCTTCCTTCTCACGTAGTCAGTCAGTCTGGCTGCGCACGGACAAATGTGGGAAAAAGCGGGAGCGCTCCCCTCCTAAGCTCTCTTGGCGTGGAGCATTTCGATGAGCAGGTTGTTGCAGGGCACGTCGCCGTTCAGGTGTTTGTAGTAAAGGTATTCTTCGGCCTGCAGGCTGATGGCTCGTATCTCCGGCAGCCGCAGGAGCAGCTGACCGAACTTGTCCGTTTGCTGCGGGTAGTTGCACATGACGTAGTCCAACAGTGCCGCGTTCACCTGCTCCTGGACGCTCTCCACCAGGTGGAAGTTCTCCAGGTTCTTCACATCTGTGGAGAAAACGACAAAGTGTTGGAGCTATTGCATGTTATGTTTGAGAAAGATCAATTTCTTTTCATGTATTTTATTTTGAAACTACATTTGCCAATAAAGTTGATCCTACACAACATGGCGGCAGTCAACCGCAACGGGCTCGCATGTCATCAGACCCTTTCCAGCTTCCTTTTCATGTGCATGTTGCTAAGTTCAAACTCCAACTTCCTCTCCTGTGGGAGGTCTGAAATGTCCTAGCAGGAAATGCAGCATGAACCAGGAAGTGCAAGAAACAGGAAGTGGGGAAGGTGATAAGTGAGACACACTTGTATGAAATGGAGGCACGCAGGAGGGGGAAGCTGAGATCAAGCACTACTCCTCATACTCACAAAGACCAGCAACGAGGACCAGGAAGCTAAAGTAGAAGAAGAAGAAAACCAAGTTCCAGTAAGTGCTCCAAGTCCTTTCAAGTCCCATGTGCACCTGGAAGCTGCTTTCCAGCCAACATGCCTTCTTTCTAGCCTGATGCCTTCTTTCTAGCCTGATGCCTTCTTTCTAGCCAGATGCCTTCTTTATAGCCTGATGCCTTCTTTCTAGCCAGATGCCTTCTTTCTAGTCTGATGCCTTCTTTATAGCCTGATGCCTTCTTTCTAGCCTGATGCCTTCTTTCTAGCCAGATGCCTTCTTTCAAGTCTGATGCCTTCTTTATAGCCAGATGCCTTCTTTCTAGCCTGATGCCTTCTTTCTAGCCTGATGCCTTCTTTCTAGCCAGATGCCTTCTTTCTAGCCTGATGCCTTCTTTCTCGCCAGATGCCTTCTTTCTAGCCTGATGCCTTCTTTCTAGCCAGATGCCTTCTTTCTAGCCTGATGCCTTCTTTCTAGCCTGATGCCTTCTTTCTCGCCAGATGCCTTCTTTCTAGCCAGATGCCTTCTTTCTAGCCTGATGCCTTCTTTCTAGCCAGATGCCTTCTTTCTCGCCAGATGCCTTCTTTCTAGCCAGATGCCTTCTTTCTAGCCTGATGCCTTCTTTCTCGCCAGATGCCTTCTTTCAAGTCTGATGCCTTCTTTCTAGCCTGATGCCTTCTTTCTAGCCTGATGCCTTCTTTCTAGCCAGATGCCTTCTTTCTAGCCAGATGCCTTCTTTCTAGCCTGATGCCTTCTTTCTAGCCTGATGCCTTCTTTCTAGCCAGATGCCTTCTTTCTAGCCTGATGCCTTCTTTCTAGCCAGATGCCTTCTTTATAGCCAGATGCCTTCTTTATAGCCAGATGCCTTCTTTCTAGCCAGATGCCTTCTTTCTAGCCTGATGCCTTCTTTCTAGCCAGATGCCTTCTTTCTAGCCAGATGCCGACACTTGGTCTATGATTTTATGATGTTGTACATGTGTCCAAATACAAAGGAGGCATCCATAACCTCATTTATGGGATTGTTTAGCTTCCCGCTACTTCTTCTGTCTCTCGGGGCCGCGGTGTAGAAGGAATCGGGAAAAAGGGGGTGGTGCTCCTGAGAGATTCAATCCCCACGAGTTGCTAAATTATGCAGAAGGCAGCCATGTTGGTGCCAGGGAGCCGCCGTCCTCCTTTTTGCTCGTATCCAAACAATATGGTCACACATGAAGCGCTTTTCCGGCAAGGGAGGGCGGGTGGAACTGCTCGTTGGAGGAACATCTTCCTTGTTAGCTGCTTGTGTAAATTCTGTTTTGCATCCACCCAAATCCTACCTGTGTGCGCCACAAGCACTTTTCCTCTGCAATAACAATAATAAGCTCACTGGGGGCTTCCGCACATTATTGCAAGACAAGTGGAAAATGTGCTAAATGGATAATGCTGGACTACAGCGTGTCGACTTGTCATCGTTATCAACGGCAGGGCTGGAGAATCGCTAATGAGGTGTGTGTGATCTTTTATTAATACGTTTGACCCCAGGTTGCCTGTGCTTATGCAGGCTAATGCGTAAGGACGGCGTCCCTACGTCTATCTGACACCTCCCGACACAACACGTGACACGCACACACACACACACACACCACCACTTCATCTCTCTTACTTTTCAGACACACACGTTATCACACACACTAATCCATGGAAATACACACCATATTTCTCTCTTGCCGTATGTACACCAGCTTACACACACACACACATGCACACGCACATATGCAGCTACTGGGAGCACTGGAGGAAGGAGGGGGAGATAAATCAGCAGCTAATGAGGTCTAGAGAATGAGGAGCAGCTCCTTGAAGGCACCTCCATCTACCATGCAGTCTAGCATGCTATTACCATCTGCACTCCTCTTGTCTGGCGTGTCGTGCTCACCCTGACCTCTGGGTGACACGGCGGGGGGGGGCTAACTAAGGCCACCAGGAGGACAGGAAAGGAGTGTGTGTGTGTGTGTGTGTGTGTGTGTGGCGGCAGGAGGCGGGGTGACAAAGCGGGACTCCAAACAAACACGACACACGTTTTCCTGCTGCCACTCAACTGCGAGGCCTGCTGAGACGGCCTTCCTATACTTCCTTCCAAAGCCTTTTATTGGGGTTGAGTTCTGGGCTCTGGCATTGTTCCACACCAAATCATCCTAGCATGGATCTTGCTTTGCATGGCAATGTTGGAAATGGAACCCTGACCTAACATGGATGCATAGATGCACATATGCACGTTTTCAGCCTTGGTACAAAATCTACCAAACATGTGAACACATGAAGGTGATTGGCATGGATGTGATGTCATAGGTGATTGGCATGGATGTGATGTCGAAGGTGATTGGCATGGATGTGATGTCATAGGTGATTGGCATGGATGTGTTGTCATAGGTGATTGGCACGGATGTGATGTCATAGGTGATTGGCATGGATGTGATGTCGAAGGTGATTGGCATGGATGTGTTGTCATAGGTGATTGGGATGGATGTGATGTCATAGGTGATTGGCATGGATGTGATGTCACAGGTGATTGGCATGGATGTGATGTCACAGGTGATTGGCATGGATGTGATGTCATAGGTGATTGGCATGGATGTGTTGTCATAGGTGATTGGCATGGATGTGACGTCATTGGTGATTGGCATGGATGTGACGTCATAGGTGATTGGCATGGATGTGACGTCATAGGTGATTGGCATGGATGTGATGTCGAAGGTGATTGGCATGGATGTGATGTCATAGGTGATTGGCATGGATTATTATTAATAATAATAATAATAATAATAATAATAATAATAATAATATTAATAATTCTAATTATTAAGCGTAACATTCTGTACATCAAAGAGGTAAAGGATATGGACGATACAAAGAAAGTGAAGCCTAACAGCAATACTTCCACCTCATAAATGAACATGTGTGATTCCTTCATGATTGTCGTGTCTCCCGACATCATTGAAGTACTGCTTGAAAGTCAAATGAAAGTCAAACACTGTAATAATAACCTTTTCACCACATCTGTGGCTGCAACGCCCTCCATCACCACAAGGTGAGAGTTGAGATGAGGGCAAACCTCCTCCCGGGGTGAGCACTGGCGGGTTTTGGGGGAGGGGCCAGCTAGAGAGATGTTGGGCACATTTTAATTGCTAATTATTAGCCGTTCCCCTTTTGAAAAAATAATGAAAGTCTTTCTTTTGGTCCACAATCGACAACATGATGCGTCCTCAAAACATTTGAACATCCTTTCCATCGTTGAAGAAAGACAATGGCGGCAATGAAGAAAGAAAACAAAGAGTTGCTCTCCAGCCAGTGTCAGGTCAGGCATTAAGTGTGCTAAGTGCTCTCCTTTTTCACTGCGTCCTACCTCCTACCTCCTACCCTCCTCCACGCTCTCCTTCTCTCCCACCATCTCATCGTTCAGTCACTGTGGGACTAATTATCAACTTTTTTCTTTTTTTACACATAAAAGAGTTCATGGCAACGCTGCATCCAAATATTGAAATGGCAAACCCCGAGGTTCCCAACAATCCATTTGATGGCCAGTCGCCACCTAATGCAAAATCCCACGTACACGCTTTGTCCTCCAGACCCCGCCGTGCCTTTTCATTCCTCCCCAAATGAGATGTGGTCCGAGCCGCCACAGTGTTGCACCGCCCCCAACGTGACCTGGCGAAGGAACACGCAAGCATAGGAAATCCATTCTGCGATACGATGGATCCTAGCGGGCAAACAGGTGATCGAGGGTCCGGTGTCCCGTTTCTCTCTTTTTGCTTCACTGCTGATGGCTTCTCCTGACGTGAAGGAGATTTCACACTTGTGCGGCGGTCCTTGAACACACCGTGGTTGCTGTCAGACAGCAAAGTGAAACTTGGGTAGGTTTCTACCCTGAAGGTACGCAAAACACTTTGACTGTGTCTTGCCTGAGGGTACTTCAGCAGGACAGGGTCACAGGAGGACGGAGTAGCAACCTTCAGCTCGGATCTTTTTCATCCGCATACTGAATTTTGGCTTATATTCCGGATGCCCTTCCTGGTGGACATTCGAACCCGAGGCATCCGCTCCAAGGTCCAGAATGCTAACCACTTCACCACGGCGGGTTGGGCGACCGAAATTACAGGTGAATATTCACCTGCTCCTGATTCTGCCGGAATGTTCCTGTACCTTCAGTCTGCTCCGGTTTGAAAACAAATTTTCCCAGAGTACTTTTCCCAACTAACTAGGACGCCGTTTTCAGTAGCATATTTTTATTGCCATCAGTTCATAACAAGGCCAAAATAAAATTCCAAAATTTTGAATTTTCAACTTTAATTCTGTGACTTGGGTCAGATTCCGAAATGGTACCACCTTTAGGGTTACTGGCCTTGACTGCATTTCAACACGGCCCCCCCTTGGCTCATGCAAGCTTCAGTGCATGTCTCCTGGCCTGACATTGTTTTTCTGCTAGCGTAGTTGCTAGCTGCCAGGACAACAGCACAAATCCACAGCGTGTTTTTTCACTTTCATGTCCCAAATGAATAAACGTCCGTCATATGCTGCCAATTCACCGGCTTGAAATGCGCCTCGTGCTTCCCTTCCTTCTGGCTTTCAAAACAACACATAAAAAGTGTTGGGCCATAAAGAGATATGGAGTCCAGCGCTGTCAGGAAAGCAGTAGACAAACAAGCGACTTCCGCCATTGGGCTCTTCCAATCGGCCTTTATACGAGCCTATCAAAGGTGGAGCACCTTTTACTACGACTGCGGCGCTTTCAAGAGGACTTGAACCCGCGGCCTGGCCTCTTTATTGCATCCCACTTTCTTGTTATCACGTCAACTGCTACTTTATTTATTATTAATCCACCCAGCAGCTCGGCTCCAATCAGGGAAGAGGGCGTCGACAGATGAGAACCTGATGACCTTTGAGTCCGAGTGGGTCAGGAGAACCTTGTAGCCTCTACGGACGCCTTTACACGGGAAAACATGTCCGCACCTGGGACGCCAGGGCGGTCAAAGCCATTATAGGCTTTGGGACAGGGGGGGCAAGGGCCACGTGGTTGACCTTATCGCTTAGCTAGTCCACTATCTGATCCGCCCTGATCTATTAGTTGGTTTGTAGCACAGCATCCGTTACCCCCGATTTGACAGCCATGAAACCACAACGTTGCGTAACCACACACTCAACTCCCATCGATACCTGACCTCCAAGTCCCATGCTCCTTTCCTCAGCAGGAGGCCGAGCTACCCCATTAGAGCATTCAAGTGTTCATCTATTTATGCTTGCCAGCCAAAGCGTTGCACCCTGGAGAGCTAGCAGGACTTGTTTTCCTCACCGTCCCTTTTGGGGAATTCTTCTTTTGCCTGACAAAAAGCAGCGCTACGACGGGTGGTTGCTTCTTGACAATTAACGGGAATTCTGTCAGACTCTATATGGGATGCAAGGAGAGAAAGAATCAGGGCGTTTAGATCTTTAAGACATTAAAGGTCCTGGCTAAATGGTTAGCATACGTTCATATCTGAGTGCCTGCAGATGAAGACCCAACCGGTGGTTGGTCAGTGCTGGAAGAAGTGGTTGCTTGTTGAATACCTTTCACAGTTTGTCCAACAGCTTCTTCAGTTCTGTTTGGCGTTTGCCTATTTATGTCTCTGATGGGGGTGGACGGAGGGGGGTGTTGTGTGCGGTACGGCTGGTGAGCAAGCGTCCGGCATGACAATGGCTTGACTGGTGGAGTCAACCAACTGGTGGTCGGCGGAGGACATCGTTAGCAGACGACGGGTGATGGCACGCCCCCTCATCTCACCTTTTCCACACCGTGTGTCTTATTTTGAGCGGTGTCTGGGCCGTACAGCAATGTTTGGGAAAAGATAGAAACGGAAAAGGCATACGGACACCAACGTCCTTGAAAGGCCTCATCTATATTTAATAGGCTGTGCGAATCAGACAAACATCACGGTGGAGAAAAAGCCTCATTAGGCGGTGAAGACTGAGCCGTCCTCTGCAGTGATTGTCTCGTAGCGTAACGCACATGCCCTCCAGCTAACATCCAGCTCCATGTCCAGGGGCCCGCTATCCTCTCAGCGGGCCATGAATAATAACACTTCCTCCCTCTCACAATCCACCAGCAACGGGGACCAGCTTTTGGCAGCGTGTCAGAACCGCGCATGAAGGCTCAATTTGCTCGTCCGGCTATCAAACCCTCCCTTTAACCAGTCAAGAGGAGGCATGTCACGCGCTTTGATAAGCAATGCAGCGCAGTCCAGTTGGGGATATATTAAGCCGAATCTAAACCAGGGTTGACATCATGGCTGATGTTGTTAACAGGTAGCGGTCGCTTCGCTCCTGTCGCCCAAGGACGGGTCTGCGGGCCCGCCAAGGTGAGGGGTCAAGAGACAGGACGCCTTAGGTGTGATCAAATAAACACGAGACCAGGTGCTCTGAGATCTCCCTCATTGCCGATGCTGCCTGCAAGGTGCCGGGATTTGTCCTGAAGTTGATTTCAATCCGAGATCAGCCAGGATGAAATCAGTCAGGATCTTTCATTTCTACACTTTATTGCAGCTTTTTGCTGTTGGAGGTGATGGAGAATTGGGAGAATTGGGAGAATTGGTCCGGGGGAAATCTCAATCCGGTTGGTCGGCTGCCCAATATTTTCATTTCATGAAAAATAAAACTAGGTGGACTTGAATTCCAGTGATCCCAACACTCGGCGCTTCACCCTAATATGTATTTTCCAAGATATCTGAATTCATAAATCATGCACTTCATGTGGTTGAATTCATTAATTCATTCATTCGTGAAATCACGAGATTCATGTGGGATATATCTGGTGAAATAAACTAAAATTCCCCTTCCATGCTGGAGCCTATCCCAGCCGACTTGGGGAAAGAGGCGGGGTACACCCTGGACCGGCCGCCAGCCAATCCCAACCAATCATACTCTCATCCGTACAGGAGCTTCCTGTGGACAATTTACAGTCCAGTCCAGCTGCCTGGTTCCATTTATCCCAAAAGGTTCACATCCGATATCGGGATGATTGAGTCCTTTCCACACGGATTGGCCACTAGGTGTCAGTAAGGTTACTGTAATACTTGGTGAGACACACAAGCACCAGACTTGATGACTGGTGACAGGTTTTATATGCTCAAACTACAAAAATATTTGATTCATAATTCAGGAATCCTACTTTGCAGAAATGGTCTTATCGGGGTGGGGTCATGGGGTCGTGGGGTCGTGGGGTCGGGCCAGTGGAGCAGCATAGAGGAGGGATTAGCGAGTCTTTTCAATGATTATTAAAAATGGTCATTCGGTTTAGCCTGCTGAGAAGTGCCGGAGCGAGCCTGGGGGGTTGAGCCTGGGGGGTTGAATTGGCAAGAAGTCAGTGTTTTAGCCCTTTGAGGTCCATCTCATCTCCCCTGCAAGATCCCCCCCCCCTTTTTAGATCCACCAAAGGTCCCTGTTCCCTCACCTCTGCAGTAACGTCTGCAGCCGTAGCAACAATGCCCCCCCCCCCCATGAAGGTAAATCAGAGGGCAAATGGTGGCAATCAGAAGAACCTGGGGATGAAGACCACCAGAAGAGCGGCTCTGAGTTATGTAAGACTGGATCTCGTTGGGTCGTGCAGGTGTACCTAAAGTACTGTCCAGTAAGCTTGTTTGCATTCAGTGCACTTTTACCCCCCTGGGCTAATTATACCTAGCATTCTTTGTGGCTGTGGGGGGGCTTGCCAAGTGTTGGAGGGACACATCAAGCTTTCTTGTTTATGAGAAAGTGACAGAAAATCATTGGGGGGTCAAGTGCCTCCTCCCGCCACCCCTAAAAGTCCTGCAGCAGTGGGGAAGGTGCCGGTTGGTGGGAAGCCTCCCCTTTAATGGTCTCATTAAAGGGCCCGTCTGCCCGTCAATACATTTCTCTTATTCTTCTTCTGACAAATTTGAATGAATAATTCAGCGCCATGCGCCTTGGGATGTATATTTTCAGCATGAAGGACAGGTAATCCATAGCACCCCCCCCCTTGGTCCACGTCCCCCCTCCCTCTGTCTTGATGATGGAAGGCAGCGGGCCGGTGCTGACTAAAGCAAGCGTGTTTGCTCGCCTCCTTTCAACTTCTTTGCTCTGCTGTCATTTTGGGGCTACTGTCACATGACAAGCACTTGCTCCGCCCACTGATGTGCAAATTGCTGGATGGTGCCTACCTCCCCCCTCCTTGTCCTGTTCCCTCCTGGTCCTGTCCCCCTTCTGGTCCTGTTCCCTCCTGGTCTTGTGCCCCCAGTCCTGTCCCTTTTTAGTCTCCCAAGTTTGCACACTAATGGTAGATGACATCCAATAATCATATAATGGTCCATGTATATAATGGTAGATGATATCCTATAATATACCCATCCTTGTATATAATGGTAGATGATATCCAATAATCATATAAAGGTCTATGAATATAATGGTAGATGATATCCAATAATCATATAAAGGTCCATGTATATAATGGTAGATGATATCCTATAATATACCCATCCATGTATATAATGGTAGATGATATCCTATAATATACCCATCCATGTATATAATGGTAGATGATATCCTATAATATACCCATCCTTGTATATAATGGTAGATGATATCCAATAATCATATAAAGGTCCATGTATATAATGGTAGATGATATCCTATAATATACCCATCCTTGTATATAATGGTAGATGACATCCAATAATCATATAAAGGTCCATGTATATAATGGTAGATGATATCCTAAAATATACCCATCCTTGTATATAATGGTAGATGATATCCAATAATCATATAAAGGTCTATGAATATAATGGTAGATGATATCCTATAATCATATAAAGGCCTATGTATATAATGGTAGATGATATCCTATAATATACCCATCCATGTATATAATGGTAGATGATATCCAATAATCATATAAAGGTCTATGAATATAATGGTAGATGATATTCAATAATCATATAAAGGTCCATGTATATAATGGTAGATGATATCCTATAATCATATAAAGGCCCATATATATAATGGTAGATGATATCCTATAATATACCCATCCATGTATATAATGGTAGATGATATGGGGATGAGGTCATCATATTACAAGATGAATAAATATTAAAAGATGAATAAATAAAAAACAGCAGTTTTATTGTGGAAGTCGAAATAACATAATAATAATAATAATAATAATAATAATAATAATAATAATAATAACTGTGTGCACGTGTGTTCATTTACAAAGGTGGCCTTTGTATGCTTTCATTTTTCCTGATGTGGAAAAGCATCCTGCTCGACACGGCACCTCAGGCCACATATTTGCCCCGTGTGGAAGGATTGCTATGATATGCTGCCATGGTCAGTTCATCAGGTCCCATATCAGGTCCCCATTGTCTGTCATCATGGTGGAAGGGGGCCTTTTGACATGAGGCATGCACTGTAGGGGGTGTTGGGGTGGGGGGTATGGGTGGCAGCTGCACCAGTTGGGACATGAAGTGGGGCTTCATAGGAGGGCAGGCCGTGGCCAAAAATACGACTTTGTTATTTCAAACGTTGTTCATGGCATTTTTTTTGCACCGCCGTGTGATTCCTTCAGCTATGGCGGACATCTTGGTGTCTGAATGTCTTTGTTACTTCAAATATCCTCCATGACAAGAAAAGACCAAGCTGTGGCGCTAGTGTACGCACTAGCGCACGCCACCTCGGCATAGACACACGCTGCGGGGAGCTGGGCTCCGTGCTTCTAGAGCTGGCCCTCAACATGTACTGCATTGACGTCATGTGACCCCATAGCGGGGGTGGCTGCCAACATTTGCACTGAAAACATAAGAACATAAAAAAGGGACATTTTCTGTAAAAGAAGGTAAATTGTGAACTCTCCCCTGAATGATGAGTAACTAGTACATGTCTCACAGGTGACTAGCGGCTAATGAGTGACGCTAACGACACCTCATCAGCCAAAGCGCTCATAAAGTCTTTGTAAGGAAATGACAGCAAGAAGATTCCTCTGGTGGAATGGGCTCTTACTCACCTTTACAAGTTGACTAATCATTGACAGCCGGGGGTCCTGATTGCATTTGACCCCTGCACCACACGGGTCAAACTCCTTTTGTGTTGTTTACATTCATTTGGTGTTTGTCATCCATTTCCTACCGCAAACGTAACGCGAGAGGCACACGTGCACGCTGCTTTTTGGAAAAGAAGGAAAAAGCTGAGTACTCGGGATCCTTGATGAACGGATGCGACGTGGAAGTAAGACGGACCGTAGCACAGTTCTTTGTACATGTACACTGACACGCTCACACACACACGACAGCCCTGTTGTGGAGGCATCGATGTTGTTTAGTAAGAATCAGCTGCTTTCCTACGCCCTTGACAGGTGATTTCTTCACGGTGTTGACGTACACATTACAGCTCATTCCCTCAGCCTGAATGCTAAATGCTAAATGCTAAAGTTGCCTGTTTTTAGGAAGCGTCCTGCATATTGAGTACGTACGAGTGCACGTTAAAAGGTTCATTGACTGCTTCCTGGAATCTGCAATCCTTCCCAAATTCCCACTTCAGTGCCTTGGTTTGTCCTCAGTCCTCTTCGCCCTCCCCCACCACCCCTCTGACACATTCTACAAGTCACATGGTCCACAGGAAGTTGCATCATTCAGACACTTCCCACAGTTTTTTGGTTGAAGTTTTATGTTGAATCGCTGCATGAAAATGCTGTTAGCATAAATGCTATATGCCATCTATTTGACCACTCCTCAACGGGTCTTCTTTGGATAAGGTCATTTCTGCATGTGGAGTAGTCCAGGGGGTGTATTGGGGTGTATGGGGGCGTTTGGGGGTGAAGGTGAAGAACGGCAGCCGTGTGTGTTGATTGGGAAGGATAGCGAGCGGAACGGTGGTAAAAACGCAGACTGGTGAGTCAGCCTGCGAAGACGTGACTCCAGGTAGCGAGAATGTAAATTGCAGGGAATTCCAATCAGGGACCGAGTGTACATGAATTCCACAAACGAGTGGGTGGGGGTGTGATATTTTGTGAGAATTTGTGTTTTCCTTGACTATTATGAGCCGGTTCACCGCAGGGCCCTGGGTAGCCCGAGCCTGTCCTCCTTGGCCCAAACACGCATCCCCTGCCTGTTAATTGGAGTGGAGCTAGCGAGCTAGCAAGCGCAGCGCTGGGACCCACGACGTGGCCGCTGAGAATGTTCCGGCATTAGCATTGCAGCGGAGCGACCCGGCACATAACGATAACCTGAAGCTTTGGCCGTGGGGAGACTCGCGCAGTCACGTAAACAACTAGCGGAATAGCGCCCCAGCGGTGGGCCGCTCCACGACTGCAGGAGGCGGAGGAGGCGGTGGGGCAGGAGGAAGGAGGTGGAAAGTGTGTAATGAACTTGACTTCCATTGATCGAGGCTGCAAGCGCAGAACCGGGGGCTGTTTGTCCCAGAAGGGCTTCCATACCGCCGCTCGGTAGCCCCTCATAAATGTTGGAAAGGCCCGGGCTGCTCTACCTGGGTGCAGATTCTCTCCGGCTCAAATGGATGACCGATGGACGGCTGGCTGACGATGGTGGAGGGGATCAATGGTTGCTTTAGCAGGCTAGGTGTGTTGACGCGTTCAAAGAGACTCCGTCTGAGCCAAATGAGTATGCAGCAATAAAACTCTCACATCTGCCCGTTTGGCCCCTTAAGGCCCCCGTAGTGTGTTCAACACGTGATTGATATTACTGCCGATACCACTTAGAAAACACCCGACGTGCCGGGGCTCCTCGGCGTGGGCCGGCGGGGGCCCCTCAGCGTTATGCAGCCGGTAATAAAAGTTGAGCATTGATTTTCTGTAGCGGCTTGTAACTGTTAATGTTGAAACATCAATAGCCAAAGCAAAGCCGCCTACCTTAATGGGATGCCCGGAACGTGGAGGACGCCAGCCGAGGCCGACTCTAAATCACGGAATCTATCCGCGCCGATCGATAGGACAGTAACTGCAAGTGTCCCCTGCTTTCCTAATCTTTGGCAACAACCACTTGGCAGGACGTCCGAGGAGAAGAAGGGACGTCTGCTTTTATGGGCTTGAGGTGTGCATTGAGGATAGCTTCTGTATTGCGTCATCACGTACTCCACTCGCACTCGCTGCAAGTGGCGTGGAAGTGGAAGGCGGGGCTTCAAGCCGATGACCACTTAGTGGTCTTTTCTTTCCAACTCCTCATTTACTTCCTAAACATGTCTGAGATACTTCTCCTGCTTTGGGACAACTGCATACACAGAGTACAGACAGTACACATTCATACAGAGTACATGTACATGTAGCTAGCATGTAGCTTTAGCACATTTGGATCTTAATGAGGTCTTAAGTAGAGCTACAATATCCAAAAGCAAGAGGGGGGGCGACAAAAAGTCAAAAGTTGAAGATCACGGCTCCAAAAAGGAGGAAGAACTCTCCAAAGCAGGAGAAAAATGTCTGAGTAGGACTCAGTAATGAGTAGCTCCAGCGTTCCTGTTCATCACCTGAAGAATTGCTTTGGGAATGCTGGATGGGAGTGTTTCCAGGAGGCTACTGGGAACATTGGTCCTAGTGGTGAAGATGGCTTCACTAAGGGCATCGACTGGCTGGAACTGATTGTCTAACCATTTTTATCAACCTCCCTGGCCATCCATCCCCAAACGTTCTCTTTGGGATGCCAATCAGGGAAAGATGCGGGATGGTCCATAAGAGGGATGTTCTTCTCCCAGAAGACGTCCTTGGTCAACCAGCATTGTGAATGGTAGCATTGTCTTGTTGGAGAACCCGGATGTTACCACACAGACCAGGGCCCTCGCTCATGAGGGATGGCCGCCGCAAAATCCGCACGTCATCAGCCACCGTTTGACGACCCCGCACCGCCTGAAGCTCCAGTGTTCCAATGATGGACCCCCCTCTGCTGTGGCGGGTAGAAAATATCTCAGGAACGCCAGGAACGTTGGAAGCCAGGTTCCATTTTTCCTCATCAGAGAATCCAACTCTTCACCTTTCAGTGTCCCATGTTTGATGCCCCCTGCAAAGTCTAAACGGGCGGTTTTGTGGTGTTAAAGAAAACCAGGTCTTTGGATTCCTTTTTTCTTTTTGAAAGCCTTTTGCCACAGATGGCGTCTGATGGTTATTGGGCTGCAGTCCACCCCAGTAAGGACCACCGTAGCACCACCGAGGCTTCAGGTGGCGACAGGAAAGACAGGTTGTAGCCATGCTGGGAGTTTGTCAGGCGAGAAGGAAAAGAGAAGCTAAACGACAGTTCAGGGTGACTCCATCTCCTCAGCAGCACCTAAGTCCCACAACACGTCTTAATGACAACTGCCTGCAGTGGGTAATAATGGCAAGCCGCAGCTTTTATTGCTTCATAAATTCTGAAAGCCTTTTCGGCAGCCTGATTACAGCGAATTCCCTCCAAAGTGGAAGGTGCGTTTATATTTCTTAAGCTAAAACTGAGAGAAAATAGGCCCGAGTATTAAGTTCATTGCTTTAGGCCATATTTCCGCCTCCTCCTGATGAGGCGCAATACGAGGAAAGAAAAGTCAGGACACTCAAACTTGATTAGCTGAGTTTGGATCCGTGGGCTTGAAAGTTTGAGCGGATGGCGAAGGACTTTTTTATTTGTTTGTTTGCCACCTTAGAACGACGCCTGTAGGATGCTGATGGCTGGTAAAAAGATTTGTTTGAAAAGTAGATGACAGTCCAATACTTTTCAATCAGCCTGTGTTGGCCCAGCACTTTGCCGCACAGTCAAAGCGCCGTGATGACGAAGGCCGAGATGTACTGTGCATTTATTAGCCTTATACATAAATCTACACACCAGCGCCCTGCAATCACACCGCTGTACTTTCCACTGCTACCGTGGTTGCACCGATCCACCAACTGCACTCATGCATGAGGAAAAATAACGGATACGCGAGTATCTAAGGATGCAGACAACAACTTCCTGTGTGCCACATTTAACCAGGAAGGGCCTCCCACACAAATAAGAGACACACCAGTAAAGTACGCAAACAATCCAAAGAACCACAAGACGACTCCAGGTTTGCCCGGCATGGTGTCGGCATCACGCAGCATATAATACATCAGACAATATTTATGTTGTGTTGCTTTAATGAAGCCATAAAGTCTTGGGCCAGTTATATGCTCCATGATTTGGCCCCTACATCGGTCCCGGGGGGGGGGGGCAAGTATTGAACCTCCTTTTGTCAATCAATGCCCCGCCGCATTCAAATGATTGGTTTCAGGAAATGAATATTTGCCCTGCGAGGGGGTAAGCGGGGGGGAAGCAGGGGTGCCGTATGTATGATTAAGCCGGCCAGCCGGGGATCAGCGCATTGATTGTGAGCAGCCACGGCTTCTGCTTAATTGGGGTCCACCTGTCTGGGAATGTCGTATTTTCTTCTCCCTGCCGGTACAGATAGACATGGCTGAAATGGGAATGGTGCTGCCGTTGATCAAGGTCACATTTACTGTCTTTTGGTGTCTGGCAAAACAAAAATCAGGATGCTACTATCGCCAAGGTGATGCGGCAGGAACAAAAAAGTGGATTTCTTTCTGACGTAAGGGAAAATCAAACCTTTCAGTTTTCGTGTGAATCAGTTTTTGAAAAACTTAATAGGATTTTTTGAACATTTTTTAAAATATTGAAATTGTGATAATGTAATAATAATGAATTGTAATAGCGTTCTCTCTGTCTTCTTTTCCTCTCCTTATCTGTCAAGTGCCAACAGGGTAGGCGAGGCATTCTGGTGCACATTGAACCATAGTATGATATTTGATATTTATCTAATTGTAATATTGCATTTAATAGGCTGTACCCGTATCTATGTACTGTATGTAGCATGGGGTGCTCACACTTTTTCAGCCTGTGGGCTCCTTTTAATATGACCTTGTCTTGGCCTTGGTCCTGACAGCTTACACATCCTGAGGCGTTGCGTCGGCAAAGTAAATAAATAGCGCAAAATGGTGCGCGCTCACAGACGGTGTCGCTCGCTACGTTGCTAAGTGTGGTACAGTTGAAAAGACAACATTTGACAGACTTTAGATGGCTGGGTGGGTGGATGGATGGATGGATGGATGGATGGATGGATGGATGGATGGATGGATGGCTGGATGGATGGATGGATGGATGGCTGGATGGATGGATGAATGGCTAGATGGGTGGGTGGGTGGATGGATGGATGGATGCATGGATGGATGGATGGATGGATGGATGCATGGATGGATGGATGGATAGATGGATAGATAGATGGATGGATGATGGCTAGATGGATGATGGGTGGATGGATGGATGGATGGATAGATGGATGGATGATGGCTAGATGGATGATGGGTGGATGGATGGATGCATGGATGGATGGATGGCTGGATGGGTGGATATACAGTATAACCCAGTGAAAGAAGACGTGTTGATGGACATCAGAAAGATTGCACGTTATTCCGCCACCACAGATACGGCCTGTGGGTCAACTCAAAATGACCCCCACATTCATTTAAAGATAAGATAAGATAAGATAGGTGATGCCATATTTCTTAGTCCCACAAAGGGACATTTCTGTCCACTGCTTCATTGAGATTTTTTTGTCTTTTTTTTGTTTGTTTATTTAATTTATTTGAAAAGCTCTTGACATTCCAATGAGACTGTAAATGAAATGAAAGGTGTATTATGCCATAAAATAATATAAACATGCTCTCAAAGAATGGTGTCAATCAATAGTATTGATGATCAACAATAATTTGTAGCGTAATTATCGTCCAGCATGATGTTATCGCGACAGGCCTGGCCATGTCCCACAGATCTACCTCCACCGAGAAAAAAGTACTGTATTGAGTATATTTACAAATATGAGTATTTCTCTACTACTGTACTACTACTAAAACTACTTTGCATGAAGTATCAGCATAATGACTTGGGAGGCAAAATGTGACCCTATGTCACCCTAGCCCGAACCCATCAAGTGTCGGGGGCTTTGTTGCCCTCCCTCCAATTTGGACGCATTATTCCAGGTTCTGTCCACAAATCTGCTTTCTTTGCTGGGAGCATTTAGCACTCAGCGCCGCTCTGACAGCTCCTCTGGTTCTCCTCCCAGCTGACGAGGACTGGCAGCGGCCTTCTCTCCCAATTAGAGCTGACGTGGTCCGACCCGCCGATCCCTCTGGTTTGCTTTGAGAACATACTTTGACCTCTGGGCCGGCAGGTTCTGTGCCAACGTGGAAGCTGTCCGTCAAACGCCCCACTTCATCAAGCAGATGTGTTTCATTTTTCCCACCACTGGACTTTGTGAACGCTGCGGCACCGTACAAGGACTCGACATCCAAGTGCTGGTCCGTGGAACTCACACAGCCATCTAGCTTTAATTGTTGTTGATTGTAAAAGCACTAATTGAAGGACCGCCTTTCACCTCTGCTCACCTGTCACCTGATGATCGTATAAAACAGCCGCTTGGCAGTCTTTCTATTAAGCTCTTCAGCCTTTTAAAAGGAAATCAAAGACCCATTAACAGCCTTCTGTCACAAGACAACTAGTAGTAATTCTTCACTGAACTCTGACCCGGCCTGCACTCTGTCTTCTCTAGCTTTAATGGCTGCGACTTTACTGCCACACACACACACACACGGCCATTGCTCACAGGTCCACCAACACAGATCAATGCTAGCAGAGCCATCATCTCCATCTTGATGGAGACACAAAGCCTTCACTTCCGACAAGGAAAGAATGACAACACAGACGGAGGAGATGGATAAAGAGGAAGATGGTGAGAAAATAGCACAGAGTGTGAAAAAGGACGGTCAAACCCGGGTCAGGACAAGTGTGGTTATCGACATCTGGCCTAACTAAGAGCTCTGGTGGGGAGATGGTGAGCGACTGCCCATCCAATGTGGAAGAGTCAGGCTAAAAGCGGAAGGGGTTTCCGTGATCCATATCGATAATGGTCCTGGATGGATCTGTCAGTGTCCCAGCTGAGACTAAACGTGCACCAAAACTACAAATTTCAGCAGTAAAATCAACTCTTGCAAGCAGAAGCAAACGTCCAACCATCCAAGCTGGCTCGGCATCAATGATCCACTTCCACGGATACACACACGTTTGGCCAAGCATTACTCCGGGATAAATCTAACAAAGTTGGATAAAAATATCTGTGACTCTCGCCTGAGTTCAGCTCCGCTCCAAAGTGGAATACGGTAATCCCTCCTTTCCCACGCTTCATTAGTTCCAGAATCCACCGTGAACACTGCATTTTCGCAAGGTGGGATTCATTTCTAACTGGATGGAATAGTTTTAGAGCCCTCTAGACATGAAATAACACCCCTATAGTCACTTGTTACCCAGTATAATGGCAGCCATGACAGGAAACAAGGCACATAAGACAGAAATAAGACGTAGCGTCGACTCATTTCATATTTGAAGAGTTCCTTGTTGAGCGTACCACCACTGACACCTAGTGACCGGTGTAGAATACCGCCCATCACATCTGTGAATGCACCTTGTGAATGCCTTATATTTCAATTTTTTATCAACAGGCCATTTTTATGATGGAAAATGCTTAATTTATATTTTTTATATATCTGCCTTCATAGACATAAGTATATATGGCATACTGTATTTGAATCCCTTTTGATAGTAAACCATGAAACGAGTATTTGTTTCATTTTGAGAAAGTGTGGTTGAGTGAAGCTGCGATATTCGTTGGGATAAATGTCCGCATGTCCTAACTCAACAAATATCTGATTTCATATACATTTACTTTAGTGTTTATCACAATGTGGAAAGGTGATGACTGAGTACATACTACTGCTAGTGCATGTACTGAAGTGAACCTTGTACTCTAGTAACGAGTACACGGTAGCTAGGTGGGAGGTGGAAATGCTACTATGAGCTTTCGGAAGATCACATTGACCTCATTGACAGGAAACAAGGTCACTGAGGAGGAGCGGCGAGTGGCAACATCCACAGTGGAAAAGACCCAAGGCCGGAATGCCGAGTGATATTGAGATATTTTTTAAGATGGAGTCATATTGCATCCAATGCATTAACGGCAGTCCCGATGTAGTCCAGTGTAGATCAAATCAACCTGATCCCTCCTTAGCGCTCATCGTGGCGTTGACCAACCAAGGCGGGGCTACTTACACGCCTCATTTAGCGCCAATCCGTATTAATTGGCGCTGCTGGCGGTGTGCGCTCCAGCTGTGAGAGCACAAGCTTCCTCATTCCGTCACACATAAACACGCATGCAGATGAGTCCCATGGCAGCGCTCTGCTCCGCTTTGGCGATATGAATCAATGGTAAATCTCCGGGCTTTGCGATGCGGAGCCCAAAACATCACCGCTTCCACGCGGTAAGCTCAACGCCCGCCACCTGTGTCGGGTTTGTTCTGTGGGAGGCGCGGGCAATGCTGGAGAACAGGCACAGCCGGGGGCGATACACATCCCTGAGGTAAGTCTTTCATTATGGATGATGTTTCCGCCAAATTATTTAGACCCTGAGTCCCAGCAAAGTCTACGCCACGTAAACACACACCGACCAAAACAAACACTCAGGTCCACTGAGTTACACCCAAGCCCGGCTAGCAGCGCTAACATTCATCGAGTGTGATTACCAAAGCGTGAGATGTATTCTGAGCAGTTCGTTCCTGCTGCCTTCTCTGTTTTTAGGCAAACAAAGGCAAACGCCACCAAGGTGGGTTCCATCTTTTAGCTTGGCGTCTACGTGCGTGTCCCTGAGAGGCTACTGGTGGTCTTGGTAGGAAAGTGACGGGCAAACCAAGGCAAACGCCAACAAGGTGGCTTCCATCTTTGGTTTGGCGTCTGCGTGCATGTCCCTGAGATGCTACTCGTGGTCTTGGTAGGAAAGTGACGGGCATCATCGTTCATCTATTTCCCACGTCTGACCTTGCGTTAGAGACTGGAGAACCAACAACCGCACCCCCCATGTATCATCTGTGAAGGCTTTTAGGTGACTCAAAGACAAGTGAGAGTCAATTCTTCATGTTGGCGTACTCCTGGGACTAGATGATGGGCACAGCAACCCCAAATACTGAATGACCCCCCAAACACCCTTTTATGGACTCACCAAGGCTGAAGAGGACCAGGAACTTCAGGCAGACAAACTCCCGTTGGTCCATTTGCAGAGATCGTAGTTTGGCCACCAGCTCCTGGGCGTGGCTCAACAGATTGTTGAGGGTGGCCCCCGCCTGTGATGCAATCACTGCAAAGTCTACCTGTAATTTGAAGAGCAATTGGAGCAATTTCAATTCACCTTCATCAGGTTTTCCACAAGGATCAACGAGAAACAATACTTCCTCCTCCTGATGTACTTTCTCAAAACCGATAGTAGCGTTTGATAAAGCCATAAAATCCAAAAAGATAGATGATGGATTGACGGACATGGGGGGGGGGGTGCAGCTGCAGCAGATTTGTCTGGGAGGCAAGTCCTTCGCTGCCAGTCACTGTAAACAGCAGCGTATGAAAGTTTGATATTTATTGACAATTCATTACCATAATTGACAGTGGGAAGGTTGATCCAGGTGTTCCCCACAGGAGGGACCCCGGCTGCTCCAATTTGCAAGGAAAACCACCGTAGCATTCCAAAGGTATGTGTGTACCGAGGGAGGTTTGGAACATTTGGCATCAGATGTTGGTGACCGGTCGAAAGGGCGGAGAATATTCCCAGTCGCCCAAGGATACCAAAGTAGGGCTGGCACCCGAAAAAGCAATATTGTACCTGAAGCTTTTATTCTGACGGTGATCCATTCCCCTTCTTCCCACAATCACCAAGGTGAGAGTTATGGCTGGGGCCACCAGCAGACGCTGCCCCCTTTTCCAAAGTGTCAATCAATTTACATAAAATCAACTGTGCATGAAATAACTTGCTTGAAGGATTGGACTGTTGATGCTGATGCCTTAGGTTATTGCCTCCTGGCCTGGAGTACAAGGAGAGGGGAAAGCGCTATAACTAACTCTAGCGGAGTTAGCACTAACCCCGGTGACCCGCATATCAATCAGTCAATCAATAGCACTTGATTACACCTCCTGCAGAGACATGCCGGCTAAACATGGAAATAAAGCTTCTGATTTCAAGCCATCCTGAAGCCATCCCGCCATGAACGGATGCTCGCTGTGCAGCGTGGGAACAAAAGCAAAACAAATACGCCACTGGTTGTGGTTGAAATTCCACGGACACCAGCGGTGTCGTGCTGTCGAAATATCACAGGGTTGCCATATTGGAAACTACGGCGCTGCAAGGCCTTGCTTAATCATTCAACAGCTCAGCCCATTTGTCATTTTATCTTTGCATGCATTTTAATAAGCTGGAGTCCATGTTTGATCCTGTGACAGGAAGAAGAACTAGCCTTTCTCGCCCGACTGAAAATGCACATACAGTCGCCGCTATGTTGGTGACCCTGAAAATGACATTCATGTTCACTTTCTTTTGGGACTCGTGTAGAGTTCAATCGTGGCCGCATCTGATATCGACCGGTAGACTTGCTGTCGTCTGGTGTCTGTTCTGGTCCGTACATGAATCCATGAATCCGATTATATCTGGTCTTCCATCATCTCCTTATATTTCCACATGTTCCATAAAGTATACCGAGGAACATACATAGGTGTTCTTGGGATTAGTAAGTCCCAAGCAAGTTCAATTGTTATTGAGGTTGGAAAAGTATTTCTATTTGTGTTTGTATTAGAGTAAAATTAAAAATAGAATCAAAAAATACAAATAATAATAATTACAATAATAATAATTAGGAATACATTTTGTTTCATAAATCCACCAATGAACCTGTAAGAAAATAATAATAATAATATTAACAACCAAAACCCAAAAAGGAATCGAATATTCCAGGTTGGGTAAATGTGTTGTTCCATGTGTAAGCTATAGAGGGCAGTCAGGTTCAGCACGCTGGTTAGAAGGCTAGAATAAGAGATGGAGGAAGTGTCGGCGGGTGGGGGGGGTTCACGCTGTGACCAGACAGTAAAGTCGTTTTGGGGCTTTGACTTACCTGTTGGCCAGTGACCAATAAAATGGAGCCCTCCTTGGTGTGCAGCACCTGCCTGAAGACGTGGTCCAGGATCAGGAGTTCGCTCCAGCAGTTCTGTAGAAGTTTCATCTGGTCGTCGACCTGTTTAGAGACGTGAAGAAAAAGCCATAAGTTGACACTTTAGGGATTATTATTATTATTATTATTATTCCCATTCACCTCAAAAGCAACAGCAGCTCCGTGCAGGTGGGCTCATACGTCATAAATCAATATCGCTGTTGGTTTACTTCCATATTGTTTTGCAGCCTTGCACAAAATTGAAAGGGCCACAGTCCAAAGTGTGTGTGTGTGTGTGTGTGTGTGTGTGTGAATCTTTCCACATTCAGTCAGAACTTAACTAAGTGCCTCTTTAACAGGTTTCTGTGTTTGCCCATTGCCAGGAGTTTCTGAGTGATCCCACAGGTTGTGATGATTAAGACCACGTTTTTTTTTTTTTTTTTTTACGCCTGCTGAATTGCAGCCGCTGGCTCCCATGGACCTGCCAGGTGAGCTTTGGAAGCGGGTCAAACGGTGCACCAAAACAACCTCCTCCATTGTGACAGACCGCCTCTTCCCATGCCTGGCCATGTTAATCATTAGTCCACATGGGAGACTCAAACAAAAAGACCACTTTGGGGTGGATGGAATGAGGAAAACATCAACAAACATTGTGCTCTGTGTTGTGTCGTTCCAAAGAATGTACGCTGTGGTGCTTCGGTGCGTCAGTGTGTCTTTTCCTGTGTGAGAACATGATGTTGGCCACCAGTATCAACAGTGTGTAGGAAGAGGAATGTGGATCGATGTTAAGGCCGGCTACATGAGCAGGTGTGAGCTTGGGCACCATGGGAAGGAATGTCTTCTCGTACGTATGCGGCGAGGAACATGCTCACAGATCTATTTGTTCAACTCTTTGCCGACTTTGCTCGGAATTGTCATGTCGCTGCCAACGCTTTACGGCACTGAAAAAGCCATCACTGCAGGCTTGCCAGCTCCAAAGTCTCCTGTTGATCAGGGTTGTTATGGCTGGTGATTGGTGGTCAACATCGGATGTTTACCTTTCAGTAAGACACAACAACGTGGTAGAGCCAGATTGTACGTGCTTCCGAGACACATTCTCCACCTGTTCTGGGGTTCTGGTTGTGCTGGTAACCTTTGGCCAACTTTGAAGACTTGTGTGGCTTTCATGGATGAAATAATACTGAGAACACACACTTGGCACTGCTGTGGTCTCCTCGTGCTTGTTCTGGTTCTCTGGTACAAAAGTGTGTATTGCTAATTGAAGATTAGCGGCAGACATATTGCTCATCCTAGTGTCAGCCAGTCTCCCAACTGGGCTGGCATAGGCTCCAATGTGGATGGACCAGAGATGAATGAGTGGAAAATGAAGAAGAATACCAAATTTGAATCATTCTGGATGAAATGCAAAAAAATGAAGGCCTATCCGTCACCTGTCGGTTGTCAAGTTCCTGCGACCTTTCCATCAGTATTCTTGACTCGTCTCCTCTACTTTCTTTACACCAGTTTTATGGTGGAGGCAACTCGAGCTAAAGCAAAATTCAAATGCCTTCATTAAAACCGTCAGAAGGCCTTCAAAGGAGGAGTTTCTTTGAGCCACCCTCCGACACCCCCCAAATCCAAAGACCCAAAGACCCTGGAAGCTAGTGTAAAGGGACGAGGACATGTAAGGCCCAAGCTCTTCAAAAGCCAACCCCCAACACGCATGTCACGCTGTTACCAAGTGGCGGGGTCCTCATCAAAGGGTTGTCCTGACTCTGCCTGCCTGAAAGCGCATCTCTGACAAGAAAAGGCCGGGTCATCAAAGGGGGTTACGGCGAGGCCAGGGGACACCCGTCTGCAAAAAGGGAGACCGGTGACAGCCAGCCAGGCATGAAGGCGGTCCCGGGATCGGCGTTCAGTTGGATGACCTTTCAAGTACCAGTGACACAAAGTGTTTCCTTGACAAGCGCTTCCTTTTGCTCCGTCCAATGAGCGACATTCATGGCGCCTGATCCCACAAGGTCCGCTGCCTGCGCCCACAGATAATATGAACTCGCTGACATCCAGTCAGACGCTTTCTATACTATCCCTGGGCAGAAGATGCGGCCAAGTCAGTCAGTGAACGACTGGCTGATTGCCAAGTACTGATTACTTCCATTTGAGTCGAATATAACACCACAAAGTTCAAATCGCACTTTGTTTAACCCTGCCATAAAACCTAGATGACTTATTTAGTTGTTGAACGCTTATCTCAAGATGGAGGAAATTTAGATAGCACACGGTGTACCGGCCTTGTGTAGCCGTAAAGAGAACAGTTGCAGTCACCGTGTTGCTATCACCATTCCTGCTCTCCTACTGCACCGTCATCCATGAAGACGCAATCACGCTAGAAAGATTGATCTTGATTTACAAACAAGAAAATCTTTGGATCATTTCTGATGATTTTCCCTGATAGTACGATTTTATAATCCAAACCAACCCCGTCCATTCATCAACAGTTCTTACTCTACCATAGAAGAATGATCATAGTCGTCCCTCGAATCCATGACAACTGTCAGTTGGGACATATGGAAATACAAGTGATAAGTAGAATTGTGTCACTAGGTGGCGGTAATGAAACATTGGCGAGACATTAGCTCACATGACATTACCTTAACACCTTCAAGGGAACTGCTGTGCTGTGAAATGAAGCTGGAGATGTTCTTATCATCTGGAAATTGATTTCATCAACTTCACGTAGCGTCAATCTGTTGCCAATCATATGTAAGCCAACAAGAATGGCAATGAAACGTGCGACTACTATTGAAAAGTGATCATTTACCGTTTTTTACAGTTTATACAAATGATCAATGGAATACAAAAAGAGTAAGAGGTCCAAATAAAGCCTAACTCCTAATTACAGAATGCCCGAATCTTTAGAGACGTTTTTTAAAATGGAGGCCGAAAGAAGCAGAGGACGGGTATAAGAAGACAAACAGTAAATTCAAATGGATAATAATAAGACCCCAAAAGGAATAGAAACGGCTACTTGGGGAATAATACATACAAATGCTACAATAGAATCAGTCCTTCCTAATGATTTTGTAGAACATGATTGTGACATTCTTGATAAAACTGAAAATGCAAATGAGTTGAATGACTTGTTTGTAAAAAAGGCAGCGCAAATAAGAAGGCAAGAATGGATAACGTGGGTCAGGGGGGAAAAGAAGAAATACTAAATATTGTAAAAAGTACAGCATCCAGCGGCTGAATACAGCAGATATGGACAGGATGTAGCGAGAGAGGATCATTGAAGTGTTTTTTGAAGAATTTACATTTACATATACATTTGTAATCCATCATTTGGCTACAGGAAAGTAGCCAAAGTAATTGTAAGCAATCAAGTAATAGCCAAGTCATCCTTGCTTCCACAAGTTTCCAAACATTGTTTGTCATCAGGTTCCATATTTTCTTAGCCAGATGCAACATTTGAAGCAATGGTCAGTATGGCTTTCGGAGCAACCACCACTTTGGCATTAAGTGAAGAAATGATGAGACTGTTTTTTTGTTTTTTTTTGTATTTTTGTTGCCCATGCTTCTTACAAAATGCAATTTCAGAGTTCAGAGTTGCCCTTGTTTGGGTTTCAGGTTATTTAGAAAAGAGAAAACAGTTTGTGTTTTATTCAGATAATATCAAATCTGATATATTCATTTTGGAGTACCTCCAGGGTCGGTCCTTGGCCCAATATTCTTTGTGTGGAAGATACAACACAGGTGTCCAATGTACAAGAATTTTAATCAACAAAAATGTGGTTTGAAGTCACTAAATGATCGTTAAACCCGGAAAGAACTAACTTTGTCCCCCGACCGGAAGCAAAGATGACCTTGGCACAGCCCGGCAGACGGTTTCCCAAATTGAATGTAACAACATCATCACCGAAGAAGAGGGCTAGCTAATCCAAGCGGAGATTCAGATTTCCATACACCGGCAATGAAAAATACATATCCTCCAAGAAACCAATTTAACACCTTGATGATCATTCAAGTGAACGAGATCAATGCCGGGATCAATCACTTAGCCCATAGGTTTGGTTCAAACCACTGGCTAGGATTAATGGGGTTTTGCAGCGCTAGAGAAGGAAAGGAGAGCAAGTCAGAGGGGTATAAAAATGCCAGACTGAGAATGAAAGAATGAGAAAAGACGTGGGGGGGGGGGGGGGGTTGAGGGAATCAAAAAGCGATCGGGAGCAGACATTACCGGGCAAACGTAAACTCATTAGAATCTGCGCATTCAACAGTCCCGACCAACGTCATGTTTATTCATAGCCCCCTGCCAATTATCAAGGGGTGCTAAGTCGAAACAGGCCAGCGAGGTAGAAGCTTCCCCCCTTTGCCGTGGCCTGGTCTTGGTATCGTGCCACGAGCATTGTTAAGCGCCGTGCAGCGCAGCCAGCCTTAACGAGTCCACGCAGCTGGATCTGATTTTAATAAGTACGTCCATTTTTGATGTGGACTAATGAACAGATTAATGGAATCTCCTTCTGTGGAGCTTAATGAATGGATAAATTCATGCTATTTGCTTTTTTTGGCTTGGCACACAAGGGGGTGGGGGGCTGCATGCGGAGATCCCGAGCTAATCCACCTCAAACTCGTACAAACAATCACGGCGCTGCCCCCGCTCCTGGACAGGAATCAATGGCGTCTTGAATACTACAGGTGAGGTTTGAAGCGCACTTCAATGCTGCTGTGTGTGCTGCACTGCGCTGCGCATCCTTTGGTGCCGTCCTATTGCAGCATCTGGTCGCCTTGAGCCAAAAGGCCGGGTATTCACCTGGGAGCGCCGCCTGTTGTTCTGCCAGCGTTTGCAAACGCTTAATTATGTCTTGCCTGCTTGCTGGCTTCCAGTTTGGCCAGTTAATGAAGGAAGCCTCCACAGGGCACGTATTGAAGACAATTATTGGCAAACAAAAGCTGCTTTCATTATATCTAACTGCTGATTTACAAGTTCATACTCTTATTATGTAGGTTCGGAACAATGACTGCCAATTAAGGGCTGCATTTAGCCGATGTCGGAGTAAGCCACACTAGCAACTGTAAGGGATACGTTCAGTTTATTGTATCGGTCCATGTGATGCAAATACACGCGGAAATCAAGTCACTCCACATAAACACGTCCCGTTGGGAATTTCAGATCACCATTAGCAATAAGAGTGATTTGTGTACATGCATTCCAGATTCCAGATGGAATCTGAGTGACGGTGCAGAAGAAGGACTGCCTGACGATGGAGCCCAGACAAGTAAACATCTACGTCTTTTCACGTATTAGTTGTTGGTGGCTTAGGGTGGATGAGGTGTTGTGTGTGGGAAGTCCACGGTATCTCTATCGGGAGAGAAAATACACTTGTGACAAACCCACACAGGATTGCTGCTGACATGGCAGAGGATAGAAATGATTAGCTTGCCCCCCCTCCCCCTCTGTTCCCCCAAACGTCCCCTGTTTACCATGGCATACAGTCCATTTGGGTTTCGATCCAACAACTGCTAGTGTGATAAGGATGCTGGGAAAGTAAGCGGCTGGCAATGTTGGGAATGGGGGGGGTTGAAGCAGCGTTCAGACCAGAGGAATGATCGTAGGAAGGACAGGACGCCGGGAAGTCACAAGAATCTCCTCTTTTGCTCTTCTTTTAGTTCCGTTTGATGGTCTGACTGCTGAAGGATCCAGGCTGACGTTGACTACAGTGGAGCAAACAAGAGCTCCTCCTCTTCTCCTCTCCTCTTCTTCTTTTCTCCTCTTCTCCTCTTGTCCTCTTCTCCATTTCAAACATTTCAAATGTCATTTGTGTTTGTGTATGTGGCCCAAGAGTTGGGAATGGCAGATGAAAGCAAAAGCGTACCATAACATACCATACCATAGCACATACTGTACCATACCACACCATACCATATCACTTGGAGTAGTGCTGCATAGTAGTGGTGGACCAGCCAGGACACTTGTCATTGTTAGAGTAAATCACCTTTGTTAGGGCCATTTCTAAACGAGTGCTCATATAGAAGCTTAGCAGTGAAACACCTGAAGGTAGAAGGTAGGCTGCTCCAGTATCTCCAGTATCTCCAGTATCTATCTGTGGCGGGGTGTTCAATCACACCTTTCATTAGCGTCAATGAATACTGAATGGCCCGTTTGTCTGGGCACACGGCAAAGGGCGTGTGCTCCTCCACGTCTGATTGATAATACCTGAGAGCGTTTCCCACGGTGACTGCACCAACTGACTCTGCGGGCTGACATTTGACCCCAAGAGCGTGTTGCTTTTGATTGAGCACATTCACTTCACCTCATCTGTATGGGCCAGTATGGTCCAGTGTGGGCCAGTATGGGCCAAGGAGACAAAGGAAATGCATGTGCATATTTGCACGTCTGCAAATATGGCAGGAAGTTGCAATACATGCGCTAGTCAAGCATAAAGCGTGTGAGAAATGCAGGGAAGCAGTAGCGACGCTGCAGGAGAAAGGTGTGATATTGACGAGACGGGAAAAAGAAAATCCCACTTTGGGCAGGGTGTCGGTGCGTTTGGTCAAGGCCACTGCTGATGTCAACAATCCTCTCCGTGCAGCGTCTGCAGTCAGCACGAGAGTTGGAGACCGAGGCGAGTCTGGTCTCCACCTCATGCATAAGCATGGAAAAAATCAATAAGGTACCTATGAGCGACGGGTCATGAATTTTACATTCAATGATATTTGATGGTTTGTTTACCGCATACATCCAAAGCACAACGTTTGGTGATCAAATATTTGGATATATGATTGGAATGATGGATAAAGACGTGAAAGGAGAGCTTGAGAAACGAGGCATGCCTGGTCGTCAGAAGGTTCACGCATGAGTGTATGGCTTTAAGAAGGTTTTTTTTGAACACACTATTGTTTTCAGGATACCTTCAGAAGACGATCCACCCCCCACCACGCACGTTCACAACCCCACCCACTTCAATCTTAAGGCTTAAAGCTAAGAAGCTATCAACTAATTATGAAAAACACAGAGAAGCCCTAATCAATTATTCACATGAACATTAGGCCGCTAATACACACGCAGCCCGGGGATCTGGAGCTCCCGAAAGTACCCCCCCCATGTCTCTTCCTCCACTCTAACACGCACTCGATGGAGACATGACGCAACCTGGAGACGTGCATGACAGGAACATCCGTAGCGTATACACACGTGGGAGTGGGGGTGCACGCCTTTGCACTCTCATGTGCACCCCCCCCCCATTCAAGGTAAAATGAGCTGTGTAGTGGACTGTACTGATCATAGAAATCCTATTGATCCGTGACTCGCCAACCCCCCAAGCCCACGTACATCTTCCGCTTAAGCCTCAGCCATCGGCCTCCCATGCAGCGCCATCATTACATGAATGAGTGCTGCACTTGATTGTGTGAAAGGTGGGGGGGGGCTGAATATGGCACGGGGCAGATTACAGCGCCGGGGTTAGTTAAAAGAGCGGGGGGGCTGCATTGCCTTTATTATCCCTCCATGGCTCCGGCAAGGGTGGGAGGAGGATTTATGTGCGTGTATGTATGTAAACGTGTTTGACTTTCACCGAGCCCATAATGCTTGTCTGGAATAGGAGGAGACAACAAAGAGGCTGCCCCCCCCCTCGTTTGTATTATTCAGTCAAGACATCTTAACAACCCATCACATGCACATCCTTCATGCACTTCCGGATGCTTTCCCATTCGCATTCCAGTAGTCCCTCCTTCATCACGGGTAGTTGGTTCCAGTTCCGACCGTAAGTGAACTTCTTAATTCCATATTTATAATAGAATATTTTCATAGAAGATAGAAAACCTTCTAAATGTGCTTTTGAACATTATTAGAGCCCCCGAACGTAAACTAACACCCCTATAGTTATCTATACACTCCCATTAGCCAATGTAGTGGACATAAGAAGAGTAAATAAGCCATTTAAGACATACATAAGACTCATTTGTCCTGGTGTGTGTTGCAATAAATGTGTTCCCTCGGGGTGAAGAGAGAGTGGCGGACAGGAAGTGATGTCAGGGGTTCAGAGTTGAGTTTCAGCTTGTTGCAATGCGGTGCAGGTTGCTAGGGCTTACTGTGCTTGTTGTGAGATCATTCAAAGCTGCAGTACAAGTCTGGTGCTTGTGTATCACCAAACGCAGTAACGTAGCTGACAGTGATTAGTGTGAAAATGCTTAATTTAGGAAAAGCAACCCTAACATGTTTGGACTAATAATAATTCCTAATAACGTATGAATGAATATATTTGGGAAAAACCCTGACAGTGGTGAAATGGGAATTGTGGGAAATGGGAAAAAGTGGTGATCCGTTTTTGGATGATGTTGGAAGAAGGAGAGGACAGCTGGCACGCCCCCCAGGGATCACAGCCCCCCCCCCCCTCAATGGGCAAATTAAAACAGTGAATGAGCTAATCAAGCATTTCCGGTGTTCCCGCTTTGCCATGTAAACAACAAGGAAGACAAGGCCTCGGAAGCACGTGGCAGCAAAGCAGATGGAGCGCCACGCGTCCCCAGAGGTGCCCCGCCTTGTGTCTCGTGACAGATGCTGACATGGCGCCGCAGCGGGAGAAGCAAAGGGAAGTTGAGACAGCAGCTTCCTGCCTTCCCCGCTTCAGCTTCCCCGCTTCATTCCTGGAGCTTGAACGGTGATGTCAACACCTTGTGCAGAAATTCCCCTTTCAGCACGTCGGATTTATTGCTCATTATTGTTCCACCTTGCAGAAAAGTGTTTTTATTTCCTCTGAGACAATCAGAAAAGAACGTGGCGCTGTAAAGTCCTTTGGTCGTGCAGCGCTTTTATTCCTTACGCATGGAATCATTTATCCACTCGGGCTGCCAAGGTTGCCGTTATGGCGTTTTTGGGTGAAAAGCGGAGAACGATTGACAGGAGGAGTCAATGATGTGAGACTCGTAAAATGTCCTGGTGCAGCGCTAAATAAGTGCGGAGAGAGAGAAGGAAATGGAAAGCAGCAGAGGAAGGAATGCTAAAAGTCGGGCCAGCGAACAGGTGTCTTTGTCCTACTTTGCTAGCGGCGCTCAAGCCCGTTCCTCCGCCGCTCGTAGTTTGGCGTCGGGCCCCTTTTGAAATTTCTGGGCTGTCGTCACAACACAAGCATCGCATCTAATGTTACTCCTGTGGAACTTGTGTGCGGACATGCAGTGAGCCGCTCGCTCGTTGCGCGTCGTGTGTAAACTCTCCTCACCGCCATCTTCTATGTATTGTCCCTCGGAACGCCCCGCACGCGCACACGCACAGCCCCAAGTTTCCCCGCTCCCTGTCAAGAATAGACCGGCCCCAAATAGGCGTCCAAAATAGACATCGGGGGACAACTGTTGACAGCTCGGTGACGAAAGGAGCAGAGACAGGCACAACCTCTTGGCAGGCCGGATTACAGCCGCATAATTGCGGCCATGCAACATTGGAACATAAGACGCGAGGTGCAATTCTTGTGTTTTTTTTACTGAGGCGAAAAGCCCATTGAAGCGTTGCGTTTCAGTGTCAGAGTACATGGCGAGGAACAACGAGATAAATCAATGCCTGGAGCCGTACGCCAGCTAACGATCCAGCCTGGCCTCATGCCGCCACTCCACTACTTTTATATTCATGTACAGTATATTACTATGGACGGCATACTACTACACGTATGTACAGTATACTAATATATATAACAATCATATTTTCATATTTGGTACAGTTATGAAATACCTGAAACCCCTGTAGAATACTTGCCGTGGTCCAGCCCATCCAGACTCTGGCAGGCAAGTTGGGTTGGAGACCCCGATTTTAGAGCAAGGTTGAACGACCATAGGATGCCAGGCAGTACAACTCCTTGGCACATGAGCCATCTCTTGCCCACTTTACACCCGTACAGGGGCACCTCGCTTTTGTTAGTCTTTCATTCCGCACCTTTGAGCAAAAACCAAATGGGATGAAAACTGAGGCAATTTCTCTTATGGGGTCAAATGAATTAAGCCTGTCAATATTAATAAAACATACCTTTCCTAGGGAATCGTGGTAGCTTTACAAACATGGAACAGATTGACTTCAGCAGTGTTTCTTGGCCCCATGGCATGTGATGTAGCAAATAGCACCAGCAGTGTTTCTTGGCCCCATGGCATGTGATGTAACAAATAGCACCAACAGTGTTTCTTGGCCCCATGGCATGTGATGTAGCAAAAAGCACCAGCAGTCTTTCTTGGCCCCATGGCGTGTGGTGTAGCAAAAAGCACCAACTGTGAGTCAGCAATGCAAGCTTTGTTTGTCCGCTTGAGTTAGTGGAACAACAAAGTACAAGGCAAACGGAAACAGACTATTTTGTTAGGTGCAAAACTGTAGCAAAACCTAGACTACAAAAATTGAGGTAAAACTTTGTAAAGTTTCCAAAACTGTCCAAAACCAGGGGGTGTATGAAAACCGAGGTTTGACTGTATCTTTGTTTGTCAAATGTAAGCAAATATGTCGTTTGGGGTTGCGTACATTCTCCTGTGGCGTACAAAACGTGTCTCGTCGGGTTAGTACGTGCATGTGAGCCCAACAGTGTGTGTATTTTTCTTCCCAACACATCCCCGAATTGTGTTGGCAGGGAAACCTTGCCCTACAGTTCAGCGGCCTGTCTATGGCGTCACCAGCAGTTGACTGCGTAGTTCTTTGCTTGTTGACACAGTTATGCCACCACACTTGCATAAAGAAGGCCCCTCACCCTAAGACAAATATGATGGCGTGTAGATCCTTCAATGGCCGACTTTGTTGAAGTCCAAATGTTCTTTTCTACCTTCGTCTGCCATTTAGATGCATTCAAATGGTTTTCTGCACGTAAAAACTTGGATCTGCATTTTTTCTTATGGGACAACTTCCTTTGGTCAGCAGAAGTTTTGGATTGACCTTCTGGAAAGCATGGATGACGCCAACCGAGGTCGTTATTGGCGAGCTCATTTACACTCCCACAGTGACTGTAAATCAGGAAGGCAACAACCTTTAATTGTTTTCCACAAGACACATGAGATGCAAGAAGGTGTAAAAGAGAAAGACAGATCAGCTGACAGGTTGGCATACTTGTGCACGGTGTGTTTAGTTTAGAGGTCAAGGGTCAACATAAGGCTACAGCAGCCACACCTCGGCCCCTCTGACCTCCAGGAAACCTTAGAGCTGCGGGCTATTTCCAGGCCAAACGCCTGCGCTGCCGCTTCATTTTGTAGTGGTCTTCAGTACGTGCTGCCACGCCCCACGCCACGCCACGCCATGGCCCACGCCATGCCCCACGCAGCCCGCCTGCACGCAACAAAACCTTTCAAGCCCAACACATTTTCAGACCAAAGACCCCCCAGAGAAGCTCTTCAGTCTTTGTTTTGTTAGACACGATAGAGCAGCTTAGCGAGCAAAAAGAAAGCGATGCTAACTTTATCTTCTACTCATTTCATTTCTGTTCACATCGAAGTCTCGTTGGAGACGCTAGGTCCTTGATGCCAACTGATGCTTGGCGTGGCGGCACTCAGGAAGATGAACGTGTACTTAAGATGGCTCCCAGCTCCGAGTGCGGCCAAGGGAAGCCCAGCGGATAAAGTTGCTGGGATTTTGATGGAACGCGTGTTTACATGCCGTTGAGTTCATTTGTTAGAGGCCCGAGCGACTAAATCATCCCCCTCGCATCCACTTTGTTTAGCCATTTTCTTCCGCTCTATTTTTGCTGCCTCTCCCGTCTTTCAAGCGCCCCCCCCCCCCCCCCCCCCCCTCCACCCGCTGATTTGACTGCCAAGTTGACAGCAAGTGTACGGACTGGAAGCGTCTCTTCACCCACGTCAGCACATTAACAAGCGGGATGACCTGCCAATAAAAAAGGCTTTTACCCTGATCGTCCCCAAACAAGACTTAAACGCGACCCGCTTTCTGCCGCACCAAACCCAAAGTGCTCCCAAATGTGACTAAGGCTGCGTTAACTTGCTGCAAAATGACAAAGTACGGCAGATGGAGGCGTTTTTACCTTTTCTTTTGTTGCCTCATTAGCCGGGCTCGGGAATGTGGCGAAGTGGAGAAAGGCGGAGAAGGATGGAACTCTAAAAAGGTGTCCCTCCAGATTGAGGTGATACAACACTTTTACAATCCCAAATACTGCCATTTGCACTTTTACTGATGGGCTTAGTTGACCTTTGACCTTTGTGCCCATTATGGTCTTTATGCCACAGAGGACTCTCACATTTTCGTGACAAGACAAATTCTTCAACATTTAATTAATATGTGGTCGTGATGATGCCCTCCATCTCTATGCTTCACTCAGATCGGTCCCTGAACACACCATGATGCTGTGTGACACAAGAATGAAAGCGGAACCTTGGTTAGCGTCAAGAATCCGCTCCAGAAGGTCCAACTCTAACCAAAACGTACTGTAACTGAATGCTGAACGTCCAGGAAGCCAAAGCACCGTTTTATACTTTTACATGCAGGAAACTATTCCATATGCAAAGCACCGTTTTATACGTTTACATGCAGCAAAGCATTCCATATACAAACCAGCGTTTTATACTTTTCCATATAGGAAAGCATTCCCAATGCATACGGGAACATAGAATGGGTGAAGGAAAGATAAATGAGGTGACCGAAGACGTGATTCAGCGTCGGCAAGAGCAACACCACTCCGCCTTCGGTTATGATTATGATTATGATTATGATTGCATGTTTACTTTGCACCTGCTCGGAATAAGAATGGTGTGAGTCACACGTAAAAACAATCAGCATCTCCAAGATAACGGTCAGAGGAGGAAGTGGAGTCATTTAGCGGAACTCTGTATACTTTTAATGACATACTTCCAGTCCTCATCAAAGCAACAAGTACATGAGCAGACCCGCTCACGTTAACCTCCTGTGGTCTCCTGCGGGACGGTCCGGCTTAAATCTTTCCCTTTTAACAAGTTCCCCGCTCTTCCTTCCGGGCCCCTGCCGGCCCCGGCGCTTGGCGCAGCGGGACCGTTCCGCTATTTGGGAAGGCCGTGTCTACAGCCGTCAGGGGAGTCCAGGAGGAAGTTGACTTTTAGAGTTGTCCGCACTTAGAACATCTAAAGCTTCGTGGGCACGGAAGCCAGAGGACTTGAGGGACAACATGTCTGCAGCATGTCTGCAACATGTCTGCAACATGTCTACATGTCTGCAGCATGTCTACAGCATGTCTACATCATGTCTACAGCATGTCTACAGTATGTCTACAGCATGACTGCAGCATGTCTACAGCGTGTCTACAGCATGTCTGCATCTGCCATCTTCTGTTGCACGAAAAGCACGGATGCCTTCAGGATCTACCTGTAGCCACATGTTACGTGTGCTTTGTCCAAATCGTCTGATCCCGTCAAGTGGTGAACAATAAAGCTTGTTTTACAGTATTTATGAAAGCCTGATGGTCCTGCCTGGTCCATCATTTAAGAACCTCCCCCGCCTCCAACTCCTGCTCCTGCCCAGTGCCACTGATCAAACAGATATTGTTACCGCTAAAATAGCAGCACGCGGGGAGCCGCAGCCCATGCATGCAGGCTGACAGCGGGGCAGGGGAGCGGGGGACGGGGGGATGGGGGAGGGGGGGGTCAGGGATGAAAAATGTGGAATTTAGTGGCGATTTAGACAACGCACTTCTTGGTGTGTGTGCAGGGGTGCGGCGTACAAGTGTTCATGTAGTGTGGTGGTGGGGGCCATCATCTATCACCGGACAAACGCTAGGATGCGGGGGGGGGGGGGGGGTGCTGCTGGAGGTGGGGGTGAGGGGGGGCTGCTCAAATGAAATAATATATCTTTGAAAGCCTACGCCCCGTGCCGTCCCCGCCGCCATACATCAAGCCCGTGAGCGTCTGGTGGAGTCGCTCCAGGCCCATTAACCTTCCACCTGTTCCCCCCTTTCACACCCCCACCTACCGCTCCTCTTTTCACCCCCCGCTGTCCTTCACTGGGGCCCCCTCTCCTCCGCCACCCTCGCCCCCCCCATTCTCTTCCTCATTTCCCTCTTTACTCTCATCGGTCCTTCTCTCCTCCTCCTCTCATCCCATCCCATTCTCCGCGTCCGTCATCTTCCCGGTTCTCTCCCGTCTCTTGGAGGGTCTGTCCCTCTCGCCTCTCCATCTTTCTTCCGCTGCTGTGGCGGATCGGGAAGTGCTGCACAATCATCATTCAAATGCAGCGACGCAGGGCCGCCGTTACAAATCTCTGCCCAATGTACGCGTCCGCCAGGCCCGTCATGCACACTTCGTCAGGGTTCGGGTGTCTGGGATGGTGTGGGGGGGGGGGGGGCGGGGGGGGGGGGGGTGACACCTATGTGACAAGACTGACATTGCGGCTGTGTGGTAGATGGGGTCTCCACGCTTTGCTGAGTCAGCAGATGAACATTGGCTGGGGAACATGTGGCAGGGTGTTCTGGCCGTCCTGCAGAGTGGCCGCCATATTGTCTACTATGACTAACTGTTAGTACTGTTAGTACTGCGATGTTAGTACTACTAACTGAGCTGCTTGGTTTTTGATTTTTTCAAAGTTTCAGGTGACACATGACCCTAGGTTGTCCCCAAATCCTCAGGTGGGCCCTGGTCCAAGTCTGAATCCTGACGCCGTCTTAGATTTAGGATGTGAAGTTTTCATGGGCTGCTTATCCTGGCTGATCCCTAAGTGGCCAGCCCACCTGATGCTGCTCAGCCTATCAGATATGAGCATATGAACATTGCCGATCTAAGTAGAAAGACATAGGAAAGAGGAGAGAAGGAATACATATTTCCTATTTTTGGTATGATTATTATTTTCAATGTCCAGAAGTCTAAAACGTCATCTGGCATGACTTCCTGTTTTGCCAAGTCAAGTTGCTGATTTCTATGCCCGTGATTGGCTGGCCACCAGCCCGGGCTGAACCCTGCCTCCCGCCCTAAATTCGGCTGGGATAGGCTCCAGCCCGCAGCCGAGCGGCCTGAGCCTGGCTGACGAGGGGATGGCCTCCGGTTCCTCGTGACCTTGAAGGAGATATTTAGCTGGAATATATCCCCCCCCCATCGCCCCCCATCCAATCTGTCTGAGTAAGTTTACCTCTTCCTTCCTCACTGTCGCCGCGCTCCCGCCAGACTCCTTATCTATTTGCGTGCCCTCTCATCTCCCCTCTTTGTTTCTCCTCTTTTCTTCTGCGCTCTTCTCTCCTCTCCGCAGCCATCTGTTTATCCAATATGGCCGCCTGCTCTCGGCTGGGAGCGTTCCCAGGGAAGCAGACTTCTAATAGTTCCTCCTCAACTTCATGCGCCTCTGCTCTGCTTTTGCCATTCCTGCTTCATGCAGAGACTAGAAAGCGAGTGAAAAAGATGTGTCTGTCCCTAAATGACTAAAACAAACAGTGAAGCCACACTGGGAAATATTCCAGGCCTTTCCGTCCCTCCTCCGCCGCTATCAGCGTGATGACTAAACGTACGGGTAAGGTAGCGTGCTGTTTACACGTGCCGCCGACTCAGTTACGTCATCATTCGCTTTTGGGAAGATTAAGATGCCACGACTGTTACCAAGAAGGAAACACTGGGAATCTGGGAAGGACGAGGCAGATGTGCGGCGATAAAGGAATCATTGCCGCGAACGTCCTCTCCGCTAACTCGCTGTTGGCTGGCGTGCGTGTTGACAAGCGCACGTCCTGCCTCTTTATGAAAGGCTGTGGAAAGGGAGGCGTGCTGAAAAGGGAATTGACAGAGGAAGGTGAGACGTGTCCCCCTCCCATTGTGTTTGTGGGGGGAGTCAGGCCGCCATCCCATATTGCTGGAACAATGGAGGCCAGAGTGTGGCGACCGTGAGTCACGCTGACTAAGTCGGGCCAATGATGCTTGTTTATGTAAAAAGCCCAAACCTCTGGGACCTTTCCACTTACTTCATCAGTGAGTACTACTTCAACAAACTACTGCGGCTGAAAACACTCATAATGAATAATAATAAACAAATTTTCATTCCTTTCATACTAGAAGGAAATCAGCCTTCAATAAATTATATATATTGTTATTATAATTCAAATGGACTAGTATTATGCACAGCACGGTGCAGGAGTGGTGAGCTTGTGGGCCACACAGTCAGGAGATGTGGAAGATCGGGGCTGGATCTCCGTCTGGCATCTCTGCGTGCAGTTAGCATGTTCTTTTACTCTGGCTTCCTCCCACATGCCACCAACACGCGTGATGTGTTGCCTGTTCGTCAATATGTGCCCTGTGATTGGCTGACCACCGGTCCGGGCCGGGCCCGCCTCCTGCCCAAAGTCAGCTGGGATAGGCTCCAGCCAAATACATATGAAAGATATTCTGCCTAATTGTAGACAGAATAAATAAAGAATAAATATCCAAGTTTAATCTGCACGGCGTCACAATCCAAACACGACCAAGACAAGAACGCTCAGTGACCCAAACATTCCGTGATGTCACCACCCACAGCAAAGTCCAACTCCTAAACACCTGGAAGGAACCCCTTTGTCAGCTGGGCCAGACATGGACTGATGGTGGACTTGCATCGAGTATTGCAGCCATTCGCCACGTTTGGGATGATGAGCCCCCCCCAGAAAGAGAAGAAGTGTGGGCGGGGGGGGTGTTGTCTTCCAAAGGTCCCGCTAATGGCTGAATATGCCCGAGTCCTGTGACAGGCAAACTCATGGGAAGTAAATCTTGTGTTGGCAGACATCGCGTACACAGTACCCCCCCCCACCCCACCCCCCATTACCAAAGACACTCTTTTGTTTTTACCGTGCCAAAAATAGTCCAGGCGTAATGTGTGAGTGAGACATGAAAGTATATTTATAGTTCCCTAAAGCTCCACACCTCTCCTGTGACAAACTTTTTATTCTACCCTGCTTCCTGTCTTTGTGGTCCTTGCCCCCCCCTCCCCCCTCCCTCCCCATGCTAGGATGAGCTCCCAGGTCCTTCCAGGGAATACCACTGTAGCCCGGAGTGTGAAAAGGACGTGTTTCTCTTTGCAACAACAACAACGAGTGTACACGTTCTTGTAGTGTGAAAAGGACGTAGACTATTTCTCTTTACAACAACAACATGGCAACAACGCATCCAGCAATTTGAGGAAGCTGAGATGACGTCTCGGTCTAACTCGGTGCTTCCCAAATAGTGGGGCGAGCCCCCCTGTTGGGGGTCAAGGGGGACGTGAGAGAGTAGGAGTACTTTCAGTGTTAGTGCAGACTGCCACCATGTACAAAGTTATTGTTTATTATTATTGCCGTACTGATGAAGCAATAATTGTTATCAGTTTCTCAACAGTATTTGAAATCAGAGGGGCGTGGAAACCTTTGGGGGGGGGCATGACAGAAGCAGTTGAGAGCCACCGGTCTAAGTGTACAACACCGCACACCCATTCAGTAGAATTAAGAAAGGTGGAGAAGGAGGTGAAAAGAAAAGACTTCCATTGAGCACGCTGGGCTCTAAGGACCTAACTAAGGATCCTGATCCAGATGAAGCCAAGACTGGAGTGACTTCATCAAAAATGATTCATGAAATACCAAAATAGTCGTTGATGAACTGGTTAAAGGATTAACCACGGATTCATGGGTACTGTTGGAGCTTCTTGGCTTTCCCTGGCAGCTATCATGCAGGGGTCAGTGGATTCTCCTAAACATGTGAGGAGCGTGGTTCTCCACCTCCTCCATGTGGAAAGAGATCACGTCTGTTCTGAATTGGTGCTATAGAACTAACATTGAATTGAACGGTCCGAAGGGTCCAAATGCTGAACTGCACTTCAGCATCACCCACACTGAAAGACTTTTTTCAATGCCTCTTGAGTTTAGATTGCTCTCCAGACAATTAGGCGTTGCACTACCCTGCAATTACTGCTGTCACCTGGATCATGCTCAACCTATCTCGGAAAGAGGAGGGTTTTTGGGTGTCCGGCTCAGGATTGTCCTCTACTGAGCTGAGGCCAGTCCCTATTTGTAATGGACACGCGACTCAGTGGCTATTGAGCTGCGGTAATATGTGGTGATTAGAGGAACACAATGACATCACATTCCGCAGCTAATCAGGGAGCGGCACACACAAGTGCTCGTGGTAATTGAATTACATGAAGGGTGTATGAAATGTTCATTCAAATTTAATGGGCAAAGAGAACACGATGATTAGCTGTAGCGACACCTGGCAGCTAGCCTGTGTGTGTGTGTGTGTGTGTGTGTGCGTGTCAGTGAAGTCCCTGCATCCCAGCTGAATGCAAATGCAAAACTCCAAAAATGTCAATAGCCGCGACCCGACGCATGCTAAATGTCAACATGTGCTTTCAAGGACTTGGTAATTGTGTCCTTTGAAATAACAACAACAATACGTGTAATGCACGGCTTATTTTCCTCATCTGGAAATAAAATTCTATGTAATACGTGGAGGTCATTTTACAACTGGCCCCAATCCATCAATATGCATCTGAGCCTTTGGCAATGTGCTATGTCAGACAAAAGCTCGAGACAATAAGAATAAAAGGAGTCGAGCACAGAACATCAGCCGAGCGACGCCATGTTGCTCTGAAAATGAACCTTCACTCAGAGCGACAGCAAAGCCGCTTTTATGTGCGCACTTGAATTTCTCCTTTGGGCTCTTTGTTGAATCTTGCCCTTGAAAAGTCTATTCATAAGGTTTGCGTCCTCTCTGATTTTGTGTCAGTCAACCTGTTAGGGACTCATAAATCTGCTCTGCTTGCATTAAACGCTAATAAATACGTGTATACTGATGTTGCCAGATGTTGTCGTGTTGCAGATGGCTCGGGTCAATATGGAGAGCCGCTGTCGTTTATTTGCAATCCAAGTGTTGGTGCAAGCTGATGAAGTCTGATCATCACAGACACAAGGTACTTTCAAAGCTACTCTGCGGCTCTCTGATAGCCTTAAATGCTTCTGCGTTATCAAGTGGCTTTTAAGAGGCGCTGCATTGTACTGATGAACAAGGCCCCTGGCAGATAGGACCAGAATTCATGCAGAAATCCCAACAATCCAATTAGTACGCCTCAAGAGAGTAGGTGAGCGTTTGTAGCATGTAATAATGTTAAGCACTGAAGGGATGGCGGCTTCCTATTATGCAGTACAAGCTGTGAAGTATGTGCTGATAAATGCAGTACTGATGGCAACAATACAACAGACAGATGCATCTGCAGTCAATATGCTAACCGGTGATAGCTCATCCCAGTCAGATCAGAAGAATCACTCATGGGCGGATAAATCCCCCGGACGGTGACCCCTTGGAAAAGCCCGTAGCCAAAATGTGTCATGCTAGGTAAACGTACGACTACTGGCTGCTGAATGGTTGATCAGTCATTAGGACAGTCCCCCCGACCCCCCAGTGAATTCCTTCATTGGTGTTGATATGACATGTAAGAAGTAGATAAAAGGACTGAGAGATTGAGGGATTGCTCAAGGACTGTCTGGCAACTGTCAATGTTGACAAGATGTGGAATTCCAAAAAATGGAAACAAAGTATAATAACTGCAAATTACTGACTGACAAAACTACGAAAAGTAAATCCCGATCTAATACTGCTATCCAATGAAAGAAAATGAGTATCTGATAGAAGCCCTCCAATGCGATTAGTCCATTCCAGACTCAAACATTCAAACAAAGTAACAGATGTTGGTTGTGGTAGTACTAGTTGTTCAAGTGCGGAAATACTTTACAGCTTGTCATGCTTTCCCGTGGTGGCACAGAAGCAGAGGAGTTTAATATGACCAGCCGTGCATTTGAGGATTTTGAAGTCTGGCTCCCTCAAAGTCCCAAATATTTGCAAAGCATGAAAACTACGTAAAGAGTAATATTGGCTCTAAATACCGACTGTTGCTGACTAATGTTATCAAATATGTTATTTGTGATATCAGCTTAATATCAGCAGCAGCCAAGACTCAAGGCTGCCCCAGTGAAAATGTTGTATCGGGACACCCTTGTAAGTCCAGGTTGAGTTCAGGTGATTCCAATAAAAAAGTATTTTTTTTAACTCTCACAGGACCATGCACACCCACCTTGAGTTCACGGAAGAAGATGCTGCTGCGAGCCCACTCCACGATGGAGAAGAGTGTCTGGTCAGCCATCTTGCACATGAGTCCGAAGGTGTTGAGCTTCTCGTGCTTGCCTCGGCTGGCCTGCTCCTGCTGCAGGTAGGCCAGGATCTTTGCTTGAATCTGCGGCTCGTCCGGTTCGCACTTGAGCAGCTCTACGATCAGGTGGGGGAAACTGGGCGGCGAGCCCGACTGGTAGGCATCGGCGTAGGCGTAGCCCATGATGGACTCCGGGGAGCTGGTATACGGGTCTGGGTACTCAGACTTGATGGTACGCGTGCCTTGGAAGTGTCCGTAGGCCGTTTGATAGCCCTGCAAGCTGCCTGCATGCGGCGGCATTGCCATGCTGACAGGCGAGGTAACGAACGGGCTGCGGTCGTAGTCTGTGGGGGGTAAAGCGGTGGCATGATGGTGGTGGTGATGGTGGTGACTGGCGTGGTGGCCGGCGTGGTGGCTCAGCGGAAGGCCCTTGGAGGCGGCCGAGTGGATGTTCTGGATGGCTGATGAGATGGTGAGGTCGGTGGGCACGGCCTGCATCACCTGAGTCATGGCCTCGATTTTCAGTCCGTTCGCCCGAATCAGCGCCTTCTTCTGTTGCTTTAGGGCCCGGTCACGTTTGTACATCGGGCCAAACTTGTTGCGTCCTCCTCGCATGCGATCCGCTCTCACGGCTAAAAAGGCAGAATAATACAGAAGAGGGAACGCCAGTGAGTAATCACCATAACACTTGGGTAGATTCCGAGTGCTGCAGTATAGAAATGGAATGACGTCACTAAGGAAAGTTGGGAATGATCTAAAGTGTAATGTTGCACTTCGGTCTTGAGGTCGGACTCGGATCAAGTCAAAACAAAATAAGTCTCAAAATGGCCAATGTTACGGAAGGGCAGTCAACATTTGTAATTCCTATGTAGGGCAAAGGTTTTCCTGCAGCAATTATACTTGACATTGTTGACTCTGAAAGCGCACAGGTCTAACAGATAGCCAAGTTACTCATTGACCAGAGACACAAACCATACAAATGAAAGACATTGACAGGAACATGAAGATATCTTCTTAATAACGTCTCACTAATTCATGATATGGAAAAGCTTCACAACTGGAGGCTGGAAATGAGCATACGGATTCTCCCCCCATGCCACCCTCACGTGGCAAAGTGTGTACAGTCGTGTTTTTCTAATGACGGAGACGGTTACACGGGGGACTGCTACGTGTGATCTGGCTGACTGCCACCAAGGCGAAGCTGCCCCGCTGCCTCCCAGTTGGGGGGTGTAGGAGTTAATTATTCATACTTAATCACCCTTTACTCCGACCACCGTGCAGCGCAAATACTGGGAATACAAGAGAAAACCTCCTCGCAATTGTAAAGTCATTTGTCATTTTTCTGTACTACCCCAAGGTTTTGCCCCCCCTTTGGGATGCTGGTTCCTGGGATGTCACTGTGACTTACCCGGAGGTAGATTCCAGTTCCTAGTGTCGTAATAGATGAGTAAAAGAACACTTGAGAACTACTAAAGATTGGGTGTGGAGGACTGGAAAGGATGTGCCCCCTCCCGCCCCCTCCCACCCCTTGACATGCCGTCCAAAGCTGCCTTGGGAGGGATTTTAATGACCTCCGTTAGAAAAGTGTGTGTCACTGATTGAAGCAAGAAAGGCGCTAAGACACGCTTGACACCCTCTGATACGCTCAGTCCAACACACTTGATCCCACACGGAGATGGCAGGAATTCTCATCCTCAAAGACTTTGTAGCGCATACAGAGTGAATAACGCCGACTGACACAAGACGCCGGCGCTGGTGCTGCCAGGGATTCTAACCAAATATTCAATAAGGATCAATCGGCGCCTGTGACCAATGCGTCCATTGAAGCATTCGTGGCTGGCCAATTAATGAGCCGGGGAAGCCATAACTGGTTTTACTGGGAGACAAAAAGGCGGAGATGGCCTTCGTGCCACCCCCCATTATGAAAATAAATATTATTATTACATGTCACATACTGTATATGGAAGGAAAGCGCTGTGGACAGTACAAAGTGTCTGGAAGTGTGTTTGTGGATGAATGTAGTATTATATTGGGTAGTACTTACAACTCTATTTCGTGTACAAATATGAATATCCGCCACTCATATGTCAAAGATGTATTCATATCCTTAGTCGCCCATGAAAGCGTGACGGGAACGGCTGCTGTATATTCCTCATCACCTTTTCCACTTTTCCACTCACAGAGTCCCTGGACACACAAACATGCCCCCACGCGTGCACGTGGCCCCCAGCGTTTATGTCCTGTGATTTATGGTACTTTAATATACAGGAATATTAAGTGCATGCAGGTGAGGATCCCTGTCGCTCGCCAGCATATTAATGGTTCCCGCACAGCCTTGCTGACACCCTGTTTGTCATGTCGGGGCCCCGGCCCCTGCCCGGGATGCGCCCTATCCCGTGCACATACATGAATGCCTATGATGTCTATGCATAAGTAATGGGACAGCTGATGGTGACAAATCAAAGCCAGAAAGATGCAGAATGGCAGGAGATAAAAAAGGTTGATGGAAAGATTGTAAATTGTCTGTCGGCTGTGTGTATGCCTGGGAGCATTTGGGGGGGCTTTCAATGCACACCCGGACACTGCATCACCTACTACATATGTATATAGATTTCCAATTGACAGCATTTAGCAAAACCAAGGTTAGCGTCAGTAAATAATAATAATAATAATAATAATAATAATAATAATAATAATAATAATAATAATAATAATAATAATAATAATAATAATAATAATAATAATAATAATAATAATAATATATTCATTAAATGAACTATACTTTGTCAGCTCAAGCCTGGAATCAAACATTAGGTTGAATGACAAACAGTGTTGGGCAAACAACTTTGATCACTTCTAGTTACTAGTTACTTTATCTCCAAAGTCATGGATTACTACTTTAAAAAGTAATCATTTTAAGTTACTAGTTACTTTACCCCCAAAAGTCATGGATTACTACTTAAAAAAAATAAATATTTTTTAGTAACTTGTTTCCCCCCCACCCCAAAGCCACGGATTACTACTTCAAAAAGTAAAAACTCCAAAAAGTAATCCGAGTTAGTAGTTACTTTAAAGTTAATTAATTAAGTGTAAAAAGTAATCCTTTCTGGTTACTAGTTACTTTACCTCCAAAGTCATGGATTACTCATGTAAATAGTAATCCTCCTAGTTACTAGTTACTTTACCTCCAATGTCATAGATTACTAGTGTAAAAAGTAATCCTTTTTAGTTACTAGTTACTTTACCCCCATGGTCACAGATTAGTCATCCTCAATTAGCGCTTTTCTGAAACTAGTTTTTGGTAGCTTCATCTTGACATAAAATGTTTTTACATTTTAATCCCATGAAAAATGTCATTTCTTTCTCAGAGATTTTCTCAGAGAACTGGAAACAGAGCAGATGACCCCAAGGGTCAAAAATCAACAAACGAGCGAAGCAAAATAATCTCTGCTGCATTTGGCCGTTGCTCATTTCACGTATTGATGCAGGATGCTGCATCAGCCAGGAAAAGCTGACAGCCCTTTCGGCCTTTTTCATCCTCCCTGCGGCCGCCTCAGCACCGTTGGCCTTTTCATCCGTAGCTGCTATTACCTATTGCTGTGTGAGTGTGTGTGTGTGCAGCGGTACGGAGGATAGATGTGTATGCGTGTGTGTGTATGTGTGTGTGTGTGTGTGCGGAAGTCATGTCCGCCTTCCTGCACAGAGCGGCGCTTCAGTGGCTGTGGCAGGCGTCGGCCACCAGAGCGTCTGGGCCCTGACAGGGTGCCGCAGGGCCCGTCGTGCCCCCGAGCTAAAGCGGGGCCGAGCAGAGCAAACACCCCCCACTGGAAAACACCGGGCTGGGACTTTGTGCCCAGCGGCCATTGACAATTAAGAGCCATGAATTCCACCTCGCTTGGCAGATGGAAGGGAAAGGCCTCCGGAAAGATTTTAGTTAAGCAGTTTTTTGTTGTTGTTTGTCCCCACCCTCCCCCTCCTCCCAGTCTCTTTAAGGCGCTGGGTGACGCTAAATGTATAATTCACTCTAATCACTGAAGAAGACTTCAGTGCAGGCAACAAAGGTTCCTTGCTAAGTAGTGGAACTCTTCTTCTACAGTTGTTGTAGGTGACCTCTGGTCAAGGTACGGATGGAATCAGTGAGTAAAAGCCACCAGTGATTGTTATCTTGGAACAGGAGGACTACCCCCCCCCATCCTGTCATCCTGTCACTATCCGACATAGCTGGCTCCGAGCGGGCTTCTGAGCCGCATTCAAATTCAACAAAGGCCGAGAAGTGGCCGGCCAAAAGTATCATCATTACCATTCTTGCCCTCATGCCAACTTTTGTAGGTTTAATTCCCCGTCTGGCAGGGTTGAAGTGCAGCTACCAGATACCCCCACACTCCCCCCGACCCCCGTCTCAAACACTAATAAGCATCGCTAGCTTTCAACACAGCGGTTTCCTGTCACGGAAAGGTCTCCCCTGGTCACGTGTTGGCGTTTATACCTTTACTGGCAGGTGGGTTTAATGTCAGAGGAGGCGTCTTCACATGTGGAGCCACCGTGGACCCACCATGGACCCACCATGGAGCCACCGTGGACCCACCATGGACCCACCATGGACCCACCATGAAGCCACCATGGAGGAACACTTCCAGGCCAAAACACGAACGTCATGAACTGAGCTACGCTGACTTCATGGAAAAGGACAGCATTGTCATCTGAAGGACTTAGTAAAACACCTGGTGGACGTAAAACCTTCTTCCATGCAATCATATTTTCCTGCAACGTGGAGCGTGGGTAATTGCAAACAGGCAAGAAATCCTGAAGAGTATATGATGCTGAGCAAAGCACGACCGCCGCTTGCTTTTTCACTTCTGCAGATGTGCACAACTTCTACGCCACTTTTTTATCCAGCGCTTTCTTCATGAGCACAGCCACGCGCACCCGGCCATTTGCACCGCCGCCGGACGCCTGGTGCCGCAGAGCAAGGCATACGTCTGAGCTGGCCACAAGATTAGGTACAGCTGCAGCGTTGTTGTGCCGCAACATGGAGAGCATACAGGACAATGGCTCTAAACCAAAACCCTCACTGGATGTATTCCAAGACAAGGCCAGCTCTTCTTGCTGCCTAGTTAGAGTACTTACTAAGTACGTACTTAGTTACTGTGTTAGTAGTTAGACAGCAGGGAGTTACATTCTTGGTTTTATGTTATTAGTTAGTAGTTTATTAGTTAGTTAGTTATTAGGCCTTATGTCATCAGTTAGTTAGTTATTATGTTATTAGTTATTAGTTAACTATTATTACGCGTGTGTGTTTTCTGTTTTATTGGCTGCAGTACTGCACTATGGGTACTTATAGATAGTTAACTGTTGGAAATGTGCTAAATAAATATATTAGACCGAGTTAGTTATTAGGCACTATGTTATTAGTTAGTTATTAGTTAGTTGGTTATTATGTTATTAATTACTTGGCTATTGGGCAATATGTTAATAGTTAGTTATTACTTAGTTGTAATTATTTTATTAGTTGGTTATTGGGCATTGTGTTATTAGATAGTTATTATCTTATTGGTTGGTTATCAGTTAGTTGGTTATTATGTTATCAATTATTTGGTTATTAGGCATGATGTTGTTAGTTAGCTAGTAATGAGTTATTATTATTATTGTTATTATTAGTTGGTTATTATGTTATTAATATATGGTTATTGGGCATTATGTTGTTAGTTAGTTATTAATTAGTAGGTTATTATGTTATTAATTATTTGGTTATCATGCATTATGTTATAATTTGGGCATTAATGAGTGAGTTATTATGATACTAATTGGTCATTAGTTAGTTGGTTATTATGTTATTAATTACTTTATTAGGCATGATGTTATTAGTTAGTTATTAATGAGTGACTTATTATGGTATTAGTTGGTAATTAGTTATTATGTTGTAAGTTCTTATTTTTATCCTTTCAGCTTCTTCTCTTTACACGTGGCCTTTTTGCTCTTTTTTTTAATCTTTTTGCTTTTATTTGGACAATGTGCTGCAGGCTGAAAATGGACCAAGCTTTGAACACCCCTGGTCATATAGGAAATATTCCCAACATAAACATATAGCTTCAGTTGCATAGGGAAGGGAAACAAAGGGAAATTGAGAGGATAGATATATAGTATATATAATATATCGTATATACAGTATATATAGTGTATATATAGTGTATATAATATATAGTGTATATACAGGCATTTAGTACGAATAACCCTACAATAAAGTGTATTATTCGGCAGTAATATAGCGATGATGAGTGATATAGTGTAAAGGCCGTGTGCTTCATGGGAGGAACCCTGCGTGTTTATCCCAAATAAGAACACACACATCCTGCAGGGAGGAAGAAGGAAAAAATGCTCCTCCGACTCCCTTTGGCGTCTGAAATGTTGTAAATGTGAGAGTGTTGCTTTACCTTCCAGCTTCATGCCCACAGTGAGGCACTTTTGAAAGCGGCAGTATGGGCAGCGCTTCCTCTGGGTCTTGTCAATCTGGCAACTCTGGTTCTCGATACATGTGTAGCGCTTGTTGTTCTGCACCGTGCGCTTGAAGAAGCCCTGCGGAGGGAACCAATTAACATGTCAACCTGCTTGACCCCGGCCATTTCATGCTAATGCACCCATTCACACACACGCACCATCTACACGCACACGCACACACACACCCCATCTATACACACACACACACACCCCATCTACTCGCACACACGCCATCTACACACACACACACACACGGCCACAGTTACACGGTTCATAAAAAGCCAGTAAGAATTAGAAAGTGTTTTAAAGCACATATGACAAGTGTGCATTCAAATTCAAATTCAAATTTGCTCCAGTAAGGCAATGAAATGCCGAATTATTGCAGAAGGAAGGACGGGTGGACGGTGGAAGCACGGAGGAGGATTTCCTTCAAGCTAAAAAGAAAGCGGCGCTGTGGATGTTCTGCCTGAAAAAGAATATCCACCAAGGATACGTCCCACCATATGCAAAGATTTATTGGAAAGGAAAAGACGCTGGCGTGGTCCCGTCCAGGGAAGAAGGGATCTTTTCATGGTTGCCCTCCGGGATGTGGCATTCAGGGCAAGTCCGCCAACCTCCAACTTCAGCTTCACTGGTTTGCTGACGTCGAGCCCATGCCGTGACCTTTGACCTTTCTCCAAAGTCCTAGAGTTTGAAGCCCCCCGCTACCGTGAATGAAGCAGCATTTTCCAAGCGATCACATGACCATAGACCACTTCTAGTCAGCCTGCTTCATGGAGCCCATCAATGGCCGGCTGCGGGTCAATATCGATATTAATCATCTTTCAACAAGGATATACAGACCCCCCCCCCTCCAGCAAGTGCTTGTAGCATCTCAAGGCTAGCGTACAGAATCCAATCTATAACATCTGCTTTGAATAATGACGGCATAGGCAAGAAATGTGCGCCACAGCATCGGTACTGTTTCCTGCTTTCACGACAGCTTGCATGAGCAGGGAGACGTTCACCTCGCTGGACCAAACAGGACAAAAAGCTCGCTGATGGAGCGCCACACCTTTTGCACGGGAAGCCTTTCCCCATTCAGACGATGGCTGTTAATGAACGTGCGATGAAAGCCGCACACACGGGGGGAGGGAGACGGCAGCCACCGCAGCCAATCAACACGCAGCTTTGAGAACCATTCAGTCCCGTGCTGCTCTTTGGATGGTCCGTTCATTCATTCAGCAACCGTTCATCAATCGTTCATCAATCGTTCATGTTCATCAACCATTCGTCAACTGTGCGTCAATCGTTCGTCAACCATGCGTCAATCGTTCGTCAACCATTCGTCAACTGTCCGTCAACCCTTCATCAATTATACAATGGCTATTTTATTCATGGCTTTTTCAGGTAAATATTGCAATATCTCAAATGTGAATATTTTCAAATGTCCTCCCCCATGAAAGCCAAGTATTGGACAATGCTCCTCCGCATTTTACGTCTCGACATCTGTATTGCGTTCACGTCAAGCCTTAGGGTCGTACGGAAAGTCTTTAATTTTATTTCTGGACTGGGTCTTCCTGGGGTGGACCCGTGTCTTAACCTCCTTAACCTGGTCTACCTGGCCCAGGACTACTGATGGATGTCAGACTCGCATATTTGCAAAATTATATTTACATCTTATGTACATTTCTTTTTTAAATGTACTCTCATATTTACATATCTTATGTATTCTCATATTTACATATTTAATGTACTCTCATTTTTACATTTATTTTTTAAATGTACTCTCAAATTTACATATTTAAGGTACACTCAATCTTTTTCAAAATGTATTCTCATATTTACATATCTTACTTAATATGTACTTTCATATTTGCATATCTCGTTTAATTTGTACTCTCATATTTACATATATCCCTTAATATGTACTCTCATATTTACATATTTTATTTAATATGTACTCTCATATTTACATATCTCCCTTAATATGTACTCTCATATTTCCATATCCTTATGTACTGTCCCTCTCTGAAATAAACAGACATCAGCAAATAAATCAAACGTCAGTAAAATTATTTGTCTTTCAGCAAAACGTGTCGGCTTTGACTTTGGAAATCACTGGCCAACACGTTATAATAATAATAACAATAAGAAGAAGATCCATAGTAATAGTAATAATATTACTACGTGTCATTTATTAGTGCATTTGTAAATAGCCAAGGATACTACACATGACGGAATAAAAACTACTTTATGATATTTTGCAGACAAATGGGTTTGCTCTCCGTCTCAGGCCTAGCAGCCAGCTAGAGATGGATGGACTGGGAATGAGATGGATGGACTGGGAATAAGATGGATGGACTGGGAATGAGATGGATGGACTAGGAAACAACATCAGTGTCAGACTGGAATGACGCTAATGATGGGAGTGTTGTTGAATCCATCGGTAGCAACATGAGGAGCAACATGAGGAGCAACATGAGGAGCAACATAAGGAGCAACATGAGGAACAACATGAGTCCATGCCTTAGCAAAGTTGTGAGTCAACTTTGAGATGTTGACTTGTGTCTCATGAATTTCACTTTCTTCTTTCTTCCTGGGGCAAAAAAAGGCAATACCCCCCCCCCCCCCCCCCCCAACCAGCGAAAATCATTCTCTACAGCAATGTCCACCGTTTGACTCTGTTTGGAGGAGAACATCTTCACCATGCCGCCACTCACCTTGCAGCTCTCGCAGGTGAGGAGTCCGTAGTGGTAGCCCGACACCTTGTCCCCGCACACGGGACACATTTCGTCCAGGTCTTCGTCATAGGAGTAGTCCATCATTTTGATTTGAGGGGCTGCAAGCACATGGGAGGGGGGGTGTTATTTTTCAATGTGCAGACGGCGGAGGGATTGCCCATCAGAAGGCCAAAAGAGGGAGAAAGCGGAGAAGATGGATTGGGCCTGTTAAATATGCTAAATATGCTAAATATGCAAAGCTGGGCGAAAAGAGATGAGAGATTTTTGACAAATGAAGACGTTCATCTTGTGCCAGCCGACAACTTGTTCCTTCTCTTTGCTGAAACGAAGCCCCCCCCCACCTCCCAACGCCGAAGGCCTCGTTGGTGTGATAGCGTTTCACATTTGACGCTGGAGTCGGACTTTTTATCTCATCTCGGCCCGACGCAGACGCACCCGGCCAGGAGCGGAACCACCCCAAATATCCTTCTCCGTTCCTCGATTATTTCCCGCCTTATTAGACCCGATTGAGTCCGCGACGTCGTTCGGCGAAGTCACGTGACATTTACACTCTTGGGAAAGCTTTGGCGGCTTGGATCCGAAACGCAAACCGGAAAGATTCGGCTTCAATTTGCCGTCTGGACGAGGCCTTGGCGTCCCCCCCTTAGATCCCAAAATATATATTCGAATATTGTTGTTTTTATTATTATTATTAACATTATTATTATTATTATTATTATTATTATTATTATTATTATTATTATTATTATTATTATTATTATTATTATTATTATTACTATCAACAGTAATTCAAGAGGTTGTGTGTTAAAAAACATTTTAATACGCCTTCACCTCAGCGGGGCCTTTTCTCTTTTTGCAAAGCAAAAACTCAAACATCGCGTGTACGCGCAGCCGTGCACAACAAATAATTATTGACACATTTGTAATAATCGTCATAATAATCCTCACGATAACCATAGTAAATGTAGCAGTTTCCCGGCCAATAAAGAGAATAAGAGAATATACTAAAAAAGGTGGAATTGATTTTAAAATGCAGAAATGGTCTGATGGCGTTCCTCCAACACATCAGAATAAATCCGAATAAAAAGCGAATAAAAAGCGAATAAAAACAATAATTCCACCAATAAAAAAAGTTTCCAGAGCTACCTCGGTTTTAGTGTCCCAACTAGCAGGCCGTCCGTTATCGGCTTCTCATAAAGTGATGATTGCCTGCTGATATCAAATCATATTTCATTTCAGATATGAGATGTGATATGACATATTAGATATTGTATATTATATACGAAATGATATATTATATGATATATGGTATGATATAAATATATATTATAGTATATACGAGATGATATATAATATGATATATATTATATACGAAATGATATATAATATGATATGTGGTATAATATAATATATAATATATAATATGGATGGCGTCCATATTTGCAATAGGCAGCGTGTTTTTTTCCACGGCGCCACCGAAGGAGGTGAATATGTTTTTGGTGATGAAATGTGGGTGTAAAGATGCAGGCCCCCATGCCGTAAAGTAGAATGAAATTCAGGGGTGCTGCCCCCCCCATGATAGACCCACGCCACTACTCGGCTGCGTTGTGGTATTTCCCTGCAGCAAAGCCAGGACTAAGTTAAAGGGTTGCTGGATAAAAGGCCGGGCCTGAGTTGGGACAGTTGCTGGTTCAAACGCCACCGGGGCCAAAAGCGAGAGGCCAGTTTTGACGCACGTCCGTCATTTCTCTGCGCTTTGAAAAGTTATCGTGGATAAAATATGTCAGCCGAATGTGTGGTTATTCTTCTCTAAACTTCCCGACACGATCAGCTCCTTCTTGCGGTCTGGGGCCGCGAAAGGGGGACGGGTCTTACCGTGCAAGTTCCTTGGCATGTGTCCCTGGTCCCCATACGATCGAGAGAGCAGCAGCGAGTCCGTCTCGACTTTGGGCAGCATGTCAGCACCGCCGGCCTCAGCTCAGCGGGACGCTCGGACGGGCGGCTCTGGTTGTCCCCGTCCGGCCTCCCGACTATCGGACCGGACCGTGGTCTTCCCCGGGTGCCGAGGAAATTTACCAGCAGTATGAAAATGTCATTTTTCAACCAAAAAAAAAAGTGACTGCACCAACCAGGCGCTGAACCGGTGCGCCTGTTGTGTTGTTGGGAGAGGAAGACGTGTTTTGCTGCACGAAGGAAGTTTCCTTGCGTGGGCTCCAGCGATAAAAGTGTTTGGTTTGAAGTCCGAGCCCTCTGCTGAGCCTAAAGTCGGACTCGGCGCGTCAAGCCGGACGGTCTAGAGATGTGGGGAGCGCTCTTCCTCCTCCTCCTCCTCCTCCTCCTCGCCGCTTTGTTTACTCCCCACCCGCCAATCCCGGACTCGTGCGGTCCTCTGACGTCACAATCCCCGTGTCCAATCGGGTCAGTAGACCGGGAAAGCCTGCGGGTCGACGCGCTCCAGAATCTCAGCTGTTGGATGCCGTCGGTGGTGGACTTTGAAACATCGGCCGGGTGGACGTGGCATCCTCCTTCCTGTGGGCACGTGCTGCTATTGGCACATTTTGCCTGTTGATGTTTCAATTCATCCAAGTAGAAATATAGAAATATAGAAATATAGAAATATAGAAATATAGAAATATAGAAATATAGAAATATAGAAATATAGAAACACTTTTTATTTTTTAGGGACACTTTTTATTGGCTGGCACCACTAGGGAAATAAAATACCTAGATTTGGGGGGGAGATGGATGGATGGATGGATGGATGGATGGATTGATGGATGGATAGATGATGGATGGATGTATGGATGGATGATTGATGAATGGATAGATGATGGACGGATGGATGGATGGATGGATAGATGATGGATGGATGGATGGATGGAGGATGAATGGATGGATGATGGATGGATGGATGGATGGATGATGGACAGATGGATGGATGGATGGATAGATGATGGACGGATGGATGGATGATGGATGGATGGATGGATGGATGGATGATGATGGCTGGATGGTTGACTGATGGATGGATGATGATGGATGACAGATGCATGATGATGGATGATGGATGGATGACGGATGGATGGATTGATGGATGGATGATGGATGGATGGCTGGACGGTGGACTGATGGCTGGATGGATGGACAGATAAATGGATGGATGGTGGACTGATAGATGGATGATGGATGAACAGATGGATGGATGGTGGACTGATAGATGGATGATGGATGAACAGATGGATGGATGGTGGACTGATGGATGGACTGAGGAATGGATGCTGGATGGATGGATGGTGGACTGATGGATAGACTGAGGAATGGATGCTGGATGGATGGATGGATGGTGGACTGATGGATGGATTGACCTCAATGTCTACGTCTACGTCTACCTTTACTTCTATGTCTACCTCTACCTGGATGGTGAAGGTAGAGGTAGAAGTAGCAGTAGAGAGGCCAGATGGTAGGTAGGTAGGTAGGTTGGTAGGTTAGTAGGTAGGTAGGTAGGTAGAGGTACATAGGTAAGGTAGTATGTTTGCAAAGCAAAATAGGGATGCTAACTAACTAAGTTAGCCTCCTCCATTGCTGGGAGGGGCAGGCAGACTGCTCTGGGCCGCTCTGTCCCCGCCCCCGACTGCTGAACACCATCTGTCATTCCATTGGCTGATCTGGGTATGCACTGGTCTCACCAAGAAACGCAGCTTTCTGATTGGATGTTTTTATGTACCCCAATACTAATATTTTTCAAGTATTAGTTCCAAATCATTATTAAATGACTTAAAAAAGTCATTATTCGTGTGGTTCTGAATACCACTCCTAGTACAGTATATGATGTACATATGTACAGTATATTATGTATGTACATGATGTATATAGTATATATGATAGAGGAAGTGTGTCATATTTTGTTAAGTACCAGGAAACCGTCCTCCTGAAAGAAGACTATTGCACAGCCACAGTGTTTTGAGTGTGAGGCCTCAACCAAATTCAAATATGCTTGGAGAAGGGGCGGAGCCTAGAAATGACTGGTAGAGGATAAGTTTGGGGTGGGGGGGTGCAAGTTAGATAAGGCATTCAGTTCATGATAGCTGCTGGAATGATTAACCTGCGGGAGAGAGGGCGCTCCTCTGCGGGTGCTGGGGTGAAATGCATTGGGGGGCGCATGGGGGCATTCCTCAGGTCATAAAGTTAGCATAAACATACAGCAACATACAGCAACACCGGCATAGCCGTATCCGCATAAGTGTCCATACTGAAATGGCAGTTGTGCACGTACGACAGCGTCGTTTGTATTTAGAAAAGTCGCAGTGACACAAGTCAAACTTTGGACTCTTGGAATTAGACCCACCGACAGAAACGTGCCGAGAGCCTCTCGCTCTGTTTGCGTGTTTGCATGCTAAACGGCGAGCTAGCATGAAGTTCAGGATCATTCATTCCAATTCCTTTGAGACTTTCCATTCTGCCCCGGGTCAACTTTTACTGGCTCCCGTCCGGCCTTTGGATGCGGGCGGCGTTGGCTTCTTGCAGGAAACTCAGTGTGTCAACAGTAAGTGTTGACATTTGGCTTTGGGAGATAAACCTCGCAGCGGATCAAACAAAGACTGTCCCCTTTAAGTGGACAAGTCAGCGTGCTTGTGTGCGTGCGTGAAGAAGGTCTCGGCGCTGCAACTCTGCTGCTGACAAGCTAAAGTGGAAGGACGCCGCTTTGGTTATCTGCTTCCCAAACGGCTGCAGAAAGATGAAAGTGAGGTTAGTCAGAAGGTTAGAGAAAACAAGCCCGCACATTTTAATGACGTCCGTCTCTACGAAAGCCCACCACCACTCCTGACAGCGTTTTCTCAGGGCGTCGCAGTTTGAAAGAAGGAAGCTTTCTTTACGGTGGAATCCATCCCCATTTCCCATAATCACAATTCCGACTTTTTGAAAGCATCATCAGGAATGGGAAACATAAATGTCTTCTTTTGCTACGATTTCGTAACTCATGACTCAGTCTTTCAGAGGGAATTGATTGTGGGATGCTGATTATTGATTAATGGCCTCTGGAAAAGCTCCAGACGGAATAAGGTGCAGGGTTTGCGGCAACCAGGAGAGGCGCTGTTGTGTCCGTCTCAATAGGACTGCATGGACGCTTCACATACCTTTGCACTGCACTTGGGTTAGGGTTAGCATCCTTGCTAATGCCGAGGCTCATGCATGGATGCGTCTCCATGGTTACCGATATGGCAACAATCAATGAGCAAGTTGTAATGTGGGAAATTAATGAGAAAGTAAATGGGAGACGACCGAACAAGAGCTGAAAAGGATCTCCGTTATCGGCCTTTGTACTAAGCTTAAGAACCAAACAATCAATCATTTTTACAGCACAAACATCCGAGCGTGTTGGCGCCATTTCAGTTGCACAAAACAGCATCAACCATTGGGACTATTTCATGTGTCATGTTTGATTGCCCTATAAAAGCAATATGGAAGAAGGCAAATGATCATTTAAGTGCACAAACAACCTCTGGTCTGTGCGACATATCTACGGTATAAGTCCGGGAATACGTTGCCTGGCCAAAGGACAAATAAAGCACCACAGGGAAAGAAGCGTAAAATAGGAGAGCTTCCCGGCAAAAGCGGGAGGTTTGATGGTTTGATGCTGCGTGCATGATACTGCTACCTGGCAACATGTGGAACCTTGATAATAGCGGTTTTGGTAGACAACAATGATGGCTATAAATAGGATGTCTTGGTTTTTAAAGGCTATCTTTTCAATTGAAGAAAGAATTTGTGTAGCAACAGTGTTGAAATCCAACGCTAATTCCCTACATCTTTGGAAGAGCTGAATTGTAATCCAGAAAATGGCGAAAGAACTACAATGTATGGCTGTTTTACTTCTCCGTTACAACTGTATGGTAGTCTCAGGAATATGCTCCACACCACATTCGTGGAAGCGGTCTAGGGGCATCACAGGCTGACAAAAATATGGAGGAGCGCAGTGACCTGCAGCAGGTCAAGGCCCAGGTCTTCCTCGCGTCTGATGAAATGTCAGTCAAATGAGAAAGGAGGACAGTAAAGCAGACGGTAAGTGTAATAAAGAGAGGTGCCAATCTAGGAATGTGTTTGACAGAAGGCAGGAAGTGCAGACGATGACGTCAGGATGAAAGATGGACAAAGACTAAAAGAACACAGGAAACCAGAGGGCGGAAGTCCGGCGTCCAACATCAGCGATGGGATGATGCAGGGTTGGACATCCATTGATTTGGTCAAACATCAAACCCTTTTTGAGGTCATGTACTCAAACAAACCAGACCAGAATTCCAATATCACACAATTATGCAAAATCCTGATTTCCAAGACATATATCTGCTTTTCCACAAAGATGTTTCCAACATGGCAGCTCTGCTGGATTTGTGGCGAGGCTCAGCCTATTCAGCAGACGTCTGAGCCAAGATGTCCTCCTCTGTTTGACCTATGTCGTTTGTGCTCTGATGAGCACGGAGGAAACGTGAGGTTGGACAAAAAAACTCCAGAAGCTCCAGCCCAACTTGAGACGTTGAAGTGAGAGAAGTCAAGCAGGGAGACGTTAAAGACGGAGCGCGATGGAGTCCATCAGCATGAGAAAGTCGTCTCACACACTCAGCGTAAACATTTTTCTCAGAGAATGTCCTGGAATACACGCTGCGGTGGCTGCCATTTAGCAAGGCAACCGCTGCTCCGTCCGCACTCACAGGCCCACATCTGCACCCGCACATCTGGCACGCTGCAAATGATCATTCATGCGTCTCCTCCTTTCCAGACACTTTGACACCACAGGGTGTAAATGTTACTCCTGCATGTCCAGGCTTCCTCCATCACAGCAATGCGCTGCTCTTTGGCGCATCCCAAGATGGCAACCCTACTTTGGTCACACAGATGCATCTTGACGACACGTCGCAGCACCTAGTGACCAGAGACGTGCAGTCGGTCGGGGGGGAGAGGGGGCAGGTCCGGTTTCTCACTCTAATCTGAAGTATAAATTGCAGACTTTGCACATTTCCTGATCCCATGTAGGACACAATCCCAAGAAGAGGCTCTTCTCCACTTAGTGCGCAAGCCCCACCTACCGTCTGAGTGCACTGAGCGAGTGCACTCAGTGACACTGAGAATGAATTAAGATGTAAACATCTTCATATGCAGTGGACGTTAATAATAATAATAAAGTCATGGTGTTATTCATATGTGCCTGTTTCCCTACGGTGCGTTCAAGGACCGCTACTTGCAGGATCTCAATGCTTGCTTTTAAGACATTATCAGTGCAGCATGAAGATGTCAATTATAGATCAATTATTGCCCACTGTGGGTGGAAGAGGGGTGTTGTCTGTGGAAAAAAACACAGCTTATTTTCAGTGAGAACAAATAGAAATAAAAATCATGTTTTAAAGCATACACCGTAGACCTTAAGTCGACTTTACGTACGGATTTATGTTTCACTACAAATAACTAATATTTGTTTTCCAGGCTTGTAGGCCACACAGTCCAGGGAAGGGAAGACCTGGGTTCCTGGGTTCTTCCCATGCGTGGCTTTTCTCCGCTTTCCTCCCCATTTTCCAAAAACACGTTGGCCGCTCTAGGTAGTTCATCGGTGTGAATGTGAGCGTTTGTCCAGGGTGCACCCTGCCTCGAGAGAAACTGACTCAGACCTGAAGCGAAGGCGGGACCCGTTCAACTGATGTAAAACTACAGCAGTACATTTAGAGTCGGATAAGAACGGAAGGCCCATCACAGCGTGATGATTTACAGCATATCACGTGGAATGGATTCATCCTTTAGTCCCATCATTCATATTCATCACCCGAGCAGGTCGATTTGGATACATCAAGGCCGCAGTCAGTTTCAGACGGCAGGTGAGTGTGCGGTCATCCATGACAAAGGTGCGCTTACACAAGAAAACATACACACACCTGACTCTATAAAAGCCCTTCTCTATTCACAATGCTGTTTGCCCAAGTGGATCCTGGGTAATTGTGGAGGTTGTTGACTTCTCACGGTGACCCCGGGGTCAGTGTGCGGTTGGCTGTAACGGTCTGGATGGTGGAATAGCGTCTGAGAAGGATGGGACTGATGTGCTCCTCCGCCAGTAACAGAATTACACAATTAGTGGCGGCTGGTCTGATGGCGTCTGTGTTGGCTGAGCGCTCACTTGTGACAGACACATTGAATCCCCCCCCCGGCTGACCCTTTGCACTAACACACACCTACGTGAACGCACACACGCCTCTGCTCAATGAACTGTCCCATCCTCTTCTTATCCCACCCGATGCTTCTCCTGCATCTGCCCCCCCATTTACCCTCACGCTAATGAGACGGACTCCAGCACTGGCTTTCCCGATGCAAACCGTCCTTACTTCCTTCAGCACATTTACATCTCCTTAATGGCATCTTCCATTTGCAGCTGAAGGGGGAGAAAGAATCAACATTTCCGTTATTTGCCAAATGCACGCCGGATCCCACTGTGAGAAAAATATCACATATTATATACCTTTATATATTATATATTGTATATTATATATTATATACCTTCAAGAGCTGCTAGCACATTTAGCCATTAGTGCCACAGCATCACGAGAAACTGGCGGTGGACCCCTCTCGTAGTGAAATAGGCTCTTCCTCAGCTGATCACCATAGCTCAAAACTCCTGGAACTCATGTCAATTTTGGTAACTCCATCCCCAGATGTTCTCCACTGGATTTAGATGAGGGCAAGAAGAAGAAGAGTCTGCTTCTTCAAAGCCAGTCGTGACCACACACACCAGGGCCTTCAGTCATGAGCAACGTCTCCACAGAGCCGATTGCCGTTTGACGCCCCTGCACGACCTGATGCTCCATTGTTCCACTGAAGGATGGTGATGGTGCCCTCTCCACTGTGCCGTGTGGAAGAAAGGTGGGCTTGTTTCAATGTTGCATGTTTGGTGCTCTCATTTGAATCCCAAATGCCCAATTTTGTGGCCTTGAAGGAGACGAGGCCTTTGAAGACCTTTTTTGTTCTCAAACTCGTCTGATGGCTGTTGAACTGCACACCACTAGCAACTTTTATTTGGACCGATGATGATTCCGTGTCTTGGACAGCCAATTGGATCTTGCGTGACATTATTTGGGTCGACCACTCAACCTTTTTGTTCCGAGAGCCGGAGGATCTTTTGGAAGTTTGAAATGACGGTCTTGCTACAAATTGTGGTAGGTAAGTACTAGTCCAGGGGTCGGCAACCTTTACTATGAAAAGAGCCATTTTACCCAATGCCCACTGAAGAAAAATAGCCTGGAGCCGCAAAACATATAGTATGTTTAAAACAACATTGGAGGGAATTTGGGGGTATCAAAGTAGTTCAGATAAGAAAAGACGAGTTGGAGTACTCTTGCTAGTTTTGGAGATAAACTTACATAAATGTATGTGTAAACTACTGTAAACGTAAAAACAAGTTCCCATGCCGCTGTTTTTAAATTATCTCGAATTTATTTTTTAGATTTGTAGGTAAGTATTACTTGTTTTTCTTCATGTACTGAACTGGATAGCAGTCAGAACTCACTCAGGATGCATTCATGGTCTCAGACAAAGTTGGATTTTTTAAAACTCATTACAAAAGACGTGCATTTTCCCCACTCGGGTGTTAAAAATATTCAAGCATCGCAAAGGGAGCCACAATAAAGAGTCTGAAGAGCCACATGCGGCTCTGGAGCCGCAGGTTGCTGACCCCTGTACTAGTCCAATCCAAGGTGGACTCGCCTTTTGCCCAAAGACAGCTGGGATAGGCTCCAGCATACACCACCCTAGTGAAGATAAGTGGCATAGAAAATGGATGAACACACGTTATTTGTGTATCATTCATTTGTTATGACATTTGTTAACCCCCCCCCTCCAACCCCCCCTCCCAGGCTTCCAAAGGCCAGCACCTGTAATCAGTGTGTTGCTATTCAATTAGAGGATTAGAGGTGCTATTGTGCTGTGTCATGCAGATCATGGCTAATAAAGCCTAACTGCACAGAGATCCATAAAATCAGGCAGGGGAAGAAGAGACATGGGGGCGGGGGGCTGCTTTATGGGTTTGAAAGTGTTGGTGGGGTGGGCGGGGGGCATTGTTTAGTCCTGTGTGTGTATGTTTACACACCCCTGTTGAAATGAAGGTATGCTTTTGGGTGATGTGGGCAGCTTGTTAGGCTTCAGTGGGTTACGTGTGGGTCACTTGTTCATGATTACTTAGGGTGTGCTAAGGGTTCATGGGGGGTAAACACAGAGGTCCTCAGCATTAGCTGGGCCATAATGTTTCGTCATTGAGACACATGGCTGTCTCCCAGCTCAATGAGGGGCTTGGAAATGTAGGTAAGTGATTTGAATCAGCGGGGCGGGTTCGTTACAGGATAATAATGGCAGCCATGGGATCATCAATCTTCTTGCAGACATCGGTTAGCCTGTACGCTGATCGTTACGCCCAAACCTTAGCCTCATGATCTACGCCTTGGAAGCGTGCAGCAATGGAAATGATGTTGCCAAGATGTTTCCTATCATGGCAACATCACAGCCACCACCCAGACCTCCTGAAATGAGACGTGCACGGAAGTCCTTCAGTCAGCTGGCAGGACAAGTTGGCATTTTTACATAGCTCGAGTGGAAATGGGGATTTATTTGATCTGGAACAAATGTAGATACCCAGGCAGCCGTAAGCCAACCTGTCAATCAAAGACCAGTTGGGGGGGGGTCTGCCGCACTCACACTTAAACAGATGTACTTCATGAATCCATCCAGTGTATTTGGATCTAAGCAATGCCGTGTCCGCTACTTTGCTGTACTACGTATCGTGCTGCTTAAACTCCAATGAGTTTCGCCGTTATCGCTCAGTCTCGTAACATTCGATCATTCCCGGCATGCAAATTCCCCACCCCCACACCATGCCCTCTTTGAATTCCACATTTCTTCAATGTTTATCTCCCACTCCAACATTTGCACCGCATTCATAGCTTCGGGTGAAGCCAGCCACAAACGAGGCTCACAATGGTGGAGCTGAGCATGCTTGTGACGCCATTGCGCCGGATCCAATCGGAGCCAACGTACACCTGAGCCAATGCAGCTGGTCGCATACGACCTTTCGTATATTTTCAGAGCCATACAAGCAGATGTGAGAATTAACGTATGAGTGAGGAGAGTATGTGGACGATCGAGAAGCTAAACACTCGGCATATTTGGACCACACATGGCCGCAGGTGGGGGGCGGGGGGGCGGGGTTGACGTTGTTACACCTGCCAACGTCCTCACAACCTCAAGCTCTCTGGCATGAGGAGAACGGGATCGGCAAAGTGAAAATGACTCCCAGCTGCCCCCCCCCCCTTTTTTTCTGGCCTGCAGAGCCAAGTGATACACACGGCTTCCTCCGGCAGGAATCTCAATGTAAACATGGACAAAGACATCTACATTTGGTTCCATAAAGGAGATCAGATAAGACTTGATTAGTCTTCCAAGATAGATGTTCTAAGTAATGCAGACAACTTCCTGTCAATGACGCCTATTTGTAGAGAAAGCTGCGTGCTGGATGCTGTTAGTGTGTACACTGTGTAGTGTCTTAGCTTGCCTTTTCAAAATATGGCCGACAGGCTATAGACGTGCTGTGCTGACAACACAGTCAAACCTCCAAAGTGGACTCCATTCTGTTCAAATATCAAAACACATTCTTCCATCGGGGTTCATTCAAATATGAATTAATATGTTTTACAGACAAATGTGTCCCTGAAGTTTGTTTATGGATAAAAAAAATGTGCAAATCTATCATCTCCATCACTTCCTTGCCGCCTCTGACCCACCCCAGTGGGATGAACCATGAATACTCGTGACTAAAAAAGCCAAAAAAAGGCTTCGCTACACATCTTAGTCAGAAGCTCTGCCAGCCATCCATCAGTCAGCTGCTGACATGGGAGTCTCATCATTTAGCAAACCATAGAATGATCAAATGTGACCAGTGTAGGATCTCTCACGTTAAAAAACTGTGGCATTGCAGTACAGTACAGGGCAGTACAGTACAGTACAGTGCAGTGCATACATTACAGTGCAGTGCATACATTACAGTGGAGTACAGTACAGTATAATACAGTGCAGTACAGTGTGGTACAGTGCAATACAGTACAGTACAGTGCAGTACAGTGAAGTACAGTACTGTACAGTGCAGTGCAGTACAGTGGAGTACAGTGCCGTACTGTACAGTACAGTGCAGTACAGTGCATTACAGTACAGTACAGTGTAGTACAGTGCATTACAGTACAGTACAGTGTAGTGCAGTGCAGTACAATGGAGTACAGTGCAGTGCAGCACAGTGCAATGCAGTACAGTACAGTACAGTGGAGTACAGTGCAGTACAGTGCAGTACAGTGAAGTACAGTTAAAATCTCAGTGTCAAATGTCAGCATTGGATGTTCCGTATGTCAACTTGTGGGCTTCCTAAAGCAGTACTTGTATGCAGTACATTTCTACTGCATTGTCACGTACTTAGGAATGAATAGCAAGTGATGGTGAATCAAATGTGTTTTTGGTGGGAAAAAGGCCTATTTTGGTCAGCAATAATTTGTGTTTATATTTTCAAACAGTGTGCTAATTTGCTGTGGGGATCCTTTTATTCTCCCTGAAGGGTTTGTTTGTGCTCTAAGGAGTTTTAGGGATTAGATGACGTTATTTCCAACAAGGACAATTCTAGACTGAAATCAGTGTTTGACCAGTCGTCTGGGGTGAAGGAGGCGTGAAGGAGGCGTGAAGGAGTTACAGAGATGGTGGATGTGGTGGAAGGGTCATGTGATGCATGTGCATGCGTATATTGCTGGTCGTTGTTGACTGCCGTAACAGTTTGGGCTATGGAGCAACGGTCCTGGTCTACGATGTTGAGTATCTATTAAAAGTTGGCAGGTTGCGAGCCACATTAATGAGGACCTCCAGAGTGGTCAGGCTGAGGGTTCCTGCGCCGGCCAGAAGGCTGACGGCTTCATCCTCCAGAGAACACGGTGAGCCAGCTCGGTTTGGCCGAGGCCGTGTATGTGCTAACTTGTGGGAATGCCGTGTGGATCTAATATTGAGACATACGGACAATTGTGCTCAAATTCCAACCTTGTGCAAATTGAAAAGCTGTCACTCTCTGAAACGGATTCATTTGTACACACTGACAAGTACTTTGCTTGACTCGTGCTGAGGTTTCGGAACATGTGTCTCGGCACGGCAAGAACAGACATATGTTTCAAAGTTGTAGTTCTCCGGAAACTGGCATGGATTTGGTTGAGCAACTTGGTGTTGTTAGTGCTCAGCGTACTTTTAAAACGTCACACTGATGCTTCCACAAACACAGCCTGCATGTTTATATTGTTTAAGCATCTGAATCTCATTTGGTTCTGCACTGCATTCACACAGCGTGTTGATGACTGATGCACTTCAGTGAAGGCCTGTCAATACAAAGCAGGCGCACACAAAGGCCCCCCCTTCCCAACAGGCAGCAACATAAAGAGGTGGTGTGAGGAGATAGATCATAGTAACAGCCAATAATAAATGGATCATGCTTCTATGTTTTTAAAGCCAGTGGCAGCTGTATTGAATGGGAAACCTTGTGTGGGGGAGAAAATAGAGGTTTATTGATCAGAGACGCCATGTGGAGTGGAGGCGGGGGCGGAGGGCGCCGTGGTGCTTTGAGGCCTGTTGACCTCCAGCAAAATGATGTTCTCACCGACTTTTCCCTGTCTTCCGCCCGCCTGTTCGCAAGCGCTTCAGTCCTTCTGCTGCCTTTTACAGACGTTTTGGATCCACGGGCGGGTAATGAGGTCGTGTTCCTGCAGTGACCGCATCCAGACGGATGTGCTCCTTTCACATGTTTGTTTGCTTTAAAGGTGAGGTCCGTTGTGATTATACTTCAACTCTACAGTGGTATGTTTCTTGTGGAAATTTGGAGTGCTGAAATGTCTGCAGCGAGCGTGGAAAAGAGAAAAATGATTTGGTTGTGGAGCCACCCAAGCCACCTTGTAACGACACTTCTTATAGAACATGACGGCACAAACGCCAAGTCGCTATCATTTACTAGAGAAACCTCCACTACGTGTCCCATTGATACCTGGTGACCCCGGAGGAGGTTTTGCTCTAACTGGGATTATTCTCAGTCATCCAGGTCATCGTATTCTCAGGGCATTCAATCCACCCACTAGGTTGTCACAGCAGCTTGCGAGTGGATGTCGGACCAAATACTTGGTATGACACTTCCCTTTTGGATGACCACTAGAACTTTTGCCTCCATCTGTGAGTACCTTTACCCAAGCCCCACTCGGCAAACATGCCTTTGGATAACGTATAGGTTGGATATCTGCGACCTGGCAGTTCAGACGGCAGTAGGTCGGAGTCTCATTTCAACATTTCTGAATTGTATTCTTCACAGCGACATGACAAAATCGGGTACAAATCACGTATGAGCATAGTATACCTGCAGCGTGAACATAGCTTTAGAAGTCTCATCTGAGCAGGCTTCATCAATCCATGCTCCCAAACTCAATAGGTCAGCTTCAGTCACAAACCAAGTATTTATTCTCTAAGGTACAAGCATGCCTTGGGTGCAAAACCACAGTCGTTAGGATGCAGTGGAGCCAACATTGTTTAGGTGGAATACCCCTCCATGGTATTCCCCCTTAGGGAATAATTCCAAATGCCCAGAAAACAGGGTTATAGTTTTTAAAATCCAAGATTGTTTTTCCTGCTTTTGCCATATTTTCTTGCATGAATCATCCCATAATCTCCATGGCAAAATGAAGCTAGTGGTATGTATGAAAGTGCACAGATACTGCCCATTGACATTTTATTCCCAAATATCTGTGGACCGTAGATGTTTTGCTCCCATGCCCATCATTGAATACGTAAAAAAAAAAAGTTGAAAGCACGACTGCAAAGGCCAAATCTCACAGCCGTCATTATCATGTCAGCATCTGTAAGTAAATACCCCGTGTGTGTTTACGTCCAGGCTTCATTCATGCCTTGGCTTGGCTATCTGACCAAGCGGGAAGATAAACTATGTTCAAGTATATGTTAACAAGATATAATTGAAATGTTAGGCGCCGCTCTCGCGCTCAAACATTTGACATGCCGATGGTGTGGTGGTAATTTGATTTGAGGAAACTTTGTACATATTTATTTTCTCAGTTGCCTTCGCCAAGCTCAAATTCCGAAAAGGATTTTCTCCCATTTGTTTCTCCTTTCTTTTCCTGGTTTTATTTTTCATTGCCGCCTGCCCTCTCGCTCTTTCCGACAAGCCCGCTCGCATGCAGACTGGATCTCCGACCAATTTAAACAGCGAGGCTTTCGGCAGTCAAACGCCGGCCAGCAGGAGTGCTGTGGTCTCGGCACTACTTGGTCTGTGGTCGCACAATTAAGGACTTAGGTGTGGTGATAGGAAGAATGTGGGAATCGGATCCTGGCGGCCTCCACCCTCCACATTCCCTCCTTCTCTCCATCTTTCTTTCACTCCACCGCTCACTTCCTTTAGTCATTTGCTCCTTCTTCTTCTTCAGCTCCTCTCTTTTGGCCTGACGACTCCTCCTTTCTGTCTTCACCCCCTCTTTCCTTTTCTGCCCAAATAGTTGTCTTCTTCCTGTATTGGTGTTCTTGTCCTCTCAATGCAGCTCCATGCAGTCTTTCCTTTCTTCATTTTTCACAATATTTCACTGTGACGACATTGGTGATGATGGCATTTGTACAAGTCATTGTCTTCATTTTCATTAATAAGTGGCAGCAGGAAGGATGGCATTAACTACACCTTATCCATATCGCTTGTGGATGGGGTGCGTACCTTAGTACCTTGGTACTTTGATACTTTGGTACCGGGGTACTGTGGTACCTTGGTACTTTGGTACTTTGGTACTGTGGTACCTTGGTACTTTGGTACTGTGGTACTGTGGTACCTTGGTATGTTGGTACTGTGGTACCTTGGTACGTTGGTACTGTGGTACCTTGGTACCTTGAAAGATTCCTTTCAGCAAGCCCAAGTTCTTCTCTTGTGGAAATTCTCTTGCTTATCCTCACTGGGGTTGCTGGTATGCTGGAGCCTATCCCAGCTGCCATATGAATGCCATTCAATCACTGGATATTCATAACAATAAATAATAATAACATTAATAGAAAGCATTCAGGACACGCCGGTAGCATTTAGATAATCTTTACAGAGCAGCTTTGTACAAATGCATGGTCATCAACACCCCCCCCCCCCGACCCCCAACCACACACTTTAACTTCAAGGCTAACCGGACTTGAACCGCATCACTCGGTTGCCCCGAAGAAGCACTTGGAGAGAAACTGTGGCGTAGAGACCCCCCACCCATCCACAGGAAGATCATATGGCTTTTTGACCCGTAGACTTTCCCCTTCATCCCCAGACTGTCACCAACTTCTGATCCATGCTCCACGGAGGTCTGCCATGCATCACGTCCAATTAAGTCAATTATGGTCTGTGGGATCAGATCCCAACAAATCACAGCGGTCGATGCACGGGGGTCTCGGGCCACCGGGGCATTCGGACAGGCAAAATGAGACGGGGGACAGATAGAGTCATCCTTCATGCTAAGTGGGACGGTCCTGACGCCAAGTGAGATAGACCCCGCGGTGTAATGGTCCTCTTCGCCTTGACTCGCGCTGGCCTCAGTGAGGGCGTCGCATGGAAAGCCGTCCCGGGTCAATCAGCAGCTGCATAGTTTGCAGCCAATGAAATAGCTGCCATTTCTGAATTACAAAATGATTCATGGGGCAAATCCGCCAAATGTTCTTTCATTCTTCATGCCATGAAGTCAATTCTCTATCTTAAAGCAAGACTTCAATGCCGCATTTGCAACGTTTTGGAAGGGGGCGACGGTCCAGCCGGCCCAGGAAATCAAAGTCGATGTGTTACATTTCCCACCTCATCAAGTCACATGATTCGTTTGAAACTGTTGCGACAGTACCGATGTCTTGTGTGTAGTGTCCTTGTCCACGAATAAACCTCCATTAAATCAAAAGTCAAACAGTCGGTTACCCTAAAGGACGGGAAACATGGAGAATGATACCCGGAGATTAGTTTGTGAGATTGGGTAATGGACGAGGCCAGACGAGGACTGAGAGAAGTGGGCGGGCGGGCGGGCGGACACGTGTGGGTGATTAATAATCAGACCGGCAAGGAGAGCGAGGAGGCTTTGTGAGCGCCGTGCGACCGTGACACCTTTGCCACGAGGGCCATCCTGCAACGATTATTCAGAGGGACGACCACTAAAATGCAGCCTGCTGGTTGATTCATAACGGGACTCAAACGTAGTCCACACTGGACACCACTTATCACAAGATAAGAACCAAAGATCTGCTGTAAGTCCAGTTGAATGTCCCCATTACGTAAAATGACCTTCTCTAATAGCGCATGTGGTCATTAGTCTATCAAGGCTTTGCTCCATGTTGGAGAGACGTGCTCAAACAGGGTCTGGACTTTCCCGCTTCTTACGACATCATAAAGACACTCAGTTCACAAGATGCAGGAGGTCGGATCTTGGAGAACTGGATGAGAAAAGGCGAGACCGGATGAGACGAGATTTTTGACAGTACTTTTCAGAAAAGTGCAATGAATTACAATCTACTGCAGTATTTTTATTTTCTACCATGTAAAACTCTTCTGCACTCTGTGTGTATGCTAGCGGCCCCGCCTACACCCATCAAGGGACCGTATGACTGACAAAAGGGTCCCTAAAGTGAAACCGATGTCCCAATGATTGACACTGGCATTGAACACAGCATCACGCTATTCCAAGCATCTTGTTTTCCACCAGCATTCCTGCTCTCCTTGGCCAAAACCTTATTGGCCAACCTTATCCCCTCCTCATCCTCCTTGTTTTTACTTGTTTTAACTATTAGTTGTCTAATGGCTCACTTTCTTCGTCTCCACTAAGTCCGCGCTGAGGGAGGGGCGATCCGGCGTGGGTGGAGCCATCTTTGTTTATTCTGGATGAGTTTTGGCTTCTAAAATGTTGGTTACGCGTTACAAGTTACATGTTACAAGTTACATGTTACACGTTACACCTTAACAGACACCTGTTCAAACACAGCATGCTGGGCTAATAGCTTTGTGGGTTCAACCCTGGAATTGTTCATCATTTTCATAGCAAGAGAGTGAGTTATATACGTAGATAGTTTTTGTTGTTGTGGAAATCAAAACACATTATTGTAACGATTTCCTGCATTGGTTTAAATGAGACGAATGTTGCATCATGTCATGCAAAACAAGACCAAGGCCAAAGATGAGCGTGGCACAGGCCGAAGCAGAAGAAGAGGAAGAGGGCAATAAAAGGTAGAGCGCGAGGCTCGAGGCCTGCGGTGGGCTGTCTCAGCAGCAGCGATCGGGCCGGTCCAGCCTGAGGTGGTATGTTTTCCTCAGGAAATATCTGCACAGGCATGTGGGTCAAGCGCTAAGAGCCCTGTCTGACTATAGCTGGGGCGGTAATGAGGGCTTCGACAGGACCCCCCCCCCACTCCCCCATATGGCAGGCTTTGGCATGTCATGGTGTGTTTACTGTGCTTGGTGAATGACATAAATACGTGTCAATACGTTCCTGTTTACGCTTACGCCAAAAGAACATCTGCTTATGTTTGGATGTTGTTCTGTCAGAACCACAAGGTTAGAAACCCATCACGGTCTTATGTTTACGCAGTGCTGTTCTTATGAAATGTACATTTTTACACGATGTGTCCAAAACAATGTTGCCTGACATGTATGCTAAGTGAATTGTAGTAGTAGTGTATGTTGGATATTTAAATGTTCCACACAGATGATATGAAAGATATGAAGTACCTTTGTCACAAAGCTTATGTCAGATATTGTGATTTTGGAATTCAAATTCCTGTGTGCATCTTAATCCGGTTCTGATCTGGATTACACTTAGTTTGAGAGCTGTTCAAGATTGCACACAATTTTGAAGATACAGTACATATTAAGAACAATATTTTACTTTTAAAATCCTATGTATTTTATTTGTTCAGTTATTTCATGTTAGGGCTGTTAAAACTAATTTCCCTCATTTCTCACGTTTATGAGTGTAATCAAGGCATGCCCACGAGAGCAAGCTCACCTGGGGTCAGACGTCATAACAGTGGCGTGTCCGGAGCCCGACACCGTTTCAGAACTTCATTCTGACCAGAACACACACAGCAATGCAACCCCACCAAGAGAAGGCCGATGGAGATTGGGCTGTAAATGCCATACCCCTTATCGTCACTCGGGTGGGCTATGCTAAAAAATCATAACAACACTGAATATTGTCTTGAAATAAACTCTGGCGCCTAAAGTGTTAATGTAGATTTAAGGATGCTGGAGTGAACACATAATAACACGTTAAAGTGGGATTCTAGTGTTCTAGTTCTATTAAAGATAGACTAAGAGACTGGTGAGGTGGATTTGGGGCTCTTCATAGTCCAAATATATGTCATCATCTACCTTGCTATTGGGTAGATCCGGTAAAAATGGGCCTATTTCAGACATAGTTGCCAATGGCAATTAATCGAGATTAATTGGTTAAAGACCTGTGATTAATCCGATTGAAATGTTTAATCATTTGACAGCCCTACTTCCCTGCACCTTCCTAAAAAGTAACAACCGGGGGCCCCAAACTGCGACCCAGGAGCCCCAACCGTCAGCTTTTATTTTGAATTTGAGAATTCTATTTATTGGATCCACTAGATTGCAATTTTCATGCTTAATTCGGGGAGAAAAGGCCTTGTTCCCTTCGGCAGAGTTGGGGACTGTCCTGTGGGTTTCCTGTCCCGTCAGTCCCTATTTCCCTTCTCCCAGTGCCAATGTGGACTGGTATGGGATTGCCAGCCAAGCATAAAATGTCCACACAAATCAATCTCTCATGAAAGGACATTGCAAGACACATGTCCAGACTCTGGGACTCTCCGTCCTTTTCAGGGACAAAGCAAAGACTGTTCCCTCGGTTAACGGTGGAAGTCCGTATCGGAGGACGCCAGCAGCCAGACAATAAGACAATTTGATAGTTTTCAATGTTGTTGGCTTGGGCTCCAGGTTTGGGCCTCCATGCTATCTCAGGAAGAGGTGACAAATGGAGCCCAGCGCTTGATGGATGTGCCGCTGGGCTCAGAGGAAGCAACAAGTGTGTGAGTGCGGGGAGGGAGAATGGGCCGGGCGCTCAGTTGTTATGGAAGGGAGCTCACGGAAATGTGTCCTACCCAAAGAGGATGCAGATAATACCTTCTACTCGCACACACACTGACTGTACGTCCATGTGGGCTGTCATCGCACGCCTGTCAGGATTCATGAATGAGGAAATGTTTAGGTGTTCCTGTATTTATGGGATGTGACATCAGACCACATGGACTTGAATATCTGTTTCTGTTCAATAACAAGTGTTAAAAAAGAGGATGTAATACATCATACGGCACAATTATGTAGTTATGACTACTATATTGGCCAACAGGAGTGTAAAGGTGACTATAGGGGTGTTTTTTCAACGCTAGAGGGCTCTAATCGTGTTGCAACCCATATTTAGAAGATCATAAACAGGTTTTCAAACCTCCAACGATGAAAATGATGGATTTATTCGTATTCTCCTGCTATGTGGAAACTCTCTAATAGCGGTCGAGTTTGGAACCAAGTAACCTTGATAAAAGAGGGACTGCCGTACAACTGAGTGTACTTTTTGTACATCCATCTTTTTGTGCGTCCCAGTTTTTGTACACCATCTCGTCCCAGTCTGACCCAAAACCCGCAATTTGAGGGAACTGGGCCCCCCTCAAAGCGCTTCTAGGTGAAGCCTTGCAAAACCAAGAGCTACAACCAGCACAGATCTGAGGGCCTCCATGTTGTTTTCGAGGTAAACACAGGTCGCGTGTGATGTCACAACGTACTTTGTCACATGTGACGTTTGGTACCGTAAAACTACGGTTATTGGCATCCAGACCCAAACACAGAACCAGATTGTTGTCCAAAATCTCCAGTTTGGTTCAGGTTTTGAAAACATTGTTTTTTAGTGCCAGATATCTGCGGGCCGCGTGTTTGATGGTGAAAAGATCCATTTGTTTTATGAGATACCCGCCCACGTGCGGACAAGACCTCAGGCTGCGTCCGTAGCCACGGGAGCTCAGGCCTTCGCCGTGGTGAGGTTGCTGCAGCTAATTGATGCTATTTTCTCATATTGCTAGCTGGTTCATGTGCTCCTGTTTTGTCTTGGAAGAGGGCGTAATAAATCCCTGCAAGAGAAGTGAAGGGGACTTTTTTTCCCCCTCTAAAAATACAACTCTTGGTTTCTCCCTTCCAGAGTTAAAGGTCTCCACGTGTGGTCTCACCTGAAAACAAAGAGTTAATATGGCAGCTGGACGGTGGTGAACCCTGCGGTACGTGCCAAAGCAGAAATAAGAACCCCTCCCTCCCCCCAAAGACGGCCTGTGTTTCACTCAACAATATGTTTTCCTTCACGGCTACGAGGTGAAATGTGTCATGTTGATCTTGCATATGTCCAAAAAGGCACGGGAGTGTTGGCTGCTGGGCGAACCTCCACCGACCGCCATGTCTTCACATCCAGCCTCCTGTCAGACGTTCGGCTGGAACCGCAACGTTTTCTCAGCGTGGCTGCGTGGGTTCTCCTCCCACAGTTGCAGACCATTACAGGGGAAGAGGCTTGTTCAACATGTTTCCCATTTTCAAAAGTGGAGTTTTCTGCCCGCCTTCTCCGATACCACCCAAGCGTCGAGGTGCCCCCCCCAAAGCCAAATGACAAAAGGGCCAAATCTGAACAAAGTGACATGCTTGTATGGACCGCCAAGGTGCCTCATGACTCCAAGTGTGCTGGAATGTAATCTGGATTAGATTAGATGTGTGCAAATATGTCCGTTTACATTGGAGGGATTTTTGTCAGCCTGATTCTGGGATGACGTTCCCATATTTAATCAAGCAAGAACGCAAAACATTTGGACGTGAGATGAGTCAGAATTCAGAAGTGTGATCAACAAGTTCCACTTCTCTTCTATGTGTCAACAACAATTTATCCAAGCTAAGGTTCTTATCTTCATCTTCCTCATCGGCAACTCCTTCAGGCCAACGTTGGACAAACTTTGATAAGATCGCCGCCCTGGTCTAGTCCGTGATTCCGTGGATCCTCCCAGCAAGTTAATTCATTCATAAATACTAGCATGTTTACAGTAAGGTGGGTTGGGGTGGGAACACAGCACCCCCCTGAAGCAGGAGCTTTTTGTTAAGCAGCGTTAATGCGGGTGGAAAAGGCCACATCACATCTTGATTGCACCCTCTGGTCAGTGGAAGGACAAGCTGGCATCAAAGCGGATGTACGGCATCACCCTTGGAGGGGGGGGAGATCTTTTACGGAAGGGGCCGTAAAAGAATGAATATCCAAGTCTTTCCCGAATACTTTCACATGCTGCTGTTGTGGCCTCGACAGCAGAATAAAAGGACCTGACCTTTCGAGCGCCCTGATGGTCACCCCAATAGTGACCCCGACACACACGAGTCAGCACTTCTCCCAAGTAATTCCCCCCCATCAGCCACAAAGAAGAAGTGATGATGCAGAATCAGTGAAAAACATTTCAAAAGTATCAGAAAAAGCATTTTCTCATCATTTTTCCCCGGCGTGTAAGAAAACAAGCGCCATATTTCATAGCTGCTTGACAGTAAAACTGGTTATTGAGTCGATGGGAGCTCGGCGGCGAGAAAGGAAGCCGTTGCATTGGAGACCGCTTTCCTACCAGGAACGTCTGTTCTCATAGGGCTATTATGCCTACTTAGAGAGCTGAATTACCGGCAGGCCATCAGCGGGGCAAGGGTCTCCATAGAATCAAATAGGAATGCACTTTGTGGCTGGTTTTATACCTCTTAAAACGCCGTGCGGATAAATGGCTGCGTGAAGCGCTTCTAAGGCCAACTAATGCTGCAAATATTGAGCTAAGTAATTGCACTGCTTTCATCAATAAGCTCCGCAAAGGTCGCTCATTACAGTCAAATGTGATTAACACCACAGTTGGGGGGGGGCAAAGAGAGAAATGAGGAGTCGATGACAGACATATTTTGTTCTTTTTTTGCCACATGCATTATACTGTACTCACATACGTAGTTCCTAGTTTTCATTGCTTAGGTCACATTGTGCAACTCTAGCAAGCTAGCAAGCTAACCAATTAGCAATTAATTCATTTTCTTAAAACGTTCTTTCCGAAACCAAAAACCTACCACTTCCACACGAACTGGGAATCACTCTATGATATGGAAGGTGCCATGGCTGACGTCGTGCTGTGTTGAGGTAAGCTAATGGAAGCTAACGTTTGGTGTCATGACTGCCGCACAGTGGTTTAGCTAATGATGGACCGTAGCATCATTTATTCATTCAGCCATGTCTGAGAAACCGCCATATGGCGAAAATAATTCCATGGAATTATTTTTCACGGTGACTGCTTCCCGGTCACTTCACCTGGCGAATGTTTCCCTTCCTTGTCAGCACGTGTAATACCAGGTCAGCTTGGATGGCTGCCTGCGTTGTGCCAGATAGCATCCTGCATGTACAGCTGCATATTCCGTGGAATTGTTGGCTTCCCGGCACCTGTCATGACGCCAATGAAGACGATGGTAATGTAAATCCAGATGTTGTCATTGTAAAGTCTCAACGTATGAGTCAGCACGCCATTGGGATGTCATGTGACTGTAGCCGATAGCGTCCATCATGGTATCGGCTACAAATGTTTACGTTTATTCCAAAGGGTGTTCACATTTCTACCCAAGTGGATAAATTGTGTCAAAGTACTACTGTTGTGTACTGGTTGGAAGTAATGTTGCGTGTTTTTAAACTTTGGTTACTGTGCAAGATTGAAGCAAGGAAAGTGTATGTGTAGGCATGTGTGTGTGTGTGTGTGTGTGTGTGTGCGTGTGGACAGGCACCGGCCGTTTGTTCTCCTCGGCCCCTGGAGTAATCAGTCCGTCAACAGAGGTTGAGCTGGGCTAATTTCCCACCCCTCCTCTCCCGCTTCAGTCATTCCCAAGACGGATGCTTTGGGTAATAAGGCTAATCAATACGCTTCCTCATGCCACCCCCTCCCACGACGTTAGCACGCATTTGTCATCTGGAATGCCACTTCTTCTTATCAGGCATCCCCATCTTGTTTTCGCACACCATGTTGGCATCACAACCCGGGTGATACGAGCACAAATACACAAACAGCAACGCCAATATGGCCCCCATGCAAAGTAAGGCCTAGTACACCAAATACCCTGGATATCATGTCGCCGCAGTCACAGCAGCCCCCCCCCACATGCACACACAAACACACACCTCCCACACGGTGATGAAAAGGACGATGGGAGCTCCATGACAGGTTACACGTGCACAGCGGTGTCAGGATCTATACAGAGAAATTAATCAACAATGACAACAGCATCAGGGAGCCCCCCCCCCCCCCCCCCCCCCCCCCCCCACAGCTGCACACGCTCTTATTTGCCCTGTATGATTACCCCAGAGTCCCAGGACAACTGGCAAGCCCCTCTTAATTAATTAAGCATCCCGCCAAAGGCGGCGGGGGTGGCGCCGCGTGGCGACCTGATGTTTTTGTCTTGAAGCTGCGGGGACGCATTCTACGCTTGATTTACTAGGTTTGGACTTCTTCTACTTTCTATTAGAAAAGGATCCTTAAGTTACTTTTCACACAAATAAGAAGGGATTTCCAACCAATTATACCAATGACTTGGCCCCACGCTCCTTGAACGCAGCATAGTCATGAAACCTAGTGTGTTCATCCGTCATCTTATTATCATGAATTGGATTGTGTCACGAGTGAACACTGGCAATTGAAGAGAGAAGTGTGGGGGGGGGGTCTAATCTAATAATTACAGTCACTTTTTTTGCAAAATTACATTTTGGGGGGGGTCCCATCCCCAAGAGGGGGGCAGCAATGAGACCTGGTGGGAGGCTGACGGAGCAGCAGGTGAGACGATTGTTTGCTTCCAATAACGATCGGGGGGGCAGGAGATGATATGGGAGCCTTTGATGGATGACTCATTTATCAGTAGCTGTCTGGTCTTAACGATGGTTAACGATGCCCCGGTGCCTCGGTGCCTCGGCCTGGGTCAACTGTCAATCTGGGACTAATGTGGGTTGTTGGGACGTTTTGGGGCCTTGCAGTTTTTGTGGTTGTACTGTGAAAAATACATATCTGTGGGTTTCAAAACTGTGTAGGAAGTTGGAGAATACCATCATGTAGTCTGACTGAGTGGTCAACAGATGCCACCGGTGGAGATGATATGATGATACGTACATGTCATAGTGGATCCTTGTTTGGTGTGCAATGTAAACAGACATGCAGACCCAAAACAAACAGAACACACCTTCTTTATTGTCAAGGATGAACAATGTGTTTGCTCTCGTAATAAGTCCATTTTAAAAAAAAACATTGGCTTCCCAAAACCGTCCATTGACCTTTTCTACCAGCTGGACTCATCCTCACCTTTGTCCTACCAAGTCAACCTCCACGTCGCCCACCAACAACGCAGCCATGACCATCAGTCATTGTCTGAAAGTCCAGCCAGTGAGCACCGTCGCTTTTAATAAAAAAAACAAGAACAAAGGCTACTTTATCCAAAGTTCTGCATGTCTCCACGGCGTGGAGATGACAGCTTTCATCACAGTGTTCCCAAGGCCTCTGCGCTATTGTTCAATTAGCTCAGCTCCGTCAGCCGGCGGACCCCACTGGACAACAGGTGAGGCAAAAACAATCAGGCAGCGTGCTCTCACTCTCTCCACGTTCAACAATAACGTTGACACGGTCCTCCCATTTGGACGCCAGCCCAACAAAGACGTTGTAGCGGACAGTGGAGGGAAATAAAAGAGGCCAAGAAATGTGGAAATGGAAAAACATCCCTGTCCTGCCTTTGAAATGAGTGCGGGTGGTGAATATACGGAATATAAATAAAGCTTTGAAAGCCAAAGCCTTCCTTCCTGGCAAAGTCTGGAGTGGGGTTGGGGGGGGGGGCACTTCTCAACCCCTGCTCTTAAATTCCCAAAGACCACTCTGTCATCAGGGTCGCAACTGTTGCGTTCAAACACGCCATGGCCGGACCCACTTGGCCACTCTTTGTCACTTTGGCCCCCTCAAACCTTTCATGTGTGCCCCCCTCCCTGGACAGCAGCCTTTCTTCTCCTTATGTCAGTCTAAAGACCCCGCAAACACGGCCCAGTTATTTCACACGTGTGGCATATGTGAACAGGAAGTGATAGAACTCGGATACATCAGTCTGGTCTTTACAGTGCTTCGGAGATTGGAAGCTGAGTGGCGGATGTGAGGAATACGTAATGACAGATGAGCCCCCATCGGTGGCAACTGAGAGACCAAGTCCGGATCCTCGGGTTGCTGCTTGGGGAGCAGAGGAGTGAAACTGGGATTCTTTTCTTGCTGGTTCATCTGAAGCTTGTTCTTTGGATTCATTCAGTCATCGGTTTGTCCCGAGATGGACCAAACCAACATGTGCTTTGATCCCCAGAAAGCAGCCAAAAATGTCAATCACTGTTTTCCAAAGTCAAAGCTGATTGGTCTGAATATAAAATGTCTGCTTTCATGGATTATTATGCCCATCAAAGACCTTCAATGGATATTTATGTTTAAATCCAAAAAGGAACAATGGAGTACCAAAATAGTCAATCATAGTCAATAATGGGTTAGCCTTGGTGTGTCACATGATCTCAGATTCCTCATTCAGAAAAAGGATGTCTTGTGGGTACGAGAGCTGGGCCCATCAATTAATCATCAATAAATGAAACTAAAGTCATCCTCAATATATGTCCTAAACAGGCAGGAAAAAGTTTCTTTGACTTTGGTGTTTTTTGGTAGAACAATGGCATGAATGGTGTAAGACCCTTACAGTGTTTTTGTCTCAGTGGGGGAAGCGTGGCCGCTAGTATCAACACAGAGAAATGAGTAGATTGCAGTTATTGATGTTGTCATGTACATCTTATCTCATCTCACAGTTACAATTCATGTGCTGTCTCGTCTCATCCAATGGGGGTCTTGTGACACCATTTTTATGCCATTTTTACAGCACCATATGACAATATACCATTGTTACTGTAACGTGTAACTATATACCATTCTTACAGTAACATGTAACAGTATACCATTGTTACTGTATCATGTAACAATGTACTATTCTTACAGTAACATGTAACAATATACCATTCTTACAGTAACATGTAACAATATACTATTCTTACAGTAACATGTAACAATATACCATTGTTACTGTATCATGTAACAATATACCATTTTTACAGTAACATGTAAAATATACCATTGTTACTGTAACATGTAACAATATATTATTCTTACAGTAACACGTAACAATATACCATTGTTACTGTATAATGTAACAATACACCATTGGTACTGTAACACATAACAATATACCATTCTTACAGTAACATGTAACAATATACCACTGTTACTGTATCATGTAACAATATACCATTGTTACTGTAACATGTAACAATATACCATTCTTACAGTAACATGTAAAATATACCATTGTTACTGTAACATGTAACAATATACTATTCTTACAGTAACATGTAACAATATACCACTGTTACTGTATCATGTAACAATATACCATTGTTACAGTAACATGTAACAATATACCATTGTTACTGTATCATGTAACAATATACTATTTTTACAGTAACATGTAAAATATACCATTGTTACTGTAACATGTAACTATATATTATTCTTACAGTAACACGTAACAATATACCATTGTTACTGTATAATGTAACAATATACCATTGGTACTGTAACACATAACAATATACCATTCTTACAGTAACATGTAACAATATACCATTGTTACTGTATCATGTAACAATATACCATTCTTACAGTAACATGTAAAATATACCATTGTTACTCTAACATGTCACAATATATTATTCTTACAGTAACACGTAACAATATACCATTGTTACTGTATCATGTAACAATATACCATTGGTACTGTAACACGTAACAATATACCATTCTTACAGTAACATGTAACAATATACCATTGTTACTGTATCATGTAACAATATACCATTGGTACTGTAACACGTAACAATATATTATTCTTACAGTAACATGTAACAATATACCATTGTTACTGTATCATGTAACAATATACTATTCTTACAGTAACACGTAACAATATACTATTGTTACTGTAACATGTAACAATATACCATTGTTAGAGTAACATGTAACAATATACCATTGTTACTGTAACACGTAACAATATACCATTGTTACTGTAACATGTTACAATATACCATTGGCACTGTAACACATAACCATGGCCTCAAAGCCTTACAGCAAAGCATTACCACTATTATCACATACATACATCGTTCATATTGACAGGCTTCGGAACTTCCTGTGTTGAACACAAAGCTAGTTAACGTAATTAACGTCTGATTTGCTGAAATTTGGAAATAACGGACAGAATCAATTCCATCGTCAAAGCGTCCAACACCGCGTGGAGGTGACAGGACCATCTTCAACCGATCACAAGAGCCACATGTGTCGTGTACGCGGAGGATGCGTATGAGATTTACGACCTCATGACTTTGGCTGCTGTGTCTGACGGGGTTAAAAAAAGACGGAGACAATAACTCCAAGAGGCCTTTATAGCTTCCTGCAAGACGAGAGCATGAAAGTGCAACACATTGTCTCGCCCCCACCGAAAATGTCGAGGAAGCGCATGGTCATGAAGTGAAAGAGCCAGAAAAAAAGGCTCCGTGAGAAACAGACGTAAATAATGGAGCAGGAAACGGGAGATCAAAGCTTGTGAGCCCGGCCTCTGTTTGTTTTTATCCTTACCCGGGCTTTACGATAAAACATGCAAGAGTCACACTTCAGAGAGAGAGGTGACGCAAGGAAGTGCTCCAATCGGTTAGGTCTCATCCTGAGCCTCCGTGCCACCATCCCCATGTTGGGAAAAGGCGCCAGCTAGTGTTTAGCAGGAAAAGGCAGCGTAATCTCGACATCAGAGCAGACCCTCAGTGGTGTGGAGGCCGCGTCGTTAAACATGTTAGTAGAGTATGCATCGAGGAAGCAACCGTATCTCTTTGTTTCATGCGGCAGAAAAAGATCCAACATAGAAACATCAGTAGAATTCCAAGAAGTGGCACAGACAGGATGAGCAAGGCAGATTGTTGCCACATTCCTTCAATAGTTGGACAGACACTATCATAAAAAGGTCATATATGATGACCTCCACCTCTGGGCGGAGCATGTGACAGACAGAACATGTACCCGCAACCTGAGATCATCTTTGGCAAAAGGCCGAGCGACACGGCTGTTCCGTTTTCAATACTTGCTTTAATTCCATGTTGTCTTGCTGACGAGCTTCGTAATGGCGGTCTTTTTACGGCCTCAAATCCTGACTAGTCTTTCACGAGAGCGAATCGGGTACTCGGTTCACTCTTGGCTCAAGCGCAGAAACTCACATATGCTCAACAAGTTCCGCAGCTGTCGATGCTCGGAGAGCACCCATGAGTCAGTGAAATGCAAGTCTTCATTGAGTAACCGTGACTCCCTGGAACTCTAGTCTTCATTGAATAACCGTGATAGACAGTCTTCCAGTGCCCATGTCTGAGTGAAACTCGAGTCTTCATTGAGTGCTTGAAACTTGAGTCCTATTTGAGTATCTGTGAGTTTGTGAAGCCTGAGTCTTCATTGAGTACCTGTGAGTCAGTGAAACTTGGGTCCTCATTGAGTACCTGTGAGTCAATGAAACTTGAGTCTTCATTGAGTACCTGTGAGTCAGTGAAACTTGAGTCCTCACTGAGTACCTGTGAGTCAGTGAAACTTGAGTCCTCACTGAGTACCTGTGAGTCAGTGAAACTTGAGTCCTCACTGAGTACCTGGGAGTCAGTGAAACTTGAGTCTTCAGTGAGTACCTGTGAGTCAGTGAAACTTGAGTCCCCGTTGAGTACCTGGGAGTCAGTGAAACTTGAGTCCTCGTTGAGTACCTGGGAGTCAGTGAAACTTGAGTCCTCGTTGGGTACCTGGGAGTCAGTGAAACTTGAATCCTCGTTGAGTACCTGTGAGTCAGTGAAACATGAGTCCTCGTTGAGTAACTGTGAGTCAGTGAAACTTGAGTCCTCGTTGAGTACCCGGGAGTCAGTGAAACTTGAGTCTTCGTTGAGTACCCGTGAGTCAGTGAAACTTGAGTCCTTGTTGAGTACCTGTGAGTCAGTGAAACTTGAGTCCTTGTTGAGTACCTGTGAGTCAGTGAAACTTGAGTCCTCGTTGAGTACCTGTGAGTCAGTGAAACTTGAGTCCTCGCTGAGTACCTGTGAGTCAGTGAAACTTGAGTCCGCGTTGAGTACCTGTGAGTCAGTGACACTTGAGTCCTCGCTGAGTACCTGTGAGTCAGTGACACTTGGGTCCTCGCTGAGTACCTGTGAGTCAGTGAAACTTGAGTTCTCACTGAGTACCTGGGAGTCAATGAAACTTGAGTCCTCGTTGAGTACTGGGAGTCAGTGAAACTTGAGTCCTCATTGAGTACCTGTGAGTTAGTGAAACTTGAGTCCTGATTGAGTACCCGTGAGTCAGTGAAACCTGAGTCCTGATTGAGTACCTGTGACTCAGTGAAACTTGAGTCCTCACTGAGTACCTGGGAGTCAGTGAAACTTGAATCCTCATTGAGTACCTGTGAGTCAGTGAAACTTGAGTCCTCATTGAGTACCTGTGAGTCAGTGAAACTTGAGTCCTCGTTGAGTACCTGTGAGTCAGTGAAACTTGAGTCCTCGTTGAGTACCCGTGAGTCAGTGAAACTTGAGTTCTCGTTGAGTACCTGTGAGTCAGTGAAACTTGAGTCCTCGTTGAGTACCTGTGAGTCAGTGAAACTTGAGTCCTCGTTGAGTACCCGTGAGTCAGTGAAACTTGAGTTCTCGTTGAGTACCTGTGAGTCAGTGAAACTTGAGTCCTCGTTGAGTACCTGTGAGTCAGTGAAACTTGAGTCTTCGTTGAGTACCTGTGAGTCTAACAAGTCTTGTGTTTCTGACAGAAGTCACAGAAGCTTAGATCAATTTATGGGAAGACAATGATAACCAGGAAACACCCAACATCATACATGGAGGACCACCCGCGTAGGGGCGGGGGGAGGCTGGTAGGGCGGCATCCTCGGGCCAATAGTAGTTTAGACATAAGGGAGCCAGCCTCCTTTAGCTCGGCCTCTCGGTTGGTTATCCTTCATGTCACTTTGATGGACATCTAATTGACACGGTCGCTCTCCATGGTGCCCAAGCCTGGAAGGGCGGCTGTTGCGTCGTGTATGTTATGTAAATGTGGTCATCATGAGATTTTTTGTTTGGATTTAAAGGGTCCTTTGTCCCGCCCCTTGGGTCGGCTCTGCGAGGCCCGTCTGCATTTTTGTGCCACAGACGTTGCCAGCATTATCTCCAGCTCCTCCTGACTGATGCCTCCAGGAGGCGTCCTTCCAGAGGATTCAATTTGTCTCCGCCTGTGACCTCCTCATTGATCCTATCTTGGCCCCATTTGACTCCGACCTCAGTCGTTTGATGTGCAGTCAAATTAATTATCCTTAATGGAGTACGGGGGGGTCTATGGACTTTGGGTTCAATTTAGCTTGTGTGTCTGTGCGGGTGTGTGTTGTCTTACTAGGACCTCTGATGACTCCCCCTTGGCCTAGTTCCAACATAGGTCCCGCAAAATAGATTCATTTTCCGTCATTATTGTGACATCCTGCTGTGAATATCTATAAATATAAAATATATGTCTATAAATATACATCTTAAGCAGCCGCGTTTGTCTAGTTGAAGTAAAACAGCAATAGAAGGTGAGAAGGCTGGTTAGATGGATCCATCCAGATGAATTCAAGTTTGGAGAAGCTTCCGTGACTCGTGAGTTGGAGCTGTTCCACTCGTCTCAGTCCGTCTTTATTGATCGCCATCCCTCAGCCTTTTCCGATAGCGCTGGCTTCTCCACTTGATTATGGCCAGGATGGCCAGGATGGAGGTGTAATTGGCTTCCAGGTACACAAGAGGCTATTTGCACTAATCTTCCTGGTGGCCACGGCCGTCCTGTGGCTTAAGAGGTTATCAAACGGGTCAATAAGCTCATAAAACACACGTACTGCAACATAAAAAACATATCAACGACTACCCGGCCTGTTGGGTGGATGACGGGGCATCACGCTGGCCTACGGGGATTCCTGGGATTTCTCAGCAGAAATTGTCCTAATTTTTCAACAGACTTTTCACAATTATTGTAATATTATTTGACTTTATTGCCACAATATGTTAACTTCTTCCCCAACGTTTCTCTATATTGTCTCATAATATTAGCACTTTTAATGATGAACATATTTTTAATACTTCCACTTTATGCTAGGAAACAGTGTTCTTTTTCTGTGTAATATTTTCAGTTTGTTTTCATACAGCAAACTCTTTTTAGTGTTTGTCTATTTTAACTTTCATTCATTCATTAATTTTCTACCGCTTTTCCTCACAAGGGTCGCGGGGGTGCTGGAGCCTATCCCAGCTGTCTTCGGGCGAGAGGCGGTGTACACCCTGGACTGGTGGCCAGCCAATCACAGGGCACATATAGACAAACAACCATTCACACTCACATTCATACCTATGGATAATTTGGAGTCGTCAATTAACCTAGCATGGTTTTGGAATGTGGGAGGAAACCGGAGTACCCGGAGAAAACCCACGCATGCACGGGGAGAACATGCAAACTCCACACAGAGATAGCCGAGGGTGGGAATTGAACCCTAGTTTCCTAGCTGTGAGGTCTGTGCGCTAACTACCGTGCCGCCCCTATTTTAACTTCATTTTCATAAAAAAATTGGAATATTTTGACTATATAAATATTAAATTATTATATTATATTAAATATTAAATTACAGCTGCTTTTTCCATTCCTGCTGTTGTTTAAAAAAATCCCAACTATGTCAGCTTTCTTGCTGTCACTGAGATTACCACTTTATATTTTGACTTTATTTTTGTCACTTTACGACTTTGTCCGCAGCCTAATTTTACACAAAAAAAATATTGAGGTTGTTTTGTTTGTTTCTCATATTGCACAATATTGGCATCTTTGTCCTTTAAACGTGATGAAACTAAAATGATCTTATTTTTCTTCTTTGTTCTATTAATACTTTTTGCTGTTTTGTTGTTGTAGTTTTCTACAACATGCTGAGGGCCGCAAATGGCCCATATGCCGCATTTTGGGCACCACTGCCCTAGCAGAACGGCGTTCAAATGGCCTACAGCGGGGCCGATGAGGAGCAACGGATGAAAGGAGGGCAGATGACGGGCGAAGGCCCGAGCGGCTGAGGAGATTTCCTGCGATGAAAAGGTCAGCGGCTCCTGTAAATCTGAGCAGCTGGAAGAAATTGGGAGGTGGGGCCTCTGGAGGGGGGGGTGTGAGGGGTCTTCACTGCCCCGTGCGATGCTTGCACGATGACAAGGCTGCTTCAATGTCCAGTTCCTCTCGCTCCCTTGAAGGTTTCTTCAGAGACGGAAACAAGCATGCGGATAAAACGTTAGAATGCCCTCCGCTGTTTATGCCTCACGTTTTCATTTGCTGGTCATCAGTCAGCATGTCAAGGTGCAGGTGCAGATGTGTGTGAGTGTGTGTGTGAGTGTGTGTGTGTGTGTGCAGATTTACAGCCCACCCCTGCAGGACAGCTGCATGGCGCAGGAGGGCTCGGTCAAGGCCGCTTCCTCCGCCTGGAACTCCAAAGGATATGGCCTGCTGAAAGATACCTGCTCCAAGATGACGGACCCCCCCCCCCCAGATGATGTCCACATCACATCCGTCTGCTTTGTGCTATCCAAGACCAAAATGTTGCAATTGTACTCAAGTCTGAACCCTCTGAAATGTGAACACAATGCAGCGTGAAGTTTCCACAGGGCCTGAAGACAAACTCTTGTATTGATGGGTGGATTGCCGTTCTCAGGGAAAGAAGTTCCACAGACTCCACTCCACCCCCCGTCAGGCGGATTTTTGTTCAAATCAGCTCAGCAAATCACTCCCATCCCAAACTCTCCTTGGGAAAACTCCCAAAGTCCCAGGTTCCACCGCGTGTGATTTGTCCAAAACTTTAAAATGGCCACCGTCAAGTGGACGCCCCTTGTCAAGACGGCAGAGGGGGCGCCTGATGAAGTCAGGCGCTGCCGCTGAATCTTCGGCTGCTGTCACAGGAGCACATTGTTATTTTGGAAGCGGCATGTGTTTGGCTAACATTGGCTCAGTGCAGAAGCGACGTGACGGATGGCGACCCCGGCAGGCGCCAGCCACCCCCGCCCTCTGACGGCCCCCCTAGTATTTGCCAGCATGGGTGGGAACAACCCCCAACCAGAGCGGATCCGCTGTCTGTAGATAAGGGGTGTCCAAACTGCGGCCAGTGGGCCGACTCTGGCACATTCTAAAAATAGAATTCAACAGGTAAAAAAAAACATTAGAAAAAGTTAGAATGTACAAAAATAAAGTCTGAATATTAGGGGAGAAAATAATAGTTGAAAAATAAAAAATGAAATGGAAATGGAGAACAAAGTGAAAATGTTTGAGGGGGCGAATAAGAATCATTTAACAGCCTAAAGTTGAAATATTAAAGAAAAATACCTTTTCATTTTTTTAAAAGAAACAATTTAAGAGACGCAATCAAAACAAAATCCAGTGGTGATTTAAGTTGGGGAGAAAGTCCAATATTTATGGATATAAATTCCTAATATTATCCAAAGAACATTTACAAACATTATTTATGAATAAAGTGAATTTTTAGAAAGTGGGAAAACAGTGCAAATTTACTATTAAAAATGTGATTTTTCAAAAGGCAGAGGGGCCGTTTTTTTTTCCTACATCCTTGGAGCCTGCCTTTTGTCCCGATGTGGCCCTTGATGGAAAAGGTTTGGACCCCCGGGGCAGATGTTGCCTGAAACAGCAGCGGGGGCACCTCGTTCAGGGTGCGGCCTTTGCATGGCTTCCTGCCGCACTTTGACCATCTACAGTAGAATCATTATTCTGGAGGTGGAAAGGAGTCCCTATGCGTAATTGGATAATTGATAGAGCGAGTTAATTGCCTTGATCAAAGGTCAGACATTTGATATTCAGGGGCTCAGGCTGGTGGATTGGGCGGGGGGCACGCCGAATGTTTATGAGACCAGAAAGTGAAGCAGTCATGGGACTCTGGCCAATTAAGAACATTACCGATGTTTTCTTCTAATAGACGGTGATTTGGTTTGCAGACGTCCACATTAAGCCTGATGAATATTCATGGGACTTCTTCTCCCGGCCCTGCGCCGCATATTAATTTAGGAAACGTGTGTCTGGAGTCCGAAGACGTGATGGCATTTCCCTCTTGCATGAGTCCTGATATGCAGATGAAGGCTCCTTTCAGCCTCGCGTGGACCACTGAGGTACGTTTGATATTTCATTCATGTGAATGGCGGTGCGGGAAAAGAAAGGAAGAGGAATGGCCGACATAAACAAAAACACCCCCAATACCCAAGTGGTAACTCTCCAGAGGATGCGCATAATTATCCTGCACTGCACCTTACCTGCACGTCTCTCATCGCCTGTCAGCGCACACACACACACACACACAGCAACAGAGATACACACGCTTTCCCACAGCCCCCCCACCCCCACACCCCAAGAAGTAAAGCGGAGCATCAGCAAAGAGCTCTGCGGTCAACCACAGCTTCCACAGGGGAGATATCTTCAGCTCCTCTGTGACCCCGGCTAGCGAGGTGTTAATTGCCCTCCTGAGTTGGCAGCTTTTCAGGGTAAAAGACGCCATCCTTGATGGATCAGCAACATGGCCACCAGTGGCGGATCCTTCCAACGCCGTCCTGCATAGCCTGAACCTGATTATGGCTGCAGATGAAATGACATCAACTTCCTCTCTCTCGGGGTCCTTGGCTCAGGACCTGGTCCGACTCGACCAACAGGTTCAAGCTGGAACCCTCTAGTCTTAGAGGATGTTTGGAAAGGGAAATTCTTAATGAGGACTAGACTTGTGGACTCATGATGGAAGTCCAACTATGGGCTCTGTGGCCCCGTGGCCCCGTGGCCCCGTGGCCCCGTGGCCCCGTGGTTCCGTGGCTACATGTATTGATACGTGAAATGTACTCCAAAATGCAGTAAAGGAAGAACTATGAGGATACATGTATTGATACGTGAAATGTACTCCAAAATACAGTAAAGGAAGAACTATGAAGATACATGTATTGATACATGAAATGTACTCCAAAATGCAGTAAAGGAAGAACTATGAAGATACATGTATTGATACATGAAATGTACTCCAAAATGCAGTAAAGGAAGAACTATGAAGATACATGTATTAATACATGAAATGTACTCCAAAATGCAGTAAAGGAAGAGCTATGCAGGTACATGTATTCATGCATGAAATGTACTCCAAAATGCAGTAAAGGAAGAACTAGATACATGTATTGATACATGAAATGTACTCCAAAATGCAGTAAACGAAGAGCTATGCAGGTACATGTATTGATACATGAAATGTACTCCAAAATGCAGTAAACGAAGAGCTATGCAGGTACATGTATTGATACATGAAATGTTCTCCAAAATGCAGTAAAGGAGGAGCTATGAAGATACATGTATTAATACATGAAATGTACTCCAAAATGCAGTAAAGGAAGAGCTATGAAGATACATGTATTAATACATGAAATGTACTCCAAAATGCAGTAAAGGAAGAGCTATGAAGATACATGTATTAATACATGAAATGTACTCCAAAATGCAGTAAAGGAAGAGCTATGAAGATACATGTATTGATACATGAAATGTACTCCAAAATGCAGTAAAGGAAGAGCTATGAAGATACATGTATTAATACATGAAATGTACTCCAAAATGCAGTAAAGGAAGAGCTATGCAGGTACATGTATTCATGCATGAAATGTACTCCAAAATGCAGTAAAGGAAGAACTAGATACATGTATTGATACATGAAATGTACTCCAAAATGCAGTAAACGAAGAGCTATGCAGGTACATGTATTGATACATGAAATGTACTCCAAAATGCAGTAAACGAAGAGCTATGCAGGTACATGTATTGATACATGAAATGTACTCCAAAATGCAGTAAACGAAGAGCTATGCAGGTACATGTATTGATACATGAAATGTTCTCCAAAATGCAGTAAAGGAGGAGCTATGAAGATACATGTATTAATACATGAAATGTACTCCAAAATGCAGTAAAGGAAGAGCTATGAAGATACATGTATTAATACATGAAATGTACTCCAAAATGCAGTAAAGGAAGAGCTATGAAGATACATGTATTGATACATGAAGATGCAAGTATTGGTAATAATAGTCAACCTGTAAGAAGAGCTTGTTTGTCATTGGCCAGTGGCAGGTCCCAGATTGGGTGTGTGTGGGTTGGGGGGGACAATTTATTCAATCCAACCAAAAATGTTGCAGTTTGTGTGTTTTGTCTTCACAGGAAACAGTGACGTCATCATCAAGCTTCCTTTTGGAGACCAGAAGTTGAAATGTTGAACTATCAGGTAATAAATAAATATTAAAAAAATAATATTTCTTGCGCTATCGAACTGTTTGGATCGTCTTGAAATATTAGCATTTTTAAAAATGTGTTTTTGCGTTTTGCAGAAGGAAAAGGTGGCAATGAAAGCCAATGCGTGGACGTCGTGGCCAGCAGAGTGGATGCAAACGCATCTTTCCCAACCCAACAGTGCCATCTAGCGGCAGACTCTGCTCACTGCTGGTAAAGCAAAGCACAGACACGATGGGGTGCTTGGACTTGGACTTTGACATAAACGAAAGAAGATCTAATCCCGGCTCATTGGGTCCGGGTAGTCCCTTTAAAGATTGGGTTTTGGTTTGTTTTGGTTAGAGTACGTTTTGGTTGGTTTTTTAGTAGGACCTTCTGGAACGGATCCATGAAGGCTCCACTGCGATTCACAAAGTGTGTCATGAATGGCAAAATTTCCTTTTATGTCCAAATTGATTTTGCGTTTAAAATGAAAATAATCAGCTTTTTCAAGGCTTGGTAGATATTCAGACTGAAATTAGGGTTCAAAAAACATATTTTTGAGTAAAAAAAAATGTTTTCCAACCAATTTAAGTAACAAGTGATAATTGGCCTACCTTGTAAATAAATATAAATATATATAAATAAATAAATATATTTCAGATTCCAGCCCTTACTACTTATCACGAAATGATTTGATTTGATTAAATGTCATTTTTCAGTGTGAAAATGAACCAAGTATTAAGTTTAGATAGAACATAAACACAAACACATGAGTGATGCTTCGTCAGAAGGCTCAAGAGCACAATGGCAGACAGGAGGGCGCCAGGCTTGACCCTGTGTTGGGGTTGCTGGAAGGTCAGACGGCGACTCTCCTCCTGCGTCCAATCTCCTCAGTCCTGCTGGGATTTTTATTTGCGCTGTGATTAAATGTAGATTTGCAGCAATAAAACGGGTCAGCAGGTGAAAAATGTATGAAGGTGTCATCTGAAAAATATCAAGGGCCTCATAAAAGCACATTGATGCTTGTCGCCCCTCCCCCTGCTTATGACTTCCCTCCAGCTTTCTATTGGCGTTACATTTACTGAGAAGTAGACTTATTCCCTTGAAATGACTTAAAGACGCCTTAAAGTCACAATGAGCTCATTGCTGGGACTGGACACATACTTACTGCTAGCTGACTATTCATGGAGAATGGCTGTTTGTCTTTACTGTCCTCTCATTGGATGGATGGATGGATGGATGGATGGATGGATGGATGGATGGATGGATGGATGGATGGATGGATGGATGGACGGACAGATGGACGGATGGATGGACGGACGGATGGACGGATGGATGGACTGATGGATGGATGGATGGACGGATGGGATGGATGGATGGATGGATGAATGGATGGACGGATGGATGGACTGATAGATGGATGGATGGATGGATGGATGGATGGATGGATGGATGGATGGATGATGGATGGATGGATGGAGGGATGGGTGGATGCATGGACGGATGGACGGATGGTTTGATGGATGGATAGATGGCTGCATGGATGGATGGATGGACGGATGAATGATGGATGGATGCATTGACAGATGATGGACAGATGGATGGATGCATGGACGGATGGATGGATGGATGGTTTGATGGATGAATGGATGGTTTGATGGATGGATGGACGGACAGACGGATGGATGGATGGGTAGATGGACGGATGGATGGATGGACAGATGGACGGATGGTTTGATAGATGGATGGACGGATGGACGGATGTACTCAGAGTACCATCCCGAGACATTGCTCTTTGCTGACGCAGGAACAAAAGTCTGTATTTGCCCCCCTCCCTGAGTGAAACATCCATATGGTGTCATGGTGAGAGCGAGCCCCACAGCCAGGGTGTCCTGAGGGAGTCGGCCGCCCATGTGGGAGCCATTAAGGGGGGTGCAGAGGGTGAGAGAGCCCAGACTGTGACGTTGGGAGGTCAAAACACTTTGTGGCCAAGGAGGGCTATCATTTCTTCTAATTCAGGCCTGTCAGGCTGGACGAGAAGGAAAGTGAAGTGTGTGGCGGGCCTACACCTCCTCCACCTCCTCCACCTCCTCCACCTCCTCCACCTACCCCGCCTCCTCCACCTCCTCCACCTACCCCGCCTCCTCCACCTCCTCCGCCTCCTCCACCTCCTCTACCTCCTCCACCTTCCCCGCCTACCCCGCCTCCTCCACCTCCTCCACCTCCTCCAAAAGAAATAGCATTTTAATCAATCATAATTATCAAAACAATTCATGATAATTACTACGACTACTGCTGCTACTACTAGTATTACTATGGTTAGGAGTAGTAGTAGTAGTGAGTAGTATTTTATACTATTTTTACATAATAATGTGGGCTGCACGGTGGAACGGTAGCAGACAGGCTTCACAGCTTGGAGACCCAAGTTCAATTCCCCCTTCGGCCATCTCTGTGTGGAGTACATGCTCTGCCCGTGCATGGGTGGCTTCTCCCCCCCCCCCCCCCCATTCCAAAAACATGTTAGCTTCATTGCCCCCCCCCCCCAAATTGTCCATAGGTATGAATGTGAGTGTGAATGGTTGTTTGTCTATATGAGCTGGGATAGGCTTCAGCATTACCAAGTGGTAGAAAATTAATGAAGGAATAATATTAATAATACTTATTATTAATATGGCTGTTGTTATTATTGCTAATACAATAATATATAATATAATAATATGTATTGATTTTCCATGGTGCTTAATGCTCACTCAAGCTGTGGGGTAGGCTCCAGTATTTTTTTTATCCATTGGCAAACATGAAAAAAAGATTTTCATGTTATCAGTATGAGGTTCTGAGGATAGATGATATTTATTTAACATAAGAGTGGAACATAAAGTGCTGTGAATAATTAGGCAGGTAATGTTCTTTGTTTTTTAGTCAATTCTAAGCTTGGAAAGAACTTGAACGACGTTTTTGCTTCGACGTTATATCAAAAATCGCCACTAGAGGTCAGCATTGTTCTTGCATCCAGCAGAGGAAACGCCCTGCTCAGCTGCTGTGGTCTCCTGGAAGAAGAAAGTGCATGTCCATCATTCATCTCATTCATCTCATTCATCTGGCAGACTGGAGGAGAGACACTTTGTATGAGGAAGAAGAGAAAGAGGAAGAGTTGACACTGGATGGAGAGCTGGATGTTTGCAGATATGTAGATGATGGACTGGAGTACCGTAAATGATGGACTGGAGTACAGTGAGAGGGCAAAACAAAGCTTAGCGTGCTTGACTCTTTTTCTTTCTTTGATGAGAAGATGCTAATGCTAATGCTAATGTCCTGCCCATGTATCCTGCATAGCAAAGACTCATAGTGAGTGTATTCCAAAGCTCATCTCAGCTGACCTCATTCTTGGACAGGCCCCACCATGCTGTAGAACATGTAGAACATTCCTTTGGGCCCTTTGGGCCATGATGTCTTTTAGCACACGGGGGCAGTATTCAGCCCTACAGAGTATTAGTATCCCCCCCCACCACCACAACCACCACCACCTTTTGAATCATTTCCTCATCAAATGAATGTTAGCAAGCGTTAGCATTTACCACGCTTGTGCCGCATCTTCGCCCATCTCCTTCCTCCTTCCTCCTTCCTCCTTCCTCCTTCCTCCTTCCTCCTTCCTCCTTCCTCCTTCCTCCTTCCTCTTTCCTCCTTTTTCTTTCCTTCTTCTTCCTTCCTCCTTCCTCCTTCCTCCTTCCTCTTTCCTCCTTCCTCTTTCCTCCTTTTTCTTTCCTTCTTCTTCCTTCCTCCTTCCTCCTTCCTCCTTCCTCCTTCCTCCTTCCTCTTTCCTCCTTCCTCTTTCCTCCTTTTTCTTTCCTTCTTCTTCCTTCCTCCTTCCTCCTTCCTCCTTCCTCTTTCCTCCTTCCTCTTTCCTCCTTTTTCTTTCCTTCTTCTTCCTTCCTCCTTCCTCCTTCCTCCTTCCTCCTTCCTCCTTCCTCCTTCCTCCTTCCTCCTTCCTCCTTCCTCTTTCCTCCTTCCTCTTTCCTCCTTTTTCTTTCCTTCTTCTTCCTTCCTCCTTCCTCCTTCCTCCTTCCTCCTTCCTCTTTCCTCCTTCCTCTTTCCTCCTTTTTCTTTCCTTCTTCTTCTTTCCTCCTTCCTCCTTCCTCCTTCCTCCTTCCTCCTTCCTCTTTCCTCTTTCCTCTTTCCTCCTTCCTCCTTCCTCCTTCCTCTTTCCTCTTTCCTCCTTCCTCTTTCCTCCTTCCTCTTTCCTCCTTCCTTTCCTCTTTCCTTCTTCCTCTTTCCTCCTTCCTCCTTCCTCCTTCCTCCTTTCTCCTTCCTCCTTCCTCCTTCCTCTTTCCTCTTTCCTCTTTCCTCCTTCCTCTTTCCTTTTTCCTCCTTCCTCTTTCCTCTTTCCTCCTTCTTCCTCCTCCTTCCTCCTTCCTCCTTCCTCTTTCCTCCTTTTTCTTTCCTTCTTCTTCCTTCCTCCTTCCTCTTTCCTCCTTCCTCCTTCCTCCTTCCTCTTTCCTCTTTCCTCCTTCCTCTTTCCTCTTTCCTCCTTCCTTTCCTCTTTCCTTTTTCCTCTTTCCTCTTTCCTCCTTCCTCCTTCCTCCTTCCTCCTTCCTCCTTCCTCCTTCCTCTTTCCTCTTTCCTCCTTCCTCCTTCCTCTTTCCTTCTTCCTCCTTCCTCTTTCCTCTTTCCTCCTTCTTCCTGCTCCTTCCTCTTTCCTCCTTCCTCTTTCCTCCTTCCTCTTTCCTCCTTTTTCTTTCCTTCTTCTTCCTTCCTCCTTCCTCCTTCCTCCTTCCTCCTTCCTCCTTCCTCCTTCCTCCTTCCTCCTTCCTCCTTCCTCCTTCCTCTTTCCTCTTTCCTCCTTCCTCCTTCCTCTTTCCTCTTTCCTCTTTCCTCCTTCCTCTTTCCTCCTTCCTCTTTCCTCCTTCCTTTCCTCTTTCCTTCTTCCTCTTTCCTCCTTCCTCCTTCCTCCTTCCTCCTTCCTCCTTTCTCCTTCCTCCTTCCTCCTTCCTCTTTCCTCTTTCCTCTTTCCTCCTTCCTCTTTCCTCCTTTTTCTTTCCTTCTTCTTCCTTCCTCCTTCCTCCTTCCTCCTTCCTCCTTCCTCCTTCCTCTTTCCTCTTTCCTCTTTCCTCCTTCCTCCTTCCTCTTTCCTCTTTCCTCTTTCCTCCTTCCTCTTTCCTCCTTCCTCTTTCCTCCTTCCTTTCCTCTTTCCTTCTTCCTCTTTCCTCCTTCCTCCTTCCTCCTTCCTCCTTCCTCCTTCCTCCTTTCTCCTTCCTCCTTCCTCCTTCCTCTTTCCTCTTTCCTCTTTCCTCCTTCCTCTTTCCTTTTTCCTCCTTCCTCTTTCCTCTTTCCTCCTTCTTCCTCCTCCTTCCTCCTTCCTCCTTCCTCTTTCCTCCTTTTTCTTTCCTTCTTCTTCCTTCCTCCTTCCTCTTTCCTCCTTCCTCCTTCCTCCTTCCTCCTTCCTCTTTCCTCTTTCCTCCTTCCTCTTTCCTCTTTCCTCCTTCCTTTCCTCTTTCCTTCTTCCTCTTTCCTCTTTCCTCCTTCCTCCTTCCTCCTTCCTCCTTCCTCCTTCCTCCTTCCTCCTTCCCCCTTCCTCCTTCCTCCTTCCTCCTTCCTCCTTCCTCCTTCCTCTTTCCTCTTTCCTCCTTCCTCCTTCCTCTTTCCTTCTTCCTCCTTCCTCTTTCCTCTTTCCTCCTTCTTCCTCCTCCTTCCTCTTTCCTCCTTCCTCTTTCCTCCTTTTTCTTTCCTTCTTCTTCCTTCCTCCTTCCTCTTTCCTCCTTCCTCTTTCCTCCTTCCTCCTTCCTCTTTCCTCCTTCCTCCTTCCAGGAGCTTGGAGGAGAAACCACCACGTTGCCGGCCCAAAAATAAACACTGTGTCTCTGGCTTTGAAATAGGATCTTAAAAACAAGACTTTGGCCCAGACGGACTCCCTAATTAGTGAGGCCTGCAGATGCCTGGACACACACACACACAAGCACACACACACACACACACACACACACACGCTGGGATTGTAAAACAGGATCCCAAAATCCAGGAGGATGAAAGCGACAGAGACAGCATCTTCTGTACTGAAGGAGCTCACCAGGAGGAGGAGGAGAAAAGGCCTTTCTTCCCGCCAATGCTAGCAGATATCGCTGGCAGGGTCGTTCACGTCAGGCTGCGTTTGTGTTTGAGTGAAAGGCCGCCTGTCATTTGCTGTCTGTGCTCTTTTTCACTAACGTGTCACATGATCAGCGGCGCAGGCGTCGCCATCTTTTATCATGCAAATGCTCTCCCATTTCTCCCCACAAAGGGCCTACATTGGCCCACAAAAGATGGCTTCACACCGGCCCCCGAACCCGAACCCTCCGCCTCGCCCCGTCTTTCTCAGGCGCGCTTGCACCGCACACACACACACACAGTCCCGTTTCAGTGACAAGAAACAGCCATTCTTGTGTTGTGAAAACACTGACGCATTGAGACACACAAACACACACACAAACACACACACACACACAACATCCTGCGAGTGTTTGTGCACTAAGAATAACGCACACGTGCACACGTTGTGGTGTTACCACATGCAGCTGGCCATCCTCAATATGAGCAAGAGGGGGCTAGCACGAGCACACACACACACACACATATACACACTTGGCCTCCGCCCTCATGATGCTTCTCAAACATTCCATGCTACACTTGAAGGGAATTGTCCCATAAGGAATGTATTTGACATCCCAAATGAGAATAATAAATATATAAAAGTATCATTTCAATGTCACATTCAAAAAACAGTAATGTCTTAAAAATGATGATGGAGATTTTTTTTTTATGTGACAAATGACAAATAACAAACACACACGACTGCCCCCCCCCCCCCTCCCATTGGCATGAATGAAGGCGTGAAGCCCATCATTGTCCCCCTAAGAAGCATTACAGCTCTTTTAAAATCTCATTAGCGGGGCAGCTGCACTTTGCACCCCATGCTGACGAACGGGGCTGTCTTTTTGTTTCGCTTTTTGTACAACATAAACCTCGGGCCCCCACCCGTCACCTTACCCAGCAGCCGTGGCCCCAAAGCGTCCAGCATGCTGACAGAGGCATTGCCATGATTCATTTCATGTCTTTGGACGGATATCATGATGATCACTGGCATTAACGGCCGTAGCGTTGGACTCACAACTCATGGAACTCAGGTACTTTTGGGGTCGTCCTTGTATTTGTCCAAAGGTACTTTTGGTTGGGCCAGCATTAATTAACAAAAGAATGACAAAACATCCACCCATCCACCCATCCATCCATCCATCCATGCTGTCAGACGTTGCAGAAGCCTGGACCAGAGGAGAAGGTCATCTAAGGCCAGATGGAGGGCGGCCATGATGAAGAAGGCCTTGGCAGATATGGACCCATCATTTAGTGTCTTAGTGCTTCTGTTGGTGATGGTTTGTTTTCTCTGGTGGAGCCAAAAGGGAAAAGAGAGAAAAGTAAATAACAAGGCTGTCCTCCATTTAGCTGACATAAAATACCACATGAGCTGATCTAAATAAGGAAGTTGTTGGCAGGACTTCCTTGTGTCAACATGGCTTTAGCGGCCTCTACTGTACTACTGTACTACTACTACTACTACAACTACTATACTACTGCACGCTAGCACAAACGCAAACACAACAGGATCTACGACATTCCTCAATGGGACCAAAACTTGTCATCACCTCTGCTTTTATTTGCGATGATGATAGCCATATTACCACAATTATTATTATTGGATTCTCACCTACAATATTGCATGAATTTCATTTTTGGATGTATATTTATATATTTATATTCCTATATTTGCCTTTGCTTTTCCACTTACTTGGAATATGTTTATATTTGGGATTTGTTTATATTTGGAATATGTTTATATTTGGAATATGTTTATATTTTGGATATGTTTATATTTGGAATATGTTTATAATTGGAATATGTATATATTTGGGATATGTTTATACTTGGAATATGTTTATATTTGGGATATGTTCATATTTGGGATATGTTTATATTTGGAATATGTTTATATTTGGGATATGTTTATATTTGGAATATGTTTATATTTGGGATATGTTTATATTTGGAATATGTTTATATTTGGGATATGTTCATACTTGGAATATGTTTATATTTGGGATATGTTTATAGTTGGGATATGTTTATATTAGGGATATGTTTATATTTGGAATATGTTTATATTAGGGATATGTTTATATTTGGAATATATTTATATTTGGGATGTTTATATTTGGAATATGTTTATATTAGGGATATGTTTATATTTGGAATATATTTATATTTGGGATATGTTTATATTTGGAATATGTTTATATTAGGGATATGTTTATATTTGGAATATGTTTATATTAGGGATATGTTTATATTTGGAATATGTTTATATTAGGGATATGTTTATATTTGGAATATGTTTATACTACGGATATGTTTATACTACGGATATGTTTATATTTGGAATATATTTATATTTGGGATATGTTTATATTTGGAATATGTTTATATTAGGGATATGTTTATATTTGGAATATGTTTATATTTGGGATATGTTTATATTTGGAATATGTTTATATTAGGGATATGTTTATATTTGGAATATGTTTATACTACGGATATGTTTATACTACGGATATGTTTATATTTGGAATATATTTATATTTGGGATATGTTTATATTTGAATTATGTTTATATTAGGGATATGTTTATATTTGGAATATATTTATATTTGGGATATGTTTATATTTGGGGTATGTTTATATTTGGAATATCTTTATATTTGGGATATGCTTATATTTGGAATATGTTTATGTTTGGGATATGTTCATATTTGGAATATGTTTATATTTGGTATATGTTTATATTTGGGATATGTCTTTATATTGGCTGTCGTTTTCTGCACACATAATTGAAAGGGGAATAATTTCTTTTAAAAATATTCCAAAGAAGAAAGATATAATTTGTAATGTCATTATGTAAGAATACAGTCCATACAGTAATGGTGCACACGTGCCATACGCCACATTTTAAAATACTTTCAGTTGATTCATAATTTCTGTATTTTTGTACAATTTTTGTGTACATTCCACAATGAATGGGAATTATATGGATGTTCTTCTTTTCAAAAATAGCTGGATGTTTTCTACATCGTCTACTCGTCTTCTACTTGTCTTCTACTTGTCTTCTACTTGTCTTTAATTGTCAGCTAAGATCTGCTGATCTTTGCTTGAAGTGACTTCTCCTACTAGTGAAAGGAAACAATGTGAGCTCTCATAACCCCGCCAATGAATATGCCGCATGCTCTTGCCATGTTCCATGCGAGGACGATGAGAATGAGATACCATTTCAGCTCTTTCATCTCTCCACCTCATCCAAGCCTCCACCAGATCTACTGATAGAGGCCATGGAGAACACACACACCCCAGACAGGATATTAGGTTGGACGTTTCCGTCTCCCACGCGCCACAGGCGGAGCCTTCTCCCGTTGGTCTTCTGTGCTGAAGACAGAAGAAGCGATAAAGACGTGAGCGAAGCTGACAGGCTGCTGTCACCCTGGTGCTTTGGATCCTGAGAGTTTGATGGCAATGAAGCTTTTTCTGGTTTGAACAGGACAAGGTAGGAGCTTCATCTCCATCTTGGGTGCAGGAAGCTGACAGTCAAGGATGCGAATCATGGAAGAAACATGACAATAGTCGTGCTCGTTTTCATTCATACGCACAACAGGCTGATGTTTTCCTGCTTCTTTTCGGATGGGATGTTCTTTGAGATGTGAGGATCATGACTGGCATGTTCGTCCACGCAATGCCAGGTGGTATTAGCACATGAAGATTCTCACAGCGAGGCAGGAAGAATACGTCTTTCCTGTCTGTGGAATTCAGAATGCCATCGCTAACGACGTCGCTTTAATGAGTGTCTTGACTTGAACTGTCGTTACAACACAAAGACAGAAATGTGGCGCATATAAACACGCAAAACCCCATTCCTGAAATCCAATGGCAGGCCTTTCATAATATCGGAATATTTCTTCGATGGTAATGGTCCTGTCCTTCTACACACTCCTATGTTGAACATAAGGCGCATTTCCACGCTAAGAAAAACATGCAAATGTGAGGTGAATAGCTTTAGCATTAGCATGGATTTGTCAACACTGACATTGGACCCGATGAATATCGTTTGCCTGAAAAGGCGAGGCGAGGCGAGGTAAACCAGTTCCACGCCGCCTTGCTTGAGTGCGCATGCATTCATGCCTGCATGCCTGCATGCCTGTGGATGAGCTCAGCATTCCATATGTGCAAGCATGTGTGCATGCTACATGCTACGTCGTAGCGTGCAAGGACGCGGTAAACTTGTAAAGTTAAATGAATCGGCTCAAGTGTGCAAATGAGAGAGTCCTCCATTTCCCACATGACCCCTGACTGTGCCGGCTTTTTATACAGCTTTATCGTAACGTGACCTCGTTAGCGTGGAAAAGTGGATCCATATGTGCGTGTTGTGTGCGTGCATGTGAACTGACACGTCATTTACAGGCAGACAAGCGTGATTAAAATGTGAATCCTAACGAGACGGCCAACATTGTGCAACATATGTCCTGATCAGATGGGGTCTGCCCGCCTCCGAGGTTCCCCATTTAAGGCCTCCAGCTAAGCACCTCAGCGGCATCGCAACAAAAGATCCGCAACAGGATTGTTTTCCTGGCAATTAAAGAAAGAATGAAAAGAATGCAAATTGCCTTTGATGGAATTGTGCGGTGCAGCAGGCAGGAAAGGCAGGCAGGAAAGGCTGACGGGACGTGGCGCCGAGCGTATGCAGGGCGCAGTCGTGGCTTCCACGCAGATGACCTTTGTCAGATGTCCGTGTGTCTTCATCGTCCGACAAAACATTCCTCCTTCTGTGGCCTCCCCGCTCCTCTAAAACGCAGCGTATTGTAATCGTCTGATGCGCTGCCGCGTCAACGAGACCGGCTCAGGCTATTTGCTCTCACAGCTCCGATTATTTCAGTCAATGAGTCCCCGAAATGCCATCTTTATGGAGAGGCCTTTATTCCGAGGGAATGACAGGAAGCCCAATTCCAAACAGGCATGCTGCCTTTGTTACTGTTTCATGGATTTCACGCTCACCACTCCATCAGTTAGCATTTCCACAGGACAGAGTAGAACGTTGGAGACGGTGGAGAAGACGCCGATAGAAGCAGACTGGGAAAATAAAACTACTATGTGATGTTTTAGTACGGATGTTACTATGGATGTTAGTACGGATGTTACTATGGATGTTAGTACGAATGTTACTATGGATGTTAGTACGGATGTTACTATGGATGTTAGTACGGATGTTACTATGGATGTTAGTACGAATGTTACTATGGATGTTAGTACGGATGTTACTATGGATGTTAGTAAGAGTTCAAGACAAAATCAGTATGAGGATCAAAAGATCCTCGGTGGCAACTCCGTAGTCAGGAAAAAGCCGAAAGAAACCAACAAAATATATGTTCGTATGTAGGTTAGTGTGTAGGTTAGTATATATGTTATCATGTAAGTTAGTATATATGTCAGTATGTAGCTTAGTATGTGGGTTAGTATCTATGTTAGTACGTATGTTAGTGTGAATGCTAGTATGTATGTCATATATGTTAGTATGTAGGTTAGTATGTAAGTTATTATATACGTTAGTGCTCGTATGTATGCTAGTACGTATGTTAGTATGAATGCTAGTATGTATGCTAGTACGTATGTTAGTATGAATGCTAGTATGTATGTTAGTATGAATGCCAGTATGAATGCTAGTATGTATGTCATATATGTTAGTATTTAGGTTAGTATGTAAGTTATTATATACGTTAGTATGAATGCTAGTATGTATGCTAGTACGTATGTTAGTATGAATTCTAGTATGTATGCTAGTACATATGTTAGTATGAATGCTAGTATGTATGCTAGTACATATGTTAGTACATATGTTAGTAAGAGCGCTAGTATGTATGTTAGTAGGAATGCTCGTATGTATGTTAGTATGTATGCTAGTATGTATGCCAGTACATATGTTAGTATGAATGCTAGTATGTATGCTAGTACGTATGTTAGTACATATGTTAAGAGCGCTAGTATGTATGTTAGTAGGAATGCTGGTATGTATGTTAGTATGAATGCTAGTACGTATGTTAGTATGAATGCTAGTATGTATGCTAGTACGTATGTTAGTACATATGTTAAGAGCGCTAGTATGTATGTTAGTAGGAATGCTAGTATGTATGTTAGTATGAATGCTAGTACGTATGTTAGTACATATGTTAGTAAGAAAGCTAGTACGTATGTTAGTAGGAATGCTCGTATGTATGCTAGTATGTATGCCAGTACATATGTTAGTATGAATGCTAGTATGTATGCTAGTACGTATGTTAGTACATATGTTAAGAGCGCTAGTATGTATGTTAGTAGGAATGCTAGTATGTATGTTAGTATGAATGCTAGTACGTATGTTAGTACATATGTTAGTAAGAAAGCTAGTACGTATGTTAGTAGGAATGCTAGTATGTATGCTAGTACGTATGTTAGTATGAATGCTAGTATGAATGCTAGTACGTATGTTAATACATATGTTAAGAGTGCTAGTATGTATGTTAGTAGGAATGCTAGTAGGAATGCTAATATGTATGCTAGTATGTATGCTAGTATGTACGCTAGCATTGCCTAGCTGGATGGAGTGGCCAAAGACGGAGTAGACGTGCAATGGCGGCAGGGTCGTATATAATGTTTCTCCTTCCCGCGAGGAGCTGGAAGCGTTCCCAGTTTCAGGGTAGGCTGAGGCCCCAAGTGATGCCTTCACCCCCATACGACCTAATTGGGTAACTGTCATGACATTACTGCTAAATCCTCCTTAAATAAAGCTTTGACTTTGAATTATGCTGTGAATTCGGGTCTACGGAAAAGGCCTTATGGGATTTTTCTTTTTTTCATTCACTGTGTCAGAGGACAAACAGGAAAAAGGGGGTGGGGGCAGCTCTTGAGACTGAAGTGTTCATAGGTAATCGCATCATCCATCCTATCCACCATTACTAAATGTTAATGGCGAGCTAGCTTGCTATAAAATGTACAGCGACTTCACCAGCCCAGGAACCTAAACCTTCCGGAACGTTTCCATTGCCACTAAAATCCCAGCAACGCAGGACTTACAGTGGAGCATAGCAGCAGTGAAGCCCAAGGACATAAACGTGTACTGTACCTCTGACTTGTAGTATCACTGATGTGTATGCATGTTTTACAAGTAACAGTCGTACATCAAGACCTTCCAAGGATGGATTTCAGAGATTGGAGGAGAATTTGACACATTTGAAAGACTTATATTGAAATGATTGGACTTTAAACCTTTTAGGACTCTGCAGATACCCGGTAACAATTTAAGAAAATACATATTTTGGATTATAAACTGCAGTTAATGTAGAATTCCAAATATGCGAGGATCCACTGAATACTTTCTTCAAACGCAATCTGACACGTCACAAGATTATTGATCGTATTTGTGCTGTTGACACTTCCTTCTTATGATGATTAAGATACTTTGTTAAGAGCACAGGAGACCCAAACCATGACTTTTAGTATTTGTAGATATTTATACACGTATGTTTATTATATTTATTGTTCATTTCATCCTTGGCAAAGACAAGGTGACAGAAAGTGTCATTTCTTTAGTTGTCAGCATCACCTGGGGCGGTCCCAGGCAGGTGTAGGACCATGGACTCGTTCATGTCTACTGACGTTCGACTTGTCAAGGCGTGTTGATGAATGCGTGTTGGTCACATGGGGAGTGAGGGCAAGGGAGGTGGCCCGAGTGTCGCGGTCACTGTGAAACCGCACATCATGGACACTCATACCCCCCCGGTGAACACGTCAGCCCTGTCCATGTTAATAACGTCCTCAAGTGTTTGACGGCGCCAGTGGAAGGTGATTTATTCCCATGCCTCGGGATGACTTGGGGATGAAACTTGCCAAGACTAAAAGTGGGAGCGGACGGTGGTTTTTTTCGTAGTTTGTGAGGTTTGTGGCTGGTGAGGTACTGACTCCTTTGGAGAACTTTGTCTTCAAATACTTAGTCTCGTTCATTTATTGATTTTTATCAACTGCAAAACATACAGTTTGTAGTCTTTTATCTGCATGGGAAGTATCCTATCCTCCTCATACTTTGTTGTAAAAGTCTCATCACCTGCTGGTGAGCTTGGTGATATAATCATCCATCTAGACCAGGGGTCTCAGAATCAATTTACCTGGGGGCCACTGGAGCTAGGGTCTGGGCAAGGCTGGGCCGCATCAGGTTTTCCAAAAAAAACACATTTATTAAAAACAGAAAAATATACAAACTTTTTCAGTGCTTTGGTTCCAATTTTCTACAATAAAAGCTCTGATAAAACATTCCACTGTTCTCAAATATCTTAATTTTTATTTTTCTGCACAAAATAGGATGAAAAATAAATAAACAAATCAAGAATAAAGAAAATCAATCAATCAGTAATAAATAAATATAATAATAATAATAAAACTTAAGAAACCGAATATAGTTGGTGGATAGACAAATTATTTTTTTCAGATTAAAATGAACAAAGCATTATTAGAGCCCTGTAGACATGACAAAACACGACTATAGTCACATTTATACTCTTTTTATTTACAACATATTGCGCAACTGCAGGGTCTTGAGACACATGCTAACTCGCAAACTAGAGAGCTAGCGACCTAAACGGTAGCCTTCAAGTTATTTCCTTTCAACTTAAATAGCCAAAAACTTACCACTTCCACACGGATAGGGAGGATAACTATTAACAGTTATTTAACCTTTAACATGAACATTAATCAAACGTAAAAAAATTTTCTGGGTACATGATACCATACAGCATCCATATCAAACTTGCGCGGGCCGCACAAACATTTCATATCAAGACGGGGGCCTCAAACTAGTGTCCTGCGGGCCACATTTGAGACCCCTGATCTAGACAATGATATTCCTTCATTCATCCAGCAGTGTATAAAAATAACTTGCACTGCCGGTACCGGGGGCAAGGTGGGCGAAGCGTCTTGCCCGCGGACATGGAAGGAGCAGCATTTCAACTACCAAACCTTTGGTCTGGTGTCCGGACCAACCCTGACCGCTACCGTGAAGCAAAAGAGTAGCTTCGGACCGGTGCGTTTGCCGATATGAAGACATCCAGCGTCCCCCCGGGGCACGGGGGCAAAATCATGTGGGGATATTTGCCATCAACAATGACGCGGCTGTCAAAGCATCTTGCTAGCTTACAGCTTCTGGCACATCCATTCAGTTTAGCCTGCTAAGCTACGCATATACGAAATACTTTTTATTGAGGAAGGATTTTCTCAAAACGATGACTCGCATGAGAGAAAATGCTTCTAAAGATGAAGTGGATGCTATTTTTTATATTTTCGTCCCTGAGGCAAATCAAGTGTTTCTTGGTGTGCACATTCACTTCATGAAACAATCCACCCTCTTTTAATGTACCGTACCTTTAAGGTAAAGTTAATCTCTGCTAAATCGCTCAAGTCATGAAAAGCCAGCAAAGCATAAGAAGCTCCTCTCACATCCGTAGGAGAAATGCAACTTTCAAGCAGCTGTGGGGAGATTAGAGGAAATGACTTAAGACGGAGAGTACAGTATTAGCCAAAGCTGACGTCGGCAGCTGTCACACCTTGAAGTACTGAAAAGGCCGTGGAAATTTAACGTCACGTGCGCGATCATTACACGCCCTGCTGCAGGTTTCCCAGGCTTCAATTAAAGGGTCACCCTTTATCGCATTTACACGTGTCTTAAAGATGGTTTTCCTTCTTGCTGATGATACATTTGTGTGTGTGTGTGCTTGTGTGTGTGTGTCGTGGGGGCGAAAGCGCCGTTGTGTTGATTGAGTCACATCCAGCAGCGCTGCTGCGGTTGCAAAACAGCCTCCAGTATTAGCATGTATAAACAGGCTTATAAAAGGAGCACTATTTGGATGTTGGTTTTCATCCTCTTAAGCGTAAACAAGGCGGAACAGGCCCTGACATCCACAAATAAATGGAGACCAACGCACGCACATTCAGCTCGAGTCACAGCGCTGGAGTTAAGGTCAATCCTGTTCAAATTGCCGGCACGGCCTGATTCCCTTTTGCTGGTTTGTTTGCCAAGCTTTTCTACGCGGGGAATCGAGTGTTCTTAAATGCGACATGGTAAAGAATATACTGGCTTGTGTTGCAGGGGGCATGGCCGATTGTGTGTGTGTACTGCAGATTGTGAGTCAGACACACAAAGACTTGGCACAGCAGGGGGGGCCGCGATATTGACGACACCATTCTGCCGGGAGCCAGCGGGTGAAAATACACAATATGAGGTCAAACAAGGAATTTTAAGAAAACGCCAGCATTGGTTGAAACCACAGTCGCGTATTCGGACTTAAAAACAGACCTGAACCCGTGGCGGGGGGAACCTCCAGGTAACCTCAGTAGCCGTTCAAGATGGAACCACACAAGCCTGCCCAGAAAGATGCAACATGCCAACCACTAATCCACCGTGCAGCCCTCAATCACAGATCCTCATTCATTCATTTTCTACCGCTTTTCCTCACGAGGGTCGCGGGGGGTGCTGGAGCCAATCCCAGCTGTCTTCGGGCGAGAGGCGGGGTACACCCTGGACTGGTGGCCAGCCAATCACAGGGCACATATAGACAAACAACCATTCACACTCACATTCATACATTCAGTCGCTAATTAACCTAGCATGTTTTTGGAATGTGGGAGGAAACCGGAGTACCCGGAGAAAACCCACGCATGCAAGGGGAGAACATGCAAACTCCACACAGAGATGCCCGAGGGTGGAATTGAACCCTGGTCTCCTCGCTGTGAGGTCTGAGCGCTAACCACTCGACCGCCGTGCCGCCCTCAATCACAGATAATTTGTAAAAAGTCCAATGTTAAAACGTAGGAATACCCCAACATGTTCATGTTCATGTTCATGTTCATGTTCATGTTCATGTTCATGTTCATGTTCATGTTCATGTTCATGTCTTTATGATCCACCAACAGCCTTTCAAGCCTCATCCAGCGTTGGCGAGCCAGCTTACGTACCTTCACAGCACGACTCCACTTCCATCTGGCACCCACACCGCTTCCATGTTGAAGCCTCCATGCTTCACCGGTCACGTTCTTTCATCAAGTGCTGAGATTTTGTACTTTGTTTGCCGGCCCTGAAGGCAGCATGGTGAGAAATGTGCATGGAAAAGACAACATCAGCGTATGTTGGCTTTCTTGACCACCATGATGGCTGAAACATCAGCTTCTTCTGCGACATGGAAGGTCAAGGCTCATGTTGGACTGGCACTGCTCTGGCCTTACCATCATGTCCACTTGCAGGCTAAAAAAGGTGATTCAAGCCATGAAAAGTGTGCAATTGAGTACATAAGCCACTCATAACGAGAGCCAGCATTATCAGCAAGGGGGGGCAGGTGTGCTTGAAGAACCCGTTTGGAAGAAGACGCCAGGGACGAGGCAGACAAGATGTGCTAATGAGCGTCCCAGCCTGGCTCCTGGAAAACAAAGACGGGATTAGGAGCTCCAGCAAAGTCAAAGAAGGCTCTCCTGTGACCTGCTCCTGCTTATTTATGTTGAAATTAATCTCACTTAGCACGACGGGCTCTCCAAGAGGAGCCCTCCTTCTCCTTCTGAGAGAGCGAGAGAGGACTTATTCAAATCCTCCCTCACAGATTAGCAATCCTGGCTTGACGAGCGGCCCTGCCACTTATTATTTATTACATTTTTTATCCAATCTCTTTCCGACCCACGTGTCAGAGACTGGGGGGTTGGTGGGAGGGGGGGGTAATCCTTTTGGAATTTACATGTGATGAGGCAGGAGACAAACTCAGGCGTGTTGCCGAGGAGGCGGAAAGTAAAATATGCAAATGAGCTTGATGGGCTTTAGAACAGCTGCCTTCGCTAGCGCCGCTCTCATTGTTAGCTCGCGTATACGCCGCCTTATCAGCCTGCCCATTGGCTGGGACGCACCGCACCCTTCACGTTCACGCCACGGTACCACCGTATCAAAATACACGTGTGCAGTATTTCACATGCATGCCACAATACTATGTTATCAAAGTACACATATACAGTACATACATACATACATATATATATACATACATACCTGCATACATACATACATACATGTGCATATGTATATATGTGCATATGTATGTATGTTTGTATGTATGTATGTACGTATATATATATGTATATGTATGTATGTATGTAATTGCATATGTATGAACACAGACATACATACATATATGCATACATTCATACATGCATATGCAATTACATACATACATACATACATATATATGTACATACATACATACAAACATACATACATATGCACATATATACATATGCACATGTATGTATGTATGTATGCATGTATGTATGTACGTACATATGTATGTACGTATATATGTAATTGCTTATGTATGTATGTATGTACGTATGTGTGTATATATGTATGTATGTATGCATGCATGTATGTACGTACATATGTATGTATATATGTAATTTCTTATGTATGTATGAATGTATATATGTATGTATGTTTTTGTGTGTGTGTGTGTGTGTGTGTGTGTATGTATGTATGTATGTATGCATGTACTTATGTGTGTATGTATGCATATGTATGTAACTGCATATGTATGCATATTGTACATGTATGTGTTTGTGTTTATCCACAAATACATTTATGAACACATTCATGAACATATACGTACATACATACATACTTACATACATACATACACACACACATACATACATGCTGCAAAATCCAAGCACTTTACGGAAAAGACACCCAAAAGAAGGTTGATGGGATTAGTCGTGTTGAAGTTGAGTCATGTTGAGAGTCATGTTCATGTTCACCAACGCCCCGCTCAGCTTTTTCACGGCTACTCTGAACTCCTTTTCTTTGTTTGTAATAATAATGTGCCTCAGCAAACGGAATGTGACAAGCACTGTCCGAGGGAATCAACACGGCTCCTCTGGTGCCGCTTCCTCACTGGGACAGTTTCAGACAAAGATAAACAAAGGCTGCGAGTGAACACCAGTCACCACTGCTGACACTTTCTCAGCTCTAATTGAATAAGTGGGCTTCAGTGGAGTGGGAAATTGGAGCAAATAACCACAAATACAAATGGGAAAAACCACAGTGACACCTGATGAACATCAAGCTGGCGAACCCGCTTACTGACGTTACACACAAAGGCCGGCTTTGGTGCTGAGATGCAACGTGTGCATGATGGCGTCTAATGTCTGCAGTCACTGACTTTTCCATCCATTTTCATGCCGCCTGTCCTTACTGGGGTGGTGGGGGGGATGCTGGAGCCTATGCCAGCTGAGTACCATTGGCAGGGCAACAACCATTCACACACATTCATAGCTATGGACGATTGCTTTAGCATTTTCAATATTTGACAACCATACTGGGAAGTACGCCACCCCAAGCATTGCGGAACACGTCGGAAGGAAGAGACTAAACGTGCATCCAAAAAACGCAGCAGTTGTGGTGCATTGCAGCAGTCAAACACAGATGCCAGGTCCGATGCCGACTGCTTTCCGTTGGGCCCTGTGACTGAACCACAAACACGCTGAGATCCACTTCATGAAGCGGCCTTAATAAGTTTGTTTGGTGCCCTGCAGGGTTTGGATGCCGGGGTTCATACTTGATGAACTGAAACGCACTTTTTCGGGAAATCTGACCTGGGTAGATTTCCAGCAAAGCATGAAGTCGGTTTACCAGGCCTCTCTTGTACTAGCTGTGTGCTAGCCGGGCCAGTTAGCATCAACTGGTGATGGTGACACTGCACATTGTCATTGATGAATGGTGAAATTATGTGTGCAAAGCTTCCATAATGTAAATGAGAAACAGGCGTTGGGGCCGAGCCCGCACCCCCACCTCTAAAGACACACCATGTAATAGCTAACATGTTGCTAATAATACTCCAAACATAGCCTGCTGGGCTAATATCTACTTTTCCACCACCTCTACTGCTAATGAACACATTACAGATGAGTCATGCTGGTACCGTCCAACTCTCATATAAAAGTCCCCCAAAATGTGGTCTCATGGTCCTTCAGCATAGTCAAGGAAAACGAGACTTTTTGGGGAACCTTGCCTTGTGCGACACATGAACACATCTGCCTTTCGCTTTTCTTAGCACTGTAAAGATATAAAAACATCAAAAAAGTCGCAACAAAGAGTGCACATAATGGGAAGTCCCCATTTTGTTGATAAAAGCTGCTGAATAGAACCATTTACATATCATGTGAGACGCACATTAACATTGTTATTATTATTATGATTATTATTAGCATACATACTTACTGGCGCATCGGCCCCTTGCCGCACCACAGCAGCTAGCGACTAGCCGGCTAGCGAAAGGAAAGGCTACATACCAGAGCTGCTTTTGTTTTTGAATTGGGGAAAGGTTAGGAAGGCTAGGTGTGGCGTTCCTGTCAGTGTCGTTACGTGAAATCAATGTACCCGGGAAGGAAGTAGTACTGCAAGTATTACGGTGATGTGCCGGTTCGAGGTGTCGGAGGCTGTCAGTTTCTGCTGTCATGGCAGTTTGCTCGGCGTTGATCAGCTTGGTGGGTGTGGCCTGTGGGACGGCGTCCTCTTCCATGGCTGTGTGATGCCCAAGGATGCTGGCATGTTTGTGTCCATGGGGCCGTTCATTACCTTGCTGCAACGTGAGGTGATGGACGGGGAGGAATGGATGTCAAACTGCTCACAAACGGACGTTGCCAGATGGGTGAAGAGAGAAATTGGCCATTTGCGTACGTAGAAAATCATTTCAGCTCCCAAAACCAAAACGATTTCTTTCAAACATGTATTATTTGTGTCTGATTACACTGCTGCTCGGTATACAGTTCATGCTAACAATAATACTATGAATAATCCTACATCACAAAGCTGAGATGTAGGATCTCCGTGTGTTTCCAAGACATCCAAGTGGCATCCATTCAGTGTCTCTCACCTGATCCGCTGATGACATGATAGACAGCCGGCTATTCCAGTTGTTCCATGAATTAGCAAGCTAACAGGCTGCTAACGAAGATGCTTTGTTACAAATGCCATATTAATTACACGGCAAGGCGTGCGCGTACGCTGACCGGGAAATGGACGTAAACCCATGTAGACACATTTTCGACAAACTGAAAAAGAAGCCAACCGGGTGGTGCTGGAATAAAAGGGGGCGGTGTAGTCAGTCCAGCACGTTAGCGTCCTTCATGTGGAATTACTTCTTTTGCAAGACCAAGAGCAGCAACACCGTGTTCCATTTCTGGTTTCCACTGATGAAACCCACAAAACGGCCTGAGGTTAATCCATGATCTGAAATCTCACCAGCGATGTGGTCTTGAACGCCAGCACCTTTACCTTTGACTGTTATTAAACCGCTGCCGACTGTTGGGATCCGATCTTCGCAACCTTCTCCTTTTCACCCGATTCCGTCTACCAAGTCCCGCTCAGGCTTCTTCCCGGCTGGGGTCTTGGAAGGCCGGGCCCGGCGTACAGCGCGGTGGCCTAAAAGGGAATGCTTACGTAACGGCCAACTGTCTGCAATCATTAGGGGCAGCCCTTAAAAAAGACATGCCTTGCCGACAGCTGCGTCCCCTCGCCTTTGCCAGCCCTTCAGATCCTATTTGCTTTAAAGGCCTCATCGCATTATGGCCAACCCTGGAGCAAATCATGTGCGCTGCGGAGCGGAGAGACTATTTATGCAGCATGCTACAGTACGAAGCGTGCTTGGCGATGATGATCTTTCCGCACCTTTATTGTCTTGATTACATTTGCAAAACCATAACAGAGAATTGGGGTTTCAGTCTCTGCGGGATTGAACCTTCAAATGTTCAGCACTTCTTACCGCAAGCCGTTTCAGAGTGCAGATCGCATGTAAAATGATTTTAGCCTGCATGCGGTTTTGCATGAAATGAAGGTTGCGATGCGCTCTGAGGAGACTCGTTTGTTTTTATGAAGTGCTGACCATTCCTGCTGAGACACGGACATGCATTTCCATGCTTTCAGCGTGACCTCTCGCAGTACGCTAAGTGACAGCTGGGTCGGGTCCCCACATATTGGGGACACAGCTGCCCCGCAGATATGCACGCACACGCACACACACACACACACACACACACACACACACTGGTGAGCCAGGCAAACAGAACAGGAAGCAGAGCATCTGAGCAACCTTGGCGCCCAACAAGGTAGCATGATGGTAAATAGTAGGAGTACGATTCTTACTAATAAGAATAAAAGATCGGGAAAAGATGGATAAGAGTGATGGATGTTCAAACATTGAAATGGTGCCAAAGTAGAAGTGGCGCACGGAGAGGGAAAGACACATGATGCTGGCCAATCAGCATGCCCAGCAACACTTTGGCTCAGGCAGGGGGGGACGAGTACTTCCTAAATACTTTCCATGGCTCCCAGTTATACCTGTCTTCCACATCTCCAAGTACAGCGGATGTCCGCCGGCCGCTGTTCAGCGTGAGGTTGTTTTATGATGTTATTGACAGACGGAATACATGTCATCATGTGATCAGAAAGAGCACGTTGATGCCTTTACGTGTCACGGATGTTCTTTCGTCAGCATTGAGATTCCACACCTTGTTGGGTAGTCTTTGAACACACCATAGCCGTGTGCTGACATGATGTTTTCAACGAGTATCCATACTTGATGTATGACAAATGCTCTGACTTGGCTTGTTGACAAAGATGTACTATTAAGAGAAGATGATTGAAAGAACTCCACCTTAAATCTTCGGTCATCTACGGAAACGTAAGGAAACACACGAGGAGCCTGCTGGGGTACAAATGACGTCCTCTATCGTCACTGAATGTGCACGTTTTCCTGAACCGGGACTGCAAATCCAATGCTGATGCGTTCGCTGCCCCGGGAATGAAGTGAACGTTGTTGAATGTTGAATGTTCCACCGTGGGAATGGGATGGTCACAGCGACACGGAGTGCTCCTTCATGGAGAGACGGCAGGCTGGCATGGAGGAGCGTCACCAATCAAGCATGCAAACATCTTTCATCCGCCCCGGGGGCTCCTCACTGTTCAGGGGCGGGGCGGACATCATGAGGGTTCATGCTTGAGAGGCCTTTGTAAACACGGCGAGGGTGAGCTCCTTTATCGGGGCCAAAATGAGGGAGCGCGTGAAGAAGAACTTTCACGTCCTACTCCTTGTAGGGTCCTTGAACGCAGCGTGAGGGGGCTGAGCTAGCCTGACAATGCAGCCCCCAAGTAAGTGAGAAGACGTGTGAGAAAAGGACACCAAATCATTTTCATCCTCTACGGAAAACGTCAGCGTTCCAGCCAGGTCTGCCCCAACAAACATCTCCTGGAGGGGAAACATTGCTGAAGCTGAAGCTGATGTGCACACATGCATTTCTAATGACGAGCGTCCTACTTGTTCAATTCATTACTGAGATTTCTCTCTGCTTTCATCTTGTGCTGGAGCCCGTGTGCACGACTCCAAATGGCGTGTCATATGAGTGCTCCTTATTTGTGCGTTTTGAAATGGAGCAGAAGATGGGGGTTGGTATTTCTCCACCGGCGTATTATCTGGAGCTGCTCATCCAGAGGAGAATGGCTTCGTGATTACAGAGTCACTAGTGGGCTCCTTTCCCTCACAAATGGACACCAACAACAGGGCACTTCATCGCTGCCGACAGGACGCTAAGGTGGGCGAACCTCCAAAATGGATCCACAAGCCTTCCCCTTGGGTCCTGGTGGCTTCCAGTGGCTTCCAGTGGCTGCCGTTATGATGAGCTCAAGCCACCGTTTATTTTCCTTGGCCTTGCTTGGCCGCTTTGTTCTTCCATCTCTTTTTCAAATCTCCATCCAATCACGCTTGAGCTCTGCGTTGGCGGCTGAGGGACAAGTTTAGAATGAGGATGTGAGTTTTCCACATGTAATTCTGTCCAATTCAGACAGTGATCATCCCTCAGGCGTTGTCCTACATCCGTTCCGATAGCGTATTCACGTGGAGGCCTTCTCCGATGCACTTCCTCTGTCTGGATGTGCCCACTGAATGAATGAAAAACTCCACGGAACATCTGGAAAGACAAGGCACGGCTCATCTTCAACTCAGCATCATGCCGTGCATTCTTGCGGCAAGAACCTTCCGGCATGTCAGGAATCTCATTTCATGTAGCCATGAAGTTTATGATGGGGCTTGGAATTCCTTCATCTGAGCGATGGCTGCTTGCAATGCTTGGATGGATACTACAACAATGTCCTCAATACTGTATACCGTGTACCATGTACCGTATGCCATATACAGTATGCCATCTCATTTCTTGTCCACCATCTTGTCCATTGGGTCGCTACCCAAGCTTTTGACCAGAGAGGAGGAGAGGGACATACATCGACTGGTAAACTGACAGCTTTTACTTTTGCATGAGCTCCCTCTTCGCCACAACGGACCGATGCAGACGCCGCATCACTGCAGACGATCCGCCTGTCAATCAACAAACCTGAGGTGTTTCCACTCGGGGCAGAATGTCATCCTGAGATGACAATCATACAGAAATGATATTTACAATACATTTCAATGGAGAAACAGTCCTAGTTATTTGTATTTTTATCATGAGCCTCACCTGCCTTTGCTAAGTGCAAGTCACTGACACGTATAAGACAAAAGGACTAAACATAAAGAATACCATGCAGACAACATGACACATATAATACAAAAGGACTAAACATAAAGAATACCATGCAGACACCATGACACGTATAAGACAAAAGGACTAAACATAAAGAATACCATGCAGACACCAAGCTGACACGTATAAGACAAAAGGACAAAACATAAAGAACGCCATCCACCACCCAGACACCAAGCTGACACGTATAAGACAAAAGGACTAAACATAAAGAACGCCATGCAGACACCAAACTGACACGTATAAGACAAAAGGACTAAACATAAAGAATACCATCCAGACACCAAGCTATCACGTATAAGACAAAAGGACTAAACATAAAGAACACCATCCAGACACCATGACACGTATAAGACAAAAGGACTAAAGATAAAGAATGCCATCCAGACACCATGACACATATAAGACAAAAGGACTAAACATGAAGAACGCCATCCACCATCCAGACACCATGACACGTATAAGACAAAAGGACTAAACATGAAGAACGCCATCCAGACACCATGACACGTATAAGACAAAAGGACTAAACATAAAGAACGCCATGCAGACACCAAACTGACACATATAAGACAAAAGGACTAAACATAAAGAATACCATCCAGACACCAAACTGACACCTATAAGACAAAAGGACTAAACATAAAGAATATCCAGACACCATGACACGTATAAGACAAAAGGACTAAACATAAAGAATGCCATCCAGACACCATGACACGTATAAGACAAAAGGACTAAACATAAAGAATGCCAGCCAGACACATGACACGGATAAGACAAAAGGACTAAACATAAAGAATGCCATCCAGACACCAAATTGACACATATAAGACAAAAGGACTAAACGTAAAGAATGCCATCCACCATCCAGACACCATGACATGTATAAGACAAAAGGACTAAACATAGAGAACGCCATGCAGACACCAAACTGACACTTATAAGACAAAAGGACTAAACATAAAGAATACCATCCAGACACCAAACTGACACCTATAAGACAAAAGGACTAAACATAAAGAATATCCAGACACCATGACACGTATAAGACAAAAGGACTAAACATAAAGAATGCCATCCAGACACCATGACACGTATAAGACAAAAGGACTAAACATAAAGAATGCCATCCAGACACCATGACACGGATAAGACAAAAGGACTAAAGAATGCCATCCAGACACCAAATTGACACGTATAAGACAAAAGGACTAAACATAAAGAATGCCATCCAGACACCATGACACGTATAAGACAAAAGGACTAAACATAAAGAATGCCATCCAGACACCATGACACGGATAAGACAAAAGGACTAAACATAAAGAATGCCATCCAGACACCAAATTGACACATATAAGACAAAAGGACTAAACGTAAAGAATGCCATCCACCATCCAGACACCATGACATGTATAAGACAAAAGGACTAAACATAGAGAACGCCATGCAGACACCAAACTGACACTTATAAGACAAAAGGACTAAACATAAAGAATACCATCCAGACACCAAACTGACACCTATAAGACAAAAGGACTAAACATAAAGAATATCCAGACACCATGACACGTATAAGACAAAAGGACTAAACATAAAGAATGCCATCCAGACACCATGACACGTATAAGACAAAAGGACTAAACATAAAGAATGCCATCCAGACACCAAATTGACACATATAAGACAAAAGGACTAAACATAAAGAATGCCATCCACCATCCAGACACCATGACACGTATAAGACAAAAGGACTAAACATAAAGAACGCCATGCAGACACCATGACATGTATAAGACAAAAGGACTAAACATATAGAACGCCATGCAGACACCAAACTGACACATATAAGACAGAAGGACTAAACATAAAGAACGCCATCCAGACACCAAACTGAAGGAGGTTTAACAAAGTCTAGTTCAGATTCTTGAAATGCTTCAATCTTTGTGAGGAAAAGAATAAAGTCGTGTGTAACATTAGAACAAAATAAAAATAGGACAGCTTTGAGGAGAAAAACATAAAGAATAAAGAATACCATCCAGACACCAAACTGACACCTATAAGACAAAAGGACTAAACATAAAGAATATCCAGACACCATGACACGTATAAGACAAAAGGACTAAACATAAAGAATGCCATCCAGACACCATGACACGTATAAGACAAAAGGACTAAACATAAAGAATGTCATCCAGACACCAAATTGACACATATAAGACAAAAGGACTAAACATAAAGAATGCCATCCACCATCCAGACACCATGACACGTATAAGACAAAAGGACTAAACATAAAGAACGCCATGCAGACACCATGACATGTATAAGACAAAAGGACTAAACATAGAGAACGCCATGCAGACACCAAACTGACACATACTATAAGACAGAAGGACTAAACATAAAGAACGCCATCCGCCATCCAGACACCAAACTGAAGGAGGTTTAACAAAGTCTAGTTCAGATTCTTGCAATGCTTCAATCTTTGTGAGGAAAAGAATAAAGTCGTGTGTAACATTAGAACAAAATAAAAATAGGACAGCTTTGAGGAGAAAAAGGAAAAGAAGGTGCCGGACGCCAAGACAAGGCCTCCTACTGCCCTCATGTTCTGTTACCAGAGTCCAAGACCATCTGCTGTGAGGTGATGTCTGTATTTACTTGCCTGGATGGCGTCTTTTTCCTCTTTAGTACTAAAAAAGTCTCTGATTGTCTGGGATTTTTGAAACAAAGATATTCAGCTGCATATGGGACAGAGCGTGTCAAATGTCTCCTGTCATTTTTGCAACCACCTTTTGTAAGTGCCCAGCATAGCTTTTGGGTCCAGTGCTGGAGATGGACTGGATGCCTACTGGAGGAAGTGTGCTGGTTGCAGGGAGAGGGAGACCAGCCTGTAACGCTGGTTTGTAAGCCACTCTCAGCAGGTTGGGGCTCTAACTGCCATGAATGCATCCTGTGGCCTCCAGGCGTCTGCACTCCGAGGTAGAACAAACCTATGGCATCATTTGAAGAGTATGCAGCAGATGTGGGACAACGTAGACTTAGCAGTTATAGGTCATGTTCATGTTCAGCGTAAAGCAATTTAGCACAGATATCAAGGATAAACCATAAGCAGAAAGAAATTGGCTGCCTATTTTTACCAGTGTGGAGTAACGAGAGCAGAGATTTATACTCTAATGCTGACTGAAGGCTTGGCATCGCCAATCTTCCTTGCTAATTGTATTACTGTACTGTAAAGTGTTTCCTATGCATGTTGCTAAATTACATTGGAAAATATTTTGCTTTCATCTCGACTTCTGCGTCGGCACAAGACCTCATTCCACTCTTTTCTTTAAAATATTCCTATAATCCATTCAACTTGAACATCGGATCATACAAAAGCCATCTAGAGTATGTAGCATGCTTTCCACTGGTATTCCTAATCCGGAAAGCATTTGCTGAATGTTGAACTGTAACAGGGAGAATCTTCTGAGATCTTCTGAGCATCTTGTCAATCCATGCTCTACCAAGATACCATCCAAGCTCTACCAAGATGCCATCCATGCTCTACCAAGATACCATCCATGCTCTACCAAGATACCATCCATGCTCTACCAAGATTCCATCCATGCTCTACCAAGATACCATCCATGCTCTACTAAGATTCCATCCATGCTGGCCTACCAAGATGCCATCCATGCTCTACCAAGATACCATCCATGCTCTATCAAGATACCATCCATGCTCTACCAAGATTCCATCCATGCTCTTCCATGATTCCATCCATGCTCTACCAAGATTCCATCCATGCTCTACCAAGATGCCATCCATGCTCTACCAAGATACTATCCATGCTCTACCAAGATGCCATCCATGCTCTACCAAGATGCCATCCATGCTCTACCAAGATGCCATCCATGCTCTACCAAGATACCATCCATGCTCTACCAAGATACCATCCATGCTCTACCAAGATTCCATCCATGCTCTACCAAGATTCCATCCATGCTCTACCAAGATTCCATCTATGCTCTACCAAGATACCATCCATTCTCTACTAAGATTCCATCCATGCTGGCCTACCAAGATGCCATCCATGTTCTACCAAGATGCCATCCATGTTCTACCAAGATGCTATCTATGCTCTACCAAGATGCCATCCATGCTCTACCAAGATACCATCCATGCTGCCCTACCAAGATACCATCCATGCTGCCCTACCAAGATTCCATCTATGCTCTACCAAGATTCCATCCATGCCCTACCAAAATTCCATCCATGCTCTACCAAGATGCCATCCATGCTCTACCAAGATTCCATCCATGCTTATGCCATATGTAGCATGCTTTCCACTGGTATTCCTGATCCGGAAAGCATTTGCCGAATGTTGAACTGTAACAGGGAGAATCTTCTGAGATCTTCTGAGCATCTTGTCAATCATTTTTTGATTTGCACGAGAGGCAGATATGTCCAAATAACTGCCGCTACCAATTATCCCATCATCCATGCAGGACATCCTGTACGAGCCGCTACCCAGCAAGCTGACCTCTGATGCGTGTGAACGGTGAGTGTGATGACGGGCAGGTCAAAAGGTTTGGATGAAAAGGCGAAGTGCAACCAAGCAGAGGGCAAAAGCAGAGCAAATATTACACGACACAAATGTGCTCTCTAAATGCCACATTTGAATTCAGTCACTGACATTTACTTTCTTCCACGCCCCAATTAACCGTGGTCCAACAGGCCGAGAGCATTCCCGAAATGATCGGTCATTAGAATCCCGAGCACCACTGCTCCCGATGTTGTCAGGTCAGAACAAACATGGCTGCAACTTAACCACATGCGGCTTCTCGCGTGAACGACTCTGCAGAGTGACAGAAAGAAGGAAATGATTGTTTGGGACTGAGTCAGGAATGTTTGAACTAACTCGCTGTTTTTTCTGGGTATTCAATCAGTCAGTCAATCAATCGTTATTTATACAGACCTTTACATCAGCTTGAGCTAAACCAAAGTGCTGGACAAGCGTTCACGATAAACGGCATCAGAAACCAACAGAACGTCACATGGAAGCAGAAATAAAAAAATAAAGTGTCATAGGTTTTCAAAGATTCTATCCGCCCGCCCCCCATTACAAATTTTAACCCTCCCCTGATGGCCGCTGATTTCATAGTTGTATCATACTTAATGACTGTCATGAACTAAGGAGCAAACATTACCCTCGAGGCTAGTCATGAATGATGAAGAATTCAAAAGATCCGTGATGCAGAATTAGATTGAGAGCTCGGTGAACTTGCTTGTTGAGCTTCCTGGCTTGGTATGTTAATTTAGCGCATTCAGCCTACCAGGTATGTTATGCTAACATAGCTAGCACATATTCCGCTTGTAGTTCTGTGTGCTTTTGTATAGTTGCCTTTCCAGATAAAACGGTATTGGATTTTGTGAAACTAATTGAATTCGTTTAACTAATTCATTTCTGAATAAATGCAATTTATAGTCCAATGCCACTCATATGTTATTTTACTCCACTTTAAGTGAATTGTTCATTTTCTGAAACACTCGCCTTGTTCGTGACTGTCACTTCTCGAAGCCACACAAAAAGTCGATGCAACGCTGAGTTAAAACTACCCCCTTCAGGATGGACGACTTCAAAGTCAGTGGCAGGAACATGCGAGATAAGTCCAAATGCGTAAGACTTTGTCCATGGCCATTGTTAGTAAGTCAAAGTGACTGCTTTGGTGAAGTCCTACTTGATTATTTTGGGGGAAAGTATTACTATTTTCCAACACTGGTTGACGGTACCCTTGGCCTAATCGTGCGAGTTCCTACTCGACCCTGTTCTATGGACAGTTGAAGAAAGTTTTGCATGAACGAAGTATCTTGAGTCGAAATCCACAGTTGACATAAACAATGAAGACAGGAAACGAGACCGGGGAAGGACACAATGAGCTTGAGACAAAGCATTCCGACAGAATGCCTAACAGCCATGAAATGTTTTTGCTGTCAATCAGTAGGGGAGGCAAATCTAAGGTGGCACTGACCAAGTATTGTGTGGCTTCGTTCCGTGTGATGTTGTCATCCTGCTGTTCCCAGCACGGTGACAGTCCGTCACTGAAGCTCTAAAATGTCGGATGATGTCGGACAATCTCCTCCCATTTACAGGTAAATGGAAGAGCATTTATTTGGCTCTTCCAGAAGGTCTGGCTCCAACTGAAACGGTAGTCTAACCAATCAAATGGTCCCATAAGGACTTCTGCAAATCCAAAGAATCCATTCCAGACGGTTTGTTATCGGAGTGCTGACACCTGCAACTTTCACGGCCCACATTGTGGTTCATCGTGCAGCCGTGAAAGCAGAGGACGGTGGTTAGCTTTAGTTAGTTAGTTAGCCGAGAACTACCGTCGACCACTAATGACATCACAGACGGGCGACTGAGCTGGGGAACAGGGACTTCTGGTTCTGCTTTCCATGTTGGTAGACTGCCAACAGAAACGTTTTGGGATAAAAATACACAGTTGGAGTTGTGCAGTGAATCATTAACCCCAAAAGACGCAGGCCGCATTTTATGCCTAGCAAGAAATGTAAGTGAAGCGAGGCCTCAAAGTTTGGTTGCAAAGTGAAGAATACGCTGAGGTTCTACCGCCCCACCATTCGTAGGGTTTTTCATTGCATGAATGTTTGTTCCAAAATTCAGAAACCAATTAAAAATTTGCATTTGCTGTGATTTTATTCCTGTAACATTTTCACATGTAATAGCACAACTTTTCCTAACCTAATTTTCCAAATTATTATTACTGCATACTAAAAATTAATTGTAGGAATTACAATTTTGGACACCTAGAGTCCATCCATGTTCTATGTGGCTTGGCCCCCAGTGACGCGCATGGACAGTTTTCAATCCAGTCCACTCTTCCTCGTACATCATGTCAATGAAGTCCCATCTGACACGATGAATCCCTTCCTCCCAACTATCATAAAAAGCCATTTGCAAACTAAATGACAAACTCTGAGTTGCATCAGCAGGGAGGCCGAGGCAATATTAGCTTATGCTTGATAGAGCATGTAGGCCATCCGCCACCGATGCACCACACACCCCGAGGTGAGTGTTCCTTTTTTATTTTTACACACATGCACACACACACGCACACACACACGTCAAGTAAGCTTCACTGCATTCTTGTGACACAACGGTTACCTTACCCTGGAGCGTAAGTGCTGAATAAAAGCGAGCTAATATCAGCACGGCATACGGTCCAACGTTACACTGCAGACGATGAAGAACTGATGGCTGCATGCTGATGGTTTGATTTCAGTCAGGGAGCAAAGCACCACTTTGTAGGCCAGATATGAAGCAGGAAGCAATCGTAATCCGTGGCATTGGGTAATTAGGCTGGATTCTGCTGTTGCTTCCAGCATTCCTCCAGCAGTCCTTTCAAGCCCAAGCATTCGCACACGTTGTCCAACACACAGAAACATGTTGATGAGCGCCAAGCTCACGGACGAACGTGCATTTATTCATTCATTCATAGCTCACATGGTTTCAGAAATGCTAATGCTTTATTATTCTCACTGAATGAATGACTCCATGATGACGATGATGAAGATTTGGTAAACTACTTCCTGAAAATAGAAACTGTCTGAAAGTGTGTAGAAAGAGAGCAGGATTATTCAGGATGGGGATCAATCCACAAGGCCCAACTACCTAGTGTCCATCCCCACTGTGACAAAGATTGAAGTGGTGAGACTTGACTTATCTCCTTCTTAGGATGGGCCTTACTTAGGAATATGCAGCAGTATGATCCTTATCCTTCACTCTCCCACTTCCACCCCGATACTCCCACTGGAGGAGCCACACTGCTCTACCAAGATGCCATCCATGTTCTACCAAGATTCCATCTGTGGTCATTCATTCATTCATTCATTTTCTACCGCTTTTTCCTCACGAGGGGGGTCGCGGGGGGGCTGGAGCCTATCCCAGCTGTCTTCGAGCGAGAGGTGGGGTACACCCTGGACTGGTCGCCAGCCAATCATAGGGCACATATAGACAAACAACCATTCACACTCACATTCATACCTATGGACAATTTGGAGTCGCTAATTAACCTAGCATGTTTTTGGAATGTGGGAGGAAACCGGAGTACCCACGCATGCATGGGGAGAACATGCAAACTCCACACAGAGATGGCCGAGGGTGGAATTGAACCCTGGTCTCCTAGCTGTGAGGTCTGCACGCTAACCACTCGACCGCCGTGCCGCATCTGTGGTCATGAACTAATGTTAAAAAGTAATGAATGATTAATTCATTAATGTGTACTCATTTTATAAAAATGATCAAATGTTTTATAAATGATGTTGAATATTTTCATGCATCCATCCAAAAAAAATGAATGAATGAATTATAGGAGAGTAAATGTGACTATAGGGGTGTTATTTCATGTCTACGGGGCTCTAATAATATTAAAATCCATATCTAGGATGTCATAAATGAAATATAAAATTTATCAACATTGAATTCTATATGGTGGAAATTCATGCATTGTGGTTTGGGGGGGGGGGCATGAACCACTATGACCAAGGGATGGCCGTGTAGGCTAAATATTAGGCTGTAATGTGGATCAATATGGACTTTAGATCGATTATGGACGAGCTGAAATGTTTGCATGTTTAAAAGGCGGCCAACTCTTAAGCGGAATGAAAACGTGAACATGGGATTGGGTCATGAAGAGGAGGAATGTGAATCGGAGAGAAGACTGCGTACATCCTGCATGACGGGAATGAAATCCAAATAAAGGAGAAGATGACATTCTTTGATGGGACTGGAAACCCATGTAGAAAATCCATGGTGAGATTAGATGGGAAATTTGAATATGAATATCGGGGCTAATTAGAAGCTCTCATTCCGCTCCCTCGTCAGCGTCAAGCCACGTTTGCTGGAACCGGGAAGGAGGAGGGAAAGGAGGACGAAGGAAGGGAATCATGGAGCCAGAAGGGAGGAGTCCAAAGATCAATCCACACTTTGGGATTATGTGTGTACTGATAACATCCTACACAACCCCCCACCCGACAACCCCCCACCCCCACCACAACACACACACTTCCCTTCACGGCATGCGCCCCCCCCCCGCCGCAAACGCCGCTAGCCAACGTCACAGCTAGCGGTGCCGCCACGCTTTCAATGCGATTACGCTTATCTGCCCACCTTCATCATCAGGTTCAGCAAGCATCCATATTCATGCTGGTCTAGACCCCGACTGGAGGGATCCATGCACCCCAGGATACGCCATGCTTTGCGGGGGGAGGACGGCAGGATCTCCGTGGAGGTCACTGCAAACGGAGCAGCAGTACACTGACGACTTCTCGTAGAACCGAAACACGAAGGATGGTGTCGTACTCAAACTCCTTCATTTCACCCAACCTTTCCAAAAGTTCCAAAAAGTGTCAAAGAACGATCAACTCAGTTCCACTGATTTTTTGGAATGTATTTTTTCATATGATGGTGTCTTCTGTCATATGAGGACAACCTGCTGGACCGCTGAAGAATATGAAAGACGGGAAGTTCAGCCAACTAAGAACACGTAGTACCGTTACCATCTAAAACTAGAAGGCTATCCATCCATCCACAAAATAACTTTGGACCAACTGTAACCACACGACGCCGCCCCCGTTGATAGCATCTGGTAGAGTACGGTGTGTGATATATTTATCCATCTGGGTTCCTGTGTGACGACATCACCTCCATCACCACCATGTTCCCCCTGCACGGAAACCACGTCCTCAACGGCTTTTTACCACTTCCATTTCCCCGATCTCACAGAGCCGAGGTAGGCCAAGTACAAGTACACAAGTACAAGTAAAGCAGGCTGGAAGTATTAGCATGACGAACGTACTTCTTTATCTGACCCCTCCCTGGAAGGTAGCCCCGAGTCTTTGTCGGTTATGGCGGCTGAAGCGTTCAGCAACGACTTGCAGCGCCTCAGATGCTATCTGGCAACGCTCAAGTTTACAATCCGCTTATCTCACAAAATGCTGCAGGGGAACTTTGTTCACGCCTCCGATCTTCTCGCTTTGTCTCCGCCTCTCCTGCACCACCTTCACTACTTGACCTATTGGTAATATATTAGTATTAGTATATTGGTAATATAGCGTGTATATATATATATATATATATATATATATATGTATGTAGTATAGCATATACGTATATGTAGTATAGCATATGTACTACATTCTGTATCTCTTCTCCCCGTAACCTCGCTCTTCCACTCGGGTCCCTCTCATTCCCACACATATACTCCATCTTGCTGCGGCTAATCTTCATTCCTCTCCTTCCCAGGGAAAACCTCCACTCTTCCAGCATCTCCTCCACCTGTTCCCTACGCTCCCTACCAATTCCAATCCCAATGCACTGAATCATATGCTAATTACGCTAACATGATTCAACGGAAAGGAATGGAATTGTGACCGCCGTTAATGTGTTCATTTTGAGAGTCCTGGTTTTGTAGAAGCAGATGTTGATTGATCATCATTAAGGAAATATTGTTATCCATCCATCCATCCACTCATTCCGCATATCCAAGGTGGGGTGACAGGGACAACAGCCAAAGCAGGGAATCCTGCCTTCCCTCTACCCGGCTACTCCCGATGCGTTCCCAGGCCAGCTGAGAGGCATGGACTCCCCAACCCGTCCTCGGTCTTCCTCGAGGCCTCCTACCGGTCGGACACGGACCTCCCCAGGGAGGCGCGTTGGATGTATCCTGACCAGATGGAGGAGCGTTTCTACTGGGTTTCTCCTGGAAGACGGTGCTTCTCACAGCTCAGCCTCCTCACGGAGAAAACTCATTTTGGGTGCTTGAACCTTGGACGTGGAAACGTAGCCACTTGGCGGAATGTCCAGCCATGCAAGCTAGCTAGTTTCTCACAGCGTGGCTACGGCTGAAAAAGGGTTATGGAGCTCAACAACGCTGTGAGATGATGAAGGACAGTGGCGGGATGGATTCATGCACGCCGGACGCGTGAAAGAAAGCAAAGTGGCGTGTTAGCATCTTTCTCAGCTCTCCCATCGGAGCCAAGCGACATCATGGCAGACATCACGGGTCACGTGGGAGTACAATCAAAGGGGGCGGAACTTCTGGTCTTTTCCCTTCAGAAGGAACAGATCCATTTTGGACCAACTTGATGTCTGCAGCCGGCAAAGACGTCCTATTCCTTCTTCTGCTGTCAGGCTGCCGCTGCCCTAAGCTGCCTTGCTTCTGGTGCTCCAAGTGCTCGTCCTTTGAGTGCCGTCTAAATTTAGCACGGATTGCGTCATGATTTGACTGGACTTGAAGATCAACCCTCACCTTCCATGGCGAAGCCACCACAGACCCCCCCCCCCAAAATGCCGTCTGCCTCCTGACTTCTACTGTACGTACACAAAAAGGACCAGCCCTCCCCTGCTGGATCGCTCACACACTAGCCCCATTCTTCCCAGCCATGAATTGGGGGGGCTGTGCCTTTGTACGGGCCTGTTGGGGCTTACAGTGCATGAGTCCTGCTGGAACCTCAGCTACTTTACTTTCACTTCTTTCCTTCTCTGTTGGGAGTGTGTGTGTGTGCGTGTGTGCATGCAAAAGTCAGAGGGTGCAGCTGGGTTCCATGCATGTGGGAGCTAACGTGTGCATCAGTGTGGTGCATGTGACCGAGGGGGGGGGGGGGGGGGGGGTATGTGACCCCACACATCCCTCTGACACACACATTCAAAGTGCAACCCCTCCCACCGCGTCGCCCATGCACCCACACCTCGGTACAGCATGTTCCCACCCAGCCTGTCCCACCCCCCCCACACAGGAAGTCAGAGGAGATTTGAGCTAGCGACCACAGCAAATAGAAAGAAGCTGCCAAGGAGGAAGTACTACAATGGAAGTACTACAATGGAAGTACTACAATGAAGTAAACGTCATGATAATGACTCCATTCATTCATCATCAAGGACACTTAGATGTTACCTTCACTACTTTCCTTCCTCACTAGGAACTGTACTGAAGCCTGAAGATCTGTTTGGTGTGTCCACCATCCAGCCTCGGCTAAGAGCGCCAACACGATAACGCCAACGAAGAAGGATGTTGGAAGTGCTGCTCGTTCATTTGAGTTTTTACAATGATGATAGACACATGATTGACACTTGAATGACATATGAATGACATGAATGACACATTAACAATACATGAACGACACGGCTGACACATGAACAACTCATGAACGACACCAGAACGACATATGAACGACTAATGAAAGAGTCATGAACGAGTCATGAACGACACATGAGCGACACATGAGCGACACATGAACGACACATGAACGACTCATGAACGACATATGAACGAGTCATGAACAACACATGAACGACACCTGAATAACATATGAACGACTCATTAACAACACATGAACGACACATGAACGACACTTGAACGATTCATGAACGACACCTGAACGACTCATGAACGACACCTGAAAGACTCATTAAAGAGTCATGAATGAGTCATGAACGACACAAACGAATCATGAACGGCACATGAATGACACATGAACGACACACGAACGGATCATGAACGACACATGAACGAATCATGAACGACTCATGAAGGACATATGAACGACTCATGAACGACACATGAACGAATCATGAATGACACATAAACGAGTCATGAAGGACACCTGAACGACTCATGAACGACACCTGAAAAACTCATGAATGAGTCATGAATGAGTCATGAACGACACATGAACGACACATGAACGAGTCATGAACGACACATGAACGAATAATGAACGACACATGAACGAATCATGAATGACACATGAGTGACAGCTGGACTATCCTGGGTCGCCATGGTTATGGAAGAGAAGTCCCGTTTGCCATTCAAAGGTGAAATGAGCAACTGTCGCTTTAAGAAGCGTAATAGCGGTTCTCGTCATGACAGCAGTGAATTCCTTCTAGCCTTCCTGCCGCTGTGAGATTCATTTTGCGGCGTTCCAACGCAACCAAGTGGAGGCCTTAAACCTAAAAGCTTTGGACCCGTTGCATCGCAGTGCCTTAAATCAGCAACGTAACAGCCGCTCACTTCGCTGTCCGCCTGAGGCACACGGCGCCTTCGCCCTCCCCGCATTCCGACTTTGTAGCGTTTGCCAAAGTCTGCCATTCCAAATCTCCTCCTAACCTGCCTCCGTATGGCAGCAGCGCTCAGAAGGCCCCGCCATCCAGTCACGCCATCTGCTCCGGCGTAGCACGCGGTGGAAGGAGGAGGAGCCTTCCTCTCTCCACCCAAACCTTCCTACACCCCACCTTAGCCCCCCCGCCTCTCTTTGCACCCCCCCTTGAAGAGAGAAATACATCTCACCATTTCCACAGGATGAAGTGTCCCTCTGTACTCGGATTTATTAACTCCTGTGGTAACCATAGCAACTGTGGTCAACTTTGAGAACTAGGCGGGGGCGGGGCCAGAGACCAGGCATTGTGGTCTTGGCATTGAGCCTGTCAGCAAATCAGAGTCATTGCTGGGTCATGGTAAGAACTGGTCCACGGGGGGGCAAGTGCTTGGTAGGACTTTCATCCAGGTAGCCTGGTGACATCTTCTACATCTCCTTACCTTCTTCTTCAGCGTGCGTCCACCAGGCTTCCAGCTCTTATCAGGCCGTCACAGAGTTGCCTGGGAAGCACAGACTCGAACACGCGGTTTACAGCGAGCCCAGTCACACACACACACACAAGGGGGTCGGGGGGGGGGGGGGGGGGATAAACTACTGACACCTCAGACTCCACTTCACAGCCAGCCAAGGAAGAAAGCGAGCAAGCCGCTAAGTCCCCCCGTCCCCCACAGCCCCAGCCCCCCCACATCCGCCTGCAAAGTGGAGATATTAGGGAGGGATGCGAGGACCTCAGTGTGGTGGATGAAGGCCAAACGTCTACAAAGATGCAGTACAGGCCCTGATACTCTACATTGTAAACTACAAAGATGCAGTACAGTGCCTGATACTCTACATTGCAAACTACAAAGATGCAGTATCGGCCCTGATACTCTACATTGCAAACTACAAAGATGCAGTATCGGCCCTGATACTCTACATTGCAAACTATAAAGATGCAGTATCGGTCCTGATACTCTACATTGCAAACTACAAAGATGCAGTATAGGCCCTGGTACTCTACATTGCAAACTACAAAGATGCAGTATCGGCCCTGATACTCTACATTGCAAACTACAAAGATGCAGTATTGGCCCTGATACTCTACATTGCAAACTACAAAGATGCAGTATCGGCCCTGATACTCTACATTGCAAACTACAAAGATGCAGTACAGGCCCTGATACTCTACATTGCAAACTACAAAGATGCAGTATCGGCCCTGATACTCTACATTGCAAACTACAAAGATGCAGTATCGGCCCTGATACTCTACATCGCAAACTACAAAGATGCAGTACAGGCCCTGATACTCTACATTGCAAACTACAAAGATGCAGTATCGGCCCTGATACTCTACATTGCAAACTACAAAGATGCAGTACAGGCCCTGATACTCTACACTGCAAACTACAAAGATGCAGTATCGGCCCTGATACTCTACATTGCAAACTACAAAGATGCAGTACAGGCCCTGATAATCTATATTGCAAACTACAAAAATGCAATACAGGCCCTTATACTCTACATTGCAAACTACAAAGATGCAGTATCGTCTCTGATACTCTACATTGCAAACTACAAAGATGCAGTATCCACCCAGATACTCTACATTGCAAACTACAAATATGCAGTACAGGCCCTGATACTCTACATTGTAAACTACAAAGATGCAGTATTGGCCCTGATACTGTACATTGCAAACTACAAAGATGCAGTACAGGTCCTGATAATATACATTGCACACTACAAAGATGCAGTACAGGCCCTGATACTCTACATTGCAAACTACAAAGATGCAGTATCGGCCCTGATACTGTCCATTGCAAACAACAAAGATGCAGTACAGGCCCTGATAATCTACATTGCAAACTCCAAAGATGCAGTATCGGCCCTGATACTCTACATTGCAAACTACAAAGATGCAGTACAGGCCCTGATACTGTACATTGCAAACTACAAAGATGCAGTACAGGCCCTGATAATCTACATTGCAAACTACAAAGATGCAGTATCGGCCCTGATACTCCACATTGCAAACTACAAAGATGCAGTACAGGCCCTGTTACTCTACAGTGGAAACTACAAAGATGCAGTATCGGCCCTGATACTCTACATTGCAAACTACAAAGATGCAGTATCGGCCCTGATACTCTACATTGCAAACTACAAAGATGCAGATGGTCGCCGATGGGGGACGCAGATGAGAGGCCTGTTTGAAAATGGATCCACCTTTTCAGGACGTTGTGCAGATGGAGGTGGATCAAACCTCAGCAGTTCCTGCAACTCCTTCCTGCAGGTCTTCCAGGGTCTGGACCACCGCCTGCCTCCTCTGTCTGCCTGTCTGGAGAGCAACACGCTGTGGTGGACACCAGTTGTCCACCAACAGCCTTCTTCTGGAGGAAAAGGGCCAGTGGAAGACGGAGCTGCGTCCTGCGGAGGAACGGGAATGTTGTCAAACCTTTGAGCGGAGGTGGGAATGTTTGAACGGCAAGGTGGGACGGGGCCTGGAGCTCTGAGTGGACTGATGATTGAGCCGCCAGGAGGAACCAAACAAACATCGGGCAAGACACGGGGGTCCTATTGGGTGTAATTGTGTGTACTCACAGAGCAGCCATGCAGTAATAGCATCATCAAACGTGGAGATGGAGTTCCCTCCCGAGCGTCGGCTGTTCAGAGCAAACACGGAAGACCGTGATTCCATCAGTAACCAAGCACGGGGGGAAGCGTCTGTCAGACTGGAAGAGCAAGCAAACGGATAACGAGGAGGAGGTCTGAGCGACTTGTCCATACGCTGCTCATGACTTATGCACCTTCATCTTGCATTATATTTAATTATAGATCATCCTGGGCCGCCCCTAACGGGGCCTGCTGGCCTCACAGGTACAAACACATCAATAATTCAGTGGCGAGCATGTCGGATAGGATGCGGCGTGGATACGGCAAGACAGGAAACACCCGCTGTTCTTCAAGGCTCGGCTGCGTGTTGCTGCAGGACAAAGTGGAGATTCAGTGAAAGATCGGAATAACTGCTCCATGTGTTCCAAAATAGTCCATGTCCAGGAAGTTTACTGTACATTTTATGAGCAACGGAAGACAGGCTTCTGAAAAAGATGTGCACTAGTAGCCTGGACACGAGCAGCCTGGCATTGAATGGAGTTCATATGTACTTTATTATCATTCAATAATTGTTTTGTTAATTTGATCTCAATGACTTCTTCATTTTTTATAGCTTATTGACTCAGATTCCTACGGTTTTCCATGTCTTCTACCTTTATTTCATCCTGTCACTTCTGCTCCTGCTGGGCTTCCGTAGTTCGCCTTCAGCTTCGCTAGTGCTTCCTCTCCTTGCCACGCAATGAGCTTGGCATCTCCAGACCAGAATATTGATTTCCTTCTTTGGTTCTTCAGACGTATTGAAGCCATCAGGTGATCAAGGACGTAATCAACAAGCACACCTCCTTTGTCACGTAGATGGGACGTCCCAACCCCAGAAGGACAAAGATGGCTGCTTCTGCACATGGAGGCTCATGAGAAGAGGAAGTACGTCTGCCAGCCATTATGGACACTATGACAACAAAATATCCTATTATGTTGGCTTGTCGTCAACAGTCACTTCTGGTCACGTGGCGGTCACATGGCGGTTACGTGGCGGCGGCGGCGGGCGGTGATGTCATCATTCACGTATTGCCGTTTTCTGATTTTCCCACTCTGGAAACCGTTTTAGAAAACGATCCTATTAGGTCCCCCAGAACTCCGTCCCCGTGTGGAGACGGCTGACACATAAAAGAAATACTTGTGGACACCCTTGAAGGAGGGCCCCCACCAAGGCCAAGAAGGGAGGGGCGGTGTGAAACGGGACCAGGCAGCTGCTCTTGTTGTCTTTCCAAACCACAAAGAAGAAAAATCATAGTTTTCTTTTTCCTGTTTTTGTCCCAAAACGGGAGCCTTGGGGGATTCCTGCGACATCACACTTGGATGCAAATACCCCCTGGAGGGGCGGCAGTATCCGACAAGTACAAGTACAAAAGGCCTGACCGCAAGACCAATGTTCGAGTCCAGCAGGAGACTCCTTGGTGTAGCCCGACTGTCCAGTGTCGGCTGGCTAAGAGGTGAAGTGGTATTGCTAATGGATGGATATTTACAGCCCATGTGTACTTGTGTACTTAAGTACATGCACACTAACGCTGACCTCCACAAATACAAGTTTATGTTGAGATTTGGCACAAGTCGACTTTTCAGGACTCCAAAAAAAAAATGACGTTCATCATAGCGATTGCAAGTGGACCAAAGGGAAGCTCACATTCAATTCAGTCGGAAGGATGCCAACTTCCGGCTGAAAGAAACCATCACATTTCCTTTGAATGAAAATGAAAAATGGTTGATGTCTTTGGGGTCAAAGGTCAAATGTCTGAAGAGTTACTCCACTGTCAAATGTTTGGGACCACTGGTTTACATCACATTGAGCAGCATAGCGGGCTAACCAAAAACGTACCACTTCCACACAGAATGAGGGGAGAACCTTGCTGAAAGATACTGCGGCATTATCGTGTCTACACCGCAGCTGAATCAGCTTGGGAATGCCTTCGATGAAACGTTTTGCTGGGATCAAATGCACTTTAAACTTGGTACTTGTAGCTACTTCTGAGTGTTAAGTTACTGTGTGATGATTTAATGTTGTCTGTATGATTGATTTAACGTTGTTGGTAAGATTGATTGATCCCTCCTCTCTCTGCCCGTCCGAGCTTCATGGTTGGAAGTTTGGCATGGGTCTGCTTCGTAAAGGCTGGTGTACGCATCTTTTGGAGACCAAGTTTTGGGAAATCATATGCATCCTTCTACCAATATATTCACTCTCTCTCCTCTGGACATGTCCCAACCATTACAGAGATGATCCTGATGCAGTCCCACCTCCACCTTGGACTCTTGTGTCACAACGACAACTACATCTTACGCTGGCTAACAACTGAATGACTTCCTCCATTTTCCAAGAAAAAAATGCTAACATTTCCGTGGAATGCTGAATGGTCGCTTATTGAAAGAGATATTCGTCATCAGGAGCTCATTTTAAAAGGACAAAGGAGGAGGTGGCATGGATGTCAGCAAACAGGCAGCAATGATGGGGGGGGGGGGGTGTGCTTGCCAGAGAGAAGGCGAGTTAGAGGAATCAACAAGAAGCATCCAGAATGAATTCCCTGAGATGGCCACGCATGGCTGGGCGGAATTGGCCTGGATCTGCGAGGCGAAGGCTGAGTGGGGGTTGAGTGGCTTCCGCACGTCCGGCTGGACAGAAAGGCGAGCGAGAGCGAGAGGCCCCCCCGGCGCTGACAGGTGTAGGCCTCCGCTCCAGCTGAGGCCTCCCAGCTGACCTGGATCTAGGGACGTTTTCCTCTGCGGCCGAGCCTCGCTCTCTTTCCCTGTCGGAACACATGCCTTCACGCCAAACATGGCACCCGGAAACGGCTTTTACGCGGGACAGTGCCGTTTGCTGTAATCGCAAGAAAAAGGCGAACATTCCGGAACATTTGGCCCAACATCACCTTGCTTTCATGTCCGCCACCAAGCCCAATGTAAAGATGTTCAAGCCTCCAGGCCAGCACAATGCCCGGGAATCAGCAAAGAAGTCGGAATTTCACTCGACGTGACCTTTTCCAATGTTGACATTATGCAAGGCGTCTCTTCAGCCGCAGCAAACCCGAACGGAAGACGTTCATGTTTCCTAAAATGAAACCTGAACATAAAGATTTTGACTTGACTCTATCCTAAGATACAATGACTGGCCTGGCGTACCAGAAACTGTTCTCAGTTGTGTACGACTCCTAAAACCACAACCACAACACCTCTACTGGACTAAGGCCGCTTTGTCCCAGAGACCCACAGCGAAACCAAACCAATGAGTTCTCTTCTTGTGGATCTGATTGGCCAGTGAAGGCAGCGGCTGACATTGAAAAACTCCAATGAAAGTTCAAACCACATGACAACTACAGTTCAGTCTCAAAGCTCAGAGTTACGCAATGCGCTTGAGCGCCTCATGGTGTGAGGTGCACCTGCACACTCTGAACCCCGTTAGGTGATGCCTGGATGTTCCATGCTAATCATCATTGATGCTAAATGCTGCTGTTTCCCATATGGGCCAGCCTGCCATTTCTTTATTGACAAAAGAAAACAAACAGCATTGTTGTTGCTACGCTAATTAGGTTTCTTTGGGTTTTTATCTGCCGTGGAAGAGGAACTTCCCGTGTACTTCCCATCAGGCTGCAGCAAAAAAATTATTTTCCACACTGGGGTTTTCACTAGGGGGTCAATAATGTCACTGTCATGTTGAGTCGGATACACAAGCACCAGACCCGGTTGCCAGAACAACAGGCTTTCATTGCAGGTTTGAATGACCTCAATAATCCCTGAGATGCCCCGCCTGTCTTAGGTTCTGTTCACAGAACCGGCTATTCGCCAGGATGTTCTTACATGTTGACAAAGAGAAATGCACGGAATTATTATTATTATTATTTTATTTTTATTATTGTTATCCTTGCACATCTATACATTTTGTTTCCGTGAGGAAATGGAGGTGAAAGGCTTTCCTGGGCACCAAGCTGCATTCCGTGTGGTCCAATGGAAAGACAATGATGTCTTCAGTGGAGACAAACATGCAAGGCCGTGCATCCGTGCATGCCCCCGCCCGAGTCACACGCGTCCCTTTAACCGAAAGCGCCCCCCACCCCCCCACGTCCGTGCCTCTGACTGCACATACACTTGTGCGGATATTATCAGCGGTGCTCAGCTGAGGCTGCAGGCCCGTCCGGTCCCTGCGGCGGATCCGTGGCCAGGGGAGGAAGAGCTTATCTTGGCCCCGTGCCTTGGCTGCCCGAGCCGGGAGGCAGATGCCATGCAGGCTCCCGGTTGGCCCCAAACTGTAGCCAAAAGCTTGTAGCTTTAAATGCTTAGGGGACAATCTTTTGAAGCACATCGTCCCGCTTTGTGTCCGTGTTTAAATGTGAAGCAGATGGGGGCTTTTAGTTGGGCCACATCCCTTTGGACTACCTGGACCTGATCAGAACATAATAAATAAAGGGAAGCCTGATCAATGCGCCATCATTCTACATTGAATTGATTGAGACATTCGACAATTTTGATAATTGACCTGCCTACCTACAAAAACTAAAATAAATGTGAATTTCCCCATGGAGATGAATAAAGTACCTCCCTACCCACCTACCTACCTGCGTACCTACCTAATCAGCCAGGGGTTGGGTGACACCCTGAAACTGCTGGTTTGTCATTCCCAACTGTTACTAAGGGCTCTAGTTTCACCACATTGGCCACTTGGTGAGACACGTCATCTGTCCTGACAGTTACATTAAACACAGCAGCAGGCTAATCCAGGCATATTACTTGCTTTCCATCATACTTTCAGCTGCCGTTAGGTTGTCTCAGATGCGATACGACACTGAATACAGAAATGTCCATGCTGGTTCAGACTATTCCATTAAATAGTTTGCTGTCATTGGTTTTTACACTGAAATGTGGCCACGCTCTGAAAAACCTGCCTGTGTGGTTTACAAATTTACAATTTACCACTTGGTCAAAAGTCCAAAGTTTTGGAGCACAGAGCTAATGGTGATCCGGATAAATAAACAGACCTTATTCACCAGAACGAAAAAGGCAAAAAGAAGTAAACAGACCATGTGGTTCATCATCCTAAACGGGTAAGCCGTCACGCCGACTCTCGCGTGTGTGCAAGTTCTGTTCCAAGAGTTTGGTGTACGTCAGGCCTCATACCTAAATTCACTGGACGCACAACACGTGAAGTACGTCATGAGAGACTAAATGCAAGAATGACATGAAATAGTATTTAAAAAGTATTTGAATAGTATTTTAAAAATTGTATGAAATAGTATTTTTTTTAAAAACACAACGCTGCTTAGTTATTCCTGTCACTTTGATTGGAGCAGATCCTTTAACTTGTTCAAGGATACGGTAGCAACCTGTGGATGGATCCGTGCAGAGAAGACCGTTAAGTCAGCAGATGATGTTTTGTTATTGTTATTGAAATAAAGATGGCTGCACGGCAGACTAGTGGTTAGCGCGCAGACCTCACAGCTAGGAGACCAGGGTTCAATTCCACCCTCGGCCATCTCTGTGTGGAGTTTGCATGTTCTCCTCGTGCATGCGTACTCCGGTTTCCTCCCACATTCCAAAAACATGCTAGGTTAATTGGTGACTCCAAATTGTCCATAGGTATGAATGTGAGTGTGAATGGTTGTTTGTCTATATGTGCCCTGAGACTGGCTGGCGACCAGTTCAGGGTGTACCCCGCCTCTCGCCCGAAGACAGCTGGAATAGGCTCCACGCCTATATTGATTGACCGGTGACCCGTCCAGGGTTTACCCCGCCTCCCACCTACGTCTCCCCCAGCGCTGGATGAGTGGCTAACGCTAACCCCCACGCTGCTACGAGGACGGCCTGGTCTCCATTCATGAGCGACTATCTGCTGCTTGGGAGCTTTTCTTAGCGCAAACAAAAGCAGGCGGCGTGTTCTTACAGACGAGTCTTACATCTAGTTAGCACTTTGGAAGAAGGTCCTTTCATCTCGGAGAATTACGCTCAGTGTTCACAAAACACAAGTCTAAATATAGGGATGAAACACGCCACAGATTAGCGCTGCAGTGACGGCTCGGGAAGGCGGCGGCACGCAGCTCTCTTCCCGCTTTGACTGGCACGGCTTTCAACCCGTGGCTTCAATTCAGTCAGTGAATATCTGTGTGTTTGTGTGTGTGTGTGTGTGTGTGTCGACTTGTCCTCAGAGCTGAGGGTGAACCACAGTTCAGAGTTTGGGGCAAATCGGAAGCCTTGAGGAGGTCTGGCTGACGTGCCAGGATGCGGCGCAATGCGGTACCACCAACGTGACGCCACTGTTCCTCTTCTCCAGAGAGAGCATCTTCCTCTTGGCCGTTTCAAGGTATTAACCGCTGACGTTTCAGCTTTGGGGGGTAAAGCGTGTCATGCCCATTTGCAAGCACCCCACCCCCTTTGAAAACAGTAAACGCTTCGACATTCCCCAACCGGCGTTCGCCGACGACCGCCGTGCTTTAATATTGAATTCTCGCCTTTGATGTCGACGGCACATGCGCACGTCTGCCACTCGCACGATTGCAGACACAATGCTCTCGCTGAGACGAGCGACTGCGGTGCCGATGACCCATTTTGCAGAGGCGGGCTTTTGCTTTCATAACCATGGAGTGCAGGAGCGCGCGTGCGTTCCAGCGCATCAGCGCCAGCTCGCAACGGCGCCGTGTTGCACGATATCAGGTGCTGGGCTCGTGTGCTTCTTGTGGGATGTCTCCACCCAAAATGGCATCAGTCACACGCCCTGAAGTTGAGTGCTGGAAGGCCAATTAAACCTGAGGGTCGGCCCCTCAAACACTTTTCCACAGCGTTGGATGATGTTGAAATGACGGCCATGTTGCCTGTCACTTCCTGTCCAGGCCGACTGAAGGGGAGCTGCTTAAATAAGGGCTTCGAGCATCAAGAAGCGGTAGGAGGGATTTCGGGGGGCAAAGGGGGGGGAAGTGCCACAAAAATCAGGGAGCGGCCACCCGAGCCTCCAAGTGCATCATGGCAGCAGTCAAGTGGATGTGAAAACAAGAGAAAGCTTTGCAGAATATTGATTTAATGCCGCAGCCGGCGTTGGGGGGGTCAGAGGGGGGGGGCAAGCGGGCTCCAGATTACATGCGCTCTATTTCCCATCCTAAGGAACCTTGACTTCCTCAGCCTCCACACTTGACACAAGCAGACGCACACGGAGAGGAGTGAGCATGGTGGCTTCAACCAAGTCCAAGCCCCAGGAGCCAAAGGAGGACTCCAGCATGCCCCCCCACCTTTCTTTATGTTCCTTCCTTTCAATTAGCTCCTTCCTCCTAAATAATGAAGTGGCTTCAGAGCCAGTTAGCATCAAGCATATATTAGCCAGCTTGACCTCCAGCAGACAATGGCAGCATTAGAAAGGAGATGTTTGGGATGAAGAACACTTCCTGCTTGAGGATAGCTCCAATGCTGGGTGGCCCTGGTGTGAAATACCCCCCCAGGAATAAAAGTGTGCACTGAGAGAAGTTGACATTGGAGCAAAACGCGGAGGTCATCAAAGGTTCCGGTTGGTTTTCCTGCTGGACTCCTTCCTTGGCCATGTGATGTGTCACGTGATGTTTATGACAATGTCACACTCCATTCCATGTTTTCTCTCACTTTGCATGGCGTGCCCCCCCCACCCCCACTAAAAATGATGAACCGGGAAGACGCGCTCCCGTCGCGGTGCGCGGCCAAGCGAGGAGGCGTCTCGGCTGGCGTCCCGAGCCAATGGCGCACGACGCAGCTCGACGGCAGCGTGCGCGCCTGGCCAATGGCGCACGCCCCCCCTCCGGCTCACATGACGCCCCTCTATACGTCGCCTCTCCTCTCCTCTCAGCTCCCAGACGCGGCCAGCCCAGACATCATTGCAGACTTGACACCGGCGGAAGCGGACGTCCGGCATCCCCGGCGTGCAGCGACGATACGCGCCTTTCTTCTTTCTTTTCTTTTTCCGAATCGAGCACCGACAATCAGACGAGCTCACGATGACTCGCAGCGAGGAAGGACGCACTTTTTTCGGCAGCAGACGAGCGGAGACGCGTGGGTAGCGAGATCGAACAAAACGCCCATAAGTTGCACAAATGAACGGTAAGTCAAATCCATCCGTGTTTTCCCTCTTCGCTCCTTCCTCGACGCTCGTCGGGAAGTCGGGATTTCCTCAACATGGCCGAGCTTCCTCTTAGCCTGCATGCGGCACTTTACTAAACTATGCTGGTATGGAATATCAATCGCTGCATATGGTCCATATATGATCGGGCCGCCTCCCTTTGTGCGCCCACATACATTTTCTCTTTGTGGTGCGTGGGGGCTGGGGGAGGGGGGGGGGGTCTGTCTGCACAGCGCCATAGCATGAAATATAGATAAAAAGCTCAGGCAAACCCGATGACCCTGTCTGGCTGCCTGTGCACCGCCTCACATGGCTCAATGAGGACAATTAGGGAGGGGGCTGTGGGTGGGAGGGGGGGGTTCTTGAAGGACTCCATAAACAGGGCTGCACTTCACGCACGTCGGCCCGGGGGCAGGATGAGGATGGCTGGTTTGTCATTCCCAGGGCGCTGGCGTCAATTAGAAAGAAAGAAGCAAAGTCCGGTGTTGATGGCCCCCCACACTCGGCCCCCACGCTCCACTCACTCCAGTCCATTTTGCAGACACCACCCTGCAGAGGTCACGGCACCCCCAGAGCCCCTTCATTGATCGGCACTTGGCGGGGTCACGGCGATGCCGGCGGGTCGGGGTGGGGGTCGTGCTCCGAAGGGTTCAAACGGGGACTGTGCAGGACGGCGAGCGCGGCGCGGGGCCGGAGCCATCTGATGCCGAGAAAGGCGTCAGATGGCTTTCATTACGTCCTTTCTTCGCTCCCATAAAACGTGTCTCCTAGGCGGCGCTCCGAGGAGCCACAAGGAGGAACACGGAACGTCGCTTAGATGCATCTTATCAAATTTTTATAAGCCCCCACTCTTCCTCCACCCCTCCCTCGCTGATGCGTGAAGGCAACTCTCCTATTCCCTCTTTGTCTGCATGCCCCCCACCTCCGGTCGCCCCAACCCTCAGACACCTGAAGGCTCCACATGATGATCAAGAGAACTTTAATGTGGTCCTACCAGCCCACGCCATGTCCCGTGTGTGTGGACGGTCATGGATGCTGGAGGGGGGGGGGCTCCCAGCTGCAGTAGACCTTCACAGGGAACATCAAAGACTTCTTCCTGGGGTGTTTCACCCAACCAGATTGAGCTTGGCACCCGTACCCGTGTCTTTTGAGCCAGCAGGGGGGCGGCGTGTGGCGTTCCCAACATGTCTCCACACACCTCCGACAAGAAGCTCCATGAAACAAAGGTGCGCCTTTTTCATTTGCATGTTTTTAATGAGGCCCTCAGATGCTGGTTGTCGCACGGGGGCGGGCGGCTTTGGGCTGGGGGGCGGGGGGGGGGGGGGGCGCTGAGACTCGCTTCTGAAGTCGTGCGAAAAGGAGCGCTAATTATAGGAGCTCGTTGGCCAAAAGGCAGCGGCGCCGCTTGGTTTTCACGACTTCAAGAGCTTCTCCCTTTTGGAGGGCTGACGCCGACTGGTGGACGACCTGACGGATTATTTCCCCGAAAGGACGGATTGGTACTTGCATCTCCACATGATGACGTGTTTGTGGTTGGCGGCAGCGCCGGGACAACAGGAATTCCGTTGTGCCCGTTCCCCTGTCCAACAGGAGCGCCGATGCTGTTGTCAGTCGGTAAACATGTTTGTTGAGGGATTATTTGCGGCGTAATCTTGTCACATGTGACAAGGGGAGAGAAAATGTGCGGGAGGGAGGGATGGGGGGGTCCACTTGCCGTGATCCCGATGATGGAGAGGGGCGATGTCTTCCTCCGGGAAGTCATAAAAAGTTCAATGGCGGCAACAAGCTGGTCTTCCCTCCTACACTTTGAGGCTTTCTACCTGGGGATGAATAGGAGCCCCCCCCCCATAAGGAAAAGAAAACATTTTATTGAAGGCTAAGGATGGGAGGGTCTGAAATAGACTATTGCAAATCACCACTGCAAAGAGTCTTCCTTCCTCAAATTGCCTAAAAATCCAAATGAGTCGGATGAAGTAGGTCAAATGTCAACAACCCCCCCCCCTTGACAACTCTGGACTATCTCAAAGACACAAATTAGGATTTTCATAACCAGATTTCTGCGTGAAGGGGTGAAGTCATGGTCAGTGGCGAGTCATTCAATTACCAGCGGGAAGAAAAGCCCCCGGCCGTGAAGAGGTTAATTGTTTTTCAATCTCCATCCGTGGGGACAAAGTGGACAAACGGGGGGGAATAATTGTGCCGGCTGTGGATTAGCCCGAGCTTCCCAAAAGGACGAAGAAAAGGAGGCAGAGGGACGGCGGAAAAAGGCGGAAATGCAAGCAAGGGGGCGTGAAAGGCAGGCGTTGTGCGATCCAGCCGCAGGGGTCGTCGGGGCCCCCGCCGGGACAGGGAGCGTTCAATTGCTGTTTAGCTCGCGAGGTGAACTTTGACCCCTCACACGCTCCAGGTGCAAACGCTCAGCCCTGCCGTCCCCCCACCCGACAGACCGACACAGATTCATTGTCAGCGCTCCAGCGCCTCATCATTTCCTTTCTTCCATGAAAATAAGAAGCTAATATTTCCCACTACGCTTATGAGATGTATTTTTTATTTTTATTTGAAAATGGTCATACGGTGTAATGAGGCGATGGTACCGTCGTAGGCGGCCCCCTGAGGGACACCGTGGCGGCCCACGGTGAAAACCACTTTGACACGGCCGGGTTACCCTGGAGAGGGCGGCCATCATGCTCGCTATTCGCTTTGCTCTCCTGGCAAACGGATGCGGCGTCTTTAAAAACGGAAGGATGCTTCGGCGTGGTGCGCTAATCAGCGGCGTGCTAATCAGAAGCACGTCAAGTATAATTACTGCAATGTTTGATAACAGCGCCGCAAATCACCGCAGGCCATTAGTGAAAGTTTTCCGGCGCTGTTAATAAGTGTTAATAGGTTCCTGGAAGACGTGGATGCAGCGAGACCTCCGCACGGCCCGCTGGTTAAAGCGCTGCGAGGTTAATGAACTCATCTACGCGCTCGCCACCGCCATCTGGCTGGAGTGACAAGGCAGATGCTCGGCGCTCGCCACGCTCCGCACGCTCCTTGCAGCGTGCACGGAGGACGGTGGCGGCTCCCCAGAGCGTGATGAACACGTTGAACACGAGGCCTGCAGTTCGCCGCCTTTGACAAACAGAGTGACGTTTTTCCAAAGTGGGGCTTCTTCCGTCATGGAATGCTGCACCGCCCCGCATTCCCGTGCATCATGCCGTGGATCTCCAGCCAACCACTGCAGAATATGCACGCTTTTTACATGGAACGCCATTCGTGTGAAAGCAGGACTTTTTACTCTGGTGGATGTCAAATATCTCACAAGGTCGCTGGTGATGCCTTCAAACATTGAAGAGGCAGAAAAGCAACACCAAGGAGGAGAATTCCAACCTCAATAAACCAGTTAACTACTATCTCAACTCAAGTCACCTCTGGTAAAGTCAAGTCAACTCAAGTCACCTCTGGTAAAGCCAAGTCAAGTCAAGTCAACTCCAATAAAGTCAAGTCAACTCAGGTCACCTCCAGTAAAGCCAAGTCAACTCAGGTCACCTCCAACAAAGACAAGTCAACTTAACTCCAATAAAATCAAGTCAACTTAAATAAATTCAAGTCAACTCAGGTCACCTTCAATAAAGTCAAGTCAACTCAGGTCACCTCTAATAAAGTCAAGTCAGGTCACCTCCAGTAAAGTCAAGTCAACTCAGGTCACCTCTAATAAAGTCAACTCAAGTCAACTCAGGTCACCTCCAATAAAGTCAGGTCAACTGAAGTCAACTTAAATAAAGTCAAGTCAACTCAGGTCACCTCCACTAAAAGCCAGGTCAACTCAGGTCACCTCTAATAAAGCCAACTCAAGCCACCTCCAGTAAAGTCATGTCAACTCAGGTCACCTTCAATAAAGTCAACTCAACTCAAGTAAACTTAGTCAGGTCAACTCAAGTCATCTCCAATAAAATCAAGTCACCTCCAATAAATTCAAGTCAACTCAACTTCTATAAAGTCAAGTCACCTCCAATAAAGTTAACTCAGTCAACTCCAACAAAGTCAAGTCAACTCAAATGCTCACCTTCATGCATTGACTCCATTGGCACCACTTTATCAAAAGTATATTTCAGGATATGGTTTGATGATTGGATGTTCATCCAGATGAATTCCAACTGTTGGTCATCAATCAATCAAGAGTTAAAGTTAAAACAAGGCGCTAAATGAAAATGCTAATGAAAATAAGAGTGGACTTTAGGAGTGGACCATGGTGAGTTAGTGTTGCTTCCAGAGGAGGACGGATGGTCCTGCGGCAGACCAGGGTCCACATGCAGGAGAACCTTCTTTGATTGACGAGCACAACGAGGGGCGCCTGCCGTCAGAGAGTGAAAACGGGGACAGCGTTTGACAAATAAAAACAAAAGGCTCCTGTTGGCGTGGCGGTCACGGTGCCCGCCATGTTGGAATCAGATAAGGAAGGTTGTTGGGCCCCAGGGCGGCTCCACTCCACGGCCATCTCTCATTGGCACACGGGCGCTGCAAAAGCGAGCGGCATCCATTTCACGTGTAGAAGAAGAGCTGAGGGCAAAGAGTGGATAATGGCGACAGTAATCATCTCTGCTGGATGCACCAGCAATAAATAAGCTCAAAGCCTTCGTTGGCCTCCTTTAGCATCTTCTTCCTCACTTCCTCCTGCCGGCCAAATCAAATCCTCTTGCTTTTGACAACGCGTCAGAGCCGCTGCGAGTGTTTGTGGCAGATTAGCTCTTTGTACCGTCTGGGGGGGGGCGAGGCTGGCGGGTTGGGGGGGTCGAGGACGGGAGAACAATACCGCCGCGATCCAGGTTGAATAGAGAGAATATCCAGCCGGACGATAGCGCTGCGTTTGCCGCACGGGCCGAGCCCAGCTTAATGGGATTTAAATGAGGTGGCGGGTTCGAGTCCTTACTCGGACGAAAACTCTCGCCGCTTTTCTCCGCTGCGCCTTGAGCTGACGTCGGCACCGCTGGAGAACTAAGCTTGTTCAACATTTAATGCGGCGCTGAAGATGAAAAGACATCATCGCTCGGCGTCAGCAGATTTATCCCTCAAGTGGACTTCGGCGAGCACAGGAAGTCCACCCTGAGAAAGCACCATCAACGTGACTTGGGGAGGTGGGGGGGGCGTCAAGCGTCAAGTAATGCCGCCTTGTTCCTCAAGAGGCATAAGTGAGCGTCTGCTGCGTCATTGGCCTACCTGAAAGTGTGGCCCTGGGGCCACATGCGGTACGCAGCTTTATTGGCTGGCGGCACTTGGTAAAAATAGCATTTAACAAAAACCATCAGCAGCAATTGAACAAGAATAACGTCGAAATGTTAAGAGAAAAATTTTGTAATCTAACGAGAACGTGTCATATTATATAATATTATGGGAATATTACACGGAAAAGGAATATTTTAGTAGCATGAAGCTAATTTATGAAAGGAAGATGTTCTTTTTGTATTTGATGAGAAACAAAACATTTTGGCAAATTGGGTTGGGGAAAAGGAACCTGGACGGAGATGTTCCACCCCCCTCCCGAGTGAAGCCGTGCGTATTTGTAGTTTTATGGTCGATGTGGGACCATTGGGCGTAATGAGCTTCTGTTTCCCAGCGTGAGTCGAGGAGGTTCATGATTACCAGCGTTCCCTCATCATCTCCCACCTAATTGAAGACAAGCTAATGAGACAACGGGGTCTCGCTCATCATTCTGCATCAACGGCGCCGACCGCGGAACGTGTCGCCTTCTTCAAACGACGAGGGGGGTCGTCGGCTACACGGATACTTGAATTGACTCGGCTTTGTTTCATTTGGCCCAAGAAGGCGGGAATGACACTACATTTCCCAGGAGGCCGCTCATTTGGGTCAGCTTCTCCACTTGATGGCCGCCCGCCCCCGTAAACACTCCTGGACGTGTCTGGGTCATATGTTGGGGGCGGGGTGGCGGATGGTTTTCAGGCGGGAATTGTCGGGATTTGGTGGAGGTCTGCCTCTGGATGAGTAGCCCCCCCCTTACCCGCCCCCCCGGTGCCTGTCCTCCCCTAATGTGCTCTGAATAGCCCCCCTCCGTGGCACATTTGACAGGAGGGGAGGGGGATTATGTCTGGCCACGGTTTAGGAGTGTTTGTCATCTGCCCCCTGGAGGCCCGCATGGGTTCCTTTGTCTGGGTGTCAGGCGTGGGCACCGTGTCAGCCAACACCATCTTCTTCTACAAGAACAACAAGATTCCATGTCTGGGTTTGTCCTTTCAGGGAATTTGTTGAATGCTTTGGAACTCCTGCTTGCGGCATCCTGGGTTATTCCTGCAATCAGGAGGACGGAGTCAGCAGTGCCCCTGCTGGTTGCATCCTAGTACTGCACTCTTTCAAGACCTAAACCATGAATGGATATATTGACGGCCAGGTCACCCACATCACCAAATCCTGACCTTTTCTTTGGAGTCCTTCTGGAGATCTCCAAGTGGGTTCTGGTCGCCTGGGTCAATGAGAGCACATCCTTGCTGTTGAGGGTGCTAGTCGGCATTTGGATGGAGATCTCATCTGATCAAAGGAGATTTTACCCCCCCCCCCCATCTTTCAGAGGGAAGCGTTTGTATTGGGGCTGTAAGACAAACATCATGTATGCAAATCATCCATCAAGTAGTCTGGTCCAAGAAAGCAAATCCAGGGTGGATGATCTCCGTGTGGGCAGGAAGCCTTGAAGGCCTTCGTTACGTCTGCCAGGTCCTCCCTGAGGACATTCCAGCTCCTTTACATTCACACGCACACGGCGGCCATTGTTGGTCTTCATCTGTCCTATTGATTCATCAAGGAGGCGCAGCGGGTAGTCTGAGGGAGGCGGGCGTCTAGATCAAGGCTGGGAGATGCATCGCTGGGAGATGCAACACACGCACACACACACACACTGTCGGTCATGTTCCCTCTGCGTCTGTCACTGCAGGCGGCCATGACACATACTAAGTGTACATTTTGAGGGATGTGAGACACACAGAGAATGCTGACACACCATGTTGCCCTGCACACACACACACACACACACAATGCTTTGGTGTTGTTTAGCTGGGTGGGTAAGGTGTATCAGTAACACGTGTTGGTAAATGTTGGTGTTGGGGTTAATCATGCAAGGCGTGCACGTGACAAAAGTGTGCATTATCAAATATTATTATTATTATTCATTCATTCATTTTCTACCGCTTTTTCCTCACAAGGGTTGAAAACCCACGCATGCACGGGGAGAACAAGCAAACTCCACACAGAGATGGCCGAGTGTGAGATTGAACTCGGATCTCCTAGCTGTGAGGTCTGCGCGCTAACCACTCGACCGCTGTGCCGCCTTTATTATTATTATTATTATTATTATTTTATTTTATTTTTTTATCAAAAAGGAACTTTTGTCCAAACGTAGCAGAGCCAAATGGAATCATCTCTCCTCGGTCCAGCCGATCCCACTATTCCCTTTCCTTTCCCAGCCTCTATTCCCTTTGCTTTTCCTTTCCTATCCACTATTCCCTTTCCTATCCTCTATTCCCTTTCCTTTTCCTTTCCTATCCACTATTCCCTTTCCTATCCTCTATTCCCTTTCCTATCCTCTATTCCCTTTCCTTTTCCTTTCCAATCCTCTATTCCCTTTCCTTTCCTATCCTCTGTTCCCTTTCCTTTTCCTATCCTCTATTCCCTTTCCTTTCCTCTCTTCCATTTCCTTTTCCTTTCCTTTCCTCTATTCCTTTTCCTTTCCTAGCCTCTATTCCCTTTTCGGTAGGAAGAAATGCTGGTGTAGTTAAATGTTGTGCCTGTGGGACATCCCCACGCTTTCCAAGCTGTGTGCGTATGAAAGGGCTTATGGAGGAGTTAGCCAATCAGGTTTGGTTTCTTTGGGATCTACAATCAGATGGCTGCTGAAACACAAGACACTTTATGTTTAGGTTTATATTTATATTAGGTTTCTAGTTTATGTTTATATTTAGGTTTCTAGTTTATGTTTATATTTAGGTTTCTAGTTTATGTTTCTAGTTTATGAAAGAAAAAGCCATTCCTATTTTTGCCCCCCCCCCCAACATCACTCACTTTCTAATTGTGTCGAGGCATGCCTCCCTCGCCACCAAACATCATCATCCTCAGCATGGCGAGGGGCTAGCACGGGGGGGTTAGGGGGTTGGGGGGTTGGGCGGTGCGTCAAACAAAGGAGCACTGTTGTAGGCTGGCTGAGGCTTTTTGGGGAGGGTCCTCGCCCGGCTGCTGGGGTGCAGGTTGAGGTGGGGGCTGAGGTGGTTTTACCACTAAAATGATTGACATGGACGTCTGCTTGGGTCCAGAATGCATACACGCTTGTACGCGCGCACGAGCCTTGTCAATTTAGGAGGCAGCGTGGCGATGCTAATGATCCTTCCCAGCGGCACCATTAGACATCAGCTATTAGAGAACATAGATGAAGTGTCCCGCCCACGCTAGCGGTGCCGCCTAGCAAATGGTAACATGCGACGACGTTCGCTTATGCTAATGAGGTCACTTAGCCTGCCGGCGTTTCCTGAGCGTAACCTGAACCTCAGGTCTTGTAACGCTGAGCGAACCTTCTTCCTCTCCTCCTTTAAAGTTCTCCTGTCCAGGTCCAAAACCTGGTCTCCAATGCAGACCAGCAAAGTAAACATACCCTACCTTTCATCCGGAGGTCACAACCTCCGCTTATCTTGTTCATACATTCTTTCAGGCGCTGGGGGAGATTGGCAGGAAGTGGCTAAGAGATGAAATGTTTCATGTTTCTTCGTTCTTCTTTGCTCCATCAGGGTTCAGGTGGCTCGGAGCTGCAGCGAGGGGGGGGGGGCCAGAACACCACAAGGAGAGGACCAGACCAGATTTGGGAGAGAGGTAAGAGACCTTGCATGCTACCGTCCCGGTGTGTGTGTGTGTACACGTGTGTGTGTGTGCATGTGCATCCCTAGCCACCAAGGGAAGGCTACAACTTCCTGTCAGTTCACCAGCTGTTTTGGCATCAAGTCAAGGTGTCTTAGATCCTTAGGACTTGGATCAGAGTCTGCCTAGGAGAATGGAGGATGCTAGCCATGGAGCCCAGAGCGACTCTGAAGGTGTCAATCAAGGAAGAACCCCACGGTCATGCCGTCATGGCCGCCACGAGTCGTGATGCTAAGATATCAGCTTTTCGTGGCACTAATACGCCGTAGTATGACACATTCAACGTTACCAACGGCCATTAGTCCTTCCCAAGCGGCCATGTTGACCACGTAGAAGACCACGCCAGAGAAACCTATTTTGGTCATGACAACACGCTTCCTGGTCCGCTGTGACCGAGAGTCACGGTCAGCGTCCAAACTTTCATCGATTTAAGGCCTTCATTTTGCCGCTTGTATTGGTCATACGCTGTTAGCTAGGTGTGCTACTAGCTACGTGTTGGTTTTTGCTAATGTCCTAACGTGTGCACTAAAGGAAGTTCTTATTTCACCTAAACTCTTTTCTACCGTCCAACGCTTAGTTTCTGTCTTCGGCTTCTTCCTTCCTGCTGCTCTTCCTTTCTTCTTGGCGTCTCGTTTGCTCGGACTTTGTCTTGGGAATTGTGCCTTTCCTCCGTGTTTGGTTCTTCCATCCAAAGCAGCCGTTTCCAAAACAGGAAATGAGAGGTCAGACGGGGGCCAAAGACAGGAAACGCCTTTTTCACAACCTAAAGTGTCTTTGCTTCACGTGACGGACGCACGCCCAGACTGGTGCGGTTCCACGCCGGCCACTTGGCCTCCGAGCTGCACCGAGGATGCCATGTCGTATCTCCGGCAAGTCCCACTGATTTGACCTCCGCCGAGCGCAGAGGGTATTATTATTATTATTATTCCTCTTCTGCATCATAGCTAACGTTTCATGCAGATCAGACCTGAAGCCCACGTCAACCTGGCTGAGGTGTTTTTCCCTCCGTGAGCCCAGCAATACCAGAAGAAGCTTCACGCTCAACCCCCCCAAAACTGTCAAAAGGCCTGCTTTCCGTCAGAGGAAAAAAGAAATATTTTTATTTCATTAGCCGCTCGTCTACGGGACCCTCACCAAGCTCTGGTCAGCCCTGAAGGACCTCCTGCATGAGGTCTGAGCCCCCATCCTGAGCTTTCTTGCTGGACAAGGAAGTGAGGTGGATTGTGTCTACGAAGCGTTAAACAGTTGCCATTTTACTGCTCACTTTTATCAGGCACTGAAAGAAGGAAAAGGAGTCAAAGGCAGCCCCCCCCCCCCACCCCTTAAGCTTCCCGTCAAGCCTCCCGAGAGGAGACAAAGGCTGGCATTGACTGCTGGCTGTCGATAAGACCTATCATTAGGCTGCCGCTGGAGGGATTACCAACACCCGGACGGAGGAGAGCACCAGGTCCTTCTTGGAGGACCACGTTAACTAGCTTAGTAGCTTAGCATGTTCATGCGTGCCGAGGCCGGGGCATCCACTTCCTGTCTGCATGTCAACACTCATGTCAACCATCTTATCCGTTTGTCTTCTTTGACAGTTTAGCATTTGGTGCAGGGGTGTCCAAAGTGCGGCACAGGGGCCATTGGTGGTCCGCAACGCTTTTTTATTGTCGGTCCAGTCTAAAAATATCATGTCACAAGAAAAAAAAACAAAACAAAACCACAGCAAAAATGAAAAAAGTCAGTAGTTTTACTAGAAGAAAGTTGAAATATTGATACGTAGTTGTGATTTTGTTGGTGAGTGTCCCGCTAGAACGCCATCACACTGTGTACTCTCACGCCCAAACGCAGATCATATTGCCAAAAGAAATGTAACAAAATGACTAGTATAAAGATGATTTCTTAAAACATCAAATATGTGAAAAAGGTTTATAGTTTATACTAAAAATAGGCCTTTTCACCCATCTTGATAAATACGCATATACAGTATATGGTATACAGTACACAGTACAAGGTATACAGTATGAAGGGTCCTGGCATATCTAATAGAAAATATGTAAATGTAAACATTGCATCCTGTCGTTTCCCTTTGCCTCGTAAGGATAATAACCACTGCAATGCCGCCAATGGCCACCAGCCCTGCTAGTTGCATCGGCTAATAGCTAAATTGCTTCACATGAATTATCAGGAAAGGAGTGAAATTTAGGGAAGAGGGAATTGGCGTTCCCATCCTAAGTTCCTAAGCAGATGATGAACCGTAGGGCCGATTCTCATTCCCTCATGAGCGCCGCCCCTGGAGAATATAGGAGGTTACTTAAGTATGGGATCAGGGTCATTAGCCCCCGCTTGGGGCCAACAGCTTTCAGTGGCCTTCCAGCCCAAATACACGAGCGCACGATGGGCCCAACGGTCTACATAGGACAGCAAATGGAAGCATGACCGCCAACACAACGGATGTTTGTTATCGGTAGCCAATTCCATCTAGGGCTGGGTTAAACCATTAGTTTCGAATCCATTAATTTAGAACATAGGTTTTCAATGCATCGATTAATCTATTCATTTTTAAATCTGATTTGATTTGGATTCCATTATCTATATAGCAATTAATGCAAATTTATCTCACATATTGCTTCTTTCCAATATCTTTTCAATTTTCACATGTTCAAAAATGAAGTTATAAATAAAAAAAATAAAGTTCACAATGGAATCCTAGAATAACAAAAATAAACTTTCTTTCAAAAAAACTATTGTGCAAAAAAGACAATCTGAATGCAAATACAAAAGTAGCCTGCTCAGGTGTGTGTTGCAGTAGGTTCAAGCCCTGTGTGTGCGAGGCCGGAGTACAAGTTACGTGGTGCGGTTTGGATGAAAACCGGGGTTAGTCATAACCAAAGAAAGAAAAAAAAGGTTCTTCTCCTCCACACAAGCAGCTCCCGGGTGCTGGTGCATCACGGTAGTGCTTCTATGGTATGCTATCTCCATTTTGGACAGGTTACAGACCACCCAATCGTTACCTTTGGGTCCTTTGGGTGTCAAGTACTCCCGTACGTTTGACATCCTATTGCCAGATATGTTCTTCTCCCCCGCTACTTGATGCTGCGGCCGTCGCCATTTTTTAACGCATCGACGTGCAGTTCTTGTGTCTACGTATTTTTTGCCGGCCCAGTCGTATTTCCATCGTAGGTCAGCAACTGTGAGCTTGTGTTGCTTGACTGATTATCCGTGGCTTGTGGGCGTCACGGCGGAAAGCTAGCTGCTTTTCTACGAAAAACCAGATCTGTCCTATCTAGTCCTTGAGCGTGAACGGAGGAAGCCTCGCTGCTTGGGTGACATGTGAAATGTCTTCTAACAGTGTGTACACATACAGTTTCTTGCATCCACGTTGGAATAAAACCAAACCAAAATGAGTTTGAGGTGCCTGCATTGGACTAAGTTCAGTTCGGATGGCACCCTATGGAAGTGAAGCAGGGGTCTAACCTAGCGATGCAGCATGAGCTAATAGCTACAGTGTGTACCACTCTTCGTCCTTCTTGTTGAGGTGTTTGAGTTCCTCCAACAAGTGACGATGTTGGGTTAGTTTGTGTTTGGAACCTCAGCAGATCTGCCCATGCACTCCGAGATATATTTGGACAGCACGTTAACCAAAAACGTTGCCTCCTAAAAGGCCTCAGTGGCGGCTCAGATGTTTGCAGCAGACACACCCAGAGGATGGATGTAATTAAGACTTGTGACGTTCCTCTGGTATGGCGAGTTGGTTGTTCTGGGTGGTCTAGCTCTACGTGCTTGTAGTCGTGTTATTACACAGCCATGCTTGGAGTAAAAAGGCAAATACTAGCTTGCAGTAAAACTAGCAAAGTCAGCAAAGTCCTGCTCTGGTTTTTGCAATGAAACATCTAAGAGCAACGTTGATACAAAGGGGCGTGGCTTCAGATGTTTGATGGACATCTCAGTCCTTATCACAGCAGCACATTTTATCTGGAAAAGGCATCTTTCCTTTTCAACTTCCAAGCCAAAACAGAAAGCCTGGCATCACGGCTCTGGATGCTCCGATGAGAGTAGGACTCGGAATTCTCCTCATCTTTGTTTTCCTGAGCTCATTGCCCCCCCCCCCGACCGCGCTTATTGATGACCCTGCTGTCGGAGAAAAGAAAAATGTCCACGGATCACATGCGTCTGTTGCGCAACTTGAGATCTGACAAAGCAGCGCAACCTGGAACTACGTGACCGCCAACGACATCCCGTGTGCGACATCGACGGATCACAACCACAAACACTTACACTTTCTTCTGGCGGCAAAATGTGATACATGCAAGATTCCCTGGAGCGTTTGGCAGCGAGAGCGCAGCCAATGAAGCCCACAGTGGGGGGGCAGTCAGTCCAGACTATCAGCATTTTTCTTCTCAACACGTGTGCTATCAAATGTTCATACGTCTGTTCATCGGCTCATTGAGTGTTCGCTATGATGGCATCTGCTTCCAAGGGGACCCGACCATGGGGGGGTCCCATGATTGGGGCTTACGCTATGAGTGGAAAATGGATTGGAAAGTTACGAAAAGAAGACAAGAAGAGGTCGCAAAACAGGAAGAGCAGATTGGAAGTACCTTCTAGCAAGGCAGGCAGTTCAACAGAAGGGAAGTTTTTTCATCTACGTAGAAGTACTGCAGTGCGTATCCCACCGGATATACTCTATAATTAAGTACATCTCCAATAGTTCAACTAAAACAGCTCCAAAGTATTCGGACTAAACTCAGACTTTCGGGTTTCATCCTCCAACCTCAGTCCTTGTGTCATTCGTGAGGTGGAGAAGTGGAACCTTTGGTTTAGTAATCATCTAGTCCATCATGGCTTTCATCCGTTCATTTCCAAAAAAACTGCCCCTTCCACGGGTGGGTCACTCAACACACGCCACCTCCAAAGCCTTCCTGCCATGTTGTCTCTGCAGAAGGTCTCAAGAAGACCCATTGGTGCTATTTAGATGCGAGGCGACGCTACACAAGCCATGTGACACGTTTTTAGCCCGCATGCAGAGCTCAGTTTAACGGATAAAAAAAAAAAAAAAAGATGAATCTCGCTCATGTGGGCTCCTTAACTTTGTTTCTCAAGACCACCCACAGCGTTCCTCGTGGTGAGTGGGCTTGTTGTGCATATAAAACAGTGTGTGATTTATATGCAGGTCTGAGTTATACGTCTACTTGTGTTACACACACACACTCATTAGCACTACAAAGAAGTGATATGAAAGCATGTGTGTGTGTGAGATGGATGAGCAACCATTTCCTAGCGTGTACTACTTCTAAATGTCGCCTTTCTTGTCTTCTTTGCTTTCTGTCCAGGTCCATGATGGAGGCGCAGGCCCGCACACAACGCTACACCCCCCAAACCATGTCTGCATTGTCTCCCTTGCCTTTTGGGCTCCGGGGCCATACAGTAAGACGGAGAAGACACACCGACCCGATACCACTTTGATGTCCACATCATCACAGCAGTATCTCGCTTTCCATTATGGAGTCAATCAAGAAGGTTCAACGAAAACCAAAACATGAGAAAACTGAGATTTTTAGTAAGGAAATCATCTGTTCCAGACACCACCGACGTTCCCAACAATACATTTCATGGAGAAGAACTCTACTTGTAGGACGTGACGTCATTGTAGATGACCAATGGGCAGGGTCAGGTCTCTACGGTATGAAACCAGAGACTATGAAAACTATGAAAACCAGGGCAACATTTTAGTGAAAATGTTCACCAAAAAACTGAATCACACAAAAACTAGTGTGAGCAAAAACAACGTTCCACAAACGCTGAGTCGCTGTTTCCACAGAAAGGTCTCCTTTAAGAAGTACCTCAGCGTCATTTAGCATAAGACACCAGCACAGGCTTCAGGAGTGTGTGGATTTCATCCCATGTTTCTCCTCGTCCATTTACAGCAGTCCAAACTAATCTCCAATTTAACAGCTTCACCACAACCCCCCACCCAGCCAGGGACCCCCCTTAAAAGTACAGTAAAAGTAATAGCATCATAGAGTACATACAGGGAGTATACTAGAGTACATACTATGTAGGGTATAGGGGTGTGCAATGCAGCCTGTATTTGTATTTGTAGAGGTCGGAAAAGTATTTGTATTTGAGTAATTATTAAAATAGAGTGCCCCCCAATAATAATAATTAGGAATGAATTGACTAATGTTATTTTCATCAATCCACCAATGAACCTGTAAGGAAATAATAATAATCATTGCACCGTTATTGGTTCATCTTATCCATGCTGCCATTTTCCTGCTAACACAACCAACACAGCACGGATGCTGTCAGAGCCTGCAGGGCGCGTTGGCCTGGTGACGATAACGACAAGGTTATTATTTGCCGCCCTCAGGAGGATTTCTCTGCATTTTGGGCGTGCATGCGTGCCATGGAGAAAGAGAGGGATAACTCTTCTCCTTGCTCTTCATGCAGCCGAGTGGCTATTATTCACTTCTCCCTCGCTCGCTCCTCCACGTTCCTCTCTCACTGGCGCCTCAGAGACGCACACTTTGGTGTGGCGATGGACGCATGCTTCGATGCTAAAGCCTGGACGACAGCACTGAGGTCTGTTTCCTCCAGGTAGAATGAAGGTGCTCAATGTTCAGACGGAGCCCGTCACGTTCCTGTGTGTCTGTGTCTGTAATTGCAGGGCAGCGGATGAAGAGAGACGACATTCCAGCTGTGACGAGTCAGAGGAAGTCAACACACACACACACACAGCCAGAGGCGCATGAGCAGGTGAACACCAAGCCAGGCAGCTAAAGAGATCGGGAAGGGGGGGAGCATATCAGCAGACAGACAGAGGAGGCCGGTCTGTACCTGCAGGCAGTCAGCAGGAATGTCGTCCCAACGGGAGACGTGCATGACTTCACCTGGGCTTTGCTCTCTAACAACAACGTGCCAAATTCATCCTTCCACCATTCCAGATATGACAGCCCATATTCCCTGATTTTCCTTAAAAAGATGTTTTATTTCCATTTTATTTCCCGTTCTGGTCACCAAGCGTAGGGACCGTAAAGGGGGCAAAGATGAGGATCTCCGTAACGTCTTCCATGCTCTTCTTCAGCAGACGTTCATTGATGAACGGCGCCGCTGAGGAGCTTTTTCGAGCTTTGCGTCTGTGCCTTCTCGTATCCAAAGATGAGTCAGTGGTTAAATGTCAGAGCTGTCCATGCCATTAAGGCCAACATCTTTGATGGGCGGACACCCTGACCCCCACCCCCCCGCCCACTGTCGCTTTGCATCGCTTCCCGGCCGTCATCCATCTCCCACACATCCAGCCTGGTTGGAGGTTTGATGCGTGTGCAGACCTTGTCATTCACATTAGGGCCACATTGTCAGCTCAGGGCCCCCCACCCCTCCCTCCCTGCATGGCCCAGATCTTTCTTCCTGTCACTCCCGTCCCGCGGCCAGAGAAGACCTTATAATGCAACATCCCTCTCATCCACTTCTGTCAATTCAAACGCTGTCATTGTGATGGCGTTACATGAGAGCACACAGAGGCCAGCGAGGACCCATGCGGTGGTGGAGATGAGGTGTGTCTGCACCCCCACACAGAAGATGACGAGGCAGGTAAAAAAGCTGTGGTGTCGATGTGCTGTTACGTGCTACGAGCTTATCGACCTACTGGCGCCTTTGTGTTCTTTTAGAAGCTTCACTGCTTACGCCATCTTGACTTGTAGTCCTGTGGTTTTTCATGGCACAGTTGACCACCAAAACCTGTTACTGGTTGAAAGGCAAGCCTCAGGTTTACACCCAAGTGAAAGCCACCGTTGGTGTAGTTTGGTTCGGTCCCCCCAGCAGGAGGCCGTGGAGGCTCCTCCCCTCTGAGGAGACCACGCCACGACCGCTTGATGCAGCCGCTATGACTCACAAGTTTCAGGATGAATGCTTCTCTGCTACTTTAGAGGGAAGTAAAGCTTCTTGTAAACGCTAACATCATCATCATTATGATGAAGATGTGTCATGGTGGTGTTTACCAGGACAGGAAACGATAAGGAGGTAACATTTCTCCTTACATTTGCATCCTCTCTATTAATCCCATTGCCACTCATTTGTGGCTTCACGATGCAGTGGGTGTGCAGGTCATGTGGGGGCATATGCAAATGTATGTAAATATGCAACTGTATAACAAATAAGCTTACTTCATGTCAATCTGGGAGGCATGAGCCAAAAAGCCTCTCTAATCCATCCACGGTCGCCACGGCGTGTTTGCCGGCCCCGGTGAACATTCAACGCTGTCGGTGAGTTTATCTAAATGGAAAAAACCATCGACCGTTGATTGTACCTTGTGGCAGGCGCTCGCTCCCAAAAAGAACAAATGAAGAAATACTCCGGAACCATGAAAGGAAGCAAGATCTGGGCTTCCAAAGAAAAGACAGCACAAAGGTCACAATCAACATTCATTGCTGTCGGTGGGTTTAACTGTATGGAAGAGCTCACTGAACGATGAATGCAACTGTGTCCCAGAGATCAGCTGACCAGCCCAAGGAATGATGTCATCGTCTATGTCCGCCCCCCCCACCACCACCAATAACGGGCAAAAACAGCCCGCACCCACTGACAGGAAGTTCAGATTGCATCTCCATCACGCTGGCTGTGCTGGAGGCATTTGTGTCTAGCGGGGGGGTGCAGTGACAGCATATCATTATATCATATCAGTATGGTGTGTATGTTTCCATGTATTAACCAATATGGATGTGATATGTACTTTACATTAAAAATAAGAATAAAAGTGATATTGGGTCAACCAGTGCTAAGTATGATCTTTGCCAAATGATGATGTGGGTGCCTCCCTTTGGCCACTAGGGGGCAACAGTACACAGCACATGCAAGGAAATGAGTCATCCGGTTACGGTTACAATAGTCACGTGATCAGAAAGCTGCTCGTCACCAATAAAGAAAGCTCAACCAGCTAAGGTCCATTGGTCCTTCCTTCTGCTGACACCACCAAAGTTCAACCAGGGAAGTACAGACCTCCACTTGGGGGGGGGGGCTCAATCTGCTAGGATTACATAACATTCAAAGTCCATACTCTCAGTTCTAGGTTCTTGGCACTCATCTTCCTCCTCTTCTTCTTTGACCAAAAAGTATGTACGGTCTAATTTTGGTAATAAAAAAGTGTTGTTAAGTTTCAATGAATAAAGCTAGTACAGTTGCATCTGCAACGCCGTCTTCTTTAAGCACAAGAATGTTCAGCATCTTCTGTTTCTGAAGTACAGTACTATCTAATGATGTACTGTAATAAATAATACATTTTTGCTTTTATTTAACTATGTTATTTACCTGCACAAAAACTCTCACTCCATGGTAATAAAATAAGTGTAAAAAGGACACAGGGCTGTAGGACACAGTCGAGCGGCCAAAAAAGAGTAAGGTGGTACATCATTCCCAACATGATGAAATCCTGGAGGGTCTGCTGGTTTAGGGACAGCTTCTTCAATAAAAGTCAAGCCAAGTCAGGTTTATTTACATAGCCCTGAATCCCAAAGACCTCAAGGGACTTTACAAGCAGGCAACAGGAGACGACAATCGCAGACATCCCGATATGAACCCCCATCTGGGCAGGGAAAAACTCACAACCCATTTGAGGGAAAAAGACACCTTGAGAAGAATGTAAGTATATAAGTGATAAGTAATAAGTATATCTAAGTATACGGAAAGCACATTGAAATAGCATAATAGTCCATTTCATAGACATAGCCCTAACCTACAGCTTAAAAATAAGTCAAATCATGTAAACAATCATTTCACATTTGAAGTCTGTTGCTACGTAGCAGCTAGCGTCTAATGTCCACATCACCAAGGTTGACCTCATTGATGAAAGATGAAGAAAGAGCATCGTGTATAATAACAATATTGCTGCCATGAATGAATCATTCATCCCGTGCTTAGCCGGTGGTGCCGATGTTGGCGCCTGGGGCTAATGACCAGGTTGTGTAGTAATTGTACTCTAATTCGGCTTGTATTCATGTTGCGTGAATAAGCTGAGAACATCTGCTCTTGAATTGTTTGAGGGCCTTGCCCGTGGTAGATAATTAGCGAAACGGTTGGCAGCGCGGGCAGCATTCTAACAAGCGACTGCTAATTGAGTGCGTGTCTATGTCCATACTGGGCTAATGATGGGAGTGGAAGCAAGGCTACTGCATGATTGAGATTTACAAAGCGGAGTCATGCATATGCATGTTTACTAATTATGATCAAAAGAATGCCTGTGTGTACTTGAACTTCAATTAGAAATCTGTGTTATGATACTCTCCCCAAGGTAATAACGCTGCAGAGATATTTCAGTATGAAAGCAGTATTTTGGAATCAAACAATCCCCTTGGAGGAAAAGGTTATCTGGAAGCAGACTTCCATGCACTATTCATACAGAATTCCATAGTTGGCAGCAAAACAAAGACATGTAATGAACGTGTGGCGGCCAGCATAAAGCTTAGCGTCCATAAGTCCATGGCATCATCAGGCTCGCACTTGGGTCTGAAATGGTTTTGGTTTTACTGTCTGATGTCTGCCGGTCGGAGCTGTCTCTCACCTTCAGCCAGAAATATCTGCATGGCCCGGTAGAGCAGGTGGACGCCCAGCTCACGCTTTCTCTTCAGCTGCCAGTTGGACACCACGCCGTAGAAGTCACCCTTCTTCAGGTTGGTGAGCATCTTCAACCCTGTGTCGGGATTGGAGAGACGGCAGTTGACAGGCTGGTCTTGGAAACAACCTGACGCGTGTGCTATCATTTGCATATCATTTTCACATTTCACTGCAAAAATAACCTTCTCAGCAATATCACAGCAAAAATATCTCATGAACTTCTGATGATGTCACTCCATAAAAAACACCACAGCTTCAGTGGTATATTCCTGTGGCTCACCGATGGCCTCCACCATGCAGGCCTCTCTTGTGTAAGCCTCCACTGGAATGACGTTCTGGAAGCAATGCAGGGAGATGACCCCCTGCTCTGCCGTCCATACTTGAAGAATTTGCTGAACTTTGGGGCACAGTTTCTGCAACACAGATCAGAGGAAGCGCCAATTACTTACACCAGTTAGTCCTGTGTGTGCATCGCTACAAAAGGGTGGAAGTCGGAAAGTCATAAGGTGAGGACCAATAAGGTCTTGGACCTAATGCAGCACTGCATGTGTGCAGCACACCAATCAGGGTTACCTTGGAAGTCTTGTCTCCGCTGTAGTACTCCAGAGCCTCATAGAGATGGCTGTAAGGGCGAGAGCGTTTTCCTTTGCCCACATAAAAGATAGCACGGACAAATGTCTGGAAGCACTCCTGTGGGGTCATGGTTTGACTCCGGAACGGAAGATTTTTTGTCACCCTAAGAGGAAAAAAAATACATATGTATGAGTTTGTCCTTGCACTGCATCCGATTATACTGTAAGATCATGGAAGATAATAATGGAAGCCATTCCTCTATCGTGATTCACTGATGTACAGCAAGGTGAAGGACAGCACCTTGGGTCCAGCAGCAAGTAGTTGAAGCTGGACTTGATGATGCCTTCTCTCCACTTTCTGTTCTGGTCTGGTTGGTCAAACTGTTGGCACAGAGCCTGCTCGTCGAACTGGCAGACAGGAACCTTGAAAGTCTGCAGGGCCAGGTTGAGTTCTGGGCTATAACCTAGGCATGCTAAATACACAAAGAGAGAGCAGGAGAACAGTAATGGCAAGCTAAGGTATTTACCAATGCATCCAAATACTGATACCTGTTTGTGGCTTGTCTACTTGATCTTGGAGCTGTGATGATTTAGGATTGGACTGCTGCAAAAGGCAGACCAGCTTCCGCATGTAGACCGGCCTGGTTCGCTGGCTAATAGGGCCTGGACTCTCCCCGAGCTCCACAAGCCTACGTCTCAGCTCCTTGTCAGTCATTCCTTCGGTGTCAAGTACGACGCTGGGCTCAGCCTCTTTGCTTTTCTTGCTTTGAGGTGGCTTCTGGTTCTCCTTACCATCTCTGCTGTTCATCTGCATGGCGCGCCAGTCATAGAGGACCGTCTCCTCGCTGCTCGTGGTGCTCATGCTGGAACTGAGTGAGGTGTTAGCCGTAGGTGGAATATGGGTCTCAATCAGTTTGTGGCCTTGTTCCGTATCGGTATAGAGGTACTCCACCGGTTCATCAACATCCTCAATATGTGGTCGGCCTCCAGGGGTGTAGGACAGGTTGGCCAGGTGCTGTGAGCGGCGCTGAATCGATAGCCGGCTCATGCTGTACCTGGGAGTGCATCCGGTGCCCGGAGTGCATGGGAGGTCGGAGTCCTCCCTGGACCTCCTTGGGGAAAAGTAGCTTGAACTGGATGAGGATGAAACAGATTCTGGTTGAGAACTAGTGACCTCCGTGATCCAGATATCTTCCTTTTGGTGGCAACCTTCATCAGAGGCTTCATTTGCCTTCCTTGCTGCCTCATCCCAACTTGTCACATCATCAGTTGAATCATCCCTGCCTTGGCAAAGTTGGAGCTTTTGCTGTTGGATGGCCTGGATCACCTCTGCCAGGTTTCTTTCGTAGAGAGCCGTGGAGGAGTGGTCGTCTTCCTCCAACACAACCGTGTCGAAAAAGGTCTGCGAGCCGTCAAGCGTGTCGCCGTCTGGCTTTGTGAGGATGAGCGTATCAGCTTGACTCGAGCTCACACATGAACCTGCGCTGAAGGTGCTGGACTGAGTGCTGGGGTAGTCTCCAGACACGGACTCTGGTCCGGTGCTACTCTCGGAACTGTGTGCTGTGTAGCATCGAACCCGTGGTGAACTGTATGAGCTGTTACTCTTCTGAGATCTGGGAGTCGGGCGTTGCATTCTCAACGGTGTAGGTAGAGTCTCCTCAAACAGGGAAGACATTCCGAGGCTGTCTAGGTTCCTGCTTGTTCTCAGCAAGCAGCGGCTCTGCCTGGACGGTGTCCTATCTGTGACAAATGGACTTAGTCTGAATGGAAGCTCCCGGCCTTCAGCTGGACGACACGGGCTGTTTTCCAGGGGCTGATCTTCACTGGAAGTCAGTGTTCCAGGATCAGCGCAAGCCTTCAGCACGGCTGCGTTCTCATCGTCATCAACCTGAGGTTGACTTTCAGCTCTAGCAGATAGAGACGGTTGTTTTGGGTGTGTGGGAATATCCAGTGCGCTGGTGTAATGGTCGCTTTCGCAACTGCTGTAATGACTGCTGCTTCCTCCGCTGCTGCTGCTGGCCCCGCTGGGGTGTGCTGGCTCTTCTGGAATGTTCACATGAGCTTCTTTCACACCTTCTTCCACCTTTTCACAGTCACTCTTGTCCAAAGCACACCGACTGAGGACAGTTTTCTCCAAGTCCTCGTCTGTGCTTTCGCTATTCTCCCGGCAGAAAACAAAGACGTGATCTGGCGAGGTGACATCGATGCCATGCGTGTGTAAAACAGTCGCCAAACGATTTGCATCGAGAAAGTCAGGGTACTCGGACAGGTCGAAAGATAGGTTGCCGTTATCCTGGCTAGTGTCAACAGCTGGTGTCTGCTTTGGAGATTCAGGACTAAAAACCGGAAAATACTCATCCACATCACGGAAGCTGACACTCTTCCGACTGGCTAGCCTGGACGGGAATGCAGGGAGAGCCCTGGCTGACTTTTGTCCATCAGCTGGAGCAGTGGGTCTGTTTTCCTCTGAAGAGAACGCATCATCAGTAGCAATCCAGTTGTTATCTTTTGGAAATGGAACTGGGGGTTCCGCTACAGACACGCGAGTACTTGATAGCAAGGAGGCACCTTCAGACGCCCAGGGTAAGGAAGTGTTCCAGTGTGGATTATGTTGCTTTTCAGCGTACACATCAGAGGGTCTGGCGGACAATATTCCTTGGCATACAGGCCTCACGTTTATGTTGGAAAGGTTGAAAAATGATGAGCGCCTTGTGCTGCTTAAAGGGGCGTCACCGAAGTCTCTTGCCATGGCGTAGGAAGTGAAGCTGTAGTCAGACTCAGGATAGCCGGATGTGTCTGTGTCGTCGGAATATACGGCTAGAGAGACATCAGGAAAAACGTGATAACACAATGGCAGGCTGTGGGGGTTTTGGTATGATTAGTATCTGTATCTGTACATATCTATAATATCAGTATCTGATCAAGCTGTCATACTGGCTGTGCTCTGTGGACTAGAAGGTGCAAGCCAAACTAACTTTTGGTTGTTGTCTAACGTTGTGTAAACATTGAACAAGATACGGCACCGCTATGCTAATTCCAGTTGCCGTTTTACCTATTGGCCTTGGGGTTTGGCGTTACCAGAACACTATCCAAAACCTGCATGGATCGTGAAGTCGTTGAATTGTGGCAACAGACCAGCAACTGTATTTTTAATGTACAGTAAACCTCGGATATATCGGACTCGGATATATCGGAAATTCGCTCACAACGGACAGATAAAAAAGGCACCAATTTTTCTGTGATGCATTTCCAATAAAAATTCATTGCATATATCGGATTTTTTTATAACGGATTTCGCCTATTTCAGACAAAATCTCCAGTCCCGTTCCAATGCATTTCCATTAAATTTCCCTGGCATATATCGGATGGCCGCATCGTGGCGCTCCGATTCGCCGAATCGTGACAGGCCGCTATATGACGTCATTTGCAGCGTTTGTAGCGTTGCCTGCGCGTCCAGGTACATTGGAAACATAGTCAAGGAAGTGCCTTTTTATAACGGATAAAATCCGATATATGCGTAAAACGGACATTTTCCGGTATACGCATATAACGGATTTCGCTTATATCGGACAAAACCAGTGGGAACAATTGAATCCGATATATCCGAGGTTTACTGTATCACATTTGATGGCACCACCAGGCCTTGAAAGTGAAAATTAATGTAAAAAAAAAAAAAAAAAGAACTTACAGTATTTGAAATGAGGCAAGTCTTCTTCTTCTCTGCTCACAGAGCTGATCACGTAGTCCTGAAGAAGCTGAGCACATTTTTTATTGTCCTCTTGCTCTGCCAGCACCATTGGAGTATTGCCGTCCTGCGTGAATCAAACTGCAGTTATGGCTAAACTCTGTGCTCATGCCGTGATCAACTTAGTGGCGAAGCTGCTTACGTTATCTTTTATGTTGGGGTCGCCGCCGTTGGTCAAGAGCAGCCTCAGGTTTTGATAACACCCCCAAAGCGCAGCGATGTGGAGGGGCGTTAGGCCGTCTGATGATCTGTGAGGAAACAGCAAAATGACTTGAATGGTTGCTTCACCCGAGGCTGAAGAAGACTACTTAGCATTCAGGGTGTGTCACTCACCTCACATTTGGGTCGGCTCCATATTGCAGTAGCAGTTTCAAACAGCGAAGGTTCTTCTCGGTCTCTTTGCCCACAGCCAAGTGGATTGCAGCTGCCCCCCTCGTCCCCACCACATCAGGGATGGCACCCTGGGACAGAAGCAGCTCCACAGATCTGTCAAGTCAGAGATGCCTGTTTACCTCATTGGCACACACCTGCCATGATGCCTCCATTCAGTCCACAACACTTGAGAACAAGACTACTGAAAAGCCGTGAAAGCTCATCTGCATGAATCCATCTTTGTATGGTCCATCCTTTCACTGCACTGTTCTGCTCTGCAGTTCAGGAGACCCCGGGCGGAGAAGGGCCAGGAGACGCGGGCTGCCCGCCTTGGGGTCAGTGAGGCTGGCCGAGGTGCGTGGAGCCCCAGCGGATGCAGCCATGTCAACAATGCCACCCTTCAGCATGTTGATTTGTTTACATCCACGCTTACCTGAAAACTCTCCGCATTATGTGGATGACGGCAGTCTAAGTCTTTGTCCCACAAACAATGCTGTACTCCGGCGGCATTTCTTCAAACTTCCCAGTCAATAACGCCAAGTGCATTGTGACGAAAGCCACGAAAACGCGTGGAACGTAGCATATGTCAACATATATGTAACAGGGTCGATAATGGCATTGTAAATACTGCGTAGTCCTGCTAAACGTGTCTGAAATAGAAAGCAATTTGGAGGCTGCATCATCATGCTTGACATGCTTGGCAAAACAAAGAGAGGACTCTACCTTGGTTCTCCATTCTTCACAGCTGCACACAGTCGACTCTCCAGTCTCATGTGCTTTCGATTCATGACGACATCATTAGTTCACAAATTATCGACAGTATTCTCGGTTATTAGCATCTTGGCGCTACATCAACATCGCCCGGATCGCAGCTAGCAAGCTAAGCTAATAGGAGATGGCCTTTTGTGGTTTCGGTCGGGATGCAATACCACGCTTATTTGGATTTATTGGTATCGAGCTGCGTAATAAAATTTGTCTCATTTACAAAATAAAAAAATGCGATTCGCTTAAGTTCCAGACACCAATATCACGGCAGTAGCGCGTATTACGTCTATTTTGATTAAACTTCCCTCCGAAGACAACAAAACAGTCCTGATTGGATGCCGTTGCCGGATGTCCCGCCTATGCGCGTCCTTCATTGGACGATTGACCCCAATCCGATGCGCCCGTGTGGTTGAGCGACAAGTCTTCTCAATCAGACGGGATCAGAATGCCTTTTATTGTAATTTTACATGCAGTAGAATGAAACTGCAGCAGCTCCATTTTCAGAGACAGAGTCCAAAATATAGAAATGAAAATAATTGGCAATAAATTATAAACTCTGCTGTTGTATTTTTTCTTTTATTCATGGTAAATACTGATTAATTGAAAGTTATGGACACTATAATACCAGCCTTCATTGAAATATGGACCCCATTTCTGCATTATTTACACTTATCAATAATTCACGAAACCATCTATGTAACATGAGGAAGAGAGAATAATTATTCATTTTTGTTGTAATTTGTTTTATTTTGGTCTATTTTTATTATTATTACTATTATTTTTGTTTCTTCTTGCATCCTTTTTTGCAAGCTTATCATATCTGTCTTTTATTTTTTCTCCCAAAGTATTTGGATTTATTTGTTTTTACTTCTTGCATCCTTTTGCAGATTTATTATGTCTCTCTCTTCTTTTACTTTTTCTCCCAAAGTATTGTTTCTCTCTATAATATTTCTAATATTTATATTTAAATCATATTTAATATTTTGAATATAATGTGCATTCCTCCCTAACCGTCCTATGTCTACGTATTGTTCATCACATTTTTAAATTGGCCACATTAATTAAGATTAATTAAAATTAAGGTATAATAACTAAAGAAGAAAAAGCTGAATATTAACATGGGCTGCTCTGCATTGCAGGCCCATAACGAAAGGCCTACAGTATGAACATACAGTATGTAGCATGTATTATTAATATTGTGCTATATCAGGCCTATAGTATATATATCATATATGGTCATGTTTAGCTTCCATAATTGTAATGGCTAAAGTCCAAAATATCTTTCTGTAATACGAAGAAAGTCAAGTGAAAGAGAGCACAGACATTTACTATCCACTTCCTGTGACTATTCACTCACTATCCATTCACTATCAATCAATATCTGAGAAACAACTGCCATAATCTCTTCAAAATAAAAAAGGCGTGTTGCCACATTGATATCAGATTTTAATTTCAGTACACTTAACACAAGGTCATCGTCATCCATCCATTTGATGGTGAGCTGGAGCCTACCCTAGCTGACTGTGGGCGAGAGGCAGGGTGGCCACCAGTCAGTCACAGGTCTCACACACACATACAGGTTTTCACACTACGGACAATTTGGAGTCTCCAGTTAGCCCAACATTCATCTTTTGGGACGTGGAAGCCAGTCAGAGGTCATCTTAATAAATACACATCACCAGGAATGGTAGGGGTTCGACCACCAGAGCCCCAGATGGACATACAACAGTAATGATGACAGGACATGTCGGGCGTCTCACGCAAGGGAGACCATGGAAAGTATGCCCAGAAGGAGAAGCAGCAAGCTGGGGTAGATGGACCCAGCATGGTTGGGAGAGGTGAGTTGGCAGTTCTCGTAAGGATCCAGACAAGCTGCATACGCCATCACATGGGCGATGTAGCTCTGCTCCTGAACCCCGTGGAAGAGGTGGGACATGGGACCTTTGGCAAAGATGGCCACATCTTCAATGCCGTGGGTCTCTGAATCAAGAGGCACTGTCGCCTGTTGACGGTACTCATCGCCCGCTGGAGGATAAGCAAAAGACCATTGCAGATCAATATTTTTTCAATGTGTCTCAATTCTTTATGTCTTATAATCACAGTCGTCTTATATTTGGATCAATATGTTATTTGAGAAATGGACATTTCTCTATGCCTTTTTGACCCTCGTCCATATGCAGATCTAGGTTTTATCCTTAAAATTGAGTGTTTGTGGTAGAGGAGCCTGCACCTGATACCCCAACCTACACTCATCCCTCCTTGATCGCGGTTACTTGGTTCCACAACTGAACGTGATAATAATACATGCAATCAATATTTGCATATTTAGACCGTAGAACACCTGTTTCCCACCTTTTACATACAGGTTTAATATCACGACACACTGGTATTACACAGGATAGTAGATATAGTCAGAGAATATAAGTAGGGCCACAACAGTACCCTGTTGTTATTGTTCTGATTTTCATGATGATGGTATGGTGAATTTTATTGCTATTATTGTTTTGTTTCTTTTTTCTGATTATGGAGTCGCCACATAGGATCTACCTGTTGTGAGATAATGTAACCTAATAACCTAATAACATAATAACTTAATAACCTAATAGTAAGAGTAGACAGAGTTGAGTTTTAGCTGGAGTAGGGCCACAACAGTACCCCCCTGTTGCTACTGTTATGATTGTCATGATAATAGTATGGTGATTATTATTGGTATTATTGTGCCTGATGTGAGATAATGTTTTACTAGTGACACCTAATGGCAAAAGTAGACTACAACCAACATTTGATGAATTTTAATCATCTTCAACTGGATTTGTATTTAAGTTCATTAAGTCATTTTATGCTTGAATCATGCTTCATTTAGGCCAAAAATACATAAAAATGGTTCAAAGTGTCTCTTTCTGACTAACAGGTCAATAATATACTTATGTATTATATATATAGATATGTATAGTATTGGTGCAGCATATGTAGACTACAAACCCTGTGGTTATAAATATGCATATTTAGCCAAAGTTGATGTATTAAATTCAGCATAAAATGGAATAATGAACAAAAATACAAATATAAGGCATTTCTCCAGGAGGTGCCATTCATGTTGCTGTATCAGCAGGAATACTACGTAGTTGACAGTTGCTGTGTAGCATGTGGACTAAAGAGGGCAATGACACTTACTTACTGTTAGGGAATAAATCTGTAGAAGAAGAGAACGAGGAAGCATTGCATGTTCATGCCGTGTTTTGAGCAGCTGCCTTGAGGCGATAGTTGCCTGTATCTACTGTATTTCTAATAAAAAGTTGACCTAGCACCCATCAGGGTCTGGTCTGAGTCTGGGCTGGAGGAGGCATGAGTGTAAAGCGGTTGTGTTCATACCTTGTGAACATCCAGCATGCAACATCTCAGACCACCAGATGGAGCCAGCATATTGCTTTGTGGATCTGAAGTCCTACTCACATGAAATGGTCTCATTGACATCTGGACGAGTTCCATTGACAAACTGGTATCCTGGACCATTTGCATACGCAGCCGTGGTAAAGCGCTTGTTGTCGTCAGCAATCGTACGGGAAACCCCTGTAGACGACGTGATACGGTTACGCCAGCCTGAGTTCCCTCGGGCCAACTCTCATCATCTGACCTAAAACGGGGTTTCCTCTGGCTGAATGGCCCCCAAAGGAAAAGACGTGGGAGTGGTCCGCAGTGACGATAGACAGGGTGTCAAGCTCATTTGTGAGTTCAGCTGCTCGCCCGATGGCTCGGTCAAATTCCACAGTCTCGGTGAGTGACCTTTTGGCCCTCCCGCCATGGTGACCGTGGTCGATTCTCCCCCTTGGAAGACAAAGACTGCCAGGGTCACACGTGGGTTCCTGTTAGGTCCCGTGCCCCCCATCCATACTATCATAGTCATAGTATGGCTTTGGAGGATCTTAGAGGAACAATGAGACTTATCTTCCACAAAGAGGAAATATCCTTTAGGGTTTCTGCTGAGAATCCGAATGGCTTTCTCCGTCATCTCAGTGAGGGATGGGTCGGTTAAGCGGTTCCGCTCCATCTCGTAGCGACAGTCCTTGGGTTCAAAAAGACCTGACGGGAGAGAGAATAGGTTTAGTTTGTTAGTTAGTGCATGGGATGTCTACTAAAAAGTACTCCTAACAACTCCTGTACATGTACGTATTTCTCCAGGCATACAATGTGCTCATTGTGGTTTCCCAGGTGTATATTAGTTTGTAGTATTCTTTGTCATACTTTCGTGTACTCACCCATCAGAAAGTCTGTCTTTGTAGGATCGACGGCGTCGAATTGTTTTTTGTTCCAAACATATTTCACGTTCTGGTAGCCATGAAAAGAACACAAATACACTTACTACACATTAGTACATCAGTGTACTACCTGGTAGTAGTTAGTAGTTACATTTTTATTCTTCATCCACTCCACAATAAGGTTCTGTCCATCATCTCGATCTCCTCTCACGGAGGGATATTCTGGGTCTTGCACGTCTCTGGGAAACATATACTCTCGACCACCGCCAAGTATGACCTGGAGAAGAATAATAACGTTTGTATTATTATTTGCTATTAGGGTGGAACCTTGGTTAGAGTCCTTCATTTCTTCCACAAGGGATCCATTTTTCACATCAGGAATAATGTAAACACAAACTGTTTATATAGTCGGACATTAGTAGTTTTGGATGCAGTAACCAATTCCAAATGCATGTCAATGATGAATACCTGAACGTGTGAGGTTACTTGACCTCCGGTGAAGACGTGATTTCTGATGGGACTCTTGGCCAAGACATGACATGACAGCCAGACAACAGACGTACACCACCACAAGTTTCTTCTTGAATTTAGTCGTGTTTTTCACCTCAATAACCCAAATGGGGCCAGAGAACGTTCCAAGTTCCTTTCCATCAAGAAGGATTGAGTTGCAAACAGGAAGATGGCCGTGTTGTGTCTGGCTGTCACACCGTGTCTTTGGTTACACTTGCATTATGTAAAGCTATAAAAACATGTTTGGAGTCAACCTCTGATGACATCATAGACGGGCTACGTCCGCTTCTACTGGCCATTTTGGAACTTAACAAGACAGCTACTTTGTCCAGCGCATGGCCACAAGAAGCTAAGGATGTTTGGTGATAAAGACACAGTCAAGGGGACCTAATATGCTTTTCTATTTTTCTGACCTATAAATGTTAATAAATATATATAAATGTAAAAGTTTCCGATCATGAGGTTGTGCGTTTGGAAGTGTACCCTGAAAAATGTTTGGGATGGCTCTGAATGCTCGATTTCACAGAGTTTAACGTGACAAAACAGTGTGCTGTGTGCCTTATATGGGCATGCCCGGGTACGAACTGTTAGCTGTACATGATGAGTGGGACCAATCACAGCCAAGTGGGCGTGGGTGTGGTTTATGGGTTTGTGGGGTTATTCCACGAGTGGAATAAATGAAATCCAAAAAAATTCAGCTGGAATGGGTGCAGATTCTGGAAGATATAGAAAGCTTTCCATGCAGGTTATGGTTAAGAACACATAGTGTATGAATAACACAACAAGATGCATGACGTATTGGTCACATGGATTTTTTGCTAATGCTAACCAAGATGTCATTGTATTTATTCATTTTCTGCTGATGATCGTTACATCCCAGGGTTCCAGGCAAAGGGGTCTCAAACTCATATTCTGTGTTTTATTGACCCCTCTTTGACATCAAAGTTTAGTGTTGGGCGGCCCAGGCGTCCAGCCTGCTAAATTGGGCAAGCACTAGCTGACACTGAACTCAGTGGGCTGGTCCACAGTGAAATGAACAGGGGGGGGGTCACTAGCCACAACGCTAACTACAATCAAAAGTGATGGCCCAACATGTAACATCCTGTTTGTCCTATGTAGTCCAACAATGTGGAGCATTGAACAACAACCACGTTAACTGGAAACATCCAGCTTTCACCAGACAATGCCACAAGGCATGCTGGGAAGCCGGATAAGGGCGCTGCCAGCAAGGAGTCGGCAAGAAAAACCTGTGTTGTGAAGAACCACTGAGAAGATTGGGGAGTTGTACTTTTTTTTTTACGTGATAGGACCCAGCCTCCCCCAGACTCGGACTCCAGCTGCCATGGTGACACCCCAGCTCTTCAAAATCCACTTTGCTTTAAAGCTTACGTTTATCTCCGTGTTGTGAACAAGTTGATACGAGATGTCCCGACAGCCATTTTGGACGGCCTCAGTGCTGAGATCGGAGTCGGCGTACCATCCTCGATTAGCGGTGTGGGCATAGGCTGCACCTGGGGAGGCATGCTGCACTCGGGTGGTCGTGACAATTCCCACAGACTTCCCTGGAACAAGAAGTAGCCTCGTAGAAACAGTCTGCTAGTTTGATTGTTTACCTGAACCAACGCTTACCTGCCTGCTTGGCCCGATGCAACACGGATGTCACTTCGTTCCCACGGACAGCGCTGCAGTTATATCTGGGGGTGGCGGCGGTGACCCCCAAGGTGCCATAGTTGGCCTTCACACCACAAAGGTACGCCGTGGCTGTACCGGCACTGTCTGGCATCTGTTGGTCTACGTTATACGTCTGCAATCCCAAAGAACATCATGGCTACATAATGGAGGGAAGAAGGCTTTGCCCCATCCGTCATTTAAGCTAATTAGCGCTTGGGCCACCTGCAGGATCAAGTGCAACCAAGCCTTGGTGATAACTTGCAATGAGTCTGTGTTGTCTTTTCTGGCATGAAGCCCCTTTTGAAGGCCATGCCACAACATCTCCATGGGAGTTAGCTCAGGACTTTGACTATCCTTATTCGTCCAGTGGTGCAGTGGATTGTTTGGCATGGATTGTGTCACAAGACCTTGGGACTATCATCACATCTTTGGACATGAATGGTGCTGGATTTTGTGATAATTGAGCCATTTTTCTTGATATTTCTCACTCGCTCTTTGTGAATATGAGCAGGCTGACCTTGGACAAGGCACAGTGAGGGAACGTATCCATCACCAGGCTGGTCTCTTCTCCTGAATGTCCTGCAAGTTGGCCTTTGAGGATGCGAGCAGCAGTTAGCGTTGTCATCCCCATACCTGGAGGCAGGTGGCGAAAAACTGAACGTTAGATCACATCAGCAACCACGCCGTACCCGGTGACACTCACGGAGTATGGGAGTTCAACTGACGTAAGCTGAGAGTAAGGTGCTATCACCTGGCGTACAGTAAGGTGCTATCACCTGGTATTCATTAAGGTGCTATCACCTGGCGTACAGTAAGGTGCTATCACCTGGTATTCATTAAGGTGCTATCACCTGGCGTACAGTAAGGTGCTATCACCTGGTATTCATTAAGATGCTATCACCTGGCGTACAGTAAGGTGCTATCACTTGGCATTCGTTAAGGTGCTATCACCTGGCGTACATCAAGTGAAGGTGCTATCACCTGGCGTTCATTAAGGTGCTATCACCTGGCTTACAGTAAGGTGCTATCACCTGGTATTCATTAAGGTGCTATCACCTGGCGTACATGAAGGTGGTATCACCTGGCGTACAGTAAGGTGCTATCACCTGGCGTACATGAAGGTGCTATCACCTGGTATACAGTAAAGTGCTATCACCTGGCATTCATTAAGGTGCTATCACCTGGCGTACATGAAGGTGGTATCACCTGGCGTACAGTAAGGTGCTATCACCTGGTATTCATTAAGGTGCTATCACCTGGCGTACAGTAAGGTGCTATCACCTGGTATTCATTAAGGTGCTATCACCTGGCGTACAGTAAGGTGCTATCACCTGGTATTCATTAAGATGCTATCACCTGGCGTACAGTAAGGTGCTATCACTTGGCATTCGTTAAGGTGCTATCACCTGGCGTACATCAAGTGAAGGTGCTATCACCTGGCGTTCATTAAGGTGCTATCACCTGGCTTACAGTAAGGTGCTATCACCTGGTATTCATTAAGGTGCTATCACCTGGCGTACATGAAGGTGGTATCACCTGGCGTACAGTAAGGTGCTATCACCTGGCGTACATGAAGGTGCTATCACCTGGTATACAGTAAAGTGCTATCACCTGGCATTCATTAAGGTGCTATCACCTGGCGTACATGAAGGTGGTATCACCTGGCGTACAGTAAGGTGCTATCACCTGACGTACATGAAGGTGCTATCACCTGGCTTACAGTAAGGTGCTATCACCTGGCGTACATGAAGGTACTATCACCTGGTGTACAGTAAGGTGCTATCAACTGGCATTCATTAAGGTGCTATCACCTGGTGTACATGAAGGTGCTATCACCTGGCGTACATGAAATGAAGGTGCTATTACCTGGCGTACATGAAGGTGCTATCACCTGGCATTCATAAGAGGTCAGCTTTATGCTTTAAAACAATTATATATTTTTCATGAAGTTGTGTTATTGTTTGTTCAGGCTTGGTCGTGTTGCCATGCAACCCCAGGATGCAGAGAGCAGTACCAAGTGCAGGTAAAAAATTTTTTTAACAAATTATTGCGGCTAAGCAGCAACAGGAAACGGAAACTAAGCAAACAAACGGCATAGAAAGACTAACGAAGGCAACGCTCCAACCAGTATTAAGTATTAAATAGACAACTGAAAATTAGAGGCAGGTGAAAAAAGAGAGTAAAGGCAGGAACAACCTGAAAGGAACAACAAAGGAAGTGACTACAAAATAAAAGCATGGGACTTGGAACGAAGGCAAAGGAAAGGAATCAAACCGGCAAGCAGGCTAACTCCCGCATGGTGACAGCTAGTCTCATGAAACTACGACTTTCTCATCAAACTACAACCTACAATTCTATTTTTAGAAACCACAGGCCAATAAAAACATCTGGACTTTGGACTCCCCTGCTGCGGAGGCTTCTGGAGAGCCGGTGAAGGACCTGGGTGATTCCCACTTCCTGTGCATCCTGAGTTTATTTCATCATCATCATGAAGAAGAAGCAAACGTCATCTCCCTCAGCCGTGAGAACACCCGTTTACTTCCCGCTCTTTTGATCTCTTCCTCTGAGAAGCGGTTTGCCACGGTGATGAACATTTGGCTTTCATGCTCCAGTGGCATCTAATTAGCGAGCTCCTTGAAGGAAGCTTCCTGGGACTCACCGTCCCCCAGGAAGAGGATGATGTTCTTGGCTCGGTGGAGATTAGGCTGGATGTTGAGGGCAGTGTGAAGTGCTTGCTTGCCTTTGTTGTTCCAGTAGCTGGCGTGGAGCTCTTCCTCTGCAGGAGAAAGAAGCAGAGCATCATCTGATGCAGCTCAGACAACTCATTGGAGAAGTTGGAGTGAAAGCATTAGAGCAAAGCTGATGAATGATGGATGATCTGATCTACTGGCTGACTTGAAGAATTCCACACATCATCTCCAATTAAAGAAAGGAACAAATCTTTACCTGAAACAGACAAAGTCCGTCTGATTGCAATGAAAATCAGTAATCCAAAGAAAAGCAGCGTGTGTTTCCCGGCCATGGTATCGACGCTCGGCGTACTTACAGATATTGCACACGGGACTGAGTCGCACGGCCTTTTTATGGCCGCAACCGAGGGACAAAGGGCATGTATGCAACATACACACGTGGAACTGTCTGGAGTTGGTTCGGGGTCATGGGCTGAACTCCAGAATGCGGACGCCTTAGTACTGAAACTCATCAAGTACGTGAAGAGGCGTGGGGGGGGGGGGTGTCCTCGGTGGGCGACGCTCAGGCAGGAGGGAAGGTGAGTCCCGCTGCACCAAAAGCAGGAGGTCTACCAGAGCGGCAAAAACACTCAGGAACAACTGGACTTGAGCTTTGAAGACTGATGCGGTTTCTCAAAGAGCGTTGATGCAATCTGGTGGGCTCTGGTCCTCCGGGAAGGCCTTTACGGGTTTCCATCAGAGATGATGGGGCATTGGGCATAGTCCACGTCAGGGCTCTGACAGGATTGTCCAACAGGGTGCTGCCACAAGGGAATGGAATCGAGCCAGGGGTGGAGGGATCTGGAGGGCTTCTGACGGGAACCCAGGAGATCGTTGGTGTACTTGGTGTTGGAGATTCACCAGGTTGTCAAAGGCGACTCGTTAAATGATGTCTTCATGTCCATGTGAGCCCCGCCCCCCCAACATGGGTCATAGAATGATAAAGGAACTAACACCCCCCCACCCCAGACTGTTGACCATGTGATGTTTTCCACAGTCACTAGTATTCATGATGACATAGAATAAAACATTAGCATTAGCATGTGAGTGTCCCTTTGTTTGGACAATATACCCATGGCAACAGAAATAGCTCATAGAAGTTGAACTGTTAGCTTACATCAATGCTATATCCATCGATGTAAGCATCATTGGCGTCAGAACTGAAGTGATGGAAGTTGCTGGATGTTGTGAAGAAGCTAATCTGTTGGACAGAACTTCTTGTATTTGTGTGTATACAGCAAGATCCCTAAAAGTATGAAAAACCATGAAGACACCAAGAATATTCTTAATCCTTATATTACAAAACAGTGTTTGAAAATGCATCTTGCATAGGAAATACATTCGTGGGAGTGAAAGAGAGTAGTGACAGGAAGCTGGCCAACCAAACAGGAAGGTGTCACGGCAACCAGGTCCAGATACGACGTGAATAAAGCCATCAAAGATACATTCTCTTCAAAGGGCTCCTGGCGGCCTTCAACTTATTCTGGGTGTGTGAGCCTCAGATCCATGTGTAAATAATAATAATAATAATTATTATTATTATTATACTAGTAGCAAACTACTTTGTGCATGTTTGTAGTTTAGTTAGAAATAAAAGATGAATGGAAGTGACAGGAAATAATGTTTGTTGTTCCTGTTCCTGTGTATTTGCACAAGGCGGCTGCCTGCATTTCAAAACGAGATGTCAGGATGTTTGCTGCCATTGGTCGGTCTGACTCCACACGCCTGACGTGCGTGTTGGCGGGTGCGAGTCCGTGCGGCGTAGCGGTGGGGATTGCATAACATGGCTACGGCGCATGTGGGTGCTCGGGTGTCATCTGAACATCCACATGAGGCCCATTAGTCCAAAGAGGAGCTTGGAGGACGTGTGTATGCGCCCGGCGGATGCTTGGGGGGGGCAGTCTGTGTAGGGTTCCAAGCAGGCTGCGTAAGCCATGACGTGCGCCACGTAGTTTTGCTCCTTCACCCCGTGAAAGAGATGAGCCATGGGGCCTTTGGCGTAAATGGCGACATCTTCGCCGCCGTGTGTCTCGGCGTCAAGCGGGACGGCGGCCTGCTGCATGTACTCTTCATCATCTGCACATAAGAAGGGAAGACCTCAGAAAGCCCAAAGAGCATGCAGAAACACATAAATCCTCCTGTAGCCTTGAGTCACCTCCTCGCTTGGATTCCTTCTACCGTAATTAAAAAACTTGGGTCATTATTTCCAGCATTCCAGCTCCGGTCCGTATCTACAGGTTATTAAACACGGGGCCTTTGGGCCACCAATTCATACATTCTTCCTCCGTCACACTTACAGCAGAGAAATGTGTCTCAGTGGAGTCTAAACAACACAGGAGAACTCTGATCTACGTAAACACATGAAGGGCTCTCACTTTACACTAACGCACACAAACATACAGTACTTACTGAAACACTCACGCATTTAGAGTAGTTACAGAGGAACTCATGAGGAACTGATGACTAAGGAGCATACATTTAGAGTAGTTACTGAGGAACTGATGACTAAGGAGCATACATTTAGAGTAGTTACTGAGGAACTGATGACTAAGGAGCATACATTTAGAGTAGTTACTGAGGAACTGATGACCTAGGCCCATACATCTAGAGTAGTTACTAAGGAACTGATGACCAAGGCCCATACATTTAGAGTAGTTACTAAGGAACTGATGACCAAGGCCCATACATTTAGAGTAGTTACTGAGGAACTGATGACTAAAGAGCATACATTGAGTAGTTACTGAGGAACTCACAAGGAACTGATGACTAAGGAGCATACATTTAGAGTAGTTACTGAGGAACTGTTGACCAAGGCCCATACATTTAGAGTAGTTACTGAGGAACTGATGACCAAGGCCCATACATTTAGAGTAGTTACTGAGGAACTGATGACTACAGAGCATACATTTAGAGTAGTTACTGAGGAACTGTTGACCAAGGCCCATACATTTAGAGTAGTTACTGAGGAACTGATGACCAAGGCCCATACATTTAGAGTAGTTACTGAGGAACTGATGACCAAGGCCCATACATTTAGAGTGGTAACTGAGGAACTGGTGACCAAGGCCCATACATTTAGAGTAGTTACTGAGGAACTGATGCCCCATTCAGTATACAGTCATGCCATGCCCGATGCTGATGGTGCAGAACAAGGTATGGAAGAAACGGGTCAGGCGTGTGAAGATGGCTAAGGGAGAACACGACGAGGCAGAACAGGCCAGTGAAGGTTACATTTCAACATGGCGTCACATGATTAGCTTACAGTAATCCACCATGGTGATGTTCCCCCTGGTGCCGTTCACATGCACGTAGCCAGGGCCGTTGGCGTAGAGGATGCTGGTGAAAGGCATTTGGTCATCTGCTTTTTTGGGGGCGAGACCTGCCGAGAGAAATGGTGGCCAATGAGAGGACACGCACGGTCACACGGCGTATGGACGCTCCTACCGAAGATGGGATTTCCTCGAGGGGTGTTGCCTCCAAAGGTGAAGACGTGAGAGTGGTCGGCCGTGACGACAGTCAACGTATCCGATTCTTGGGTGAGCTGCGAGGCGCGCTCGATGGCGCGGTCCAACATGACGGCCTCTGTCAGGGCGAGTTTGGCGATGCCGTCATGGTGGCCGTGATCGATCCTCCCTCGTAATCACAAACAAGAGGTGATGTTCGATTAGCCCGTGCTTTGTTAGCAACTAGCTTGATCATCGTCAGCCATGCTGTGGATTTCAAAATAAAAGCCAATAAAGCTGATCCTGGTTCCTACAAAGCTGGATAACAATAAAGTATAAGGTGCTCATACAATTTTACTTCTATAGAGGGACTAGGTCCTGGTCTAAGGCCTGAAGCTGAATTTTATATTCCAAAAATATAAAATATATTCCAAAATGACGACTTTTCCATAGTTGAATGCACTTGAATACTTTTGGTAGCAGCTGTAGCATTACACCAGCAGCCGAGTATGTGAATTTCATCCTCATATTCTACTGTATGCTGTCAATTGCCATGGCAACGCTGATTTGACTCGGGCTGACTCGGCGCTCTATGCCCCATGGCAACCACGGATGCCACGGATGCCACGGATGGCAGGGCCCTGCTTCTACACGGGACATCAGTCCCAAATGTTATGTTCATGTACTCATCTTCCACAAACAGGAAGTATCCATTTGGATTCTTGCTGAGGATTTGAATGGCTTTCTCGGTCATCTCCACAATGGACGGGTCTCTGGTAACATTTCGAAAAACCTCAAATCTCATATCCTTTGGCTCAAACAGACCTGAAACCACAAGAACAGGAATTTCACCACAAGAATCAGATTAGGATTAGGAAAGAAGGGCTAAATGCTAGCAGGTGATGGTAGCCTGGTTGGAGCTCACAAGTAGAGATGGTGCATGGTACTTCACTTCCTGTGTAGAAAGTATTTGGTGGAAATAGTTCAGCTGAAAATCACCACGGACGACCTGCAGTGATGAGTTCTGATTTACAAGAATCGGTGATCGAACTCAGCGCTAAACATGTGCCTGTCAACCTTGGCGAGACGTTACAGACACCCAACAAAGATTATGTAAATGATTGACTTCTCAGCGTCCAAATGGTGTCAAGAAGAACAACACGCTGATCTCTACGGCGCCAGAAACGTGCCCTTGACTTTATCAACACTGTCAGGAGAATTTATGATGACTTCACGTTGCTATAAAGTTGACCTCTCCTTTCTCAGCCCTTGGAAATGTTTGACAACACAGATAAGACGGAATTGTTTCTCAGCAGCGTGATGACCAGCGTGTGAGTCCTGCCAATCAATGACTGTACATATTCCAGTATTGGCTTATGTTTGCCTGCATGCATGTTCAACTGCCGAGTTACCCACCCATGAGTCGGTCGGTAGTTTCAACGTTTATCTCGTCAAAGTCCTTCCTGTGCCAAACGTAGCGGGAATTCTTGTTCTGAAAGACACATCAGGTGACAAAGTGTGACAGATATCTCCGGGAGTCATCAAAAGTGCTTCTTTCAGCGAGCCTACCGGTTTAGCCTTTAACCAGACGTCTATGAGGTTCCTCCGGTCTTTGCGGTCGCCCCGGCGAGAGTTGGAGGTTGGGTACTCAGGGTCCGAAGTGCCCTTTGGGGTCATGTACATCCTCCCTCCTCCCAGGATCACCTTCAATGGACATGAGGAGTCATGATACACTGTACCTGAAACGGTTCCCAAAAGAAATTGGGATTTTTTGGGATGTTGGTGGCCTGCTGGTTTTCTCTTGGCAAACCATAAAGCAACAAGGTGCTCCGGTCTATTACGCAACCTCTGTGTGAAATACGCTCATGCCGGTTGGGTGACATCTTTGGCCAGGCAGGATTAGACTTGCCTCGACTGGAAAAAAGAAAGCTCATATTTCTCCTGCACTCAAAAGAATATGTTTCATATTTGGCGCTTTACGATCAAACAAACCATGACCAAGAAAATGGCTTGTGATTTGAAGAAAGGAGTCGGCAGGCTGCCACTGCCGGAGCTCCCTGGATGACGTTAGGCAGACGAGGCATCAGCTGAGCCAATTGGATGCCTGGAGGGGGGAAATTGGGTAACCAGCTGTTGTGGGATGGCTCTGGATCAGCTGATACGGCAGACTTGTCAGTCAAGCTCCATTGTATAGAAATTACAGTATTTGTTCAACTCATGCAAGTCAGAAGATTTTTGTATGAAATGTTTTTCATCAAAATGTTACCAGTCAAGTCTGTTCCCTAAATAACCTAAATGTTCCCTAAATAACCTAACTGTTCCCTAAATAACCTAAATGTTCCCTAAATAACCCATCGCTGGGCCAACAACATTGTGATTGCCCTCAATTTGATACAAAAGAAACGTTGTGGCATTCCATCCGGTCAGGATGACAGGAAGTTTGGTCAACAATAAGTTCCACCCATTCGTCATTGACATTGAATTGAAACGGAATCTAACAATTCAAGGCAAGGAGCTGTCACATGAAAAATGGCACCAAAAGTCAGAGTCACGTACGTCGATGTCAACGTTGGTGACGAGCTGGGTAGCGATGTCCACGCACCCCTGATGGCGGGCGCTGCTGGGAAGATCAGCGTCGCTGTACCAGCTGCGGCTAACCGAGTGGGCGTAGGCAGCAGCTGGTGAGGCGTGCTGGACCCGAGTGGTGGTCACAATGCCGACCGATTTACCTGGATAGTGAAGAGATGTTGGACTTTTTTTGTTTCGAAATAAGGACGATTACATTAGAAATTGAAGGTAGGATCCTCGGTGGCTACGCAATAAATCCACATTTCTCTTCTAAATGAATATTGTCATTTATAATCGCCTTCAAACAATGACTGCTTTGGAAAGATAAACATGGTAGCCACATTGAAATGATCATGTCCTCTGGACATTGAACTGTAGTCCGGCACGGTGCTAATCAGATGATAGCTGTATTCATTTTTTGATCCAGATAAGAACATATCACATGAACTGCTTCAACTTTCCATTCCACAGCACATGCATTTATTCACCTTTGGCCTTTGCACGTCGCAAGACGGAATAGACCTCATTCCCAAACGTGGTGTTACATTCGTAGGCCACAGCGCTGGCGCTCAGGCCGATGGTTTTGGCGTTGGCTTTGATGCCGCAGTGGTAGGCTGTAGCCGTGCTAGCGCTGTCTGCTACCTGCTTGTCTACACTGTAGGTCTGCAGAGACAAAGACACGCTATTCCAGGCAATGCAAGGGTCAACAAAGACAGCACATGTTGGCTGCAGAGGACATGCAGGTCGCAGGAAGATGCTAAGAACGGGAAAACACGTGATCTGCTGTGGACAAGCCAAAAGTAGAGGAACAAGATAATTGACATGACAAGCATATAATCTTCCTGCAAAAGATCAACCATGCCAGAATATTCTTATATCATCCATCTTGAGTAGTTTCTCTCTATGATTATCATAATGAAAGACACATGACGTTTGATGCAACTCTGCTTTCTCTTATTTGACCACAATGTCAGCTTTTCAAATTTAATTGTTGACTTGGCCTCCATTCCTCTTCAGCCAGACCTTGGAGGGCCAAGTCTTCAGGCCAGATGATACATGGGAAACATAGTAGTCACTTAGTGGACAACCTTGGAGGCTGTGCCCACACAACAGTTGGCAGTGGCAGATGAGGCTAGTGGCAGGTGAGGCGAGTGGCAGGTGAGGCTAGTGGCAGGCGAGGCTAATGGCAGGTGAGTTTAGTGGTAGGTGATGTTAGTGGTGGGTGAGGCTCGTGGCAAGTGAGGCTAGTGGCAGCTGAGGCTCGTGGCAGGTGAGGCTAGTGGCCGGTGAGACGGGTGCGGGTGAGGCTAGTGAGGGGTGAGGCTAGTGGCAGGTGAGGTTAGTGGTGGGTGAGGTTAGTGGGGGGTGAGGCTAGTGGCAGGTGAGGCTAGTGGCAGGTGAGGCTAGTGGCAGGTGAGGTTAGTGGTAGGTGAGGTCAGTGGCAGGTGAGGCTAGTGGCAGGTGAGGCTAGTGGCAGGTGAGGCTAGTGGCAGGTGAGGCTAGTGGCAGGTGAGGCTAATGGCAGGTGAGGCTAATGGCAGGTGAGTCTAGTGGTAGGTGATGTTAGTGGTGGGGGAGGCTCGTGGCAAGTGAGGCTAGTGGCAGCTGAGGCGAGTGGCAGGTGAGGCTAGTGGCGGGTGAGGCGGGTGCGGGTGAGGCTAGTGGGGGGTGAGGCTAGTGGCAGGTGAGGTTAGTGGTGGGTGAGGTTAGTGGGGGGTGAGGCTAGTGGCAGGTGAGGCTAGTGGCAGGTGAGGCTAGTGGCAGGTGAGGTTAGTGGTAGGTGAGGTCAGTGGCAGGTGAGGCTAGTGGCAGGTGAGGCTAGTGGCAGGTGAGGATAGTGGCAGGTGAGGCTAGTGGTAGGTGATGTTAGTGGTGGGTGAGGCTCATGGCAAGTGAGGCTAGTGGCAGGTGAGGCTAGTGGCAGGTGAGGTTAGTGGTAGGTGAGGTCAGTGGCAGGTGAGGCTAGTGGCGGGTGAGGCGGGTGCGGGTGAGGCTAGTGGGGGGTGAGGCTAGTGGCAGGTGAGGTTAGTGGTGGGTGAGGCTAGTGGGGGTGAGGCTAGTGGCAGGTGAGGCTAGTGGCAGGTGAGGCTAGTGGCAGGTGAGGTTAGTGGCAAGTGAGGCTAGTGGCAGGTGAGGCTAGTGGCAGGTGAGGCTAGTGGCAGGTGAGGCTAATAGCAGGTGCGGCTAGTTGGTAGGTGAGGCTAGTGGCAGGTGAGGCTAGTGGCAGGTGAGGTTAGTGGTAGGTGAGGTCAGTGGCAAGTGAGGCTAGTGGCAGGTGAGGCTAGTGGCAGGTGAGGCTAATAGCAGGTGCGGCTAGTTGGTAGGTGAGGCTAGTGGTGGGTGAGGCCAGTGGTAGGTGAGGCAAGTGGCAGGTGAGGCTACTGGTACGTGAGGCTAATCGTAGGTGAGGTTAATGGCAGGTGAGGCTAATGGCAGGTGAAGCTAATGGCAGGTGCGGCAAGTGGCAGGTGAGGTTAGTAGTAGGTGAGGTTAGTGGTAGGTGAGGCTACCGGCAGGTGAGGCTCATGGCAGGTGAGGCTAGTGGCAGGTGAGGCTAGTGGCAGGTGAGGCTAGTGGCAGGTGAGGTTAGTGGTAGGTGAGGCCAGCGGGTGAGGCCAGTGAAAAGCTGCTAGCAAGGAGTTCTTGCTTTGTATTCCTAGATGCTGTTGCTTAAGTTGCCTCACATATAATAGAGTGATGGAATACCTTGGAAAGTGCCACATATGGAAAGGTGTCCATCGCCAGAACTGTCTCCTCCCCCGAGTTGCCCTCCATCTGACCTTCCAGAATTCGAGCAGCCGACACAGTGGACACGCCCATACCTGCTTGACAGAGATTGACAGTTTGCTGAGTTGCTTCTGGAGCGGTGCTTCCGCGTCACTCTTCTATTACTGTTCAACAGCACGTGTTGAAGGCCATCACCAGTACGTGTGCCCTGTGACTGACTGGCCACCAGTGCAGGGCGTCCCCTGCATCGGGATGGACTGCGGTCACCCGTGACTCATGAGGACAGGCAGAACGGAAAATGGATGCTTGGAGGTGGAAGGTAGGAGAACTTCCACCATGGTTTTCAGTTCATTTTCTTCTCTTAGATGTTCTGAACCTCGCTGACAGATGAACGTTTCCCAAGGTCTCTTCAGTTTATGAAATCCAAACCCAACATTTTGTTTGAAGAACTCTGCCTGTTGCTGTCAAATTGAGGTAAAAAGTAAACAAATTCAATGCTATGACCGACAAATGGACGTGCACACGGATGGATGTGCTTTTTAATGAAAACCAGACGGAGCCGCACTTGGCAAGCGTTGGAACGATATCTCATCTCTCAGAGCGTACTGTACGCCGCTACCGCTAACCCACAACACTTCATAGCTCACCGCCATTGGAAGTCGGCTTGGATAGACTCCGGCATACCCCCACCGAAAGCGGATGGATGGACATGGTAGCTCATTGGCATCTGACTCATTTGAGGAGAACTTCAACGTTCTAAGTGAAGCCGGACCAGCATAGCCACCCACGACCCCCCAGAAGAGGCTGGATCTGGTATGAAACATCTCCACTTCCAAGCCGTGACTACACCATCATTCCAACTCTGGCGGCAGGCTCAATGCTAACGTCTGCAGTCGCATGGCTGAAAGAGGCCAGTGGAATGTTACAAATATACAAATATACAAACATACGACCGTTTGGACTTTCTCGATTCAGGACCACCGTCACAGCTCGCCCTTCCTTCCCCTCCCAACCCCGGTTCATAAGAGTCACTGTCACAGATTCGGTGACCAAACATCCTGTTTTCCCAGGACTTGCCGTTTTCACTTCCTGTCCTTAGAAAGTGATGAAACTTTCTCTGAACAGCACTCGACCGGCACATACGTGTGTAATAGTACATGTACATAGTGGTACGTGTATGTCATAGTACAGGTATGTACTCATCCAGCCATCCATTTCCATCCATTTCAGGGTCGCAGGGTGCTGGTCTATTTATTGAGGATTGCTCCATTTCAGTTAAGTTAAGGGAAGTCCAGTATTTGTCCACCCAGGAAACCTCGGTGGCACTTCCGATTTGGATGGCAGTTACGACTTCACATGACCTTTTTCCATCCACGCCACCCATGCAGAGCCAGAGTTCCAGGAAGGAATCCTGGTAATCGGCATCGTGGATCCAAGTGTCAGACCCAGGCTGAGCACGGCGCTCTTATTCCATCACATCCACTCAGTCCTCTCCGCTAGCCACACCTCCAGCTGTGTGCAGTTTGCTTGTGTGGATTCCATGAAAGAAGAAGAAAATGACTATACCATCTCCGAGGAACAGGATGATGTTCTTGGCCTGGTGCTCTCGAGGGCGGAGTCTCAATGCAGCATCCAATGTTGCCTTGGCCTGCACGTCCCAGTAGGATGCTTCTCTTTCATGCTCGTATTGGACTGCAAAGAGGAAGCAAGTGTGATGAGTGCACGTGCACGTGCACGTGCATGACACAGTACATCCACCTGGAACTCCCAAGCAACATGAACAATCAAACTGTAACGTTTTGTCCATAAAGACGCAATAAGCGTCCAGAAAAAGAGGCTCCGCTTCTTCTATCTGTAGGACTGCTGACCCCCCAGCTGAGCCCCCACTCCACCCACACACCTGAGTTTGCGCACCCTGCTGTGAGTCATCACACACACTGGCGAGTGGAGTTCACCTGCATCCACACACACACTGAGCGCTACAAATAGTCTTGTTGACTCCTCACCTTGGCTCCGCACGGCAGTCCAGTCTGCGGCCAGCAGCAGGCTTCCGAGCAGGACAAGCGGGAAGCTGGGGGCCCAGGGTCGTGGCGTCTGCATCCCTGGTGTGATGTGACCTGGAGACCGGAGAGGCTGGGAAGAGGCTGGCACGCTACTTTTCAGAAGAAAGGTAGAAGCGCGGGGAGAGCGAGACCTGCCTTTTTAAAGCCACGCTGGGTGTAGTCAGGAAAGGAAGGCCCTCGCTGCTCATAGGCTTGGAGGGAATATGAGCGAGGGAGGAACCAGAGAGAGAGAGAGAGAGAGAGGGAGCCGGAGACCACACAGGAGCGTTGTAGCATCTCAGCCCTCTTTTTATTGTTTTAAATGGCTGCTTTCATGTTCTCCTCCCTTCCACCCCCACTCAAGTAGGAACGATGGAAGGTTGAAAGGGCCACTGATGTGGGGAGTGTCTAATAGCAGCGTGCAGAAGGAGGCAAAACGGTCCTACCAAAGACAAACCATATTGCTCTTTCCATTTGCAGAAATGAGTCCAGCTGTTCTTGATGTGCTCCTTTCTATGAGGGAACGCCGCCACTTCCATCTCCACCTTCCGTGCGCCACTTTGCATTTAAAAGACACCAATTTTCCCTCCCACCCAAATCACCTCGGCTCTTTTTTCCTCCGTGTTTAGCATTTTTCTGTGGTGAGTTAGCAGACAGCGCCTGCAGGATGGAAAGGCTTTTTTCAAGTGCTAACATGTGAGATGAGGAGACGTGGACCTCCTTACACTCCTTCACTGCTCGCTCAGTGTGCCGTAGCGCTACCTTTGGGCCAGAAGAGGCCGACTGCCCTTAGCTTGGGAATTGCACCCTTGGCAAGGCGGGTTCCTCTGAGGAGGCAAACCGTGCTAGCAAGGGAGAATTAGCTGTTGGCTGTTTTTCCTGTGGAACATCAAGGCCAAGGTGTGTGCGTACAGGTAGTTATTAGCGCAGCTGCCAAGGCTTGTAGCTAGCTCAACGAAGGGCATATCTTCTACAACCCTTCACCACACAAACATTTCATGGTTCCCCTCCAAGATGCAAACATTGGCTTTTTATGTCACACATCAAACATTGTTCAAGATGATTATTCGGAATATCATGACAATTCCTGTACCCTGTTCCCTGACACCGCTCTCCGCTTCCCACCCGATGCCTAGCGTGCTGGACTCTCATTGGGCAGACCGGAGGGATCAGATGTATCAGAGCCGCCAGCTGACGGTATTGGTCAATGGAAGTACAGGCGGTACTCGGGTCTTGGCGTTTCCTGATGCCGTGTGCACTCCCGTGAATTATGTATTATTGTACATTGTACAGTATTATGACTGGCCAAGAACCAAAAAGAGACATTTTGTGCACTCATAAGAACATAGGAACATAGGCACATAGGAACAAAGAAAAATAGGAACATAGGAACATAGGAACATAGGAACATAGGAACATAGGAACATAGGAACATAGGAACATAGGAACATAGGAACATAGGAACATAGGAACATAGGAACATAGGAACATAGGAACATAGGAACATAGGAACATAGGAACATAGGAACATAAGAACAAAGGAACAAAGGAACAAAGGAACAAAAAACATAGTAACAAAGGAACATAGTAACAAAGGAACATAGGAACATAGGACAAAGGACAAAGGAACAAAGGAACAAAGGAACAAAGGAACAAAGGAACAAAGGAACAAAGGAACAAAGGAACAAAGGAACAAAGGAACATAGGAACAAAGGAACAAAGGAACATAGGAACAAAGGAACATAGGGACATAGGACAATAGGAACAAAGGAACATAGGAACAAACATAGGAACACAAGAACACCGGGACAAAGGGACAAAGGAACATAGGAACATAGGAATATAGAAACATAGGAACATGGGAACATGGGAACATAGGAACATAGTAACAAAGGAACACAGGAACATAGGAACAAAGGAACATAGGAACATGGGATAAAGGGAACAAAGGAACAAAGGAACAAAGGAACAAAGGAACAAAGGAACAAAGGAACAAAGGAACATAGGAACAAAGGAACATAGGAACATAAGAACAAAAGAACATGGGAACATGGGAACATGGGAACATGGGAACATAGGAACATAGGAACATGGAAACAAAGAAACAAAGGAACATAGGAACATAGGAACATAGGAACATAGGAACATGGGATCAAAGGAACATGGGAACAAAGGAACATGGGAACATAGGACCACAGAGGCAGACTGTTTCAACATGTTACTAAGGTTGAAATAAATAAATTTGCTTAGAGTATGCTTAGAGCCCTCTAGACATAAAATAGCAGCCCTATAGTCACACTTGAGTCATTCTAATCAGAGAAAAGAAGCCATTTATGTTGCAGTAAGTGTTTTCCGGGTGTGTGCAGGACAGGAAGTGATGCTGGGGACTGAGTTTTAGCTTGGCCACCACAGTCAAGCTACAGTCCATATTGTGAGGATTGCTGCTGTGAAATAAGCAAGCTGATTAAGTCTGGTGCTTGTGTGTCTCAGCCAACATTACAGTAAGAGTACTGACACCTAGCGGGTGGTGTACAATACTACATTGGCTACTCAATGCCTTGGATTTGGAACACCGGATGCACGGCGTGAACGCCAGCTGGAGCTGTGGCATCACGTCTGGAACTACTTTCATTCCCGCTTTGTCCTCTTCCACTTGGACTGGTGCAGCCACGAGAACCAGCAAGACACCATATGTCTCCACTTCCACCTCGATGCCTCCATCATGTCATCAAACCGCCATTAGGCTCCACCCCCTTTCATTCTCCAACATGAGCGCAGCCGTCCTGGAACGCTTCTTGGCTTCCAAATTTGTGGTAAAAGCTCAGGAAAGGCCCTTTTCTTTTCCAGCCTGGTTGCACCAGAAGGCCATAAAAGCATGCTTGGATGAGTGTGGTGTGGAAGAATGGCACGCCCCTTTGAGAAATATCACATCCCTGATGAAAGGATAACACTTAATAACGTTCTTAGTCACTCAGCTTTGTGTGTGTGTGTATGTGTGCGTGTGCTTTTGTGTGCATGTGCGTGTGCTTGTGTGTATCTCCTGGGGTCTGTGAATGAATGCTATTGCATCTCATGTTTGCTAACAACGTGCTCATGTACCTGCTGCCATCCATCATATCTTCTAAATCCATGAGGAGGTGTCACAGGCCGGACTGAATCAAGATCATGTTGCACACCAACGCCGCCATCTGGGGTTGGCTAGGGCGTGGTCATTGCATGGTTTATTGCAGCACGGCTGAGAAGAATGCAGTACTGGTCAGGATGAAGTACAAAGACGTGACTATTCAACGATATAAAATGTTGCTCCATGTTCGTACCAAGCAGTGAAGGTCACAAGATGATGGAACTCATTAGGTAGTAATCATCTCCCGGGAGGATTTGAAGGACTTGACCTGGATCAGGCAGTAGAAGAACCTTCACATGGTAGCTTAACTTAGTAGCAGATGATGGCTGTGGAACCTTGGTTAGCATGTTTTCGGTTAGCGTTGAAAATATACTCCACAACTTTGCCTTGGTTAGCGTCCATTACGGCACATGTCTCATCATGTTGTTGCGTGAGTCCAACTATTATCTCAAAACGTCTTTGTTAGCATGCTATTAGCTTGTTGCTGCATTGAAACAGGAAATGGAATCCTGCTACGTCGCCTGTTGATGATGTTTGCAACCATCATTTGTCATGTCCAGTAGAAACACTTTGAACGCATCATGTGACAAGTGAAAGATTGAAGTTGTACCTGTGTAAAAGTGTAAATAATAATAATAATAATAATAATAATAATAATAATAATAATAATAATAATAATAATAATAATAATAATAATAATAATAATAATAATAATAATAATAATAATAATAATAATAATAATAATAATAATAATAATAATAATAATAATAATAATAATAATACAACAATAGACAGTTAAAGCATCAGTAAAAAAGGCTTATGTTCAATCAATTGGGACACGTGCCCAATGAAGTGAGCGCAAGTCATGAGACATTCAAGTGCACGCAAATGCAATTCCACATGTTCGTGTAGCATCTGTTTACCTCGTCGTCGTGACGACATGGGAGAAGCCGTAGATCCATGTCCCTGGACGCGTCGGAAGAAGATGCTTCCTTCCCTGGCCTGGGCCTACCACAGCGGAGTTTTGCTTACAGCTGTTGGCTCACTACCTTCTCACTTTGGCCCTTTTCCCGCTCTGGAAGCCTAAATGACATGGATTTCTCTGAATGGCTCACCTGTGTGGGCGCAAAGAGAACCAAGGTCACCAACCAGACTATATTTTCTGTGGAACATCTGCAGCTGCCAGGATTTATTCCTCTTTTGCTTCCTTTTGGGCTTGACTCACCTGATGATGCTTTCTTCTGTCAGTCAGACACTTCCACTCGAGTGGTATATCCCAATATATTCTCTAGTCTGTGTGTTTGTGTCCGTCAATCAAGCCAACGTGGGACAAAGGATGGGAAGAAGGGAAGAAAGGCAGCCATTCAAGAGTACACACGCAAACATTAATGAGCTAAATGTCGCATGAGGAGGATGGAGTCTTCTTCACCCCTCTGGCATCACGAAGCTCCCTGCTCAGCCTATACCACCCCCTCCCCACACACTATCACACTTAGAGAATGATCCAGGAGGAAAGAAGCATGGAAGCCTGGGGGGGCCGAGGCATTCATTGTAGGAGAGTAAATACACCTTCTCATGTGTAGGACCAGAAAATACTCCTGCACGAGCACGATGGATCCAAAGATTCCAAAAAGGATTTTATTTCAGTCTCAGTCCAAATAAACAACCGCCAAGTCAAATAAAGTTAATAAGTCAAGATGTCCAATCATTTTTCCGGGTGTAAATTTGTTCTCCATGACTGGTGTTTATCCTCCTGAATGCACGCCAAAGCCAGCGTCCTTCTTCCTGCCTGTGGGAGGTGGTCAGCAGACTCCACACGCTGGCGCTTGAGGTTCAGACGTGGGTTTATTTACATGTTGGAGTCTTGCTGAAACCTGCCGGGCTTTGGTCCAAAAACATCCTCCACAGGTGCTGACCAGACGCGCCCCGAGATGAGCTGTCTTTGACACCCGGTTTCAGCCTGAGATCTGGTTTATCCTTAAAGCCCAGCTACATGCAGACGGTCCCTCGGAGGGACGCGGGACCGTACTGCCGCTACTTGGAGCGAGAGCCAGCCTTTAGTGACCTGGAAACACAGCAGCAAAAGCAAACAGCTGCCTATTTAAGTCCGCCCGTGGTCGACAATGGCCTGTAAAACCTCCTTCACGGGGAATAAAATAGCCGCAAAGGTCTGGCTTTTGTCTGCATTCATACGGGCCAGCTTTCAATGGGGGGTGGGGGGGGTGTATGGAATCAAACCACAATGCTTTCATTATTGGCTCCAACACTCCAGGCAGCATCGGCGGTAGTTGGAGTGTTTATACGCTAGTTCAACCTTTGTTAGAGCGCTCTACCATGACACTTGGGATAGTCCACTGCTTTAGTCTGGAAGGGTCTCCCAGGCCTAAACATATGGTCTCCCCCGCATAGCCCAGACCTCCAGATGTTGGTGGGTCTTAAATGCACGTGGGTGGTACATGGAAGCCACGTCTGCACAATACATTGGGACGTGATACGGTATCAAACATGGAACAATGTTCTCCATTCAACGACTGATGGCAATCAGAAGACTCACGTATATTGTTGCCCTTTCTGTCACTTTGCATACGTGGTACCTGAACACAACACAGTTGCTTCTGACTGACAACTTCATTCAACCCTCATCTTCCGCTCATCTGCGGTTGACATCCTGTTCCTCTCATTAGATCCTGAGGCATTCCCAGGCCAGTTTAGAGACTTAATCTCTCTGATCTGTCCTGGTCTTCCACGAGACCTCCCACCGAACTTCTCCCCGGAAGCATCCTGCCACCTCATCTGGCTCTTCTCAATGCGGAGGAGCAGCCAACTCCGACTTTCTCCCGAAAGTGATGACAGTGCTTCTCACACCATCTCTTCGGGAGCGCCAGCCCCCTTACTAAAGATCGTGGTCTTTGGTAAAATTGTCCGTTGAAATAAATAAATAACTTAAAACCCCAAAAACGGGAAAGAAAAGTTTTGTTTTGCTTCATTGGGATTTTACTTTGACAGTCTCGGCAGGAAGTGGTGTCACAGTTTGCTCTCCTCCTCCTCCAGTGGCCTGTTCAAGCCCGGGATTTTACCAAAAATAGTGGTCTTTGGTAGGGGGGCTCCCGACCAAGGAAGCTCATGTCTGGGTGACAAACATGTCGGATTTTACTGCAAAGACGCCAAACGAGCATACCAGTGGTTCCTAGCGGACGTCACTTCAAGAAGAAAATGGGGTGCACTGTATCTAGGTTTTTGGGGGTTGAGGGACCCCCAAAAGGGGTCATTATAAGATGCAATAACTCTGTTTGAATAATAGTATGGCTTGCAAAGTTCAAGTTAAGTGAACACATTCCCAGTCAGCGTACACTCAAACATGAAGAATGGCGGTTGATTGACAACTGGGGTGACACATCATACGGATTGGCTGGAAGCCTTAGCGTTGATGAAAAGGTGCAAGGAGAAATTATGATGGATTTACAGTAAGTCACGTTCGCACTTGTGGTTGGCAGCAGCTAACTTCTCCAAGTAAGTAGCATTTTAGCAACATGACTTTGGACTAATTGGACATGACGCCAGCAAAGGGTGTGTGTGTGTGTGTGTGTGTGTGTGTGTGTGTGTGTGTGTTGGGGCGGAGGGGGCACATCTGTCAACATTTTCCATCTGCCAATGTGACTCCCTGGCTGCCTTCAATGAACCTCCTTACAAACCACAACTGGCTTAACTGGAAGAGCAATCAGGCACCAGGAAAATATTATTTCTGAAAAGTAGGATCAGTTGCCGCGCTAAATGACTGCACACAGAAATAGAGACATCTGGGGGTAAAAATAGGGTGATTCTTGCCATCCTGCGGGGTTCCTTTTCCTGCTGTCTGTGGAACATCACGCACCCCATGGAAGCATTTGCTGCTACATTGTGCTTTTTACTCAATTTTTCCCATTTTTCTCTTAGTTGATGTCATTTTATTTCTACAGGCCCCCAGCTCACACTTTGGACACCCTGCGCTGAAGACAAATCCCAAAACCGATGTGGTTGACTCCTGTCTATGAAGTTGTATCCTTTTTATTGCAATTGCATATTAATGTTCTTATTGTTATAGTGAATCATTATTCACTGTTTCCATCCTGTCCTGGCTTCCTGTTTGTCACGATACAATCTTAGTCACGCCCTTCTGGTTCTCGTCACCACGACTCCTTCTTCTCGCTGGAAACAACTGCATGCATGGACAATGGGAGCGTGGTGTGTTCACTACGCCTGAGAGTGTAATTCTAGTGTTATCCTGACATGAGCTCATGCTTTTTATGATGTGTTTATGTGCTGTGTGTTCATTTGAGCATTTGTTCATTTGTGTTCATTTCATCAAGGCAAAAACAAGCAGACTGAGAAACAGCTTCTTCTCAAGAGCCATCACCACCCTGAACTCAGACATACAACGTACCCGGTCATTAGCATAATGCAAATGTGCAATATTTCCATCACTGCCTCTGTTACTACCTCAATCATATTTATTTAACAACAACCCAATACAATACACTCATATGTGACTTTATTCATCTGTATACACCAGTCATTATTTGCACTATGACCCATTTATCATTGCACTAAAATTAATATATCTGCAATATGTCTGCTCCTGCATATGCTCCTGTGCAATACTATGTGTATATTTTGGATATCTTGTATATATCTTGTATATAGCTTGTTAAATTGTCTTTTTTACTCTACTTTTATATACTTTTTTTTAAAAAACTTGACTACTGCACTGAAAGGAGAAGCTCTCCAATCTCGTTGCGCATCTTGTATAATGACAATAAAGGCCATTCCATTCCATTCATAATCCAAACAGGTCATAGTGAAGATTCATTCCAACAGTGCGTTCACCTTTCCAACCTCTTTACCTTCATTGTGCACACCTTTTACTCTCTAATGAGATCCAGCACATCAGCTGTAAGAACAGTTTAAAGAGTCATATTAGTCTTAGCTTTCTCTTAGAAGAGGGGGAATATGAAAAGGCTCTGTTGCGACATCTAGTGTTCATGTTTGGTATTTTGGTATGGTAAGGCACATTAGTTTGTTTCAAGTCCACATGGCGAAGGAAGCCATTGGCTTTAACAGTACACTCGGAATTATATGGAGGCATGGAACAGGATTATGGAACGATTGCAATGTATCAGAAAGTATCAGTCATGTTTTAATAGATTGCAGACAATGCCAACAGGAGAGAAGTATATTGGAGGATGCGTTCATTCAGGAAAAGATCAAATTCAATCTCGTTAATATTTTGCAATTAAACTCAGGACATGTGTTATAAAGACATATATTTTTCTTTTTAGGAAAAACTGGATTTATAAATAGATTATAGAAGATTTAGATTCCGTTTTATACTCCTGTTCAAAAGATGGCGGTAATGTACACTAAAAGCTGTTTGCTAACCGCCAATAAACAGGAAGAAAGTAGAAGAAGAACGGAAGTAATTGTGCCAATTTTTCTACACGAGCCTATTTTGAGGAGGGGACCAGGGTAGCTAGTTTAGCGCCCTTATTGTTGGCGTTGCTTTGTCCGCCATTAGACTATGGCTGTTCCAGGTACGTATTTACACTCAAGTCTGTTCAAGTCCTTGTAGATATATTTGGTAGGAAGTTAGCTACTAGCCAACTTGATTTTACTAGCCTCGACGCGGACGTCATTTGACGTGAGTAGTGGCGTTACTAGAATATTATTTGATAAAAGTGACACTTTGGTGTATATCTGGTTAAACTGTCTATTTTTACTTTTACTTTTGTATCCTTTTTTTAGAAAAACGTAACTATTGCGCTGAAAGGAGAAGCTCTCCAATCTCGTTGTACATCTTGTATAATGACAATAAAGGCCATTCCATTTTGTATTTAAACACCGGAACCAACCAAACACTGCTGTGTTTTGTGCAACACACTAAATTATATTCTTTACTTTCCCAGGTCCCAATAAGGACAACATTCGAGCTGGGTGCAAGAAATGCGGGTATCGTAAGTATACGCTTTATTATTATTATTATTATGACCATTATTATTGTCCAAAAGTTCCGGGGTACCTTATATTGTGTCCTGTTCATCTTGAGGGGTTTGTTGTGATTAATCGGACATTGATCATATAACCACATGGATCCTAATAGGAACCCATCGATGCCAAGGGGGAATGTCCAGTATGGGATCAGTACTAGTGTGATGGACGGATACCTTTACAGCGACATGGTGTGTTGGTTAACATCCAGCCCTCTATTTGTTTTGTTTTTTTAAGCTGGGCACTTGACGTTTGAGTGCAGAAACTTTGTGAGAGTTGACCCCCAGAAGGACATAGTTCTGGACGTCAGTAGCACCAGCACCGAGGAGAGTGAAGAGGAAGCCCCTCCTGTCCAACGCAACGAGAAACTGGCCAGAAGCTGGCATGGTCGCGGGGGTAATGGGCGTGATATTACCACGATTACACTCTAAATGTACTCAACATATAGTAATACTTGCCCTTGTATTGGTGGACTTTATGTACTTTCCTCGCTCTAGACTCTTCTGCAGATGATCGTAGAAAAGAAAGGCACAAGCGGAAGAAAAGCAAAGACAGAAAATCAAGGAAGAGGTAAATGTTTGTTGCTGAGGTCTTCTGACCTCCAAACAGTAGTTTGTTTTTAAACCTCCATCCACGGGAGATGATGGACGTTAACACAACTGACCACACCAAAATAGTCTCCTGTTAGATGTGGAAGCTTGCAGGAATTGTGTGAATGAAATGCTGTAACATTGAGGACCAGTGTGGGCGATACGTCCCCAGAAGGCTGCTCATTCATAGCTGCACATCCTCAGACATGACCCAGCCCCTCCTGAACTGAAGCTGCCCAGGCAACCCCAAACATTAGATACAGCAATAGCCGCTATAAACTCGCTGGCGTAGCCTAGTTTAGCGGTGCGTGCTAGCAGCGACCCACCCGAGCAAGCTGCCGTCATAGCTTTAGCATGTATTCATGGCTGACTGCTTCTTGGCTTCTTAGATCTTCTTCAGCTTCAAGCGACCAGGAGGCCTCCAGAAGGAAGAAGAAGCGCAGCAGGTCCCTTTCCACGTCGGATGAAGAAGAGCGGCGAAAGAAAAAGAAAGTGAAAAGTCACAAGAAGAAAAGTAAGAAGAGCAAACGGGAGGATGGGAAGCATCACAAGAAGAGACAGAAAAAGAAAGCCCAAAGCTCCTCTGCCTCCTCCAGCTCCACGCCATCAGACAGTGACTAGGGAGGGGGGGTGTAGTAGATTCCTAAAGGTCATTGGAACAAAATACATTTATTCACTTGCTGGGTAGTGGGGAGTACAACGAGTAAGAAGCTTTCCACACTTTTATGGAAGCTATGCGGACCATCTTGGAGATAAAGCATCAGAAGTTGTAGAGAAGGTGGATGGATGGATGGATGGAGAAAAGTCAGGGTTGATCCATCACATGCTGTGGTGCCAAACTGACGTCAGCTGTCAGTGTTGTGTTCTACACGGCCAATGGCCAACATACATATATTGATATTAGAGATATTATAGATGGATATTTGATGGCCAGAGTGTCAGAATCTCCCAAGGAACGTTTTGTTGTACCTGACCTCAATAGTCAATAAACCGACAACCTTTTTTAATCTGGCATCCACTTTTTTGGCAACAGTATGCCATCACCCCCACCCCTAAGCGACCAGTGTACATCACATGTACTGTATATTCATTTCCACCTGTCCATCCATTCATAAAGCTTTGGAATAAATGACACTTCCTTTTGGAACATTTCTACCAGCATTCCTGCAGATGGCAGCAAAATACCCTTCATGTATAGTCACTACCTGTTAAGGACTCACTTACTGTTTATATTACACTGTGTCCTATATAGATGGTTACAGTCTTCTATATAGATGGTCTACATAGATGGTCTTCTATATAGATGGTTACAGTTTTATACATATAGGCAGATAAGCGTTGTATTCCATCATGTTGAATATTTTTTATCCCAATGTTGACAGCCATTCCACTTCCTGCTTGTTCAAAAATTCATTTAGACAACAAAGAAGCAATGGGGCGTGACTAAAATAAAATCCCCACATGATTTATGCAGGTGTCCATATTTCTACACAGTCAAAGGAGGATGCTAACATGGAGAGTACCGAAAGAGTGGCTTCCCCCACCTGCTGGTCCTCATCATATCCTAGACCTGATGGCATCCTCTCTACTGAGATGCAGAAGATGAGGGCAAACGTGGTGGTGGTGGTGGGTGGGTAACATCAGGCCAGTATGTACACACACATATATACACACAAAGCCATAAAGTTGGGCTTTATGACCATGTGAAGACATTGACACCCCCCCCCCCACCTATGAATCCATTTCAAGAGCTGCTGAACCAGCCCTTCATGTGCTGATGTCTTGGCCGGGGATCCCACATCATGGATCCCTCGGTTTCTCATCACCGGCACCATGAAATGTCAAAGTTTGTCAGACGGATCATCTCAGAAGAACTTGTAACGCTTTTAGTGCCAGTTAGCAGTTGGCCTTGCTGTTGTAAAGGTACACAAGACACCCAGAAAAATACTACTAATGTTGAGTTTTTCTGCTCGGTTGTAGATGACTTGGATCGGTGTCAAGTGTTGTCGAGATGTGGACATCCTCAATATTTGTCCGCTTCCATCAGCTTTTTGACAACGTTTAACGTGATGTAGATTTCACTCAAAGTCCTCCCAAGTCCGTTGAATCATCTCCTGCTTCCTTTAGTCGCACTTTTCGCACAGGAAGTGACTAGAAAAACATTCCAAAACCTCATAGGGACTGAAATTGTGATTTGTATTTGTTTGTGCAGTTCTACTGTTCGATACAGTACGAGTTATACGACCGTCATACAATGTTCATACGACCTTATCAAGTCCAAGGTGGTAGTGTCAATGCATCATACTTTTATTCTGCAACATGTCTTTGTACTTGGATGACAGCTGAATGGGAAACATGTCCTGCATAGCCTGGAACAGATGACATCATATCCTTTGTGTCTGCAAAGTTCAAACAACCTGCAAGTCAACCCGCGAGCAGCCGTACAGAATTGATTGGGTTTGACTTTGGAGGTTTCACCATTTTAGTGTCAAACTTAAACAGAAAATTTTTGTGTTTCGGCCTTCCTGTCCCGGTAAAAATTACAGTACAAATACTTGCACTACTTTGGTATTGCAAGTATTTGTACCTTCGACACATTTCCTATTTATTGGCTTTATGTTTCATATTATTTCTAACTAAACCCCCCAGTTGTGTCTGGGGGTACGCAAGTCAGATACCCGAGGGGGGGGGGGGACTGAGAAGTTGAAAAGCGCGTGCTTCGTGAAAACATTGACAAGAGGTTGGAAAGTTCCTCGGGCCCCAGATGGGACAGGTCATCAAATGAAGCCGAAGGGAACGTGAGGAGCAGTCATGCTGTTTGTGCAGCAGCACCCCAGGTTCCCCTCAGCTCATTGGCTTTTATGGAGCGAACGCTCGGAGAGCAAATGCGTCTCCGCTGAGCCATTTGCATGAAAATGAGATCTTCTGGGGAGAATTTAACAGAGCAGAGCAGCGATGGAGCCGCCTAGCCGACACCTTTGAAGCATTCATGTCAAACGAGACTAAATAGGTTTGTTTGCAAATGGCTGGCCAGGAAGGCTGAACGGCGTTCTCGTTAACGGAAGACGCCATTTTCAGGACGATTGGACGTTTTCAATTTGCTTAGTACGGAAAACATGGATCCATGATGGTGCTAAGAAGATGTTCTTGGTTTATTCACCACTCAGATGGGTCAGATGTGGAGATATCCCCAGGCCAGGAATTGCTGGACTAACATTTATAGTGTTTGTTGTTCTTAATGCCAGCGTTATTTTTCCTTTAACGTTATTATTCCCAGCTTTGAATGGAAGATGTATTCCATTTCCTGTTGACGTTTGTTTTTGGAGCGAGTCAGGCAAGAGGTAGCATGGGCAAGAGTTGTATATAGAGTATGTATATCACAGGGGGGTTCCGCCCCTTTATATGCGAACAGCATCCATCCTTCCATTTTCTATGCCGCTTATCCTCACAAGGGTGGGGGTTAGGCATAATCAGGTTGGTTGAAGTTGAACTTATGATGGCAACTTGGGTTGGTCACCAGCTCTTCGGCTGCGTTCCCACTGCAGGGTATCATGGCCATGAAGTGAACCCATGCATGAAGTATCATGAAGTTCTTTCATGTCCCGTTCACATTACCAACACAAGGTCAGGTGTATTTGAGTGTAGTGTGAACGTCCGCCTGTCACTGGGGGGGGGGTGTTGATTTTGGCTGCAGCACTTTATAGGGCACTTCCAAGGAGCATGGAACGACGAGTCCGAGTCCAGAGGGGTGGGACTTTTGATGTGAATTCTTAAAACACTTTTGGGTGACGAGAACCAGCCAGCCTTGCACGTCAGATGTAGACGATCCGAGCATTTGAAAGAAATGACATGGAAATACCCCCATACAGGTAACATGTCACAGGTCACGTGCTGAATAAAGTCAGAATTGAACCTGCAGTGTCTCTGAAGGGAACATGAGCTGCTTCTCTGGAGCGAATGAGCTAGAAAGTATTATAAACTTGTTTAGGCAATAAATCAATTTAACCAACCCAAAAAATCTGAGGAACGTACTGGGTCCCCAAAAAGGGGGGGCAAGCCAAAAGACTGGAAAGTCCAGTCTTCTCCTGGTGTAGGGATCCCAAGGAGGAACCGGTCCATGGTTCCTGCAGAGAGCACGTTAGTCAGGTTTGACCTGTTGAGAGAATTGCTTTGGGATGTGTAGTGAGACCGCTTCACCCCCCCTCGTGTGGGGGCGGGGGTGAGGCGTGAGGCGGTTTCCAAGCTCGGGCAGCGGAACAAAAGCAGGCAATTAAGGAAGGCGGTGTGAGGATGTGTAGGTGTTTTTCATTCTCCTACTGTAAGCTTGGCTTTTAATTGTCGACTTCAAGGCCCTGAGCTCAAGCTCGGCTGAACCATTGGCCAATTCCTTTGTTTCAGCACCACAAAGCCCAGGTTTGCTGGAGGAGAAGGTGCTGTGTTTATCTCCCGCTTCAGGGGGGTTTAGGTTCCTAGGGAGCCTGGGGTTGCTTTACGTTTTTCTTCCGACAAATAGCAGCTTTAGAAGCTTCCTAATGTGTCTTTACTAGGGAAATACAAGTGGAACAAAGTTAGGCGCTTTGGGGAAAACTGCTTTTTTACTGATTGATCATCTAAAAGAAGTTATCAATTCATCCATCTCCAAATGTTGTCTATTAGCTTCCCAAAAGACATCCCAAAAGAGTACGGGATGCTTAGCTTTTGGCCATTCCATTGTCCCCCGTGCCAGAATGGCCGTACTCGCAGTCAGCTTGCCGTTGCCCTCTGGGGCCCACCGAATGATAACAGCCGCCATAAAACAGCAGCAGCGTAATGTTATTATGTTGAGGGTGCGGGTGTGTGCGTGGGGGGGGGGGTTGTATTGTCTATTCATCTTTTGAAGCGTCGGTGTTCCTAAAGCAGTAATTGGAAACTAAAGCAGTCCACCTTGAGCTTTTTTCCATATTCCTGTCTCCCCAAAATCGATTTAAAGCGTTTTAGATTGATGATGTCACGTTTTGACTACAGCCGCAGTTTGATCTGAAGGAGTTCTCCTTGATCCAGCTTAAGGAGGCCATTCAAGTCCAAGATTAGACCTCCTCACTTTGAGACACTCAAGCCGATGTCAAAGCAGAGAAGTGAGGGAATTGTTTTTCAATGAAGTTCAATGAAGTCAACTAGAAGCTGGAATAAGCGCCCCCCCCCCCCCCCCCCCCCCATTTAGGTGTTGGCCCATTGGGAAACATGCAGTTCAGTCAGAGGACAGACATACGCAGGTTGGCTTGAGCTAGGTCTAAATATACCGTTAGGCTTGGGTGGACATCGGTTTCCAGTAGCGCCCCGCTGCTAGCTTGCCTTTGATTTTGGATTGACATTTGCAATAAAAATGACTCTCTTTGCCAGTCCTCACATACACACGCTACTAAAGTATATTCACCATGTTGAACGGGAGTCAGACTAGCGCTAGCGTTAAGCATAAAGTATCCTTAAAGTAGCCTTCCTAATGGCGGCTCCTGTATTATCACGTTTAGAAAGTGTTTCGGTGAATGAGGTGTTTTCTGAGGAAAAAGCGGCTTATTTTCAGGGATCCTGTAAGGCTTCTCGTCCAAAGGTAAATGAAAAGTTTGCTCGGGTGTGTAAGTCTGCACACCACCCCCCTCAATGACTCAGAGCAGAGACCCAGGAAAGCCATGCTAGCATTGGATCCCCACCCATACGGATTACAATGGGACTTAGGAGCCATGCTAGCATCGGATTCACACCCATACGGACTACAATGGGACTCGGGGGATGCCTTTTCGAAACAGACAGCCAAGTCATATTTGAGGAAATGGTGAGTGATTGTTGGATGTTTGTGACACCATCTTAAGGGACGGGCTACTGACACATCAAAGTTAAAAGGATTATTGATTGACGGAGAAAGAATGGGTCCAGGTAGAAGCACCAATGACTCCTTTTAGTAAAGCGCTATGCGACAGGAACTATCATGATTATGTACTCAAATGTACTCAAAACAGCGGCCAGGGTGAGAAATGAGCATGATCGCATAAGACACTGGTGCTGAAGAACAGCTCCCTTGCTGTCCACATGACAGCGTGAGTGGAGGATCATCGCCTGTAGCTAAAGCCACTGTGATTGCTACTGATTGAAATCTTATCTTTTTCAGATGACTTGCTTACCATCTACCCACCATCACACATCCACATGTTCCACATGTTCCACATGTTCCAGGTAGCTTGGATGTTCTGCAGGCCACATCCTATTTCCAAACTGCTTCTTTATTTGGGAACTCCACCACTGGTCAACGCACACGCAGAGGGGACGGCGTGGAAAAGGTAAAACACAAAATGACAAATTGTCTATTTCTTCTCTTGGTCACGGTGGAGGCGGGGGGGTGTAGGAGGTCAGAGGTCAGACTATTACAATTATGGATAGGGTGCTAAAGACATACGCTTAGGTGCTCTTTATGTTGACATCTATATCACGATAAAGCATTTCTATTTGGAATGGCTAGCTAGATGACGCCGCCTCACGGTGCCAAGGAAATTAGCATTCCCCCCGCAAAGCCTTTCAGGGAAATATGCTCTCCAAAGCACACCGCATGATGTCATCCGAAGAGGACACGTGCAGACTCTCTGAGCGAGTCCACGTGACTTTTACGTCAGTTAAGGTAGAAAAGATGGACCTTCGCAAGATGGACCTTCAGTTTGTGATGATGTGCTTCCCTCCATCGTCACAGAAAAAGGCCAGCACACGGGCCGAGTGGCATGGAAGCGGGCAGGGCGCTTGTTGCCGTTGGTGAATCGCCTGGCTGCAAACAAATCGCATAACGCATCCTCGTGGGTGATTGACAGGAGATAAACAAATCAGGGAAGTGTTCATTTCCCCTAGCATGTGCTGACAGGCCTAGCCTGACGCTTACAGTAAGCCAGGCCAAGGCTTGGCATCATGGCGGCGGGCACGAAGGGCGCATACGAGGATATGACGGAAGGAGGCTGAAGTGGTTCTTGTGCTTTGGTGACACCGACTCCGTTATCGTGATCATTCCCAAAGCAGCGAACGCTTGGATGCAGCATGGCTGAGAAGGCGTGTTTAGGGTGAGTCTTGGAGGCGGGCCCACATTAGCCGCCTTCATTCCATTAGCGGCCGCATGATCGAGTCCCAATGTTTCACATCAGTCAAGCTAAACAAAAGACAAGAGTCTGGAGCTCTGATATGAGCGTCCATATATATTCCTAGCACGCATTCGTCACAAAAGCGGGGGGGAGAATGGTGGCTTTCTGGCTTTGCTTTGGGCCTCTGGCTAGGGGGGGCCAAGCAAGCAGACCCATCAAACATCAATGCCGAACCAAAAGGAAAGGGGGCAACACGTAGAGGATGGAGAAAAAGCCATTGGCATGTTGCGCTGCTCTGAGAAAATATCGTTTTTGTTAGCAACAGCGGGGGGGGGGGCTTCCAGCGAGGTCCGAGACATATCATGTGCTTCACTTAAAGCTCTGAAAGAGCAAAGCGAGAACCAAAAGTTGGCCTGAAGAACTCCAGGGAACTTTGAAGTCAAATAAAGCCACCTCATCGATCACCGATTCAAAGGCCCTTTTTTCTTCCTCTTGTCTCGCACCCTGGCTTTTCATTCCTGGCAGTCCTGGCAGTCCTGGAGCCTTTTGTTTGTTTTACCAATGAAAGCTGCTTCACTTCCCCCGGACAAAGTCAAAACACTCATTCTAAGATGAAGCCCATGACATAATAGCCTTTCACCGTCAAGGCGGTGGTCGTCATTGCATGGTGATTTACCAAAGGCACTCAGAATAACCCCCCCCACCCCCTATTGTGGGACCTTCTCTGGGAGAGATCAAGTATTACCAGGAGTAATCCAGTATCAGCGTCATGGGCCGTACAGAGGGGACGTCAGGACAATTCCAAGGTCAAGTAACGGGGGGGGGGGGCCAAAAAATGGCAACTAAAATGAGTTCTTCATGTTTTCATGGGACCTTGGCTGCACCCCTGCTACTGACCGTATGATTGGACAAAAGGAACCATAAAATCACCTTCATTTCCACCAAAACATTTTTGACTTTCTTTTTGAAGAGAACATACATATGTGAAAGTTGAGAGTCCTCTGGTGGAGCTCCAGCAGGACTTGCAGGCAAAGCCGGTGTCTTCCACCACTCACCCGATTATTTGCTTGGCTGCGTTAGCTCGGAACCAGAAGTTGTTGTCGTCCGACTGTGCCAGAGTTGGTATGTGGTTACGTCATCCCCTAACAAAGGTGGGCCGGTCTTCACATGTCAACTTAGCCCCGAGCACCCCATGAACCGGGTTTCAACTCAGACACCAGACCAGCAAGGATAAAACGTTTTACAGTCTACTGCGGTTACTGTACATGTCGTAGCCCGTGAGGCCCGGAGCCAAGACTCGACAGTCCACATCGAGCAGTTCTGTCAAGGTGATGGCAACATGGCGCCTGCCTCCAGATCATATGATGTCAGAATAATTTCCACTGTGACATCATCATCTGTGTCCATTTGGAAGAGCCGCCCCGAGCCCGTCAGCCCGGGCTCTGCTAGACGAAGGTCGGACGGATGCCAATGCCAATGCCAACGCCAATGCCGAGTTGGTGACCTGGCAGCCATTCCCAGAACGGAAGCTAATTTGATGACTGTGATGTTTAAAGATTTACAGACGCTGAGGAAGAGAAAGCGAGAGAGGGCGATTGGGAAGTACGTTGTGCTCCCTGAAAGAGGTATTAAAACTTTTTAGGATGTTCATGCCAAGTGATTCTAGGTTGGAAGTGGGACGGTCCGGAATGATCACATCAAAAGGACTAAAGTCTTTCGGTGGTTGAAATAACGGCAGACATCAAATGAATGATTCATCCTGGTTTTGGACATTTTGTCCAAACTCTTTCTTAATAAACGTGTAGCTGAGTAGATTGCTCCAGATCAGAGGTTCTCCACTGGCCTCGCCCTGAGACCCAAATGGTTTCCCATGGTCATTAAGCCGTGACCCACTTCTCAGCCCACCCATCCGTCTTGTAAACTGCTTGCCTCATTCGGGCCACAGGAGAACTGGAACTTATCCCAGCTGACTTGGGTGAGATGCTGGGCGTCAGCCAATGACCTGATCCAGATCTTAACCAGTTGAAAATGACATTGGGCACTGTTGGGTCTTCAGGAGGTTCTTTAGTAGAGGAGAAGAAATGGCAGTGAGACAAAAACACTTTGGTCAGACAACTCGTTTATTCCCAACCACCATTACGCAGTAAGAAATGTCAAGTGGTAGACCCAAAAATGTCACCGGTATAAACCAGCCAATCAGGTGTCCATCAAGACACAGGATGATCCTCAGCCCAAGGTTGTTCCCAAGTGCAGTCCAATAACCGTCATCTGTGAGAGAAGGATGTTAAGACCAAAAACATCTTCAAAGGCCTTCAAGTTTCATTCCATAAAAATGGAACCTTGACAGTCCTGATGGCTTCCAATGGTTTCCGGCATGACAAGGAGATCCCACCCGAGATGTCTATCTGGGCTGCTTTGTCCTTCATTGGAACAATGGCGCTTCAAGTTGTGCAGGGGCGTCAAACGGCAACTGGCTATGTGGGGATGTTGCGGGGGGGCATCCCTCCTGACCGAAGGTCGTTGTGGTAACGGGATGAAAATGCAATGGAGGACCTTTGGTGAGTTTAGGATGCCCACTGACGCCTACCACCTGGAGGAACATTCCCACTGGTGTCCTGGAAACATGGACATCAAGCATCCCTGAACCAAGCGTTGCGGTTCTGAAGAAGAATGGTGCAGCTACTCGAACATTTCTGACTGCAGGTTAGTGATAAATTCCTAAACCCAGAAGGACTCCGAGGAGGAAGGATGGGATATGCTTTCGGACCATGACCTAATACTTTCCTAGTGCCTTTTTGGGAAAACGCTCACAGCCCCGCTCCCAAAGATGGGGCCATTTTTAGAAAGCCAAAAGTGTCACCTGAAATATAAAAGAAGCCATTCGGATGTAGCGGTTTTAAGTGGATTTGCGGTGGCTAAATATGCCTGCAGGAAGTGCTCCTCGGCCCTGGTGTCGCTGACCTTGTCGGGGGTGCTCACCGTTGATTGCTTCAGTCATATTTTGGTAAACCCAAAGCCCTAATTGTTCTCGTTCCGTCTGCCTCCCGTTTTCCTGCCCTCCCCTCCCCCCACCCCGCTGCGTCTTGCGCTGCTCTCGTCAGTGCTCCTTCAGTCCTTCAGTGATGCTCCACCCTCCCCCATTTCCGCCCGGTGCAAAGTTGTGGGTGGGTGAGCTCAGCCAAGGGTCACTGGTGTACTCTTGCTAGCTGCGGCCCAGCGCACCTCTTTTATTCGCTTCATCTCTCGCCACAATCGCCCTCCACCGTCGGACCGCTTTGACTCAGTCGCCACAGTCAGCGAGGACGCACGCCGCCCTCACCCTGGTCTGGACGTCATTTCTTATCCTGACTGATCTGGTGTCCATTTTGTCAAACAACTAAGTTGGCTTCAACTTGACAAGAGATATCCCGCTAAAAGATGTTTGGTTGGGAAAAGAACAATCGATCCCTGCACGGCATTCCGGACAGCAAATTAGCAAAATGTCTTTCCTCCTTTTGGTAGAATTCTACTCATTTGATGTAAAAATGTACAATCAGGAGTAGTACTTCATATTTTCTGCAGTTCTTGACTACTTTCTCATGAGAAAATGTATTCACGTTCTACGGATGATCTCGGTCGGGTGACCCGGAACATGTTCCAGATGGTCCCCAGCCAATCACAGGATTCATAAAAAAAATAGACTACTTTACTTTCCCGCACTATAAGACTATAAGGCACACTAAGATGCCTTCAATTTTACCCCAAGTCTATGGTGCGCCTTGTAATATGGTGCGCCCATGACTTAAATCTGTAAAAATGTTGTTGTGCTTTTGGTAAAAGCACGTAATACACGTCCGTACGCACGCTTAGCTACGGTAGGTTTACTACGATATGCTGCGGAACAACTTTGTATGAACGAGATTTGTGAATGGATTATGGATTCTGATGGTCATCTGAGCTCTCATTGCTGAACAGACACCTGACAACGAGACTGACCTCGACAATGATGAGAGGGAACCCGCCAGCTGTTTGATTCCGATACAGAAGATGAGGACGTTGATGGATTTGTGAAGATTCATTAAAAGATAGGGTGAGTGTATTGTTAAATTGTAGAATAAAGTTCAACTCAAGTTGACCTTTGACCTCCTGGTTGTTAGAATTTTTTGCTTTATTCTAACGCTGTTAGAATAAAGCAGCGGTCCTGCAGGCAAAAGCCAGTAAATAGAACGTGTGGACTCTCCAGGGTAGACTGGGTTGCCCCCATAACTGATCTCCAAATCTTATCACAAAAACAAACGGGTGACGTGTGTGTGTGTGTGTGTGTGTGTGCATGTGTGTGTGTGTGTGTGTGATGAGGGTAATCACGACAGTAATGACTTTCATCTGTTGAAGCCAGACTTCAAAACTGGCAAAAATCATCTGCGAATGTAAGCAGTAACGTTTTACCCCCAGTGAGAAGATAGCATTCCATGGAAGTCTTGCACGGCTTCGGCTTGTCATTCCAGCACCACAAATATCGGCTGCGGCATTGTGGGCCGTGATTCCATCCTAACTGGCAACAAGGATAACATCAGTACTACAACAGAGGGTCCAGTGTTGTGTTTGATGAGATTAGGGTACGTGCTTTATCACACATCTCTCTGGTTGACTCGGTGGTTCTGAAAACAAGCATGATGAATGGAGTTGAAGTTCTGAGGGAAAATGGCCGTAAACACACGTAGCACATCAGTGGGCTGTTTCCCACGGACAAGAAATGGTACGGCCCTCATCACTTTGGTAGGCTCCAATTCGCACTTATGGCCGCCATTTTGTAGTACAATTTGGGCCGGGTGTGTGCCTGCATGTACCAGTCCGGGCTGGCAAAGTAGTGTCCTGTTTGTCACTGTTCATATTTAAGCGGTATAAGTATACCGATACTATCAACACGGCACCTCAGGTCAGGAACTTCCTGTTACACTCGCACCTTCCTACGTAGAATCACCATAAAGCAGGGGCCTCCAAAAACCACCCAGGGGCCTAAGAACTTTATTCTGAGTACTTTCTAATAAGAGATACTGCATTATTAGATATGACACTAACTGCTTTGTCACCCACAACAGAAAGCTTGTAGTACATAGCTTGAAGTACACAAAGTGTACCTTTATGCACCTTAAAGTGTCCCTCCCATATCCTTCTTTTAATGTGTGCTATATCAATATTAGAGCATTTTATTTATCGTAAGTTATCAGGATGAATTGGTTCCAGACCTGACAGCAGTACCAAGTAGGATTCAATGAATGGAATATTTTGGTAGCTACAGCATAGAAAACTTCAAAATATATTATTAGAGCCCAGTAGACACCAACTATTATTATCGTATTAGCTCATATTAGCCAATATAATAGACATAAGAGTAGAAATTGTGCTATCTTAGACATCTTATGTTGACAGCGTGCTTCCTGTGTCTCATCAACGTAACGTTACTGTCAAGAAGTTGAGCCTGGAAATTGGCTCAACGTCTGCTGTTTGGGGGTTTAGGAGAGACCTCCCATGGCTTTAAAACCACATGCAGTCAACATTCCCACAGGGGTTGCTGTCAGCCACTCTCTACCCTGCTCACCTGTTGCTAGCGCTCAGCTAACAGTCAATTTTAGCTAGCTGACATCACACCCCGCTTCTTAAAGGGCCGAGTCCCAGATCAAGTGTATTCCATAGAGATATGATATTGTACAGTGGAGAAGTGGAGTGCAATGTAGGGAAGGTCGGCTGCTGGCGAATAATCCGCCAGTGGATTTCTATTTCATTTTCATGCAGTTTTTAAAAAATTGTTACAATAATTATAAATAATGAGATCATTTTGTGAGAAAACAGTTGTTCTCTTTATGTACCAAAACCAGACCGAAATCGTAGCCCAGATCCTGAGGCTCCCCTGGAAGATCATCGTTAAGGGACAGGCCAACGGATGGTAAGGGGCACTGCCCCATGCTGCCATGTCCATACTGTGTTGGCACGAGTAGGACAGCAAAGGTCCAAATCTTTGTGATATCATTTCCCTTTTATGCCACCTCCGGTGTCCATGACATTTACAAGCTAGCATTACGTCCAGATATTTATGTCCGTCGTTAGTGTGGAGCACCGTCATCAAGCGGTGAAAGCAAATGGACGTTTCAGTCGCCACTCCAGAAAGCCTCAAAGCTTCCAAAAGCCATGAAACTAAACCAGCACCTTGGCCGCCCAGCCCCACCTGTCCCAGCCTTTATGGTGAAATACTGTCCGCCGTGACACTGGAGGACATCGAACAGTTAACACGCCATCAACGTTCGCATGGCTTCTTCTCCGCTGACGCTCTCTTGGATGTTGTCACGCTTATAAATAGACGCCATCCACCATACACTTCTTCTGGGGGGCGGGGGGGGGGGGTATTTTTGCACTGAAAAGCAATTTCCAACCTCATGGCCACGGAATTAAGGAAGACCCCTGGAATGCTTGTTGATGCTCCGTGTACTCTACATGTACTGTACACTGTACTGCCTTACACCATGTACATGTACTGTGTACTGTACTGCCTTACCCCATGTACATGTACTGTGTACCGTGTACTGTACTGCCTTACACCATGTACATGTACTGTGTACTGTACTGCCTTACCCCATGTACATGTACTGTGTACTGTATACTGTACTGCCTTACCCCATGTAGTACATGTACTGGGTACCGTGTACTGTGTACTGTACTGCCTTACCCCATGTACATGTACTGTGTACCGTGTACTGTACTGCCTTACACCATGTACAAGTACTGTGTACTGTACTGCCTTACCCCATGTACATGTACTGTGTACCGTGTACTGTACTGCCTTACACCATGTACAAGTACTGTGTACTGTACTGCCTTACCCCATGTACATGTACTGTGTACTGTACTGCCTTACCCCATGTACATGTACTGTGTACTGTATACTGTACTGCCTTACCCCATGTAGTACATGTACTGTGTACCGTGTACTGTACTGCCTTACACCATGTACAAGTACTGTGTACTGTACTGCCTTACCCCATGTACATGTACTGTGTACTGTACTGCCTTACCCCATGTACATGTACTGTGTACTGTACATGTACTGGGTACCGTGTACTGTACATGTACTGTGTACCATGTACTGTACATGTACTGTGTACCATGTATTGTGTACTGTACTGCACTGCCTTACCCCATGTACTACATGTACTGTGTACCGTGTACTGTACTGCCTTACCCCATGTACTACATGTACTGTGTACCGTGTACTGTACTGCCTTACACCATGTACATGTGCTGTGTACCGTGTACTGTACTGCTTTACCCCATGTACTACATGTACTGTGTACCGTGTACTGTACTGCCTCACACCATGTACATGTACTGTGTACCGTGTACTGTACATGTACTGCCTTACACCATGTACTGTACTGTACTGCCTTACCCCATGTACTGTACATGTACTATGTACCGAGTACTGTCCATGTACTGCGTTACCCCGTGTACTGCATGATGAAGTATCGTATCTGTCCAACGATGCCATTGTCCCCCTTTGAGACGTTTCTATTGTCCGTCCCTGCCAAGGAAGCAGGTGCTGCTAAGAGATGAGGGTGGGAGTCGGGCGGCCGCCCGGGCAACATGACCCCGAATGCACGCTGACCCTTATCACACAAAAACACACACTAGCGTCGCTCTCACAGCCGCGGCGCTCTCAGACGTCACTGTGACGGCATCCCGCTGTCCCGGGTGTCAGCGGGGGGCATTGTGGGAGTGATGTATGGTCCCCGGGGGCAACACCTTGTCTCGCTCCTCAATCAGGCCATCCTAAGTGTGCCAGGCGGGGGCGGGGCCTCTCACATTTGCAACGGAAAGATCTTCTTATTATTCTCTTTCTCTCCTCCTTCTCCTTTTCCCTACTCCTTACTCCTTACTCCTTACTCCTTACTCCTTACTCCTTACTCCTTACTCTTTACTCTTTACTCTTTACTCTTTACTCTTTACTCTTTACTCTTTACTCTTTACTCTTTACTCTTTACTCTTTACTCTTTACTCTTTACTCTTTACTCTTTACTCTTTACTCTTTACTCTTTACTCTTTACTCTTTACTCTTTACTCTTTACTCTTTACTCTTTACTCTTTACTCTTTACTCTTTACTCTTTACTCTTTACTCTTTACTCCTTACTCTTTACTCCTTACTCCTTACTCTTTACTCCTTACTCCTTACTCCCTACTGTGTTGACATTGGGGGGGGGCATACCGCTGTATGCTATAGTCTGAGCTGAGCTGAGCTTTGGAAGCCCCAGACTAAACCCTTAAATGATCCGCCTCAAAGCCGCCACATCTCCACCAACGTGTGAGTTGGCGACCTCTCGTATTCCCGCCCTTGCCGCCATTCACCTCAGCGCTCCTTGGGGAGGCAATGCTGGGATTTATATGCGGGGGGGGGCTTGGCTATCATTCATCCCTGCTCATTTCAGATGGGCAGCCTCTTAAAGGTTAATTGCGTCGGCTAATTGCTCTCCCTCCCTTTTGTAAATGAGGCTTGATGATGTCACCAAAAGTACTTTGGCCATGCGTCTCCCTTCGGAAGGGCATTGCAACGTCCACGTCCAACGTCCACGTCCAACATCCAACATCCACGTCCAACGCCCACGTCTCTGCCAGCAGCAGCACCACCGGCAGCCGTTTTACTCTCACAAGTTCTACAAATGACTTATGGGGGGGGGCACTTGAGATGGATTGAGATGGAAACAAACACCACACGTCACTGAATTGAATCGGTTCCAGACCAGACTGGGAGTGAATTAGGATTCAATATTTTGTATTTGGAGCATAGAAATCCTGTTTAGGTTTCTCCCATTACTGGAAGCCTGCAGACATGGAATAACACCCAATAGGAACTTTGACAGTCTTATTATTATTTATTATTATTAGGGCTCGAGCACTGACCAGTGCGAAAGCCCTATTGTAATCGTTCCGTTTATTATTAGGGCTCGAGCACTGACCAGTGCGAAAGCCCTATTGTTATCGTTCCGTTTATTATTATTATTATTATTATTATTATTCTGCCAACCGTCGGCCTTTTTGAGGGCCTCAACATGCCCGAAAACTCACCAAATTTGGCGAGCGCATCAGGTCTGGCGAAAAATTTTATATTTTATGGGTTTCAAATATCATGTTCCAAAATTGGCTCTCTAGCGCCACCTTGAATTTTAAAAAAAATTAGCCCCCGACACCAGTTTCACCTATCGTCACGAAACTCGGTGGAGACGTCTATCGTGACAGGCCGGACCAAAAAGTCTCAAGAACCCATATTGGAAAACGAACAGGAAGTCGGCCATTTTGGATGGCGGCGGCCGTTTTTGGGCCAGAAGTTGGGGTCGTATCTCGACGAACTCCTCCTAGGGGGTTTGACCGAATGAGTCCGTTGTAGCATCAACGGACACTAGACGGATGGCCGACGTTAAATTGCGAAGGATTTTGGGATATTCCATACGATGTGGGCGTGGCACGCCCCCAAATTTTGCCCATTTTCAAATGTCCGGCCCTTGCACGCTGAGCGTAACTGTAGACGTGAATAACTTGGCTCCACGTGGTCAGATCTTCATCATACTTGGTACATGTGATCATGGCCCCGCCCCGAAGGTCCCCGTAGGTCACTTCCTGATTTCGTCGCAGCGCCACCTATTGGCGACAGGCTAAAGGCGTGTCATCTACATGAGGCCTTTTCTGCCAGGAGATTCATCAGATGAACATCAGGGTCACAAGGTCACTGCCTGACAGCCTGGTGAAGCCTGTTGATGGACCATGATGCAGGAAAAGCGAACGTGGTGGGCGTGGCCTGGCGGCGAATGCTCAGACCTCGCCATTTACATAGAAAAGGTCATCATTCGCCCGCAAAAGGTCGCATGGGCTTGAAAGCTCATAGGGGGGGTCAGAATCCAGGCCTGAGCGGCCTGGTGTGGCCCCCATATGAAACTAAGCCAAATTGACTCACTAGCGCCACCTACAAGTTTTAAAATAATTATCCCTCGCCTCCCGTTGCACGTATCGGCATGATTTTCGGAGGAGACATCACTCGTGACAGGACGCACAAAAAAGTCTCAAGAACCCATGTTCTAAAACCAACAGGAAGTCGGCCATTTTAGGTGGCGGCGGCCATTTGGGGGCGGAAGTATGGGTCGTATCTCGACGAACTCCTCCTAGGGGGTTTGACCGAATGAGTCCGTTGTAGCATCAACGGACACTAGACGGATGGCCGACGTTAAATTGCGAAGGATTTTGGGATATTCCATACGATGTGGGCGTGGCACGCCCCCAAATTTTGCCCATTTTCATATGTCCGGGCCTTGCACGCTGAGCGTAACTGTAGACGTGAATAACTTGGCTCCACGTGGTCAGATCTTCATCATACTTGGTACATGTGATCATGGCCCCGCCCCGAAGGTCCCCGTAGGTCACTTCCTGATTTCGTCGCAGCGCCACCTATTGGCGACAGGCTAAAGGCGTGTCATCTACATGAGGCCTTTTCTGCCAGGAGATTCATCAGATGAACATCAGGGTCACAAGGTCACTGCCTGACAGCCTGGTGAAGCCTGTTGATGGACCATGATGCAGGAAAAGCGAACGTGGTGGGCGTGGCCTGGCGGCGAATGCTCAGAACTCGCCATTTACATAGAAAAGGTCATCATTCGCCCGCAAAAGGTCGCATGGGCTTGAAAGCTAATAGGGGGGGTCAGAATCCAGGCCTGAGCGGCCTGGTGTGGCCCCCATATGAAACTAAGCCAAATTGACTCACTAGCGCCACCTACAAGTTTTAAAATAATTATCCCTCGCCTCCCGTTGCACGTATCGGCATGATTTTCGGAGGAGACATCACTCGTGACAGGACGCACAAAAAAGTCTCAAGAACCCATGTTCTAAAACCAACAGGAAGTCGGCCATTTTAGGTGGCGGCGGCCATTTGGGGGCGGATGTATGGGTCGTATCTCGACGAACTCCTCCTAGGGGGTTTGACCGAATGAGTCCGTTGTTGCATCAACGGACACTAGACGGATGGCCCACGTTAAATTGCGAACCATTTTGGGCCGCTCCATAGGATGTGGGCGTGGCACGCCACCAAACTTTGACCATTTCATATCTGGCCCTGCCTGGTGTCTGGCCTTGCCTTGAAGCAATGTACATCAAAGTCAATACACAGTTTGACTGACAGACTGATGAAGTCAGTTGATGGACTATGATGTGTGTAAAGCACATGTGGGGGGCGTGGCCACGGCGAATGGTCAGCCTTCGCCATTGACCATCAAAAGGTCATCATTTGCCTGCAGAAGGTCACAGGCTGCTGAAATCTTAAACGTGAGGCCTTAATCCAGGCCTGAGCGCCCTGGTGGTGCTCCCATGTGACACCAATCTAAATTGACACACTAGCGCCACCTAGAAGTTTCAATTCATTATCCCTCGCCACCCGTTACACGTATCACTATGATTTTCGGTGGAGACGTCTATCAAGACAGGACGCACTTAACGCTCCAGAAGCCATGTTCAAAACACAGCGCCACCAACTGGTGGACATGTATATCTCCCGTAACTTCCTGATTCATGGTCAGATTGTCTTGAAATTTTTTTTGGTGTGTTGGGTCAATCTCTGGTCTGTTATACTGTGTGTACATAGACTGTATAGCGCCACCAACTGGTGGAAATGTATATAGCCGTAACTTCCTTCCACATGGTCGGATCAGCCTACAAATTTTTCTGGTGGTCTGGGGTACCCTCTGGTCTATGACTGTGTGTGTACATAGACTGTATAGCGCCACCAACTGGTGGAAATGTATATAGCCGTAACTTCCTTCCACATGGTCGGATCAGGCCCAAATTTTTTCTGGTGGTCTGGGGTACCCTCTGGTCTGTGACTGTGTGTGTACATAGACTGTATAGCGCCACCAACTGGTGGAAATGTATATAGCCGTAACTTCCTTCCACATGGTCGGATCAGGCCCAAATTTTTTCTGGTGGTCTGGGGTACCCTCTGGTCTATGACAGTGTGTGTACATAGACTGTATAGCGCCACCAACGGGTGGAAAGGTATATCTGCCGTAACTTCCTTACGCACGGTCGGATCGGCCCCTAATTTTTTCTGTTGGTTCGGGGTACCCTCCGGTCCGTTACCGTGTGGGCGCATACACTCTATAGCGCCACCCACAGGCGGAAACGTATATCCGCCGCAAGGACCTACCGCGCGGTCCGATCGTCGTGAATTTTTTTATGGCGGTTGGCGGCGTCGGACGGGACGTGACCGCGCACCCGCCTCGCCGCCGCTGTCGCCCCCTCCTGGCGGAAAATTGCAAGTGCCGTGACTCCCTTACCGCTTATCCGCTCGCCGCGGTTTTTCGTACGGCGCGTCCGCGCGCCCGTCCGGTCGCGCGCGCGACCCCGACCCGCGCGTACCCCCGACCCGCGCGTACCCCCGAGCGCGTCGGGGTGCTCGAGCCCGCTCATCACTGCTTGCAGTTTTAATTATTATTATTATTATTCTGCCAACCGTCGGCCTTTTTGAGGGCCTCAACATGCCCGAAAACTCACCAAATTTGGCGAGCGCATCAGGTCTGGCGAAAAATTTTATATTTTATGGGTTTCAAATATCATGTTCCAAAATTGGCTCTCTAGCGCCACCTTGAATTTTAAAAAAAATTAGCCCCCGACACCAGTTTCACCTATCGTCACGAAACTCGGTGGAGACGTCTATCGTGACAGGCCGGACCAAAAAGTCTCAAGAACCCATATTGGAAAACGAACAGGAAGTCGGCCATTTTGGATGGCGGCGGCCGTTTTTGGGCCAGAAGTTGGGGTCGTATCTCGACGAACTCCTCCTAGGGGGTTTGACCGAATGAGTCCGTTGTAGCATCAACGGACACTAGACGGATGGCCGACGTTAAATTGCGAAGGATTTTGGGATATTCCATACGATGTGGGCGTGGCACGCCCCCAAATTTTGCCCATTTTCAAATGTCCGGCCCTTGCACGCTGAGCGTAACTGTAGACGTGAATAACTTGGCCCCACGTGGTCAGATCTTCATCATACTTGGTACATGTGATCATGGCCCCGCCCCGAAGGTCCCCGTAGGTCACTTCCTGATTTCGTCGCAGCGCCACCTATTGGCGACAGGCTAAAGGCGTGTCATCTACATGAGGCCTTTTCTGCCAGGAGATTCATCAGCTGAACATCAGGGTCACAAGGTCACTGCCTGACAGCCTGGTGAAGCCTGTTGATGGACCATGATGCAGGAAAAGCGAACGTGGTGGGCGTGGCCTGGCGGCGAATGCTCAGACCTCGCCATTTACATAGAAAAGGTCATCATTCGCCCGCAAAAGGTCGCATGGGCTTGAAAGCTCATAGGGGGGGTCAGAATCCAGGCCTGAGCGGCCTGGTGTGGCCCCCATATGAAACTAAGCCAAATTGACTCACTAGCGCCACCTACAAGTTTTAAAATAATTATCCCTCGCCTCCCGTTGCACGTATCGGCATGATTTTCGGAGGAGACATCACTCGTGACAGGACGCACAAAAAAGTCTCAAGAACCCATGTTCTAAAACCAACAGGAAGTCGGCCATTTTAGGTGGCGGCGGCCATTTGGGGGCGGAAGTATGGGTCGTATCTCGACGAACTCCTCCTAGGGGGTTTGACCGAATGAGTCCGTTGTTGCATCAACGGACACTAGACGGATGGCCGACGTTAAATTGCGAAGGATTTTGGGATATTCCATACGATGTGGGCGTGGCACGCCACCAAATTTTGCCCATTTTCATATGTCCGGGCCTTGCACGCTGAGCGTAACTGTAGACGTGAATAACTTGGCTCCACGTGGTCAGATCTTCATCATACTTGGTACATGTGATCATGGCCCCGCCCCGAAGGTCCCCGTAGGTCACTTCCTGATTTCGTCGCAGCGCCACCTATTGGCGACAGGCTAAAGGCGTGTCATCTACATGAGGCCTTTTCTGCCAGGAGATTCATCAGCTGAACATCAGGGTCACAAGGTCACTGCCTGACAGCCTGGTGAAGCCTGTTGATGGACCATGATGCAGGAAAAGCGAACGTGGTGGGCGTGGCCTGGCGGCGAATGCTCAGACCTCGCCATTTACATAGAAAAGGTCATCATTCGCCCGCAAAAGGTCGCATGGGCTTGAAAGCTCATAGGGGGGGTCAGAATCCAGGCCTGAGCGGCCTGGTGTGGCCCCCATATGAAACTAAGCCAAATTGACTCACTAGCGCCACCTACAAGTTTTAAAATAATTATCCCTCGCCTCCCGTTGCACGTATCGGCATGATTTTCGGAGGAGACATCACTCGTGACAGGACGCACAAAAAAGTCTCAAGAACCCATGTTCTAAAACCAACAGGAAGTCGGCCATTTTAGGTGGCGGCGGCCATTTGGGGGCGGAAGTATGGGTCGTATCTCGACGAACTCCTCCTAGGGGGTTTGACCGAATGAGTCCGTTGTTGCATCAACGGACACTAGACGGATGGCCGACGTTAAATTGCGAAGGATTTTGGGATATTCCATACGATGTGGGCGTGGCACGCCCCCAAATTTTGCCCATTTTCATATGTCCGGGCCTTGCACGCTGAGCGTAACTGTAGACGTGAATAACTTGGCTCCACGTGGTCAGATCTTCATCATACTTGGTACATGTGATCATGGCCCCGCCCCGAAGGTCCCCGTAGGTCACTTCCTGATTTCGTCGCAGCGCCACCTATTGGCGACAGGCTAAAGGCGTGTCATCTACATGAGGCCTTTTCTGCCAGGAGATTCATCAGATGAACATCAGGGTCACAAGGTCACTGCCTGACAGCCTGGTGAAGCCTGTTGATGGACCATGATGCAGGAAAAGCGAACGTGGTGGGCGTGGCCTGGCGGCGAATGCTCAGACCTCGCCATTTACATAGAAAAGGTCATCATTCGCCCGCAAAAGGTCGCATGGGCTTGAAAGCTCATAGGGGGGGTCAGAATCCAGGCCTGAGCGGCCTGGTGTGGCCCCCATATGAAACTAAGCCAAATTGACTCACTAGCGCCACCTACAAGTTTTAAAATAATTATCCCTCGCCTCCCGTTGCACGTATCGGCATGATTTTCGGAGGAGACATCACTCGTGGCAGGACGCACAAAAAAGTCTCAAGAACCCATGTTCTAAAACCAACAGGAAGTCGGCCATTTTAGGTGGCGGCGGCCATTTGGGGGCGGATGTATGGGTCGTATCTCGACAAACTCCTCCTAGGGGGTTTGACCGAATGAGTCCGTTGTTGCATCAACGGACACTAGACAAATGGCCCACGTTAAATTGCGAAGGATTTTGGGCCGCTCCATAGGATGTGGGCGTGGCACGCCACCAAACTTTGACCATTTCATATCTGGCCCTGCCTGGTGTCTGGCCTTGCCTTGAAGCAATGTACATCAAAGTCAATACACAGTTTGACTGACAGACTGATGAAGTCAGTTGATGGACTATGATGTGTGTAAAGCACATGTGGGGGGCGTGGCCACGGCGAATGGTCAGCCTTCGCCATTGACCATCAAAAGGTCATCATTTGCCTGCAGAAGGTCACAGGCTGCTGAAATCTTAAACGTGAGGCCTTAATCCAGGCCTGAGCGCCCTGGTGGTGCTCCCATGTGACACCAATCTAAATTGACACACTAGCGCCACCTAGAAGTTTCAATTCATTATCCCTCGCCACCCGTTACACGTATCACTATGATTTTCGGTGGAGACGTCTATCAAGACAGGACGCACTTAACGCTCCAGAAGCCATGTTCAAAACACAGCGCCACCAACTGGTGGACATGTATATCTGCCGTAACTTCCTGATTCATGGTCAGATTGTCTTGAAATTTTTTGTGGTGTGTTGGGTCAATCTCTGGTCTGTTATACTGTGTGTACATAGACTGTATAGCGCCACCAACTGGTGGAAATGTATATAGCCGTAACTTCCTTCCACATGGTCGGATCAGCCTACAAATTTTTCTGGTGGTCTGGGGTACCCTCTGGTCTATGACTGTGTGTGTACATAGACTGTATAGCGCCACCAACTGGTGGAAATGTATATAGCCGTAACTTCCTTCCACATGGTCGGATCAGGCCCAAATTTTTTCTGGTGGTTTGGGGTACCCTCTGGTCTATGACAGTGTGTGTACATAGACTGTATAGCGCCACCAACTGGTGGAAAGGTATATCTGCCGTAACTTCCTTACGCACGGTCGGATCGGCCCCTAATTTTTTCTGTTGGTTCGGGGTACCCTCCGGTCCGTTACCGTGTGGGCGCATACACTCTATAGCGCCACCCACAGGCGGAAACATATATCCGCCGCAAGGACCTACCGCGCGGTCCGATCGTCGTGAATTTTTTTATGGCGGTTCGCGGCGTCGGACGGGACGTGACCGCGCACCCGCCTCGCCGCCGCTGTCGCCCCCTCCTGGCGGAAAATTGCAAGTGCCGTGACTCCCTTACCGCTTATCCGCTCGCCGCGGTTTTTCGTACGGCGCGTCCGCGCGCCCGTCCGGTCGCGCGCGCGACCCCGACCCGCGCGTACCCCCGACCCGCGCGTACCCCCGAGCGCGTCGGGGTGCTCGAGCCCGCTCATCACTGCTTGCAGTTTTAATTATTATTATTATCACAATTGGACTACAGCAGACTTACTTTAAACTTACATGTTTTAAACAGAGAAAGAAGGGAAAGAAGCCAAACATTTACTACTTCCACACGGAATGTGAGGCATGTCCGTCTCGGCCGTGGCATGTCCATCTCGGCCATAGCGGGCATGTCCGCCTCGGCCATGTGTCAGTCTCGGCCATGGCGTGTCTGTCTTGGCCATGGCGTGTCTGTCTTGGCCATGGCATGTCTGTCTTGGCCATGGCATGTCTGTCTTGGCCATGGCGTGTTCGTCTCAGCCATGGCGTGTCCGTCTTGGCCATGGCGTGTCTGTGTCAGCCATGGCGTGTCTGTCTTGACCATGGTGTGTTCGTCTTGGCCATGGCATGTCGGTGTCAGCCATGGCATGTCTGTCTTAACCATGGCGTGTCCGTCTTGGCCATGGCGTGTTTGTCCCAGTCATGCCGTGTTCGTCTCAGCCATGGCGTGTCCGTCTTGGCCATGGCATGTCCGTGTCAGCCATGGCGTGTCTGTCTTGACCATGGCGTGTCCGTCTTGGCCATGGGGTGTCTGTCTTGACCATGGCGTGTCTGTCTTGGCCATGGCGTGTCCGTCTCAGCCATGGTGTGTCCGTCTTGGCTATGGCGTGTGGGCTGGGCCACTGTGTTTTTGGAAAACACATTTTTGAAAAATTTGGTTGGTAAAAAGTCATAATATTATAGGAATAAAATCACAATATTGTGGGAATAAAGGGGTAATATTATAGGAATAAAGTCATAATATTAAGGGAATAAAGTCATAATGATACGGTAATAAAATCATAATATTACAGGAATAAAATCATAATATTATGGCAAAAAATATACTATACTATTATGGTAATAAAGTCAGGGTTGAGGTGAGGTCCACCCCGGCCTCATGCCCAGCCCCCTGTAGTTGTCCAAGCGGAGGGTGCTACATGGCGAGGTGAGGAGATTGTTTGGACTATGTCAGCATGCGTTGGTCCAACATCGTTCAGATGCGAATGAAAAGAATTGCGTCCACGTGTACGGGTCACTGAGGATGTTTTTGAGTTGAATTATAAGAAAGTCAAAGTTTGACATTTTGGGGCGGTGGGAATATACAAGATGGCTGACTCAGCGCCAGAGAGACAAAGTCGTGCGTCATGCTGCCTGGTTAAATTGGGGGCTCTGCTTGTTGGGGGTGTGGCCCCCTGCTTAGCACTTGTGTTGTTTGTTTATTGGCGCGCAAGAGAAATACGTCGCCGTTCTTTAGCGGCGCCATCAGTAGCCACCACGCACGCTTCCGTTCTTCTCAGGCATCATCGCAAGCCGGCTTGCAGGTGGCCAATAAGAAAAAGAGAAAGTTCCCTGACAGGAAGCACGGCCGGAGAGCCTGACGTCTAGCGAATGTGACAGTGGCAATATTATTGTACAAGCGCCGGTGATGTTTTAGCAGCGGCCCCACCCTGGAAAAGCAACGGGATCAAAGAGGGGGAAGGGGTCAGAGAACGCCTGCCGCTGGTTCGGAGCTCTCCAAGATTAGAGCGAGCAGGTAAATCCGTGCAAACAGCCCAGGTCAGGAGGAGGTAAGAGCGCAACCGAAACCCAGATGTGACCAAATGTTAAGACCCGGGAGGTTTTTCCCAAGGACCGCACCGAGGGAACGGGATGGGAACGGGATGGGAATGGCAGAGATGGCCTGTTATTGCTACAAATCCCCCAAAGACCGTGTAGGAAATGATTTATGTGCATAAATCGGCCGAGTGGCGGATCAAATGACTGTTTCTGTGTTTGTGCATCTGGGGGTTCGGGGGCGGTGCGTAACGGATCCCGCTGCACACACCGAAGGTTTTGCGTGGGTTGGCAGGCACATCCCTCGTATCATCAGATCATTTGTCTGAAAGTTTGCACGATAGGATCTCATTTATTGATGTAACGTTTCACGTCTTTTCCAATATGGTATCAAGGACCGGCTCGGGGCAGTTACGCAACATCTTATCCAACTGGGATGAGATGGGATGGGATGGGATGGGGTGTTCACACTGACCAAAATAGGTTAGCGATAATTCTGAATTACATGCCAACACATTTTATGCTGAATGTCTTTCCCATTCTACGTACGTCTTGTCGATATTATTCTCGACTTTATCCTGGTTTATTTGACCAATAATTGTTCTTAGACGATTGCAATAACATTTAGGTCGGAAAGAAGTGTGAGAATTCGGCGACAAAGTGATCCCGAGCTTTACATTTGATATGAAAACAATAAAAATCCGCCCCATCCGAGCTGGGGAGGACGTTATGTCAGCACTGTGGACTTCAAAGTGTGAAAGCAACAAAGGAGGAAATGAGGAGATTTCTGGGGGCCACGGTGAGCTTGGGTTACGCGGGTTTCTGCTCCGGTGAGGCTGGTGTTGTTGTCCGTTGTTTCCTTTGCCAGGCCGGGTGTGGCGACTTGGGCTGGTCTGCCCACTTGCAGATGCTTGGTGAAAAGGATGATGTTTACCAATGGTTTGGTAGCGGGAAGGCATTCCCAACCGCTGTACCGCTTAACATGATTAGGATCCATTAGGATTAGGATGCTTTTAGCACCAAGAACGCATCCCTGTTGGTCTGTCAGGGCCAGCAGATCCACGCTATCATCTTTAGATCAACTTTTGTTGTGGAATTTTTCTTAGAAATGTCAAAACGTTCTAGGAAAGTAGGACTTCTGTCCTCCATGTTTACCTGTGACAGAGAACTGAATCCATTCTGTCTGCTCGTCCAATCACCAGCCAGAACTCAGCTAAGATGCGTTCATGGTCTCACAAAAAAGTTGGATTTTTTTCCATTACAAAGACTTTGCTAAGGGGGCCACAACAAAGAGGCTGAAGGGGGGGTCGGGGACCCCCGGTCTAGTCTAATTGTAAATCAAAGACGGGTGCTTTCCTCCAACCACAGCGAAGGTGAGGCATTCAGGCCAAACAGGAAGCTCATGGAACAAAATAAAAGCACAGAACCGCTTCAAGCAGGATCAGGAAACGGTCACCACAGCCAACCAATCAGCTGTCAATCAACCTCCTGTCATGTAAGGATTGCAGTTTCAAGCAAAATGGTGAACTTTGACCTGCACTGCCAGCTTACGGTACCGTTCAAGCGGAGGTGTGGGTTTGATTCCCGGCGCTGATCTCAAGTGTTTGGGTCCGTGGACACCAGAAGCTGAGACTCGAACCTCCTGACACTAAACTACGACGACGTCACCACAAACTCACCGCAAACTCCACCAGCAGCTGATTGGTCTTTGCTATGGCAAGGGGCGGGAAGAAACAACATTTGGCTTCCACGACCGGGTTAGAAAAAAAACAAAAAAGATTCAACACTGTACAGACCATGGGAGCGCCCCGGGACCTGACGTCCCCCAAGACCACCTAAATGGTAGCAGCTCTCCAAAGCCGACAACCTCTGAGAAAGCTCTTGGGTTTCTCTCATGGACCACGCCCCTGCCAGCTCTGCTTCTCTGAAAACAGGCAGACTAAGGCTAAGACTAAGGCTATACGAAGGCTAAGACTAAGGCTATACTAAGGCTAAGACTATGGCTATACTAAGGCTAAGGCTAAGACTAAGGCTATACTGAGGCTAAGGCTAAGACTAAGGCTATACTAAGACTAAGGCTAAGCTAAGGCTAAGGCTATACTAAGACTAAGACTAAGGCTATACTATGACTAAGGCTATACTAAGGCTAAGACTAAGACTAAGGCTATACTAAGGCTAAGACTATGGCTATACTAAGGCTAAGGCTAAGACTAAGGCTATACTGAGGCTAAGGCTAAGACTAAGGCTATACTAAGACTAAGGCTAAGCTAAGGCTAAGGCTATACTAAGACTAAGACTAAGGCTATACTATGACTAAGGCTATACTAAGGCTAAGACTAAGACTAAGGCTATACTAAGGCTAAGGCTAAGGCTATACTAAGACTAAGACTAAGACTATGCTAAGACCAAGACTAAGGCTATACTAAGACTAAGGCTATACTGAGGCTAAGACTAAGGCTATACTAAGACTAAGGCTATGCTAAGACTAAAGCTAAGGCTATACTAAGACCAAGGCTATGCTAAGACTAAGGCTAAGGCTATACTAAGACTAAGACTAAGGCTATACTATGACTAAGACAAAGGCTATACTAAGACTAAGGCTAAGACTAAGGCTAAGACTAAGGCTATACTAAGGCTAAGGCTATACTAAGACTAAAGCTATACTATGACTAAGACTAAGGCTATACTAAGGCTAAGACTAAGGCTATACTAAGGCTAAGACTAAGACCAAGGCTAAGGCTATACTAAAAGTAAGACTAAGGCTATACTAAGGCTAAGACTAAGACCAAGGCTAAGGCTATACTAAGACTAAGACTAAGGCTATACTATGACTAAGACTAAGGCTATACTAAGACTACGGCTATACTAAGACTAAGGCTAAGCCTAAGGCTATACTAAGACTAAGGCTAAGGCTATACTAAGGCTAAGGCTATATTGAGACTAAGGCTATACTAAGGCTAAGACTAAGACCAAGGCTAAGGCTATACTAAGACTAAGGCTATACTATGACTAAGACTAAGGCTATACTAAGACTACGGCTATACTAAGACTAAGGCTAAGACTAAGACTAAGGCTATACTAAGGCTAAGGCTAGGCTAAGGCTATACTAAGACTAAGGCTATATTAAGACTAAGGCTATACTAAGACTAAGGGTATACTAAGACTAAGGCTATACTAAGACTAAGGCTAAGACTAAGGCTACACTAAGGCTAAGGCTATACTAAGACTAAGGGTATACTAAGACTAAGGCTATACTAAGACTAAGGCTAAGACTAAGGCTATACTAAGGCTAAGGCTATACTAAGACTAAGGCTATACTAAGACTCTCAGGCACGGCTTCAGTCTACACCCAATTGGTCTATCGCTCGGAAGGCCCAACTTTTCCCGAGCAGATAGCATTGATCCTCTGATGGACGTTTTCATCCACTTCTTGGTCGGGTTTGCGGATGTCCACTCTAGCGCTGCTCCGCATTCTCACCAAAGCGGGTCCAAGACCAATATCATGAAACCGGCAGCACAAATTTCTATCCAAATAGATGGCCGCTTTAACATAAACCAAACAGCTGATTGGACATTTACTGAAATATTGATTCATCTCAGCCCCGCCCACTTCTACACCGCAATCTGAATGACAAATCACCAGTCTAAATATTCTTCCTGCTAATGGCTCCTCTTTTCACGTAAAAACCAATGAAAGGGATAAAAAACATTTACCTGCAGCGCTGACCTTCCTGACCTTGGGTACCTGTTTGTGTATTAGCAAGCTAACAGGCTGCTAACAAGGACGTTTGGGGATAAAAGTACAGTTGGACTCATGCAGCATATTAATAACACAACAAAACCAACTCCATATGTATCTGAACCAAAAATGTACACAAACCAAGGCAACATTTTAACCAAAAAACATGCTAACCGGGGCGTTTTCATTTTTCACCATTGTATTGAATGACCCCCTTTTGTTGACCTTTTCAGCAAACCACCTCTTGGCAATAAACAGAATGTTGTGGAAAAATGGTATCATCCGCAGTAGAAAATAATAAATAATATATAATAAATAATATTTTATTTTATTTTATATGGTTATATGATTTTAGGTCATATTTTTTATGACCTAAAACCAAGACAGCACACAGGATGCATGGCGGTCTGTAGGCCTCTTAGCGGGAACTCTTATACTCCATAGCATGACCACAGACAAGACGTCCTTGGAGCCACTCCGTCTACGAGGGGGCGGGGGGGGTAAAGAACTTAAGACTTTCTGATTGCACCCCCTTGCCCCCCCCTTCCCCCAATGATGGCATGCAAATGAATTACATTGTAAAAGAAAGGAATCCCTTCCCCGATGGCCTTCTGAACACTTTGGTGTCAACAGACATCAGGACCCCCTACTGGTACTACCTCGGAGACCCCCGTTCTGATTGAAATGGGACAGTAGCACGTGATGAAGTTATACCAGTCAATGCTACATTGTCCATGCCAAGTATTGAACCTGTGAGAGTAGCGCTTGTGTCGTTTTTGGAAGGTGGGAATGATCCATTCTGCAAATTTGGATGATGGTTCCAAGATATTTCCTGGATCCATGTGGTCACTGGTCATCTGGACCCCCTTTGTGGAAGTGGGATATTAAAATGGAATACATAACTCTGCATCATATCGGATGACTAAAGCGTAATGGCATCCAAATAGGCCCGGTGCTAATGGGCGGAAGGTTCCGTGGACCAGAGGATCCGTTCCCTTCAGCCTTGGATGAAAGAACCAAAACAGGAAAGCCAAGCATGACTCAGGTGGAGGAGTATCGTATAGCGACCGGCCTGCTTTAGGTGAAGCTTTGTGTGTTTGCTTGTTGCTCGGCGACACTACAGCAGCCTTGCTGCATTTTGGAATATGCCCCCCCCCCTCCCATACAGTAAAGGAAACATTTAGCATTGTGCAGACCCCATCCACGTATAGCGCTCCGTAATCATGGTCTTTGAATAAATACACCAAGTGTTGCCACTGAAACAGGAAGGACGTGGGGAGCCTCAAATATCATCTCTGACAGGAAGTGAAGTATAAAATGGCGTCATTGTGAGGGGGGGGGGCATCCGGGCTTACCTGTTAAGCTTATAATGTTTATCCCGTCCTGTAATTATCCAGCCTTGGGCTTGGTTTGGTTTTTTCAAAGTGCAAGGTGTCTGTGTGCTGGTTGCTATGGTAACAGCGGCATAAAAGCCGGTGTCGAAATCATTATGGCGTCAACTCAGGAGGCATTCCAGGTGTAGCGCCACGCCCTACCTGCAATGGCCAATGTGCTGAGTCATCCTTCAAGGGACTTGTGGAAATGACAGATTGGCGTTGATTGGCGTTGATGTACCGTTTTAGGAGCTTCTCATTGAGGGACCTCTGCTTCTTCTGTCAACACGTTCTTGCAATGGAGGCCCCTGATGAAGAAGTTCATGTATCCATGCCCAAACCTGGTTTTTGTGTGAAGCCTGAAAGGGTTAGTGATTATTTATGATAAGATGGTTGGAAGGTTTGGACGTGACCTGGTATGACCCCCCATCAGCAGTGTAGTGCATCAATAGTGACTATGGCCTCAATTGGTCCCGCAAGTCAAGTTTTGGCCAGTGTTTACATGAAAACCCAACCTCTAGGTTGGTTCTCTGCCTGGAAAAGGGTGAAGTGGCGTCTGTCAATCGGGGAGGAGACCTCCAGGTCTTGCTACGAGTCAGGGAAGGATGATGGCAACATCCACAGGTGGATTAGTGCATCATCTGCAGTGATGCTGATCTGTCGGCATCTGTCCGTTGTGGTGAAGAGGGAGTTGAGCGAAAGGCAGATTCAATCTACGTGAAAGTGAAAAGTACGTGAAAGTCGATGTCGTCAAATTCTACCAACCAAGATCTTGGCCCATCCAAGCTCCTCAAACGCACCAAGATGGTATCCTTCATTATGTTCAAGGATCTGCTCCTATGAAATGGACAGTGATAAGTACACAGTACAGTGGTCTCTTTATTGACACTTACTCCTCCCATTAAGCCCCCCGCCACCCCGCCCCACCCCACCCCCAGCCTTCTGCTTATCCAGGTCTTTGAAAAGAAGAAGTCACCTTCTGAGATGGTTGATCACTTCTGGTGGCAGATGTCTACACTTATCTGCTCATTTGTTACTTGTAAGCCTTCTGCCCCCTGCTGGGAAACGTCACGTAGGAAGGTGGGGGGGGCATTACATCAGCATGGCTTAAGGCCCCGGCTAAGGGTGGATGTGAAGGCTGACATCATGCCAGACTTTCATCCGCCCGGTAGCACGGGCCTTCCCTCATCCCATTGAACTCCCACATTCCTCTCCTACCTGATGACCTTCTTCTTGGACGAGGAGCCTCCATCTGCCGACAATCATCTGCTTTCAAAGCCCAGACGGTTGGCCAACAGGCAGCACCTGCCAGTAATCGGGCCGTCCAGCAGTGGCACCGATTGCAAATCACCTCAGATGGTTATCACCTGCTCCTTGGGAAAGTCCCGCTTCCCGTGTCAGGACACATTGGGCGGGAGATCAAAGAGCCTCACCATCATCATCATCATAACAGTAATGTGTGCCATGATGGAGGCAGCAGAAGGTCAACTTCCTGTGAGGTTGCAGATCAAGCCTCTACCTACCACAACGTTGTTTTGGTTCATCCAGGGTGACGTAAGACCTCCCCGGTCCTTCCATCAGTAGTTGGCCACCAGTCGCTAAGGTCAGCCCCCTCATGTGTTTCTGAGGACTTGACTGTGAACCAGAGTCCGGTCTGATGATCTGCCTGGTACACCGACTTCCCCGGTCTTGTCCCCAGTCCAGCGTCCGGCACCATCGGTAGCGGGCTGGGTCCTCCGTCCTTTCTGTTCCCATGTGAAAGTATCCTGCCATTCCCATGGTTGCTCCTGATGGTACTTCAGGGGAACGTGGGAAGATCACCTTGAGGGTGGAAAGCATGAAGTCAGAGTCTGTTCAATCTTTTGTTTCTAGTCAAGTTTTCACGAGCCAGACAACAAAAGATGTTAAGATGCTAATACATAAGACGCTTATGACAAAATGGAAGCCATGTTTCAAACACTGGCTAAGATATTTACAAGATGTTTTTTTATTTGTTATTTTTATTATTATTATGTGCATGCCAGTGACGAGCTTGAGTGATGCCTTGCTGTCGGGTTTTTGTTAGGAATTAGGCTACAGACCCCAATTAGCGCCGTGACTCCATTGCAGAAGGTCCGACTCAAATCAAAATGTACTCTATCCGAATCGATTATTCCCATAAGAAATCCTGCAATTCCAATGAATCCATTCTAGACAGTCCAAAATGTTAGCATATTTTACATTCCTTTTACCTCCAGAAAACAACGTGAAATATGAATGACAAGGAAAAGGAAGATGGACATGACGTCTTCCGCGTTGGAAGATGCCATCCCTGACAAAGCAATCTGGCAGTCAGATCTTTCCTTGGTCCCACTGTGGGTTATTTTGCAGCTGTGATCAAGAGACTCGTGGCATCGCCGTGTTAGCATGCATGACGTCATAGCAGGGCGACGGAGCCAAGCCAAGACAGATGGTTGATGGTACAAATACATAAAGTACACAGTTGGCAGGGGATTAATAACACAAGACGCATGAAATGAAAAATTTTTGTGAACCGAGGCTCTGTTTTTTAAATTTAAAACATTTTTAAATTTTTAAAATTTCTGTTTGGTAGCCTGTTGTTTTGTAACAAAATAGCTAACATTAATAAATGTTAAATAGTTAATATTTAACATGGCATTTCTCGTTGTTATGATTTGTGTCAGATTTCAACCCCGACTACTGCATTTAAGAAGCTGATACGTTCTGTAAAAAATTCCATGTACAAAAAAAATTGTAACTTCGCTGCCTTAAAATTTGGATTAAATCTACCAAAATTATTTCAGTTAATTTCAACACACAACTGCGTTTCTCCAACTGAAAAGACCAAGTTCACGTGACTTATTGATTTGTTGTGGGAACTTCATTTTTTAGGTCAAATAAGCAAATATTTTGGTCGTATCAACAAAGTAAATCAAATCATCTCAACTCATTTTCAAATCAGGTTAACAAATTATTTCAATTAATTTCCATTTATTTGTGAGTTGAATTTACTTGAGCTAATTAGTTAGACTAAATCAAAAGTGAGTTGAGATTACTTGAGTTCTATTGTTGATACAACAAAAATATTTGTTTATTTGACCTAATAAAGAAAGCAATAAGTCACGTGAACTTGATCTTTTAAGCTGGAGAAACTTACTTGTGAGTTGACCGTTACTATGGTACCCATTATGTCATTGTATGGTCAAATCACCTCGTACTTCAGTACGAGGTACATTATTAAAAAAAACAACAAAAAAAACGTATTATGGAAAGCAGGAAGTGAACAAATGTAACAGTTAGTCATTGTAAAAGTACCAGATGGAGGGGTAGGATTTAATAAGCTTTGCTTCTTCCTACTGCTTTTGGACATGTGGAACTGAGAACTGATTATGGGATGCACTCAATTGGAATCTGATGCATATTCAAATGAAATAAAACCATTACCATTACCATTACATAATTTGCTAGATTTAATCCAAATTTTAAGGCAGCAAAGTTACACATTTTTTTTAAATTGAGTCAACTTTTTTTTACAGTGTAGCAACATGGTTCATCGTGCATCTCCAAGCACACACACGCCTATTTCACACCGCCAATCTATTTCAAGCCGTTGTTGAAATGAAAGCTTGAAATCACGTCAAGTAGCATGCAGTCAAGCACTTCTCCTTTTGACCCGTGGGCTCGGGTGGCCGTCCTAGCGCCAGCGGGGGCCCGGGTTCATGCGGAACTACCGTATTTTTACACTGGCTTATGGCGGGAAACGTGTAGCTGGGGACCGTCTGCACCAAATGTGCTGTTAATTGTGCTCTTAAGGTGGAAATAGTTTTTCAAGAGGGAACATTGGCTTGGCTTTAAAGGGAACCTGGCAACCTGGCAACCTGGCGGACGCTGAAATGTCAGGGAGATAAAAACCGGATGAAATACAAACGGCATCATTTGTGGTTATGTGTTTGTGTTTGTCTACGGTGGCATGGCTGGCTTCCCCGTGTTGTCTCGTGGATGGGCTTCGGCGCACACGGCCAGCAGGGTGGCAAACAAATAAAGAGGCGACTAATGAGGAAAGCTCGCTAAGCATCTGGGAATGGTTGCGGAGGACGAGGCATCGTCAGGCGCTCTCTGGCACCGCTAATCCGTGTTTCCAACATCCAGAAGAAAAACAAAACAAACGCGGCTGCAATGCTGCAGGCCGATGGGGAAACACCCCGATAAACACTTGCCTCATGGAACGCGCACGGAAACTTAGCCTGCTCCGGCGTTCCAACCTGCCCGGGACTCCCTCTTTCCTGTGCAGGAACATAGCAGGAGGAACACTCCAGCAGATTCCTTCAGCGGAAATGAATCCTGATCACATTGGAACGTCGTAGTTAATGAATCCTTACACCTCATAGCACTTGGATCAATGGGATAATAGTCCAGTAAGATCTTCCCAAATTTTCACAAATGATCAGCGTTTTTTGGTCCGGGTAAACGGAAATCCAAGGGATACTGGATGTAGTATTTTGGCCACCAGGTGGCAGTAATGATACAAAACATTGAGACATGAGCTGACTGACATTACTGCATGAAGTCCGCCATGACACGCCTGACATTCCGATTTTAGTATCCGTGTTCCCGCATTGCTGGAAATGTATGTTGAACGGATGGAACTGTATGAAAAGTGACTGCTCTTCATCTAAGAAATATTGCACCAATCAGGTGTAGAGGACTCCTAAAAAGATTGTGGATATCGTCTAAATGTCCTTGGTCATCAGATGTTCCAGACCAGCAGGTTTCCAGACAAACACAGGTAGCTTATCCCAAATGGGAAAGCGTTCCTGGGGAATGAATGTTCAGCAGAAATGTTATTTCCTCGGACGCCATCCATGGACGAGCGTTGGTGGCACCCAATGGCCACAGCGGAGTCTAAACTGAAGCAAAGCTGCTGGAACCAAAACCAGGAAGGGTGAAAGCTTGTAGACGAGGTGCTAACGAGATGCTACCATCTGTGTTCGCGGTGTCTTTGCTTCCTTTTTGGTTTCCCTGACGATGATCTTCGTCATCCTGGGATCCTAGTCTGCTTTAGACCGCAGCTCGTCCCACCATCAGCACCAAAAAGCATCCCTGGTTCTCCAGTGGTACGTAGCTCAGCAGGCCTCTGAGGTCATATCCTTGAAGGATTCAAACTAGGCCCCCACAAGCGTTATTATATGCGTAGAGTTCAAGCTGGCAGGCCAAAGGAGGACTGGTTTTTCACTTCCTCCTGAAAGCATCAGGTTTTACCTTCCATGTCTTCTGAGCAGAAACAGCAAAACATGCTGGGAACGTTAGCAAAGTTGGTCGAGTGGCGAGGAAGATGGTCTCCTGGCTCCTTGCTAACCACAACTTGGTGAAATCCCGATGACGGCCAGAAGCACGTATGGTGGTCCATGGCCGAGCAGTCACGTGACTACAACTGTGAACAAAAGGTGTCCTGGCTGGTCCATTCCTGCCTGGCATCATCCTGCATGGGAAGCATTGTTAACGCTGTTAACGCTTTCCTTCAAATATTCCGTCTGGCTTTTATTGACAACTTCTATTTTTTGCGGATGGGAGCATGCTGAGCACATGGAAAGTCTTCAGTGATGCTTGACTCCCGTTTCTCCTGTTCAGGTTCTTGAGGTGTTTTGGTCGGACAATGTGGCCGTAGAAGCACAGCTACGAGACAAACGAGGAAGATTCCAATCACTGATGAAGATCAGGTTCATCAGTGGTTCTTATGCCTTGGAAGGGAAAACGCTTCCCCGATCGATCTTACGAAGTCTGCAGACAGCACTTGGACGGAATTGTCGTGCAGTCGAGCGCTCCTCTTTTCAAGCTGTCACGTCCCCTTCAGATGATCCTTTCTTCACAGCGAGTCGTTAAAGCCGTTAGGCGCTTTGCAACTCATGACCTGCTGTGGCGTCGCCCGCCTTTTTTACTCAGCAGCGCTCTTCAAAAACAGACGAGTGGGCGTCGTGCAGGAAGCGTGCCAGCTGATCAGCAGCCTTTTGGTCTTTGCACCTTTTCCACCTCAGGCTGACCTTTCAACTGATTATGTTCCTGTTGATGTCACATGATTATGATTATGCTACGCTATATCCGCCTACACCCGAGAACAACGCAACACTTTTATTTTGCTCAGCAAAAGGCCTCAAATGCTGATGAGAGAAGGATCATGACACAGCTGTACCCCAGCTTGGCCACAACAAAAGGCTATTCCATAATGGGGGGGTGCAAAGCAGTCAGTATTGTACACTAGAACCCTGCAGGATGAAGTCCAGGTGAAGTCCAGGTGTCTTCATGATGATGAGTTTGTGGTCCAAAAATCCATCCATCCATTTTCCATACCGCTTATCCTCACTGGGGGGTATGTTGGGGGGGCGGAGTCCACCCTGGACTGGTGGCCAGCCAATCCCAGGGCACATATAGACAAACAACCATTCACACTCACATTCATACCTATGGACAATTTGGAGTGGCTAATCAAGCTAGCATGTTTTTGGAATGTGGGGACCGGACTAAGCGGAGAAAAACCACGCATGCATGGGGAGAACATGCAAACTCTACACAGAGATGTCCAACGGATTCAAACCCAGGTTTTCCCATCTCCTGACTGCATGGCCAACATGCTAACCACTTCACCACCATGCGGGTAAGAGATACAAACAACCAACAAACAATACATGGAATTGGAATACATGGAATACTGAAATTCCTGAGCAAGCAAGTATTGTAGTACGGCGACCCGCATCACATCTGGCGAGCGCTCACAAGGAGCGTTGTTAGGATGAAGAATAGATCCTGCCGGCGTTGACCATCTCGTGCGGAGCCCCCCCCCCAACCTCTTGTGTCCTTCTGTTGTATCACTTAGTCCACTTCAGTGGCCTGAGTATTGAACCTTGTTCTTCAGTACATTTGAACACTGCCGAGTCAGCACAATGGTTCAAACCAAAACTGATGTTCTCACGTCATGATAGGATTTACCCAGAAGTAACCCAAACCATCTTCTGGAACTGCTCATGAAAGCTGAGATCTTAACTTTGGCGGTGACTTGGTTTTTCCTCAAGTGTTCTCCCGTTCAGGCATTGAGCCCAGAATGTCTTCCTGCTTGGCGGTGTACGCTCGCCTCACCTCGTTGTTTCCTGGTCTCCAGCATCCCTACCTTCTATTTGCCATCATTGCCTCCAACTGATAACGCTAATTCCCATCCAACACCGTCAGCCCAATGTGGAGTCCCGGCAGACTACTTCCGATTATCATTTCCGGTAATATGCACCTCCTTGGGATAGTTAGGGGATTTTCCAGGACCAAATCATCTGCTACAAATGCAGTGCAGCTAACGTCAAGCCCCCCCATCACTTACTATACTTACTATATTGGGTAATAAGAGTATAAATGTGGCTATAGGGATGTTATACCATGTCTGGAGGGCTCTAGTAATGTCACCGTAGGCTGTGATAAAGTGATCATCGGTCAGGCTCAAACACCAACACAAACAACCTTTCCGACCAAGAGTACCAGTACAACGCTTGGATCCACGCAAGGAAAGGTGTTCCATGAAAGCCAAGCTCAGGGATTGTCGATGTGGGATTAGGGAATTGTTGGGGAATTATTAGGGAATAGGGGTTCCCATCCTGTAGGTGGAGTAGAACTTGAACCCACAACAATTGTACTCCTGCGTTAACAAGTGACAGAAGCGTTGAGGGAAATCCTCCATGGGTTCTGGCTCTGCTCTGTTTTCAACTCCAAATGCCAAAGGGAAGGATGATAATTGAGGATTTATGAAAGAGTACCTTGCCTTCTCCCAAAACTCCACTTGGGTAATGGTCTGATGTTGGTTGTTAGCCAATGACTGGCAGGCATAATGCTGTCATTGCTTCCTGGGTTGATGGCAATTATGGTAACCATAAACACAAGCATGCATAACACAATATTTTTTTGACTGCTTGGATGGAACTTAACGACGTTAGTCATGTTTGTTACACACGAAATAAAGCATGACATCGAAGGGAAACCTTTAGAGAAGTAAAACATCTACACAGCATGGAGAGTATGCGGATAAAAGCAGAGAAAAGCAGGGGCAACAATCTAGTCAAGGATTTCCAGGTTTGCCTGTCTTTGGCCACCTCCCCAATTCCATGTGGTGGACATGGAACAGCAAGAAATCGACTAGCTGGTCTGAATGAGCAAGGAATGATCAATCAGGAGCGATCGCTCTTCTTCTGGTGTGGAGGCTTCAGGCAAGTGGGTGAAGAACTCCCACTCCATCCATCCATCCATCTGTCTATCTGTCCATCCACCCATTCCTCCATCCATCCATCCATTCATCCGTCTATCTGTCCATCCACCCATTCCTCCATCCATTCATCCATCCATCCATGCACCCATCCATCCATCCGTCCATTCACCCGTCTATCCATCAATCCATCCATCCATCCATGCACCCATCCATCCATCCGTCCATTCACCCATCTATCCATCAATCCATCCATCCATCCATGCACCCGTCCATCCATCCATCCATCCATTTATCCGTCCATCCATCCATCCATTCATCCACCCGTCCATCTATCTGTCCATTCATCCATCCGTCCATCCATCCATTCATCCGTCCATCCAGCCATCCATCCATTGATCCGTCCGTCCGTCCATCCATCCATCCATCCATCCATTGATCCGTCCATCTGTCCGTCCATCCATCCATCCATCCATTGATCCGTCCATCCGTCCATCCATCCATCCATTCATCCATCCACCCATCCATCCGTCCGTCCGTATGTATATCCATTTGTCCATCCTTCCACCCATCCATCCATCCGTCCATCCATGCACCCGTTCATCCATCCATCCATCCGTCCATCCATCCATCCATTCATTTTCTATGCCGCTTATCCTCACCTATCCCAGCTGTTTCTGAAAAGACATTTCTTGAGAATAAATTTCTTCTCCAACAGGCTGAACTCCTCACCTTATCTGTGAGCATTAAGACAGCCCCCCCCCCCCCCCTCTTTAAGACCTTCACCAGGATGATCTGCTATCATGTCCTGCAGAGATGGACCTGTTGATTCCATGGTCTACCCTTCCCTCACTCATTGACAAAGCCCAATGATACAAGAACTAAGCCATCTCCTGCTTCAAAGCATGGCCTCAAACAGGCCGGTTTCTAATCACCGTTCATCCCGGCCAAGTGGCCTAACCTCCGCCCCATATCTTCTGTAGCCACATGCTAACCAATGATGAAGAGCATGCTGAGCAGGGAGTCGGAAACCAGTCAGTCAAAGGAAGTCAGTCGTCCAGCAGATGCTGACGGTTGCCTGACGGCTGCAAAGAAAGCTACCGGACCTTCAGCTCAGTCAAGACCACCCTTCAAAGGCCCCAAATTTAACACTGACATGTTTTGATCCCACATCTTGGTCAGCGAGGATGGGCTGGAACTGCTCGGCAGCCAAGGAAAACAAAGATCTTTGCATCTCACCAAGTTTGCCTCTTAAACGCCACACTCTATCTGGGACACTTCCATGTCCTTTTTCAGTGCCTGGATCCACCAAGACAAGAGAGAATGAACAAATAAGCGCATTATGATGCCGAGCCACAAGTTATAATGAGACTGTCATAAAATGAAAGCGTTTTTATGCAGACCATTGGCTTTAATGACACCTACTTTGTTTTTATTCTTTCATTTTGAAGGCCATGCAGCCTCAGCTCCATCATGATATATTAGTTCATACTGCAGATGAGTATCTCATACACACACAAGCGCTTTATGTGTGTTACAGTCTTCCGAGGAAAAAAGCTCAATAGGAATTATTTTCTGAAAAATAAGATGATAGTAGTGGTACCAAAACATGCTGGTACCAAACCATTACAACTATTCCAACAACATTAGTCCGTTTACCCATGAATCCCTCCAAATTGAGTTCTTTTCACATTGGGACACTACAGACAGATTCCCACAGGGGAGTCCTTTCAAGGAAAACATTTTCACCATCATCCACAATCCCTTGTCCTAACGGCGGCGCCTCTTGCTAAGTCAGCCACAGCAAACACAGGATGCGCTCTCCACGCTCCAGGTTGACGGACGTAGCCTTGCTTGCCATGCGCTGCGTGGAATCCATCAACCGTGGAAAGAATACTGCTTGATCAAAATACTGTAAGTGATGTTATCATGGTGCGCCTGTTTCTACAGCATCTATACGGTATCAAGTGTTGTTGCAGGTTTTTGGGAGGTATTTAGAGGTTGCTACTGGCAGAATATGGGAGTGTCCATCGTGAATTATTGGAGAAGAAGTGCTAGCATGCCACAGCTATGTAGAACAACAACAGCTATGTAGAACAACAACAATTATGTAGAACAACAACAACTATGTAGAACAACAACAACTATGTAGAACAACAACTATGTAAAACAACAACAACTATGTAGTAGAACAACTATGTAGTAGAACAACAACTATGTAGAACAACAACCACTATGTAGAACAACAACGATGTAGAACAACAACAACTATGTAAAACAACAACTATATAGAACAACAACAACAATGTAGAACAACAACAACTATGTAGAACAACAACTATGTAGAACAACAACAACTATGTAGAACAACAACAACTATGTAGAACAACAACTATGTAGAACAACAACAACTATGTAGAACAACAACAACTATGTAGAACAACAACAACTATGTAGAACAACAACAACTATGTAGTAGAACAACTATGTAGAACAACAACAACTATGTAGAACAACAACTATGTAGAACAACAACTATGTAAAACAACAACAACTATGTAGTAGAACAACAACTATGTAGAACAACAACAACTATGTAGAACAACAACTATGTAGAACAACAACTATGTAAAACAACAACAACTATGTAGTAGAACAACAACTATGTAGAACAACAGCAACTATGTAGAACAACAACAACTATGTAGTAGAACAACAACTTGTAGAACAACAACAACAGCTATGTAGAACAACAACAACAGCTATGTAGAACAACAACAACTATGTAGAACAACAACAACTATGTAGTAGAACAACAACTTGTAGAACAACAACAACGATGTAGAACAACAACAACTATGTAGAATCCAGGGAAAAGGAAAAGGCGTTTCCATTGCTCTTTGGAAATCATATGAACTTGACAATGGCCAGCGGCGTCACGTTGGCCAGGTACGGTACGTATGATGGTTTATGCTATAGGAAGTTGTCGGTGATGACTCACAGTTGCCTCTCCTGCTCTCGCTGGGAACGCAGTACGAGTCTTTTGTTTCAGGAAACCAACAACTTACCACTCCCTGTGAGAACGCGACCACTATCTCCGACCTTTTCCTGTGGGTTTGTGCGAGCAGACCGCTAAGTAATATCCCCTCAACTGTTAGGTAAGTAGCAGTCATAAAGGGGGAAACTTTGGATTAGGGTTGGTGGGGAGGGGGGTGCGTTTTAAATGCATTAATAACAAACTTCATCAGCATACTTTCCAGTGACAAAGTATGATGAGTTCATTATTTGCTGCTCATCCTTCACTCATGAAGTTCATTTTCCGGGCATTTAGGAATGGACATCATGGAAGTGTTTCTAATATGCTTATCATTCAACATGTCCGAAAAGGAACAGGAGGAATGAGAGCTTATCTATTTCAATTCTTTGTTATCATATGTGCGTTTTGAAACCAGTTAGACATCACTTCCTTCTCTTGCTCATTCATAGTTCCCATCAGAATATCCCTTGAATTCCCACAAGACCCCCTTTCTGTACACACACCCTTCCTTGGGAGTGTTACGTGTGTAACTGTCTGTGTTTGTGTTTGTGAGTGTCGGTGGAATAGCCGTAACTGAAGTTGAGCACGGTTCCCTGAAGCACATTAGCCCAGCCTGCAGCGTCGCAGGTTACGGCGAGGGCAGCCCAGCTGCTTAGACAGGTATGTGGAAAAGCGAGGTGATACAAAACAGAAATGGCCGAGGAGAACGACAAAGGGGGAAAGTGAGGAGGAGAGACGGGACACTCACTAAATGGACTTTGGATGTCGCCTTTGGGATGTCGATGTCATGTCCACCTGGACACAAGACTGGCCTGGCAGATCCATGGCTTTGTTGCGCTGCTGAAGCAACGTTCCAACATAGCAGACCTATCTCGTCAAGAGACTGAATGAGTCTTAAGACTTGACTTGGACTTGTATGTCTTTCCAAGAGACTTGACTTGGACTTGTATGTCTCTCCAAGAGACTTGACTTGGACTTGTATGTCTTTCCAAAAGACGTGACTTGGACTTTTATGTCTTTCCAAAAGACGTGACTTGGACTTGTATGTCTTTCCAAAAGACTTGACTTGGACTTGGACTTGGACTTGGACTTGTATGTCTTTCCAGGAGACTTGACTTGGACTTGTATGTCTACCAAAACTTGTATGTCTTTCTAAAAGACTCGACTTGGATTTGCATGTCTTTCCAAAAGACTCGACTTGGATTTGCATGTCTTTCCAAAAGACTTGACTTGGACTTGTATGTCTTTCCAAGACACTTGACTTGGACTTGAATGTCTTTCCAAAAGACGCGACTTGGACTTGTATGTCTTTCCAAGAGACTTGACTTGGACTTTTATGTCTTTCCAAGAGATTTGACTTAGACTTGTATGTTTTTCCAAAAGACCTGACTTGGACTTGTATGTCTTTCCAAAAGTCTTGACTTGGACTTGTATGTCTTTCCAAGACATGTGACTTGGACTTGTATGTCTTTCCAAAAGACTTGACTTGGACTTGTATGTCTTTCAAAAAGACTTGACTTGGACTTGTATGTCTTTCCAAGAGACTTGTTGTGGACTTGTATGTCTTTCCAAAAGAATTGATTTGGATTTGTATGTCTTTCCAAAAGACTTGACTTTGGCTTGTACGTCTTTCCAAAAGACTTGACTTCGACTTGAATGTCTTTCCAAAAGATTTGACTTGGACTTGAATGTCTTTCCAAAAGACTTGACTTGGACTTGTATGTATTTCCAAGACACTTGACTTGGACTTGTATGTCTTTCCAAGAGACTTGATTTGGACTTGTATGTCTTTCCAAAAGACTTGACTTGGACTTGCAAAGTAGCGCCTTCCTGGTTTTCGCTCAGAAGGGCCAAACAAAGGTCAGCCTAAAGAAGACTCCACGTAGTCTGGAAGCGCAGCAGTCATGTTTGATGAGGAAATAACTGGACCAATGCAGGCTATCGCTGTGAGATCTGGGCTGACACAGTGAACTGACAGGAAGAGTCAGTCAGAAAAAGCGTGGCTGGAAGCGTTTCAAGTATAACACCGTGAGGAGAATAAGTGAGTGTGTAGCGGAGAGAAACCCCGTGGCTCCAAAACAGCTGGGAAGAAAAAAAGGAGAAACAACGAAGCCAAACCGCAAAGATATTCTGTCACTAGAAACGACATCATAAGTATTATGATTCATATCTAAGAAATCTGCTATCACACTAGCAAGGCAGCAAGGATAACTGGTGAGGGATTGGAACCAGCGAGGCTGTTGCTGTTATTTAACCGTATTTGTACCGCCAGCTATCACATTCTTTGGTACGTTCCACTGAATGAAGTGGGCTGATCATCCCAAATGTTTGGCGCCATGAGACAACGTGTCGCTAATTTAAAATGTATTTTCATATTTATATGCGACAAGGCTTAGCGCTGCTAGCCTAGCGTTAGCCCTGCCCAATAATGTGTTTTTCTCTTCATTACAAGAAGATGCAAAGGACTCGGTCAAGGTGTTTCTATGGAGATTAGAATAAGAAGGGGCGGCACAGAAAAGTATCACGGCTGAGAAGAAAGGTCTTCCAGCGGCTCCATTCTGCTGCTACCAGCCCAAAACCCCGGCAGTTTCAGGAGAATATTATCTGCGAGATATAATGGCCTCGCCTTTAATGACACAACGCCTTTTATTCCGTGCCAAATTGCAGTAGCCCGATGCCCTTTGGCTGTTTCTTCCTACTTGTAGCACGGCTATTGAGTTTCCCCTCCAGTTTTTGGTTCAGATCAACATCCCCGCCCAGAACAAATGGTCTACCTCAGATGACTCTCCAAACACGAGTTTGGCCCAGGTCTCCAGCCGTGTTTCCTCTAACCTTCGATAGCCCTCGGAGGAGGGCCCCTTCTCATCCAGCGTTTCTGCTGTTTTTCTGTCTGCTGTGTGTTTCCTGTCCGTTCGCTCGCCAGAGGACTTTCATTCAGGCTACTACGAGATGAAATTCAAAATACAGCTGTCATCCACCACAAATGAAACTTCAGCGGGTGAAACCTTTGTGAAGACCACAATGTATCCCAATAGACATCTTCTGGATATTCTCATACTTTCCAGTACGCAAGTGCAGCGGAACCTCGGTCTTCGTCATCCGTTTGTTCCAACAGGTCAGACGAGAACCGAAAAATCCATTAATTCATTCATTCATTCATTCATTGTCTACCGCTTTTCCTCACGAGGGTCGCGGGGGTGCTGGAGCCTATCCCAGATGTTTTGGGGCGAGAGGCGGGGTACACCCTGGACTGGTGGCCAGCCAATCACAGGGCACATATAGACAAACAACCATTCACACTCACATTCGTACCTATGGACAATTTGGAGTGGCTAATTAACCTAGCATGTTTTTGGAATGTGGGAGGAAACCGGAGTACCCGGAGAAAACCCATGCATGCACGGGGAGAACATGCAAACTCCACACAGAGATGGTCTTTTGGAAAGACATTCAAGTCCAAGTCAAATCTCTTGGAAAGACATACAAGTTTTGGTAGACATACAAGTCCAAGTCAAGTCTTTTGGAAAGACATACAAGTCCAAGTCAAGTCTCTTGGAAAGACATACAAGTCCAAGTCAAGTGTCTTGGGAAGACATACAAGTTTTGGTAGACATACAAGTCCAAGTCAAGTCTCCTGGAAAGACATACAAGTCCAAGTCAAATCTTTTGGAAAGACATACAAGTCCAAGTCAAGTGTCTTGGAAAGACATGCAAGTCCAAGCCAAGTCTTTTGGAAAGACATACAAGTCCAAATCAAGTCTCTTGGAAAGACATACAAGTCCAAGCCAAGTCTTAAGACTCATGGAATTGAACCCTGGTCTCCTAGCTGTGAGGTCTGCACGCTAACCACTCGAGTGCTGTGCCGCCCTCCAATCCAACCTCTAAAACAGAATAGATGTAACAACAATGCGGAATAGGATGCTCCCTGCAATTGGCCGGTTCAAGATGAACCCCGCCTCTCGGACAGTCTGCTGGGATAGGCTCCAGCATACCCCTGCCACCCCAGTGAGGATAAGCGGCATAGAAGGTGGATGCATAGAATGCTTTGCATACAAGATCAACAATGTACAAAAACGTGTTCAGCACAGGAAATCTGAACGTCGACACTCGGGTATGTTTACTTCCTGACCTGATCAGGAAAGATGGCTGAATTTGCTACAAGCAACAAGAAACAACATTGCCTCTTTGTTGACGTTTTTATGTCTCCCAAGAGACGGTGCGCCAAGGAAAAGGAAAGCCATCACCACGGAAGTCAAGGTGAATGTGCAGAAGAAACGACCCCACCAAAACACACAGAGCTCTCAGGCATTAGAGGCTTTTCAGGCCCGACAAAGCCTGGCTTCCACTCATGGAACAACAAGACGGTGGATGAGTGGTGATGGCTGGTGGAACATCACCCTCCGCCATTCATGTCTACCTTTTATTGCTTTCTTCTTTTAGTTGCTAATCTCTAGATTTGCCGGTCATGAAGCAAAGCTGACAAGCCAGCTCGGAAGCAGGAACCAAAGGAAACGCAGATGGGAAATGTGAGGTGGGTCCACACCCTTGAGCATAATGCCTCAGACGCGGACTTGAGGCCATTACCAGCTCCTAATTCCGCTCAACAATCCGGAGCAATCAGGAATAGGCTCGTCTTAGAGGACGACTGGTAAAGCTCAGCCAGTGGAAAAATCAGTCTGCATAGCAACACAGAGACCGTGCCACAACAGGCTGGCTGGGACCCTCTAGTTCCAAGTTAAGTCCAAGTCCAAGTCCAAGTCATGTCAGGGGAAAACGGGCAGGCGGGGCCAACACCTGAAGGGGACAAAAAGCAGACAATCCCCACTCGGCGCTGTTGTTGTACAATAAACACAACATTTCACACAGCCTGCATCTGGAACACGCTGGGGGGCGGGTTGGGGGTTGGGGGGGGGGTCCACAAGTATAAATAGATTCTGTAGTTCCCACAGGTCTGTTACATACTAGGGGTGGGGCCGAACCCCAATACGTTTTGGAACCAGCAGGAATAATGACTAATGAAATAATGAATTGGAACATAAAAACATCCAATCAGAAAGCTGCGTTTCTTGATGAGACCAGTGCATGCCCAGATCAGCCAATGGAATGACAGATGGTGTTCAGCAGTCGGGGGCGGGGACAGAGCAGCCCAAGCAGTCTGCCTGCCCTTCCCAGCAATGGAGGAGACTAACTTAGTTAGTTAGCATCCCTATTTTGCTTTGCAAACATACTATTTGGTATTTGGTAGGTTTAAGTTAGTGTGGGATTAAGTACCCTTTAGTACATACATACTAGTAGATATACATACGTATACCCTCGAGTACATACATACTACTACATATATACCCTCTAGTACATAAATACTAGTACATATATACCCTCGAGTACATACATACTAGTACGTAAATACCCTCTAGTACATACATACTAGTACGTATATACCCTCTAGTACATACATACTAGTACGTATATGCCCTCTAGTACATACATACCCTTTAGTACATACATACTAGTACGTATATGCCCTCTAGTACATAGTACATACTAGTAAGTATATACCCTCTAGTGCATACATACTAGTACATACATATATACCCTCTAGTACATACATACTAGTACATATATACCCTCTAGTACATACATACTAGTACATATATACCCTCTAGTACATACATACTAGTACATATATACCCTCTAGTACATATGTACTAGTATGTATATACCCTCTAGTACATACATACTAGTACATATATACCCTCTAGTACATACATACTAGTACATATATACCCTCTAGTACATACATACTAGTACATATATACCCTCTAGTACATACATATCCTCTAGTCCATACATACTAGTACATATATACCCTCTAGTACATATGTACTAGTATGTATATACCCTCTAGTACATACATACTAGTACGTATATACCCTCTAGTACATACATACTAGTACATATATACCCTCTAGTACATACATACCCTCTAGTACATACATACTAGTACATATATACCCTCTAGTAGTACATACATAATAGTACATATATACCCTCTAGTACATACATACTAGTACATATATACCCTCTAGTACATACATACTAGTACATATATACCCTCTAGTACATACATACTAGTATAATATATACCCTCTAGTACATCCATACTAGTACATACCCGCTAGTACATACATACCCTTTAGTACATACATACTAGTACGTATATGCCCTCTAGTACATACATACCAGTACACACATACATACATAAATACTAGTACATATATACCCTTGAGTACTAGGGGTGTGCAACGCAACCCGTATTTGTATGTGTTTTTCTATTTAAAATTATATTTCCATCCCACTCTATCCCATCCTATCCCATCCCATCCTATCCATCCCGTCCCATCCCGATGATAGAGGTATTTCTCCCAGCAGCTGAGAGTGCGTGCATGAGTACTGTAAGATGCTACCTAGTAGTTTTCCTAAGTAGCCATGCTAACCGGCTAGGAATCCAAGATGAGCCGCCTTCCTGCTGGATGATGCGTTTGTGGTCATGTCTTGATCACGGATCCCATGAATCCAGGTTGAGGGAAGCTAGACACGCAACACTCACCACGGAGCCAGATAAAATAGTCGGCCTGAGAAACTGCACCGAGCACTCCGGTCTGGAACTATATTTGACCCCCGGAGTACGAGAGAAGAGGTCGCCGCAGGGTTGGATGAAAGTTACGTGAGCATTTTGACAGCAGATCTGATGTTGCCTTCAATGCCGCCAGCCCCGCCACTTTCTTCTCAACATGCGTGCTGAAAGCAGATCTTTATTGAATTAGCTCCTGACTGTAAACGTACCTGCAATCAAGCGTGGAGCTAGCTTAGGTCTTACGTCAGCAGCTAGCCCTCCACACGTAAAAGAGCCCGGCGCCTCGCCTGTCAGTCACACTTCGCTCATTCGTGTCCTTCCCACTTATAAACAGCCGTACACGACGTGACACCGGAGATCATAGCTCGGTCTCGCAGGCGTTGCCTACAGCCACGCAAACATCACAAATGCAAATCAGCTCTTCAGAAGATGACTCGCCAGTATTTGACGACGTACAAACATACGCATACGTACGCAAACGTAGTATTTGCACAGCCGCACCGGGCTTGACAACTACGTATATGATGTACTTATTGTCGTGTACTGGACGTGAAATCAAATATTAGGAGTATCAACTTTGGTATTTGCTCTTTTTTTTTACATTTTTGTTTTTTTATTTCCCATATACAGTATTTCAACCTTTTTTTGCTAGTATGATATAACTTTATTCTCATCATATTTGGACTCTATTCCTACAATATTATAACTTTTTCCTCCAAACTAAATTTATATATACATACTATATTAATAAACAACTTTATTTTCTTTACTTTGTAATAATATTATGACTTAAAATTAAACAGGATATACTGTAAACATATCTTTTAATACTCTATGCTAGTAAAACTTATGTCCTTTTTACCCCCCCCCCCATTCCAAAAACATGTTAGCTTCACTGACCACTCCAAATTGTCCAGTCCAGGGTGGGATAGGCTCCAGCACCCCCGCGACCCTCCTGATGATAATCGGTAGAAAATTAATTAAAAAATGATATTTTCAGAATGAGCCTGAACATGCATCACTACAATGCACCACATGGCGGCGCTGTTACAAACACCTTCAGGCTGAGGGAGGGATGATGGCCCCTTTTACCTTTGTGGAATATTCCTGTGGGAAAAAAAGAAAACCTGTGCAGACTCCTGCGATGGAGCCCACCACAGGCCGAGTGATGTTTGAGGAGGACTAAAGAAGAAGAATCAATGGAGGCAAGTCTAGCATGGTGGAACAATGGCTGCTTCTTCCTCTTTCACTCATTCTCTTTGAAAAACTTGCTTAGCATTAGCATATGTCCAAAGCACAGCATGTCCCATGGGTGGATGATCTTGGGTGCCTATATTATATTATCATTGTATTGTTTTGGTTATGAGCTGGGATAGGCTCCAGCACCCCCGCGACCCTTTTGACGATAAGCAGTAGAAAATTACTGAATGAATGAATGTTTTTGTTATGTACACTGAATAATAATACTTTAGTCCCATGTACTTCCCAATACAAAGTCAAATCTACAAAGGTCATATGGTGACGTCAGAGGTACTCATGCACGCCCCCTGGTGGATTAAAATCAATGTTTTTAGTTGAAACTCGTAGTTGCTGCTAGTGTTGTAGCCTCCATTGTGTTTGTTTTCTTAGGAATTGACGTTGATTCGTTGTCATGATGCTAGCATTCTTCGCAAGATGAGTCAGTGAGTAAGGAATTATTGGGGAGAAATGAGTTCCTAGACAGCTTCCATGTTGGATATGACTGGCGCTTGTGAAGGAACGAGTCACTGATTCACGAGTAAAGGAGTTTGAAGTAATTAGTCATATTTGTGAAGTAGAGGTGATGGTCGTTAGCTAGCTAGCACTGGCTATCGCGGCTTCTTAAAGGGAAAATTCCCAATCCTTATGTGAAACATGAACGTGTATTTCTTTCCCACTCGGTGGCCTGGAGGTTAGCTGGTTGGCCTCACGATCAGGTCAGGAGGTGGGGGCTCTGTCATGTTGTCATTTTTGGAACGTTTGGGAACAATGTCCCAATATTATGTCAAGGAAATTCAAAAAGGATTATTTAAGAAGGAAGTGAAAGGTGAGGTGCTAGGAATAGTCTCACCTTCTCATCTCCTGTCCAGGTGGCACAGCGGTCGAGTGGTTAGCGTGCAGACCTCACAGCTAGGAGACCAGGGTTCAATTCCACCCTCGGCTATCTCTGTGTGGAGTTTGCATGTTCTCCCCGTGCATCCGTGGGTTTTCTCCGGGTACTCCGGTTTCCTCCCACATTCAAAAAACATGCTAGGTGAAATGAATGAAGCATGAAAATGAATCAACTAAATGAACTAAACTACATTGGCCACTGGTCTCGCTGCTCATGACTATAGGGGTGTTATTTCATGTCTAAAGGGCTCTAATGTTTACAAATTTAGAAGATCGTAAACAGGTAATTATGAAAACATTCAATTTATTGATATTCAATCCTACTTTGGCCTGCACGGTGTGAAGTGGTTAGCACGCAGGCCTCACAGCTAGGAGACACGAGTTCAATTCCAACCTCTGCCATCTCTGTGTGGCGTTTGCATGTTCTCCCCGTGCATGCGTGGGTTTTCTCCGGGTACTCCGGTTTCCTACCACATTCCAAAAACATGCTAGGTTAATTGGCGACTCCAAATTGTCCATAGGTATGAATGTGAGTGTGAATGGTTGTTTGTCTATATGTGCCCTGTGATTGGCTGGCCACCAGTCCAGGGTGGACCCTGCCTCTCGCCCAAAGAAGGCTGGGATAGGCTCCAGCACCCCCGTGACCCTCGTGAGGAAAAAGCGGTAGAAATGAATCTCCTGTCCATCCCAAAGCTGAGCTGAAGCTTCTTCTTCTTCTTAAGTCCTAGCATATCTACTTTCATTATCCCCCCCAGTCTGTAATATACAGTATAAGGAAAAGTCCAATGTTTCTTACAGTGAACCTCTCACCCTGTGGAGGAGTCCTGACGTGGTCAGGTCTAGGACCCCATGATTCATGGTCTTCATATCAGTGACGTGTGCTATGAGGAAGATACTGACTGAAAGAGTTCCACACTGAGGGCTTTTCCCAGCTGAGTGTCTGGTTGCTCTTGGGGGGGGGAAGGCAGGTCAGCTGCTCCGACGTTTCTTCCTGGAAATATCAGGATGGACCATGGGATAGTGAAGACTTTAGCCACACCCCCGGGTGACCCCCAGGTGCTCCCCAGGTCCCCTCAGGTGTCTGTCATTGTCTTTCAAGTCTTTCATACGCTCACTTTCTGCTATCAGGCACTTTGATGTTTGGGTGATATCTTGCCATGGAATCTGCCTCGGCGCTTCGCTCTACGGCACAGCAAACACTGCCACTCTGTGTCTCAACACGGGCAGTGCTGCCTGGCTCGGTGGCGTCCGTCGCGGCACTCCACCACCTACGACACATGGATCCTGTATGCCTGCTTGGCATCTTTGTCCAACATTTGGAACACAGCAAATGTTGCATTCAACACCATGATGTCATCCAAATGGCTTTTGTTAGTCTATATGTGCCCTGTGATTGGCTGGCCACCAGTCCAGGGTGTACCCCGCCTCTCGCCTGAAGACAGCTGGGATAGGCTCCAGCATACCGGCGACTCTCTCTATATATATATACATATATATACGACCTTGTGTAGGGGTGGCTGGAGCCTACCCCAGCTGGCTTGGGGCCAGCCAATCACAATCACATGTGTGTGGGGGGGGTACAGGAAGTAGGGGGTTCAGAAGTGAGTTTTATCTGGGCGTGGTTAGGGTCATTGTAAGCATCAATAAGAGCCCGTTGCTGTGGTGTTGAGGTCTGGTGCTTGTGTGTCTCTGACATGCATCATCAGCCATAATGATATATCTTCATCAATAGGCTGCACGTGGGTTCCTGATGTGCACACGTGCCCCTGCAGCCTCCACGAATGATGTGACGGAAGTGCAACCTTCAACGTGCAACAGGCCGGTCGATGCCCCCCCCCAGCCTCGAAGGGCACCCCGGGTCCCGCACGCCGCATCCCAGCCGGGACACGGATGCATCCCGACGGATCCACGTCCATCCCATTTCCCCCAAAGCTTGATGACGTGCGTGACGTGCTCGGGGCAGGTAGGCGAGGACGGGTGACTACAGTGACATCACCGCGGGCTGCCTATAAAGTGCTCTCGGGCTTCATAGAGCAAGCAGAGGAGCACCGGAGGAGCTTTGGAGTACAAGGAGGGAGCCCAGGCTTTTATTGGCTGCTATACGACACCACCCATCCACCCATCCACGCATCCACCCATCCTCTCGTTGCACTCCACGCCAGAGCAGAGGAATCCACGGCTGAAATTTCCTCAAGATGAACGTGTCTTTCTTGGTGGCTTGTGGACTTATTGTCACGCTGCTGTCGGGGAAGATGGGAGCCAAACCTTTGACGCAGGCACAGCAGAAGGTGGGTCAGATGCTGTCACGCATATTTCATCATTTCAATCACTTTAAATTGAAACGCCATAACGCTAAAATGCTTCACCTGTACCCACGAAACATAACTCTTCATATTCTTGTGATGAAATGTCTGCTTATTTGCAAAACTTTTGGAACTAACATGGATGTGAATTCACGCAAGTCCATCTTCATCCAGACCAAAAGCACCTGCGAAATATTCTTACACTCCATAGCATCCACTCGAGCTTTCTCTAGTTTTTCCACAGTAGTGACGTCATATGCTTCTTTCAGTCTCTTCGGAGTTTGCTGGGCGAGGAGCTGACGGACCTGCTGGAGTCGGAGGAGCGGGACCGGCGGATAGAGGCGGTGCGCGCTCGGATGCGTCTACTGAGAGATTTACGCACGGACGTCCGGGCCAGGGGGATGTGGGCTCGGCTCCTCAACGACCAGCCCGTGCCTCGGAGGCACAAATCCGGCAGCAAGAAGGCGGGCTCCACCGCGCGGAGCGGCTGCTTCGGACACAAGATGGACAGGATAGGCACCATCAGCGGCATGGGCTGCTAGTGCTGGATCGCACGTAGACGGTCAGTGTTTCGGTTCTCCTCTTTAGACCGGCTGCACTTGACACCGGAGCCCGTGGATGGGGACGGGGGGCGGGCTGCATCCGTGGAGCACATTAGCAAGGACGGGTGCAAACTAGCACGTTGGGGCACATGGTTCTGCTGTAGGTGCAAGAAACGTTACTTTAAACGGTATGTAGCCTGTTAGTGTAGATGGGGGGGGTCCCTTTTTTCAGCAGCACTTTAAACATCAGACCACATCAAACAATTTAATTTAATTTAATTTAATTTAATTTAATTTAATTTAATTTAATTTAATTTAATTTAATTTAATTTAATTTAATTTAATTTAATTTAATTTAATTTAATTTAATTTAATTTAATTTAATTTAATTTAATTTAATTTAATTTAATTTATGTTGCCAGTTTGTATGTTAAAAGTTGAAATAATTAGAAAGCAACTGGCAGGCCGGAAACACTAGGTGGGCCGCATGTGGCCCCCGGGCCGTAGTTTGCCCACCCCTGGTGTAGATCGACCTATGACTCACTGGTTCTTTCTCTACGCTTGATTCCTACGAGGTCCGCACATGTTGTTATTGTGAGTCAAGCTGACTCGACACACCGGCCGTTATCAAGTAACCTCAGAAGGTTCATCCAAAGTGGGAAGTCCTCCTACACAGAAACAGGAAGTGATGCCCTCACAAATACATGTGGATGTCATCATGAGCAGGCATGGTGAAGGCAATAAGGAAGCATGTCCTCCAGGAAATGTAGCATCATGCTAGTTTATTAGCTAGATAACAGTGAATCTCTCCCTTTAGAAAATGTAGCGTCATGCTAGTTTATTAGCTAGATAACAGTGAATCTCTCCCTTTAGAAAATGTAGCATCATGCTAGTTTATTAGCTAGATAACAGTGAATCTATCCCTTTAGAAAATGTAGCGTCATGCTAGTTTATTAGCTAGGTAGCAGTGAATCTATCCCTTCAGAAAATGTAGCATCATGCTTGTTTATTAGCTAGATAACAGTGAATCATCTATCCCTTTAGAAAATGTAGTGTCATGCTAGTTCATTAGCTATGTAGCGGTGAATCTATCCCTTTAGAAAACGTAGCATCATGCTAGTTTATAACCAAGAAAGCAGTGAGTCTATCCCTTCAGAAAATGTAGCGTCATGCTCGTTTATTAGCTAGATAACAGTGAATCTATCCCTTTAGAGAATGTAGCGTCATGCTAGTTTATTAGCTATATGGCAGTGATTCTATCCCTTTAGAAAATGTAGCATCATGCTTGTTTATTAGCTAGATAACAGTGAATCATCTATCCCTTTAGAAAATGTAGCATCATGCTAGTTTATAACCAAGAAAGCAGTGAGTCTTTCCCTTCAGAAAATGTAGCATCATGCTTGTTTATTCGCTAGATAACAGTGAATCTATCCCTTTAGAAAATGTAGCGTCATGCTAGTTCATTAGCTAGATAACAGTGATTCTATCCCTTTAGAAAATGTAGCATCATGCTAGTTTATAACCAAGACAGCAGTGAATCCATCCCTTTAGAAAATGTAGCGCCATGCCAGTTTATTAGCTAGATAGCAGTGAATCTATCCCTTTAGAAAATGTAGCATCATGCTAGTTTATAACCAAGAAAGCAGTGAGTCTTTCCCTTCAGAAAATGTAGCATCATGCTCGTTTATTCGCTAGATAACAGTGACTCTATCCCTTTAGAAAATGTAGCGTCATGCTAGTTCATTAGCTAGATAACAGTGATTCTATCCCTTTAGAAAATGTAGCATCATGCTAGTTTATAACCAAGACAGCAGTGAATCCATCCCTTTAGAAAATGTAGCGCCATGCCAGTTTATTAGCTAGATAGCAGTGAATCTATCCCTTCAGAAAATGTAGCATCATGCTAGTTTATTAGCTACGCGGCAGTGTATCTATCTCTTTAGAAAATGTAGCGTCATGCTAGTTTATTAGTTAGATAGCAGTGTATCTATCCCTTTGGAATATGTAGCATCATGCTTGTTTATTAGCTAGATAACAGTGAATCTCTCCCTTTAGAAAATGTAGCGTCATGCTAGTTTATTAGCTAGGTAGCAGTGAATCTATCCCTTTAGAAAATGTAGCATCATGCTAGTTTATTAGCTAGATAACAGTGAGTCTCTCCCTTTAGAAAATGTAGCGTCATGCTAGTTTATTAGCTAGGTAGCAGTGAATCTATCCCTTTAGAAAATGTAGCGTCATGCTAGTTTATTAGTAAGTAAGTAAGTAAAGTTAATTTATGTAGCACCTTTCACAGACAAGAGAAGAAGAAGAAAAAAAACGCAGATAAATGCAGAGAGAGAGGAAGATCATTCCAAAGCCTAGTAGCAACAGCCTGAAAGGATTGGTCCCCTCTGGTCCGGAAAGGGGTATGTGGAACTGTCAGTAGGTTCTGGTCCACAGACCTGAGTGATGTAGTGGGGGTGTAAGGCAGGATCAGGTCACTAATACAACAAGGAGCCTGACCATGCAGTGCTCTAAAAGAGAGGACCAAAATGTTAAAATATTTTCAATAGGAGAGGCAGCCAATGGAAAGTTTACAAAATAGGCCATATATGTGTCCTCCTGTTTGTGCGAGTCCGAATCCTTGCTGCAGAATTTTGCACCAATTGTAGGCGAGACAGCTTTTTCTTACCTAGGCAAGAGAAAGGACTATTGCAATAGTCAAAGGCATGCGTGATTAGCTCCAAATCCTGATACGACACCATAGTCCTGACTTTGGAGATATTTCTCAGTTGAAAAAAACAATTTCTTATCAGTTGTTTGCAATGCTGCTCTAATGACATGTCCTCATCAAAGATGACGCCCACATTTGCTGAGGCGTCTCGGATGCCTGACCCAAGTCACCCAACTACAGTTTCATTCCTGGGATAGAGTCATCAGAGTCTGTGTTTTATTCATGTTAGCTAGATAGCAGTGAACCTATCAAGGAGTACATGCCATGACTCTTTGCATGGATCCATGCTGACGCATTGATACGTTTATCAGGGAAACATTTCATTGGATGAACGAAGATAACATCTAACATCTTCTATCCCTCTCTCATCTCCAGATCTCCGGATGGGAAACTTCATTTTGTTCTCACACGAGGGAAATAAACTGAGCAGACGGGACACATGGAAGTCGCCATGACCAGCATTAACAGGGACTGAGATGACAATGCTACAAAAGCCTGATACAAATATATATATATATATGATCAATACGCAGGTATATATCCATAGATGTATACCGGACCAGATGTTGAGACGACGGTGTAAAAACTACAAAGCGCAAGGCTGTACATTGGTTGCTGCTGCTGTAAATTCATGTACTACATTCCCCGCATAAATGTATTTATGTTAAGAACTATTTATATGTTTATAAAAAAGAGATATTTATAAATGACTTTTATTTATGTAACATGTTGAGAAAGGATGCAAACTGCAGGTCAATTCTGTTTGTAACTTTTTCTTTTGTCTCAGATAGTTGTAAATGTTCTCCAAAAGGATAAAGATGTGCACCTCCACGTGTCCTCTCAGGCTCTTGTGTTGGTGGGAACCAGGTCTGGCTTCAGTAGTTCAGGGATGTACTGCATATAGTACATAAGTAGTATGTGTATGTACTGTATATGAATGAAAACCTCATGATGCTTTTCTCAGCACGCAGTCCAAAAGAGACAAACAGGAAAACAAGCAAGCAACAGGCACTTGTGAAATGGAAACACATAAAAGTCAAGTCCATAAAGTGCGTTTATGAGGGAAACATGAAAAAAATGAAGTATTTTGGGGGCAGGTTCTTCCACAGTCTCGGGGTGTAACCCGCCAAGATGAGACGCAGGGTTCCCAAATGAATGTCAGCGACTTTTTTTTACATGAGCTACATTCAAATCCAATAATACGTCACTATGGCAACAGATATGACGCAACACAAGTACTTTTCACTCGCCAAATGTTTTAGTGTACAGAGTGAGGGATACTTTTACGTGCAGTACAATTATCGTCCACTAGAGGTCAGAATAACTCCGAGGTGAGCGATCACACGCTGTGATGGGCTGTTGTCAAATGACTCCACATTTGACCAACTATTGTTCATTCTCACAATAATAAGGAACGTGCAAGTGCCAACAGGGCAGACGGGCAATTGTGGTGCGTGTTTTTCAAAATAAAGTTCAGTGAAACATTTTCAGGATATTTTAACGTGGTTCTAAATAATTGTGATCAACATGCGCATAAATCATAATGATAAGTTATATATGTATCTGTATAGCATATACAGTATCCATCCATGCATTCAAACAATATTACTTAACACTGTCTTCAAGTAAAACAAAATAATTTTATGGTGAGGCGGGTTTTATTTCTTAGCTCTAGCAGAAACCCATGCTCAATACCTACATATACACGTTTCCGGTTCAACAACCATGTGCTACATTTAAACTACATGCTTCCAAAACAGCTGCAAGCCCACATGTTACCCCCCCCCCCCCGACCTCCAATCACATGACCAGTGTAAAGTAATATGAAGCAATATTTTATTTTATTTCATATTATTCTTTAAATATTTCTCCGAACCCAACATTCTAAGTATTGTAATTATTAGAGAAAGTCCTGGTAAAACAATAGTCATTTTTAACGCCATGCAGGCGAAGCGCGGGCACGATTTAAATGTACCCTGTTCTGATTGGACGACAGAGTCAGGTGGTATGTCTTCGCGTGGCCGCGCTTTGTTAGAGACTAAGGAACGCGTTCCCTTCGGCTCTGTCTTTCCTGTCTCTAATGCCCCAACGTGAAGGCGCAGCCACGTGCATGCATTAGCTGTTGACGAGCTTGATTTTCCAGCGTCTTCTTTTTTGTGTTTCATTGAAACACACGACAGCACCATGGTGAAGTTAGCAAAGGTAGGCCATTTCTACTTAAAAGCCGTTTTTGGCGCAATAGTGGTTGCTTTGTGTCTTGGCACGAGGCCTTCATGGTGAAGTTGCTACGTCTTAAAGAAGGGATTATGACATAAGTGGAAATGGTTGCCGAGACACTAAATATAATTGCTGTATTGTATCATATGTATGTTAAAACGCTATCTTGGTACGAGGGCAAAACGCGTTGTAATGGCGATTAAAATAGGCGTTTCTTGCTGGGAAGTGAGCGGCCATGTTTGTTCCCAGCTCGGCCTGCTAGCCTTCTGTAAGCTAGCCACTCAAAATGGCATTCGTGCGCGTTCTCGTCTTGATGGTTGCGATTTGACGCACACATGACGTAAACCTTGCCGACTGCTATTTTTTAAACACTATTTATTTTGGCTATTGTAGTGAGCAAAACGGCTAATGTGAGTATTAACGCGAGGGTTAGCTGTTGAAATGCGGGAACTTGTTGGTCCCTGACGCTGCGCAGCTACTGGTACCGTCTTATTGACACTGTTTGAGGATCGGGGGCTTATGTCTCTTGTACGACTGCAATTTTCAACGCTTCGTTAATCTGCAAGTTCGATCGCATACACGCCGCTACGTTAGCCAACATGCTAACATACATATCCACGTGGGTTTTGCGCCTCCTCCACAGTGACACACGAGGCGGCCACGCTTGGCCTACAGTGGGGACCACCCCCACGTGGTCTCACCCCTACTTTATCAAATGCTAATATACTTAGCAATACTTGTTTCATTTCATTACGAGACCCCCAATGCTGGAATTTGAGTGTTTTGTTAATTTACTTGAAATCAAGGTAAAAAGTCTTACTCTTTTTTTTCATGTAGGCAGCAAATAAACAAGTAAGCCAGAAGAAGAAAGCTCCTCCCCCTCCGAAAGAAGTGGAGGAAGAATCGAGTGAAGAGGAGAGCAGCGAAGAGGAAGAGGTGCACTGCCTTGTCCATAGGTGGTATTTTCATGTTATGTATATTGTACTAATTTTCCCAGGTTTATTTCTTGACAGACTCCACCTCCAAAAGCGCTGAAGAAAGCGACACCAGCCAAAGCCACCAAGGCTGTTAAAAACGGCAAAACCGCCAAGAAAGCAGAAAGTGAAGATGAAGACGAGTCAGGTAAGCCCCCTTTATCACTGACAAGTGAATCTCTGCCAAGTAGGATTCCTTTTCATATTTTGTGCAGTTCCAACCTTTATACGTTTAATATTGGAACCTGAAGATGTGAAATGGCACACCTATAGTCACCTTTACACGACCCAGCAGTAGCTGATGGTTATGTTACGTGCCTGCTGTGAAAATTCAGACCTGCAAGAAAGCCGATGTTTCTGTGATCATGTCTGAAATTCAAGTAAGCCCACTGGCTTACAGGCCATGTTCGTTTCATGCATTGCTACCCATGCACAGCACATGAAACACAGCACAGGTTAAATGCTGGTGTCATTTCACATTTCAAGGTTGATAGACCCCCTGAATGAACCTGTGAAATGAACATGGACTGTTGTGTTAATTCCACAGAAGAGGAAGCCCCTCCCCCAAAGAAAGCTGCTAAAGCCGCACCTGCAGAAGAGTCTGAAGAGGACGATGATGATGAGGACGAAGATGATGGTCGGTCATCCTTTGTTTTAATACAGAGAGTGTTAAGGCTATGAATCCTTGCTGATTTTGTTGGTTTGCCCACAAATTTGTTTTTCTTTCGGCTTTTCCTCACAAAGTCAGGTGTGATAATTCTGTACTTTTAATGGGAGATGTATTTGCACATGGAGAGACAATCAGAGTTGCCAATCGACAACCCACCAATCATAACAATTTAGTCTGCAAAGAGTGGGCCAAAATGTCTTGTATGCGTGCTTGCAAACCAAGGCTTTGCCACCAAGTATTAAGTGCTTTTGGCTCGTGGGATTATTGAAATACAAAACTAAAGAATATTTTATTTTCTGGATTTTCCGTTTGGTATTTTGTCTCTCCGTATTAGAATACATCTCCCATCAAAAGTATAGAATTATGTATATTAGTGTGCACACCAACAAAATCAACCAGGGATCAAATACTTTTTTACACTGTATAGTGTTATGTCCCACCCTCCTTTTCTTGGCACACATGTGGTTTTGCGATGCTCATGTGTGATATGTTTGGAGGAAAAGTGAGCTACAGCGCTATGTCTTCGGTGCTGGTGTGTTTCTTTGTCCACCAGTTCTATCCTCAATCGCTGTGACATGAAGCATTTCTTCTGTTCTCATTTTGCACGACTTTGAAAAAAATGGCTAATTTGATGGCTGGTTGTCTCCAGATGAGTCTGAAGAGGAACCCCCTCCCCCCAAGAAAGGAGCCAAACCTGCTGCAAAGGCTCCTGCCAAGCAGGTGAAGGGCAAGCCTGCAAAGGAGCCCTCAGATGATGATGATGACGATGATGATGATGATGAAGAATCCGAAGAGGAGGCCCCACCTCCCAAGAAGGCTGCAAAACAAGCGAAGCCAAAGGCCAAGCCAGCTCAGCAGGCGGAGGAGGATGGTAAGATGATGATGCTGAGGCATGTTGGTCTTGGTGGCGTGGATTGCAAGTGATGATCAACAAGGGACTTAATTCTGACAGATGATGTGGCTTGACATGTATCTGATGCAGTGCTGGTCTCTTGAGGGTAGCTTACCGTCATGGCCGACTTTCACCCATGGCTTCTTGCCTTGCAGACTCTGAGGAGGAGATGGACACCACACCTTCTCCAGCCGCCGCAAAGAAGGCAGGCATGGTGAAAGCCAAGGAAGAATCTGAAGAGGAGGAGGATGATGATGAGGAGGAAGATGAAGATGATGAAGACGAGGAAGATGATGATGACGAAGGTGAGTCATGTTATTTTGCCATTAGCCCAGCCTTCAATGCAAGGTGATGGCTGTGGAGGCAGAATGAGTAGCATGCTAGCATCTAGCATGCTTGCTGGGGTGGTGGCTTGCTTCTTTCAGAAAGCCCCCCTTCCCCAGTGCAAAGTGTGACTATTTTTCCGTCAAACAGAATCCCCAGCAACCCCCGCAAAGAGGAAGGCAGACGGCAAGAAGGAGGCCCCACCTGCCAAGAAAGCCAAGTCAGATGGAAATGGTAAACTTTCCTTTATGGATGGAGTATACTTGGAGCATCTCTACTACTTTATAAATGTCATGAAGTAGCAGCCCATAGTCCTTTGCATGTATGTAGTAGACATACATCAAACATGGGGGGGGGGTCCCATCAATGTAACACTAGTATAGAACACTGTATGGGCTCGTATGGGCTGTAGGCAACCACAGAGCAGCTAGCTAGTTTAGGACTAGCGTGGGTCAAGCTGTGAAATAAAAATCTTGGTTTGTACTACTGCCGTCACTAAAGTGTCTGTCTTCTGTCAGGTTTCTGTCTTTTTGTTGGCAACCTGAATTCTGAGAAGAGCTTTGACGACCTCAAAGCGTCAATGAGGAAATTCTTCTCCAAGAACGGCCTTGAAATTGCTGATGTCCGGTTAGGTGGCTCCAGGTATGAAAGGCGTGGCTTGATGCCATCTGCTGCAGGACCATGCTCTGTGGTGGAGGCAATCGTGTTCAATGTCTTCTTCATTCTAGGAAATTTGGCTATGTGGAGTTTGAATCTGAGGAGGACATGCAGAAAGCGCTGGAGCTCAACGGTAAAAAGTTTATGGGCCAGGAGATCAAGCTGGACAAAGCCAGAAACAAGGAGAATGCACAAGAAGAAAGGAAAGGTACTGCTGGCATTGGCTGCTTGAGGAAACATTGTACGCCATTCCCTTGACACTTTACCATTTCTCCGCAGAACGGGATGCACGGACACTTTTTGTCAAAAACATTCCCTTTTCTGTCAAGGCGGATGACCTGAGGGAGCTCTTTGAAGATGCGGTGGATATCAGGATGCCGCAGGGCCAGAACAACATGAGCAGAGGGTGGGGAAGAAGCTTGCTAGAGCAATATGAACCACACATGCAGATGTAAATACATATGTTCTCCTTCACAGCATTGCCTACATCGAGTTCAAAACAGAGGCTGAGGCAGAGAAGATGCTAGAAGAGACACAGGGTTCTGATCTGCATGGGAGGTCCATTATTGTAGACTTTGTAGGAGAGAAGAGCCGCCAGGGGGCCAAGGGGCCAGGTAAATATTTAGTGCAATGTTCCCATGTAGTTAAAAGAAGCGAGTTGATGTGAAGGTATCTTCTTGCTTGCAGCGATGGCAGCATCAGCGGGGGGAGCCAGTAAAACGTTGGTGGTGAATAATCTGGCCTTCAGCGCCACGGAGGAGACCCTGCAGTCTGTGTTTGACAAAGCTGTTTCCATCAGAGTGCCGCTGAGAGACGGCAGACCCAAAGGGTGAGCACGGTACTCTGGTGCCACGTTGACTCCAGGTTGTCACCTTCTCATGAGCTCCTGGTAATCTGGCCATGATTATGCACGGATTCGCACGAGAAGCAGAGGCAGTGCACGGTTTAAACCGGCTCCACCCCAGTCACGTGAGGGTGTCATGCCATGTCTGCTGTGCTACAAGAACATTGAAACGGTTGGCAGCCTGGTGCTGGTCTGAAGCACATCCTCATCATCTTTTTCTTTGGCAGCTTTGCGTTTGTAGAGTTTGAGAGCGTAGAAGACGCCAAGGAAGCCATGGACAGCATGAACAACACAGAGATTGAAGGCCGCACAATCCGACTGGAGTTCAGCCAGAGCAGAGATAACCGGGCAGAAGGAGGCAGGGGGAACTCGGGTAGGTCGTCAAAACCACACTAGGATGAAGTTCTTAGCGGATGTGATGAAAACTTGAGCTTCTGAAATACTGTGATGTGTAAGATAGTCAAGTCCTGATCTTCACCAAGCCTCACTGATGCTTTGGTCCGGAACCAAGACCAACTTTGACCCACTGTTTCCATTGCCAGGTCCAACAAAGACACTGTTTGTCAAAGGTCTCTCAGAGGACACGACTGATGAAATGCTCAAGGATGCCTTTGATGGGGCGGTGGGCGCTAGAATTGTCACAGACCGAGACACGGGGTCTTCCAAAGGGTAGGTGTGGCACAGGAACACTCAAATGACTAGTAGACTTGAGAACTTGTTGTAGTTGTCTGATAATGATGCTTGGCCACGACATGTATAAACTTACATGTGGCGTTGGCGATGCCGTATCCTCAGTCTACACTTGACCTGTTCCCTCTTCAGCTTCGGCTTTGTGGACTTTGACAATGAAGATGATTGCAAGGCAGCCAAGGAAGCTATGGAGGACGGCGAGGTCCATGGCAGCAAGGTGACGCTCGACTACGCCAAGCCCAAGGGTGAGGGCGGATTCCGTGGAGGCCGCGGAGGCGGTTTTGGCGGAGGCGGTTTCGGTGGCCGTGGCGGCGGATTCGGCAGAGGAGGTCGCGGCGGCTTCGGGGGGCGTGGCGGCGGCTTTGGCGGCAGAGGTAGAGGAGGCCCTCGTGGAGGCGGGCGTGGACGTGGCGGCTTTGGAGGCAAGTGTAGTTATCGAAGTACAACTTGTATCTTACTAAATGCTACTTCCGTCTCCGAGGTTACGGTTGCTGTTCTCCCTGAGCGCGGCGTTGTGCCAACTGCTAAACCTTTGTCTTGCCCTTCCAGGTGGACGAGGCGGCGGAGGATTCGGAGCCAAGCCGCAAGGGAAGAAAATCAAATTTGATGACTAAATCCTTTCTTTTACTTTTTCAGTGGACTCTGGTTTCATGATTTTTCAGAGCTTTTGGACATTCCAGAAAGCGTCATTGGTATATTTAACTGTAATTGGGCATTTTAGCCCTTATATTAGATCCCGCAAACATGACCCGCCCCCTGTGCCAAAATGGCATGTTTTGACCTTTCAGCTGGTGAGTAATGTCCGGAATGCTATCTGGCACCCCTCCTCATGCTTACGTTGTCTTTCTGAGGGATGAAATGTTATGGGTCTGGCAAAACCAGTTTGCTGTGAAAACTGAGCTCTCTTTTTTTTGTTTTGTTTTGTTGTTGTTCTTTGGTCTCCCAGATGCATACATGTGTAAATTAAAAGCGCTGTGTGATTCCATTTTACCATTTGTAAAATACACTTGTACCCACTTGTTACGCTTTCATCTGTTTGCCTTTAGTCTTGCTGTAACGTGTAAAGCGTATGTTCATGGAGGATTTCTTTTTGGGACATGATCTGTTCAAGGTGGAAGGCGAGAGCACCCGATCTGTAACATTTGTAGTGTTAACGCATTTCCCCTTAGACTAATTGTCTCCTTGAATAAACCGTAAAGGTGGTGATTTTTAAACGAACGTCCTATTGACATCCATACTTGCACGCGTCTTGGCCACACCAAGTGTAGCTATGCTTACATCACATAAAGGAACCGATTACCTGGCAGGTTCATGGCACATAATTAATCCAGATTGCAGTGGCCCCCCCCGGCTGCATAGTTAATTTCATGACAGTAGTAGTGTTTTCACATCATTACTGACAAATGTTGCATTGTCGAAGTACTTCCAATTAAATATCCATTTTCATACTTTAAGATCAATTTCTCTGTTCCTTGTGGTCATGACCTAACCCTAACCCATGACCAGCTCCATTTATCATTTCAACATCCTACTCTGGTCGGAGCCAGGGACTACATCCCACTCTTAGTCCGTCTCGTCCCGATCAACTTCTCATGGTGGATTCTGGGCTCCATGCCGTTTTTAACTTTCATTCCTTGGCGGGCAGATCCCGAACAGTGGGGAAATACAAGGCAGCCATTTGAGACGCAATGCATCCTGGGAGTAAGCACACGGAAGTCCCCAAAATGGGCGGCGCCATAACCGTACTGATATTTTGTAGTGACTTTATTTTTTTTAGTAGTCAGTTTCACTCCTGACGTTAGCAGAAATGAAAGCAGTTGGCTGTGCTATCACAACATCCAGTAGATGTACGAGTACACTATCTGTATCTGTTCATCAAAATGATCTATATCCCTATTCGTGATGGCAGTGGGCGGGCTATTCAAAGGGAGTGGGTGTGGAAATGGGCGGGGCTTAATCAGCACATTATTTGAAGTCTGACATTGAATTGGGTTGATCAGAAGTTGCTATATGTGTTATTTATTATTCAGCTCTATGTGCGTGTGTTTATATTGATCATTGACTTTGTTCTTTCATTCGTTCAGTTCACCAAGTAACTTTAGCTACAAAGCCAACCTAATAGAGCGAGCTGAAGAAAACTAAAGAGGCACTCTTCCCAAATGCACCGTGAAGCCGTGTGGCTTCCGCCGTCCCGGGAGGCGGGCTCTGTATGAGATTGGCCAATCACAGAGCGCGAGGGGTGAATAGTAATAGTTTTCTTCGAACGCCAATAACAATGATAATGACAAAATGTACGCGTTTCTTGCTCGTATCCGGCAAAAGTGCATCATCCGTTATGCCGAATATTTAAGAAGGCCTTCGCAGCAACTACCGAAGTGTAGAAAATGTTGAAGGTTCATATTGTAACCCTTTCTCCACCAGGGGGCAGCCTAACTGCTAAATTCTCGTCCAAACTGAAGTCAGGTGTGTCGAACATTCCTAAGGTGAGTATCTCCTTCAACATCAAACGAGAAGCATTTGGAACAATTCATTAGCATTGTAGTTAGCATGGCGAGGGTCATGGCTAGCATAACTTACACTGTGACCAACAAATGGTCAGCCAATCTTTTTTGTGGGGGGGCAGTGTATTTGTGTCGAGGAGTAGTCCTTGTCTTGGTAAACACAATTTTAGTAGCTCTTCCACTCCCTTGAAGCCAAGTATTAGCATTGTCGCCTCTGCTTGTGCCAACAAAGTTGTTTTCCTGGAGTACTGGTGTGAAAACTGCGGCTCCAACCAGTAAAGCCATGAAGCAAACTGACATCAAACGCTACCTTTCCCTTTCTTCAATTAGTGTGAACAAAGGAGAGGGGGGGGGGGGTGCTAGCACGCTCTGGTGGATGACCATGCAGTCAAGTCCCATAGGGTCTTCTTCCCCGCCATGATGGTCCCAACAGCCGTTACCATGTTCACCATCATGGATTATTAGCAACGCGTTCCCCCCAAAATATTGGTTGCATTTGACCTCGTGTTCCTGTGTGGTTCTGTTTTGGAGTCATGTTGGGACGTGTATGCTCATAGCTAGCTTACGAGCTAGACTACATCAGTAGGACACAAACATAAAGAAAAGAGGCCAAAGTATCCTCGTTGTTGTGTAAAGTCAAAGGTGATGTGTGTGAATGTACTACGAATATACTAATACTTCATGTAGAGGATGTTTACATTTTCAGTAAAAAAAAAAAACAATGAAATGCCAAAATAGTTGTGGAGGAATTGGATGATGGTTGCAACAATGGCTGCTGATTCAGGTGTCCTGGTAAGGTCTGGTCTTTGTGTTCTTGCAAGGTGTTTCAGGAGGACCATCGGTGTCTTTGTTCCCTCCACAGCCACGTAGCGCAAGGCTATGTTTAGTGTTGGTTAGCGTGACTGCCTCTCCTGCGTCACTGTTGGCTTACCTGTTGGAGATGTTCACAAAGATGCTGATCTAGTAGGCCACATGCTCAAAGAACCAAACACAAACTTTATTGACATCCTTTAATGTGCACATGTACAATATTTACATCACCGAGACCGTAATGACCAGACCTCTGCCAGCGAGGGCCTCATCCCCAAAATGCAAAGCAAATCTAAGACGTTATAAATATGTCAAGAACAAAAGCACGTTAGCTTCATGGTGAAGATGGAACCGCTTATTGACACTCAGGACTTTTCACCAACTTTCTTTATAAATAATCTTTGCATATTTTCTTTCTTTTTTTATTTTTTTGCATATTTTCTTGACTTGATTCCTACAACATACTTAAATATTTTAACGCTACGCTATGAAATACATTATTTTTCCTCATATTATTTTTTGGTAATACGCTCCCTTTTAATCCTCAGAAAATGACAGCTGTTTTTTTGTTGACATTTTCGCACAATTTCAACTTTCTTCTTGAAAATGTTCTAATTGTGACTTTATTACAATTAATATTGAACTTTTTCCACTGCTTACTTTTTCAAATACTGCAGTTTTTCACAACATTATGACTTTAACATTTCAACTTCACGCTACTCATTTTATCTTCATTTTTGTAACTTTACTACAGATTTGTCCATTTAAAAACAAGTTCTTAAATGATCATTTTGGAATGTGCCACAAATGGCCCCCGGTCCGCATTTTGGACACCCCTGCTTTGCATGCTGGTACCAGTCGTAGTTTTAGTACCGTATCACAGTGTCAAGTATATCAGCACGTTCGGGTTCACAGGACGCTCTCCACAGCCACTCAGGCACCCCCCCCCCCCCCCAAAAAAAAAAAAAGATTGCAAGGACCTGGACCATGTCCTGTGATTGGCTGGTGACCAGCCCAGGGTGGAGCCACGAAAGGCAACAAATCAGCATCAACTGGATGCGTTGGTATTCATTGAATGGCCGTGTCCTGGTGCCCCTGGTATGGCCAGGTCCTGGTGACCCTGGTAGTAGGAGAGTACTGAGGTAGAGACCAGTCATTCTCATACTTTTAAACCTCACATCCAGGCCAAAGATCAAGTAATATTTCTTTTGAACCATAAAAGGCACAGCAGTACAGACGCTGACCTCTAGGGGGCCAAATACCAATGTGTTCCTCAGCGGATCAAAACATGACGTCTTCCGGCGCTTGGACGAATGTTAAGCTAGCTACTAAGCGACTGCTTATTTTCATGATTTTCATTCAGCTTTGTGTTGTGACGTCATGTCCGGTGTTTAGGCGCGTTGGCGCTTGCCCCCACTCGGGGCGGAGACCCACCCATCTCTGGGTCCACCTGCGTTCTCACCTGACCAAATCAACCATGCTAGCAGAGCTACGGACTAGACTTGGTTTTAACCGGACCAGTAATGACAAGTGTGGTCTCCACATGGAAAATAGCATTCCTTCTTTATGGCAGACAAAAACATTCATGATTTTCTTTAGTGGTAATATTCACATTTCCGGGTGTTTCATTAGCGATGGAGGGTCTTTGCTGGAGAGCAGTGGAGCAGAGAAGGTTGCGAAGGAAAGAATCCACGTCATGGTGTTCCCATTCCACAGCTTCAGTGTTTTAAATGTCTTATAAATACAAGAACTTCAAAGAACATTGTTTAGCTAACTGTCCCAGGAGAGGATTGCGGTTCGCCTTGGACTCTCCCGACCAACGGCGAGATCGGGTGATCCTGCTCAAGCTATAGGATCTCCACTTTTTGTGAACAGATCAGGTCGCTGTTGACCAGGTCCCACATGCGTAGGAGTTCTGCTGGGAGCAGTTTGTGAACAACGATCATGCTCCTGAAGAAACAAGGTTCTTTGTTCAACTTGCTGGTTTTGTTTTTCACCAGGCCAAAGGTCTTAAAGGCATTGTGTTTTATTGGAGCCACCTGAAGGACTTCCAGGCACATACCTAAGAAGACATCATCGATGGGGTACAGCTCCAAGGTATCTGCGACCCAATGAAGCCTCCTGGCCAGTTTGCCGTCCATCAGGAAGCCCCCGCCCCCAGCGTACGGGGGGTAATGGGTCTTATTGTACAGAGCCAGCGGGATGTAGTACTTATTTTCCTTCTTTCGAATGGGCTTCGCCTTGACAATCACATCTCCTACAAAGAGGTTCCTCGCACGGTTAGTGCTGGTAAGGAACTCAAAGATGTTCTCCACACTGACGAAGACGTCGTCGTCCCCCTTGAAGATGTACTGAACACTCGGGCAGTAGGTGTGGAACCATTTGAGGAAGTGGGTCTCCTTCAGCGTGAGATTGAAGAAGCTATCTAAGAAGTCCCACTGGAGGATATCCCCGTAGATGAGGTTCTCATACTCCACCAACCTCTGATGGTTGGCCCTCTCGGCCTGGTTGGACGGTTTACCGAGTAGGAAGAATGTCTTGATCCTCTTGCCATCGAGGAGTCGCTCCTTTCCCCAAGTTTTTCGAATGACCTCCCTGCGATCGTGCTGGGTTGCCACAGATTTGATGACCATGAGCAAATAAATGTCCCCGGAGCATTTTGCCGGGTGGTTGAGGAGCATGGGGAAGTAGCGGCAGTGTCGATAAAGCATGAACTGCTTGAAGGTGTCCTCCAGACCCCGAAACCAATCCTGGCCTGAAAGATTGTGGTTGGCGCTACAGTTAGTGGCGGTCACATCCCAGGTGGTGGCGCTGGCGTCGTCAGTGATGCTTGGTTCTTGGGTGGTGGATCCGCCTCCAGGAGGCGGATTTTGTTTGCTTGCCTTCCAGAAGCCTTTGACCCCCTGAAAGGACGGCATCTTCTCCTGAAGAGGAGCTCTGGACTGCACTCTCCCTGAGGTGTCCATGCGTGCTTGCCTTTCCAGTTCAGATGGCGCCCCCATGTTGATGCTCCCTCTCTGGACCATGGTGAGCGCCACCACTGCCAAGAAGAACATCACACTCACCCTCTTGTAGACCTTCCAACGATCTCTGTTGTTCATCCTGGTGGAGACAAACACAAGAGAAAGTTCAGATCAGCGCTTGCATTGTCGATACAGGATCATGAGGTACTTGTTGGGGGGCAACCACAGCAGGTCATCACCTAAGGGTGCGCTACCTACCCTCGTTTGGAGTCAAACATGATTGGTTCATTTGCTAGTTAAGATCAGGCGTCTTTTCAACCGTATGGAGACCACTTAGACGTAGTCCACCTCGTTGGCCTCCAGACCGTGTCGGCTCAGAGGTAGGAACGGATCACTGGGTGAAAACGATGTAATACGTAATAACGCCTAGTTGTCACGCTGGAAACACACGCAGACAGAACCATGTGACCCACCAAAACCACACAGCACCAAAGAACGAATGCACTGGTGGTGCGTCAGATTCCGCTTGTCCGGCGTCTCTAGACTGCCGACCAAATGGAATTACTTCTGCGAGACATTTTGGAATATAAAGTGTCCGTCATTCCGGACCCCTAGGTCCTCATGTTGATGACCCCTTGTAATGTTGATGAGCCCTCGGCCCTCACGTTGATGACCTCTGGGTCCTAATGTTAATGACCCCTCGGCCCTCATGTTGATGACCCCTTGTAATGTTGATGACCTCTCGGCCCTCATGTTGATGACCCCTCGGCCCTAACGTTGATGACCTCTGGGCCCTAACGTTGATGACCCCTTGTAATGTTGATGACCCCTCGGCCCTAACGTTGATGACCCCTCGGCCCTAACGTTGATGACCCCTCGGCCCTACCGTTGATGACCTCTGGGCCCTAACGTTGATGACCTCTGTGTCCTAATGTTGATGACCACTCGGCCCTCATGTTGATGACCCCTTGTAATGTTGGTGACCCCTCGGCCCTAATGTTGATGACCCCTCATTCTTTCACACCTTTTCTTCTCTCTCTGCCCCCCTGGATTCAAGCTTGATCTTGGGAGGGGACTCACTATTTAGCCTTTAGTATTTCATCCAGATATAGCTGTCCAGGTCTAGCCCAGATGGGGGACATCGTGAGTCTCAATCAACAATACTGAAGAAGAATATGATTGATTTTGGTTTTTGTGATGCTTGGCGCTCTTATTACCCTATCACAGGGAATATATTATTATTATTATTATTATTATTATTATTATTATTATTATTATTATTATTATTATTATTATTATTTCTCACCAGGGCACCACACTTAGTCTCCAATTGACTACTTTTTAACAAGTAGCTCATCTTATCAGACATATCAGATATTCATATCCACCCTATCATCATTAGTGACCACGATGTAATACATCATTAGGCTTTCTAAAATACTTGACAAAGTGGACAATGTTTTTAGATTTTAATGACCAACCAGAAACCTCGCCTTGGTTCTCTGGGCAGCAAAAGTAGAACTGCACGGGAAGATGATTTCATATTCATCATATAAGAAAAAGAAAGAACGATTGTTGGAATTAGAATTGGAGAAAAAAATCAAATTGCAACTGCAAAAATGAAACTGCTTATGCGGATTCTAAAATGAGAATACCCTGAGTAACCTAAGAAAACTGGAATTATATTTAAAGGACCCCACCCCGGGGGCGGGGGGGGGGTGGGCAAGAACAGAAGCGTACCAAGCAACAGTCAGAGGAAACCAAGCGAGTGAAAGCCAAAAGAAAGCTAGGAAAGGTGGTGAGGATGATACCAAGGTAGTATAAAATACCTGGAAAGTACAGGATTTTCTTTCCAGTGTTTATTGGCATAACATGTACTCCATGTTCTCACGTGGAGTACAAGTCTAGTTTAGTAGTACTAGCCTGGGGCAGTAGTGGCATGTTATAATGACAAAGATGTACTTTGTATTTCCATCCTTCCAAGCACACTAGGGAACATGGAAAGGTGACAAGGTGCCTTCACCACAGCCAGAACTCCTTCCAGTGCGCCAATGAAAGTGAAAATGAAATGGAAGTGGTGCTACGTACATAGCAAGATATTCCGGAAGAAAGCTGCTGTCACTTGGAAGAATGTGGGAATGTGGTGTCATATCCAACCTGAAATTGGATTTCCATCATTTCATGCCACTGCTGGTCCCTTCCACTACGCTCTCATCTACTCTATGTTCCTCCACCACAGCATGGTGATGGAGTAGAGCACCATGCAGAGATGGTCTCCTCTCAGGAAACAACACTCCTTGTGATGGTGATGTCCTACAAGTTCCTCCCCAACTGTGGTGGGTGGAGAGCCTCCACTTAAGAGTTCAGGCAAGACATGAGAAGTTAAGAAGAAACCATTCCATAACACTTACATTGGGAGTCTGGTGGAAGACCTCAAGCACCTCCAGCAAATCAATAATCCTGTCCAGGGAAAAACCACGTGTGACAGCAGGGATGACTTGGAGGGAAGGAAGGCGTTTGTGTCCACGCTGCAGCTGCTCCCTCCTCTCACTCCTCCTCCCGTCCTGCAGAGCTTTTCTACATGCACACGCGTCACCTTGGCCCGCCCACCACACACACAGAGACGGAAAACTCCACCCTGCAGGGCCGGCCTGGGGGCCAATGGCTGTTTCTCATCACATCATTGAACAAGACATAAAAGTCCTTTAAGAGGATAAAAAGTAAATATCAGGAGTTAAATAATTAAGGAAAATGTTTAGGAAGAGGAACTTCCATGAGAACTCCACGAAACAGAGACAAGAAGTCAGGATTTGATGTCACGGTGCTAGCATGGAGTAGAACTCGCCAAGACAAAACCACTACAGCATTCCCAATCTTGGCTGCTTCTAAAACATCCAGAGGCCGTAAATGGCCCCCAGGCCGCACTTGGGACCGCTTCCACGTGAAGGATTCTCAGATGTTTCAGTGCCCCCTGTCTTCTACTGTGGTGGAGTCTTGTAAAAGATCATGGACATGAAGTATGGACTCATAGCTATGAAAAAGCTCTAACGTCACGGAACGCTATGGACCTGCTGGCGTGGAAAAACTGCCCTGACCCTGCTGGACTGGACTGTTTGTGTGCACAGTGACTGGTTCCAGTCATCCAGTCATCACTAGGATGAGGGCAGGCAGCGGAGGTCCTGTTGTTAATGAGCAGTAACGGTGCAAACGCCAAGTGCTTCCTTGCTGTGTGGCTAAGGAGTACACCTGATGGGAAACCAACACACGCCCCTTCCTTTAGCATCCTTGGCAAGAATGTCCATGGTGGGACATCATCAGCATCTGGGTGGGCCCCCGCGTTCTTTGATTGTCAGTATGGGACCCTTGGTGGAAAACCCCTGGCCTGGGGTCCTGATGGAAATGTCCTGGTCTTCATTGGATGCCATCAGGCCATCGGATCAGTTCATCACCCAAAGCTAATTGAACCATTAACCATTGAAATATGTCAACAATATACATCATATACAATATATATATCTAGCACTGGCTAGTATTTCATAGTAGTACAATGTTCTATCCATGCATAGGAGGCTTTCATTGTAGTATTTCATAGTAGTACAATGTTCTATAAATCCATAGGAGGCTTTCAATGTAGTGTTTCATAGTAGTACAATGTTCTATCCATGCATAGGAGGCTTTCAATGTAGTATTTCATAGTAGTACAATGTTCTATCCATCCATAGGTGTAGTATTTCATAGCAGTACAATGTTCTATCTATCCATAGGATGCTTTCAATGTAGTATTTCACAGTAGTACAATGTTCTATCCATCAATAGGAGGCTTTTAATGTAGTATTTCATAGTAGTACAATGTTCTATCCACCCGTAGGAGGCTTTCGATGTAGTATTTCATAGTAGTACAATGTTCTATCCATCCACAGGAGGCTTTCAATGTAGTATTTCATAGTAGTATAATGTTCTATCCATCCATAGGAGGCTTTCAGCTAGTATTTCATAGTAGTACAATGTTCTATCCATCCAGGAGAGGCTTTCAGTGTAGTATTTCATAGTAGTACAATGTTCTATCCATCCGTACGAGGCTTTCAATGTAGTATTTCATAGTAGTACAATGTTCTATCCATGCATAGGAGGCTTTCAATGTAGTATTTCATAGTAGTACAATGTTCTATCCATCCATAGGTGTAGTATTTCATAGCAGTACAATGTTCTATCCATCCATAGGAGGCTTTTGATGTAGTATTTCATAGTAGTACAATGTTCTATCCATCCACGGGAGGTTTTCAATGTAGTATTTCATAGTAGTACAATGTTCTATCCATCCGTAGGAGGCTTTCAATGTAGTATTTCATAGTAGTACAATGTTCTATCCATCCGTAGGAGGCTTTCAATGTAGTATTTCATAGTACAATGTTCTATCCATCCACAGGAGGCTTTCAATGTAGTATTTCATAGTAGTATAATGTTCTATCCATCCATAGGAGGCTTTCAGTGTAGTATTTCATAGTAGTACAATGTTCTATCCATCCAGGAGAGGCTTTCAGTGTAGTATTTCATAGTAGTACAATGTTCTATCCATCCGTAGGAGGCTTTCGATGTAGTATTTCATAGTAGTACAATGTTCTATCCATCCATAGGAGGCTTTCGATGTATTTCACAGTAGTACAATGTTCTATCCATGCATAGGAGGCTTTCAATGTAGTATTTCATAGTAGTACAATGTTCTATCCATGCATAAGAGGCTTTCAATGTAGTATTTCATAGTAGTACAATGTTCTATCCATCCATAGGTGTAGTATTTCATAGCAGTACAATGTTCTATCCATCCATAGGAGGCTTTTGATGTAGTATTTCATAGTAGTACAATGTTCTATCCATCCACGGGAGGCTTTCAATGTAGTATTTCATAGTAGTACAATGTTCTATCCATCCGTAGGAGGCTTTCAATGTAGTATTTCATAGTACAATGTTCTATCCATCCACAGGAGGCTTTCAATGTAGTATTTCATAGTAGTATAATGTTCTATCCATCCAGGAGAGGCTTTCAGTGTAGTATTTCATAGTAGTACAATGTTCTATCCATCCGTAGGAAGCTTTCGATGTAGTATTTCATAGTAGTACAATGTTCTATCCATCCATAGGAGGCTTTCGATGTATTTCACAGTAGTACAATGTTCTATCCATGCATAGGAGGCTTTCAATGTAGTATTTCATAGTAGTACAATGTTCTATCCATGCATAGGAGGCTTTCAATGTAGTATTTCGTAGTAGTACAATGTCCAGACCATCAGTTGAAGCAAAGCCAGCAGTACGCATGAGAACATTCAAGCGCGGTAAAGCAATGGTGTGGCTGAGTGAAGCGTCCCTGCAACGTCGGCCATCTTGCTAGAGGACAACATGTCTCTGTGCTTCCAAACAGGAATGTTTCAATGGCAACGCAGCTGTGATCCAAACGGCCCCTTCCTCTCCTTCTCTCCCGGTTTCCTGCATCCAACAAGTCATCCTTCTCGGGGGCCATGTGCATCCTGCCGCCTGCCGACGCTGCTTTTTCACCATTGGACCCCCCCGCCCTCGCCCCCCCGCGGTTTCAGATCCTGCAGCTGCCGAGGGCTGAGGTCTGCAGCCATGCTTGTGAAATCTACGGCACAAAGATGGCTCCGAGCAGCAGCTGAGTGAAGCTCCTCTCACCTCCATGACGCATTCCTGCAGCTCTTTGTTGTGCTTTCACAACCACCGCTCATTAGCAGGTCGGGGGGGGGGGGCAATCACTCCGTAGACCTGCTGATCCGTGCCGGGGCCCGTACCGTCACATGCCTTAGACATCATAGAAATTATAGACATCGTAGAGACCTTAGACACCTTGTGTGCCTTCACTGGTGTAGCATGTCTACACCAATGCAAAGGATGCCAACTAAAAGGATGCTAACTAGCAACCCAAAGTACTGAGTGGCCAAGAACCTGAAACGTTTTTTTTTTTTTAGAAAAATGTGGTTAATCATTACAACACAACAACTTCCTGGTTTGAACACAAGTTATGTATCTTGGACTGGTGGAATCAATGACACATGCATTCACCACTGTGATTGGCCAGTACTTCTACTCTACTTCTATAGTATAGGTATATAGGTATATGGTGCTTGGCCATTACTTCTACTCTAGAAGTCTACTTCTACAATACTTCTATAGTATAGGTATATGGTGCTTGGCCATTACTTCTACTCTAGAAGTCTACTTCAACTATACCTCTATAGTACAATTAATGGTGCTTGGCCATTACTCCTAGAGTAGAAGTACTGGCGTCTACTTCTACTATACTTCTATAGTAGAAGTACTGGTGCTTGGCCATTACTGTTGTACTGTCCCAGTGTGAGTGGGACGTATGAGTGTGACAAATGACGTATGAGCACCCCTCACATCAACACACCTTTGTTTCCACGGCCATCAGCAGGTTCTTTTCATCTTTTCTTGCAGGTTATGCAAGAACAAGAAAAGTGTCAACATAAGCGGTGATAAGAAAAACAAGAAATGGGAAAAGTTCCACGTCGCCCACAGGAAGTTTGCCCTAATCCTGGGTTGAGGTAAGCCCACCTGAGAGGATTACCTGGGTTCCGTCAGCTCACTACAAGTCACCAGGAAGGAATTTACTTCAGAGGTAAAAAAACAATAATACACGCTTGAGGGCATACCGCCCCCGCTTCCTGTACCCCCCCTTTCCATCAAGTGAGGATGTTCCTCTGTCACAAGGCAGCAGGAACCAAAGTCATGTGATCATGGGCTTGTTGTGAATAAAAACATCCAGAAGCCTAAACACTGCAACATGCTTTACCCATGAAGGATGTCAATCATACACGTTATCATAGCAACATGCCACGTTACATAAAAACAAAATTTTTACTGCCAATGCTGCTTCTAAGAGAGCAGGACTTGGTCTGATTGGTCTTTTATCTCCTTCCCGATCACAAGTCAAACCCCCCCCCACATGGGAACTTGCTGTGGCGCATCCAGGAAGGTTAATGTTTATATTTGTCAGGACGTTCCTGAGAGGGAACACCATGTAGAAGGTCATTAGTAAATAAGATGAATGAACCAACCAGGACGGCTTTGGAAATGGCCAAGACGTTCTGAAAGAGTGTTTGAGGTCTCTTGGGTCTGGAAGGACCACTTTAGAGGAAACAGGAAGTCAAGGAGACAGATGTCTTGGCCGGCGTCATCTTTTATCAGCAGTGCTCATGAACACTTGCTGATAACGTGCGAGTGGAATGCTACTGGTCCTGCTAGCTAACACTGCTAAGTCATCACCAAGGACCCCGCAAAACTAGGCTGCCGTGGTCCTAACTATTTGCAAAACCAAACATGGAGTTGCTTGTGTTTACACCGGGCTCACACTGACTATGATCCTGATCCGGAGCCCATGGGAGCCTACAACTGGGATTCCAATCTTACACAATCCTGTTCAGGATTCAGTGTGAGCTTGGGGGTACACGGCAACAAGGAGTCAGGTCCGCACCAGCGTGTACAATACTTGCCGGATGGCGACCATTACCTTCAACGCGACATGACGGGAGGAGTCCCGGGTGTCAGACTCGCCACTCCGGTCCTGGCATTGCAGGCGCCATAGCGCTGAAGCCTGAACGTGCTAGGGCCTACGTCAGTTGCCGAAGTGTGACGTGGGAATGTTTGCCTAGCGTTTGCTGTACTTTTCCACATTTCCTAATAGGAATATCTTACAAAGCCTCCAAAGAATCCAAAGGTCAAAGCCAAGGCATCATCTGTCACTACGTTGGTGTACGTAATAACAACATGTCAGTTATTATATGATGGGGGACTTGATGGTTCTAGTGGACTTGATGGGTAAGTTGTGACTTGATGGTTCTAGTGGACTTGATAGGAAAGTTGGGACTTGATGGTTCTAGTGGACTTGATAGGAAAGTTGTGACTTGATGGTTCTAGTGGACTTGATGGGTAAGTTGTGACTTGATGGTTCTAGTGGACTTGATAGGAAAGTTGTGACTTGATGGTTCTAGTGGACTTGGTAGGAAAGTTGTGACTTGAAGGTTCTACTGGACTTGATGGGTAAGTTGTGACTTGATGGTTCTAGTGGACTTGGTAGGAAAGTTGTGACTAGATGGTTCTAGTGGTCTTGATGGGTAAGTTGTGACTTGATGGTTCTAGTGGACTTGATAAGAAAGTTGTGACTAGATGGTTCTAGTGGACTTGATGGGTAAGTTGTGACTAGATGGTTCTAGTGGACTTGATGGGTAAGTTGTGACTTGATGGTTCTAGTGGACTTGGTAGGAAAGTTGTGACTTGATGGTTCTAGTGGACTTGGTAGGAAAGTTGCGACTAGATGGTTCTAGTGGACTTGATGGGAAAGTCGCGACTTGATGGTTCTAGTGGACTTGGTGGGTACGTTGGGACTAGATGGTTCTAGTAGACTTGATGAGAAAGTTGTGACTTGATGGTTCTAGTGGACTTGGTAGGAGAGTTACAGGTTAAGGTTCCTGCAGTCCAACAGTAGAAGAGGCAGGTGTTTCCAAACCAACTGAAAGAAGGTAAATTGCAAGCCGTCCTCTTGTCTCCATGCCAGTCTGATACCGGAACGGCATGTGTGATGGACCCGTTTGGTACAAAGCAGTGTCCCCTGCTAAGGTCATGGAATCAGGTTTTCCATTCTGTAACGAGACAAGCCAGAAAAGGCGTCTATTTTCCCCCCTTTAGCCACACTTTTGTTTTGATAAGAAGCAGCGGCTTCCTCTCTGCTGCGATTCCAGCTGGACGGTACCAGCATGCCGGAGCGAAGGGTTAGCCAGCCACCTGCATGCTAGTGCGTCAGTGTGTCATGTGCGACTTGTTTCCTCACATTGTGCTGCATCTCGCCGGCATTGAGTCAGGACCCCTCATCCGTCAGGACACAAAATGGGAGTCGGGGAAGAGCTAAAAGTGGCACCGGTACCGTTTTTAAAATAATGACATAACCAATGCATCTTGACTTTATTTGAGAGCTGTGGTTCATGGAGGGAAACGGGTACTCTGACTTTGGGGAAGTGGTTGGATGACATGAATGGTATTTATTTAGTGTCCATGCAATGCTCATGCTAAGATATCTTAGCCTAACCGAGCACATAAATATATCCCAACAGTACACACGTACAACGCATAGCAACATTCATACTCCACTTTTTACATTCACTGTATGTACATGATGTGCGTATTGATCATTAAAACACAACTTCAACTACGTCTAAGCCATGGATGACAAAATATATAGCCCATAACCTCTCATCATACACTATATAGTCATATTCATAACACATGCATCATGTATATACCCTACTTCTTATCATACACTATTTAGTCATATCCATAACACGTGTATCATGTATATACCCTACCTCTCATCATACACTATATAGTCATATTCATAACACATGTATCGTGTATATACCCGACTTCTTATCATACACTATATAGTCATATTCATAACACATGTACTATATACCCTACCTCTCATCATACACTATATAGTCATATTCATAACACATGTATTGTGTATATACCCTACTTCTTATACAGTATATAGTCATACTCATAACACATGTACTATATAGTCATATTCATAACACATGTATCGTGTATATACCCTACTTCTCATCATACACTATATAGTCATATTCATAACACATGTACTATATACCCTACCTCTCATCATACACTAGTCATATTCATCATAATCCATGTATCATGTATATATACCCTACCTCTCATCATACACTATATAGTCATATTCATAACACATGTATCGTGTATATACCCTACTTCTCATCATACAGTATATAGTCATATTCATAACACATGTATTGTGTATATACCCTACTTCTTATCATACAGTATATAGTCATATTCATAACACATGTACTATATACCCTACCTGTTATCATACACTATATAGTCATATTCATAACACATGTATCGTGTATATACCCTACCTGTTATCATACACTATATAGTCATATTCATAACACATGTATCGTGTATATACTATAACCTTTTCCACTGAGGGTCATGTTCTGTTACATCAATGAAAAATCTTTGTGCCCCCCCCCATTTCTGCTGAAAGGTTCTTGCTGTGATATTATGGCTTTATTTTGGGTTTTTGCCGTTTGGTTCTCCTCTGCCATATTCCTGGTCCAGGTCATGGTCCCGTACCTCGGTAGCAGTAAACATGATCATAAATAATAGATCCCATGTGAGCCGTCATGGCCGCAGGATGTAGCACATTTTCAGGTGTGCCAAGTGTGACCTCGCCGAGAGAGAGAGAGCGAGAGAGGGAGCGCAAGAGAGAGGGCCAAACGAGGCCACAAAGAACTTCGGCTGGCCGGCTGGGAGACGTGATTATTGTCTGACCCCCTATTAGGTTACAAAAGTCTGCGGTGAAGCTGAGAAAAAAATGCAGGACCACAATCCTTTGCATTGTTCCAGCCCCCGCACCCCCGCCGCTGATGCTCGACCCCCCTGTTCCACTGACCCTGATCAAAACCCGGAAGGATGAGGTTACAGGAAGGCCGATGGTGCGGGGGAGATAGAGCGACGCTGTGGTGACAGCTCCCTCCTCACCTCCGCTTTGACTGGCTGCCTGGAGGGGGACCGGGATTGGGGAGGGGACAAGACAGACTGTCAGCTTTTCATTTAGAATATTTCTCATCACCATGGTTACATAGAATGTTTCCACAGAGCTTGGGGCGTTCCTAATGAAGTGGCCAGTTTTCCACCGTGCCGGTGACACGTTGGACATTCCTTCCATGCATTCCTTGCTGGGAATCAGATATGATGACAGGTAGGATGGAGCAGGAATAGTGTTGTGCTGCACCTTGCAGGCCCATAAGGAAGAAGCGGAATAGGCCAAGATGGCAGTAATATGCTGGACGTGGAATATGGATGGTCTGCAGCTCCCCTGGTGATGGGGGGGTGGGGGCGGGGGGCAGGGCAGGGCTGGGCTAAACAGGCCTAACAGCCAAGTGGAAAGTGATTGGACTGAGATAGCATGGACATGATGGCTAAAAGCACAATAATACACTTATTGGCTTCCTTGGCTTCACTTCCCATCTTGGACCAAACGACTCCATGAGATCATCCATGTGACACACGCCAGACTGGAACACCATCATGATTGATGGATCGGATGGATCAGGCCAGGGCGCATACGTACATTTAGTCTTGGATACTTCATATATAGTCTCATACACTTCCTATAAACTATATATATATATACGTATATAGTCTAGTACACTACCTATATCATATATACTTTTCCTATATAGTCTAGTATACTACATACTGTATATACTGTATAGTCTTGTGTACTTCCTATATGTTGTAGTATATAGTCTAGTATACTACATACATACTGTATATACTGTATAGCCTTGTGTACTTCCTCTATACTGTAGTATCTAGTCTAGTATACTACATACTGTATAGCCTTGTGTACTTCCTATATACTGTAGTATCTAGTCTAGTATAGTACATACTGTATATACTGTATAGCCTTGTGTACTTCCTATATGTTGTAGTATATAATCTAGTATACTACATACGTACTGTATATACTGTATAGCCTTGTGTACTTCCTTTATACTGTAGTATCTAGTCTAGTATACTACATACTGTATAGCCTTGTGTACTTCCTTTATACTGTAGTATCTAGTCTAGTATACTACATACTGTATAGCCTTGTGTACTTCCTCTATACTGTAGTATCTAGTCTAGTATACTACATGCTGTATATACTGTATAGCCTTGTGTACTTCCTCTATACTGTAGTATCTAGTCTAGTATACTACATACTGTATAGCCTTGTGTACTTCCTCTATACTGTAGTATCTAGTCTAGTATACTACATACTGTATAGCCTTGTGTACTTCCTCTATACTGTAGTATCTAGTCTAGTATACTACATGCTGTATATACTGTATAGCCTTGTGTACTTCCTCTATACTATAGTATCTAGTCTAGTATACTACATACTGTATAGCCTTGTGTACTTCCTCTATACTGTAGTATCTAGTCTAGTATACTACATACTGTATAGCCTTGTGTACTTCCTCTATACTGTAGTATCTAGTCTAGTATACTACATACTGTATAGCCTTGTGTACTTCCTCTATACTGTAGTATCTAGTCTAGTATACTACATGCTGTATATACTGTATAGCCTTGTGTACTTCCTCTATACTGTAGTATCTAGTCTAGTATACTACATACTGTATAGCCTTGTGTACTTCCTCTATACTGTAGTATCTAGTCTAGTATACTACATACTGTATAGCCTTGTGTACTTCCTCTATACTGTAGTATCTAGTCTAGTATACTACATACTGTATAGCCTTGAGTACTTCCTATATACTGTAGTATCTAGTCTAGTATAGTACATGCCATGCTGTATATACTGTATAGCCTTGAGTACTTCCTATATACTGTAGTATCTAGTCTAGTATACCACATACTGTATAGCCTTGTGTACTTCCTCTATACTGTAGTATCTGGTCTAGTGTAGTACATCATTCCAGTGCCCTAAAACCCTGTTCCACATCTCAAAGTGTTGGACCCACCTCCACTCTGCTCCCCCACTGCACTGGCGGAGCACGGGCGGCTGCTCTGCTGGGGTTCCGAGTGGGAGAAGGTGGGTGCCAGGGTCCAGGCGGAGTCTCTCGCCATGGCTCCCGGTTCAGGAGTTCGGGAGATCTTGGGTTTGCTTACAAATGCCGAGATTGAATCCCCGCTGAAAGAGGAGATGAAGACATACGGTAAGTTCTGGTGTGTTTCAGGGGTGGACCCCGCCCTGCACTAAGACAGCCCTAAGACAGCTGGGGTAGGCTCCAGCAGAGGGTACGCGGTACAGAGAATGGATGCATGATCATTGTCAGGCCCTGCCTGGACTAGATGATGATAGCACTGACACGCAGCTTTGCTAGCTTTAGTCACTCAAGCACTGATGTCATCATGACTCAGCAGAAAAAAAAATACCGTTATGATTCAGTCATGTTTATGCCGTATGGGACATCCCTAACCCTTTCCTTTGGGAATTGTGAGTGTGTGTTTCAAGTCACCTTGATAAATTGTCATTGAGTTTCTGCTTCTGCAGGTTTCCATCTCTTGCTTGGGCCTGGTAGGATCGGTCCAGGTCTGAAGTCTGAGCCAGGCAGCCGAACTCCAGGTCTGTGTGTGATTTATTCATATGTATATATGACATGTATATCAAATGTATACACTGGATATCAAATATATGAAATATTGGATGAAAAGATGGTGCACAATAACACAGGGCGGGGAAGAGTAGCTATGGCAAGGTTACCCAGCATGCCTTGTGGGTTATATATGTGGCATTCTGTGAGTCTGCGCTGGGTTGGTCCATCACTTTCAAACCAGGAGGGTTTAGTTAAAACAAGCTGAAGATGCCTCTGACCATTTCCCATGCCACTCAACTTATACTAGGAAAGGTTGTTGGTCTTCTATGAAAATGTGTTTTAAATAGCAGTACTGGGCGTGGTCACCACCTTACAGAGTATTACTGGACGACACCTCGCTGCATGAAAAAGTTCCATAGTATTAGTATTCTGTTAAGGTCAGGGCCACTAGCTGTTCCACATCCGACTGATTGTATTAATATCCCAAATAGTCCACATCAACTACTCACTGGTGCTTTGGTTCAGGGAGGTGGCCGTGCACGGGCGACTGCCAGAGCTGGTGTGAGGTCGCGATGCGTACTTGAAAGGAGAGGAGGTATTCCGCTCGTTCCCGTTTCCACCCTCCCTACCTGGATCGCCCCCCCGATTTCCTGGGCGCTGATCCCTACATAGGACACACATGAGGAACAGCAGAGCTAAGAGTTTGGATGAGAAGATAGCGTAGACAATGGATATTTTATCCTAGATGTTTGCTTCCCTGACACTTGCAGACAAGAATGGACCATCAGGACTAGATAGGAGTCCACATCCATGACTCCTTCAAAGCTTTCCTTTCATACACACCTTCAGTTCAAGCTAGAGTCTACCCTTTCTTTGACCCACTGCTCTACTTCTACACACGACAATCGCTTGCAACGTTTGACAATGGGCTCCACCATCATTGTCGTAACGACCTCTTTAGTGCTGGAGCGGTGCCTCATTGTCCGGACTTAAGTTCTCGCACAGAACCATTTCATCTTCCTTTTGTGCTGGTGTCATGTGATCACCCCGGGAGGATGAGGGGCCACCGACCAGCGTGTAGATACATCTAGGCCTCGTCCACACGCATCACTCACACTGCGTTCGTATTACGATGGGAGCTTGGCGTCACCGGCCGCTGGAGGGGCTCGTCGGCGCTCGCTTGATGCTGTCGAGTGGCTTTCCTCTTCGCTTTGGGGATGTTGGTGATAATCTGTACAGGCAACAAATAACTGTTAACGTGCAAAGCATGACGCACACAACACGACATGAATACAAACACTTTGGCTAAACTCCCCCAACGGCTGACATTTCAGGTCTACACCAGTACTGACTGTGGAACCAATATGGTCAATACAGTATGTGTATGATGGGTCGTTACAATGACCACTAAAAGCTTTTTACACGGATGCTTTACTGAACATGGCTGGAACATAAAAATGTCTGATGTTCTCCTGCAATTTCGGATCAACATTTGCAATAAAAGTGTTTATTATGAAGGGATTATTTATAGTCAGCACCATAACCACTTGCCGTTGTTCAGTCATGACACAAGTCAGGTTTAAGCCCTAAACCAGGGGTCTCAAACTCGCGGCCCGCAGGCCAAATGCGGCCCACGAGACGCTAGTTTGAGGCCCCCACCTTGATACCAAAGTTTAATGTTGAAATGACAGCTTAAAGCTATGTGCACACCGGACACAATTAACATGATTTTGCCCCGCCCATACTGTTACCCTACCCTGTTTTGCTTTGGATTAGCAATGAAGCTAAAGGCTTATGACTCTGGGTACAAATAAATGCAGGAAATTATTTGGAATAAAACGGAAAATTCACGTCAAGATAAAGCATCTCATCAAACATGTTGTTAAAGTTACGACGCTGCTCCCAGATGGAACTGAGTACGATGCTAACTTGCTAATTGGGTAAAATTATTAAGTTTCATTAATGTTCATGTTAAATGTTAAATAACTGTTAATACTGTACATTTGAATCTGAAAAAAATTATTTCTCTACCAACTGTATGTGGTTTCTTACGTTTTTCTTATTTGCTGTTTTATTATTATTTTACTTATTTATTACTGATTGATTTATTGTCTTTATTCTTAATTTGTTTATTTATTTATATTATTTTGTGTGTAGAAAAATAAAAATGAAGATATCTGAGAATAGTGGAATGTTTTATCAGATATTTTGGTGTGGAAAACCGGAACCAAAGTACTGAAAAAGTGTAGGGTATAGCAGAAGCAAAAGCATTGAAGATAGTTTTCTTATTGATTTTTTTCCAGTTTTTAATAAATGCGTTTTTTTTTTTTTTTTGAAAACCTGATGCGGCCCGGCTTCACCCAGAACCTAGCTCTGGTGGCCCCCAGGTAAATTGAGTTTGAGACCCCTGCCCTAAACGATGATAACCCCCCCCCCCCCCCTTAAAAGTGCCTCAGAGCAACAAGATGAGTACCTCTTATGTCTGTGTGGCTTCCGCGTTCAGGCGTGTTAAGCATGTGAATGTGTGTGTGTGTGTGTGCGTGCTTACACCCAGGTACTCGGTGGTGAGCAGACTTTCCCCAGACAGCTCTCTGGGCTGAGGCTGGAGGACTTCCTCCTTGTCCAGGTCCGCCTCTATTAAATCTTCCTGTCCCAACACAGTCACACAGACCCAAGACCTTTACACGAGTGCTTGGCTTTCTAAGCAAGTTGGTGAAAATATGCTATGCTTTGTGAAACCGTGTTACATTTCTCCAGAAGAATACTTTTAAAGCTACATATATTAGCTCCATAAATCTTCCGAAACGTCTCGCCAAATAAAGCTTCAGAGGAAGACTGTACCATACCAAGGCTGCCATTTCCACTGCCGTATGCTTTACTACTCTTTTGGCTTCCTTTCTGCTTTCTTCAAATCTTAGCTTAAACATTGGTGTACTTGGTGTACAGCTTGGTGTACTTATGTTTCTGGATGAACTTACGTCATTGTCATCCTCATCTTCTTCATCGTCCGACTCTGGCCCTTCTTCCTCAGCTGGATGGTTTTATGGTAAAGATACAAAATGTCAAAATACATTATGATTCGTGTATTATTAGTAGTATGGTATATAGTACATTTGAAGACACGCCATGTTCTCTGAACCTGCAGAGCTCTTCTCCAGGATCATCTCCTCTATGTACAGCATGTTTACAGTGTTAGTCGTAGGTGAAATGGACATTCCATGCTTGGAATTGGGACATTATTGCGCTATGGCGATGATAAAATCAATTTTGGATCATCTTTTCTTCAGGCATATCATAGTTTCATAGTGGGAGTCATATGCGCCATTTCTGTTATACAGATATCACTGACCGAGTACGGGGCGTTCCAATAACAACCGTCACCTTTGGGTGTCCACCACCACTAGCATCATGCGTGTTAAATTGTATGGAATCTGTTTTGCTTCTGATGTGCATGCCAAATGACTTCATGTGAATAAAACCTTAAGATGTTAGTATTAACATCTCTACAGTGTGTGGTGTCCAGTCATCATGACTGTTATACTGCCATGGATGCCACAGTCCCAGAGACTAAGAACGCTGAGTGCACGTCAACGTCCAATGCTGTCAGGGTTTTGGCCAGCAGGTTTGGAGAAGGTGTCATGTCGGCAATATGAGGAGGCCCACATTGGAGCATCATACGTGTGCGGGCACTGACCTGAGTTCAGCTCTTTAATGATGAAGCCGATTTGCCTGTTAAGATCCGGGTTGTCCTCTTTGCTGTAGCAGCAAAGGATCTCATCCACGCTCTGCACGGAAAGCCCAACATACATTCACATGTCACATTCCCTTTTTGCACATTTCAAAAGCTTTACAAGATTATATGGATCATTTTCCAATGTGTTTTGATTCCCTAAAACAAAACACCAGTGTAAAAAAAAATAGCAGCTGGGTAGGCCTGGACACCTGCTTGCTGTGTTGCAACAGTCAACAGAAAAGAAAAGCAACGTGTGAAGACATATTCGCTATCTCACCATCTCTTTCGCTTCTTGTCTCACAGACGGGATGCACAGGATGCTGTACAGGGCCCCGTTCACGTATGGACGGATCTGCACCACACAGACAGCCCTAAACATGAAGTCAGCATGTACTGGACACTCACTATGGATGAAGATGGTTAGTGATTTTACTAAACATGTACTGTATACTCTATGCCATAACTCACTAACATGGATGAAGATGTTTAGTCCTAAAATAAATATAGATAAATAAAGTATTCAGAAACTTCTTTTTAACAAAGGGAATTATTGTGTTATTCTCTGGAATAGGAACGTATATTAATATTACTAGAAATCCCAACATTAGGAAGTCTATATGACGCAATCACTAATCCAATCATCAACCTGAGCAGACTTAATAATATAATAACTTTATAATATACTGCCGATACTATAATACTGTATATTCTACTGCATACTGTATGTATACTTTTGTGTGTCGATGGTTGGCAGGAATGAAGAGATGTACGAGTCACCTCATGGTTCTCATGTCCAAGGAGGTCCGTTAGGACCTTGAGCACATGTTTGGCGTTCTCTGCACACTTCCTTTTTCCTGTATAAACACAGCCGTGAATACACGCACAATCCCGCCATCCACACAAACATCGATATCAGACGCTGCAGCTGATGTTGTTGTTGTTCCATACATCCGTACCTTTTGTTCGCAGGCACAAGTTCATAAGAAGAGCAGCAGAATATTCCAAGGTGGAGTCACTCAGACAGTCCGAGTCATGGAGCTCATCCACGAGCCAGCCAATCAGATGGCTTTCTATCATGATGGTCTGCTGGCTCCTCCTACATGACAGACGTGACGGTAAAGGTTGACCAACCTTGCCTGATGACAGCACGTGTGTTACCTAAGGCTGAGCTTCTGCAGAGCCACCAGGACATTCTCCCTGGTCAAGGAGTCCTTCTCCTCTGTTGTGAGGGTTTCCATCAGGAGTTTAGGGAGATATGGGATTTGTGACAGGTAAGCCCGCCCTGGAAGCACAAACACAACACTGGTTCAATATTTGGACCATGTAGTAGACCAGGTGTGGGCAAACTACGGCCCGGGGGCCACATGCGGCCCGCCGAGTGATTGAATACGGCCCGCCCGTTCTTTCCAAAGTATTTCATTAAACCTAACATACAACGTGGCGTCACGGCTTGAGCCTACATTTTGATGGTTTAAGTAGCTGTATTATCAATTTGGTTATTTGATGTGGTCTGCTGTTTCTAATGTGCTCCTGAAAACGGACACAGGCACGTATAGACTGCATGACACTTTTATAGATACATATATATATGTTTTACGTGTATATAGTCTGGCCCCCCGTCAAGTTCGTTCAATCAATGCTGCCCACCAGTCAAAAAGTTTGCGCACCCCGACATAGATTATGTAGTAGTTCCTGCTGTACTTCTCGAGATGCTGTATGATCTGTACTGTATCTCAATGAGCCACTGTTTGATCATTGGGGGAATGTGCTAACAAGGTGCTAACACTGGTCAACAAGGGTTGCCAAGCCTTAAATGGGTGATCTATTGGAGTTGATGACTTACCCTCTGCAAAGGAGGCAAAGGCATTGATGAGACGAGCCATGTACTGTCGCACCATGTCATTCTTCAACGTCAGTAAGAGAAGCACTTCCTGTTGAGACAGGCGTACAGCTGTGATTAGATTTTTACCTGGAAGTGGTATTACTTCACTTTGCCGTCTAGCAAGGCACATAACCACCAACTTGTACATAGTTCTACATTAGGGTCCGATCTGATCAGAAATAGGATTTGGAGCAAGAACTGATGAAGCCTGGTCACATGAGAGCCCAGGCGTCATCTAAGACAACAGACAAGACAACTGACAGATGGATTCCATGGCCTGAGAAGGTCAAGTTCCAAAACAACCGCATGTGATGATGGTTCTTCACCTGCTTTGCTTTGCAGCGTTCCAACAAGTCATTGCTGATGTAGGCCTGAAGCACGGTATCCCTCTGCTCTCCAGGAAGTGAGCGGGTTAGCCTCTAAAAAGAAAGACGAGGGTGGCTGAGCAGGAAACGTTGAGTAGGTAATGTAGTCGACGAAGGCCAATATACAAACCCAACGCAGCGCCTGAAGCAGCAGGGACCTGAGGCGGTCTGAGCCTCCGAGCAGGTCCTTCTTCAGCTTGACGTAATCCAAAGAGGGCAGCATTGGCACTTCCTTGGGTCTGAGGGGGTTGTTCAACAAGGTGTCATGCTAAGGCCGTACAGACGGAGAGCATGTAGAACACAGAAGGACTTACTGTGGCGCAATGGATGCTCGTAGCATGGAGGAAGCCTAGGAAATGAACATGATGTTTACACATCCTTACTCATGCACTCAGGTCCAGCTTGTGTCCGCACATACCGTACAAACGCAGACCATATGCTGTACGAGTTACTCACCTAGAGGCCTTGCATCATCGCTAGTGTATGGATGGACATGCTTGTATCATGCGTGTTGTACATGCTCAACCCCCAAACATATCATTACTTTGGGAAGATCCCCCATGCAGACAATAGGTTGAGTTGGTGGAGAATCGTGTTAGCGTCAAACATTGTCACCAGCTCGGTTTGCCATCTGTCCCGACAAAGGGCCAAGCTTTATTCCCTTGTTTTCACACAACTGCACTGGAATGTAGCGGAGGAGCGGCATCGTTGCCATGGCAACTCCAGACCATTTAAGATGTGTAAGATCATAATGGTGCTAAGTTATCTTTTAACAAAACATTTAGGAAGACGTTTTCTGCTTTTGACTGGTATTTACTTCAATACCACATTTTCATGGCTTTTGTACTTTATTTGAAATACCACATCCATCCATCTTCTATACTGCTTATCCTCACGATGGTGCAGCTATGCCGGAGCGTATCCCAGCTGACTTTGGATGAGAGGCGGGGTAGACCCTGCACGGGTCAAAGTACCATAGCAACATAGCAGTAACTCAGTTCACCGATTCAATAGTATTTCATTATTTCCGCCGTTAGCATCCAGTTCGCCATTAAGCATTGCTTCACTGTGAGATGCCACAACAGGAGATGCTGACTGGCAATCAAGAGAAGATTTTGATGTCAGCTGACTGGTTGTATGTATCATGGTATCACATGGTTGGTTGCAAATACGTGTGCGGGTGCAACACTACCATGTACCGTGGTGGAGGACACCAGGAGTTTCTATCATTCTGTCCACATGTTTAGCTGTGTGGTGGCAGGAGATATGTATTTCCTGAAAGTCACCCAGGGACTTTGAATGCACCATAAGACGTGACAGTGATATGGTACAAATAGTGTGACATCGGTTTCATATTGCCTCTTTCAGTAGAACGTCACACAAGGCAGAAGATAAAGGTTTACATAAGCCGTCTATTCCGTTCTCTCAGCTTTACTGTGCTGTAAAGCCTTTTATTGTTCACCTTATAGGCGAGGGTGACAGCTCTGCTCCGACAGTCCCTAGCATATAAAAGTCAAGCCAAATGACAAAGCAAACTGTCCATTATGGTCAATGATGGTGTTAGGTCGGTACTGTCGACACAAGGCTCAGCAGTGTCTTCATTTGTACAACGTGCTAATTGTTGATTTTCAGGCAGGAATTTCCTGGCCGGATTATTATTTAGAGCTGATTGATCATTTGTCCTTTCAAGTGGCTGGAATTGGAGCCGAGCTGAGCGTGAGAGAATGCTTTAGTTTGCCATTCTGGTGCTTTCACCGTGTCTGGCTAAACCTGCACCGTCCAACCGCCGCTGCCGGAAGGAACATGAAACAGGCAGTGAAGGGAGTTGGTGGAGCCGGAAGGATGCAGGTGATTGTCATAGAGGGGTGCATCTTAAAGGCAGGCTGACAGCAGGGGTCACGTTTATGTCACGTGACGCCCTTTCAACGAGGACAATCCAGCAGGAATAGGAGACAGGAGGAGACAAAGCGGCTTGACGGGGTCATTTGTCAGTGAAGGAGACGCACGAGTTGGAGGCGAGGGGAAAAGGAGGCACGGCGAGCGAGACGGGAAGCAGGGAACAACTCAGGAAGGTTGAAAGAAAAGATGAAAACAAGAAACTTACATAGCCATCATCATAGGGGCTCATAGAGTAATATCCCTTGGGGACAAAGGTGTCATAAACACCCGGGAAGGACAAACAGAGACAAGTTGTTCAGTTCACAGCAGGAACAACACCATCAACACTACTCCCATGCTGCCAGTGTCCGTGCTTAACTGGGAACACTGGTGCAAGCTGGCTGTTTAATTGGAAAAACTGGTGGAAGCTGAGCTTTTTACTACTCCCATGCTGCCAGTGTCCGTGCTTAACTGGGAACACTGGTGCAAGCTGAGCTTTTTAGTACTGCCAGTGTCCATGCTTAACTGGGAACACTGGTGCAAGCTGAGCTTTTTAGTACTGCCAGTGTCCGTGCGTAACTGGGAACACTGGTCCAAGCTGAGCTTTTTAGTACTGCCAGTGTCCGTGCTTAACTGGGAACACTGGTGGAAGCTGAGCTTTTTAGTACTCCCATGCTGCCAGTGTCCGTGCTTAACTGGGAACACTGGTGGAAGCTGACTGTTTAACTGGGAACACTGGTGCAAGCTGAGCTTTTTAGTACTCTCATACTGCCAGTGTCCGTGTTTAACTGGGAACACTGGTGCAAGCTGAGCTTTTTAGTCCTGCCAGTGTCCGTGTTTAACTGGGAACACTGGTGCAAGCTGAGCTTTTTAGTACTGCCAGTGTCCGTGCTTAACTGGGAACACTGGGGGGAAGCTGAGCTTTTTAGTACTCCCATGCTGCCAGTGTCCGTGCTTAACTGGGAACACTGGTGCAAGCTGGCTGTTCAACTGGGAACACTGGTGGAAGCGGAGCTTTTTACTACTCCCATGCTGCCAATGTCCGTGTTTAACTGGGAACACTGGTCCAAGCTGAGCTTTTTAGTACTGCCAGTGTCCATGCTTAACTGGGAACACTGGTGCAAGCTGAGCTTTATACTACTCATCATTGTAGCCAGGTGATGCCCACAGCATGGATCTGCCAGGGAGTGAAGGTACTTCCACTTACGGTGCCAGGCCTGGTCAGGTCGCCCACGTGCGCCGCACTTTGCCTCATCTGGCTGCTGAACAGACGAAAACAAACACTCTGCAGGTACTCAGGGGAGATCTAGGAAAAGCAAAGCAGGCTGGGTGAGCTGGAGTGCTGGAACACAGGATAGCAATGTTGTTATTTAGTAACCATGACAGGCATGTGTCAGCTGACAGCATTCTTAGTAGCTAGCGTTGTGTGTTGTGGTTGGCGTGCAGTGCCGTGTTTGCTCCCACTACCGTTTTTCCACTGATGGTGGCCTCCATGGAGTCCACCAGCTCAGCAGTGATGCCAATCAGCTGGTAATAATCGGCTTGCATCTTGTTGAACTTGCGCATGTAACCGGAAGCGCGCCGCTCCGACTCGGCCAGCTGGAGCTGGAGCTGCTGGACGGCCTCTGTGTGGATTCAGACACATTGTTGGTTAGGAATTCATGACGATGTGTAACAAATGCATCAGACAATAAATGCAATATTTACTAGCCTTTAGACTGCACCATAAGAGGAGAAAAAAACATTTGTCATAACCAGACGTGTTGGAACGTGGAGGTCAAAGATGAATTCAGCTTTTCTTTCCATGTATTTTGTAAGTGTGAATGGGAGGCATAGCCTAAAAGACAGCACTTTTGTCGGAACCACGTGGAACATGTGACCGACAGGTGTGCTTTGTTACCCAGGTGTGTACTATTACAATACCTTCTCCAATGTTCCCATATACACAGGACGCAGGAAATGAAGGTACGGCAATGGAGAGGCTCGTGATATCATTCAGATGACAAGGGTGCTGGAGCCTATCCCAGCTGTCTTTGGGCGAGAGGACTGGTATCCTGAGGTACTAATAAAGTAGAGCTGCTATTGAAAGGATCAATATTTCAGTATGGATCACACAAGATTTGCCCTCGCTCATAACCGGTCTGACCAAGAAGAAGACGTAGCAGGAGGGATCAGAGGTGCCCAGTATATCTATAGCGTAATCAGAGCCTGTGGGAAAGGCTATCATTATATCTTGAGAGAGATTGGCTGATCACTTCAGCCTGCGGCCATGTTTGTACGCCAGCACCAACACGTCTGGCAGCACCAGCACTTTGGAGAACCTGCCTCTTTGTTAACATTGAGCTGTGTTTCCAAGCTCTTCAAAACCTCATATCCATATTGTCTTTCATCAGTCTACATTTGGTGATGAAGAGACCCTGGACATTTACCTTGAGAAGTCTGTCCACCTTCCTTCTGCATGCCATCTGTTAAGGAAGACACGGTTTGTCTCTCGCCAGGCTCCGCCCCGGGTGACATACACTTACGCATGAAAATACATCAAACCCTCAGTCACTTGTACATCCAGCTTGTACATCCTGTTGAAAGCAGGCAGCACCCTCCCATAGAGCATTTGGACAGGATTAAGATAATCCATTTTACAGTGTGACGCCACAGCGGGGTCCGTACGCCATTGATACTGGTTTGTTTTGCAGGGAGGGATGGAAGCGGTCTTGGGAAATTCTCAAACACCCTTACATGGACAAACACAGCTGTCATGCTCGAGTTGACAAGTACTTAACAGGGGACCTCTTCCAACGTGCCCGTTTCCTCGAAAACAAATACACGTTAGCCAAGCAGCCCTTTATTCACTGTGTGTGTTTGCACAATGGAAGATTATACGCGTCAGATAAGCTGCTTTATGTTACTCCATATGGACACAAAAAACTATTTTCTTTGCTCAGCTCTTGAAATGACGGTGTAACTAATATGTCCATCTATAATCTCCGATCAGCAGCCGGTGAGGACGGGGTTGGGTTTCATGGAAGTACTGTATGTATATGAAGCATGAAAAATGATCCTTCGATGTGCAGTATTGTCATCCTTGCCTTGCCCTGTAGTGACTATTGCACAAATTACAAGTGCATAGCTTGGAAGATGCCAGTGCTTTGGTAACGTAAAGTCATGCCAACTCATGCTTTATAAGTACTCTTCATGTGGCTAAAGGTGAAAGTTGAGGCAGCACAGTTGCCCTGAGAAGCTACCAACTATGTGCGTGTTTAAAGGGACTGTCGGTCAAAGGTCAAAGGGGTTCCCTGGCTGCCTAACCCACAACCAAGTACAAGGTTGGCTGTCAGCGGATGATAGTGGTTTGGCACAGTTTAGCGCCTCACATTAGCTGCCGTTCTATCGCATGAATGGAGAGTACTAAATTGTTGTATACGCGCTACAATGGGACCGCGGACGCCCGGCTGCCACAACTATTTTACTCACTAAACTATTTTCATCCACTTTAGCTCATAATTGGTCAAATATAAACAATTCTTGCTAACATACGTCAGCCACTGTTTTTGTGATATAATATTGGAGCCAGCTGCACAGTCCCTTTAGTCCAGGGATGTCCAGACCTGTTCCACCGAGGGCCGCATACTGAAAGGGGCCCTTTGATATTCTTATATACTTTTCAATTCTGGAAGAAGGCTACAAAATATAACTTGTATTATTTTTTGTGTAATATAGTTTAATTCTATGGTACAACCACTTGTGAAATATGATTGACATTATATATTAATATTATTATTACCAGTATTTAAAGACAATGCTTTGTGTTATTAGCGTCAACATTTCATCTTTTGCTGCCTTTTGCTGTATTCTCCCTATTGTTGCCGGGGTTATTTCTCCCATGTGCTGCAGACCAATGCAAAACAAGCTGCGGTCCGCCAATGGCCCCCTGGCCATGCTTTAGACACCTGCGATTGAATCTAACGTGAAGCTAAGCTGTGCGCTTCTGTCAGGCACCGAGGTAAAGGATACGTATAACGTCAGCAGCCTTGGACAGCTTGAAGGCTTGAGTGTCACAGGCAGAAACTCTTCAAGTTTATTCTTCAACTTTGGTATCCAGGAATCCTAAATCAACAAAATATGAAAGAAGATGAGGTGTTGTTCATTGGAAGGGTGGCTGTGACAATGAAATACTGTTTGCGTCAAGGACAGGAATGGGAATAAGAGAATGGAGAACCTTAAAGAGATCCTTGAAGGAGGGGTGGGTGCTGGGATTGGACACAAAAGGCAGGGCATAGTAAGGCAAAAATTCTGCAGCCTGGCTCAGGGCTCCTCCTCGCGTCTCCAGGTACTTCTTGAAGTAAGAAATCCTCTCTTCAAACTCTGCCCGGTCCTGGATTCCAGATAGAAGCATTCACAGAGCCATTGATTGTTAGCTTGCAAGGCCACCTCTTGGTGATTGGCTGCTTGAACTGTGCTCATGCAACATTTGCAACATTGTGACCAACAGCACGGCCTAGTGGGCATCTTCAGACGCTGACCATGTGCTGCACTGTCAGAGAAAGTGGGAGCTCATCGTGTCCAAACATTGAGATCTTTAGATCAATAATGACTACTTTTCATATATATTTTCAACATTATGCGACTAAAATGAATATTTGGAAATGACTAGAGATGTTGATCCAGTTAATGGAATTGCCTTAGGCCAATAAAAAGCAGCACTCAGGACAGCCCTGATATAAACGATACAGTAGCAGCACAAGACAGTCAACATACGTGTCTTCCGGGGTGGCGTCTCAGTGGGTAGACTGTGAAGTGGATGTGAAGGTAAAACTCCAGTTTCTGGGTCTCGGTGTTGTTGGCATCATACGGAATATTGTCTGTCCACAGCTCAAAGAACACCTTGTAATGTCCACCATCAAAAGCGCTAAGTAGATCTTTCTGCATATGGAGGGGTAATAAAGGAGATGATTTAAGAAAGAAAAAAAACAAACATGTCTTGGCTGCACACTCTCTAGTTGTCACATTGGAATGGTGTATCATCGTTGAAATGTACCTGGATGACATGGGTCTTTAGGTCCCTCAGAGCGTTTCCTTGAGGCTTGGACACAAGCTTTCCTTTGCTTCTGCACTCCTTGTCAAAGGTGTGGGCGGTCTCGTCAAATTGTTCAACTTTGAGGTACTGTATGGGCAATGGAAGATGAAGAAGAAGACACAGATGACAGTACTTCACCAAATGAAACGGCTGGATGTTCTTACCTCCTTGATCATCCCGAGCAGATGGGCCTCAGTGGCTAGGATGTCTCCCATCTTGGCTTCCCTCTTCCAGCTCATGGGAATGTCAACAACTTTCTCCAATCACATGTAGAAGGCAAACGTTTCTTCTCTTTATTTAAGATAGGTTTTCCGCCTTGAGGCCTCATTGGATCCAACGTGTTTCTTCTACTGAAGCCGTCATTATCTGTTCGGAAGGACAATATTTACATGGAAACACACCACATGAGGTCCATGTTAGCAATGCAAGTTCTACCTTCTATACTGTGGCATTTTCGTCAACTAAAAAGCGGGCACCATCGGTGGGTTTACTTTCGGTTACCTTTAAGACGGTCTGTGTTAAGTATAGATTTACATTTTCGCGGTAATATATACTTTATAGTAACACAGTTTCATTGCCGACTAAAATAGGGCTAGCTGGCATGCTAGCACCCGCTTGTTTTAACAGAGGACGACAAAACAATCATTCTCACCGTCTTCCCACATCCGAAAACTCAATCATTAGTCTCATCTCTCCAGAAGTCATAATGTAATACGGAAAATATAAGTTCTTTTACGCTGTTATGCATTAGCTAGCAACCGCAAACAGACAATAAACAAACTACATAGCAACCAGATGCTTGCTGCTGAAAAGCGGAAGTATATGTCGCAAAGTACTGCCTTCAAATATTCTTTATGTGCGCATCAAACCTGAGATATTAAAAATTTGAAAACGTATAATATAAATATGTTTTAGGTATAACGAGAATATTTTTCATAATTACTGCTAATATTATACATTATATAACGTGCCGCTCAAAGTAACCGGAAGTAGATGGCGGGTCAAAGGTTGTGCACATTGTTTCACCGCCTCACGATGTTATGAATGAATGAATGAAGTTTTAACCAAACAAGGAAAAGGCGCATATTATAACCACACGCATTGCCACATAGCCGAGTGCTGGAACATCTTGCTTGTGTACAATACGGGATACCAGCTTCAAATAACGAGGTAAGGAAATGGGCGCTTAAGCTAGCAGCTAGCTAGACAGAAACATTGCTAACAAACAAGACAACTTAGAATAACTACGACGGTAACGTGTTGTTTCCAAATAGTTATTTTAAGTCGTAATTTATTTCATTTATTAGTTATTTTAGTCGTAATTTATTTCAAATATCCCGCGTGAAATATATCACGCTAGTGAACCTATCGAGGAGAAACCGCTTTTTAAATGCCAATACACGGAAACAAGTCATGTTTGCAACATTTTCCTTCAGTATTTCTGTCATTTGGTGTTTTTATGCAGGGAAACAAATGGCTGGAATTCTTTTTGAGGATATCTTTGACGTGAAAGACATCGATCCAGATGGCAAGAAGTTTGACAGAGGTTTGGAACGACTTTTGAATGCTTTCATTTAGCTATATAAAATATGTATGACCACAGCAGTGTGAAATTAAAACCACCTTCTACAAAAATGTAATTTAATTCGTATTTTGAATAGGTATTTTTCTTGTTGCTGATGTAAAAAAATGAGCCAGTTCCAAAAGTTGTACCAACACATTTAAGCACAGCATCGCCCCCTTGTGGACAAAAGTGAAAATGTCCATGGCTTGGCTGTAGTACAGTATTTGTTGATCAACCCATCAGTCTACATTGCTGAGTGACGCCAGATGTTTGACGTTCTACTTCTTTCTTATTTCCCCACAGTGTCTCGTCTACACTGTGAAAGTGAATCTTTTAAGATGGACCTCATTTTAGATGTAAACATTCAAATCTACCCTGTGGATCTCGGTAAGGACACATCTCCACACTCATCTTGTTGCCAGCTGCATGCTTTCTCGGGCTGTTTAGTGATTGACACCCCCCTCAGCTCATTAAGGCTGTGGGCGTGAACCTACCTACGGGAGTTTGGGATAAAGCCAAGTTAAACGGTGTGTGTTCATCTCATGAAGGTGACAAGTTCAGGTTGGTCATTGCCAGCACGTTATACGAAGACGGAACGCCGGATGATGGGGAGTACAATCCTCAGGACGACAGACCGTCAAGGTATGTTCCCCTTGTGGGAAATAATGTGTTCATGAGGATGATACTCAGTGTTTGCGTGTCATTTTTCAGGGCAGACCAATTTGACTATGTGATGTACGGGAAGGTTTATAAGATTGAGGGCGATGAGACATCAACGGAAGCAGCAACGCGCCTGTGAGTAGCCTTTATAATTTGGCCTATCGTACGCGTGCTTGTGTTCCTTCAGTTCAGCATCATATTATGACCAGGGCCGCCTCTCCCTACACGCAAGCACGATCCAAAGGGGCCCCCAATTGGCGGCAGGGGGCGCATTCTCTGCATATGCGCAAAGGATGTGCATGGTTGCCGTGAGGCATAGTGCACCAAGTCTGCCCCATGCAGGACAGGAAACAAGACAAGTAATCTGACACTCTCATTGGCACAGTGGTTGACTGTCCCTGGTGGTGTAATGGTACAGCTGCTGCCTTTTAATTCCTCCCAGATCTTATTTTTTACCCTAAAAAAATCATATTAAGGTATGATTACCATGTGTTTTGTCAAACTAATGAATGAATGAAGGAGTGCAGAGGCTTTACCTAAACATACTATCTTCTTATATGAAACAGCTTTACCATGCCACCCCCTCTTTCAGCTCTGCCTACGTTTCTTACGGCGGTCTGCTCATGAGGCTGCAAGGAGACGCCAACAACCTCCACGGCTTCGAGGTGGACTCCAGGGTGTACCTTCTCATGAAGAAACTGGCCTTCTGAAGCCCAGTCCTGCCCCGCCACAGTCCATGTGAGAACCGTCAGACTTCTTCATGGAGATGCTATCCGAGCTATTCTGTTTTTATTCGCCGCACTTCTCATAATGTGTAAATAAATATACGGTATACAGTCTTTCTTTTTTAGGCCTTATTTGGATACTTGACATCTTCATAGAGTTTGTAAGAGTACTTCAAAGTTTTTTGGGGAAAAAAAAATCACATAAAGCTTTGATATTTGAAACCTCGGGGCTGATGTATTCTTGCTTTAATGTTTAACTACAATATAAACTGCTGTTTGTGTCGGTACGCTTTGTGACCTTGGTATTGGTCGGGAAGGGCATCAAGAATATAAAGTGCTCAAGCCAAAATCAGGATGCAGGTCAAAAAGCGATTCGCTGCGGCGACTCCGTAATCAGGAAAAAGCAGAAAAAAGAAGACAAAGAACAAACTTGGTTGCGGACAACAATTCAGTCTTCAGCAAAGAGGCGCCTACGTTTACAATGGCGGCCGCTAAAATTGTACATTGGAATCCAAATGTAATTAAGGATGGCCTGAAAGACGCAGTGTTGCATGGAATTCCAGCGCAATGTCACGTGTGTGTGTAATGTCCGTCACAGGATGCTGAGTAACAGCCAAGGGATTCAGACCAAGGACCAAGGGACCCACTGCATGCTCCAGGCGGCATGTCCATGGGGACACTGGGGGACTGCAAGTCCTTGGCCCCATAGCGGACAAGATAAATGGTTGGAATAAACGAACCCTATGCTTAATGATTGGTAGAAATAAAATAAAGTGTACTTTCCCTTAGTATTGATCATGAAATCATATTGGATGTCTATTTTGTAGTGGCACATTCAATTCTGGCCTGGATCCGAATCCGCGTGTCTGATTGGCGGAGGTGCAACCAGATACCCGGAAGTGATGTATGAGCGCTTAAAAGGCGCAGGAGGAGCGAGTCTCGGCTTCTTGTCACCTTCTCGTATTAAGGTGCAGCCGGTCCTGGTTCTCGGATTCAGCCATGTCCCACGGACGGAAGCCTTTATCGACTGTTCCTGTCACTTCGTGGCGATAATGTGGATGAACGTTGAACGTGTTTAGCAGCCTACCGGGATGGATCATGGACGCAAAAAGAAGCTGACGTTTATCACCATCGGATTTATCTTCTTGTTGAGCGGCGTGGAATATGGTAAACATATGTTGGACAGGACGTAGCACGCTAATCCTTCGTATTGACTATTTGTTTATTGTACAAAAGTTGGTGCAGACGAATATCAGTAAACCATAATAATGATGTTCATCTTTGATGAACGTTTTTTCCAGGCGTGTTTGTGCAGGTATACTGAAGAAAGTCACCAAATGTGTTTGAATGATTGAAAATATGTACACTAGTCCTGTGCATTCTGGCGTATTTACAATTGTACACAGTAAATACACGTATAATATATGTACAGCAGTAGTGTATTTCCAAAGTATCTTAAATGTAATTAACCCACAGATGTAGTAACATGTAGAATGACGTCAGCACAGTCGCCCCAACATGGCTGCTTTACAGGAAACCAGTTGAAACCACACATGTACTCCTGGTGTTCCTCAGGAATGCGGATAGCGTAGAACAATTCCATGATTGGGATGGCGACTGCTCAGCTGTTTCTGGCTCCGCTATTGGATTACCGCTGAGGTCAAAGGTCTAGCGAGCTCATCGTTTGCCCCGTCCCGCATAGAAGTATCTCTGTCAGGGTGACAAGACCGGTATTCACCGTCTGACGGGTTTGGTGTGGAATACTTGTCTTCATTGTTTGCAGACACGCCCAGTAAGGAAGTAGCGGCAGTCAGCAGGAACATCAAGACGTAGACTAGTGTGTCGTGGTGCTCAAACAGGGGTCCCCAACCTTTTTTGCACCACGGACCAGCAATATGTGGCAGAAAAATACAGCAAATGTAAAATAACACGATGGGACTAAAAGCATATGTTAAGTGCAGGGAAACTAACTCACCCGGTGGTTGGTGACCCCTGCTCTACCAGGTTTGTTTGGCCTGTGGTGGGCCTTCAGTCGAGGGCGCCATCCAGCTGCTGACATCACAATCAAAAATAATCCATAACCTTTCAAAGACAATCCGTCTACTCACCACAAATTGAGCAAAATTTTGCTCAGCTCAACCAATCTGAGGACAGAGAACTGCTGATGTCACCGTGGGCCTGCTAGCTGGCCCTGTGAGGTCAATCTGAAATCTGTTTGTTTAAAAAGAAAAAATAATATGTGAAAAATATGTGAATATGTGACAAGGGCCAGCACTCCTGATTGTGAAGGCCCTGGTCAGATGAAACAGACATGGCAATGCATAGAAGCTGAAATCTGATTGGACTAAAAATGTAACACATATGACTTCCACATACATGTTAGACATGTGACGGGATGGAAAGAACAGACGACATGGAACAACGCTATTGTCAAGTTGTCGAGGTTTAGGGTTAGCGTTTTGGCCAGCAGAGAAGACTTTGCTGGCTGTGACTGCATAGATTTCCGGTGTTGATCAGCTATGATGTTTTTTTCCGTGTTCCGTGTGCATCACTGATAGATGCGTGCAGCTCTTGGCGTGTTATGTCAAGCGGGAAAGACGGGCGTAGCCCAGGATTTCGGGATTGAGACGTTTATGTTTGCCCCGCCCAGCAGAAGAGCAGTAACTCTGCTTTCCTCTCCAGCCGTCATCCTGCCCACAATATGGAAGTACTTGCAAACCCTGGACGCACCGCCGTACTTCCTGGGTTTGACCCTATCAGCATTCAGCCTGAGCGGCCTCCTGTCAGGGCCGCTGTTTGGTCACTGGTCTGACAGGACCCGAACCACCAAGAAGATTATCTTGCTTTCCAACCTTTTTGAGATTGTGGGTGAGTTCACATGTTCTCGTGCGCTCGTACAAAGGAGCACATTCTTTCTCTTGTTCTCCTCTGTTGACCTTTCCTTTCTTTGGCCGTGCAGGTAACTTCATGTACTTCCTGGGCTTCTCCAGGTGGCTCCTGCTGTCCAGCAGGCTGGTGGCAGGTGAGGGCAACAACCACGGGCTTTCCTGGTCAGGTGGTTGCCAGATGCATGTTCCAATCTTCTTCAATGTCGTGGTCCTTATGGTGTTCTCCTCAGGCATCGGCACAGGCGCCGGCTCGTCCATCTTCGGCCTCCTGACCAGAAGCACACGCCCACAGGATCGCTCCACCGTGTTTGCCGCCGTCATGGTGTGTCGACAGGTGGGCCTTCTCATTGGTGAGTAAGGAGGCCGAGTAAGGATTCCAATAATCGGTACTGCACGCCTGCTTCTTCATTCGTACATTACACCTGTACCCGTACAGTCGTACATTACACCTGCACATGTACAGTCGTACACCACACCTGTACCCGTACAGTCATACATTACACCTGTACATGTATAGTCGTACACCACACCTGTACCCGTACAGTCGTACATTACACCTGTACCCGTACAGTCGTACACCACACCTGTACCCGTACAGTCGTACATCACCACACCTTTACCCGTACAGTCGTACATCACCACACCTGTACCTGTACAGTCGTACATCCCCCTATACATGTACCGTCGTACACCACACCCGTAGTCGTACACTACACCTGTACATGTACAGTCGTACACTACACCTGTACAGTCGTACACCACAACCTGTACCCATACAGTCATACACTACACCTGTACAGTCGTACACCACAACCTGTACCCATACAGTCGTACACTACACCTGTACAGTCGTACACCACACCTGTACCCGTAGTCTTACACCACCACACCTGTACCCGTACAGTCGTACACCACCACACCTGTGTATCGTGGGGCCATCAGCAGTGCATTGTGGGCCTTCTACCTTGCCAGTGTAACAGTCGGCATGGAAGCATGTTTAGTACTTTAGTACTTAGTCTGATCGCCATTGATGAATGGTTGCGTTGTGGTGACATTTTCCATGTATCTTTGGCGTAGGTCCGGCATTTAACATCTTCCTGCGACTGTGTGACTTCCATCTGGGTCCCTTCGTGGTCAACACCTACACGGCACCAGGGGTAAGCCATATCTTCATATTCATTTGACTGCTGCTTTGCTGTCCGGATCCTGACCTAACCATCTGACTTGGCTGCTGATCAATATTGTCCGATTTCCGGGAAAAAGCAGGCTAGACTAGCAGGTTAAAAAGCTTTTATTCATACGGAAGCTAATGTAGCCTAGCATGGACCCCCACGTGCCTGGCAGTCAGACAGTCAGAAAATAACACCAAAAATAATGATGTGATGATAGTGACGTGATGATAATTAAGATTAAGATATGCCTTTATTCGTCCCTCAGTGTGATAATGATAATGATGATATGATAACGATGATATGATATAATGATGATATGATATAATGATGATATGATAGTGATGAAATAATGATATGATAATGATGATATGATAACGATGATATGATAACGATGATATGATAACGATGATATGATAATGATATGATAGTGATGAAAGGATATAATGATGATACTATAACGATGATATGATAATGATGATATGATAGTGATTAAATAATATGATATGATAATGATGATATGATAGTGATTAAATAATATGATATGATAATGATGATATGATAATGATGATATGATAATGATGATATGATATTATGATGATGTGATAATGATGATATGATAATGATGATATGATGGGACAAGACCAGCAGCGTCCCACAGCGGTTTTGCCGTCCAGACTTTTGATGTTGTTCCCTGTCCCCCCCAGTTGTTCATGTGTCTACTATGGATTCTTCTTCAACTGGCCGTGCTCTTCCTGTACTGGGATCTTCCACCTCTGGAAAAGGGGAAGGACGCGGCTAAGGCGCCGCACAGCGTCGCTGAGAATGAAGAAGCGATGGAGGAAGAGGAGGGCGAGGATAACGACGAGGGAAAGCCGCTGATGCGTTCCCAGGAGCTGGCGGGATCATACGGCTCGGTGCTCGCTTCCGACTCGCACAGGAATCGCAGCCCTTCAACTTCCGATCCGAGCGCAAATGCGAATCCTGTTTCCCCGTCCCCCGAGGCAGCGGCGTCACGGGAAGCCTGGAGGCCCTTTAAGAGCATCAGCCTCTCGCGTGGTAGGTGCCGCTTTGGCTTTCGGTCTCGTTGACGGTCTAACCCGGGTCGCTTGTGTTGGACCGCAGAGTTCCTGAGGGAGGAGGTGGTCGTGCTGCTGGCTGCCCAGTTCATCACCCTCTTCAACCAGACCGCCCTGGAGGTAGAGGAGATCACGTGTCCCAGCTGCTGCCAGCCGTTTGAATAACAACGTGTTCTCCAGACCATGGTGACCCCGCTGACCCAGAAGTACTTCAACTACGGGGAGCTGGAGAACAGCCTCATGTACTGCCTGTGCGGCGTGGAGGTGATCGCCGGCTTCCTGTTCGTGCGCTGGCTGAGCCGGCGTGTTGCTGAGCGAGTCATTCTGGCCGTCGGCCTCGGAATTTGCAACATCTCCTGCGTCTGGTGCCTCATCTTCGTGGCCAAGCCGCTAGGTCGGTCCGCATTTGTGTACCTGGGGGTAATACCTGGTCGTGGGGTCGTTCCCGAATCCCTCACTGACCAACGGCGCTCCTCTCGTGCGTTCTTCTCGCTGCAGGTGGTTTCCCGTGGCAGCTGACAGAGTTCATCGTAGGCGTCTTCCTGCAGGTTCTGGGTCTGCCGTTTGTAGCAGTTGCCCAGATTTCCCTCTTCTCCAAAGTCACCTCCGAGGAAACGCAAGGTGAGAAGCGGCAAGAGCCGTGAATGTTCCGTGGGAATTCCGACCACAATGGGAACACGCACGGAAGCAAATCAGCTGATGCCATGGTTCCATCCTGGTTGCCGCAGCCGGAAAGAGTCCAGATCTTGCTGGTGAACCCTGGCTTGCACAGACAGGCAGATGTGTAGCAGCTGGATATTTACAGCACAAACTAAGTCATCCCGTCTCTAATCCCCCAACCATGAGTCCATTTCCACAAAGTAGGAGTCATAGTTGCAGCATAGACCTTGTCAATTTAATAAAAAAAACATAAAATAATATATAATAATAATAAAAACTAGAAAATTCCCGTGGAAATTTTGATGGGCGTGCCACCTGTGCTGTGAACCTCGAGCCCGGTGTGCCAATGGCTACCATGCTAGCACCTAGCAAGAAAGCATGAAGTACCGAAAAGGTTGATGCAGTCCCATAGTGTCCCCACATCATGCCATGTGTCTAGTTGCCTTTAGACATGAGTAAATTAGCTTAAATGCTAACATGCTAACAGCTACCATGCTAGCACCTAGCAAGACAGCCCCAGGTCCCGAAAAGTTTGGAGCAGTCCCATAGTGTCCCCACATCATGCCATGTGTCTATTTGCCTTTAGACATGAGTAAATTAGCTAAAACGCTAACATGCTAACAGTCATCACGCTAGCACCTAGCAAGACAGCCTCAAGTCTTTTTCTTTCTCTTTTTCTTGAGCTTTTCCTCTAATATTTCCACATGATCCTGACATATTTTTCCCAATGACATTTCCAGCTTTTTCTGTAAAGTTTCTGCTCTTGTTTCCATTTTTACTCCTTTTGTATATTTCCAAAGTGCCAAGGGCCAATAAATTAAGACAGGCCCTCGGACCGCACTTTGGACACCACTGGCACTGCCGTGATGATAATAATGTACCACCCTACTTAGCATCTGGTTGACGTGTTTGTCGGCCCTGCAGGTTTCAGTCAGGGGGTGCGGCGCTCGGTGGGGGGTCTGGCCACCATCTTGGGCCCACTGTGGGCAGGTGGCCTCACGTCCAACCTGTACATCATGATCGGGGTCATGATGGCGCTGCTGGTGCTGCTGACGGTAAGCGACACAGCGGCATTAGTCACGCGGCAGGAGCGGCCATCTTGCTCCATGGTTGAATATTTCCATGTCGCCGTGCGTGTTTCCCTCAAGGTGATGCTGGCCTTCTCCTACAAGCGGCTGGTGGAACCTTCTGGAGAGGAGGAAGCGGAAAGCAGAGTCAGCTGCTAGTTGCTATGGAAGGTTGGTTGCCAACACAGCAATTATCACAACAATATCATAAATAATAACCAACGTTGGCTTCTTCTTCTAATGGCCTTCAGAAGGAGATGAAGAATATAAAGCTCAGCTTTCCACATTTAATCCTAAGATGTTCTTTTTGCTCTCAGGTCTGCAGGCTTCCTGGACATGTTTGGAAAGTGCAGCACCCTAAATAAGGACGAGTTTGGTGAATATGTATATTTCCCATGGAAATATGGAATCCAACTCACACGTTTGTCCAATTGTGGGATCATAGTTTTATTGGTTATGTCTTATAAATGATAGCTTTGTTCAGTGCACACATGGAATACTCCATTGGAACACTAGAGGGCGCACTTGGACTGCTATATTGGAACACTAGAGGGGGAACCTGGACTGCTCCATTGTAACACTAGAGGGCGCACTTGCACCTCTATGGGACATGACTGCTGCACGTGCGTCATGAGATGTATTATTTTTATTCTATGTACCAATGCTTGCTATGAGTATTTATTGTCGTTAAGATGAATTAATATGTTCATTTAAATGCAGCAAATTTAATTCAATTAAAGTAAAATATTCCACATCTCACACTTGAACCCTGTTTTGTCTTTTAGACCAAACTGTACATTGTGTATCCATACATGTACTATGTACTAGTGTATTCATGTATATAATGTATATTATATCCAACCAAGTATATAGTATATCCATCCATGTACATAGTGTATTCATGTATATCCATCCAAGTATATAGTATATCCATATACATAGTGAATCCATACATAGTGTATTAATGTATGTAATGTATATTATATCCATCCAAGTATATAGTATGTGTTCCCAAACTTGACCAACTCAGGGCCCACTTGAAATTCTAAAAAATGTCCGCAGCCCCCCTTTGTCAAATCTTGTGACAGGCCAATAACACTCAATAGGATATTACTTAGGCCTATAAATATATTTTTTAATCGTGCAATAAATATTTTACAATAAAAACAATAATACAAATAATATTTGCAAAAATGAATCATTTTTAATAACCTCTCATGGCCCACCTACAGTACCACCACGGCCCACACTTTGGGAATCACTGCTATAGTACATAATAATAATAATAATACATTTTATTTGTATAGCGCTTTTCAAAATACTCAAAGACACTTTACAGAAAATGGAGTTGCATGAAAACAAGTAAACAGAGTAAAAGATACGTTAAAATACAACATTCATTCGTTTATACACAGTTAAAACATGAGTACATCCAACATAGTACATCCATGTACATAGTGTATTCATGTATATAATATATCCACCCAAGTCTATAGTATATCCATATATATATATATATATATAGAGAGAGTATCCATACATGTACATAATGTTACGCCCCAAAAGTGCCTAGGGTGGAAACGGGGCGTAACAAAGGTAGAAATAAAATAGCGGTCAAGGGAAAGTAAAGTAAATAAAAGTATTTAAAGTAAATAAAGTATTTAATTCCAGGAGCAACAGAAAACAAGCAATCCTCAACACCAAGATGAGAAAGAAACCTGGGAAACAAAAATAGTCGACACAAAATGGCTGAGCGCACAGCAAAGAGCACACAACATGGACGCCTGATCGCCCACACAGCAACACTTCGAGGAGAGCAGTACGAACGAGAGAGAGAGAGAGAGCGAGGGAGCGAGCGAGGCCTTCTTAATTGCCGTGAGCGTCCAATATGGAGGCCCCACCTGATTGGCAATCAGACACACCTGGGATGTGGTCCCCACTTTGCAGGGAAAACACACAAAAGCATCCTACACACTACAGGACGGAACAATAGTGTACTCATGTACACAGTATATCCATCATATACGTATATAGTATCATATTTTAACAATATTTGTGGTATATTTTTATGTGAGGTGATAAAGGTACATATATTTTTACATGCTAGAGCGCATGAAGGCCAGGTGGGGGGGGGGGGGGGGGTGGGAGGGTCACCGAGTCTGAGCGCCAAGTGGGGGGGTGGCGTTTCTCGGTCGTGATGACGCAGTGGCGAGGGGGCGTGGCTTGAGCCGTGAACTGCATTTGAACCCGTGTTACGGCGGGGCGGGGCGGGGCGGCGTGGTGCCACCGCCAAAAGGTTAGGACACGAGCCCGGGTACAGAGATATTTTCAGTCTTTACCTCTTAATGGTGTTTTTTTCTTAACGGGCCGCCCTCCCGTCATCCTACACACACACACACATACATGTACACACACAAACACACACACACACAGTTGGCCCGCAGCGGCAGTGTGACCGCACGGCGACCCGCGTATGAGGGTCAGAGGTAGAAAGACGTGTAGTGTGGCATCAAGAGCGGTCGGGTATGTTAGCTTCCTTGTTGCCAGCCAATCACAGCCCCGCTCGGAGGCACACGAGGCCGGGATGGGCAACCATAACCGACACGTGAACTTTTGGTGAACTCCAGGGCGGCAGGGAGGTCAGGTGGAGTTTAGTAGGGCTTAAACGTCTCGCTTGTTTGCATTTTCACTACATCATTAGCCATCTGCCTCCCATGGATTTGGACCAAGCGCCCCGAGCTCAGCCTCATGGAACTCCGCTGCAGCCGAAGGCCTGGACCCGATCCGCTGGACCAACCCCTGGATCCACGCCTGGACCCAATGCGCTGGACCCACCCCTGGACCCACCCCTGGACCCACCCCTGGATCCACACCTGGAGCCACCCCTGGACCCAGGGCCCCACTGGCCTGCAGCACACTCCCAGTATTTGAGTAGAAAACCAAATGAACCGTCCAAAGAGAAACAACATACATAAATAACCAAAATAACATTTTAGTATCATCAAGTTGAAATATGAAAAAGATGTAATATGAGAAGCAGAGTAAACAAATAATAATGTTGGAGAAAAGTTTGGATATTAGAAGAATAAAATGAAAATATGATATGAATAATGTCAGCATAATGAAAGAATTCATGATGATTCGTCGTCGTAATATTCAGTCATTCATATTACACAAAAACTTACCAGAAGAAAGTAGAAGTAGTCAGTAAATAGTAATACTAGTGGGGAAATATATGAATTTACCAGAATAAGTAAATAATTTAATTTAATTAACCTATGGTGGAAATATGAAAGGAAAAAAATATTTTTTTAATATGAGAAGGAAAAAACAAGAATGAGCTGGTTATTTTTGGAAAATGAGGCATGATGGGGAAAAAAATTCAAGAATGTTGTAATATTTGGCAAAAAATAGAATTGGTTAAAAATCATCATCATAATAAAGTTTTCGGAGAATGAGGAATCATCATTTTAGCGGCATAAAGTTGTAATAACGACTTTTCAAAGTACCACGAGAAAGAAAGAAAAAGGTATTTTGGAAAACCAGGTTGTAAAAATGTTATTTATGTTATGAGAATAAAGTTATCATATTACGGGAATGAAGTCAGAATTAGGAGAACATTTACAAATGAAAGATGAGAAATATAAAAAACAGCAAAAAAGGAAAAAAACCTGCTGTAATTTCAGGAATCTAAAGAAAAACTCCAAGAAACTTCCAAGAATTAATCTGTAATAGGAAGGAAAATAGAATGCTATAATAGTAATAGTAATATGATCTAATATGACACATAAATGGCGTTTGATACAACAACCCTGCCTCGTGGGGCGGGTGGGCAACTGAGTGACTTATCATAGTGACTTAATCATAGTGACTTATATTAGTGACTTAATCATAGTGACTTAATCAGTGACTTATCATCGCGACTTATCATCGTGACTTATCATCGTGACTTAATCATAGTGACTTAATCATAGTGACTTAATCATCTCCCGTATACGAGGGCGTTGTTAGCATAGCTACGCGTGTCGCTATCCAAAGTATTCGAGTATGAAAGTTGCATCCTTTCATTTTTCATGCGGCCCCCGCTGTGAAATAGTTAGGACGCTCCCGTCCTACTCCAACATGATTTCCCTTCTTCCCTTGGAGGAGCCTTCCATGACCCAAAGGGCGATGGGAATAAATAGTGCTACTCTCCAGCAGCGAGTTAAATATTTAGCGTGTCGCACATTGGAAGGCGGCCCTCGGCACGGCCAAATCAAAATGGTGGCAGGGACAAAAACCTGTGAAAGTACGCAAGCGGGGCTTTAGGGGCTCATGAATAAAAGACAGGTCACTCTGAAGATGCGTGGCGATGAAGGGGGGGGGGGGGGGGTCAGAGTGCTGGAGGCGCGGCCACGCTAAAAAAAAAGGTTAGCGGGTGTCGGAGAGTTTTTCTTTCAAAGGTTAGCTTAAAAGCCAGCTTTACTTTGCTACTGGCCAAATAAGTCATTTATTGGTTGCAAGACCACCACCCCTCCCCATACCCCCCACACCCCCCACACACTTAAGTGCCGTGTCAACCTGTTTGGGGGGATGCAGGATGGAATGATGGAACACGTTCAGCCTAGCCAGGGAACGCCGACTGGAAGTGAGATGAAACAATCCAAGTGACTTCCTTCCCTTCCACCCTGCTGTTCCCCCAACCTGGGGGAGGGTCTGGTCTGGGGGTCCGAACAAAACAGAGTGTGAGGACTTAGTAGGGACTTGTGCGAAGACTTAGTAGGGACTATGCAAGAACTTAGTGTGGACTTGTGTGAGGACTTAGTAGGGACTGGTGTGAAGACTTAGTAGGGCCTATGCGAGGACTTAATGTGGACATGTGTGAGGACTTAGTAGGGACTTGTGTGAAGAAATAGTAGGGACTCTGTGAGGACTTAGTAGGGACTGTGTGAGGACTTAGTCGGGACATATGTGAGGATTTAGTAGGGACTTGTGTGAAGACTTAGTAGGGACTGTGTGAAGACATAGTAGGGACTGTGTGAGGGCTTAGTAGCGACTTGTGTGACGACTTGGGGGAATTGTGTGAGGACTTAGTAGGGACTGTGTGAAGACATAGTAGGGACTGTGTGAGGGCTTAGTAGCGACTTGTGTGACGACTTGGGGGAATTGTGTGAGGACTTAGTAGGGACAAGTGTGAGGACTTAGTGGGGAATTTTAGTGTCTAGACTTAGTAGGGACAAGTGTGAGCTATCTTACGACTTTTAGTTGGTGTTTTTCTTCTTGCAAATAATCATTTCTGTTTTTTTATGGTACCTTGGATGGACGAGTGTTTGATGGCGCTATCTGCAGGGGGAAAAGAGTACAGCATCTATGAACCCGGCAGAGGGCGCCAGTTCAGCCAACATTTTCCAGCAGGAAGATGGTGGGTGAAGATGTTTTGTAAGGTAGTACTAGATAGTTTCTTCACGTGTACAAATGCTAGTGCTAACCTTAGCCGCCATGCTAGTGTTGTGTTGTTGCTAAATCTCCCCGTCTGAGCCCATGTGACACGTTTTCCTTTTCAACTAACCGTCAGGCCCGTCCGCCAACCAGAGCGCAGATTAGCGGTCCATCTGTATCACCAGTGCCAGGCCGCGTTAAGCCGACGGGAGGCCGCCCAGCGAGGCATCGGCGCAGTCGTTAACCCCGATTAACGTGACGTGGCGTTCAATGGAGGGAGCGGTGTGAAAATCAAGCCGGTGTCGCGACCCACTGACCTGCTGCTGAACCCGACGGGAATTGGGCAAACTTGGGGGGGTGGGGGGTGACGAGAGCACTAGCGTGAAAAAAAGTGGCTGGATGAGTGAGAATAGAAGCGTTGGGTGACCCCCCCCCCCAGTTAAAAAATGGTGGCGGAAACAATACAGCGTCCAGCCGTCACGTAGCCGTCACATTTTTGTCATCTTTTATTAGTCATTAAAATGTTCCATCAGAAAAGATTATGACTTATTATGACGTCTTTATTGATTTATTCCTTAGGAATATTCCTATGAATATTACTGTAGTACTACTATTCCCATAAGAGCTGATGGAAACATTTAGGATGGATGATGATGAATATGTGTATGAAAGACTTATTGAAAACATGAATAACCAATAATGAATAATAAACATGAAAAATGTCATCTAATATATGATCTGTATGTACTATAAATACGTATATTTGCGTCCCACCCCTTGGTTCCCCCTGGGGTCCCACCCGTGCTGTGAGAACGTAGACGGAGGCCGAGAGCGGCGAGGGGAGGGGCGGGGTCCTGTGACATGTTAGCATGACGGAGCGCTGACCCGTGTGTAAGCGTGGCGGACAGTAGCAGTTTCATTTGTTAAATCACTCATTAAATCCAATTAGGGTGGGGGGGCGATGTGGTGGGGGGATGAGGCGGAATGTTTGGGGAGTACATCAAGCCCACGGCACGTCTGGTGAGAACTCCCCTCATGCCCAACCAGGAGGTGACAAAGACCACTGGGGGGGGGTCGTCCCCTTTAACAGAGCATAACTCATATGGCGTGAATGGTGTCCAATGTGGGGCCCGGGTGCCGTTTCCAGGCCGCAGCTTGGGTTTTGTTGATGAAATCAACCAAATCCAAAAGTAGACAAGCAACAGAAAAGTTGATACGCAAAAGTTGATACGCTTTGTCACATGACCCACAGCTGTCTGTACATAAATACTTGTAGGATGATGATTTATATATTCATAAATACGTGTAGGATGATGGTTTATACATTCATAAATACTTGTAGGAAGATGATTTATATATTCATAAATAATTGTAGGATGATGATTTATATATTCATAAATACGTGTAGGATGATGATTTATATATTCATAAATACTTGTAGGATGATTTATATATTCATAAATACGTGCAGGGTGATGATTTATATATTCATGAATATGTGCAGGATGATGATTTATATATAAATACGTGTAGGATGATGATTTATATATTCATAAATACATGTAGGATGATGATTTATATATTCATAAATATGTGTAGGATGATTCATATATTCATAAATACTTGTAGAATTATGATTTATATATTCATAAATACGTGTAGGATGATTTGTAGATTCATAAATACATGCAGGATGATGATTTATATATTCATAAAGACGTGGATGATGATGTATATATTCATAAATACGTGGATGATGATTTATATATTCATAAATACATGTAGGATGATGATTTATATATTCATAAATACATATAAGATGGTGATTTATAAATTCATAAAGATGTGGATGATGATTTATAAAGACATTTAGGATGATGATTTATATATTCATAAAGACGTGTAGGATGATTTGTAGATTCATAAATACATGCAGGATGATGATTTATATATTCATAAATGCTTGTATGATGATTTATATATTCATAAATACTTGTAGAATTATGATTTATATATTCATAAATACATGTAGAATGATGATTTATATATTCATAAATACATATAAGATGGTGATTTATAAATTCATAAAGATGTGGATGATGATTTATAAAGACATTTAGGATGATGATTTATATATTCATAAAGACGTGTAGGATGATGATTTATATATTCCTAAATACGTGCAGGATGATTTATAGATTGACAAGAGATAGTTATCAATAAATAAATACACAATAGTCAAATACACAATAAATAAAATAGTTATCACTTAATTTATATTATTCAAATTTTATTTTAAAGATTTTTTGCATTTTAAAATTGTTCATTGTTTGATTGGAATTATATATTTTCTTCCACGGCTCTGCCACGGCTCGGCCTGGAGGCCCCCGGAATTATGATCAACATCAGCAGACGTCCTTGGAGCCTTTCACGCCTGTGCCGGGCGCTTCGTCTTCATCCAGGACGCGTCTGAAGGTCCATGCCCCCCCCCCCCAGACGCCTCCCTACACAAACAGCACATGACTTCTAGGTCATGTTCAGGTCAGCCCCCCCACAACACCAATATTCTCCATCTCTCTGTCTGCTACATGTCATATATTCATTACAAAAATCATAATTATTATTATATACAGTACATTTATTAGCATTGAAAATAATGTTTACATTATGCTTTTAATTTTGGTCATTTTGTTTTTAGTTGAAGTATCAATATACTTGCAGTACATAAGAGTATACGTAAGTATTTGGTGAGGGTAGACATGCCTCCATTCTTATTCAATTTCCAACCATGTACTAGTATCCTTGATTTGTTGATGACTGTACTGTACTACACTACATGGGAATAGTAGAAATTATTTTTATTATTTATACATCTATAAAGACATGAAAATGCTACTGATATACTGTATAGAAGTATTGATAAATATAAAACATACTATCCATGGTATTTCTTTGTACTGTATAAAAGAATTGGTAAATATATCATACACTATCCATGGTATTTCAAAGTACTTCAAAGAAGAATTGGTAAATATATTATACACAACCCATAATATTTCAAAGTATTGTATAGCAGTATTGGTAAATATATAATACACTATCCATGGTATTTCTTTGTACTGTATGGAAGTATTGGTAAATATATAATACACTATCCATGGTATTTCTTTGTACTGTATGGAAGTATTGGTGAGTATATAATATAGTGGTATTACAGTAAGTACATCGGTAAGTGTAGTAAACCAAAGAGCAGCGAGTGTAAGATGATCAAGGTAGAAAGATGATATTCTATATAGAACAAAAACATATGCTAGCATAACATGCAGTAGTAAATGCAGTATTTATGGGGCAATGTGGCCTGAGAGGAATACAAATGTGTACTTTGCTCATCAAATATATTTAGAGTAAAGCTATATACAGTAGTTTTTATGAACTGAATGACACCCATCATAGATATTTTCTTAGTGTAGACAGTATATATATGTATTATATTCACAGTATGTATCTGTATGCGTATAAAAGCACACATGCAGCCAACATGACTACCCAAATATGGTCATAATGGAGAAGGATAATTCCAACGTTCTATACAAGCACTATGACATCATCCCTGCTTGTTATTATTATTATTATGATGATTATAGGAGACTGAAAAGAAGCTTAGACAAGAACTCCGCCACCATGAACTCCCAATGACCCAGGGGTCACGCCGAGGTCGTACCTTCGACTGAGCTGAAGCTGGATGTGCAGCTGCAGGTAGCGGCCACTAGGGGTCAGTGTAGGACTTCCTGATGGAGTCAATAGAGAGGGCCAGGTACAGTCCGACCCTCCCTCTGGGGAACTGGGGCATCGCCGGCTGCTTCCATGCCAAAAACAGCGACAACGACGCCTTTGTGTGGGCGTCACTCTTCAAATGTGAATGATTGGTGTTGATCGGCGCCTACTTTAGCATGATGTTGATGTTCGAAGGATCCATCACTGGGTCCCTCCCATCTTCACACGAAGCCCAGCGAGCCAAAGGGGCATCTTGGCAGGACATATACCACTTAAAAAGTAATATTTTCTTTGCAAGGCCACGCTAGCAACTTATTTTAGTAGTTCGGTGTGGTTAGCTTAGCGGGGTTTGGTACAACCCTTAAGGAGCAGCCTCCTAATTGGCTACTACACAGCCTTCACCTCCTCATTGGCTAGTGTACAGCCTCCTCATTGGCTACTACATAGCTTTCGCCTCCTCATTGGCTAATAAACAGCTTGCTCATTGGCTAGTGTACAGCATCCTCATTGGTTAATAAACAGCCTCTCCATTGGCTAATAAACAGCCTCTAAATGTTTGCTGCCAAATGCTCCAATGACGACACAGCACTGCGGTACTCCACGTGCATTCAGCTATACCAATTCATTATCATAGGCTCTGTATAAGTAGTAAGAATATGACATGTAGTCACATATAATAAACAATAATTATATAATAATATATCATAGGCTCATCATATACAAGTACAGTATAAGTAGTAGAATATGACATGTGTTCACATGTAACGAGCGACCAGCGAGGGCGGGGCTAAAGGCCCACCGGTCTGTCAGTCTCACATAGGGTGTCATAAATTTGGGAAATAAAAAACGACCGGGGGGAACTAGTTGGCAGATACAAGACACTATTTTATTTTACAAACAAGACATTCAAAAGACAGTGATTTAATTAGATACTAAAAGATAAAAAGGCTAGACACACATTATAACACTAAACACGACTTGAGAAGTAAGTAGCCGTGTGCGCCTCACCGGCCTAATACAACGAGCAATAAAACTAAGCATAACAAAACAGCAGCGGCTTACTGAAAGACAAACAGAATTTAACATTCAAAAACCGAAACCTACCTTCACCGCGCTCTCCACAGCTCCATCAGGGCAGAAGCAACCGGCACCTGTCCTCTGCAGGTGACCGGCGGATAAAGGAAGCGAACCTTCCATTTAAAAACACCGGATACTACATCAGTGCAGCTGCGCACCTCGGCTGCTCATGATGCGTTTGGGGGAGCGCCGGCCGTAGGAATTTTGCCCTTTCAACTGCAACAGGAACTAAATCACCAAATCCACCCCATTACACACATATAATAATAATAATAATAATAATAACAATGATGATGATGATAATAATAATAATTATTATTATGCTTTGATAATAATAATAATAATAATATATTATTATTTATTATTATTTATTATTATTAATCATTTTTATAATAATAATAATAATTATTATTATTATTGTTATTATTATTAATTATTATTAATTATTTTTTATTATAATAATAATAATTATATTATAATATAATAATGTTATATATTATATATATTATATATGAAATGTTGAAATGTTTCCTGATGAAGCCAATAAGTTGGACTGTGCCCCCTCGTTTGTATTCCCCCTGTGAGCGATGGGCCGAGGACAAGGAGCAGATGATGTTGCATCCCTGAACAAGTCCACCATCTGAACCAGAACTCCACGCCGGCGGAATAAGAGTGGTGTGATTATCTTCATACCATGTTTGGCCTAACAAACATGGCCATGAATCACACGTACTCTACGTCCAACTGGACTTCTAGGACGCAGTTTAGAACTAGACACCAATGCTTTGATTCGGGTCGGACACGTCTGAGTCCACAAGGGTTGGGACTTTGTTCGGCCTGACATTCATTTGGCTTCCATTTGAATTGGGACGGATGGGTCAAAGCTTTTTGTGGGAATCGGATCCTGCTGTTGTTTTACTAAACTGGGGCCACCTGATCCTCACGCTGGCCTGTTGCAGGCCTCTCTGAACCCCAGCCAAACACAACAGTGGGGAAGTACAGCGTGATGAAAAACTTCTATTGTCAGCCTCCCCGTCAAATTAGACGAACGGAGCGGAGTCGCCATACCGGGGGCCCCAAAAGTCATCACCAGAGACGACCATCACCAGAGACGTCGCCACCCCTTTTTTTATTTCACGTAATCCCAGTACGAAACCGAAGAGAGGAAGAAAGGCGGTTCATGACACCCAAAGATGTTACAATAACAAAATGGAAACCATGCACCCCCGAAGAGCCAAACCCTTTCATAATCTGGGGCATGGGGGGGGGGGCTTTGCAGCGAGTGACAAGGCTGGCTAACAGATGGTGCCTTATCACGGGCTAGCATCGCAGTGCAGAACACATTCCTAGACGGGCCGGTCATGCCTTGTGTGATGCTCGCTTGGTGTCCGTCTCGCACGCCGACGTGCCGCGGCGCGGCCGCTCGTTATTTCTTAGCGTATCAGTGCAGGAATCTTCACGATGGAAACAATTCAATGCTTTCACTGATCCATCGTCCCGCCGTCATTCTTAGCCGCTTCCCTCATGCAAAACGCACAATGGCGGTTTCATCGAGGCCTCATCATGGAAGTCCGTCAGTCAGGCTAAATACCTGGAATTGCTGGATGAGAGCCTAAATAAGGCGGGGGCGTTGAGTGATGGATCTCAGTCCATAAATGCCGCTCTTGTGACCCGAGAGAAGAAGAGATAAAGCCGGGAGGCTGAAGGAGGGCTGGATGAAGGCCAAGTGCATCATGGGTGAGGAGTTCACGCCGTAGCGTGCCAGGGGAGCGCTCGCACGGCCTGGTCGCACGGGATGGAGCGCCGTTGCACAAATAACCTAGAACCATCATGTTCATCTTCATCGCTCAGCTGGGTTTTGGTTGTCTGGAAACTTTTTGTGGAAAATTTGCCTTGGTTAACGTCCGTTTTGGTTTGAGTCAAACCTTCCAGATGATGTTAACCGAGTGTCGGAATGACTTGACTAAAAAACCCGATTGGTTTAACATTTTGGCAGTTAGGCAGACACACGTCCTAGTCAATTGATCGACTCGGACTAGAAGAGACTCGGACAGACCCTCTCCTGGGTCCAACACCGGACACGCTCCAAAATCTTGTGGTTTTTATGCTGTTTTTCTGAGCAAATACTGCAGTGGCAACCCTTCCCACATCTGATCCGGCTTGTTTCCGCCTTTTGACACCAGAGAATATTTTAGTCATTTTTCAGATGGATCACAAACTCCACCCACAGGACGTTTCCTCCCCTCACATGGTTCCATTTTCAGCAATGTTCAAATAATTCAGGATGTCACTAAAAATAAAATATTATCCAAGAACACGGCCCAAGGATTTCCCCCGTGACTTGACTTGGCGCCGCTGTGAAGGACTCGTATGAATTCTAAAGCTTATTAAGTCGTCTGAAGCAATCATGCCATGAAGAGTAAAAAATATACAATGAAAAAATGCTGAAAATGCAACCATAGTCATACTTTTTAAATAAATTGTGCGACTCATAAACCAAAAAAATTAAAAGAAATGAAAAATGAAAATAAAATGTAGAAATCATGTCGAAAAGCCTTTTTCATTCCAGTTTCCCGTTTTTGACTATTCTTTTCTCACCCACTGAAATCCAGAATTCCCTTCGCGTGCTCCTCATCACTCTCCCCATTTTCCGGTCGCCTTCTTCTCCTCGCCGTGTTGTGATTGATTGTTTGGCTGCTGGGCCCGCGGAGCCGCAGCGTTCCGCAACCTTTTCAAACGGTCCTTCTAACTCACAGAACATTTGTTCCTCCTTCTGTAACCGTTGCGCAGCGGTTGCGTTCCAGTCGGCCAGACTCCTGGGAAATGACACCAAGGTTAAAAAAACCAAAAGATTCGGGGCTTAGGAGAAAACATTAGGAGCTCAGGCCAAAGCCCCCACGTGGACGAGCTTTTCTTGCGCATCTGGAACGACTCAGAAAGAAGAAAGTGCTTTCAGGTAACGTAACACGTCCACCGTCACCGCCCCGCATGTTGATGCACGGCTGTCGGTGAGCATCTAGATAGATTCTTGTAGTTGAAATGATTCGTCTTGATTCACCTTTGGCCATCGTATTCCAATATTCATCTCAATTTTCGACAACGTTGGGATGTTTAAGCAAAAAATGTTGAAAAACCAAACTTTGTGTTTACCAGTTCTGACAACGGATTTCAAGAATTCTTCTTCATTTCTGGTAATGGTTATATCAGGTAATAATATGTACACTTTATAAGCCCTGAAAAGCAAAACCACATCAATTCCACCAATATTCCCATATTCATATTCCCATATTCATATTCCCATGAAGGGGATGTGACAAAGCAAGTGATAAAAATCTATACCCTGCCTGTAAGCCCTACATTTTCATCAATTGTTGACCTAAAATGAATGGAGATGAAACAATAACAATAGCTATATTATTGATCATATAGAGTTCATATGTGGGGTGACTCCAAAGGAAGAAATAGATATAAAAATGAGGACAAAACATGTTATGATGATGTGAGGATGTCATTATATGTGGTGTATCTACAGCAGGGGTCTCAAAATCAATTTACCTGGGGGCCACCGGAGCTAGGTTCTGGGTGAAGCCGGGCCGCATCAGGTTTTCAAAAAAAACCCAAAACGCATTTATTAAATACTGGGGAAAAAAATCAATAAAAAAAACTATCTTCAATGCTTTTGCTTCTGCTATACCCTACACTTTTTCAGTACTTTGGTTCCGGTTTTCCACACCAAAATATCTGATAAAACATTCCACTGTTCTCAAATATCTTAATTCTTATTTTTCTATACGCAAAATAAGATAAAAAAAATAAACAAATTAAGAATAAAGACAATAAATCAATCAATCAGTAATAAATAAGTAAAATAATAAAACAGCAAGTAAGAAAAACATAAGAAACCACATACAGTTGGTAGAGAAATTATTTTTTCAGATTCAAATGTACAGTATTAACAGTTATTTAACCTTTAACATGAACATTAATGAAACTTAATAATTTGACCCAATTAGCAAGTTAGCATCGTACTCAGTTCCATCTGGGAGCAGTGTCGTAACTTTAACAACATGTTTGATGAGATGCTTTATCTTGACGTGTATTTTCCGTTTTATTCCAAATCATTTCCTGCATTTATTTGTACCCAGAGTCATAAGCCTTTAGCTTCATTGCTAATCCAAAGCAAAACAGGGTAGGGTAACAGTATGGGCGGGGCAAAATCATGTTAATTGTGTCCGGTGTGCACACAGCTTTAAGCTGTCATTTCAACATTAAACTTTGGTATCAAGGTGGGGGCCTCAAACTAGCCCGCGGGCCGCGAGTTTGAAACCCCTGATCTACAGCACTACAGTACTATAGATGTGTACTATGTAGGTATGTATATGTTATTATGAATCAGTCATGACTGTATGGATTATGTAGATATACAGTACGCATGTTGTACAAGAATGGACATTTTTGGATGAAATGATCTGATTTTTATTGTTGTGCTCCCAAAGAAAGTGAAAGTGAAATTCCAGACTTGACAGTTTATTTTAGTAATGTAGCGTCAGGTTCTTTTGCTAAAAGGAGATTAGCACGGGAAAGGCTTTATAAGGAAACGCTACGCTAGCAGTGAACTACATGTTGACACAATGACGGATGTCAGTACCAACAGGGCCGTGTTTTGATATCCGATCGCCCCGGCGCCCCCCACGGAGAGATGAAGTGCACCATAACTGGACCTGTGACAAGCTCCGCCTCTTGGTTACAGTAAAGAGTGATGGGCCAATAGGAAAATGACTTTTTAAAGCGTTGTGTGAATGGTGCTAATGGTCCCGTCACACACACACAGACATGGATCACCTGCCTGGAGACAGGGTGGATTATGGGGAATTACGGGGGGCACAGTCTGCCTTGGCTCTGAAACTTGGGGTCCTGTTGTTGTTGGCGTAAGATTTGATCCCCCGCCAACGCACACCGACTCCTCAGTGGAAAGTGGAAGCCGCTGATACAAGCGTTCCAAAGGGAGACGCCCATGCCCGTGCCCGTGCACGTACACACACACACCCAGCAGGGCGGTGCATGTGTCCCCCGTCCAACAGTAGCAACTGTAACAATCAGCAGGCTTACTGCCCCCCCCGTAGATGACATACGAGACGGCGCTCATACAGTGCAGCCATTCACGGGCGGAGAGCTTAATAAGGCGCTAGAGCCAACATTAGCCTGCAGCTGTGGCGCAGCCTGGGCATGAGACCTCACTTTTCATTTGGCTCTTCGGCAACAGTCGTGCCCGGCAAACAAGCACGACTTCCAAATCCATTTGGATCGTTTGGGAAGAAACTTGACTTGGATGACGTTTGTATCCGTCTACTTCCTGCCGAGCACGTAGGAAGGAAAGTAATCATACGGCGCTATGGCGCTAAAATAGTCCATCATGCCATCCTAACTGTCCTAGGACAGAACGTGGAGGTCCAACGTGGACACGCTTTGTCACGTCCTGGCTATTGGCTGTCCTACAAGTCCCTAGATGACATCGTTAGCTAATTTGCATATTATTTCCACATGAAGAACACTTTAAATCCATTTAGAACTACAAACAAACTTCATTCTAAGGTCCATGCGTCATAATTCCATCTGAACGTGTGAACTTCTCACACGTCCTTCTTCCATCACTCCTTCTGATGTGCCTTCCGTCAGGTACGTGAGGTACGACAAGATGGTTGATGGATGCGTGGATCTCCACAATGCTTTATGAGGTGGGGCTGACGTCACCGCAGCAGCCGCTGCTGTTCAGATAGAACACAAACTGCAGATCAACAAATCTGCTTTTCAAACCATCAACCATCTCTCGTGAAGTTTCATCTCTGCTTGTCTGGTTTCGCTTGGATTCCCCGGAGAAAGATCTTTTTGAAGATGCCCCTTGATGGCACCTCTTGGATTCAGTGGTGATTTGTCCACACCATCATTGACCCCCCCATGATCTGGTTTACTGACCAATCAAGCACCAATATTTCCCAAGCTTTGGTAAACACAAAAGTATTTGCTGGATGTGTTTTCGTATTTATATTCTACAAAACCAAACCAATACCGGAAGTGACGTACAAGGAAGTAGCGCGATAAATGTTATGCGAAACACTCAAATTGTATTATACAAGCGATGTCTTGCAGGATCCGTTCTTCTAGCTACGGGGAGTTCAAAGCCACCTTATATCTAAAATAACAATGATTTTCCATAATAAATTATGGATTTGCCCTAATAATTAAATATTGATGCAGTAGCATAACATTTAGTACAATAACATTATGCCTGCAAGTCCGCGTGTACGATAAAGTCTTAAAGACTCAAGAAAGTCAATGTGTTGTGTCAAGTAGAGTAAAACCTCAAAACAATGACGGAAAGACATCGATAAAAGTGAAATGTCATGGAGTTGGTAGTTCTAGGTGAGCACCAAGTGGTTTTTCAATCTATCGGCGCACGCGAACAAGCATGAAGAGGAATAAATGCTACATTTTGGATATAGGTTAGTTTATTTAGAACACATGATTGACAGCATGCTTGCCAACATGGCGACGTTAAGGATCTCAGTCTTCTCAGTTTTTCCAAAGAAGTCCCTTTCCAGTAAAGACATGTCAGACACGCTGGCGGTCTTTGTGGACGTGGCCCCCCGGAGTACACATCAAATCCTCCTGGAGACCCAATGATGCATTGCCGTGCACACACACACACACACAACAAATGACATGCCACTGCTAACGAACTAGACACGATGAAGCTGGCAGTTCTTTGCTGGGGGGGGTATGACAGAACTGGAGTATAATATTGGAATATTTGTGAATGAGCCATCCCGGTGGTAGGCAGCACTCGGCACGATGGAGCACGGCTAATAACCTCCCAGCGTGATGAATCCCTTCAGGCGGAACAACAATCAAACAAAATGGAAGGTCTCAACTTTGTGACAGCAAACAGGAAATGAAGAATCTAGCAGTGAATATTTAGCCGATGGAGACACACCATCACCTTTGGCTGGTGCTTTTATTTTTGACGCTAACAGGGCAGATCCTGAATTAGCGACTGTCACGCCGGTTCTTTGAGTGTTGGCTGAGATGTTAACAGCCGCATCCTGTTCTGTTTACTTAGATGCTCTTCGCCTGTCTTAGTAGCTGCTCTTCACGGATTATTTATGGAGCTCCATCGCAGACAACAGCATGACAGGTAAAGTGGACTAAACATTTTCTAATGGCGAGTCAGCGTCTGAGGTGAATCGTCTTTTGGCCCCTCCCAGCTTGGCACGTTTCTGACGGCAAATAGCGGGAGCAGCTGTAATAATACGGCAGTGACGGGATTCTGACGGCTTTATGAGATCGCTCCTGCCGTCAAACGGCTTTGTTGCAGTGGGTTGTCCAAGTCCACGTCAGCTGGAAGATGTGCGGCTACGCGTTGCTGACTGATTAGCATACGCTGTTAGCACATTCAACCAGTTGGCTAACACCCAACACGCCAATCATGGAGGGAACTGTCGGTTTTCTTCTGATTTATGAATTTCCCGATTCTGATTAATGAGAGAAAACTTGCAGTTTTTATGACGGGAATGTTTTCCACACTCTTTCAGACCAAGTACAGCAGCTGCTTCTCCATGAGGAGACATCCCACTTCCACTTGTCCACCATGCAGCATGGTGTCTTCATCCCCACTTTTAAATGTCTGTCTGAGGAGCCATCGCTGGCCCAAGGGACACTGCCTGGAGCCTACAAAGGGAAGTTCACACCCATTGTAGCACCTCCCGACAGAAGGTCTAGAAGGTCCTTGCTGGGTATGTGGTACGGATCGTCCTGCACCTTGCCATGCCTTTATTTTGGTTCTGTGCTTCTTACATCCCTCTCTGCTTCCATGTATCCTCAGATGTCCTCAGCAGTCGTTGGAAGGCAGAACAAGATCAATGTGAAGCTCCAAAGACCTCCAAAAGGTCAAAGCTCCTCCCAGACCTGATCAGGTGTGTTTTTTTTACAGCAATTCAGGTGTGTCTGTCTCGTGAAGTGATTCTCGGTTATTTCCTGCCCCACCCCCCATGCCCCCTTCAGGATGAAAGTGCTATTGAGAAACCCATCATAGCTATTAATTTATCAGCAATGTACAGACTGAAATCCAAAATCTAACAAGATGGACAGCAGCGACGTTGACCACCATGTTGCTGGGTGTGGGTGGGTGGGTGGGTGGGTGGGGTTCGTTATATAAGACGGCTTGTTTCATTCAAGCCTTTTTTCTGCTCTTATTTGGGTGAATAAATAAATAGTGTGGCTGTGTTGGCATTAACGATTCATTGAACAAAATAACATTTGATCTCCTCTCATGAATAAGTAACAAGGATTGTCACAAACAAGCTAGCAGTATGTGTATTTTGCTTTTGTTTTTGGACCAACAGGACCTCCTCCCTCCGACTACAGAAGACAACAAGTACAACGTAAGAAGAAGACACCGAGTGCATCCAGAGTTTATAGGACTTGCGGTGCCTTGGTTTCACATTCATGTTATTCTCACCAATACTGCTTAAGATGGAAAAGAGCCTCTTTATCTCTAACGTACATTTCCACTAATGCCTCATCCTTCAACTAGGAGCTCCCTCTTATGACCTACCTCTCAGGTCAAAGTTCACTGACTACCTCCCAGCTAGTAGCCAAACAGGCGGAGAATAAAGAGGATGGTTTTATGCAAGAGCATCTTCAACTGGGAAACAATCCACGGAAGCAGTAAAAAAAAGAGCGTCCAATAAAGAAGTTGAGGGAGATCAAGGAAACAGACGTTTGACTTGTGAGCTCAGCAGGGAGGACAAAACACCTTAAATCTTCCATCCCAAAGACGCCGGCCGGCTTGGTTATCTTTACGTGTCTGTAGCAATAAAAGATTAAAGAGGCCTCTTCTCTCTGCTGCCTGGGTCAGCTGCTCAGCACAGACCTCACGGAAACGCAGCAAAATGAAGGTTTAACTAGGAAAAAGCCTTGAAAGGAGGACCTTTGGTCAAAGTGATGGATTGCTCTTCTCTGGGGTTGAAATTGTCTGACAATACGAACCAATCAGAACTTCTGGACACTCTGGTCTACTCTGTCCTCAACGACGTTACAGCCTTGATGCATCGTCATCAGGCTATCAGGCCTCGGGAGCAATCGAGACATGACGTCATGGTTACAGTGATGCTCATTCATTTATTAGAAACATCCCGAGCACCCTGGCGTCCTGTTTTAGCTCTTTGGATGCACACAACAACCCGAAATGGAAGAAGACAGGGACTTGGTCCATATGAAAACCATCCGGAGTATCTGTGGGAATAATTGGTCACAGTTGGACGTGTGGGAGAGCCTTGCCCAAACGATCCTCCCAGGTTTACCAGGAAATGTCCTGGTAAAATGAAGAATTAAAGGGTACCCTGCAGTCGCCAACTAGAGACCAAGTCCCTTTCTGTTGCTTCATCACATTTATTTGCATCGTGCTCTTATTAAAAGTGTTTTTTATCCTTCCTCTTGTCCTTGAGGTGACCTCCTGCTCACACCTTTCTTCCATCACTTCCTCCCCAGTCATCCAAAATCTCCCCGGCTCACAGCTTTCTTCCGTTCCCCCCCATCAGCACTCCTGTTCCCTCCTGTTGTTGTTGTTGAGCATCCAGGACTAATTGCCGACCCAGCAGCCCGACAGATTCACACTCTGCATCTGAGCCAGAGGAGTTCAAGGGCGACAGGTCGGTTAAAACCTTCGCTTAATGGGTTAGGGTTAGTTTTTTTTCAGTTTTTTTCAACTTGCTTCAAATGCACTTTTCGGGTAAAAAAACAGGGGAAACCTCACACACACTCAACAGGGGCCCCAGCAGCACCCAAAAATTGCATTAAATGCAAAAATTTTAAGGCGTAAATTTTTGACAAAAAACATAAGGGGTTAGCATGTCGTTTTTTTCAGTTTTTTTCAACTTGCTTCTAATGCACTTTTCGGGTAAATATGTCATTTTTTTCAGTTTTTTTCAGTTTTTTTCAGTTTTTTTCATTTTTTTTCATTTTTTTTTCATTTTTTTTCATTTTTTTTCAGTTTTTTTCTGTTTTTTTCTGTTTTTTTTCAACTTGCTTCAAATGCACTTTTCGGGTAAAAAAAACCAAAACGGGATACCTCACACACACTCAACAGGGGCCCCAGGAGCACCCAAAAATGGCATAAAATGCCAAAATTTTAGGGCGTCAATTTTTGACAAAAACGAAAGGGTTAGGGTTAGGTTTTTTTTTCCGTTTTTTTAGGGCTCGGGTTAGGGTTGTTTGCAGTGCTTATCACAAATTCTGGTCAGAAAGACGTCTGTTCAATGACAAAAAGCCTCAAGTGGTAAGCTTGATCTCCAATGTTTAACGTCCTTAACCTCGAGTGTTGAAACCTAACAGCTCCACGATTCCCTCAGCACCGCCCTCTCCATGTCTTTCTACAGTGTCACCCCACATCCCATCACGGAGCATCACGGAGCAGTACCAATATCAACTTGGTATCGCTGATACCAGCTAGAATATCACTCAGACAAAAATTAGTGGTATCGCACGCCAGCAACGATCAGCAGATTAAAGCGTGAAAAAATTTATCCCGCTCTTCTTCACAGAAATAGCGAGAAGATTCCTTTTCCTAAACCTTCACAGGTGACGCCTGCGCCCCAACTTTGAAGTGTTGGACTTTTACCGAACATCAAACGTCCCGCTGTGACTTGGTCTTCAAGAAAAGTCTAGCTGGAGGCTAAAACTGTTGCCAAAATGCCAAACAAACGGAAGGAAGACAACAAGCGCACCCCCGAGATCCTACTTCTCTCCGAGAATTATTCATGAGAAATGAAACTCTGGGATTGATTTCCTTGCCTGCCTTTCAAGAGCACGTCATCAAAGTGTTCCTAACTCTTGTTTTGGAATGTGGGAAGGGAATATTTACGTGTTTTACAGCACAAATTCCAAAGTATTCTCCGGCCTCTTGTTTACATCCCTGCAAATGAGAACCAGCAATCTTTCTCATTGAACGGCCATGTTGACTTGACTAGTCATTAAAACTCCCAAACACTACACCACACTTTTATAGGCTTCAATATCCTGCTGCTGCGCTCCGGGTGCGCCATAAACATTTGGGACGTCCAGCTTGGGGTCATGAATTCGATGAAATCTTTTCCTCTTTCTTGTAAGGAGGATATAAACAGAGGAATAATAACTGGAAAGGGAAGGAAAACAAACCACTCAAGACAGGATGAATCGGTCCCATTTGGGGGGGGGCAAGCTGCTCTTTTATTGGCTGTCGGAAGAGAGATGAAAGGAGTGGGCGGAGAGGGACGTCAGGACAACTAGAGATGCTAGTTGTGAAAGTGTTGGAGAATTCCAAAGTGGAGGACGGTGTTGCATTCAAGTGCACACTGAATGGGGGAAGGGGGGGCGTTGCAATCAGGGCGTCCTCCAGATGAGTCAGAGGAAGCAGTCAGAGCGATGAGCAGACTCTGCTTTCAGATAACCTTTTCACCTCGCGTGTCGGAACATTTCTTTCCCAGATTAGACAAGAAAACCGTCCACTCTCAGCTTTTAGCCAAATCTGTCAAAAGTGAAACTCCAGATTTGATTTAGTGAGCTAGCGAGCTGGTGGCTGTGGTGAACGTATCACGCAAGCCCATTTCATTGCTTTTATAGTCTGAACACAAGCTGCACCTTCTGTGCTTTCTGGTTTTGCTACGGCGGCCACGAATCATGCATATTTGATTTTCCTAAAACCACTTAAGTCGGCTTAGTGCGCATCCAACCCAGACAAACTGTGCAGCGCTTAAATCCTGAACCTGACACATTCCTCATTTATGTTCCAAATAAATACACGACCGCTCCAGGACAACTTGCCTTAAGGACCAGGCTACTTTGGGCACAACTGTCCCATGAGTCTGGTTTGGATGGATGGATGGATGATGGATAGATGGATAGATGGATGGATGGATGGATGATGGATGGATGGATGATGGATGATGGATGATGGATGATGGATGGATGATGGATGATGGATGGATGGATGGATGGATGGATGGATGATGGATGGATGGATAGATGGATGATGGATGCATGGATGAATGGTGGATGGATGGATGCATGGATGGATGCATACATAGATGGATGGATAGATGATGGATGGATGGATGATGAATAGATGGATGATGAATAGATGGATGATGGATGCATGGATGAATGATGGATGGATGATGAATAGATGGATGATGGATGCATGGATGAATGATGGATGGATGGATAGATGGATACATGGATACATGGATACATGGATGGATGGATGGATAGATGGATACATGGATACATGGATGGATGGATGGATGATGGCTGGATGGATAGATGCATGCATGGATGGATGGATGGATGGATACATGGATGGATACATGGATGGATGGATAGATGATGGATGGTTGGATGGAGGATGGATGGATGGATGGATGGATGGATGAATGATGGATGCATGGATGCATGGATGCATGGATGGATGGATAGATGGATAGATGGATAGATGGATACATGGATGGATGGATAGATGGATGATGGATGATGGATGGATGATGGATGGATGGTTGGATGCTTGCATGGATGGATAGATGGATGATGGATGGTTGGATGGAGGATGGATGGATGGATGGATGGATGGTTGGATGGATGATGGATGGATGGATGGATGGATGGATGATGGGTGGATGCATGGATGCATGGATGATGGATGGATGGATGGAGGATGGATGGATGGAGGATGGATGGATGATAGATGGATGGATGGATGGATGATGGATGGATGGATGGATGGATGGAGGATGGAGGATGGAGGATGGAGGATGGAGGATGGAGGATGGAGGATGGAGGATGGATGGATGGATGGATGGATGGATGATGGATGGATGGATGGAGGATGGATGGATACATGGATGGATGAATGATGAATGGCTGGATGGATGGAGGATGGATACACGGATGGATGGATGGTTGGTTTGATGGATAGATGGATGCATGGATACATGAATACATGGACGAATGGATGGATGGACACACGGATGGATGCATGATGGATGGATGGATAGAGAGAAAGATAGAGAGCCTGTCCTGATTTTCTCCTTGTTCCCAATGAATAGTTTTCAGTTCTCTTTGAGGGGGACTCAGATTTGTATCCGTGTACTAGTAGTAGTACTACACATTCATCTATCTTGGTTACATCATACCTTGATCTTGACTTTCTGTATCATCAAGAAACATAGCGGAGGTGTGTGTACTTCACCCTGCAGAGGCCCTCCAAAGGCACTCATCAGTTGCAAAGATAAATGCGGCTGACAAAGTGGTTCAGACAGTGGAGACGGCAAAGATGTTGCCTGTTCTGCTCGTTTTCGATCCTTTGTCTTGTTTATAGTTGCCCCCTAAGACGATGATATTAGCCTCCGGTCCTCAGATCCTCTGTACTTGCTTGAACAGCCACTTCTCTCCATTACGGTGGTCCTGCAATACGTCCCAATACGCCTAGCAGTGGTTGCCCCCACGGAGGACTGAGAACATCCTACAGTTTACCAGTCAAGCAGGTGATGAGTAACGTTTGGACAATCATGAATGAAGTAATGAACCTGACGCCTCTACTCGATCTGATAGGCCAACAGCTGTTTCAGGCGTGGTTGAACTCGGCTTAAAGTTTATCTTTATTGCAATGTAGAAAGTCAAAAGTCAGACAAAGACAAGCCAAGTCCTTGACAGAATCTGTGATCTGCTGGTGAAATCCACCGTTTATCAACTGTCTGAACCAAGTGGATCTGTGGACCAAACACTGAGATCTGTTTTTCTCTCTCATATGAGGACGATCAAGTTGATGTTTGATTGCCTAAATTGAAGGGGACAAATGATGTATAGTTCATGAAATGATTCGGGATGACGTCTTCCTTTCTGTCCATCTAACTTGTGTTATTGTTGGCCTCGGATGTCAGCCTTTCCTGCCAGCCGGAGCCGGGGATCAGAAAATATTTAGCTAAAATTCAGTCTGCTTTGCTTTTGCACAAGGGCACACACGCAGACACGCACATATTTTACACAGACTTGCAGCGCCTGCACATTTGGTTTCAGACCCACACACGTAACAACATTCCCATTGAAAGCTTCAGACGGAGCAGATTGCTGAATGGAAAGCTGTCACTCGTGAGGAACCTCAGGGAACAGGCGGACAGACAGCCTGTGTTGGTTTCCCAGGCTTCCACTCTCCGAGTGGAGGTTGGTGCCAAGCGCTGCTCGTGCTGACTTCGATTCTGTTCACCTCCCCCCAACCTGGTCGACGAGGCCACATCATCGCAGTGGATTTTATTACTTAAGAACATCTGCTGGTCTTAGCAACGATTGAGTACAAGCTGAATTTCTTTCATTTTGTCTTTTCAGCCCCTGGATGAGTCTCTCCATTCACTACTGCTGTCCACCATGCTTTGTAAACACTCACGTTGCTTGAGCCTAACTCCGCCTGCTAGCTTCATTCATTTGTGAAAGGTCTGTCACTGCTAATTTCCCACCCAGTGGAATTAATAATTGGCGTATTGATTTGACACACACGTCGTTATCGTGCATATCCGTAGAGGACCCGCATGCTTCACATGAGTCCAAAAAAATGCAAGGTGTACTTTTGTTGTACACCTGTGACGATCCAGGCCGCCAATAGGTAGCATTCATAGAATAGCACTTTGACTCCAGATGTCACGTCTGGCATGCAAAACAAGAAAAGATGATGATCACTGATGTCATTTTTCCAGGTCCCACAACCCTAATGAGGATGGGAAGTAAGCCAGTCGCTGGATTCACTCGAGTCGCACGTCACAAAGCACACACACACAGAACACTCGCAACAACGCAACAACGCAACAACGCAACAACGCAACAATGCAACAAGCCTGGCAGGTGACTTGTAGATGCTCTCCAGTCTCCAGTCAGCTAAAGTCCGGCCTTTGTCGAATACCCTTGTACTTGTCAGCCACTGAAGCTGAAGTCCTGGTTGTGGAACCTCGAGTCTTCATGTAGTACCGGTGAGTCAGTGAAACTCAAGTCTTCATGGAGTACCTGTGAGTCAGTGAAATTTGAGTCTTCATGTAGTACCTGTGACTCAGTGAAACTCGAGTCTTCATGGAGTACCCGTGACTCAGTGAAACTCGAGTCTTCATGGAGTACCCGTGACTCAGTGAACCTTGACTCTTCATAGAGTACCTGTGAGTCAGTGAAACTCGAGTCTTCATGGAGTACCCATGACTCAGTGAACCTCGCGTCTTCATGGAATACCTGAGAGTCAGTGAAACTTGACTCTTCATAGAGTACCCGTGAGTCAGTGAAACTCGAGTCTTCACGGAGTACCCGTGACTCAGTGAACCTCGAGTCTTATTGGAGTACCCGTGAGTGAGTGAAACTTGACTCTTCATGGAGTACCTGTGACTCAGTCAAACTCGAGTCTTCATGGAGTACCGGTGACTCAGTGAACCTCGCGTCTTCATGGAATACCTGTGAGTCAGTAAAACTTGACTCTTCATGGAGGACCCGTGAGTCAGTGAAACTCGAGTCTTATTGGAGTACCCGTGAGTCAGTGAAACTCAAGTCTTTGTGGAGTACCCTTGAGTCAGTGAAACTGGAGTCTTAACGGAGTACCCATGAGTCAGTGAAACTCAAGTCTTCATGTAGTACCCGTGACTCAGTGAACCTCGAGTCTTCATGGAGTACACGTGACTCAGTGAACCTCGAGTCTTCATGGAGTACACGTGAGTCAGTGAAACTCGAGTAGTTGTATGTTTATTTAAACACCACTGTATAAATGTCCAGAACAAAACCCAATTTAATATGAAGATAAGAAAACGACACCAGAAGACTTGACCGGAGACGATATCTTCAGATTGAGATATGTGCTCATGAGATGGTTGAGCACGTCGTGGCCTCGCTGTATGTCCGTACACCTGTGTCGCATTCGAGAGGCGGATATCTCTAAATGCTCACCAGATGCTGATGTTTACATCCTCAATCCATACTTTCTCTTCAAACAGCCGCTCCAGATTTCATCTCAGCTTTTATCTGCTCAATTTAGCAATTAGCTTGGCCTTTTATGAATACACACATTTGACTTGAGGTCAGGTGATCCAAAGCTCAGGCGACAGTCCATCCAAGATAGAAGATCCATCAAGATCCATCCGAGGACCGGCGATCAACCCCTCATCAAGACCCTCACTTCTTTGTTTCTGTGCGGTCTGGCATGCACGCTCTCTCCGCTAGTTTGTTCAAACCCTCACCTGGGGCGAACCCGCTACCTTCCCACCCCCCCCCCCACCACCACAAATACATATTTCTATTCTATTCTACGCTGCTATCAAGCGTTTCAATCTGCTTTTTCATCAGCAGTGGCAGGAAGGTGTGGAAGGGGGGGTATGGGGGGGTCGATGGAGGGGGGTTGATGTGCCATTCTGCTTTCACTCACACACTATCAAGTATTCCTACGTGTATTCATCCTAAGATGACATCCACATGTTTACTCAACACTCTCATTCAGCATTCAGCTTATAAACACATTTATGCCCCCCTGCTTGCCCCCCCCAGGCAAGCTGTCCTTACACATCATTGTCCTTTGCAACACTGCGGCTGTGTGCCCCCTTTTGACAGCAGAAAGAATCCGTGCTGCTTTTTTCTGGTGGAAAACGTCTCCTCCCATTCAGTGTGGAAGTGGTACATTGTTGGCTTATTTGTCTTTCTCCCTACTTTGTTTCTAATAACTATTAATATAACTATTTCTTAAGTTTAGAATATAGTAAATAAATTGATGTCTAACTAGTTAACTTGCTAGCTTGCTAATGTTTAACGCCGTCTCTTATGTCCTTGCAGTGATCTTCAGCCTGCACATTAAAGTTCAGCAATGTGGTGTAAACAAAGAATAATTGGTGTCAATGTAAATATAGGGCTGTTATTTCATGTCTACAAGGCTCAAACTTATTTTGGAAGACTTAAACTGTTTTTCTATGCTCTAACTCAGGACATATATTCCATTTATTAATATCAAATCTTACTTTGAAGCAATTAACTGCAATAAATGAGTGATAGCAGCGACTGTGGTTTGCGTACATTTTCTGGTTAGCGTCCCAAATGCTGTGTTGCTAATTCACTGGCCGTTTTTTACGTATTTTTTATCACTGTGTTAGCATCTTATTAGCTTCCTAACAAAATGGAAAGAGGAACTGGAAGTCATCTGTGATGTCATCAAGGGTTTCTTGACGAACACACTGATGTCAGAATGTTAACGTTAATTTTTTTTTCACATAGAAAACTATTCAAACGTGAAGAATGAAAGGCAACATTTAGTGTTGATTTCCTTTCTGACGACGTGATTGTTGCCCAATGACAGCAGTGAGACACCACATTCTTGTTTTGCCATGAGTTATTCCTTGAATTTCAATCGTCTTTCTCGCCTTCTTTATCAAAACGCTGACACTTGCAACTTTCAGTGTGTGTGTGTGGGGGGGGGGTAGTTTTACACGTAGAAAACAATTCTAAATGCAGACGTGAAGAATGAAGGCAACATTTAGGGTTGATTTCCTTTCTGAAGACGTGCTTGTTGCCCAAAGACAGTAGTGAGACACCACATTCTTGTTTTGCCATGAGTTATTCCTTGAATTTAAATCGTCTTTCTGGCCTTCTTTATCAAAACGCTGACACTTGCAACTTTCATTGGGGGGGTTATTCTGCAGTCACGTCCAAAAGAAAAAGCGAGACTGGAATGCAAGAAATAACTCATGGCAAAACAGGAAGGTGGTGGCATTTTCAACAATCACATCCTCAGTGAAAGAAAAAGTGAATTGACATCTTTTGTGTGTTTTCAGCATGTCCAATCATAAAAGGGGTTGGTGTTGATGTAGTTTGAGTATGTTTCGGTTCGAGCTCAGATTCATGATGCTAACCAAGGTTCCTAGGAGAACGTGCCGGACAGATAAGGACAGTGAGCTTCCCGTTAAGCGGAGCATTGTCTGTACTCGCCAAATGTGACAAAACGGAGGCCCCACTCGCGCCCAGCGAGAGTGTGCTCAACCTCTCCGGACGGGAAGCAATCGTCCTCAAAGGGAGCTGGAGTGGACCACTTGAGATTGAGCCGTGAGGTAAAAAGGGGCATTTTTAGTCGGAGTGAATGAGCTAATTGTAGCCAAGGACTTTGATGTATTGAAAGCGATGCAGTCATCTTGTAAAAAAAACCTGCTGGGATGGAACGAGGCAGTCGTTGATGACATTTGAGATTAGGGAGGGGCATCGCTCAGCCTCTTGAGAGAAACCGCAGAGCTCAGATCAGTGATTGATAATAAGGCTCACTTCACCAAGTTCACACGTTGGAAAAAAAGCAGCTATCCATTCCACACCATGACTTCCAAGCAGGCATTTCAGCTTTGCGCCAACAGGGGGCGCTGCTGCCTTTCTAACAGAAAAAGCCAGCAGGAGGTGGAAAGGTTCTCCATCTCTTTGCTTGGCTCTTAAATATCAATTATTAGTCAAGCATCTTCTTCACGTCGTCTAAAATAAGTCAGGCTATTTTATCAGGCACTCGTCAGTCAGACGATGGAGCAGAGTTAGAATATTCAAAGAAGGAAAGGGCAGCGCTTGACATCATTGGGTGCTGAAACATGTGGGTGTAACGCCCACTTTGGCTCACTGAAGTACAAACGGAGCCCACTCCTTTATCTTCATCCTCCTTGCTCTCCATTATTCAAATGGACACGCCGATCATCGCATCAATTAGCCACGATAGCGCTGACATTGCAAAACCATGGCCTCGCTGCCTTGCTCAATAGCAATATGAATAAGAACAAAAAGAGATTGGAAGTCATTTAGTGATGCAGTGAGGGAACATTGTGTGCTAAGTGATGGCGAATGATTAGCATCACACCAAAGTAATCAATTCAATTTCAGCTTTCCAGCGGTCACTAAAGCAGGTTTGGTTTGAGGGAAGGAGCTGTCAATGGAATCACCTGCTAGGAAGAAAAGCTGTCATGTTTCAGCCCTGCGTGGCAGGAGTTGGACACCCCTGCTGCAAAGAGACGTCACTGCCGCATCGTTCAACCCGATCCTGCCGGTTGAAGCTGGACATATCCATCCCATGTTGGGAACATTTCATCAGGAATGACTAAGACGACATAAAAACACGTGAACAATACTTGAATAGCCTGAATTTCAACAATCGAATATTATTACTGATAATTTACGGCTCATTTCTACCTATTGGACTAATATGAACAATTATATCTATCATGAAATGCCCACGATTGGTCCAAACATGTTGGAAGACAATGCAGGCAGAATTCTGCTCAGTCGTGACGCCAAACATGGAGTCAGCCACGCGCGTCCGACATTGTAGCGCCACAAAATGTTCTCCCATTCAGTGTGGAAGTGGTAAAGTTTGGGCTTCTGACTTTGTCCATTTTCCTTCTGTCTTTTTTTTTTTTTTAGAAGAAATGAACTGAGAGCTAACGAGTTAGCATGCTATGCTTAAAGCTACAGCCGTCGGTATTTTATTTGATTCTTTTCCCATGTAGCATAGTGTAAACGCATAGTGCCTTGTGTGTTTCATTTTAATAATACAAACAGTCATTATTCCTTCGTTCTTGTCACTCTCCCGTTCAAATAGTTTCCATAGAATTTCCTGTATTTTAACTTCCTCCCACCCCCGCCGCAAAAAGTTTCCCATAAATCTCCCCCCGCCCGCCGGTGTCATCACCTCCATTGCCCATTTTCCCTCCAACCCCGGCTGCCAGAGAAAAGCAGTCCTATTAACCCTTGCGATGCCCCCGTATTGTTGCTCAATAATGGAAGAGTCCTCTCCGCCTCAGTAAAAAGAGCAGTAAATAATGAATAGGATGGGCCGACTTTCAAAGGTGGAAGAGCTGGATGAATTATTCACTTGGCAAATCAGCAGTAAAAGACACTTGTTGCATCCCATCGGATCTCCTGGAGCACCGTGGTCATCTGTGGGACCTCCATGCCGGTCTCACAAACGACATTCAAACCAAAGGACTGCACGTCCGATGGTAGGTGTGATTCATTAACGGCAAACTGGGAGCATTCCTGGAATTCCTGGAGGATGTGTTTGGGATTGTGTCTCTGGTCCAAGCACATCTGGCAACACAGAAACGCCACTGTGTGCTGAAGGGACGGCTGGCAAGACGGTGTTAAGAGTTGGATGGAGGTGGGGGTCCGGGGCGGCAAAGAAGTGATGGAAAGTTGATGCTTTTTTTTGGCAGGTGCTTGGCGGAGGTAACGGCGGACAGTAAGACAGTCAGAGCAAAACCCGACTGTGTTTATGACTAGTCGCTTTTGTCAACATGGAAATACCACAGACACCTCCGAATTCAAACATAATCTGTTCCTGAACGGCGTTTAACCTTCAGTTTCTTTGGACGGTGGAACCTCAGTTTCGTGAGCCCCGGTTTATCGATCGGCCAATCAGAAAGTAGTCCTAGTCCTTATAGGAGGGGAGTGGCCAATGAGTTGGGACACTACAGACAGATTTAGTCCAGGGAATCCTTTCTTTAGAACGTGTGCAACTCTGCATCGTTAACGTGATGAGGAGTTCAAGCGCCCTGCGTGACTCTGAGTGTTACAATAGGCTTTCAGACGGATGGTTTCTATGGTTTAAATTATTTCCTATGGGAATTTTGTTTTTCAGTTTTTGAACGATTCCATTTGTGACGGATCCTTAGAAATGGATGAATCACAAGGTTCCACCGTGTGCTCGTACACAAGTCGTCCTTTTCAAGCAACGTTTTAATTAATATACTTGCATAGTCCATTTCTAGCTCAGTGTAACAATACGTTATACTTGTAGTAAAACCCATGAAAACTACTACTATTACCATTTCCTGACACACCAAAAACAGCTAAACATTTTTTTTTAGTTTGCACCAAACTTGTGCTTAGGTTTTCATGCAATATTGCACATAAAAAGCTAGTCCCGTTGCCCAGTACTGTATCGTTCTATCGATCAAGTTCCCTACAAAGGACCCTACGCCTTCATGGGGGGGTTACATCCTGTGCAACACCTTTCTGCTTATGTCTTGCTACGATGCGAACAAGAATTTAGAAACGTTCCCATGAAGACCAACTTGACGATGGCACTTTGACTCTTGATTGAAGCGCTGCTCGTGTTGTGTTCACAGACAAATACGGTCAAGTCCGGCTGAAGTACAGCAGATTTTTGTTCTACTTTCCCCTCCACCCATTCCAGGCGCATCTAAATTGGGAAGCACTTTAGCGCAGTTGTTGTGACTCACGGTTGACATCAACGCGAGGGACGAGTGCGAGCGGACCTGGCTCAGCACCTTGTGGCACTCCTCTGCCGCCATCTGCACTGCCAGGTCAGGCGTCTCAGATGTCACAGGACGTTTTAATGGAAAATATACATCATTTATAGAGCTTGGTTCCAGGAGCTGAGAGGTCGCCGTTGTCAGTGCTTCAAATACGCTGGCCTGTCATGGCGCGGGAGGCCGGATTCAAACCCTGACATTCATAAGGTTTCGCATCACATTCAACAGGACACAAAACTAGCGGACTTGAACACATCATTGTTTTCCATTTACATTTTCCTAAGTCTGTTGCCGAAAGTTAGCCAAAACCGATCCCGTGATTACAAATGTGAGTAAAGCCGAGGTGCCTGATTATGGCCGTGACCCGCATGGTTGCAGCCGCAGTCCTGCACTGTTTTGCAGCCTGTTTCTCAGTCTTCACACTTGTTCTCATCCATAATGAATACGGACCGGCCTGCAATATTAATACGCCTCCAAGCCTTGGGCACGAGGTTTATTTAAGGATTCACCAGACGAGGACAATGGAGGTGACATGATAGCTCACTCGGATGGTGTGGCTGGGAGGGGGGGGTGTATTTTCATTTACGTGAACAAAATGTCACCAATTCAAGCCTGTGTGATTTAAAATCATTTTATAGTATCTTTTACTGTATCTTCAACGGATTAGCCATGGTTCTGTCCGGACTGTGAACAAGGGGAAATGGAAACAGTTGGAAGTCAATATGTCGTTTTCAGAGTCTGGCGTGTCTTTTTCCCCGCCACAGGTGCCGCCATAGTGATCGGTTGTTTTCAATAAGGGCCACTCAAGACGCTCCGATGGATCGAAATGTGGAAAAAGTTCTTGCGACTGAGATCGATGCAGTTGATCTTTGCTGTCTTCCCAATGACATGACCATTTTCTGACTCCACAAAAGTTGACTAAAAATGTATGCTTGTTTTTTTGGAAAAGTTTCCATGCTGTTAGAGTTGGATTATTCCATTTCCTGTTTGTGTCGGACACCTGAGTTGTCCTTTTATTGCAGCCATGCATGTCATTCATGGCTAAATTAGTGAATAAGCATTTTGGAAGGAAGAAAATATGCTGTAGATCCCTGCCCCACAGTTCATGAACTGATTAATACTTACAGTGAAGAAAATAAGTATTTGAACACCCTGCTATTTTGCTATTTCTCCCACTTAGAAATCATGGAGGGGTCTGAAATTTTCATCGTAGGTGCATGTCCACTGTGAGAGAGATAAACTAAAAAGAAAAATCCAGAAATCACAATGCATGATTTTTTAACAATTTATTTGTGTGATACAGCTGCAAATAAGTATTTGAACACCTGAGAAAATGAATGTTAATATTTGGTACAGTAGCCTTTGTTTGCTATTACAGAGGTCAAACGTTTCCTGTAGTTTTTCACCAGGTTTGCACACACTGCAGGAGGGATCTTGGCCCACTCCTCCACACAGATCTTCTCTAGATCAGTCAGGTTTCTGGGCTGTCGCTGAGAAACACGGAGTTTGAGCTCCCTCCAAAGATTTTCGATTGGGTTCAGGTCTGGAGACTGGCTGGGCCATGCTAGAACCTTGATATGCTTCTTACGGAGCCACTCCTTGGTTTTCCTGGCTGTGTGCTTCGGGTCGTTGTCGTGTTGGAAGACCCAGCCACGACCCATCTTCAATGCTCTGACAGAGGGAAGGAGGTTGTTCCCCAAAATCTCACAATACACGGCCCCAGTCATCCTCTCTTTAATGCAGTGCACTCGTCCTGTCCCATGTGCAGAAAAACACCCCCAAAGCATGATGCTACCACCCCCATGCTTCACAGTAGGGATGGTGTTCTTCGGATTGTACTCTTCATTCTTCTTCCTCCAAACACGCTTATTGGAATTATGACCAAAAAGTTCTATTTTGGTCTCATCTGACCATAAAACTTTCTCCCATGACTCCTCTGTATCATCCAAATGGTCATATGCAAACTTAAGACGGGCCTTGACATGTGCTGGTTTAAGCAGGGGAACCTTTCGTGCCATGCATGATTTCACATCATGACGTCTTAGTGTATTACCTACAGTAACCTTGGAAACGGTGGTCCCAGCTCTTTTCAGGTCATTGACCAAGTCCTGTCGTGTAGTTCTGGGCTGATTCCTCACCTTTCTTAGAATCATTGAGACCCCACGAGGTGATATCTTGCATGGGGCTCCACTCCGATTGAGATTGACCGTCATGTTTAGCTTCTTCCATTTTCTAATGATAGCTCCAACAGTGGACCTTTTTTCACCAAGCTGCTTGGTAATTGCTCCGTAGCCCTTTCCAGCCTTGTGGAGGTGTACAATTTTGTCTCTGGTGTCTTTGGACAGCTCTTTGGTCTTCGCCATGTTACAAGTTAAAGTCTTACTGATTGTATGGGGTGGACAGGTGTCTTTATGCAGCTAACGACCTCAAACAGGTGCATCTGATTCAGGATGATACATGGAGTGCAGGTGGACTTCTAATGGGCAGACTAACAGGTCTTTCAGGGTCAGAATTCTAGATGATACACAGGTGTTCAAATACTTATTTGCAGCTGTATCACACAAATAAATTGTTAAAAAATCATGCATTGTGATTTCTGGATTTTTCTTTTTAGTTTATCTCTCTCACAGTGGACATGCACCTACGATGAAAATTTCAGACCCCTCCATGATTTCTAAGTGGGAGAAATAGCAAAATAGCAGGGTGTTCAAATACTTATTTTCTTCACTGTATATATAAAATTCATTTTCTACCGCTTATCCTCACAAGGGTCGCTGGAGCCTATCCCAGCTGTCTTCGGGCAAGAGGCGGGGTACACCCTGTACTGGTCGCCAGCCAATCACAGGGCACATATAGACAAACAACCATTCACACTCACATTCATACCTATGGACAATTTGGAGTGGCCAATTAACCTAGCATGTTTTTGGAATGTGGGAGGAAACCGGAATACCCGGAGAAAACCCACGCATGCACGGGGAGAACATGCAAACTCCACACAGAGATGGCCGAGGGTGGAATTGAACCCTCGTCTCCTAGCTGTGAGGTCTGCGCGCTAACCACTCGACCGCCGTGCCGCCCTATATATAAAATATGAATTTTAAAATGAATATCATTACAGTTCATGATTGGAAACATCGTTAGTGCTTAAACTGACGTTAAGCTGAGGTTATATGTGATGACAGTCGTCCCTTGTTTATCACGGTGAACTGGTTCCAGACGGCGAGAAAGTGAATTATGGTGAAGCTGGATTCAAAATTGGGCGGCATGACTTGTGGGGTCAATCCTCCGCCCTCCCATGATCATGTGGAAGTATCCTTGGTCAAAATACTCAATGCCTGTTGCTCCTGATGCTACGTCGTCCGTAGGCGAACGTGATAAAGCGCATACAAGTTACAGACCAGTTACTATATTCCCATTAAGAAATTGAATATTTTTATAGTTAGAGCACAGTTAACCTGTAGTTTTTATTTTTTACCACTATTAGAGCCCTGTAGACATGAAATCATACCCCTGTAGTCTTTGTGTTTACACGACATTGCTACTGCAGAGGCTACAGGATCACTTGAAGGACACCAGAGACATCCACGGGTTTACAAACTTTATGCTAATGAGCTAACTAGTTGGTCTCCAGTTATTTATTCTAAACTTGAGAAATGGTTTAAAAATGCACCACTTCCACACAGAATGTGAGGAAAAGGTATTTCACGATTGTGAAGGCAATCATGTCTCATCCATGACTGATGCCCAGTGGGACAACATGACCTTGGACCTTGGACCAATGTTGGGCGGCCCAACCCCCAAACGGCCGCCATTTAATAAAAATGGGTCAGAGTGCAGTTGTTATTTGAGGCGGACGTGAGGAAAGAGTGAGCGACACCCAGTCGGCTTCCTGGGCTACCGAGGACCAATGGGAAGTGGCAGCCTGCAGTCTGGGAAGTGATGGCGGAACGGAGTGGCTGTGGCAGCGTTGATGCTAAGTGAGAGGTAATTAGAGAGAAACGGACTCGTGCGCGGCTCTCCATCCGGCAAGAAGAGAGGGGAGGCGGCCTCCCCGTCGCCTCATTCATCATCATCTGCTTAGCGGGCAGCTCGGAGTCAGGACTAACGGAGCGGCCCTCGCCGTCTATCTCCTTCTTTTAGCGTCTGTATGATCTTGCTTCAAGTCTTCCGTGGATCCCACGTATGCGTCCTCGTCTTTGGATGCAACCGTCGTTTTCTTTTAGTTGGGATTTCTTTGTCCCGTCAAATGCAATCTTTGTCGTTGTGTTTCCACATCCTGCTCGTGTTGGGCAGGGAAGCTGAGGGACAGGGAGAACTTCCAAAGTCAGACCGGAGGTGACTTGAGGAGAAGAAGATTTTGAAAAGCTGCTAAGCAGGAAGGAAAACACTAATGGTCTTTACGAGGGAGTCCCCAGTCTGTTAATATTCTCTCCAAGCACATAAAAACACGCTAACAAGCGTGTCTGACAACTCTTGTTGTGCTATCACCTCTTCTAATAATCCTGTATGTCTCAGGATGGATGCCAAGACAAGACTCTCTGGTGTCTGTTTTGTTGAGGACTTTCCTTGTTGCACAAGTGAAACAGCATCTGAAGGTCCTGGAAGGCAGACAGACAACGACGCAGCCAACAACGGTAATTGGCTGGAGCGGGTGACGGAGAAAAATGGAGCAGAGCAAAAAGAAAATGAGAGCGAAGGCCAAGACAGAACTCCAGGGTGTGACGTGCAAACACAACTCATTTGGAGCAGGAAGTCATTTGTAGCTCTCCCGACTGGCGGCGCTTGCTGGAGAAACAGACAACGTGTACGCTATACGGTAAAGCCCGATGCCCTCATCCATCACTGCTGCACTTGCTGCCTCTTGACGTGGACGTCTCAGCTTTCCAGTCCAGCTGTCCCTCATGGAAAGCGCTTCGTTGGCCCCGGGCCAGACCACGGTAATGGATTTCGCAATGTGGGAATCAACGTTAATACATGGAATATTGTCCGAGAGCACAGCATACCTGCCTACTAGAGCTTCGTAGGCATGAAATAACACCCCTATAGTCACCTTTACACTCCTATTATTCATTATTATTTGAGACAGCTGCTAGCCAGCAAGCTAACAACCTAGAAAGCTAACCATTGGCCTTGAATTTATTCCTTCTAAACATAAGAAACCAAAAACTTACCAATTCCACACAGGATGGGAGGAGATCACGTGGGACACGCCATGGCAGGAACCCACCTGCAGTACCTAACCTTTGAATTCCCACAAAGTAGGATTTGTTATTTATTATTTTTAGAGTAAACCAGTTTACGACTTTCTAAATAGAGTTTTTTAACATTAGAGCCACCTTGACACGATATAACACCCCCATAGTGGCTTTTACATTCATATCAACCAGAATATCAGACATAATAATAATAATAATAATAATAATAATAATAATAATAATAATAATAATAATAATAATAATAATAATAATAATAATAATAATAATAATAATAGAAGAAGAAGAAAATTGACACATGTTGTTTTCACCTAACCCTAGTTAGGCACTGCAGGTCGGTACTAAGTACTGTATTTGTGTCAGATTTGGTTTTAGGTTTAGGTTTTGGTGTGGACTTCAATAACAAATACGGCAAACCTTGACTTCCATGCTTACATTGTATGTATATTCATATTTTATGGAAAATGGTTCCATCTGTCTTCATCTACATTTCACTTTGTCAACAAGACTGAAAAGGATCTTGGCTAATAAAAGCCAGAATACTCGCCCCCCCCTGTTGACTAATATCTAACTATTTTCAGCTGCTGCGCTTTGTGATGTCACGCCGCGCCTTTCAACATGCACTGGAACACAAATAAAGCTATTAGGTTGTGGAAAACCTACGACCTTCACGTGTCTCTCAGATCAAGGCCTCAAGGTATCGCTGTCCTGGATCCAAGACCGACGGCCTTTTCCAGTCGAGAAACTGATAAGGTATTTATTTAATAGGGGGGGGGGGGGGGGGTGACATCATAGCTGCTTTACAGGGAAGCAGCTAAGGATTTGTAGTGGCCTCTTCTATTTAGACAAACGTCTGCGATTTCACACACTCTACCTGAGTTCATCTGGAGTTAGACTCCATCACCTCCTCCATCACCTCCTCCATCGCCTCCTCCATCACCTCCTATCTCCGTTGGGGGTGTGCATCATGCATCGGTAGACATTACACGCAAAGATACTCTCCCCATGTCACACGTAGATGACTCCCATGGTCAAGCTAAGGTGTTGGCGCCGATAAGCCAGTCTGATTCCATCCCAGCCGCGGTCGCTGGTTTTTAGTAGCATTCCGACCAGGCCGGTGGGTGCGGTGGTAATAACGGATTTGAGGCTGGATATTGTCGGAAATACACAAAAGACAAATCCTGGTCGGAGGATCGCTTCTCCTTCTTTGGGAAGTTCAACGTAAACGATCCATCCTATGAGGCCGAAGGAATGGAGATGATGGACAACGAGAGAAAAGTCAGATTCTGCTTCTAATGAATGAAATGAACATTTAAATATGATTTTAGAGAGAAATATGTCCTACAACTACGGCACTTACAGTCTTGGTAGTGAGCCAGTAGTATGGAGAAGGTCATATCAAGGTCATATCACACATATTCTACATCGGAAAAAAACATCACGATTGGAATGAATGTTCCTCCTTGACTTGTTGCTCTACAAGCTTCTCTTGGTACTATATAGTACTATACTATGTAGTACTATACTATAGTACTAGAGTATACTCTAGTACTATAGTATAGTACTACATAGTATAGTACTATAGCGCTGTGAGTACCTTGGAGGTGGAAAGAGCATTCACCAGGTAAAAGAACATCTTGAATAATTGACCATCATTTGGCTGGTCCTCCAATCCCTCATTTATCACAATTCATTGGTTACAGACCATAAGTGATAAGTGAATTTCCACAAAGTAGGAATTGTTATTTATGATTTTTAGAGTAAACCAGTTTTCGACTTTCTAAATAGAGTTTTTAACATTAGAGCCACCTTGACACGATATAACACCCCCATAGTGGCTTTTACATTCATATCAACCAGAATATCAGAACTAAAACTAAAACTAAAAAATAAAAATAAAAATAAAAATAAAAATAAAAATAAAAATAAAAATAAAAATAAAAATAAAAATAAAAATAAAAATAAAAATAAAAATAAAAATAAAAATAAAAATAAAAATAAAAATAAAAATTGACAGGTGATTATTGGGAGAGTTCCCTGTCATTTTCACCTCCCCACCCACATCTTCAACTCCACTTCTTGTGCAAAATATTATCCTCCCTTGTTCCACTGGGCGGATGTGCCCAGGGTAGATACTCTGTCATTGGCTGCTTCCGATGTTTGCTCCATTGGCCGAACTGTCACGCTCCGACCCGGAACACATGCAGTTGACCTACATAGAGTCAGCTGTGAGCCGCCTCCAGCCTTGAGAGCAATCTGCTTCTCCGAGCTCCCGGTTCTCTCCACGCTGGCTCCTGTTGCTTTCATTAGACTTCACACTTTGGACTCTGAACTGCAGCTCAACTCCCACGTTTGTTTCCCTGGCTCTCTTCTGCGTTGATGTCTGATTGCCTCGGGAGATGACCTTTCTGGCAGCCGGTGGACTGTCAGGTCTGATTAGGATGTAGTGGTCTCGCGTTGGTGTACGCAGACTCTGGAGTTTGTGGAGTGTGACATCATCTGGCGTAAACCCGAGGCTCCGGTGTCACCAGGGGGCGAGGGGCTGACCTTTTACAGCTAAATCATTCTAATGAAGGTTCTCATTCAGTTTCACGCTCTCACAAAGCAAGCAGCCGTTTGGAAACCAATCAGCAGATGGGACTCCGTCTTTGGTCCTCATGTTCCTTTTATACGTAATACAGAGCAGCCAGCCGACAATGAATGGATGAGGTAGCCTATGCATCAGTGTTGCACAAGAACAACAAGAGTGTAAAGGTGACTGACTATTGGGGTGTTATTTCATGTCTACAGGGCTCTAATGATGGTCGAAAACTTCATTTAGAAGGTGCTAAACAGGTTTTCTAACTACAAAATATTGCTTTATCAATATTGAATCTTACGTTGAGGAAATTCACTTACTGCTAATTAACTGTGATAAACGAGGGACAATTGTATAACTTTGTAAATGAGACTGTTAAAAGATTTAGCAGATATTTGTAGTACACAATACTGTAATTGGAACTGTGATACATGTGATATAACGAGGAAGGATCGTATACTGGACAGAATGCAGTACTACGCCACGAGCATGACGTACTTCTTCTGTCTGACTAAAAACTGGCTAAAAACAAGCTGTACTAGGATGTACTAGTCTGACTAAACAGGTTTTTTAACTACAAAAATATTGTGTTTATCAATATTGAATCTTACTTTGAGGAAATTCACTTATTGCTAATTAACTGTGATAAACGAGGGACAATTGTATAACTTTGTAAATGAGACTGTTAAAAGATTTAGCAGATATTTGTAGTACACAATAGTGTAATTGGAACTGTGATACATGTGATATAACGAGGAAGGATCGTATACTAGACAGAATGCAGTACTATGCTACGAGCATGACGTACTTCTTCTTGTCTGACTAAAACTGGCTACGAGATGTACTACTGGATGTACTAGTCTGACTAAACAGGTTTTTAAATTATTTTTAATTTTTTTTATTGTATATATTATTACCATTGCTAATTAACTGTGATAAACGAGGGATAATTGTATAACTTTGTAAATGAGACTGTTAGGATGTACTAAACTGACTAAACAGGTTTTTTTAAACTACAAAAATATTGCGTTTATCAATATTGAATCTTACTTTGAGCAAATTCACTTATTGCTAATTAACTGTGATAAACGAGGGAACATTGTATAACTCTGTAAATGAGACTGTTAAAAGATTTAACAGTTATTTGTAGTACACAATACTGTAATTGGAACTGTGATATAACGGGGAAAGACCGTATACTAGACAAAATGCAGTACTACGCCACAAGCATGACGTACTTCTGTCTGACGGTTGCATTGCTAAAAACAAGCTGTACTAGGATGTACTAGGATGTACTAGGATCCTGAAAGGGCGGATGAGGCCTCCCGCTTGGCCACTGAGCTCCAACGGGCGACTTTCCAAAAGTACTGTTCTTGTGTACGTCAAATTAGGACTGACGAAGCAAATAGCCTTGAAGCGTTGGCTAGAAATCCAAGTGATGGTTGACTTGGGATTTGATGGCAGATTGCAGGTGGTTCGGCTGCAGCATCATCAAGTCCACGCTCGAGCTAGCAGTGGGTATTTCAGGAATTCTGCGGACCTGTGTAGACGGCACGGAGAACAGCGGACCGTGACCCGGCTTTGTAATGGGATCTTTGCGCTCACGCCGGGTAATTGGCCTCCGGGGCAACATACAAACTTGAGGAAAGGCAAAGAAAAAGCTTGTCAGTTTGCCAAAAGACGCTAGCGAAGTCATAGACGGGATGCCAGATGTATTTTGATGGGTGCGTCTATGAGAAGTAACAACCTCGGAGCGCCGCCCACCCGCGTTTAGGCAGACCTTTCGCTTCACCTCCTTGTCTTTGAGCAAAGGAGGGGGTGGACAAATTGTGGACTTTGTTTGAAGAAAGTTGGAAGAAGGACTGGACAGCAAAGCAGCCGACACGTAAGCACTTTTTCGGGATGGCATCTACATTTGAGTCAGCACCTTCTTCAAGGGCGAGCTACCCAACTGGAAAAAATACACACATAATAACACACACACACACACACACACAGATGGATGTAATGATGAATCTGTGCCCCCAGTGTGTAACCTCAGTACCCCACATTAGGAATGCTACTATGCAACCTTGCACTTCTGGCATCTTCCTTCTCACCCGACTCACCCGTCTTGCAGCGTTGCCTTCATCGCTATTCCCATCACGCGCCCCACCCCCACCCCGGTCTTTGTATATGAATACACTGTATGCATGCTGGGGAGGTACAAAGCTGTTTACATCTTCCTCTTTGGCCTCCGATATCATCTCCATTTAATATCAGTGTAGTGGCCCCCCCACACAGGCCACACCCCCATTGTTTTATAACAGATGCCCTCTCTGCTTTTACACACCCGCTTGTCCTGGGGGGGTTACTTTATCCTGTTCATTCGTACATGCCACGTGCCAGCAAATGGAGGGGGCGATGGGGTCCTTCCTTCGCCCCCTTCATTTCACCTGCAGAATTACTGCTGCTATTTTTAGCATTTAGCATTTACATGTCATATTGCTGTTTAACATAATAATAATATTAATATTTAGATTTATTTCAACATGATGTTGAACATCATTTAACATTTATATTTAACAATTACATTTAAAAAGTTAGATTCCTGAAAATAAGGGGTAGAATGTGAGAAAGGTAAGTTGAACCTTCAACCAGTGTGATGTCATAATCTTACCAATGGAATATTCCATCTCGCATCAAGCCCTCCGATTGGCTCAATGACAGCAGAGCTTCACTGATGCCGTCCTGCTTCCGGTGTCCCAATAGAATCGACCCGGCAGGTAAATAGTTTGGATTTGCATGGCTATTGGTTGCCAGGCAGACTTCATCAGACTCAGTCATTAGTGCCCATGAGCCAATGAAAACATGGCTGTTTGCCATGTGGGGGCTGAATGATACAATGCTTATTGATCAAGAACTGATAGCTGGATCCGGGAGGCCATGACGCTCTCTGACCTTAAAGCTAGCTAGCTAGCTAGCTAGCTAGTGTCCGGCATCAACCTCCAACGTGTTATTTCATCATTCTCAGTTATTCCAGTTGTTCTAGTTATTCCACCTTGGCGGACATCCCGACCGGATGTATCCAGACTGTTGTATCGTCAGAACCTGGCAGGTCGGGCCTTGGGTCTTTCCCCCTGTCAGAGGAGCTTACCTCTGCTGGCGTGCAGGCGAGGAGAAGACAAGGAGGAGGAGCAGGTTGTTTATGAATGCCACTCAGGTTTTCCATGGCAGCCAGGAGGAACCCCTTCAGGATGACAGAGTGTCTCGCCGATGTGGCGGGAAAGCCGACCCAAATGCGGGATGAGATCGTTGCGGCGGTGCTAAGAGAGCAGGCGAGTGATGGATGGAGGTTGTTAGTCTCTGTAATTGTGTTCAGGTAATTGACCCCGTTCTTCCCCTTCTTTGGGGGCTCTTCTTTACGGGTGAGCCACACGCTCTATCTTGCTTTTACTTCAGTTGCACACCAAACATCAGCGAGAGCAACAAATATATTGGCGGCGTTCCGGCTTTAGCCCGTTGTCTTCATTGCATTTGCTGAGACAGCAATTACGTTCAAGTCATTCCAAAAAGTGGAGTAAAGTCACTACATCAATATTTGGGGCATGAAAAAGGATCTGCTCATAAGAAAGCGACAGTGACAACTAGGCAACGTAGTGGTTAGCATGCAGGCCACACAGTCTGGAGATCGGGATGACTCCAAATTATCCATAGGTATGAACGTGGGTGTGCCCTGGGATAGGCTCCAGCATACCCCCGCCTGAGTGAGGAAAATGGATGGATGGATTGAAGAACACAATAATTACTAGAGCTTCTACTCGGCAGCTGGACTCCGGTGGGAAGATCTCATCTTCATGAGCTAACGAGTGGCGCTGGGAAGGACTGCAAGGTTAAAAGTCCACCTGTGTGGCCTATAAATGTACAAACTTTTTCCCTTTAAACGTGGTGGGTGTGTCTTATAATCAGGCGCTCCTGAGGCGCTAAAAGTCCAAGAACAGGCTGGCGGAGACAACTCGCCCTGGCTGACGAGGCTCGCCGGCGGCGTCTTCCAGGAGATTTGTCGTGATGTAGTTCATGCAGTGGAATTATTCTTGTTTTGATTTCAGGTGCTGCCCCATCCAGTCGTAGAGGAAACGCTTAGCTTGAGGATGCGGCGCTGATGTATTACCTTTATCCAACCTGTCATTCCCAACGTGGATGATTAAAGCCAAGTACCATTTGAGTGGTGGGAAAAAAGCGGATTGTCATGGCCTGGAAATGGAGAAGGAGATTATAACTTCCATCTTCATGCATCAGCAGATTATTGCAGCATTCATCACAGGTCCGGACGCCGTGCTAATCATCGTGGCTCTATCTCGATCTACGACCTCTGATTTATGCCCGGCTCTGCGGGAGGGTGACAAGTTCATTTGGTGACTGGAGGAGGAAGGAGGGAGTTTACTCCCAAACATCCGCGGGCCAACTTTTAATGGAGACGTTCCAGAATTTCATGTCTCTTTTTTTGAAAAAGGTCATATATAAATACTGTTGCATTCAATTTCCCCCACAAATGCTGCCTTCACCTGCACTTGTTGTAAAGTTCTTGTTGTCAAATGCATCCAAGTACAAAGCATCCATGAAAGAAATGAAATACATATTCCCTGGCACGCTCGCAGCTCGATAACAATAAAAATACAATAAATTAGAAGACAGCAGTGAACATCCATAAATCAGACTTCAGCATTTCTTTCTTATTGAACAATTCTTATTGCCTGAGGATAAAAACGCTCTCTGAGGCGGGAGATCCGAGCTTTGAGAAAAACTGTGTTGGCTGATTTGTGTCGTGCATAACACAAAGTTCTTCTTCTTCTTCTTCTTCCCACAGCGAGTCCTGGAAATGGGAAAGCTATTTTGATGACTTTTTGAACTGTCCTCATCAGGAATGCGCGTTTTGTGCTAGCAAACTATAGCATCTACAGACATTAGCACTATCCCGTCCAACATTTTCAATGTTGCCAATGGCCCCCACCAACATGGACCATGGACCATTCCATCCTCTAGGTGGAATGGGCTGTTTCGTTAATTCAGCGTGACAACATCAGCAGATATCCGGTCTCTCTTGATCTCGGATGACACGACTAGCGACAAATCTAGCGACTTTTTCATCGTTGCCGTCGTTTCTGGTGTGGTGAAAGCACGTACCGACACCCGGTCAGTGTGTTTGGTGGAAGCAAATCAAATCAACTTTATTTGTAGAGCACTTTTCCTGCAAGGACATGCAACACAGTGCTTTTTCAGAATTTAAAACAATTACCACAATTAAAAGAAAAACAATTACAAAGAAAGCCCCTCCCTCCCACCCTCTATACTAGACACACACGCACAATCACACACCATGGCATGGCACTGAAGATCAAGGAAACGCCCCCGTTGGGGCCGTCCACACTGGGAGGAGCCGCAGGCCGTGCCATCGGAGGACCAGCATCCGGGCCCCCCGACTCCAACAGACGAGCGGACCCCCACATCAAAGGGAGGAACCCCCTGCCGGCCGGGTTGAAGGGACCCAAGGACGGCACCCCCTCAGCAGACCCGACAGAGCCCCCAGTGTGGAGGACCCCCCCTGAGGAAACACTGGAGTTAAAAGCTAAAGACTAATAGCATAAAAGAGGACTAAAAAGATTTTTTTTTAATAAAAAAAAGTTTAAAAATATTGGTTAAAAGCCTGATTAAAAAGGTGTGTCTTTAATCTTAAAAAAAAAAAAATATCAACAGTCTATCCGGCAGGCTGTTCCACAGGTGGGGGCCATAGTGGCTAAATGCTGCCTCACTGTGGGTTTTAGTTCTGGGTTTTGGTATTGTTAAAAGGCCAGTGCTGGAGGACCGCAGGGTCCGCAGGGGTTGATATGGTAAAAGCAGAAGGTGCAAGGCCGTTATGATATGACATGCAAGTCTTTCCTTCATCTTCTCTCTTCAGCCCCAGCTTTGCTTCGGCACCTCGAATGAAGTCACATTAAGATGTCGCCATACATTTTCAAAGACAAAGTGAAATTCCATGGAAACATCCAGCAGCTTCTGTAGTTTCTTCCCTTTGACTCTCGACAGTCAGCCTCAAATCCGATACGTGAAAGTATATTTGAACTCCATCCCAGTGTGTATTAAAGAGAAATAAAGGCAAGGTTCCAGCTCCTGAAAGGATATCTGCTGTCCATTTAGGTCACAGCAGACTTCCTTCCAAGTGACACCCACCTGACGTGGCTGAGACTCAATTATCCACCATGTTGGATCTAAGTGGTGGCAGCCAGCGTTTGACCGTGTCAGCCAACACTCGTGATCTCGTTGCCCAACAAATTATGAAGGACGACCACTGCATTTCTCCACTTCATCACAGTCCATTTCCATTCTCACAACCTTTCAACCACCGGATCCCGTTGGGAAGGCTGGGACACCCAGCAGTTCGGTCGGTCGGGGCCAGTCCTATATCAGATTGTAGCTGTATGGAGTCCCTCAGGGCTCAGTTTTGGTTCAGTGATGTCTCCTATCATCTATTTGCTGATGCCATCCAGCTTCAAGCCTTCTGAGGGTGACCTAGGTCAGACATCCAAACCATCCCTTCGAAACCCGGGTGGTTATCGTTGACAAGGTAACAGATGAAAAACGGTTCCCATCAGCTAAGAATCTCCAACATCAGGGATGTAGTGTTGCATGATGATTTGGCGACAAGACGACTGTCATCGTCTTTTCTACAACTGGTGCCAAACCAGGAAGCAAGGATTCTGACCCCCTAAAATAGTAGGACACATCCTAAAAACTCTCCATCGGCTGCCAGTTTTCTATCGGAGGACCTCCGGAGGTCCTCAGGTCCTCACCTTTAGGGCATTGCATGACCAGGCCACTTCTTAGACCAAAGACCTGATTCTGCCCTACACCCCTGTTCGCACTCTCAGGTCTGTGGACCAGAACCTACTAATGGTTCCAGGTACCAGAGACCGATCTTTCCAGGCTGTTGCTTCGAGGCTTTGGAATGATCTTTGTAAAAGCCTTCTGATTGGGTCGATGGTTCTACTGCTGTTTTTTTCTGGGCTCTAACTGTGTATGTACTGCGATTTCTTATTTGATCGTGAAGCACTTTGTGATTTTTTTTTGTCGGTGAAAAGTGCTGTATGAGTACTTTTTACTTAATTTTACTTTTATTTACTGCGGTGCCCCACTGGGATTTTAAAAGCCCCTGAAATGAGCAGGCTGGGGCCCAGTAGAAAGAATAAAGATGGAGTCCACTGTTTTCCACCAAGGATGGAGTAATAACAGTATCAGCGAGCCATATATACTAAGTATCTCCTGGCAATAGAGACCCCCCCCACCCTCCCCCAGACATGTGACGAGCCTAAAGACCATGAAAGGAATCGAAGGGCTAAACTGATGCTGCTTATTGGCAGGAATCCTGGCTATGGTCTCTCCATGTGACACAATCTTGTATTCAGGAAAAAAAAACAGTTTCCAGATACAGGAACCTTTAACCATGACCAGGACCATGATGGTGCATAGTACTTTCTAAAATTGTCGTCCATCTAGAATCCGGACCACCGGAACTATTTTTTGTCATCCAACCCTCAAGTGAAGGAACACACGACGAAGAATATGCGTTTGATGCATTCCTTGGAAGGAAAAGATCAGCGTTGTCAAGTCTGTTATGACATGTTCGGTCTTGAGACGCTCAGGCAGGAAGTCTCTAATCTGGGACACAGGCCTGAAAGCCCCGAAGCAGAAGGAAGCCATTGAAAAACAATTCTCTGATATTTTATTTGGGTCAGTGATAACAATTAACAGGCACAGATGCGCTCACCACTATTAGTACTACGTTTGCTACTTACAGTACCTGTACATTACTTCATTTTCATCTAGGATGTGCTGTTCATGTAAAGAGATTGCAGTATAATTTTATAAAACTGAAGGACCACTTCCAGAAGGAAGTTCCTCGGTTTACTGTACATGCAGTGTTGACATTTATACTAAACCGTCAACATCATTTGACCTTGTTGGCACAAACAAGGTGACTTGTGCTCATCTCCACTGAAGACCCAACAACAGGCCTTGGCAGCCTGGCAGAGCACGGCTTAGCTCGGCAGGCTGCAGCATTATCAGGCCCAGCACATTGACGGGTACTGTACCTGATGCCCCTAGTGTGCCAACCCTGCTCTTGCCCCTGCCAGGTGGATCCACGACCTGCTTGAAGTGGCAACCGAGGACTAGGCTGGAGGAAGCAGAGTTCATGGAGGTGTTTGTTGACTTTTGTGGAGTGCAGATTGACTGTTTATGACGTTTGACAACATTCGTGTCCAAGTGCATACCTGCCATATCCGTGGGGAGATTCTGCCATGGACTCTTTGTCCTACCTACAGCCTGAGAATAAAGAACCATCCAAACCTGGCGAGGGATCATCTAACGTAGTCACCAGCCACCCATCCAAAGTCTACCGAGGTCTGAGTGGTGTCCAACATGAGTTCTCTTCCTCATAAGCCATAAGCCATGAAAATGAGACTTCTGGGTAACTTTTTGTTGGTGTACTGCTCTGATCTGGTTTCAGCTAGTCCTGGCTAGGTGGCTGAGCATGTCAGCCAGGAGACGGGAAGGTGACATCATCAACAAACACCAATAGTGTGTTTGTTCCAAGTGAAAGGCCTTAGGATGGTGTGTTATCTCTGGTGTGAGGTGCAAATACGTTGCAGTACTGATCCAAAACAGAGAGGAACATATTCCATTCCTAACAAACAAGTGACAGTATTTTTGTCTGCACCAAAATCATGTTGTGCTGTTTTTTCGAGGTCAGATATGATACAGATAAAACAATAAATGTGACTGATCTTTATTATTTGAAACATCAGATCCCAAACAAATAGCATTCCTGTAATCTGTAGTGCTAATATGCTACTTAAGTTCTTTGCAACATCAATACCAGCACAGATGCTCTACATCTACGCCCCCAAGGTGAGGGAAAGTAAATACACATGACCTTTCCTGCATCTAATTGTATATTATTACTATACTATTATTATTATTACTATTATTATTATATTCCTACAGTATATTAGGAATGCCTACTGTAACACAGAATGGGCTTGAGGGCCAAGAAGAACAATCAGTGTAGAAGAATGTCGAAGGAGGTAAACATTCCGACGTCAACAAGAGCTAGACGTGTTGCATTGAGAGGATTTTGGAAGTACAGTAAAGACTTTCATGATCCCGGTTTTGCTTGTCGGTAAGACAAAATAAAATGGAGTGCTTCCTCTCGGGTGAGCCTACTTGTTCCAGCAGGTGTTAAATAATGGACGGGGAATGCGGTCGAAAAGGAAGACTCGAGGCTGAGCCGTGTGAGCAGGTAGGCGAAACACAATAGGATTAGAGCGGGGGTTTATCCCGTCTGTGTGTTCTGCCGTTAGGCCAGATTAGCATCGTTTCATTGTGTGAAAATTGGCCAGAAATTTGTTTTCACTTTGCCGTCTGCATTGGACGAGGCTGCTTGTGCGCGTGGAGAACCGTGTCGCGAGCGCTGAGCTTTCACAGGATTAACCACATTTCCTTCTCTGATAATTGAGTCGCGTGTGTCGGGACTGGCAGTTTCTGCCACAGCACAGTTGCCACAGTTCTCTTTGCTTCGGTTTCAGGTGCGGCATCAATCAAACGGTCGAAGCTGACAGCAATACTCGTTTACGATCGGCACCTCGTGGAGCGAAATGAACACTTCATTTGGCTTCCGGGAGAGTTTGGAAAGAAATTCTGCCACATCCTGTTGTCACGTGTGTTTGTCACTATTCAACATTTGTCCATGTTTGGTTGTTCTGCAGAAAACACGTCCTTCACCATCGGTAGGTAATATGTTACCAATAGATGATATTATATATATTTAATTTCATTTTGGGGAAGTTTACATCCAAAAACGTAACAACGTAGCACATGATGCTAAACAATAGAACATATTGAAGCACAGTTGGTGAATCATGTTTTTAACGCTGAAATTGTTGCTGGACCCTTAATCTGTACGCAGTCTTCTTAACAGTTCCAGAAGAATCATTTAAACATCTCACACACGTAACCGTCCACGTCTACCTGCTTTGTTATTATTAGTATTTGAATTGCCCTGGACAGGGATGCCAGCGAGTAGGAAATACGATGCGATGCTGAGACCATCTCAGTTCCAGTCCTTTGGCCAGCGTTCCGCCTCAGTGAGCCGGGCTGATTGGGATGCGGCGGGGTTCCTCCATTCCTCTCCCTCCTGCTTTCTCCCGGTGTGCCTCATTCTCTTCGGCCTGAAACAGACATTGTGATGAAAAGACGGGGCTCGGCGCTGGGGGCGAGTGTTTGAGGAGGCAGGGCACATACGGGGACACACATACACTCTCTCAGGGACGCATGCATACATTTGCATGTCATTGTTTTTAACGTTCCCGGAATGTCAATCCTTCTCCTAAACTATGGAGCTGGATTGACTTCATCTCATTTTGGTGCCAGGATGTATTTGTTTGCTTGATTTGCGGCTACAGCCGAGATTATGATGGACACGGCACTGTGAGGCGTTAGGTGGGCTCACAGCGAGGGGCTTGGGTTGGAACCGTACTTCCAATACAAATCTGCAGTTGTGCAACCTTGATTTAAGAACTTCTCAGACCCGGTTAGACCCCACAAACACAGCTCGCTACCATACATCAAAAAGTGTGGCCAGGATTGATCCGTAGGACTTTATCGGACCGTAGGACTTTATCGGACCGTAGGACTTTATCGGACCGTAGGACTTTATAGGGCCGTAGGACCTTATAGGACCATAGGACTTTATCGGAATGTAGGACTTTATAGGACGGTAGGACTTTATCGGACTGTAGGACTTTATAGGACCGTAGGACTTTATCGGACCATAGGACTTTATAGGACCGTAGGACTTTAATGGACCATAGGACTTTATAGGACCGTTGGACTTTATCGGACCATAGGACTTTATAGGACCGTTGGACGTTATCGGACCGTTGGACTTTATCGGACCGTTGGACTTTATCGGACCGTAGGACTTTATAGGACCGTAGGACCTTATAGGACCTTTTGACTTTATCAGACCGTAGGACTGTATAGGACCGTAGGACTTTATCGGACCATAGGACTTTATAGGACCGTAGGACTTTATAGGACCGTAGGACTTTATCGGACCGTAGGACTTTATAGGACCGTAGGACTTTATCGGACTGTAGGACTTCATAGGACCATAGGACCGTAGGAACTTATAGGACTGTAGGACTTTATAGGATCGTAGGACTTTATCGGACCTTAGGACTTTATAGGACCATAGGACTTTATCGGACCGTAGGACTTCATAGGACCGTAGGACCGTAGGACCTTATAGGACCGTAGGACTTTATCGGAATGTAGGACTTTAAAGGACCATAGGACTTTATAGGACTGTCGGACTTTATCGGACCGTAGAACTTTATAGGACCGTTGGACTTTATCGGACCGTAGGACCTTATAGGACTGTAGGACCTTAGGTCTACGCTGCGGCTGAAAAAGGTGGGAACCTGATTAAAAAGGAACTTCCCAATGCGTTTGCCCCAAGAGTGTTTTTCTTTAGCGCTAAGCGTGTTGCTGGACTTTTCCTCTTCCGGTGTAATTCTGCTCGTCTGCAAGTCAAGCCCCCCCGCCTCCATTTGATTTGTAAGCCCCCGTGTCGGCGTGTTTGAAGTCAGCCAAGCATACGGAGATTAAGCACACATTGTTGTGTTTGTCTTGTGTGTACGTCTAAGTCGGGAAGAACAAAATAGCATCTGAGCATGTCTAGGATTATCATCATCTCCATGGCAACTGCCTCCTCCACCTCCCTCTTCCTAGTCTTCCCTCGCTGCTTGGGTAATTTGCGGCGCTCGCTCTGCTACACCCACTCAATCATCTCTCATCCCTGCTGCAAAAATCTGAATTCTGGAATTGCAAAAGGAGGTATTAACAAGATTGACTACAGTGCTTCTTATTGATCGCCGCCCCGATCTGCTTGCTTGGTTTGCAATATTACCCCCCCCCCCCCCCCCCCGCCGCCTCGACCAGCAGAAGCTGCAGTCGCACGGAGGTGAGGAAAATGATGATATAGTATCGATATCTGCCCTATTCCTGCATTGCTGAGTTGGGTTGAACTTCCACAAAGCTGAATCAAAGCAGCGTGGACCAGGTCTTTCATGGAAAGGTCTGACACCAAAGGATGGATAAGTTCGAGTAAGGTGATTCAATATTTTGCATAATTTCTTCAATTATTATCGACATATTCCATTTAAAGCAATATCCCGAGCACAGCCCCGTAAAGAAGAGACAAGAAGGAAGAAGAAGGAGGAATTCCTTCATTTCCAAGGCCGCCTTCTTCTCTTATTGTTCAACTTGTTGGCTCACCAAAAGCTGTGTGGGATACGTAATAGCAGTCGGGGAAATAAAAGGCTAGGATGAATTTTGACAACAAGTCAGCGAACGGCGTGATATAAGAGGATGAGACATGCAAGAGTGGAGGCCAGCCCTTAACGGTTCCAAAGGAGAATAAAGGCCGACTCATCACGTAATCCCACCACGGTCGATACAAGGAGGGAAATGAGGGAAGAAGCATTTGTTTGGCAAAAAATAAAGGCTGGAGGTCACTGGGGAATTTGGAGGATGGAGTAACTTGGGAATTTGGGGGGCAGGTATGATGCCAAATGATCTCCCAGGGAGTTCACAAGGTAGTCAGCTGATGCATGGTGTTCTGTTGGCCACAAACGAGGTCAGTCTTCTGATTTGACAACGCCCTTCCACCCAAAATGCAACTCTGACAATGTCCAGCCGGCCCCACCCAAAGTGGCACCCCGGGTGAGACGTCACAGGCTCCCACCTAATTAATTTGAGAACTATGGGCCAGTTTGTTCCACGGTCCTCGAACACACCATCTAACTCCCTTCATGCTGCACAGATTACTACGATACTGCCCTTTTTTTCACCTCATCTTCGGCCCCCAAATGCGGCTGGCCACCAGTCCGAGGTCCAGGGTGGACCCTGCCTCTTGCCCCAAGACACCTGGGATAGGTTCCAGCATACCCCTTGCATACCTAGTAAAGGTAAGCCGCATAGAACATGGATGGATAGACCGTTATGATGTACACCCTTGCCACCGCTAGTCCGCCAGAGAACCCAAGAACCGGTCCATGGGCCCAAGAAGGTCGGGGACTTAAAGCAGCATAAAATATTGCGTTGTTGTTGTTTTGTACATTCTCTGTGTTCGATATCGGTGCTGGTTTTCTCTTTGTTGTTGTGGATTTCATTTCATATTGGTGCCTGTATTACTACATAGTTACAGTACAGAATCATTGAAGTTCATTGATTCAAGTATTTCAATGACTGTGTTCAACTTAGTGTCCCAGGGAAAAACAGAGTTATTGTTTTTGTAGAAATGTAAAATATATGTGTTTCCATTTATGAAGTACCGGTGCGGACATAGTTTAAGTCCCAACATCCTTTCAGAAGTACGGATTTGGCACCGATATGGGATACTGTGTAACTGATACCCAACCCCAAGTTAGACCCTCTCTTCGATTCGGCATGACTTCAGGATGAATGAACAAACATTGTCATGGACACGCTCCGAAATCTGCTCAAAGCTCCCATGCAGTAAAACGGGATGGAATGGAACGCTGCCATGGATCCATGGGAGTGTGTTACAAACGGAGATCCTGTGTAAGTCCTAGAAGCCAATGGAGTAGAAACATCAATGGCTGGTCGACAAACATCATCAATATTTGTGGGGGGGGTGTAACAGCCTATTAAAGTGGTTGTAAAAGGTGCCTTATGAAGCCAGTATCCAGCATAATGAATGAATTATGAATCAGTCATCTGGGTTGAAATGATTCCCATTATGACCAAATGAAAGGGAGGAATTGGGTCTTATCAGTTGGAGCTCGGGAGCAGACAAACGTCTTGTGAGAGCCCGGATTTGAATGAGGAATCGATAAGCGATTACATAGCAAATCGGATTAGAGCACAGTTTTAAAACACATGACTTTTGGGGAAAAAAGTTCTTACTGCGTGGAAAAGAAATGATAACTGAGTAAGAAGAGCTCCACCACGGAAGGCAGAGCTGCTTGGTGAAAAATGGGGGGGGGGGGGGCAAGGTCACAGGATGTAATTATATCTGCAAGAATGAAACATTTATTAGACACAGATTGAAAGTTTAAAAGTGCAAAGACATTGAAAATATGGGACTGAACTGGAGTGGAAAGACCGGAGCTGACAATTGAAATTGATAGAGCACCCGTTTTCACACAGGGGGTGGGGCCCACAATGAAAGGTCAGTTGGGAATGTTTAAAGTCAACCATAAGCGCCAACAAACGAGGCAATTTCAGGAGAACTTGCATGGGAATGTTGACGTGCTGAAGATGAAATGTACCACCAGCCAGACCATGGAGGTCATGTGGGGTCCTTATCACCTGGAGGCCTTCACCCAAGGGCAGCTGTTCTCCTCGGTTTGGGGGGGGGGGGGGGGTATTTAGAGGGATTGGAGTGTGTGATCACATTTCCTGTCCACATCACATTATGCAATGCTAAGGGATCATCATCCTCATCATCGTCGTCATCGTCATCATCACCATATTCATCATCGTCACCATCATCATCATCATCATCATCACCGTCACTATCATCATCATCGTGATCATCATCGTCACCATCATCATCATCATCATCGTCACTATCATCATCATCGTGATCATCATCGTCACCATCATCGTCACCATCATCATCATCGTCTCCATCATCATTGTCACATCATCATCATCGTCACCATCATCATCGTCTCCATCATCATTGTCACATCATCATCATCATCATCGTCACCATCACCATCATCATCATCGTCACCATCACCATCACCATCATCATCGTCTCCATCATCACCATCATCATTGTCACCATCATCATCATCGTCATCAGCATCATCACCATCATCGTCACCATCACTATCATCATCATCGTCATCATCACCATCATCTTCATCGTCACCATCATCATCATCATTGTCACCATGATCATCATCACATCACCATTATCATCATCACCATCATCAGCACCATCACCACCATCATCACCGTCACGTCATCATCATCATCGTCACCATCACTATCATCATCATCGTCACCATCATCATCATCATCGTCACCATCACCATCATCATCATCGTCACCATCATCATCATCATCGTCACCATCACCATCATCATCATCGTCACCATCATCATCATCATCGTCACCATCACCATCATCATCATCATCACCATCATCATCATCATCATCATCGTCACCATCATCATCATCATCATCATCATTGTCACCATCATCATCATCATCATCATCGTCATCATCATCGTCACCATCACCATCACATCACCATAACCATCATCATCATCGTCACCATCATCATCATCATCATCATCGTCTCCATCATCACCATCATCATTGTCACATCATCATCATCGTCACCATCATCATCGTCTCCATCATCATTGTCACATCATCATCATCATCATCGTCACCATCACCATCATCATCATCGTCACCATCACCATCACCATCATCATCGTCTCCATCATCACCATCATCATTGTCACCATCATTGTCACCATCATCATCATCGTCATCAGCATCATCACCATCACTATCATCATCATCGTCATCATCATCATCATCACCATCATCTTCATCATCACCATCATCATCATCATTGTCACCATCATCATCATCACATCACCATTATCATCATCACCATCATCAGCACCATCACCACCATCATCACCGTCACGTCATCATCATCATCGTCACCATCACCATCATCATCATCATCACCATCATCATCGTCACCATCACCATCATCGTCACCATCATCATCATCAACATCATCACCATCACTATCATCATCATCGTCATCATCATCATCACCATCATCTTCATCATCACCATCATCATCATCATTGTCACCATCATCATCATCACATCACCATTATCATCATCACCATCATCAGCACCATCACCACCATCATCACCGTCACGTCATCATCATCATCGTCACCATCACCATCACCATCACCATCATCATCATCATCACCATCATCATCATCATCGTCACCATCACCATCATCGTCACCATCATCATCATCATCGTCATCATCATCGTCACCATCATCATCATCATCATCATCATCGTTTCCATCATCACCATCATTGTCACCATCATCATCATCATCATCATCATCATCATCATCGTCACCATCATCATCATCATCGTCTTCATCATCACCATCATTGTCATCATCATCATCGTCATCATCCTCGTCACCATCATCATCATCATTGTCACCATCATCATCATCACATCACCATTATCATCATCACCATCATCACCACTATCACCACCATCATCGTCACCATCATCATCATCACTATCACCATTATCATCATCACCATCATCACCACCATCATCATCATCCAGAAGGTTCACATCCAGGTGTCGGTGCAGTAGCTCCATCCTGTGGTTTTATTGTTATTGAGAAATACGTATGTTGTTAAACAATAACAGTATGCCATCTCGCAGTAGGAATTCCGCTTCCGCCGAGACGCGGATAATGATATCATTCATGCATCCGTTTTGTTTAACTTTTATACTGTTCATGGTCGCGGGTATGCCACAACTGGACGGGCGGCCAGGCAATTATGAAATATATAAAATAGACAAACATCCATGCTCACGGCATCGCTGAGTGGAAGCCAAGGCCAAGCTGGCTAAGTGAAAATCATGCTAATATGAATGAATATGAATAAAAGCATATGCACTTCCCATCAAACAGAAACTGTAAAACTTAGACTTCCTGTCATTGCTGAGCACATTTCCCATGCAAACAATTTCATTTAAAAATGGCTTCATGTTATGAAATGGCCACAGATGCTAATACTTACTGAGTGCAGGTCTCTTTGTGTCATGATGTGATGGCTGCAGAGATAGAAGCTCTCCCTGCTCTAGACGATTGTTTTTATGGAACAAGACTATCTGACTTAGGAACATAAAGCATCGTATAGCAGGAGTCCAAGTCCTGATACCTTCTCTCTGATGAATGTGTGTGTGTGGGGGGTTTTGTCAGCAGGAGGGGAGACGAGGCTGAACAACAACTTCTTCACCTCTTGTGACCTCATATGGATGGTATTGGGTATTTGGACGGGTAGAAATGTTAGGGAACTGGTCCCCTTTGGGTCCACTTTGGGTCATAGCATCCCATTCTACTTCACAATGAAAACTAGGAACATTGTTAGACCTGATTTGGATCCACTAGATTCCTTCTTGGAATGTTTAGGAGTTCACACAACATTCCAATTTCAGTTACAGTATTGATCCAAACATCTTTTATCTGCTAAAGATTTACATGGCAGGAGTTGGTGGTGGCAAACCACTTCCACCCAAATCAGTCAGAGCTTTTCTTCCTTCCTTTCACATACAGAGACTGCATGGTGAAAAATGGCCGTTTGAGTTGGATGATCTCCTCACTTCTGCATCAGTTTTGAACACAAGACACTTCTCCGGTCGTCGGAATGTTTTGGGTTGGTCGTCCAGACTTCTCCTGCTGATTAGGAGCTATTGCTATTTCTTTTACTTTCACTTCAATTCCAAATTGTGGAGCTCCCTCCACTTACGGTATATCACCATTATTGCTGGCCGTGACGCTCTATCAGGCTGCCTGCTACCTGAGCTGCAGTCTAAATGGAAATGGTTCAAGTCATTGGTGTCTTTTGTTAGAAGAACTTTTTTCCTGGATTTAAGGGGGGGGGGGCAGGAGGATTAGGCGGTTGTTTTTTTTCTGAATTAGCATAAATTGAATGTAATGCTCCATTCTGTAAAAGAGGGTCAGCCACAAGTCTAAAAGGCAACAGGAAGTAGAAATACAGATCTAGAAAATCTATTGCAGTGACACTCACTGTCTTCTATCATCAACTGCCCGTTTTATTATTAGTCTTTTTATTATTACTTTTATTATTTTTTTATTATTACTTTTATTATTTACTATTACTTTTATTATTACTTTTTTACGCATTTTGACCAAAACCTGCAATTCAACTTGCAGTGTTCCAAGCATCCGTGTATCTACTTATCTTTCCTTCACTCCCACGGAGGCACACACACCTCCCAGCACAAAGGCATCGCACCATGTGACATGCTTCACTCACTCAGGCCTCCAAAGCCGATAAGCAACCACTCCACCTCCAAAAAAACATCTCCAAGTTCCCAAAAGCGGGACTGTCCGCGGAGACGCCACAAAGCCGTTACGCATGAGTGATTGAGCTGTCCCATTGATCGGCCTTTCCTCCCAGTCCGGCATGGCCCCTCTTGTTTGCTATGCCTTAGTGAGCCCACTTTGCAAAACATCACCCATGGGGGAGGCAGGGGGGCGTCCAAGATAAGCCAGGCCTCCAATGTGGTAATGTCATTTGTGTTCATGCCGTGGAAGGTGGCTGAGAGGCGCGGTGCGCTCACTGTGACGTGGAAGACCGTAATCGGCTGTTGTACATACGCTGGATGGTTTCTATAACACAAGTATGAAACTATCTGTTTCATCTCTTAAACACAACACATTGAACTGGAAAGCCCGCATGCGATACTATCGCTAAGAATTATGGGAATAAAGCAACGTGATGAAGACCTGCATACACAAACACCCTTAATCACTGGACGAGAAACAAAGACCACGCCGGCTGATGAGAGATGGTCGCCGAGGAATGTCATTGACCTTAACAGCTGCTATTTGTCAGCGAAGGGCTGCTTTCAATGCCCTCTTATAAAGCGTGCCTCTGGGCTCCAGGATTTAGTAGGTGATAAGGTAATTGGCCGGTGTTTAGACAGACCAATCTCTGCTTCTCCATCGTCGCTCCACTAACAAAGAGGTTAACAACCGTCCGTCCAGTCGGAGATTAAACACTAATACAGAATACTCAAGCCCTTATTCATCAAATGGTCTTTCCGGTACTGTTCATTAAAATGCAATTTGAAGCTCAGAGTCACAGATCACAAAACCGATAGGGACTTGAACCCTCTTCTGGGAACGGCAAAACTGCGTCTTAATTACAGTTGCTTTGCATTGCAGGGAATTTTGAGCATTACCGAGCATTCATTCATTCATTCATTTTCTACAGCTTATCCTCACGAGGGTCGCGGGGGTGCTGGAGCCTATCCCAGCTGTCTTCAGGCGAGAGGCGGGGTACACCTTGGACTGGTGGCCAGCCAATCCCAGGGCACATATAGACAAACAACCATTCACACTCACATTCATACCTATGGACAATTAACCTAGCATGTTTTTGGAATGTGGGAGGAAACCGGAGTACCTGGAGAAAACCCACGCATGCACGGGGAGAACATGCAAACTCTACACAGAGATTGCCGAGGGTGGGACCGAACCCAGGTCTCCGAGCTGTGAGGTCTGCGCACTAACCACTCAACCGCAGTGCATCCCATTACCCAGCACTAGTACACAATTCCACTGCAAACGCAGTCATAGACCAGATCTGTTTTGGACTCCTCTGGCGAATTTCACATCCATTCCAGGGATTGTCTGTGCTTCTCGCAGTCTCGGTGATTGGATTCACCTGACATGATCCGCCTCTACGGTTTTTCCGTGTCAGCCAATCAGCTTCCGGCCTGCCCACGCATTCTAGCCAGCTGTGTCTCATCTATCTCAGTCTGAGTCAGAGTTTATTTAGTGGCAGATCCGTCAAGTCGGATCCTTGTCTAATGTTCTTGTCCTGCGTATTGTCTTGTCTTTTTCAGCTCCCACTTGAGTTGTTTCGCTGTTACTTAAGGAAATGGACGCATTGGACCATACTTTGAGCTCCCGGCAGAACCTTACGATGGGAAAGGAAAGTTTACATGAACTATTGCAAGTCTGGAGTCACATGTTCAAATATAACATCACAGTTTTACAAACTATTGTGTGTTTTTATTTGAATGACTTGGATAATGAAAACGTCAAAACTATTCAAGGTGTCATCTTAGTGGCCATTTCAGGATTTACTTAGGGAATCCAAGGAAGAAATGCAAAGTGAAGTCCTGCCACAGTGAACCCTGTGGCAATGCTGCATTCTGGGATATCTGTCATCAGGCCTGCATTATGTCTCCGTAGCGCTACGCTAGCATCTGTGCCACTGAAGTAATGGCTCGGGTTCAGTGGTAAATTGCTGCTGCCCGAAGGCACCGAGATACGAATAACTGGACTTGTCATCTGGCATGGCGGTCGCCGGCCTCGTGTTTGCTGACATTGTTCTCTGATTGTTCTGTTCTTGTCTATAGGCAGCTTTTTCAAACTTCACAGATGATGAAGATGATATTAAGAATGAGTTTTGTCATTGACGTGACCCTATTTGGAGCAAGTGCACTACTGGGTGGGACTATAAGTTGAACTATGGGCAGTCAAATCACATGACAGGCTCCAGGCGCTGGTCTGGTTTCAATCTCCGATCAATAAATCACAGTGTAATACCTGTCCCATATAATTCCCCCCTGGAATACCGGCTGGGTGGAGTCAAGGATAAACCAAAGAAGTGCAAAGAATCCCAACAAGTTGAAATAGAGGGGAGTTGGTACTTTTGGACAAAGAGTATAACGACTGCGTTGGGTCTTCTCTGATGTTCTGGCTGAAGCAGGGAGGGGGTCGGACGTCACGGGTTGGGTTACTCTGATTAGAAGATTGCACAGACTGACGCGCCAGGATAAAGACCGTGCAAGCCATGTTGGATGTAACTCTAGCTAGGTGCTAGTCTCGAGGTTAATTGGTAGGATTAGAGGGACAGGTGTTGGGGGGGGGGGGCTACACCTGAGACTCGGGTAAGGGTGGCTTTTCCGTGTAGCATCAAATTGCTACACTAAATGCGATTGTGTTTTTCAGGAAACAGAAACGAAAGCACTTGGAGGCAGTCTTGCATGTCTTATGACCATCTTACCCCGCCCTCCGTGACCCTGGCGAGCATTGTCCCGCCTAAAGCCCGCTGAGTTACGTTGTTGCGACCTTTTCTCTTGCACACGAGCTTCAGCACTCCTGATCTGACAGGCTAACGGTTTTGGAAGGAGAGGATTAAGATAAGTCTTTAATTTGCAGCATCTTTCAGGACTGTTGTCCAATCTTGGAGATGACTTCCTGGAAAAAAAGATGACTTCCTGCAGGATGAACAGGAACAACTTTGCACCCATTTGTGTTTTGTGTGCAAGCACATTGGGATTTTTCCCAGTAACTGACCCCCGTGCAAGAAACCTGCTTCGTAACTATGACGACCAGACTTTCTTTTCATACTCACCTGAAACTAAAACCCCCAAGAAAGTCTGTGAAAAGAATGCGGCAGGGCTACAAAGAGGCCATTTGTGCTAGCATGACTAAAACAATGCCTGAGGGTGCTCTTACGCTCTCCTACAAAGTCTGCTCAGGTTCTCGCCATCCACCTCCTGTCCTCAGCTGCCCGCTTAGTCATCATCAACATTTCTGTCATTTTCTTTCCCAGTCCCGTGACGGCAATGGAGCTCTCCATCAAAGTCACTTCAAACAGCATCACTTTGGAATTGGAAGAGGACGGGGAAAAGATTTATGTTGATAGCTGGCTTCTCTTTGCTTCTGCCCGGCATTCCCATGTGGGCCTTTTCAAACTTTATAAAAAGGTTTACAGCACGGATTGGATGGATTCATTTAGCATCGCTTTACAGGAGCCCCGGACCGCCGTGTTTCCGGGCAGAGATCATAAATGACAGGATTGTCAGCCCACTGCTGTATTTTCTTTGCAGCTCTTTATGAATAATCCGTGTCATGTTCGTCATTAAGGATGGATTAAGAGCTTCCCGGGATGATCCAAGGACGTAGGTGTAGCCATTGTGTCAACAAGCACCTTGCATGAGTTTGTCTTCAAGGCCAAGGCTCAGAGATCAAACATCTCTGCATGGCCGCAAGGTATTACATAAGTTGCAGAATTCCTTATTGTAAAAAAATCAAACAATGTAAATAATCCCGGAATATCTCCCACATGAATAAAATCGTAAATAACTAACAAGAATATGCTAATGATGCTAGTCTACTATTTGAAGATGAGGAATTGTTTTGTATTTACTTGCTGCGGCGACAAAAACGGAAGAGGAAGTGGTCCACTCGTCCTCTGACGAGCGTTGCAATTGTCCCCACCGTGGGATTCGAACACTGGCAGGAGAATGTGCTTACAAAAGAAAGCAAAACAAACACAACTTTCAGTGTTTCTTTATGCGTAAGGGCTGATATTTCTATTTCAGCTGCCAGGATCACCTGCTGGTCGGCCATCTTTTGTACGAGTCTCCATCTGCATGGTTTGAACAATTGGGAGGTGCATGAACGGGGGCCTCTCCAGGGGGCGTGGCTGGGAAAACGGATTGGTACAACATGATACAGGCTTAATAGAGCACGTATGAGAAGGGTGGTCTTAGTGGCGGAGATTGGCGATGGACAGAAAACAGGAAATGAAAACAGCAATGGGGTGGTGGGGGGAAGAGATACGGAACCAATGGAAATGACGGATGCTGTCAACTTGGCTGGATCATTAAAAATTCGCCACTGCGGAAACAGACCTGACACTAGGTTGGGGGGGGGGGGGTGTTGAGTGGGTCTATGGTCAACGGTCAACTATTGGGGCGACAGGTTACTTCTCGAGTTCTCCCAGGCCACCCGAGGTGTGACAGCTATTACAAACACATCCAGGGTGGACTGTGTCCTGGACTACGTGGACCCTGCTTGGTTCCGTTCCATGTGGTGGACTTGGAATGTGAGGGGTGCAGGTGTACTCCATCATGGACCCACTGCCGAGGGTCCAGAGCAGGTACTTTTTGCTATCAGGACTTTTAAATGAGTGTCACGGGTGCTTGGTAGAGTTGTGTTTCAGATGCTGAGTCTTAGTCCAGGGTGGATCCGCTCCAAAGTCCAGGGTTTTGAGGGTGGTTTTAATTTGAATATGAACGGTAAAATAAATAAAATAAATAATAAAGGCGGTGGACATCTATGAGGCTTGTAATAACCGGGTGCCTCTGTTTAACAGACGTATATTCGCTGATGGCTGAGGATTCCATTAAGGGGAAATTAGACAATTCCAGAATAGAGAAAGTTAATGGCTGATATGGGGCCTCTAAATCATTTGGCTCTGGTGCATCACAGCACCCCCAACGTTCTTATCTGTCCCTGTCACTCGGTGTCCCCGTCTTGACTTCGCTTCATTTGTCTTTGACATCTTGTCACATTGAAAGCCTGGTCAATCAGCTTCTTCTGAGCTGGACTCTCGGCCTTGAATCAAGACCCATGTCTCACTGCACCAGACACCCATAACAGAAGGCTAAGCAGCCCCGCCCCCTCTACAGCTGTTAAAGGTATGCTATCGATTGGACGGGGACAGGGAGGCCGAAGGACGGGTATGACGGAGATCCAAAATGACGCCCATAAAATCCAAACGCGCGCAGACCTAACCTTAGGAGACCAGGGTTCAATTCCCCCCTCAATTCTCCTCTGTGTGGAGTTTGCATGTTCTCCCCGTGCGGTTTTCTCCGGGTACTCCGGTTTCTTTCCTCATTCCAAAAACATGCTAGGTTAATTAGCGACTCCAAAATGTCCATAGGCATGAATGTGAGTGTGAATGGTTGTTTGTCTATATGTGCCCTGGGATTGGCTGGCAACCAGTCCAGGGTGGACCCTGCTTCTCGCCCGCCTGAAGACAGCTGGAATAGGCTCCAGCACCCCTGCGACCCTCGTGAGGAAAAGCGGTAGAAAATGAATGAATGAATAAATGAATGACAATCCTTGTGGAGTGTATTAACGCTTGGCCCAATAATGTCGTCTTTTTACATCTGTTTTAGGTCTTTTTGCTGGGGCTTGAGGAACCGTGAGGAACCGTGAAGATGTGGACCAAAGCTCTGTATCGGAATGGCGCCGGTGCAGGTGTGAACGGTAGACACCCGACCAAAATAGTATCCATCAATGCCTGACCTGTTAAGCTAAGTGAATGCAGACGTAGCCACTTACAAGCTTGAAGGAGATATTATGCAATAATCACACGTTGTTTTTAAACTTTATTGCCAACCTTAACTCGCCAGCAGCGGCGCTCAGTTGCTTTTGGACAAAATGTATGAAACTTGGGGCTCCATTTCCAAAGTCCAGATTATTGGTCGAAATGTCGATGACACCCAACCCGAACACAACGCGCTTGTGTGATTGGCTCACTAACAAAAGCAGACTCTTGCGATCCTTTTAAACAACCACCAGGCCGAGCCGCCCAATCAGAACAGCTCATTTCATGTGGCAAACAAATCGTGAGACTGATTGCAGTGACTGCAAATAAATAATAAAAAGTACATTTTTATTGGTTTATGCTTTTACTCTGAAAGCAAATTTGTCAAGGCTAAATATAATGAGAGGTTGAAGTGTACGGGTGAAAAGGTGTATGTTTTGCTATTATTGTAGACTCTCTTTGGCGTCTGTCGTGGAGGGTTTCCTTTCTTCCGAGGGAGACCCCTGGTTCAGGTCAGTGAGCATCCACGCCTCATGACAAAGCATCACAGTTAGCAAGAGCAACTCTCTGCAGGTTCCCTTAATGTCGTCATACGCATGACATGGCAGGCATCCAGGGCAGACGTAAGACGGGCCTCTGCTCAGCCTGGAGTGCAGTTCTTTTGCACCCTTTTGGTGTTCCCCCCTCCCCCCCTTGGATTAGAGCTGCCTTATAAAACCGATTAATCTGCATCAGCACTGTGGCCCTCATGATATGCCTTAAAGTTGTCACTGGTGCAAAAAGCAACATTATTAAACTATCAGACTCATTTTGCCTGAAAACCAAAGGCAGTGTTGTAGAAGCCAAGCTTATCACCAGCTAACGCGTGAAGCTTTAATGGCGTGAAGAGTGAAGCACGTTTCTTGAAGCCAACGCAGACTGAAGCAGATGATTAGGAGGGTGGCGAGCCAGCCAGCCAGCCAGCCGGCCGGCGTGCCGTAACCAGAGGCCCGTTGCTGCTCCAATAAGTGGAACGAGAGTCAATTCAGCACTCAGCATGAACATTTTGCTAATCCAGTTTTGTAACGTCGTCTTTCCTCTCCCATCTTTCAATTATCATTATCGTGAAATGAAGTGAGGCCTGAGAAGCTCTGTGTGCTGCAAAGTTTTATCCAATTACTCGCTCCAAAGCTTTGTATTTTCATCTCTATTATAGATTCATTTTGAAGTTCCTGCAATGTCATTTGGAGAGTCTTCTTCTATTCTAGTCTTCAGCTATTTGGTGGACCAATCGGACCATAATGGGCTCAAATATGAATCCATACAGTGAAAAGTACCCTCTCCTTGTTGATGTGTGAAGACTGCATGAATTCAGGCATGTCATGGAAATAATACAAGCAGGAGGTTACGTATGTTGTGATTGGATTTTAGCTTTTGGCAGGATTAAGAGGGGCCGGACCCCGCACTGTTGGACAGTCCATCACAGGGTACGTGGAAACACACAAGCCCCCCCCACACATTCCCACTCTCACAGCCGCTCAATCAAGTCAGACGGTTTTCTTTTGACCTTTTCCCAGGTCTGCAGTCCACTCGGGTGGATTCTTATTTAAATACCGTCATCAAACATTACATTCAAGGAACTAAATTGAGTCATAAAAGTCAAATCCAAAACGTCAGCAATCTTTGGAATCTAAAAACCTCTTTAAAGTGAAACCTCGGTTAGTGTGCGCCTTACGGTTAGCATGTTTTTCACTGCCAAATTTGATGCCATACTTTTGCCTTGGTTTAAGTACATTTTCCAGTTAGTGTGCAATACAGTGCATGTTTATGTTATTAATACGTGAGTACGTGAGTCCAAATGCGTTCTTGATGTGTTTTTAGCTTCCTTGCTAGCTTAATATGGGAGCCAATTGATGATGTCATCATTGTTGATTCAAAGCCTGTTAACAGAAACCACAGTTTTACAGGCATTAAACAATTGTGAATGTATATGAATGACAACAAAAAGGCATAAATGAACACTTAGGGTTACTTTCACCGTCACTGAGTCTTGATGCCAGAGTGGCCAAAGACACAACATGGACGCCATCTTCCTGTTATATCCGGAATACAATTGGAGCTAATGGTGTTTTTCATCCTGTTTACCAAAACGCTGCCACTAGAAACTTCCCTTGGTTCTATTCCGGGTTATTCAGGTGTGAAATACTATAATATTAATATTATATACTATTACTATAATACTATTGAATTCAAAATAGGAAGGTTTTGTCCATCTTTGGGAACACTCATGTCAAAATTCACCTTAAATGTTCACTTCAGTCATCATTTCTGTGTATTTATGTGCAATAGGAATTGTTTACTGCATGAAAAATAATAAAAATGTGTTTTGGATGAAGTCGTTTGGTTTTCTGGAACGGATTCATTGGATTGAATTCTTATGAGAACAGTTGGAGTCTGACCCTCGGACCCTTTGGGCAGAATGAATGATGCTAACCAACTAACCAACCACTGTTTTGCTTAGTTTTTATTGTCGGTTTCACAGGATGAGATCCTTGAATATGTTCAAGGATCCGTACCCACAAAACTACAGCGTCTCATGTTGATTTAGACTTTCTTTCTCGCCACTACATTTTTCTTGCTATCTCTGGACCTGTGAAAGCTGCAACTAAAAAGGCATCTTCTTGGGTAAAACCAATTCTTGCAGTTTGTTACTCCCCAAAAGCCCCGGATGGTGCAGCTGTCAAATGTCTTGTGGTTTTGGGCTCTGCTAGATCTTGTGCTGTGATAGCATCAGATGCTTGCTTTGCTTTGCTATCCGTTGTATGAATCATTGTTTGTCATATTTTACAGTGTGTAGCTTATCGAGAAAGACATCTTACAAGGCTTCAATGAAAATATCCAAATACTGTGTTCCGGTCCCGATGATGGCCAGTGACTTATACGCTACAAACCGACCCGTTCCAGGTGAGTCTGCACATGCAGGACCTCTCGTTTGAAGCCATTTTTAATAAGATACCCTGAAAGTATGGCCGATCATTAAGAAGATGACATCAACTCCTGGGAGAGCCGAGCAGACCTACATTGTCTTTGAATTCATTAACAAGCAGCTGTAGCCCACCTAGAGCCAGCCCCCGGTTGGGGGGTCGCTGGCAAAGGAAGCTGTCAACTACTTTACTGGCTTTGTTTGGTGGGACTATCAATTACGCTTTCAGAAGACACGTCTTCACTGTTGCGTGACTCTTCATCAAATATGGATAGAGACCGACTCGTAATGACTTCGGAGGACCGCCCCAGGAAGTTGGCTGTCTGCACCCAAAGGCGATGAGAGACATCTGAGCAGGAGGAGCATCCCGCTTCTTCGGCTTCGTCTATTTCAACCTTCCACCACGTCCGCATCGATCTTATCAACATGAATGCCTTCTGACGGGAAATCAATAAGACTCTTCCTAATAAAGCACTTGATGCCTTTAAGTCGCACCTCCACGCCATCTCGGGAAGATCAGGAGTGGGCAGCTTCTCAAAGTTTCTTGGGAAGACACTTTAATGCCTCCTAAATAAATACACTTTGGGATTTTTTTTTTTTTTTGGGGGGGGGGTCTGTCAAGTCCTTTTTATTGTGTATGGGATCTTACAGTTTGGAGCTTACAACGACCCTGGACCATTTGGAAACCCTCTCATGGAAAAATCAGCAGTCATTTTACAAGAATAAAGTCCAAATATTAAGGGTCCATGGTCCATGCTCGGGGATGAGATCCTGCCCCAAGTGGAGTCTAAGAACATCAGGTCTTATTCACCAGTGAGGGAAGGAATGAGAGTTCGACACCCGGATTGGTGCAGCGCCTGCAGTGATTCCGACTCTGTATCGGGAGCTGAATCCAAACCCCAAATTACGGAAACATTTCGGGGACCAGCAAACTGACTCCAGCTCTTCATCTTCTTGGCAGTATGACGAGTTGAACCTGAGAGGCCGATGAGGTCCAGAGGTCAAAAACAGCTACTGGTTGTTAATCCCACTGCATAATCCCTGTATCTCATTGTCAACATATACAGAGCCCTGTATGCACATCAGCCCTAGATGCACTCAGATGCTAAATAATCACACACACACACACACCAGTGCTACACTGTGTGGATAATCTTCTTTATCTTGCCCAATCGTGTTCAGGTCAACCCCCAGATTATCCTTGTCCTTGTGTGTATTTACCACTTATCGTCTGGGTATAGTTTTCCAACATGTGGCCTGCTGCCTCCTGAGTCGCTACAATAGATATTTCTTTATTGTAGCTTTATTTAGCTGGACACTGATACGGGTCACAAATTGATGACTAGAATAAGACCTTTTACAGTAATTCTAGTAGACTTTACAGTATAATTAAATGGGGATTCCACTTTATGAGGCATAAATTACCTTGATGAACAAGCGGTACATGCTGTACATTTAAGTATACAGTATGTTCTTATGGATATTTAACATTTGGGAATACAGAACTAAAAGTTTTGGTTCATATGATCTGAAACAATTCATTAGCATTTTTCTTTTATTGTTGTTTTGACCTTATGTTTGACCTTAAGTATTGGAAGAAAGAAGTACTGAAGGACTAAAGGACTGAATCAGGACGATGTCCTTTCAGTTTGATCAACATGGTCATTGGGGTTTGATTTGAATCATTGGAGACGGTCATCTTAACAGTGTAAACGTGTACCACCAGTCTTTACTGGATAAACCATTACTCAACTTTCAGCACCGAAATCTTTTACTTGATGATCTTACTCAGCTGCACGGTGACCTATTGGTTAGCATGTTGGCCGCATAGGTCAGGAGATGGAGCATTGGAATCTCTGTTTCGCTGTCTCTGTGTGGAGTTTGCATGTTCTCCACGCTCATACCGGAGCCTCTAAACGGCGATCATTTCAGAGTGGAGAAAGCAAAGCAATATTGAATATTATTGAATCGAATATTTGCAAAAAGTACATTTTCAGGAAGCAAAGAGCTGCTCGTGTTGCATTGTTTCCCACTCATGAAGTGAAAACCTCAGCTAATCTGTCTGACTAATCACCATTTGAATTGTTTCTGCAGGATTCCCTGTAGTGGTACAGCTCGGACTTAAACTTCTTTCTGTAAAGTGCGGGCCAAGTAAAGGTTCTCAACGGTATTTCTCCCGACAACAGACCTTGATTAACTACTTATTGGCAAAATGCCTGGAGGAGGAACTGATCTGGGGGAGTTTGGCACGCTTTATCCATGAAGCGGTTTTGGATTAAGAAAATCGATGATAAAGCAAACATCTCAGCGAGCCAAATCTCTGCCTGCTATGGCCCTCGCCCCGCTCATCCACAAAGCGACATGTGAAGTAGAGCAGAGAGCGCCAATGATGGAAGGTGTTGAAAGTGAGAGAGCGAGGATGTGGCCGCAGACGCATTTGGCTACTTTGGACGGACTTCATTGCGTTTTGGCTCGGAGGAAATCAGACACGTACCTTCATTGGCGAAGCTGTTATGCATTAGTCTTGTGTTAAATAAACCTGCTGTATTTTGGTCTCTGCTTGCTAGGGCGGTCTCAACAGGAGCACGGAACTAACCACCATGAATTATTTAAGTCCTGTTTGTTTTTCAGGTTGTAGTCCCACAAGGCTGAGGCTATCAGGGGCGGGTGGCTCCGGTGGAAGAGTGGACCGTGTGGAAGGATCCTTGGGCAAGATACCGAACCCCTGGTTGCTCCTGATGCTGCGTCAGTCGGCTCATCAATGAGGTGATGGTGTCAAATCGCTCAGAGTAGCTTGATGCTAGAAAAGCTCTACAACTTTTACATTTTGATTGATTTCCGGTGTCTAGAAATGGCTTGAATCCCATAACTGGCGTTATGTTGACTACTTTGGTTCTTCCTACTCCTCTTGGAGATGTGGAACTGTGAATTGATTATAAACCATTACCATTACCTTCAGTATGTTGCAGATCATAGAAGTCGTATTCATAGTCTCCCATATTTTATTTCTTGAATTCAGTGCATATCTGTCGCATTTCTTCAGATCCGTGGTTTTCCAACATACCATTGTTAGCTGCGTGGCTATCATGGTACATTTGGGCAAACAAGATGACAAACAAAGACCTCAAGTCTCTCCTCTCTTTATTTCACTTCTCTTAATGATGCCCCCTGCACACTTTTGCTGTCTTCGTCGCCAGCGTGTTGTCGGAGCAATATATTTTTTGGACGTTACAAATGAGCGTATTTTTTTTCTGCCCTCGACTGGTGTGAAAGATTACTCTTTCTTTTTAACTTCCCCCATGTTTTCCTTAAGCGCACACATGTCTGTGGTCTCTAATTGTGTGCTTCTTTTCTTTAGAGAAAGAAAAAAACTCTTTGAACTCCACCAGCCAGACACTTTTTTTCTCCCACAAACCGAGTTGACAGAAAAACAGAATCTAAAATAGTGGAGCTGAGCAATGCGGTGTGAGAAAATAACAGGTAGTAGGTTGGCTGAAACGCAGTAAAGGGTGGCATGGCGGTGCCAACTGGCGCAGGCGCGCACCCTCAAAAGCCGTAAGTCATAACATTTGACCTTCACCTGCCTTCTGTTTATTATTCTGTCTTATTGCGCTTCTCTTTCTTCTCACTGGGATTTCCTTGTGACAAGGAAAAGGAAAGTTCCGGTCACGTACGTATGTTTGGGTGATGATTCTTTGTCCACGGATCTCTACCAATGGCCGACTGTAGTCTTCGTCTCAGTGATTTCTGGACTTTCTGGTGCTTCTTTCTGACCCGCCTTTGCAGCAGATGGCCCAGACATCCGAGACCTCCGAGTGAGATTCCACTCAGATGGGTAGACGTCTGTGTATCATAACTGTGGGCTCCGAGTCCTGACAAAGTTAGAATATGTGAGAAAATGGCTTCTTTTTGCGGATGACACATTCATTTATCTAAATGATGAACACGGCCGCAACGTTTGAACTAAGCAAAAGTCCAGAACTAGAGACTAAGATACCGTATCTGAGAGGATACTGTATATGGATTTGGGGAGTCAGATTCTTGGCAGGTTGTCTTTAAGGCGGACTGAGAAGCAGAACAGCATGAATTTTGGAGATATCCATTAGAAGATTCTGGCCTGGGTTTTCTCTTCTCAATTTCAGGTCTCCCCCGCTTGCTCTGCATCTGTGCAGGCCTGGACATCGCTGATTTATGGCCGTGCTCTCCAACGGCAATTCTACAGTTTTTCTGCATGTGTTCGTTATTTATAGGCAACAAATTGAAAGGTGAGCTCATCCTCCATCCACTTTGTTTCTTTCTGTGTGCTGAGTTTTCTTCACCTTGTACAACGATCCATTATTTACGGTGAAGCATCTGGAAATAGTTACAGTCACCTCTTGACCACAGGAAAGCAAAGTCAGGCCATTAGGAACGTGCTGATTTGGGGAAGATGTTGGAAATGGCAACCGCAGCGGGTGTCTATGAGATAATGTTCATTGGCCAAAAGTATCAAAGCCATATTTGATGGCTTTGACAAATGCCTTCCATTTGGAATCATCTTTAACAGGATGTCCTGCTCATTTCCTTCTTGGAGCCAGTGGAGTAACCGCCGAATTGCCTAAATACGTACAATACATATGTGTCATATGTTGCAGTAACCGCCAACAACTCTTTCTACCTCAAATGGGAGGCATTACTTCAGAATGGGAAGCTTTCATTGCAGAATGAATGCGAAATCCCCACAACCATTTTTGTGGTTGGACATAGTGAATGTAAGACTTCCGTGCAGATCCAGGAATGACTTTCCCTTTCAAAATTGGACGATGAGCATTTGAATAAGCTTTGATCACAATAACAAGTTTACGGCTACTAACAGACACAGACAAACGGCATTATAACTCATCTAAATAGACAAAAAATATATACTCCAAAACATCCAATCCTGGACGGGCTTCCATGTTACGTTCCAAAGAGTCTGCAGAGGTTTGGGATTAACAGAACAGCACGTCGGTAAAGTCAGGTACTGACAGTCCAGAATCTTTAAGAAGCCTGACCTGCTGATTCTGGTACATAATTTTGAGAATAATTGACAAAATATAATGTTCCATCTAATGTTGTTGGCTAACTTTGAATAGCCGTGAAATACAAACTCGTTTTGAGGTACTTCTTTAAAATACTTCTACTACTTCTCGCTCTCTCTGACTGATGCACTTGCTGATTAGGCCTATTGCCATATCCCATTGCTTTAATGTTGTTGTTTGATGCTTTTGTATTGTGTCTATTGTTGTTATTTTTTTGTATTGTTATAATTTTATATAACGTTGTTCTTATTTTCATCACTCCCCTCTCCCGTCAAAGTGCTTTTGCTCTTTGTTCAGGATGCATTTGTAAATAAGAATTTGTTCTTAAATTGCTTGCCTGGGTAAATAAAGGTATAATAATAAAATATTAATGAAATGTTCAAACTATGAAATTATTATTATTATTATTATATTATTTTTCACATTTTAAAAAATACATTTATACAATACCAATATTGGTAATACAATACCAAAAATAAAGTGCACAGTGTCCGATGCCACGAAGCGATCAGTCGGTGCAAGTGTATTACCCCACCGGCTTCACTTGGTCCACACAGGGCCTCGAACACAGGACGTTTGGAATGAAAGTCAAGAGCCCTGACCACCCGGCCAAAAGCCTGGATGTTCAGTGTCGCCCTGACGGCAGAAAGGCTAAGGTTTACCAACGGTAAACCAAAAGGTCACACCAAAGCTTAGGATCAAGAACTCATTCCCAACAGCAGCGGCTGAGATGTTCACAGGTTCTTGGCTCCTAATTGGGTGATCAGCCAAAGCCACCATGCATCCTCCATGTGTTTCACGTCTCGGAAAAAGACATAAAGACACAAAAATAAATACCGTACGGCACTTTCTAATGTTCTAATATTCTGCCCAAAGCTGTAAAACACCAGCAACTTCACTCATTTCCAGCTGATGGCCGCCATGAGCAGCTATGCTTGGCTGTCAAGTTTTCTTTGTAATGCCACACCGGCTGAAGTCGGTTATGGATGGACACAAAACAGTTCTTTGTGAGTTTTCTCTATCCCGCTCGCAGGCGCCCCAAATGCACCCTACCCTCCAAAAATAGACATCCTCAGTCGCTCCCATCCTGCTGAGCTATTTTGGGTACTTTGGTGAAGATGCAACACCTTTTCCACTAACAAGGGGGATCAGTGATATTATCGCCTTGGGGGTAGCACACTGCAGGTTTCTGTTCTCGCAACCTATAACCCCCCTCCCCCCTTTACATGCATCCTTCACCTCGTGAAGAGAGATACCTCCCATGCAGAGCGGCAGGTAGCAGGCAACGTCAGCCTCGAGGCTGCGGATGCCCGGTAAAGGGTAAAGGTAACCCTCCCTTATGGTTTAGTATCTGTTTTGGCACACAAGTCAGGGTGGTGGACAGGAGGGTATGGATTGACCGTGATGAGGTCGTTGTTTTGCTGCAGGGAGGAAGAAAAGTAGGACATCCCGTTCTCGGAAAATATCTCCTCGGGCTCCCATTGTGTGCGTTACCGTAGTTATTAGTTTGCCCAGACGTGTTTAGAAGGAAAATACATGTGATGTACGGTGAGCATCTGATGCACGCTGGTGTAGTACGGCCGAGGCTTTCAAGTCGGGCAGATAGCCGCCATCGCTCACACCAACAGTTTTCGACTTTGCAGAGCCCTTACTGGGAGATAAGGCTTTGGATCCCCTCGGCTCTTCAGTTTGATCAATCTGCAGATTTACAGCCGACCCTGCAGCACGCTGATGAAGCGTAAGAGCAGTAAATTCTCCTCCAATCATAGAGAACTCGCTTCTCTATCTCGGTCTCATGTATCGATAGAACTGTTGAATTCATTCCCAGCTTCCTGCTTTTTCAGTCAGAAATAAATAGCGAGTGGATCATCTGGTCTTTTTTCTTTTCTCTTTGTTTTCTCTTTGGATTTTTGTTTCTTGCCCCCGCCTACTGAAATGGTAAAAAATCATCTTATACGTCCAAAGGTGCAAACTTGCAGGGAGAGGAATGCTTACCTGGTTGTCCCATACGTGGACACACCTGGAGGCCGCCCATGAGGGAAACAGACCACAAATGTTCTTCTGCATGTTTGCTCAGGAACTCCCACAGAAACACGCCAGAATACGGTATCAACTCTTCCCAGAGGAAATGAAGCCGTTTGAGCGGCCAAAGGGAGACAAACTACACACTTGCTCTCTTTGCAGGCTTAATATTTCTGTTGTGGTTTTCTTTGAGCTATCATCTTCCAACAATAACAGGCTGAATTAAATCAAATAGTATCGGGTCTGCGAACATCACGTTTGGGCTGTTTCTGATCGTCTAGGACAGGGGTCTCAAACACGCGGCCCGCGGGCCAAATGTGGCCCGCAGGACACTAGTTTGAGGCCCCCGCCTTGATATGAAAGTTTAATGTTAGTGCGGCCCGCGCATGTTTGATATGGATGCTGTATGGTATCATGTACCCAGAAAAAATTATTACGCTTGATTAATGTTCATGTTAAAGGTTAAATAACTCTTAATGGTTATCCTCCCTATCCGTGTGGAAGTGGTAAGTTTTTGGCTATTTAAGTTTAAAGGAAATAACTTGAAGGCTACCATTTAGGTCGCTAGCTCTCTAGTTTGCGAGTTAGCATGTGTATCAAGACCCTGCAGTTGCGCAATATGTTGTGAATAAAAAGAGTATAAGAGTCTACCCGCCAACTATATGTGGTTTCTTACGTTTTTATTATTTGCCGTTTTATTATTTATTATTATATTTATTTATTACTGATTGATTGATTTTCTTTATTCTTGATTTGTTTATTTATTTTTCATCTTACTTTGTGTAGAAAAATAAAAAGTAAAATATTTATTTTATACAGTGGAATGTTTTATCAGAGCTTTTCTTTTAGAAAATTGGAACCAAAGCGAAGTTTTTTAAAAAAATGTTTGATGCAGCCCAGTCTCACCCAGACCCGAGCTCCAGTGGCGCCCAAGTAAATAAGTTTGAGACCCCTGGTCTAGGAAAATACCCGGGTTTTCATTAATACAGAATGCTCCAAAAGGTGCGATGAAAACCAAAATGTATAAAAACCGAGGCAATTTGTCCCTTAGTAAATAATGTAAATGCAATTCATTTGTCCCAAAATACATTTCATAGAGTTGGACATGCAGGAAACAAAGAGTTAAAATTGTAAATGACGACCCGATGGAACTTTTTGCTGATTCAAACATCGTGATGTGTGGTTGAAGGACTAACCTTCACCATACACCTTTGTGCCATGAAAGCAGTCATTTGCTCAATTTGTACTTAGTCTTTTGAGTACTGCAGTATGTTGTCAGTATCCAGGTATCTACTCACAGCAGCCACACGGGCGTCCTGGTGTCGCAGTTATGGACACTCACCATATTTACCGTACCGGAGCATCTCCCAAGGTGGTCATGATCCTGGGATGACTGAGGATTTAACCAGCAACCTTCCCGTTGGGAGATTCCAGCTCGTTCGCAACCTTTGCCCAAAGGAATATAATTTACAGTCGCTGTCGCACTTGATTAATAAATGGCCAAAGAGGGAGTCAAGACTCTTGGGGTGTTTGGCCTTTGGACTACTTTAATACTTTGATACTTTATGAGAAGTACTGTATAAAAAGAAAGGAAACATTTTGTACGAAAACCAAGTCATGTGAGAATTGTGGCGTATGAAACCAAGGTTGTTTCCTGGCAGTTATCAAAGTACACACTCGAATGCCGTTTGAGCTGTAGGGTGCCGGAGGGAAGTCTGGACCCCTCCAGGTCTTCTATCAAACCGGGACAAGCATTTCCCTGATGATACGCTTTTAAGGCAGGGAGGTGATGATGCGAGTGCAAAGCCTGGATCATATTTTCCTCAATTGTGAAAGGGAGTAGCCGTGGAAAAGGATGAATGGGGGCTTGATGGCAACCCGCATAACCTCTTGACCCTATTTTGTTGGCGGGGGGAATACCTGACGGGGGCTAAGATAAAGGCCCCGAGCTTTGATGTCCGACATATGTCTCAAATTCCACTCATCTTTGAATAAGCTATTTTTATATTGTTCCAGCAAGCAAAACGACATTTAACCCCAATTTTACATCCTGGCGACACTCCTGTGCTGTCCGTCTCCGTATTGATGGTAACTACTACTAATCCGACGCAGGCGGGGGGCTTGAGGAGGGCTGATAAAGTTACTGCTTGTTAGGCCGGCATCTGAGACCTCAAGTTCACTCTGATCTCCTTCCCACAACACTTTGGTGCTTTTTCTCTGCCAGTCAGATTCCTAGTGACGGTGGATCAAACAAGCCTTTCCTTGAGTGAGCTCGTCCTCATCCTCGTTTGCGTGTTTCGCGGTCGACTTAGAACCTAAGCCCTTATCTTCACGCTGGATGTATTTGTATGTTTGCTGCTTGCCACAACTTGAGTTTACTAAGTGGCAATGTCTGCAGCGAGCATCGCTGATAAGCAGGGAAGAAAGGCCCGTGGACCGGCTCTGTGGTTACTGCAGTTTAGCAAAGCTTACATTCGATGGCCTATGGGGGGAGCCATGGCCCCACGTTGCAGGAGTCATGCTCCTTTCTTGTGCTGTGTTTAAAAAAAACATCTTCATGTGAATACAATAAGCTTCCATCGTGCAGGGGCATCTATTTGGACAGTCGTGTAGCAATTTGGCTTGGGAAATAGTTTTGAAGTCTTTTTGTTCAATAAACGTTCAGACAACTTGAGTGTTTGGCTTTCAAAATAAAGTCAGCACGACAGCAGTTTGTCTTGCATGAATATTCAGCTATTGTAAATGTTTTGTTGCAATTTATACTGAATATATCTCCAACCCCCGCAAATGGGTATTCCTCCACGCCCTTACTCGGAGACTTATTTACATGCAGCTCATGAACGGCCTTCAAAGGCATAAATATGGAACATAACTCATGAATGCAGGAGTTCCCTGCTACTGACTGAGCGCTTTCATGAGAGCACTTGAAAAACAAAAGGGATGTATCTGTTTAACCCTCGCCCGGCCCTTCCCACTCCGTGACCGCTGGGTACAGACAATGCCCGAGTGTGCGACTAAGTACACACGGCTCTCGGCTGTTCAACACACCAATCCACTGACCTCTTTTAGCTGCGGGCCAAACACGTCCACCATGTGCTCCGAGTAAACAATGTAAAGAAGGGAGGTTAGTCAGAGGATCTGGATTTCCCAGAGATGAGAGATGTTACTTCCTCGACTGTAGACGCCGATGCAGAGTAGAAAAGGAAGGATGTTTGGTTTTGACGTGGAAGAGACGAGACTGTGATATGGTAATGTAATGGTTTTATTTTATTTGAACATGCATCAGATTCCATTTGAGTGCATCCCATAATCAGTTCACAGTTCCACATGTCCAAAAGGAGTAGGAAGAAGCAAAGCTTATTAAATCCTACCCCTCCATCAGGTACTTTTACAATCACTAACTGTTACATTTGTTCACTTCCTGCTTTCCAAATATAATTTAAGTTTTTGTTTTTAATTTTATTTTATACATTTTTAATTTAAAAATTGTTTACATTTTTTAATTTATATTTTTAATTAATATTTTTTTAATTATTATTTTTTATTTTTTTAATGAGCATCCAATGCCATAATGGGAACCATAGTAAGTGTCAATATAGTGATATATATAGCACATCATGACTGGTTCAAGACTCTTCATCCTTGTATTTAGCAAACATCAACTGCTTGTATTGTTTCTTGAATTGGCTCATCGTTGTGCATTGTTTGATTTCCTTACTCAATCCATTCCATAGTTTGATTCCACATACTGAAATGCTATGGCTAGCATAACGTAGTCCTAGCATAGAAGTGTTTCAAATGTACTTCTTCCCTGAGATCATATTTCTCCTCTCTTGTAGAGAAGTATTGGATGATATTTTTAGCTAATTGCTTATTTTTAGCCTTATGCATTATTTTAGCTGTTTGAAGATGAACTAGTATATCAGCAAGTTGAAGTATTTGTCATTTTAGAAATAAGGAGTTAGTATGTTCTCTGTAGGCGGCATTATGAATTATCCTTACTAACCTTTTTTGCAGTACATTTAGCGAGTGAAGATTGCTTTTATAGTTATTAGATATGGTAGAAGATATGGTAGAACCAGTGACATGAAGCTGTTGGTCGGATGTGGATTGTTGTTTTCAGACCTTCACACAAGAGGAACCTATTCAGCCCCAAGCAAAGTATACGTCTGCACATATTATGATGGGCCGCCTCGCACGTTCGGGTCTGAGGTCAACTGAACAAAGCGGTCCTTAAACATCTCACAGCTCATCACTCTTTACTGGACAATTATCTCCAGCCAGGGGAACGAGTCAGAGGCTGACTCATTGCTCATTGTTTACTTTTCTGACGCAACACAAATTTCATCAAAAAGTACTTCAAAATATACTCTAAATGTCAGTAGCTCATTTGCCATGTCGACTTTAATACAGCACTTTTCTTTAGGTAAAATATGTTTGTAAAGAGGAGAAAAAGGCCAATAAATCAGGAATACCAGGAATAATCAGGCTCCACTGTCGTCACTGCAGCGTCTGCATGGCCGCTGGAAAAGACCAAGTCAGTGACAAAGTCGCTGAGCAAACATTGTGATGTGTGGTGGTAGGACTATCACAGCAGTAATTTGCTCAATTTGTACTTGGTCTTTGTGAGTACTGCAGTATGTTATCAGTATCCAGGTATCCACTCACAGCAGCCACATGGACACTTACCATATTTACCGTCCCGACCGATGTCATGGCATCACGAGCATCTGGGGGTCCTTTCAAGGTGGTCATGGTCCTGGGATGACTGACGATTGAACCAGCAACCTTCCCGTTGGCAGTGGAGAGTAGTGTACGGGTGAAATAGTACAGTACTGTAGATGTAGTGGTGATATTCTGGAACAGGAACATCGTTTATTGTGTACGCAGTAGGGTTGGGCGTTTGAATTTGGGCGATTTCGGTTCCGTTTCCAATCGCTCGTTTCCAATGATTTTCAGTTGTGATGCCTTTAAGAGTCCTAAAAGAAGACCGGGTTCTTTCTACAGCATGAATCATGAACATGAATCATGTGGATCATGTGGAGGGCCCTCCCTTGCACGATATCATCGTGTCAATGTTCTTAGGACGTGAAGCCAACATTAGTAGCTGCTTCTTCTTCGTTGGGAGAATTGCAATGTTAGTACCGGTTCCCGTCTATGCTCGAAACTCGATGCCCAACACAAGTACACAGTATACATGATTGTAGTATTCTGACAGAACAATGGTACCTTGGTTAATGTCCTTCCCAGTTAGCAACTTCTTCGGTTAACAACCAAAATTTTTGTCTCCGTTTGCTTTTTTTTGCCCCCCGCCCCCCCCAAAAAAACAGGTAATAGTGATTTGAAATGTTCAGTTGTCCTTTGTCATTATTCTTGTATCATTTTCTGCATGACAAACTGTAATTATTGTCTAAAAGTAGATTTTTTTACTTTTGGGTGTCAGGAACAGATGGATTAGTTTTACGTTCTTTTCTATGGGAAAACCTGCCTTGGTTACCTTCTCAACGTTAACCAAAGCACCGCCGTATTTGGTTTCAGACGCGCCCGAAGTCTCCAGCATTATCATTCGTTGTCACTTGCTAGCAAACCAAAGTCAATTTCATATACTGAATAACGCTCATATGGTTTTATTTCCACACATCATAAACATCAACTCATAAGTGTTTAGCCACTTATCAACTTCGTATCCTTGCGGCAAGCAATCTGGTTTGCAGGGCGGGAGCATCCTGCACCATCAACTTGTTCCCATGAAGTATACTTTGCAGTATTCACATGTAAGCTTGAACAAATCTTTATACTGCTACACATTGTCTGCTCTAGGTTGACTTCTCCAAACATATTTGTGAAAAATGTAATCGGGGTGATGTAATTGATGTAATTCCCACAGCTGTATTCGGGTGCATGCGTGCCCTCGGACAGAGCAACAGCGTCGCTCGTTACTCCAGCAGAGTCTACTTGATCTCCTTCCTTGTTTTCCTCCTGATAATGATCCATGCCAACATGTGTGTTGTTGTTGGGAACAGCCTTTTCACTTGTCTTAGGCGCACATGTGGTCATAGGATACCCGACTGCAACCTTTGTCATCACCAAGGCTGGTGGATTTGCTACTTTGTCAGATTTTGCCTCAACCAAGTGGTTGCTTTGGCCAACACCCGACTGTTGACTGGTGTTAAAAAAAAAACGTTTAAAATTGCAGTCCTGGATTTGTGGAAGCAATTTTGCATGTAAATGTACGCAAATGCACATGAGCAATGTTGGCTACATTTTCTATGACACGTCTGAAAGCAGACGGCGGGAATGTAAATCACCCCCCCACCCCAGAACATCCCTCGCTGTTCGCCCCGTGCCCTCCCCGCCTCGTGTTTTCTGTCAGCAACCTCCGTTGCAAATCTGGAGCATTCTGGTGCAAGAGCTGTGATTTGTGAACTCACGTTCCACATGGGGTTGTGTTTAAAGCGCGCGTGACTGTGACCGACATGTAAAATATGTTATCAGACTCGGTCAGCCATGGCGGTTCTTTGTTATTGTGCGTTTCAAAGCTGTTACATGTGTCAGGCTGGTGCAACGTGGAGCCCTGCAGTGGCTTCCTATACCATGAGGTGTTGGCGCCACGGAACACAAATACAGAACACGAATACAGAACACAAATACGAATGACGTTGCACGTCAAAGCAGATGCTCTGATGCAGAATGCTGTGACTGCAATCCCGCTGCAGTAGCAAGGTAGCATGAATGGACCATGGAACTCAGGTGTCCATGATGCTGTAGATAACGTACACATTTCTTCCCATTGTTTGACGTTTCAGCAGTCCAAACCCATAGGGCTGGAAGTGTGGTCTTTATCTGATAATGAGCCCCCTGCTTCCTCCCGGGGCCCCACCTGAAGACATGTCTTACTCTTACCTTCATACCATCTTCATACTCTCGTACAAGGCACTGTGTCACACTTTGGGGGGCTGTTTGGGGGGGCCATTCCAGCACCGGTCTCAGTCACAATGCAGGTTCTTGCAGATGGCGCAGTGTGACATCAACAAGTAAAGACCAAAGACCAAAGATCTGCACCTCAGAAACTGAAAGTAAGATCCATAACTCAACTGAAAGTCCAAAATATTTCTGGTCATTTTGTGGTACATATTTACTAGATGAGCAAAATATAATTATCTGTATTAAGATTATTCATTAAGGTCCTACAAAAACTGAAACATTGGAAAATAGAAGCAGTAAATCCAATGACTCTGTTCCAGACATTCCATTCCAGACAAAGAATAATCGTAGTTTTACGAAGTATCGCAATATCTGGTGCTGGATAAAGTAATGGTGGGAGTATCATGCATCTACATCTTTATTCATCTCTAGATTCAACATAGCACGCAGTAAAATAATTCAACATTTTGTTCCCCGCAATATTGTACAATAACTAATTGCGCCCAAATATAAATATACGCCCAAACTGTACACAAACTGAGGCATTCCAAAACCAAGGTTTGACTGAACTCGGACTATATTGGCTTTTCTTGTGATTGATGAGCCAACACATTCAACTTCGCCGCATCGTGACAGGAATGCCATTGCGACCAAAATATCAGTCGAGAATTCCAACATCATAATCATATTTGTGATAGAAGACTCAAAAGTTTGAGAAGTTAGTTGAACTTTAGGATGAGGTGTGTTTTTCTGCGCTGTTGGACCTCCAACACGTCCTCTTCATTATGAAACTGTGAAAAGAAATAAAGCCCCACAGTCAACATTGGCTTAGCTGAGGCCGCTGGCTTAATCAGGTCCAATGAACAAAAGTCACCTTGACAAGCTCCGCTAGAGTGTTATTGGTAGCCAGCAATGGCGTCCAAATAAACGGGGGTGGGTGTTAAGCGTGTTAAAGGACATCACACGCAGTCCCGGGGTGTAAATGTTGAGCCAGAGTAAGCCAAACAGCGGCGACAGCGTTTTGCCAGTTATTGCAATAACGGTGGGCAATATCATCACATTAGGCGACATGAGGGTGCCGGCAACATGTTTCCACCTTCTCTGCGCTCGGCCAAATAAAACGACTCTTCTTTCTACACTCGATATATTGCTGTTCAGCAATATATTGAGAAATTGGACAAAATTGCTTTTCTCCTAAACACATCGACTTCCTTCAACCACCTGTCCATGTATGCACCCATGGAGGGGAAGGGGGGGGGGGGGTCCTATTATTGGAAGGCAATGAACATGTGTGAATCTCACTGCCTGATATTTCATCTTAAAACAGTACCTAAGCGGATTTGTGCAAAGCTGTTCTTTTTGGTTAAATATCCAATATTTGCTGAATGAATTGTGCTAAAATCCCAAATCTGCGAGTATAAAATGATAAAATGCATCACCTGTCTGAAAAACAAGTGGCCAAGTAACAAACTACTAAAGACTTGAATGCATTGAAAGCAACATTGATGTTTTTATGCCTTGTTCATCACTACTGTTTGTAACTCAGAAATGTTCCCGATACTCGCCCTGTAATAGCATTGAGTTCCCAGAGAGTCTTATTGGACCTCCACTTGGCAGGAGGGCTATTGATTTCATTAGGAAGACGTGCGGTGCACATTACAAAATGATGACTGCTTCATGGGAGGTCAACAAGAAATCAATATGAAATGATATTACAGCCTCCGCAGGCTGAGGTGAGGCCAGCTCCACGTAGCGTGGCGAGCACCTGACTGTGTGGGAAGACGATCCCCAAGGAGACCGTGTCTTGTAAGGGTCCGACCAGGTAAAAGTAAAAAAAAAAACCTCAGGGTTCAATGGTCTACTTGAACTCACTCTACTTGAGTGTCCTTGGCCATCTGCCTCAGAGTCCCAGAGGTGTTCCCACTCCAGCTGTAAGACATCGGGACTATGTTGCCTGGGTTCGACTTAGGGGTCTCCTATGGTTTGGCTACGCCCATAACACCGCATCTGTGAAGCGATGACGGGGCTGTCTCAGTATGGAGGACCAGTGAGTGACTGAAGTTCTCAGCCTATTTCCAAGGGTCAGCCAGGTCAACAAAGACTGAACAAAGCTCAACCAATAATATTAGGCTTTACTAAGATGCCGCGGCGGGCGGCACGGTGGTCGAGTTGTTAGCACGCAGACCTCACAGCTAGGAGACCAGGGTTCAATTCCACCCTCGGGCATCTCTGTGTGGAGTTTGCATGTTCTCCCCGTGCATATGTGCCCTGTGATTGGCTGGCGACCAGTCCAGGGTGTACCCCGCCTCTCGCCCAAAGACAGCTGGGATAGGCTCCAGCACCCCCGCGACCCTTGTGAGGAAAAAGCGGTAGAAAATGAATGAATGAATGAAGATGCCGCGGCTGCATTCCTGTGGACAGTCCAGGCCATCTATCCGTCTATTTGAGAATAAGACCCTACAAGACCTGATGTAGGACTTCACTCCCAAATCATAAGTTTCTGACTGGAAAACATAGCCTCAGGTTTATAGGGTCTGATTTTTATACCTGAAGCTCCACAATGAAGTTATCTAAGGCCGAAGGTCACAATTTGTCCTTCACTCTTCAACCCATTTGGAAATTGGAAACTGTCTCTCTCTGTGATGGCAGTCAATGCGGCTGTCTGAAGGTCCAAAGGTATGTCATAACCTTAAATTCCTGAACAGTTGAGTTAATACTCCGGGGTTTCGGCTCAACAGCTAGCGCTCTCCGTTTGAACCAGTGGTGAAACACGGGTGGCTGGTTGAACCAGGATGGTTTCATCAGGAAAATGTCTATTTATGTTGCAACGGCATTTGGACAATTTGGTGAAATCAAAGACTGGAAGCCTGAACTATGAACTTTGGGGTTTTGTGGTCTAAATAGCTCAACCATGTTCAAGAGTGATGGGTAATCGGATCATGGACACTTATCACCTCAAGAGAGGTGGAAGATTGGATGCCAATTGTATGATCGACCATATTCTACAATGCATGAGCTGACGGCCATTTGTTTGAGGCCCGAACCTCACTGAGATTCATTGGAAGGTGATAAAGAAAAACTGTCCGGTTGGTCCAACTTTCCAATCGTCAATGGAAGAGTTCATTGACCACTGTGGATGTGATTCTGTTATGGTTGTAATGTTCCGGATATGTTAAGTCTGTCTGACAATGGTCGAAAAGCCGACACGTCGGAGAAGGAGAAGAGTCAGCGCACTGCGATTGCATCACATTACATCAAAACATTCATGGAGCCCCTGCCAAGCGAGTACGGAGAGCACAAGTCAAGTTTATGCAAATGAGAGCAGAGAGTAAGAGCTAATGAGATTTATCAAAGCTGATGCTGTTAACTGTGGGGGGGTTCTGGAGGGGGGGTCGTTGGCATGTGAGCAAACTGTCAGGGAAAAACACCTAGCTTGGCAGATCATTTCTACCTGCTTATTGCTCTGTGATATCAACTCACATCAAGCTGCGACCTTGATGATGGACGATTAATTACAGAGTGAATTAATTCACAATTAATTACAATCTATAGACATTATTCAAGTTTGAGAAGGACTCAGAGTTTTCAATTAAGATTACTTTTTTTTTCGCTCTGCAATCTCCCACCTCTGGAATGACTAAGATGTAAACGCTTGGCCTGGAGACTCGGTGACTGTGTTCAATGCCCCAAAGGCGAGATTTACCAGAAAAGTACCAAGACTAAGACCAAGAATTGGAGCTATTTGTCCCATTCTTTTGTTTATGTGACCGACTACACAAAAGCTCGAATTCTAACAAAAAAATCACAAATAGGCAGCTTCAGGTTGGGAATAGTTTTCTGTTGGCATTTTGAAAATGTGCTAAAACGATGGCCGGTCTCAGCGACGTGTCAAAGACTGAACTGCTACATGTGCTGGTAAGCTGAGCACCCAGTTTGCCCTTTGAAAAGAAATGCTACTTGAACCATTAACTGCTTGTCCTCTAGCATCTCATCGTCTACTAAAGCAGTCAAAGGACGCCATGCCAGTGTAGAATAATGATGTCTTGATAGCTAAGACCTGACATGAAGTGAGAATCATTTGGGGGGGGTGGCTCAACCGGGACTTATACGTCCTCGGACCAATGAAAGCTGTGTTGTCTCAGCAAGGAGGAAAAAAACAACACAATGAGTGACAGGTTAATTGGCAGGATATTTAGACCTTAGGGTTCGGTCCTGGTGTGGAGGACAGACGGGCGGGACACTATCCCAGCTAATCCGCCTTTGTCGTACCCCCCTGGGAGACTAAGTACCAGCTCAAGGAGAAAGTAACAATTGAATGGTTGCAGCTACACTTTCATCAAGGAAGAAGTTGAGGTGCGTTCAGCGTGTGCAGATTAGTTTTTGGAGGATAAACAAAGATGGAGAGCATCGAGCCTGTTATGGAAGTTTAGTAGGACTTTAAACAATAAGTGGCGTCATTGGTAGAACCTTGACATATTTAGACCGAATCAGAACTAGAAGCAGTGGAGCTCTTCTACAAGAGACGAGAAGGCTGTTCAGTTTCATACTGGAGTGTGGGACCTCACGACCTTTTTTAGGAATACTAAAAAAATAATAAAAACAATTACCAGTGAGCATTCCATCTTGTATTCACGTAAAGCAAATATTCATGTTGCTGATTGTATATCAGTATCTTATACGTACTGTGTGTAACGGTTGGTTACCAAAAGTAGGTTGGTAAACCTCAAGAGTCGCACTGGACATCCAGTAAAACATCAGATATGAATTAATTCAATCGTATCTACACAAAATAACAAAGTATCGCAAGAGGCCGATGCCAACCAATGAATGAGGCTTCCACATGTAAGTTGAGCTATGAAGTTAACTAAGACCTTTCAAAAATGACAACTGGCAGATTGTAAAGCGATGCCGTTCAAGTAATTAAGTGCATGTTCTTCATATAGCCCCCCCCCCCCCCAGACAATGATGAATGAAGTACTTTACAAGGGCGATGGCCACAGGTTTTGGGGCAGAGAATAAATTCACTTCTATTTTATCTCCAGCAGCAGGCTGGGAAGGAATTGAGTGGTTTGCATGGAAAGTTTATCTGAACCGTGAGATAGCGTGAAACAATGGATATGTTCTTATCACATTTAAAGAAACTTGGGACACCAAAACATGGGTGTCCCATACGTGACGATTTTTTTTGGACTTCATATACTGGATGTACGTTTTTGTGGTGGTGATGCTGGAGACTTACGTCTTTGAATGGGAACCAGCTTGCTGTGTTGATCCCATGATACACAACAATGGTACCCAGTCAGAGAGTGGATTTAGAATGATATTACCATCTACTTTACATACATTATATATGATATTTATGTCTCCTACGATGTTTGCCAGATGCGTTCATCCTCAGACAAACAGCTAGCGGTTTACCTGCTGCTATTCTTATTGAATGAGCTACGTTGAAAGGATCTGCTACATCTGAGGCAAACCACCCTGTCAGCCTTTTAGTCATTTTACATTTATATTCATATCACGCCCCAAGGGGCATGTCCAAGCGGGATACCGCTGCAGGGGGGGGGGGGTACGCGAGGGAGGTGTATGCCTCCAAATCTACATCTCAGAGTGAAAGTATTGGAAGTACAAACACGCCCATGCTACATAAACATGCTAATAATGTTTCCCTCCCTTCTTAGCGTAGTACCATCCAAAAACAAAAACATTTGTCCAATCGTATCTTCTTTCGTACGTACTATATACAGTATATGTATTCTATACATGTACTCTATACAATATATGTTTACAGAGCTTGAATCTGAAGGCGAAGCAGACATTTACGACTTGTCAATCATTGCAGGATCCCAGCAATGGAGATGCAGCTCAGTCTGTTCTGCACAGTCAACTTTTCACGGGAATTGGACTTCAAGGCTGTGCTTACTTAAGAAGAGCTTAAGTCAAGGCAAGTCAATTTCATTTTGTATCGTGCATCCGTTCGCAACAGCCTCTGTACCCACGGGATGGGGCTAGGACCATGCCCCTCATGCCCCGCGACAGAGGCAAGGAAAAAAACCTTCTTGTGGAAGAATCCTCCAACAGAATTTAAGCTGAAGGACACGATTTCCAAATTTTGTGATGGAATCATTAGTCGGTCACACAACTGCCATGTTGCATTCATTTGGCAGTGGGACGGTTTGGTTTTAAAATGAGTTTACCAGTTCCAGTGGTACCTCGGTTTTGGTTATTAATCCACACCAAAACATCAGACGAACAAGAAAACGTACGGAATCTTAGGTTAATTCCCATTGGACATAATGGGAATTGTGCTATGTGGATGTGCTATGTGATTGTGCTATGTGATTGTGCTATGTGATTGTGCTATGTGAGTGTGCTATGTGATTGTGCTATGTGATTGTGCTATGTGAGTGTGCTATGTGATTGTGCTATGTGTTTGTGCTATGTGATTGTGCTATGTGATTGTGCTATGTGAGTGTGCTATGTGATTGTGCTATGTGATTGTGCTATGTGACTGCGCTATGTGATTGCGCTATGTGATTGTGCTATGTGAGTGTACTATGTGATTGTGCTATGTGAGTGTGCTATGTGATTGTACTATGTGATTGTGCTATGTGAGCGTGCTATGTGATTGTGCTATGTGAGTGTGTGAGCGTCCTGAAGGCCACCAGGAGAAGTTGCTAGACTGGCTTTTTGACTGTTTAACATTTAACAATGACGTCATCATTGTTGTCAGTGTGCCTGTCAGCGTACGCTAGTATTGTGTCAGCTAAGTATGGTAAGGTATGTTGTTGGCTTTGGCGTGTGGTCCAAGATGGCTGAATAAACTAGCAATGCTATCAAAGGGTAAGATACAATGATTCGTTACACGTAATATTGAACGATATTCCAGACGCTGCTTGACAACAAAAGATTTTATCTGAAAACTGAGGTTGGATTGTATTTGACACCATGAGTTTGTGTTATGAAATATAATTGTGTTATTAAATATGTATTTTTAATGCCATTTTCACTTCATATAGTAGATCTTATCCCCGTCTTCAGTTGATGCTAGAAATCCCCCCCTCCCATTAAAAAGAAGAGCAATAGTAGTTGGTTGGACGTACAGTACAGCAATGAGGCACGGGGAATTGAACAGGAAGACCTGATGGTGTTAGACGAGTGTTGACGCGTTTCAGAGCCGAGCGCCCAAGGGAGTCACGTTGCTTCGCTATTTGCAGCCTCTCGTTGAGATAAGGAATTGGCAAGTCTTTCCTGCATATCTTTGAGATAAACCATTTGGAGTCTTCCCACAGTATGTTCTCATCGTGATCATGCTGCTTCATGAGAATAGTTAACACACGTATTGATTCCTAATGAACATACAAATGTCCATTTTAGGAGAAGAAATACACCAGTCGGACAGGCTTGTATTAAAGCCAGAACAAGCAATTGATTTCTACTGTGATTCCAAAGCCCAAGTTCTTTGTACACAAACAGGCGCCTACACGATATTCCGTGTTAACCCTGAAGGCCAGCTATGGCCCAAGAAGCTCCAAGATGGATTAAACAGCAATGGTTGAGGCAGAGGGCTCGCTAGCCCGAAGTTATGCATGCACAAGCTGCCCCCTCCCTGAGGCAGAGAGCAATCCCATCTCCGGCTTTGTTTTTGCTTTTTTTGCAGGTCATGGTGACGCTATGTCATCAGCTTCTCTGCAAGATCAGCAAAGGTTGTAGTTTGCAGTTCTTGCACTCGTTCTGTGCAAGGAGCACATTTGAAAAGTTTGCGAGGTGAGTTTTGTGCAAAACAGCACACATTTATCACAAAATTAGAAGTTAAGTTGAGACTGGAACTTGCCTTTTTCCAGCAACAACACTTGTTCTTACCTGCTTCCTAGTTCAGCCTGCATCCGTGTATCGGGGAAATGATCGATGTAAAAAGTCCTAAATCATGGTCACAATGAAAGAACCAAAGACATGCTAAGCGCTGCGTGTGTTTGAGTCCGATGTAGATGTAAACGTAGTCAGACCAAATTCCTTACTGACTCCTCAAACTGCGATGATTCATTCTTCAGGAAGCGATTGGCAATTACTAATCATCCCTTTTAATTGACTTTCTGCGGATTATACATTTCTCAAGCTAAGCCGGTGAGTGACACGTGCTTGGTAAACGGAATCATGGAATCATGGACTTCTGAATGGATGCACAGTGGATGCTCTTCTGGGGCTTGGTGTGCACATCTCCATGCGAGAAGGTCAGCTGCATGGCGTGGGCGTGTGCTTACGGAGGACGTGTGTATCTGCATGTGTTAAAAAAAAACATATTTAGAAAGTCACATCCAGCTTTTCTATGCTGTAACTATGAACATAGTCCATATCTTAATGTCATATTTATTGACAGTTACTATGGTACCCATTATGTCATTGGATGGTCATATCACCTCGTACTTCGGTATGGGACAAAAAAAAATAAAAATTAAATAAAAAATGTTACTTCAGTACGTGACAAAAAAACTTAAACTATATTAGGAAAGCAGGAAGTGAACAAATATAACAGTTACTGATTGTAAAAAAATTTTAAATTAAAAATTTTACTTCGGTACGTGACAAAAAAAAACTTTAACTATATTAGGAAAGCAGGAAGTGAACAAATGTAACAGTTACTGATTGTAAAAGTACCAGATGGAGGGGTAGGATTTAATAAGCTTTGCTTCTTCCTACTCCTTTTGGACATGTGGAACTGGGAACTGATTATGGGATGCACTCAATTGGAATCTGATGCATGTTCAAATGAAATTAAACCATTACCATTACCATTAATAATGAATGGCAGACATTCACTTACCATGGTCGGGTCTGGAGGGAATTAACAGTGATAAAGGAGGGACGACTGTACTATTGTTGCACTATTGTTCCCAATGTAAACTCTTTGGAGGCATCATTCATTTTAGATGAAACATAAAACCAATCAAAGGTGGATAATAATGTCAAGGTGTGCTAACAATGCCTGGGGGCAACAAATTCTACTTTTGATTTGTACATCCCTTTTATATTTGTTGTAAAAAGCAGGCAGGAATCATGGCGAGGGAATCATAATGGGGGGGGGGCATCACGCAGCTAAGAAGACAGCATACCTGTGATAAGAAGCGAGAAGGAAGCCAAAGGACGAGGGCTATCAGCGAAGCCATCCTGAAGTACTTCAATCCGGCGGTGTGCTTCTCTCCGGAGGGATGAGGTGCCAGGACGTTGCATTCCCAGGCAAGAGGGGGGGGATTAACATTCCTGGGAAGCTCCAGTATGAAGAGCTATGAGAGCGCTCGTCTCGGCGGAATTGTCTCACTAACAGGACATAATGGCGAGGCGTTGATGGGATTCCTAGTACCAGTTATCGCGGTGTAAAAACAAGCTGAAGTGTCTGCAGTATCTGCCCGAGCCTTATTATTTCTACTGTTAACCGGAACATTTCATCTTCTGACAGCCCGCTGCTGTACACCGTGAAAAACGATTACGTACCTGCCCCCCCGTGATCATTAACCAGGCTTCTTTAGTTCCCTGCATGTAATATCCAGACTGCCGCAAGCGTGCGGGGCGGGTGGGGGGTAGGGGCGTAGAACCGCTGTCACAGGAGGAAATATGGGTGTTTAAAAGGAAAGTGTTGTGACATTGAACGCGACACTGAGTAAGCCTTGTGTGTCTAATGACAGAGGACAGCCACTGTCTGCCTGTTTGCCCTCCCACCACTTCCTATCAAGTCGTCTTTGCTGGCGGGACAAAAGGCCCCTTCAGTAAACTTTGTCTGCCGGCCAGCCGAGCAGCACAGGCCGTCTTTATCCGGATTTGACAATGGAGAGATAAAAGAGCATGGCATCGTCCGTGTGCATACGCGAGCTACAGTCTGTCTTGAGCGTGCATGAGTAGACCTTAATATCACACATGCACTTCGATATCGAGTGTCAAGGCTGACAAATAGCATCGCAGAGGAATTCGGGATGATGATGCTGCCTAACACGTTCCAGTTGATCGTAGCGGTCCCCAGACACAACGCACACAGATGTGGTCCTTTGGGGTCGGGGGACATGGGGGCAGTGGGGGCAGGCTGGCATGGCAGTACCATTGAGGAACATAAAACCTCATGAACATGAGTTTGTCATAGTCATACAGTAAGTAGGGCTGCAACTACGGTGGTTTTTGTCATTCACCCAAAGCTTGTAGTTTCCATGAATGGAACCATGGGTTGGTCCTGAGTTGGTCCTTAGACCGACCTAATCAATATGAACCAAACATAAACAGCTCTTAGGTCAGAAAAGAATACCCACAAATATGTGTTTTACAAAGGTTTATTTTTTACAAAAATAATCACATTTGAGACAATATTTGTGTGAACATTGTTCAAACCATTATGGTAATTGGATAATTGGTTAATCAGTGAGGCGTCAATTCATTGTAATGATATGTGCCATTCTTGGGCCACATGGTTAAATATGAGACTGAAGTCAAAGTTCTAATGGTTCACCACGACAATAATAAAATGATAATAAAGTCATAGATACTAGCGACTACGAGCATCCCTGCAGGGATCCTGTCACCCGCACATACCGATGTCATGCCAACAAAGAACAGGAAGTGTGTTAAGGTGACTCTTTAATGTCTTATTATGATACGGTGGTAAAACCTATGTCAAAAATCATTTGCATGTTTTCTGTGCTATGAAAATATTCCATTCATTAGCATTGAATCCTACTTTGTGTAAATTCACTTAGTCGGATTGAATTAAGGAATTCACCACAATAAATGAGGGACTGTCCTTCAATAAGTGCCCTTAAATAAATGTTAAAAAAAAGTGTCCTTCAAAGGGGCAATGCTACACACCCTTCTGCTACAGAGAATGTGAAAGTTCAAAGTTCAAAGCTGCTTTCTGTGTTTGCCCTTTTTCTGAGCCTGATGGAGATCCTCGTGTGTATCGCTGTCGGGATGACATGACGTCGGACTCTAAGCACCGTGAGGAGTGAGCATAGCTGCTCTCAAATGTTCTTCTGTGACCCCAAACTGCTATAAATCTCGTAATTCTCTCCTCCCAGTGTCACACAGAACAAGTCTCTCATACACTGGAAGTCCCCTCATTCCTCGCCGACGCGGTGTCCACTCTCATAGCGTAGTTACTCTCAGGCACGTTTCAGATGTCGCTTCTTTGACATTTGAACACTTGAATTTGTTCTTGCGTTGTCGTTAAGTTTGAAAGTTTCTACAATGCTAAAAAATATTCATGCTGGATTTCGACTTTCTTACCCATATCCAATATGGTCCAGTACTTCCTCACCATACCACATGATACCGATCTAAACACCGGCTCGTTCCTCGGAATAACGTCTGGAAGTCCCAAAATGTTGTAAAAAATGAAAAGGCGTTATTTTTGGACAAAATGTGTTTTGCTTTTTCAAAGACCGTTTTTATATACCATTACATCCATGCCATCATTCGCCATTTAAATACAACCTCTGTAATTTCAACAAATGTCATTTTTTGGCAGTTAACAAGTCAAACCTTTTCAACACTCTGGAACTTTGGTTAAAGTCCGACCTGGTTAGCAATGATGTTGCCTCAGTTTGCGCACTTTTTCCAGTTAGCGTACAATGTCACGCTGTTTCTCATAAAGAAGCTAGTTAGCTTGCTAAGTTACAAAATGGCAACCGGATCCAGATGTCAGAGATCGACTCTTAAAACGTTCACACAAAAATAGTTTTACATTAAAAAAATATTCTAAATGCATATGAATGATAAATAGAGGGATACTATATGAAGGTTTCTTGACATGGCAACACATGCATACATGTCTTTCACAAAAGGTCGTTTGATTATGTCAGCTTTTCTGCAAGTTAGTTAGTTGAGCAAGAGAACCAGATGTTACATTCACATCCGTAAAACGAGCTTTGAGGCCCGCATTTCACATTTCAAGGTTTGGTTTGAGGTGAGAAACATGGTTAGATTTAAGAATAACTCATGGCAAAACAGGAAGGTGGTGTCCGTGTGCTGCCTCACTGCCCCATCGTGTCTTTGGGAGCAGGAATCATGTCTTCAGTCGAGGTAAACATCACCTCAAATGTTAATTTTTACCCTTCAGTCGTCATTTCCAAGTATTTACAGCAATTTGTAATTGTTTACTGCATGTAAAACTATCTAAGAATAAAAAAAAACATATTTTTGTGTTAAGATTTTTGTCTTCTGGAACGGATTAAATGGATTTTTATGTTTTGTTGGCGATGAATGACGCTAACCAAGGTTCCACTGTACCTTGTGGACTACACAAGATAGGATCGGTAATATCATACCAGTGATCATATTTCAGTCATATTTCCTACTTTCCTTTATCTTGACTTAATGACTATGTGAGAAGAAGAACACGTGTAAGCAAACATTGCGGGTAACATGTGGTAATCATGAAGAATCCTGAACGCTCACCAGTAACCACTACCAGCACATCATGTGCTGTTTGGGGTTTGAATCAAATACCCGACCCTGTAGCTCCGAGGCCCCAGACTGCCAGTCACCCCCACCCCTGCTGATTCTGCTGCACTTATTAGTGGAATTCATGGAGACCGCAATGAAGATTTACTGCTCACTTCACCTTGAAAGCTTTTTTTTATTGCTGTAACGTTAACCCCAAAAGAAGAACATCCAACCCCCCCCCCCCCCCCCGCCAGCAGCACTGTGGGCGTATATCAGTTTGTGAAGGCTTCATGAATCCAAACCCCGTGGATTCCAATAAGCAGCAATGTTTGAAGGAAGACAGACGTGTACCATGAAGTACTTCCACACGGATGCACAGCAGGGCTTCAGACCGGCACCGCCACTGGGATGGCGTGTCAAAACATTCCATGGCATGACAAGTACAGTAGCTTAGCGTATGTTAGCACGCCATTTAAACAATGGGGGTGTTAGAATATAATGAGACCATTTAACTCAAAAGGGCACGAATCTGGATTCAAACCAGGTTCCTTTTTTTCTGAGAATTGGAAAAGGCTTTTCTTCATTGGAAATTTAGAATTACGAAGACACGCCGTCTGAACAAAAACGAGATAAACCACCGCATAAAAGCTGTGTAAGACCTGGTACTGGTATTACCTGGTACGGGTAATGTGGTGGTGATCATGAAGACTGTGTAAGACCTGATACTGGTATTACCTGGTACTGGTATTACCTGGTGGGGAACATAAATTCTGTTTAAGACCTGGTACTGGTATTACCTGGAAGGGGTAATGTGGTGAGGAACATGAAGGCTGTATAAGACCTGGTACTGGTATTACCTGGTACGGGTAATGTGGTGGAGAACATGAAGGCTGTGTAAGACCTGGTACTGGTATTACCTGGTACGGGTAATGTGGTGGAGAACATAAGGGCTGTGTAAGACCTGGTACTGGTATTACCTGGTACGGGTAATGTGGTGGGGAACATAAAGGCTGTGTAAGACCTGGTACTGGTATTACCTGGTACGGGTAATGTGGTGAGGAACATGAAGGCTTTGTAAGACCTGGTACTGGTATTACTGGTACGGGTAATGTGGTGGGGAACATACTGGTATTACCTGGTAGGGGTAATGTGGTGGGGAACATGAAGGCTGTGTAAGACTTGGTACTGGTATTACTGGTACGGGTCATGTGGTGGGGAACATATTGGTATTACTGGTACGGGTAATGTGGTGGGGAACATGAAGGCTTTGTAAGACCTGGTACTGGTATTACTGGTACGGGTAATGTGGTGAGGAACATGAAGGCTTTGTAAGACCTGGTACTGGTATTACTGGTACGGGTAATGTGGTGGGGAACATACTGGTATTACCTGGTAGGGGTAATGTGGTGGGGAACATGAAGGCTGTGTAAGACTTGGTACTGGTATTACTGGTACGGGTCATGTGGTGGGGAACATATTGGTATTACTGGTACGGGTAATGTGGTGGGGAACATGAAGGCTGTGTAAGACCATTACCTGGTTCCTGCTGAAATAAAGCCCATAAATGCTTGGATGTTGCTGAATATGCCAGGAGTTGGAGGACCACCTGATTAGTAGAACCTTTCTTCTCGTCTTCCTGGTTCCTAGACCTGTCCACCTACCCTCATAGCTTGAAAGGGCTTGGAGTGTAAAAACATTTGCAAAAGGGTTCCTTGTGGAATTGACAGTACCAGGGGATTGGGCGGGGACCCCATAGTGGGGGTGCAGGGTTGAGGCATTCAAGGCGGGGTGAGGGTGGAGCAAGTACCTTTGGGATGATTTCTCCTCTAAGTTGATCCCACAGAGTTTAAGCCTTGACATCATGTGAGCCAAATCCCACCTATCATTAAGGTCTCCTTCAGGCTCTTTGTGGATTTGGGCTTTATCAAGCCAGGGAAGGATATAAGACGGCGCATTGGTAAGTACGTCTCTTTGCTCGAGTGCATGCTCTGCATTTTCATCCAGGGCAGGTAAGCCAACAGACAGACTGGTGAAGAATTCTAACTCGTGGTACGATTTCAGTAACCTCAGCGGTCTTCAGCACGGCCTGTTGATCCCTATTTGGGGGGGTTAGGGGTGTCTAATAAATAGTCCTTTTGCATTAACAATGGATGTTGCTTATTAGTAAATCGTCTTCCAACTGTTTGATCACCATTTCCAACGGACAGATGACCACTGCTCTGGACTTCTGTCCAGGTGGACCGCCCTCATCCACACTACACTGTGCAACCTAACATGGCAGAACATCCGTCACTGCAGAGTAATACAATTCACGGAAGGTCAATTCCTGGGCCCTCAGCTATCAATCTCCTTTCCGTGGACAAAGACCTGCCCCAATTCTCAATTGTTCGATGTAGAACCTTCTGACTGAAGATCGTCTCCAGAACCCTCAGCGACCTCTCCTCAATATGCCTCATTCAATAGATTCTATCTATCAATTCTATACATTTGACTTATATATGTACTTATGTATCGGCACTTATTTATACATTATCACCGACTTAGGGAGAATGAGATGTGTTCAGCGGAGCGGTATCCTGAGGATCTCTCATAGGCTGGGAATGCTGAAGAATGCTGAAGAGCGAATGTGCCGGCACTACCGTATTCCACACGTGTATAGTATTTTTGAGGCCAACGTACAACTCTGCATCTTAGCTGATAGACCAGCTTTTTGTGTACAGTTGGGCAACAAATGGCAACAATTGAACAAATTGAAATTCAAACGCATACATCAGTTTCCTTTCCGTGCGATGACAAGCGGTATTCATCACACGCTGACTAGAAGCGGAGATGGCGTGACTCGGCGAGCTAAAAGGACTGCTGCCGTCAGAGCGAATGGTTAATGCCGCACCTTCACTGTAAGCTCGTCATGCGTGTTCATATGGACCGCTGATGAATGGCGTGATTTAGTGCGTCACCGCTATCCGTCATGCAGGCTACAATGTGAGCAAGTCGGGCGCTGGAGGACCATTTATAATTCACCTTGAGATGAATGCAATGACAGTGGGATAGCAGCACACCTTGATGATATTAGCGGCCATTGTAGCACGTGCCTTAATGGCTACTTGAACAGGATATTGACCCAAGCAAAGCATGCCTGCGCGGCTTTATGATTCCTATCAGAAGGAATGAAGCTGCCGATCCCGCTGAGAGTGATACTTTAGAGTCATTCATCACCAAGGCGGGAAGTGAGATTCTTATATCCATTAAGCAAAGATAGATTCACGGTTCCCTTGCGACCGTTTAAGCAAGAATGACCAGTAGAGGTCAACGCTCCTGAAATAGCCTTGAACCTACCTTGAGATCTCAAGGCCTTCATTTTATCTATTTTTTAGCAGCAACCAGAGACGTGGACTCGACTTGGACTGGAGTCACAATTTTCATGACTCTGGAGATCGACTTGACAATATCGCCAAAGATGTGGAACTCGACTTGGACATTACATTAATGACTCAGGACCTGACTCGGACTTTACTTGACTAAGGTGACCATTGTTATGTCATTTCCAGCAAGATATCTGCCGCATTGAATGAGTCTATCAAGGTCCAATCAGGTTTCAGAACAAGAGGTGTGGCTTATATTTCTGTGAGCATCAGAATACTGCATTAACAAATTATGAGGTCATATTTTATTTCACGGTCCAAAATTTCAATGACCTATGACTCGAACGGTCTTGTTTTGTCTTGACTTGGACTCGCACGTCTTTACTCGAGACTTGCAAAACACCGTCTCTCTCTATCAGCAACTCAACCGACAATCGTGGCCATATCTTTCAGCAAACTTGAGTGGTTTGTTTGTCATCCAGGAAAGAACCACCAGGAAATTGACCAACATTGAACCGAGCAAACCCTCTCTGAGCTAATCAGATCAAGAGGAGTTATTTTGGTTTGAATCTCAGCAACGTGGTTTGTCTGTATTCTTGGGAATGCAGCTGCCGTGCAGCTTTTGTTTGACTGCTGATGGATCAAAGGTAGCGCGATACAAAGTCACGAGTTCAGGGTAATAGGCGAGCGTGAGGACGGAGTTTAGTCTGCGAGGGCACATAGACGAATGTCAAGCATTCGCCCACACAAAGACAAACATTCTTTCATCACCTCCAAGCAATTACCTTTCACCATGATGGATTGGGTGGGGTGGCGAGGGGGGTCCTGCCCAGGCATTTTGTCTTTTTTTGTGATCAATGCAACTCCTGGATGGTAAATTGTACGACCAACGTTCTTCCAACCAAAGCTTTGTTGCATTCAAAAAACTGCATTTTTTTTGTGTTTTGCCCATTACCCACAATCCATACAAAACATGAAGCTGTTTCGCTTCAAAAGAGGTTTTGCTGATGTTGAACTTTGACTCTCAAAGAAAAATACAAAAGCCAGTATTGATTCAATTACTCCATGAATAAATTGTTTGCAGTACCTTATAGAATTTAGCGGCTTTGGAATTAGTCATCACCGTTTCCTATAAACTTCCTAAGCTGTTCGACACGCTCCAAACACCATGTGCTTCCAAATTTGGAGCGATGAGGAATTAAATCTTGAGGTTTGTCAGTGTTTAGGTATGCAAGTCCAGATTTGATTGCGCTGCCAATGAATCAACAGGATGGAAAAGCTTGCCAGAAAAAGCAAATATGTGATTGAAGGAACTCACTTGTACCGTATTTGCTCTTGGTACACGCCATCAAATACTGTAAACCTGACATGACTTTGTTTGAAAATCTTCCCCTTTTTGTGCACATCAATTGTCATTGCATTTACAGATTGGGGTCTCGTCCTCGTCCAGCAGCAAGAGAGAATGTTAGCATGAATATATCATATTCAGTCGGTACAGCAAAACTGCAGTATAATACGAATACAGCAACCCTAAATTGTTTATGTGTTTACAACAGCTTTCCTAACAGTATGGCTAGCTCAGTTTTTGAAAAGCTTGTTGTCGTTATTAATGGATGAAAATAAGGTCAAAGTTTGCTGGCAATCGTTCCAAAAGGCATGTGTGACACCAAAAGTACCTTTTCATGATGCTTTTCAAGGGGGGCCGTGCATGACAAATCCCCCCCCAATTCCATACATTTATAACTTGTATTTACTCTCCATAATAAACGGAGCGGTAAGCTCACCCTCTCGCTTTCGGTTGCTGTGAAAGTCTCATTTCTCAGCTGCTAGCTTGCCTGTGATCCTTTGTTGGCATAGCGAGCAAGCAGCAGGACGCCTTCACCCCAATTTGCCATCGTTTGTCACCACTTGTCCCAGTGACCCACACAGACACACCGACCCTGGCCCCCCCCTTCTAAGGCAGCGTAGGGCCGCCGGTCCCACCAATGCCGTTTCCGTGTCCTATTTATAGGCCATCAGTTTTAGGAAAACAATACAGATTAAAAGCAAGACTGGAAATACACACAGATACAATAATATTAAAATCGGGGGATCTTTGAGGTCTTTTCAAGTTCAAGGCATCTATTGTTACAAAATGAGAATGCTTTGTCGGAGAACTTGATTGAAATGTGACGGTTTGTGGGTGGAAGCAGACATTTCACATGAACCATAACAGTCTCCACGCTAACCTTAATGCTCATTCTTTCATTTCATTCATTCATAATCTTGCCACTATTGTCGGGAATCACACACACATCAAGTAGGAGGAGCCCTGAAGCAAACAGCTTGTTAAGGGAAGAAGTCTGGGTTACAGGGTCTAGGCTGCCCTGGTTGAGGTGCCCTTCTTGCTCATCATCAAGGAACATCCAACCGCTGGGTTGGCCCAGACGTCACTACAGTACAGTACAGTACAGTACAGTACAGTACAGTACAGTACAGTACAGTACAGTACAGTACAGTTCTGAGTTGAGTTGAGTTGAGTTGAGTTGAGTTGAGTTGAGTTGAGTTCTGTTCTGTTCTGTTCTGTTCTGTTCTATTATTCTGCACTTCATTGTACAAGCAGCTACACAAGCGTCTTACATGACTCAAAGTCTATTTTCTTATTTTCACAATCCATTTGTCCGGGCATTTGGAATCCATATGCATGCGTTCTTTTGTATATCCCAGGAAACATCGTCACATTTCTTCCATTTTCATGTGCTGACTTTAAAAACGAGTACGTAGTCTCTCTGGCCACAAATCCTGCTCAGGCACCCCATCAAGTGGATTCATTTTGCTGATGGATGATGGTAGGGAAGACTCGGGAGGGTTCTGGAAGTGGATTGAGTCTATTATTGTGGATCCTGGTTCCTGACTGTTGCTGGCATGGTCAGTCGGTGCCCCCGCCTGTTGGAGAGGGCAAGCCAGAACCCCGCAACGGGCAGTAAGTGTTGATGCGAGGGCATGATGCCATCCGGACAGTGGGATTAATGAGACGATGGCCTTAACTGTCTGTACCCTTCAGACGGACAGGAAGATCTCCCCAGTCCCCGCTGCGGTGGCGGCACCGAAACCCTGGCGATCAAGATGAATGGTTCCCAGTTGTGTGGAGACCCACCCTTGGCTCTTTCCAGCAGACCAGAAAGTAGCAAAACAAGTGGATTTTCATGATGATTCAAGACTCTTCTTTCTCACACACAATGCCACCTGGCTGGCGGCCATTTCCTGCCATCCAGGTCCAACATAATCACCTGCCAAGTGCCAAGAACTGCTCAAATGAGCTGTTGGCACACAAAGTGCATCGCTGGGGTCCTCCTGGTCTGCTCGAGTTCAGGAGATGCCAGTTTTAGACTCGACTGTGTTATTCACAGAAAATGACCTGAATGGTAGATTGTTGAAGAGACAGCTTTGTGTTGGCAAACTGTATCGTTATACAAACCGTTGTACATATACTATATATTGTTATACAAACTCATTCATTCATTCATTTTCTACCGCTTTTTCCTCACGAGGGACGCGGGGGTGCTGGAGCCTATCCCAGCGAGAGGCGGGGTACACACTGGACTGGTCGCCAGCCAATCACAGGGCACATATAGACAAACAACCATTCACACTCACATTCATACCTATGGACAATTTGGAGTCACCAATTAACCTAGCATGTTTTTGGAATGTGGGAGGAAACCGGAGTACCCGGAGAAAACCCACGCGTGCACGGGGAGAACATGCAAACTCCACACAGAGATGGCCGAGGGTGGGAATTGAACCCTGGTCTCCTAGCTGTGAGGTCTGCGCGCTAACCACTCGACCGCCGTGCCGCCTTGTTATGCAAACTGATATACATATATATATGTATATCGTTATACAAACCGTTATACGTACATATGTATTATCATTATACAAACCGTTATACATATATATGTTACACGCTAACCATGGATCTGCACGATCGATCGATCAATAGCGCTGCGCCTGAGATGGATCCATCGTTAGCGCACAAATCGATCAATTTCTGCGCTCACGATTGATGGTATATTACTGCGCCCGGGATGAATGTGTGTAGTTTGTTTAGATGCCAACAAATGGCAGCGCTGAGCGTTGTTACTTACCAGAATCAACAAGAAGTCGATACATGCAAATTTCAAATCTTTGATTAAGCAGCTCACTTTGTTACCGTTCTCGGCGGGGGGAGTGTGAACCCTAACCCCTAACCCTAACCCCTAACCCCTAACCCCTAACCCCTAACCCCTAACCCTTAACCCTAACCCTAACCCTAACCCTAACCCTGTCATTGTATGCAATTAGCAGATCAACGATTGTCATTATATCGTCGGCGCAGTGTCAAAGCATCGGTCTACAGCGCAAGGCAGTTATATCTATCGTGAGCGCAGAAATCGATCGATTTGTGCGCTAACGATGGATCCAACTTGGGCGCAGCGCTATTGATCGATCGCGCAGATATATCGTTAATATATATATAAATATCGTTATACAAACCAATGTCATCACAAACACAGGTTGGGGACTAAAAGGATGTTTTTTTTGTGTTTGCCTGGTCCTACACGTTTTGTCATGGAATGCTCTGACATAATGACATTTATTAAACTAGTAAGGTTTTATTTGTCCATGATTTTTACATAGCGGTGCCTTCCGCTCTGAATACTAGTTTTCCTGATCAGTCCTAATTGTTCACTCGTGCCAGTGGGACCAAGTTTGGAATGTAGCATATCAGTGTTCTAGATCAGGCTGCTAAGTCCTACTGTGACAAAACAAACCGTACTCAGTCTCTCCTTTAAGAGTGGCCGATTAAATCACTGAACACATCACAATTAGATATGTTGCTGATTAGCCAGGAGCATGTGGCAAATCATCTCCATGCACCATTTTTCTTTTCAAATTGCAGTCAGGGTGCCCGAGGGATATGTACTGCATAGTTAGGATGAAATCAATTCATGGCTTTGGAAAGAGATGACCAAATAAAGTCCAGAGCAAGTTTTGCAAGGACAAGGTAAGAACATTCGGATCTCTTTTTTCATGAATTATGTTTTGGTGGAGGGAAAAAGTGGTACTTGTCCCCAACGGTGATAAAATCTATGGTATCTAAACGTTTATAAACATTGGCACGACTCCCCGTCTTGTATTGTGCTGTATTGATTGTGCTATGTGAGTCTGTGTGTGCATGTCCAGAAGGCCTTCTTTGGCTGAAAAAGCACTCAACTATCAGACTGAGTGAAAAAGTGTAGTAATGGCAATATAATAATATAATAATAATATATTGTCACATGCATTCAAATGCATTTTGGTTGTGATAGGCAATGGTTCAGTCCAGCAGGACATAAACGCAAGTGTTCTTTTAAGACAGGCAGATCACATAGACACCTTGTTTGTCTTCTGGTGTAAATATATTTAGAACTTATCATAGGTTGCAAATGATTCCATTGTTTGTCACTTTTTCACAGCGTATGTTCCGCTGGGTTCTTCCGCGAGCGGGTTCATTAGCTCATGGAGAGTGAATCTGGGACAGCCTCACTCCCTCTGCTAATAATAGACACAGAGTTTATTCAATTTTGAGCTGGAAATAGAGTTTAACCCTCATCATTATTACCATGCACGATCTCTCAATTGTACATTCAAGGCGTGACTTCCTGCAGAATGTAGACATCCATGGAACATCCATGCTACTGTATTAGCATGTCATTGTGGGACGTAGCCTCGGATTTAACAGTATAGTCGCTTGGCACTTGATTGCAGTCTTTCATGAATGAATTATCGCTGGCCTGAGAGAGTAACGCTGCACTGATGAGACATTACCATACCAGCGCATGGGGCTAGCCAAGTCATGTGACAAGTCATGTCCGACAACACAAGTTCTCCTCCTATTCTTTGTGGAAGTGGTACATTTTTTACTTTTTCCTTCTTGCGCACTCCATTCTAAAGTTTAGAATACATAAATTGGAGGCTAACTAGTTAGCTTGTTTGCATGCTAATGCTTAAAGCGGTGGTTGATGTCCCTGCAGTGATCCCGCAGTTTGTGTGTAAAAATAATGCTAGTGTAAAGGTGACTGTGGGGATGTTATTTCATGTTTACAGGGCTCTAATAATGGTAAAAGCCTTATTTACAAATAAACATTTTTTTATGCTGTAATTTATTGCCACTAATACCCCGCATCCCCAGAGAGGATAAATGGCATAAAAAGAGGATGGATGGATATTTGATGATTTAGTCCATGCATGGCAGTCGACTGTCCGCCTTCTTTCTTAACGTTTCTGTTCATTTTGATGTCAAACCGGGATAGCAGGTGTTCACTTATCCCTTTCAAAATTCAGCAAGATACAAAGAAGCAGTTTAGGATTGCTTTGCCTGAGCTTTTCATCATCTCCTAATTGGCCCATCTGCAGTCAAGACAGGCCGGCCTCGCTTCAGCGGATCGCCCCATCGGGTTGTATCTCTCCCGATGCCCTCTACGGTCTTCAAATGACCCTTTTGTTTGACACGTGACACGCTTCTAATTCTCTCTTCTCAGCCAAAGGTCTTCTCTGAATGGATGGCCGTTGAGGGACAATCGCATTTGTCATTTTTCAGACAGCCGGCTTGATGAAAACGCTCTGGAATGTTGCTATGAATGTAAAATATATGAGCTGACTAAAGATACAAAACAAAATGGAATTGTCTTGTCGCACCGTGAATGAAGAGCCAACTATAATGACCGGAAAGACCACTCTTCCTTTACCATGGTGGTGGTGGGGGGGGGGTCGCTTTCATTCCTGCTATGAGATCTAATTCAACCAAGAGTAATTACAGCTGCCATTGGCTGGCAACCGGTCCCAGGCGTGCCCACCTCTCGCCCCAAGACAGCTGGGATAGGCTCCAGCATAGCCCTGCGACATCACAGTTGGTTAAAGTAATGCAACCCTACACTAAGTAACCGACTGTACATTCGAGCAATAAATCATCTCTGACCTCAGCTTGATAAAAGTGGCATCAATGATGAATACTATTCTTGGGATTGCACTTTGAAATATGCTCCATGTTAACAACTTTACTGGGAGCTCTTTCTTCCGTTGTCATCCGCTTCATCGGAATGGACAACAGACAAAATTTCCCAGATCAAAAAATCTCTCAGATGTAAAGCTTTGATTTGTTCTGTTTTATCAAGTACCAGAGAGACTGACCTTGAAGTAAAAATAAAACTCCAGGGACGGACACTGCCGAGTCTCTAACTCTTTGTTTCTGGCTAGCCTTTCTCCGGTTGGAGAATACGGAATCCGGCACCATCCACTCTGTCAGGTCTTTGGATGCTTCTGATTTGGGGGCTTCTCAGTTTACCTTTATCGGCATCAAAGAAAGCCCCTCGCTCTGGTCAGGTTTTTTTCTCACAGGCTCGCTAATGCTTCTGTTCTTAAAGGAATCAATGGAAGCATATAAATCCTAATGCCTCGGCAGCTCTCCGCCTCGGCTCATTTCTTCACGACACAGTGAAGCTCAGCCCGATCTCCACTTCTCTTAATTGCCTCATTTGACAAAATCTGCCCATTTTCTACGCTACCTCTTCATTGATGATTCAGACTAAGGTCCGATATGAGACTGAGCTCCATCGTTACTCATCTGCGACCGTGGTTGCAGTCGTGCTCTGTCAGATTGACTGTGTGTGATTCGATATCCAATTTCACACTTCGCAACGAAAACCATTTGCATTTACAGCACTAATTGGCCATTTAAGTAGCTCAAGTAGCTCACCTTCTGAAGCCAACTTCTGGTTCAATTAAACCCATTTCAACATGCTTTTTAAAAGACTTAGTAGAAGTGACGTAGTTAAATACTTTGGTCCAACTGACCTGCAACTGATAGTTTTATCAGTTTCATTGATTTTGTGTGCAGATCTTTCAAACCTGACACAAGCGTACATTCCCAAGTCAGTGGACGGGGATTTTTGGGTGAAGCACAGTGCTAGAATTTGATACAGGCTGCTAACAGTGGAAAGCATGGGAGAATCACAATCAATAGCCTCTGGTAGACTGGGGCAAAAAAGTGCACAAGCTCCTCCAAGGAGCAGATCTGTTTGACAAAGACCAACGGGCATTCCCGACTGGTTAGCATAGGTACGGTTTGTTTGTTTCAGACATTCTTAATAGGTTAGCTTCATTTGCAAAAAAGCCAAATTGTTAGCAATTGCAACAATCTTTGCAGCAACTCATGACTGACCGGTTTCACACACACACCTCTCAGGCTACCTCGACAAAAAAAGGTGTAATGGGCGAGCAGAATTCACTCCAACCGAGTCCGTACTGAACAATCCTTCTGCAGACCAGATGGATCGACAGTCAAGAAAATGCACATAACGAATGGAGAACAGATTCTGCTCGCCTGGCAACATCACCAACAACATCTTGTGTGCACGATGAGGTCATGTCCAAGAGATAAAATGTGCGTTGTTTGCATATAAATCAGCAAGTATGGGCTAATGATTGTTGTCAGGAAGTAAAGAACTTACCCAACAAAGTTTAAGGTTCTAAAAAGAACTGCGTATGGAATATTTTATACTCTCATTTGCATTAGTACTGCAGCAGATTTGCTCTTGTTCACAACTGAGCGGTAACCCTGGGACTGGGAACAGACCCCCCCACTTTACTTTAGAGACCGCTAGCACTTTTCCAGACTTTGGTCGAGTGTTTCACCGCTTTCTCCAACAGTCTACTTCAATTGCTTGTCTTCGGTCCAAACAGAAGAAACTTTCCTATTCATTTAACTCAGTTATTTCACAGTTGAAAGAATTGTAAAGAACTTGGGTGTTCCCAGTTTTGGTAGAAGGCCTGGACTAAGTTATTCTTTGGGGGTTTTAACCCAAATTTACTGCTTATGCTGTGCAGTGTCAGGAACAAAGCTGGATCTTCTTGCAGGTGAGTCAAGCCCGAGAGGACTCATCATTGGGCTGACCCATGATGTGACATTTCCGGGGTGGCATCCATCTGAGGATCCGCTTGAAAAACATCGTAATGCAGAGCGCAGGATGTCTCCGTTTGAAGGCTCCGTCAATCAAAATTTGTTGTATTTTTTCTTCCCATGTCCCACTGCCTGGTCCAGACACAGAAGCGCCTCTCCATGCAACTTAGTTGTTCCAAATAATGCAGCCCAAATTTAGGACCATGCTTTTTTGCCCCCACACTCGCTTTGTACCTGCAGACAATTTAGTTTTCAACAAACCTCATAAGTTTTGGAATGTGGGAGGAAGCCGGTCTGCTTTGAGAAACCTCAAAGACCCAACCCAACCCAAAAATAAATGTCCATTTACGACCTAACAAGTGCTGTTACATGCTAAGACCGTTCCATATTGTGCCCCCCTACCCCGCCTTTGATATAAATGGTCGTAAATGGGCTGATCTGGCATCAGTCAATTCAGTAGCGCTTCTGCACACAGCCCTGACCTTTCGACTGTGTTCTAATTACTTTCATGTCCTCGAGTAGACCAGAACCACAAAACAACCCGTCGTCTTTTCATGAACTAACCACTGGGACATTGTCCCGGCCGCCCATCACCTGGGATCTTGGCTGCCCTCAGTGATCCCTCCTGCTGTTCGCCCACTATAAGGACGGCTCTGCGATGCCATAGTTCTTTCTGCTCAGGCATCTGGCTCTTTTCACATGTCAGCCATCTTGGCTCAAATGTGGGGCCCCTAGACCCAGAGTGTGCTGGGCGGTGGTCACCAGCCAAGACATGTCAGAGCCCATCATCTCAGCATGGGCATCTAGAAAGGCAGCCGCCATCGTTCAGATTCAGGCTTTGGAAGATCCAGGCTGGGATTTCTGCCCAGTAAAAAGCTCGCTGCTCCGAAACGCTTGACTGCACATCCCGTTTGGTGTGCGGAGGCGGTATTACTGGCGGGGGCGCACCTCCAGACAAATGTGCTTTTTGTAGGCAAATTGGGCGACACCGAGGTTTTAAATGATGAGATAAAATACAATCCTTAAGCTGGAGTGTTTACTCGGTTGTGTTCAATGATGAGCATAAAAGCGCTTGAGCTCGTGCGGCTTTGAGCCATTTATGCAGGATTGATATCCCAATGCATCATTCCATACAATGATTACAATATCCCACCACAACAAACGGTATGCCGCAACCAGCTGTTTCGCTTTGCCGGAATGCAAGAGGCTGCGCTCCTCATTTCAAAGCTTTTTTTAACTGTCAGTCAAGACGCTGTGATCCGTGAACGTGTCAAGGATGGGTCCACACCGAGGAGTCGCAGGGCGCCAAAACAGATGGACTCCACTGTACAGAAGGTCAGATGGGCAGAATTGAGTGGAAAGATTCTTACAGTTCATCAAATGAATAAAATTGGATTCCCAAAAGAAGGTTTTGAACATGGTATCATCAAAGTGCAGAACACGAGAACAGCTTCGTGCAAAAAAAAGGCCTGTACTCACAGCTGACAAGTGAAGATAAGAAGAAAAAGAACGTAAAGGGAGGCAGTTAGCATCGCAAGAGAAGTGGACAGGATGGATTCATAAAATGCCTGATTTCTAAAGCCGGTGCTTGCAATGTTTTTTCGCCAATATTAGATGGAATACACGCTTGCCTGATATTATATTATTCAGAGAATTTATGATATCTGCTGATAGAGCGTGTATTTGTTAGCGCACTAACCCAAATAGTAATGCAGCCTTTCCTGCGTTTTCCTTAAATAAATAAATCAATTGAACGTGATTTTAATGCGCAAAAAGAGAACAATCCTATTAATGAGGAGGGCTGCCCATAAAATTGAACACAGAAAACGCCTCGTTACAATGTGATGATGAAATGCTGCATAAAAGCTTTGTACTGCATCGTATCAAACGTACTTCTTTTCTTTTGGTTTTGAAGTAGATGACATGTATGCAGAAAAAGAATATTCCAGAAAATAAGCCCATTCCAGTTCATGTTCAATGGAGACTCCTCAAATGAGATTTCTCCAAAGCCTCCACGGGAGATTGCTGTATTTCTCACATGGGAAATTTTGAGCCATTGTTTGTTATGCAGAAGAAAGAAAGTAGATTGTGCTTAATTAATCTGCAAGCACTTAATTACTTGACTTTTACACACCTCCAAAGAAACATGGTAAACACAGGGGAGCTGCTCAAACCTACCGGCTCACATCGCTATTCTTCTGGTAGGACTAAACCATATACGCATATCAACCTTTTCCACGACTCCCTAAGTGTTTCATTATTTTCTTATGAAATGAAAGCATTACACGTTGATTGTTAGAACAGAAGCCGTCTACGGCGCCGCTAAATACACATAGACTGAAATGAAACAGATCCTCCGGTTTCAATTGCAAAGCAACCTTTGACAGATAAAGGAAACGGCATTCCCAGAGGACCAAGCTCCAGGTAGAGCGGCACCGCATTCCTTGGATTTAACTACACATTCGGAGTCTCTGTCTTCCACCGTGAAAAAAACATCCATGCTAGATCAGTAGCACAGACGGCTTTGCCTTATGGGAATTTGACCTGAACAGTCAGACTTGGACTGAAAGGAAAACCAGGACGAGACCTGACATGTCTTGAAAACGCTCATCTCAAAATGTTAGCATTACAACTGAATGATACACTCAGACCTAACGTTTCCAATGCCGCAGATTTTGGTTGATTTGGTTTTCAACAAAAAATGTCTGATTTTTACCTAATTTATCGTACACGTCTCAGTTATCGTACATGTCTCAGTTATTGTACACCGTCTCAGTTATCGTACACCGTCTCAGTTATCGTACACCATCTCAGTTATCGTACACCGTCTCAGTTATTGTACACCGTCTCAGTTATCGTACACCGTCTCAGTTATTGTACACCGTCTCAGTTACCGTACACCGTCTCAGTTATCGTACACCATCTCAGTTATAGTACACCATCTCACTTATCGTACATTGTCTCAGTTATTGTACACCGTCTCAGTTATAATACACCATCTCAGTTATCGTACACCATCTAAGTTATTGTACCCGTTCTCAGTTATCGTACACATCTCAGTTATTGTACACCGTCTCAGTTATTGTGCACCGTCTCAGTTATAGTACACCGTCTCACTTATCGTATACCGTCTCACTTATCGTACACTGTCTCAGTTATTGTACACCGTCTCAGTTATAATACACCATCTCAGTTATCGTACACCATCTAAGTTATTGTACACGTTCTCAGTTATCGTACACATCTCAGTTATTGTACACCGTCTCCGTTATTGTACACCGTCTCAGTTATCATACAATATTGCTGGTAGCAGGTTTCACTTTGGCAAGTTGAGTACTTGAATGGTTAACATCAAATCATTTTAAATCTCCTCATGGTCCAATGCCACTTTAGTTCTCAGAACTGCTTGTTCCGCACACTCGGATCAGATCACGGGAGTCCAGTGATTAGCACCTATGAGAGAGTCTCAGGTCTAGGCTGAAAACCACTAACCGTAGAACTGCTGTGGAGAGTTTCAAGTCAATGCCCCACTTGTTTGCATCATACTGCAAGTACTTTTTTATTGTTTATTGTTGTTTTTGGAGCTATTTCTGTTCTTTATTTTAGCCTCTTTCATTTTAATGTTTGTATTTATTATTATTATTAATATTAATATTACACTTAATACCGTTTGTTGCTCATTTACAGCACTTTGGTGTAGTAGTAGCTGTTTGAAAATGTGCTTTATAAATATATAATATAAAAGTTCACTCTGATCTTGACTTGGTTTTTTGCTCATGTATTTTTCATGTATTTTTGTGTAATCGTGTATTTTTCCATGTACCTCGAACAGATGAATTAGATTGACATTATTTCCTGGGGGGGGGGGGGGGGGTGCTTCTGTTGTCATATCTTTCATCTTGGTCTGACCTCTTGGAGGATGATACCGGTGTCTACTCCCTGTCTGTTCAGGGACTTGATTTGCCGCCATCGTGTCCCTCCCATAAGCCGGAGAGCAGATATGCGGCCTTCGTGCATCACTATTAGCTGCTAAAAGCTCTTGGAGCTCCCCTGCCATGTATCATTAACACATGGAGCGCCGCTGTTACAGCTGCAAGCCAACTGCCGCCCAACCCCCCCCCCACCCCCCCCCCCCCCCCCACGGTGTCTGGGGAGGAGGCAGAAGGGGGTCGTTATAACACCTGCCTTGGCTCCGATCCACACGGAGGTCAGCTTGTCTGCTAATCTGCTAATACGGTGGATATAATTGCGATTGAACGGTCGGCAGCGTCGTGTATCCCGGGGAGGCGGTTGTTCTTCTGCAATGCCAATGTTGTGATAGCCAATCAGAGGTAATCACCGCCATTGGACTGATCGGCCTAATGGAGTCGGATGGCTTTGGATTCACACATCTGCCTGCTGCAACGGTGCACGCCGGCGTCCGATTCTCCATTCCAGTTGTCAATTAAGAAGAGTTTAGAGATACTGGACAAAACAAAAGACTCCAAACGGGACGATGCAAGAATCTGGACATGGATGCTAACTCTACAGCATAGCAGAACTGGTGCATCCTTCCCACGGCTGGATGGGAGAGACTGTTGGTTTTGGGAGCAGCAAAGACGAAGAAGAACCATTTCAACTCTCTCGTCTTTGTGGTGTCAAACTCCCGGCATATTCTTCTGTCATTTGTTTTTTTTCCTGTATAGTTGTATGCATCCCCCCCGCCCCTGCTCACCCTGAACTTGTGCACCCTGCAACATGAAAGATGTGCAACAGAAACACAAACAACAGGAAATCATATTTAGTCCAAACGTACCACTGAACAGACAGCTACAGGACACGATTTGGGGAAATTCAAGTACAGATGCTTTTCAAAATAATAGCATGAAAAACTGATGGATGACCTGTCAATCAGACGTATAACCACTCGCAATTTAATGAAGCTAACGTGTGTGGATTGAATGCAAACGCAGGATTACCGCACAAACACATTTGAGATCTATCCGCACGTTAGATTTTTATTCCTACAGTTGGGGCGAGCGTCTCCACCATGTCCTCACCACCCACATATTTGTTGCCTGGTCCCTCGTAAAGCCGTTTTACACAGACACACCATAAACGCTTGGATTAACACTTCAGGGTTGAGGTGACATATTTCTTCACCCGTGCAGCCAAGGTTGGTAATGTGTCGCAGCGTAAAGCGTCGCTTCGATCGACATCAGGCCTCTTTCAAATCCTCTAAAATCACATATGTATTTCATATCTGCCAATGTGGCTGCAGCCTGAAACGTGAAAGACATGAAGGTGTACTCGGGTACAGTATGGCTGCTCTTAGTCAGGCTACCGGCGAGTCTCCGACATGCAGCTCACCCCCCCCCCACCAAACAATCCTACTGGCTTGACAGTCAACGTGACGGTTGAAATTAGCAGATTAGATGCAGCTCGAGGACGCTACCGTTCCCACCTCAGTTTGACAGAAGCCAAGCAGCTAAATAAGCACCAAACATGGATGACGCATCGAAATGGTGAAACATGGTGGGACCGTGATCACATGCTGCCAGAGTCACGGTGTCGCCAGGCACATAACTATGGTGCATTCAGGGACTGCTTGCCATGCATGCACATAGTTGCGTTCCAAATGTGAAATAAATGGAAATGGGGAAATGATCTTTGTGATGTCAAAAAAGGCAAAAAAATATTTGTGCCAAAGTGAAAGTTAATTATCTTTTCACAAAAACTAGTTTCTGCCTTTTTTTAGTGGGGAACAGATATTTCCCTGAAACTTGCCCATGTTCTACTGCTGAAACAGTGTTCTTTTCTGATGAAAGACAGTAGTCTAATCTTTGTTTTGGTAGCTTCCATGTTTAGACAATATTCAGTGCGTCTTGGAGGCTGAGTACCGCGACTGAAGGGGTTGACTTTGAGGGATGGCTGGCATCGAACAGGTTAAAGTAAATGTAGGTCAACCACCGAGGATGTCAGATAAAGGCCCAAGATGGTGGCCTTATCTCGCAGTGCTAATCCAGCCTTCGTGCGATGCTTGAGTGTTTGGCCGTGCCCCATCGGCACCGAGTATTACCCAATATCAACTTACCTACTGTACATATGTTGTGGGTCTTGTAAAGTACACCAAGTCAAAGGTTTTGCTTTGGTTTTTTGTTACCAAGTGCACTAAAAGTCAAAGTGTTGATGATTTAAAAGGAAAAGGGAAGTCATTTCAAGCAGTGTAATGTCTCTCTCCAGTTTTATGGCCATATATATTCCATTCCAGCTAAGTACCGTACGCCGTTCTTGACAGAGATCCTTTAAACAGAGGCTGTCTCTCTCCGGTGACATTCAGCCTCGGCCCCGTGTGCCCATCTGTCTCCGTTTTTATATTTTCTTCCAAGTTCCATAAGGCAGCAAGCGCGGTAACACAAGCCCTTCCCCCCATGAGGGGGGGGCAGTGTAATTTACGCAGATAATACCCAGCGACCTAGGCGCCTTGGCAACTCGCACTCTTTGATTTACTGGCTAACTTACGTTTGGATTCACGGCAGCACTTCTTCCTAAGGGTTCTTTACTTCCACGCCGTGAAGGACCGAGATTAAGTTTGCAGGTCTTTCACGGCCATGAAGAAGTAATAAAACAGATGTACCCGGGGGGGGGGTCGCTGTAGGGTGAATTTGTTTAGTTGGCGTAGACGGCCGCTTGCTCATTGGAGGCCAAGAGGGGCAACGCTGATTGTTTTGGAAAGCCAATATATGTCAAGCAATTGTCTTGTAATGCAATTGTTTGTTAATGGCACCATGACTTCATGTGCAGCCCCCCCCCCGGGCAGAAGTAACAATCCACTTTATTATACATGGCGTATTGCACAGCAACTAAGGGGAAATGGAATTAAATCCACTCCTGTGACAATTTTGGTAAAATGAACCCACTCAAGTTATTACAAGCCTCAGCGTTTGTAGTGGTGGATCACCCCCCCCCCCTTCAAACCCCCCCGGGAGTTTTACTTTGCATCTAAATAATGTCTGCATATTCCATTTGTTGATTAAATTCATCACAGTCTCTCCGGGCTCTGAAGCTCAACAAAACTTCATAATTCCACCCCAAAAGAATAGATTGGTTGGAATTTACCCTTCAAGGTTTTTTTTTTTGGGGGGGGGGGGGGGGGGGGGGGGCTGAGCCAACCTACAGCACACTCATCTTTAGTTTTACTGCTCATTTACCTCCATGTGGTGACTGGCCAGGTAAAACTGGAAGGGGAGTACATCATGATGTGGCGCTGGGCCGCACGGTAGACGAGTGGTTACCATGTTGGGCAAGCAGTCAGGCGATCAGGCTTGAATCTCCACTTGGGCATATCTTGCGTTTGCATGTTCTCCCTGTGCATGCGTGGCTTTTTTCCGGGTACATGCTAGGTTAATTAGCCACTCCAAATTGTCCATAGGTATGAATGTGAGTGTGAATGGTTGTTTGTCTATATGTGCCCTGGGGATTGGCTGGCCACCAGTCCAGGGTGGACCCTGCCTCTCGCCCCAAAACAGCTGGGATAGGCCCCAGCATACCCCCACCCTGATAGAAACTCCCCCCACCAATATACCGTATTTTCCGGACTATAAGTCGCACTTTTTTTCCTAGGTTTGCTGTTCCTGCGACTTATACTCCAGAGCGACTTATAAACGAAAAAACTGGACACCTTTTGTGTTCATGTTTATTTTTTGTGTAGCTGAATAAGCATTGTGTTAGCATATCTTACACCTATTCAGCCTGTTCTCTATTCTTTTATTGTTAGAACTTGCCTTCCAAGAGGACGTAATGTCTGTTTTGGTCAAGTCGTTTGGAAAATTAATTACCCGCAAAAAATGGCACTTATACTCCAGTGTGACTTATGTATGTTTTTTTCTACGTAATTATGCATTTTTGGCCTTGTGTGACTTATACTCCGGAGCGACTTATAGTCCAGAAAATACGGTATGACATTGCCAGGAAGTGTACCTTCCATTTGTGCTTTGTGTTTCATCCAAAAATATATTCATTGATAGATCAAGCTGCTTGTGGTTGAATGTTGTATCGATTCATAGAAAATAGGTATGCATATTAAAAATTACTATAGGGGTGTTATTTGATGTCTAGAGGGCTCTTGTGATGTTAAAACTCATATTTAGAAAGTCAAACGGGTTTTCTATGCGGGAAAATATTCAATTTATAAAGAAGGAATCCTACTTTGCGGAAATTGACTTATTATGGAACCAATGAGGGTGGCACGGCGGTCGAGTGGTTAGCGTGCAGACCTCACAGCTAGAAGACAAGGGTTCAATTCCACCCTCGGTCATCTCTGTGTGGAGTTTGCATGTTCTCCACGTGCATGTGTGGGTTTTCTCCGGGTACTCCGGTTTCCTCCCACATTCCAAAAACATGCTAGGTTAATTGACGTCTCCAAATTGTCCATAGGTATGAATGTGAGTGTGAATGGTTGTTTGTCTATATATGCCCTGTGATTGGCTGGCGACCAGTCCAGGGTGAACCCCGCATCTCGCACGAAGACAGCTGGGATAGGCTTCAGCACCAACTCGACCCCCGTGAGGAAAAAGTGGAAGAAAATGAATGAATGAATGAATGAATGGAACCAACGAACCGTGAGAAACGAGGGATTGGTGGATGTAGACTGAGGTCGTGAAAGTAAGCGACGTGTTTAATGACCACTTTGTTGCTAAGGTTTGAATTCATGAAGGCGAGCCTAGAGCGCCTCAGGACCGTGCAGGGCCGCATGTGTACTGTAGGGAATAAATAGAAATGGGGGGGAAATAAATAGTGTATGCATGCGAGGCAAACAGAGAAACAGAGCGAAACAGCTGAAGGGCTTAGCCAATCATTGTAGAAGTTAGCAGGAGAGGTTTCAGCCCACTTACTTTCTGGGAAACGACAATCAGCCCCACCCGCATCAACCCCCAGCAGCCCCAGCCGGTCCAGACCTCTTGTCACAGGTGAAGGAGTTGCGGAATAATTACCTCGGTAGCTCCACCGCGCTCCCTTTCTCTCCCCAGTACCTGCCGAAAGCTTTCCAGACGTTCATTTCCATGTTCATTTCACTTTGGCCCAGGAGGAAACACCTGTCGTGATTCCAAGCTTCTGTGTTTGTCCCTGGAACTTTGCCGTTTCCCACTTGATAGTTGACTCACTTCAGAGGTAATTACACCCTAACCTTTGCTTTGATGGGATGTGAAGACGGCTGAATGGAAATGAGCTGAGGTGGGAGCTTTTTCTTTTTCCACCGATGTCCCTTTCAAAGTCAAGGGGGGGCAAAGGGGGGACCACGACCCACGTAGCGCCACATCTCATTGTTCAAGTGCTGCATTGTTTTTAGAGAATCTGATTTACTTTCCACCGTTTCCACCTTTTGTTGGTCATGTTGGCTGCATTCCTCCCGTGTCCCTTGTCCCGGATCTCGGGTCCTGTGGGTCCCCTGTCCCGTGACTGGACACCAAAACACCCAGCGTGGACATGCTCTGCTGTTCCAATAAACGGCCAGCTTCTTGCCCGAAATGGTTCCCAGATCTGGTCTTGGTGAGGATGCATCAAGTGGTGACTGATGGGAATATCGGCTTACCAGTCCTTCCAGTACACATTGAATTACACGGTCAAGTCCACTTCTTGGACTTGATCAACTTCTTAAACTTAAGGTTGTCCCACAATCTACCAATTAGCAGCATGTTAGTCCTGGGATCATTGTCATTCCTGACCCAACACGCAGCCGCCTGCCGATTTCAGGGTGAAGGACTTGAGTTTTAGTGCAGCCTTTGGGGCGTAGCCATTTATTATTATTAATAATCATATCCATTGGCAGTCCCACAAGAGATGGACGACCAAGAGACAGACAATTCAGCTTGCTAAAGAGTAGAGGTTTTTTAATTGGGCGGGGGGGGGGGGGGGGGGTCCAATAGATAGAACACTACTACAATCAGATCAACAAGGAACTTTACCGAAGTAAGGTGTCATATCTTATTTTCTCTTTATATATTCTCTTTATATATTCTTTATATATTCTCTTATTATGGCAACCATATGGGGCAATAGGAGGGTAAAGGTGACTCTAGGGGTGTTACTTCATGTCTGGAAGGCTCTAATAATGTTACAACAATGGAACAAATTAACCACTTTAAATAAGAGATTATTGTGCTACTGTTTATTAACAAAAGTGAAGGAACAAGAAACATTTGCAATAAACATCCATGGCACTCTTAATTGTAGGCGGACATCCGAATAAACGTTCCTTCATGGAGAAACACTTGACTGTCCAATTCTGTCTTAAAGGCAGCCAGGCAACACCACTGCCTTCAGTCAGTCAGACTAGCAAGTACACGGAACTACCGAGTGGACCCGGCCCTATTGTGTGTACTACATGTGCCTTGCAGTACTTTAGTACGCTACAAGCTTTGGCCTTGTCCTCTGCTGTCATTCCATCACCCCGTTGTCGGGAACCCCCCCAGTATGGGGTCCCCATTTTGATGACAGACCAAAGGCCAAGTCAAGTTTCCCACTGATCCGAAAGGACAAAAGCCAGTCATAATAAGTCGGGCCTGATCCCTGGACCCCGGTCCCCGCCAACAAGGAAGACAAAGCACCGGGTTCTCCTCACAAAAGCAAGTTATTGCAGCCCAGAGCCTCACGTTGCTACAATGTCAATCAAACGGCCAGTCGGAGAAGCGAGCCAGGACTGGTTTTCTTCTTAATTTGAGGAAATCAAAAGGTATTTTCTCTTTCACTCTCCCTTACCTACTGGTAAAGCATTCCCTTTTTACCTTCTCATTACTTCCACTTGCTCCGTCCTCTCCGGTTACAGGCGGTTCTTTCATCTCCACGTCCGAGGAATGGAGAGATAGGATCAGGAGGAAGAGAGAAGAAAGAAGCTTTGTTGCCCTTCACCGTTACTCTACAGGGCAGCGCCCCGGTCCCCCGATAACCCGTCCAAGATGGCTGCCAACGGTTAAAAACATATTAGTTGCTTCCCAATATGTTTATGTTTCACTTGTTGCCAGATTGTTGCCAGCACAGCAAGACGGTTTTTATCAGCCTTCGATGGTTTCGTTGAGCTGACACGTTGGAGACGATGCTCACGCTTCGAAAAAATCAGCTGTGAAAGACCAAATCCTTCGTTGGCTTCCTATTGGCGTCCTCGGGTTTATGGGGTCTTAGTTATTGTTAGCTCTGGTGGCCCCCGAGTCCCGGCTAATCTGCCGCTGTGGCTTTGCTACGACACTGAAGTACTGAGGTGAGTCAAGTATGACAAAAAAATAGCTCTTTCCCTTTCGTACTTTGTGTCTCTCAGTACCCTTTCCAATTAGAACCACCCTTTGTTGCCGTACTCCCCGTGGCCCCGAGGCAGATGCCCGTCTGCGGCAGAAGTGAAATGTGAGTTCCGTGTGGGCTCCCCAGAGTCACGGCCTTTCCCAGGAGCATGGCCCCCCGTCGGGTAGGGGTAATTAGGCCAGGTGAATAGACCAGCAGCCCTTTTACAGTGGACTTTTGTTCCCTTCTGAAGCAGAGTTCATCGTCAAAAAAAAGTCTGGAGGAGGAAGCGTTCTGTCAGGAAATCAACCAGCGGTTGGGACAACCATAATTGGCTATGATGCAACTGCCATTGGAAAAATCACTTGAAAAAGGTAGAATGCGGTTTTGCTAATGAGCTTTTTCAGGGGAGTTGAGAACTATAAGTCATGTTACTGCGTCATGTAACCATGGAAACGCAACTCCAATCAAACCATCGGTTCATAGGTTGAACATGAATAAACAATGTCTGTGGATAAAAGAATAACAATTGTTGCTTTTCAACGTCTTGTCTTAGCCACTTTGTCAGGCTCGGTTCTTGACATGGAAGTCGCACCAAAGCTACTCAAAGCCAAAGAAAAAGCATAACGCACACACCAAGTTAAGCCCTTCACGTGTTTTGGCAATTGCTGCCATGTCGTGTAATGTAATTATTGGAAAAAGCCAAAGAAAAAGCACAAAGCAATTAGAGGTTTTGTGCTACTTGAAAAGTATGCAGTAATTTCCCAGGGAATATTTCACCATATATTGTTGGTCGGATATATGCACAGTACACAAGTACCCTGTTGTGCGATTAACAAATGGACCTGGACGTAAAGCGGCAAAATGTGCTGCAAAGCGGCGTCGTTGTTGCTTTTCAGCGGCCATTCTCTGCCTGGTCTCTTCTCCACCGTCCTAGCCGAGCGTGCAGCCCTGCTCTTCCAGGCTGTTTTTCTCTGGTGCATGGAGCTGCTACAGGCAAGATAAGGCCGGTCTAGGGCTTAGCGTAATCCCTCTTCCTTCCTCAGAAAAAAGGGAAAAACATTGCAGAGGCTAATCAACACATGACTGAAGAAGAGAAGAAGAAGTGATGGAGAAAGAAGACGGGAATATGGCGAGTGTAAAAGCAACGCTAAGGGAACATGGCGGAAAGCAAAAGTTGGACTGGACGCGTGGCTAAATTTCACCAGGCAGGATAGAACAAAGGAACGCTACAATGGCGACTGAGAGGAGAAAGGTTTTGCCTACCAATGATCAGAGTGAAAGCTAATCCTTTAACAAGGGGTCTGGGGAAACCCAATCCCGATGCCCACGGGCCCGACATGCCTAAAGCCGGCATCCCGACTTTCAGTTCAGACAATGCTAGCTGCGACTCGGTGCCATCTAATGCCCAGGAATTAGCCGTGGCGCAGCAGCTGGCAGATGGGGTGGTAGACAGCGTCTAGCGTGTTGCTAGCTGATAAAGCAGCGTGTTTGAAGGCTAACTGGATGACGACGACACTGTCGTTTGGGTTTGATGTGCAGGTGAGACCGGGATGGCGGCTAATCCGGGTGCTCGTTGCATGGGTGCCGTATTTCACCACACCGTAGGCACTACATAACAGGGGTGTCCAAACACACGGCTGACTTAAAAAAAATGGTAATGGTTTTATTTAATTTGAACCCTCAGATTACAATTGAGTGCATCCAATAATCAGTTCAGTTCTCGTACTTACATTTGTTCACTTCCTGCTTTCCGTAGTACAGTTTAAGGTTTTAAAAAAAAATTATTTATTTTAAATTTTTAAAAAAGATTATTCTGCAGCACATTCTGTAAAAAATGAGCAGTGATTTTACAACAGAAATATTTGTTTCTTTTTAAATAGTTAAAAATACACAAATAAATGAGCAGCAGAAATGGGGAATCGGCTGAATAAAGTAAGAATAAACTAGTAATATCATGAGGTAAAATAATGTCATTTTACAAGCATAAAGTTGAAATATATAAAAATAGACTTTAAAAGTCACAATATAATGAGAGACGTTGAAATTTTGTGGAAAAAAAAACTTGGGAAAAGTTGCACTATGAAAATTTGTGAAATTATTACGGGAAGTCATAGTACTCATCACTGTGCACTTTATTTTGGTAAGAGACTGCAGTCAGGTCTGCAGTGGAACCTGTTTGCAAATTTTTTACTTATTTTATTTTTTACTTTTTTACGTTTACTTATAAAATAAAAGACGGGAAGCAATTTTCTAAACTTTTCTTTTTAAGCTGACAAAACTTTCTTGTGCAATTAAACCAGTATGTTCGATGTTCAATGTTCGATGTTCGATGTTCTCCTGCTTCCTCTACGTTGCCCAGCCACCCATTTTCCATATTGCTTAGCGTTTCATTTCATAGGCTGCACCTAACTGCAATAATGAATAGCTTCAATAGCTTCACCTTGATTGCCAAAAGGCACCTTGGAAACGGCATGAGGGTTATTCTTATCGGGATTATGTATTAATATTACCCCGTGTATTGCCTAGTTGGGGGAAAAAAACTATTGTTCAACATTTGCATCAGTTTCCACTATGTCACGGACTGATACCACGATCCAATTCACACAACGTCATACCGGAGAGCCAAGACGAAGCACATTGTTACTGGTAGGACACCATTTGATGAGTTATAGTGACTTTCTGAGGCCAGGAGGTAAAACATCATAACAGGTCGGGAAATAGGTCTGACGCTTCAATAACAGTCCATGATTGAAACAACAGCAAGGAAACACATCCCGCCCTAATGGAAGCCCAAGTGATAACACAACAGTACGAGGCAGCCTCATTTGTGTTGGATTTACTGCTCAAGGAAGCAGAAAAATGCTGCATATTCCGTCAGCGTGCCGCTTACTGATGAGGCTTTCTTCACTGACAGCCATTTCTCCATCACCTTGGCCTTCCGTAATTGAATTGTCCCTTTCTGTTTGCAGTTTAAAAACACGAGGTCACGTTCATGAGCTGTGTCGACATTTTGCATGAAAAAGCCCGGCTGAGCTCGGCGTAGCGTGGGTTTCCCGTGTTCAAGGCGGGTCAGACAAATAAGAAAACCCTTGATGATTACTACTCTCGTTTTTCATCAAATACACCGTTTAGCATATTGCAGCGTCAATCATTTTGTGGAATGGAACTCTCAGGTTTTAATCGACTGACAATCTGGCGACGTCTGGTGAAAGTTTCATTATCCATAAACGTCTTGTTGATATTCATTCTGGCAAATTGTTCCATGTTTTTTGGGTTTTTTGGGTTGATGACAATAAGGATAAAGGCATGCATCGCAATATTCCCCCCCGCTGCTCTGGTTCCCCGGGAGCCCAAGCCTATCCCAGGATGCAAGCTGTACTGGTGGCCAGTCAAGCACGGTCTTGCTGGTTCGGGATGAACACGCTCCGCAACGATGCCGCTGGACTGCAAGACTTGAGTATCATTTGAATGCATCGAATATTGAATATCTAACTACTCACATTGCCCTGGGCTTCTGTTAACTTCTTCTGCTAAAGTTTGGATTTTGACTTGGCCCTGTGACATCTCAAGATAATGTTTCCGTCTGGTGGAAAAGTTAAACTCCGATAGAAGCCAGGGGCTGTTGTTGAGGTTACACAACGTTAGCCCGAGGCCAAGCAACAGCAAACAAAGTACAACTGGCCAAATTTAATTTATTATATAAGTACACTTGCATTTCTAAATACTTTCTCCACCAGTAAACTCATAGTACAGTATAAGGATCGACCGATGATATATCGGGCCGATATTTGCGTTTTTTACTTGAATCAGTATCGAATCCGTATCGGCCGATATATTTTTTCGCTGCATGATTTAAAACTTGAGACCTGTAATATTTGTTTTCATTGTAATTTTTTTCACATAAATTGAGGGAGCAAAAGCAGTATCGGCCACAAATATTGGTCCAAGCAAAATCGGCCATCGTCTCAGGGTGATGGAAAAAAATCTGTATCGGCATCGGCCCGAAAAAAAACATATCGGTCGATCCCTAGTACAGTACCGTGTTGTTATAAATAGTCAGATGGGACATATCAGATATAAATAAGACATTCCTTGTTTTTTCCCGGACAGCGTACTTCCTGCAGTGGCGATTGCCTGATCCGTGTAATGTTAATGTGGAAATGTAAACAAATGGAGGACACACCCAAAAGTCACACAGGAGCTGCTGTCGGCCACAACTCACCATAGCCACTCTGCGGATGCGCGGCTAGCCACAAGTGGAGCTAGCCGACGTCACAGACACACACGTAGCTTCCCAGGCGTACTTTGGTCTAATAAGAACAGGATGCTGTCCACCACAAAAGGGAAGCATTTATCAAACGGAGTGAAGCCGTGACATTGGAAGCGTGAATTGGCGCCGGGATGACTGCAAAGCCCCAGATAAAGATGCCTCTCATGTATTATGTTTTTAGTTAAATTCATGCCGCAGTATTCAGTACACAAAGCGGGGGTATTTGGGTTAATGTAATCTATAAACGTGGATTTATTTCCTTGTATGCCTCACAGATACGATAGTTTCCTTGAGCTGATTCAGCCTTGGTAGTTTTAAATACAAATTTGGTTCTTTTATTTTTTTACTATAAGCAACCAACACTAAAGAGAGACTTCAGGTCCAAATGGTCCTTTTTGTAAAAGGTATAAATATGTTTTGAAAGCTTTATGGTGCATTTACTGCCATATACATTTACAGTCTTGACAGCTGGCGACTGCAGACTACTGACCTCTGGACGGTCATTAGGACAATCGTTTCTCAATCTCACCCTGACCTGAAACGGCGGCTGCAGGCTCTCCACAGCAAAGGAGTTGAAAACCAGCTATTGAAGGTAACCACGTGACAGCTGGGATTGGTCAACGATGGCAGACCTCAATTGACCCAATCATTATTGGAGGTACGGCCTTGCAGCGTCACGTCCTTGCAGATCGCTGCTATGAAAGGGGCTTTTCTGCAAAGCCATTACTTAGTGGAGGCTTTCTTTGAAAGCATCCTGGAAGTCCATGAAGCCATCTTGACCATAGCGGCCGTATGTTAACCTCGTACTGATGTGGGGATGACATCAATAATAATGTTGTTTCCTCTTCTAGTTCCTCTTATTGTAAACAACTCTGCCAACCTGTACACCACCACAAAAGTATAGTTAGCTAATACCAAAGTTCATAAGTTCATAAAATACCTCATACACTCCAGTCATAGTCCAAGTCATAGTCATAGTATTGGGCTCAGATAAGCGAGCTAGCTTTGGAGTTGGTCCGCCTCCCCAAAGGATATACATGACAGTTTTTCCAGAAAAGGACACCTTAAAAATGGATTTTTAAGAAGTCAACTTCTGCTCCTCTGCAGGCCAAGTCATCGTGTAGAAAAAGCTACACCATCGTTTTCTGTTGTTTATTGGCAACTTCTGGTTTGCATGACACCATCTTCTGCTTGTCTAACTCCAGTTTTGCTCTGACCAACCAATCATCAACGCCTGCCAGCTGCCGTTGTGAGGAAACGAGATCGCTGATTGGCTGAAGAAGCAGCCCCATTGCTCATAGTTCAAGTGACACCGGGCCAGCACTCCCAACTCTGAAGGCCCAAGCAGATTACATTTGCATGGCAACACAGAAGATGAAATCTGACACACTCCAGAAACAGCAAAGCCAAGACACACGAAATGAACTTAGGAATAAATTCCTATAATTCCATGGAATAATTTGCAGCTTGTGTGCTTTGTTTCTTAGCTAGCATGACCATGCAAAAACTAAGCTTGGTGGCATGTGTGCTGAGCAAGAACCCGATCAATTTTTGTACGTTTCCAACCCTCTGGCTGCAGTGGAACAGTCTTTTTCAGTCAAGAAGCCAAACAGAAGTGCAGGATTGTTCAGACTTGGAGGAGGTCTGGGTACCACTTGGTGCCATTCTTGGAAACATGGAATCCACTCCAAGAATCGGATCTGTTTGTTGTGCCAAATACCGAAAGAAAAAACCCGGCGCTGCCGTTAGCCTGACTGCGTGGCTATGTGAACAACTGCCATTCTTGTTCTTCCAAAGCAAACAGTGAGTCACCTTGACACTTGGGGCACGGTGCCAACCTCAACGTGGACGAACACCTCAACACCAGCGCAGATGATGGTTGACAGCTCCACCAGCTGTGGCGAGAGCGAAACATAAAAAGCCGTAATTGCTGGAATGCTCTGTAATTAGCTTGTCCGAGTGAGGCGGAGTTAAGAAAGTGCATATGTTCTGCAGGGCCAACTTTAGGGACGTTGGGCCGGTTGGGGGGTTGCAACAGGAAGGCACACCCTTGACGTCAGGCTGGAACACATTTGGCATGTAACCTAAACACAAATAGGATGATGATCTGAACTGATCACACACCTTTTGTCTGGTCAGACCACAAATTATTTTCCCAAAGGTCTTCAGATCATCAACATGTTTTCTGGCAAAATTGAGACGAGCCTTGTTCAGCAGTAGTTTTGGTCTCGGAATATTATTTGGCCAGTCCTCTGTATTTCATATTGTAGTACATGCAGTACACAAACTGGCTGGCTTTATTCCATTTGTGACCACAAGTGGCAAATCCTGATGTGACTTTTATGGAGGGGCTGTGGTGAGTCAAGACTGGCTAATTTTCAGGTGCTGATTTGTCTGTGTGATGTTGGAAGCGAAATTAAGTACAGCAAGTAAGGTAATTACCAGGACTGTTGTAGAAGTGTATGCTTTACCTTGCACATAATTAACACCGTCAGCTTGGCGACACCCAAGGAATCCAAAAGGTTAGGGTGGTCCATACGGGTCCATTGGAAGACCAGACATCATCACATGGGAATTTCAACGATGTGACCCGAGAGCCTGTTTATGACCAAAAGGCTATCACATCGACTTTGGTTCCTTCAAGTTCGGTTCCACGTGTGAAAATAATGAAGACTGAAAGTGACTCCTGAAGTTGGACGATGGCTGGGATGGAATGATTGTTGTTGTTGTCGTCGTGTATGATATCTCCTCCATTGGAGAAGTGTGGAATTAGCGGATATCGGAAAACTGGATACATTTAAACAAATACTACAGACAAAAAAATCCAGCGTATTCCACTTATATAACACTTGTTTAACACAAAAGCTTTGTGTTAGCTTCTAGGTCATCACCAAAGTTTCAGAGTTCCACATCCACTTGTTTTTGCTGAAACACACACACCCAATATTTGGTAATGGTAATGGTTTAATTTCATTTGAACATGCATCAGATTCCAATTGAGTGCATCCCATAATCAGTTCCCACTTCCACATGTCCAAAAGGAGTAGGAAGAAGCAAAGCTTATTAAATCCTACCCCTCCATCTGGTACTTTTACAATCAGTAACTGTTACATTTGTTCACTTCCTGCTTTCAATAAATATTCCATATTTAGCTGGTTAACTTAAAGTAATGCTAAATGCCGGATTCTAAGAATTCTTCAAATAATCACAATATGAGATGGAATCTGTGGGATTTATTGAAAATAAGTTACAAAAATAGCATAATATGAGATGGTCATACCCGGTAGCGGAAGATGATGAAATCATTCTCAGGAGATGACTGCTATTAGTTTGGTACCACACTAGGTACCAGTATACCCAGTACCAGTACCCAGTGCCAGTGCCTGGGTCTGATCACGTGCTGTGAATGGCGGGTGTGCTTTCAGTCAGGTAAACATGGCGTTCATTGGCCTCAAAATGCCTATTGATAGCAGCGTGGCCTCTGGGGTTCAGGCTCGATGAAAAAGGAGAGCAGAAGACCCGAAGGCAACACTCGGCTTGCAGGCCTCCCTAGATTTTGCATGTATGCCATAATGTATCATCTTTAATTAAAAAAGGCTTTGACTGGTCCGGAGGGGCAACAATATGCGGGCAACGGGGGCATGTTTTAAAATGAGCAGAGCAAGGCAGCTGAACCTTGATCTTTGTATTGGGTTAAATATTCTCCTTAGCTCTCAGCTCAGCAGCTTCATTCAAGTTTAAATGGAAGGATGGAATAAATGGAATACCGTGTGGCCGGGAACCAGAAAAGACCACCAAACTTTCATTTAGGGGAAATCACTCAGGACTCGGGCGTCTAGACACATCCTCATTCCTTCTGCTTTATTACTGATTTTTGTTTCTTTTTTATCCTGCTGTTGCTGCACTCTAAATGGGGGGGTTCAACGTGTTGCCTGTTTTTCTACATGTGCTCGTATTTCATTCTAACAATAGAATTTAACAATCAACCGAAGAAACAACAACAAGAATGCAAACATCTGCAGTCATTTGAAAGTCAAAATAGTCCAAAAAAGTCAAAGTAAAAAAAAAACCCGTAATATTCTAACAAGCAAAAGTCCGAATTTTACTAGAATAACAGCGTCATTTCATGAGGTCAAATAACATCTTTTTGGTTCAGTTGAAACATCAGAATAAGCTCCTCCTTTTTGAAAGTCATAATATTATGGAAACAATCAAAATAACCAATAAAATAGTATTTTTTGGTCAATTATTATTAAAAGTCATAATTTCTAAATTGCTGATATAGTTCATCTTCAAACAGCTAAAATAATGCATAAGGATAAAAATAAGCAATTAGCTAAAAATGTCATCCAATACTTCTCTACAAGAGAGGAGAAATATGATCTCAGGGAAGAAGTACATTTGAAACACTTCTATGCTAGGACTACGTTATGCTAGCCATAGCATTTCAGTATGTGGAATCAAACTATGGAATGGATTGAGTAAGGAAATCAAACAATGCACAACGATGAGCCAATTCAAGAAACAATACAAGCAGTTGATGTTTGCTAAAGAACAGTCATGATGTGCTATATATATCACTATATTGACACTTATGTCATTGTAAATTAAAAAAAAAATAAAAAAAATAAAATTAATTAATCAAATAATTAATTAATCACATTAATCAAATTAAAAAACAATTTTTTTCAATTTTTAAAAATTATATTTGGAAAGCAGGAAGTGAACAAATGTAACAGTTACTGATTGTAAAAGTACCAGATGGAGGGGTAGGATTTGATAAGCTTTGCTTCTTCCTACTCCTTTTGGACATGTGGAACTGGGAACTGATTATGGGATGCACTCAATTGTAATCTGATGCATGTTCAAATGAAATTAAACCATTACCATTACCATTACCATAATTCACAAAGATGATTTACCCCTGCAGGACGGTGCCCATTATTTTGAAGCAGCACTGAAACGACGAGGCTTTCCTTGTCTTTCTAACTTGTCCTCGGCCGCATCCTTAGAGTCTAAATCCACTATTTGATAAATATAACATGTGTTGGGGGGCAAAACGACAGGATTTACACACAAATTCTCTGATCAAGCGACTTACCGTCAAAAATGTGCTGACGTTTTAGCAAAAGCATACGGTGGGAGGATTGTAGGATGGCGTTGCCAGGCGGAACTCAAACGATTCATTATTATTCATACATATTAAGCTAAGACTGCCGAGGAAGGCAAATGAAGGCAATATATGGAATGATTATTATCCACAACCCAAGCTCGTCCAAAGAATGAACTCATAACTCCACCTTTTGTGTTGCGTGCACCTTCTTTAATCGGCTAAAAAAATCAATAAACAAAAAGCAGACATGCTGGGTCAAATTAATATTTGGGGTGTGGAGGTTTATTTGTTCCAAGTAACGGGCGAGAAAATCACACTGACAGACGCATCCATATTCATGAGCTTTCTTCCGAGTGTAAAAAAAGCCTCGTCTTTGTAGAAATAAAAATTACAAATGCATGAGATTTTTTAAGACTACAACTTTCCTTTTTCACTCCTACCTAATCCCCATCTTGGTAATGCCTTGCTTCATCCTTGCCTTGTGTTTTCTTATTGTGTCAATCACGTCAGCCCCTCCCTGCCTTTGTCAGTCTAATTGCCCATCACATTTTGAATTACAGTGTAAACGTAACAGTATGTGGGCTGTTATTTTTCTCCCCCCCCCCCCCCCCCCCCGGTACTTATGCACAAAACATTAATCATTCCTGAAGCCCCCGTCTGTATATACATGTCCAACTTTGCAGTGCAGCTAGCCGAAGAAGGCCAAATGTACACGTTACAATCTGCACATTCCCGCCGCCCGTGTTGACGGTCACACGATGGGATCAGGTGCATCAGGCGGTTTGGTCCAGCTATTGATTTCCATTTCACGATACAGAGATCCATCCGCAGCATTCATGATTGCTTCCCAACCTTGGAGACGTGCAAGTCCAGGCAGGCGAGCCCATACAGTTCTGGGCTAAATTACTGGATTAGCATCCATTAGCATAGCTCCCAACTTACTCAGGTCTGACAAACAAGAGAGAACAAGAAGTTCTTCTGCTTCAACTCCTTCAAACTCCACACAGAGATGCCCGAGGGGGGAATTGAACCCTGGTCTCCTAGCTGTGAGGTCTGCTCGCTAACCACTCGACTGCCGTGCCACCAGAATTGTTCTAATTTTCTCAAATTGTGTTCTTATTTTTGCATAGAAATGTTGACAGGCAGGGCCACGATGTTAGGTTGCTCTTGACTTGACTTGACTTGACTTGGCTGTACCGACTTCAGAGTCGGGGCGAAGGTACTGTACTGCCAGCAGCAGGAGCGACGGTCCCTGATGCATTTACGTGATACCAGTACCAGTAAGTGAGCTTAGAGAGACCAGTGGTGGTGGTTTTGCAGGATTGCAGGTTCGAATCTTGACTTAACGCGTCAGCACAAGTTGCTCAGACAAAGTTTGAGAATTTGTTTTTCAACATCAACCTCATTTGTCTTCCTTTTCCCATCTGGGAGAAGAGGCATGTCTGTCAAGCGCCGGTTGGGATGTTTTCTGTTCTTTCTTTCTCACACCTTCATTCAGTCTTTTAAAGGGCCTTGTTGACATGAAATGAGGTGAATCCACGTTGCACCAAAGAGAATACCTTGTCTGCTTTTAGAACAACACAAGGCTGGGTGCCGCTTTCAAAACTTGGCAGACTTGGCCTGCCGCTCTCTTCAACCCTCAGCGTTTATGCTCTGCTGAGACCTGAGAAAATAAACACTCTCTTTGCCAGCGTGGAGCCTTGCTGCAAAACACTGACGCTTCCCGAATCACTGAGGGGAATCTTTCACGTCATTTCAGGTTTCCTTCCAGAATCCACGGACGCTATTGACTGCTGACTTATTTATTTTAGCTATTCATCTCTTTCCTATAGTGCTTAGGTTTCCCTAGGGTCGGGGGTGAGCTGGAGCCAATCCTAGGTGGGGTACACCCGGACCTGGTTGCCAAAACGTCACATGGCCCAAAAAGGCAAACATAGGTGGACCAAGCCACAGTTCTCGGGGGACAACATGCACACATGGGAAGAACATGTCAACTCTGCACAGAGATGTCCAAACCAGGATTCAAACCCGCAACCTCATGACTAGCAGGCCAACATTACCGATGCCTCATGACCAGAATACTGCATATTACTTGTCTTTCAGTATTTTTGGGCTACCACAAAACAATCAAAACAATCATTCATGCTACCACAACAGAGGAAGGGACCCGAGTTCGAACCCTGATGTCGCGAGGCACGACTGTCTTTAAGACACTGAGAATGTCTTTCAGTCCAGTGTTGACATTTTGCACTTTCTTCGGTGGTCCTTGAACTCAGCGTAGCTGCGGTGAGACGCAAAAGTGAAACTTACAAATATTCATCAGAAATCATAAGCGAACGCCAACATGAAGCTAGCAGAAGCGGGAACACGCCATGTGTCAAAAATAGACATTTTTTCCATTTTACTTCCAGGCGGCCATCTCTGTGTGGAGTTTGCATGTTCTCCCCGTGCATGCGTGGGTTTTCTCCGGGTACTCCAGTTTCCTCCAACATTCCAAAAACATGCTAGGTTAATTGGCCACTCATACCATAGGTATGAATGTGAGTGTGAATGGTTGTTTGTCTATATGTGCCCTGTGATTGGCTGGACCCCGCATCTCGCCTGAAGACAGCTGGGATAGGATCCAGCACCCCCGCGACCCTCGTGAGGAAAAGCGGTAGAAAATGAATGAATGACTTCCAGGCACTGCTGCTGTAACAATACGTAACAACACAATGAAAAGAGGAAGTTCCCATTGGTGGATGAGAGGATTATATCAGGAATTCATCTGGGATTGAATTATTCCACAGCCATTAGAAGTCACGAGTGGAGAAAATGCAAATGTTAGAAATGATTTGCACGAGAGGAGCATCGTTCCTCAATATTCCGTCTTCATTAGTCAGGTGATCTAATAATCTGCCACAATAGATTCCCATACATGGAAGTCACATCGCCGGGGCTCTGGGCGTTTGGGGTGAGGGTTATTTACCAAGTGTCCGTGTGTTCTACTCTAAATAATTACATTGAAAAATGAAAGTTCCCAAATTGATTGAAATATGATTCCGAGATCGAGCAAATGTCAAACGCAAATTGCTTTCCCGGTTTGCTAAATCGGATTCTATCGCAGTTTTGACTCTGCTCACATGGACCCGACTTGAACCAAATCCAGGGATGTCTTGTCAGCAAATTTAAGATGATCTGCATTTTATTGGAAGCATACAAACATTAGCTGTTGAAAAGTCTTCCTCAACTTTGGGACTGGAAAACGCAGTTTGTAATAAAAGTATGAATAAATCATGAAATTAATTTCAAACTATTGAAATATATTGGCTGGTGAACATTTCAATCACGGCTTTGCCATTGAAGCAACGTCTTCATCTTTGTCACATGATTGCCTGTCAGCCATGATTTCCATCTTAAATCCACCCATGCATTTTTACATTAATATGCATTGATTCATTCCCAGGCCCGTGTACTATTACTCCAGTTTATGGTCACAGCGGGGGTCCCATTCCATTGCTTGCCCACACTGCGAGTGTTTGTTCTGGATTTTCAATCATCGCATGAATGAAGTGCGGCTCATTTTGGGGGTCATCATTTCATGAGTTTGTGGGTAAATGTGTTTCTTGAAACGAAGCTGAACTCCACTAGTGTTGGTCTTCTTTTACAAGAACTACCCTGGTCAGCTAGGCGATGTTTTGGCACTGAGGTTGCCTGTTTGGTGACCAAAGAACTATAAGGCAGATTTACAAATAAATTGGTGACATGGAGCTGAAGACACTCCGAGTGCCTTACTAGTTTATCGTAATGTTGGGTCGTAGATTGAAAATGAAAAATGTTGTTTGTTTTTTTTTTTTTCTTTTGTTGAAAATCCAAGTGTTAAAAATGGAACTTGTGGTCAGACTTTCACCTGATTTGAGGTTGACGTCCTCCTCCAACGTAATTACCGATGAAAGTGACCGTTGCAATTGTTCGATTAGATTGAGCTCCAGAACAGTCAATTTTTCTCTTTACTCGGTCAATCCCAGTTTTTCCCCATTTTTCACAAGACCACACCCCCCAGTACCTTTAGTACATTTAGGCCACTTTGTGTGTGTCTAAAAGAAGTGTATTTCTATTTGAGCCACTGGAACCTGTTTACCCTCAACTTTGACCTCAAACCTCCACGCGAGCCAACAGCACCATCTGTGGGGACTCCATGATCTTCTCCTCCAGCGAGACACATGCCTGCACTCTGCCCACAGAAGGCTCTCTGTGGTCTTGCAAATTGCATCATATGAAAGTCCAAGGACGGACCATTTTGTCACAAACACCATTGTTGGCTCTGTGGGGATCGCCTTGGACCTGTAATTGACTCTGAGACTCTGTGCCCATCGTGTCCCCTTTTCCCCTATCAGGGGAAAGTGGGGGTTTCTTGTGGAAGGCCAGGTTTGGATCACCACACCATTAGGGCTGCCAAGACGCCAATGGCTCTCAGGTGGGAGGACAGCGCTAAATGGACCGGCACAGGAACATCTAACGTGGTGTTCCACAGGGACTGTCACACTCCGCATGCGACGTAAGTCACTGACATGTTCTTCATGGTTGTGGATGCTGTGGTGTGATGGAAGACGCCGCTGACACAAGTCGCACTTCACTTTCTGGGCTCATCTTTAACCTTTTTTTTGTCATTTGTAGTCTTCTATTAAACACACATCATTTTAAATCCATTATATTCACAAAATAGGCAGTTCTGTATCAAAATAGGCAACCTTGATCATGTGACATTTGTATGTGATCGGATGGTGAGATTGACAGTCAAATCAGACACCACCGAATCAAATCGTTGAATTGTCAGCTAGTTTTTCCAACTATTTCTAACAACTATATCAAACTATTCTTTGTTTACATCACGTTTCACATGCTATGGTACCACGCAAGGGCTGATGGCAGCTGCTAGCTGCAAGGGCTGATGGCTACTCGAAGAAGACTGGACTTTCAATGACCCACGGCTACTCAAAGAAGACTGGACTTTCAATGACCCATGGGTACTCAAAAAAGACTGGACTTTAAGCGACCCATGGCTACTCGAAGAAGACTGGACTTTCAATGACCCATGGGTACTCGAAGAAGACTGGACTTTAAGCAACTCATGGGTACTCAAAAAAGACTGGACTTTAAGCGACCCATGGCTACTCGAAGAAGACTGGACTTTCAATGACCAATGGGTACTCAAGAAGACTGGACTTTCAGTGACCCACGGCTACTCAAAGAACACTGGACTTTAAGCAACTTGTGGGTACTCGAAGAAGTCTGGACTTTAAGTGACCCATGGCTACTCGAAGAAGACTGGACTTTCAATGACCAATGGGTACTCAAGAAGACTGGACTTTCAATGACCCACGGCTACTGAAAGAAGACTGGACTTTAAGCAACTCGTGGGTACTCGAAGAAGACTGGACTTTCAATGACCCATGGCTACTCGAAGAAGACTGGACTTTGAGTGACCCATGGCTACTCAAAGAAGACTGGACTTTAAGCAACTCATGGGTACTCGAAGAAGACTGGACTTTCAGCGACTCATGGGTACTCGAAGAAGACTGGACTTTCAGCGACTCATGGGTACTCGAAGAAGTCTGGACTTTAAGTGACCCATGGCTACTTGAAGAAGACTGGACTTTCAATGACCAATGGGTACTCAAGAAGACTGGACTTTCAATGACCCATGGCTACTCGAAGAAGACTGGACTTTGAGTGACCCATGGCTACTCAAAGAAGACTGGACTTTAAGCAACTCATGGGTACTCGAAGAAGACTGGACTTTCAGCGACTCATGGGTACTCGAAGAAGACTGGACTTTCAGCGACTCATGGGTACTCGAAGAAGACTGGACTTTGACTGACCCATGGGTACTCGAAGAAGACTGGACTTTAAGCAACTTGTGGGTACTCGAAGAAGACCTGACTTTGAGCAACTCGTGGGTACTCGAAGAAGACCTGACTTTAAGCAACTCGTGGGTACTCGAAGAAGACTGGACTTTAAGTGACCCATGGGTACTCAAAGAAGTGCACAACATCAAAGTGATGTGTCGCACGGTATACCTGGATCTTTCTACCGTTATGATATCTAGCTACCTCGATAGCTAGATAGAATCATTGCATTTCATAGTTCGAATGAATCTAAATTTACGGTCGCTGTGTTAAAAAACAGCGAAAAACTGCCCAAGCTGTAGTTTACCGTCAACCAAATACTTCGGTAACATCTGGATTTTGAAGGTAAAGAACAACTTTCCATTGACATGTCACATGTCAACGTGTGTACACCTCCCAAGCTGGAGGGAGGCTGGGTTCATTGTTCCGAAAATGGTAATGGAAGAGTCTTAAGCTTCCGTCAAACCGATGGCGTACATCTAAAAGGCTGCTTTGTCTCATGTGCTCTTCAAAGAATGAAATGGGTGGATTCTCTCTTCCCTTTGAAATCCCATGATATGTATCCGGCCGAGACGGTTTATACGGTGGCATGCATGGGGTGGAGATCCCCAGGGAGAGGAAGGTGTGGGACTGTCATCCTTCAAATGGATGTTGTCAGAGAGGATTTGAAATCCGGGGAGTAAGAGACTTCTAAGACAGATCATCTTCATTATTATTCTTACTGGAACAATTGCACAAAACACAGTAGCAAAACGACCGGATGGTTTTCATGGTAATATTTTTTTATTTCAATACATTTTTATTCAAAGTGTTATGACGGAATTAACAAGAAGTTTGCTTTAATTGTGCAGACGTGTGTCCCCAGATTCACCTGGGGTTGACCTCTGGCTGGCAGCTCAGCTCCTGCCTCATTATTTGCTGCATTTCTTGGCCAGCACCATGCTCATACTAATCCCCCACCGCACACACACTCACACACATGCACACGCACACACTCAAATGCACAAACCCAAGCTGACACGCAGCCTCAGCTTTGGGATGACCGTTCAAGCAACGACGGAACGTTTCACGTCCTGGTAGATGTTCTGGTGAAAAGAATACTTTGTGGGAATCGAACTACGAGTGAGCTGCACACACGTTTAATGACGTCACAAGAACTCAATTACAATTCAATGTCATTCTTCAACAAATACTACAATAATCTCTTTTTTAGTGTGCTCAGTTGGTTCCAGATGCGACCGGGATACTTCCAGGAAGTAGGATTCCTTATTTATAAGTGGAAGTCAGAGCATAGAAAACCTGCTTACCTCTTCTGAATACATTTATTTATTAAACATCATTTATTAACATTATTAAAACTCTCTGGACAAGAACTAACACCCCTATAGTCACCCTTCCACTCTATGACCCAACAAAGTAGACATAATAAGAGTATAAAAAGACATTTAAGACGTAAATAAGACTTGTGTGTTCCCGAGGGAAGCTGAGTGGCATGTGGACAGGAAGTGATGTGGAGAGTTGAGTATTAGCTTAGCGTGCGTTACTGCAGCAAGAGGAGCCTGTGTTTTTATTAGGCTTTATTATGCTTCCTGTTGTGAGATACTTCAAAAAGTATCTGTTGTTCCGTGTATTTTAGTAACATACCTGACACCCAGTAAGCAGTGTGGAGGCGTCTTTGAAGGCATCATCGGAACGCCTCATCTCACATTGTGAACGTCACGGCTTCACTCAGTCGTGGTTCATCAAAATATACTCATTAATATGTCAGTGCTGTTTTTTTATTTTGGACTATTATTATTATTAATAATATTATTAATAATAAAAATATAAAATATTATTATTATTAATAATAATTATATTAATAAATAACAATAACATATAATAATAATAATAATAGTGAGACAAGTACTGGAAAAACAAGCTTTTATTGCAGGTTTGGGACAGGCACAATAACATAATAATAATAATAATAAGGGTATGCCCCGCCTCTCTCCCGGACAGCTGAGATAGGCTCCAGCACCCCCCGCGACCCTCGTGAGGAAAAGCGGTGGAAAATGAATAATAATAATAATCATCATAATTATTATTATTAATATTAATAATAATGATAACTATTATTATTATTATTATTATATTGTGGCCTACATGAAGCATAACAATGTCTAAATGGACTACACATATAGGAGGCATTCAGAATACTACATACGGTTGTTGATACTGTATGTAGTACTCTCCTCTGACCAGTAGCCGTCAGTAATATTACACGCATGCCACAACAGGAAGTACTGGTGATGATATCATCGTCCATGGTACGTGGAAAAGTCACAACAAGGTGGCATTCATCATAAGTATGTTAGAAGGTAGTAAACAGGTATTTAATATAAATATGAATATGAAATATGAATAATTTATCAATATAATAATAATATAATAATAATATAATAATAATATAATAATAATATAATAATAATATAATAATAATATAATAATAATATAATAATATAAATAAATGAATATTCCATTCATAAATAAGGAATCTTACTTAGTAAAAAAATCACGATTTGCTATAATATTAAGCAGCATGATGTATAGATGCCGGATATATTTGTCCTAAAATGTTACTACAAATATTTTCCGAGGAGTTCATAAAGGTTTTAAAAATGTAGATTCTGAGACGTAAGAATGTAGAAGTACTGCGTGAATATTAATACCCGATCCATTTCCTCACTAGCTGTCATTTGCAGCTGCGTTTCAAGCCCCAAAATAGCCGTCTGAGCTCAGCGGGACGGCTACTGTTATGCACGTTACATCTGCAGCCGCCAATTTGGGAAGCGGGAAACCAAAGTGGAGAGCCATTAGCCGTAATGATCCATCGTGGTTATCTTGATTAAATCACGCTCGGCTAACAGCGGGCTGCTGAAAACAATCCCGGTCGCGTCTTTGTGCGTGGAATGGGCCACTTTGAGTTCCCCATTTTGACACTTGATGGAACACAGTCATCACTGTACACTTAGAATGAGGAGAGAAGACATCTTGAAGCAATTAAGACTCGCCGTTGCGTCACTTTAAATAATCATGACCCATTAATTCATGCCCCAAAATACAAGACCAAGGCTTCAAAATGTGTTTGGTTTCTTTGCTTAGCGATGAATAAAGAAAGCTGAAAAACAGAAGTTGCTGCCATTTTGTGTGGAAAACGGTTTGCTTTAACATCACTCAATCAGCTCTACCTGACCCACGGTAAAATAATGTCAGCCATCTTTTATTCAGCCTTGATGGGGGTGAGGAGTCGTGGAACATGACCGTTTCCCTCGTACAGACCTTCATGTTCTCCCCGTGTGTGCAGGGGTGTTTAGAATCAGAATCAGATCAGAATCAGAATCACCTTTATTGTCATTGTATTGCATACAACAAATTTTGAGAAAATTTTGTAGAAAGTAAAAAAAAGAATAAGAAAAATTAATAAATAAAAATAAAACAAGCAATAACAATCTAAATATAAAAGTGTTCATTGAATTGCAGTAAACAAGATGTAGTATTGCATTGTTCTCCGGTACTCCAAAAGTCCCCATGGTTGAAGAAATGGTATGATCCTCGCCACCTTGGAGGTGGAATTTCACCGCTCAAAGATATAAAGATCAATAAATCCTGCTGTTTGTGGTTGAAAACTGTCGATTATTAGCAATTATTATCATTAGCTATTATTAGACGATTGTTAACTTAGACAAATTGAAGCATAACAATGTCTAAAATACAAATATAGGGCATCCAGAAGATGCATGCACGATAGATACGTGGGTACTTTAGTACTCTACACTCAGTAGGTGTCAGTAATGTCACTGTAATGTTGGCATGGACACACAAGCACCAGACTTGATTGCCGGAAGAACATGAGCTGCTGCATCGTAACCATCAGTGTTTATGTCTTAAATTGTTTATTTTGTGGAGAGCACAGGCGACTGTAGGGGTGTTAGAGCTGTCTAGTGGGCTCTAATAACGTTAGAAAGCGTATTTAGAAGGTCATAACATATTTTAAAATATTTGATGTATGAATAAGGAATCGTACGATGACACCTCAACACAGGAACTTAATCCAACTTTCAGAGACTGAACTCAAAACTGAAACCGACAAAATGCAACAAAATGCATATTCAAGGGTCAAAATTAGTATGAAAAATACAGTGAAGAAAATAAGTATTTGAACACCCTGCTATTTTGCTATTTCTCCCACTTAGAAATCATGGAGGGGTCTGAAATTTTCATCGTAGGTGCATGTCCACTGTGAGAGAGATAAACTAAAAAGAAAAATCCAGAAATCACAATGCATGATTTTTTAACAATTTATTTGTGTGATACAGCTGCAAATAAGTATTTGAACACCTGTGTATCATCTAGAATTCTGACCCTGAAAGACCTGTTAGTCTGCCCATTAGAAGTCCACCTGCACTCCATGTATCATCCTGAATCAGATGCACCTGTTTGAGGTCGTTAGCTGCATAAAGACACCTGTCCACCCCATACAATCAGTAAGACTTTAACTTGTAACATGGCGAAGACCAAAGAGCTGTCCAAAGACACCAGAGACAAAATTGTACACCTCCACAAGGCTGGAAAGGGCTACGGAGCAATTACCAAGCAGCTTGGTGAAAAAAGGTCCACTGTTGGAGCTATCATTAGAAAATGGAAGAAGCTAAACATGACGGTCAATCTCAATCGGAGTGGAGCCCCATGCAAGATATCACCTCGTGGGGTCTCAATGATTCTAAGAAAGGTGAGGAATCAGCCCAGAACTACACGACAGGACTTGGTCAATGACCTGAAAAGAGCTGGGACCACCGTTTCCAAGGTTACTGTAGGTAATACACTAAGACGTCATGATGTGAAATCATGCATGGCACGAAAGGTTCCCCTGCTTAAACCAGCACATGTCAAGGCCCGTCTTAAGTTTGCATATGACCATTTGGATGATACAGAGGAGTCATGGGAGAAAGTTTTATGGTCAGATGAGACCAAAATAGAACTTTTTGGTCATAATTCCAATAAGCGTGTTTGGAGGAAGAAGAATGAAGAGTACAATCCGAAGAACACCATCCCTACTGTGAAGCATGGGGGTGGTAGCATCATGCTTTGGGGGTGTTTTTCTGCACATGGGACAGGACGAGTGCACTGCATTAAAGAGAGGATGACTGGGGCCGTGTATTGTGAGATTTTGGGGAACAACCTCCTTCCCTCTGTCAGAGCATTGAAGATGGGTCGTGGCTGGGTCTTCCAACACGACAACGACCCGAAGCACACAGCCAGGAAAACCAAGGAGTGGCTCCGTAAGAAGCATATCAAGGTTCTAGCATGGCCCAGCCAGTCTCCAGACCTGAACCCAATCGAAAATCTTTGGAGGGAGCTCAAACTCCGTGTTTCTCAGCGACAGCCCAGAAACCTGACTGATCTAGAGAAGATCTGTGTGGAGGAGTGGGCCAAGATCCCTCCTGCAGTGTGTGCAAACCTGGTGAAAAACTACAGGAAACGTTTGACCTCTGTAATAGCAAACAAAGGCTACTGTACCAAATATTAACATTCATTTTCTCAGGTGTTCAAATACTTATTAGCAGCTGTATCACACAAATAAATTGTTAAAAAATCATGCATTGTGATTTCTGGATTTTTCTTTTTAGTTTATCTCTCTCACAGTGGACATGCACCTACGATGAAAATTTCAGACCCCTCCATGATTTCTAAGTGGGAGAAATAGCAAAATAGCAGGGTGTTCAAATACTTATTTTCTTCACTGTACATCAACAAGACGGCAGGTCTGGAAGCGTTGGTCTACAGTCTTCAGAGCAGTGTGATGGACGTGGCGACCAGTCGGGAAAATTGCGTCATTAACTCTAATCGTATAAATGATATTTAAAACTTTTAATGGTCTCCGTTCTTGTGGTCCGAGTTGTCCGGAGGAGAACGTAGAACCCAGCAGAACCTTTTAAGAAAGCTGAGATGGAATTAACTTTATTTATTCATTTATTTTCACCTACACGGTCGTGCATAGTGTGGCTTTGTGGTTCGAGCCCAGGATGCAGGAATAAATATTTATTTTCTGTAGCAGGATAAAGCAACGCAGGTAGGCAGAAGCAGAAATGATAATGATTCCACATCGGGTGAAGCACACACCTGAACTAAATCGACCCAGGAGAAATTAGGGACAGGTGTGGGTGATAAGTACAGCCAAGGAAGACAAGGCAAAGCAGGAAAGTTAAATACAAAATAAGAGCATCCAAACAGAACATAAACAAACTGTCATGTGGGAACCTACACAGGGCGTGACAGGCACATTGTGAAAAAAGGCGTGCAGAGATGAGGAACCTAAGGAATGTGACTCGGACCGAAATGGTAATTGGCAAAGGGAATTGGGCTGGAAGGTTTCACTCTCCATGAGCGTTGGAGTGGCAACAAGCGCTCTCTAATTAGCAGCAAATGGACAAACATGAGGCTGCAGCGGTTTGTTTGTAAATATTTCAACCATCGGCTTGGAAAGGGAAACTAAAAAGAGCGCTGAGGGCCATAATTAGCACCAACACAAAATCCAGTCCCCCTGACATGCCCGCTATCTGTGACCCAGAACCACGGGCCTCGTGGAGCCTCTTTTTTTCCCCAAAGCTGTCAGACTCCCAAAGTTAAGGGCACCCACTTTACAGCAGGGCAGAAGAGGTGAGAGGTCAGAGGTTAACTGCAGCTCTTTGGGCCGAAACCACCTTTGATGACAAGTTGTGTTGTTGATGTGCCAACAGTGGAGGTCAAACGGTCCCTTGCTGGAGACGCGTCCCTCCATCCATCCCACCGCAGGAATAACAATCAATGTGTCAAGTGTCAGGAAGGATGCTTCCACTGGTCTGGAAGCACCTTTCCTGATTCTTTTCATCGGAAAGTACAAATCATCATTGGGAGGAACAGTCCAAATCAGGAATGTCTGAGGATTTTTTATTGGCAAAAAATAGTGAAAAAAACAACAAAACTGGAAAAATCTGCAGTAATTTGAAAATAATAATGTCCAAATATTAAGATATAACATTAATATGTGATATTACATCAACATTAGTATGAATTGTTGTAAGAAGACAATAAAACGACGTTTACCAGACATAAACTTGCACGACCTTTGATTATTGATGGGCCATTTGCCGACAGCCTAACTGCACAATATGTCCGCTTATGACTTCCCTGACCTCATTCCGGCTTGGGGACATTACTCACCGGACAGGAGGAGAAGGAAGGATGGAGGCTGTGATGCGATACGCTGCCGGTGCACGTGTGGCCATAAGACGGCCTGCAGAGTAATCATCAATAACCCAAATCCCTTCTTCTGTGAGTGAAGTCAGATTGTAGGAAGGGGAGTCGGCGCTGGGAGGAAGGGTGACATAAGGGGTCAAAGCAGGGTCACACGGCATTACACTCCAAATAC